>NC_135314.1:19542699-22042699 GCF_048772815.1 Callospermophilus lateralis
TTTTTTAGTTCAGTGAATTTGTATCTAGGCAAGTTCCTAATTATATAACATAAACAACTTCTTCAAGATTTCTATAGAAAATATTCTTATAAAAATCATTGTTTCTATGTAAAATGAAATTTAGGTTTTCTGAATTAATGAAAAAGTAATGGTACAAATAGCATATTGTATACAACACATTACTGTAGTATTATATACCTGTTATCCTTGTTTTTCTCCTGCTTGTCATAAATGTGAAGACCCGATTTGAGAGGAAAATTCCTTCTTTCTTTTTCTCACACATACACTGAAATGATAAATCTTTTTTTTTTTCTTAAGCTAAGGTCCAATCTAAAATTACTATTTAGAAGGGTAGTAATTATCTTGAGAGTTTACATTAATATGTACTATATTTCCATAAAAGTTGTTAATGGGTAATGGAAGAAATATGTTTTAGTGTTCATCAAACTTGAAAGAAAGGGTGTGTAGGCAGAAATTTGCCGTTTCATTGAAGTTCCGTAAACAATTTTTTCATGTTATAAATATATCAGGGCAAATTTGAGTGTTTATCAGTCATTATGACCTCTATATCAAAAGGAAAAATGCATGTCTTCCCAACAATCAGGTGCCTACAGAAGTCAAACAGAAATCTTCTTAAAATGTGGATTATGATTTGGTAAGTCTTGGATGATATCTAAGATTCTATTTTTCCAGAAAGCTACTGTGGCTAATGAATAGATTTAACTTTAACTAGCAAGAACATAGAAAATGGGATTACTCATTTCTTTTAATATAGATATTCAAAGTGGTTTCGGGTTGTAGTCCCTGGGAAGTCCTATGACTAAAGCATAGTTAGATATTAATGAAGTCCCTTAGTTAAACCAAAAATCAAAGGGAAATTAATCTATTGAATACAAAGGATTATAGAGTTTAAGAACTTCTTGTCTTGTTCTGTCATGCTATTAGAGATCAAACTCAGTCTAGAAATATGAGGAAGAAAGTAGAGTTTGGATCAATATCTTTACATATGAGGCATTTCCTGAAAGCCTGCACTAGTCTAAACTTATCTTAATAGATAAAGGGGTCCTGAGTATTATTATTTAAAGTGAGTGTGTTAGGATTCATTGATCCATAATAAATTATAACATAATGTAGAAATATTTATGTATTACCATGAGATGAAATCACATATATCATTGTTTTTATCTCATGTCTAATAGGTTCAACATTATAAGCATGTCCACGTGTAAGAAATACTAGTTTGAAATTAGTAACAGTTTACTGCACTGAGTACTTTGCTTTGCTATACAAAAGTAATATTTTTGTCATGAATGTTTTAATAAATGATAATGCAAGAAGTAACTTATTTAATTTAACAATTGATTAGTATAGGCTTATCTATATGTTACAAAGATCATATTATGACTATGACAATATAGTTCAGTTTATTCTGTTTAATAGAGTAATCATTCTTCTTGTACCAAGTTTCCAATGAGCAATATTAGACTTATTTTGTAACAAAAATTACTTTCTTTAATTCTTTAACTTTATTTATGATAGCAAAACTACATTAGAACATTTCTTTATAACCTGGAGTTTAAAAGGCTTAAAGTCTTTGCAAGAAATATGAGTAGATTACAAATTTAGAGTTTGTGATAAGCTAAAGACCCTTTTGGAAAGAAAAGTTTTTAATAACATTGATGAAATCAATATATATTATATACTTTTGGAAAATATTTGGTTGAACAGATATTGCACTGAGAATGTCATAAATAGACAAAATTTTTAAGACAGGAACATAAGTGCTTAGGGTAAAAATAAAACAAAGAAATATAAAAATACATATAAATGGATGTACTTGTATATGTAAATTTATAGAAAACACATCAGAAAACAAGTAGTAAACTCAGGTTGGGAGTTAAGACAGTATTAGTTAATGTGGTGTATAATTTACATTAATTAGTGAAATATTCAATTATGTTGCAATAACGATTGAACATTTAAATAATTATGCAAATAACGAATTAACAGTATATCTCTCATTCTTGTGCAGTCTGTGTTATATAGTTCAGAGCATCCCATATTTAAACAGATTGTGGCAAGAAAAAAAAGGATAAAGAAGGCATATAATCTATTTTCTATTCACCACACATCCTTTTTTTTTCATCCTTTTCCCATAAGTAGAATATTCTCATGCCTTCCCTGAAGGGTGTAACTGAAGTGCTATCCTGTTAGTGACTTGTTTGAAGCAATTGTAAAATGCCACTGGTAAGAGACTTCAAAAGACTTTTACTCTAACCTTGAGGATGTAGTTCATGACTAAGACCGGACAGTCTGTTCTCTCAGAGGTCCTTGTTCTCCTGGATCCTGTCTTGTTCTGTTCTGGGGATTTATACACGCTTTGTAGTGCTTGTCTATCTATGCGTCAAGTGTGGGTTAAATGTGCCTTTTTAAAGTGCAGTTTTTGCAGTTCAGTTTCTACAGGGAGAAGCTCAGAGACCAACTGTGTTTGTTTGTTTGGTTTTGGTTTTAAATCTCATTTTAAGCTTTCCATTTCAGTCTTCTGAGTTCTTTGCCAAAAAAAAAAATATATATATATATGTGTGTGTGTGTGTGTGTGTGTGTGTGTATAATATAAATATATAAAAATTTTATATGAATATATAAAAATGTTAGTCTCCTTATTTATTTGATTTCAGTAATCTGTATGCACTAATTACTACATTCAAAGTTCTTTGGAGATATTTTGCTAAATTATGTTTTATTTCTTGGAAAGTCCATGTCCTTGTCCCTTCTAATTTCTTAATTAATAGAGACTATATTATGACAAATGGAAAGTTTAATTAGTTCTACTTGTTGAGGTATTTTGCTAGACTTTTCCCTCAACATTTTTGGTAGTCCTGTTGATACTGATGGTTTTCAGTGATGAGTCCTGCTTCCCCACATGTTGAGTTTGAACATTAGAGAAGCACGCAGAGGCAAGCATTAAAGCAGGGCTTATTTTAAAAGGGTAACATAGACTTCTCCTGCAAGGGAGAAGGGGGGCATAGCTGGTATCCTGGTATCCCAAGAGGGGAGGTGTTCTGCCTTTTTCATATGTCCTAGGCTTCCTTTGTTCTCCTGCCTTTCCCCCCTTACCTTTCTCCTTCCTGTGTACAGTGACTAGGTCCAGGAATGCTCGGTGGGATGGCCCAAAGGTGGGAAACAGGTGGGCTGAAGGGGGAAGGGCAGGAAGGAGTAGCTAAGGACACATTAACAATCTTATAACTCCTTGTAAGGAGAGGAAATTCCTGGGACAGGTTACCTTGACAGCAGGTTGGAGCAGGGACAGGTTATTGATAAAGGTGGAGAAAGGTCTCTCAAGGAATTAACACTTCAATCTCCAACTTCCCAGTCTCCAACTTCACAGACTCACTCAAAATTGGCCTCCTTGATCTGACCTGCCTAGATTTACCTATGTATACTGCCTGCCTGTCTGATTCTGGCTTCACTATCACTGAAATTTAAGAGGAATTGACTTTCTAACTTTCTTAATTGCTGAATTTGTCATAAATTTTACTTGGGACAATGTTAAACTTTATTTGCTTAACTGTGCCCCTGGAAAATAGCCCATGATGAAAGTAATTTCCCACTCCATGTTTTTGTATTGTAGAAAAGGTTAGTTGCAAAGAAATACCCTTCCACTTATGACATAATAAAGCATTTAGAAAATAACCCTTTGCTTACTTATTGGCAAGGCTCTCCAAGTTCCCATTCTTTTCCTCATGAAAGATCAGATGAACTTTTTTATCCCTACTCTTCAATTGGAAAAAAGTACTTTTTAACTAACTTGACAGTTGGATTCCTCTCCCCCAGACAGGACTCTGAATATTGAGCCAGTCTCACCCATATCTGGCATATAGTCCTTTCTTAAAGAGAATGTGCTGACCTCAGGGAACACCATTTTCTCATCAGCTTGCAATTCTATACTTGGTTCTTTTTAACTTTTCTTACTCCTCCCTAAACCAAAAACCATTTTCTGCCTGACATTTTGAGAAGTTTGCAGACTTCATGGTTGGAATGTACTCCATATTGCAAGAGTCCCCCTCCTTCTGTTTACAGCAGTCTCATTCCTGCCACTTGTAATAAATATTTCAAATAAGGCCTCCTTATGATGAGATTTGTTGTTATTCTGACACTGTAACTTGACCCATCATTTTTAGAGCGTGTCACTTTCTCATAAGGCCTTCCTAAATGCAGGCTACATCTACACTCACACACTATTAACCTCATGGTTTTTAACTTCTTCTAGAGCTATAGGATTTGCTTCCTAGATGATTGCTGGCAACAATTTACCCCATGTTTTGCTTCTGTTCATATGGTTCTCCATCTCTTTATGCGTGGATGTCAGTTTTCTTAACTGCCACCACTCAATTGCTAAGTTAATACCATATAATTAGGTTTGTCTTTTTATTCCTTATTTTTACAGAGACATTTCACTCAGGGTCTAATTTCTAGAGAAGGCAGCATAATGTGAGGCATGATAGAGGAACAACACACTATGTTGTTAGTGAGAAATAAAAATGTTTTAGTTTTTGTGTGATTGTACTCTACATTCAAACCGTGCATTTCGATTAGAGAGTGACTCCCAGTTCTGGTAACTACCCCACACAGGAATAAAGACAGAGACCTCTGGCTATAAACAGATGCATGACTCAGCTCAACCTCAGGAAGAACTAGACATGTCATGATGACATACTTTGAAGTGGATCTACACTATACTTGTATTCTAAAATGTTGGGGGGATACTTTATATTAAGGAACATAGGCCTGTATTTTCCAAATGATAATCAAACATGCTGGGAGCCATCAGCCAAGTAGTTATGACAATTTCCTTGCCAGCTACTCCCATGCTGTCTAGTGGAAGGACTCCTGAAAGGTGACCTTGCTCAAGGACCAGGGCGGATCCGTGTTTAGGGTGTCCCCAGTTTAGCATAATAGGAGATTAGGGTGTTCCCCCTTTAGAATAGGGTGGTTTAGCATAATAGGAGATTAGGGTGTTCCCCCTTTAGAATAGGGCATATCCTGCTGCCTGAGTTCCTCTTGAGTTCTTAGGGTCAGACAATATATTTGGGAGACAGAAGCCCGGTGGAGTGGTGGATTTGGGCAGAGAACCTGGATTCCCCCAGAACGTGTTTGTAGACTGCCGGTGTGAGATCCGGAATAAAGAATTGCTGTTTGAATCTACAAGCTGTGTGGTGGCTCGTGATTTTGTGCCCAGCCAGAGACTGCGGCACAAACATAGTTTATTTGAACCAGTTTCCATTTTGAAACATACTCTCTGAACTATATTCAGTCTTTGGGCAAAACTTGTTTACTTGATCTTTCTATGAAATAGTTCATATTTCCAAAGTTAATATCTCTAAAGTCTGCCCTGATTTAAATTAGTTCCTACTGATCTGAGTCCTTAAGAACTCAGCTACTACATTTTCTGTCATGCATATCTCTGCAAATGGCTTTTTAACATTTTTTTTTTTTTTTGACCTTAGTGTCTTCCTGGAACATGCCACATTTGCTCATGCTTCAGATGCCCTGCTTTTAAATAAACAACTATTACAATTCACTTTAAAAAAGCATTTTCATTGCAACCTCATTCTACTGAGGTTCCCGCTCAAGGGCCAACACATGAAAATGAACTTTTTAGACCAGCCACACTAAAATACATTTCCATATTTCTCTCTGATTAGAGTTTCTGTTTTCAATAGCACTCTAGCATTACTTAAAAATACAGAGGTTTTATAACTATCTTTCCCTGTCTTATTACAACTACTAGAACTCTGTGGGTGGAGAGATTTTTTGGTATTCTCCAATATATTCTTAGTTACCAGAAAACCCTGTTACATAATTGATACTCAAGACTATTTATATTGCCAGTTGACTTGAAAGATACCTGTTGCATATCAGCTATTTGCTGTATAATTATTGATTTAGTGAATTAATTTAGTCAATCAATTTGAAGAAACACCTAATTGAATTAAACATTTACTAGATTATCAATGCAAAAATCAATGAAAATAATACTATTTTGTTTCCGCCCCAAAAGACTAGTTGAATTCCTAACAACTAGAGTCTGTGAATGTGTTGTTATTAACTTTAATTTTTTTGTATGGAATCTAATAACAATAAGGTCATAGTAGAATACAACCAGTCCTACTTCAGAGTTGGTGTTTATATAAGAAGGAAATTTGAACACAGAGACATAGAGAAGGATGCTATCAGAAGACAAAGGCAGAATCTGGAGTGATGTAGCTACAAGATAGGAAATACTGATGACTTCTGGCCACATCCAGAAGCTAGGAATGGAAACATCTTCTCTAGCATTCAAAGAGAATGTGGTCTATGTGAAACCTTGATTTCAAAGTACTGTGTTCCAGAACTGTGGGAAAAAAGGTTTCTCTTTTGTGAAGTCATCTGGTTTATAGTAACTTGTTATGACAGCCCTAAGAAATTAATGTGTGTCCTGACTCACTAACTAAGGTCATACTTGTATGCTGAAACATGCTGTGATGGGTGTATTTACAATACAGAAAACAGCAAGTGATGTAAATAAGAGATTGATTTAATTCTGTTGCTGAAAAAAAAAAGGTTTAATTTAATGAATACAATTTTCATGAGGGTTAGAAATAGTTGACTAGTAGGTCACATCTATGATTTAATAATAATGCTCTTGTGGTAAAAAATGATTAGGCTGTCATTTCATTTATCAAATCATACTTGAATTAAAACCACAAGTTGGATACAGCAAAAAATCAACAAAGTCTGATGATTAATTGATCAGAGCCCAAGGGCCATGTAGAGCATTCCTTCCTGTATGGTGTGAAGAAGAGTTTTTTTTTTTTTTTTTTTTTTTTTTTTTAATTTGGAATAGTGCTGAAGAAGACTCAAACTGTCAATGACATCAAAGCGACTTGGAACAACAAAAATACATAACAAGCCTTTTTGGAGAATATATGGTGTTTCTCCTCCCCATACTTTCCTTATTCAAAGTGATCTCTGAGCAGATACTAATGTCTCATCACTTAGCATATGCAAATACTAGATCAGTGAGAGTGCAAATTAACAGAAGAATAGGTAGTTCAACATGCAGGATTTTTAAATATTCACATTCCCAAGCATTGGTCTCAATTTATCAAAACAAAATAAAGGAATTAGAATGGAATGAATTCAACTATTCCAAAATTTCACCAAGTGATGATGAATACTCAGAACTGGGAACTATAAAGATCAATCTTCTTGATATATTTTCACTCTAATTATGAGATTTTCTGATTCAAAATTTCCCTTGTTAATTCTCTTTCTTTTGTCCAATGTTACTGGGGAGAAAAGAACCACTTTCTATTGGCAGGAATTCTTTGCTATTTTTGCAGCCAGAAGAGCTGATGTTTGTATTATTCTCAATTTCCTAGTTTGCATCTGCAGCTGGTATTCACACAATCTGATATCAGTGCTTTTACTCAGAGTCACATTGGCTGAAAAGCAGAGTGGGCCATTCTACCTACATTTTCCCAGCAATCCTATCTGTGCTGTTTCGCTCTCCTTTGTATTTTAGGACATTATTTGAACGTGTCTGCAGACCCATCATCTACCTTTAGGCTTTCCCCTGCTTACATTATACAATGTTTCTTTAACACTGTTTATCAATTATTCATTAGGTAGTTGCACTTAATATTGGCAGATTGGTTCCACATCAATCTTTGTTGTCAATCTTTCCCTGTCATTTAATGACAAATATATTCACAGTGAAGTCACATCCAAAAGCACAGCTTCACAGCCATTAAAAATAAAACAGGTGATTTTATTAATGCAACTACTTGGTTGAAATGGAATTTGATACTATATTGGAAACGTATTATAGGCTCATCTTTCAAAATATGTGTTAGCTTTATGGTTTTGCATCCTGGGAATTAAATATATAATTGTAGGATAGGGTAAAGCATTCTGTGATTATTTTCAGATCTTTATTACCTGTGAAAATTACAAGCTTAATGATCTGTTTCTTTCATGCTGGCTGGTTGGTGATAGCAGACTCATTTAACTTGGTCATCCATCCAAAACATAGTGCTGATACTGCAAATTAATTAACCAGTATTGGAGCACTCTCATCTGCAGGTGCCTTATTTGTTCTGTAATGTAAACAATATAGGTGGAACAAAGTGCTTTTAAGTATAATATCTAAATGCTGTGAAAAAAGTTGTATATAAACAATTGTATCCATATTTCAGTTTTTGCAAAATAAAGGTTATATAATATATTGTGATATAATGTAATAATTTTTGAGAGGCAGAATGCATTTGAAATAACAAAGGAAAAAATAGTGACAAAATACAGAAAACATCAAAGAACACTTAATTATCATATCTTAGTTAGGGTAGACTTATATATACATTTATTGATTTTATACCATTTGGTTAGAGCTACTGAGTATATTTGTCAGTAACTTTTTAAATAGGAAAGTGCATTTTGTGTTGTTTTGGGAAATCTCAATGATGCCGTTCAAATAGGAACCATTACTATAGACTGAATTGTGTTCCCCTCCCACTAAAAGAACCATATATTGAAGTCGTAAACTCTACCTCATGATATGACCTTACTCAGAGATACAATCTTAATACAATAAATCAAATTAAACTGAGATGACATTTGACCTTATAAGAAGGGGAAAATTGAAAACAAAGATACACATAACAACAATTAAACATGAAGAGACACAGGTAAAAGGTAATGCTATGTGATTCAAAGAGAAAGGCCTGGAATAAATTGTTGCTTCATGGTCATCAGAAGAACCATTTCTACCAGCATATTTATTTTAGGATTAATACAACTTTATACAAACCCTCTTCATTCATGACTCTGTTTCCCTGAAGACAGTATTGGGAGTAAGGGTGGTATCTAATTCATATTGAACCATACACACTTTCTAATATGCCTAGTGACAGTTTAAGGGGCTGAATGTGTTGCCTAATCTAAAGGCCATTTAGGGTTCTTCTCATGGATTTATATAAATTGGGGTATAGAGAATAATAACTTCATTATCTATTGGAAAAATCTAGAAAATATGAGTCTAGAAGTTACTGATAGCCCATGGAGAAAATTAATAAAGAGAAATGGCAAAAGATCTGACACACAGACAGGAAGAGTGATCTTAAATGGCCCAAATAAACAAGGGTAACTTATAGTATTTCCCAGTGAAGGTTTCTACATCTCTCCAAACTTTGCAGATTACATGAGATATTAAAAGAAAATTTTTGCTTTTTGATTGTGCATCTAACATCATGCAATTTTCTCAAACTGTTCAAACATAAATTCTTAAAAGTAAAAGTAGGAGTAATAATGGATGCCTTTTATGATGACTGAACAGCCAATAAAAATGTTTATAAAATTCCTGATACATAGAGTGTATTGAATTTAAAATTAAGTTTTTAATATTACATCAATCAATGTCTTAAGCTCAATAATGTTTTCATTAGAAATCATGTCATACTTTAGAAAGGAGGGTCTAGAATCTTATGTTAGATCTCTGCTATGGATAGATGGAGTAGCATATTCCTACATTCTTTAGTGTATGAAACTTTCCTCTGCCCTATGTACCTTTGGATTCAAGCTTCTGTGCCTTTCCATCATACACCTTCCCGCTGCCTGAATTCTTTCTCTTGATATTGGCCTTAATTCTGTTTGTTTGTGTTCCACATCATAATGGACATTGCCAAAATATATAGTACTTATGTGGAAAGCCATCAAAACAAATCAAAACAAAAAACAAACAAACAAACAAAACCACTAAATTGAAAAATTGAAACCTTATTTATTTATTTTTCTGAGCTATCAGATGTCCTACAAGCACATTCATTCTATGACAAGAGGAAAAATAAATGTGATGGCAGTAGGACAGCAAGTAATTTACTTATGTTTCATAAAAACAGCTGTTTAGTCAGTTAAATTACAGAAATAAAAAAAAAGATTGATAATATACCAACCTACAGTATCCTAGAATCTGTTTTTAATATTTTGCCATCTTATCTACATAATATTATCCATGCAACAAAATTGCTTAATGTAGCTTCTAAGGTAATTCCATGTTCAATTTCTAAACATGAGGTCATTTTGCTCTGCCTGCATGACCTGTTTCACATTTTTGTTTCACCTGAGATCAACCTAGAGTTTGTTACACATCACTACTCCTTGGCCATAACTAGAGGCCACATAACACAGATATTTACTTTAAGAGGTGATAAAAATGAAACAGGGAAATACGCACTTTATGTGAAATAAAAATGTGCACTTTGGAATGTAAAGTAAGGAAACAAAGCATATCAGCAGTTTCTAGAGGAGAAATTTTGTGCTTTTGTTCTTTTTAATTTTAAAGAAAGCTTTAACAACTACATTATCAGTAAGAGAGATAATATTAATATTTGGTAGATAAAGATTTGACAAGATACAAAAAGGTACATATCATATTAATGTTTATAATATTTGAATTTTTAATGTAATACAATTAAACTTTGCATATCATTGTAACTTGTAAAAAACATATGGAGGTACATGTATACATATATTTATACAGTTTACCATTTTTTACATAAATTTATACTTAAATGTTTCTTACAAGGCACATTTATGCTGTATATCTATTTATGTTATTCTGTGCTAAGTTCTAGAAATATAACAATAGTTAAGTTTCAAATTAATAATATAGACAAGACAAGCATTGCTTTATAAGTTAAAATGAACAGGAAATGCAGCAATTGGGTGTTAAGGGGTAAAATACACATTTTAGCATCCAGGAGAAACACGTTTGAAATTACCTGTTTATATTATCACATCTGAATACAGAAAAGTATAAAACAATTTAAGAACCTCCAAAAAAATGGATGCCTTTTATGATGACTGAACAGCCAATAAAAATGTTTATAAAATTCCTGATACATAATAAGTTTTTAATATTACATCAATCAATGTCTTAAGCTCAATAATGTTTTCATTAGAAATCATGTCATACTTTAGAAAGGAGGGTCTAGAATCCTATTTTAGGAGAAAGGTAATTTTTTAAAAATTCTGCACCAATCACAAAGAATACATACATATGTGCATGAACACATACATACATACACGCACACACACACATACACTTTGAACACAAGGATTGTGTCTTCTAATCCCTAAGACAAAGTCACACTTTCCCAAAGACAAAGGTCACCAACAAAGCACTCAAATTTCACAAGGCAAAGTACACACACAAAATAATTCTATTTTGAAAGCTAAAAAAAAAAAAAAAAAAAAAAAAGGTAATTGTTGCATCTCACAACTGAAACACTCAGAATCACTCCAGATGAACTCGGCTGCACAAAATAATCTCACAAGAGACAGAGATATCTTTTTCTTTGGATCCTGTGATGGCGTCTCCGACCTTAGGGTGCTTTGGAGAGAGAGAGAGAGAGAGCGAGCATGCTGAACCCACTTATTAGGGAGAAGCCATTCAAATGAGTCAAGGGGTCAAAATTCAGGGGGTTGAGTGTAGCTTCATGATGGCTGTCAGCAGGTTGACTGACATCTAGGAAGGCCACACCCAAAGGCAGAGCAAGAGAAGGTGACTCACAAAGGGCATTTCTATGGAATTTACTGTCCCAACAGGGCAAAGGGTGTAAGATTACAAAAGAATAGGTGGGTGTAGCTCAACCCCAGGGGTATGCCTACTCAGAAGACTGGCCTTGCTATCCAAGATGGTGGGGGGGTACTGACTCATGAGTCATGGCACTACCATGCCAGTCTACAGTAATCTTTCAGACCCCCATGGTACATTAGGACTGGAAGCCATGGTAACTCAATGTGGCTCCCCACAGGTAATGTATTAGTTGTTGAGAGCCACAGTTAAATCAGAATGACACCTGGCATTTTGCCAGAGGGAATGGTTGAAAGGTGACCCTGCTCCAGGAATAGGGTGGCTCCGGGGGATTAGGGCGGATCTTGCTGGAATAGGGTGTTTCCAGGATTAGAGCGGATGGATCCTGCTGCCTCGGGCACCCACTACTTTGGAATTCCCCTTGAGTTCTCATGGGTTTCTGGGAGAATTGGCCCGCGGAGCCTGGTGGAGGGAGTGTGTTCCCGGGAAGTGTGTGTAGAGTGCTGGTGAGAGTTTGGGAATAAAGAGTTGCTGTTTGAACCTACAAGGCTTTGTGGCGGCTCGGTTATTTTGTGCCCAGCCAGACTGTGGCAATTAGTAAATGACGCTTTGGGCAGGATGTGCATAAAGAATATAAATATAATTGGTTTGGCAGAAATAATCCCTTAGATTTCTTATTTTCTCTTAAGAAAGTACTTAATCAGATTGTTGTCTTTTTTTCTGCCTTTGCAAAATGAGCATAATAATAATCTAATAGAATAATATTGTGAGGATTAAAAGTGAAACATCTGGGGGCTGGGGATGTGGCTCAAGGGGTAGCATGCTCGCCTGGCATGTGCGGGGCACTGGGTTAGATCCTCAACACCACATAAATAAGGATATTGTGTCCACCTAAAACTAAAAAATAAATATTAAAAAAAAATGAAACATCTGGAAGTGATCCCAAAATATAGAAATTATTAAATAATTGCTGTATACAAGCCTATTTCTGTAAAAGAGTGTTTATAATTTTTGGTACTTTTTGAATATATATTACTCTGGATTACTGATAAGAAATGAATTTTATATCATGATCTATTACACACACATACACAAATGGAAGCATTTTCTCAGGTGCTGAAAACCCAAAATGTTTTCTCAACGTCTGTATTCTTCTTAGGTCAGAACACCTGATTTTTCTTGTGTGTTATGCTGTACTATGCTATGCTACTCTTTGATATACCCACAATGCCATTCTTCATTCTGAAATACTAGTCATAATCCACTAAATGCTCTCATGATCAGCCAACACACCTGGGAATGGTCTTACAGAAGCTATACTTACTTACTGGTGCTCATAAATCAGCCCATCCTTTATTATCTAATCTAACACCAGGTTGGTTTCTGATGTTTCTTGCACATGAGTTAAATAACTTCTCCTTCTAGAATGCACAATTATTGGGGGCAAAAAGTTGCTGCTTCAGCAATGCTTAGAGTGATGTTAAGAACTTTCTAATGTAAAACATAATACAAATAAAATTCAGTAAAATTAACAGTTTATTGATTATCAAAATTTTAATTGATCACTTATTTTTAAATAAGTGATCAATTAAAATATTATGATGTCTGTACAAAACCCAATGATTAAAATAGTGTATTACAGTGACATAATCAAAAGATAAATAAAAGAAAGCAGATGGTTGGTTGAACATTATGTAAAAAAAAATCTACAAAAAATCTCCTGATTAAGTAGAACATATCGATGTTGTAGAACATTACAAAGATCCTTCTGTTAGAAGTTCTTTTAAGAAAAAAAGAAATTTTCAAACCTACCAAAAAAGATATTAAATTTGATTTTATAAGCTTTTTAAAATTTGTGGTACACTTGGAAATATGTGTGTTAACTCCTTGAAATAAGTTTACTATCCACTAAAAATTAATATATCTAGGGATATTGGTTATATTTGTTTTTATATTGAGTTTTATGTTACATTCTTTCCCTTTTATTTTAAGGCTAGCATCATTGTGGTTTTTTCTAAAATCATAGTTGCACATGTATTCATCTGTTGAAAATGCTGGCAGTTAGCAAAAATGACAATATTAATATATCCGTTCTAATTTATGTATGTGGAGGTTCTAATGTATTATTTTCTAGTTCATTTACATTCCATATCACTGTATTAAATTACTATGGATAGACAGGCTTGTCAGAATTGTTTTTATAAAATGTGACAGCAGACTAGTAGATGACTATATATACAGAGAGAATGGAACTCAGCGAACTGTCAGTGCCACTTGATATCAGTTATTGATATAAATTGAATTTGTAACTTTTTTCCAAATAGTATGTCTTATAGTCCATTATGTTAAAATAACTATAACAAAAAACAAACATTTCAAATGTACTTCATGTTAACAGTAGTGAGAAAGAACAATATCACTATAGAAATATTTTTAACTTGTTTTTGAACATTCTAATGTAAAACATAATACAAGTAAAATTCAGTAAAATTAACAGTTTATTGATTATTAAAATTTAAATATATGTATCCCTTTTTTAAATTAAGAAATTTCTTTGAATGTCAACAAATGGCATCCCAGATAACCTCAAATAATATCTGTAACGTGAAGATTCATTTCATTTGAATTGCCTTCCCCTGCAAAAAATGACCTAAACCCACATAAATATGTATCTATTAGACTTTCACTGTTTGTACAATAAAAACTTTTAGTTGTTGCACAACTTGGCACACACACTAAATATTGAGAGATTTTAGTTTACTTTTAATGATTTTAAAATTGCTAATAGTAAATTTGAATTTTATTTAGATTTAAAGTTATTTTCTCTGATAGTCACAGGTTATGCTTTTTTTAAAAGACAAACTATTGCTTATTTGCATTTATTCTGTACAGTACCATTTTTTTAAACACTTAATTCAGTAATTATTTTTATTTTACATATGTTGATTATATACTTTGAAAAACTTTTTTTTATTATTTATAGGTGTCACTCTGGCAATGGGGGGGCTAGATTTTTTATAATTATGCATTTTAAATAAGTAATGTTTTACACAAAATAAGCCAATATTATCAATTATTTCCAAATAGTGTGTAGTTCTTTGACTTTGTCTAAAGAAATGGTCCTTATCCAAATTGACAAGTTATTATTTTTTGTTGCTTTTTAAAGTTGAATATCTGCATGCACACACAAGTATTTGCCCCTAGAAATTAGTTAATGTTTATTAATATATTGTAAGCATTCTTCAAGAATACCTGTACAATTTTTTAAAATTTTATAATGTATTTATATTATTTGCTAAAACTGAAAAGTATCGATTTAAAATTAAATTCTTTGACTGATCATTACTGTTTTACAAAAATTCATTTGAGAGCCAGGTTAATTTTGTCAACAATAAACTACATATGACTTTATAAATTTTAATATTTTATCTGTATATTCTATGAAAACTCCTGAATTTTCTGTTTCAAAATCCTAAACTTTCTTTTGTTTCAAATAAGTATCTTTCAGTTAGTTTCTTAATTTTGAATCATCATAGGAATTTTGAATACATATAGTTAGAAATGAAAATGTTGAAAGCTATAATTACCAAATTTTTAATAATTCTAAAGAAGTATACTCTCAAAAATTCATCATTTATTATGACATTTGATATATTATTCCTGTTTTTTATAAAAAAGTTTTTTTATGAGGTTGATAATTTTAAGTATTAAGTGATTTTGAAATATTATACATATTCTCTACACTTGTTAAAATAATATTTGATACGTTAAAGGGGGTAATTCCATGTTAAATGTGCTTTTCACTATTTATTCTATATTTTAGAATAAATTTTCTCATAATGAGTGTATATTTCTTTGCCAGTGCTCAGTAATTTTTTATATTTATCAATATATCTTTGGTGATATTATTGTCTACTTTGCTCTCCTTTAATATAATTTAACTGTGTTCCTATAAGGTTTATTCATGTTTTATAAAATGAGAGGGAAATGTCTAGTTTTCCTGTTTTCCAAGAGCTTTTCTAATTTTAGAAACATATTTGTTAATATTTGGTAGAACTCATCTGTAAAGCATACTGTACCATGTGTTACTTTGTGTCAAGTGTTTTCTTAATTTCTAATTAGGTTGCATTTATGATGTTGGGTTCATTTAATTGCTCTATTTCCTCTAGAGTCAATTTTTATAAGTTGTATTTCTTTAGAATTTATTGATTTCAACTATATGATCACATGTGTTGGAAAAAATTTATTCATAGTAATCATTTCAAGTAATAAGTTTTACTCTGTGATTACAACTGTGTGTGTGTGTGTGTGTGAGAGAGAGAGAGAGAGAGAGAGAGAGAGTCAGAGAGAGAGAGAGAGAGAGAGAGAGAGATCCTTTTCCTAGAATCAATGATCCTCAGGTAATTTTCCCTGCTGTCATTTTCTCTTTATTTGTTGAATGTCCTCCAACTGCAGTTAAAATCCTTCAGACAAAGTCCTACACATGGGATTCTGTTCTTACATTCCTGACTTGCTCTCAGTCAATGGATTTCTTGTCTGTTTTCTACACTCAGTTCAGTTGATTTCAGAGCTTTTACAAGGGTCATCAGAATCTCTCAGTGTGAAAATAGGCACTAATGCTTGTTTCTGCCTTGTCACTTTTGCTCTATATTGTTTTTTTGGATATGGAAGCATCTTCACCCTTTTGATAGTTTAGTATTAAATATAATGGAAGTTGTTTGTTTTATTTTATCCAGATTCTACTTGTTGCTGTTGTTTTCTTTCCCCAGATTCAAGAGTTTCTTGGTATATAGTAGTTTTCATATTATTGGGAATAGACTGTTTTCATCTTTGGTGTACATTTCCTCTTGAGATTCATGTACTGTCATGGTATTTACCAAATACTACAATATGACAAATGAAGATAATGATATAGATGGGAGAAATTTTTTTAAAGTATGTGTAATAGAATGTATTGGACATTATTACCCTATGTACATATATGATTACATAATTAGTATGATTGTACAACATGTACAACCAAGAAGACTGAGAAGTTATACTCCATTTATGTGTGATATGTCAAAATATATTTTAACATCATGTAAACTAATTAGAACATTTTTTAAAATCACCCACAAATTAGCTGTTATCCTAATTGTCATTCATCAAATTATCTCTGATAAACACCTCATTTCTCCTACCCTTTCCAAATTTCATTAAGAATAACCTATATGTTAGTATCTCTGTAGCAAGTATTATCCAAAAGGCAGACAGATATACAGTTGATTTGGAAACTGCTTCCTTATTGTTATACAATTACTCTTTCTCAACCAGTGTCATACTTTACTTTCATGTTCTTTTAAAACAATATCTTTGAATGCTTCACCTAAAAGTACAATAATGATACAAACTCTAAAGCAACATCATTCAGGTTTGTTCCAAATGTGAGAGCCTTAAATATTACATATTGATATAACACTACTCCCAATTTCAGATGGAGTTACTCCCTAGAAGTTCCTACATGTTGATTTGGGTCACAGTGGTTCAAACATTGACCTCAGGTAGAGCAGCATCATGTATATTTAGTGGAATATAATTGGTTAGATAGGTTCTTCACTTTTAAACTTTTAAACTAAAGGAAAGTAAATGTTGAAAAAAGGAATGAAATTTTATTCAGGTAAAAAGCATATAATTTTTTATTACAATGAGATACAAATTTAATATCACTTTATACTACACATTGATGGTTCAATGCAAAAGGAAATAAAATATTCAGCTTTATTACTGATAGTGATTGTAATTCAGAAATGAGAAATAATATAAATTTAAGAAGTTAGTCAAAGGCATTTTTCCAGTGTTGTTCTTGGCATTGAAAAATTGGCAGTGTTTAGATATGTTCATTTCTAATGCATCTGACACAAGGTCTGGCACACATTCAAGTCTCAGAAATGCATTTGCTAATTCCTCTCTGAGAAATGAAATGCTTTCATCAGAGACAGGTTGATGTCAGTATGTTCTCTTATGATGAGATAAAATAAGGAAATTGTCTTCAGGGCTGCAAAAACTATATTAGAAAGTAATAAAGCCAAAAGGGAAAATAACTTAGATATGATTAACCTTATAAATAAGGTTGAAGTCTTAAAGTTGACTTCAGCTTTCTTGTTTTTCTTTCCCCTGCTATGAATTTCTTCTTCTCTGCTCCCAGTTTCAAGTCAGAATACTAGATATCTTTCCAGATTTGAGACAGATTCAGTTTAGAATAATTTTTAAAATTTTAGAAAAAGAAAATATTTCTATCTATATTTTTTGTTGCTTTCCTGATCCCTGACATCTCCCACCCAGGGACAAAAGAAATTCCTGGAATCCTGTTTGGGACAGTGAAAAAGTAGAAAAAACGTCAGAGAAAAGGGTCCAAGTGTCAAAGTGAATTCATAGCGTACAAAGATTTGGAATTGAAGAAGTAAAAAGCAGAGTAAGATGGGTCACTTGAAATAAATAAGTAGTTGCTGTAAGGATAAACCAACATTATGGTCCATTGATTTATCAAAACTATTTAATATCTCTAGCTAAATAAATCAAAGAAGGATCAAAGAAGTGATGTTTTCCTGAAATTTTAGTCCTTTTGCATTCTGGTCTTCTATACTCAGACAACATCACTGTGCAGCACAGGACTAAGAGTACAAGGTACAGCAGGTGTAATACCTAATTTCTCAACTACTTCTTGCTTCTTCTTATATTTCTTAGTTTAGTTTCTTCTCTTTTCTTCCTTGTTTCCTTTTTTTCCCCCTCAGTAAATGTAGCACAAAACTTAGGCGTTGTAAGGTTTGTCTCTGTACTATTATGTCTATTTTATTTTTTTTAACATTAGAAAAATATACTCACTATAGCTCTATTCACAGCAATTTCTGAGGTTCATGAATTAAGTTTGGTACCAGGTAAATAGTAATATTAATTTCCTTTCCATTTTTCTTTTTTAGTTATGTGGAGAAATTCTAATTTTAATTATTTTAAGGTGTTAATCATGCTATCTACTACAGAACTTTTTGTACTTTCTGGATAAGAAAAATTTATAGATATTTTCATCTTAATATTATTAAGAATGAAACTCTGTAAATGATAATTAATAATAGACAGAAAAGGAGGAAAAGGATGTGAAAACTAAATGAATAAGAAATGAGTACAGAAACTTATCTCTGAGTAAAAGTACATCCACAAAACCTAATAGCCTCAGCTCCTAAATGTTAATTCACACAATTAAGAATAATGATACAATTGTAGAAACATATTTGACTATGTATTAAATAAATGGCTAACCCAAAGAAACAAATGACAATTAACTAAAGATGACATCACCATCTGATTTAGTGCTGACATCACCATCTCATTTCAAATGCTTTGATATACCATAGCAATTAACCTAAGTATAACTTTTTTTTTCTTTTTGGTACCAGGAGATTGAACACAGGGGCACTTAGCCACTGAATCACATCCCCAGCTCCTTTTCATATTTTATTTTGAGACAGAGTCTCACTTAATTGCTTAGGGCCTCACTAAATTGGTGAAGCTATCTTTTGAACATGTGCCTTAACCTAAGCCTCCCAAGCCACTGAGATTACAGGTGTGGGCCACCTAAATACAATTTGGCTGACTATGTACAACTTCGACTGACTACTTATTTATGTTGTCCACTATTTTCTCATATTTTGTTTATGATGTACTTTGAAAGGTAAAAAAAAATTATGTTGATAAATTTTGTAAACATTGATAATAAGTCATTGTGTTGTCATGAAATCAAAATATACTTATTCCCTAAAATAACACTCTGTTAACAATCTTTTTTAGAAGAAATATTATAGAGAGAGAAACAGAGCATTATCTTCTCTCCAAAGACACTCTGAAGCTCCATTGTATAGACACATCATTTGTCCAAAATTGTGAATTAAAGGAGTTCAGTTACTACCATTCAGCTATTTCAGTTATGTAGAAGGTATTTTATGCGGGACACAAAACAAACCTTTTGCCAAAATATAAGACAATCCCATCAAGATCCAAGAAACTTCCTTATAAAATACACAAAGAAAGTTGGAGAAAGTAAGTTGGACGTAACTTCTTGGACCCTCTTGACGCTTCTGGAAGATCGCATATCTTTCTTTCAGCAGTGTCCAAACATGTAGCATCCTCAACAATTCCCTGGGTATTTCTGATAAAATACCTTAATTGATGAAGAGTCCTATAGAACTTTCCAGACATTGTATATCTCTGGTATGTTAAGGCTTATGTTAAGGCTTTAGGCATGCTTGAGGTTTTTTGTTTGTTTGTTTGTTTAATGTCCTATTTTACATGGATTAACAAACGTCTATCTATGGCCAAGTATGTGCAGCTACCTTGTTTCTGAAAATGAGGTTTTATTATTATCCAGCCATGCTGTCATTTAGGATTGCTTTAGGAAACTTTGGGCTGAACTGTTTAGTGTTGAGTAACCATTATAGAGATGGTAGATCCCAGATTACATGATCTTTTTACCATTTGGCTGTTTACAGCAAATGTTCACTGACCCCTATTTTACAAAATGGAAGAAAAAGAAACATTCTCATTATTCTATATCTTAAAATGTAAGCAATATGTTGTTGAGAAGCAAAGATGAGTGTTTCTATGAAATAACTTAAAGAAACCACCCAAGTAACTTGCCCCCAAATAAAGTTCAAGATAGTAAGTATTTGTAAGAGTATTTTAATGAACATTTTATGAATATTGAACTTCATTTTTCCCAATGCAATTATTTCTTTTCATTGTATTACATTATTTCTACTTATAAATTATCAGTGTTCATATCATTAAAAACTGTGTGAGCAGTGAACATCAGTATTTTGTTGTTTAAAGTAGCATAAAATATTATCAGATAAAAGTAGTAATTTTTTCTATGAAAGTGTTCTTTTCTAAGTACTCCTAGATGGGTATTATTCACAGCATTGGTAACTGAAAAAGATTGAAGTTCCTAATAGACTTCATGCTGATAGTGTCAGCAACTGTAGATACACAGGGCTCATATAATAAGAAGAAAATAAGATGTTCTGATGTTTAACTATAAGCATTTATCATTTTCCTGCCATAGATTTATAATCTCACAAAAGTAAATTTCATAATTTTGTGAATTACACATTAAAACTTATTCTTACAGTCCTGAATGCAATCTATTATGATGCTTTCTCAGGATTTTCATACTTTATGTGCCTCCCCAAAGTTAATCATTCCAATAATTCATTTAAAGCTACTGTGGGTATTTACTTCACTTTAATTCATATAAAGAAAAAAATTTCTAAATACATAATACAGTACTCCCATTTTTAGTCATCTATTCACAATATAAATCACTTATTTTAATATTTTCAAAATAATTTTATAAACCATAGCTTATATTTATCATTTCATCTTTGATAAATAGCTATGTGAGCAAGGAATGGCCCTAGCAATTAGTGTAGCTATTCATGTAAAAATTTTCAAGTATCATTTCAATAATTTAGTATGGTGAGTTTGCTTTATTCCCTTTCTCAATTTTATAAAGAAATTTTTCATTGTATATTTCATGAATGTAAACCTCAAGAATATTATTATGGGAATTATAAACTATCCAAAGTAATCAATTGCCTCACAAGACTCCTAAATCTTTAAGACAGACGAGTGACTATAGATATCAAATGTAATTTTCCTTAGTTTTTGTTAACTGGCTAACTAAAAATGATTTGGATAGTACATTTTTATCTTCATTCCCACCATTAATAATACAATAATTTAAACTTTTGTTTAGGTTTCTATCCTTTCAGTTTTTATTAACAACACTATTACAATGGCAAATAAAATGCTGACTATGTTTACAAATGAGAGAAAATGGCATTAGAAAACAAGATGAGTTATTGTGTATGACATTATCTCCGTCAAAATCTTTCAGGTATCTTAATAGTCTCCACCAAAAAAAAAAAAAAATTCATGATTTGAAGGATCAAGACTACCTAGTTTGACTTATAAATAAAAAGCATGAATTATGAGAAAATATATAAATTTCAACAATAATTATTTCTATACAAGTTTGGATAATAACACAAGCTTCTTCACAGAAACAAGGATTTATATTAAATAAAATATATTGCAATCTACAGGCACCTAAGTATGCCTGAAAAATATGTCCGATATAATGCTAAGCATATGCTTTATCTGATAATATTTAGAACAATTGGAGTTATTTGAAATAACATGAAACTACAAATTGTTAGTATTAAAAGTAATATAGAAAATCATTGATCCATACTTCTCCATTTTGTGTCTTCATAAAAAATGAATACATGCAAATCAAAAATATATCCATTGGCAGATATGCAGTTCTTAACTGAATTGCCATTAGAAATAAATGCTGTAATTCTAATGAGTTAGTACAAATGTTCAGATAAGTGGTGTTTATAATACTTCCAATAAAAGTGAAAGGAACTCTATTTTCAGGCAAAGACCAGGGTTTTTCCACTTCCATTACAAAACACATTTGTGACATGGGAAGGATACTTAATCTAAAACTTTCTCAATTTGCCTTCTTTTTTCACAAAATGGGGTCCATAAAAGTTCCTTATTACAGTGAAGATTATAGGCTATAGTAATTATGAAGTTAATTTCAGGTTCATTAGCCTATCAAAGAGCATCCTTTAAGTATCATGAACAATTTCATTTTGGGTGTTTCTAATAGAAAGTTCAAATATGAAAGAATTATCAAATGTTTGTTGAATTCAAGATATTTTTATTTCATATGCCTTAAATAATGACATCATATATAACACACTATACGTAGTGATGGAAATGATGACATAATATGTACAGTAATAGCAGCATTCAAATGTATAGATTCTGCTTATTGATTTGTTACCCCTTTAGAACCAAACTGACAAAATTATTCATAGAAAAAAAGCTGTGGCATAAAATGACAACATCTATGTTTATCTGATTCTTAATTATGCCCTAATAATTTTATATTTAAGAAACTTTGATAGTGTGAACTGGACATGGTCTGAAGAAGCTCATCACCTTAGGTTTTTGTGCTTCCAGGTTGAGCTATTACACTCACAGATTCTTGTTGGTACTGTCATTGATTAGAGGTCCCAGACATGAGGAGATGCCCTGTTCACAGCCTCACATGTGGAATCTTTTCCATGTGGCTCTAGTCATAGTGAGTGTTCCCTTGTAGACTAGTTCAAATTACTTCCTTTGAAGCAAATAATAAACTACTCTACAGAAACACAAAGAAAATAACAAGAAAATGATTGCCCTAATCTAAATAGTTTTTAAGAAGTATTTTCTCCTAAAACAAGAAAACAAAATTGAAAAATCAAGCAAAACAAACTTGTGACATCAGGCAGTCCATGATAGAAACAGCTGCAGAAAAAATGATAATAAGAGAGAGCATAATTGAAACAGATGTTGTAAAATGTGCAGTTTAAATAGCATACAAACATTGATGTAAAGTAAATTTTAAATAAAATGGAGTAGTTTGGAAGCATAATTAAAACACCAAACAAAACAATCTTGATGAAAATTAAATTAGAATGGTAGAAAACAATTGTCTTTTCCTAGACAATAAAGTATTACAAAAATTTGAAAGTTATTTGTTATTTTAATTTCACTGCTGTTTACAAAAAATGTATAGAAAAATGCTTTAGTAGATAAATTAAAGAATGATAAATTAAGACAAAATACCACTCTAAGCTACGTGCTTTGTAAGTCTTTGAAAATAACAGTCCCAAAATCCCTATGATTCAAAGTTCTGAGAAATTATTAAAAACTTTAACATGAAGCCAAATGAAGAAAGACATTTAAATTCATCACACTTGTCCAAAATTTCTCCTCATCCTAGACCATATATTGTCAAAAATAGTGAAAGATTTCAGATTTTATTATAATTCAAGCCAAAAAATTAGGTTGTCACAGTTTTGTGGACCATGCAGAGGATGAGTCTTGAATTGCAGAAGAGAGCTACAGGTTTCAGAGAAAGCAGGCAGAATTGCACTTGGATTAATTCCATGGATTCTCCTTGACCCAGCTTCCACAAAATGACATGAAAAGTAACGTTTATGACTGCACACATAATGGATTTCTATGAAATGAAATAACCTAAACATTTTATAATAGAATGTAAGCAAACATGAATTTTGTGTGGGAGGGAGACATTTCTACTTCTCAGGGCAAACTAACATACACACCTCGTTGACAACAATTTCCACAAGAGGCAATCAATGCCTTGCTTTGCAAGATGTGAAGAAGTACCAGAGACCTGAGAATATTTTTTCCCAGTACAGGTTCTTTCACACTGAAACCAATTATCTTTATTCTGAAACTTGGGCACACGTATCTATACTTACTGTAATGATCATCCATACAAGGACAGATGATTGGTGCAAGCAGCAAATATTGTGCCTACTTGTTGGTGCAGCACTAGTGAATATGGGAAAGAGAAGATGCTGTTGTAAAAAAATTTTGAAAAGCATTTGATGATACTCAAATCAAGACCATACAAATGCCACATTTGGGCCCCATATATCATACATATTCCATATAGGCCAAAGATCTATCTCCAGAATTAGGAGATATTGTCGTACAAATTTTGACATTAGCTATATTGTATTTTGGTATGCTTTATGTGTATTTTATTTTTCCTTTAAGATATTATTCTTTCTCACATAGTTTTATAAAGGGCTATTCTACTCATCATCAGAAGGCTCACACCATCATGTGAGTGTTGTGTGATACTGGCTATTATCCACCTATCCTCTCAGCCTGGGACACCAGTGGAATGATTACATATAGCATTCTTTTGTGGTTACCTGAGCTCCTTCACAGAATAGTTCTTACTATTTTTCCAGAAAGAAATTAAAGAGATCCTGGAAGAAGATTAACTGGCTCTTAGGACCAAGTATAGCATCACTTCTGCTATGAACATGAACCCCCATAAAAGGGAAGTTAGAGTCCAGTCCCTGATAAGAGGAATAGGAAAGTCACATCATAGAAAGAGTGAAGAAATACTATCTTTGCAGAGTTGCACTGGAGCCACCTTACACTGGCTCAAGAAAATGAACTTTGTTCATCTTGTCCTAACTTTGCATTCAGTGAATGCTAGCAACTTAAATCAGAGAATTGACAGCATTGAAGCCAGACAATGCAACAAATGCCTTCTTTTTTTTTCTTTTAATACAAGACTGATAATGAAAAACTTACCAGCACACCTCTGCTCATACATCGCCTCATCCATTGTCTTTGTCACATTCTCTTTTATTTCTTGTACCAATATGGTTAACAAGATAACGGTAACTTAATACAGTTATATGAAACAAATTACTATTTTTGCATATTTCTTGAGAAAATAAGAAAATTGGAAAAGAGAAATATGGAGGAAACATTTTAATAAATACATATTAATATACAAAACTACCATGGTTTTCATTTCTGCATAAATCACATAGTCTTAAATCATATTTGTAGATTCATCTTTTAATTTCCAGTTGACATTGACCAGACCTTAAACAAGCACTTTTGTGGTTCCTGGTGACTTGCTTGTTGCTATGACCTAAGTCCTATTTTCAGAATGTCTAAGAAATTAATGGTTCTTCCTGGACTCTTTGATGTGTCTACCAAGTTCTATCATAATAAATAGGAATATAAGAGATGTCTCATAAAGTCACCCATTTAGCCCCCATTGAGAATCAGAATTAATCAATGCAAGCAATAAAATAAGCTTTTTTTCTTGTTTGAACTTGTCTCCTCATGCAGGCGGGTTTTGCACTGATGAGTATAAGTGGACTCATTGCAAGAAAATATAAGTCCATGTTGTAGAGACCTGCATTAGCTTCACCTCTAACACCATGAGCACTGTGTGGATGAATGATGGTTCAAGGATTCAGGATGATGTTGACAGAGGATGATATCAACTGCATAAATCATTTCTTCTAACTAATAATAATCAATTTTGATATGTGTTAGATATAATATAATCAATACATGATATGTGTTAGAAATCATTCTCCTACCATCTTTCATGTTCCAGATGGTGTCACTTTATGATAGCAATATTTCTGGAAAATTCTTTAGGTTTGTATCATTGCTTTTAGGATGCTATTTGGTCAACACAACTACTTTTAATGGCTTTGACTTGGTTTTCTATAAAGATCCCTCACTTCATGGTTCAAAATATCAGAGTGAGGTGTCTGATTGTTGTATAATACATGTATTGAAGTTGTACATTCAGATGTTGATAAAACAAACATCAGTTGAGTTTGGAGACCTGCTGTACCCATCAGGATCCAAAACTCCTAAATAACTTTAATTCTAAAAGCTTATGTTGTTATTTAGATATGAGGTGTCTCCTAAAAGCTCATGTGTGAGATAATGAAAGAAATCTTAGAAGTGAAAAGATTGGGTTATGAGATGTTTAACCTCATCATTAACTGGGTAGTAACTATAGATGGGGGGGGGGTTGGCTGAAGTATGTGGGTCATTGGGGCATATCTTTGGTGTATACGATTTATACTTGGTGAGAGAAAAAGTCTCTTTCTTATCTTCCTGATGTAATGTGAGGAGCTGTGCTCCTCTACCTTGCCCTTTGGTCACATTGTATACAGAGCAATAGAGCTGGAGTTTATGGACTGAGACCTCTGAACTGTGAACTCTAAATAAAATTTTCCTCCTTGAAAAGTGTTCTTGTCATGTATTATTTTTTACCCAGTAGCAACAAAGCTGGCTTAAAGAGCTAAAATTCTGTGTCTGCAGTAATTATTATCCATTTTCCTCTTTGCCTATATTTATACCAAATTCTAGCTGCTCTGTCTCTTCCCCCATAGTATAATAAATATAAAAATACCACTTTAGGAAAAGTTTGTAGGAAACTATATTACAATTTGGGTGTGGGGAGGCAATATTGTCTTTTCTTTAAAGGGTACTCGACTCCCTCTTCATTCAAAAATTTCATTTTTTTTAATATAACCTTCTAATTTGGGTATTGAGTTGAAACTTTTTATTATTAATTCAAGTCAGACTAGACATGTTTGTTTTATAAATCAAGCATCTTTAGTTATTGTCATTAGTGATATGCTATTTATTATATATTATTATGATTTTTTATTGCATTTCTGGATTTCTTATGACCAATCAGACAATGTAAAATACCTCTGTAGGTAAAACTATTGCAGGTTTAACTGTGAATTGCTTCCTAATGCAGCAGTCATATTCATCTGTTTCTGACAAGTGAGTGGTAACTCTTATCTCCTCTTACTTTAGAATGCCATTGAAATAGGGACGTTCAGTTCAATGAAAATATTTCCCACTGTCATTTCTGGCATACAGATAGCATAGCAATAGCCCTCAGGAATGGTGGTACTATAGCCATTACCACACATGTATGATCCATGACTCAGCTTCTCAGACTTCATAGGATCAAGGCATATGTACTGTAATAGAATATCCTACAAAACTTTTTTTTTTTAAGTGATGGAGACTATTCTAAACTCTTCAAAACATTAACTAACATCCTTATAATCGCCTTATGCAGCAGTTATTAAAGCCTGGTATAATATAGCCTGACAATTAAAAGATCTATATAAGTCTCTCTAAGTTTTAACCAAATGTGTGAAGATTATATCTACATACACTAAGCTTTTTAATAATAATAATCTCTAATTTGTGGTTATGGGCACCTTGGGATTAAAGTGGAGGCAGACACATTTTAACTGCATAGGCATTGTTATTCCATTAATGCACAATGCATACCTATGTTTGGAAATGTTAGAAGAGTAACAATCATGTATTTAATTATACAGCTTTCTAAAAATGTTAATTTAATTTCATGTGTTCTGATTGCTTTGCCTGAAAAAATGTCATGGTGGCCAATGTAGGAAAGATAATATTGGGATTTTTGTTATCACCCACACACAGAAGGTATAATATCAGTAAGTTGAACATAGGCTGCCAAGATATTGCACTAAGGCCAGTTAACACCCTGTTCCAAGCAAAACAGGAATCTTATTTTACTAATTTTGCTTAAGAACATGCAGAAAGTGGATCAAGAACTAAAAACATTTGTTGACAATAGGATTTTTTAATTTGGGGAAAAGACTTTGTGCTTAACTCTGGTATTTGAAATTTTCTCTTACTTTCTGGGTGCATGTGGTTGTATTTCAAATAGTAACTTCAAATTATCCACATCTTTTATGTGTGTTAGGTGCATTCCTTGGACATCTTTTTTTAGCTAAGGGGATGAGGGACGGTACGGGAGATTCAACTCAAGGGCACTGGACAACTGAGCCACATTCTTGTTCCTATTTTGTACTTTATTTAGAGACAGAGTCTCACTGAGTCGCTTAGTGCCTTGCTTTTGCTAAGTCTGGCTTTCAACTCATGATCCTCAGCTTCCTGAGCCCCTGGGTATTACAGGAGTGTACACCAGAGTGACCAGCTAATACCTTGGTAATATTAAAGAGATTCTTTTCTGGGTTTCTGTCACCTCTTTAAGTATGAATACTATTATGTAACTCAAAAATGCATCACCACAACAAATATTAATATAACTGAGAAAGTCAAAGTTATAATAAACCATGATATTTTTAAGCTCCTGAGAGATAAAAATATCCATATCTCTTTATTAGTAAACTTAGTATTAATACCTGAATTTGTGTACCTATTTACTTGCAGTTAAATTTTTATATTTTAAAATATGCAATTATAGAACAAAGAATCACCTAAGACAGACATATGTACCATGAACATTTTAAACTAATGAGCTGATTATATTATTTTCAACCTTACAGCAAACTAAAATACAGGGTTTATTGTGGGTAATTGTACCAAAAGATGCTAAGTAAGATGTTGGGCCTCTATATGATTTGTTTTCTTGAAAAAAGTGGGTAAAAATAACATCTGTGATTTCAGTACATTATCAAAAATCATGGTAAATAGAGATTATTAAATGAAATTGAAATAACCAATAGCAGTTTTTAAAACTGCTTTGCCTGATTCTAACAACTACTTGGGGACAAAACCTCACTAGATTTCCAAAGACTGCAGCAGCAAAGATAAACCAACAATGACATGGGTTATTCATTTCTTTTGCTCTAAAATGAAATTTTCAAGTTCTATTTTGTAGGATGAGTCTTGAGCAGTTAAATATAGATTGAAAACTGAATAGTTACTAATTAGAATATTTTAAAAACACACAATTTATTTACATCCTTCTAAATTTGTTTAATTATTAGTTCTTCAAATACTTGGAAGGAAAAAAAAAACGGAAACTTGTTGGTTAACATTACTTGTGATTTGAATCTTATAAAATATTGTGGGTTTTTTCTTTTATTATAAAATATCACATTTTTTATGAGTTATCATGAGAGGTTGGGTAAGGGAAGAATATTTATAGAGGAAGAACAGCTCTGCAAGGGCATTTCAGGAAGCAGAAATTCAGTCATTGCTCTGCACGTAGAGGTATTTCTTCACCTCCTTCTACTGGTATTCTGTTTATATCATAGGATTATCATTTGTAATAGTGTTTTCTAAAAATGTTACATGCAACATCTGCATCAGAAATCACCTCTCAGGTGAAATTTTACTTCAGACTTACATCTGAAACAATAAACGAACATCTCAGAATATAAGACTCTCAAATTGTTATTTAAACTCCTAATTAGGCTAATGCTAGTTATAATTTAGGAACATCTAGCCTACAATTTATCAAAAGTTTGATGTATAAAAATTAATTTAAAAAATCACTACATCTGATATTCATTAATTTCCTTATGTCATTCATCCCTATAAATCCTCAAAATTTTTTCAAGGGAAATCTACATCCCACTGCTAAATATTCTTTACCCACAACAGAAAACAAATATAAAATGGAAAGTACTTTAAGATTTAACATAGTTGTCACTATGGAGCTATGAGGGATTGTTTGCCGGACCCATATGTGATACCAAAATCCACAGATGTTCAAATTCCAAGTTAAGAAGGTGCAATATTTAGATAAACTGTGTGCACCTTCCATATAGTTTAAATAACCTACAGATTACTTATAAAACCAAGTATAATGTAAACACTGTGTAAGTAGTTATTATATTGCATTGTTTATGGAACAATGAGAAGAAAATATGTCTGTATGTCTTCAGTAAAGATGTGAATATTTTCCTAAAAATGTTCAATCTGTGGTTTGTTGAATCTATGAATATGGAACCCGTGAGTACAGAGGACCTGCTAGATATGTGCTATGCAATTATCTAGTGACATCTAATTTGTTCAGTAGAGAAAAGTAAAATTTCATTGTGACAAAACTAAACTTAAAAAAAAAACAATACTTTTATACTTTTCTTGATAAACTTGGATTGTCTCAGATGATCTTTTTGTACTGTTGCTGCTAGCAAGTTATTGTACCAATTGCTACAGAATCTAACTCTGCTTCTCTTCTCAGGGGGAAGTGAGGGAAAGCATTCACCTTGACTTTGATCTGTTTCTCATCAGATTCAGCTGCAGGAAATGTCAGACTTAAAATTGTTTCAGGTTTGCCATAATGCTTCAGGGATGGAGCTTTTTTCTTCCACACTGTATAATTCACTTTGTAATACCAGGAAATGTAGGTTTCAGGAAACTAAACTGTTGAGAGGAGGAAAAGCAGCATATTCCTTTGGCCTTATTTGTTCTCTGTCTCTTTCTCTGGCTTTATTTATTTTTAATAGCTTATTTATTATAACAGTAACTCCAACAATAGGTTTTAAGTAATATTTAACCTGACAAAGACATTCAAATAACTTCCCCAGTCCTGTTTCCTATTAAAAGTCAGATAATATTAATGCTGACTTGTAAGTTTCTCTTGGTATGTTTTGTGTCATCTCCTTGACCCTGGCAGCTGAATTCACCTGCTATTTCACTAACAGAACCAGAAGTTTAAAAATTCTAAGAAAGAGTTCCTTCCCAATGCTTTTTGCAAGACGATATAGTCTTTTAGCTATTATTGCAAAGATAATCATTCAAAAATGTCATATTTAATTCAGCTGATTCTTCTAGACTATAAAAAATATGGTCACTGAGATCAAATGTAGCAAATTGTATTTTCACTTCATTAGTATGCTTCATGTGAGGAAAGGACTATGGTCCTTCTATGTTGAATCGAATTTCTACAGGGGGATGTAATTCCATGAAACAAAATTGGAAACTTATATAACTCTCTTATAGTCTTTTGAAAATATGATGTTAATCTTTCTATTATATCATCCTCTTCATATGCATATATATTACTTCTTCTGAAAGTTATAGAATGTTAAATATACTTGCTGCCAATCCCTCTACCAATATGTCTAAAATTTATAGTTTTTGTATAAGAGAAAATAGTAATGCATGTGGTCTAAAATGCAAGTAGATTGTATACAAACAAGCAAGACGGTGTTTCAGAACTTGGCAATTTTGAACTATATATATTTGCCCAGTTTTTAAAACAGCATAGAGAATTATAAGAACTTCAGGTGGATGTTTTGTATAATTACTGGTATATCTGGGAAAAGAAAGAGGTAGTGCTATTTTCTAAGTTTACACATTGAAAATTAAAAAAACCAAGTCTAGTCCATTGTGCATAATTAATCATTTTAATTTCCTCCTTAATACAATAGATTCCCTCAAATGGCAAAGCTACTCCTTTGTCACAACAAGAATAAAAATGTGGAAGTATTTAAGCATCCTTGCTACTGTTTTTCAATTAGATAATATTAATATTAAAGCTTTTGTTTTAAACCAAATCTATTTTGTATATATTTTACTAAGTAAAAAAATTGAAATATTAACTTACAATATTCTTGAAGTTACAAATAAAGATAAACTAAATCTATTAGCAGAAACTAAACTCATCCCTCCAAAGTATTTATATGTGGAAACTTTAAGTAAAAAAAAAAACATTAAGTTAGATGAACCTAAGTAACTAAAACACATGCACTAACCAGTTCAAACTCAACTTTCTTGTTAAGAAAATAAAATTTCCTAAAATACATTAAGGTAAAATTATGTATAAAAACTACTGTACATTTCGAGTTTGATCCGTCTGTAAAAGTCAAAGGTCAACTTTTTCTCTGATGAGCTGAAGCTAATCCAAAATAAGGTGTGTGTGGTGGATGGCGGTTTAAAAAAAAAAAGAAAAGAAAATAGAAGATCAGTGGAGTAGACAAAGTGAAATGAAGGGAAGGGAAGAAGGTGTGATAGGAAAAGACACTGGAATGAATCTGACCTTAATTTCCTTTGTACATGTACAAATATACCACAGTAGCTCTCAACATCATGTATATCTATAAGAAAATGGGGAATGGAGAAAGAGAGGGGAAAGGAAGTACTGGAGAATGAATTAGGACATGCTTTTATAATTAGGTAAAAATGAATCCTATTGTTATTTATAACTAAAAAGAACCAATAAAAAAATTCCAAGATTGTGAATTTGCTTAAGGTAACACTTAGATTGCATTTCTGAGATGATTTCTTTAAATTTAACTATTTTAGTCGATGCATTATTCATTTTAAATATTTTCATTTGACTTGGAAATGTGACCAGCTGAAAGAAAGTAAATGTAGCTTTAATCACATATTGAGGCAAGAAGAAAATTGAACAGATATTAATTGTCTTGGCCCACAAAATGCTGACACACATTTAATTTTTTTCTGGAAATAATAATTACAACATCCAATAAGGACCCTTGTTTCTGAGACTTTGCATTTGTTCAATACTGGTATTGAACATTCATAAAGTAGTTTTTATTTATTTTCTGGGAAAAAAATCAAAGCAATTTTCTGCTAAATAACACATGCTGGCCATTAACAGAAAGCCAAAAATGTAATGTGCTTCTAGGCAAAATGAGATTACTGACAAATAACATAGAGAGTCAAAGTGTAAAAGATAGGAAATATACATAAAATAAATGTGTCTGGTGGCTGCCAATCATTATCACTATTGTTTTCCTGATAGATTTTCTCTAGATAAAATCTGCTTGTAACTACTTATGCACTATCTTTATCTGAAATCAATGTTCCTGTGAATATAAAAATCAGAGTTTTATAGAGAAAAAACTGGAAAATAATTTTTAAAAAAATTAATGTAACGTTTTATTCAAGTGCCTTTGTTAAACATTTGTGATAATTTGGAGAATTCACTGAATATCACTGTATTACTCTTCCTTTATCTATAAATTTCAAATTATGATCACATGATAGTTATACCAAGATAGATTTGGTACTTCATACTAGTTTATAACAACATTTCCAAAATGAGAGGTAAATTAATTATTTATGCCTAATTTGATTTTATAAGTAATTTTAATGTTTGAAGCGTAGGAGTTCTCACAATACACTGAAATAGTACATTTCTTGTAAACATATAGAGTCTGATAGGTATTTAACCACATTCAATGCATTTAAAACTGAATCAATAGATCATAAATCAGTTTATTTAATTCTTTGGGTAGAATACTGTTCTTACACTATCGCAGTTCAAGAAAGACAAAAAATGGTGTGGCCCCAGAGTTTCAGTCTCTTGGTGATAATAAAAATTTGATTCTCATGGCTGTATTCTTTAACATCTTAGTGTGTTACTAAAAGTTGGGAAGATGGTAAATTGAAGTCATTGCAGAACCAAAACTCTAAAGCATTTCTAGTTTCTGCTCTGAGCCAGAAAATAACAACAACAATAAATCCTAATAATAATTATTACTTTTGAGGCATCCAAGTGGAAACTCTCATTATTTTTGTTATTATGCCCTTTACTTTCAATTCAAAATTAAGTTTGTACTTTTCCCAGTTCATAAATTAAATCTTAAAATTACCCAAATTGCCTCTTCTAATAAAGAGGATAAAGAGTTTTTGATAGGATATACTGTTAACTTAGAATGAATATGTCACCAATAACTTATGAGTAAGTATCTGTACTGCATTTCACATCTTACATTCTTTCCAAATTGTCTGTAATAAGCATTTTCACTCTTATGATGAAAAAGTGAATAAAAAGTAAAGCTTCAATGCATATATATATTTAGATGTAAATATTAATAGGTATATAAATGATAAATAACAAGACACACATGAAAAACACTAATAGTGAGAAGTTGAATTGATATATATGAACACAACACATCAAAAATATATTCAAGACTATAATTGTAAAATGAAAAATCCTGTTCATTTCAAATACATTTCATTTGAACAGTATGTATTTCACAATATTCTTTCCTTTTATTTTCTAAGATAGATCCATGATTTTGATATTTGCTTTCTGACTTGGCTCTCAAGTTCAAAAGTCCTGCTGTAATTTTTACTTTGTTAAAATTTAGGAAAGACACTAAATGAATCTAAAATTTCTGACAATTTGTAAGTATAATAATAAGTGGCTATGAGCTTAATATATTGGTTTAAGTGAATGCCACTTAGACATTTATAATAACTTTATATGAAAAATGGTAGAAGGAAATATACAAAAAACTAGGTCTTTGAAAATATCATAGTAGCAATCTAATGCTAATGTTGATATGTGTTAAGTATAAATATATATTTTGTACTAGAGATTGAACTCAGGGCACTCAGCCACTGAGCCACATCCCCAGTCCTATTTTGTATATTATTTAGAGACAGGGTTTCCCTGACCAGCTTAGCTTTTGCTGAAGCTGGCTTTGAACTTGTGATTTTCTACCTCAGTCTCCCAAGCTGCTGGGATTATAGGTGTGCACCACTGCACCCAGCTGTTAAATATGTTTATATATAAATAACTGTAAGAAAATTACTATGTATTTGAAAAAAAACTATAAACAATAAATATATGATGACTTTCTTTATGAGAAATATTATTTAAAAAACAAACAACATTATCTTCAATAAAATTTAGAGAAAACACGTCCATAAAAAAATGTCTATGTAGTTCTCTAATGTACTCCTGATAATTATCTCCATAACATATTAGAACGTTCGGAGTTCATGCTTGACAGGACCACCCCGGTTCAAGTTTCTTTTTGTTATTGTTCTATTATAAAAGGATGATGAACACCACAAAATCTAATATTTATAAACAATGGCATTGTCATTTAAATTAAATACATTTTCTTAAGACACCCAATATATAATAATCTGTGATCCCTACTGATTTATTAACAGAATTGAATTTGATTATCATAATCACACTGTTTGAAATATAAAGGTGTGAAGTAATTAAAGTGCAATAACAGTCTCAAATCATTAAACATTTAGAACAGTATAGCTCATTTTAGAAACTAAGCTTCTCCCCTTTTTAATGAAATCTGTCAGCTTTATGAGAAAAATTCAGAAATATATAGAAAGTCTGGGATTTAGAGTTAAAATGTTGATTTTAAAGCATCAGTTAAGCATTCATGTAGATTAATCCAACAGGCCTCTGAATTCAAGATGAAAGGCTCAACATTAACATCAGAGATAAAGAAATAATCTATAGAGTTACTAATATAAATTCTGGATAATTGACAATTTATTCACATAGGAGAAATTCTCATAGCACTAAATTCATGTTGGAGAGAGCCATATCATGTGACCTATGTTTTATTTTTAGATTTTTGTCTTCTGTGGTTTGCTTCTGCTTTCTACCCAGTTCAGATGTGGCTACTGGGACAGTATTCAGAGATGCAGTATTTAAGAGGTGATTAAACCCATGAAGGCTCCTCAAATGAGTAGGATTAATTTCCCCTAAAACTGGTTCCACGAGGAGCTCACTCAATTATCATATTGGTCAGCTTTGCATTACTACCAAAAAAAAAAAAAATGTGTGGGATAATTAAATTAAGAGGAAAGTTTTCTTTGGTTTCACAGTTTAGAATCCACACATGATCAAGTAGCCCCACTAATTTAGGCTTGTGGCAAAGCAGCACACCATGGTGGAAATATTCAACAGTGAAAAACTGCTCACTTTGGAAGAGTAGGTTGTCTAGGGTTCCACAATCTCCTTAAAGGACATGCTGTCAATGACCTAAAGAACCCCAATGAGGCACTACCTATCAAATATTTCACCACGGGGCTGGGGATGTGGCTCAAGCGGTAGCACGCTCGCCTGGCATGCGTGCGGCCAGGTTCGATCCTCAGCACCACATACAAACAAAGATGTTGTGCCTGCCGATAACTAAAAAATAAATATTAAAATTCTCTCTCTCTCTCTCTCTCTCTCTCTCTCTCTCTCCCCCCCCCCCTCTCTCTCTCTTAAAAAAAAAAAAAAAAAAAGATTTCACCACCTGCCAAAAGTACCACCAAACCTTTAACACATGAGCCTTTTGGGACACTTATCCAAATCATGACACTTATTTTCTACTTTCAATTACATAATGATGTGGGAAAGAGCCCCTGACCAGATACTATATGCCAGCACCTTGGCTTGGACTTGGACTTACCAGCTGTTAGTATTGGAAGAGAATAAATTTCTTTTCTTTAAAAATGAGCCAGTCAGTGGTATTTTCTTATAGCAACACAAATGGAGTCAGGAAATTTTTTTTTTATTTTACTGTTCATTTCAGTTTAGATATTGAAAAATGAGATTATCATAATTTTGACATTATCAAATATATTCCAATGAGAAACAGGAAAATAATGTAGTACTGTTAAGATATTTAAAGGTACCAAATTGACACCTAATGTGTCTAAGATTGAACAAGGCTGCTCTTTAGGTATCCTCCATCTTCTTCCAGGAGAATCTGTATAAAAGAGAAAAGAAAAATGTAAAGACAGTAGCAAATCTATACTTGCTCTAAAAACATTGTTTCTCTAAATTTTACACAATTTTGAGAGGTCATGTGATGACTAGTTATACTGATTATATATTTAAAGACAAGATTATGTTTTATAGACAAATGATCATAACAATGTAATGTGAAATTGTACCTGAGTCATGCCATGGTAATATTAAAACAGAATAAATAAACTATAGGAATGCTATAACAAAATCATTCTATTAGAAGCAATTAAAAAGGACATGGAGGAAGTTGCTTTTTATAAAACACTCTGGAAAAACAAACACTGAATTATTCACTTCAATGAAAAATAAGTACCTTTCATCACCAATTAATTTGTCAAAATAGAGCTGGATTAGAACAAAAGTAAAGATTTCTTTGGGTGACTAATTAACTCCAAAATTGCAATAATCAGACAAATGGAGGCTCTGTTTATTACTCTAAAATATCTTTTTCTGGAAACTATGCAATATGTTTCTTTTCATTATATCATTCTATGACATTATGAATTTTATATTAAAAATTATTTTTACACAGTAATTTCTCTGACATAATAATATTTCAAACTTTGTTGAATATCACACAAAGGATTTTTATAATTTATACTTTTTAACTTACAACTCATAATAATTTATAAATGAAGATATTAATATAGTGCTACTTAATAATCCATTTAAATTCAGTACATGAAAAACTTTTGAATTGAGAACTTTTATAGTTTTCAAAAATAGCATTAGATAGCATTATGACTCCAAACTGGAAATTTTCAGAAAGGAAAATTAGCAAAGAGTTAAACACGTTTTAAAATGGAAATACAAATTTCAGAAATTTCACATCAGCCAGCCTTAACAGAAAAAATGAACTTAGAGCAGTGCAAAACTAAGTTATTCTTATCAAGAACAAAGGAAAACAGAATGAATTCCACTAAAAGTTAAAATGTAACAGATTTGGAATTTATCTAAAATTTATTAAAAAATCACTGTCATTTAGATAGAAAGTCATCTTTTATTCTCAGTAATTACACATTACTTTATTCATGAGTATAATGCATCAACTGGCCACTAGCTTGGTGAGAAGAGATTTTATTTATACATAATTTCATGGGAGATCAAAATGCAGCAGAAGGTGATTCCACTTCTACTCAAGCGAAATGGAAGATGCCCTTCATGATTACATAGTACATGGTTTCCCTCCACTTATAAGGCAAAAAAATCAAAGTGGGTGTAGAAGGATCAAGTGTATCAGATTATATAAAATGTCATTCATATGTCTGAGTAATAAGTTTGGGGAATATTTGGAACAATGCAATAAAAGATATCGTAACTTTCTTACTTAAATCCATAGTGTTAATTTTGCAAATGAAAGTTGTAGCATTTCTATTCTCTGTATTTTATTATGACTATTATGATTACCACAAGAAACCTGTTATAGCTGTAATAAAACATCTGTTAGGCATATTGTATTGCTTTCAGCAGCTTCAAAATGTTTTAAGTACATCGAACCATGTCAAACTCGCAATATACTGTAAACAATGTCTAATAAATTATGATACAACTAGAGAAAATTATATATTAACTCTTCAAAGTGTGGCTATTACAGTTTTGGGTAGTTAAAATAGTTTGAACCAACTTAAGTAGAGATACAGCTGTGTAGTAATGTTTTGCTCATTTTTATTGAACTATAATATTGCATTTATAAGACAATTTAAAGGACCATTCAAAGGTAAGTTGGTACTATTTTTATTTCTATATTTACCAGAAAAAAAAAATCTGTACCTGGAATTGTCATAGTTTAATCTTGCATAAGCAACAAGTCTGCCTTTATAATTTTATATTTACATGTAAAAGAAATTATATTTATTACAAGATCTCCATGGATATGATACAAAAGTATGTAGGATTAGGTAAAATTAATAATTCATTATTGAATAGATTAAACTATTTCAAACTACCAGTAATATTAAAAATAGTGATAAAACCAGAGTGCCATTTTTTAAAAGATATTGGGTTATTCTGGGTTTTATTTATAAGTAAATACCATCAAAGTTCTTAAGAAAGTCCTACAATTTAGTTTTTTCTTAATTTATACTCTTAATTATTGTGCAGTAAAATATAAAAATAAGGTTTATTTTTATAAAAAGAGACATAAGAAAATATTATATTTTAACTTTGTTAATTTAATGTAGCACATTAAAGACACATTTGACCACCAGCAATTTTCATTAATTTATTTGATAAAATCAACCTAAGCAGTGAGTAGACAGTCATTGAGAATATCCCAAAATAAAGAAGTAAATGAAAATTAATATATGTCTAACTTTAGATTTCTATTTATTGAAGTATCAGAAGTTTTTATGAGTATAATAAAGTGAATTTTGTGTAAAATTCTTTAATAGCATGAGTTCTAGGTATGTAGAAATTTACTTGTGTTCTGCTTTAAGAGAGAGGTTTTTTTTTACAACAAAAAAATATTAAATAGCATGTTAATGGCTAATACTTATTTTGTGTTAACATATTTCCACATGTATTTTGATGTGTGTCCTTTCAAAGGTTTTTTAAAGAAATATTTAATGTTTGTGAAGAGGAGTAAACAAAAGCAGTTTTAAGGTAGGACTTTTAATATTGAAATATGCTTTAGTTTTCTCTTTAGATGACTGAAAAAGAGAAAACAAATGAGGTTTCTATGTTGGGAAAAAAACAATAAAAAAGCTAATGTCAGTTTTTGAACATGATGGCCTGTATCTATTGAAATTTTGTTGATTTAAATACTACATTACATATTTTTTGATTTAAATAATACATTATATATTTTTGTTTTAAAAATTATTTTGTATAATCAGCATACTTAGTGAAACCTCATATTTTAAGTTTTAATCTTGAATATCTTCTGGTTTTGATAATTACATTTTTTAAATATAGAAAAATTAACTATGGGACATATTATTTGACAATATTATTTATATTCCTGAATGGATACCTGAAAATATTAATAACCAGTATGTAGAGGTAGAAAAATCTAAAAAATTTGGGTGTCCAATATCAGATTGCAGCCTAGATAATAATGACTGACAATATTAATTAATATTAATCAGGGTTTATAAAGGTTTAAGAAATTTTCTAAAATTTGTACAGATACGTGGTAAATTTTCTATTTTAGAGATGAGTAAATTTACTTGAAGAGGGAAGAGTCATATACAAAAGATCACACAATTAATAATTGTAGAAATCACTGTCTCAAAATGCTGAAGGCATGACCATAATTATTCAACTAACTTCTATTAAATAATAAATCATGATCTTTATTAGTCATCTCAGTGACTTCTGGTTTCTTCTTAAGGTAAAATAAGAACATTTACTTTTCTGATTTTTAATTGTTGTAACAAATAACACTATTTTCAATATAAAAATAGCTGATATGTATTTGATTATTGTTTTAGTCTCTTTTGTGTTGTTGTGGCCCAAATACCCAACCAGAACAATTCATGTTGTTTTTGAAGGATATGGAAAATGACAACCTTCAGGATGGGAAATGACAACCTCCCAAATCTTTCTGACCTGGAGGAAGAAGGAGGAGGAAGACAATCATTAATCTTATTCCAGTAAATCCTTTCCCAGTACAATGGGCAACAAGGGGAGGAAAAAAAAAACAAAAAACTTTAATTCCTTCCTGGGTTCAATCTCCAGCATCTCCACCAAAAGCAAGTATTCATCCCTTCCCAACTACAATGGGTCCTGAATGGAAGAGGTAGATACTGAAATCCTGGGCCCTGGACTTTTACCCTTTCCTAGTACTGATGAATCCTGGAAGGAGAAAAGCAAATAGTGAAACTCTGAATATCAACGAGTCCCAGGGGGAAGAATAGAAATGGTGAACTCCAGCAGAGTTCTGAGCTTTCATCCCTTGCCAATAATAATAAGTTGTGGACTTTTTACAACTTTATTCCTGACTACCCCAACCAACACATTCTGCTTCAATCTCCAATGATTAATACACCTTCATTTTAACCTATAAATCTCAGAGCCCCTTTGTAACTGGCTGCCATTTTCCACCCTGAAAATGAGCCCCTCTAATACTTGATTGATTGACTCTTCTGCAGAATAAAAGAGAGTATGCTGATCTGTTTGAGAGATGAGCTTCCATCCTGGTTATTTGTGCTTCCATAATGGTGCTGAAATCATTTGGATTATTTTTGTTTATAGCTCTAATCTGTAAAAATTTTTAAAATTCAAAATGGAGTTGCTAGTGTCAAACCATGACAGAATGGAATCTATGGAGGCCATAAATGGAAGACTCTCACATACAAGTTGCCTGATGATAAGAAGTATTATAAGAAATTCCACAAAACCACAGTCTTACACAAAGAAAAGCACACATTATGCAGATTATAATGCTAAGACATCTAGCCAGCAACTGTTTACTGAACTTTGGCTTTCTGCTAATCTTGTTGGTGTCTGAACACTCTTGATATTAATCTATGTAGACAATGATTATTGTATCAGAAAAAATTAGGCAATCTTCCTAATTTTGCTTTAAAAATATTCCCGTTGCCTTAACTTATTTGATAGTTTTCTAGGACATGGTATTTCCTTTGCAATGCTATTGCTAAATTTCTTATTACTCCTTGAAGAAGATCTCTGTATTTGTTACAGAGGTTCGCATAATGGTATCTCAAATGTCAAAGTTAAGGTCACTGTACATGGACCAGTGACCCTGGAACCTCTACAGTGACCACTGGGGCCCTTTTACACCCTCTCCTTCACAGCTAGCTTTCTTCTGACTGTGTGAATTGAATCTTCGAAACTTGGGATCCTGGACTCTTCCTTTGGTGAGTCCATTTGACTTTATTCAGGATCTTAATTTGGACTATAAATGTAGTTTTAGTATTTTCTGACAATTTTTTCTCATATTAAGACACTGTTCTGAAGAATACTGGTTTAATACAAAATGTATGTTCTCTCATTGAAGATCTCATGAATTTTCTGTGAAATAACTTTTGGTTCTGTATGTCTGACATGTTGTTTTGTTTGACCTGTATATCTGGTTAATAATTGTCAACATTGTTTTAGTTCTATTTTGATTGTTTTATATGCATCTGCAAATGATGTGGGTTTTTTTTTTTTTTTTTCATTTTGTTTTTCATTCCTTGTTAGTGAACATTTTCAGGAGCAAGGAGAAACATGGAACTCATAGGATTTTTTTTTCCCTAACCATAAGAAATAGAACAGGATCCCCAAATTCTGTAGCATACAAAGAAGTTCCCTTTTGGGGACTTAAATAGGTACACTTTTGTGGAATTTTAAAAATAATGGTTCAAATTACACCAAAGATAGGTTCTCAAAACTAAAAGACTATAACCATAGGGTCAAAATGTAGAAACTTCTAAGCTCTCCAGTGCTGCTGTTCTCCTTATTTTTAATCTGCTGACTTTTCGCTAATATTAAGATAAAACTCTATAACAAATTAAAACAAAAAAAGGAATGTGCTATTGCTGATTTCAAGACCAATTTGAAAAGCATTTTCTTATTACAGCCAATAGAGGTAAAGAAAAAAAAATTCAATTAGTGGTTTAAAAAAAAAAAATTGGTGGTTTGGTTGCAACCACCAATCTAGAGACCTAAAAGTAGTTCTGTTATGATGTAAACTTACCTTCCTCTCTCTCAACAATTGTTTAAGGTGTCAAAACAGTTGAATGCAAAATTAATAATAGAAAAGGAGAAACAATAATTGTTAATAAAATTTAAATCCTTAAATGTAAACTGTTTTACTCAAATTTTGAAGCATAACCTTCTATTACTAGCAAAAGAAAAATCTTCAAGGTTTTTCTCCAAAAATATTGGCAAAAATGTTAGCCATGCAAATGGTGACATTGCCTTGCTTCATTTTATCAGGAAAAAATAATTTAATTACTCCTGACGTCTCTTTTCACAAACTGAAGAGTTCATATTACTATGTTCTTGTGTCTATGGTTAAAATTCTAAAACAAAAGCTATAAAATCTTGCATGTATGTGTTTATGCATATGTACCAATTGTATATAGTGTCAACATGTTAAAATCACTTAAAAAACTGTATTTAAATTGGATTACATTAAAATGAGTGCTCATATAAGTTAAAACTTAAAATATATGGTTATTTGCCAAATTTTTTTTTTTTAGTGCAAAAGACTTAAATTAATCTTTGATAGAAAGCAAATTTAACTTGCTAGTAAAATTAAAATGAAGATATTGTCAGAATTGTTAGCATATATTTTCAAAAGCCTGATGGTCAGGCTAAAAGTGTCTTCAAAATGAAAAATCTAAGTGAGGTAAAATAAAATTTTCTAATTTCTTATTGCTCCTAAGAAATATGACAGACTACAGGAAAATTCATAGTATTATACACTGTATTTTATTTTATATAAAAAAATAAAATGGCAAAAACAGCACAAATAATAGGAAGAATTCATTGTTGACATATATTGTAATGCCATTTTGCTGCCAACTGTTATAATAACATAGGAAGGTAGACTCTAATTAATTAAAGTTGCATAATGTTAACCCTAGCAGTACTGTTGAAATACTTAAATAAGAGACATAAACATTCCATGGAATATGGAAGGAAAAGCTTTTCATAAATCATTTAAAGTTTCATTTTAGAGCATTAAAAGATAATGAGTCAATAATTGTTTTAAGTTTACACTATTTCATGGGATTTTTCAATGAAAATAAAATCATTAAAGGTAGGGTTAAAAAAAAAAAAAGGAAACAAGCAAAAGTCACCACTGGAATTATGAGAGGATGAGAGAATGAGAGGAAAGAATTTTGAACTTTGTCCCTGTGTTGTGTGTCAATAGTTTCTACTGGGAAAGACTGATACTATTTATTTCTCATTGAACTGGAGAAAATGATGTTCCTAAATGTTCTACAGATTTGTAAATTCTATATTGCTACACATCATGGAAAAAGTTTCAGTGTAAGGGGCGACACATTCTAATGACTCTTAGGAAAGATGTCAAAATGCTTTTAGCTCATTTTATTTCCTTTTTTTTTTTAGGATAGTTGCTCACTACAAACTTATTTTAGAGCTTGGTTGTTGTTCTAGGAAAATAAAATGAAAAGGCAAGAGTATATGTGCAATGATATGAGGTTAGAATAAAATTTCTAGTGCTAGCTACTCCAAACTGTTCTTCCAAGCTTCTTTTGGTCTGTTTTTATCTCTGTGTTACCATTTTGTGTTTCCCTTTGTATCTCTGTTTTTGTCATATGTACACAAAAAGCTCATAATCAGTATATCAGGTTCATTAGTTTTACTTATTAATTAAATTATGCTTTATTAAACAATGGGTACATATATAAGTGTTGACACAGATACATCACTAAAGAGGTACAATCCACACAGAATGATCTCTTGTGGAAAGGGTTAGGGTTAGGGTTAGGGTTAGGGTTAGGGTTAGGGTAAAATATTTTTATGTGTTATATACTTCAGTAGAGAAACGTGTGATGCTTTTCTTCACCCATCATGAGAGTTAAGGCTGATACTCCTATAACAAAAGGCATGTTAACAAGAGAAAAATCACACCACAATTAATTTAATCAACATTTTATGTGACCTGAGAGATTTTAGAAATGAAGATATAACGAATTGGGAAACTACCCAGTATTTGCTTAGGTTGTATGAAGAGTGGACAGCTGTGATAAAATTCAACTGGGCTAAAAGCTGTGACCTAATGATAATCAACCAAGGAGGAAGCTCAGAAAGGTTTGAGACTGAAATCAGAAATGTTCAGACTCTTTTTGGGCTTTCTCAGTTACATGCCTTCCTCCCAGATATAAAGCACACTCATCTAGATCAAGGGTCTTGAAAGGAGAGAAAAAAGAATCAAAAGTTTCCTTGATAAGTTTTATGTCTTGTTTTTGGAGGATAGGAGTTCTATGAACCATCCTAATACAATAAGAAGAATTTGGTTTATCTGATATGCTTGGAAGAGAAAAGAGGGCATGAGACAGAAGGGCAGAAGAATCAAAGAAAAACCTTGCTTATGAGGTTCTTTGTGGGCATTTACTATTAAGTACTCAGTGTGTCAAGAAACCATATATTATGGCATATCATATTAGGAACCCCAGTAATATTTTGATATTTGAATAAACAAGGGAATATTTATTTGGATAACCAAAAAGAGATTTGGAGGGAAGAGTCATTTATCTGTCATGGTTTTCCATAAAAGATGTGCATACTTCAATTGAAAACCCTGAGGCCATTAGAAAAAGGAGCTTGATTTACATTTTTAAATGATTGCTTTTAACATTCATTATCCCGAGGAAACATCTACTATACATCTTTAAACTTTAACCTTTAATGTAGAAGTGTTCCTAAGAACGTTGGATGACATTGGAAACTCAATCATATTCAACTCTGACTTCACTGAAGCCTGTGAGGATACCCCTGTGTAGTAAGAAAAACTCCAACAATTTATGTGATGCTTGCTTCTTGTATAAAGCAGACAAAGCCTCCAATGCAGCTGATGTTGTAGGAACCCACTCAGACTGGTTGTGCTGGTTTCTGTAATGTTTCCATAGGTGAAGCATAATCATCTTATTCATCTGCTGTTAGAGTCTGTAAACAAGTCATGATGGCGCCTGTCATTTTGCCAGAGGGAGTGGTTTGTGAAGTAATGCCAGAGAGCCATTAAGTGTGGAGATTCCTTATTGGTTGACTGCTGTATCTATTTTATGTTAATTAAGATAAGCTGTGTGGAATGTATAAATACCTCTGTTGTCCTACAATAAAGGGCTCCCACTCCTGCTGTATCAATCTACACAAGTTGCTTGTCACCCCCCCCATCCCCCCCACCCCGTTATTTTGCTGCAGCCGGACTGCGGCAATCTGCCTTGCCAAATGTTTGAAATCTGAACACTCAGTTAGGTTTAAATTTCCTTCTAAAGTATTATGTAATTGGATTCATGAAATTCTGCATAAATTCCTCAGAAATAGTTTCTGTTTTTTGTAGTTTTATTGTTTTGTTTTCTTAATTTTGAAACAAATTTGATAAACATTTCTAAAATATAGTTGTTATGATAATGAATGATGAAATATGTTGTTATAAGGATATTTGTAAATGAAATGCTAATTCAACTAAACCTAGCATTGGCACTTTCCTCAATCACAGAATAGATAATCTGTAGTTTCCTTAAGTACTTATGACACATCACTATGGGATATATTATGGAATCTCTGATGAGAAATAAGTAGAAATAATAAATGACCCATTTAGAAATATTTTTCTTTCACTCAAAAGACCATTAAGATAGATATTACTTTCTTTCTTTGTAGAAGGATATTAGTCCTCTCAATCAAATCCTAAATAAATGCTAGCCATTGGCAACACTGACCTCAATAGTCTTAAAAAAACTTTAAAAAGTACAAAATAAGCCTAAATATACATTGCAGGTATTAAAATTTGATGAACTTCATATAGAGATACCATTTGAAATAATTAAATATAGCTCAAATTATATAGCTACTACATACACTTAGTACAGCACAGAACTTCAAAATTGTTTATAACACAAATCTGATATTGTTATACATAGAACAACAAAAAGAATCAAATTCATATTCTCTTAAAATGATTATAAAATACTAACTATTCAATATTAATTGTGAGATATTTTATGAGGGAATGCAGCTGTCATGTATGTGTGTTAAGTACAATGAAAGGTAAGGAAAATCACATATATTCATTAAAACATATCAAAAAATATAATTGAAATCTAAAGATGAACAATGAGAGGATATAATCATAATTCATATAAATTTAAAATCATACTATAATTGTGTGCTTGCTAAGCACATTCCAACAAACTACCATTCTTTATAAATACAGGACTTACTTAGTAAAATACATTTTGGGGTACAATCAACAGAAGTTAAATTAAATAAACTTTATTAGTAAGTTCTCAAATTGAATATTGATTAAAGGAATTTCAAGATTGGAACAATAGTTATAGTGATTGAATTATATATTTCGAAACTAAGTTTCTGGGGATTCTATTAACTTTCATAATATAAGTTTAATTTTAGAATTTCATAATATAACATTAATTTTAGAAGATTTCAATTATAAAAATTAAGCATGTGTTGTTATTAGTATAATTATTCTTTTAGGTAAACTTTTATCACTAATAATTTAGAAGTAGCACTTCTAGCTATTTCATATGTATAATGATGCAAATTACTGGGATTATAAAGGTCATACTGGATATATTTACATATATTTAAATTTTACTTATCATTTGGCTTAGAGTTATTCAAGAATATTCATACATGAAGTGCCAGTATTTAAATTTCATAAAATTCAAGCTATGTGTTCTGATATGATAAATTAACAGGAGGAAAAGCGGCATAATATAAGAAATCATAAGAAAAATATAATACATAAGGAAGATAGGAAAATTAAATAAGAAATATTATTATTAATTGATAGAATTTTTAAAAATTCCTAACTTTAGTTATCATTTAAACATACTTCCAGCATACCATAAAGGACTATAGAAAATCATGATGATTTTTTTCAAATAACTGGAATATATTCAAAATGTTTTTAAAGCAAAAGAGTGATGATTGAAATTAAAAATACAAATAAATTCAGTGCAATGAAACAATATGTGGTGTTTGTACACATAGAATTCCTTCATTCACTAAGAACAGGTGAGTTTTCAATCATCTACTTGATAGACTGTAGCAGAGAATTTATTAGAACAATTTAAGAGAAAGTTTAAAAAAAATTAAAAATTTTTTTTGTAGTTGTAGATGAACATCATGCCTTTATTTATTTATTTATTTTTCTGTCATGCTGAGGATTGAACCCAGTGCCTCACACATGCTAGGCAAGGGCTAGGCCACTGAGCTATAGCCCCAGTTCTATAAATACATTTAAATACTCATAATTCTTTTCATTGTTCTCACAGAAAAATAAATGCACATAATATAAAAGGATTATAGTTTCATCATGTACTTTGATTCATGACTAATGGTATTGCATGTGTTTTGTTTTCTTCTTTTTAGGTATGTAGACAATTAAGCCTATTACTAGAAGCCTTAATTTAAAATAACAGTGTACTGGATATTCATTTTTTTTTCTTTTGGCAATCTCCTGTTATAAGTAAGTATTCCATCCCAGCTACCATTTCTTTATTCTTAGGTAGAAAAAAATTAATTTATTTAAAATAATCAGTTTGCTTATTATACTGAAACAAATGATGAAATGAAATGTACTCTCCTCACAAATTTTTAGAGGAAAAAAAATGAAATCTTTAAAATCTGTGGAAATCATATAATCATTTAGAAAATGTAGTGATCATATATTAAGAGGTGGGTTTAATAGGATTGCTTGAAATGAGAACAATATTTTAAGTTCAACTGATTTCTATACTTTTTAATATACAGAAAGTAAAATTTTGAAAGGCACTAATTTATTTGAAATTATTAATATAAATAAAAAAGAATAGGAAATAAAAGTATCTTGATCTGAATATAATTCAAGATTTAAAACATTTCTTTCAGAATTTTGTACATTGCCTCTATGATCTCCCAAGACTCTTCTTCAAAGATTTGTCCATAGCTGCCATAATCATTATTACCTCAGAGCTTGTTGTTTGTAGGGTTGTCTTTTAGATTACCAGATGGAACTCAAGAGGATGTTTTACATTCTCCAGGTGATATATATATATATCTCCAGGTGATATATATATATTCAATTCTGAGAAGCACTACTTTTATCAACTGTTATTACAAATTATATATGAGAAACAATACCATTAAGTGTAGATAAACAGCTTCTTGTACTATCGCCTTGAATATAAAAAAATATTGAATATAGAGTAACAGAATTCCTCTAGGGAAACCATTCCAATTATTCTTAAAGTTAGGGGTGATGATTGGACCTCACTGTAATTTGTCCATGAATATAAGCTGTGTTAGAGTTTGTTAGCTGTGTTAACAATATTTCCTATGCATTTTTGCTCAGAACATTAACTGTTCTAAGTACTCTGAGAATATACCTAAATTTGGATTATTTCAAATTCATTGAACATAGCACTTGACATCTCTTTCAATATGAAGAACTAGCTAGCTCATAGCTCATTCTTCAACTGTGAAATCTAATAGTTAATGTTTGCTTTTATCTCAATTCTTTCTTTTTAGAGTTTCTAGTAATTAGTAAATGAATGTATTTCCAAGTCATTATTTATCTTCTTTTATTTTCTATATGATTTTCTCTATATCATCAGATATTCCATCAGTTTTAATATTCTGAATTATATTTTTTTAAAATATAATTATTTTGATAACAGATATCTCAATTTTGGGTCAGTTTTATAACAAATTGTTACAATCCTTGTAGTATTTTCTCATATATCTGTTCTTCCATTAATTACAATTAGCTTTACTTTTGAGGTAGACTATGTTTTTTGTTTTGGCTACTCTTGTTTGTGTGGTAGGTGGTTTATTTTACTTGCTTTTTAAGTTTTCTTCTATGCATTAGGTTAAGTCTTTTATTGCTAAGCACAAAAATTCTCCAAAGAACAGCCCATAATATTGAACTATATTAGGCTGGCTTAGTTCTCAATCTGTCAATTTCTTGGCTTTTTTCATGCACCCAGAAATATTTATCCACTTTTCATTATCTAGTGTTTGAAGAATTCTCCATAAACAAAGGAAAGTTTCTGTACCATCCTCTCTTCCACATGTGTTGAGAAGCTAATAGACCCTTTTCACTTTCTACACAGTATTCTAAAGAATACATTGAATTTTTATTCAAAATTCTTCTACTTAGTTTTTGGGAATAATTCTTTGGGAACCATAATTATTGTACCATTTATTACCAGTTCTTTCCTAGGGAGAGGACAAAATGAGATGTAACAGAGGAAAATGTTTCTTTCTTCAGTGCCCGGCAGAGTAATTCTCTTTGATGGAGGAAAATATTGTTTTAAAAATGTGCATGAGAAATCCATCTTAAAATGAAATCCAATAAGTGATACATCTATTCAAGTTGGAGAATATTATAAAGCTAATAGTTCTGCTGCCACATTTTCCATTAATCAAGTTCATGTAAATATTAATGATAACAATGTTCAAGCAAGTCAATGAAATGCATTCTCAGGGTTAAAATTGATGAGGCAAGCAAATAAAATTAATTTTCACTGAAGAAAAAAACTGTAATTATAAGAAACATTTTAAAAAAAATATTTGTAGGAATTTTTGTTTACCAGCCAACTTATATTTATTTCACTCTGTGTTCAGCTTTGCTCTCTACAAATTAATTTCCTAACCCCACCCCAAAATAAAATTTATTTGACCAAACGAGGACAGTGTGACTTTAACTTAGTACAGAAAAAAAAGTAAAAAACACAGATGTCACACTTTTAAATTCAGATCTCTTGAGACTGTTGTGAGTTAAATGAACATAAATATAATAGAGGCTATGAAAACATGCTACTTGAGTCAAATACTTATTCTGCATTAAGTTCTTAACATCAGTTAAATAAGGTTTTTAAACATGGAATTTAGAGAAATAGTATTATACAATAATACCAGACAAATTACTAAACTTATCAACAGTACAGTCAGAGTAAAAACTAGAAAATAATGAACTGTGATTAAGGGGTTTTTAAATTTCACATTAGAGGGTATTTTCAAACAATTTATTTAAGTGAACATTGGTATATTGGAGAAACTTAGAAATCCCTAGATTTATGACAATTTGAATTTTACATATCACCCACCAAGAAGAAAACTGTAGTCTTCCTAAGTAGAAAAATTACTGTTTATTTACAAAAAACAATGTGAATATTTCTGAAAAGTATCATTTATTCATAAGGTGATGAATGAAGCTTCTGTTCACAGTGATGACAATGAAATACCACCACACTGATTTGTATTTCTGTTGAGTATAATCACTGGTTACATTGTTTTTTTGATCAGGAGAATATTTTATTTCTCTTTTCAAGAAATATTGCGTATAAGAACATAAGAAAATTCACATATATCTGCTTATCCTCACTGAAAGAAACATTAGGAAGTGTAATGAGAAAACAATGAAATTAGCTACTGAAAAGGGTGGGGCAAAGAAACTATACGATAAAGTTGACATTTTTCTGAGCATTCTTTTTTAAATATTGAAATGATGTTGATATTTCATGTTATCAAAAATATAACATTAATTAAATAAATTGGAATAAACGAATTGACAATAACACCAATTGGTGCACAGTATCTTACTTTATTCAAAATTAATATTATAATCACTGTAAAGGTTTGGGGAAGGTATATGCACAGTCTCGAGCAAGGTAAACGTAAGGTGATGGGTAAAAGAATGGAAAACATTGAACTATTATTTATAAATTTTGTTATTATAATGGCAGAAGTAAAACATGCCATTCCCACATTCCCTGCTAGTATACATAGAATACATCTGTTTGCATATTTCTTTGCCTAGGTCTGCAAAAGTGGATAAATTGGTCCTATAAGCAGTATCTAATAGTCATAGTCAACACAGATGTTAATCATCAGGTTGGACTTATACCTGGATAACCCAGTATTTTTAACACCAGGCACACTAACAGGTAAATTTAAACTATTCCTGTCATTGCCCTTTATACCTGATGGTAAATAGAATGTATAAAAATTGTCACTGACTTCCAGAAATGCTTTATTTAAATATGTTGCTACTTAGTACTTTTATAATAATACTATTTTAAATTTCAGCAAGTGGCTTATCTTTAGGGGTAAGTGTTGGAATAACTTTTGGTTCACAGCTAGTAGCTATGAGCAGCTCAGAATGCTAGGAAAACCTATGCTCCTACAGGCCTGACAGGAACACCTGCAGGACAGGGCACTCTGCTCTAGTGAGCCTTCTGTGAAACCACATCCTCAGTACTTGTGGTCAGCGTCGCCAAACTACCAGACTACCAGGTCAGGAAACTGAGAGTCAAGTGTTAGAGTCTGTAAACAAGTCAGGATGGCGCCTAGCAAAATGCCAGAGGGAGTGGTTTGTGAAGTAATGCCAGCAAGCCATTAAGTGTGGAGATTCCTTATTGGTTGACTGCTATATCAAGTTTATGTTAATTAAGATAAGCTGTGTGGAATGTATATATACCACTCCTGTCCTACAGTAAAGGGCTCCCACTCCTGCTGTATCAGTCTACACAAGTTCCTCGTCACCCCCCCACCCCGGTTATTTTGCTGCAGCCGGACTGTGGCACTTTCAGGTCATGTAACCCCCCAACTCATAGCCCCCATCTCTTAGGGACAAAGACCCTTTCAGACTGGCCATCATGACGGCAATATTTAGTGTTTTCTCATAGTGTGGTTACATTAGGCATAAGATGATTGGCTTATAGATGTTAAGGTGCTTATGTGTGATTGGCAGGCACACCCTAGCTGAACCCTATAACAGCAGTATGCATTCCCAAAACAAAGGAGCTTGCTTGGAGGTCAACTGAGGTTGTCACTTGCCAGCTCTCACCAGCTCCTGGTGTCCATATGTTGCTTTGACACTGCGTCTCTACCTCCCCACCCCCACCCCCCAGAGACTGAGGTAGTCCAGTGACCATCGACCACAAAGGGACTTAGGAACACATACATGTAAGCATGTTGATCACACATTTGTCAACACAGCTTGTTTTCAAAGACAGGCTTATTGCATGCTAAGTAATTTATCATATTTATCAAGGTAAAGTTTTAGTGACTTTAAACATATATATACAATGAGAATTACTAGCCAAATATATCCTATTTGAGTTATTTTTAAAATACATATATACCTAGTTTTTGTTTTATTTGAATTTGACATATTGACCTTCAGTATTTTGTGACTTTATATATTACATATGTATTTACTTCTTGAAATATTGCTTTTGGCTCATTCTCTATTTCAACTCCTTTAGGAGTCCAATTTAATGTTTTAGACTGTTACAACTCGGTATGTGGACATTTTTAGTCACTGCTTTTCTTAGTGATGCATTAAATAGTTTTTAAACTTGCCTTGCAATTCTATAACCCAGTATTTCACTGTATTCAATTTATTTTTGAAATATTTATTTAATTTGTGATATAAAATTGTATGTTACAAATTTAGAATCTTCATTTGTTCCTTTTGTGTAATTATCAATTTTTGACTAATTTAGGCATTGCCAAACTTTTTGGCAAAATTTCCTGTATTTTCTCTAAGATGACAATAGAATTTTTTCAAATATATGACCTACTGTTACCAACCTTGAGTTCTTGGATCCAGACATGTAGAAGTGAACCATGGACCTGGAAAGAGTTTAAACATGGGCAACTTTACTAAGGACTTTTCCTGGAGCAGGAAGGAGATAGCACACAGAGAACAGAGACCCCAGGCTGGCTCTAGCCAAAACCAACAGGGCACAGATATTATGGCACTTACAGGGTAGACAGGAATGAGGCAGGCATTCATGGGTTTCAGCCTCACATGTGCCCTTCATCAGGTGTTTTCATGTGTAACATGTCTTATTATCATCTGAAGCTTCCAGTTTGGGATGTATGGTTTCCTATGCTAATAAGGTTAAAGTGCTCTTCAGTGATATTCCCTCCATTTGTTTGCCCCTCACCCCCTGGAATTGTCCTGATCATCTAGGAGAGACTATAATGTTATTTTCAGAGGTTGCATTTCTGTTAACCCCATAGTCTCAGAAACTGAGCTGGCTTTTCCAGTCTTCTGTATCCTGATGTGTTATCTCATTTCCAAACACTTGAAGACAAGTGCACATTTTAACTCCTAATTTGCTAGTATGGCTCTTAACCCCATAAGACTGAGAGTTGGTTTTATTTCTCCTAAAAGATGTTCATGTCTTACTCCTAAGTGTTCTTGGTTTTCATTGGATCCATGTGTCAATACTAGATTCATATTCTTTTGTTTATTGTTCATATATTTTTGCCTCTCCAAATGTCTAGTTAATTTTATTTTTGCCAAATGTACAAACATATTTAAACACACACACACACACACACACACACACACACACCCTTCCAAATTATGTTTTATTAAACAGGGTTGTGCTTTGCTTATGTTGGAAATATGATGAGTGGGGGTTAGGATGTACATGTAGGTTGGGAAATATGATCAAGTTAATCCATTAATCTGGTCAAGAATTTTGTTGGGTTCTAACTTGGATGGGGTTTCGTCAAATTCATTTTGCTGTGAAATGGGACTCTCTAGCAAAGTTTTTGATTTGGAGCTTAGCATTATTTTGTCTTCATTGCTCTGATTCACTTAGTTTTTGTTTTGTTCTTCAGAATGTGTCATCTTAGGTCACCAACTTTTCATTGCAATCTATTTTATAGTTTGCTTAAGGTCTTGGTAGTGAGATTCTCCATGCTTAGAAGCTCACTCACATGTCTCCAGTTTTCTTTCTCTAGTTCCACCTATTTGTTAATTGTTTCTCAGTCACATAAAGCACAGTCAAGCTTATTTGCATTCTATACCTGGCTTCCTTTCCAGAGTGTTCCCAGGTGAGGAGCAGTTGTAAAACATCAACATTAATCTACTACTGTCTTCAGGACTTTCTTTTCTGGTCTGTTTATTCATTTGTTGAACACTCTGGCTGTGTCAGGTTTTGATTTCCTAAGTGCCATCATGAGAATTTGCAGTCATAGTTTCCAATTTGCTTTAGTTTCCAATGCATTGTGATTCCGGGCAAAAGACTATATGGGTGTAAAAAAAAAAAAAAAAATCATGTGTTAAATCTTGATTGCTCAATCATTCCCTTCCCAGACAACTACCATGAGTTTTGCCACTGACTTGCAGTCTGTGCCAAACTGAGACACCCTCCTGAATTAGAAAAACAATATCCAGAATTCTAAGCAAATTATTCTAAGCAATTTATTACTAGATTCCCAGAAAGTAATTTAAGAGCTGAAGATACTTTTAGGATCATGCATAATCTTCCAAGAATTATTATAAATTGAAGAAAAAAAGATATATAAAAAACAAACAAAAGATATGTTTGTCAATTTTCAAAATTCAATTCAGAATCTATAATGCTAAACTTCACTAACATTGAGTCAAAAATAAATTTGTAGTTCAGCAATTAATTTGCAAGTGTGATTTTTTAAAATAAATTATCATAAGTTCTATTTCTGTAAGGTCTGTGATAAAAGTATTACTATTTGATATTTAGTACAAAAGCCAAGCTTACTTCCATTTGAAAATCAGTTTTTCTTTTAAAACTCACAGACAAAGCCTTTGATCCAGAAAATACACTTTTAATATTTTTATTGAAAGCTAAAATGTCCCATACATTTTAGTGCACAAAGTTATTTTCTTTACAAAAGCTATAGCTAGATAAAAGTATCCAGCACAAATCGAACATAACTTTCTTATGTTTATATTTGAATACATGACCAGTGTAACTTCATACCACTTACAACCACAAGATGAGAAATTGTACTCCATGTGTGTAATTATGTCAAAATACACTGTAGTATCAAGTATATCTAAAAAGAACAGCTTTTTAAAAAAGAAAACTAAAATTTAAAAAATATTAAAAAAAAAACACTATCCAGCACATTATATGCTAATCAACATGGGGTGGCTGAAAAATACAAGCCCACAGTGAAATATTATGTTGTCAACTATGGCAGTTTTGTTTCCCTAAAATCTAGTCTTCTCGCTTTCGTGTTACTTTTGGTACATATCAAAAATAGTAGTATTTTATACCTTTAAAATGCATATACATTTCATTTTACTTAAATCATTGGGAAGCTCCCAGTGGTTAAAAAAAAAAAAAAAGATAGGGTATTCTATATATAGTCCTGTCATTCAACAGACTGGGCTCAGTTTTTTTCCACTGAACGAATCTAAATATGTTTTTGTACATAGGTAAAACCCTCTGTAGTGCCTTGATAAAACCTCCAATAATTTTCTTTTATAACATCTCTTTTAATCTACAAAACATTTTCATTTCTTTTTCTCATTTGTTTTCAACATTGCAGTCTATGTAATCCTTTTTATTTTGATTTTTTATCCTATGGAAATTTTCTTGAGATTTCCTAAGTAAAATAAAAAGCAGCACTCATTTCTGCATCCATTTCCCTCTTTCATAATGATTTTTAAATCATTAGAGAATATGTAGGAGAGTTGTAGTGTTTATTGAATTGCTTCAAGACATTAATGTTATAATCTAGAACATATCCACAGACATTAAAAAATAAATTTTCAAATTTTTTAATATAGAGAATTGGTATATATTTATCTTCCAAATTAGATATGAAAAATTATATTTGTATCTCAAAAATACTTCTTAATCTGTAGATGTCATGTAGACATCAGTGCTTTGATAAAATATGAGCATTTTCGTATATGCATTTTGAAAATTGCGTGAAAGTGGAAAGAGAATCTAGTACTAAACAAGAAACTTGTTAAGATTATGAAACAATCATCACATTTTACATACAAAAAGTAAAAAGCATGCTTTTTTCTAAAAACATTGAAATCATCTGCTTTGTCAAAAGGAAAAGCCAATTTAGCCAAGAATTCTATTGAATTTTGTCGATTTGCCTCTAGAAAGAAGTAGTAAATAGTTCCATAACAACTAAATATAGTTTAAATGACTTTTCAGATTTCCTTTGGAGTGTTGAGAAAAATAATCTTTCATCAACACAGGACGTCCTGGTAAGTAGAAATGCTGCTTATTTGGTAAAAAGCCTAAGAAATATTGCGACTATCCTACTGTGAACATCAATATTTAATTTTCTCTTATGTTTTTTGTTGTGAATAAGTGTCCATGAAACATAATACATCAAGAACCACTGCATTAAAAAGTAGATAAGAGAACTCAGCAAATTAAACAGCAAAAGATACAGAACTTTGCTTTCATTTCCAAATACATTTATTTTGGTTATTTCTTGGTGATTTCTCTATCACAACAGTTCTAAATATAGGTGATTAAAGAGATAACTATCTAATCTATACACAGTTAAATAGAATCAGAGTATATTAAATAGTTCAACATTTGTCATAAACATGAAATGTTTTATATAATTTATTCTTTGGATAATATAAAAATGAATTTTTATATATATTAGAGTTATTTTGGACAATATGATACTTATTTTTTAAATGTTTCATTTTATTCAGTAAATTCATTCCAGTGCAATTAACATAGTATCACTTTTAAATATAATTAAATGAAATTAAAATATTTAAATGTTTATAAAATATAACAAGTCCGTTTCTACAACATATAAGTTGCAGTGGAAACTCTACCACCTAGAGATAGATGTACAGAACATACAATGATGTTTTTTCTGTTTGTTTAAAATTGCCAATCATCAAAAAGAATAGACTGTTTGACCAGAACAGTTCTGCCAAAAAAAAAATAAATAAATAAAAATCAACTATGATTGATTTTGTCTTTGATTCCCTCTGCCTTTCTTATTTTTTATGAGTAACTTGAGGATTTTTTGTTCCTTGTTATCTTCTACATTGGCTTAAATATTTATATAATTTCTTATATTTTTGTGCTCTAGAAACTATATTATATATCCTTGACTCAGTGCACTCTAAAAATAAATTATTTATTTGCCACTGGAGAAATGCAAGAACCTTATAGTAAGAAGTTCCACTCTTTGGGACTTTTCATTCTCTGTGCACCATGCATAAAAGACAGGATGATGATGATGATGATGATGATGACGACGACGACGACGACGATGATTGGTATTTAAAGTATAACTTTGCATTTACAACACTTTATTCTTTTCTCTAATTGTTGTACCTATTTTTAATTCTATACTCCATAATATTTCTTTAAGGTTAAAAATCATCATTTTGTACTTTGTCTAATGCAAAATGTTGCTAATAAAAGTTTCCATCATTTTTATATCAGAAAGTAATTTTATTATTGCTTTTATTTTTAAAGAATATTTTTACTAGCTTTAGAATTTTGTGTTGGATTATTTTTTTATTTCCAAAATTTACATATCATCTGATTGTCTTCCAGTTTTCATAAGTTCTGATAATCTATTATGAATCTGGTCATTGCTATTTTGAATGCATGGGTTGATTTTAACCAGCTATACTTAAAAATTTCTTTATCACTGTTCTTCATTAGTATATCTATGATGTGTCAGGAGATGATTTTAGTCTACATGGAATTTGGGGAGATTTTTAAACATTTAAATTGACATACTTTGATAAATTTTTGTAAAATTTTTATTCACTATTATTTTAAATATTATTTTGACCAATATTTCATCCTCTTCATTGGATGCTAAAATTGCCCAGTACCATGGACTTTGAAATTAAGTTATTTAGAACAATTTTACTTATTTATTTGGAACTATGTGATGTTTTGCTATATATATACATTACACATGTTGAAATAAGTTTTAGCATGTCTTATTACTGAAACTCATATTTCTTTATGGTGAAAATCCTCAAAATCTCTTCATCTTTCATTTTGTAATGCATTTGAAAATATTCACTGGTTGACATAAAGATGAATAACTTCGTGTGTGAGTATATTATTATCTATAGGGATCCTTCTGAGCAACAGCGCACCAGAACTCAATGTTTCAATATTGCTATAACTTATACCCCATTGGTCAAACTCTCTTCAGTCTTCCTTTCCCCTTCCTCTTTGCATTTTCTGGTAAGCAACCCTTCTACTCCAAATTTCTGTGACTTCAACTTTTTAGATTCTACAGATGAATGAAATCATTCAGTACTTGTCTTTCTGTGTCTCACTTCCTTAGTGTGACATAATTATCTTCAGCTTCATCCATGTAGTAAAAATTGACAGGATTTTATTATTTTCTAATGGTTTAACAATATTCCATTATATTGTAGACTTTTAACTCTGTCATGTAGCTCTTATACTGTGTGTTTGTGTGTGTGTGTGTTTGTGTGTGTCTGTATGTGTGTGTGATAATTCCAAGCTCATATAATCACCATCAAAATGAGGATATGGTATATTTCTAACATCCCTAAAATTTCCATGTGTCTTTTGTTAGAATACACTTCCTTATAGTTTGTCTTTACCAGTTGTCATTGAAATGAAATCATAGTCATTGTATGCATTTCATTTACCATTATTCTTAAGAGTTCTATGCATTATCTTGCCTTCATTCATTGTCTTCTCTTTCTTCATTATGTGTTCTGACTGCATATTATTCCACTGCATGAAACTATATATTATTAGATAACAAAATTACCTAATGGCTCTCAACAGTTTCCATAAAAATAAAATTATTTAAGTAGATATTTAATATTGTGATATACAATTTTTAGAAGTAGTAAATATACCAATTTTAATTTTTATTACCTATACCATAAATTAAAAATATGATTTCCAGAAACGTAAGTATTTATAAGTATTTATATCTTTAATGACCTAGTGCTCTGGCTAGAAAACAGTACAGAAACCAAGTAAACCTACATTAGTAATTGAGTGAGGCAAAAATGTGTGTATTTGTGTGTGTGTGTGTTTCTATGTTTATTTCTTTGCTATAAATGGAAGGCATCATAAAGAAAAATATTCACTGGGTGATGTAAAGATGAATGACTTCATGTTAAAAACACCAAATCTTAAATATAAATAATTAATTGGAAATTATATTTTGCCACATATTATAAAAGTTCATTATATTTGAGATATAAATATTTATACTGTAGATTTACAAAAAGACAAGAATATCATTACTTTGTCATTAGACTCAGTGAGGATCTTTGTTGTAGATAGATGACTTCTGTTTAACTCTGAGTATTCAAAATCCATCCAGCTCCACTCTGTTTTCTGTCCCCACCCCGCACTGGTGTCAGACTGAGTGCATCCCATAAGAACCCTAGGAGGAAAGAGTGGGTATCATTATTTTTCTTCCTCCATCCCTGTAGATCATGAATGTGGGAAGCCATTCTCCCACGTGATTTGAGTTACCTCCCTGGCTGGGTGAGAGGCGCTTAGATTCAACTGTGTCAGAGCCTTCCCCACCCTGTCCCAGGTGTGAGGGCTTGTCAATGTGGAGGTGTGCCTGGCCACTGACCCGAAGACCAATCACTGCCCCTGACCTTGGAATGCTGGCCCCCTCGACCTTCATTGGATGGAATTTTCCCTTGAATTTTGGGTTCCCAAATAAAAGCTCACTCCTTGGCGAGCTCTTCCTCTCTCGCTAGCCTCTTGTGTAAACCTGGCCACAGCATTAGGTGGCTGGAGGCGGGAGCTAGGAGAAGCCTTCTTCGGAGCTGGCATTAAAGGTAATGAGAGTATGTCTCTGATTTTAAAACTCACTAGTTAATTTCTATGCTTCGAACCTCTTTTATGAAGCTTGCGTGCTGGTCGCTTGGCAGACACAAAGGTATAGCTGGACTCAGTGCCACAGCTTCTATCAAAGTGTCCTCTGCACACAGATCTAGTCTGGGTTTGGTGACTGTCATCTCTCCATGTTGTTTTAGATCAGAATAGTCCACAGCTCCCCCTGCTTTTACCAGTCTTCAGATTCTGGACTGTCCTCTGTAATTCCCTTACGCATGGATCATAGTGTATAAATGTGTAAAGGTCCTCAGAATATGTTTTTTTTTTCCCTTTGAGATAAGTTAGTGTGTGTGTGTCTGTGTGTTTCCTGCATTATTAACAAAAATCCAACAACAAATGCAGAAAAGATGAAAAATAAAAGTTCTACTTATCCAGTATTTAAGTCATCAAATATGATGAATTATTCTGCATTATTTCATCTTCAAATGTTACAAAGATTTAAAAACTACACGCAAGTTTGTAACTGCTGATAAAGCAAGAAAACCATGTGCTGATAGAAATACAAATTACTGTAAGTTTTATTTTAGTGTACCTTTGGAAGTACTTTTTAAAGACATTTAAGTAGATGTTAAATATTAACTCCTAAAGTCTCTAACCAATGCATAAGGTTAATTGCATTAGAGCAACTAGATAACCATAAGAATTTATATTATACTTTGATTATTTTATCATGAATATTTACAAAGTTTCAACATATCAATCACAATTTTAACTTCAAACAGTTGTTAGGTACTTTTGGTATTTTCATATAATTTCATTTATTTAAGACATGTTTGAAAGAACGGTTGATTGGCTTGTGAATGTTATCAACTTGTTACAATGTGAAAAATTTGGTTCCAAAATGGCACATAAACATACATATAGTGTGAGAACATTTGTTTACTGTGAATGCAAATATCATGGAGAAGAAAACTAAAAGACACAGAAGTATAGTTAAAACATAGTTAGACTAGAGAAGTGTGATTAGGTAATTTTCTCCCTCATTGGATGTTCCTGTGTCTGTTTTCCTGTTATGTTTTTAAGATGGAATATATGTTATATTACAGTTTAAAGCTATTTGAAAATTAGTCATATTTTTAAATATAAAATTCTCCAAAGAATGAATCAGGCTGAAATTATAAAATTGTTATTGTATCATATTTTTATAAAAATCAAAAATGGGAAATGTATAATAATTTCCCACAAACTACTGTTTGTTAAATATTGCATAAATATTTATAAAATAGAATACAATATAAATTTTGTACTTAGATTGCATTGCATGAATTATAAAAAATATAAGCAATAATATTATATTTGATCATTTAGGAATGAGGTAGAAACAAGCAAGAGATAGAGGAAAGAAAAACAGAATAATTAGCAATACATGAATCAATAGAGCAATAGATAATGAAAGTTTTGCTCAATTATATGTGCCAAGTTGTTTTTTTAACTAACAGACATTTCTTTATCATAAGAAAAATGGAATATGAAATTTTAGTCAGTATTTAAAGCTCTCAGAATTTATAAAAATTCAAAAAAATATGTATGGGATAAATTTACTATATGTGTTAGAATTCCAAGGAGGAGTCTAGAAAATGGTGAAAACAAAAATAAAAGATTTAGAAAAAATGCACAGAATTGAGAACCAAAAAGATAATACATAATAGAGTTTTATTTGACGGAAGAAAATTTTATGTGAGTCATGTGATTGGAAAGTTAAGCAAAACTTAGGTTTCAATTTGAACAAATACTTATGATAAAATCTGCTCCTTAGATAGTTGAGCTAAATATCACTCAGGAGCATGCTGTTAATGTGCAGTGTTTTATTTGCAACTTAGAAGAGTTTGTCAACATTTTAAGATCTCACTTTCAATAAAATATTTCTTAAATATTTGAGCAGTTTAAGGAAAGGAGAATTAGCCATGCTTGTAATATAATTTTGTGCCAAGTACTATGAATTGTTTGGACAACTAGATATTCTTCATATTTTTATTTATGTTGCCAGTGTTTAAATAGATATAAACTCTTTTTTTTCAAATACTGAGAGACGATGATAAATGATTTCTAAATGTAAAGAGGACATAAGAATATTTTTCACAAACTACAAGTTCTCTCTGAAAAAATTGTTAAAATTTGTAGACTCTTGAGAAAAACTGAAGACGGTGCTAAAAAGAGGGGGAAAGCTGGCAAAATAGAGTATGATTTCAACTTCCAGTTGCTCCATAGCTCAGAATTTAAGCAACAAAAATGCTGCTTCCCAGAGGAGTGGGTGACAGAAGGAATACACTGAAATTCTACATGAAATCGCAGAGACTTAGAAATACTGGAGGTTTGAACATAGAAAAGAATAGCTCAGAAATGTAGTAAATAATGCTTCTGAGTCTGTTCAATCCAGAGGGATGGGTGACCAAAGAAGAGAGTCTGAACCTACAAAGAAAATTTGGCATAGAGGAACCTACAAAACAGAGAGGTGGTTTCCAAGCTTATAAGATCCAGAGACGGTGTGGTGATCAAGAGTATGAGGGCTGCTCCATGCTTCCTGGCTGGAGAGCAGAGATCTGAGGAGAGAGGCCACCTTGAAGTGTCTTGTGTGGAAGCTTTATGTGAAGGAGCCCCAGAGTTTATAAAAAGCATTTACTGGCCACTCCTGCATACACCTGCCTGAGACATGGAGTCTGTCTGCTGAGGTGTAACTGAGCCAGACATAGAAGGGATTGTGCACAGGGGGACTCAGACAGGCATATAAAGAAGATTGAAGCTTGATTTCCCTTTCTCCATGAATTTGTTGTTTGCCTTGCCATGACTTTAGAAGATTGGGGTTTTCTGTTTATTTATTTGGGTTGAATTATTGTTTTTTTTTTTTTTGTTGTTGTTGTTGTTGTTGTTTCTTATTATTCACACTCTCCTCTCTTTCATGTCTAATTGTCAAATTCACTTTTCCTTTTTTCTCTCTCTTTTTTTATAGCTATTTTTCCTCCTCCTTTTTTATAGCTATCACTAACTACTTCTATCATACTTTACCGCTGGTTGCTTTTTGAATATTTTAAAGTTTTTTCTTTCTTTCTTTTTTTTTTTGACTCCTTACTCCATTTTGTTTTCTCTTAATTAAAAATAATTTTATTATCTTTAAGAAAAAAATCAGTTTATATAATTCCTGACCCCACCCATTCATATTGTTACCATTATTAGTAGAGCATAGTTGACTTTAAAGGTTCTGATTGCAGGAAAGTACAGTACAGCAAGTTTTCTCTGGTGAGCAAACTCTCAGAGAATAATAGGCATCCTGTTTCCTGCTGCTGGAATATTCTTCAGTTTTCCCCAGAAACTCATAAGATAACCGATGCATGCTTGGCTGGAGCACATATCTAATAATAAGCAAAACATCTTACATTGTAACCTACTGTAAATTACTTAGTGATATAATAAACAATATTGTACTAATGATGTCAGTGATCTAATGTAACCTGATGTTATAAATATAACTGGCTACTTAGATAAGCAGCCATTTTTTGCCTCTGCACCTTGCTTCTGTCTCCTTTTGATTGCTTTATAGTTGACATTACTGTATATTTTAATGCATGATTTAGCTCATGGGTAATTATTTTTATTGTTGCTAAATACTGAACCTATAATTCTTCTTTGTGCAGTAGTTAATGATACACATGTCATAGTAGGCAACAGACATTTATTGTAATGCAGTGTGTTGATAACTATGGTTGCTGCTGTTGTTTTTCTGTTCCTCTTCTGAGAAACAGGATAGACACACCATGGCTGTATTGCACCTATAACTCAGCACAATGATAGCACACATTTGTCCACACACAACCTAATCCCACTCAAACTTCAATACTTTAAAACATGAAATAAGGAAAACAAAGTATTACAAACCAATGAATAGACTGCAGGTAGGAATGACTAGAGGGAACATCAGGCACCACTTTTGAACTTCTATTCCTAGAGCAAAATCAGAGAAAAATTCCAGAACTCTGACTTAGCCAAGCACAGTGGTACACTATGTAAGCCCAACAACTCTTGAGAGACTGAAGCAGGAGGATTGCAAGTTTGAGGTCAGCCTCAATAACTTAGAAAAACTATCAGCAACAATATAAGACTGTTCCTCAAAATAAAAAAAAAAATAAAAAGTACAGGGATATAACTAAGTGGTAAACGTACTCCTGGATTTAATCTGCAGTATAACAAACAAACAAAAGAAAAACAAACACAATCCTCTCCCCCTGCCCCCCCCCCCCCAAAAATCAGTGGTTTAGAAAAGATTTAGAAAAACTTATTGTTACAGCAGTCCTTCAAGATTGAATTAAATCAGAAGTTTTGCAGTGGCAAACTGAGAGGCACTGGCAACTCAAACTATGATTTCACTAGGATTACACTGAACCTATGTGTTGAAGCTAGGAGAAACCCCCAAACAGAGGAACTATTGCAACAGAAGTAACTACAGAAAAAAATTATATCCTCACAAATGAGAAAGAGGAATTCATCTCAACAGATGTGCAAATCCAAGATCTGGGAAAACATGAAGAAACAGGAAAAGAAAAATTCTACCAAAAGGTACAAACGTCTAAACAAACACAAAGTCATAGAATATGATAAAATTCCAGAGAAGAGCTTTAACAAATAGATTATCAAAATAATTAATATGCTAAAAGAGGATAAAAGGAACAGATTAATAAGTGACTTTAGAGATAAAATAAAAAAGGTGAAAGACAATTTCAAAAAAGACATTCTGAAAAAGATTAATCAAGACATATGCGCGTGCATGCACACACACACCCTAATCAAATAAAAATTTATTTCAAAGTATTTCCAACAGACTAGATTAAATAGAAAATAGAACTTCATACCTCAAAATCAGGGTATTTGAGCTAAGTCCCTCAATAGGAAATAAAGAAAAATAAATAAATGACTATCAGATTATACAAGAAATCCAGGACAACATTAAGAAGCTAAACTTAAAATTCATTGGGATAGAATGGGCATAGAAATACAGGCTAATGACTTTGCAGATCTTTTCAGGGAAATAATAGAAAAATTTGCAAACCTTAAGAATGACAGGGACAGTCCATTCACATATAGGAAACATGTAAAACCCAAAATAGATAAGATCAGAAAAGAACCTCTCCCAGACATGACATAATCAAAATTCATAACATAGAGCATAAGGAAAGAATTGTATATGTTGCAAGAAAACAAAATGTGAGCTCACCTTTCAGGTAGACTATTGATAATCACCTGTACTTCTCAACTCAGATGAGTCAGCAGGGCTTGGAATGAGATAATCCTATCTCTAAAAGAAAATAATTGCCAACCAAAGCTGCTATCTACAGCAGACATATCATTCATTACCAAAGGAAAAAAAAGAAGTATTCTATGATAATGATAAAGTAAAAGAATCCATAACCACTAAATCAGCATTTTAGTAAATACTTAAAGAAACACCACACAAAAAGACCTCAAAAACAAACCCCAGAGATCTCAAATGGATGACATTGTCCAAAACAGCAATTAAGCAATTGAAATTGAGAATAAGCTAAATATATGAAATAAATAAAAATAAATAAAAGAGACAGGAAATAATAAATAGCACTCCATATTAACTTGGAAAGCAAATGGTTTCACTAGGAGGGAAAATATAAGGGGGAGAAATGAATTACAGTAGAGGGGGTAGAGAGAGAAGAGGGGAGGGGAGGGGGGAGGGGGGATAGTAGAGGATAGGAAAGGCACAGAATACAACAGACTCCAGAATGGCAATATGTAAATCAATGGTTGTGCAACTGAAGTGATTCTGCAATCTGTATATGGGGTAAAAATGGGAGCTCATATCCCACTTGAATCAAAGTGTGAAATATGATATAGCAAGAACTATGTAATGTTTTGAACAACCTACAATAAAAATTAATTAAAAAAAAAAAAGAAAGAAATATAAGAATGTACTAAAAGATAAGACCTGACCATATGCTATTTACAAGAGACTAATTTTACAGGCAATGACATCCACAGACGGAAAGTAAAAGGATGGAAAAATGTATTCCATGTAAATAGAATTCAAAAAAAAGCATGAATAGTTAACAGTGTATATTTAAAGACAATAAGAATAGACAAGGACGGTCACTACATACTGTTAAATAGAACAATCCAATGAGAACATAAACTGAGAGTAAACATTTATGCATAAATGTCTCTGCACCTAATTAAATAAATCAAACACTTCCTGACACTTAAGTTCCTGATAGTAACCAGGACAATATTTCTGGATAGTTTTAACACACTGTTCTCAACAAATGAAAGGTAATTTTGACACAAAATCATTGAAGACATTTATGACCTAAATGATACTATCAGTCAATTTAACCTAATAGAAATCTATAAAATATTTTATTCAACAATGGTTAAAATTTTTATTCTCTGCAGCTCATGGAAGCAAAATACAAAAGAGACTATATTTTAGGACACAAAGATAGTCTTATAAATACACAAAAAAAATGATATAATGTCTTCTATCTCATCAGAACACAATAGAAGGAAATTAGGAATCATCAGCAAGAAAACTTATAAAATCACATAAACACAAGGAGATTGATCAGTACTCTTTTAAATAAGGGATGAATCAAAGAAGAAATAAGAGAAAAGCATTAAAAATTTCCAGAATCAAACAAGAGCAGTGATAAAACACGCCAAAATCTCTGGGACCAAGGAAACAAGTAGTTGGTCCTTTGAGAAAAGGACCTATAAACAACATTTATAAACCCCCAGAAAACCTAACCAAACCTATCTAATAGAATGAGAGAAAACCCAAACCAATAAAATTAGACATGACAAGGATATATCAACACAGTTCTTCCAGACCTTTAAAGAAGAAGGACCCTGAATCCATCACATTTCGTTTTTTGCATGAAATGGGAAGGACAGATCACTCTCTAACTTATTCTTTGATGTCAGTATTCCCTTGATTCAAAAATCATTTAGACACACAAGAAGGAAAGATAACTGCAGGGCAATAACCATAATGAACAGATACACAAAAATTCTGAACGAAATTTTATCAAACTGCATTCAAAACACATTAAGGAGATTTTTCACCATCATTGAGTTGAATTCATCCCACAGATACAAGGTTGATTCAATACACATAAATCAGTAAATGTTTATCACATAAATAGAATCATGGACAAATATCACATGATCACTTCAATAGAGGTAGGAAAAATGACAAAATTTACCAGCCGTTCATATAAAAAACATTGAAGAAACTACGGATAGAAGAAACTTACCACAACATCATAAAGCTTATATGTGACAAACCTAAAGCCAATATCATACACAGTGGAGAAAAGCTGAAACCTTTCCTCTAACAATGATGCTAACTCTCATCATAGTTATTCAATATAGGTCTTGAAATACTCGCCAGAGCACTCCAGCAAGGGAAGGAAATTAAATGGATGCAAGTAAGGAAAAAAAAAAAAGAATTCAAACCTTCTCTGTTTTCTGAGGACATGATTCTGTACCTAAAGCACACATACGCAAAAATAAATATACAAATTATAACAGTCTACCAGAAAATGTCTATATTGGAAAAACAAATTCTGAAAAGAAACAGGATACAAGACCAGCATAAAAAAATCAATAGCTTTCTTATGCTTCAATAATAAAACTGAGAAGAAATAAATCAATAAAACTATTATTTATTATTTATTTATTACTGTCAATACTATCAACAAATACTTAGGATGAAAGACCTAAGAATTAGATCAGAAACACTAAAATTATTATAGGAAAACTTTGGAGCAACACTCCAACATATTGATACAAGTGCCGATGCCCTTAATAAGACACATAAGGCTCCAGAAACAAAACTGAGAATAAGTGGGATGGAATTAAATTAAAAAGTTTTTTGTACATCAATGGAAATAAGCACATGAAGAGATCACCTATAGAATAGGAGAAAATCTTTGCCAGCTTCTCTTCTAAGAATAATATAAATGATCTATGCAGAACTCAAAAAACACAGATACAAAATATTATAACCCATTAAATAAATGGACAAAATATCTAAGCAGACATTTCTCACAAAAAGAAATATATTTGGCCATATACAAATATATGAACAAAGTGTTTGATATCCTTATCAATGAGATAAATGTCCTTAGCAAATCAAAACTACACTGAGATTTCATCTCAATCAGTTGGAATGACAACCATCAAAAATACAAATAATAATTGTTAGCACAGATATTAGGTAAAAAAATGAATTTACACATTGTTTCACCAAAGTAGTATAATCACTATGGATTGTAAAATGAAGATTCCTCCAAAGTCTAGAAATGCAACGACCATATGATCCAGCTATCCCACACCTCGATATTTATTCTAAAGAGCTAACATCAATATACTATAGTGATATGTGCATCCCAAATATCTATAGCAGCAGAGCCCATAATAGGAAATATATGGAACCAGCCTGGATGTCTGTCAATAAACAAATAGATTAAAAAAAATAGAAAAACACTCTGGTATGTGTACACAATGGGTTTTTCTAATCAGAAAAAAAGAACAAAATTATGATATTTTATATTTTATTAGTAAGTAGATAAAACTGAAAAAAATTATGCTATGTGAAATAAGCCAGATTCTGAAAGTTGAGAGTTGAATGTTTTCTGTTATATACAGAAGCTAGAAATATAAAGAAGAGATATAAAAATAGAAGGGTTAATACTAGAGTAGAAGCAGGAAAGCAGAGGAGAGGGAGGAGGTTAAGGAAAGGAACAAGCTAGGAAATTCAGTTGACCAACCTACTATTTGCATGCATGAATATATCACAGTGAATTAAAATTTTATATGTAAGTATAATGTAATGATTAAAATGAATAAACAAAGAGAAGAAAAACTTAGAGGAAGAGGATCAATAGGAGTGATGAAGGAAGAGGAAGTTACTGGGGTTTTAAGTAGAGCAAACTGTTATGTGCATTAAAAATATGTCAGATGAATCCCAGTTTATGACAACTATAATGCACTGATAAAAATTAAACAAAAGAGGATATGATATGGAAAACTCTGAATATATATATATAATCTTCAGTGTGTCTGTTAAATATTTAATTCATTTCAAAGCTTTTCAAATTATTTCAAAATAACCTGCATTAATAATTGAATATTTAATCTTCATGAATATTTAGGTATTAAAATTCTATTTTAAGATGATATTGTGATATTCTTGTAAAATCAATATAATTTTTTAAATGCAAAATCTTCAGTGAAATTTTTCTCCATACACACCACTGAGGAGCAGCTTCCTTTCTTCTAATTAAACCAATTTGAATTAACATTTTCAATTGGTTCCTAATACTGCATCTCAAAAACTGTAAGATTAAGGAAAGTTAATCTCCTCTTTGAAATTAATAGCATCAACATATCTTGAAATTTTATTTTATATTTGTAAATATAGAATTATTTTACTTAATAGAAATCTGACATGCTCCTAAGTTCCCAGTTTCTTAAAATAAGTATTGCACTCTGTCTATAATAAACATTTTCATTTTTTTAACTTTCTGCCAGAACAAATATATATATATATATATTTTTTCCCTTTGTACTAATTAGCTACACATGACAGTAGAATGCATTTTGACACCTCATACATAAATGGAGTATAACTTTTCATACTTCTTGTTTTACATGATGTAGAATCACACTGGTCATGTAATCATATATGTACATAGGGTAATAATGTCCAATTCATTTTACTAGTCTTCCTACCACTATACAACATCCCAGATCTTCACTCTCCTCTACCTAATCCAAAGTGCCTTTATTCCTCCCAAACCCCTATCCCTTATTCTGAATTAACATCTGCATATCAGAGAAAACATTCCACCCTTGGTTCTTTGGGGTAGGCTTATTTTGCTTTGCATAATATTCTCCAGCTGTATCCATTTTATTCTTCTTTAAGGCTAGTAACATTCCACAGTTTCTTTATCCATTTATCTGCTGAAGGGCATCTAGGTTGGTTCCATACTTTGGCTCTTGTGAATTGAGTTGCTATAAACATCAATGTGGGTCCATCAATGTAGTACACTGATTTTAAATCCTTTGGTTCTAAACTGAGAAGTGGGATAGCTCAGACAAATAGTGGTTCCATTCCAAGTTTTCTGAGGAATCTCCATATTGCATTCAGTAATGGTTGCACTAATTTGTAGTCCCACCAGGAAAGTATGAGCGTACCTTTTCCCACACATCCTTTATTGTTGCTTGGATTCTTGATGATGACCTTTCTGACTGTAATGAGATGAAATTTTAGAGTACTTTAGACTTGTATTTATCTAAATATGAGAAATGTTGAACATTTTTTCATGATATCAATTGTGTTTCATCTTTTGTGAAGTGTCTGTTCAGTTCCTTAGCCCATTTATGATTGGGTTATTTGTTTTTTTGGTGTTGAGTTTTTTGACTTCTTTATACATCCTGGAGATTAATGATATATGTAAGTTGAATGTGGTAAAGATTTTCTTCTATTTTTTAGAATCTCTTTTCATGTATAGATTGTTTCCTTTGCTAAGAAAAATCATTTAATTTGAATCTATCCCATTTATTGATTCTTGATTTTATTTCTTGTGTTTTGGGTGTTTTGTTAAGGAAGTCAGTTCCTAAGCTGACATGGTGAAGATTTGGGCCTACTTTTTCTTCTATTAGGTGCAGGGTCTCTGTTCTAGTGCCTAAATCTTTGATCCACTTTGAGTTGAATTTTGTTCATTGTGAGAGATAAGGGTTTAATTTCATTTTGTTACATATGGATTTTCAGTTCCCCTAGCACCATTCATTGAAGAAGCTGTTGTTCTCCAAATAAAGTTTTTGGTGCCTTTGTCTAGTTTGATATAACTTATTTATGTGGGTTTGTCTCTGTGTCTTCTATTCTGTACCATTGGTAAACATGTATTTTGGTGCCAATATCATGCCATTTCTGTTACTATAATTCTGTAGTATAGTTTAAGGTCCTGTATCGTGATGCCTTCTGCTTCACTCTTCTTGCTAAGGATTGCTTTTGCTATTCTGAGTCTCCTATTTTTTAAAAATGAATTCCATGGTTGTTTTTTTTTTTTTTTTCATTTCTATGAAGAATGCCACTGGGATTTTAATGGTAATTGCTTTAAATCTGTATAACACTTTCAATGAAATAGAAGACATTGAAAGACCACAAAGCAAGAAAAGCCCAGGTTCAGACAGTTTTTCAACCAACTTCTAGAACATATTCAAAGAATAATTAACATCAGTACTCCTCATAATACTCCATGCAATAAAAAATAAGGAAACCCTTCCAAATTCATTCTATGAAGCTAATATCACCCTGATATCATAACCAGACAAAAACTCATCAAGGAAAGAAACTTAAGACCAATATCCTTGATGAACATAGATGCAAAAAGTTTCAATAAAATTCTGGCAAATCTCATAAAAAAATCTTTAAAAGATAGTGCACCATGATCAAGTGGGGTTCATTCTAGGGATGCAATTTTTTTTTAATGTACAGAAATCTGTAAATATAATCCATCACATTAATAGTTTCAAAGGCAAGAATCATATGACCATCTCAATAGATGCCGAAAAAGCATTTGACTAAATACTGTACCACATCATATTCAAAACACTAGAAAAACTAGGAATAATAGAAACATCCCCCAACATTGTTAAATCTATCTATGCTAACACAAGGTCAACATCATTCACTTCTGTCACCCTCTATCACCATAGTCCTGGAAACTCTAGCCAGAGCAATTAGACAGATGAAAGAAATTAAAGAAATACAAATAGGAAAAGAAGAACTCAAACTATCACTACTTGCTGACAACATGATTCTATATTTAGAAGATCCAAAAAATTCCACCAGAAAACTTCTAGAACAAATGGATTCAGAAAAGTAGAAGGATATAAAATTAACACACATAAATCAAACATGTTCCTATACGTCAATGATGAATATACTTAAAGAAAAATTAGATAATCTACCCCATTCACACACGCACACACACAAAAAAATCTTGGGAATCAATCTAACAGAAGAGGTAAATGACCTCTACAAGCAAAACTACAGAACACTAAACAAAGTAATTAAAGAAGACCTAACGAGATGCAATGATCTCCTATGCTCTTGGATAGGCAGAATTCACATTTTGTAATTTTTTAAATGTAATGCAACAAAAGTGATACTGGAGAGAATATTTCATAAATCACTTAAGAATCTATTGTAATATTATTATCATTTAATATTAAACACAGAATTTGTCCAAAGTGAACTAAACCAATATTATATGGACTAGGTACCGTAAGTGATTCATTTATATAAAATTTCAAGTGTTTTAAGTCTAATGATAACTGTCCTTAAATTACAAGTTTTAAAGTATTTGTGATATTCCAGTCTTCTAAAACTGATTTAAAAATTCACAGACTGATTTTGGAAGATACATTTAAAATCTACATATATATTCAGGCTTTGTGAGCTTAACATGTATTTGTATTTTTAGGTGTTTTTTTTAAACTGAACACAAAGTGTTGATTTAAGAACAACAGTAGTCCTTTCAACTCTGCACAGGTGGATATTTAATTATTAGAATTTTTTCACTTCAAACATGGATATCAGTCTGAGGCAAGAAGAGAAAGGCTAGAACCCAGGGACATTCTGTTACTGAGATTATACTTTACTCATTCTGAATACATTGTGCCAGCAATACCACCAAATGTAAAACAACAACAACAAAAAAAAATAGGAAGGGAAAATACCACTTATGTCTCTTCAGAAACCAAATGCAATTTTTATCACTGATTTAAATACTACCACTATTATTTTTATTTTATTTTTTATTTAAGCATTATAGTTGTCAACTTGTACAAAAACTTGTACAAAACATTTTCTCATATTTCAATCTTTTCATATAATTTAAGTATTTTGTGTTTTATTTACTGATCTTGAAAGCATTGTGTATTTAATAGAGCAGCAGCAGGGGGATTAGGATTAACCATTCTTACTTCAAGTATTATCAAAGTGATTTCCTTTACAGCTGAAATTTTGTCATTTCATAAATAAATTTGAAGCATATACTAGAATAGAATTTTTTTTTCAAATTCAAAATTATCCCACATAATATATAGAACACGATTTCTATGGAAATTTGTCATTAGACTCACTACCAAGATCATAGTAAAGAAAAAAAAATCTCTCAACTTCAATGGCTTTGCAGGAAAATCTTCAGTAAGGTTTGTTCTCATTAATCATATAATTCAGGGATTCAGCCTGTGGTGTTTAAGGACTGAAGAGAAAAAGGGAAGAAGTTGGGGATATAATGGATATTAACTCCCTTAATCCAGATTGAGGCACATTCTCTGTGCTTACTTTATTGATGAAAACTAGTCATATGACTCAAATTAATTGCAAGGACATTTTTATTTTGAAGATGCATCCTTGCAAAAATCTATGGGGTATTTTATGAGAATAAGCTGCCTCTACAATGAAGATTAAGAAAACAATGGCAGGTCTTATTTCAGAAATAATCTCTAAATGCATTTTGTCAAAAAGAGTTTAGCATTGTTTAACTGGAAGAAAAACACTACTATAGCTTATCTCAGCAACTAATAAAAAATATCTCTGAAATCAAAATTCATCTATTAATCATGGTTGGTTCTTGATAGGCAGAATATTGTTTTTATTGCCTGCTTCTGTGTACAGAAAATTTGCAAACTGGGTATCATAATCCTGATAAGAAACCTCAGAAACCACAACTAAATGCTTTTTAAGAGTTTTCTATACCCAGCAGTATTTAAGGCATGCAAAATGATGTTACGTGAAAAATACAACATCAACCACTTTGACTTTAACAAGTAATTTAAAAGAGTTTAACAATCATCATGAAGATGTTTAGGGATATCTTAACACAAATAATTTTGTTCCTTCTTAGTCAATTCAGGAGTAATAAATAATTTTAAAAAATCTCTATTTAAAAATAAAATGGATCTTTCAAAAAAGTATTCAGTTTTAAAAATAGCATAAATTATTCTCTTCATTGGTTCAGCTTGAAGCATTTATGTTTTCTTTATTCATCATGCAAAAATATTAGTTACTGCTGAATGTCTAAAATCTTAGATTTTAAGAAATATGATATAAAGTAATTAACTATATGATGTTGAATAATTAATATTCTTGTTTAGAAATAAAAATGGACAACAAAATGAACTAGCTTTCTATACAAGACATTTTTTCACCAAAATGTCATTCACAAATTTGAGTTAGCAATGAACCAGGTATTTCAAAAGTCATTTGTATGTTAAATTAGTAATGATAAAAACTGTTTATTAGAACATGTAGAACATGTTTCATCCTCTATAATTGCTTTTTTTTTTTTTTTTGGCAATACTGGGGACTAATCTCAGGGCTTCATATATACTAAGCAAGCACTATACCGGTGAGCTACATCCTCAATTTTTTTTCTTTTCTTTTTTTAGTACTAGGTATTGTACCCAGGGGCACTTACCAACTGTACACTGACCCACATCCCCAGCCCTTATTTGAGACAGGGCCTTGCTAAGTTACTAAGGCTGGCTTTGAACTTATGATACTCCTACCTACCGCAACCTACCAAGTTGCAGGGATTATGCCACCATGCCTGTCATTCCCTATTGTTTTCTTACAACTTACAAGTTTCAAAACTTTTATAGTTAGGCAGTGAAAGTAAAATTATTCAAAGTTTTATTACTTGAACACAAATTTTTATACCAAATTTTGAAATGTAACTTAAATTGCACATATCCAAAATTTAATGTATCACAGGTGTTACATTTGAAGCCCATACATTTGACTTGTCACGAAAGATTCTGTAATATTAATGCCATAGGACTGTCAGAAGTTCACACACACACAAACACACACACACACACACACCACTACATACACATATCCATATATATGTTGATTGATAGGTATCAACTCATTCAAAGCTTTGAAACCAGGGGTTAAGTTGAGTGATATCAAACATTCAGTAATGACACAGGTCAATCAAATACTACCTCACTTTTCTGGAGACAATGTCAGGACTTGAGGCTGAATTTGACAGGTCCATGTTAGGTCTGGTAAAATCACATTTCACTACAGTCAGATTATGCTTCATACTAAACTGTCCCTTTGGTAGTCCTTGAGGGGGGGGTGTGTTTCATAGGATCTTAGAGTACCAGGGCATGCAAGAAAATGAGTGGTGGCAGCTTAAACATGATGAAGTAAACATGCTTTCCATGGCATAATTATCTTTAAATCGCATTTATCCAAAACATCCACTATTTCAAAACCAAAAAAAAAAAAAAAAAAAAACTAATATATGTTTCCTTGCTAGAATGGATTCTGTGATAAAAATAACGATGTGTCCTTAATTCTTCTGCCCTCATGGTGAAGGCAGATTTAAAAATAAGCAGTTAGTGTAGATAGATAAATCAGGTATAATATAGAGTCTAATAAAGAAAATGGAGTTGATCTGAGCCTGGGAAACCAGAACAGTACCTGGGAGACTGAAATGTTAATGTTTTCAAGGCCTAGGCCCATCCCAAAGAACTGTTAATGAAACAGCTCCCAGTAAGACAGGGAGATGATAGTCAAATCACCCTAGGCCTTTCCTGCCCAAGTCACTCCCCCTCCTCTTTCAATCTGATGATTGAAAGAGCCATAATGAAAGAAGGATATCAAGCCTTTTGGCCTTCCCACCTGCATTGCCCGCCACATGCAGGATAGAGGGAGATAAGCAAAATAAACAACAGAAATGTAGAAGAACAAAAGAAGACCTTAGATATAAAAAGGAGAACACCTTCCCTTCCCATGGATTCCACCTTTTGGATCCCCTTCTTCCTCTGGAAGGAAGTCATTTCTCTTCCTTTAAAAAAGCCTTTTACTTTCCACTCTACATTTGTCTCAACATGTTTCTTTGGTGCTATACTTCAGCATTCAGAGAAGCAAGGACTTGTCACAATAACTGGCGGTATCAATGGTACTTGGGGATATAGTTGTATTCTCTCTCTTTTTTAAAAATTTTTTTAGTTGTTAATAAACATTTATTTTATTTTTATTTATTTATATGTGGTGCTAAGAATTGAATTCAGTGCCTCACACCTGCCAGGCAAGTGCACTTCGGCTGAGTCCCAGCTCCAGCCCTGTATTCTCTCTTGGCTACACAGTCTTGGTCTTTCTACCTACCATCCTACTAGGGAAGCAAAATTCATACAATAAAGTGTAACAAGGAATAAATTGTTATGCTTATGTGAGCAATGCTAACAGAAGATACTATAAAGATTTTATAAATTAAAGATCCTAATGCATGATTCATAAGAAATTTGCCTTTAAGTTCAGCATCAACTGATCTGATGATTGAAAGAGCCATAATGAAAGAAGGATATCAAGCAGCAGAAAAGGAAGTTGTGAGAATGTGAAAAGCCACTTTGCATTACATGTTCCAAGTAGTACCTTCTCTTCACTTGTTCATACTGGAGAACTGCAAGTCATAAAATTAGGGAGAGATAGACTTGGGTAAACAGAAGGATAAAAACTATTCAAGAGTTTGAAAAGCAGTCAGCTGATTAACCTCAGCAAAATCCATTTTATCAGAATCAATCTATTTAAAATTTTAATGTGATATAATAGAAATCCTAAATTGTCAGGAGTGGTTACTGAATTGTGGTCCTTGAGCTGTTCAATGACAGAAGTGATGCTTTTTCTGGGAACTTTCCATGTGACAGCCCAGTTGCTATGGTGATGCCCTGCTCAAAAGGAGATTCCTTGCCTGCCACAGGAGTATCTGTTCTTGAACTTAAGTTCAGATGCAGGTTTCCCGTGGTATAGAATTATGAGTGCAAAGTTGATAATTAGAATAGGCTGCACATACCTACAACCTGGGTTCTGTTTGCTCTAAAGAAACTCTCTCACAATAAATCCCTTTGTTTTTCAAATATATTTAATAAACATGCTGAGCTGGCTCTGGGTCATTAGTTCCTCATTAGGAGATAAAGAACCGTCTGTGCTCAGCTTTTTCTCTCTTTATTTGATGGTTTGTCTTTTCTTTTTCTCCTCATTGCCCCTCTCCGATTTCTGAATTAATGATCATGCAGGTGGTAGCACTAAGTTTTAGGAAAGAGTTATCATTTAATGTGAGATTCAGGAGATATGAACTAAAGGGTCATTGAAGAGCTGTGTACCAATATGCCTCCGAAAAAAATGCAAAGACACATGATAATAAGGTGTCAGAGACTACAGGAAGAAAGAGATACAGAAAGCATTTCAGAGGATGAATATGACACAATAATTCATTGTCATAACAAATAGCGATATGTTAGCAATATAAACCTACCTTTTAATATAATAAATAAGACCAGAATTAGAGAATTGTTATCATATAGAAAAATATATTTTACATAGAATCCCTTTTTCTGTAAATAAATTGGTATTTCCAAACTACTACTACTACTACTACTACTACTACTACTACTACTAAAGATTACTCTGTAAAATGCTGAAAAACATTAAAATACTATGCTTTTATTGTATTTGTTCCCAATACCTTATGTCAAATATGTGAAAAGTCTTGTTAGATGTGAGGCTGTTTGATGAATGTAAAGATATGGACTTCTCATTTCTTGCAAAAAAATTTTAAGAAGCTGAGATACTTTTCAACATCAGAAACCTGCAAGGATCTGTAACGTATTTTTACTGGATATCAAGTCTCAGTCATTGTTACATGTTTGCTTCTCACTCTTAGTTTTATGATCAATCTCCATGAAAATTGCAAAAGTGGGATTTTGTTTTCTTTGATTTACTCATGCAAAAATTGCCAAAGTAGAGGTACATTATTTAAGGTTTCAGTTGCTTTATAATTATAAAGCAAACATTAGTAAACTTTCTTTTTTGTCCTTGATTGGCCTCAGGATTCGAATTAGAAGAATATTAGAAGACTGCTTTTCATTTTTTCAACTCTTTTTTTTTGTATTTTTGTATTTTATTTATTTTTTAAAATTAATTTATTTATTTGTTCTAATTAGTTAGACATGACAGCAGGATGCACTTTGACTCACAGCTTTGGAAATTTTCCTAAGTAGGTATCCCTCACTCACAAATTATCCCCAGCATCTTAATTGCTGGGAGTGGGTAATGTGTATGTTTCAAAGTCATTCTCTGGCAAGGGGAATGGAAGTGACATCATTATATACTCCAGACAAAATTAACTCCTTCTCAGGATGGATGAAAAGTTTACTTTCCTGAGTATTTTCACACAGAGAGTGACAATAACTAAATAATGATACATGTTACTGAAAACAAAATGTTCACAATCTGCAAATAAGTATTTAAAAAATCAAGTGCTTTAATATGTGATGGGAAATTTGGCATATAAAAATATCCTGTATTTCTAAACTTTACACTGACTTATGTTAGTATTCATTGATAATGTTTTTTAGAAGTAAATATTATAAGAATTGTCAAAATTTTTTCTAAATTATCTAGTCTACTTTTTGAATTTCAGAAACTTCAATTTATAGTTTATTACATCTCCTTAATCATTTTCTTAAGCTTTTTTTTTTCTTTTTTAAAAATATTTTTATTTGTAGATGGACATAATACCTTTATTTTATTTATTTATTTTTTTAATGTGATGCTGAGGATCAAATCCAGTGCCTCCAGTGAGTTACAGCCACAGGTGTTTTCTTAAGCTTCTCTTATTGATTTATTGTACCCTCATTCATATTTCCATGTTTCATATTATACGATACATATGACTTTATCTTGTTTCAATTCTTCATAATTTTATTTTTCCTTAATCTAGATTTAGAGATCCAACAACAATCTTCATCATATTCAGTTGACATATTGAGAATTTCCTAAAATTTTTCTTTTTTATTTATAGAAAATTAAATTTATAGGAATGCATTTGATGGTTTATTTTAAAAAATAGTGTGGCTACCTTTTTTTGAAACTCAACATTTCTTTAAATGACTTGGGGAGTTTTCTTCATTAACTTACACGTTGAGAGAAAATAAACACTGATAGTAGCTATCAGATGATGTAGTTCAATATTTTTGAGTTGTGTTCAATGCTTTCAGCCCTGAAAAATGTAAGGAATTTTTAACTTGTATATATAGACTATGATGAAGAAAATTAGCAATTAAGAATAGGGACAAAGAGTTTAGAGTAATACTGTTTAAAACTTAACTTTAGAAAGAGATTTATTAGTTAGAAAAAATAATTATAATTAAACATTTGTGTGTTCTCATGACACTTTGATTATTTATTTCAATGAATTGATGGCTTTTTAAAAGTAAATTTTGTGAGTGTTGTTCATGTGAGTTTTCTGAAATAATGACTCTCTATAAGTGATATGGTAGCTGAGAAACTGATTACGTGACCTTTGGACAACAGCATCTTTATTGAAATACTTTCCTAAAAGTATCCTGGGCCCATTTAGTGAGTCTTCTTCAAGTAAATATATAATCCAATCCCACAATATTTATGCCTACATAATTATGCCTTATCAATATTAGTCTACGTGACTCTATTTTTCATGACTCTATTTTTCAAGTGTATTTATAAATATTTATCACTAACCACTGACAATCAAACTAATTTCAGATAAGACTTAAGAGTCTCAAATGCCTTCCCCATATAAAAAATATTCTTAAAGTCTAGAATACTTCATAAAAGACAAGCAAAATATTTTCTAAATGCTTTGTGCTTGTAGAGAGTGTCACATAATGATTTTCATAACTCATCTTTACATGGTTGACAGAATTTTCATTGTAATATATATAAATATCTTCTCTATCATCTATCTCTTGTCACATCCAAAAGGAAGAGAGATGATAGTGCTGATATAAAAGTAGATGTAAAAGTTATGATTGACATATGATGATCTTTCTTCTGATCAGACCATCTCACCAGGTTAGAACAGCATTGTTCTAACAAACAAAATTAGTATGTATTGATGAGTTGAGTGTAATGTTACATGACCTAATTCATAGAAATGTTTATGAATCTGAAGAAACATCATTTTAAATAGAATAGTAACAAAAACAGAACCCATTGAAACAAAAACAGAACCCATTGAGAAAGAAAGTGAAGACATGAAAAAAAAAATGTGAGGTGAAATTATTTTATCTTTACTCATTAAAGTAAAGATTTACTCATCTTTACTCATTAAACCTGGTGGCTAGTTCTCCAAATTTATGTAAACAATTCAGTACAAAAAAGAATGTAAAATTCTAAATTGAATGTGATTTTAAGTGTATTTGTAAATCAACCAATGTTTTCTCTAGTTTAATTTACTTTCTTCTCTATCATACCATTTATGAAGATTATCTACTGAGAGACAATCCTGGCTACTCATGGAAGAAACATCTTTTGAAGCTTTAATTAAAATAAATACTTACCATTGACCACTGACAATCAAAATAAAACAATTCTAGATAATTCTTAAGAGTCTCAAACTCCTTCGCCCATACAAATAGTTGTACAATTTTTACTTCTTCTTGGGATAACCTTCTGTCAAATCATGACTATAACTTACATATTTTGCTTCATGGTGAGCTTCGTCCATCAGTCTTCAAACTAGTATTCTTAATTATTTTTATTTGTTAGTATATAAGAATACACATTCAAGGTAAGGTATTTTGGGGGCACACATTTCTTTTCCTACTACAGCTTTAACTCTCCTAGAACTAAAAAGCAAAGGTTATTTACTTTATTTTTTTGTTCTGCCCTTAACATTACTTCCTTTCCCACATCCATTTTTTAAAATTTCTTTTTATTCAAGTACCAGAATTTTACAATCAACTTTATCAACATTGGTTGGTTTAAAATTCTAGCTCTTAAATGTCAGGGCTTATAAAACTTGCTCGGAAAAGACCTATCTAAACTATCAGTGTTTAATAAATCTTACATGACAATGATAAAAACTCAAAGGGCAATTTTCTTCTTCTTCTTCTTTTTTTTTTTCTCCACAATAACATTAGCAGTTTGCTAGCAGACAGGCAAAGCATATTGCAACATAGCATTAATGTTCATTTACATATGGTCCTTGTTTTTTCAGGCATACCATCACAGGTTAAGTTACTGTCCTTTCAATTTCAGTAAGAACAGCAGAATAGACTTTCCAAGTTTAATTAATTATTCAGTTATTCAATGAAGGATTTTTGTTTTGCCTGTAAACTGCAGGAGGCTGGCTGGGTAAATGCTCAGCACCAGTGGAGTTGTTTGCTAACACTGATCACTGCCTGTCAGTAGATGTTAGTAAGGGGAAGGACAGAGAGGGATGCATACAGAGATAATAAGTGTGGTTGTCAAAACATCTGTCACATACAGAGCATTTTTCAATGAAGAAAGTGTTTTATTGTGATCTCACTGCATGTAATTTATTCATGCATTATTTTTGAATTAATTTTTTTTTTAAATTTGGAGAGCACAAAATATGTTCCCCAAACAATACAGCAAATCTGGTAGTTCATTGCATTTTTATAATCAGATGGAAAGCACAAAAATATCCTTCCATTATTTTTACTTGAAAAATTATCATGTTAAAATTGTCATGTAAAATAGTTCAGAAATATAAACCTAGAGGCACTTTTTAATAGAAATGGAAATAACTTTAGAATTGCTGGTATTCTCCTTTCCTGTGCATTGCTTTCCATTTTCTTTTTTATTTTCTTGCAAGGGTAAAAATCAAGGGATTCCCCAGACTGTGCCTTATGACTGTACTGAATTTTCAGCAATATATAATAAATCCTTTAAAAGGAAATAAAAACAATCATGATAGTTCATAATTGTATTATATTACCTGTCCATTCTATATTTAATGTCCTCATTCTTCATTTTCTTTTCTTATTTTCATTCTTTGCATGTGCGTGCGCTTGTGTGTACGTGTGTGCATATGCATTACTGCATATTGAATCTATGACCTCATTCATGCCTGCTAGGCTAGGGCTCACCAGCGACCTACATAAAACTCCATCCTTTTTAGATATTAATATTGAACCCCAGGCATCTTACCCCTGAAACAAATCCCCATTCTTTTTCTTATCTATTTATTTATTTATTTATTGAGACAAAAGTCTTTCCAAGTTACTTGGAGACTTGCTAAATTACCGAAAACTGTCCTTGAACATGTGGTCCTCTTATTTCAGCCTCCTAAGTCATTGGGATAACTGGTATGCACAATGTACCCTGCAAGGCTTCTCTTTTCTTTTTCTTCATTAGTGATATGCTGCTTCTCAATTTTATCAGTTACTTCTAAATTAATGGCATAAAAATCTGCCAATGTCATTCTCTACCCAAAGAAAATTTAAAAAACCAAAGACAAACAAACAAACAATAACAACAAACCTAGATGTTTCTAGAATGCTGATTTTGCTAGGGTCTTTTGTTTTGTCTTTTGAATGTCATAAAAATTTATCTATAAATTTTCTTTTTGTAAATTTTCTTTCTGAGAAATACAACAGCAGTAATACAATAGTAAATAATACAACTGTTGTCAATAATACAACAGTAACAGCAGATAGAATTTTTAGTGGTTATTGTTTATGCATAGAGAAACCTGGTTCTTTAGAATAGAAAAAAAATGAAATTATCTGAAGTGAGCATTATTTTTTAACATAATACATCAGAAAGCAAACTATCTATTAAAACTTTTTATAAATGATTTACATTTTATATAATTTTGTTTTTCCTGGTCCTCCAAAAGATTCTTGTTCTTTTAAGTCAAAATATTTTCCAAGAATATTTCTTAATTGACATGATGATTTAAATCTACCTAGCCATTTGATTTATGTATCAATCCTAATTTTTCTTTTTTCTTATTTGAGGATACTTTCCTAAAATATTTTATTCATATTTGTTCTCTACCTTTGTTGTATCTATTTTCTCTTTATGAAATATGTGATAATATGTATAAATTAAATTCTTCTTATCTTCTGTAATAAACATTTGTTTTTAATGTTTGCATCTGGCATAAACCCCCAAGATCTGTTAAAAGAAGAAACCTGAAAAATTTGGAAGTTTTAAAAAAAGGTCTATTATTTTCTTTTTGGGGGAGGGTGGGGGATGTGCATTAGGAATTGAACCCATGGACTCTTGACCACTGAACCAAATCCTAAGCCCTTTTCATTTTTTATTTTGAGAAGGGTCACACTAATTTACGTAGGGCCTTCCTGAGTTGCTGAGATTGACCTCAAACTTTTGATTCTCCAGCCTCAGCTTCCTGAGTTGTTTGAATTAAAGGCATGTGCCACTATATTCAGCAAAAAGTCTATTATTTATTGTGTTGTAGAACAGCTAGTTCATCTTTTCTAAATCTTGAATTAAGGATTAAATTATTTAACATATCCCACTATAGTTTTCTGAGTACTGTTTATTCTTTATTTTTTCTCATAGCATCTTTACAATCAATGGAGGACACATTTTTTTTTTTCAGTATAACACCCAAGGAATTTAGCTAAAATTTTCTGAACCCACTAATCAAAGAAAGACAATAACAATGTGAAAATGGGTCTTCCAGGCTTCACAACAGATATTCTTTGAAGAAACACAATTCTAGATAAGCATATGATGTTCAAAGGTTTTGCATTTATTTTTGCCTCTCAAAGCACCATCTATATGGACCAGTTTATATAACTCTCTTCCCATAACTCTCTACACCTCTGTTTTCTCATTTATATTAAGAGTATTAATGAAACAGTCTTGAGGGTTATTTTGACTTGTATTAATTTTTTGTAAAGACATTAAAATGGTGTGTTCGGTTAGAACTCCATAAATAGTTTTTATTATTTTTTTTTTACTATGCGTAAAGTGTCTATGGTTTTTATGGTTTTATTTTGTATTAAGACAAATTTTTGTTTTATAATTTTTGCTTCAATTTTTAAAATTCCATTCTTCTTAATAGAATGAGAAACTATATAACTGACAGAGGAGAACATGTTTGGCTTCAATTGACTCCAGGTTTCTTGCTGAAGAGAATGACAATAAGTTATCCAGGCTTTTGGATTTTCTTTTACTTGAAGGATGATAAATAACTTTCCTTTTATCAAGCCAAAGCTTCAATGGTATCATTTCACTCTACCCTATAAATAAATATAAATACTGTATATAAATAATATATATCACCTAACAAAATAAAATTTAACTATCATTTTCATGTTCTGATACTTTCCAGTCTTTGTCTGAGTAGCTCTAACATGTGCCTGAACTTAAATTTTCTCTTTCCTTATTGTGTGTCTACTTCTACCCTTATGTCACTTAAAAAATGAAAAAAAAAAAAAAAGTATGAGTTCTTCAACACTCTTGTACATTCAGATCTCAGGTGTATTCACCCATGCCCAACCCCAACCATGGCTGTGGAATAAGCCCAAGAAATGAGTGTGTTCTAAGTTTTGTTTTAGTCTATTTTTTTGTTGTTGTTGTTTTTCTTGCTGTTTTCCACCACTGTGACCAAAAGACCTTACAAGAATAATTTTGGAAGAGAAAAAGGTTATTTGGGACAAACAGAGAACAGAGGTCTCAGTGTACAAACAGCTCATTCTATTGCTCTGGACCCCAAGGTAAGGCAGAATGTCATGGCAGAAATGTATGGAGGAAGAACACCGCCCAGGAGATGACAATCAGGAAGCAGAGAGAGAAGAGCTCTGTTCAAAATATAAAGAGCTCTGTAAAAAATATAAATCATGAAGGCACACTTCAGTGACCTATCTCCTACAGCTACACCCTACCTGTTTGCAGTAACCACTGGATTAATTCCATTCAAGTGGATTCATGTACTGATTAGGTTAAGACTCTCAAACTCAGTTATTTTATCTCTAAATTTTCATGCATTGTCTTACCATGAGATTTTGGGGTACACCTTATATCTAAACCATAAAAAGTGATAAGTCTTCTTCAGTTCTATGTTGCATCAAATCATTTAGAATATTATCTTCCCTAGGCTCACCAAACAACATGAAAATGTTGATTCTTGAATATAATCTTTTAATTATTTATTTCCCTATATTATATTTCCTAAATGAATATATTGAGAAAACATTTAAATGCTAACAGTGACTTAAATGGGGGCTCATGGAGGATTTTAGAATATTCATCAAAGCTGGTGAATTTCTGTGTAATATTTTATTTAATTTAACAGGATGTGTTATAATTTAGATATGTTGTGTGCTTCCAAAAGCCCCTGTGTTAATGCAGGGACATTTAGGGTTTAAGTGATTAGATTGTGAGAGCTGAGACATAACCAGTCCATCCTACTTTGAATGACTGGGTAGTAATTTATGTTGGTGGGGTATGGCTGTAATAGACAGGTCACATGGGAGGTTCCCTGAAAGGGTGCATTTTCTCTGAAGTCATTTTCTGCCAAACTGCTTCCATACCAACTGTGATGGAAGCAACTTCCCTCTGTCATATCCCTCCTCCATTATATTCTGCCACACCTTAGACTCATAGTAAAGGAGTCAGGCATCTAAGGACTGAGTCATCTGAAGACACAAGCCTCAAATAAACTTTTTTCCCTCTAAATTGTTTTTGTCAGATAATTTGGTCACAGATATGAAAAGCTAACTAAAACACAAATTGGCATCATAAATAGGGTCTTTACTATTGAGCTGACCATGTGATTCAGAAGCCTTCAGATGTGGTTTTTGTGAGGAATTGAGAAAGATTTAGAGGTGCAAAATGGAAAAGCTTTTGATTGTCTTACCCATGTGCTTTTGCGGGACAAAAATGTTGTAAGAAAAGCTTAAAAGGAAATTCTAGTGGGAGCTCAGAAGACCAGAATGCAGATAGGAAATACCATTCTCATGAGATTTTACAGGAAAATAAGAACTCCAATGGGAATTGGACTAAAGGTTACTCCTATTATTTTCTGCAAATAAATTCCCTACATTTTGCCAATGTTCTGAAATTTTGTGTGAAGCTGAAGTTAAAAGTGATAGTCTCATTAACCTGGCAGAGAAAATTTCAGTCACTGGCTTAGATATTATTACTGGCAGCTTTTAGACAAGTTTACTCTGAGAATAAAGAACAGAAAACAAAGGTAAAGACCTTTTCAACTTAACCAATAAAGTTCCACATAAAACTGGGGCTAATAAATTTGTGCTTGTTGAAGAGATTATAGCTTATAAGAAGATACTAAGTACTTTGCACTGAGACACTAATAGAAATGTCTTAAGAGCATCTCATGAATTTGCTAGACCACACACATTGCTGAATCAAAGTTGTAGAAAGGAACATTCCTTTAAAAAGGCATCATGTGACTTGCTTGTACAGGGGTTCTAGAAAGTTCTTTTACCATGTTGAGGCATGCAGTCAGTCACTCAGAGTCCACTGCATGAGCTAACAGCAGACCCTGGCATCATCTACATGATCCTGTTTCTGCTCAAATAAAATATGTTTAAATTAAAAAGTTATGTAGGTTTCCTCTGAGACTTCACAGGAAGGCCTGGTGAGGCCACGCAAAGTGCAGCAGAGTTGAAGTGCCTCTGGGCAGTCGTTTAGGTGGTGATGTGTGAGGCTGTGAAGATGAAGCCAATGGAGGAATGGAGAGCCAAGGAATTAAGAGATGCCAGTAATGCAGATAGTTTGCCAAGAAAAGCTATTGGCTACAGAGGACAGAGAGGTTGAAAGAGAATACTTGTGTGGTGCAACTGTCAAGGCCAAAGGAGTGGAGCTACTAAAGCATTTGGAAATAACACAAGCCATGTGTCCTCTTGCTGCACAAAGTGTATAGGATCTGTTTGTCCAGCTGGATTTTTGATTATTTTTTCCTCTCTCTTCTTTCTTGCCCCACATATCTATCTTTTGGAATGAGAATGCTTATGATATAATGTGCCACTGTGTATAGGGTACAAATAAATTGTTTTTGATTTTACAGGACCTCACAGCCAAGAGTTTCCTTGAGTCCTAGAGGAGATTTCAAGTTGGACTTCTAGAAAATGGTAGAACTGTTAAGACTATGGAACTCTTGCAGATGGAAAATGCATTTTGATTTGTGAGAAGGATATGAGCTTTTGGGATTTGGGGCAAATATGGCTTGAATATGAGATGTTCTTCAAAAAGGCCTTAAGATAATGTAGCAATGTTCAGAGGTAAAGAGATTGTATGGTGAGATATTTAACGTAATCAGTCCACTCTAACTTGAATAACTGTGTGGTAACTGCATGCAGATGGTGTGTGACTGGGGAAGATGGGTAAAGCCTATTTGTAAAGCCTGGCTCCATCCATATAACAAGATCAGGGTTTAAGTGTCAGACTTTGAAAATTGCTGAATACAGACCTTGTAAAACTGTTTCTACATAAAAACAACTAAAGTCACTGAAAATTTATCAAAATTCAATTTTTTGAAGAATTCTTGGAATTCATTAAAAAATTGCCACAATTTGAAGGCTATTTATTCAAGAACAGGTGGACCTTAGTAACTTGAACTACTCTCAATGCTCTGTGAAAACCCTGAAAAATAACAGACACACACACACCCACAGTAGCTGTGCAAGTCAGAAGTCTCCTAGACACTGGAGGCATAAACTTTTTATTTATTTATTTTTCTTAAGGCAGATTCTCACCAACATGCTTAGGCTGACCTTGAGCTTGTGATCCTTCTGTGTCACTGGAAAACAGGTGGGAGCCACCATGCTCAGCTATCCTAGGTATTTGTAAAAAAATCTCAGAAATAATTGGTCAACATAGAGTTTGCTCAGGATGCATGCAAACTATGAGTATGAACAAAAAAGACATAAGAGAAAAATGTAGAAGGAAGATTTGGGGAAGAGAATTTGAACGTTCTGACACATCTCTGAACATGAAGAAAGCTCTGTGCTTACTGAGAAAACAACTGAGAAGGCATTGGTTACCCAGTTCTTATTAACACTGAAGACAAACATAGTGAGGAAATATGTATTATATACGTGCGAATTTCCTGGCTGGTAAGACATGTTTCAATGCCTACAAGATCCCATTGCCAAAGACCTACTGGCTCAAATCTTTCAGGAACCTTTTCTAAACTTCTGAATCATAACTGACTGACCACTAAAGTATACCTATCCATGATTAAGACCCGAGAATCTAGATAGAGAGGGATTGATTATGAGGCTTTGGCAAAGAAGAGCAACAACAGTAAGAAAAGCAGAAGATCTCATTCTTAAATTCATAAATCCTATTATCCAAAACATGATATTTTCTCTGTCTGATATTCAATGTGAAACATGTTTTCTTTTTTCACATAAAGACACAAATGGGCACATATGCCCATACACAATCTCTTTCAAAATATGGCATTTGATTTTGTTGTCTGTATGCTTAGAAATTGTCTCCACTAATTGAAATTTTAGTGCTTCAAAGAAGACTTAGAAATCATATTTTATATTAGGAAACAAGTAAATCACATGTTTACAATGCAATTTATAGGAATTTTTGCTTTCTTGAAAGAAGTGAAGGTTGTAAAATGATCTACAGCCTGCCTATAACCCAACACAGAAGAAAAGCATTCTGGAAAACAATGAACACCAGAGCTATGCAAAAATAAGGGTTGTAAGATTCCATATGTTTCTATTGACTATATTATTTATTTAAATAAAATATCTTTCATAATAGTGATATAAGACATGCATTTGACTTTTGAAGTTGTTAGTTTACTAAAGCTATCAGTAGATTAAAAACAAATAACGTGTTTGAGGTTTAAACCTATAAAGCCTTAAATCCTCTTCTCTACCAAATCGCTTCTAGTATTAGTTTTATTTTTACCTTGAATGGGTAATTTCAGGAAGTATGCCATTTGGTTGGTTATAGCATGGAGATATGAACCAGTTTATGAAGTGCAGCGGCATGGACCCATTTATGGAGCACAAAAGTGCTTTTATAATACTATTATATAAATATATCAGAGTGCATAAAATTTCAAAAGTGGCAATAGCCCAAAAGTACTTTATTCTCTGCTTTTCTGATTTAAAATCCCTTTACAATAATGTCAAACTAGCAACCTTACCAATGATCCAATTTTCAATGTAAACTAAAAAGAGGTATATTAAGGAAATAAATAAAATATTAGCCTCTCTTTAAATAATGCATGTAATTCTTTCTAATCCTTTTAAAAATTCCAATCATATATTCTTCAGTCTAAAAAAATGCTATAGTCTCTTATGTCATAACACATTAAGAAAAAACATTCTCTGGGCATTCAAGACATTGTGTAGTATGTATCTGCTCTGTTTTTACTTCTTTGTCATTATATATATTAATTAAACCAAACTATACATTTATTCTGAATTTGCCCTATAATCTCAAATACCAAACTTTTGTCTCCATGGTTGGGCATCTTAAAGCCTATTTTACTCCAACTGTGTTTTTCAGAATGTTACCCATTTTTCACAGTTTAAACATGAGTTTCTACCTGAAGCTTTTCTCAGCATTCACATGGATAAAAAATATGTGAAACCCCATATAGTCCTTTGTTTTGCTTTACGATGGGTACTGTAACAATAATAGCAGAATCCTTGAAAAGAAAGCTAGATGTTCCTTTGTAAAAATTTCAAAATAGATATCAATAAATGCTTATTAATGAAATTGTATGGCACCCAATTGTAAACAAAACTTTTAATAACTAATTAAGTTATGTATCAGTTTTGCAGTGTGTTCTGAGGATTCTCTGTAACTCCCAACCTTTCCATAGCATTTAGTAAGACTCCTTATATTTAAATTTCTCTCAGGGTTTGGTAACATTATATATGGTGAGTTGTGTAATTTCACCATTTAAATGTCTGTGAACATTTATTTTTGGAGTAACCTAATGGCAGAATTATAATTTGAGACTAAATTAAATTAACACTGAATAATTTATAATAGTTTAAGACACTCTAGCCCTAGGAAGGGAAATCTATGAATTTACTAATCTTAAAACCATTAATTTCTCTTGTGATGCATGCCTGTAAACCAAGTGATTAAGGAGACTGAAGTAGGAGGGTTGCAAATTCCAGACCAGCTTTAGCAGCTTAGCAAGGCCTTAAATGACTTAATAAAGCCCTTTCTCAAATAAAAATATAAAACTATCTGGGGATGTGGTGGTTAAATGCCTCTGGGTACTAATCCCTGGTACCAAAACCAAACCAAACAAAAACAACAATAGCAACAAAATGAGTTCAGTAAGTTAATTTGGTACAATAAGTATGATTCAGAGTTCTATGAAACAGAACCCTGAAACTATGAAACAGAGGTGTAAGTATATTCAAATTTACCAACCTATCTGTTATTAGAAATATCTCCGAGACAAGTTTTGGTAGAGTTGTGTTTTGTTCCCCTTGGGGGAAATGAAAGTGGCAATAAAATATGAATTAACAAGGAACTATTCAGAAGAAACATGATTGCTTTGAGTGCAATGGAATATTCTAGCACATGCAAAGAGAATTGGAATTCTCCCAATAAAGCAGGAAGTCATTTGAAACCCAATGAAAGGAGTCTAACTGATGAATAGATGCTCTAGTTCTACTGGTAGAGCAGTAATTCTAAGGCTACACTATCTCAGGCTGCAAAATCTAGTTGAATGCTACTGTAAGAAGTGCAACAACTGATATACACATTTCCCAAAATACCATGACCTATAACTAAAGTTTCAGCAGCACAGTGAAGGAGAGACAGAATTACAAGATAGAAAATCTGCCTAATTTGAGAGGAATTAACTAAAGATAAAGAAGCAGATCTTACAAGGACCTTTGATAGCAAGGGTAAACATTATTCACAGAAGTATCTGCAAATAAAGGGAAAAGTTTATGAGTAGACTGCAAATCATACGAGATTAGATAAAGCTTTACTTCTTGTGCAGCTGGATTGGCCTTGCTGAGGGTGGTGTTATTTGAAACAAATAGGTTTTATACTGATATAATGTTAATGTCAGTTCATCATGAAAATTAGAAAAATAACTATTTTCACTGGAAAGGGAAATACATCCCAAAATAAAGCTCTGTTTGTCATGATGAAATTATTATGAAACATTAAATTGTACGAATGTAGAAACTTTCTTTCTAATAAAATACTGACTCATTTTTAAACCATATTTGAAATTTGGGATTCTATTAAAATATTCCCTTAACATAGGAGTCAATGTATTATTTTTGTTAAGGGGCCAGAGAGAGAAAAAAAATTTAAGTTTGCAGACTAGATTTTGTCAGGACTATTAAACTCTGTCATTTAATATGAAAGGAAGTGTATCTATGTATAAATTAATGAATGGGCCCATACAGACGATTTAAAACCAAAACCAAATAACCAAAAAATGACAGGAGGTTGAATTTTCCCTCAGTCTTCTAAAATAGATTAAATGTTACATTTTAGAATTATTAAAACAATAAATATTCCTTTTCATTCTTCTCTCATTTGTTTTCCTTTCTTCTTCTTCTTCTTTTTTTTTTTTTTTTTTCCAGTACTGGGGGTTAAAAATGGGACCTTGTGCTTATTAGGCAATGACTACCACTGAACTTCATCCTCAGTCCTTTTTATTTTTTTTTAACTTTAAAAAATTGAAATTCCTGGGTTGGGGTTGTGGCTCAGAGGTAGAGCACTCACATAGCATGCATGAAGCACTGGGTTCGATCCTCAGCACTACATAAAATAAAATAAAGATATTGTATCCATCTATAACTAAAAAATAAATATTAAAAAAAATTAAAATTCCTGCTGGGGCAGGAATGGGGACTATCTGTAAATTGGCATGAAGTTTCTTTCTGGGGAGATGGGAGAGTTCTAAAACTGCCTTGTAGTGATAGTCTCACAACTGTGTGAATTTACTCAGATCCATTCAATTGTAAACTTAAAACAGTGCCTGTTATGGTACATAAATTATACCTCAATAAAGTTGTTAAAAATTTAAAAAACAGAAATAAAAGTCGTTAAATTGCCCAGTCAGACCTCAAACTTGAGATCCTTCTGCCTCAGCCTCCTGAGTATCTGGTATTACAGGTGTCACCATTCCTGACTGGATTATTAAATATTCCTTAACACATTATACATAATTTGATTCAGATAATTTTTTTAAAAATTGTAGAATCTAAAATTGTAGCTGTGTCATATAAACTGATGGCAAGTTTTGATCTAATAAACTGACTATAACAAGGTTTTTAATTTTGCATTAAGATTTTTCTAGTACTAATATTGGACAATTCAGAGAGATATGATCCCCTTGCAGGACCTTATCCTGTCTAGTGGCTTCTTTGTCATCCTCTAGACATGATTAAAATTAAATAATCCAGTTTCTCCCTTCTCCCATGTTGATATTTTTTTCTCTTCCCACTGGACCAGTCAATCAGACATTCCTTCTATGAAGAGCAGAATCCAGTGCCTTAAAAATGCTGAAGTGTGAAGAAAGAATTAAAAGTTGGATTAAAACAGTTAAATGAAAAATGACCATACAACAAAAGTAAAGTTGAAGAAAGAAGATACAAAATAAATGATTATGTCATAATGATCATGAGGAAAAAAACTTGCAAAGCACATTGTGTTTTAGGTCAATACATTTTTAGAACATAATGAATGTTTTGGAGGTTTTGCTGCTAGGGATAAGCATCCATAGCATAAGTAATTGTCCATCCAAGAGAGCTCTAATTCACATGTGAAGTTTTGACCCTAGAACTATATTTAGAAGGATGAAGAAGAGTCATGTACCCACCCCCACCGCCAAAGAGTTTTCTCAGTGGGAAGGATTAGGTTTGAGAGACTTTGAAAATAAGGGACACAGATAGATTTAAGATATATGCATTTGAATGACCTAGAGAATTTGTTGTTTGGTGTGGTAGCAGACTCAGGGATTTATGGTACCACTTAGATGTTCTCTCTCTGAACAGTAGCTAACTCATTGGAAATCTGATTAGGGAGCATTTATTTCTTTAGAAGGTATTGTAAATACTGAAGAATAGATGTATAATTTTGGTAATTTACTCAGCCACAATGAATGATAGCTGACTTCCCAGAGATTAGATGGCTTAATAACAGTATGTGGGGCTTATCATTAAAAATAAATAAATAAAATGACAGTTATCATTACCCTGAATATCTTCAAAAAAAGGAATAAATTAATCTGTTTTCTGGTTTATTTTCCCCTTACAAATCTATCCTGAATCATTTGTCTACTACTTCTATATTACAATCTCAATATTAGGCCACTGCATTTACCAGCTCAGTAATGGTGTGCCTTATTTAATTCTCTCATCACAGCTGTGGATTGAAATATTACCTTTTCATTGGCTGGATCACCGAAACACCCAACATCTGTTTATAAAGGCATTATATTCATTCATTGAGAAGCTGTGAAACTGTCTTCCCTTGGACAGAGACAACCAAACATTATTTCTTTCCAAAAAGCAATTTCCAAAATGTTTCTCTTCGTATATTAAGGATGATAATATTTTCAGCTTCCTTTACTCTCATTTTCAAGATAAATTGAAGAAACCAGTATTTTGTGCATTCCATATCAAACTTTCTGCAGAACATCATAAGATGTTAGGACAATAGTAGTTTTTTCCTTTCAAGCTGGCAGCCTTGAAATTCCATACTGTTATACACTGGTTCTCTACTTGGTGACATAACTCTGTAATTATGTGACAGAAAATTAGGTGACAGAAAATATCCTGCTTCACATTCGTGCAGCAACCATATCATTATGTTGAATAATTTTTATAGTTAAAAATAAAGTAGAAATTCATATTAACATAAAGACACAGGGCCCCATTAAACTGCCATTGGAAAAATAAAACTAAATACAGATACCGGCTGAATTCGAGGGAACAGGCCATAGCTAAAACACTAAAATAATAATAAAAAAAGAACTTATATCTGTATACATTGCATGAACATTCATATATGTATATATAGTAAAATGTTAACTGTATGTTATATTAATTAGATATTAATTTTAAACCTGTATAAATTAACCTGTGCATTTGAGAAATATAAAATTAAGTAAAGAAACATTAATGATTTATATTTGACCTGGCATATAAATTGACCCTTTCTAGTGCTTCCAAATTGTCATATACTTCTCCATTTAAAGTTAAGTTCAACCCAGCTGGACTTATTTTTTTTTCATATTCCTATTAAAATCCACTTCCAAAATATTACCTGGAATACAACTAAGTTAATGAAATCTGGGTTTATTAATTTGTTGCATCAAAGGGAATGATATCATGCATACATTTGTCCATAAAACAAAACTACAAGGGTCTTGCTGTAAGGTTACGACTCATATTATGTGATTTTGGGAAGGGTTTTAAGTTCTCTGGAAAGAGCTTCTGGTATTAGAAGATTTGAGAGTGAGCATCCTTACCTCATTCCCCACCTTAGAGGAAAGACTTTCATTTTGTTACTGTTGAATGTGATGTTTGCTGCTTTTTTGTCATAGATGGCTTGTATTACATTGAGTTTCCTTCTATACCAAATATTTTGAAGTTCTTTTTTTAATCATGAATAGATTTTGAATTTTGTACAATTTATTCTCTACATTTGTTAAAATTATCATATGATTTTGAATTTTATCCTGTTAATGTGGTGTTTTCACTGATAGATTGAATAAATTGCAACATCCAAACATCCTTACTTTCTGGGATTAATCTCAATTGATCATGGTGGATTATCTTTTTAATGTGCTAATAAATTCAATTTGCTAGCATTTTGCAAAATTGCAATACAAACTTTACAATTCTGCAAACTTAAAAGGAAGTGATAATGATTATTCAGAGCAGAAAAAACTGAATTAGACCAAAAAAAATTTATCTCTTGAAAAAAAATGAATTAAAAAAACTTAGCTTGGTTAAATAAAACAGAATAATCAAACAAAATCAGAACAGAAAGAGGAAATATTACAACCTACAGTACAGAAATACAAAGAATTATAGAAGACTACTATGAACAATTACATGCTAACAAATTAAATAATCTAGATAAATGGAATAATTTAAAGTATTATATCAAGCAGAAATAGAAAATCTGAACAAATAAATAACAAGCAAAGATATTTCATCAGTTAAAAAATTGTCTCCCCACTTCACAGAAGGAGATATATGAATGGTCAATAATTATATGAAAAAATGTTCAACATTACAACCAATTAAAGAAATGCAAAATAAAACTACACTGAGACTTCATCTTACACCACTCAGAATGAAAATTATTAAGAATACAAGTAACAATAAACGTTGGCAAGGATGTGGGGCAAAAGGTACACTCATACATTGCCAGTGGGTCTGCAATTTGGGGCAACCACACCGGAAAGCAGTTGGGAGATTCCTCAGGAAACCTGAATGAATCCACTATTTGACCCAGTTACCACCCTTCTCAGCATATACCTATATGACTTAAAATGAGCATATTATAGTGAAGCAGACACATCAATGTGCATAGCAGTTCAATTCACAATAGCTAAGCTATAGATGCAAACTAGGTGCCCTTCAATGATGAATGGATTAAAAATGTGGTATATATACACAATGAAATATTACTCAGCCATAAAAAAGAATTAAATTATGGCATTTGTTGGTAAATGGATAGAGTGGGAGAATATCATGCTAAGAGAAAAAAACCAATCACAGAAAACTGAAAGTCGAATGTTCTCTCTGATATGTGGATGCTGACTCATAATAGGTGGGGGTGGGAAGTGGCAAGGAGGGAGGAGTGGAGGTTCACCTGATTGGATGGAGGAATGGGAGCAAGTGGGGGGATGGAAATAGGAAAGACAGTAGAATGAATGGGACATAAGTTTCCTATGTTCCCATATGAATACGTGACCAGCATAACTCCACATCATGTACAACCACAAGAATGGAAAGTTATAATCCATGTATGTATGATATGTCAAAATACATTCTACTGTCATGGTTAACAAAAAAAAATAAAAATTTAAAAATAACAAAAAAATTTGTCTATGAAGAACAATTAAAGTAAAATTCACCACCTTAAAAAAAAATAGTGTCTCCCATCAAAGAAAATCTTAGGACTGGATGACTTCATGGCTGAATTCTACCAAACATTTAAAAAACTGATAGCAATCTTTCTCAACTTTTTCCAAAAATTGGAAGAGGAGGTAATACTTCCAAATAAATTTTATGTGGCCAGAATTACATTGATAACAAAGTTATTCCAGAACACAAGAAAAGAAGAATAAAAGCCAATATCCCTGATGAACTAAAAAATTCTCAATGAAATACCAGCAAATTGAATTGACATTAACTTAAAAGAACCATTCACCACACATGCAATTTAAATTTAAATATTCTTAAACTATGAATGATGAAAGAGAATTAAAGAAAAACTATATTTTAATGTAAAATAAAATTGAAAATATAATATTTTTGCACAGTGCATGTTTTGCTCAAATATAGGTTGACATTTTTTGTATATGACCAATGGTAAGATAATAAATGCATACAATAAAATATTTTCAATAGAAGATATTTAGAGTGCATTTTAGATTAGACCAAATACGCATTTCTAAAACAACCGAAAGGTTTTTGTAACCCAAGGTATGTTTCATGTTTTTTTTTTTTAACTTGCAAAAGATTGATGTTGAAAGATACTCTGATTCTGAGCAAGTATTACGTTACATCAAAGTACATTTATTTTCATTAAGCCTTAACTCTTCTCTGAAAGTATGCTATTAAAAAAGTTGCACAATCTCTTTAAAACTTTTGTTCGTGTCCTTGAAATTTAATACTTGTGCTTTTCACCTAAGACTACTGTAAACACTATGTACATATTTATCATTGTTGCTATTGCTGAATTTTGATATAATTGTGTTAGAACTAGAGTTATAAATATCTGTCAATTTAGTATAACCATTATACCTTACAAATCTAATTTCTTGTTTTTTGAGATTGTTTTGAAGGGTGTTCCCAGAGTATAGTTTATAGATGACAGTAGCAAAAATTAAGTGAAAATGTAGAATTGAGAAAAACTAATGTGTGTGTATGTGTGTGTATATATATTAATAACTATGTACATATACACATATATTTATAACTATGTATATATACATATATAACATGTATATTGTATATATTAAAACTAATAATTATATACATTTGAAAAATATTAGGAATTAAAAGATGGCAGAAAAAGATTTTTCAAGAACAACTTGGTGTCCAGCATGCTATATGGATGAATGATGGTGATCTTGACTAATATTAATATCAGTTAAATGGGAAATATTTGGGGAAGGGAATTGTATAGTATGGATTGCATTTCAGAAATTTTACATCTGATGAAACTAAGCTTTTGGGACTTCATAAAGTACTGCTTATAAATGACAAGAGAAACTGATTTTTATACTGCCAGATACTATCAAAAAAGTATAGAAGTTTCTTAAAAATTTTCAAAACAGTACAATATTATAATTTTTTATTATAGTCATCATACTGTACAATATTATAGTCATGTACATTATTATAGTCATCATACTGTATAATACACACTAGAATGTCTCACTACTAAGTATAAAATAGTGTTCATTAATAAATCTATCTGCATTCTGTTCTTACCTTCTATGAGATCAATTTCCTCAGATTTCACATCTGAGTAAGATCATGTGGTACTTGTCTTTCTGTACCTGGCTTACTTCACTGAATATCACTATCTCCAGTTTTATCTATATTGTTGCACATGAAAGAATTTGATTTTCTTATGGCTAAATAGTGTCCCAATGTGAATTCTTATTTCTTTTATTCATTCATTTAAGTGATTGACACTAAGGTTGCTTCCATTACTTAGTCTTTGTGACAAGTTCAGTACTAAACAGGCCTCCGGTTGTGGCACAGTGGTTAAGTGCCCTTGGGTTTAGTTCCCAGTAGGGAAAAAAGAAAGAGAACATTCCATACTGATTTCCATAATGGCTGTACTAATTTATATTCCCCTAAAGAGTGTGCAAGAGGTATCCTTTATGCACATACTTGCCAGCACTTGTTATATTTGACCCTCTTGATAATAAAGCATTCTTCCTGGATTAAAGTGATAAATTTGTGCATTATACACACACATACTAAAATTATATGTGCTAAGTCATAAAATCTTATCTTTAATGTTTTTATGTATGAATTAAAAAGTGATTAAATTGATAAAGAAAAAGGAAAAGCAAATATATAATAAAGAGTTATCTTTACCTCAATGTTTACTGAATGTCATTTACATTAGCCAAAATATGGAAGCAACCAATATATTAATAAATGGATTAATGGATATAGAAAATATGGGTATGGTATGCCCATATAATAATGTATTACTTAGTTTTTGTCATTATGACAAAATACTTGAGAAAATCAACATTAAGTAAGTTTCAAAGGTTTCACTCTGTTTATTTAGTTTCATTGATTCTGTGCCTGTGATAAATCACAATATCTTGTTGGGAAGGGTGTGACACAGTAGAGATTCTCACTTCATAGTAGTCAGAAAGCAGAGATAAAGAAAAATAGGGACAAAATAAGTCTGTCTAAAAAATCCCCTCCACAACCTACTTTCGTCAACTAACTCCTACCTTGGAAAGATGCCACCACCTCCCAGAGTACCACCAGCTGGACAACAAATCTTCAACTTAGGAACCATTGAAGGACTTTTCAGATACTTGTAACAACACTATTTTTCAGTCTCTTAAAAGAGAAGAAAATTGAGCCATTTGCAAAATATGCTTATACCTGGAAAATTACACACAGTGAAATATAAAGAAGGACAAAATATTTCATGATTGTACTCATTGAGATATCTAAAATAGTCAATTTCATTGAAACAGAAATTAGAGAGATTACTAGTGGCTGCAGCTAGGATGAAAGAGAAAGTTCTTTTTCAGTGTGTATCAAATTTCTGTGACTCAAGGTGAATAACGTCTAGAGCCCTATGTACAACACAGAACTTATATATAACAATGTGGTATTTTGCACCTTAAACAAAGAGAATTGGGAAAAAAAACTTGACAGGAAAACAAAATTACTTTGTAGTGTTTGTGTTTCATGCCTTGGTTTAGTGATGTTGTTATCGTTGTACTCACATAACAGAACCCATCAACATGTATACAGTAAAGTTGTGCTAATTTCGTAATAATTTTAGCTCTATCAAGCTAGAAATGATAGACTAAGAAAAAACTTTTTGAAAAAAAGGCAGAATTTTATCTCTACAAAAGTACCTTGCGTTGTTTTCCATTACTTTACTCTCATTTGCAATAACCCTTCTGTTGTATAGATTTAGATCTTGTAATGTTTCTTCCACAGCTCATAAAATTACTTTTACATCTTTCATTTTGCTTTTATTCAGTTACTCAGGAATCATTTTCAGAAGGTGCATTCTGTTCTCCGTATCTAACCTTTTCCTTCTGTTTAAATTTTCATTTGCTTGTCTTGTGTTTTTTACATTTTAAAATTTTGTACAGACTGAGCTGGTTCAATTTTAATAGTGTTAAGCCCATGATGTACTCTTTCTCATTAATGTATAATCTATAATCTTCATTCAATACTTTATTATCTCATTTTGGTCATTTTTATTTCCCAGAAGTGAGAGGTTTTAAATTATTATCAAAGGCATATAAATACTGAATTCTTATGGTGAATATTTTCCAAAAAATATATCAGCTTTCTACCTTAAAGACAGTTTCCTTTTAGTGAAAATATCTTAGTGAAAATTTGTTGACTGATTTTATAAGAGTAAGGGTGATTAATTCAACTTCTGTTAATAAGAATATGTCTATTTAAGTTTTTAAGCCCAAGTAGAATTTGTGGGTTCCCTTTGTAACCCAATGTATTCATCTTGCCTACTAAGTCCTCTAAATCAGATATTAATCTGGTCATATGAGAGACACAAATTCCCATTAGTATCCAACATCCAAGGTATGGAAGTTGGCAGGGAAGGGGAACTTTGGGCTTTCGAACTGCCTCATCACTTTTCCTCTCAGCTCCATATATCTTCTTGTATCTGGGCAAATGTTTTTGTCTCTGTACTTGCTCTGCTATCTTTATTCATGCATTTGTTCTAGCTATGGCTGTGTCTGGGAATGTTCATAAGTATCCTGGTGCATTGCTGTGTTCAAAAGATTCCAGTAGGGACATAACATGGTTACAGAATCAGCAATTCTGCATATCAAGAAAGAGACGTACACATTTTCTGTTTGAAACTAAAGCTGAGATCATCACCACCTTCTATTGCTCTTTGTCCTGGAATCATTTTTTTGATGATCTTTTCTGAATTGTGTAATTATGAGGGTTTTTTTTAACAATAAATCCCATTTATATTACATTTATAATTCAATATCATCACCCCAACATTATGTATTAAATTATTCATATCTCACTACAATTTTAAATGTTACTTTTATTAAAATAGGAAAATAAAGTGCCAACATGTTACACACAAACTTTTTTTACACAGCTCGTTTTTGAACTGCACATAAATAATACATTTCCATTCAATTCGGGGAAAGGTACAGGAGTTATATTGGTGGGACTTCATGAATAATGAATGTCTAAAGTATAACATAATGAATTAGAGATGGATATCTATTCTGGATTTGTTTTTTGTATTTCTATTATCCATCATTGCACAAGTCCCCACATTTTTACATTATAGCAGCTTTCTAAAGTATACCATGTGGAAATGCCAGATCTCTCTCTCTCCCTATCTTCTTATTGTGCATTACTCACTTATACTTTGGATGAAATTCATAATAATTTCCTCAACTTAGGCAAAAAATAGTGTTTTGATAGTTTAATGTATTTATATGCCAATCTTTAGAGAATTAACATATTTGAAAAATCTACTGCTTGGCTAAAGGAACATTCTAGATCTTATTCTTTTAGAATTAATGGTTTGCATGTAAAGTTTTATTTTTAAAGTGCTTTTACAACTTTCAAAATATATGCATATAGTTGTTTTAAGCTGAAATAGAGAACCATTGAACTTCCTAACTTTTGTTTATTTGAAATGAACATTCTGTGGCATATTTACCATCGATCTATATTCTACTTCAAATGATATAGAACAAAAGTTGCCTCTGAATTGACTACTGTTTAAAACTAATTTTATTCTATTTTACTTCTTTTGTACTAACACTGAAAAAATGTATTGTATTCTCTTAAAATAGGCAAGTCACATATGTATTGAAATCAGAAAAGTTGACATAGAAATACATATCTTTCATTAACAAATAAATTTTAAAAAGCATAATTTTCAAGTTCTTTTTAAAACTCTTTTCCCTTATCAAACTAGCACAGAGTTCCACCATGCCATAAAACATAGGTTTCAAGTATGTTTTTTTCTCTAAAAGTAAACATGAAGATACTGGATTTTATTTATAATGGGTAAAGAATGGGACAAATATTGGTAGGAATTAATAAAGTAAACATTTATCAACTGTAAGAGAATATAGTGGATTTTAAAGTTGATTTATCTTCAATAAATAGCAGCTGAGCTATATGTGTAGCTCAGATGTAGAGCATTCTCCACATCACACACGTACACACACACACAAATACACAAATACCAAGAATACCAAATAATTACATTATTTATTACTCAAAATATCATGAGAACAAAGAGTACTGGGTCCAGTTCAAGAGGACAGATTATACTTATGACTTTTTCTCTTAATAATCATACTTTGCATTTCCAGAGTAATGGATACTGGGCAATATCGGTTAGTAGTAGTTGACACACTGATGATGTGTTTGTGTCATTTGCAAATCTTATAGTTTATTTTGAATAAGAAAATTTATCCTTAAAATATCTTTGTGTTGTAATACAACATTTTCAAGCCTGTAACTTTAATATGCATTATAGTGATATTGTTTTGGATTTTGTAATGTTTTTTATCATTTAATTTTTTTGAGTTTGTCAAAAGTAATGGCAACTTTATAGTCAATATTATGCAATATAATAAATACAGTAATTTAACAACCATTTGTAGAAGACATATGATAAGATGTAAAAAAATACAAATTTTATTACATTGTTGTAATAATGTGTAATAATGTATATTATTACAATTAATATATAATCAATTATATATTAATATGATATAATAAGTTATCACATAATATATAGTAAAGAAAAATTTGAACACCATATTTAATAATGTGAAAATTAATAATATATTTATACACCATTAATTACATACTAACACATTAATATTATATTAATATCTACAATATATATTATAAATATATATTTATTGATTATAATACAGTATTATATTTAATATAATATTATATATTAATAATATGTTATGTTAATATAATTTATTAATAATACATTGTTTATTGATATATAATATCATATTTTATATATAATAAAATTAATATTCTTGTACCTCTTGATATATATACATATATATATATGGAGGTATACAAATATAAAGAGAGAACACCTTCTTACTAAGAATTATTTTCCAGATTAGTTCATAGGAGGAAGGCAGAGATACACAGAGGGTGACCTGCACAAAAGAAGAGACCCTCATCTCTAAAAAGATTTAATTAGTATGAAAAATGTATTTCAATAGACTGCACCAAAACCATGTTATCACAGAAAGCATGTGTACTAGAATATAATTTTAGGACATTGTCTAATCATTTAAAGATACATATCTATGGAAGAACATGATCTCTTTATGTACAAATTAGACCATGCAAAAATAATTGCAAAGTGAATTCACAAATCTTGCTCTAATTTTCCCAGCCACATGTGTTTTTCCAGTAAAAAAAAACTTCCTGGTAATTCTTCCCTTTTTCAGCAATAGAAAAGTGTTTATAACACAAAAGTGTCAGCTCCTCTTAAAGTTCAACTGATAACTGTGTTAATTTAATATATATATATATATTATATAAACATTGCTGAAAATGCTTGATTTTGTCATGTGCCACCACACAAAAAAGTATTTGTGATATTGAGCTCAGGTATTCACATAACAGTGAAAAATAAATACCTCTTGTCCAGTACCTATACACTATGTATGAGATTATCTTCAGAACTGGGGGGATACTTATCTGGAGATTTTAGAACATTTATAAGCTGGACCTAACTTTGATTATATTGACTCAGTATCACTTCTGTGAGGGTACAAATATGAGAAACTTCACACATACATGTTTTCACAAATCAATGAGTTCAACATAAACTACTTGTTACAACACCTATAAAACATCTACAACATCTTGCTTGAATATTGTTGGCATACTGAAACTGCATGTGTCAATGACAAACACCAAAGCAATTAACAAGAAATGGTATTGATTCTTAATTTTCCCCAAAGCTGTGGTTCCAGTATGAGACAAAATAAATGTCTAAGGATTACTTGCTGAGCTAGATATTTTTCTTTTATTTTTTTCCAGACCTATCCCTACTGCCAGCCTCTTCCAACTACTTCTTTTCTAAACCAGACAAGATATGGGGAATAACTTCTATTAAAAGAGAGAAAATATGAGACTCAGATTCTGATGTGGATGACCTGACTCTGCTCTTCTCTTCAGATCAAGTTCCGAAATTTGGATAATAGATCTCCAACTGAAAGGGCAGAATCCATCAGAGTTGCACAAAGAATGGAAGACAAATGAATATTAATTTTAGGAAAAATACAATATATGTAGTTTTTTTCAGCTGTTTTCTTATCCTGTTGCCTGTAACTGTCCTGAAACCCAAGGGGCCATCTTGACTCTGAGATGGAAGCCTTATTGCTTAGTACTATAACGGTAGAGCATTGAGGTAGAAGGGTACGAACTATCGTATGACCTTTCCAAGCTGTCTTTACAATATAGACTACATTTCTTTTATAAACATAAAAAGAAAATATTTGAATCTTACTATGAACAAATTCTTGGGAAACTTCTATTGGCTAAATCCAATCCTAACTTATGTCCTAAACAGTAGGTAAAGAAAGAAACTATAGAACATGTTTGAAGAATTGATCAAAGCAACTGCATCTGACATGTTATCAGAGTGTCTGTGACCCAATAATACAACTCTAATGGTGAAGCACAGCACATATGACACTGGACTGGCAGCAGGACAAACACATTCCAATACATATTCCTACTAGTGACAGTCAGTGATATTAGAGAAAATATTTTTAGATAGGTGGGGTAGGAATAATTCTGTGGTCTTGTAATTTTAAAAACGAGAGCTAATAACAATCAGCTCTGATGTTAGTATTACATAACAATAATTCTGATGTTAGTATTGCATACCATGTGATGGTAAATTGTTTTGTTAAGTACAACACATAGGGAAATTAACATCAAACCCCTACATCTGAGCCTTGGATTCCACAAAGCAGAGTGGGAAGCAAAAACTTATTTTGGAAAGTAGAATCACGTAGAAGCAAAAGTGAAAGAAAAAGCAAAGCAAAAGTTTCCTGGCTTTTCCATTAACTTCAAACTCACTGCAATTTTTCTTTTGTTTTTAAATTTAGTTTATTGGTTTAAGAACAGTGTATAAGTCACAGATGGAAGCAGAGAGGCAGAAGCCTAGGAGTTGTTTTCTAGAAAGGAAAATTTGATGAACACAAGGTATATATTACATGCAATAGTGTTACATTTCAGTTCATTTGGTCCTCATTGGGAGTGGGTAGTGAAAATTCTGTTGATGCAGTATGTAAATTAATAAGTATGTGATAGTATGGATGAATTTTATTAGCATATAAAATTGATCTTCTCTAAAATAAGTCACTTGAAGTAAAATTTTAGAGCCAAAGAGGCAATATTCTTTATATATATATATATATATATATATATATATATATAAAAGACCAATCCTCACCTGAAACAGTCACACTAACCTAAGAATGAAAGGTTTAATAAGGCATATTTAGAACTTTCACAGGTTTCATATGTTAACATTTTGTGAAACAATTGTATTTGAATATTTTTTAAATATTCACATCTTTTAAATGATGGACTCTATTTGGAGAAGTATCCATATAATATTTTAGTTTATTTACTTAGACTAGGTCCAGCAGAGATAGGCTCTACAAGGCTGTTTGAATTCTTTCACCATCAGCTTTGGAATAATATTTGCTTTAGAGCCAAGATTAAATTGTGTAACAGAATTTTTATTTTAAATTTTAAAATGACAATCTATAGCACATCTCATAGTTTTTAAACTATGATCTGTACCCATTTCATGTAGGATATGCATCTGGGTTTTCTAAGATCTCAGGCCAGGGAGTTTCTGCATAATGGGACACTTAAAACTCCTAGAATCGTAGTCAGCTTATTTTGACAGATGGTTATGACTCTGTTGGAAATGGTTTGCAGAGATGAGCATGGAATTCCAAAAGCATGGCTTGCTTGCTGAATTCCAAGGGATGGTGAAGAGACCACTTTTAAAAATAACTTCAAAATGTTTTCAAACACTGAAAAGATTTCCAGAAAAAATGGAAGTTAAGAACATGTGAATGTAGCCAGTAATGTTCTGGGAATGATATTATGATCCATATTAGTACTAAGAGAATGCTTAGAAAGTATAAGCAAGAGGGATTCTTTCAGTATCTATATCAGATTCTGATAATAGTCTCAAACAAAACAAAATAAAAATAACTCTCCTGAAAAATGGAGCATTTTAAAAGAGGATTCCATCCAATCCCAGATAGAAATATTTCATTGAATATGACTAACAAGGTGTTAACATTAGGGCAGATCTGAGAAAGAATGTTTTTCAAAAGAAAAAAAATAAAACAATGAAATTTTAAAAATATATGAAGTTGTGGCTTGCCATAACTATAAGATGAAAGCATTTTTTGTTGGCTTGCTTTTGTTTTGCTTTACTTTAATACAATTTCCTCTCAAGAGAAAGAAACAATTGTGCCTTAGCCAGGGTCAGACATCTCTGATAATTTTAGAAAATGGTGCATGAATGGCAAGCACCTGATTCCCACAAGCAGAACTGCCAAATGATCCACCTAAAGGCAATAACCTCTGTGGCCATTTGGATTCAAAACTGACAAGACTTCTGTGTCTGGCTGAGTCTGTGTTTTTTGAAACAAGTCTGTGGTAATGTTGAACATCTTTGAATATTCAGGATGCATTTCTTGAACTTACAATGGAAGATACATGAAAATCTTCTAAAATTTACATTAAAATTAGGGATGTTATTTCTCAGAATATAGACTTGAAGACACTGAGATCTTGAAAGCCTGTGAAACCATGTGGAGCTGGCTGTATCAGGCAGTAGTTTTCTTAGCTCCATGTTTTAATTTACTCCAACCATTTTCCATATATACTAAAACACTATAATGTGGTGGGTGGGTATATTAGTTTCCTATTGCTGCTATAATGAATTAACATAAATGGAGTGGTTAAAATTAGCACACATTATCATGGTTCCAGAGGGCAGTTGCCTGAAGGGGGTTGGCTGTGTGGCGTTCCTTCTGGAGGCATTGGTGGGCAGTTTTTTCCTTGCCTTGCCAACATCTCTGTGCCATCTGCATCCCTGAGCTAATGCTCTGTACTCCATATTCAAAGGCAGCAGGGCAGAATTTTCATATACAAATATGCAGAGAGGAAGAAAGGGATCTTTAAGCTATCTATTTCTCTCTCCATCTCTTTGCCTGGCTGTCATCACCTCTGCTTTTATTGTCCTATCTCCTCTTTACTCTCTGACATCCCTGAGAATGCTTGTCATTATAATAGCTTTAATCAGATAACCCAAGATAATCCGTCCACCTTAATATCTTTAACTAATTTACATCCCCAAAGTCCATGTAAGGAAACAGCTCAACAGGTTCCTGTGGACATTCCTCTAAATAGCCAAAGACATCCACAGTGAAGTTACTGCAGTTCCAGTGCTCAGCATGACAGAATGAAACATGTAAGATTACCCAAATGGTTAATGTAAAGAGACCTTTTCTGGCATTTGAAGAAACTGTCTTGTAGGGCTGTCTTCATCAGGACTATGACAAGACAGTGGCTAAGGAAAGAATACTAGAATCCAGATAGTGTATCATTTCTGTGGTTTTGGCAGAATAATGCCTCCCCACCCCAAAGATACACATGTCCAAATCCCTGCAACCTTGAAATATGTGAGGTTACTTGATAAAGGGAAAATAAGATCTTAGAATTAAGGTTGTTAATCAACCAGCCAAAGATAGATTTTCTGATAATTTCAGGGTGGACAAGATGTAATGTTCTACTTCATAAAGGTTTGAAAGTAGAAAAAATCAGGAGAGCCTGAAGGAGTGATTTGATGGAAGTGATATCTGATCCATACTTCCTGTCTTTAAGCTTTAGGAAGGACCCACCAGCCAAGGAACATAAGACACCTTTGGAAGCTGGAAAAGTCAAGCAAAGACATCCTCCTCTCAAATCTTCAGAAAGGAATTGAAGCTTTAGTTTGGCATTGCAAGATGCATTCTGGTCTTTTGACATCCAAAACTGTAAATAATAAATTTATAATGTTTAATCTGCTAGGATTATGGTAATTTGCTACAGTAGCAGTTAATATCTTTTACAGATTTTTATACTACTAGTGGTTTGCTATTATAATAAATATATTATATTTTAGGAATGATTTTGGAAATTGGCAAGGGATGACACTGGGAGAACTTTGAGGAGCCTGATAGAAACAGACTAGATTGTTCTTGATAGGTTTTGCATGAAGTACAAATGTTAACAACTTTTGCTATATATCAATTAAGAGCTAACACAGTCTAATATTCAGCAATTGATGTGACTTGGGGCCCATCTAGAGAAAATATTATTAAAAGAAAGCTTCAAATAGAAACTGAATAGAACAATTTTCTTATTTTCAAGAGTGGTACTTAGTTTTCATGCAATTAAAAATAGTGTACTCAAGCTTTACATGTGGACAAAAGACACATTCTCTAGCAGAGAGCCATATTAATTGTAGAGGTGCTGCTGAATAAAATTATCAATATAATCTTTTCATAATTTTTTTATAAAAATGAGATTATGAATACATACAGGAACATTTTCTTTTGATGTTTACCACTGGGTATGGAATATTGTGCCAAACAAAATTTGCTAAGAATGTCTCATTCCACTCTAGACAAGATAAATTTTAAGTCATGACAATTTTGATAAAAATCAGATATACATTTTTACTAAAACTGTACATATGAGTTTGTAGACTCTTGCCAATTGAACACTTAATCACATGTATATAGAACTCATGTTTATAAACATCATTAGAATGAGGACTAGGCTGAATTCTTTAAAAGAAAATATGAATATCCATGCCTCTAAATATAATATTTACATTTTATATTTTATTTATTTTCTTACTTATAAAAGGTTCTTCTTTCCCCAACATTTGACATGCTGGTATTGCTTTGATACAATTTAGATTTTTCATACTTGATTTGCTTTTTTAATTTTTTGCATATGGTGAGTGTTGAAAATCAAATTTAATTTACATTTGCTTAATACATATCAATTCAACTTAAACAAGATCATTTATTGAGAAGTCTTCCATTTCTAGTTAAAAATGACATGCTTATCTTCGAATGTGTGCTTTGCGAAGAAAATTTGACTGATGCTGGTGTTGTGTGATATTATGTTCCAAGAAAAAGTCAAGGCCTGGTTGACTTTGTCCTTGAACATAATTAGGGTTGCTTCCTATACCAGCTCTAACCCTAGTTCAAGTGTTTCACCAGGTCTTGGATGTCAGGGGTTGTTTTACTCCTCTGTATATATAAAGTTCTGATTTGTAATAATGTATCTAGTCTTTTAATTGTGTTAGAAATTTGAAGCCCTGGCTATATTATATTCTATTACACTAATATTTGGAAATACTAATTGAGATATAAATGATGAGTTTTATCACAAGATTAATAAATATACTGGTATCCAAATGATGCTGTTTTGAACAAATCATTTTTTTGTTGTTGTTGTTGTTCAGGTAAACTCAGCAAACATGGTTCTGCTCCTGGAAGAATTTTCCAACCAATAGTCATGTGGGCCAATATGAGTTTGTCAATTTTCCCCTATGCCTATGACATGTGAGGGTCAGCCATCCCTGATATTGTAACTGTGCTTAGTCCCTAACATTTGGTATTATCGTAGGCAGTTTTGTAAGAACTTGAATGTAACTCCTTTGTTGATTTCTATTAGTTAACTGTATCATTTTCCCTCAGATTTTCTATATTTATTAATGATAAAATACAAAAAATTATGTCTTTTTTCTTAAATTTATATTTTATGCTTTTTATTTAATAACATGACACTCAATAAAGAAGAGAGAATAATTGGAACTATCGTATAATGCACAAAGGACATTTTCATGGCTTAATTAGTGATAATTTCTTAGGATCTGAGAAGTCAAGATCCCACAATATATCTGAATTTTACCAAGTATTCCCATTCTAATAATAGAATCCTATATTCTCCCAATCATTAAATATAAAAAAAATCAGCAGAAAAAGACATAAAGTTAATTTATCCAATATAATTTGTCAAGGTTCGTGTTTCATAATTAGATCTAATCTCTAACAATTTTATGTTTATAGACCTATATTTTACACTAATTTATTCTGAATTGCAGAATTTTCTGTCTTTGAACATAATATTAAGGTAGAACAAGTGAGGCTGATGGGAGTGAGTTTACCTCTCTGTTTCAGAAAAGCAATTCTTAGAAAATGAAATTTTATAAGTTACACAAAATCATAATATAAATCTAATACAAATATATGTCTAATCTGTACAAACACATGATAGATATTTATGAACAAAATACATGAAATAATTAAAAGGCTATTGGTTGAAACATAACTAAACAAATTTAAAAGCTAATGTAAGTAATTATGTAGGTTAAAAAAGACTGTTTACATTGTTTCTTCAAAAAATCATTCAGGACACAAAATTCAATAGCAGAAGTACCCTGGAATTATATTGTTATATAGTTGTTGTCAGTAAATTTTATATAACATTTGTAAAGATTTGTTTATCAAAATTTATGATGAACATCTGAAAATATAAATTATCAAAGCCTCTAGCATAAAGCAGGCTTTTTTTCCTCAACATTCACTTATGATTGAGTATATAAACAAATATCATTATTATTAAGCAATTAAGTACAGAGCCATAGTGTGGGGTTGGGTTAGGAAACCTGATTTGACTCTCATCTCTAGAATCCATCATTTATGAAAATATGCCTATACATATTCAATTCAGCTTAAACAAGAACATTTATTTAGAAGTCTTCCATTTCTAATTTTAAATGGCATGCTTTCTTCAAATGTGTGCTTTGGTAAGAGAATTTAACTGATGCTGGTGTTGTGTGAAATTGTGTTCAAGGACAAAGTCAAGGTCTAGTTGACTTTGTCCTTGAACATAATCAGGGCAGCTTCCAATACCAGCTCTAACCCTAGTTCAAGTGTTTCACCAGGTCTTGGATGTCTTGGGTTGCTTTACTCGCAACTATCTTATCTATGACACCTGAGTGTAGCAATTCTGATATAATACCCGGCTATAAGTGTCTGCATTACATGGGTCCTCAAATTTAACTGCTTTACCACAGCCTCACTGAATTATATTAGCTGAGGTCCAGAAGTACTTTAGTAAACCCTGGAAGGGATTCTCTTGATGCCTTATGTTTGAGAATCATTTGAGTAGTGAATTCTTTTATGTTCTGCCCAAATCTCCTATTCACAGTCTATACACCAAAACCCCTGGATTTTGAGGCTTTTAGCCTGAAGAGTCTTGCTGTATAATTTTCTAGGATTTGCCTGCAATTTCACCCTTGCCTGGAAGGTGGTTCAAACCGCAGTCAGCAGACGGAGAAAAGAAAAAGATGATTTTTTTTATTCTTAATTGGTGATTGAAATATGAATTGTAATATTGATGAAAAGCTTTTATTCTTAAATCAAGGATAGGGCTTGTTACTTACAGTGAGAAGACCACATGTGTTATTTTTGTAAACAGTCAGTACAAAAGGTGGGAGAGGAATCAAAGAGGCGAATAAGAATATTCTAAATATCTGAAAGGTAGTTGAATAAGCTGATTCACACTCTGCATTGCCAGATGTGCAAGCCTGATACTGTTTTGGATGTTTTTAGACGCTCTTCAGAAATTTATATGCTGTCCCCACCACCATCGCAATTTCTGTTAGGCAGCCCATCTACAGCATTGCCATCAGCCCCAGGACACATACCACCACTATTGAAGTCCTCTCATCTTAAAATGGCACTGAGCTGATTCTGTGTCTCTTATGCCCCATTTGTTACAACTCCAAAACCTCTAATTATGAAGACTGTGCCTAAAGTAACTCTTGTCATCGCTGTCTTAGCCATAAATCAGGCATTATTCTGTGAAGGTATCTCATAACCAGAAATACACTTTAAGCTTCTAGTGAGCCCACAGTGTCATTTCAATACTCTACAGACAAAGTGGGTATCAAAATCCTCACACTCATATCCAGGTATAAACCCAAGGCATTCCACCAAATTTCTCTTTTTGTTCTTCCTTCCACATACACTTATATTGTGTGGATCTGAGTCCTCTAACTTAATGGTCAACAGCAAAAATTCTTGAAATATGAAATTTCAAGTGTGATTTTTATAATAATGTTTGCTGTTAAATATTCTTTTAATGTTCTTATTTTTTAAATATATTTTAATGTTCTTATTTTTTAAAATATATTTTAAAGTTTAATAAGTGGTACCCTTGACAGAGGAATTGTTTCTACACTATACTTTCCATTATACACTTTAAAATTCAAGACATAGATGTTCACAAGTCTTGATAGTTATGAGTTTATGTTCTTCTGTTTTAAAAAGTCATAGCATTCACGAGAATCTCAATGAAATCCCATCTCTCCTTGAGCCTTTCATATATCAGCAGAAGAGAAGAAATATTTAAGCCTTTATCTGGTCTGCCAGACATGATAGGCAGCTGCTTTATAAATCTTACATAGATCAATAAGAAGGAATTATGAAGAGTATTTCTTTTTCTTTCTTGTAAGAAAGAAAATCAGAAAGTGTTTTCTTAAAGTGACATTATAGTCAAAGATCTGTAAGAGAAAAGATGTAATGTTAAAATCTCATTTTTAGCATTTAATAGAGTTTGATTACAACCAGTTGGGATCTTGATAAACTTTAGGAATTTTGCAAAATAAACAGGCAAAATTTGATTTTCTTGAAATAATTTTGGAATAAAATTGAGTTGAGAATTATTAAACAAAAAAGGAGAACTTTCTGAGATGCACTATATTATAATATATATATATATATTAGGTGTCCCCAAAAGCTCATATGAGAGACCATGCAAAAGAGTTTAGAGGTAAAATGATTGGGTTATGAAAGCCTAGACCTAATCAGTGCATTAATCTTCTGATGGGGATTAATTCTATGGTGACTACAGGCAGGTAGGGTGTGGCTAGATCAATAGGTCCTTGAGGAATTGCCTTTGGGGCAATATATTTTGCCCTTGGTGAGGGGAGTACTTTTGTCTCTCTCTTTCTCTCTCTCTCTCTCTCTCTCTCTCTCTCTCTCTCTCTCTCACCTCTCTCGGTGTATGTGTGTGTATGTATATGAATATATAGATTTACATACACATATTTCATTAGACAAAATCATGTTTCATATAATTTTAATAATATACTTACATACAATTAAATATGTATGTGTATTGTTACAAGTTAGTAACATTTTTAAATAAGTATGTCATTGAAATATGAATATTGTCAAGTTTTCTTTAAAATTAAATTTAAGATAAATTTTAATGACTCACTATGTAATGGATTAGCACTTATTAGGTTAGATTTAAACATGTTATTGAGCTCATTAGTTAAAATTAATCCAAAACAGAAACACATAAACTAATTGGATTATCTTTCAATATTAAGTACAGAAAATAGTATGTTATACATATTGCTAAAACAAACAAATGTATATTTGATAAATAATAAAACCATGTAATTAGATAATGTCAGTAATATCAATACATATTTTATTAAATATGCTTAGTTGACAGTTCAGTTTCACATTTAAGTGTTATTATTAAATGTGATAAATACAATTCCAGGTTGTGATGATATTGTATTCAGTTTAGAGGGAAAAATCAGGGAATAAAAACAAGTAAATAAAAAAGTGCAAAGCATTTAATATTATACTAAACATTGTAGAGTAATTATTTTAGGCAATAACTATCCATTGATTTTTCATATGTGAGATAGGAAAATGGTCTATATGTAGGATGGGAGGGGGTTAATCAGGATGATCTCTGTGTTACTCAGCTTCTCATTGCTATGCTCAAAATATCTGACAAGAACAACTTAGAGGAGAAATACTTTATTTTTAGCTCATAGTTTTAGCAGTCTCAGTTCATAGTCTGCTGACTCCAATGTTCTGGACCTAAGATAAGGAAGAATATCAAGGTGGATGAACTGTACAGGATGTGTAGCTCCTGGTAACCTGGAAGCACAGAAAGAGAGAAATCAGGGAACAAGATATAATTCCCATGACATAATTCTCCAGTAACCTGCTTTCATGTGCATTTTCAAATTATTAATCCATCAAATGGGCCATGTCCTGATAAGGTTACAGTTCTCATAATCTAATCATTTCACCTCTGAACATTCTTCAATTAACAGGAGCTTTGGGGGGACTTATCATATCCAAATCATAAAAATCTCCTTGTATAAATGATATTTTAGTAGAGAATAAAATATTGAGAATAAGCCAACTAAAACAAGATCCAGAAAAATATCATGTGAGAGAGGAAAATTATGAATATTAGAATATGAATCATAAAAGTATCCAAAGTACCTGAAACATAGAGATGTTATTATGAGAAATAAATAATTGTGGAATTAGCTTAGAGAGGTAGGCAAGAACCAGGTAACGTATGATTATTGAATGTCAAATGGAGTTTGGAATATAATGAGAAGTAGACTTAAATCATTCTGTGAGTGTTATATCTCTTTTCTCTAACTTTTGTTTTACTTTTATTAAATATATTTATTAAAATTTGCCATTTTAACAGATTTTAAGTAGATATTTTCAATGGCTTTAGGTATATTCTTTATAGTGTGCAAATATTACTATCCATCTATAGAACTAGTGTAACTTCTACTAATTAAATTCTGTTACAGTTTAACTATGATGTGACCCCCCCCCCAAAGTTTTTGTGTTAATGCAGTGTTATTTATAGGTCCAATGATTATGATAGCTGTAACCTAATCATTCATTTTTTGGGTGGAACTGTAGGAAGGTGGGGTGTGGCTGGAAGAGAGGGGTAACTGGGAATTGTGCCTTGAAGGGCTCACTCATCTCTCCTGAGGGCCTCTCTCTTTCCTCTTTCTCTCTACTTCCTGGTACCCATGAGTTGAAGAGCTTTCCCTCACATGTTCCTCTGCCATGATGTTCTATGTTACCTGGGACCCAAAATGGTGGACTCAGCTGACCAAGCTGAGTGATTCTTGAACATTTGTATATCTTCTTTAGAGAAATATCTATTCAAATTGTCTTATCGTTTTTACAGGTGGTTTGTTATGTAGAAAATCCTCACTCTGAAACTGTGAGCCAAAATAAACTTTCCATCCTCTGAATTGTTCTGATTAGAGAGTCTCATCACAGTAGTGAAAACTAACAAATTCTGTGACTATTGAACACTCTCTGCATTATTACTTCATCTAGTGCCTGCAAACTACCATTGTTTTTCGTGCCTATGACTTTTACTATCCTGGGTAACTTCTAAAACCCAACTCATAAAATATTCTTTCATGATTGTCTTACTTCACTTAGTATAATACCTTCAAGGTTCTTTATTCTTGTAGCATCTGACAAAATTGTCTTCCTTGTTAAGGTAGAATAATTTTCCATGCATGTATACACCATATGTTTTATCCATCTCTGATGATGCAATTGGGTTGTTTTAACTTTGGGCTATTGTGAATAGCACTAACATGAATACAGTTATACAAATTTATATTAAAGGTGCTATCTTCAATTTGTATGTATGCTCAGAAATGTTGGACACACACCAATTCCATGTTCAGTTTTTGAAGAACCACCATACCGTTTTTGATGATATCTACACCATTTTATATACATTTCAACCATCAACATATGAAGAGCCTCAATTCCCACTTATTTTTAATAACTATTCTAGTCATTTAAATGTGATATTTCATTGTTTCAATTTGCATTTTCTAATAACTAATGTTAAGCAGTGTTTTCTGTAATTATTGAATGTATGAATAACTTCTTCAGAGAATATGTATTCAAGTTTTCTTATGTTTTTTAGTTAGGTTGTTTGTGTTGTAGAAAATTCTTAAATATTCTGGGTATCAAGCCCTTATCAGACATGTGATTTTGAAATATTTTCTCCCATTATTTAAGTTGTATGTCACTACTGATAGGGATGTTTCACTAATTTAATGTCTTTTTCCAGTTTTAAAATGTGATGGTTTTCTCATAAAAAAATTGAATAGTTTCCAATTCTGTTTTCTTTTTTCCACATAAATATTTGTGTACTCTCAGTGATTCTTTTCCCATGTATACAAGAGTCCTTTGTGACTGGAATTTTTCTTTTTGTCACTTTTTAAAGATGTATACCATTTATTTGACATTTATTGTATATGCAACATTTTGTTTTTAAATTTAACCAGATTTAAATATTATCTTTAAGAATTTATTTATTTTATCTCAGATGTTACATTTTTGGCTTAAAGTTATTCATAATAGCCATTTTTATGTTCTTAATATATAGATGTGTTCAACTGTACCTTTCTGAGATCGGTAATTTTATTCTCTGTTTTTAAATTATTCTTGAGAAGGGTTAATCAGGTTTTTGATATAGTTATAAATCTGACTTTTGTTATATTTAATAGGCTTCACATATATAGTATGCAAAATGTAATCATGTTTCTTTGTGGCTTAATATTTTCTTTGCTTTTACATGTACATTTCTATACTTGTTTTATGTTTTGAGATTTTAAAAATATAGTATTATTTAACATTAGTTTTTCACAGGAATGTGGTACTTTTATGGATTTCCTTGTAATATTTATCAAAAGCTCTGTCTGAGTTTTTTTCTATTATCTTTTATATGTTGTATCTTCATTATCATTTTTAAAATTTTAATTTTGTTGATATTTCTCTTTTGAATAAGAATTTTCCTATTTTGTTAGCATTGCCATAACAAAATAAATGAAAACATAGTATCATATATGCACAGTTTTCAGAATTCTCATAATTTTATTTTATCAGTTTAATTTCAGTGAGGCCAGAGAAATATCTTTTACTTTTTTTCCCATTTTTATAGATTTATATACAGTGGATTTGGGTTTCAGTAAATCTTCCTCCATGTACACTTTTAAGGAATAGGAATTAAGTTATTATTATGTATAGGGTTATAAAAACATATACCATATGTTATGTGTACTTGCCTATCAATTACCTAAATTCCACAATCACACCAGTCACTATTGCACTTGTCTTCTTTTCTTATTTCTTTCTATTTTTTAAAAATTGTTTATTCTACTGTCTTATATATGACAGCAGAATGCATTACAATTCATCTTACACATATAGAGCACAATTTTTCATATCTATGGTTGTACACAAAGTAGAGTCATACCATTCATGTCTTCATATGTGTACTTAGGGTAATGATATCCATCTCATTCCATCATCTTTTTAATCCCCATGCCTTTTCCATTTCCCACCCACCCCTTTGCCCTTTAGAGTTTGTCTAATCCTCCTATGCTCCCCCTACCAACTCCATTCTGAATCAGCCTCCTTATATCATAGAAAACATTCATCATTTGATTTCTTGGGATTGGCTAACTTCACTTAGCACTATATTCTCCAACTCCATCCATTTATCTGAAAATGCCATGATTTTATTCTCTTTTATTGTTGAGTAATATTCTATTGTGTATATATACCACATTTTCTTTATCCATTCATCTGCTGAAGGACATCTAGGTTGGTTCCACAGTTTAGCTGTTGTGATTTATGCTGCAATAAACATTTCACATAAACACAGTCACATCTTCCTCAATATACACTTTTAAGGAACAGGAATTTGATATGTAAGCACACATAACATATGGTATATATTTTTATAACCCTATACATAATAATTAAAGAGAGACTGTGTCCCTGTAGTATGCTGTTTTTAAGTCTTTTGGGTATAGACTGAGGATTGGGAGAGCTGGGTCAAATGGTGGTTCCATTCTCAGCTTTCCAAGAAATCTCCATACTGCTTTCCATATTGGCTGCACCAATTTGCAATCCCACCAGCAATGCATGAATGTGCCCTTTTACCCACATTATTGTCTGTATTTTTAATAGCTACCATCCTGATTGAAGTGAGATGAAATTTTAGAGTAGTTTTGATTTGCACTTCTTTAATTGCTAGAGATGTAGAACATTTTTTTCATATATTTGCTGATTGATTGTATATAATCTTCTGATATGTATTTCTTCAGTTCCTTGACCATTTTTTTTTGGTGTTTAGCTTTTTGAGTTCTTTATATACCCTAGAGATTAGTGCTCTGTCTCATGTGCAAGTCATAAAAATTTGTTCCCGAGATGTAGGCTCTATATTCACCTCACTGATTGTTTCTTTTGCCTTCAAGAAGCTTCTTAGTTTGAATCATTTCCATTTATTGATTCTTGTTTTTAATTCTGTGCTAAAGGAGTCTTATTAAGGAAGTCAGGGCCTAATCTGACCTTATGGAGATTTGGGCCTACTTTTTCTTCTAATAGACACAGTGTCTCTGGTTTAATTTCTATGTCTTTGATCCACTTTGAGTTGAACTTTGTGCATGGTGAGAGATAGGGTTTTAATTTGATTTTGTTGCATATAGATTTCCGGTTTTCCAAGGACATGTTGAAGAGGCTATCTTTCCTCCAATGTATGTTTTTGGTACCTTCGTCTAATATAAGATAACTGCAATTATGTGGGTTAGATTTTGTGTCCTCTATTCTATACCATTGGTCTACCAAGTCTATTTTGGTACCAATGCCATACTGTTTTTGTTACTATTGCTCTGTAGTATAGCTTGAGTTCTGGCATAGTGATGCCACCTGCTTCACTCTTTTCCTAAGAATTGCTTTGGCTATTCTGGGTCTCTCATTTTTTAAGATGAATTTCATGACTGCTTTGACTATTTCTATGAGGAATATCATTGGGATTTTGATTGGAATTGCATTAAATCTGTATAGTGCTTTTGGTAGTATGGATATTTTGACATTATTAATTCTGCCTATCCAAGAACAAGGTTGATCTTTCCATCTTCTAAGATCTTCTTTAATTCTTTCTTTAGTGTTCTGTAGTGTTCATTGTAAAAGGTTGATTCATAAGTATTTTATTTTTTGTGAGGTTATTGTAAGTGTAAGATTTTATCATTTCCTTTTCAGAGGATTTGTCACTGATATACAGAAATGGCTTTGATTTATGGGTGTTGATTTTGTATCCTGCTCCTTTGAGGAATTCATTTATTAGTTCTAGAAGTTTTCTGGTGGAAAATTTGGGGTCTTCTAGGTATAGAATCATATCATTGGCAAATAGTGGTAATTTGAGTTCTTATTTTCCTATCCATATCCCTTTAATTGTTCTGGCCAGTGTTTCAAGAACTATTTTAAGTAGAAGTGGTGAAAGAATGTGTCTTGCTGCAGTCCGGCTGCAGCAAAATAACTGGGGGGTGACCAGCAACGTGTGTACATTGATACAGCAGGAGTAGGAGCCATTTACTGTAGGACAGGAGGGGTATTTATACATTCCACACAGCTTATCTTAATTAACATAAACTATATACAGTAGTCAACCAATAAGGAATCTCCACACTTAATGGCTCGCTGGCATTACTTCACAAAAAACTCCCTCTGGCAAAATGCCAGGCACCTTCCTGACTAGTTTACAGATCCTAACAGTGTCCTTGTCTTGTTTCAGTTTTTAGAGGGAATTCTTTCAATTTTCTCCATTTAGAATGATTTTGGCTTGGGGCTTAGCATAGATAGCTTTTATGATGTTGATATAGGTTCCTGTTATCTCTAGTTTTTCTAGTGTTTTGAGGATGTATGGCTGTTGTATTTTGTGCAATACTTTTTCTGCATCAATTGAGATGATCATATGATTCTTATCTTTAAGTCTCTTGATGTGATGAATTACATTTATTGATTTCCATATGTTGAAGCAAACTTGCATCTCTGGAATGATCCTCAGTTGATCATAATGCACTAATTTTTGATAGTTTTGTATTTGATTTTCCCGAACTTTATTGAGAATATTTTAGACTCCTACTCTGCCATATTTCAAAATTGAACCAAATTTGACCTTGTGGTGGATGGCAGGGTCAGAGTTTGAGCAAGTATTTGGACATATTGAGGGTCTAGTTTGTTACTTGCATTTAGTGAGACTCCCAAAGTTCTCTCACTCTAGGAAAGTCTTCTACTGAGACCAAATATACATTCTCAGACTTATGCACACACAGAGATTCAATAATACCTTTAGGGAGAGGAACTACATCAACTCATCTCTTTATAGCTCCTTATCTCCATTTATTTTTATCATTTCTAGGTCTTCATTATTTATCCAGTTCTTCTAGAAGATACCAGTAGCACTACTATCTTTTTCTGAGCTATTCCATCTTAATGGAAGTCTCCCTCATTAAAATGAAAAGCAGCAATCTTACTTATGAAGTGTTTATAATTTAAGACAAAAGAATGAATAATAAAAAATGTCATAATACAGGAAAAGTTAAATTATTTAAAATACATAGGGTGCACTTCAAACTCATTGATCAAATGATTAATTCTCATATTAATGTTTTTATTTTTTTACTCTACATAAAGCCATATAGTATTAAATAATTTAGAATATTTCAGGTAAATTTTACATTTTTGGATAAAACTATGAAAGATTCAACATAACAGCACATCTGCCTGAACCCAAAATTTTCATTCCTCTCTCAAATCAACTGCAAATTTTATTTTATGGGTTTTACTCTAACTCAAATTCTACACAAAATCCTAATTGAAAAGAGTTTGATAGTGTGGCTTTTATCCTCCTCTAGACAATAGGACACATTCCCATACCATATTGTATAATTTGTTTCAAACTGTGGTTTATACAAGAGAGACTTAAAATGATGATGAATGACAGAATTAGTTAGAATAAACTATATCTAACTTTGAAAATGATTTCTAGTCCACATTGGGATGTCATAAAATCAAGTCACTTAAGCTAAATCAAATCTGACAGGGAAATTTTTCAGAAACCAGGAGATATCCTTTGTCATGAGAGCCTATATTAAAATTTAAATAAAAATAGATGCAAAATATACTTTTTGAATACCCTAGACTTAAAAAAATTACTTTGATTCATGAGTAAATGGAAACTTGGATATGCCCTATTTTTAAAAAAGTAGAAGGTATATATTGAATTACAAGAAATTTGTAAGTATATGGAACTGTGTTCTTGTTTTAAAGGGTAAAGGATATCTTAGTACTCATTTGATTTGAATAAAACAACTTTATTGATTTAAGAACTGGAAATACAGTAACATTAATTCTCAAAATAGATAGGCATGGATTAGACACTGTTTAGGGGCAGGACACAGCTTTCAGATTCTCTGTTGTTTGTTTTTCCAGGCACATGTACAAATTAATAATCAATTCAAATTTAATGAATATGTATCAAGGTGATAATATTATAAATGCACCCAGCAGGAATAAACCAGGAGTGAATAGCATATTTCCAAGTAAAGAAAGAAGACAAAAAAAGGTTTAAAATTGTGCCATATCATGTATTAAGTAATGGATGGTCACAGCCGGGAGTCTAGTTATTTTTGGCTGCTTCCTCTTCATCTACTCTTTCCATTATATCTCAGTATCTCCAGCAGTATTTATCTTTATCCATTTGCAGTTCTTTGAAACACTCCTAAAATCATTTTTTAGGAAAGTATCTCTCCAGGAAGATCTAGTAATTCCAATTTTCTAATAATATGGTGCATGTTTTTGTGTGTGTATATGTGTGTGTGTGTTTGTGTTTTTGCCAGTGTGTGTGTGTGTGTGTGTGTGTGTGTATGTTTCTTGATAAACGATTGTTTTCTGGAATTCCTTTTCTCTATGGTGATCTCTAAGTAATAACTTGAAGTATTTTGTTTCCATTTCTATTTCTCCTCATTATATATGTGACTATTCCTAGTTTAAAATTTCACATATGTGTATGAAAGTGTATTTTATAAGGTGAAAGTAAACTTTCAGGGTTTTTTTAATAGTATAAAATAGGTGTCTGGAAAAGACAATAATTGAACACATTTAAAAAAGATATCTATATTCCCCCAAAAGTAAAAGTTCTCACCTTAACTTGTGACTATTGCTGCCATAAAAAAATAAACTTTACTGAGGAAACAGGTTATCAGTATGTTTGGGTTTGTTTCAATTTGAATTTTATTTATCCCTTTTCCATGACAGAATGCATATAGCTGTGAAGATGGAATCTGGGCTTAAAAAATAGAATGAAAAATCAAATATTTCTATTTTAAGTGAAGAAGATAATGAAAAGAATAAATTCAGATTTGAGGATTTTAACACTGGTAAAGTTATAACTTTCACCAAATATAGAAGGAATATAGTCATGTGTTGCTGTACATCTAATTGTCACAAAAATTGACTATATTTCACATTTCTAGGTGCAAGAACTAGATAGGATATTCTTTAGGTAAATATTTTTTATAGGGACTAAACCTGTGTCAGCCAACTATCTCATACTTTGGTAGGCTTTATTGGAAGTTTGGGTTCAACTGGATCACACAACATATCAGGTTGTTTCAGGAGATTCACGTAGTCTGGCCATCAAATTAGTAACTTGCGTGATTTTCCCATGGCTTCAAAATGCTGTCTCTCTAAAAGCTGAGAGAGTAATTTTCAGTCTTCATGCAACCTTATCTTGAAAGCCCTGGGACTCACTCCAACTATTTATGATTGCTCAAGGAAGTCATTTGAGGCCTGCATATGATGATGGATAAAAGAATTTACTTTATCTTTCAGTGATAATCATAAAATGATTTCTGTCCAGAATCTATCATAATGAGCACAAAAAATGTGATGATTAACAATACATGATTCACTTGGCAGGACTCAATGTGAGAAATCCTACACTGATTTAAGTCAATTCCAGAAGTCACTTGAGTTTAGTCACATCTTACAGCACAATTGTTCATTTAATACATGAAGATAACCAAACGGTTTGGGACAGAAATAAAGCCAGTGATTATAGAGATAAAGGCAATAACATTTAATGCTGAGAAGATAGCATGATTGTTATGGAGTTCTCTCAATGTAAAAATATAGTTAGGAATTTTATTAATAGAGAATTGACTTTAAATGCATAGTTCCAAGACATTACTGATTGAAGTTCAAAGTCAATTCTAGCCACACAGTGATCTTAGAAGTCTATAGCAACTATGAAAGGAAAGTATCAAGTTACATATGTATAGAGGCACACAGTTTAGTTAAAAGCACCAGAAAATTGAATTAAAGTGGAATTAAAAGGAAACAAACAAAAAACAAAAAATAATTGAATACACTAATCAAGAACTTCTATTAATATATCATGGCATGATTTCAATATCAGGCAGAGATATTTGAATGAGAAGAAAAAAATCTTTCTATTCTAACAGATTGGTTAACAATATTTCTTCATTATTATTTATAGTTGTTCTGATTATGCACTTAATATCAGATATTTAGTAGAGAAAGCAGACCATTAATAGCATTAACTTGTTTTAATGATTGGTGTTTCAAGCATTATCTATTACTTGCCCTCACTTTCCTCCATCCACTGATACAATAGTAAATTATTTCCATGCCCTGATTCACTGTAACTGATGATAAATTTGCTAGGAAAGTGTCCTCTTGGTTAATGTCTATGCCCTCTGTCTCCTCACCATCTTATCACCACCATTCTGTCCCTTCAGAAGATATCCTTGTGCATATGAAAAAGATTTTCTCTCTGATCCTTCCTATCAAGTTGATTTATCAAAAATGTGTAGTTAATTATTTTGATGCAAGTATTGTATCTTGTATATAAAAATTACATTTCGAAGATGCAATGAAAATTCAAGGCTTAGAGCTTAACAAATATTCAAATATTACCACTTATGCATATGTTCTAAGCAAAATGTATTCTACGTGATACAGATGTTTCTTCAGTTTATCTTATTTTTTCAATATAAGAAGATCATCAATTGTATTTCATAAGTAATTTCCATACATGCCCTATTACTGGGTTATATTTTCTCTTGCATCTGAAGTACCCAGAAGAAAAATGTTAAGAAATATATGTTTAAAAATGTCTCAAAGCCAGAATAATTCAGGGGAAGGAATGGAATTATTGTACATATAGGAATCCAACACTATCAAATTTGGCTCAGCTTATAAGTTAACTTTAATTCACCTTTCTCAACTATTGCTTTAGTACTAAGTGTTCTATTGTTTATTTTTCGTTTTCCAAAATGCAAGCTTTTTTTGTTTTGTTTTGTTTTAAATAATGGTGGTGAGACATCTTACAATAGAGAGATAGGGAAATCAAACAGAATAAGAACTTCCAGAATAGAAATAAATTCTATAGTTGCATATCACTTTGTTACTTGGTGAAAATTAATGTTTGCAATTACAAGTGGTCTTGTTAAATAATATATTAATTTCAAAATGAATTAGGAAGGAGTCCCTATAAACATGATAAAATTTTTAGTTCTTTTACATGTGGAAATTTGTATCTATACATAATGATTTATTGATCTGATTGATAAACTACTTTGTGTGAGATATATACATGTTTGTATGTATATATATTAATATATACATATTTGTAATGGGCAGTATAAGTATATGCATACTTGTAATAAGTAAACAGGAATAAAATGATATTAAAGTATTCTTGTTTGGTAAGTCTAATATATACTGATTTGGAAATCATTGTTTATGATTTATAATTGATTATAAATGAGTTTGAATAGTAAACTCAAGGTTATCATCATAAAATGCTTATTCTACCTTTGAGGACAATAATTATTATTTTTCCTTTTTCTTAGTCCCTAAGTTAAGAACTCTTCACTATTACTATATATAAATATTATAACTGAGGTAAAACTACAAAAGTATTAAAACCAACTTTCTAGAATAGGCAAGCTATATGATCATTATTTGTTTACTATAGGTCAATCTAGTGATGTTCATTGAATTGTAAAATAGAAACAATACCTCTCAATATCTATTTTTACAGAGTGGTTAAATTGACCACATGAAAGATTTATCTTAGGACCTGTGATGTAAGAGGGTATCAGTAACAGGTCTACATTGTGTCCACAATTCACTAATATAAATATGAAACTTAATGTTAGTGTAAGTTATTTTGGAGGTATTAATACTATTCTTTACACTTTAAAAGTATTTGTGCACTAATTTTATAACTACATTGTAAGTTAAGTAAAATTATTTTCCTCAATTCAAAAATATTTGGAGCTTATATGCAATACCTATGTTTCATGACATGATTTATAATGTAAGGTATTTATTATGAACAATGTAGCTTTACTCTTTACTCTTTACTTAATATTTGCCTTGATTTCACTAGTGCAATGTAAAAAGCCTGTCACAACACAGCCTTAACACTATGTATGGGCTCTAACAGCCATTAAAATAAAGTCCACTCTTTGGATCAAGGTTAAAGGCACTTGGCACTGAAAAACAACTGTCTTTCAGATTCTAATTAGGTCAAGCTTGCAGGAGGTGTTATCTGGACTTTATACTTAAAAGAACACTATTGTATAAACTGCAAATATAAATGACCTCAAAGGGACAAATTAATGAAGCATTTCAAGAATTTATATTTGTCACAGCTTGACCTGTCTTTAAAGTTACATCAAAGATGGAATTCCATAACCTAGAAATGTGGCCTTAACAGGAGGATACTATTATGTAAAATACAATTTCATGAGATTAAAATATTCTATTGTGGAACAAATATAATAAGAAATTAACATTACAAATTTTATATTAAAAGAGTTTCCAATGTGTAAATATACACAGAGAAAATGTAGACTTACATGCATCTTTGTCAGTTTCTCAAAATTGTAATTCTGTGAAATATTAAGTATGGTGAACATTTCAGAAAGTGAGAGTTAAATTAAATCAGACTGGCTATATTAATAATAACAAAATTTCTTGAGTGTAATTTTATGAGAATAGTATGAAGTCTCATCATGGACTAACCAGAAGGTCTCAATTTATATGAGTCCAAAAAAATATGCTGCAGAATCTGTTCTACAAAGATCTGGGTTAGGGCTGGGGATGTGGCTCAAGTGGTAGCGTGCTCGCCTGGCATGCGTGCGGCCCGGGTTCGATCCTCAGCACCACATATAAACAAAGATGTTGTGTACGCCGATAACTAAAAATAAATAAATAAATAAATAAATATTAAAATTCTCTCTCTCTCTCTCTCTCTCTCTCTCTCTCTCTCTCTCTCTCTCTCTCCCTCTCTTTACAAAAATAAAAAAATTAAAAAAAAAAAAAAGATCTGGGTTAGATTTACCGAAAACAGGAATATTGAGAATAGTTGGAAGGAAAAGTCATCTATTTTTTCAAAGTTTCATGATAATATGAAATTCTGATCAATAGAAAAAATCTATAGAAAAATAGTTAAAAAAACTTTTGAGATTTTTGTTTCACTAGAAAGAAATTATTTGCATCTACAGTAGACAAAAACCTATGTTATCCTTTACTCCTGTAGAGTAGCATAAAACGTTAATGAAAGTTTAATGAAAGAAAATAAATATTGTGGTTTTTTTATTTCTACCTTCAGTCACTTGAAAATTTTGTGAACCCTAGAATTTCTAGTTTTAAAGATAAATTTATCCTTGTTTTCTCTTTTATTTCCACCTTCCATAATTAATCTTATTTATTTATTCATTTTTAATTTTTTAATTTGTTCTCATGAGTCATATCTGCCAGTAGAATGCATTTTTGACACCTTGTACACAAATGGAGCACGAATTCTCATTCCTCTGACTGTACATGGTACAGAGTCTCAGCAGTAGTATTGTCATACATGTACATAGGGTAATAATGTCTGTCTCATTCTACCATCCTCCCATCCCCACACCTCCACCCCTCCCATCACTCTCTTCTGCACGTTAATCTTATTTAAGTAATCATATACTTAAGAAATTTAGTTTCACTCATGATCCAGATTACATTCTTTCCATTCCAGATTTATTTCTTTTTCTGCTTAAATAAGTCCTTTAAATTCCATTCAAAAAAGAAACCATATCAATTTTCTAAGTATTTCTTCTAATTTGAACACTTTTTGCTGTCATATTTATATCATAGTCTTATTGCATTCAAAAGTCTAGGTTTCTTTCTTTCTTTATTTATTTACTTATTTTAGTTGTAGATGGGCACAACATCTTTACTTATTTGTGTGGTGCTGAGGATCGAACCCAGTGCTTCACAAATGTAAGGCAAACACTCTACCACTGAGCTACAGCCCTAGCCCCTAATTTTATTTTCTGCATTATATTTGAGACTATTTTTTTCACAGTTGACATTTTGATAATTCTTCATTATTTAATCTTGTTTAAATGATAGGTGTTTATTCCACTGGAAACTGCTAATATTTTCTCTTCGATGTTGATATTTTATAACTCACTCTAATGTGTGTAGCTTCCCATAGAGTTGTGATATGGTCCAAACTAGAAAAAGTTTTTAAAAATTGAAAATAGGAGTGGAATACTTCATGAGTAATGATTATGATCATCAAATTAAACCATGATGTAAAATCTCCAATAGAAAATTCTCACAGAAAACCACACCAAATCATTTAAATGATAAAACACACACACACACACACACACACACACACACACACACACACGGACACTTAAACTTATACATATGTACACAAGTTGATCTTTAATTGTTAAGTATTCTCTTTAATTTTAGAAAAAAGATACTGAGTACTATTAAATTATGTAATTCATTGATACCTCTGCTAATAATGGAAGTCTGTAGAGGAAGTATATAGGAATAGGTTTTGGTATTTCACTTCCTGTCATGCTGCTTTCTTCTTTTCATAATTACATGGGAATAAATTGAGAAGATTTTTGTTAATATTCAATAATGTCATGTTGATGACAACATTCAAAAATAACATGACATGATTCATATTGGAAGTCCTCAAGTGAAAGTGGAAGGCCCTGTATCCTTGAGAGAATTCCAATTTCAATCTCCTAGCTTGAGTATTTGACAAGTTAAATTGATTTAGCAAACATTCTCTCTTCTAAGCAGTACCTATAAGTAGAGCTATATAAATTATGATTTTTTTTCTCTTGCCTAGAGGAAATAACTGATGTGAAGGCCTCTGGGTGAACCCTAGTTAAACAGAGAAATGAACAAATCCAGCTTAACAACAGCAGAGACATTATTCTCATTGCACCCATTTCAAAAAACCTCACATTCATCCCTTGTGCATCTGGAGAATCATGAAAAAAACTCATTTGTCCCAGGTTAAAATCCCCTTATTGTCTCCTCCTGTTCTCTGTTCAGAAGTATTCCAATTATTCAACACTGAAGTCTTTCTGACTCCCCACCAAATTTCCCAAATTCAAGCTATACAACTGTTGCATTTTTTTCTCTATTTCCATTTCTAGAATTTTAGTAACTTTAAATTTTTCTATGAACCTCACATTCATCTTTTGGACTTCAAGGTTCTATTCTTTCACCCGTATTTCTCATGCTTTTATCACTAATTTCCCAAAATGCGATCTGATAAATGGAAATCTCTTACAGAACTGTGGGACCCGGTAGGGAACTTCTTGAATAGGAGGCAGATTTGTGCCATGTACCAAAATATGACTTAAAATATAAATATTGAATAAACATAGGATTTGTATGTTGACAATGCAATGCAAACTATATGCAATCTATAATGCATTATATATACATACTACTTTACACTTTACTCTTTGTTACTTAACAATACATATTTGCTATCATTCCTTAACAGTTGATTTTTTTTTTCATTTTTTAAAAGTTTTTGTCTCTATATTATACAAATTGTATGGGTATATCTTAGTTCATTTAGATAATTTTCTATGTGCAAACATTAAAATCAACTCTGAATGTTATGCCCTTACTATTTTGTGACAATAACTGATTTCTTTCACATTGTTGGAAGTGTAAACTCAAGGAATTTCCTTGAGATATGAACTTGCTGTGACAATTAGTGCTCCACTCTCAACTTTAGAGATTGCATTAATCTTTTCTAATAGCATCAATTTATGAATGACAATTTGTCATGGATTCATTAGCACATTATTTTATCAAAATTTTGTATTTGTATAATTCTGATAGGTGGGGAATATAATTTAATATATTTTTAAATTGCAATTTTTTATTGAATAAAGTTAAATATTTTGCTTATGTTTAAAGATTATGTTTATATTTTTATTATCTGTTTATACCTTTTGCATGTTTTTTCATGGGTTTTTCTTCTTTCTTTCTATTCGTTTTTAACAATTACTTAGATATTAATTTAATAAGCCTTTTTTCCATGATGTATGTTTTATATTTATTCTTTCCAGCTTATAACTATTTCTTATTGATTTTCTTGTTTTGTCATGTAAAACTTAAAGACTTTTCATAATAGAATTGTATAAGTCAAATTTATTTTTCCTACATCTAGTATTTTAGGTAGAGTTTAAAACTTTTATCTTAGATGAAACCTTAGAAAGTTATCTTAGAAGAGAAAGTGAAATTCATACATCCTTATTGAAATCTTCTCTTATACTTCTACTCAAAGTGGAAAATTTTTATCATTGCTTGTGTTATTAAGTACACTATGGATTCAACTGTGATATAATTTAAAAAAAAAGTTTTATTTTTTTGTTTTAATTGTTGATATATTAGTCAGATACACACTGCTTCATGTCTACTTCCTAATGTATAAACATTGAAATTAATGACTTAATTGTTCATTTTTTATTAATTTTTTCTAATAAATATATATGAACCTTAGCATTTCCCTTTTAAAAACTCTTCTAGGAATAAATCATGTAAAATATAACAAACTTTCAAAAAGTCAGTGGATATTACTAAATATTCACTTTTTCACATCCAAATTTATTCTCTCTTTATGTATCAAAGATATTAAGAAATATGTTATTAATTGTCTGATTACCTTGTTCTTCATGAGACCTTAGTAAATGTGAGACATGAGATCATTAGGAGACACGGTAAGTGTCTCCCTAACAACTCATCCAACTCTGGAGGGAAATCTAAAAAGGAAAAGGCCAGAATATGGCATTTTAAGGTTTCAATGGTCAGATCATGTCTACTGCAGAAACCAAATTGGAAATTAGGATCATCTTCTTCAGAGAAACAGGAAGCAGGGCATTAAATACATATGTCTATTTACTTCAAACTTCAAGTCACAAAGAAAATAATCCCTGTGATTGGAATTCAGAGTTTGTCTCATGTGAGGAGTTTCTTGTCTCATGTGAGAAGTTTTTTCCTTCTCAGAGGAATGACTGACCCATTGGGAGAGAGGCAAAATGTTCAGGAATTATAAGGTGGTTTTTTTCAATGAAGAGAAGCTTATATTCGAATATTAAAGAAAAATAATTTTATAATGACTTAAATTTTTGAATGTTATAAACTTCAACTTCTGAAATAGGAAATACTGAAAACTGACAAACTTGACAAGATGGTTATATGTAAAGTGAAAGGCACACTATAACTATTAACTCTTCACATTTTTATCTTTTCCCCGATTACATTTTTCATATGACATATTGGCATTTCTCATTTTTATCTGACATTTCTTATCTGACATATGGCAGCTAAATACTTGAAAACAGATTTCTCTTTTCCACTTGGTCCTAAATAATAACAAAAGGAACAGGGATTATATCAAGATTCTTTATTGCTGAGCTTATTTTCCTGACATGTGTGAAGGTATTAAACACTCAGTATCTACCATTTTCCTGCCACTCGTTCAGAATGGACTCATTGCATGGAAAGAAGTAATTTCAGGGAATATTATGGCTATCATCATTTCTATCTCTCTCTTAATTCCAATATTAACAAAATATAGATTGTAAATAGAATAATTCAGGTATGTTCTCCACCAGACAGATGATTGCAGGTGTATCTTCAAAGAAGATCATATCTGAACTAGTTCCTATTAAAGAGTTTCCTTACATATTCATCAAAGAGAATTCTAGTCAAAAGCTAAGACTTTATGATTACCATTTTGCTTGTCATTATCTGTCTATCTTTGGATCATATCATTTAATTTGAAAAGGTTAATTGGCAGTGAATCATCTCTGTGATTTTAAAGTGGATAATTTCAATCACCTGACTTTTGGGTTATACTTAGTTTTCTGAAATACATTAACTTTTTGTCAGTGTGTTTATTTCTAACTCTTCAGGTATAAACTGACCCTAAATAGGTAAGTTTACCTCAAAACACAAAGCAGTTAATACTGTTTTCATAATATACAAAATCAAACTTGCTACAATATATTTAAATATTTACCTTAGACAAACATATGTCATAGTTTGAGAGTAAGTTCTCATGAATAATTGAACATCTCTGATATTTTGCATTTATCTCCTTGAATATCAGAACATTTTATTATTTTAAAGATTTGGGCTAAAATATATTCTAAAATATATTGAAATATATTACAAATACCAAGATTTACAAAGTATAACATACAAAACATCAGATTTATTAAATAAGATCCTCCTATGATGATATACTGCACTTGATTCTAAATAAGGATTTTTTTTTTCTTTTCTCCATTGAGACACTCCTATCCTAGGCTCTGAACAATAGCTTTTATGCTTTTTATTCTTTTATTTATTTTTGGTCTTTCACAATTTCATATAAATGAATTCTGACTTATTTAAGATAATGATTTTGAAATCTAACTATATTGTTGAAATATATTGCCCATTATTCTTTTAAATGTAGAGTAGGATTTCATCATAAAATTATATTACAATTTATGTTTAAAGAAACAAATCTGTTGCCATCTTACTAGGTTTTTATATCTTCTTAATGTTTAATTTTAGAAGTTTATTTTATATTCTACATAAACTTCTGCTATGAGATACATACAATTATCTTCTTTCAGTCTGTGGTTTCCCATTATATTTTGACATATATATAAATATATTTGAAGTCTATTCTCAGAATTTTGTTTTACTTGTGTATTGTTATTAATCTTGTTTGAGAAATCCTTCCTATCTCAACTTTGTGAAGATTTTTGACCTGTTTTCCTGCTAGAAAACTTAACGTTTCAGTTTTTGTATTAGGTCTTTCATCCATTTCAAGTTAATGTGCAGGTACACCACAATAGCTGGTTTCTATTTTTTCTACTTCATATGGATAGTCAGCATCATTTTTTGAAAGGTGATTATTTACTTTTCCTGTAATCTCTTTTCTGCTCCACTAAATGTTTTTTTCTATTCTTCCATACACTATTCATTTGTTGTAACGTTATGAAATTAATAAATACAGCAATGCATTTTTTGCATTTTAAGAATTATTTTAGTGTCAGATAATTACTTTTTCTTAAAAATAGTGCAATCTGCTCAACATCTTCCAAAAAATTATATTAAGATTTTGAGTTTGGTTGCATTGAATATACTGTTCAATTAAGAAAGAATTTAGATCATAAAAATGTTGTCTACTACAATCTACCAGGAAATTTTATCTTGGTTTATTTAAATATTCTTCTATTTATCTGACAAATATTTTATACTTATAAGTTTAATTATTTGCATAGACATTATCTTTCTCCCAGAAATGTCTTATTTTTGTAAATACTATTTTTTTCTGCTTTTGTTATTCTCTGTTGTTATAGTTTTTAATTTTTTCCCTCCCACCTCAAATTCACTCCTCAATGCTTATCTATGAAAATAGACCTGGAGAATTTACATATTTTCCATTAAAATTAGTTTATCTTTCTCAATAAAAAATGCTTGCAGATATTAAACATGAAAACAGTATTGCTTCCTGGTTCCCATGAATCCCAGAACCCTTCCTCTCTTACTGTGATACCACTTGTCTCCTGAGCACTTGTGAGCACAGGTCCAGGTCACAGTGACTGCCTATGGGCAGCTTCTTCAGCACTGGGATTCTGGTGCATATGAACTCCTCTTGTCCTAGAGTCTTTCATCACAGGTTTTATTTCTGACGTCAAGATTATAGAACATATGCATCCATGTCCAGCAGCAAAGTTTGAATTGCTATAACCAATCTGATTCACTTTTTAATGTCCCCTTGTACCAGGGTACAGTAGCATGGATGGTATTTGAAACCATAGACTCCCATAGAATGTACAGAATCTCTGTCCCCAGGGTCCTGCACAGCAATGTTTGTGAAAGCTGAGTCCTTATCTCTGATGCCAGTTCAATAACAAGGACATGGTTTTAAGAAAAAAGGAAAAGAAAGTTTATTGCTTTCCTAGCAAAGGAGAATCACAAGGGACTTCTGTCCCAGAGGCTGTGATTCTGCCCATCAGAGAGAACAGAGGGTTCTTTTTAAAGATTCAAAGGCTACATTTCAAGTGTGTCAGGTGGGGGAGGGGGCATTCCAAATGTACCCTGATGGTGTGTTGAAATACTCTTGTTAATTTGGGAGATAGTCTAGTCACACCCTATATCTTCCAGGGACATCTGCTTCCAGTGGTTGATGTGTGCTCAAGGACAGGCAAATGGGATTAATTTGGGGAAGAAAAGATAATCCTGTCTCCCTAAACTTGTTAAGGAGGAGGAGAGGAAAAAGAGAGAGAGAGAAAGAGAGAAAATGTCCCCTTTCAAATAAGCCTCCATGGCAGAGCCACAGGGTTATATTTAAAGTATGGGGTGGACCAGTGTTACAGCAAGGGGTGAATTTCCAGCACCAAGCCCATACCATGTGCAGTTTTCATATTGCAAAACTCTTATAGTATAGTAGGTATTTGCAGAATCAAGTCTGTACAGGATGTTTCTATTACTTTGATGGCCAAAAACACGCAACAGCTTGACCTGATATACCCCTTGAGTTGTTTTGTAGGAGAGTATCTCTCAGGAGACCAAACTTCATGGCCACCTATGCTAACACAATGAAGGGTAGATTTTTAGCAAGATCTTTAGGCACAGCACCACAGTGACTTTTCTGCCATATAGTGATCCATGAAAATGCCCTGCCCAACAGGGCCTTAGGAGTATGGAGAGACATTTTTTTTTTAAAATGAGTGTTTTATCTCAGTCTTAGGTATACTAACTCCTTATATAAGCAAATTAATGTTTATAAATTACTATGTTTCTATATTGTTAAATTTGGGGTTCTTTTGTTTGGTCAGTTTTTTGCATCTATTCTCTGACATATTGCTCTGTTATTTAACTTCTTATAGTTTTTCTTTTTAGAGTCATGATAATTCAGGGTTCATATAATGAATTGTGATTTATTCCCTCTGCTTTTCTGAGAGTGTCCATGGAATTGATACTATTTATTTCCTTAATTATTTGGTACCATTTGCTATTGAGATTTTGAGGTTAAGATTTGTATAGCTTTAGTGTTCTAATTCTAGTTTTTGAGGTTCCAGTGGTATAATTTGTAACTACCAAAAAAAAAAAAAAAAAACCTGATCTGCAAACATATAAAATTACAAATTACTTTTTTTTGGACTACTCTTTAGTATTTTGTATCTTTCAAGGACTGTGTCCATTTTGTCAAAGCTGCCAAATGTATTTTTATAGATTTTTTTCAATATATCTCATAATCATGTCTAAGTAATATATAAAAATGATCTATTTTTATCACTGATACTTCAGTTTGGGCCAATTTTTTGTTTTTATACTTAGTGTGACTGGAGATTTATACATTTTATTGATCTTTAAACAAACAAAAGAAACATTAGTTTTATTCTTTCCCTATGATCTTTTGTTTTCAAGTTTATTAAAAGTTTTTATTCATTAGTTCCTTTCTCCTTTTTTACAATAAATTAAAACATACTTAAATAAACAGTAATACTAATTTTATATCTGTTATTTTTCTTATAAATTCAACACATTTTTTAATATAGCCAAGGATTTTCTCTAAATTATGTCTCAGGGTAAGTATTGTATATAAGCTATAATGCTTTAAGCAGCAAGTATTTTTAAAATAGGCATACATTTGACTCCAAGAACACGTTGTCCTAGATTAGAAGATTCTGGTCTGATCATCTCTGAAGTGATATCTCAGGTCTCTAAATTAACATCTCGGTTTCCTTTGATTTTTCTCTCATTGTCTCAACATAACTGAAACCAACTCTCAATATCACTTTAGCCCAGGCACATTACCCAAATAAGAAAAAAAAAAAGGGTTAAAAGAAAATTGAGTTTGACAACTAATGCTGTTTTTCTTTTCTTTTTCCCCTAGAATTCTCCCTGAACAAACTTTGCATTAAGTCCCAATGACTGAAACTGTTCATGTGCCCGCCACTGGATGTATTAAAGAGTAGAGGGAGAAAGCATTTCCATGAATAAGGAGTCACAGGAAAAATATGAGTTAATCAATTGGTCAAATAACAATATGTGCTGTACCATAAATTGTGATCAAACATTGCAAGTTGAGAAATTTTAATGACTATACTTTCTACTCCTTGAGTTAGCTAATCATTTTTTTTGTACTAAAATGGCTTTTAAAAAATGAGAAAAAGGATACTAAAATATTGAGAAAAACTCCAATTTTTGAGATATAATTATAGAATCCCTTAATAGGTTATTATAATACTAAAATTTGATTTTTAATTTTGTTCTCTCTTGCATTTCTCTGTTCTATAAAATTTTAAAAATGCATTTCTATAAATAATCAAAGTGTCTATTAGCACCTTGTGGTATTCTTGATCCTATATCGACAAGTTAATTCAATGGGAAAATTGCCATGAATTGAGTATCTTCCTATTAATTAGTATACTAAAGAAAAAGATTTTTTTCTTTTGATTCTATAGATTCTTTGATATATTAATTCATATTGTTTCTTTATTATTATTACATTAAAGATGACAATTTTTTATTTTTATTAAATCTTTCAAAATTTATCATTCATCTTAAAATCACCAAAATACATCTTTTTGACATATTTATTATTTAGAAATGAGTAGGATTGTACATGCTTTTAATCATAAAATGTCTTACATGTGACATTAGCCTATTATTTTTCAAAACATTAGATATCTAAAAACTAATTTATAAACAAGAATTTAAAAGAAATCAAACTGCTTCCAAAAGCTTTAATGATGTACAGGTAATATTTAAATTTAAGACTACAAATAATTTATTTAAAATTGAATGCTAGAAATTATATTTTTGAACTGAAAATAATTGCTTTCCATGCAAATTCTTTAATTCTTTAAAGACAAATATTTAAAACTTTTTTTTCACTTTTTAATTTTAAAAACAGGCTATTATTTCTATTCTAGCACAACCAAGTCTTCTAGGCACAACCAAGTCTTCTAGGCAGGGTCCTAAAGAAAGAGAATTTATTGAAGAAATGACACTGGAGCATATTGATATGTACAGTTTCTAAACTCATATTTGCAGTAGTAAATATAGAAAGTTATGATTTTAAGATACAAAACATTGCAAGAAGTGTGGTATTACTGAGCTAAAACTAATAATAATAACAATAATAATTATGCAGCCTTAATGATCATCATTTTGTGTTTCAAAACAACTTCATAACATAGAAAACATTAAGTGCATAATTATAAGAGTTACTGAATTTTAGATGCTTTAATCTCTATATATGCAGCATAATTATATGACTTGAAAATAATGAACACATATAATTCATTCAAAAGCTACTTTCAATTTAAAATTGGAGGCATGAGTCCATCACTGTTTTAATTTTGCTTGGAGATATTAGAACACCATAGCACTTAAATCTACTATAGTTGATAATACATATGAATTGAAAATCACCATAATTCATAAGTATTCAAAATGTATTCTAGATGCTCTTTTAAGTTATAGAAGAACAAGTGAATAATCAAATGTTTCTTGACTCTAGGAGACCAGTCAGGAAAGGGAGAATTTTAAAGTATAAATTCTGTTTTTTAACTTTCAGACAAATCCAGGATTCTAACAAGTTCCTTCTACAACTTCATAAAGATATGAAATATTTTATTGTTAACATTTGAGTCTATAATATGAAATTAAAAGTAAATCTTTTTGTTATAAAAATTTACAGGTGTCTAAATATGTCACTTCCACACAAATAGGATGATTCTGCCTTCTTGATCTTTTACCTTCCTCTCAAGTCTCTTGAGCCAGGGGCTCTCAATTTTCATTTCCTGCAGAGTCAGTGTCAGTAGAATAGGTGCTATTATTAAAAAGTCTGTGATGAAAACACAGCTTAAAAAACAGAGTTTTCTTTTGTCTCTATACATTATCATTGAAAGTTGAAGCATATTAGTCATTTTAAGTTGGAATAGTCTAGACACAGAACCAGACACAATTAATTGCATTTAACTATTTGATTTGAGAGGTCACATCAGAAAATATGCAGAAAGTAGGAAACAAAACAGAAAGAAGAAAAGCAAAACAAAGAAAGAAAGAAAGAGAGAGAGAGAGAAAGAAAGAGAGAGAGAGAGAGAGAGAGAGAGAAAGAAGAAAGAAAGAAAGAAAGAAAGAAAGAAAGAAAGAAAGAAAGAAAGAAAGAAGTGATTTGTAACTTGTGGTTCTCTGAATAGGAAATTGTGACTTAATCTATCTAAGGCACAATTTAGAATAAACAAAGATCTGTTCTGTCAAAGGGCAAAGAAGCTGGGCGATTTATTTTCCATTTCACAGACTGCATTGCTTAAAGGACACTCCTATGCATTAAAACTCTGCAAAGGCACATAGGCAAGAACACCGTCTGAGTACCTTCCATGGCTAAAATACACCTGCCAGCAGAGTAAGGCAGGAAGCAACACACCTCTATCATAGCATAGGTCTACACTGGACCTCCAAGGGGGACTGGTGAGGGGAGTGCCAACAGGGATCCTTAAGCGCCCACATTAAGTTCTCCAAGTCCTGTCCCTGATTCTTCAAGGAAAAGGTCATTTGCAGTTTCTAAAAAGAAAGGTATATAATTTGAAGGTCTGTAAGACAAGCTATAACAAAAGTTTACTTATTCTTCACACAAAACATTTGGACCTGAAAGCAGATCAGGGTAGCAGTCCTACTCACAGAGATCCAGCGATCTGGTCTGTCTTGTGTCCTTTCCTGCAAGTATTGCACCTTGCCTAGAATCTGGGACAGGGTAATGCTAGAGTTGAAATAAGAGCTCACACGTACAGGCTCATTTCACTTCTGTAAAAGGCCAATTGACAAGACATAGAATCAAAGCTCTTCCTAATTCTGAGGATCAGGACACAAATCACCCACCACTCAGACTCTAACACTGGAAAAAAGAAGCACTATTTCTAAGCAACACTGAAGGTCTCTCTATATGTTTTTGTGTCATTTTATTTTCAACTAGAAAGTGATTCCACATAGGAAGAGTAAACTTTTTTAAAGTTTCCATGACAACAACAAAGACTTCAAGTAGATACATGCATTGACAAAATAAATTTTACAAATCACCCATTATTTATAAAGCTTGAATATGAAAACTGGTGAAACACTAACAAAAATTAAAAATTGATTATATATAGAAATCTATAATAGAATGATTGCTTTTCTTCAGACTATCAAAAATATATTTTAATTTTATATACATGGTATTTGTTTATAATTGAGAGAAAACATTATAATTATAAAATGTTCTTCATTCTTTAATAAATAGATCAATTAGGATACATATAAAATAAAAATGCATATCAATATTTTATTTTTGTCAAATGGAGAAATTTTTTGAGAAATAAAGAGAAACAATCACGTATTCTTATTCACCAATGAACAAATGACAAGAGAAACCACATGACATTTAAAGATGTTGGAGACTTAATGATTTTCTTCTTTACAATTATTTCCTGATATGTATTTTTATTTTTACATATTAATTATAAATGCCTAAGTTACTGAAAATACAAGGAAATACAAAATAATGACTTTTTCAGAACAATTGAGACTTATTAAAGGAAGATATTTTAAAAGGTATAAGTGGAGAGCTTTCTAAGCTATTGAATAAGAAAGGAAAGCAAAAAGCTTTAAAATTAAGTAATAACAATTCAAATTTTCCCTGACACTAAATAGCATCTGGGCTAAGGTTAGTTACTTAAATATTTCCATATCTCACTTTCCCATCTTCCGTGAGACAATTGAATTGCATTGTAGTGAATTTAAGATGTAGTAAAAACAACCTTAATGAAACCGTGACATTTAATAGGAAAAGAAACATACCTGGTAACAAAATACAATAGATGCTCTCACTTAAACACTATCAAAAGGATTACACTAATCAGTACAAATGGGGCATTTTTCGATTCTTTTTGAATTACATACTTAGAAAGTTTTACCCAAGCACTAAAATACTCAAAAATATTATTACCACAGAAGAAAAGCAATCTTTAAAATTAAATTTTCTGCTTTACTTTCTCTGTATTAAAATTGCATTATAAATTATGCTAAAAGATTCATTTTATTTTTAAGTTCTGGATTTTTTCAACTTAACAAAAGCTCTTAATTTTTCATATGACACTTTATTTCATGTAAATGTACATTTCTTTTTCTGTAAAATTCAAAGCATAAATAGGAAATATTTGCAAAAGCTTTAGGTGTGTTCACCACTTTATTCTAAAGCAAGGGCAGGAAAATGTCACATTTGTAATGTTTCATGTAGTCAGCAGTTTAATGTTTACTTTTTATTCACAGTTAAAGAAACAGCAAAATCAGCAATACAAAAACAAGTGCTGCAAATAAATGTAAAAGCAAAAAATATTCAGTGCTATTTAGAATGCTTTTATACTTATCTTTTTTAAAATAAGCTGTACATTTGAGTTTTGCTCAAATATTTATCATTTAAATTTTATTGGTCTAACAAACTTATTTAAATGTTTTCTATTACCCTATCAAAGGAAAACTCAAGCTTTTGTATTTTTTATAAGACCAATAATATTTCTGTTTCTTAAAGTGACAATCTCTGTTTTGAAGTATAGCGTTTGAGAAAAACTAAGTCAAGAGTGAATAAGTAGGGCTGGGGTTGTGGCTTAGTGGTAGAGCACTTGCCTAGCATGTGTGAGGCATTGGTTTGATACTCAGCACCACATATAAGCAAATAAATAAATACAGGTCCATCAATAACTAATAAAATGTTTTTTAAAAATAGTGAATAAGTCATATTGCTGCTTAGCATATTACTCTACAATTATGTCACTTAAAACAGAAAATGTTTTCTCATATGGTTTCTTCCTGTCAGGGATCCTGAAGGCACTGAGCTAGGTGGTTTGATTTCAAAGGTAGTATAACAATGCCACAGTTCTTAGCTGGGGCAGTAGGGGTCTCAAGACCTAAGCAAAGCTTCCAAGCCCACTCACCTGATGACTAGCTGGCAGCTCCTAGTTCCTTGCTGACTCTGAGTCCTTAGTTTCTCACTAATGGGACTCTTCATGTTGCTGCTTAAAGTATGATGACATATATCTGCAGAGAGAGAGAGAGAGAGAGAGAGAGAGAGAGAGAAGAGAGAGAGAGAGAGAGAGAGAGAGAGAGAGAGAGAGAAGAGAGAGAGAGAGAATATAAATGTGTGTGTAAATGAAATATTCTGCCATTCACTATTTAGTACATTGAAAAACCCTGGTTAAATATGAGGCATCTATAAAAAGATATGAATTCCCAGGGACAGGACAGGGATCATTGCAAGCCCTGTTGGAGGCTCACTATTGCAGATATTCCTGGCCTCACTGATTTATGTTTGCATAAGGAAATGTTTATCATATAGTAGCAGAACCTTAGTTGAGTTGTGTCCTAATATTATAAGGAAAGCAAAAATGTGTAAAAGACAATCTTGGATAAGCTATAGATTTCTAAGCAAGGTATTAAAGATGTAGATTGAATACTTCAACTGCATAGAGTTAAAATGTGCAAGGAAAGTCACACACTGAGGAAAATTTTAGAAATTCTCAGCCTAACTAGATCATGAGTGCAAAAAAATTCTAAATTTGAATGTTTGCTGTCAGTAAAACATGCTCTAGAAATCCATAGATGTGACTGCAAACCTTTTTCCTAAGTATCTTGGAAGGAATTAAAGGTTGCAATGGCATTACTTCACAAACCACTCCCTCTGGCAAAATGCCAGGTGCCATCTTGACTTGTTTACAGACCCTAACATTTCCCCATTTTGCTTAATTTAAATAACAACCTTAGTGGTTTTTACACAAACACTATAAATAATCTGCTACAAGCAGAAGGGGAGGATACAAAATGCCACAATACCAAGCCAACTGATGGCTCTATGCAAGAAGCACTTGGAAAAATTATACCAGCAATGACACCATTAGCAAAGAGTTACAATTTGTTGTAGATTACAGTTTGTTGTCTCAGTCCAGGTAAAGCAGTGTCTCAATAGATTAACTCACAGTCCAGGTAAATCACAGTCCAGGTAAGTTCTGCAGGCAGCTAGCTTAAATCATAGTCCAAGTAAGTTCTGCAGGCAGCTAGCCTAAGCTGTAGCAGCAGAAACAGCAACAGCTCTGAAGTCTCCTTTTCTCAGCCGAACTTTCGTCCAGTTTTCAGCAACACTGGAAATTCTTCCACCCGTGTCCTCCCTGCACTGGGATGAAGGTAGGAACTCCAGCAATGATGCTAAAAAAATCCTGTAGTATTCCACTAAGAAAACAACCTTCTGAACAATTTAGTACATTATCTCAAGGTTTTTTACATTTGAAATAAGCCTTAATGGTGCTCATTATTCATCAGCCTCCAGGTGTGGAAGAATCATTATAGCTTAGTTATTGGCATTGAAAATGACCAAACATCAGGGATGCCGGTAGCTTCCTGGGCAGCCCCAGATGGCCCTGGGGAGTGTCCCAGACTCAAACTGCTTCTGGGCACAGGGAGCAAGAGCCCGGAGACTGTTCCTCCAGGTCAAGTCTAGATTTGGGCTCCAGGCAGTGGAAGAGCTGGCTGCTGCCACTTGGAAAGTCCTTGCTGCACCGTGACCGGCTCCTGCACGTGGCAGCCACCAACCCGATTCACAGACCCTCCTGTAACAAAAAGTATTCAGTAATAGCCTTTTGCTGCAACTTTTTTCCTGATAATCCTTCTTCTTCTGAACTTTCTTTTTCTTTCTGACTAGAGTTCCTGGGCTTTTATCAACACATGCCCTAACTATTCTTGGTTCCACTGGGGTACCTTCTTCCCTTAGTAATTTACTTAACACCCTTTCCATATTTTTGTCACAAAGACAATACAACATTTTAAGACTAAACAAGACACAAACATACTGCATCTATCTTCTCCATCTTCTCAAAATGGTCATTCTTTCTCTCGCCCTGTCTGCTTAGGGACGAGCAGATTTGCTCCAGTCCTATCTTTCTAGGGATGGGCAGCTTTTGTCGTCACTTACCCCTGAGTGTCCCGGGGCTCCCCCGACGGGCCACCATTTGCCGCAGTCTGGAAACTTGTGTACATTGATACAGCAGGAGTGGGAGCCGTTTATTGTAGGACAGGAGGGGTATATATACATTCCACACAGCTTATGTTAATTAACTTAAACTAGATACAGCAGTCAACCAATAAGGAATCTCCACACTTAATGGCTCGATGGCGTTACTTCACAAACCACTCCCTCTGGCAAAATGCCAGGTGCCATCTTGACTTGTTTACAGACCCTAACAGTTGCCCTCTCCAACAATATCTTTAAAATCCGTATTTCTTTTTTTTTTTGCCATGCTGTGGATGGTATTCATGGTCTCACACATACTAGGCAAATGCTCTACCACTTATTTACACATCCAGCTAATATTCATATTTCTAATTAACTGTGGGCATAATAATTTAAGAGTTCTAAAAGTTAATATGTTTTCTATGCCATGCTCACCTTAACCTCTGGAGTTTTAAATTTCTACATGTGTTATAGTGAACTTAAGAAATCTAAGCTCTTTCTAGCATGATCAAAATTTACCACCTTTGGCTAGTTCCCAGTTCTAAAGCAACAACTAAATTTCTGGATCTATGTTACATTAATGCATAAGTTATGGGCACAAAAGTCTACAATAGTTTTCTGAGGCTGTAATATAATTTTTCATAAACTCCAATATAAAACAATGTAAGATTATAATCTTATAGTTCTGGAGAACAAAAGTCCAAAATATGTCTCACTGGACTAAACTTAAATCAAGTATAAAGATTGCTTTATTTACTTCTGGAGGTTTTAGAGTAGAATCTATTTTCTTGCCTATTCTAATTACATTTCCTATCTTTAAAGTCACCGAAGGCCAATCAATTGTTGCTCATGATGGACCACTCTGACACCAATTTTTCTGCTTCTGGTTCCAAACTATATATATAAGTTTTCTTTCCATGAATATTAATCTTAAAAGATAGTAGCTTAAAACAAAGGACATTTAGTTTCTTATGGAATTAGGGAGGCTCAAGATCAAGATTTTGGAAGAGACTTAGTTGAGAATTTCTCACTTTGGATGATTCATAAGGTTATATCTAAATTGTTGGTTGGTGCTTCAGATTCCTCAAGGCTCAGCTGGGAGTGGGGAACCCATATCCAACCTCCTTCACATGGATATTGGCGGACTAGAGTTCCCCGGTGGCACAAGAATGAGAGAAAAGAAAAAGAAAATAAAGAAGGATCCCCAGTGGGGAGCTTCATGTTAACAGTGACACATATCTTTTTCTGTCACATGCTACTTGCCATACAGAGCAACAGTACAATGTGAACAGAAATTTCAGGAGTTGTCACTGAGGTCTTGAAGGTTGGGTACTATAAACACTATTATTTGAAATCATTATACCAAAATTAGTCCTAATTATTCTCACATAAAAAAAAAATTTGGGTAATTTTTGATAAAAGTATTGCCAAAACATATATCAAATATATTTTTAAATGTATCTTAAGTAGAAGAAATCATGATGCCTTGACTAAGTACAGTTTTAAAATTTTGCAATTATAAAGGAAAAACATATTTTATAGAGTATTTAAATATATACACTTGTGTTTTTAAATATAAAATTAACTAAAAATACATATATGTAAAAACATATAGTTTATGAGATAGAAAAACATTTAAAAGTTGAGTCATATGAATCATGGCACCCAGAATATTTCATATTTGTTTCTGATTGAATGACTGCAGCCCCACAGCTTTATGTCTATGACTTGGCCCTTGGTCATCTCTCTGATCTCACCTGTTATTATCTCCTAGCCAGCACATGCAGACTCCACTGTGACCAGTCTTATTGTCTGGCTAATCTCTAAACCCAGTGGATATACTCCTGTCTCAGGGCTTCCACTATGACTATAAGTAATGCTTTTCTCTACCTTTAATTCTCATTCATAGATATCTCAAGAGGCCATTCCCTAACTTCTTTCAAATTTTCTCAGTGTTTCTTGTTGTAATTCATAACACCCCCAATGTGTAGCAAATTCCAAATTCCTGTTTTAATACTGTTCTGTATGTATTTTCAAGCCACTATAATATATATAACTTACTTTTTTATTATTTTTTACCTCTCAAACTAACATTCAATTTCCATGTAGTGTTTCTTTAAAAAAATATTTCTCACTCAGATATCTCTGTCATTTAGAATGATGACTAAAACTTACATCTCTACTAATAAGTCTGGAGTGAATTAATACACATAGCTTCTTATATATAACAAATGAGTCAGCAGATTAAATAGAACATATTGGATGTTCCTTTATCCCTAGTGAATAAATAGTAATATTTAAATTATAAAAGTGTAATTAGAGACTCAGATCATCACTGAATAATTGAAAATATTACCTATTTTTCTGGTTGTGTCATCAAGAAAATATTGAAAGATATAGGACAACAGTGAATTGACTATGTTGTTCAAACATTTTATTAATTAGTGTCAATGTTAAACTACAAAAACCCTTATTGATTATTTTAATTTTTATAAGTTATTCTATAATATTTTAGCACAACTTTAAAGCAATGAATGGAAGACTTATTGTGTAGTGACTTGAAAGGCTGTAATAATCCAGATGATTTTGAGCTTTCCCGTAGAGCTTGAATTTTTATTAAGGTTATATGATAATAAACTTCGTACTTCCTATTGAGTGTCGTGCCAATATAAGATTTTTTTTTAGTTAATGGAATTTCTATTGTATTATGTAGTAACATTTGCCAATTCGATATCTCCTTTACTCAAAGAAAGATCAAAGGGCTTTTTGCTCTCTGATCTGTGGTTCTTCAAACATCCTTGAATGACATTTCTCATTACTTTCTGAAAATACCCAAGGTAAGGCAGAATGTCTGCAATATAACACAGAATCACTTCATGCCAAAAAAGGCAGAGCTGTGAAAATTGTTAATTTTATGTTTTTCAGAACTATTGTCAGCAAATTCTGTTGCTACTTTAAAAGAAATCTCAGTTCATATAATATTTTAAGAGTATTTTGTCTTTTACATTCTGCTTAATATTAATACAACTAATAACCTATTTGTATATTCTAGAGACTTAGAAGAAAAGCTAGAGGTATAATTGCTATTTCAACCAGATTAGCTTTGGCCATTTTGTTATGGTAAATTATTTATTCTCAATTATTCAATACTAATTATCCATTTTCATGTGAACATTCCTTTAATAAAATAATTAGTCTCTTGAAGATAAAAATGTGTTTTAAAATATATCTTCAAATCACTATGATGCAACTATTTTGCTTCAAAAAGATATGTTACCAAGTTCATTGACATTAAATTCCCCTCTGCCAAACCCATGTCTACCATTATCTCATGTGACTTCCTTTGGAAAAAAAATATCTTTACAGAGGGAATTAGTTAAGATGTTGTCACAACACTTATGGTGAAAACTAACCCAAAAGACTGTTACTGTTTTAAGATCAGATGGTAAAACAGTGAGAACACCCCAGAATCATGTAACCGCAGAAGCAGAGATTGGAGTGAAGGCAGGACACATGATGGGGTCACTAGATGGCCATTAACCACTAAAAGAAAGGTATGTACCTGGCAGGACTCTTCCCTGGCCTTCAGAGGAAGCAGGGATCTGCACACAGCTTAACTTCAGATTTGCAGACTACAAGATGATGAGAAAATAATTCTTAGTACTTGTCTACTGTAGCCCTATAAAACTACATACCTCTGTACACAAATTTTTTGAAGCTACTTTGAATGTCTAAGTATTTCCATATGGTATTGATTTTTTATGTATACTTTCTTTCATGGAATTCTGTGTTAATGCAATGTCATAGTTATCCATAATTATCCAGAAATAAGACATTTATTAATCATTAAAATTATCACATATTTTTTCTTGACTTAGAGCTCTAAGATCTATGACTCAAGATTTTACAAATTTACCAATTATAGGATGATGAGGTTCTTTTCACTTTTGCATATCAAACTTTTGAAGGAGTATATTAAATTCCTTCTAATTGTTAATTTTCAATTTATTCTCATATTTGTCAATGTTTTCTTTTTTATTTTAATATTTATAACCTGGGGTAAATAACATTTCTATTTACTTTATCATTAAGTATGAAATTATGAAAGTTGAATACATTTTCTCTATTTTGTCCTCTGATCTTTATAGTGTGACATAAATACTGTTCCAAAAAATAAGTCAGTTCATATTTCTGTGACTATTTACTTCATGACTCCAATATACTAAAAGCTTTGTGTGTGTACAAATAATCCGTTTTAAGTTTAATTTCTTCATTTTTTCTGTGACATTCCTTTTAATCATTGCAGTATAGAAGAATGGTTTTCTTTCTTCATAACATTATTCTTTACAGGTATATCATCTTTTAATGTCTACCTTTTTTTTCTAAAAAATATTTCAATTATTAAAAAGTAATTTTTTATTATATTAGACTATGGTTTTCAACAGTCTTCATATATTATTTATTCTTATTCTATTTTTTTTGTATTTTCTTATTTAAGCTCTTTTTAAAAGACATGTTATTAAAGGAGAAATTTGTGATTGTTATGGTTTCCTTTATTATTATTGATATTATTATACTTTATTATTAATGTATTATTGATTGATGGTTGTACATTTTCCACTGAATTACCTCATCATAATTCTGAATACATTTCTTACTTGTATTTTAATATTCAATATTAAGGTAAAGGCTGATTTTTATTCCCAAGTATTTAATCTGAATTCTTTATGGTGTACTTCAGACTGGTAATTTTTTTTTTTTACAGATTTATATCTTCACTAGAATATTATTAGATTTTGAGGTTTTTATTAATTTTCACCAAATTCTGAAAACAGATATAGTTTTTTACCCACATAACACCAGTTACTGTTGGTATATATGATTGATTCACATTTTTAAATATCATTAATGTTAATAGCATTCATTATGTTTTGAAATGTTTTTCTTTCTCTTTTCTACCCAGCTCTTTTTGAACCTCTTTTGGTTTCTCTATGCCAATTTTATCTCTTTCTCCTTCTCACATTTTATAGAACATTTTTTTCTTTTTAATTTTGTGTGTATTTGCTGGTATTAATTTGTCTTTATTTCCTTAAATGGAATTTATCATACAATCTTTTAACCCATTTTTTCTTTTCATAAACTTTAGTTTTGAGAGTTCTATTCAAATCTTTTACTTCACTCTGCGTGTATTTCAAGAAGGACTCTTAAATCTGCATTGACTTCAGGAACACAGTCATTAAATGTATGAAGAGACAGCGAAAGTCAATATACTAAGGCCACAGAAAATATCTCAATAAACTATACAATTCACAAATCACATTAATTAAAAAAAGGCAATGTAGTCTCTAAATATGGGTATAATTTATCTGTTTCTACCCACCAGCTGTTGAAAAGTAGTGATTTATTTATCCTGGGGTGAGAATATCAGCTTATGATTTTTTAATTAATTAATTTAATTTTTATTTGCACAAAATACTTGAACATATTAATGGACTATAATGTATGTTTGGATCCATGCATAGATTGAGCAATGATAAATTCAGGATAATTAGCGTATAAGGCACCTAAAACTTGTATAATTTCTTTATAGTGATTACATTTAAAATCTCTCGCAACTTTATTTATCATATCTAACTCTAACATCATGGCTTTAAATCCATTATATTATATACATAAAATCATTATACCACAGAGAACATCTTTGCAGAGAATTTTTTGGCTCTTGCTACTAATGCTGTTACTATAGCACCAGTTCTACTGCTATGATTCCATTTGCTAGGAAATGACTTAACACCCAGGTCATCATGGTTGATCATCTACTCTGATTAAACTTCTGAAATCACCCTGCTCCCTGTACACAATGACATTCTTCCACAATAGCATGGAGATCTTCTTCTCACTGTAAGGGGTCTTACCTGCAATGCACTCCTTAACTGTTTCACAACACATCCTAAGATTCACATTTTTTGCATACCTATAATTCTGCCAACTTGTATGTTCTTCCTCCCTTGTTTCTAGCAAGCATCATTCTCCTGAAGAAAAGTTAATAAGGGGGAAATACCAGGGATTAAACTCAGCGGCACATGATCACCTGAGCCACATCCCCACCCCAACTTTATATTTTATTTAGAGACAAGGTCTCACTGAGTGGCTTAGTGCCTTGTTTTTGCTGAAGCTGACTTTGAACTGGCCATCCTCCTGCCTTAGTCTCCTGAGCTGCTGGGATTTGCATGTGTGAGCCACCAGGCCTGGCTAAAACAGTGATTTTGATTACTTACATGATATGAATTTATCTATTTAAGATATATGATATTAATTCACAAGAGAAAGTTCCAAAAAATTGTCCATCATTACTCCAGTGCTCTATCTATTATGTCCCCTGATCGCCACGATTTCTACATTTTCTATATAATGTTTAAGGGTTTTTAATGGAAGTTTTTTCTCTACAAGAACTATCTTTTTGGAGAAATCCATTGAGTTAAGGAATGAACAATGATTATCCTTTATGTACTTTTTGATAGAGTAAGAAAGTCTCTGCTTTTAATGTTTATTCATTGTTCTTCTCTCTCTCTCTCTCTCTCTCTCTCTCTCTCTCTCTCTCTATATATATATATATATATATATATATATATATATATACATATATGTATATATATGTGTGTGTGTCTATGTTGAACATATTTTATTTTAGTAAAAAACAATAATTATTGTTATCTGAAAAATTTATAATAAATATATATGACAGCTGGTGATGCTATACATGTGATTCCAATTATTATGAAGTTTACTTTATAAAATTATATAACAAGCAGTTTTACATCTTATGTATAATTAAAATTTATTGATCATTCCAATATTTTCAACAATTGGTAGTTGGTAACAGAAAGTGCAAATTCTATTTACATTATGATCGGTTACTACTTTTAGCTTTTTAGAATTATATCTATTGATAAACTTTCAGTTGAAACAATAGTAATTAATGAATTATTTTCATGTTGAATACAAAACATAAGCGTATACTTACATCTTCTATGCAACATTGATCTGTAGCTGCAAACAAATGTAAGGGAAAAATAGATAAATAAAATTATTTTGAATTAAAAAAAAAAGCAAATCAGTCTATTCACAGACATTATAATCTTAAGGGACACAAAATGACTACTGGAACAAATAGGTAGACATTTCAAAGGATAAATGACCACAGTAAAAAAAATTATAACTCTGTTTCTAAATTTTAGGAATGAAGTAAATTTGTAATAAACACATTAAATCACGATCAAGTCAGTATATACATTATCATTCTAATTATATTTAGTTTTAGTTTAGGCAAAATTAATCTGCAGTGATGAAATATGATCAGTTGTCCAAATTAGTGAGGGTGAACACTCAAAATTGAATGCTAGTTATTCATAGTAAACTGAAAAATCTGAAGATGCCTGGATCCTTAGCCAGAATCTTTCACTGAAGAACACTAAGGTAAAAGACCACAATTATGTGGGAAATGGTTAATGGAGTCAAAACATAAGGAAGACTTAGATAAAATTGTGGGATGTTAGCAAGTCCAGGAGACTAAATAATTAAGCTAATAACTTGGAACTCTACAAAACTACTAGTATAGGAAATTCTACATCCATCTATGAAGTTGGAAAGAGTAATCTTAACAATTTTCTTCTGAAAATTATTAGAATTAATTTCAAGTAAAATGTGCTAAAAATAATTAAAAACAAATTCCACACAAAGTTATTACCAAAAAAAATAAATAAAAGGAAACCAATATTACTTCCTTACAAACAAGGAAAATATACCCAAAAGTATGTCATTAAATGCACAAAAAAGCACTAAAAGTACAAAATATTTTATAGAATTTAAATGATATATGTTGTTCAAAAACAGTATAAAGAAAAAATACTGTGTAAGAAAATACAGTGAAAGAATGTTATCTTAAGTATGAAGATTTTACTTAAAATCTTGAAGACATTAAACAACAAATCATGTCTCTTATTAAAAGAAAGATTTTTAAAAAGCTTTTTGAATAACAAAGAAATGAAGACAGAGCTATAAGGCTGATTTAAGAAAAAGAAACAAATATAGAAATTAAAATATTCATACACACACACACAGTCTCACAAGTAACAGATTAATAGATTGTTCTAAAAGGGGAAAAAAAAGCAAAAAGAAAGTTAAAAAATGCTTTCATTCAAGAAATCTTCCCTTAAACTGCATATTGAAAGGACAAACCAATTTATTGTTATAAATTAGTTGAGAATAACTAACACTGAGACATACTTCAGTGTAGTTAAACTTCATGTTTTTTTTTTTCTTTTTGTTTTTTGGCTATTGTAGCAAAGTTCCATAGATATAGTGGCTAAAATAATTTGTTATCTTGTAGTCATAGAGGTCAAAGTTTGACAGAAATGTGTACCTTTGGGGGGTTCTGGAGAATCCCATGTATTTTCTAGCTTTACATGTGCTCACATTCTTGGTACATTAACCAAATATTCTACCATCAACCCAATGTTTCTACCATTAAATGTTCTTCTCCCACTCTGAGACTCCTGTCCTCTTATGATGACTCTCTTATTACTTTGGTTGTGCCAGATAATCCAGTTTAATCACCTCACCTTGAAGTCTTTAACTTAATCAGATCTGCAAAGTCCTATTTTCCATGTAAGACAATCTCTATAGGTCTGGATATATGGAGATGAATGTTTTTGGGGAATTTTATGATGCCTGCCATAGACATTGAAAGAAAGAAAAGAAAATTCCTAAGGTATCTAGACAAATAAAACATCAAAACAAAGGAATTTTGAAATAGAGATTCATAATCAGACTTTCCAAGATCAGCACTTAGGACAGAGACAGGAAAAGGGAATATTATGTTTGTAAATGTCAGTGAAAGAAAATATGTGCAAAGGATTTATGTTCTGATTTAATTAATTTCAAGTACAAAAGCCTCAGAAAAACTGTCATCCAACAAGTACTTTGAGGGTTTGTAGAATAAACCCTTGAGGGTTCATAGAATGAACCTCACATAATTAAAATGTATACAGAAACATCACAATAATAATGATATTTGCTTAATATTAAATGTATATTTTCATATAGAACTAAGAATAAATATTTGATATAAGAGCTAGAGAATATAAAATTTCATTTTGATGACCAAAAGTGTAATAATATACTTATAATTGCTAATGGGGAAAACACATACAAATAATTTAAGTATTATTTAAAAATCAAACAGGGTGTACAAACACAAGGTGAAAGCAAGTAAGTAAAATAGAAAGACATTTTCTGCATGTAAACTTGTTAAGATGTATTAGAATATTAAAATGATTATATGCCTTGACCTACTCATATTCTCATCATTAGTTTTTCTAATTGAGAAGAATGCATAGAAATTAGAATCCCTATACACTGTCAATGGGAACACAATATGGTACAACAACTATGTAAAAACAGAATGGAGGGTCCTCAAAATTGAAAAATAAAATTGATCCAGAAATTCCATTTCTGAGTGTTTATTTAAAGAAATTGGAAGCAGGATTCTAAAGAGACAGTGTTACCATGTTTATTGTATCACTATTCACAAGAGTCATGCAATGGTGTTAAGTTTTTTGAGTTCTTTATATATCCTAGAGATTAATGCTTTATCAGAGGTGGATATGCTAAAGATTTTCTCTCAAACTGTAGATGCTCTCCTCACTTTGTCAATTGTTGCCTTTGTTGAGAGAAAGCTTTTTAATTTGAATTCATCCCATTTATTAATTCTTGATTTTACTTCTTGAGCTTTAGGATCCTTGATAAGGAATTCAGAACCTAGGCCAACACGGTGAAAATTTGGGCCTATTTTTTCTTCTATTAGGTACAGGATCTCTATTCTAGTGCCTAAGTCTTTGATCCACTTGAGTTTATTTTTGTGCAGGGTGAGAGATAGAGGTTTAATTTCATTTTGCTACACACAAATTTCTAGTACTACTTATTGAATAGACTGTCTTTTCTCCAGTGAATGTTTTTGGTAGCTTTGTCCTAGTATGACATAACCATATTTATCTTGGTTTGTCTCTGTGTCCTCTATTTTGTGTCATTGGTCTCCATGTCTATTTTGGTGCCAATACCATGCCATTTTTATTACTATAGCTCCATAGTATAGTTTAAGATCTGGTATTATAATGCCTCCTGCTTCACTTTTCTTGTTAAGGATTGCTTTAGCTCTTCTGGATCTCAAAAAACAAATAAACCAATCAACAGATGGGCTAAGGAACTGAACAGACACTTCACAGAAGAAGAAATACAATTAATCAACAAATATATGAAAAAGTGTTCAACATCTCTAGCAATTAGAGAAATGAAAGATTTTATCTCACTCCTGTCAGAATGGCAATAATCAAGAATACAGCCAACAATAAATGTTAGCAAGGATGAGGTATAAAAGGTAGACTGGTAGGACTGCAAATTGGTGCGGCCACTATGGAAAGCAGCATGGATATTCCTCAGAAAATTGGAAATAAAACCATTATTTGACCCAGCTATACCTCTCCTTGGTTTATGCCCAAAGGGATTAAAATCGCATTCTATAGTGATGCAGCCACATAAATGTTTATAGAAGCTCAGTTCATAATAATTAGATTATGGAACTGACCTAGGTATTTCTCAATAGTTGAATGGATAAACAAAATATGATATATATATATATATATATATATATATATATATATATATATATATATATATTCAATGGAATATTACTCAGCTTTAAAGAATAGTAAAATTATGGCATCTGCAGTAAATGGTTGGAGTTGGAGAATATCAAGCTAAGTGAAATAAGTCAATCACACAAAACCAAAGGCTGAATATTTTCTTTAATATGGCATACTAATTCCCAATAAGGGGAAGGGCACTTGGGAAAAATAGAGTTACCTTAAATTAGGTAGAGAAAAGCGATGGGAGGGGAATGGAGGGAATGTGGTGATAGGAAAGATAATAGAATGAAACAGACATTATTACTGTATGTATATGTTTGACTGCATGACCAATATGATTCTGCAACATGTACACTCAGAAAAATGAGAAATTATATCCCATCTATGTGTGATATATAAAAGTGCATAAATACATTCTACTGTCATGTATAACTAATTAAAACAAATAAAGAAATAGAGATTGGGGACCTGTATTTTTCAAAAGATTGCAGATGATTGTGATAATTAGAAAAATTTGAGAATGACAAATCTAACCTGAATTCTGTGTTTCAAACGTTAAAGTATGCAAAGAAATGTAGAGTCTTTTGCTTTATAACTGAGGCACTTATATATACATATACATGTAAATAAACACAAATAAATGTCTTAGAAATGTAAAAAAAAAGAGTCATGAAATGAAAACAAACTAAATGTCTATCAATGGTTAACAAGGATTATTTAAATATGATGTATGCATATAATCAAAGTTCATTTGTCCTTAAAAAGGAAACCCTGCATTATGTGGCAAGGAGGATGAACCTTGAGAATATTATGCTAAGTGAAATATACCAGTCACTAACTAACAAATATTGCATGAATTCTCTTGAGATGTCTGAAATAGTCAAAGGTATAGAAGCAGAGAACAGAATATTAGTAGTCCTCAGAGGCTGGAGGAGAGGAAAATGGGGCATTGTTATGTAAGATTTATAAGTTCTAAAGATCTCTTATGCAATGCAATGCATAGAGTTTACAATACCATTTTATGTAATTTATAGAACAGATGTCAATTTAAATGTTCTTACTATGAAAAAAGAAATCTGTACACACAAAAGAATAATGCAAATTTAAGAGGAGATGAATATAATTAACATCATGATTTTAGTGATGACATCATAGGTGTGTGCACATGTCCAAACTCTAAAAGTATGTACATAAAATTTTCAAATTTTATGTATAAATTATCTCTCAAAAAGCTAAAATGAAATTTACACAAAATTTTTTTAAAAAACATCTTTGAAATTGTTAATAGTTTGTAACACATGATTTGTATCTAAGTTTTAGTGTGTAATTAAAAATAATATTCAGACTTAGAACTTAAAAATTCATTAAATTATTTAAATTATTATTATTCAATGAAAATTTTAAAATAAATTCAGATCAACAAACAAAGTGTTAGAAATATCTTCAAAGGAAAAAAAATTAATTCTATAAAGCATATATGGTATTATCTTTGTAAAGGATATATTTCATTAAGTATGCACATTGAAAATCAAATATGTAAGAGATTTTTTTCAGTTTTTGAAAGCTATCTGCAAAAAGAATTATTCTACTACTTCTACTTTTAATATATCAATTGTTTCTAAATATATAGTATTGCATACTCCACATAAGAATCTGCCCACTATGCACCCAGCACTGGTAAATAAAGTCACACATGTAGCAATGGTTATAATCTGAGGCATCTTCTAATATGACCATTTTGTCCTTGAACCTTTCTTTCCTCACTTCCTTCTCTATAACAGATATTTAACGAAGCTTTCTGTCCTTTCTTCTCTACAAGAGATATTTAACAAGACCATTCTAGACAGTTTTGAACAACTGTGATTGAAACCAAGATTTTGAAACATTTTTTCTTTGCAATTTCTTTATATTCTAATCTACTTGAGTCTCCCTAAACTCGTAATTGAATTCTCCCCATTATGTCCTGTCTTATTATCTTTTCTTATCCTTTATTTATGCTTTTTAGAACTTACTGTTATCTTATTCATATTTAATATACTTGTTTTTCTTGCTTATTGTCTTTTTTGCAAGTTCTATGAGGGCTAAAATTTTTTTTCTTTATTTTGTTCTCTGATGAAACCACGGGGTCTACAATAGTACCTACCACATACATTCATGATTAATCCTATAATATATTTGCAACTTGAAGAGGGAAATATTAAATGAAATGTTTACATAAACCCCAGTGATGAAAACTTTATGGATGCATGTAAAATGCATATAAATTTATTTTAAATATTAATACACTGATCATAGAAATTACTACGCTTTGCTCTTCTTTCAACTTTTAAAGTCTTAATTTTCTCATCTCAACTTTAAAATCACTACACTAAAAGATTTGATTGGATCTATATTCATGAATGTCCTTCCTTACCCAGTTTTATTTCTCAAGTGAACTCCACTTTGTGGTCACCTGGTTTTTCATCCTTATCTTCTTATGGAAAAATTGCCACTGACATTTGCTTTGCATTTATTTTGAACTAGAGCTGAATTGTATCAAGGAAAAAGGTCTCATGTTTCTCATTTATGGCTTCAATATAACAGACTAAATACCACCTGTCTAAAATGCTCTCTGGTTGTGTTGTCCCACTAAATACATTTAGGCTGAAATCACAACACTTTATAACAGAGAAAATAAGAACTGTGCATTTCGTGTTATCTGACAAGGACATGACATTATGTATTCAGAGTAAGTTTCTCAACTGCATATTCTAAAATGGGTTTATTTTATAATGATTAAGTTTTCCTTTCAAATATATCTTTGCTGCTTGAATAATGTAACTACTAATATAGGAAATCACAGTTATTTTAGCAAAGAAAACTCAGCTATTGTACAAGTATAGAGAAGCACACTCCATTAACCTTTCTGTCCTTGGAAATCAGACTGACTTATTGTGCAACTTCAATTAGCTTGTCAAATAAATGCATTGCCACTATTTTTTTTTTTTTAGTTCAGTTTTAGGAAACAGGGTGTGCCAAGACCTGAATAAGCATTATAATTTTCTTTTCTGGGAAAAATACCGGGCAATGCAAATTGAAGTAACATTTAAAACTGGAGATATTTTTTAACCAAATGCAACATGAATGATAATAGACATGGCTTCTGATTTGACATTTTATTCCATCTTCATTCCAATAATGCAGAGTATACAATCCATTAAAATGATATAAGGATTGCATTTCCATGATATTGAGTATATATAAAGTAGAAAATTGACTAGCTTTTGTTTCATGTAAATAAATCACAAATATTGCCTATTGAATATAGTATAATAATGAAAAAAACTAAGGTTAAAAAAATAGAAACATTGATGTTCATAAGCATTGGAAGAGAATTAGACACTTGATTCTAAAAATGGTTACAAGACTGGCTATCTTTAAAAAGAACATCCCGTTCTATGGAAGTAAATATTTTTAAGCATTATTGTCAACTTAAATACAGATAACAGAAAACATAAATACTTTCATCTTTTTTTCCTTATAGATTTGAAAACTGTTTTATTACTTCTCATTTTTTAGACACACATTTGACAACAACTTGAACATACTTTTTAGGAATAAAAACACAATTATTTTAATAATCTACCTCAAAATAATTTTTATGCCACAGACAAAAATAATGATTCACATCTTTTATTCTTATGCTCATTCCAACCGAAATGTGTGTGGATGGACAGCATTGTTCTAATAATAATGAACATGCACATTTAAAACATAAGGAGTGGGTAAGGTAAGATATTAATCACAATCATCTCTTTTTTCTTTTCCTACAAATGCTCACTTTTCAAATTCAAAGAAATATGTCTCTTTATTTGATACAATAAAGCACATTTTATTTCTTAACATTCTCTAGTATATAAATAATTTGAGTTAGTTTTTATCTTAATAATTCCTGACATCACACTCTGCCCTTTTGTTTCAGGCTGGTCTAGTACTGAACCATATTATATATAGTTCTTCACTTCAAGTTTTATCTAATATTAATTCACTTCTTATTCTGATGAATAAAAAAAATCAATTGTTTATTGAATTGAATTTAGTTTGTAACATATATTTAAAAAATCGTGGAATCCTGGGGTTGCTAAGATACAGAACTCTGCAAAAATAAATTATCTCTAATGATTTGACAATCTTCACATTTTTATTGTTTTTAGTATTGATTAATATTTTGTCCACACGTATTTCATTTATAGGCATATAACAGATAAATAGTACATAATCATTGAATAATTAAATACATATTTGCCAAAAGATTGGGGTTCTATTTTTTAAAAATATGTGTTTTAATGATCTTGAGAAAATTGTAGACAGAAATATTTCTAGGAAAAAAATTCCCATTTTCTTTTATCTCATTTCTATGAATATTCTTTTAAAAAAGAAAGAAAGAAGAGTGTTTTTAGCATAATAATTTAATCTACCCAATGAAGTGTAATATCTGAAGTGATAGATAGGCCTGTGAATCTAATATGATCACTACACATAGTAAACATGCATTAAAATATTATCCTATAATACCCCAATATGTAAATTTACTAAACACCAATTAAAATAATATATATTAGGGCAAATTATGTTTTTAAAATATGATTTATGATTGCACAAGTAGTGTCATCACTTGTGTAATCATATAATAGTGCCTCAGAGTCACTCAAATCTTTTACTTTAATAGGGATTTCAATTCCTGAGACAGTAGTAAAGGTCAGGGGAATAGACAGAGAGAATGGGAGACTCATTTTCATTGTAGATTCCTGATTAGTACTGCTAATTACATGATTCCTCACATTATCTATGATTTGAATTAACTATCTAAATTGTTCATAGGTGATAAGGGAGTAAGATCTTATACTTTAGCTAAAAGTTCCCATTCATCCAGATACTTAGTTAACTTCCTCATGTTTCTAATTTGTACATGGGGGCACTGTGTAGTGAGGGTCATAATGTGGTACCGAATGAAAAGCATTAGAAACAGAGGAAGAGGCACAAGGTGCATTAAAAAAAGGAGAAGGAGGAGAAGGAGGAGGAGGAAGAAGAGAAGGAGGAGAAGGAGGAGGAGGAAGAGGAGAAGGAGGAGAAGGAGGAGGAGGAGGAGGAGGAGGAGGAGGAGGAGGAGGAGGAGGAGGAGGAGGAGGAGGAGGAGGAGGAGGAGGAGGAGGAGAAACGCCCATGCACTGAAAAAGACCAGGACAAGAAACAGGTAAGGGAACATCTGATACAGGAAGGTACCTTAGCACTGATACATAAAATTCAATCTTTGTCAGAACAAGACAGTGGATTTTCATTAACCAGAAGTAAAAGAGTGATTATTGCCTTAAAAATTGTGGGTAGGTCTTTTGTTTCCTTTCTCACCTAGGTTATATTTGAAAAATGTTAAAATTCAGTTTATATCATACATATTTTGCACTCAGTTTTATTATCAAACATTAAGATACACAAAAGCAAATGTACTTTTCCATGTACCAACTTATTTAATGCTTCTTTAATGTTAGTTTGCAGAGCAGGGAGGGCCCCAGAAAGTTTTTGACTAAATATAAAATTAAAATCAAACTTGAAAGCATATGAGAATGTCAGTTGTTGAGATATTTGAAAATGTGTTTTTATAATTAGGATTGATGTATTCAAAAATATAGAAAAAATAATAGTTGCCTTTGTTCATTATGAAAATGCATCTGAGTGCATATTTATATTGAGAAGAGAAGTTCATATGCAAAGGCCAATGCTACCAAAATTTGGTTTTGCTCCAACACAGCGCCCTGTCTTGAATCGTCTGGCCAGGTAATTTTAATATTATAAAATGAAGAAGTCACGCGCGATGGGAGAGATCCTAGTGAAACATGTGTAGTGAAAGTGTCAAGCCTTTTTGAATCATTTTTAAAAGAGGGAAAATCTCACTCCAAGCAAAGTCTTACCTGAAAGTGAGTCACTGTACTCAATGATTAAATGGAGCTTATGTAATGTTTAGCAATGTGACTGTCTTCCCTATGGCATTAAAAAAAAAATCCTCCCAATATCTGGTGATTCTGTGTTTTCTATTTTATATTATAGCCAAGAAGCATTCTTGGAACAATAAAAGAAAAAGTGACTGAAAGGAAAAAAATAGAAAGAAAAAAAATTTTATGAAAATAAAAATCTCATTAAGGGTCACTGACAATTATTCATAAGCTCAAAGGTTTTTTAAGATGTAGAACAGAACAGGATGTTGGTTTTGATTTCGTTTTAAAAAATCATTTTTATGGATGCATCATGATTATACATAACAGTGGGATACATGATACCATATTTACATAACAAAATTTGGTCAATCTTTTTCCTTAGTACCTTCCCTTTTCCAGCTCTCATCCCTTCCCCAATCCACTTGTTCTACTATAGTGATCTCTGTCATCATTATTATTATTATTAGTTTTTAATTAGTGAATTATAATTGTATATACTTACAGAATTTATTGTAGAATATTCGTACATTGATATGCATAATTTAGTAGATTTTATATCCCAGTACTTCCCCATGTGGTCTCTTCTTCCCTTGCTCTTTATCCTCTTCCTCTAATCTGTTGATCCCCTTTTATTTTTGTGTAATTCCCTTTTAAATTTTTTTTCTCTGTAGCTTTCATATATGAAAGACATAGTTTACCCTTGACTTTCTGTGTTTGACTTAATTCACTTAGTCTGATACACACTAATTCCATCCATTTACCAGCAATAGCATAATATATTTTTTTTCTGAAAATTGTATATATATATATATATATATAATTTTCTTTATCCATTAATTTGTTGTTGATTATTGGGTGTGTTTCACACTTTGACTATTGTGAATTTTGCTGCTATAAACATCTATGCACCTGTATCACTCTGCTGATTTTAGTTCTCTTGGATAAATAGCAAGGAGAGGGATAGCTGGATCATATGGTGACTGCATGCTTAGTTTTTTTGAAGAATCTCCATACTGCATTTCAAAGTGGTTGTATTAATTTGCAGTCCCACCAACAATGTATAAGTGTATATTTTCCCTACATGCTCACTAGCAATTATTTCTATTTGAATTCTTGGTGATTATCATTCTACCTGAACAGAGATGAAATTTGGGGGTATTGATTGCTTTACAGAATAAGTAACAAGAAATCCTTGAGGACATACTGAGAAGAATTTAATTGAAAACTAATTCTATTCATCATAAATATATCCAGAAGATTTTTTAATGTAGAATTATTAAGCAAATTTTTAAATTGTCTTTAATTGGATTTATTCTTAACTGATAATAAGAATATTGTTTCAATGCATGCATCAATTGTTTCATGTTTAAATCAGGTTAAATCTATATAATTTCTTTATACAAAAGCTTTGAAAATTCTTTCTTCTAGCATTTTGTAATTTATAGTACATTATTTTTATCTGTAGTCACCCTACTCTACAAGGTCACTCTGTACTGTGGTCTGTAACTGATAAAGTAACTTATTACTTATTACTTATTATCTATAGAGTAACTTATTACTCAGTGATTGCATCTCCCAATCTCTTGCTTCCTTCACTCCCTCTAAATTATGGTAACCATATTCTATTTTTTAACCAAATAGGTTTAGCAATGTAATCAGGGTAAATTTTAATTTAGACTTATAGTTACTGACTTATGTATGTTGCTGAAAATGCTTTTATGAAACTATGCTCTAAATATAAGACTTGATCCATGGTACCACTTTTCAATTTTGAGAAAAAAATGTTTTTTCCTTCTATCAGAAAGCATTTTTTTTAATATTAAGTAGAGAATTTAAGATGCCAGTAATTCTACTCAACCCACTAATTAAATTGTATGTGAAGAAACTATTACACTTTAAATATGAAGCTGTAATTTTATTACTTTTGTAGATAGGAATTACACACTATATATTGTTGAGCATAATCTTGTATCTTTAAGGGAACAAGAAAGTAATACTATGATATAAAAATTGTCAGTTACAGCATGAGGGCAGATAGGATAATTCTTTCCTCATCTAGTGAGAACAACCTAACACTGTTTAAATTTTGATTTTCCAGCACTTTTTTAGTTTTCTTTTTGTATTCAGCATAAGAAGTTAGAAAGTATCATATGCCATTGACATCATCATTTCTTAAAGTTCATTTTAAATCTGTTATTTAAAAGGAATACCAAAATATCATCTTCATTAAAATTTTCCATTGGGGAAAAACTAAGGAAATTAGGACCTTTTTTTCATATGTCTTGTGTTTTGTATGAGATTTGGCATACAATGAAGTCAAAGTGCATATCAGTTTTATTTTGGACCATGAAAAAGACTAAAGAAGAAATTCATGAACCCATTTCATGAATCCTTTGCTTGTATGATATTGTATGAATATCATAAGGGAAAAGATTATCAGATTTTCAAACACTGGTGATAAGATAATGTTCATACATGTTTTTATCTATATTAATTTAGGCATTTATCTGTGCATCCATCCTTCTCATGAGGTTTGGGAATTTCAGAAGCCTATTTTCTTAGTGTGGGACTCTTAGTGCATAGAGTCACCAGCTATCAAGACTCACATGGTCGTAAGCTTTCTCAAAGTTAGATTTCAGTTTACATTTTTGTGTGTATCACACTTCTATGTTACACTTGCTATTCTATTATTCAGCTGTGACTGCAGATGCAGCTGTAGCATTCATGGTGATAGCTGGTCTGAGGTTGGCGGGAAGTTGTCCCAGTTTCTGTCTACATTCTTGATGAATAAAGAAGAATACATAGCTCTGCATTCTAAAATTTAACAAGAATATTATAAGCCTATAAGTGAATCATGTACAAAAAGAAATTAATTGCATGATTAAAAATATTCAGTATTCATTATTGTATAATTAAAATCTAGTTAATGTTATGAATGTTGTGCTGTAGGCATGATATATATGCTTAAGTGAAGCATTGTATATAATGATAACTTTTCTGGCTTCTTCTTTCAAATTCTAAGAAAAGAAGGTATATTCTTTTGTAATTTTAACTGAATAAAATATGATGCATATATAATATACTTAACAAACATATTTTGTAATTTGTTATTATTTGAAAAAGCCTTCTGAACAATTTATACTCTGACATGTATAGCAAGTACACATATACCTCAAGACATTTCCCCTGGCTTTTAGTTTGGCAAGGAATAACTTTTGTCCAGATTTTGGGGGATATTCTTAAATTACAATTCAAGTATTTTTAGACATTGCCATTTACCTCAAACTAATGCACAAAGAAATATAAGCATGTTTAGGTTTAACTTTTCTTGACATCCTTATGATAAATCTTAACCAAATCATATTCTGCCTTTGTCTTGGCTAATTTTCATTGCATGTAGAAATATCTGATGATACATTACATATCTTATTGCTAATTTCCCTTATATCCTTCAGAAATCTTAATAGTAGTCAATAGCAATGACTTGGCTAATTAAGCAGGAAAAACAGTTCATTAAAAAAAAAAGAAAAGAAAAAAAAAAAACATGAATTATTTGTAGGCTTGGAATGAGCCTCAGAGCTAAACAAAATGATGGAGAAGAAATTTTTTAATATGGAAATATAGTGACTGGCATTGCTCCACTGAGCCCTAGCAGCAACCACTGTTATAAATGATACTGCCAGTTGCACCAATGCTTCTTGTGTCCCAAACACCACTGAAATTTAGATGCCTAATGAATTAGCAAAAGTTAATTTTCTCCTCCTTCGAGTTTCTTCCCTCGAACGGCTCACGTCCACCCCTATGTTTCTGAAGAGTAGAAGTTTAAGCTCAGTAAAGACTAAATGTATTTTACAGATTGTGATTTTCTGTACTAGTGCCTTAGTTTGCTCAAGCTGCCTTAACAAAATGCCACAGGGTAACTTAAGTAATACCGATATATTCATTTACAATTTTGGAGACTGGCTGTCCCAGATCAGGGTGTCAGCAAGGTTAGTTTCTGATGAGTGTCTTTATACTAACTTGCAGAGAGAGGACCCATTTCTAAATGTGTGCACAAATAATACAGGAGTAAGTGAAGGGTGGGTAAGAGGGTCAGAAAAAGCTATTTGGAATCTCCTTTTATAAAGGCACTAATATTACAATCTTCACAAACTCATTTAACTGGTATTAGCTTCCAAGCACCCCATTTCCAAGAACTGTACCATTGCAATTTAAATGAGGTCTTCAGCATGGATTTGGTGGTGGGGAGGAGGCACAGACATTGATTCTATAATAATTCCCTTATCTGGGAAGAAATTAGTTTGATGATTTCACACACTTTAATGTTAACTCAAATTAGGTTGATCATCTGAAAGCATTCAAGATAATCATTTCAGAGACATTATAAACAGAACAAAATTATTTTTACATTAGTTTGGATTCCAAGAAAAAATAACAAAGGTTAAAGTGTACGTAGCTGATTTAATTCAGGAATGTTCATTTGAAGTACTGAGAAATTACGCCATGATTTATTGAAGATGGATGGTTGAAATAGAAGCCACATTCTAACATTACAAATGATTTCACTTATTTCAAAAGAGGAATCTTCCCTAAATTTTGTGAATTACTTATTTGTGTCTAAATAATTTCTGTATTTATGTTCAGAACTGGTGATTTAAAAAGTGTGTACTTTTTGTTACAGTGGATAACCAGGACAGATGTTGTAAGGTAGCAAAACAGATGCTAAATGATTCTCTTTTTACAAGACATTTATAAAAGAGAAACAAAATTAAATGTCAAAATGATAGAACTACTCTCAGTTCAGAGATATAAACCTCCCTAAACTCATTAAACTGGAAACAACAACTAGAACAGGTGTTTATGCAAGTGAGAACTTAAAACTTATATCATGTTTGAGAAAATATATTCTCTCTAAAATAAGATACCTATACCAATTTTCTTTTTTAAAAAACTTAAATACTTTATAGGAATATTTTGATAGAGGCTACTTTATGATCTCTGCTGGTGAATTTAAATGAACACACTTCCAACATAACAAACATAAAACTAAAGAAAATGTGTACTTATGCATTAAGGGAAGATGGAAAAATAGCAGTCAAGCATAAAAGAAAATCATTATCAATAAAAAAATTCCATCCTCAAATTGGCAAAAGTACCCAATTTAATCATGGTATTTAGAAATAAACTTGGAGAAAATCACACCCACATGCATACCTACACACAATTTCATGCAACTAATATTAAAATAATATATAAGTTACCACCATTAATGGTAATGATTAAATATCTGTTTACCAATTCTAGATCTTTTCTTTCTATCTCTGGGACTCATAGGTACTTAACTTAAATGGGCAACAGATTGACTCTTTCCTGTGTGTTTAGAATGAAACACAGAGAGAAAAATGAAATCTTCTTTGGACCAATTAAGTGCAGAAAGCTGTCTGATAACCATCTGATTCATGATCACTGCTGTATATTAGCTGCTGGACTGAGATGGTTTCTAATCAGGTCTAGGTAATAAAATAACAGATGAATGCATTTTAAGATTCTTAGAATATGGTACTTAATTGTAATATAAATTGCGTAATATAAATTATTCCAATTGTACTGTTACCCAAGCTTTTCTTTCTATAGAAGTTAACAATTTGAAAAAAAATATACACGTTTGCTGGATTAATAATATGCTTATATTTATTTATATTTATTTAATATTGATAATATTTTCTATTAGGGTTATTTTCTAAAAGATAATATTTTATTGTCCATCTCAATTTTAAATATTTGTATAAATGACATATAGAACAAGCCTAAATATTTGTTTTTAAAAAGGAAGGAAGGAAAGGAAGAGAAGGAAGGGGACTGGAGAAATAAATTATATCATGTGCATGTACAGATATGCCACAAACTCACTATTCTATATAATTACTATGCACAATTAAAATTTATCATATTAAAGATCATATAACTTTTCTTCCCAATATCAAATATTAAAATAAATTTGTATTAATGTCAATCTGGTCCATTTTTGTTGTCTCCCTTATTAAGGTGTTATTTTAATGTACATATCACCTATCACTAATATTTATCAAAAATTCACATTGACATTAAAGATTCATGGATGGTTTATTTTAACAACTCTACTATTCTGTAAGTAGATTGGCATCCATCCTCATCTTGCAAGGAATAAATAAAGATATACTAAGTAGAATATGTCTTTCTTGATTTTCATCGAGTGTTTTTGATTAGAAGACTGGATATAACAACTTTTTTCCAATATGCTGATTGAACTTATTCATTCAGTAAATAGTTATTGAATGCTGACAATGTGTAAGGTATCACTCTTGGTGTTGAAGATGCACTTGAGAACAAGATAAACATTAACCCTTGATTCTCAAAATTTAGAGTGTAGTTCAGATTTTAACAACAGTAAAATGTCATTCACAAAAAAAGCATAATATAGATGTTTATTGAATTGTGATCCAAGTTGTTTCTTAGAATATGGCTCTTTCTTTATCTTAAATTGATTTATTTATCACAGAGTACTTATGAAAATATTCTGAAAACAATGAAGGTGCTGTTTATAGGTATCACAGTCTATGGAATTGGACAAGATTTCCCTGAAATACGACATGAAAGCAAATGTTATAGTGAGAACTGAACAATGAGCACAGGGATTGGCAGAAGGACAGATGACTGCTGTAGGTTAGGAAAACCACAGGGTCAGAGCCCTCATGCAGGCTAAAGAACAGCAAGTGCTGTTCAGTCAACCATATTGTGCTTTAGCCACATAGGATAGTTCTACATATGTTACCTAAGGTCTTCCAAGTTGTTAAGAAGTACAGAATTTAATATTGGAATAATAGAAGAATCACTGAAAGAAAGAAAAGCAATTATTGTTCATAAAATTGAAAGTCTCTATTTGTTTATAATTGGATATTAAGTCTCATTACACACAGAATTTGATGCAGTTGATATTAATTTGACTCTGGAGAAAACAATTTCCCATAGATCAGAATAAAGCATATTATTATGTGAGAAAGTGATTATTAGGGCACTTAAATTCTACAAAGAATAATCATTTCCTTTTCAGGAACCTTTTTCCTTTGCAGTATTTTGACTATTTGATAAGAATTATTTTGAGATTGTTTCCTAAAAACCTCAATTCTGTATCTCACAGTTCTTCTGAGTTACGATGTGGGGAGGAAAGATTCAGAACCTATGTCTTAAAATTTCTCCATCAAAATGTCAATGGGATTTGAGATTAAAACAAAACTTTGGATTTGACTTCTTTGAAGACAAAACTTGCTCAGTACAATTGTCTTTACTATCAAGTATCCTACCTGCAGTAATGAACATTAATGACCTTGAACCTCAGAGAAGTTTACTTATTTGTGCTGACTCTATAGGGAAGTCAGCACAAACATACAGGTTTGGTGACACCTGTTATTTGTATTCATTTGTAAGTAATTTCCACGTACATTAAATGTGAGTCATGAAGACTCTATAAATAAACACAGGGAAATCAAGTGATGTGATGAAGTTATAGAGTTACTAAAAGATTTTTTCTAAAACATCCTCTATAATGTTTCAAACTGTCTGCATTATTTCTTACTTTCTCTATAATCCATTTGACCTCATGCACTTTGACTTTTAAGAATACATATTATTTTATGTGGGTGAGTCAGCTCAGTGATTTTGTAACTTGAGAAATACAGGGGACATATTGTTTTTAAAATTTTGTTTTTAAAATTCTACCTTTAAAAGTCTTACCTTTCTAACATAGTGACAACCAGGGAAACATATTTCCCACAAATTAAACTTTTTTTGATGTCTAGCACTATAGATGATAGAAAATCAACCAGCTTAAACCTCATGATTATCCTGATATAAGTGCAATATATAGTTTGAAAATGAGTTCAAAATGCAGTAATTGAGTCTCAATATCCATATGGACTCTGTGAAAAAAAAAAACAAAAAAAACCTGTAAGCAAATAAGTCAATAGAAGCGTTTAAAAGAAGTGTTAGGAGGAAATGGATTTTCTGATTTCACTTCATTAAAATAAATTATAGGCTGGGTATCCATATGTATTCAATAGAGCATATGTCATGGTCAGTCTGACTTTAAATGTAAGTTAAAGGACAAAAGTTGCCGCAGACCAGCTGCAGCAAAATAATCGGGGGTGGGGGGTGGGGGGGTGTGACAAGGAACTTGTGTAGATTGATACAGCAGGAGTGGGAGCCATTTATTGTAGGACCAGAGGGGTATATATACATTCCACCCAGCTTATCTTAATTAACATAAACTAGATACAGCAGTCAACCAATAAGGAATCTCCACACTTAATGGCTCTCTGGCGCCACCTCACAAACCACTCCCTCTGGCAAAATGCCAGGCGCCATCCTGACTTGTTTACAGACCTTAACAAAAAGTACCTACATACACAAGGATGATACACATATAAATGTAACATTTTGAAATAATTGACCTTTTATCAACAAGCTCTTAAGCATTAAGTTTTTATTTTTTATTTTTTGAGGCAAAGGATAGAAGACTTTTGCCTGGTGGCATAGCTTTAGAATTGAGTTTGCATAAGCAAAGATATTGAATATTTAGAAAAATAAAATAAAATCTAATAGGATTAAAGCATACTGTATATAAGTAAAACCTATAAATTTCTGGAATCTCTATTAACCTCTGAAGGAGCTAACACAAGCCAAAACATATTTCCTAAAACGTGCAGCTAATAAAACTTTTTTGACTCATATATTCTGCTAACAACAAGAATTTTTTTAAAAAATATTTTTTTCAAGCAATACCCAACTAAAATTTGTCTTTTCTTTTCTCTCATTTCATTGAGTGTGTAGGCATACTTAGTGGGGACTGGAAGGCCAAGCATGATGCAACCTCAACCTATGTATGGACTCAGTGCTGAAAACCATCTATATTTTAACATCTGAAATCCTAGTACCTGGAGAATGAAATCCACCTTTCTCAAACTCCAGGCGGAACTGAATCCACTGAATCTGTGCTGCACTGATACATAGATGCCGTCTTGCTGCTGGGTGGTCACTTCGCTCATGTATTCTGGCTTCCTGCCTAGGAACTCGGATGCTTTCTGTTCTCTATTGACATACGAAGGACCATTGACAAGACACAAAATCCCACACTCTACATTTATTCTTTTTTTTTTCCTGGTCATTTTAACTGTTATTTTTTAATGTCTTTTTCAGCAAATAAGAATTACAAGAGTATTTTATAAGTACATGAATATAGAAAAAAATGATTCAAAATTACTCCCAAATGAGGCTTTTCATGGCCTAGGGAATATAAGCAGTTGGTTCAAGTCCCCTGCATTTTATTTTAAGAAACATTCTTTTGTTTTGCTATATTTGTTAGACACAATGCTTCCAAATATCACTACTTGAAAAGGTGTTGAATTGCCAAGGTAACATACATTGAGAACAATCTTACTATTCTTTTTTTTTCTTTGCTTATACTTTTTATTTTTTATTGATTAAAAAATGACAGCAGAATGCATTAAAATTCTTATTACATGTAAACAGCACAATTTTTCATATCTCTGGTTGTATTTGCTCTCTTTTTAAAAATTTTCAATCATGGACAGCTATGTTTGTGTGAGTGTATGTTTGTGGGTAGTTGTATGTGTAGGAAAGTTATTTCCTTCTCATTGCAGCAAATCTGATCATCTCAATATTGTTCCCTCAAATCTATGTAGACAAGGCTCGGACTCCTTCAAGCCCCCAAAACATAAAATTACAATTCCAGGGTTTTCGTTTTTTTCTAGAATGCAATGGTCTGCCTTTTTTAGTAAAAATGGGAACTAAGTGTAAAAAAGTAATGTTGTAAATAAAGAAGATGATTTAAAGAAACACATTCATATTTAAAATACCTACAAACATTATCACACCAAAAATGAAAAATGGTGGATTTTAGCTGCTCAATTTATCATGTTTATTCAAGTACCTAAATAAATTAAAAATTTAAAATCCTACAAAATCAATACAATTCATACTAATTGCATTTTAAGGCAAATAATGTGTTATGTTTAATTGATAAAAACCAATCATGCTTTTTGTGTATATTTTTATTTAATTTTACTTCATTATTAACATTGCAGATTATATTTTAATTATTGCTATTATTTCTTTCACTTTTCTTCATAAAAGATATTTTTTGGGTGACTTATTTGTTAGGTCAATCAATTTGGTGGCAATAGACATAAATGTGCATATAAAATTCTATTAGAACTACCCGATAAAATGACAATGACAACTTAATGACAGTTACATTCACAATTGCATTAAAAATAAAGCCATAATTTTAATGATTACTTGGCATACTCATGACATGTACTCACAGATGTAAATACAATTGCAACATTTTTTATGCACTTGTTAAAGAAAAATGTGCATTTGCATAACATACATTCACTAAAAAACATATACAATAACTGAAAACACATAAAGAAAATTTTTAAAGATAACATATATGTACAAACTGACAATTTGTCAAAACAAATTTCCTATGCTTTCAGAAATTGATTGTCAAGAGAGTTGGTGGTAGATTCTAAAGACTGATACACTATTTATTTTTAATTTGCTATTTTTCTTCTTTAAACAAGTGGATACCCTCCATTTCCTCCCTTCCTTCAAAAATATATTGTTTATTTTTTCAGATATTCACTTAAAATTGGAAATAAAAGTGTACAAAATGCATTTCCTATTGTTTTGTGTGCATTTATGTAAAACTTTTCTTTAAACCCACAATATATTAAACCCCTTCTGCCTGCAGTTATTCAGCATCATGGCAGTATAAAAATTAAGGGGATTTAAAGTATAGAACAAAGGGAGTATTGAAATAGAGATAAAGGAGATATTTATTTTGGCCCCCAAACCAAATACATGGTTTTGTTCTTTTCTGTTTATTATGCATGTTTGATCTTTGGCTATGGCATTTTTAATCTTCCCATTCTGGAAATCAGGGCAGCATACAATGAGAATGAATCTTGAATCCAATTCTAATAGTACTATAGTTAAGGTAAGTTTCAACCTTCATTAAACGATTGCTTTGCTTTCAATAACTATAAATAAAATTTTGTTTTTAAATTTTTATTTTCATTCATTTTATTTATTTATTTATTTATTTATTTACTTATTTATTTATTTTGGTACCAGGGATTGAACCCAAGGATCCTCAACTATTGAGTCACTGCTCCAGCCTTTTTTATTTTTATTTTGAGACAAGATATCACTAAGTTTCTTAGGGCTTTCCTAACTTGCTAAATCTGGCTTTGAATTTGTGATCCTTCTGCCTCAGCCTCCAGAGCCACTGGGATTACAGGTGTGCACTACCACTTCTGGATTAAATTTTTAATTTTTTTATAAATAAAAATATCTTAACTACAAAACATAGTTCCACTTCTTTTGTGGTGATGACCATAGGGAAGGAAAAAATCTCAGATTATCAACTCACTTCAGAATTGGTCTCACTTCTTTTAAATTTTAGTTTATCCACCACTTGCTGCTTTCATAGATCTCTGGTGCATTTAACATTATGATGCCAGGAATTTATCTTTTTCTTATATTCTTATGTATAGATATTCCTTACTTTATAAATATTAGACTGAGATATGCAGATGAATTACTTTAAAGAAGAAAGTTATTCACTTCTGGTCATCTTGTAAGTATCTGTATAACCTTCAATATTTCAGGACAATGGTGAGCAAAAAGAGCACATGAAAAAAAGAAATATATTTCCACTTCAAAGAGCTCCTTTGTAGCTCAGTGGTTGAGCATTTGCCTCACATCTTTGAGGTACTTGGTTTGATCCTCAGAACTGCATAAAAATAAATAAATAAAATAAAGATATTGTGTCCATCTACAACTAAAAACAAACAAACAAAAATTATTCTTTGTTTCATTTTCATCAGTCAAATATTTGTGGTTTGGGTTTGGGTTTTGCAGTTCTGGGTCTGAAAACCGAACAATGGGCCTCACACATATAGGCAAATGTTTTACCACTGATCCACCTCAGACTCAGCCAGTACTTATGTATGAAGCTTTCCTGTGTAAGAAAAAGTGGCTTTGTGTTCAAATCTCTGTTCTATCATAATCTGAATCTATGATGATTAAATACTCCAATATATTTGATCCTCAATATGGACATCTGAAAATCTGGAATAATTATCCCTTTCATATTTGGATTAGATTTCTTTGCTATGTTAAATTTCTTTGCTATTTTAGTAGTCTGAAACAGTGAAACAAAGTAGTTTTTTGTTTGTTTGTTTTGTTTTTGTTTTGGACATTTTATGTGGCAGGATTTAGGCAACAGCTTACTTTGGTAGTTTTAGATCAAGGATTTTCCTAGTTGCAGTCAGGATATTGGTGAGGGTTTCCATTATCTAAAGGCTTTCACGGGGATGGGAATACTACTTCCAAGAAATCTCATTCATGTATTATAACCTGACGCTGGCATTTTCCAGGAGAGTTCAATTACAAGAACTGATCCATATATATTTATTCATGGAGCTACTGAAATGTCCTAGTACAATTTATTTGTCTTCTCCCAAAGCGTGGGATCCAAGAGAAATAAAAGCAGAAGTCTGAATGTCTTTTGTAACTAAGGCTTGGAATTCATGTGATATCATTTTCAATACATTCTGTTACTTATATGGGCCATTCTAACCCTTTTGGCATTACCCAGTGTGTGAACACCAAAATTAGAGAGTGTCTGGGATTTTACTGTTCAACTCCCATCATTGCTATGTGTTGGAGTGAACAGTGTGTAGGCAGGGCCTTGGAAAGCTTGCTGTTCATAAGTGTTTCGCACATATTACTTTATTATTCATAATAGTGCAATAGAATGAATATTATCACTATTCATATTTTTTTTTTTGTATGGAAATGAAAGCTCCGGATGGTTGAGTGACTTGACCTAGTTTCTCAGGTAGAGATTCAAGCAGTTCTAGCTGCAGAGTATGACATCTGAACAAAACAGGCATGTAACTTCTAATATGCAAGAAAATAGACACAGATCAAAACACAGCCGCATATGCAAACAATCTGGTATTGGCATGAGGCCTGCTATCAAAATATTCAAAATGATTTATTTCCTTCAAAGTAAAAAGACTACAGAATGTTGGAGAAGATTGTTATTTTGACAAAGAAAAATCCATATTCATTTGAGAGATATGAGTGTTTTTTAAATGCTAAAACAGTTTTCACACATCAAAATTATTTTCTCTCATTCAATAACAAAATTAAAACTCTGGAATTAATAAATAATATTTGGGATATGATGAAGTATTTAATTGATAATCCTATTTTTATTACATAGAAAATCATTAGACTGTGAAAATTTGGCAGTAATATTCAGACATATCTCATTGACATATTACAGATGCCTGCAGTTACAAATCTAGTAGAAACCACAAATATTAATTCTTGATGTAGTTTTGGATTTACAAAACGCTTTCTTTGTCAAAGTGCCCAAGGCTTTTAATGTAAATGTGTCTTCCAACAAATGTACTTTTTTAAAAATTTTAAAAACAACTCTATTAAGCAAGTATACCTAATAACCAAATTCTATTTAAAAGTTTGAGAAAATTAGATGAAATAAAACAATTTTTTACGGGGATGAAGGAGAATACTAAATAAGTTGTTTTCTGTCCTATTCATGAAATAGCCAATATTGTTAGTGCAGTTTCAACTAATCCAAACCAATTTTATTTGATTCAGCACATGTTTATCTGGCTGTGTACTGGGTATCCATCACCAGGATCTGCTTGTCTGATTGACATGAAGATGGTATTTAAAGAATTAAACACTAAAGTTTCAATTGTGGGACATCTAGAAAAATACAATCTATCAGCTTCTAAGCAACACTTAATAAAGATGGAAAGCACCTTCAGTGCTTGATAAAAACTTGTTCTAATGTGTTAAATTTTATTTTTGGCACTAATTTCCTATTACAGTTTTTGTACTTCACTCATACACTCATTGTTTCCTTCCTTCTCTTATTTACAATACTTTAAATGCCAGTTTGACTTTTGAAATTGGGCTCAATGTTGGTGAAATAGGATAATAAGAGAGACTTTGTTCAGTTCCACAATATTTTACTGTCAAATAGTCATTCAATATTATACATAGGTAATTTACAAACTATTAAATTCAACAAGTTTTTAATTTTTTTTAACTTATGACTTTTGTTTACATTATACATATGTGTATATATATATACATATAAATATGTATGCATATGGCATATTATATAATAAGGACAAACCAACATCTTTATTCATAATAAATTGATACCATCCCTTAAAAAAGTAAGATAGAAGTTTTGACTGATGTTGCAAAATTCCCAAAGAACCTACATACACATCTGATCATTTTCTTGCTTCAGCAGATCAGCAGATGAGACAAAATCATTGATGGCGGTGGGTTAAAATAAAAAATCAGCCTATGGTTTTTGTTCTACTACTCCCATTGCTAAATCCCTAGGTATAAGTGGTAGGTTTCTAAACATTTTAGAACTGTCACAGGGTGAAGATATTTACAGGATGACAGAACTGCATGTGATTTCCCATGGTGAAAAAATGTATTTAGAGATGATGCCTTTAGACTTAGGCCGCATATGCAGGAAGCAGACAGGAAGCTGTAAGAATGTTCTCACATCACCCAGACAAATTGATGATTAAGGAAATAAAAGTAAGATGAAAATTTGAAAAAAAGGGGGAATGTTAGTCTCTTATACTCTGTATATGCAATTTACTTTTAGGGGTATTCTAAAACAAATTATTGCCAGGAAAATAAACAAAAAGATTAGAATGAACAACTATTCCTCATAGATATCCTTAGGGATAGAAGGAGTAAATATATTCCTAATGAAAATATCAATGTACCACAATCTATTACATTGGGCAAATTTATAGAATCTAATTAAAAGAATATTATACAAAATAGAGGTTTCCAAACATTTTAATGGTTAAAATTAGAAGATAAAGGGAAATTGAATTTGAGAAACATAAATGTTTCTTCTCTTTGAAGTTTCTTTTCTTCTGGAAGTCCAAAATTCCAAACTGGTTTTCAAGCATATTAAATTTTTGAATAATCTAGTAAAAAGTTTTTCCCAGACAGTATCTTTTTTAAAAAATCCCAAAAGTATATCTGAATATACTTGAATTAAAAACCCACTTACTGTCTTTTAAAGTATTGTACAGTTTCTAGGATTTTGTCTCTCATTTTATCATGCATGTTGTAATTACAATACATGTCATTTATTTTAGGTATATTGTAGGGCTTAAAGATTCAATTCACCTGGTATTGCTTTAAACTGTTAATCAATTGCCTGTTATAGGTATTTCAGATACATTAAGTGCATGATGTTTGATTAATCCTCCATTTAATTTAATAAATTACCTTATATGTACTTTTGATTCATTCTCCAAATTACATTTTGGATTAACCATGTAAATCACTTAGCATTTGTTTTCATCATTGCAAATTTTGGTAAAATTATGTTTGCTACTTTAACATAGCACAGTTTTAATTTGGTTATAAAGTAAATATATTAGTAAAGTTGAAATTTTTTTTAAAATGCAGAAAAGCAAAATATAAAAAGATTACACTTTATTATATTTCTGTACCCCATATCTGTAAGTAATCCATTCTTTGATATTCTGGTAAAATCCTATCTATGTCTCTTTAGTGATTTCTTTTCTTCAACATCAAAACCAAGAAATGTTCTGCACAATGCATTCAAGTGTGTATAGCAAGGAGTTTTGAAGGATACTATGACAATGAGACCTTACATCACAGTTCTATTTAGAATACAACTAAAACTGAATATCAGATCCAAGTACTTCAGTTATTTTGCATATTTTAAAAATATTTAATTCTCTCTTTTTTTAAAAAAAATGGGCTTCATTTTCATACTTCATACTTTTTCAGGAGAAAGCAATTAGCAGAAATATTGAAATTCCTGTATTTCTCTGTTATTTTTATAAACTTTAGCATTGAGAACACAATGAGGATGATTAATTATTTATTGAATTTCTAATTCACTATATTACTCTGTAATTTATTCTATCACTAGTAAGATATATACAATCTAAAATAGTATAAGTGACCACAGTCAGTTGCATCACAATTATGTTTTCCTGTAAGCTACCTGTCTCTTAATATTCTATATGGCATTTAAACATACAGAAGTATTTTGATGTGGTTCATTATAGAATGGATAATTTTTAAAAATAATTTTCTATTTTCTGTTGATTTTATGCCTATAAGAGAATTGTATATTTTTATATCATATGATTAAAAAATTTATATGAATTACCCATTCCTAATACCTTTTTTCCATTTAAAACTATTTTATTACATGTTATAGAGGTATAAAAATAATGTCATTTATGGATAAGGACAAATACCACAAATGTTATGCTTCAGGGTCACAATAAAATTAATGAAATGAAAATATTAAAAGAAACAGTTACAGAGAAGGGTTTATTGGGATTCCAGAATCCTGTAATTCCTTAAATTTGACAGCTCATGGAGATGAAAAGTTGAGCAAGGCAGACAGATGAGGCTGTATTATGGAGATATCAGATCCCTTGACATCTTACATAGAGGGGAATAAATAGATCAATTGTGGAGACACTGAGCTTTGCAAACAGAATTACACTCTTGATAACACAGTGCTGTTTTTGGATATTAAATACTTGGCAAGTTTGATCACCTTTGGTTGAGCCTGAAACTCAGGAGCCTTAGAATGGCTCAGGAACTTAAGGGGAAATGGTCAAGGTCATCCAGGGTAAACACATCTTCCTCTTCAAAATCAATCAGGGGAAACACATCTTCCTCTTAAAATAGTAGTTTTGATGTAATATCTCCTCCAGATAGTAATCAATTTTTCTAAAGAATTATAATCTTTGTAGAAACAAAGCCTTTCTCTTGAACTAAAATTAAACATAATTTACAAAACAATGCACTTGTTCATCTTTTTTTGTTTTGTTTTTCTTTTTTTCTGGTACCATGGATTGAACCCAGGGAGCACTTAACCACTGAGACACATTCCCAACCTGTTTTACTTATTTATTTATTTATTTTGAGACAGTATTTGGTAAGTTGCTCAGGGCCTTGCCAAGTTGCTGACACTGGCTTTCAACTTGTGATACTACTGCCTCAGCCTCTAAACCACTGGTATTATAGGTGTGCACCACTGTGCATGGCTATATATTTTTGTATAATAATATTTTAGAGGAAGAAGAGAAGAGAATCTATTCTATCTATCCATATTACTGTCATAAGATCCTCAGCATGTATCTTCATGATATACATTATTATATAATAGGACTTGTCTTTTTCTTCTCTCTTTTATAATCCACAACCTCAAAATTATTAATGATCTTTTATTTTATCTGATGGAATTACTTACTGTCACAATATCCTAATCCACTTGAATATATTCCAGTAATGAAAGTTGTATAGTCAGGACCAATTGGGGTAGTATAATGTCATCTGATTGATGACAGAGTTCTAAAGTTCATTACTGCAAGTAAGTAGGGCATCTTTCACACAATATATTGGACTTCTCAAACTGAGTCATTGTGGCAGTTTAACAAGTTGGAGGTGAGAAGCAAGGGAAATCAAGTTTTGTCTTATCAGTAAAGCATTGAAAAGGAATGGATTTAGAGAGTAGAATCAGGATTCCAAAAACCACAGGAACGTAGTTCAGTATGACAGGCTGAGTAAATATATAAGTCTCCTAGAATAAATTTGCTGATCCTAAAGTTAATGAATGGTAACGACAGGAGACTACAAAAGATTAACTTTGTTGTGAATGAAAGATCTAATTGATAGACAACTTTTATTTTATAGAAAAAAGAGGAGCCTACTATAAAGGTGGTGATGATGATAATGACGTTTCAAAAAGAATACAAAAAAATATAATCTCTTTGAATAGATGAATCAGAGAAATAGACCATGTGTTTACTAGTATGATGAGAGACTACAAAAATGATACAGGGAAAATTTGGGCTTCTGCCTTAGTATATAGAAAACTAAAAGGAAAGTTGCTTCCAACATAACAATGACAAATGATCTAACTAACTATAAGTTCATAATACTTTTTAACATATTGGAATGTGGAGGATAGACTGAAACCAAATGGCTCAAAATCTAAGGAGAGTTTAGGCTTTTCGGAACAAAAGACATACAAAATCCTGCCACCCTGGGGTGACCATGACTTCACACTTCTAGGAAAAGTTTGGCTTGAAGGCCTGTGTATTGGTAAGAGTTCTCTAGAGGAACATAATCAACAAGAAGTATGATGATAAAAAGGAGATTTATTAGACTGACTTACACAACCAGAAGCTGAATAGTCTACAATGGCTGTCTGCAGGCTAGAGAGCTGGAGGAAAAAGTAGGTGCGCAGTCCAAGAGGCTGAAGCCTCAGAACAAGAGGGATCAATGATGTTATTTTAGTACAAGTCTGAAGGCTTCTGGACCCTTCCTGGAGAATCACTGGCAGAGTCCACTTTGGAAGAATAAAGAAGTTAGGGTTTCATAAAACCTCAGGAGATTGCAGAAGCAAGAAATCAAGAACCTGTTCAAAATAAATGGAGCTTGCAGCTGCTGATGCTTCCTCATTCTTCCACTGTTTTTTCCATACAGTCACTGTCCTATTGGATGGTGCTTCCCAAGCTTAGGGAGGGTCTCCACTTCAATTTGCTATCCCACATGCCAATCATTCCTAGACACATTCATTGACATACCCAGAAGACTCTTAATCCTTGGCATTTCTTAATCCAATCAAGTAAATATTAAAATTAACCATTTTAGCCTGAATATTTAGTAAGGTTCATTGCAGATGGACCAGAGAAGATGCAACCCCTGGGGTCTGCAAGGACAAGAACACTCTGCATCTTTTTACAATGAACCCATCAAACTCTCACAAGACAGAAAAAAGACTTGATGTATCCTTGTGGTGAAGATTTTAGGGGATAGGAAAAATAGTAATTCAGGAGGTCAAACCCTTGGCCTAGGTCCTATTCTCCATCTCTACTACAGAAAAAATTGTGTTGTTGCCCTTAACACATGAATTAGAGTCATATGAAGGTGGGGGAAAGAAGGAAGGGTGGGGTAGGAGAGAGGAAGAGACTGGTGAAATTCTGCTGAACCCATAATGAAAGCCAGCCAAGATTAAGAAAACTGTAAAAATCACACTTACAACACTCAGAGATATGTGTATACCTAAGTCCTAACCAGGACAGAAGTTTCCACCAACCTGCATTGGATAGCAATCATGATTTGGAGAAAATAATGAAAGAATTTATTGGGAGTAAGCAAAACAGGAACAGGGTAGACAGATATCTTCTGATTTAATAGTGCCCATTCCTTTGGGATTTGTCCTTAGCAGACTCACTCTTGCTTCCTCTCACCCCTTTGTCAATGTACCAGGTTGTATCCTTTCCCTTTGGCCTGGCAGTCTAAATTCTAGAAACAAGTTGCACCTTAGTAAGATAGTAAGTGCTAAATAATTTTGCTTTAGATTGGCAGAACTCTAATGACTATGTTTAGTGTTTTAGTTCTGAAAATTAATACAACAGCATGTAAATTGCTGTAACATTAAATTTGTACACAATGTTCCTATGTCTAAGATGATACAGAAATGAGTCCCAGTAAATGAAGAGTGATTGCAATATTCCAGCAAGAGAAGAATAAAATATAAACGTTTGAATGTTTTTTCAGTTTTTTGTGGATGTTTTTGCTTTATAATGAGAGTATATTTTGCCCTAAATTAATTATTCCTTTGTGTTTATAAGCAGAAGTTTTAGACATGATTTAGAATTTTACACAACTTACTTTTTTGCCATTATTTGTTATTAACATGACTGTCTTGTGTGAGGTTTCTCCTTTTTGGAAGTATCTGAAATTTATATTGTCACCACCATTTCACAATACTGCTAAACAGCAAATCATTTTTTTTAATTGCATATTTCTCCTATATGTAGGAATGCTTCTCAGTTTGCTATCTTGGATGTAGAACTAGATCAGTGTTGTTGTTCAAAGGCTTCCCCACATTCATCATATAGTGCCACTAAACTGAGGAGGAATCTTTGTTATTCCTAAGGTGTTTTGTGTTTGGAATATTAACCTATTCAAATGACTTCACTTCTTTTAATATCCTTAAAATTGAAAATTCAATTCATGAGGAGTGATTGTTAGGTATACACTGCAAACAAGCAATCTGAAATGTAAAGATGCAACTTTTTTTCCCAAAGTTTATAAAAAAATAAGGGGGGAATGCAATCCAGATTGCAATGATGGTTTTTCTCCAGATATTATGCTATTAATCACTACATCATACCTCTTTTCTATGGGAATCACTACATGCCTCCATTTTATGCCCAAATGACTTTTAGCCATAAACCCAAAGGAAAGTAAGAAAAGAAAAAGAAAAAGAAAACCTATTCATTTACTAATGGAGATTCTGATGGGTTTTACTTTTCTGAAGTCAATTAACAATGTAGAAAATTTACCATAATTTAGTGTGCTTCACATTTAGTTTAAGGGGTTGGAGTGATTTTGATAATTACTTGTTCTCTCTCAGCATGTTTATCCAGTTCACTATGCACATCAGCAAGGCCATTTTTTGCATCATTATATACAATACTTATCCTTTCAGCACAGAGCCACACAATTTTCTTTACAAATGCCAGGGATATGAGTACCATTACATAGCAATTTGTCATAGGAAGTGAGCTCAACATATTCTAGTTACTTCAAAAAGAAGTTCCTACAATAATTGCATGTTTTTCCCATGAGCAATTATTTTATAATATTAGTTTTCAGAGATACATCCCAGTAGTTTCTAACTCAAAGGTAGCAAGTTGAGATGAAAGACAATGAAGTTTTTTTTTTACTCTACAAGTTTTTTGATTTACTGTTTTGAAAAGCTTAACATGGTGAATTTAAAATTGCCTTTGTAGCGTCTGTGGATCTCTTATATAATAATATAACCTAGAATCTGCACTTAGATTAAATATAAACTTGTGTTTTCATGTCTCTGTGTGTGTGGGGGGGATGATTGTGAGTTTTTCTCTTATTTCATAGAAATTCTATGGATATTTTAGAAATTATTTGAATGATATTTATTAGATGCTGATAGTCATTGCCACAGTGACTCATCATCTCTCATTTTTCTAGCTACCTACCTATGCATTTACCTACATCTTCATTCATCCATCTATTTAATCAGTCAACCTAGTTCTCAGTTTTTCCCCCTCCCATCCACAGATATTCATGAACACTGTGCACCTTAATAAGAATGTTGCACATCAAAACCCAACTCAGAAACTGCTTCCAGAGGAGTCCAACTTGTGACACCTGATGTAAGTCTTAACAGGTTTCCATAGGGGCTGTGCTGGAAAGAGAAACTAAAGAATAAAAGTACAGAAAATATTTAGAAGATGATTAAACTTGTACAGATATTTTCATGACTTAGACCTGGCTGATGGCAAGTAATGTTGTAAAATACATACAAACTCCAGAGGTATTATCAAATTAATCTTGATTATAGAATGTAAAAATAGATAAGATTCAATTATGACACAAATTTTAAGAACTAAGAAATGAAGTTGAACTTTCTTGAAAACAAATCAGGAAGATTGCAGATGAAGCAGATTTGGAGAAACCATTATGAGTGTTGCCTGTCATTTTAGGTTAAAATGTCTATTAGATGTCCAGGTGGAAATACACGTAAAACAATCAGACATGCCACTGGAAGTTCTGAATATATTTATATGCAGGTAGTATATGTTTCCCTATCATCTGGACTGAGATTATATTTAAAACTATAAAGTTAATTGGTATCACAGAATGTATATATGAGAAGAAAGTATCCAAGAACTCATCCCTCAGGTCCTCCAATGTAAAGAGAAAAAGGAAATGACATGAAAATAAGTAGAGACAAAGAGATTTTTTGGTGAAGGAGGACAGTGGTATTTACAAGACGAAGGGGGAAAGAGTATGGACCAGGACAGATTGACCTTTTTTTGCTAAATTCTGCTGATGAGATAAAAGATGAAGAGGATTAAGTCTTGATCATTAAATATAAGAAATCAATGGTTGTTAACATTGACATGAACTGAGGTAATTAAAACTCTGAACTGAGTTGGTTCTGGAGATGACTAAAGAAAAAAAAACAATTGAATGGAAAATTAACAGCAAATTAGGAAAATTCTTTGGAGTGTTTTTCTGTAAACAAATGAACCCTTTACTAGTAGGAAAAGTGAGGTCAAGAAAATGTGTCTTTTACTGTAATTCATTTCTCTCCTTGTTTTAGAGGATAGGAAAGGTAGCAGAATACAACAGTTACTATTATGGCATTATGTAAAAATGTGGGTGTGTAACCGATGTGATTCTGCAATCTGTATTTGGGGTAAAAATGGCAGTTCATAACCCACTTGAATCTGATGTATGAAATATGATATGTCAAGAGCTTTGTAATGTTTTGAACAACCAATAAAAAAAAAAAAGAAAATGTGTCTTCAAGGAGGCAGAGATAACAGCATGTTTGGGGAAGAACAATGACATAGAGATGGTTTGCTTGGCAGTGACCTTAAGGATGTGAGACTGTCTGGGATCTAAACTATGAGTGGAGGGATAAGAATCTGAAAAAGAGCCAGTGGAACATGTGGGGACAGATGTGGGTAGATAGGTAAGTTGACTAATAAGAGCTTTTAGTAATCCCCTCATATTACTTCTGGTTTCATGTTACAATAAGAAATAAGGTTGTTTGGCAGACAATGATGGATGAGGAGATGTTGGAGTTTGTAAGAGGGAACAGAATGTATTACCTTCTAAGAGCTCACAAATGTATTCATTGTTCTGACTTACTTCTACATTGTACAAAATAAGTCCTATTGATAAAAATAATAGATTTGCAGAAATTGCTCTCTATATGCATTTGATAAGAAAATTGATTGTTTATCCTCATAATTTTAGAGAGGATAAAAAGTGCTTTAACTTTCTCAACAGCATTCCTTTTAACTGATTTTATGCTTGAAGCAAAACATCACATTGATTTCCCTGAGCAAACTGCTTATACAAAACTATGATGGTAACTCTTCTGGCAGTCCTTAGATCAATGATAGCTAATAAACAGTGTCTACATCTTTTTGAATCTTCTGTTTCAAGCAATCTTTAGTAACTAAAGTAATTTATTGGAAAGATATGAGATAACCCATAGAATCGAAGCAAAGGCAAGAAAACAATTATTGAAAGGGAGTCTTTTTGGAAAGCAAAGGCTGCATAGATTAACCTAAATGATGACTTAACATATCAGTATCTTATAGAGACTGTACAAACAGTGGGGTACTTAATCATTCTTCTCATCCCAGTATTACTCATGCTTCTGTCACATCTTATCAGCTTAAGGTTGTGAATATTAAAAAGCATGAAGTATATATTTGAAATTAAAACTGGAATTGGCTGCATCTTTTTGGTTTTATACCTATAAATAGGATGATGAACCTGGTGATGGATTATTCAGATAATCAATGGAACTTAGTAATGTAAATATTTGACTCCTCTTTATTTTCTATATCTATTATATCCCTTCCTCAATGGTAAAATGTCACTCTGTTAGGTACCTTGTAATTCATTCACTTTTTCAAAAGAACTGACTGAACACAGTCATGACCTTCTTTTTTCATTTCTCTACCCACCTCTGATCACTATATCTATTATACTAGATTTACTATATTCTCATATCTTAATTGAAAAATTCAAAGTTGTAAAAATATTAAAAGTAGGTGTCTCTGAGAACAGAATTTTAACTATTATTCATTTTCAAATATTTAATACATGTAGTTGAACAAGCTGCCTAATTTGTTTGTATAGTTGATAGATATATTTCTCATTTCAAAATCAACAATAAGTCTACTTACTGATGAATTTAATTATATTATTAAGAATTTATATTATGATGTTATAACCAGATCACAACTTTGTTAACTTTGCTTTGGATTTCATCATGCCATTGCCCAGATATCTTAATAATTATCCCTATCAGTACACAACAGTAGAGCAGTATCTAGTCTGTAAGTTTCACATGATTCGTCATTGTAACTATAGTATTTCATCAAGTTATAGGATTCCTAATTTTCCAAATGTGATTCTGCTTCTCAGTTTATCAAACAAAACATCATCAGAACAGGAACAAAATGAAGAAAGAGACAATATAATCACATAATCAGATGGACAAAATGAGCTTGGCATAAGGAGACTGATTCATAGTGGGGTAGGGAGAGGGAGCATGGGGTTAGAGGAACTCTAGCTAGGGCAGAGGGGTGGGAGGGTAAGGGAGGGGTCAAGGGGTTAGAAAGGATGGCGGAATGTGATGGAAATTATCATCCAAAATACATGTATGAAGACACAAATTGGTGTGAATATATTTTGTATATAAGCAGAGATATGAAAAATTGCACTCTATATGTGTAATAAAAATTGTAATGCATTCCACTGTCATATATAAATAAAAATGATTAAATGAAAAAAGAAGCAAACAAACAAAATAACCTAAATGAGCTTGGCATGGTGATGCATGCCTTTAGTTCCAGTGGCTCTGGAGGCTGAGGCAGGAGGATTATGAGTTCAAAGCCAACCTCAGCAAAAAGCAAGGTGCTAAGCAACTCAGTGTGATCCTGTTTCTAAACACAATACAAAATAGGGCTGGGGATGTGGCTTGGTGGTTAAGTGTTATTGGTACCAAAATATGTGGTACTAAAAAAATTTTAAAAGCACACAAAAATTTTAAAAGCACACAAAGTGAGAAAGAACCAGAACTGCCGAGAGCCACAGCTGAGTCGGAATGGCCCCTGGCATTTTGCCATAGTATTGGTTGACAGGAGAGGCATTACTATCCGCCTAGGCTGCTACTTTGGAGTTCTCACACTACTTTGGAGTTCTCATGGGGATTCCCAGAGAGTTCCCATTGGTTAGGGAAGTGCAGTAGGAGGGATTTCCGGAGGAGATATTTCCCATGGCTGGTTCCTAGAGGAGCCCTGTGGGGTTCCGGAGAGTTCCCTGGGGAGCGTGTGTGGAGTGTGCTGGTGGAGTTCAAAAATCAAGTTTGTTCCTGCTTCAGTGGCTTGTGATTTGTGCCCAGCCAGACTGCGGCACAGAACACAGAATGAACAGAGATAACTGAAATATTTTACTTGATTAAAGTAGGTATTAAAATGAGAGTGATGATGTGTATTTCTATCAATAATCAAAAAACTTACTTATGAAAGTTTCTAGCAAATAGACTATAAATTCACAAATTAATAACATTAAAAATTCCATTAGTATTCTTTAAAAATACTCAACTTTTATATGACAATTCATTTTCTATTCTGTAGGTTTTTTTATTGTTTTTCCTCAAATTCCGTCACAGTTTTCAACATTTTTATCACACATCATGTAACAGAATTTAGAAATATTCAAAATTATGAATTTGTATGTGTATTCATTTAAAATTCCGCAGCTATCTTTTTAGTTCCTTTTTAGCTTTATCCGGTCAAACTATTTTTGCTACCTATTCTCCTATCTCTCTTTGTCTTCTTCTGTCTTCTTATTTTGAAGAAGTTCTTATGTGGGCAGGAGAGAGACGTCTTTCCAATTCATTCCTCATCCAAGATATAAAATATGCCTTCTGGTGACACTAGATTGTTGCAGCAAAATAATCTGGAGAGAAGATGAAGAATCACATATCCTTCTGTCACTGTTTATGATGATGGCCTTGCCAGAGTAGTTTATTGGAGCTGGGATCTAAGGCAAACCGCACACAGGCAAGGCCATTTTTATTTTAACATCACAGTGCAGGTTGGGTAGGACTTCAATCTTCAGGTTTGCTCTGGAAATTTATTTCTTTTAAAGTTCCACCTCTTCCTCTTTGATTAATGGTTGGGTAGGTAAACTCACTCTTCCATTTAAAAATAAGTTCCTCGGGGTCAATAATTTAATTTCTCCCACTAGAATTTTATAGGCACAAAATGGTAAAATACTCTCCTCCTGCAAGTAAGTTGTGCGTGTAACATACAGCCTGATTTCATTCTTCACTATATGGAGAACTCCTCCTCCTACAGCTTGTTTGTTTCAGTGAGTCCTGCTGTAGGAGGAGAGGGTTCATGCATTGTCACAACTGGCCAAAATGTTTAAATCAATGACTCAGTAGTTAAACTTAGGATTTCATTAGTTTGTCAAAATTTTTGTAAATTTGTTTATGGATCTGTGGCCAGTATGTAGCAGAAATGAGGGAGTAAAATTATCAGTGATCTTCTATAGCAGAATTTGATATAACAGAAATTCATATAATTTTTAATAGGGGAAAAATCTGCCAATGCTTAAATCAGTCTTTGTTTTAAATAGTGATTTGAATCAAAAATATTTAAATTGTTTCTTTATCATATCCATTATAATTTATATAGATGAGGTAAATACTTATAAGTTCTTGCTTAATTCATTTTCTGAACTTTAACATCCCATAAGATTTCCTACACATTTCTTCCACTTAGATTTCTCTAAGTAGGCTTCTTATTCCTATCATTGTCAAGCTTAAGAAAGTTCTTCCTTTAATTGTGTTTAGACTTCATTTATTCAGAACAAAATTTCAAAGGGCTGAGGGCAGAGTGGCATCTTGGGAAGGAGTGAGCTCTTCTCTAACGTGTGCTGGGAGATAACTCCTCAGATCTCCTCCACACGGAAGGTGGAGGAGAGTCTAGAATTTAGTGTCACTATGTGTAGTAATATTCTTCCTTGAAGATCTCAGTGACCCTGCTTCAGACTTCTTGTATTCTGAGGTTCTAGTTTTGGATGAAATCATCAAGATATACACCATTAATGGTGATTCCTGGTAGAAAGAAAACTTACATAGTATTGAGTATCAGAAACCCCAGAAGTTAGGCATTGGGGAACATGTAAAGGCTTGGACATACTGAGGCCTAATGGGTCAGCATAAAGAAAGTGAAGTCTCTGTTGTCATACAAATGTAAGTAGCTTCCTCTCACTCCCCAAAGTTCTAAATTCCTCTATCCTGTCATGCACCTGCACTCCATGTTCTCTAGTGATAAAAATTCTGTCTGGCAAATATATGATACACATTATTGCTATTTTGGAGCAGCATCATAGTCATCATAGTCTATTTACTTTTTAACTGTAATCCTGTCTCCACCTTCATTTTTGCCATGGTTTAGTTGTGAGGTATCCCCTTAAAACTCTTGTGCGACACCATACAAAGATGTACAGAGGTGAAATGATTGGGTTAGCCTTAACCTAATCAGCATATTACTCTCCTGATCAGAATTAACTGCGTGGTAATTGTAGGCAGGCAGGGTATAGATGGAGGAGGGGGGTCTCTGGGGCCATGCCTCTATTGTTTATATTTTTTCTCTTTATTAATCATTGCTTTTATTTATTTTTTATTTGTTTTAATTAGTTACACATGACAGTACAATGACCTTGACATATCATACATTTGAATCAGATGGGATATAATTTCTCATTATTCTGAGTGTACAGGTTGTAGAATCACATTGTTTATATTTTTTGAGCTGAATTTAGCTTTCTCTGCTTCCTTGTTGCAATGTCCTGAGTTGCTTTTCTCCAGGAAACTCTTCTGCCATGATGTTCTGCCTCACATTGAGCACCAGAGAGTGGAGTCAATCATTGAAGGACAGAGACCTCTGCAACTGTGAGCCCCTAAATAAACTTTTTGTTCTCTACTTGTTCTTGTCAAGTGTTTTGGTCGCAGTAATGAAAAAGATGCCTAAAACAATTTCCATTTGATGCAACTTCCACACAACTATTTTCAAAGTTAGATTTATAGAGTAGCTTAGTATAATTCTATAAAATACAGTGAAGAGTTCAGGATTATTTTTGTAGAAAATTAGACTTTATGTATACTTCTTAAAGACCATATTTGTTTTATTAAATGTTTATTCTCTAATTTTTAGAACAGCTCCTGACATAAAATCGGTTTTCAGAAGTATCTATTGAATTGAATAAGTTAGAACAGATTACAACATCCTAAAGACAAAAAGTGTCCTTTATAATTTCATATCAACAGGAAGAAAAGCTGTGCTTGGTACATTATAGTTTTTCAAGTTGTTATTTGTTTTAACAATTTGGAATATATTAAGAATTCATTCTCCAGGGGGAAATGGTAATAGTTTTCAGTGTGTCCTGCTGAACTGGAGATTTCTATTTTCAGAAAATCAAATACTTAACATCGAGAACAGAGTCTTACCACTGGTAGAAATAAATTCAAGAAGTGAGAAATGCTTGATTACAGACATAATGTCTAGTGCTCCAATTTCTAGACAACTATAAATTAATACACAATTTCCCTAGTATCCATGGAGCCTTGATTCAAAAAACCCCAATAATAAAAATCTGCTAATGCTTGCATCTATTACCCAAAACAGTAGAATATTGACATATAACCTATGCATATTCTTTTCTATACTTTAAATCATCTGTATGGTTCTTATAACACCAAATGCAATGCAAATGCTATATAAATAGTTGTTATACTATAGTGCTTAGGGAATGATAAGAAATAAGAAAAATAGTGTGTATGTGTTCAGGATTATTACATTTTTTTCAAATATTTTCCATTTGTGATTGGTTGAATCTATTGATGTAGAACCCATAGAAATGGAGGCCTTATTTTAGGAGGAATATTGTGATAATTTACTTTCTCTGGCCTGGGGTGTTTTAGAATTGAAAATGTTAAAACTCTGGCTAACAAAACATGAAACAGTTATTGGAAAAATATGTTTTATTTCTCCTGTGAAACAGTCATGAGGAAGAACTAATCTTTCCATTGTCTGTACTTGTCATGCTAGAAGAAGGGGAACAAGAGTTGAGATAGCCATCTTACAACATGTGCTAGAGTAGAGCCAAGTCCAAGGCTGGCACATCCAAGATATATGAACCTGGACACATGAAAACACCGTTAGCCTAATGAACAAACAACCTGGAAATTATGCCAGCTTTGGATTTCTTGAGGACTTACACTATGTTTTTCTTATTTCTGAAAATAATTGAGTCATATTTTTGTCATTCACAGTCCATAGCATCCAGATACTGACAAATGTTTGTTAGTTTCTATGGTGATTCTTTTGTTTGTCATATTTATACATCATTATCCAAAGTTAGTACCAAGAATAGTTGAGTTACTTAATGCAAATGCAGAGAATGAAATAGATTTAAAAATAAGAATGAGGAGAAACAAGGATATTAAAACAAGTTGATGACAAAATAAATTAAATTCACAGATGAGAAAATCATCATCTTTTATATAGTTGCTTGTGGCATGCTGAGAATTTGGTTCTGATATTGCTATCAGTAAAAATGAAGAAAAAATCTTATTAGTTCAATATTCCCATTCAATAAGTTACAAAGAAAGCAATTAGACAGAAAGGAACATTAGGTTTATTTTTGGCTTGGATTGATTGGTTGGTTGGTTTTCAGCATAAGGTATAAATGTAATTCTTCATAATGAAAGCAATTAAAGATAAAGTGCTCCATACCTATAAATTCATCATCATTTCTAATTCAACCTGAGGAAGTAGTTCCGTGCAGCAAAGTCAGAGACCAATAGGATGTATTTCTTGTTTATCTCTCTGTGATAGAAATTTCTGTTCATAATGACTAAAAAACAACAACAAAAAATCCAACTCAAAGTACTTCAAACAATGAAGAAAATGTTCGTAACATTTCACTAACTCAAAAGTTAAAGGTGACGATGAAAGTCAACAATTTCCTCTTCAACATCACTAAAGCTCAGCTTCAGTCCAGCACACCCTATTTCTCTCAGATGCAACCTGTGGAGTGCCCATGGATCCTATATTGTCAGCATCAAGTTCTCTTCTGGCACAGATGTCAGTCATTACTCTTCAGCAAAGAAAAAGCGCCACTCTCAGAGCCTCCAGGGGAAATTACTGAGCCTAGTTCTCAGTGGCTAGAAGATTGTGAGACTCTTTCCTGAAGCAATGTGATATAATTAAACTGAAGGGTTTAAGTCAGCCATTTAGTCTATACAGAAGTGAAGGCAAAGTCTATCCCAGCAAACTTTGAGAGTTATCCAAAATATTGTCAAAATGAATATGAAAGAATGCTAGATAGTATAAACAACAGAAGTCCATCACAGCCTGGGTTTATGTACTAAGACATGTATTTCCTTCCTTGTTTCCAAAATCTGCCAAAAGAGAATACAAACAAAAATAGTATGTAAATAAATCAAGCTGAAGGGAAACTCAGGATGTTGAAAAAATAGTTGGCATAGACTCTTGTACCAAGATATTCTGTGCTTTGGTTTTATTTTTGCTTTTGTTTCCCAGCATGTAATTAATACTGAGTGGATACATTACTTAGGGTTCTACTTTTATTTTTAATTTTTTAAACTTAGAGGACAATCAGTACATAATAATCAGTTAATTATACCCTTTCATAGCATACTTTTGACTTTCAGTTAAACCCATTTATAACAAAAATATTGCCCCCTCCTCTCTATTACAATTAAAATTGAGAAAGGAGAAAAGAGATGATTTGAAAATTACTGTTTTCGCATTCTATGTGTTCTACATAAAATTGTATAGGGTATTGGATGTTTTTGATTGTACTAAGTCATGGGAAATATATCCAGTTCTTCAGACAGTGTAGTTAATCTACACATTTAGAACATCTTTTACAATTTTTTCATTATTTTCAGATTATGAAGGCAAAGAGAGTAGCATTGTAGAACTTGGAGAGTTTCTTTCTTTCTGCAATATGTGAAAAGTTTTCAAAACAACAGATTAAATATGATGGTGTACTTTTAAAAAGATAATTACAGAGATGGATGGTTGAGTGATTCTACACATAAAATTTCAAGTCACCTGAATCTCCGTAACCTTACCTTCATCAATATTATTAATGTAATCTTTGAAGGAGCCAATCAAACACTCTTCCTTCCTGGTACTTTTCTTAAAAATTCTATTTGTTACAGAAGACAGATTTATTAAATGATTAATAAAACATCATTATGGTTAAACTGTGCTAAGGGATAATTCCAGTTATGTATGGAAAGCTGGGCTTTTTATTTCATCTACTTTTATAGAGAGAAATATTCCAAATCTGGAAGAGTTACAAAGACTAATATAAATTGTTCTTGCATTTATTAACAAATTTGCTTGTTTAGTTTTTACAGAAACTTGGTTTTAAAAAATTATTTGTAATTGTTTACTATAACCCTCTAAACTATGTGCAAGTAAGTGTGCTATAAAATACACTTAATTTATAGAGAGTAAGTACTTAGAGATTAGTACAATTTTTAATCTGAAATAAATTCAAATAAGGGTTCCTAAACATGAAAATATATTAAAAATAGCTCAAGTTTTTAAATCTTGACAAATAAATTATATAGGATTAGGGAGTAATAAGGTGGTTTTATACTTTATTATTTCACCATGTTTTATACTTTGCAGTTTTCTTCATTTCTGTGCTGGGTGGCACTCTTTCATATATGTAAATGTTTCATTCTGACCCAGAATGAAACAACTGAAATCATAAGGTTGACCTGACCTGGCGTAGCTTTTCTTTTTTAAAAATCTTTTCCCTTCTGCTTTCCTCTTGAAGTAGAAGAAAGTAGTCAATCCTTAGTACTAACATAATAATTCTCACCTCAAGAAGTGTATGCACATTTAGAGTTCTCCCTTCAGGGGTCATTCTCAGCGTTATACACATACATACACATTTTTAAAATTCACATTTATCCTTGGGTTAGTTAAAATTTGTGTTACTCAGAGAACTTCTGGCATACAAAGCTAATGCAAAGAATAGAAGAATTCTTGGGTGATTAGAGAAGTTAAAGCAAGGAAGCATACAAAATAATACAAACTTTTCTCAAGCACTTTATTTTATTTTAATTCAAAAATTTTATATATACACTGCTTTGCTAACTAATTCTTGCTTTTCATACTTGGACAAAAGAATATTGCGTACCAATTGTTAGAAACAATGTCTTAAACCAAATATGATATGTTTTCCAGCAGAGAAGAGATTGTAAAGATATTTCTTTAATTATTTAAAACAAAACAAAACTTCTGTTTCAAATATGGATTTGACAGGTTGGCATTCATACTCACCTTGCTATTGTGATCCTCACCAGGTATTAATTTTCTCTAAGTTCACCAGTGCTGATTTATCTAAATTTAAGTAGCCTGAAATAGTTATCTTTATGATAGTACCCTGAAGGCCATATTTTTTTAGAAGTTTTCTAGTTACTTTCAATTTTTACATAGTTCTTGCTTCTTACAAAATACTCTACTGTTAGTATTCCTGTATTTAAGTAGTCTTTCTTAGATATTCAATTAAATTTCCAAAAGAAAAATAAACATTCACATTCAAACTTCACATGAAGCGGTGACTAACATTTGGCTAAATTCTGTGATTTATATAAGTTGAAAATGATTTAATAATTCTTGAGGTAGCAATGCAAAGAGGCTTGATACATTTAAATGCAAATACCAGGATATATTTCTTGCCCAGGGTGTAAGTTGGGAGCTCTTAGAGTGAAAGATGGTAAACTGAGGCAGTCAAGCCCCTGGTTACCTCAGTGAGACAGTGTATAGAGACTTCTATGGGATGTTCTTATGTGGGAATGTCAACTTTAGAAATGTGTCTGTCCCTAACAAGAAAAGTGAGTAGTTGGGCAGAATGGATTGTGTATTTTCTCTGGCAACAAATAGTCTTGTGAATCCTGATCTACCACCTGGCAATGTTGGAATAATGGACCAAGTTTACACTCTCTGTACCCCAGTTTTTTCAACTGTCAATTGCAGGAATATTACTATGTGATCCAACAATGACCAACAATGTTATGTGTTGGCTACTGTTATTATCCCTTTTATTTATGTATGTATTTATTTATTTAAGTAGTTATTTGATTTATTTTAATATTGCTACCTAAACTCTTATAAATGTAAATTATTTAATTTGTTGCATGTTTAGTCAAACTATTTTTAATCTATTAAATTTAAAATACTTTCAATTTTTGATATACAACACTTTTATATGTTTCTCTACAAATAATACAGTACAGAAAAATATAACAATCTACAAATTCAGCCAATTCAGAACTAGGAGGACTAAGATTATTTGAATTATCTGTAAAACTGTTTTGTAAGATACTATTTAATTCCCAATGCTATTTTGTGTGTTCTTGATCTCCATTAAATACACAAGAAAAAATTGAAATGTAGAAAATACTAGAAATAAATATTTCTATTAGCTCTGCCATGGTATTCTGCCTCTAGATGGGTAAAAAAAACTGCAGAAAACCTGACTTTTAGAGAAACTTAGCTTTTTTTCTTATTAGAACACCAAATGATGTAGGAAAATAAACCTCTAAGGAATCAAAATCTGTATATATTGAGTGATGTTCCTAGGTCTCTACAGAAAGACAAGTGCTACCTAATTATTCATGGCTGTCACAACTAGATTGCATATTTTTTGAAAGAAGCTATCAATGCCCTGTTATAAAGTAAATTCTCATGAAAAATACAGAGCTGGATGTTTCATTAAAAAAAGATCAAAAATGTGAAGCAGAAAAATAAAGAGGTGAATTAAAGATAGTAAAATAATAAAAAGAAGAATTCCTCTATTAAAAGGGTATGAGATTATAATTTATAAGGAATGGGGTCAATTCCTGGTTTTCCACATTCTACCTTGGAAAGCTGGGGAGGAAGTCATTTAATTAGCCTAAGTTTCTTATTTATAAAACAAATCTAAAAGCAAAGCTACCCCTTCAGTTCTTTTGCAAAGCAAATAAACAAAAAAACTATTAATAAATGGGAGAAATGATTTCTTTTGAATTCATTTTTTTTGAGTTCATTAATCCAATTTTACTTATGAATTGGCATAGAATATTACACACAAACATTATCAATACACTTAAAATTAAACAGAATCCCATCTCCACATACCACAATGATAAGTTGCTAATAATAATGGCCAGCTGTGACTGAAAACACCTTTACTCACATAATGACAAAGTGTTTGATAATATGCACATCCATTTACCAAGATTCCTAAAAGATTTAAACACTTAAAAGATTCCATTTGATCAACACAGTATGTACATTTGACAAATTATGCTGATTCCACCATGAACACCCATATTAATTCTTAAAAATAGGCAGACTTAAAAATCTTCAGAAATCATAAAACTTGAAAAGTTGTTACTAATTTTAAGAATAACTCATCAGATATCTCTTATCTTCATGAAAAAATTGATTAATAAAATTTTAACATTGTCAGCTATGCTGTTTGAGCTTGACAACCTACAAATACGTCTACTTTCACAATTAGAATTTTTCTTGAGCCTTTTGAAAACTTGTCCTGGTTCAGGGTATTTCCAGCTCATTCTATTAGTTATTACCAGCTCTGTTAAAATGAATAAAAAATTTTACTATTAATTTTTATGATAAATTTGCAAATTAATATTAGGCTTGTATGTTTTTATGGCCCTTGCATACACTACTGATCATAGACCAATGGAGACTTATATAAAGTTTGTTTTGAAAAATTTCCTATTCAAGTATATAATCTCAGTAATAAACATATATTAGACTTGAAAACTAAGGTGGACATGTATGAAATAGTATTTTTATGTGTACAATGCGTATTTTTAGAGAATTGAGTAGTTTCTTAAGGAGAAGTACAATCTAATTAAATAGAGATGTATTTCCTCCTCTGGAGATTAAATTTTAATTTCTTCATCCTGTGGTATGTTTAATTCATAATTCTATTCAATCAGTCACTCCTGTTTTGAGAGAGAGAGAGAGAGAGAGAGAGAGAGAGAGAGAGAGAGAATTTTTTAATATTTATTTTTTAGTTTTCGGCATACACAACATCTTTATTTGTATGTGGTGCTGGGGCTGAACCCAGCGCCACATGCATGCCAGGCGAGCGCGCTACTCCTTGAGCCACGTACCCAGCCCTCACTCCTTCTTTCTTTCTTTATTTATTTACCTTTTGGTGGTGTTAGGAATTGAACTCAGGGCCTTGTGCGTGCAAGACAAGCACCCTACCAACTGAACTATATCCCAAGCTCTCAGTTGCTCATTCTCAATTATTTGAATTAGGGGCTGAATAACGTGTTGGGTTCCGTGAACAACAAGATAATAATAAATTAGAACCCTGAGTCAGGAGAGATGGCAGGGCAGAGTGGAAAGAGGTCAATGAGATAGACATAGCATCACATAGGCCTTCCTGTGCTGGGCAAGGGTTGTAGTTACTACAGTGAGAGCAATGGAAATCTACCAAAATGATACAAGAATGCTAACATAGGCAGGTTGTAAAAATATCTCCTTAATTCTTAAAAATCAAAAGATGATCTAACAATTTATTAATATTGGCATCCAACAATAACATCATATCCTCTGGCTCCTTAGAAATTCTAGTTATTTATTGCTGTTAGACTGGACAATTTTGCATAATGTTGATGTCTGATTTTCTTATTTGTAAAATGGAGATAAGACCAAAACATTGGCTATATTGGGTGATGATAATTAAGCCATATTAGATTTTTAAAGAGCTCAGGAAAGTGTTTAACAAATAGATAACACATATGTATTTTCTTAAGTAAAATTTTTTAAAAAGTACATGATTTATTCTGATTTCTATCATATTTATTTATTATGTTAATTTACATAAAATATCACCATTTCTAAATGCAATTCTTTATGTGTTAAAATCTCACCTAGTCTTGGTAAATTCTTTTCTGGTAATCATAAGTTGAGAATGTGGGCTATTAGTCACTTATGAAATAAATGAACTGGTAGTAAAAGATGTGATATCATATGCATTTATAACAATTTTATTGAATAATTTCATGTATCATCCTCAAGTAGAAACCTGAAAAATAAATGTCACTTTATTTTCAATATTAAGAAATGTTTTCCTTAGGTGGGTGCAGTGGTGTATGCCTGTAATCCCAGCTGCTTGGGAGGCTGAGACAGGGAGATCACGAGTTCAAAGCCAGCCTCAGCAACTACAAGGTGCTAAGCAACTCAGCAAGATCCAGTCTCTAAATAAAATACAAAATAGGGTTTGACTCAGTGGTGGAGTGCCTCTGAGCTCAATCCCTAATACCTTCCCCTAAGGGAAAACAAACAAACAAACAAAGGATTTCTTTATTTTAGTTTAAAAATAAAGAGTTTTGAGCTTAACAAGAGAGAACTATATTTCAATTTGTATGAGACTGGATTTTATTTCCCTTGGTGAAATAAAAAAAATTATGATGTGTGTTTTCTATGACTTCAAAAATTATGTTAATATAGTTCACTTTCACTTTTAAAGAACTGTATTTTTTTTTCTTTCAGTATTATTGACATCTACTGTAATAGTGTTATTTAGAGAAAAAAAAAGTAGGAGATGTTTGTTTGTGAGTGTGTGTGTGTGTGTGAGAGAGAGAGAGAAAGAGAGAGAGAGGACAGTATTAATAATATTTGAGGAATTGCTCACATGACTATGGAGGCTAAAATGTCTCAAAATCAGCAGTCAACAAGTTGGTGACACAGAAGAGATAACTTCCAGTTTGAGAGCAGAAGATGACTAATGTCTAAGTAAACAGGCCAAAAAATGTCCTTCTTACTCAGACGACTTGTGCAATTTAAGTTTTCAATGAGTGGATGGGGTCTGCACACACCTGGGGGGCGGAAAGAATCTGCTCCACTCAGTCTGTGGAATCAGATGTTACTCTCATAAAGGATCAACCTCACAGACACACCCATAATGATGTTTGACCAAATGTCCAGACATTCCATGTCACAAATTGACACATAAAACTAACCATCACATCTACTGAAATCAAAGGACCTTGAGCAATCATTCCAAGGGTATAATTAATTCATAAGTGAATTTTTAAAATTCATTCAATATTTAGCTTGCTTTATGCATTTGTAAAATTTCACTAATACACATATTCAGGAAACAATTTCTATAGCTCATTTCTTAGATGATGTAGTCTTTACGGGAAGACTGTTTTAGCTAGATAGGTATGACAAGTGTTTGTTCTTTAGATACAATACTATCTCCCATCACACATGCTCTACTTACAACATTGACATTCTTCCAATAGAAAAATGAGTGTCTATATTTCTTCATTTGAATCTGGTTCATTGGCTTCTGATGTGGGCAAATATCACATAATATAAAGTCTGAAGCCGGTTCATATATGAGATACTTGAAAACTTTGGAGCTATGAGCATCAAAGTGAGAAGTCCAAAGTTAGAATACTCTGAGGAAGCCCAAAAGCAGTGCTCTGGCTGAAAACCAAGCACAGATCTCTGATTACTGTAAACATTCAGCATCAGGCATGTGAGTGAACAAGCGTCCACACGATTACTTCCCCAATAATTAGGACATCTCAGATAAAGCCTCTGAGATTTGCATTTTTCTTTCTTTCTTTCTTTCTTTTTTACAAATTCCTTGACCACTGTGTTTGTAAGAATAATAAGATCATTGTTTCAAACAGAATTTAGGTTAATTTGAAAGGCACTTATAAATAAATTATTATGACAGTGTTAGTAGACCGTCTAAAACATAAGATTGTTTTCTCTGAGCCTTGAAGTTCCTGTTCATGAAAACCAAAAGGCAGTTTAGAATGGTACTAATGGAACAAGAGGACCCTGAAGAAGTCTGTCAGTGAAAGCTTGAAGGAGATTAAGGGAAATTGGAAGGGGAATTAGGACACACAGTCCTAGGAAATCTGACAGCACTCTCTCTGAATGCCATACAGTACTAGGAAATTTGGCTACACTCTTTCCTGAATTAATTTGTAAAAGAGGAAACACACCTAATAAACTCAATTATCAAGTCAAGAAATCTCTAGGCAAATTTTTGAAGATGCCACCTGGCCTTTTCTCTGCTTCAAAATCAAATGGCAGAGAAGAGAGATGAGTTAAGGAATGAATGGTTAAGTACTTACATAGTTGGAGTTTGAAGTGTTTAAATTAAAACCACATTTTCTTGCCAACTTCTCCAGATGGCAAATCATTCTCAAATTAAGAAATAGCTTCTAGGCAATCCAAGGTAGAACTCCAAGGTCCTGTACTAGGAACCTAAAAGATATTTAAGATGAATTCTCATAAGCCCTCCAGACAAATAAAAATTCCTCTATAAGGTTATGTCCCGCAGATCTTCTCTATTAAATAATTCAGTTGTGAAGACTCTGACACAGTACCTCATAGCAGTACTACTGAAAGATCAAGTAGACTGGAAATAATCTGGAAAAAAAACATTTATGGATGTTACACTTACCTTTGGATTGATGCATGAATTAATATATATGGGAGTGTCTTAAATTTTTTAAAGAAGTTCCATAAACTCAGACGTAAAAGGAAAATAGAAAATAAAAGAGAAGCTTTTGACCCTCAAACTTGTACAAGTAAAAGGGATATTTAAAAACTACCCAGAAGTAGAAACTTGTGATTTTTCTTATGGAAAAAGAAGAATGACCTAGAAGGAAGAACTAGAAGTTTAGTATGCAGATTCAAAGGCCATAGGGAAAAACTCTGAGCCCAAATCTAACTAATAAATATTCCCAAAGAAATTTCAGAATAAACATAGACCAGTGATTGTGGCATACCTCTGGTTTTCTCATTTTAAAACTATGAATATCTGTGGTGGTTACAAGTACCTGTCTCAGCACAGTCTGGGAATGCAGCAGAGAAGATGAATACTTTTCAAATTTTAGTAACTGTTATTCCTTATGCTTACACAGTTGTCCACTTATCATCTGGTAGTATTTTCCCTGTTCCATGACAATTTATCAGCAAAAAAATAATCAAAATTATTTTTCTAAGACATAATTCAGATATCCCTCTTTTGCTCAAAAATCTGCAACAGCTTCATATCTCACTAAAATTAAAGGATAATGCCTTCACCATGATTAGAAGATATGCATCTTCTGAACCATAGGACACTGAGTAATTGTTTCTAATATTTTAGGATAATAAGCCCATATCTTTTGCTATGTAGCTTTGCAGTGTTCTACCATTTTGGTTTAAAATGCTTCTCTCCCATATTAAACTTAGCAATGTGATATGCCTTGCTCAATCATATTTCATATTAATAAAGGCAATAAAATAAACTTCTGTGGTTTGTTTTCCTGTCTATCATATTTTTTTCCTGAGGGTAACACAAAGTTACAAGTTCAGGAATGGTCTAGGGGAGCAGATGTAGATGAATTTTATAGACAGATATCAAATTCATTTAGTCCTCAACATCAAGTGGAGCAGTACATCTAAGCCCAAACTAAACTGGCTAAAACCTAGGAGACCTGCATATCCTTAGTGTGCAAACACAATTTTATGGTAAACCAATTATATGCACATCTGTTTCCTCTTTTTAATCAGATGCATATTTACAAATAATACCTCTCCCACTCTTCCACATTTTTAACCATCTTGATTTTTTATTATAAGAATGTATACATGTGACATAGTACATATTAATGTTTATTTCTCCAAGTTGTCTGGTTCCTTTGCTCAAACATACAAGCTCTACAAAAACAGGAAATATCCCCTTCCCACCTTGGTCTATTCATAGCACTTATATTTTTAAGATTGCCCATGAGCCTAGTAATAATCTATGTTTACTAAATAAATGAAACATGTCAACCCATTACAGTGTTACTTAAATGTGAATTTCTATGCATGTCTTTTCCCAGAGTAACCAGTATATTTCTGGGGGGGAAAAAAACTGTTATGCTAATATGTTAAAAGTATAAGACTATTAAAGGTCTAAAATATTAATGTTTTCTTATGATCTGATGTGACTTCTGTGTGTGATTGAACAATAATAGTTTGATTTACAATAAAATACAGAGAATATTTATGCCTAGTTTCAATTTATCTTGTGTTTGTTTCAGGAGGATTAGCTCTGGAAATTATCCAAGTGTCTAATTAGAGTTTATCTTTATAAACATGATGAGCCCATGAAGTTGATATTAGAATTGAGATTTTAATAAGGTCTGTTTTTTTTAAATATTGCTTTAATTACCTTCCATAGTAAATCTTAAAATTTTTGAAATAGATTTTTAAACAATTTAAAGTTTTCTTGATTTAATGAAAAAACAAAACAAAAAATGTTCCACCTGATATAAATATCCTTACATTGTAATTCTTTATAATGTAATACATAGGAAGGTTGTATTAACTTTATTTAAAAATGTGTAATTTTCTTTTCTTTTTTTTTTCTTTCTCTTATTTTCTTTTATTTATTTTTTTCTTTTTTTAAGAACCAGGAATTGAAGAATTGAACTCAGGGGAACTTAAACACTGAGGCACATCCCCATCCCCAGCTTTTTTTTTTTTTTTTTTTTTTTTTTGTATTTTACTTAGAGTCAGGGTCTCACTGAGTGGCTTAGTGCGTCACTAAGTGGGTAAGGCTGGCTTTGAACTCGCAATCCTCCTGCTTGAGCACCTTTCCAGCTGTGGGGAGTGAGGCATGTGCCACCACTACCAGCTGACTATTTTCTTAACCAGAAAAAAGAATTTAATAGTAAAATAGCCCTTTGAAAGATTCTCTTACACTAGAATACCACTTTGCAGATTTACTCTTCTGTATGAATATTTGGGTTTGATACTTTGGAATATGTCAGGTATTTAAGAAAACTCTCTTGTAATATGATAATCAAATAAAGTATCTGTTTAGTATTTCTGTTTAAATTGTATTTCATTAGGTTTTCAATTGTAATGAATAGATTTCAGTGTAAAGTATGATGAGTTTTGAGGGACATACAAAACAATGTAACCTATTTTCATTTGTGCGAACACATAACATTTTATTCCCAGACTTTCCTTTTGAATTTTTCAGACAAATTTTTTTTTTACTATGTCACCAAACTTGGCATACAAGAATTTAGAGTTTGATTTAATAGTACCGACAAAATACAGACACCTATAACAGATATGTCATCAGAGACAAATGTATGTAGTAAGTAAATCTTGAAAGCAATTTTATGTAGCTTGACTAAAGGATCTCAAAAATATAGAAAACATCTAAAAAAGAGGTGAGGAGAAACACCCATATAAAACTCTGTCCTTGACTCAAAATAACTTCCTTGATTAACCTTTTTAAAGTAAGGGAAGGGATTTAGTGAGTGGCATATAGAGAGCAAAATTAATTTTGGTAATTTTAGCATTCTAGCTATTAATAAAATAAAGATGTCTTTATTCCTTAAAATGTATATTTTTGTCATACATGAGAAATCATGATCGTAATTTAAATATATTTTATGAAATATTATATGAGAATTATATATTATGAATTATATGTTATACATTATGAATTATTATATGAGAATCATAAACATGAAGAATACAGTTGAGGGTCACTGGGATTTTATCTCTAAAATTCTTTTATGTGATTACTAAATTCTTACATATATGGTCCTACTACAATATTTTCAGTCTTCACAATTAATTAGTTTCCAGAGACTAGCATTTTCAATGTCTTTTTTGTCTTATGGTATTCTGTTATTGCTACTCTGGGTTTTAGTGGTTTATTATTCATATCGAGAGGCCTAATATTTGTCACTAAATATTAATTTTATATTTTTGCAATATCTCAAACATAATAAAATATGACAAGCAATGACTATAGACAGTTCTGTCTCCAGTAATTTCACTTCATCTTTCAGGTGGAGATCACTGCTGCCCAGTTAACTGTATTCACTGATTGGTAACAATTGTACAGAAAATTAAATCAATAGAAAAATATTACAAAGAATCACTGTTGTCAAAAGACATATTTTAAACACGTTCAGTTTAAAGATTGGCTTTTGTTAAGTGACTTGAGAAAAGCAACCAGGTATTATAGGAAGAAAAGAGCTATTTCCTCTATAGAGTTAAAATAAAGGACATTTTGTTATGTTGGCTCGAGCTCAGGTAAACTAGACCTTCTTATTAGTTATGATGAATCAATGATTTTTTGGAAAACAGTTATGTTTAATTCCCTGATACATAACTACAATTCCTCCCTTCTGCTTTAGTTGCATTTGTCAGGATTTATTTAAAAGTTGAAAATATGTTTTGTTTGGTTTATGTGAATTATTAAATTTTTACTATTAAAATATTTTATTTTGGGGGGCTGGGGTTGTGGCTTAGTGGTAGAGTGCTTGCCTAGCTCATGCGGGGTTCTGGGTTCAATCATTACCACCACATAAAAAATAAAATAAAGGTATTGTGTCCAATCACAACTAAAACAAAATTTAATTTTTTTTTCTTCCAGGATTTTGTCTTATATTTCCATGGATCAATGCAATAAAAAATTAAGAGTGAAAATACATAAATAAGTTGCATGTTAAAATTTTAATAGTTCAAAATTTGCAGATTGAATTTTTGAAGAATTTATGTCATTAGGGGTTGTAATACAAAGCAAATAAAGAAAATTGAAAAAACAAAATAACCTCACCATTATTATGTCATCATGTAAATACCTGAAACTGAAACTATTTGGCAATTGGCAGTTTAGAGCAACAAGAATGAAAACAAGGGTTTTTCGCAAATCAAAAAGCCTCTCCACAAAGGTAGAAGAAAAATAAGGCTGTTTCATTACTCAAATAGCAGAGTGTGATTGGCATTATAGTCAATCTGCTAAGAAATTGCAAAGATGAAGAGAAATTTCACCATTTTTCATAGCAAAGCAGATATGACCATTTACATTCATATTTTTCAAGATAAATGATAGTCTCAAATACTGGAAACCAAGTGTCACTCCTGGTTTCTCTGAATCTCACTTGATATTTGAGGTAATAAGTTGTGCTTTCCACTGACCTTATCCAAAGAGGAAAAAAAATGAACTCCTAATTTGTGTGTGTCTGTGATGCTAGTGTTTGAAACCAGTAGCTCACACATTCTGTGCAGTGTGTTACCAGTTAGCTCTATATATTTAAATTTTGAGTCAGATTCTCACTAAATTACTTTGGCTCATCTCAAAGTTTTGGTACTTCTGCTTCAACCTAATTTCTCAGGGTTTTATGATATCTTAATGAGGTTTGCAAGTTGGAGCAAGTTTGCAATTTTATTGAGTATTGTAAGTTGAAGCAAAACTTCCCCACAGAAATTAGAATCTTACCTTCTATAGCAACTGGAGAATGCGGTTGATGTCTTTCTTCATGATTACATATCTAAAAGATAGTCTAGGACAATTGGATTAGAAAGCTGGTGAGACCTTCAATTTATCTATATAAAGTTTGGCATAGATTCACAGAAAGAGAAAGATCTTACATTGTTTTGAAGTAAATGGTCTAGGAAAATGGAGTAAGTAGAATAAATAACTACAGATATAGAAAATTATTGTGATAAACATTTATATATAGCTATATTTTTAATGAATATATGTAGGGACAAATATTTACATATAAAATCATGGATAATGTAACAGGCCCATTTGGATATATGCATCATTAGGTGATTGAGTTAGCTTTCTGTTGCTATTAAAAAATACCTGTGGAAAACATCTTAAAGGAGAAAAGATCCATTTTGCTTCACTATTACTGAGCAATATCCATGATCAGCAGGCTCTATTTTTTTTTCTGGGTCTGTGGTAAGGCAGTACATTATGGCAGAAAGTCATGTCAAAGCAAAGTTGTTCACCTCAAAGAGTGGAAGGTAGGAGGGAAGGGACCAGGCACAAGATATACCCTTCCAGGTTATACTTTAGTGGCTACCTTTCACCAAGTACTCTCACTTCCTATAATTTCTACCATCTTTCAATATTCCATCCAATTATGAATCCATCAATGGATTAAATCACTGATTAGTTCAGAGTCCCCATGATCCAATCACTATTTAAAAACCACCTCTGAATATAGTTGAATTGATGTAGGCTACAATACAGGATGCTTTCAGGATATTCCAAATCTGTGCTATAACAAGGATTTTATCATTGTATGAACATCGTAACATGCCCTTTACAAACCTTTATGATACAGTCTTGTACATCTAAGCTGAATGATATAGCATACAAGATGGCATAACATATTTTCCAATTAATACAATGAATAATTGTAGCACAGTTGTTGTAAGTTTCCTGTATGTATCTAAATATAGAAAAGTAACAATAAAATTGCTCTATTGCTTTTCAATGTTTTGATTCTTAAGATTTTTTAATTTGATTTTAGTTTAGAAAAAAATGGAATCTATTTATGTTATCTGATATGAAGCATAGCCTGGTTCTTTGTTTGAAATCAGTATGGAAATATGGAATTATTTTACCTTTTGCAAATAATGACAAATATAATATTTTTCTTACTTATTCTCCTTTTTTATACCTGTCATAAATTAAAAATATTAGAGGTCCAAGTCTATTCACCTTTTCCCTGTATCTTTCAAATTTTCCCTAACATATAGAAGGATATTTGTATCTTCAAGAAAATTTCTTCTAGAATTTACATTGTTTATGTTTTAATTTGAAGGTTTAATTCAGTGTTGTGATATGAAGTTTTCCCTGACAACTCATGGGTTGTAAATTTAATCTCATCTGCAACAAAGTGTGAAGGTGAGACTTGTGGATCAGTGCTTGTGTCATGAGGTCTCTGCCCTCATGTGGAGTAGTACTGTTTCTTTACTCTTGTGCCATTGCTGAGCACAGCATTGCTCTCACTTTCCCTTCTTCCTCTCTTCCACCCTACATGAGATGTCTTCATATGCCAGGAAATTGATTGTGGACTTTCCAGTCTCCAGACCTGAGAGAAATACATCTTTTGTTGTTGTTGTTGTTTGTTTTTATTATTATGCATCCAGTGTAAGAAATTCTGTTATAGCAGTATGAAATGCTGTCAGAAATCCAGAGAGGCAGTAAATTTTGGTCAACAAAAACCTATTATTCTAATCACAATTTCTGTTCATTGGCTCTTCTTGAGCCAAATGTCTTGTGGGGTACAGACAGACCGTTAGCTTTTAGATATCTTCCGTACACCTCTGAATGTCACTTTCCAGTCAAACATCCTTACAGAAATTGATAGCCTTAACTCAGAAAGAAAAGTCTCCTATTACACAGTCTCTTATCTTGGGGTTGCCTTCCTTACTCAAATTAAACCAACTTCTTCTAATTCCACTATTTTTTCTTTTGCTTCTCATATATCTTATAAACTCTGCCTCAGTGCAGCTGAAAATTTCCATGTCCAGTAATAAAAAACTAAGTTCTCTTCATTTTTCTTTTTTTTGTTCACTTCTCTCTTACATTACTGATTTATTTTCCACCCCCCCCCCAACACACTTAATTTCGATTAGCATGTAAATATAAAAGCACTTTCTCAGCAAAAAAATAAACAAAAATTCTTCATGGACTCTTCTCACCACAAATGTCCAGCAAGAAGTACTTTAAGAATGTTCTTGTTTTTACTATTCTGTGGATGCTGTCTTACTATGGGTGCTACTTTTGTTATTAATTATTGTGATAATTTGTTTTTAAAATTCAGTTATAACAGCTTTAATCCTTAAATCATGCTCTGATTTTTGGAAAGCTTTTTTTCAATACTTTTTGGAGACCTAATATCTTTATTATTCTGCTACATCACTCTTCACTTATTTCTTGACTCTTTTTTTTTTTTTGGTTTCCCAGTCTTTTCCTTTCCTCTAAATGCTGGATTACCTTAGAATTAAACTTTAACCCTCTTTGCTTATATTATTATAATTCCTGTGAAAACTTGATATCATTCCATTGCTTTAAATATTCCCCAAAAGTAAACTCTGGACAGATTTTTAAAAATATCATTCTGACTCCCATGTACACCAGAAAGCAAAAGATGAAATTAAACTGTTGTAATAATACAGAAGAGGCAAGATGATTTGTTTGGAGTAGAGTAATAAGAGTGCAGGTGGGAATTTTTTTTTATTATTGAAATCCTAGTTACAAATTGAAGAAAAGAAGAAATTGAACTTAATGTTCATGAAGCTTGCTTATCACCTGAGTAATGAGCACTTGCTTTTATGAGCAAAAATGGGGAACGAAATAGGACAGGTTGCATTGGGTGGTATCACAAACTCTGTATTTAATACTTTTGTAGACATGAGAGATGGAAGTCTAGCAGGCATTTGGGGATTTGAGTCTAAACTAGCTATAATTAGAGAATGTAAGTTACAAAAATGTTGAGTTGATATAGAATACAATTTGAGACACGCCATTGTAAATGTAAATGAGATTGAACAGCTACTAGAGCATGTGGGTCTCAGGAACGCTTTGCACTTTCCTCCCTTACTTTATTTAAGCCTATTTATTAGGGTTCTTATTTACATGCACTTGAAATTATTCTGGATTATCTTAAGCATTTGAGATAATACATGAAAATTCAGAGGTAAAATGAGAGGTTATGAGAGTCCTAACCTAATCAGTGCATTAGTCCACAGTTATAAATTAACTTGATGGTAAAGTAGACTACATGTGGGGCTGGAAGAAGTATGTCACTGGGGACTTACCATTGGTATTTATATTTCATATCTAGTGAGTTGATCACTGAATGCTTCCATATTGCTATGTTTGGAGCTGTTTTCTCTGCAAGAACCTTCTGCCATGATCTTCTGCCTCATCTTGGATCCAGACCAGTGGAGTTGGCATCTATGAACTGATCTCTCTGAAACACGAGCCCCAAATAAATATCTCCTCTGTACTGTTCTTGTCAGATTCTTGATCACAGTGATGAAAAAACTGATGAAAACAGAAAGAAAAGAAGAAAGAAATTATCTCTATTTTTTTTCTATTGGCTAAGATTTGATTTGTCTTCCCCTAACATAAGATCTATTTTGGAAGAAGTTTTATGTGCCACTGATAAAAAAGTGAATCAAGTTGTCCATTGGTAAAATATTCTGTAGATATCTGTTATGTCAATTTTTGATTAATGGTATTTTTTAGTTCCAAAGAATAATTACTTAGTTTATATCTAGATGACCTAATTAATGGTGAGAGAGGTATGCTGAAATCATTTGCTATTATTGTATTGTTATCTATTTAATTCCTTATATTGATAGGGTTTGTTTTCAGTACTTAGATGGACCATTGTTTGGGGCATAAATATTTGCAATTATTGAATCTGGTTGTTGGATTATTTTCTTAAATATTATGAAGTGATCTTCTTTTAATTTTCTGATTATATTTTGCTTGAAGTCTACTTTGTCTAATATCAGAATAGCTACTCCTGCTTTCTTTCAGTTTCCATTTGCATTATATATATTTTCCATTCTTTCTCCTTCAGTTTGTGTATGTCTTTGTCTGTAAGATGAGCCCCGTATGAAAAACATATGATTGGATCACGTATTTTAATCCAGTCTGCAAATGTTTTTCTTTAGATTGGAGAATTTTCATCATTTATATTCAATGTTTATGATTTGGGAGAAATGAGTTTTATTTTCTAACATTTTAATTTACTTCTAATGCTTAATTCAGACTTGATTCTCCTTTAATTAACTATGCTAATATAGCTTATCCCTATGATTGTTTTCAGTTTATTTTATTTTCTTCTGCATGAAATATTTCATTGAGTATGCTTGTACTTCAGACTTAATCATTAGAAATTCTTTTTGTTTCTGCTTATTATGAAAGGTTTTGTTTTACTAGATATAGTTTTCTGTTTTATACCCTTTTTCTCTCAAGGCTTGATATACATTATTCCAAACTCTCATGGTTTTTAGGATCTGTACTGAGAAATCCAGTTTAAATACAAATCGGTCTAACTTTAAATTAGACCAGCCACTTTTTCTCCTGTGGGTTTTAAAATTCTATCATATTTTGTTTTTTAGGCATTTTCATTATAATGTTTGTGGAAAAAATATCTTTTTATATTGCTGTTTTAAGCATCCATTGTATCTTGTATTTGGATTTCCATCTCTTCTATCTGGGCAAAGGACAAAAAAGGAAAAGAAAGGGGATGAAAAAGAAAGCTATAGAATGATAATATAAGCTAAGGTAAAAGTTAAAAAAGAAAAAAAAAAGAATGACAGGAGCATTCGAGACCATAGCAGGGGATGTAAGATGAAAAAGAGACTAAGAGAAGCAAGTGTAAACCTGAGCTAGTAAAACACTTATAGAATGTTTCCAGTTAATCCTTTAAAACATTAGAATAAGTACATCCAGATGGATGAGGGCACAATATTATATACTAAAGCAACAAATATTAAATCAAATTGAAGAGTAATGTATGTATGTATGTATGTATGTATGTATGTAATTGATGTTAGAGGTGTTTATAATAATCCGTGCCAAGGCAGAATGATTTCTTATTGAGTCTTCCTGTGTTGCTTTTCATCAAAATTTAGGACCTTTAGAAGATTCCCATCTCTGGTTTCGGATTCTCCTAGAAGTGCTGGTGTATGGGGGATACTTCAGTGGTTGCTATGGAGCTCTTGCCAAATATTTTGTGTGTGTGGTGTGTGTGTGTGTGTAGATTTTTTATTTAGTTGTTTATTTTATCTGTCAGTCCAGGTGCCTGAGGCTGCATGTTTGGAGGGTATCGTATCTGTTGCCTGTTTTGTGGGGGGTACAGGAGCACAGGATTCAGGGCTTAGAGCTGTTGGTTTAATTTCCCTGAGTCACTGTGCACCTGCTCCCCTACAGGGTCTTCTTTAAAGTGTCACAGAGGCTGATCACTGGAGCCTGATCAAGTGGTTGTGAATCACCCCTCCATTAACTGGGGTAGAGACCATTGCTCTGCTTGAGTCTCAGTTGTTACTGCCCATGGCTTTCAATCAAAGCCACTCCAGTATTTGCTGAGCTCCTGGGGAGGCTGTGTTGAGCACAAAGTCAGGACTATCATTTTTTCACACCTGTTTCACCTCACTCCCCTTGCTCATGGTGAGGGGCAGTGGGATTCAGTAACTATCAGTCAGCAGTAATGCTTTTAGATTTCCTTCTAGATGGGTTATTGATATGTTCTATTTAAGAGGAATGGCCTATGTCTTTATTTGTTGCTATCTGAAAGTGGGGATATGCTGTGTTGATTTGATTTTTTTCTAGGATTTCAGGCTCCAGGCCTGGCATGGTGTTCAGTCCACAATTTGGGTTAAACTGTTTGATCTCCTTCACTAATTTTGCTTTTTCTATCATGTTTTAACTTACTTTGCTTTTCTTTCCAGTGTTGTTGGTAAAGCAAACTTAACATGCTTTGATTTTTTTCTCTTGACCCTCACCCTAACTCCGCTGTGGTCCAGGTTCAGGGTTAAGGATTTTTTGTCCTTATTTTCTGCTCCAAAAATCCAACTTCCAGTGTCTTCAAGTCTCCAACATTGATGTGTACAATACTTACTCTGTCACCAATTTCTGGCCAGATATTTCTGTGCTGTGATGGGGTTGAGGGATGATGCCTATTTCCACTTCACTGTCTCCCGATTCTGATGATTATTTCTTCACACCATTTGGATTTGTTTATGCATTGCAAACAAAAATTTCTAGTGTTTAATTTGGGGGGAATGTCTAGTTAGTCTAGTATTTTAAATATTACTGACTTTCTCATTTTACATTACCATAATCTCTTCTGCTCCAAAACGGGATTCCTAATTCCACATAAATAGCTGGAGATGAAGAAATATTTATTCAGAAAACTAAATCAAAGAAAATGAGAATAAATATTCCATTTTCACTATGAAATGTTGTTGAAGCAGACTACCATAAACAGGAAAAAATTAGGATAAACAGGAAATGCTGTCTGCTATTCAATGGATGAAAAATGCTACTTAATGAATACTAAATGTTTTCAACTGAGAAAACTCATATGACTATCAAATTTTCAATTTGATCATATTGAGCCCAAAGCAGTACAAGTATAAATGATAAGTTATTTACTAACAATACTTCTTTTCAGTCATATATTAAACATATTAAAACTGATGCAAAAACTTAGTTCTAGATTCAGAAAAGGTCTTTAGTTTTAATGTGTAAATCTTATTAGGCAATCACTGAGTATTCACATCATTCTGTACTTCTTCAAACTTTTATGTGTGCATTATTGCTCAAAAAAAATCTGGATGTCAACATTAGTACTCAACATATATGTATGTTAAGTTTCTGAAAAAGAACAGTATTGATTGAATGGTACACTATGCTTCTGTTATCTCTTATTAATTATTATACTCTTTGGGAAGATAAACCTGTAAATCTATAAAAAATATTGTCCATTCACCTAGTAAAAATTGCTCAGATTGCTGACCTAGTATTATTCAGGAAACAAGCAGCTCCGAGAGGAGCAGTTGCTCAAGATCCAATCTCAATTAAACATAGGCAGGGATCTCACAGGAACCAGAGAGAGCATCCTGTTAACATGGAAAAAATACTCTCCCAAATGAACAGCAGCCAGAGATTGCTGATGCATGAGGACCCAGGAGAATAGCTAAACTGCCTGAGAAATTCCCATTTCCTGTCCAAAGAAATATTTTTCAAAAGCTGAAGATTTTTGTTATGTATCACTGCTTGAAAGATATTTTAGGCTGTTTTAATTTCAGTGAAACAGGGCTTCAATTTCAATTGAATAGTGGTGTAAAGCTTATCTCTTGTGTACATACTCCAGGCATGCAAAGGTTGTTCCTGCAAATAATAGCAGAGATGTTAAACAATAAAGGGGTGTTAAAATTGAAGGTTATAACCTGGCATTTCATACCTCTCTATACCTGAATTCACAATTTCTGACATCACTAGCTTAGGAATGACCATTTCATATATAAATGAAATAATATATTATATATACATATATACTAATATATGTATATATAATTTTTTACATTAATCTGAAAACACTCTTCCAGGCCACCTCATTGCAGTGTAAAGTGTTTAGAGTCTTATTCCTTGTATCTTTGATCAAAAAATTCCTTCCCCAAATCATCATACAAAATGCTGTCTCTTTAAAATTCAGTCAAGTATAATACTGGTAATGTGCAAGAATATCTTTTGTAATTTTACATTATACATGATTTTTAAATTGCAAAAATTATTTTCATACTAATTCTAATTCTGGAAGTGCCATACTCTAATACTCTATTATTAAAATTAAGACAATTGATAGTTTTCTGTATTCCAATTATATGGTGTTATTTCCCGCAGTATTACAGAGTGGCCTAATAGACAATTGTCTCTCTAATTATTGTCTGGACTCAAGGATTATCATAAATTATTCTAAAAGCAAAATCATACTCATTGCTAGTTGTTTTCTAGTACTCAATTGTGTATGCTCAGCAATCCAATATAATGGTCCAATTTACAACCTTTATTGTAAAGGCTTCAAAGCATAACCATATAACTTAAATTAGACTACTGTGAGGATTTAATTATTTAAAAAAATAATTGGCTATCACTTGAAATATTTCTCAAACTAAAAATTATTATATCAGATCTCTATGACACAGAACTTTGTAATATTCATAAATATTATCGGAACACGTGGACTGTGACAGATCAGTTTTCTGAAGAAGATAAGACTGTACATTGTACATTTTAGCATACTTCCAGTCTTTTGCTGGGTTCCTAAATTTTCTGAAAGGACATATTCCATCCCTCTGCCTCACTTCTAGTAACATATGGCTGTTCTTGACAGACATTGCAAAACATATACACTTGAATCTCTTTCAGAGAAGTTTTGTTAGCTATGTACTAGTACTTTTCCTTATCATGGAAAACCAAAAACTTATTAATGTTTCAACATCAGTTTGTCAAATATCTGATGTAACAAAAATTTTTTATGAATGATGTACCAAAGAACAAATGATATATGTATTTATCTGAAAATTCCAAATTTTGTATAGGAATATGCATAAGCATAAATGAAAGTGTATCAGCTTTATCAATAGCTTGACTGATTTTATTAACAGTGTCTTAATAGTTTTACAATTTTCAGCTTAAGGTACATGTAATGAACTGAATCCTTTTGTCTACCCATAATCCACATGATGAAATTATAACACCCAAAGTAATGGTGCTAAAATGTAAAACATTTTGGATATGAAAATTACACCATTATGAATGGTATTACTGCTCTTACAAAAGGAATGCAGAGATATCATCTGCCATCTTCCCTCCATGTGAGGATACAAAATAAAAAGCAGTTTGGAAGCCAGATGAGGACTTTCACCCAAACCTGACCATGCTGGTGCCCTGGTATACAATTTTTACTCTCCAAAACTAAAAGCTCCTATTTTTATAAGACACCTAGTTTATGTTCCTTCTTATAGCAACCCAAATGATTAATGGCACACGTTATATACAGTGCTTTAAAATTTTGGAACATTCTTTCCTTTTATTTGTAGAGCTCAATTGAATGGCATGTTTTACTATTTCCATTGGTTTATTTTGTAAGTGTTTTTATTACCACATTAGAATTTTACCTAGCAGTGGGGTTCATTTTTAATTAATCATACATAAATGGAATATAATTTGCTCCATTTCAGTTCCTAATACTTTCTCTTTCCCTTACCTCCTTTCATCCCATTTTCCTTTCTTTATGTCTTCCATCTATTTGTTTACTATTTTTAATTGGTGTTATATAATTATGCATAGAAGTGAAATTCACTACAGTGTGTTCATATAAGTACATAGTGTAATTTTGTCAATCACATCCTGACTTTCCTTCCTTTTCCCATTCCTCCTTCTTCCTCTTTAATCTCATTCCTCTTTTGTGGAATCTACACCCACCCCAACCTTTTACCCCTTAATTTGAGCTAGTTTCTGCATATGACAGAAATCATTCAATTTTTTACTTTCTGTGTCTAGTTCATTTCACTTAGCATGATCTTCTTTAGTTCCATTTACTTACCAGCAAATACCATAACTTCATTCTTTTTTATGTCTGTATACAACTTCATTGTGTCTATATACCACATTTTCTTTATCTACTCTTCTGTTTATAGACACCTAAGCCATTCCATTACTTGGCTATGGTGAATGGTGCTGCTATAAATATTGATGGGCTTATATTAATATACTATGCTGATTTCAGTTTTTCAATAACAAGAAATGGGATACCTGGCTCAAGTGATGATGCCATTATTATTCTTTACAGGATTCTTTATAATGTTTTTCCAAAGTGTTTGTATGAGTGTGCCTTTTCCCCAACATACTTACGAGCATTTATTATTATTTTTAATATTAATTATTGTCATTCTATGTAAAGTAAAATAAAATCTCAATGTACTTAGATTTGCATTTCCTTGATTGCCAGATATTTTGATCATTTTTTTTATATATTCATTGGCCATTTTATTTCTTCTTGATAAATGTCTGTTTAGGTTTTTTTATTTTTCTCACTTATTAATTGCTTTATTTTGTTTTGTTAGGGTTTTTTGAGTATTTGTATATTCTGTATATTAATCCCATGTCAAAGGATTAGTTGGCAAAGATTTTCTCTAATTCTGTAAGCTGTGCCTTCACACTCTATTGTTTCCTTCATTGTTCACAACATTTTACATTAGGTATTATTTCATATATTGATTCTTTGTCTAGTATCAGAAAACTGTATTTATTTGGGTCTGTCTCTGTGTTTTTATTCTCTTCTTTGGTCTTCATGTCTGTTTTAATTCAAGTACCATGCTGTTTTGTTACTGTAGCTCTGTTGTATAAATTGAGATCTGGGATTATGATATCTTCAGCTTTGTTCTTCTTGATCAGGATTGCTGTGGCTCTTCTAGGTCTCCTATTTTTACAAATGAATTTCATAACTGCCTTTTTTTAGTTCTGTGAAGAATATCATTGGCGTTTTGATGGGAATTAAATTGCATCTGTATAACTTTTTTGATACTATGGAATTTTATTTTTTCACATTTATTTTATATATATATATATATATATGACATCAGAATGCATTAAAATTCTTACACATATAGAGCAAAATTTTTCATATTTCTGGTTGTATACAAAGTATATTCACATCAATTTGTGTTTTCATACATATACTTTGGATAATAATGACCCTCACATTCCACTATCATTTATAACCTCATGCCCCCTCCTTTCCCCTCCAATCCCTCTGGAGTTTGTCTATTCCTCCCATGCTCCCTATCCCTACGCCACTATGAAGCAGCCTCCTTACATCAAAGAAAACATTTGGCATTTGGTTTTGGGGGATTGGAAAACTTCACTTAGCATCACCTTCTCTAACTCCATCCATTTACCTGCAAATGCCATGATTTTATCCTTTATTGCTGAGTAATATTCCATTGTGTATATATGCCATAATTTTTTTATCTATTCATCTATTGAAGGGCATCTAGGTTGGTTCCACAGTTTAGCTATTGTGAATTGTGCTGCTATAAACGTTGATGTAGCTGTGTCCCTGTAGTATGCTGTTTTAAATCCTTTGGATATAGACCAAGGAGAGGGCTACCTGGGTCAAATGGTGGCTTGTACTATGTCATTTTCAGAATATTTATGCTGACTGTCCAAGAACATGTGAGGTATTTCCATCTTCAAATATCTCCAAATTCTTTCTTCAGTATTTTATAGTTTTTGTTGTTGAAGGTTCTCAGTTTCTTGGTCAGATTTATTATCAGTTTTTATAGTTGTTTTTGAGGTTATTATGAACACAATAATATTCATGATTTCTTTATCAGCATATAGATTATTAGAATACAGGAATAAAACTTATTTGTAAGGATTGCTCTTTCATCCTGGTACTTTGCTGAATTCATTTTTGCTTTTCATCTTGAGATGTCTTCTGCCTGAGGACATTTTGTACTTTTTTTGAATGGGGATTCTTCTAGAAAAAGGATCATATCATCAGCAAACAGAGAAAAATTAACTCCTTTTCTTATTTCTATATCTCTAATTTTCTTTTCCAGCTTGATTATAATTTTGAGTGACTCTTTTGAATAATAGTAGTGAAAGTGAGTATTCTTTACTTGTTCCTGATTTTATAGAAATTATATTCAAATTTTCTTTGTTCAGTATGATGTTGATTTTGGGCTTGTGATATACAGTATTTATACTGTTGAGATAAGTTCCCTCTATACCTACTATTGCTAATAGTTTTAATATGAATGAGTGCAGAACTTTGTCAAAGACCTATTATTCATCTATTGAGGTAATTCTAGCATTCTTGCCCTTACTTTTATTCATGTAATCCCTTATATTTACTAATTCTCAAATGTTGAAACAAAATTTCATTCCTGTGATGAAATTTACTTGATCATGGTGTACCATTATTCAATATGTTTTGGGATCACGTATGGTAATATTTTACTCAGGAGACTTGCATCTATATTCATCAGAGATATTGCTCTGTACTTTTCTTCCCTGGATTTGTCTCTCTTTTTTTTTTTTTTTTGTATCAGGGTGATACTGGCTTCAAAGGATATGTTTGGGAGTTTTCCCTTCCTTTCCATTTCATGAAATAACTTGAGGAATAGTAGCATTCATTCGTTTTTAAGTTTGCTAGAACCTGGCTGGCCCTGGGCTTTACTTGTTTGGAAGATCTTCCATTGCTGCTTCAATCCCATTATTTGATGTTGTTATCTTTAAGTTTTCTATATCTTTCTGGTTCAATCTGGGCAGGTCTATGTGTGTAGAAATTTTTCAGTGTTTTTCCTAGTTTTTCAATTTATTGGAGTATAACTTTTTCAAAATAAATTCAAATTATCCTCTAGATCTCACAACTGTCTGTTATGATATTTCCTTTTTGTCTTTAGTTTTGTTCATTTGGGTCTTATCCCTCATTTTTTGGTTAGTTTGGCTAAGGGTTTTCAATATGGTTTATCTTTTCAAAGAAGCACTTCATTGTTGCATTTACCCTTTGTGTTTTTTTATTCTCAATTTTATGAATTTCATTTCAGATTAATTATTTCCTGTCTTCTACTGATTTTAGAATTAGATTGTTCTTCCTTTTCTAGGGCCTGGAGGCATAACATTAGATTATTATTATTATTGTATTTGATCATTTATTTTGTATCTTTCTTTCTTTTTTATTTTTTTTAATGTGGGCATTCAGTGTTATATACTTTTCCATTTATTACAGCCTTCATAGTGTAATTTGAATTTGAAATGTTGTTCCTAAGTGCCGGGGGGTGATGAATGACTTGTATACCTTGATACAGCAGGAGTGGAAGCCTTTTATTGTAGGACCTGAGCGATATTTATACATTTTACACAGCTTATCTAATTAGCATAAAATAGATATAGCAGTCAACCAAGAAGGAATCTCCACACTTAATGGCTCGCTTTTGTTACTTCACAAACCACTCCCTCTGGCATTTTGCCAGGCGCCATGCAGACTTGTTTACAGACTCTAACATTTCTTGGCAAAATACCAGGTGCCATCCTGACTTGTTTACAGACCTTAACATTTCCCCCTTTTGTTTAATTTAAATAAGGACCATAGTGTTTTTTACAGAAACACCATAAATAACCTGCTACAAACAGAAAGGGAGGATACAAAATGTTACAATTCCAAGCTAATTGATGGCTCCATGCAAGAAGCCCTTGGAAAAATTATACCAGCAATGACACTGTTAGCAAAAATACCGAGTTACAATTTGTTATAGATTACAGTTTGTTGTCTCAGTCCAGATAAAGCAGTGTCTCAATAGATTAACTCACAGTCCAGGTAAATCACAGTCCAGGTAAGTTCTGCAGGCAGCTAGCTTAAGTTGTAGCAGCAGAAACAGCAACAGCTCCGAAGTTTCGTCGGGTTCTCAACCGAAGTTTCTTTCAGTTCTCAGCCGAAGTTTCCTCCGGTTTTCAGCAACACTGTAAATTCTTTTACCTTTGTTTTCACCAGCACTGGGATGAAGGCAGGAACTCCGGATGGCTAAAGAAAATCCTGTAGCATTTCACTAAGAAAACAACCTTCTGAACAATTTAGTACATTATTTCAAGGTTTTTTATACATTTGAAATAAGTCTTAATAGTACTCATTACTCATCAGCCTCCTGGTGTGGGAGACCCATTGTAGTTATTGGCCTTGGAAATGATCAAACTTCAGGGACGCCAGTAGAGTCTTCTGCCAGCTGTAGCATCCCAGGCAGCCCCAGATGGCCCTGGGGAGAGTCCCAGACTCAAACTGCTTCCAGGCACAGGGAGCAAAAGCCTGCGAGACTGTGCCTCCAGGTCAGGTCTAGATTTGGGCTCCTAGTGGTTATCTGCTCCCCTGGGCAGGGGGGCGGGGAAGAGCCTGCAACTGCCGCTTGGAAAATTCTTGCTGCGCCATGATGGGCTTGGGCAGGTGGCAGCCGCCTTGTCGTTTCACGTACCCTCCTGTATGGAAAAGTATTCAGTAATAGCCTTTTGCTGCAACTTTTTTCTTGATAATCCTTCTTCTTCTGAACTTTCTTTTTCTTTCTGACTAGAATTTCTGGGCTTTTATCAACACATGCCCTAACTATTCTTGGTTCCACTGGGGTGCCTTTTTCCCTTATCAATTTACTTTTCACCCCTTCCATATTTTCGTCACAAAGACAATACAACATTTCAAGACAAAACAAGACACAAACATACTGTATCAATCTTCTCCATTTTCTCTAAATGGCCATTTTTCCTCTCGCCTTATCTGCCTAGGGATGAGCAGATTGCTCCCGTCCTATCTATGGACGGGCAGCTTTTTTCGTCACTTACCCCCGAGTGTCCCGGGGTTCCCCGTACGGGCCACCATCTGCCGGGGCGGGGGGGAGGTGAAGAATGACTTGTATACCTTGATACAGCAGGAGTGAGAGCCGTTTATTGTAGGACCTGAGCCATATTTATACATTTTACACAGCTTATCTAATTAGCATAAAATAGATACAGCAGTCAACCAAGAAGGAATCTCCACACTTAATGGCTCGCTTTTGTTACTTCACAAACCACTCCCTCTGGCATTTTGCCAGGCGCCATGCAGACTTGTTTACAGACTCTAACATTTCTTGGCAAAATACCAGGTGCCATCCTGACTTGTTTACAGACCTTAACACCTAAGTTCTTACTTGTTTCTAAAAATTTCTTGATTTCAGGAATGGGGTTGTAGCTCAGTGGTAGAGTGCTTGCCTAGCATGCACTGGGTTTGATTCTCAGCACCACATAAATATAAAATAAGGATATTTTGTCCATCTAAAAAATCTTAAGACAGCTAGAAAGCCTGGCTTGAGGAAGTAACCGCTTGAGCTAAAACAGTAGATGGGGTAGACAGAGAAGATGGGAGGGGAGGGGAGGGGGGATAGTAGAGGATAGGAAAGGTAGAAGAATACAACAGTTACTAATAGGGCATTATGTAAAATTGTGGATGTGTAACCAATGTGATTCTGCAATCTGTATTTGGGGTAAAAATGGGAGTTCATAACCCACTTGAATCTAATGTATGAAATATGATATGTCAAGAGCTTTGTAATGTTTTGAACAACCAATAAAAAAAAATTAAAAAAAATAAAAAAATAAAAAAATCTTAATAACAAATATTTATAAAAATTTTCTTGATTTCTTTCCTCATTTATCTATGATCCATTCCTCATTTAAAAAATGTATTTTTCAATCTTCATATTGTTTTGTAATTTTTATATTTTTTCTTGCTATTGATTTCTACTTTTATTCCATTGTGATCTCATATGGAAAGCTGGATTATACCATATTTTTTTAATTTGCTAAGACTTACATCATGACCTAAAATATGGCCAGTTTTAAAGAATATTCCATTAATTGATAAGAAAAAAGTAAATTCAGGTGTTTATTGGTGAAATATTTCATATATTGTTGAGGTACATCTGGCTTTTAGTTTTACTTAGATCAGAAGTAACTTTATTGATTTTATTTCAGGTTGACCTATTAGTGAACAGGATGTGAAAATCACCCAGTATTTTTTTATTGTAGCTGATCTAAGGTTTGGTGTCAAGTTAGTATTTTTTTGTTTGTTTGTTTTGTTTTTTTAATTGGGTGAATTAAGATTTGGAGCATGACTATTTTCTATCTTTATATCTTCTTGTACTCTGCCCTTTAGCAGTATATTGTGACCTTGTGTCTTCTGATTGATTTTTGCTTGAAATCTGCCTTGTCTGATATAAGCATAGCTACTCATTCTTGTTTTTAGATTCTATTTGCATGAAACATTTTTTCCATCCTTTTACTTTTAGCCTCTGGATGACTTTGCTTGTGAGATAAGTGCCTTATAAAGAATGTATACTTAGATCTTGTTTTTTTAATCTATTCTGCCAATCTATTTCTTTCAATTTTGAAGTTGAGACCATTTACATTCAGTATTTTCATGGGTAGATATTTGTTATTTCCTGCTCTATTTAATTTGGTCTTAATTTTCACTTAGTTTTTCTTCTAGAGAGTGGTATCCCTTTGAGATCCTTAGTATTCATTTTTGAGTATATATATATATATATATATATATATATATATATATATATCTTTAAATATTTTTGTAGTGCTGTCTTAGTAGTTTAAAAAATCCTTTAGTTTATCCTCATCATGAAAAATTATTTTATTTTAATTCAGTTCTGAAAGATAGTATTGTTCGATATCGAAAACTTGTCTGGGAATTTTCATTTTTCTTTCAGTTCTTTTAATATCTCATTCCAAGCCCTCCTTGATTTTTGGGCCTGATTATAGAATTCAGAAGTGAAACTTACTGATTTATTTCCAAATGTTTATTTCTGAATGTTTTCTATTGTGGCTTTTAATATCATTTTCTTATTTTCTATGTGAGACATTTTGATTATGATGTGTCTTAAAAAAGTCTTTTATTAATTTTGTCCATTTGGGATTCTATGTGCTTCCTGTATGTGGAAGTCCATCTCATTTCTAAGGTAAGGTAATTTTTTGCTGTTATTTCCCTGAAAAGTTTATTAATGCCTTTAGCCTGTATCCCCATGTTCCATTCTATCCCAATGGCTCTCAAAATTGGTTTCTTGATTTCGTCCCAGAGTGCTTGCACATTATGATCATGATCTTTTATTTTTTTCCCTTTATTTCATACAGAATATATAAGTTAATACACCCTATTTTCAAGGCCTGAAATTCTGTCTTCAAGAACTTAAAATGTATTTTCTACGTAATTTAATGTTTGGTTATATCAAATTAATGTTAATCTGATTCATTTGATGTTTCATTTCTAGAATCATTGATTATTTTATTTTTAGTATCTCTCAATATTTTTTTAAAATAGACTTTCACCTCCTACATTTGCCCTCTATTAACTATTTGGGTCTTCTTTTAGCTCATTCAATACTTTAATAATCAAGTTTTTATAGTTTTTTTTTTTTCCTGTAATTTTATTCACTTCCATATCTGTGGGTTCTTTTGTTGAGGGATTACAAATTTGATTGCAAATTTGGTGGGAGGGCATTTTCATTTTACCTGTTTCCTCCTATTTTAGAGGACTTAGACTTGTGTATTTGTTGAGATGAACTCCTCTTCCTCTTTTATCCTGTTTCATTTGGTGTGTAGTTTTTCTTTGTTCTTGGGACTTCTTTCTCTTTTTTTTTATGTATAAGCAGATATCCAGGAGTGAAAGCTCAGATCTATGTCTAGCAGTTCATATTTGGGATCTGGTTGTTGGGTCAGAGTTTTTGTCTCTCTCATGGTTGTTAAGTTTGAATTCTTTGTGTTTCTCACCCAACTAGCATCTCTGTTGCTGAATCTCAAGGTGATGACCAATTGGAGAGTGCACTCTTTCTCCAATCTGCCATTTTTGATCCTCCCTTTATTTTTTTTTTCAAAAAAGCATGCAAAATATTTTTTTCTCTCAATTCTAAGTATTATTTTTTTTTCTTCAAGTATAATTTTGTGTTTTGAATTTAATGTTTCTCTTTCCTTCTATATGCCATAAATTTTTTAAAAGCTCATGTGTCCTTTTGAGAAATGGCTGTTGGAACAAGCTTTGCAGCATTTCTTTAGCATTATTTCATTGGGTATACATACAAATACGTCCTCAGTTCCATAATATTTCTCTGGTAATTACTGGAAATTTACTTTGACTCTCTAAAGTTATCATTTTTTTTTTGTAATGCAAAAATTTTAATCATTACAAAATCTGTTTTACATAGGACAAGACCATGACACATGGCAAATCTTGTGAACCAATATTTTCAATTTCTAAACAAGCAGGATGCTACTCCAGTATAGATGAACTACATGATAGTGAAATGAAGCTACTGTCTCCTCACACCTGCAAGGTATTTGGGTCTTGCTGACAGTCTTTGCTGTACTAACTCAGGAAAAACAATGCCCACCTGCATTCCATATTTTCTGCACTCTACTTGTCAGGCTACTGCTGAATTTCATTAGACATAAAGTTTCTTCCAGTTTTTCAAACAAACATAAAAACTAAATCAACTGCACTATGATCACTATTTTTCTTGGTCAAGGATCAACATGTAAGCTGTTGGAACATCACTCTTGTAAATTCGTTCATATTTCTCCAGTAATTCTTGTAATTTCCTTCCCCTAGTAGTGTTCTTCATTTCCCCACCACTTGTAACTCTGATGTTATGGACACTACATCTTCTCAGGTGTCAATATTGTATAATCACCAAGAAGTTTTTTCTGGTTCCTAACAGATGTTCCCATTCTTTTACATTACATATACTTCACATTGATATGTAGTATTATTTTTTTCCTTATTCCCAAACTATCTTTCCTCTGTCATTTTACAAATTCCACTGTTATGCTACATTGGTATATTTTACTACATAATCCTCCTATTTCATGGATATAATGTTAATATATGCAGAATTTTCTCCAACTCACCAGGATAACTTTATGTTTTTAGAAAAAAAAAATTACATCTTTAAATAACTTTCTTCCATTTTTGACACCATTCTATGGACAATGCTGGTTCAGTGGGAACTAAAACATTCTTGAATTTACTCTTGAATTTCTAAATGGCAAATCATATTTTACCCCTACCGGTATAAGATTTTACATAACTAAAATTCATAGACCATTTTTTATTTGTTCTTTCAGTTGTATTAACTCAATTGTCTTTCCATCATTTTGTAACTTTCCTGGAAATACTTGTCATGTATAAATTATCTCTGCAAATTTTCTCAACTTGACCTCATACCATACAACCAAATATTGCTGTATATTTTAGTAATAATCCTTATGAAAACTACTTTATAATCTCAAATTATTTTTTGTGATGCTCTAGGAACATGATTCTTTGTTCACTCTTCATGATTATTTCAGTTATCGCAACAAGAGATTTTCAGTTGTTTTCCTTTGATTTCTTCCCTATAAACTGATCTTTCTTTACATTAAAAATGATAATAAAAGCCATAATATCGTAATTTCACAAAATTTCACCACTAAAATTGATATTTTCCATCTTCCTCTTCTCTTATGCAATGAGACAGGTGTCTTTACTTAAACATAATACTTCCCTTTGCACTAAAATTATCTGTTCCATCCTCTTATTGGAGGCAGTGGTTGTCATTCCCCATACTTTCTGAGAACACAAAATACTTTTCTATTGTAGTTTATATAAATTATTTTAAATAATATTGTGATTATCAAACAAATTAAGTACAATATAAAATGGTTTAACTCAAGTGTAATCTTTTAATTTAATCAATCTCTAAAGAAATGTTTTATGCATATTATATATATAATCTTATATATAATATATGTATATATATTTCCTAATAAAATGCTCTAAAAATGTGCCTTAAATACTCTTCTATAATTAAAAAATTGTATAGGGAGAAGATGAGATTATTTAGTGAATAACACTAATTTTTATCACAGAAATATTGTGAATTACATACTTTTATCTTCACAGACCTAGGATCATAACCTAACTATGCCATTTTTTGTTCTTTGATATTTATCCCATTGTTAATTTAAAACGATATTACCCAGTTTTGATGTCATATAATGTGTGAACCTATATAAAAATGCTCTTTGAAATCAGATAGCCCTGAGATTGACATTGGCTCATCTATAAAAACAAACTTTTGCACAATTAACTTAATATGCTGATGTGTATATTGGAATAAAACATAATTTATAAGCATTAAATGTAATGTAATAATGTATATGAAAACTTGCTTATTGAATGTACACAGGAAATACCAAGTTAATACCAATTGTTACCACTCTTATAAAAAGTATTGCCAAAAATGTTCAACCATATTTAACCAATTATTCATCAACTATTTCTTATCCAGAAGATCAGTATTATTATTTTCTATCATATAGTACTTATGCTGTCAATTTTCCATCAATTTGAAATTATTTGTAATATTTGTTCAAAATCTACTACATGCTACTCATTCAGCACATATACAAGAATCCAAACATAAAAAAGAGCATCTATAAAAATGTGGTGTTTACTTCTGTTTTCAAGGGATAACATCTATTTTATCATTTTAAGGACTACTTCATTCTTAACTACCTGATTTAAAAATATGATTTATTAATAAGCATTGTGTTAATTATGAACTGCTGAATAACAAATTGTGAATGATTAAACTCAGTGGCTTGAATAAACACATATTTATTATTTTAGTTTCTCTGCATTGGGAATCTAAGCATGAATTCTAAGCATAAATGAACTTTCTACTGTGAACCAGGGACTGGATCACCTTGGAGTCCGGCTATCTCCAGAGCTGGAGTTTTATCTAAGACTAGAGTACGGAAGAATCACTTTCCAACTTCTTATGGCTTTTGGTAAGAGCTAGCTCATTATTCTGAATTTAGAGACACATGTTTCTCTATCAATGGATGATTGCACCTCACTTTCTGCTGATACATGGTTAGGGGCAACCTTCAATTCCTTATCTCATAAATCTTTCTTTTTTCCATAATCATTTGCTTCCTCACAGCCTGTTTTTAAAAAAAACCCATCAAGCATAATAATAGAAGTAATATTGCACCATCTTTGCCATGTTCTGTTAATTATAAAATCAGAGTTCAAAGGGCCAGTATTTTAAAAGAAGGTGGATATCAAACCTGGGGTTAATGTGAGTCATGCTAGTCTTAGATAAGCATTCATTTATTCTTTAGTAAAATATATTGTTAACTGAACAAATTGAGTATAAGTAATTGATAACAAACATATTTTAGTATGCTTCCTGATTTTTTGAGAAATCATTTGAAACTGTATAAATAATATGCAACGTAGATTGCCAGTATTCGAATACATCTTAGGAAAAGTGAGCTAGTAGAATGCACTGCAGATCTTTCATTTGGTTGGGGTAATGTGTTGATTTTATAAAATTAATAAATAATAAGCCAAGTCAGTTTAGTGGAAACTTTAGGGCTGTTTGTGGATAAATTTACCAGATAGAACATCCTGTTCAAAAAAAATAAATTACTTGTAACTCCCACCCACTTTATATAACATTAAAGTCTTTTTGATTTTTGGCTAACATAATTATTATTTTTAAAATTTATTTTAGATCTAAGACATCTGCTATGCCACTGAGGTCTATTGATTACAATAGAAAATTCTCAGTCAGAGCTCTCTGAGTCTTTTTATGAGCTAAAATGAACATTAATAGATTACAAGCAATAGACAACTATCTCTCCTAATATTTGTGGGAAGCTCAGGACAGAATGCTATTTGACCTTCTTAAGTGAGCAGCTTGCTTTCAACACCCACAACCGATGTACATACATGATCACTTGGCTGTCAATACCCGTAACCATCTGTTATGATGGCAACATGCCTGCCTTCAAAATGGTGTTCCAGTTTAGACTGCAGGTGCCAAACTAAGTAGATTGGCAGTCTGAAATGCTGAAAATGCTTTCTCTTGCTCTGCAGGAAACGATGCCACATTAACACCCACATGGCTTCTTACCGACAGACCACCTGTTCATTATTTTGAGTCCAAAAATATCCACAAAAAAAGGCCAATAGTGAGCAGTTGACGAAACAACACTGGGCACCAATGGGATATTTCAAAATACAACATGCTTCCCATTTAAAAAAAGTTATCTTAATGATTGAAAAAGCACAAACTGTGGGTGTAAATACTGTAATACCCAAGAATCATTTTAAGAAAAATGATTCCAAGAGTATAAGTTATTCAATGTGACAATATTTTTAAAATATACTATTTAATATTTTTATTTTTGTCCTCTAGACTGAGAATAGTTAGTACTCTATTCTGCATAAAATCACTGGAATTCTGGAGATCCTCTTGCTGTTGTGCTCTGGTCTTTGGATAAGTATTTGTGAGAGTGTGCATGCATATTTCTTTGCTGTAGTGTTTCAAACAAGTGAAAAAAGATACAATAAAATAAAAAATACTATAATTGTACTTCCACTGTTTTTTCATTACTTGGCTTTGTTAAGGAGAGATTACACAGCTAAAGTTATCCTCAACTTTTTCTCTAATACCATTTCACACACAATATTTGAAACCAAAATAATAATGGGCTGTTGTCACACCTAAATTGTAAAAGTACCCAGTTTCAAAAAAGGTGAAAGAAAAAGCAAAATTACCCTCTGAAGCCATTTTGTACTTTCTTTGAACAATTGCAAGATTTGCCCTTGTTCACACTAATGGTCCTGTCTCACACTTCATAAACATCATCCATAAAACCATAATCACTGCTTATCCCAACATCAAATCTACATGTTTTTTTTTTAATTCTCTACTCTCTTCCTCCAACACAAGAAAAAATTCTTCACTTGTGATATTTTCATCTTTTCAGAAACTGTTTTTCTCTAATCAGTTTCTCCTGTCTAGTATTCCCTGTTTCCTAAATCAGTCTCTTGATTCCTAGGTTGTCATAAATTTCTCTTCATAAAGCAGTAAAAACTACCCTAACCCTAATGCAGTTCCTGTCCATAAACTTACTACTTCCAGTATATACACTCCTGAAAGATGTGTCCAGTGATATATCCACTTTATTAACTTGCTTCCACTCAATCAAATCAGATCTCAATTTAGCATTTATCACTTGAAAAAACTGTTCTCATTAGCATCCTTTAGTGTTCTAAGTTCTTAAGTTCAAGTGTTTCTCTCTTCTTAGCACATTTCTCACAGCATTATACAAAGTTGAACACTCTGACCTTTTCAAAATCTTTTTCTCCTCCTCCTTTGCCTCATTTTGTTACCATGGTTCCCAATACAAACTAGATGTAAATCATCTGATTTTATATAAATGTTTTTTTTCTGATGGATATTTTTACCTTCCAAATATATTTACTTTTGGTTATAATACTTATGTTGGCATCCACTTTACATCTGGGATCTTTGGTGGTTTTGACTTAAGTAGTTAATACTTTAGGAAGGAGCAGTTTGAGAAAGCCACTTACTGGAATGTATTTGTTTCCTTCCTTATCAGGCTAAATTATTTTTCAACTCCCAACTTTTAATTCTTGAATTCACAAATAAAATTTGATTATTTGCTTTTATTTTAATATCTGTTGTCTTTCTTCCACAGAATATATTTCATGAAGTAACATGTGAAATTTGTTCCTTTCTGTATGTTCAACCCTAGAAAATGCCATGGTACTTATTAGAGTTTCAGTGAGTACTTTTAAAATAAATTTAGTATAGTTTCACTTCAGACTTAGGTCTTCTGCCCAGATAGAGTAGTAGTACAAAACTACCTAGCCATCTAAGAAACAATAAACATAAAGAGAAAATTTGTCACATTTCCTAATAGTCATATAATTAACAAGTTTAAAATTTACTATTTCAGTATTATTTATTTGATATTTAATAGTATAAATGATTTAATAATGTATTCTTTTATATATTATAATGTTCAGCATTTCCTTTTTCTGTTATTTTCAGTCTTAAAATATTTTAAAACATTCATTGTCAAGATTTATTCTGATGTTTAAAAACACATTTTAGAAATAGAGTTTATTTACACAAAGTTGCCTGTCACAAATTGGTTGTTATGCTGATTGATAACCAATTGAGCTAAATGATGGAGATATTTTATTATTTAATGTAAGAATCAAATTATAATAGTGGTCCACATCACCTTTTGAATATAGTCCTAGCTGATTATTGTAAAAGAGACCTGTGTTTCTTTTCCTGGTCTTCCTCTCCTCCTCTCCGTCCCTAACATGAAGGTGGGAAACAAGATTTCCTTGACTTTTCAGTCCTTGAGGAAACACCCACCACAGGAAGAAGATGTCTGAAGATCTAGAAAGTGATTACCTCTCAACAAGTGAATTCTGAATCCCCTGTGCTTCTCCTTTGCTAGCAAAGCAATGAACTTTCTTTTTTTCCTTTTTCTCAAAATAAGCATCAGGGACAGGACTTTTATTTATAAATAAAAGACAATTTTCCTCTGCCTGTTTTAAAATATGTGACTTTTTCTTATAAAAGTAAATTTGTGGCTACTCTCAGAGCATCTGGAAGAAAATTTTCATATGAACCAAGACTAGCTTCACAAGTAACCCAAGTTGGTAGAACTAAAATATTGCTGATTAACATTTGAAAGAAAACACAGCCTTTATTTGTAATGTTAATAGATTTAACACTTTTCTTTAACAATATAAATAGACACAATATAGCTATTTTATTTCTAAAATATTTAGGACAATATATAAAGAAATCATGACTTTGAAGCTTTCATCATATACTGTTATTTTGCATTATTTTAATGCATTTTGAGTAAAAAGATAACAGATCCCTTTCTAGGGAGTTAGAGCAATTAGCCTTTGTGATTTACTTTGATTCTAACCAGCCAAAAATTTGCAGTGAAACTATTTGAATTATTGATATCGTAATATATTTATCTGTAAAATAAAACTAATTATGACTCTAATGATTACTGGCATATTTGACAGCTGAAATTCTTTGTTAGGTTACAATCTAAACCCACAGATTCAAGAAGCTAAACAAATACTAAGACATATAAAACTCACTGAGACCAAAAAAAAAAAAAAAAAAAAAGGATGAATGGCTGCTTATATCAAGAAATGGTTTAGAGATTGAGTATAAATGGAGCTGTTGGAAATTTGAGAATCTATAAAAATGCTCTGAAAATTTATTGGGGTAATATTCGTATAAGTAAATATATTTTTCAAAACTTATTAAACTTATCACGTTAAACAGGTGCATTTTATTACATGTGAATATATTATTCCCCATTTACTTACTTTTAAAAGTTGTATGTATTAGTGATACTGCTGCTGAAAGTAAATTGGGATTGGGTCCTCGTTTCCCCAGTGTTGAAGATTTGATTGAACACCCAAGATATACTGAGGCAAGAGCAAAATATTTTATTTAAAAGGTAGAACAGACAGAGAGACAGAGGGAAACTCTTCTGAAGAGGAAGGAATCCAAACTGGAGTCTGAGGGAGTGACTGTGTCTTCCCCCTTTATAGACTTCAGATTCCTTTATTTCTCATGACCCTTCCTCCCCTCTTATCTATGTAACTATAAGTGACCAAATGGGCAAGAAGAGAGATCCAGGTGGTGATTACTTCTGTTGGAAAATGGGATCCTTCCCCTTCCCCTGAGGCTGTTGGTGATGAGGAGTGCTAGCTACCCATTTCCTTTTCTTTGATAATCAGCTACCTGTTCTTTTCCCTGGTCACCCTAGTAAATTATAATGTGAAAAATTAAACATTATGTATTATGAATTTTATTAGTATGCCTTCTTCATAGCTAAATTAATGATTTAGTTGATTTAGTCAATTTTCTAACTTATACTCAAAATTTTTTATCTACTATGCTTTATAAATAATTGGAAGCTGCTTTTAATTCAGAATTATTATAAATTAAAACTGTTAAATTTTCATATAAAAAACAACTTTGTCAGGAATTAAGAGTTCTTTGCTCAGAGTAGATTTTTTTTCCTCCATGATGGTTTGGCATTTTTCTCAAAATCAATTGATTTTGCCATATTGTTCTATTTCTTTATAACCAGATGATTGTTTAAAATACCTAGCTTAAGGCTGAATGATATAGAACTACAAGGAAAATATATTTGTGAATGTTGATGAAAGAACACATTGGTTATATAGAGTCAATTTTAGTACTATTCTATATTGAATGTGGCTATATGAATCTAAGCCAGTTAAGACTGCCCTAAGATTTACTTTCTTCTGAAACCTACATGCCCAAGAGCAACATTTAAGTTTTATTTAGCCTATTTGCTTTAGTCAAATATGAAAGAATTATTTGTGGTTGGGGTTCCAATATAAATAGAGGAAATAGTTTAGATACTAATAGGAAAATAGACAAGTCAAATAAGAAATCATACTTTGGAAGAAAACAACAACAACAACAACAAAAACATGAATTTGACAGTTAATCTTCAAAGATCTAATAATTCAGTAGATGCATATAAAAAGCAAAGTATGAGAAAAAATGACAATTTTATATAATTTATTATTGTTACTAAATTTTATAATCAAACAACAAAATATGTAAGAAATTAAATTTCTTTAAGTCTTGAAATAGATATCTCTTGTAGTTCATTCTGTCCACTGTTGACAATCAATCTAACATCCTTTGGTTAGTGGTTTATGTGCAGAGCTGTTTCTGTTCAAGGTCTAACGAGGACACTCTCTCACATTCTCTTTCAGGCCATATATTTCGTGGATCTGTGATTTTTCCTTCTGTATTTCACTGTATTATGATGACATGTTTTTCAAAGTGACCAGGCACAACAGTGACTATTTCTGTAAAATAAACAGACATAGATTAACTTGCCAAGGTCACACGGCAAGTTTGTGACAGAAGTAGTATTAAAACTCCCAGAGTTCCTGACCTGTTAAAAGCAATTTCATTGTACCGTACTTGTAAGGCTATAACCTGGATCTGCAAGATAATTTATATTTTACTTCACATGTTTAGAATCAATGTGACTTAGGTCCACTTTAAACCCCAAAAAAGAAGAATGTATCTTATAAATTTAAAATATCAGGTTTAATATTTTTAAATGAGTAAAACCTACTAAAACATTAAATTATGAAATAAGCTACTTTTAGAAAGTTTCACTTACATTTTATATCATATGAATATTTGTATATTTGCCTGAATATACATTAGCGTGGTATGTTAAAAACAATATTTATTTTAAATAAATAAATAATTACACTGGTTTAGACTTCACAAATACAAAAACAAAAAAAAGTCTATTTGTCAGCCATTGAGACATCTCATGTATACACAGCAGCAGCTTAGATCAATAATGGGATGAATTATATCAGAAACATAGAATACATTCCACAGGCAACAGATAATCCAACTATGAAACTAAGTTAATTGGGCATTTTCAGCAGAATTAAGAATGAACTAGCAAGGGCTATAGAGAAACAGCATTATTGCAATTCTCCAGTGGAAGGAATGATGAAGAAATACAATTTGAATTAACAACAGTAATTGACTCAGATTTAGGTGTGGTATTTCAGACAAAGAATAAGATATGCTTGTGATTAAAAAACAATTAGGATCTGGGACAGGAAAATTAAAGAGACAATGATATAATTTTTTTATCATTTTTTCTTGAACACCTTAGAAAATGAAGCATGGTGAACCAAACAGATCTTATTGAAAAGTGGAAAAGTAAGGGGTGGGGGACAATAGAGGACAATTTTATTTAAAGAAGTAGGCAATAAATTTAGTTTTTAACATGCTAAATTATAATCTAGCAGTTTATTTATACTTACTTTTGGCTAAATCTGGAGGAGTCATTCACATAGTGATTTTTAATTGCCCATGTAGAAGTAGACCATTACATGACAATAAGGGAGACCAAGAAAGAACATGATTACTCTGGACATCCTCTGTGGTTGATCTTTATTTTTTATGTGGTGCTGAGGATTGAACCCAGTACCTCACAAGTGCAAGGCAAGTGCTCTACCACTGAATCTTAACCCCCACCCCAAGATATCTTAAAGAATTCATCCTTTTAAGTTAGCAAAGTATGTATATAATTGCCAACCTTCTAAGAGATCTTTAAACAGATAGATATCTTAGTGAGCTTTAATGGTTAGCAATAATAAAATAAATGTAATTGGCTACAACTATATGAAAGCAAACAAGAGACAAAATTAGATGGAATGGTCTTTGAGTAATGTAGGATTACCCATGAATAAGAGGAGGAGCAAATGTTGAAAGCTTGGTGAGCAAAGGAAATAGGTTGTTGAACATTGATCCTAAAAGATGAGCAACAGTCAAGAGTGAACATAAGCAGTTTATATAGGTAAGGGTTGAGCAAGAAAAGTTGTGCCTGAGTGAGTACTAATTTATTAGACTAAAATTTTTAAAAAGTGAGTTGGTAAGGACAAATGTTTAGAATTTGTTAGAAGAAGTACAATGTTTTGTGACTCCTGTTTACCTGCTGGAGAATGGAAGATAATATCTGCCTCAGGAAAAAACTTAATCCGATATATTTGGATTTCAGAAACTGAAGTTAGTTCTCCTTTAAAAAGAGATGTTCTATAAGCAAAGATCTTTTAAGTATCAGCAATAAATTCATTTGACCTTAAACCAGGTCTTCTTATAGGTTCTTAGGATAAACCAGAAGTTTTGGAAGGGGTACAGAAAACAATCTGAAAGCTATAAAAGACTAGCTTACGTGTTTTATCAATTTCTCACTGTTCTAAATTTTTTCCTGTGTCCTATCCAACCAAGACTTATAATATGGCAGTTCATGGTTCCATGAATAGAACTCAGTATTAGTCAATTCTAATGAATGACCAGAAACATGCCATTATTGGAATGTTTTATTGATCAAAGCAGTATGGATTCAGCCTGGTGAAGAACTGGACTATAAAGATCAGGGTGGCTTATGTGTACAAAACAGAAAGAAACTTATGTGGACCATTTTGTCCCCAATAAAGTACTGTTAATTATTTTGATATTTTAAAGTAAAATTTTGTTTGAAATTGGTCATAATTGTAGAATTTAATATGTCCACATGTGTACCTCTAATAAACTTTGGAAAAGTGTTTGAGCGGAGATTGAGGATATTCTGCAAATTATAATGAATTCCAAAGTTATGGAAATGATAATGTGATCAAAATTATGAAAACACATAAGACTCTCATGAAGAAATATTTTACCAAAGACATTATAAGGAGAAATATTTAAATGAAAAATAAGAAGAGATTGTTCTTGATCATATCAAAAGTTTCAAAAAATAGAAATTACTAGGTGATGAGAAAACAAAAAATTGTGAGCTGGTAAATGTTTAAAAGATAGTGTTGTGTAAGAACACTGATATGTCATTTGTTGGTTTCTCTACATAAGTATTATATACCCAACATGAAAGATTTCAAGCTAACAACCTGATTGTAAATTTTTGTAAAGATTAGTAATTTGGCTCTTGGGAGCAGACATGAGCCAACACCAGTTTACCACTATAGTAGTCACAATAATATTTATGCTTACAATAGAATTACCATAAATAGTTTATATATTATCAATAAGTATTTTCCTTTATTTCATCTTTTCCCTATGTATATATAATCATCAAGATTTACCTATTCCCCCTTCTAAAATATGAGGGTAGATTTTGTGTGTCAATTTGATTAGGCTAAAAGATGCTAGGATAGATGGGAAAACTTTGTGGATTTATCTATTCAGGTATTTCTGGAAAAGATTAACATTTGAATTGCCATACTGAAAGAATAATTAATCCTCACTAATGTGGGTAAGTACCACCTAAACCTTGGTAAGGCCAAGCAGAATACCAAGATGGGGAAAGGGCAAATCTGCTATCTCTATTTAAGCTAGGATGTCATCATCTTATCCTGTCCTTAGACACCTGTCCTCTAGTTGTTAAGCCTTTGGACTCTGACTAAGACTTAACAGCTTTTTCTTCTGTTTTCAAGCCTTTGTGTTTTAACACACTACCACTAGCTTTCCAGATTCTTCAGCTTGCAGAGGGAAGGTGGTAGGACTACTCAGCCTCCATGATTACCTAAGCCAAACCCACTGTATGGGCTTGTTCCTTCATCTGTAGTTTCTGATATTGAAACTATGAGAAATAGATGATCACTGAACAACCATATTGAGAAAGAGCCCAAAGTATTACTCTTCACAGATGACATGATTTGATATATAGAACATCCCCAAGCATCATGAAAATAATATTACAACCAATAAAATTTCAGTCAAGTTTCAGGCTTTGAAATCAATAAAATGAGTAGCATTGATATATGCCAATAGTGAAATTTCTGAAATAGAAATTAAGAAAGCACTCCAATTAACAATACCTACAAAAAATAAAATAACAGGAAATATTTTTACCTACAAAAAATAAAATAACAAGGAGTAATTTTAAACAGCCCAACTGAAAGATAACTAGAACAAAAATTATAAAACGTTGATGAAAGAAATTGAAGAGGATCACATGTTTGTTGACTACCTCAACAACTTAGTGAGGTCTTCAGCAATTTAATGAGACCCTCTCTAAAATAAGAAAATAAAAAAGGGTTTAAGATACAGATCAGTGATAAATTACCCCTTGGTTCAATACCCAGTATGAAAGGAAGGAAGGAAGGAAGGAAGGAAGGAAGGAAGGAAGGAAGAAAAAAATTGAAGAGGACACAGATAATTAGGAAGACATTTGTGTTCAGGGATCGGAAGAACCAATATTGCTACAATGTCAATACTACCAAAGCAATTTTCAGAATCAATGAAACCGTATCAAGACATTGTTGGCATTTCTCACAGAACTATCAAAAATAATTTTGAAATATATATGGAACCATAAAAAAACTTGAAGATAATTCCATCCAGAACAAAAGAAAAAACAAGAGGCATCATACTACCTCACTTCAAAACATACTGAAAAGTTGCAGTAATCAAAACAGGATTGTTATTAGTACAAAGTAGATACATAGGCCAATAAAGCCTAATAGAATACTTAGAGGCAACCCAGGCATCTATAGCCTCCTGACTTTTGAAAAAGGTGGTAAAAACACATATTGGAGATTGAAGAATCTTTTGATAAATTGTGTTGGGAGAATTAGATATCTATATGCAAAAGAATGAAGTTAAACTCCATCCCTCACCCCTTACAAAAATCAACACAAAATAGATTAAAGCCTTAAATGCAAGATTTGAAACTACTGGAAGAAAACATAAGGGAAATATTTCAGGACATTGAAATAGACAAAGATTTTGGTACAAGATCCCAAAATAACACAGACAAAAAAATATAAATACAGACAAAAATGATTATATCAAACTAAAAAGCTTCTGCACAACAAATGAAATAATCAAAAGAATGCAGAGACAACCTTCAAAAGTGGAGAAAACTTTGCAAACATACATATTACAAAGGGTTTATATCCAGAATGTGTATCGGGATCCAAAACTCAATAATAAATACCAAAATAAATAAAATTAAAAATGGACTCTAGATACAAAGAGACATTTCTCAAAGGAAGACATACAAATGATCAATAGTATATGATACAAAGCTCAGTATCATTAACCAACAGAGAAATGCAAATCAAAATCACAATGAGGTTTCACCGCACTCCAGTAAGATTGAGTGTTATCAAAACAACAAAGGTAAAAATGATATGGAGAAAAGAGAACCACTGCACACTGGTGGTGGGAATGGAAAACAGTATTGTGTTCCTCAAAGAATTAAAAATAGAGCTACCATAATATCTAGCAATCTCATCATTACCTTATGTATCCAAAGGAAATGAAATCCGTACATTGAAGGGACATGTACTTTTATGTTTCTTATAGCACTACTCAAATTGGGTAAGAAATGGAAACAACCTAAGTGTCCATTAATGATGGATTTATAAAGAAAATGTGTTACATATTCAAGAAAATTCAATTCAGTCATATTAAGAATGAAATCTTTTTGTTGGAGTGGTCATGCATTTCTCTCTTAATTCAGTGTTTGCTGTTATCAAGAATGTAAGCAATAATAATTGCTGGAGAGGATGTGGGGAAGGAAATACATTGTTGTTGGAACTGCAAATTGGTGTAACCACTTTGTAAAGCAGTGTAGAGATTCCTCAGAAAACTTGGAATGAAACCACCCTGCTATGCCACTCCTTGTTCTCTACCCAAAGGACTTAAAAACAGCAGAGTATATTGACATAGCCACATCAATGTTCATAGCAGCTGAATTCACAGTAGCTAAACTGTGAAACAAATCTCCATGCCCATCAATAGATGAATGGATAAAGAAACTATATACACACAATGGAATTTAAGTCATCATTAAAAGAGAACAAAATTATGACATTTGTAGGTAAAGAGAGGGGACTGGAAAATATTATTCTAAGTGAAGTAAGCCAATCCCCCCAAAATTAAAGGCCAAATGTTTTCTCTGATAAGTGGATGCTAATCTCTCAATTGGGGATGGGAAAGGAAGAATGGAGGAACTTTGGATTGGGCAAAGAGGAGGATGAGGAGGGGTTATGAGGGTAAGAAAGATGGTAAAATGTTTTGAGAGGATGTCATTACCCTAGGTACATGTATGATTGAATGAATGCTGTTTCTGCTACACTCCATTGGTGTAGGAAGAATTGAAATGTATTATACTATGATGAACAACTAAGTGGAACAAATAAAAAAATAAATAAAATTTAAAAAAGAATGAAATCTTGTTCTTTATAAAAGTGTGGATGAAATTGAAGATCATTACATTAAGTGAAAAATTGAGCCACAAAAAATCAAATACATAATCTCACATATATGTGCGGTTCTAAAAGTATTGAGCTCTTAGAAGTGGAGAGTAGAACGGTGGTGAGCAGGAGCCAAGGAATGTAGGAGTGAGGGTGGGGAATGTTTGATCAATGACTATAATATTATAGATATAAGCAAGAAGCTCTCATATACTGTTAAATGGAAGGGTGACTATACATAATAATAATGTACACTACCTTTCAGAGTCCAGAGGAAAGGGTTTTGTTAAGTTTTCAGCATAAAAACATTATAAATAAAAAACCATGTTTGACCTAATTTAAAAATTATGCAATTTATACATGCATTGAACATTACATAGTACCCACTGATAAATAAATGTTTATGTTTTAACTATCATTAAATAATTTTAAAAATGAAATATTTGTTGTATAAGCCACCTAATCCATGGTATTCTGTGAGAACAGCTCAGATTTCTGATCTCATTTTTTAATTAATTTTTATTTATATATGACAATGGAAACCATTACAATTCTTATTACATATATAGACTACAATTTTTTATATCTCTAGTTGTATATAAAACATAGTCACACCACTTCATGTATTCATACATGTGCTTTGGATAATGATGTCTATCTCATTCCACTGTCTTTTCTACCTGCATACCCTCTCCCTTTTCCTCCCACCCCTCTGCCTTATCTAGAGTTCATCTATTCCTCCCAAGGTCTTCCTCCCTACACCACTATAAATCAGCATACTTATGTCAGAGAAAACATTCGGCATTTGATTTTTTGGGATTGGCTAACTTCACTTAGCATTATCTTCTCTAACTCCATCCCTTTACCTTCAAATGACATGATTTTATTATATTTTATTGCTGAGAAATATCCCATTGTGTATATATACCACATGTTTTAATCCATTCATCTATTGAAGGGCATTTAGTTTGTTTCCACAGTTTTGCTATTGTGAATCATGCTGCTATGAACATTGATGTGACTATTTCCCCACAGTATGCTGTTTTTAAGTCCTTTAGGTATAGACTGAGGAGAGAGATAGCTGGGTCAAATGGTGGTTCCATTCCCAATTTTCCAAGAAATCTCCATATTGCTTTTCGTATTGGCTGCATCAATTTGCAGTCCCACCAGCAGTGTATGAATATACATTTTTCTCCACATTCTTGTGATCTCACTTTTTTGACAATAATATTAATTCTCAATACAACCACATACAATTCTGATGTTATTCCAATTAGATTTGGAATGTTACTAAATATACATCATTTTGATTAGAAAACACTTTAATCCATAGTTTTTTGTGTGTAGTATCAGGATTACAACATAAGGCCTTACACATGGTAGACTGGGCTAACTCCTAATGTATAGGTTTTTTTTTTAAAAAAAAAATATATGAACACTAACAAAAGCAAAATTAAATGTTTGGAGTATTAAGAGTGAAAACTTGAGCGGGTTGAAAAATATTAACCTGTGAAAATATCTAAAGAGTTGCTTGAATTCCTGATCATACATATTTTACCATATCCTTATATATGTCAATGTGAATAATGTAGTCCCATTGGTAATGGATAGGTTATAAATAATTGTCAATAATTTCAACTGGTTTGAATTATTAAAATCATGTAGCACAAGAGAAATTTAAATCCTAAAAATAAAACTCAATATTATTTTTAAATAAGTTTTTTGCAATGATATAGAATATGTGAATTTATACTCATCATACTTATGGTTAGGGTAGTAGCATTTTATATTATTTTTCAGTATTTAATATTCTTGTAGAACCTCAGATTATGCTAGAGAACACAGTCAATGAAGTCAACGAGTAGGACAAAGGTGTTGAGAATAATTAGACATGATAAAGTGAACATAATTAAGTTTCCAAGTAAAAATGGATTTTAATAGGATAGGTATAGAATAATACAGATGCTTAATGCAACCTATTATTCATGCTGCTGAATAAAATTGAAGTACTTTTTAGGAAACATGATAATTTTACATAGGTCTTCTTATGTACTACTTAACAATCAGTGAAATTGAAATGAAGTATAACAAATATTTTATAGTTCATATTTCTCATGTATCAAACAGTCCTAATCACCAATAATTATAAATTCAAAGCAGAATAATTATTATTTTCTTAAAATTTGTGTTCAATAATGAAAGCCTAATTCAGGTTTTATGTCAAAGTTCATTAAGTTATATTAAATTTTCAGAAGACGATGTGTTATTTTGGAAGATGAAAAAAATTTTCAACATTTTCTAAATTTCTGTAGAATTAAATTTTTGTTTTCTTATCCTAGTAGATAGTAATACATATTTAATTTCCCCTGAGGATGTATTTCTTGATAGTCCTATATGATTTTTCTCTTTTTTGGGGGGTGGGGATTTATTTTATTTATTTCTTAATTTGCTTTATTTTTTATTTTTTAAATTTATATATGCCAGCAGAATGAATAACAATTCTTATAGAGCACAATTTTCATATCTCTGATTGTATACAAAATATATTTACACCAATTTGTGCCTTTATACTTGACTTTGGATAATAATGATCATCACATTCCACCATCATTTCTAATCCCATGCCCCCTCCTTTCCCTTCCCACCACTCTGCCTTATCTAGGGTTTGTCTATTCCTCCCATTCTTCTTCTCCGTATCCCAGTATGAATCAGCCTCCTCATATTAAAGAAAACATTTGGCATTTGGTTATTTGGGATTGGCTAACTTCACTTAGCATTATCTCTCCCAACTCCATCCATTTACCTGAAAATGCCATGATTTTATTCTCTTTTATTGCTGAGAAATAGTCCATTGTGTATATATGCCACATTTTTTATTCATTCATCTTTTGAAGGGTATCTAGGTTGATTCCACAGTTTAGCTACTGTGAATTATGCTGCTATAAACATTGATGTGGCTGTGTCCTTTAGTATGCTGTTTTTAAGTCCTTTGGGTATAGATGGAGGAGAGGGACAGCTGGGTCAAATGGTGGTTCCTTTTCCAATGTTCCAAGAAATCTTCATACTACTTTCCATATTGGCTGCACCAGTTTTCAGTCCCACCAGCAGTTATATGAGTGTACCTTTTCCTCCACATCCTCAATAACACTTATTATTGTTTTTTTATGCCATTCTGACTAGAGTGAGATGAAATCTTAGAGTAGTTTTGATTTGTATTTCTCTAATTGCTAGCGATGATGAACATTGTTTCATATATTTGTTGATTGATTATATATATCATCATCTGAGAAGTGTCTATTCAAGTCCTTGGCCCATCTATTGATTGGGTTATTTGGATTTTTTTAATGTTTAACTTTTTAAATTCTTTATATACCCTAGAGATTAGTGCTCTATCTGATGTGTGAGGGGTAAAAATTTGCTTCCAAGATGTAGGCTGTCTATTGACCTTACAGATTGTTTCTTTGGCTCAGAAGAAATGTTTTAGTTTGAGGTCATCCCATTTATTGATTCTTGATTTTGATTCTTGCACCAAGGAGTCTTATTAAGAAGGATATTCCTTGATACAAATAAATTTTAGTTTTTTATAAGATTAAATATGCATGTATTGGCAAACAGAAAACTGGTAGGTAGGTGAATTGCAGAATTATAATAAGATATGTTGACACTATCTGCTCTTATTTAGAATTAACTTTATTCACAATTAATTTTATTATGAAATAATATTTCTAAATAAAAGTAAACTTGGGGTTACAAAGTTATATGAAGGTGGGGGTTATCATACCAAAGAAATACCTTAATAAACCACAGGTTGATAAACAGAGACACTTGATGAATGAACTCATTTAACTGCTCAAAGTGTTTTCCTATTTAACCCCATCCAAGAGTAAGTGGAAACTTTAGGTACCAAGCACTGAAGACAGACTAGTTCATATATATAATTTTTACAATTGTTAAATTGAAAGAAGATGAAACTAAAATGATTGTAAGACATAGGAAAGCGAATATTTTAACACTAATAAAACCTATACATCTTAAGGAAGTACAGTATATTGAATGGACCAATGAGTTATACAAAACTTTTGTTAACATCCCTTAGAATAAAATTCAGAGACTTTCTCTATAATCAAAATAAAATAAACTGATTTTGACATGGGTCACTTTGCTTTCTATTAACTCACTTCACTCTCTGCAAACTGCAGATGGATAGATAACATGACTACACACATTAGATGTTAGATGGTATCAAAAAGAACATCTTAAATGAGAAATAATGGTATGCAGTTCTGGCATTTTCATTCTTGAGATGATAATAATAATAATAATAATAATAATAATAATAATAATAGTTATTATTATTTTTTTGCTACAATCATTTGTCAGCTTAAAGGATATTGATATATTTTTAAAAACCATTTGAAATAGTGTATTCCGATTAGAAAATCAATGCATATTAGTTTTTTAAATATTCAAGAATGATAGGAAAAAATGTATTACTCATAAGCTCAGCACACCCAAATCTTGTAATTATCTATGGCTATGTTTATAATTCTTGCTGCTAAAGTGATATTTCACAATGTATAGTTTAATAAAAATGTAAAGTGATACTGATTTCTGAGTAAATAAAAATTCACAAGACATTTTTTTTTTCAAGAAAAACAGTACTTTAAAGATCAATGTTTTGTTCTCCTAGAGAAGTAGGTATCAAAATTGAAGTTGCCTGAATGCTTCAAGAGGACAGGCTTTATGAAAGATAGTAGAGTGGAGAAAGTTGGTTTTAAGACACAAAAGTAGAATAGGACTTAAGGAGAATGGTTTAGGAGGTAGAAGAATGTGAGGGTTCTTTTAACTCTGGTGTGTAAGCAACTAGAACAGTAGAAAATTTTAGCGAGTAAATAAAATATTTACATGACAAATTTAATAATTTTTTAGAAACCAGAATCCACTTTTCTACATGTCCTGAGACTCATGGAATGAGACACTCTTTTGGATTTGAGGGCATGTGAGTTCCAGGGAGGACCCAAAAGGAAGCAAACTAGAATTTCAGTAAGGGTTTTCTCTAGTTGCCATACTTAGTGTTATTTACTTCTAAATTTTTACATTTACATATTTTTTTTTTATTTTTAATGTAATATATCTGCAGAGATTTAAAATTCATTTTAAAATATAAGTGTCTTTGTAAATTCAGAAATTCTGTGAAATTTTATAAAATTTCATATGCCAAATAATCATGATTATTCTAAGGATATCTGATTTAGAAAAATACAGGAGAAACTTTTTAAAAAAGATATATCATTTAATATTAAAATTTTAAGTGGATATTACATTCAATTTATTAGATAACATGAACATGCAATCCATAAATAATATAGAATTTAAAGAAATCACTGGTTTATAAATTTGCAGTTTTACTACAAAAAATAGTATTACTATAATTGGATATTATAATATGTTATAATTTGCCAAGAACTATGTATTTGTGTGTATATATATATATATACACACACATATATATTATATGTACAATATATACTATTATATGTATGCCATATATATTATTCAATGTATATCTATTCTATTGAAAATTGTCTGTGATAAATATATGCAGAATACATATATATATATATATATATATATATATATATATATATATATATCTTTCCATACAGACACAATTTTCAGATGAGTCTGTTGAATAAATAATATGCATTGAATAATACCAATAAAAAGAATCCCAAACATGATAACAAAAACATAAACAAACATTTATGGCAGTTAATGAGGTAATAAGGGCTCTTCCAATAGCTTTGAATAATGTATGTCTATTATTTCTCACATTAAACAATTATATTTCTCTTATTTAAGAAAAGAAAATGATATTTACAGAATGTCACAACTTATTCAAAGTCACAGAGCAGTTTGATGACAAAGACAAAGTTCTAATCCTTTTGTGATCTCAGATCCCGCTCTTATAATCAGCCTTTACATTTTAGGTTTACTGACAAAGTTGTAACGGGAAAAAGTACTTCCATAATAAAAATAATTTGAAAAGCTTTACATTTTATTCATACAGCTCTATCATCTATTTCCATTGTTATATCTATTGATCATCTTTAACCGTCTGTGTACAAATGTAATGATAAGGTGAAAAACAGGATTTTTTTTAACAGACTAGAATCTCATTTACCATGTACTGCAATGTAACTTACAAGACATTTCAAATCAAAATAAAAATGGTAATTTCTGTATGCTTTGAGCTTTTATAGAAAATAAAGTATTTAAATAATAAATATATTCTTCCCAATGCAATAATTCTCAATTAAAAAAAAACCCTACAAATCACAGTAGACATCTATTTCTGGGCATAATTAATATCAATCCAACTTTTAGACAAACTGACAAATTTTACTTTAATTGACATTTTGACATTGAAATTTTATTGGAAAGTGCTGGCACAGTCATATCCAAACAACCTTATTATAAAGGAAAGTTTCTAGAATTATGATGAGAATTGATTCCAGTCTTCAGCATTTACTCAAAGAGAAATATTGGACAATGAAACAGAACAAAATAAGAACATCCATCACCCCCTCACATAAGAACCTAAGATCTTATGTCCATTAATACTGTGACATTCTGCCACCCGTCAATGAGAAGACATCATGAAAAATTTCTGAGAAAGTGTTGAGTTATAAATATGTCTATGGCAAACGCATTTCCTGTATTGGGTTGAACTTAGTCCAATACCAGCTTATGTTTTACTGAAAAAATGTAACTAAGTGTTCAATATCATTGCTATCTAGGCATTTAATTACATACTTCTTATGAGTTGAAGAAACAGAGATGTATTATACACACACACACAAATATACATAAAAAAATATATATATAATATACATAATGTATATAAAGTTGAACTTTCTGAATATTTTTAAATAATAACTACATTTGCATCTTTCTTATCTTGTTAGAAGAGGTTGAGACACATGGCAGTTGTGCTTAGGTGAGAAGTACCGTTTTCATCTGATGTATGTAACTGCCCTGCTACTTACTTACCCTCCATTATTATTATTTGCATGACTAAACATTGCTATGTAAAATCACACTCTGAGTTTCTTATTCTACGGAAAACAAAACACAAGTAGGCAAAACATAAACATCTGGGTAATTTTCTACAAAATTTCTTGTGAGTTTTTGTTTAATGAGTCTGAATCTCAAGGCACTGCAGTGAACATTTCATATAATTGTTTTGACTCCATATAACAAAGTCCTCAACAAGCCTTCTGGGAATGGGGACATCGTTGAGTTCTTAGTTTGATTTCACAACAACTCAGCTAATTACATATTGTAGGTTTATTGTCTGCAAATTCTCTGTCATATGTCAGTATCTATACTTAATTATTTTCTTTGGAAAAACAAGCAATAAAACACAACTCAAAATAACAATGCAAATTATATAAGAAAATTAAAAATCAATTTTTTTATAAATTTTCAAGAAAAAAAGTTTTTTTTTTCTTTTTTAGTTATAGCTAGATCCAGGACTGACCCTATTATTTGCCTCATATTAAATATGCCTCACTTTTCCCCATAAGCCTTATTCATTTATTCATTCACTATTAAATTCTACCTTGATTTAGGTGGACAGGCTAAAACTATACTCTGTACACATCATAGTTTTACCTGGCACAATTCTTATAAAAGCAGTCTTGGAGAAACAAACCTCATCCAAAGTGCATAAAGTGGATTCAAACTGGAGGAAATTTCTTATCTAATTAGGAAGAATTAGTTTGATGATTATTAATTTGGTCATCTGGTATTTATGTTACCTTTTCATTACTAAAAAAAAAATTCCTTAACATAGTCACCTTAGGAAGAAGAAAGGTTCATTTAGTGTCATGGTGTCAGAGGTTTCAGTTCATGGTAAAGTGGCCCCGTTACTTTTGGGACTGTGATGAGGCAGCATATCATGGTAGGGGACATGTGGTAGACAAAAGCATCTCAATTCATGTTGGCCTGGAAATAAAATAGAGACAAGGGAAGAGACTGGATCCCACAATCCCCTTTGGGAGCATGCTCCAGATGACCTAAGACCTGCCACTTGGCCCCATCTCTTAAAGGCTCCACCACCTTCCAATAGCACCATCGGCTGGTGACCAAGCCTGTAAAGCACGGAGCCTTTGGCAAATGTTCCAGATTCAAACTCTAGAGATATTTCTTTTTATATTTGAGCTTTTTGATATAAATTATTAAGATTGTGGCATGAGTTTAAAGTCATAATTTTCTTGTGTGGTAAGAATATAATGCGAATATTTTAATTCATTTGATCAAACAGTAGTCCCCTTCTCTGTTTCCACTGAAGACAGGGAGTATTAGAATCAATCCAGATCATCTGTGGAAATTCAACCATAGATTACATATGAATAACCAGCATTTTATAAGGTGGGAGAGATGCATTTCAATGAAATTTTGCTTTACAAATTTGCATCTAAATGCTTATGTAAGGTAATTCCAAAGGAAAGCCAGCAAGTTTAATTACCTGAAGCTTTAGTGATTTAAAATGTTGAATTAATTTATTCCTCTTATATTGGGAAAGAAATTAATTTGCGGTCATTATGGTGATTTCCATTTCCATTATCAGAAGGAGAAATGTTGCTAAAATCTTTAAATTTTTTTCAACAGCAAAATTTATGATTAGAGTTTTAAAGTCACTGGAACTGATTCAGCATCCATCCCAGGAAAAGTCAGCTATACATCTCTCTGTGTCTGTGTTTTCCTGAATTATTTGACCTAGTTTTCCATTTATCTCAACATTTCAATATATTCTCAGTGGCTTGATCTTGTGTCTATTTTGTATATAAAATGTGAGGTAGTGGAAGGAATGAAAGCATGAAAAAGTGTGTAAATATCTTCTAAACAATGTTTTCTAATATCTTTCTGTATGATTCAAATCATAAAAAGCACATTTGGATCAATAAAAAATGTAACTGAATGTGTACACTTCTAAAAGAACAATAGGGAACACTTGCTTAAAGTTTCTCAAGTGAGGTCAAAGAAGTTTAAACATATTTGTAAATCTCATAAACACCTTCCTGTTACAAATAAAAAAACAAAGCACGATGAAACTGAAATAGATTTCTTTTTTCACATATTCTGAAATTTTAAGAACTTGAGGTAAATATATATTTACATAGAAATGGTCTTAGAAATAATATCACTAAATAGTAGGTTTTATGTGGAAAAATTGATTACATAGCAATAGGAAATAAATATTAAAATTAGAACCAATAATAAGAAGTTATTCTTAGGTTTTCAAAAATCAGAGAATAAGCTATTTCATAGCCAGAAATTTTATGCCAACTGTCAATGCCCCTCCAAAAGGATATAGGTCTTTACCCACACTATTGACAAATGGAAAAAACATAGTGATGAGTGTGACTTATGGTTGTAATAAATAAATAAAATACACTTCCTCTGCAAAAGATCCTGATTGTTGGCTTAAAAAGTCAAATTGTGAAAAAAATTAGCAATACACGGAAATGAGACAAAGAACTGGGCTACTCCTATAATTGAACTATTCAGTTTTAGAAATCACAAACTGTTAAAGAATCCTAAAAATGAAAGAAGGAATAACATTGTAATATTTTAATGAGTAAAATTTCAAAGAATATATACTGAATGAGTATATTTTTAATATCTTTAAGAATTGAATGAGGATACATTTTTAAAGAGAGAGAGAGAGAAACAGACAGAGAGAGAATTTTTTTAATATTTATTTTTTAGTTTTCAACATCTTTATTTTATTTGTATGTGGTGCTGAGGATTGAACCCGCACATGCCAAGTGAGTGCATTACCAATTTAGCCACATCCCCAGCCCATGAGGGTACTTTTTACCAAGCATTAATAATAAAATATTGTAAATGGATTGTGTAAATAATTCAATTAAAAGTTGGTAATTATTTTGTTACATACAAATTATATGATATTGGTCTTATATTGTAATTCAGACTAAAAATGTATTTTTCCCCTGCAGCTGCAAAGCATCTGACAGGTGTGTTTTGGGGTCTAGTTTGTTGTCAGTCAGTCTACATCTGCATTAGGGAAATGAATGCTTTAATGTCTTTCCAGTTCTGATCTAGAGTGTCAAACATATTCTGCTCCAGAGTTACCATTATTCATGCAAAGATATTACTGAAAATTAATTACATTTATTTTTTCTGCTTCCTTCATCTGGGAAATAAAACGGTGAAATAAAAGATAAAGAATAAGACTTTAAACATTTTATAAGAAAGGTAATAATTAAAGGGATATTTTTCCATTTTTTTCAAACTTTCAAAGATTTCAAATACTAAGATCATTTTTTCATTGCCTCTCTCACATTGTAAAGGCAAGGTATTCAAAATAACTTTATATTGAACAAAGTACTTTTTTCAAAAAGCAGTTTTTAAGACAAATGACAAAGCAGGAAATAATTAACATATAAGGAATTTACATTCAAACATTATATATGACATATTACCAGAAATACTAATTTATTCCTAATTCTTATAATCTTTCTCTCCTTGAAATCTTGTTTTACTAACAATATACAAGATTGTTTAGCATTTTGTCTTACATCAAAAAACATTTTCTGATATAGTATTATATGCCATAGTCGTTTTTTCCTACAAATTATCCTAAGCTATTAAAATAAAATAATATCTCTAAATATTTCTGAAATTTTAAGATCCACAGTGAAGATATTGAACATATAGGAAGTGTTGGTATATGTTTTAGTTAAAATATATGTTTAAAAACTTGCATTTGGAAAGTATTAATGAAAAATAAATTTTCTTAATTACATAAAGAGCTTAATTTCTATTTCTTCAGTAGTTATTAGAAATAGTGATGTGAATTTATTTCAAACAAATGTAATTAATGTTAGAAGAGTAATCTGTTTACCTAGATACTTATCCTTTTATTGACAAACTTTAGATTGATAAACTAAATCATTTAAGTACATATTTTCACATATTCGTGAGAACAAAAGCAGATGCTGCATATTAATCCTTTCTATCTTCATGCAATATCTATTATTTACATACATATAGAAATTTTAAATTGTATATGTTGACAATCCAGATTTCATGCAAGATAAACAACTTTTTCCTTCCCTGTCCTTTTTCTCCCCCTCTCCCTTTCTGTGTCCCTGTCTACGTCTCTATACAAACACACACAAAAACATTGAACAAGTTGAGTAAGATATATGAGGACTAAAAAATGAGATGTCTGACACAGAGATACTTTCTTATCACTATATATAATAGCACATGATAATTATTTAGTCATTAGAAAGGTTACTCAGTTTCTCTTGTTAGAGAAAATATCAAACTTCGTTTGGCATAGTACCGAATTTTTTAATGCTTGGTAAAATATAAAATAATAAATAAAACCTCCCTGTATAATATAACATAAATGTTCTAGAAAAGATGTCCATTAAAGCTAGATAATTTGGGGGGAACATTTATTTTGTATTGGAGGAAGGAAAAGCATTGGGCATTAAATGTTTGAAATAGTATATGAAAAGCTTGTGGCTTCAGGGCAATTTGAACAAATCAACAATGTTCATGGAAAAATAGACAAAATATGAGGAGGAGAAAAATAGATAACAGCTAACCTAAAAACAATCACATTCACAAATAAAAAGATAATTTGAATTAAAATAAATACAGTATTTGAAACTAGAATCATATACTATGTGGATTATTAAAAAAACTACAATTATTTTAAAAAATGAGAGGAGGTGCTAGATGTTAGTGAAGCAAATGTGTTGTGGGTGGGTCTGGGATAAGTTACTAGGAAAATTAAAGCAGAATTTTGGGGAACGTAGGTTAAGTTACAACAATGGCCAAATTAAAATTTTAATAGACTTAAATATGGTGTTTGTTTGAGAGTTGCTATGCTTTAGTATTCCTACTTAATATGATCAGAACAGACTAGTCAAGAATGGAATGGGAAAGTACACAGATAAGTGATTGCCAAAGTTATTGTTTTTTTTTGTTTTGTTTTGTTTTGTTTGTTTAATACATAGCCCTAAGTCTAGAAGAATCTATGATTAGGAAGAGTTGAGCTCATTATCCTCTTTCACTCTTTTGAAATTATTTGGGAGTATAGAAATTCATAGCTACTACAACCTTTTTGGTTTTCCCTATTCCATTCTATGACTTAAAAATTTGGCAGCAATCAAGAAGGAACATGACTGAAATGAAGCAGCAATGCAATATGTAGATATTTAGTTATTTCTCTCATGCTCCAAGTCAATTTATATATATATATATATATATATATATATATATGTGTGTGTGTGTGTGTGTGTGTGTGTGTGTGTATACATATATATGTATATATATATATAGTGCATTTTAACATTGTTCCATATTGTGAACATATGTATGTAATAGCTATGCATTTTTATTCCTTTCTGAGAATTGCTTTCTAATATTTGGATTTTAACTTTGATAATACAATAGAGTTAATACTTGTTAAGATGAAATTTAAACCATTGAAGTGTATATGCATATATATGCATACACATGACACACAAAATTTGGAAAACTCTTCTTGAGAAAAATAAAGTAGATAATATGGATATTGAGAGAAAGATTGACAAAATGATTCTCATATAAATGTTTATGTGTCTTTATCAAATTAAACAATGTGGTTGAAAAAGCTAATTTGCTTTATTACTTTAAAATAGGCATTATAATGGAAATAAGCCTTATGAACAGACTAACTGCATGTATTTAATGTTACTCCCATTTGATCAAATTTAAATTACTTTAATAATGGCATCCCATTAAAACATTGCCTTAATTTCTAGCATTTTCTTCATCATGCTTTGCATCAAACTTGATACATTGCATCAGGAAGGCAAATTTAACTTCTCTTCTCACAAAAATTTCAACCTCATAATTTGAAATCATCTGATGTGCATTGATCTTATTTGAATTTGCCATAAAAGTCTTAGTGTGAATAAATTTTAACTATATTCAGCACTAATGCAACCCAAAACTTTTATGATCCCAAAGGAAGCAACAAAATTTCAACCAGAAATTAAATAGTTTTTCTAACTAAAATTCAAGAAGAAGTATAATTTAACTTTGTATTGAGTAAAATATGGTACTTTAAAAATAGCCATTTAGGGCTGGGGATGTGGCTAAAGTGGTAGCAAGCTCACCTGGCATGAGTGCAGCGCTGGGTTTGATCCTCAGCACCACATACAAATAAAGATGTTGTGTCCGCGAAAACTAAATATATATATATATTAAAAAAAAACTCTCTCTCTCTCTTTAAAAAAAATAAAAATAGCCATATGAAAACTTTTGTTTTGTTAAACTACCAAATATTTAAATAGGAGGGTTTAATATATTTTTGTTTTAATTGACACATTGTAATTCTACATATATAATGAAAACAGTTTGGCACTTCACTTCAACATATGTACATACTGTGTAATGATCAGATCAGGGTGATTTGCAAATTATTACCTAGGACATATTGATTTGCTTGTCTTGAGAACATTCAAAATCCTTTCTCGTGCTATTTTGAAATATTCAATTGTCAATCATAGAATATTTGAAGTTAGCCCTCCTTTGCAACTTCAGCCCTGTCCACAGGGTCTATCATCTCTGCATCAGTCCTTTGTATATTTCCCTGGTACTTGTAGCCACTATTCTATTTTATACACCTTTGAGATTAATTTTTGGCTTCCACATAGGTAAGAATATATGATATTTTTCTTGATGTACTTGATTTGTTATTTTTAACACAAAACTTTCCACTTCCATCCATCTTTGTTACTGCAAATGAGAGAATTTCATTATTTTTTAAAGATTGAAAAATATCTATATCTTCTCTCTCTCTCTCTCTCTCTCTCTCTCTCTCTATATATATATATATATATATATATATATATATATATATATACATTTTCTTTATACTCTCATCTTCAGATAGACATTTAGATTGATTTCATATCTTGGCTATTGTGATCAGTACTACAGTAAACAGGTAAATACAGATGCTTCTTTAGTAAACTGATTTCCTCTGGATATATGCCTATAGTGGAATAATATGGTAGCTTTACTCTTACTTTTTGAGAAAAATCTCTATTGTTTCATATGGCAATATTTTTATCTTTGCCAAATAAGAGAAGATTAATAGCATTTGACATATGACAGTGACATTAATATGAGTATATCAATATATATTTTTGTGTAGCATAGATATTAAACTTAAATATTTAAATATATATACATATATATATTTTCCTAAAAATTTAATTTCAAATTTATATAAAAAAGTAATGCTAGGAATAAGAGTTATTAAATTACCTTATAAATATTGAAAGGTTACATTATAATATGTTTAAATAAGATAAATTATAATAATTAGGTTTTTGATGGTCACTGGTTGAAAAAAATTATCTATTCATATATTTGAAAACATTTTTTTGTTGTGTTTGTATTGCAAAATCTTCTAGAAATAGCAAGACATTTACCATTGTTAGATTAACCAGAAATCTTTTTAAATTTTTTTTTTCTGTCCCTTTTCTACTGGGAACTGAACTTACGTCTTTGTTCAAGCTAGCTAGACAAGTACTTTATCATTTAGCTACATCTCTAGCCCAGGGAAATTTATTTGACTTAGAAAACATGTATTTCGATTTATTTTTAATCTGTTTTAATTACTTAATTTTTTTCAAAAATAAAGCATGAAACCATTTTAAATTATAATATACATAATAAATAAAATTATTTATGATTTATTTATTTTGTTTTTTTAGTTTTAAATTATTATCTTTATTTTCTGAATTTTTGTTCCTTTAATCTCTTTTATAATTCTAATTATATGAAAGCAGAATGGATTACAATTCATATTACACATATAGAGCACAATTTTTCACAGCTCTGGTTGTATATAAAGTATATTCATATCATTCGTGTCTTCATATATGTACTTAGGGTAATGATATCCATCTCGTGATTTATTTATTTTTAATTTTTAATTTATTTTTATTTTTTCTTATTTTCAGAGCTAGGATTGAGTAGAGGACCTCACACATGCCAAGTGATTACTCCACTGTTGAACTCCATCACCAGCCTATGGTATGGTTCGTACACTCTTAGTGATGAGTCACTAAAAAACAAAATAAAATGTTATTAAGTGTGTGGTTTTATCATTGTAAGATATGACAGCATTATAACCAAAATAAATAATTCCAGATGAAGTGAACATTTTGTTATCTCTATTACAGCCTCCTTTGGCTTATCTATGATTATAGTTGCTATTTTGATGGACAGTGTTGTGTATGGTGACTTTTCTCATACTATGAACCTGCTGCAGTGTATCTTTTTACACTTCTGTTCCTAGACTCTCACCAAAGTCGTTACAGCACTTTCAGAATGTGCACACATGCCATCTAGGACTGAACTGAATAATGGCCTGTGATCAACCTACAAATAATATGTGGCAGATGTTGATAAATACTGTCCCGAACTTCTATTCTTTTAGTAGAAAAATTTTAAAAGGCATTTCACATTGTTCTGTAGATGGGTCCCATTGTTACTAACAGTGACTGCCACATAATCAGATAAGTAACTCACCATGTACTATGTTTTCATCCTTTTCTAACTCTCTCTGCTTGTTCTTTATTTCTATTTTCTATCATCACCTTTCAAATACACAAAATTGTTCCAAGTATTTTTCAATGATTTTATTTTTGCTAAGTCCAATCTAAGATATGTCTCCTAAAACTAGAGATGAAGACAAATTACTAAGAAGGGCTTTACCTTCATTCATTCATTAGACCAAATTCAACAAAAACCCCCATTGTTATTAAATTGTGGATTTTTAACCTCTCTCCATGTATTGCAGAATAATAACTACCAAGAATCTCAGCCTCTGTAAATTACAATTAAAGTCAAGTGAGGAGAAGTCTTTGAAGTAAGCAATAACTCTAGCACATGATCAGTAGGATTCAATAATAATATAAGAGTTGTGATTTGGGTTGACCTGATGAAAAAATAAAATGTCAGGGGAAAAAAAATAAAGTGTTAGGTTCACTTCTGGAAATTAAAATTTCAAAGTAAACTGATCTTCAATATCTGAAATTTAAAAAAGCCTTATTTTCTAAAACAGCATGACAAATAATATATAATTGGTCCAAGAATCATTATACCAAATGCAAAAGACAGCAGGCGCTGGTGAACATATGGTGAAAAGGGAACCTCTACATACTGTTGGGAGGAATACAAATTCATACAGTCATATGGAAAATAGTATTGTACTCAAAAAAATTCAAAATAGAACTACCATATGATCCAGAAGTAGCACCCCTGGGTATATATAGAAATAAAATGAAATCAAGGAGTGCAAGAGATTTCTTAACTCCCATGTTCACTGTAGCACTACTTCCCAACAGCCAAAAAATGAAAATTAATTATGTGTCAATCAACTAGTGAATGTGATGCATATGCATAATGGAACATTATTCATCCACTAAAAATAATTAAATCTTAAAACTAACATAGAAAGACAAGCAATAAAAATATTGATCTCATGGAAGTTGAGTTGGTGATTACCAGGGGCCAAGGAGAGATGGTGTAGAGGAGGATGAGGAAATGTGATCAGTGGGCACCAGATTAGTTAGAAAGGAACAAGAAAATATGGCATGCAATTGCACAGTGGGGTGACATAGGTAACAATAATTAAGTGCACATTTCAGAAAACTAGAAGATAAAGTATTTTGAAAACTTTGGGATAAAGAAAGTATAAATGTTGGAATAAATTGACGTTTGATCTAATTTAAACATTACACAACGTGTACATGTATCACAACATTGCATTGTCTCCCATGAATATGTATAATTTTTGAATATTTTCTGTATCAGTTAAAAAAAATTTGCATTAAAAAGAAGTAGAAAAATATTTTAAAAATAAAATAGGAGAATAATATGCATGATTGTGAGAGATAACCTATTCTAGATTCAATGCACATATAGAGGAGAAGTGAAACACTAATATTGTGGGTGGGAAATATTTGTGGATATATTGATAATCTTATGACTCCTTGTTCTGGAACTTTAGCCCTACAGAAACATCCCTCTCCTTGTGAGAGAAGGCAAGCATCACTTTTCCCAGAAATATTGACAACACTTTGCTTACATGGAGGGCCCTAAATAGTAGTGAACCTTTCAGTGTCTTTGCAGGTTATCTCTATTGCATCCAGACTAATTACTGAGGAGAGGCCACAGTACAAACTGCAGGAAGAAGCGGGCTTGTCTGAAACAAGAGAAAGGAACTTACTTTCTAAATGAGTCACTAGATCAAGGATACAATAGAAAGAGTGGGAACTCGTGTATTTTCTGACTATGTTGAACCATAAGAACAATATTGATTGTCTTGGAGTCAGGAGAGCCCTGCCCTTATGTGTCAGGATTTAATATTCCATCCATGACATGAGCCAGTTTTGGTATACTTCTAGGATGATCCTTTGAAATTCATGCTTGGAAATGTTTTAGTACCACAGGATACAGATGGCAGAACTCTTCTGTAGAAGAATTTAGAAGATTCATAGACACATTCTTATCTCCAAAAATTTCTCACTGATACATTCCACTGAGGCAGTGAGGAGCAGAACCTACATCATCATACAGCTACTTAGAGAATTTGTTCTGTATCAGGGTTAATGGTGGGACGTTTTCCCACAGATTGAGACCCTCTGGAGTTAAGAATAGTGACAAGGTATCTCAATAATGAAATGCAGTGTTGACCCCTAAACTTCAGAGGCAATGTGGGCATAAATATCAGAATGAGCAGCAAAGCCACAGGGGGAACCTCGAGATCTTGATCTGATGAAATTCATCGCATAAGTTTATGACACTGACTTCTAAATTGTGAAATCTTAGCCATTAAAATGGGTAACAAACAGGCTGATGTCAGCTTTGCCAAAGAAAAATTAAAAGACCTTTTCTATATTTGAATCAATGTTATAATACATAGCGAGTATACCAAAAGGGAAATTGTTTTGGTCATCCTTTCATCACTGTGACTAAAAGACATGACAAGAAAAATTGTAGAGGAGGAAAAGTTTATTTGGGGACTCACGGGTTTTTGGAGGTCTCAATCCATAGAAGGCCGGCTCTGTACTATGGGGCTTGAGGTGAGCCTGAACATCATAGCAGAAGAGTGTGTTGGAGGGAAGTGGCTTACATGGTGATCAGGAAACATAGAAAGACTCCTCTCACCAGACATAAAATATATGCCCCAATGTCACTCTCAAATTGACCCACTTCATCCAGCCACACCCTACCTGCCTTCTGTTAATCCCAGCAGCAGATTAATTCACTGATAGGGTTAAGCTCTTATAACCCAGTAATTTTACCTCTGAATGTTCTTGCATTGCATTGTCACACACATGAGTTTTGGGGGACATAACATACCCAAATCATAACATACATGTGTCCTTTCAAAAAAAAAAAAAAAAAAAAAAGAACTGGGAGAAAACCACTATTACACACACACACACACTGGCCCACAAGTTTTCTAAAAAGATCTAGGCTTTTACATAACTATATGTTAAAAGAAACTGAATACCCAGAACTTCTGATGGATATTGATATTGATATTGAAAATAAGGAGCAGAATGCTCTTATGGCCCCTCATTAGAGTGTTGGAGCTTATGGATGCAGGATAGAAATGGAGTGCCAGACCAGACTCCATTGCAAATGAATATTTCTGATTTTCCTACTGGTGATCAATTACCTAGTTCTCACTAGCTTAATGAGAATAAATATATTAACAACAAACAAAATCCACATATTTTTCCCCTCATATGAGGAAATATTACCAGGAAAAGAAAGCATAACCAATATCTTATTCTGGGTTACTTTCAGTGAAGGGATTGACAAATGGTAAGCCCCATCATAGCCCATTCAACACCAGGCAGATCAGACTGGATAATATAGAGTATTTGAAACTTAACTGATTACTTAAACTTTAATCTCAGTGTACTTGCCCATTCTGGGTTTTTTTCACTAGAGCAACCAGTGCAGCATTTGGCACTTATTGTACTGCAACTGGTTTCTAACAAATGTATTCTTTTCTGTCCTCATTAGTAAAAAAGGATTAAACACAAGAAATAACAACAGAACACTTGACTCTCTTCCCTTGGTCTGTTACTTTTCCTTATGTCTGTTATTTGTGGAATGTACAAGGACCATGATCTCTGGACTATGAACTGAGAACCATAACTCAGGGAACAAATCTGGCCACTAGTTTCATGCCTGGGAGCTAAAACTAAGTTCCTGCCTTCCTTCTTCCTTCCTTTCTTTTTTATATTTCAAGGGACTATGAAAACAAAATGAACAAAAGAGCACTAGAAATATTTGTGTCTTTCTAAAACTAAATAGGCACTATCTGACCTATTAGCATTGGCCAACCTCTAGTCTAGAAACTTAGGGATAGTACTCTTCTCTATTATTATAAAACAATAAAATTATATGTGTGATTTGCTCTGATTTAGACAGTAAACACTGTGTTAGACTTTAAATATATTAATTCATTAAATTCTCAGAACAGTCTTCTAAAATGAGTTTCAATTTCATCCTTATATTACAGATGATATACTTTAAATGATCCAGGGTCATGCGACTTGCCAAAATCATATAGCTAGAAAATGTGGAAGCCGGTATTCAAATCCAGGCTCATGGATATACATGCTTTTTCTTTGAGAATCCTTCTATGATTGGAAACATTCATAGTGGGATTTATGGTCAAGTTGAATTGATGAGGCACATATAATTTTACATATGTTGTGTAATTTTACATACATTATGTAACTTGAGAGCAAATAAATACAAAACAATAATGTAGAATTATTTAAACAAGTAAACACAAGTGGAAGTTTTTACATAAATCAGTTTCATCATGAATTCCTCATCTCAATATTTCTAATGTGAAAATATGCACTAAAAATCCATGAAACATAAAATGGCTGAATGAATACAATTCTTATTATTTATCCAGCAATATCAAAAATACACAGAATGATTTGAATGAAATTGGGCTTTATCTTTCTAGTGGTATTTTGTCCTGTTACTTATCTGTAGACTAAAAATGAATTAGAAGTCCACATCATAATTACATGTCCATTAATATATTTCTCTGTTGATGGGGAAAAAGGTTTTTTATGGTTGTGAATTTAGATCTCTCAAGCTCAAAAGTATGATTTATAGCATGAAGTTAATATCAATGCTGACTGGAAATTCTGTCTTTATAGAGTGATTAAAACAATATTCTATGGCCTTCTTTTTCTCTAACCTGCCACAATAAAAAAAAAAATACATGTTCTTACAGTAGAGAAATCAGAATATAAGAGAAACCCTTTTAAAAACAACTTAAAACAACAATTTTTTTGTTTCCTATAGATTTTCTTTTTCTTTTTTCTTTTGGAGAGGAGTATGTTTTGATGTATAACCCCTTCTATTTTTAATCTGAATTTGATGTTGTAAGTGACTTTAGAAGCTTTGTGAAAATAAATATATAATAATTCCTAACATAAAAAAACACACCACATAAATTGAGTTCTGACTTTGAAGAAAATGAAAGGGCCTGCATGTGAAATATATTTATAAAAATAGTAGATAAAGCTACCAATTACAGAACTGCCTAATTAGGAGCTATCTAATAAATATGCAATTTCAGTCAGTGCTAAAACTTGACAACTATTTGTTCATTCAAATCATGACAATGCCTTATTTGAGAGCTAGAATATCTTCTGTTTTGCACTACTGTCATGGAAGCAAATCAGCTTCATTCATCTCCCTGCATTTCCTCAATCCCTTTCTTACCTAGGTTTTTACAGTTCCTCTCTATTTTTACCACACATACATTGCAGAATAATTCTTTAAATATTGTATCTGTTGTTTAATTTTCCCTCTTTTGGTAGCTGTGGCTTCAAACCTTCCTATAAGTTTTAAGATATAGTATGTTCTATGTATTATTATTTTTATTATCTTTTCCTTAGAAAATATTCTTTGGAAAAGATAAATACCTCATTATTTATCATGACTTCAACTCATTGAGGGTTTTACTAAGACACTGGAGGGAAGGAGATTAACAAAACATGTTTATAGGTGAAGGAACATTTTTCTTTTACCTTTTAAGAGAGTTCTGAAAAACTTGCCCATTCCAAATCATTGTTTTCTTATACTTCACAGACAGAAAAGAAAAAAAAGCAGGGGGAAAGGGGTGTTGACTTTAAAGAAAATCTGAATTTAAAATCAAGATTTAAAATGTGGGTTTCTCGGGCTGGGGATGTGGCTCAGGCGGTAGCGCGCTCGCCTGGCATGTGGGTGGCCCGGTGTTCTACGCCAAAAACTAAAAAATAAATATTAAAATTCTCTCTCTCTCTCTCTTAAAAACAATTAAAAAAATAAAAATAAAATGTGGGTTTCTCATCCTTGCAACCTTTGTAACCTTTGTGTCATAAGCTTTGTATACTAAAGTTTATGATTAAAATTAGCAGAATCATCAGACTTCAAAACTGAGGGCCATTGAACCTCAATGATAAGTTGTATGTTCAGATGATGGAGTTCTAGTAGGCTTGGGGATACTGAAAAATATCAAGATATACCAAAAATTTCAGCCAGGGAAGAAAAGATTCAGGAGTTAATTCTAGTTGATCAAATAAAAAAACTGAACAATTAAGCCATATTTTCATTTCGACCACACTAAATTTATCACTACTAATGCATATTTATTCCTCTAGAAGGTCCCTGACACTGTTACTATAGTGTTTTCTGTCTATATCTTCTTTCATATCAGCATAATTAAACAATGCATTTAGTACAACAAATAGTAGGTAGTATTACTAAATTATTTTCATATTGCTTCTGTGAACAATCTGAAAATTCCTCATGAAAACACAAAACCAATAATGAAAAGCATGAATTTGATTGCCTGTGCTTTTCCTATGGACTCATAGTTGAATAAAGTAGGAAATATCTTACTAAGATAAGTAAAATAAACCAGATTTATACACACATTTTTTTTCAGACATTGTGGGACACAGAAACAGGTCTCAACACTTAGCCACTTAAGGGCTATGTGACCATCCTTGGCTGCTGTTTAAATTTTTCTTGTAAATGTTGTTTGTGTGATCATAATACAATGTTAGATTTCACTCTTGAGGAAGGTATTTGACTATAGTCTTCTAATTTTTTCTTCTGTAGTTACTGTAGTTTTTAAGCTCAGCTCTTTTAAATCTATTTTCCTTTCTGCTTGAAATCATGAAGCCAATCCCCTGACCTATAAACTTTATTAAGCTGCACATATTTTTTTTTTTATCATAGATTTAGCAATTACAGATTCTTTACAATTTTACTGCTCACCAGCTAATGGATGTGACACAATATCTTCTTAAGGCACAAATTATTCTTATATGGTTTTTGGAAAAATAGCTTTCATTAGCAGTGTTCAATTTTGCATTATTTTTTCAAATTTAAAAATATTTGCTTCATGTAGGTACCAAATGTCACAACAATCATCACAGGTTTTAATGCACTATTTTGTGAGGGTCAGAAAAAAAACAAATTAAAATTTGAAAAAAATCTTCATTTTATTTTTCCTTTGTTGTAAAATTATTCACTTACAAATAAGTGATTTGCAGATATTAGACACCTATCTGTTTGAAAAATATGGAACATCATGCAAATTTCTACTACAATGTTTATAATGTTTAGAAGTCTTTGAGGTGGTTTCTTGAGGATTGACATTATAGGAGTTTCACCCAAATTCATGAAAATAGGGTGTCTCAATATTTGAAGTGCCAAACTTGGGAGATGTTGGGGCAGTGCAGATGAAGTGACATTTCTAACATACAAGACAGCGTGTTGGAATTTCGGATTTAATGGAAGACAACCTCACTTCTTATGTCATGGCTTTATCTATGTCCACATCATGTGAACAAAGTCTAAGTGTATAGGCAGTTGTTAGGTTAGTCAGGGGATAATTAAGCATGGTATGAATTATCCCTGCCTTTTCTGGTTTTCATTTCCATTGTCCTCTTAATCTCTTTTTTATCCCATTGTCTCATTCATTAGTAGCTAATCACTACAATTGTAAAATAAGAGAACTAGTTAGCTAGATTTCCCTAGAAATAGTTCTAATAATAGATTTGAAGGAAAAAGTCTCAACCCATTAGCAACAATGAACTGAGTAGGTTTCACTTCTATACATGCTAGTACTAATCATCACCAGCATAGTATACCCAATGTCCAAAAGCTTGTAGAAGTGAAATTAAACATTTATGTGCTGACTAAATTACATTAGGGATATTAATTCTCAAGCATTAAATATTTAAGCATGGAATTTTTAGCAGGAGAGCACTTAATTCTGTTTATTTATTGCATTTAGTTTTAAGAGAAATGGTTTGAAAAAAAGTGAAAAATACTATGAATTAATGCAGGAACTGGAATACTCTGTACACATAAAAATGATGTCAATTTTTTTTTATTTCTATATAATATAATGTTTCAATTTTTAAATTGGAGTGCTTATATCATACGCTATATTTTAAAACTGAGTTTAAATTACTACTCCTATGTACTAAAAAAAGTACAGTATACAAATGTATTTCACTGTCCACTCACACACACACAACATTGAACATTATTGCATCTCATGGAGGTTAAGTGTCTGAGAACCATGTTCAAACCACTTAAGTGTGTTTCTATACCTGTCCAGGGACATAACTCTAGGAGATCTGTTTGTGTGCTAACTGGGATTCTTCATTTCTCAATGTTTGGATAATATTGGAAAGAAAATTACTGAAAGTGTCCTGGGTAATTTTTGGATTTGTCTTTGAAAACTGTTTAAACTTGGAAAAATTTACTTTTAACCATTATGATTCCCAGTCCCCTCATAATAAAACCAATGGCACCCTTATAATTAGGATTAAATATACTCATGTATGTAGTAATCCATTTCAGAAAATGATATACAATAAGTCACAAATAAATTTCCATTACCATTTTTACTTTAAAACTAGTCATAAATAATAAATATTATCAACTTAAGGATATAACGAGAAATATGTCTGATCTCTATTGCTGAATATTTTAATATTGCTTTACCTGTAGTTCTGAAGCAAAATTACAGTTCAGAGAATTTGTGATCTAGCTCTACCTATACCTTGGACTATGACCACACCAACCCAAACAAACTAATTAGTATACCTTTAAGAATTATACAATGGTTTACCATTCCTCTCAAAATGAAAGCCAAGGCTTTTATGGTGACAAAACTTGTATAATTAGTCTGTCTAACTGGCTATCCTCACTGTTCACGAAACCCAACTCTTGGTAATTGTGTTCCACTTTCACTAGACTTTCCTCTTCTTTTAGTATGTCATGTCCCTTGCTTTCATGCTCACCCAGGACATAATAATTTTTCTCCACTGTTGCCTGGTTACTGTTTATTCTTTGCATAAGTTTTGCTGCCGTAACCAATTGCTACAGTGTTAGTGGCTTAATGTGACACAAAATAATTACCTTACAGTCTTGGAGTCTTGTGGTTCTTGAACCTGTACAAGTCTAACTGAGCTAATGCCAATGTGCAGGCTGACTGCACTTGTTTTCCAAGGCTCTAGGGAAAAATCTTCTTTCTTGCCTTCCCCAGCTACTCCAGGGGAAGTAGCTGCCTCATGATCCTCTTTCTCCATCTTCAGAGTTAGCAAAGTGAGCAGGCTGAGTTCCTCTCATGCTACCAAAATCTCCTTATTCTTTTTATCAATTCAATCTCTGACAGTCTGGAAAGGTGCTTAGTTTAGTTTTGAAATACCTGTGTGATTATATTAGTTCTGCTGAAATTTTTAGTTCTATTTCAGGAAAATCTTACAATCTCAAGGTCCATTAATTAGTTAATTAATTAATCTGCAAAAATAAATTAATTTACATTAATTAATTAATCTGTAAAATCCCTTTTGCCATTTAATTTCAGTATTTAGGACTTAGACATTTTTGGGAATTCTTATGACACCTACCAAACTCATTTGTAAAAAGACAATGCAAATTGTGATGAACATTAGTCAATACATAATTCCTCGAGTATACTATCTTATAGGCTAGGTAAGTGTTTGAGGCATGAATTTCTAGGATGCAATGATTTTTTAAATTGTTTTTCTGTACCAGAGATTGAACACAGGGGTATTTAACCACTGAGTCATATCCCCATTCTATTTTATTTTCTACTTTGAAACAGGGTCTAACTTGCTTAGGGCCTTACTGAGTTGCTGAGACTGACCTTGAATTCACAATCTTCCTGCATCAGCCTCATGAGTTGCTGGGATTACAAGCATGCACTACCACAACTAGAACAATGATGAATTTTTTATATTGCAGGTTATTGGCATTAGGAGAATCACAAAGGCTTCCACCAACATTTCAAAAGAAGGCCTTGGAGGATAGAAAATATATAGCAGGGTTGGAGTGCCTGTGGGCTGCCCTTGGTAGGGTGATGCATAGAGAAGTAAGAAGGAAGCAAAAGCTAAATTGGTGACCTCCAAGATTAAGAGATGCCAGTATGGTGGGATGTCTGGCAAGGAAAAGTGCATAAATCAAGCAGAAAAAAGCCAAGAGAGATGTCAAGTAGGCTAAAACTAATAAATCCATAGTGGTGAAGTTACATAAGCCCTTTGACGAGAACATCACAGTGCCATGTACCTCAGATGCTGGACATGGAGTTATAGGATTTGTTTGCCCAGATGGATTTCAGTTTTGCCTTGGTCTTATCTTCTTCATGAGGCCCTATTTCTTCCTTGTTGAGTGAAAATATTTACTGTGTATTTTTATGCATTTGTTTGAAACTTTTTTTTCAAAGTAAGCATAATTATTTTCATTCAAATATTTTAATACTTACAACAAACTCTGAGAGATTGCCTTGAATAATGGTGAAGACTTTGGACATGAATTTTTGGAATTCTGGAACTCTTAAGACTACGGGGACTCTTTAAAATCAACAAAATATATTTTGCATTGTGAAATGGGTATGTGCTATGGGGGGCCAGGGATGTGATGTTATGCCTTAGATATGAGGTGTCTCCCAAAAGCAAGAAAGTTTAAAGTTAAATGGTAGTGCATTAATCTACTTGAATGAATTAACTAGATGGTAACTGTAGTCAGATATCTATAAGAGATAGGTCACTGGGGGAAATGCCTTTGGGGTATAAATTTTTGTCCTAGGTGACTGGAGCTCTTTGTGCTTCCTGGTGACAATGTACTGAGCTCCTTTTCTCCACCACACTCTTCTGCTGAGATGTTCTGTCTTACCTTTAGCCCAGAACCATGTAGCTGCTCTTCTATGAACTGTTACCTCTGAAATCCTAAGCACCTAATAAAATTTTCTTCCTCTAAATTTTCCTTCACAAATATTTTGGGCACAGCAGTGAAAAAGTTGATTAATACAAGCATGTGTGTGTGCACGTGCTCGCGCATGTGTGAAATTAATTCTTACTTTCCTTTCAGGGGATATATTTCTATGTCTTTTTATTAAAATTTTTATAAACTAATTAAACTAGTATTAAAATATTTTCATATTTTTCAATGCCTAGATGCTTAAAATTCACCAATTGCATGTTCTATTGAAATTAGATAAAACTCAGCTAAATTGAGAAATTCATATTAAGTGATACATCTTGAAAGATATTTCTAGGCACTACTGTTGTAAGTAAACCATTGCAGAATGGTTTTTATTTTTCTTTATTTTTTTCCAAAATTTAATATTTATAGTTTTAAAAAGGGGAAATATAACTATCTTTGATTCAATGATTTTATTAGTATTAAACCAAGTATATTTGGATTTTGACCACACAAATAATATTTCTATGTGTTTTTATATTGAGAATATAAAAGCTGAAAAATCTGCTGCAATTATTGAAAATTTATATATTACCCAAATACATGTTCATGTTTATTTTTCTAAATATTCCAAAGATATATCACAATATGTATGTCTTCTCCTTGTGGAATGTATAGTTTAAAATATAAATATAGAAGATGGCAAATAAGCATGTGAAGATGTTTTTTCCGCATTATATAGCATCAGGGAAATACAATTTAAAGCAACAATTAGATAATTAATTCTATTGATCATTCGATTTATAGTTTTCTCTCTCTTTTCAGATATATCATAGCTGTTTAACACCGAAAGAAGAAATATTATTTTCTATGTTTCTTTTTATTTTATTAAATTAAAGTCTTAAAGGTACATATTTAATCCTTGTAGCACTGAAGCTTGATGACATACAAGGCAGAAGTAAATATATCTTATGGAGTTGGTTGGAAAGACACAGGAAACTATCTAGACATAAAATCTTTATAAAACTTGGCCCTCCTTCAAAAGGAGAGTTTGAGTTAGTAGCTAAACTTATTAAAGTTGGTAAATGTCAGGAAATGATAGTATGAAATTTTAGGTTTTATATAGCTGAAAGAATCAACTTTTTATATCCTTTAATGATAGTGTTGTTATTCTGAGAAGAAAATAATAATAATAGATTAAAAGATAGGACATATATAGTTGTGACATTATATAGACTTTAATATTGAGATAATGATCCTCATTCCATGAGCCAGACATGAAATGCAATCCTCTTTGTAGTCATATTAGTAGCCAGTGAATTAAATGCCATGTTTCTTCAAAGACTTAAAATTCTCCAAAATTTCTCTTACTCACCCTCAAATCACTTAACATGAATTTCACAGAGAAGAAAATGGTAACGCACATTGTACTTAAGAGATATACATGTACTCTACTTAAGATATACAAATACTGTACTTTTGACGTATTTAAAATCAAATTGCCTGTACACATGTTCTCAGACTTACTTCCTTCCATTTGATCTGAGTTTTATTAATAGTGATGATGGTCTTTGTGCATATGGAGTTGGAAATAACATATTTTTCCAATGAAAGTACCATGACTTCATTGTATACATATCTTAATTTCCTGATCAAAAAAAAACGTAATTGCATTTTTCTTTACAATTCCTTACTTCTATCCCTCCATAATTTTGGCAGCCTACAATTACTTTAATATCTGTAGTTGATAATACTTTATAAAACTATGTAAAGCAAATTCTTGAAGAAAATTAGCTCATCTTAAATTTCCCCCCTTCCTAGCTTCTTTCAACTCAAATATCCCAATCTTTCTCATCCAAGGGTATGCATCATTCCCTCCATCTCAGGACCCTTGCAGTTTGAGTGGGAAGCAAGTGAAATAGCACAGACTTGAAAGGATATATAGGATGAGATAGGATAAAACAGAATGGAATAGAACGATTCTGTTAATTATGATTCAAAGTTGAAAATATCCCTTGTACTTTTGATAAATCAATATGAACCAGCTTTATGAGTTGGGACAAAACAAGTTAATGTATTTTATATTCTATGAAATAAATTAGAAAAATAATATTTTCTGGGTGTCTGATGAGGGATAAATTTTAATAATCTATAAGGTAGAAAGCTTATGTGTATAACTGAGCTTAATAAACAAAATCTGGGATGAATAAATACTTAAAAATTATTGTTAGTATTGCTCTAGTTAGCATTGTACCCAGCAAACGGTGCCTACAATGTAATAAGTATTTTTTTTCAACTATCACAGCTCATTCACTTTCTCTCTGTCTCCATATTCCCATCATCACCACCTCACACTCATTTCACTAAAATTATAGAGGCAGCAGAGTTACCTCTGGTGGGAAAAGCAGATATCATGACAAGCAATTGCATTTCGTTATAAAAATTCCATGAAATAATAATGATAAAAATGTGACCATCTCAATCTGAGGAACAGAGAAGGTAATATTTGAACTAGGTTCCTCAGAACTTTAAGTTGTGGTTGTATTTTATTAGGAAAAAAAAAAACATGAATGAAGAGGTGCAGATGCTTTTATAAGAATCCCAAGAATCCCGAGTTTGAGAAAATGGAGAAATTTTTCACTACTAGATAATAGGAAACAGAAGTATGGCAGCAGCAACAACTGGGTTTGGGATAAGTTTTCAAAACATTTCACGTTCTAAAAAGGGACTCCTTCCTTCTCCTTCAGCGATCACAAGTGCATTGCAAATGGCAAAAATTCATAAAGGGACCATTACTGGGATCATGATATCAAGGGATTCAATTTTATAGTTAAAAATGAAAGAGTGAAGAAGAGAAAAAATAACAGTAAGAACTAAGGGTTTATTAAAATGGTCATGGAACGGGAAAAGGAAAGCCTGACAGGAGATGCGATTCATAGGAAATTTAGAGAATCAAGGGGTACTTAAAAGGGAAATTGGAATGAAGATGGTGCTTATACTAGATTTGTGTATTGACAATAAGAAACAGCAACATTAAACAGGTAGCTGGACACCATGATTCATACCTATATTTCCAGCTGTTCAGGAAGCTTAGGCAGGAGATTCCCCAAATCAAGGTCAGCCTCAGGAAGTTGGTGAGGACATATATATTAAATTTAAAAATATATATTTAAATTTAAAAAGTTAAATTCTCAGTACCCCCCAAAAAGTAGCACACACAATTATAACTAGCATTTATACAAAAACAAATAGTTTATGAATTTAAAATAAATTATTAGTAATATTTTGTATATAGACCTTAAAGTGGTTGTATTTCCTATATGTTGTGCCAATGGCAGGAATGTGTAGGTATTGAAATACAGGAATGGTTGAGAAGCAAGGAGAATATAGTTATCAAGGAAAAAATGCTGAAAATATGTTGAAATAAATTTGTTTGACTTAGAAAACAGAGATAGAATGATGCAAATAAACATTGTCTGCCCTTATCTAAATGTAACCCTGCAAACTTTCATAAATAGAAAAATAAAATATATAAGGGCTTAGTTACACTCATCATTGTAGGACTTATAGGAAATACTATAAAGCAAAGAAGACTTTTTGTGTAGTGTTTTGTTGTGACCCATACAATATCTAGAATATTAATACTATTATTTAAGTTTGCTATAAATTCATGGACAGTAATGAATGATAATTTATTTACAGAAAAATATTTTTATGTGTCAGAAATCCTTTTATTTGACTGTAATTACTGATTTATAAAGTGTGTTTTTATTTGTCAGGTGCAATGGTACACACCTGTAATCACAGCAGCTTGGGAGACTGAAGCAGGATGATTACATGTTCCATGTGAGTCTCCATGAGTTGTAAGCAACTTAACAAGACCTCAAAATAAAAATTAAAAGGCTGAGGATGTGGCTCAAGGATTAAACCCCATGGGTTCAATTCCTGATGCCACTCCCCCACAAAAAATATTTTGGTTTTAATATAGTCCTACCTGTGCAATTGCAGCTGGCCTAGGATTAACAAGTAGAATCACAAAAATGTTTAAATTAATAGTTTTAAAAAGTCATTTATTCGTGCTTCCTCAACATTCATTTAAATGAAGATCTAGAAATGTACCCTGTCTTGGACAAACATTTAGTGAAATCCAGAGTTAAATCATTAACCTTCTCATATTCCATTCTATGCTTCTTGATAAAGCTAAAGGAATGATCTTGTTTTAATGTCTGATTTCTGTACAATAAAACAGTTGTTTGCTCCTTTGGAATGAAAGAAATAATCATAATTGCACTGACAATCTGAATAGAAAAAATTGATTTATACATTTAACAATCAATGGTCATCATCAAGGTAGGAAAGTGCATTTATTTTCATCTGTTTTTACTTCTTTCTCTTATGTTTATTTTCTCTGAATATTAAAAAAAGATACCAAAGAATTAAGCCAGGTATTCATTGAACTCAATTAATCTTATGTGTATAACATCAGCAGAATACAATGTATAACTTAAAGGCAATTGACAACTGCATTTTCGTAATTGTTGCCACCTACCATTGAGAGCAAAACGGATGGAACATTTTCAATTGTATTTTATAGCAGAATCTCAATTAGACAATAGACTTTAATTAGAAAACTCATGAGCAACAAAAAAGAATTACTCTGCAGTATCTTGGTATAGCATTTTGCCACAGGTAGACAAGAAACACTCAGCATGATGGTGAGGAAAAAGTGACCACCCTGAATACTTGCATAAAGGAAGCAAGTGCACTCAGATGAATTCAATGAGAGTATGAGCTTAGAAATCTCAATTTTGTTTTTACCATGCTTCACCTGTGCAGCAATAATATGGCTCCTTCCTTCTACAGTCTTGCTCAAATGCTACCTTGGTGTTCTTGGTAGATATAAAAGAGTTTAATATGTGTTACATGTTGACAGTACTGTTCATTTAATGATAACCTTTAAAATGGATGCTTGTTTTCTAAAGAAAATAATGAAAGTACTACTGGCCTTTCAAAGATTAATTTAGCAATTTTCACATCTCTTCTGCTATTGAAGTTTTATGCGAAATCACCTAGTAACAATTTTTTATTTTTTTATTTTTTTGAGGTGGAGATGCACAGTTTCTATATATAGTACCACTTTTAACTTTGATCTTGATGGTTTCTTCTATATTGATGTGGTACTTGGGCATTTATGCATAGATGGTCATAATTATATCTTATTTATGATAATGTAACAAATGAAGAAAAGTTAACTAGTATATTTCACATGGTGCAGTAGGCACACCCCTGCAACTCACATTCTTTCTTTCACCCTTCAACAACTTGATGATGAGGATTTTCTTTTAATGTGTAAAGTTTAACAAATATACACATATACAGTTATATGTACCTGTCAATATCAGTGCCAAATCCCAATTTTATATAATATATATTGATAGACCCAACCTGATCTTTTCTTAAAATTGGGAGTAGTCTCGCCACAAAGCCATGAAAAGATAATTTTGGCTTTACTATAAATTACTGCAAATTCTGAACCTGCTTGGAATGCCTGCCCGTGTCTTGAACTCACCCATGCCTGGCTCTCTGACCAGATAGCAGCCCTCTCTGAAACTTTAGTGACACCTCATAAATATTGGCCTTCCCTGGCCAGACAACTACCCTCTCTGAGGCTCTAATGGTCCTCATAAATTCTGATGTTGGGGCCAGCAAAAAATGTAAACTACCATTAGTGTGATGCTTGTCAGAGTTCTGTTACCTGTAACCCCTCTTTGTGTAACTTTCTGGGCTATAAAGTTGGGCTGCAGGAAAGCTGCTGGGCTGTCGTGTTCCCGCCATTTTGGGAGGGAGAGGCAGCCTGGCTGGTCGAAATAATAAGCTTGCTTTAATTTGATTTTAATTGGAGTCAGTCAGTGGTCTTTTCTTGCGTCCTGGTCTAACAATATCTCAACTTTATTACAATGTTTAAGTTTCCTAAGAAGTATGCTATCACTATGAAGTTATTCTAGTATTAAATAATAGCAGATTTGAAATCATGCCATCTTAATTTTAAATAAAATTAATATTAAAGCCAAGCAAAGTCTCCTGTTTGATGTTTGGCTTTCTTTACTGTTGTCAACAATAAAAATTTATCCACAGTGAACAGTGTGCTGTTAGCCACCTCTGAAAATTGGTTCCTTGATCACCTCTGACAGCATTTTACATAATTACCAAGGCCAGTTTGCTTCTTCCTGCCCTCTATTAAACTGATATCCGTCTCAAATGTAAATGCCTATCATTTATCCAAACAATGTTAGCTAACAGCATAACATTTTTTGTTCAGCTGTCATTTGAAATTAAAGATTTTAAATTAGTCTTGAAAATACCTGAATTTTTCTTTGAGTATTTTCTTTGTTACTTTAAATATACAAACAAGTCAATAATTTTTCTAAGAGTTAAGGGTGAATGAGCCAGGTGCCATCTTCTTCTGTAAGTAAAAATGTTCTTGTTCCCTCTCCCTTTGATTTGGGAATCCTCTCCTGGGCTGGCAGGTACTGAAGGTATATCTTTTCATGTGGGAATCAGGACAATAAAACAGTTGTTTGCTCCTTTGGAGCACTTCTACATTCTAATGTGGTTAGCATAATCCCAAGGGTCCTGATTGACCTGATCAGATAAAATAATTTATTTGACATGCTGGAATGAAACTTGAAGTTACTCCTAAAGTATCCATGTACCTATACTTAACAAGCCTATAGTCTCCTAAAACTATAATACCACAAGGTTGTATAGTTAGAATGTGGTGAACATAAAATACTCCCTTGTTGTTGTTTGTGTTTATTTATTGGTGTCAGGGATTAAACCGAGGGTCCCTTAACTTCTGGATCACATCCAGGGCCTTTCTATTTTTTTTCTCTCTTTCCATTTCTTTTCTTTCTTTCTTTCTTTCTTTCTTTTTTTTTTTTTTTTTTTGAGATGGTCTCTTGCTAACTTGCTTAAGGCCTAAGTTGCTGAAGTTGGCCTTGAATTTGTGATCCTTCTCCACCTCAGCCTCCCAAGATGCTGGGATTACAGGACAGCACCAATGCATTCAGCTACTTCAGTTTTTCTTTTGTGATCATAGTCAGAGACATTTTGACATGAAGGCAGAGGTCTGAGTCTGAAAATGTTTGTGAAAATGGCACTATTTAAAAAATGGAATGCATATAATATTAAAAAGGGTCATTCTGGATTTTTATTGGAGTTACAGTCCCACACAAAGAATAACCAGAAACTTTTTAAACATTTCTTTAATTACAAGAAATAAACTACTCAACATCAGAATCCTAACATGAAAAGAATTCGTTTTGTTTTTTGTTTGCCTTATTACCATAGAGTAGTATTTTCCACTGGGGAATTGAGATGAGCTTTAACATTGTATTGTTCTTTGACATGAAACTCCTTAGAGAAGCCAGAGTGAATTTGGAATTGCTGTTTTTTCCTGTATCTGAAAACTTGTTGCAACTTCTGCAAAAATGTCCTTCCCCAAATCTTCTTACATTAAGGGTTTAAATTAGATTATTTCATTGACAGTATGTTATAATGAATCAGCAATGTGTCATGTGAACTAATGATGGGACAATTGTTTAACATGAGTCTCTGTGGATCTGTGGATAAAATTTATCTTAGTCATAATTCTAAGCAGGACTAAAAAAAGTCACTTGGGAGAACAAAACAAGAGTTTCCCTTTGCACATTACTGTATTTTCATGGTACAGATGAGGTGGAGGAGTTGAACAGAAAATCGAAAGTAATTATTTAATAACTCTTTTAGGAGTACTATTGATATATACTTTAAAAGAATGTTCTGTAGAAACAGATTTGGAGAATTAAACACATAAATAATTTGAGGAATGAACTTGTGAATAAAGATACGTTTAGGGCTGGGGATATAGCTCAATTGGTAGAGTGCTTGCCTTGCATACACAAGGCCCTAGATTCTATCCCCAGCACCAGCACCAAAAAAAAAAAAAAAAAAATACATTTAGCAGAAAAATGTGCAGAAAAATTAATTAAGACAGTTTATCAAAAATACACTTTAAATTGCTATTTACTATTATGTATGAAACTGTTGTAAAAGAGATATTTGATTTGTCTATTAATAAGATGGCAATTCAAAAAAAGCTAGTATAGCCACATTGGCTGGAATGTGGAATTATTTTGCTACTCCAACATATTCTACTATCTAAAAATATATTCTTATACATGATCAACTTAGATTTCAATTTCTTTGATTTCAATTTTTTTGTAGTGATTTAGAGAGGCTATGGTTGATTGTGCTGTCGTAATTCAAAATGTAGTATTTGACTCTACAGCTTAACTGAGGGTTATTATTTGTGGCAATAATATTTTAGTGGGCATAATGGAAAACAAACCATTATAAAGAATTAAAACAAGTCTACTGAAATTTTAAATGCCTTGTAAAACGACCTTCTTTTACATTTGCATTCCTTAGTGCCATGGAAAGTAATTTAAGCTTGAGTTCTGCACAAATATGATACTGTAATTTGACAAGTCTCCATCAAGTCAATGTCTCACCCATCCATTTGTTAGCTTTACACATTGCTTAATGGTGTTTACATCTTCACCCTGATTGCAAGTAATGCATCTTCCAATATTTCTTTAATGGGTAAAATCTATAACTGGAAGTAATTTAAAGAAAATGGAATTTAAGCACAGTGCCATGTTTGAAATAGAAATCTGTAAACAGTTTTATTATTATGAGTTCCCCAGAGAAACAAACAATTGGATAGATAAACAGAAAGACATTTTTATATTTATAGTTGAATATGTAAATGAAGTGGTTCACAAATTGACTAAGTCCAGGATTTGCAGTTGGCAAGCTAGAGAACCAGGAGCACCTGAAATGTGGTTACAGCCTAAGTCCTTGTCTCAAAGAGGAGGTGGTACTCCAGCCTAAGAGAAAAATCATTCTTTATTACTTAGGCTTTTATTCTGTTCAGCCCTTTAACAGATTGGATGAGGCAACCTATATTGAAAAATGCAATTTTCTTTAATGTCTCTACTCATTCCAATGTTAATCTCATCCAGACTTCATAGACACACCCTGAAATATTATTTAACCAAATATGCAAATACTTTTCCAAATCAAGTTTACTCATAAAATTTACCATTATACTCATTTTGGGGCATGTTCAAAGCTTCAGTGGATTATTATTTTTTAAATAATATCACCCCATAACTGCCTTGCCATCTTCCATGTGGCTAGGCATTTGAGCTCCTGCAAATTTTCCTGCCTTTTTTATCATTGGGCATCTCCTATCACCTGGCCATCTCCTTAAACAACACTGTACTACAGTGCAAACTAAACTGTCCTTATTCCACCACACATTATGCAGCAGACACCTTCACCAGGACCAATTTTTTTAAACATTTATTTTTTAGTTGTGGACACAATAGTTTTATTTTATTTTTACGTGTGCTAAGGAACAAACCCAGGGCCTCACACATGCTAGGCAAGCTCTCTACCTTTGAGCCACAACCCCAGCCCAACCATGACCATTTTTTAATAGCACTCATAACATTCTCACTTCTATACAAGTTAATTTTTCCTGTATTTTCCCACTAACATTCTAAAATGTTAGCTATTTAACTGCTGAGATATATGTCAGTTTGAACGTCAGATATATTTTGAAAACCTAAAAGATGATGTTCAATTAGTGACTTTAAATATTTAATAAAACAATATTTCTCTCAAGAAATTGTTTCTAAGTTTGAAGAAGTAGGTCACCGATTGTCTACTCTGGGAGAGTTTATGGTTTCTATCTCCCCCTGCCACTCCTCCCCTCCCCTTCCTGGCAGCCATGAGCTGATTAGCTTTCCTCCACCACACCTTTCTAATTTTCTGCCTCACCAAAGTTCTGCCTCACTTCAGGCATAGAGCAATGGAGTCGGTGGATGGATGGAGACCTTTGAAACCAAAAGCCAAAATAAACTTTTCCTTCAGTGAGTTGTTCTTGATTAGCTATTTTAGCAATGAACAGTTGATTAAGACACACACACACACACACACACACACACACACAATTTGTGTGACAGTTATATGTCGAAAACTTTGATAGTTTCTAAAGATATAATCTCATTTTACATTAAATATATTAGAAGTAGAGCTAGAGACATAACTTGTTAATATTCACAGGAGAAACTCTAAGCAAGTAAACAAAGCAGCCTAGGTAGGTTCTTTTGGGAGGGCCTAATAGTGTCCCTCTAAAATCTGTGTCTTTCTAGAACTTTTAAATATGACCCCTTATATGAGAACATAGACTTGTAAAAGTAATTAATTGAATTGAGATGAGGACCCTGGGTTAGAGTGGACTATAAAATCAATATCTTCTAAGACAAGAAGAGATGTGGAGATAGAAGGAAGAAGTTCCTATAATGACAAAGACTGGGATGACACAGCTACCAGTGAAGAGACACCAATAATTAAGGAATATCAATTACTACTACAAGCCATTGGACACTAAGAAAATGACAGGAAGGATACAGCTTTAATGTCTTCCAGGGACACATGGTCCTGCCAATGCCCCGATTTCTCAATTCTGCCCTCAAGAATTATGAAAAAACACACATTTACTGTTTTCAGTCACCTGGCCTATGAACATTTGTTAGGCAGCTCTAGGACACTAATACAGCAGGTGATGAGGCTAAATGAGAGGTAGGTCAAAGTCCAGAACTCCAAAGTTCAGTTTGTAAATAGCACCAAAATTATTTTTGTATTTGTTTCTTTTGTTACTGATTCTTTTTTGTCCTAAGGTAACAGGAACTGTCTCCTATTTTCTTTTAGTTGTATTTTACTTAGGCTTTTCTACTTGTATACTAATATTTGTGAATATTTTTACTTCTCTCATTCTAATCTAAATGTCTTTAGCTAGTATCTTCTATGTAATTATAAAGTATTAGTAAGTGTTCAGTATTTCATCGTTATAATGGTGTGGGTTGCAAGTTTTTAAATAGATTTCCATTACTATGTTGAAGAATTTCTCTTCTGTCACTAGTGTACTGAGAGTTTTATTTTATTTTATTTTTAATTTTCAATTTTGGTCCTGCAGATTGAACCCAGGAGAAATTTGTCACAAAGCTAAATTCCCAGCTACTTTTTATTGTTTGTTTTGAGATAGGGTTTCAATGTGTTGAGAAGCGAGGCCTTGAACTTGAAGTCCTCCTGCCTCAGTCTTCTAAATCATGGAGTTACAGGTATGTTCAACTGTGACTAGTTTACTGAAAGAGTTTAAGCAGGTGTTAAATTGTATTAAATTCCTCATCAGTATTGATGTGTATTGTGAATAGAATAATATTCTAAACTCCAATCGAATATGTGTTCTAATAAATAATTGAACAAATGAATCACTGAAGCTTTCATTTTCTACCCAGCTGAGTTTCAAAAGAAATATCATACATGCAGCTGAAATAAGTTCTAAAGTATCTATCCTAATAATTAAGATGATATTGATGATAATTTGCTTTTGAAAGAATATAATTTTAACAAATTCCCATTCAAGGCCCCCAGTAGCAGGAAAAGTACAACCTGTGAAAGAGGTGATGGGACACAGGATGGTCTTATCCTGTGCCAGCTAGTCCTTGTCTAGAATGCTAAAGAATCAAAAATTCTAAGTTTGAATATTATCATCTTTGTCATTTTGAAGATATACTTGGATAGAGTTTTGAGTCTATATTACAAACATGCTATTAATATATTTTAGCATGATAAATGCACTAAATAATAGACATTTATGTGCATGCCCATTTGTTATTCTTGCCCTAGGACATTTCACATAAAGAGTAGGACTACTAGTGCTGTTGCTTTTGTGATATGATATAGTTAACAGCAAATGTAATTTGAAGTCTTGAGTTGATTTTTTTTTTCAGTTGATGATAGCACTAAGTATGGCCCTTTTCCCAGCTCCTTCTTCCCCAGAGAATAAAAACGTAATTCAAGTCAACCTAAACCATTATATAACTCAAGATTTTCAACTTGAAACTAAGAGTTGTTTAAATGATACCATCTTAGTTCTGTAAAACTACTCCATTCCTACCGAGATAGAAGAGTGTAATTCGTTTATAATAACTTCAATTTATTTTTGTGGTTAAGAATCTTCTCAAGGTACACATTGTTAGGGTGTCAGTTCTTTATATCAACTAGCACACTGAAATGCATATGAATACTACCTTTCATGGGCACACACACACACATATATGTGTAAATATATTATATTTAAATATATATCTATTTTAGGGTAAAGCATTCCCTTTCTTGGTATGAATTTGAGAAATCAGAAATGTTTGACAACACAAATCAAACTCCAACAATTCTTTCTGGAAATATTATCCTGCCTTAATGATTTCACATTCTACTCTAACAATGATGGTGACATTTGTTTCTTGATACAGGATTTGGACTTAGGTGAATAAGAATTAGGGAGATTTATTTCTTACTCTGACAAAGAAGACCTATTACAAAGTGCTTCTGGGGAATTAGTCAAGGGTAAGCAAACTTCTTCTGAAAAATTAATATAGTATATATTTTAGGACTTGGATATATGCCTGTTACATATTCTATATTTCCTTCAGTATAACTCCATTAAAAATGTACCATTCTTAGCTCAAGCTTAGCAATTTGAAAGAAAAAAAAAATACAACTGTGGTCTGCCATGACCATGCACAACAGTTTACTAATTCCTGATAAAGGTGACCCATGCACTCCAGGAGTGCAAAGATATACCCAGTCAGTGGGGAAATGTAAGTCACCCTTTTACATTCAAGTCAATAATAGAGTACCACAGAACTGTTAGATTCTAAATTCAGTTGATGAAATTCATCAACGCACATTATCTCCTTTTATTTCCCCCTCAGTATTACAACTAAAATAGTTACACATAAATTCAGCTCAAGCACAAAATGATGTTTCATTTTATGCAATGTTTTGAGGTAAGGATTTTAATTATTTGATATTGATACTCTTTTAACAATGAATTAATATTCACCATGACTCTGAGCATCATAACTTGCATGTTTTCCTGATGCAGCTAGATATTTTCTATAGCTATGTCCAAAAAGTGCACAGAGTTCTAGGATAGCACACATCATAACTTAGATTTTTCTTGGCTGTGAGGAATTGCAAATATTCTCTTTCTAATATAAGTATGAATAGGCTTGCCTTATAGAAAACTTAAAAATTATAAAAAATCTTTGTTTTCCAACAATGATTCACCTAATAAAACTCCTAGCCCCAATTCCCCTGTTTATTTTGTATTTTACGTTTAAATAACAAAAATCTGATTTTGTGCTAATTAAAATATATATATATACAAATGAATTCATACACTATGTTCATGTATTTTTTCTGAAACAATTAGGAATAGTATAAAAATAATCAGGTCTTTGATGAATACAAGTTAGACTATATGACTGAATTATCTCTTCAGGACACTGCAATTAGTTTCAATGATGTTTAGATTTTACCCTAGGATCCATGCTTTCTGAAATGCAAATTTGAGGTGGAGAGTTTTATTTAAATTGTTTAGTTCTTATGCCTATCACTATATCGGAGCAGACAAAATGACAAGGAATAATGTATAATGAGTAGGGTGTACTTACAAAAGAATATTATTGATGTCTCAACTTTGGGAAGGGAAGGATTATTTTTGAGTAGTGTAAAACAACCAACAACCATTCTACAACAGAATAAATTTTTCTGAACTCAGAACTCAAGAAGTAATGAGAGAAAAATAAATCAATTTAACTAGCAAATAAAAGTAATATATTATCAAGGTAGTAATTGTAAATAATGACACAAAACACACTAAAAAATCCACGGTTAATGCACACACACACACACACACACACACACACACACACAAGCTAAGCTTAATTTTAGCAGTCCTAATTGCAAAGTTTAAATCAAAGAGATAAAAATGAAAAATAATAAAGTAAAAACATAACAAAATAATCTCATACTGAAATTTCAGGTGATTTCAACAATTAAACACCAAAAGGAAAGGGAAAATAAAAAATCTACAAAACTCAGTATTTCTTTGTATGATATGAGGGGAATCAGATAATCCATGACTTTACTCTATGCCCAAAGATAATTCGTTAACAATGGTTGTATATGGAATTACTTGGGGAGCTGTTAAAGATTCTCATATGCAAGGCATAGAATGTATCATTCTAGAAAAAAATATATGGGAATGAAGTTATATCTTTTTCACATGAATCTAAGATTAAACATTAAATATTAAACATGATAGACTCAGGTAATTTACTTACAAATGAAAAAGAGTGAGGAAGAGGAGGAGGAGGCAGAGGAGAAATAACAATGAAGTCTGTATGAGGATTATATTCATGGCAAAGATTCCCTTTCTTTCTATTTATATCAACTTCGAATATACACTTTAATTTTTTAATGGTAGCTTCTTCCAAACAGATGAAATAATGAATCAAACCTTTTATCTATTTATATCCACATTTTATTCAATAAGGAAAGAATTGTGAAAAGTGTTCTGGTAAGAACTGTAGTCAGGCCTTTCTCAGTCTACAGATTGCCCACATTCTCCATTGAATGTGTATTGTTGCTTTACCCCCAAAGCTTTTCTTTTTCAAAATAATCCACATTCTTCCTTGAATGTGTATCTACTTTCCTAAATAAATGTCTGACTTTGTTCCTTCATAAAATGTAGTTGGAATGCATTTATTTATTTATCTATAGCTTAGGTACAAAAAAGACCACTTTAGCTAAGGAGAATAAAACACAGTGGGGGCAGAATGATATGAAAACTTTCTTCCACTGTCCTGAGTGTCCTGGCTGATATTCCCATAACAAAAGACAGATTTCCATAAAAACCTAACAAATGAGCATAATTCTATATTATGGAAAAGTGTCTACCAAGGTTTCATGTAGGAGTTTTGTGTTTGGGATTGGTTCTCTGATACCCTTTGTGATTGTGGCATGCTTGGTGGCTAGGAAGTTTTCTCTGCAAAGGTGCCAAATACCTGGCTACTGGGAAACTCCCTTGTCAAAGAAATGGAATGCCTGGCCACTGTAGCGATGCTCTTCAAGAAGATTTTGATTTTGATCTTAGGCACATAGCTCCTGGGAAAAGAAGAATTTGTTTGATAGATAACTACAATGTTTCATCAAGCTCAGGTGCTTCTAGAGTTGCCCACCTACTAGTAACTTCAGAGAATGGACTTCCTTGAGAACTGCACAAAGCTCCTAACATTGCATATTGTAACTGTGAAATGTAACTGCAGCATAAACAACTTTACTGATACTCTAAATAGTAATGTGGTTGTGGAACAATGACCTAATATAACATATTGGTATAAATAAAAATGGCTACTGGGACAAAGAGCCACTCTGCCACCTTCCCTGCCTCTGTACCTTGTCTGTGTCTCCTCTTTATTATAATTCTATACAGTTTCATGTTTTAAGGGGATAGTCTAGTTCTTAGGGTGGCACTATTGGGAGATGATGGAACCTATAGGAGGTACAGCCTTGTGGTGCTGGGAGCCATCAGCCAAGTAGGTATGACAATTTCCTTGCCAGCGTACCCCCATGTTTCTTTAGTGGAAGGACTCATGGAAATAGGACATTTTGCAGGACATTGCATGTAAGGTGACCTTGCTCAAGGACCAGGGCAGATCCATGTTTAGGGTGTCCCAGGTTTAGCATAATAGGAGATTAGGGTGTTCCCCCTTTAGAATAGGGCGTATCCTGCTGCTGAGTTCCTCTTGAGTTCTTAGGATCAGACAGTATATTTGGGAGACAGAAGCCCAGGAGTAGTGGATTTTGGCAGAGTGTGGATTTGGGCAGAGAACGTGGATTCCCCCAGAACGTGTTTGTAGACGGCCGGTGTGAGATGGGGAATAAAGAATTGCTGTTTGAATCTACAAGCTGTGTGGAGACTCGTGATTTGTGCCCAGCCAGAGACTGTGGCATTGTGGGAGGTTCTTAAATCATTCTCTTAAAGGGAATAGAAGTTGTCAGCTGCTTTTTCTCTTTTGCTTCCTTCTGAAAAGTTGGTAATTTCTTTCCTCTTACATTCCCCACCATTGGCATCCAGTACCTCTGCCAAAGGCCAAAATCAATGAGTTTATCTATCTTGGACTAACACCAAAACTCAGCCAAAATAAACCACTTTATTTCATAAGTTATTTTTTTACTCCAAAGAATATGTAAGTTAATTATAGAGATATTTCATGATAGTAACACAAAGTTGACTGATTCACATACCATATTTATGTAATCAAAGTTATACATGACATGGGAGTTTTAATAAATAAAGACCCAAAGACTCAAGTTATTTTGAAGCTTAAGTTTAATGAAGAATGACCAGTTTTATAAAAATGTGATTACACAGAAAATGAGGGACCTAATAATAATACATTGATGGGGAATATCAGCAAGGACTATTGGTTCTGGTTTTTTTTATTTCTTTTTTATTCTATTTTATGTTTTTCCTTTGACTTTTATATCTCCTAGTTATAGGGCAGGACACCTTCTAGAATGAGATCTTATGAACTAAAACTAAACATGATAGACTCAGGAAATTTATTTATTGCCAGCTCCAAAACAGAATGTTGGAAGAAATTTAGAGTTCTATTTAAAGGTTCTGTGGCTATCTTTGGGGGGAAAAAGGGTTCTGATACTCAGTATGCCTAAACTCTGTATTTTGAGATGCCATTTTCTGAGTCCCCCAAACACCATGATTTTATCAACTTGATTTATGTGCACAATTTTATTAAGTTCAAAAAGTTGACAAGACTAAAAGGAAAAAGTAACTATAAAACATAAAATCTAAGCTCACTAATAAGACCAAATATATATTATTCTAATAAATATTCATGTTAATGTTTAGTAATAAGAAAACAGAATCTCAGATAAGTATTTTAAAAGCTAAGTTTTATAGCTATCATGAGGAATAAAATAAAAAGTGGCACAAAATTAAAAGTTAAACAAAGAGAAAAATAATCAAAGACAATACTGTCAGATTCAAAGTAGCAGTCATAAGATTTAATGCCTAATGCCTTAAAATACTGTATTGATAAATGTCATAATTCACAAAGAGCACTCGAGAATTTGTATTCACAAGACAAAATAGCATTACAGTAGGTCAATCAAAAAGTACATGGATAAGTTGAAAAATAAAATGAAAGAGTGATGTCAACATACCTATCATAAGAATTACAAAAGACTATTTTGAAATACATACTATGTGTCTGTATGTATAGAGAAGAAAATAGTTATAAAAGCAAGGAAAAGTTCTAAGTGTTATAAAATGGAAAATGTCTAAACTTATAAGAGTTGACTTTTGTGAATGCAGGTTCTATTTTTCTTTACTTAATATTTTACTTGATTGCCCAAATTTGACAGTCTTCAAAATCTAGGAGACACTGAGGGGTGAATTTTGTATTTACCTTGCTACTAAACTAAAACAACCTCAGATCTGCTATGTTTATAGACATGTATTATATTAGCAAGTGGTCACAGAACTGTCCTTCAATCTCTTGTATGATTAATGACTATCCATATCTCCATCCACTAAAAAAGAAAATAAAAGACTTTGAACAGTTTTACTGAAGGTGAGTATTACCATATCACAAGAACAAGATTTGCATGATGGCCCCTTAGTGACAAAGACCATTTAGGGACCAAAATGAAGGCATCATTCTTAAGGCTAACCACTGCAACTCTCCTAAGTTCTCCTTTATCATATACAGACACTGCTGATAGTTAAAATATCCATGGCAGCCTACCTATGTCTGTTGCCACCAATTCCACTAATGAAGGGCTATATCAAAATTTCATTTTGCAAATTAGCAAGTCAATGAAGCTGATCATTAAAAAGATAAATGAAGCACTCCTACAGCCACCTCCCAGAAAGTGACTTTTTAATTAAATGCTTGCTAATCACCCTTGGAGCATGAATTACTGAAAGTGCAAACAATGGTCTAGGTTGCAGGTCAACTTAACCCTTAATACAACACTGCCTGTACCAAAGAATTCTAACATCTCCTGCAGGGTCTAGAATGTTCCTGATCATCACTGTTTTGACATTCAAAATTAATATCTGTAACAAATCATATAATTTCTTAAACACATCTGTTCTTTACAATTCTATCAACATGAATTGTGCCTTGGAAAGACCCCAGAAATCAGAAACCCTGCATTAGGAAAAGATTGAGGTTTACTTTCCTAGGGTCTTGCTTAAATCTCCTAAACTATGTAGGACTTCTGAATCCTGGACTGTGCTCTCCTTTCTCTAGCCAACAACTCAGTCTTTAAATAACACAATCCAAAAATTTAAATTCAAATATTACATAGAACTTTGCAGCCATTACGTTTACAACAACCTTATTTTCGAAGCCTTTCCTTTCTGTGAGCTAGTATTGATTATCACACCCTTTTCCTATGCTCATGTTCAAAATTTAGTATATGTTTTGAATTTCCTATTTCTCATTTCCAAAACACACAAGCTTAGTACATGTTCTCTGTTCATAAAATTCTAAACATTCAGATGATTTAATGAGAATTTCAACTGTTTATCAAGGTTTTAAGTTTTATTTATACAAAGCTGTGTTTTTAATTCAGTTCACTAAAGTAGCTTCTTTTCTTAACCATTGTATACCATTTTATGATTTTGCAGCAAAATTGTTCCTATTTGTAGTTGTGTTTAAAGAAATTTTGATAAAAAAATATTTCAGAGAATTTATTTATATTCTGTTACATTAATTAATATTGTAAATCATTTAATTTTCTGTTTATTTAAATATTTTATTTATTTTGCTTATTTTCACTAAAGGTTATTAATTATCTTTCCTGAGAATTCTTGCCATTGAATTGATTAATAATTAACACATAAATTGAAATCCATCTATGTCCTTTTCAAATGTATTTCAAGAAAGATTGTACTGTTTATATATACATATATAATATATAACATACTTATATATAATATAATATATACATATATATATACATATTTAAGTGTGTTTTTTTCTCCTGTTAATCTGACTTACATCAATTTAAATAATAGACAAAACAAAGAAACTTGGAAAATGAAGAGAAACTACTCTTCCTCCCCTACAATAGACAAGGGCATATATAGGAAATAAAACATGCATACAAACACATCTATTATTTTTTTCTGCATCTACTTCTCAATATATTTATATATGTGAATATAATGCACACACATGCATATCCTCTCATTTAAAAGTAAACATTTATGCCCATACAAAGTAGTTATAATAACTATTTTAATAATTTAATATATTTGTAAACATAACATAGGTGTTTATCATGGGCTTATTTTCACTGAGTAAATATTTCCATCATGTTATATGGTTTCTTGTTTTTTGCATACTTCATGGCCTTTAATTGGATCGAGATATTGAGAATTTTACCTTGATGAGTGCTGGCTACTTTTGTACTTCTGAATTTTTATTTTTTATTTTATTTATTCATTTTTTTTTAACAATGAATGCTTTTTAATAACTGCACAAAAAGATAATCATGGGAGATACATGAAAATACTGAAGAGAAATGAAAGGACCAGCTGAATAAAGATGACAGAAATGTTCTTCTTAGGTTTTCAATAAAATCAAAAATTGACAAGTCAGAAGTAAATGAACGATCACTTAGTCAGTTCTGGACACTACCTAGTTGTTCTAGAACAACTAGAACAACTTCTGAATTTTTAGGGGGATTTCCCCTAAGCTGCTTTAAAATAGTTAACACTTTTTGTGATATGCTTAGGCAGGTTAAATTCTATCCTCCTTCCATGACTTCTTGTTCTCTAATATTTAAATAAGACCTTCTTTTATACCTAATATTTCACAAATTATGAAACTGTACAGAGGAGTTGGCAAGAACAGGCACAGCCCTGTTAGAGTACTGGGCACCATAGTTCTAATGTTTTTGAGTAGTAGTTTCCAAAAAATATCCAGAATAAACAATAAGCTAAAACAACCTGTGCACTAGTGATTACAACACAATAACATAGATCAATTATTTTCAGAAGGCATAGAGAAAGCTTCAGCTTAAGCAACTTGTTAGTTCCAAGTCAGTGACCTTCTCTTTCCTCTTTAATATAGTCAACTTTAGGCTTGACACCCTGGATCCCTGCTGGGGTGCATCTTGTTGGCAATTCTACCCCCTGCATCCATACTCAAGGGGAACAACACAAGCTTTCAATAGGCTAATCAAAACCACTCTATGCTCTCTAGGAGGGCAAATTAAGTTGATTATTTTCATTGCTCAAATGCAAATGCCATTGCAGTAAAAATTCAAGATACACAATGCTTAGGTTGTATTCAGCAGTATTTCAATATACTCCCATAGAAAAACTCACACAGTAATTTGACATTTATACATAATTATAGAGAACTATTTCATTAAATTTTAGTGTGAAGCTATTAAGCAAAGGAAAGAAAGAAAAAATAAATAAATCTTAGTTAACTATGGATAACTTTTTAATTTTTAAATGATATTGAATACTTAAAAACAGTATATTATTTTCATAAAATTTGTAATTGTATATAGAATGGAAGAGTCAATGGAAAGATACATGTTTTAAATTGACAATAGTAATTTTATGCATGTCTTCAGTATTCAAGTAAAATGTGTTCACCCGTATGATCCAAGGCCAATCAAATTATGTACATCAAATTGCCATTTATTACAATTGCACTTCATAGAACCATATTAAATATTTAAGGAGGCCATATTTAAATATCCTTATTCAAAAGGATAGTTAAACATGCACACAAACATAGGATAAAACTCATGGATGGATAGGAAGCATCATTCCTAAGAGGTTTGTTTTGTAATATCAGTGACATGAAGAAAAAGAATATGTATTTGAATTACATTCCCATCCAGTAGATGAGGGTCCTTAAGGATGTCATAAAACTGAAGTTATTAACTTAGCTACTAAAAGCTTGCTTGGTATGGTATAAACTGTATACTTGATAAGAGAAGTTCTAAGATGTCCTAAATTTAGGTAGAGAGCCATAGGATGAAGAAGAGGAGAGATGAGAGAAGCTATTCTTCTAACAGCTTTGGGCTCAACCAGCTATAACAACAAAGCTGCTCTACCTAATTGTATATTGAAACCCTAATTCAGAACCCCAGAAGGACAACCATCAGGACACCACTGCAAGCTGCTTATAACTTTAACCAGTTAAGAAACAGCACCTGCTCCTTAGTGACTACAGTCCTTTTCCAAAACTTTGCCTGCTTCATTCATCTGGTCCACCCCCCTTATCTGTAGGTTACAGTATTTTCTTCCCCAAATTTTACAAAAACTGCTCTTAGCCCTGGACAGGTGGACATTTACTAACAACTACCTAGCCCTGGGGCTGGTTATGGTGGGAACTTGTTCCAGGACTTGGTTCTTCTTTTTCTAACATCTATAATGAATGAGATGGAAAAACCTTTTCTGTTAGAAAACTCCTGGTCTCTAGAGATTTAGTTTAACCTACTTCAGGTTTATATTTGCTTTTAAAAATATTAATTTTTAAAAAAGTAAATGATATAAATAAGTCCAATTATTTCCAGTAAAGTAATTATCCACCATAACATCATTTGCAATGCCTTGAATCTTAAATATACCCCCAAGGGTCCATGTGTGAAAGACTTGGTCCCAAGCCTGGGATGTTATTGGAAGATGTAGAATCTGTAAGAGGTGGGACCTAGTTGGAGGAATGAGATCATTGAGGACATGGCCTTGAACTGAAGTTTGAAAAACTGGCTCCTGCCTTTTTCTCTCTTCTTTCTCCTGGCTGCAGTGAGTTGTTCTTCCATGTGGTTCTAGTTTTAGTCAGCTTTTTCCACTGCTGTAACTAAAGGACCCAACCAGCACAATTGTAGAGGAGAAAAGATTTATTTGAGGGTTCAAGATTTCAGAGGTCCTAGTCCATAGGAGGCCAGCTTCGTTTCTTGAAGCTCAAGATGAGACTGAACATTATGGTGGAGTGTGTAAAAGAGAAAAGCAGCTCACATCGTGGTGATCAAGAGGCAGAGAATTCACTCTCCAGCTACAAAATATGTAGCCAAAGCCATGCCCCAGTTCCCACCTCCTCCAGCCATACCCTACCACTTCAGTTACCATTCATTTAATCCCTATTAGAGGATGAAATCGCTGATTGGGTTAAGACTCTTACAACCCAATCATTTGTCCTTTGAACCTTCTTGCACTGTCTCACACATTAGCTTTTGGGGGACACCTCACATCTAAACCATAACAGGTTCCATCCATGATTTGCTGATTTGCCAGGAGCTCAAAAATAAAAGGTGAAACCTCTAAAACTAGAAGCCAAAATGAACCTTTCTTCCTTTTCAGTTGATCTTTCACTTATTTTGTCATAATAAGAGAAAGCTGACTTTCACTTCCTTCATTTAAAAATATAATTTGCTTTATATAGATTTATGCATACATAAATATAGCAATTATAGACAATGATTTCTAAGAGAAATGCTACCACATGAACAATTATGTAGAATGCAGTCATTATAAAATGTAAACATATGAGTACCTTGCATAAAATCGCTGTTTTATTTTGTGTGCTTAAAAGATACATGAAAATAACTTGGTTTCAAAGTTATTTTTAATTTTGAAAAATTAGGAAATTCCTTAGAAATTCTTTTGATTACTTGTAATTGTAGCTATGAACAAGACAGCGGTGACATGTAAATTTATAGTTTTATCTGTAAATAGACAAGATCTTGTTATAGGATTTAGTCATCTCAAGAAAAGTTGTTTTATTTCTTCTGCTCTTATACTTTTATTTTCCAGTTCTATTTTTAATTATTTGCCTTTTCTTCACATAACTATGATTTACAAATTCAACAGATCAGTGGGGAACAGTTCTCACTTTCGCCAATTTAGAGTAAAGCCCATCATTTGAAAAGCCTTTTTGACCTGGGCTCCTAATCTTGCATTAAGTTTTATAGCATCATATACAGAAATTTTCAAAAGTTTTTAACTCAGCTAAAATTTTTAAAAGACTAATTTCTTTGTTTTAAAAATAATAAATGTTAAATTTTCTAGCAGTAATTAATAGAAAAAAATCACGATGTTAAAATAGTCATATGGGAAAAATGATATTTTTCTAGTTTGCTCTAAGATATAAAATCTGTACTTAATATTTTTTCGAGAGGTGAATTTTGTTTTTATTTAAACAAATCCTTCTGTGAGACCAAGAATGCTTTCTATCAAGTCAAATATGAGAAGACCTGAATGTAGAAACTTCATCTGCATTTCAGGAGATATATTAAGGATCTCCTCTGGCTATGCTTATAGAACAAAGTATTTTAACTTTCAAATTTTCGATCTACTTTCTGAGATAATTATAATTTTTTTTTTAAATTTGTTCTGCTTCATAATGTGTTTATAACACATTAAGTACTATACTATATGGAGTGGCTCCTTGAAATTGTCCTCAATATTTTCTAAATTCTGTTTATAATCTAGTTTGATTGTCCATTTGGGGACATAGAACATTACATCCAAAAATATGGCACTTTGGCATCCTAAGTAATTTTAAAATAAAATAATTTGACAAAACCTAGCAAATTGAACCTTTCCTTTCCTCTTCTTTAAATGAGGACCTTACCCTACTCCACAGAGAAAAAGTGTTGCACAGGGGCTCCAGAAATAATCAGAACAAGCAGGCCTTGCTAAATGACCCCCTCCCCAGTGCATAACCATCAGATACTATCTTTTGTCTTCCAATCATACTGCTCCATAACTTCGAAAAAACACACCTTTTTTTTTTTTTTTTTTTTTTTGGTGGACATTTGGCTCTTAATTTATGAAGGTTGCCATGAATCTTATATGAAAGGTTTTATGGTTATCTTAATCTGTCTGTTTTAGGCTTTTCAGTCATGAAACTTACAACCCATGTGGAAAATGTTTTTTCTTCCTTATATCATTTTCAGTATCTCTCATAACTGTAATAACAGGATAAACTTAATGATGTCATAATCCTGAGTTTTGTGGTATCTGTTGGCATCCTCTGGGAAATAAAGTACAAACTCCAAATGGGAAATTGGCTGTGGCCCTGCAAACCATTTTCTGTCATGGGTTTTCTTTAATGACATACAGTATAATTTTGATATTTTTTTAATTATGAAGATTTGCTTGTGAAGGAATAATGCTTGTTTTCTGTAAGTATACATTATTTAGGCTTTTAATAATTCATATTTGCCTTAAGAATCAAACTTGTTAAAACATAGCTGAAACACAGCTAAATCCTTTCCCCTCAATATCTCAATGGAACAGGGCATCGTTATTTTCTCTGAATTCCAAAACTCCAAAGGTGCAATAAGAAAACTCTTTTTTTCTTTCTTTCTTTTTTTTTTTAATATTGGTAAAGTAGACTGCTATGATTTCCATATTTGTTCCCTTGAAATCTCATGTAGAAACTTACTTACCATTTTATTGGTTATAAGATATGATATTCTTCAAAGGGAATTAGGCCATGAAAGCACTCCCTTCACAGCAGTATTATAGCCACTTTATACAAGGACAAGTTCAACCTCCTCTTGTCTGCCACTTTTTTGTCATGGGATGACACAGCAAGAGGGCCCTTGCCAGATACCAACTCCTTAATCTTGGACTTCCTGCCTTTCAATTTATGAGTCAAAAGATTTGTGTTGATAAATCATGCAGTTGTAGGCATTCTGTCACAGCAACACAAAATGGGCACAGTACAAGCCATCCCAACCATTTGAAATTAAATCATAACTCTGAACCTTATAGCAGTAAAATAAGTTGACTTTCCACTGATACTGAACACTATCCTTGGAAGCCCACTGTAAATTATACTTTATTTTACAAATAAATCAATACATAAAGCACCAGAAAATAATTTTTAATTTACTAATCATGAACCCCAAAATGAATTACCTTTCTTACCTTCCCATAAAAGCACTGAGCAACCCAACAAACAAGATTGAAACCCATAATCTTGATGATGACTAATCTGCTTATTTTTTTGGGGGGGTGGTATTAAATATCCACAGTATTCTATATGCCCCTTATCTCTGCATCTTAAGTCTTCTCACTGAAACATGCCAGAATATTTTCCTTTAAAGTCTTTCTATGGAAGAATTTGACTTCTGATTGCCATGGATTGAAGTTCCTACATAGTCATTTCTAGTTTGAATGATGAAATACACCAGAAAAGGTGAAGGCTCAGAAGACTCCACACACGTGTGTGGAATGGGAATCATTTCTTGTTAGGAGTTTTAGTCTAAGTTTAGCTTATTAAGACTATCTTTGGGAAAAAGCCAGTTTTCTGATTCCTGGCCCTCAGTCCTGGGAGACCAGGAGGCCAGGTGAGGGGAGGGTCTTTTTGTCTAGTTTTGCTTAATCGGTAGCAACTTGACATAAGAAAACATCTCCTATTGAGATTTAGCATATTAAATATGTCAAGATATTTTTTACATAAACGTCTCTTCAAGCTATAAATTGGCCATTTCTTCTCTTTCAGTGTGTACTATGATACATGGAAGTTAACTTCTACCATTGTAATATTTGTTATCCCACATAAAGGATACCATTACTATCCTGATCAATAAGATAGTGTTCACACTTCTCTGTCACTCTCTTTTCCTGTCTATTTCTCTTCCCCTTGTGTATTGGACTATATTAAACTTAGGAGTTTAAAAACCTTATCTTTGTCTAAAAACACCCTAATAGGGTGTTTTATTCTCCGTGTTTAAAATTCTCATTTTAAATATTTCCAGAGTTGTCTTTGCTGATGAACATAATTATATAAATTATTGCATTTATTTTTAATGGATAAATAGACAGATATAAAAAATGCAGTTCAATTCAGAACATGTTTTTTTTCTAACTATTTCAATTAATATCTGTTTAAAAATGTAAGTTTGAATTTTTGAGATAGAGATTGAGCTTCTGAGATTGCAAGGGCTGGAGATGTAGCTCAATGGTAAAGAGTCCCTGGGTTCAATTTCTAATACCAAAAAACAAAAACAAAAACAAAACAACAACAAAAAAAAAAAAAAAAAAAAAACTACATGAATTCTTGAAATAAAAGGGACCCAAAATAACATTGAATTAGAAAAATTCAAAGGCAATTTTCATTAAATTTTTTTTTGCTCAAATTAATGTGAACTTATATATGCAAAATTATGAAAATAAATATGCTACAAAAATTCAGAAGTTATATAAAAGTTCATTTGTTGGTTTAACTCTAACTGGAAGCAGACACTATTACATATTTTTCAGTTTAGCTCAAAGAAGCATGTCTGGAATTTTAAAATTTGGCTTTCTGTGAAATTATATATTTCTTTAGAATGCTGCTTTTAAGAACATAATGTCCTTTTTCAAGGAAATTAAATATATATATATCTACTTTAAAAATCACTAGGGAGCATTTGTTTTGTTAGGATGGCACATCTTATTTTTGTTTTCTATTTCACTAAAGTAGTGGCATGTGTCTCAATGGCCACACTCAGGTTCCCTGCTGCCATTATAAATGAGACTGAAACTGTTTTCCTGGTAGAAATAGCTCTAGGACTGACATTTCATTATAATGTGGGAATCTGGTGTTTCACAAACTACAACACAACTAAATGCTTATCCCCATGTAGAGCTTGTAGTACTTCTATTAAGAATCTCAAGATGGATAGAAAACAAAAGCAGCTTAGGTTAATGTGGGGTTCTTCAACTTACAACTTTTAATTAAGGTACAACACATTGGCATATGGGCACCTAATGGTCTTTATAGCTAGTGATCATCGATATTGGAATATTTGTCAAAGATCCAAACTGTTGTTGGATTTTTATGTAAAAAAGTATTATTTAAATCAATATTTTTTCCTTATCTATACATTTACTTACCCTGGACTGATTTTAGATGCTGCACATTTTATGAAAAATGGAATTATTTTTATTACAAGTTAAGAAACAAAATGTCTTCCTAATTAAGATTTAGTTACTGCCAGGCATTTGGTGCATACCGATTATCCCAACTTCTTGGAACACTGAGGCATGAGATTCACAAGTTCAAGGTCTTTCTGGCAAATTGAATAAAAGGCTGGGAATGTAGCCAGATTGGAAGAGTGCTTGCTTAGCATGTGTGAGGGAAGCCCTGGTTTAAGTCCTGAGAACTTAAAAAAAAAAAAAAAAAAAGAAAAGAAAAGAAAAAGAAATTTTAGTTTCTGTGATCATTTAACTTTCCAGCCATGAATTTATCTATCTTCTTGTCTTACAAATGTAAATGTTGCTTTAGTAAACATATCCTTTGGCTTGTAGTATACATTGAGAAAGAAGATACTATATGCTTTAATTTGAAGGGAGCAGAGGGGGGATAGAAATAGGAATGTGTGTGTGTGTGTGTATGTATAAATATATATAAATAAGATAAGATTCACCACTGTTAATCGTAACATTGTGTACATCCACAAGACTGGGATCCTAATTAGAATTGAAGATTTTAAAATACAGAAACTGAAATTATTTTCTTGGTCTTATTAAGAAACTGCATCATAAAACAGAATACTTTTGCCTTCAACCCTTATCCATAATAACTTATTTTCCCCTGTGTTCTTCAGTGATTTTAGTAATGTATTAAAAGAAAAAAATGCTTATTTATTCACTGCTCAATTTACTCAATAATTATTGTATGATTTTATGAGTAGACAGGACAGCCATACAAAAACAGTAAGCTTTAAAAATCCTATCATAATTACACTTATGTTTAGTTAATTTATTTCTAACAAGAAATAATTGAGAACATATTTAAACATGACAATCAAGTGACATATATTAAAAATCAAAAAAATTAGCAAAATGAATTGATGGATGTGCCCTACACATGAAAAATGTTAAGAAATTTAGAGTTATTAATAAAATTGTTTTTGTCTATTGCATGGGGATATCCATAAGATGGTCATATAACCACATTCAATTCTGTCATGCCATTATACTCAACTTGAATTAGTGTCTGATTTTTACTGCTTTTCTTAATACTTAGTTTCTTGCTCTACTTATCCATCAAGGAGAGGACAAAAAAAAAATCATGTTCTATTATATTTATGAAAAAGTCCCAATAATTTGATGCTTAGATAGTTAAAATGATTTTTCTTTAAAATTTTGGGATTTAAGGCATTTCGTTACTTTATTGAACATGTGTGTACACATTTAACAGTCAATTTCAGAGTAGTTTAAACAATCTTCTACCCTTCTCATGATTGTGTAACTTATCAATAGAATATCTTTCTATGCTTGGGCAAATTGCTGTACTCCTCCTAGGCTTGAATAGACTCCCTATAGTTAATTGTTTAAGCTTTCATTATCATGAAACATCTTTGAGTGTTCCTCTGAACCTTTGGCTGAAATCACCTCTGCTATACCATTTTCATCCCTTTGGTCATAACTAGAGTCTTCATTTTTTAAAACAAATTTTTCTTGCCTGAATCCCTCTTTTTATGCATTTAGAATCAATCTCTCTTCTGGAATGTGGCAATATCAACATTCTCTTGACACTATATATAGTTCTCTTTCAATAGTATCAATTTTCTTTTCCTTTTTTTAGCATTTAATTTACTTGATCAAATGCATTTTTTAACTATCCATTTTTTTTTGTGAAATGTTACTTGAATTTATCAGTTGGAGACGAAAAGGCAACTCAAATATATGCTTGCTGTCTAAATAAACAGACAAAAGATGCACAGTCACCATGGCCATAAGACTATGGAATACATGATAGTCAATGATCATAATCAATAGGCTGCTTAAGGAGTAATTCGTGAGCAAAAGGTTAGTTGTGTAGTTTTAGCTTATTTGATTAATCACTGTTAATTCACCTTGATAACAAATTTCAACCACACCTTTGGAATCTGATTTTAAAGAAAGGTGATAAGTAAAATTTGTGAAACTCAGCACCATAAAAAGTAAATGAAGTAAGTTTATCATTTATATCTCAAATACAAATAATTTCAAAAACATAAGTAAACTTTTTTTTTTATGTCAGCTACCTGCAGTGAAAATTACCCACAAACAAAAACATCTAGCCAAAAAGGAAGTTTTGTGGGCAGTTTATATTTCCTTTGGTCTATAATTATGTCCATCTCAAATATATTATTCTGTAAATTTCAAATGATTTGAAGTATAAATAATCTTGACTTTTAAGTAAAGTTCCTTTTGTTATTTTAATTGTTCTTAGAAATTTTGAACTCCATGGTATATTCATTTTCCAAGGAGAGTCTACTCACACAAAGTATAGAAATGGCAGTGAGTCATCAAGCTAATGTCAGATTGGAAAATGTTTAACAGTAAGCTGGTGGCATGTGGATATCAAATATAGGCCCAAGCAAGGCAAGAAGGAAGAAGCATGGCTGCCGCAGTCCGGCTTCATGGGGGCGGGGGGTGGGGGTGGGGGGGTGGGGGTGGTGGTGACTAACAACTTGTATAGATTGATACAGCAGGAGTGGAAGCCCTTTATTGTAGGACAGGAGTGGTATTTATACATTCCACACAGCTTATCTTAATTAACATAAAATAGATACAGCAGTCAATCAATAAGGAATCTCCACACTTAATGGCTCACTTTTGTTACTTCACAAACCACTCCCTCTGGCACTTTGTCAGGAGCCTTCCAGACTTGTTTACAGACTCTAACATTTCTCTGGCAAAATGCCAGGCGCCATCCTGACTTGTTTACAGACTCTAACACATGGCAGGATCAGGACAGCAAAATGTTAGCTCCAAAGCACAAGCCTGTTGGAGACAAGCAGGTTTGACAAGGGTTCTCAGTCCTGCATATCCCCACAATTTACTGTGTAACCTCTGTTTCACTCATACACTGTTTTTGTTGTTGTTGTTGTTGTAGTTGTTGTTGTTGTTTTTCTATTTTCTAAATGTCCTGTGGAGAACGTTGCCACTGTGGCTTTTCAGACCCATAAAACAGAGTGCTTTATCTTCTATCTTGATTCAGTTCAGGAGAAGAAGTCTCTAAGAGAGCCCTTACAAAGATAAATATATTTAAGAAGGTGAAGTAAAATCTTGTTCTCTGGTTGGATTTTTTTAATGGGCTCCACAATCTGGGGAAACATAATTCTTACCAGATATTGATATGGAAACCCTGAATTTGAGGAAAGATTTAAACAGAAACCAAGGCCTCCTCCTCCCAAGATGTAAGGTTGAAAGAAAGGGCTCATGTGCTCCACTTCTGGTTTAGGTTCCAGGACCTTGGTTGGGTCACAGATCCTTATCTTCTGTGCTTGGACTTCCCCTGCATAGACACCCACTTCAGGCTCCAACAACAAAGGTCAGATGAAGGTTGTCTTCTCTAAGGGTCAATGTCGTAAGACCACTGGGGCTTCAGGAGTCTGCCACAACTTTGGGGAAATATTTATCACTCTGGCTGTTCTGCAACACCCCTGTCTGACTACCATGACTCCTAAAGCCAATTTATACTATCTTCAAAGCTATACAGAGTGCTTCCTTTTGTATAATTTTGTCTATACTCTGTATTGGTAATATTTTTAAGAATATGGCAGTATGAAGATGAATGTTGGAATCTTTCTGATCCCTCTGGTCATTGTTGCCAAGTTCTGCTCCCTCACTGTTGAAGTTTGAACATTAGAGAAACAAGCCAACAAGCATGTAAAGCAGGGTTTTCTTTAAAAGGGTAACACAGACTTCTCGGGAAGGGAGAAGGGGCCCATAGTTGGTATTCTGGTGTCCCTAGAAGCTAGGCATTCTGCCCTTTTTCATATGTCCTCGGCCTCCTTTGTTCTCCTGCTGTCTTCAGTTATCTCTCTCCTTCCTGATATATGACTAGGCCCAGGAATGCTTGGTGGAATGGCCAAAAGGTAGAAAAGAGGTGGGCTGAAGGGAGAAGGGCAGGATGGAGTAGCCAAGAACACACTAACAACCTTATAGCTCCCTGTAGTGAGAGGCAATTCCTGGGACAGGTTACCTTGGCAACAGGTTGGACCAGGGGCATGTTCTTGATAAGGGTGGTAGAAGGGCTCTGAAGGAATTAACATTTCATTCCCTCATGGGACAGTCTCTAGCTTTCCAGACTCACTTAAAATTGGCCTCCTTGATCTGACCTGACTCCATTTACTTATCTATAGTGACTGCCAGTCTAATTCTGGCTTCAGTTCCACTCCTTTGTCTTAGTTTAGAAATAGCTTTCATTATTTGTTTGATTATACTGTTGAGTGAAATAGTATGCACTTGCTTTCCTTTTTTGATAGAGATATTTATCCCTTTTTATTATGTTGATTTCTAACTACTACATATCTGATTTATTTAGCCTTTATCTTTTAGATGTGATACATTTTTAAAGTGTGCCATTTAAATGTTTACATTTTTTGCTTTTTTTATTAACTAGAGAACTATTTGTTATGTAGACACATTTATCTTTCTAGTTTTTGTGGCATCCTTAGAAATATACTCTCAAATTGAATGTATAATGATAGTTATCAAATTGGAGTAAAATTTAAGTAAAATGTAGCATTATGATAAAAGTAGTGATAAATATTTTCATTACTGTGACTATGTCCACATACCTAATAACATTTTCCAACATCATTTACAGTGACAAATCTTCTAGTGGTATTGATTTTTATCTTTCATTCATATCACACATTGGTTCTATTTCTTTCTATATTTTAATTTTTTTAATTGATTTGTCTTCCTCAGTTAATGGTATAATGTTTCAATTATTATACTCTTCTATCATGCTCTATTATCTAGTAGTAGATCCTCTTCTTTATCTCTCTTTTCTTGAACTTCCATGGTTATATGCATTTTGGCACATTTAGAATGAGTCCCTAAAAAATAATATTATTTCACTCAATTTGTCAGGTTAACTTTAGAATTATCTTGTTAACTGCTTCTTTCCCCAAACACATATTGCTCATTTTTGTTGCATTGGCTTTAAAATAATTGAAAAGAACCTTATAATTTTATTACATGGATTATCATTTTTAAAGACATGTAATGCCAGATATTTATTCAGGTCCCTTATATTTCGTTCTGTTATATCACCTTCACATGTGTCCTTTTTATTTCTGATAATAATACATGAATATTTACAAACATAGAATAAATTTATATTTAGACAGAAGCCCTAAGCACAGTCAATGATTCTCAGTAAGCATATTTATATTTGTCTTTGGGAGGGAAGCAATGGCCATGGAGTCTGTGTTCATGTCCTTCAGGAAGTAAAGGGGAACTCAGAAGCACAGGAAAGAAAAGGCCAAAGCTACACAGAGAACTCAGCAAACTCAAAAAATTCATTCACAGAACAATTACATTTACCAACTGAATTGCAAAAGTCTACCACACATAGTATTCAAGGAATGCAAGTTAAGTTAAAATTTGAAATATTGTATTGAATTTTATAAATCTGAAGAAAATTTTATAAAATCTTAAAGAAAACATCTATTCTGTCTGATTGCAAAAAATATTCAATGGCAATTTTGTTTTTAAATAAAAGGTATCATACAATTGTATAGTTTGGTTAAATAAATTATAGGGTAGTTGTGTATTTAAACATTAGGTGATTTTTAATAGGTATGACATTAATTAAACAGACTCAGGATTTAAACTGCCCAACTTCAAATTCTCACTGCAAATTTACTGTGAGTACTCCACGAGTTCTTATCCTGTGACTCAGCATGTTCATTAACAAAAGAGAAAATGAAAGACAAATAATTTCTGTAAAAGAACAAAATTTATTTATTTAGCATTAAAGCCTGGGCCTGAATTTCCAAGTGTTACACAAAACATCTTTTGTGCATGCTTCACATGCCCATATTTTAATGTCTAATTCTTTTCAATACATAATGAACAAAATTATTCACATCATAATAGAAACAAAATGCAAATCACTACTGTGCTTGACAATTCTTGGGACCATAGGATGAGATGGAAATGTGTGTTATCTTACATTCATACTATTCTCTGTGGAATAACTCAAGTTAACTTGAGAATGAAAGAAAGAAGGAGGAAAAATAATTCAATGGTCAATGGATTTTCGAGAGGTGATAATCAGAACTCAGCTAAATACAGTGAAGCTCAGGCAGGATGAAGAAAAGTGAAAAACTATTCAAAACATTTCTGCCCACATGAATGATCAGCATAAAGAAAATATTAATAGGCATGCATGTGATGTGCTATAATTGCCTTGCTAAAAATTTTTATAGCATTAAATATGATTTTGAATTATTTCTCAAGATGGCATTGAAGTATGTTCTTTATTTTAAAATGCACATCTTTATAATAATTCTTTTATTTTCTTCTCAGTGGTTCTTTTCCATGTTGTATTTTCATGTAAATTGCTGGCTGCCTATTATTTGTTGTTGCAGTTATTTCCCTTCTTCCTTGCTTCTATGTACTCTTTTGTTGAACATTTCTACTAAAAAAAAAAAAAAAAAAAAAAAAAGAATTTTAATATCTTTTATTTTAGCCATTCCTTTCCATTTTTATGTTAAGTACTTGCATGCTTTTTTATAGTATCAGCTTAAAAAGACCAGTTTTAAATTTTAAAAACGTCATAATAAGTGAGTTTATATATTTTTTGTTATTTTAAAGAAAACTCTGTGCTTGGAGATAGGATATTTTCTCTGATGTTGTCATTTGTTTTTAAAATTAATTGATGTGTTTTAGTCTTGGCATTCTTCCCAAAATTAGATTTTTGGAAGGTTTTTTTTTTTTTTAATTAGAAAAAAAATACAATGATGTTTTCTCTTAAGGGAAAAGTAATTTTAAATTCATTTTAAATTCATTTGCTAGTAAAGTATATATACAATGCAATTTGATAAGTTTAGAATATGGAAGAACAAATACATTTTTCATTTAATAGTATGGTATCACTATGATGCAACCTATACTCTAAACTGCTTTAAATATTCTTCCTTATTAATCATACAACTGTCAGAGTTAAGCAATCACATTTTACTCCATTTTATATAAAATGATACTTATATTTTAAAAGCCTGAGTAGCCAATATAAGGTCCCACAGCTGGCACATGGAAGATTCCAAGTAATCCTGCTCCAAAAAAAGGAACTTATTATTATAATAATGTATTATTTTCTTTAACAGTTCTATATTCCTTAATATCTAAAAAGACACAATGTTTATAATTGGGTATATTTAGAATGAGTACCTAAGAAATAATATTATTTATTGAGAATTTTCAGTGCTAGAATTATTTTCACTATACTTAATTACATTTCATAAATTTGATAATTCAATCTTCATATTCATCACATTAATGTTATTTCTATTCACAGTTTTTTTAGATTAAACACTGGTAGCTCAACCAGATTAAATATTGGCACATAAATTGCAACTGGAGATGCCAGCGAGGATTCTAATGTAGGAAATCTGAGTATACACGTGATAATTGTTAAACATGGAAGCCAATTTTGCTTTTCTCAGTTATATTGCCTTATTATTCACTGGTTCATATATGAATGAACAGGACAGGTGCTTGAATCCAGATTTTTAAAAATATTTTAACAGCTTTATCACCATATACTTGATACAAAAAGCACTACACATTATAATATGCACGTTTTTATTTTTTTTAACAGTGGTTAACTGCCATTTACTTAAAATAAATAGATTTTACTTTTCAGGGCACTTGTCATTCAGAGCAAAATTGAGCAAAGAATAAAGAGATTTCCCACATTCCTTGCTCCACAAGTACACAGCCTGTCTCATTAACAATATCCCCCACCACAGGGGTACCTTTGTTGCAATGAATGACCCACCATGGACACATCACTATTATCCAGAGTCCATAGTTTACATTAGGGTTTAGTCTTTTATTTTAACTGATTTTTTAAAAATAACTGACAGTGGAATGCATTTCAATTCATATTATACATATACAATTTTTCATGACTCTGGTTGTATATAGTATGCTCACAGCAATTTGTGTCTTTATACATGTATTTTGGACAATGATGACCATCACATTCTACATCATTGCTAACCTCCTGCCCCCTCCCTCCCATCCCCCACCCCTGTGCCCTATCTAAACTATAAGTTTACATATGTGCAAACATCTATGAAAATATAATAATCAAAGTAACAGACATGTCCAAAACCTCCCCAGTTTCTTTGTGTCTCTTTTCTATACACATGCATGTTTGTGTCTAAAGAATAATCAATATAAGAATTACCCTCAGCAAATTTTAAAATGCAACAGGTCACATGTTGTATAAGTGCATAACTAGATTACTCACCTAGCATAATATAAACTTTATGAACATTGAACAAAAACAATGGGACGTTTTTCTCAATTAAGCATTTTCTACTAGGAGACATACCTTAGAATTCTTAAATATGTGGCAAAATAGGAGCAATAACTAGCAAATTTCAAGTCTTGAAAAATGTTGCATGGATCCTTGAGACAAAAATTCATGGTGAGACTTTATAAAGAAAAAACAATTTCTGGATGCAAATACAAGTTTTGTAACCCAATGAAAGCACACACATTGGCAATGTATATTCAGTGACACCTCAACATTTCTATAACATATGTGCAAACATGGGAATGTTATTTTACATCTGGAATTCCAAAGAATATAATTATTTAATCCTTAATGGAGATGTATATTTATCTGCATTGTTCCTTAATTTTTATTTTCCTCCTTTTTTTTTGTTTCAGCAAAATTTATATTCTTATTTTTTTATATTTGAAGTCTGTGATTTCTAATGTCATAAAATTATCACTTATCATGGATAAAAATTTTTGAAAATAAGCAACATTATGTTTGAGTAACATGTTACATTCTTCCTAAGTAAATACTATTAAAAATTTATACATTGAATACATCATTGGCTTTATTATTTTTATTTTGGTACCAATAATCAGAAATATTCTTAACTCTATAAAGGTTCTAACAAATGCTTCAAATGTTATGATTGATGAAATTTGAATCCTATCACTAAAATTAAAAACATGGTTCTTCATTGTTTTTACGTGACTGAAGAAGTCTATAGTTTATATTTATCTGATTTAACAATTATTTTATACTGTGATTTCTTTGGTTAAGTTTAAAAAAGTTTATGTGTTTTAATGTAGGTATTTTTCTTTTTTTAATTTTTAATTTGTAATATATGACAACCTAATGCATTACAATTCATATTACACATATACAGCATAATTTTTCATATCTCTGGTTGACACAATGTAGAGTCACATCCTTCATGTCTTCATATATGTATTTAGAGTAATGATAACCATTACATTTTGCTGTCTTTTCTACCCCTATGGCTCCTCCCTTCTGATCCCTTCCCTTTTCCCCTTTGTCCTATAGAGTGTTTGTCATGCATGCACAAGGACCTGGGTTCAGTTACCAGCACTAAAAAGAAACAAAAAAAGAAAGAAAGGAAGGAAGGAAGGAAGGAAGGAAGGAAGGAAGGAAGGAAGGAAGAAAAACAAAGAAATGACTACTGTAGGTATATTTCAATACCATAAGAAATTTTTTAAAAGATTGAAATAAGCCTAAATGTTTCTCAATGCTAAAATGTTCAGCTATATTTTTAAATATCTAACATATAAACATATTATATATATAATGTGTAAGCACATAATAATGACATTATGGGAATCCACTTCACGTGGCAAACTCCTGATAAATGTTATAAAACATGTGTTTCTATAATCTTTATTACTTCTATTTCTCCTAGAGGAATCTATCATTATGTGACTGTTTTTGTGTATGAAAAAACAGTGAGAAACATATAGAGATAAACTATATTTTTTTAAAAAGGCAGTTTAAATATATTTGTATTTAAATGTTAAGTTTATATATATATATAATTTGCTTTCTTTCAGTTATCAAGTGTGTATCATAGAGGGACATATTAGTTTTAGCACATGTTTCCCGAAGGAAATAATATCATAGGTCTCTTTCTTATTTAACTGTGTATGTCCAATTAGTTTTCAAGCTGTTGAGAGAAAGTATGAATCCTTGCTATTGGGATATATATATATATATATATATATATATATATATATATATATAATATTTATAGGTTAATTTATTTCTGTGTAAAATAAACAGATAATTTTATAAATAATATTACCTGAAATTATTTCATTCATGTTTGCAGCATTACATGTTTAAAATTGTGATAATTCTTTTACACAAAGGCTATAGCATTAAGAAAACTCAAAATATTCTACCTCCATAGATTTGCAACATGGGGAAACGTTTCAAAGAACTTCGTCAGTAATTTGTCCTGCGAAAGGGCAAAAATTATACATTTACATAATTTTCTACATTGCTGCCCTAAGCAAATCTATATTACAATGTCTCACATCTGTGAGTTTTGCTGAAAGCATTTTGAAATTCCGTTTCAATACTTTAAATCTGTTGACCTTGAAAATGTAACAGAAAAATTTTGCTTTATAAGGATGAGAACTCAAAGGTGCTTCTATTCTTTTTAGACTAAAATCCCCAAATTTATAATTTTACTTTAGTCTTCATTTCTTTGTATATGTATAAGAACCAAAATTAAATTTGAACATTAGGGCCATTTTCTTTATACCTATCTAATACTTCTAGAATGAATATGCTTTATAAATTTCTTAACATTGAATTAGTTGTGTTATATCATGGCTGTGTGTTCATATTCATTTTCAAAATGAAAAATACTTCAAAGAATGCAAAAGCACATTATTGTATCTATATTGAAAAACACTTAAAAATCATTGAGAACCATATTCTTCTAGAACTTTTATTTTTACTATGTTCATATATGAATATACAATCAGTGAAACTCCACATCATATTCAACCACAAAAATGGGATCCGAATTAAAATAATTATATTCCATATATGTGTATTAAAAAGACATTCTACTGTCATGTATATCTAAAAGTAATAAATAAAAATTAAAAATATAACTTTAAATTAAAATAGAAATATAACTTGATTTGTTTGTGAATATTTAAAAACTAAAGCTAAATATCCTTATACTAAACACTAAATCAATAAATCTACTAACGCTATGGTATAGACAGGAGAAAAGTGGAAGAAGGGCAACTATAAGTCAAAAGACAGATCAAGAAAGAAAAAAGAACAAATAGCTGGAAGTTGTGGCAGACACCTGTAATGCCAGCTAAGTGGGAGGTTGAGGTAGGAGCATCACAAGTTTGAGATTAGCCTGGGCAACTTAAAAAGATCCTGTCTCAAAACAAAAAATCCTGAGATGTAATTCAGTGGCAGAATGCTGGTCTAGCATGTATAAGGCCCCAGATTTTTCAATCCCCAGTACCACACACACATACACACACAATAATAAAAAGGAGAGAGACAGAGACAGAAGAATGAGAATGAGAAGCCACATACATCTTGGAACACAAATAACACTCCAGTATTGTAAATGAAAATACTGTGCATGATAAAGTGATAATGAAAAATGCTGTTCTGAGAATATTTATCAATTTCTCTTACAAATGTTTTCTGTTCTTTGGAAATTTTGATATTCCAAATAGCAATATTTACATCATGAAAAAATAATTGAGGTGATTGAGTGGAAAACAGATTAATTTAACATTTTAAGTAAATATGTAGTAAAAGAAGGTTTAAGTTTATTCAAAGGGAAATCAGGGTTCAAGTTACAAGGTAGTGTCAGACATTTCTAAACATATCTGTGGAATGTGTGTGCTAATATGGCTTCTTTCCCTGTCATGCCAACAGTACAGTTATGGAAGAGCACAGAAAATGATACAGATGGAAACAACAAAAATGCTTGAAATCAAAGCTATTTCTCCCCCTGGTGCTAAATAGAGATCCAGCAGCTTGCCATCTGATATACTGGCTAAAGCCAAAGGGACATGTAGCGGGTATGAAGGGAAGTTTTCACATCCATTCTCAGAGGGTAATTAGTAGCATAAATACATGAAGACCACAGGCTGTGCTTATATTCCTTTCTTTATTCTGGATGCATGTGTTTGTAGGCATGTACTTATATTTTTCATTTTTAAATTTCAACCCTCACCCCACCATTTTATGTAAAAGTCCCTATGAGCGCAATTTTCTTTGATTTTACCTTAAAAGAGGACAAAGGCATTATATGAGAGTGAAAAAGCATTATCCATATGTCCTAGAATGCAAGAAATAGAACACAGCACATTAAACCTTTGAGGGTAGAAGGTGAGTGTGAATTCTGTCAAGCAGGTAGTGTTTGGCTGGTATGATTTTGAAATAAGTGAATGTTAACAATAGTGTGTGGATGTTGAATCATCAAAGAATAAAATATAAGGCATTTATTTTAACTCCTTCTGTTTTTAATACTGAAAGAAGTCTAGTTTACCTATTAGGACAATCAAACTCTTTGCACATACATAGTATTGGTGGCAATGTTATTCAAATTTCTTTGCTCTTACTGGCACATTATACACTTTAGGCCTTCATGTTGCTGTTCAAAAACAGTGACAAGGGTTAGAGTTGTCCCTCTAAGCCAGTGTATCCTTTAGAGAAGGTCTGTTTGCCTTTGTTAATCAGATTCCTTGATCCATAAGGTTCAGATGATTTATTTTCTGTTCTATAATTATTGTGAGAAAATTTCTTATTAAAACAAAACAAACAACAAAAAAAAACAAATAATGACATACTTGAAGTTATATTATTAGTAGTCATTGAATTTATATTCATTTCTTCAAACAACATATCCATAAAAATAACTCTCTAGGGAATAAAATATTCTATTGTTAACATAAGCAAAAGAAGGTGCTTTTATTTTCATAGTTGTGTACCTTTATGCTTTAAGGTTTTCCAATTAAAAGTGGATTTGCATATAAGTAGACACATTAACTGTTTTTCTATAGTTCCAACAATAAATGTTTGAAGTCAGCTTTTATAAATTTGAAGCTAGTTTTAAAACAATTTTTACAAATAAGCCCAACATCTTATAACAGTTTTAAATTAAATCACTACAGTATTTTGAGGTGGCATTATCTGATCATAAATGGAGATGTATGTGGCAGATCAAATGATCATTTCTCATTTGAACATGAATATTTCTGGCCAATAAAATGTACACTGAACCCTGTAGTTGAACTTCAGAAGAAAATTTTATTCTGTGATTTGAAAAGTGAAACATAGTCAGAAAATTAACCTGCATCATTCTATTATTTTTCTCCTTTTGACAATTTTGGAATAAATAGTGACATACTTTAATCTTGACTAATGAATAGGGACATACTTTTAATCTTCTTTAGCTGTGTAGAAAGGATGTAACCTGAGGACAGTAATAGGCCAGGAAGACAAAAAATAGTTGGTCTTCCACTGATGTTATGAAGCAATTGAAATGAACATTTTTTTTTCTAGTTACAAATTACTAAGCAAATTTTCTGTGTTTGGATATTCAGCTTATTAAAAATATTATTAAAGAGATGAAGATGAAAATAAGTTAAAACTAATGAGAGATCACTACATGTCTTTTTGAACAGGCAGAACATAGAGGATACTTAATGTATGACACTATGATGGTAAATATATGTCACTATAAATTTGTCTGAATTTATAGAATATGCAACAACAAATATTGACACAAATGTACACTACGGACTCTGAGTGATATTGCTAAGTCAAAAAAGGGTTTAACAATTGCAATAAATATCTGAAAATGGCAGGTAGTATTGATAAATGAGGAAGTTATGGATTTGTGGTGGAAGAGGAGCTATGAGGCATCTGTATAATCTGCTTAATTTTGCTTTATACCTAAAATTGCTCTTAAAAATAAAATTTATTTTCAAAAATAAACTAATGTAATTTTTGACTACAATATTACAAATTTGCACACTTGTTTTGTCTCCTGATAATATTTAAATTTAGAGCTATTTTGGCAAAATTTTGTTATTTTAAATAGGTTTATTTGATTAATATCTTTGTATGTATCAGACCTGAAATAAATGGCTGTGGTATGGTTGATTAACAATAACATAACAATATTTGTAAGAATTCTATTTTGGGTACAATCTTTATAGAAAGACTATGGATTTTTAAACAAAGGAACACAAGACAAACAAGAATAAAATTGAAACAAACAGAAATTGTACATTACTAAATAAATATAATAAAAATATAATGAAAGTTTCACTTACTGGTTTAATTAAAATCATATTCATTAAGAAAGAAGATAATCTTTCAGTGAGTCCTAAGTTGTACACCAGCATCTTCCTTAATATAGTTCTATAAATAAACCTCTGGTTTACTTCTGAAAGAAGTTTCCTAACAGTTGGTGGCATGCATTATTTTTTAGAACCAGTGAAATGCTTTATGTTAAAGTACTTTAAGAACCCCCAAACACATTGGTATTAGTTATACCAGCTTTCATTCAAAATAATAAGGAGCATAGAAGTTAAAAATACACGCATGCTGTTAAAAAGAATATGCTTCTGCCTAGTCTGCTTTAATTAAATACAAACAAGTTTGCAAGGCTTAGTAATCAATTGTACAATATGTTTAAGATATTTAAGGAGCTGGATTATTGTTTTACTTTGGTACTAATTTTCACTACCTAGAGAAATAAAATACTGACATGATGGCCTTTATCAGGACATTTTCTACTTCTTTCAAAATATTTTATCCTGCCTAATGCTGTTATAAATAGAGTCAATGCAAGGGAAATCAATCCATTGTGCAATGAAAGAGAAATATAATATGCTCAATTTGACTTCCTTTATTGTGAATTAGTTTATAATCAAATCTTTTGGAAACCATAATTAGTTATATACATTAATCTCACAGAATGCATGAGTATATACTGAGTTTTTGTATGCTTAAAATGTGTATATTAAAATATGAACAACAGAGAGGAGAGATATTGCTGATGCAAATTTGTTATGTTTATTCCAGCTACATTTGCATTATGCCTCATGACTTTGTCACTGTGATCATAGATATTATCTAATAGTACAATTGATCATGAGAAGTCCATTTGAGATGGGATTAACATGATTACTGTATAAGATGTTTCTTCAGTATGATTTCATAGCATAAAAACAATCAGTACTAACAAATACAGGCAGGTGTTGTACGTATTATAATATTTGCATATTGGAATATTTTACTCATATAAAATGTCATCTTGCTAACATTAAATTCTGCAAAACTTCTACAAATGATGCAAAGAAATGTTACCACTTTCAGTTCTTTCAGACACCTGAAAAAAAATCTCCCCATATAGCTCCAGTGGCCTTTTTTGCAATAGGCTAAAAGTATTTTTTCTTCTTTCAGTAAGTTTTCAAAACTTTATTTTCATGACATTTTGACTATTGCCTTTGCAGTTTGAGAAAATGTGATTGTTGTCTAAATAAAAGTAATTCCAGTAAACATTGCGTCCTCTCAGAGAATCAGGGATGTAGAGAGAGACTTTAGAAAGAATAATTCAATAACTCCAATTATTTTTCTATTTTCCAAAATCATATTTAAAAAAAGACATGACAGAGTTGGCTAAAATGCCCATCTATACATTTTTTTCTATTTTTTTTTTATGGGAAGACCGTATTGACCTTCATGTTTACAATTATTTTGTCTCCTCCTATTACTTTTATCAATAACATCTAAGAACTGTTGGTACTATTGAAGATATTGTCATGGCTGATCAATCTTAGTAGAAACCTCTTTCATCTTGCATCTGGGAATTAATTGACTTGCAACAAGTATCAATACCATTTTTAAAGTACCTTTTCATTATTAGGGCAAGGGAGGAAATCAAAGGGTTTTAAAAAAAAAATCTCAAGTTTTCAAATCAGTTGTTGGACTTTGCATAAATAAATGATTGAGCACTGGAGAAATGAATGGTTGTGAGATATTAAGGAGCTATTGAAATGTCATAAATCCAAGATAAATGAGGCCTAAATAATTTGAGAATTGGGGGTGTGGCAGGTAGTAAAAGAGTTGTTGATGAATTTGGAAAGTAAACTTATGGCAGTTACTGAAGGACCCAATGTTGAGTGTTAGGACAAGAAAGGAATCTGTGGTGTCTTAGGATTTCAGATTTAAATAAATAGAAAACTTAGAAAAATTAGTCATGAAGATAGAAGTAATATGGAAGAAGGATTTCTGGGAACAAATAGAGAGTTCATTTAGTGGCTTGTTAATTTGAAAAGATCTAAAAAAACCATTTGTCAGATATGTTGAATTGATTATTTATTTGATAGAGCATTGTTTGGAGTTTGGCAAAAATCTAGGATTGACACATAAATTTAAGAGTTTTATGACCAGATTATATTTTAAATCATGAGATTGAATGAGATTACCAAGAAAGTGGGAACATATGGAAGAAGAAGACATTCAACAAATGGGAAGGGCCCACAGCAAAATTTAGATGTCTGGGATATTAATGGGAATCAGGCAAAAAACATGGATCACTGTTAATCTGAACACTACTGATATTTTCTATTAGGCAAGTGTTTGCTGTGAAGGACAATCATATATATTGTAAGATGTGTAACAGCACCATTGACCTTTAGCTTCTAGATACCAGTAGCAAATCCTATCCTTAAGTTGGAGAAACAAAGTTTTATCCAGATACCAACAGATATCATTGTCTGTGTTGGAGAGGAGATAGGGAAACGAAATAGACCCATTTTGAGAAAAATTGCACTAGACTCCTAGGGAAGAAACATGTAAATCTTGTGACCTAAGTGGATAAGCAGGAAAATACACCACCACCAAGAACAACAACAAAAAAAAAGCAGAACAAGTGAGGAGTGAACAATCAATTGTGTTATAAAAGTGAAGATGAGGACTCAAAATAAATTAGCAATTGATGTCACCTTGCCCCTTACCTGGACTAGCTTAGTTACCTTCTTAGCTGTCTGCTTCTACTTTTGTTCTTCCACAGTCTATTTTCAACACAGAAGCCAGAGTTATACTGTTGATCTATAAATTCCATCAAACCCTTCATTGATTTCCTGTTCTACTCAATGCCAGTCAAAAGTCTTTGCAACTGACAAGCACCCGTGCTGTCTGCAGCAGTACCTATCTCCTGCCACTACTTCCTTGCTAATTCCCCTGAAGCTCTTTCCTTAACACATAGTGATGTTTCACCTTAGGAATTTGGCACTTTCTCCCACTTTTTACCTGGAATTTTCTTTTGTATGATGACCATATGGCTCAACCTTTTTTCAGTTCCAGTCTTGGATCAAGTGACAGTTTCTAAGAAAGTGTTCTCTTTATGAGCTTATTTAAAATTGTGAGTACTCATCCATCTAGCTACTGGATTCATATGACCAGTATTATTTTTCACAATAGTACTTGAGATCTTCAAATGTATCACATTTCTTTAAAATATGTGTTCATTCTCTCTAAAAATTTGTATCATATCTGCAATTTCTTTTGTTTGTTTCACTACTATATTCTCCCTAGTAAAACATGTTCAACAATTATCAGGACCTAATGCATCTATGTGGAAGAAAAATTAGTAGACTAAAAAGTAATATTTTCCCTTCAGAGTAATTGTGAACAATCAACTTTCAATAATTATGAAGAAAAGCAAGAGTAGGACAATTTGCTTGAAAATAAGATAAAGCTTAATTTCAAGTAATGGCATCATGTTCATTTAGTTGAATTGGAAGTTCTTGAATAACACTTATCTATATGAAAGTATTTAGAGGTTTTATTCTGAAATTCTTAAGTAATATGCTTTATTCATGTAGAAGGTGCGTAATTTTATGTGTTAACTTGAGTAGTTGTGAAATGCCCAGATTAACACTGATTTCTGTTTGTGTTTGTGAGAATATGAGCAGATTAGATTAACCCTTGAATTCATGATAAATTAAAGTAGATTGTTCTCCCCAAAATAGATGAGTGTCATAAAGTCTGGTGAGGGTCTAAAAGAACAAGAAGGGCAGAAAGGAGAAATCCACTCCTTTTATTTTTCTGTTTTAATGGTTGATCTGGGACATTTCATCTCATCTCTTACAGTCATTGCACCGAGTTGATATCATTAGTTCTCCTGGCTTTGAACTTGGTCTTAATTACACAATGGGATTTCCTGGGTCTCCCTCCAGCTTGAAGAAAACATACTGTAGATTTTTCTGACTCCAGTTAGGTCAGTCAAATACTCATCAAAAATCAATCTCTGCCTCTAATCCTCTGTCTCTGTCTTGGTATATCTATATCTATATCTATATCTATCTATATACACAGGCATATTAACCTATCTATAAATTATAAAAGTACATATTTATATACAACTATATGTACGCAGTCCCACATTGCTTAATGATTAGAATCTATGTGGAAAAACGTATTTGGGGCACTGTTACAATTTGGTCTAGAATGTTCTTCAAAGGTTCGTATGTTGTAGGCTTGCTCCTCAGCTTATAGAACTCTTAGGAGGTGGTAGAAATGTTAGGAGGTGGGGCATTTGGAGAATGTTGGTCACTAGGGTGACCTTGAAGTGTATTTTGGGATTCCAGTCCCTGTCTCCCTCTCACACTTCTGTTTCCTTCCTGGCCACCATGAGGTAAGCACCTTTGTGCAACATCATCTCCCCACCATGATATTCTGTTTTATCATAGGTTTAAAAGCAATGGATTCAGCTGATTATGAATTGAAACAATAGAAATACCATGAGCCAAAATAAATTTTTCCCCAATGAGTTTCTTGTCTTGAGTATTTTGTTACAGCAATAAACATCTGACTAATATTGGTGATGTTGTTATTGTACAAATATCACGGAGTATACATACACAATTATAATGTCACTAAGAAATATAATCTTATGGAACAACCATCATACAGAGTCTTTTGTTGACCAAAAAATTCATTACATAATGCATGATTCTTTGTGTCTATAATGATATATATCTATACATGTACATATATAGAGAGAAGTTGAAATATATATTTTATCTGTGTATGTGTGTATATATATGTATATATAAATATATATGTATATCTCAACTGCTTCTCTGCAGAACCCTAATACAAAACGTCACATATAGAAAATAAAATGTATATGAGCTAACAAATGTGTTTTTCATCCCATTTCTTGAAAATTTTAATTTTTTATTTGATTTTTAAATTATGAAACTAATATATGTTGTCTTATTCACTTTTGTGCATTCACCACAAAATACTTTGGATTAGGCAATTCATGAGGAACAAAAATTTCTTTATCACATTTCTGAAGGCTGAGAAGTTTAAAATCAATACACTAGCCTCTAGTGAGGTCCTTCTTGCTTCATCCTCACCTGGCTAAAGGTAGAAGGTTAAAACTGGATAAAAACTGTGCCAAGTCCCCAGACTTTTTCTAATATATTATTTCAAGACAAGGTTCTTCTAAATTTCTTAGGCTGGTTTTGAAATTATAATCGTCTTGCTTCAGAATCCCAAACGACTGGGATTAGAGGTGTGCACCACCATGCTTGAATCCTTCAAAGATTTTTATAACATTCTTACTCTTTGGGGAGTCCTCATGACCTGACATCTTCCAATCATCTTCAGCTCCCTATATTGTTGGTCTAGGGATTGTTTCCAACACATGAATGTTGAGGACTTGCACATGTTCACAGAAGTTTTTGAATATTTTCACACCATTATAACTTTTAAAGCCAGAATTTATTAAACCACTAATTGTATATCAGATAAGGTGGTACATATATCTATGTATTATCATATTTAATCTTTCCGATAACCTTATAAATGCTTTTCTCAAGTTCACCTAGCTATTAAATGCCGTTAACACATTCACACTATCACTGCCGCAGGTCTGTAGTTAACACAGTATAATCCATTGTCCCTTGCAGAGTTTCTTCAAAGAACTTCTATTGTTGGTTTATTAGTAATACAATTAATAATACTTAATATCATCACTTTTAAAGAACCTTTATATATATATATATATATATATATATATATATATATATATATATATTAACACTGCTGAAAATAGGAAAGCACTTTACAATTGGTGCTTATAATTACAGTCAGTCAGGTAAGAATCATAATTAAATAATGTCAGATATTTCCCTTGAAACTTTCAGGTAAGGACAAATCCATTAGCATTTGAATCTTAGAGGAGATTGAATGAATAAAAGTGTCCCTATTACAACAATACTATTATCATTCTTTTATTGCTTTGTTTGTTCTATCTGCCAAACTTTTCTCTACCTTTTCATGCTTTGTTACTTGTGACAATTCTAAGAATGAGAATTTCCATCTGTGTTTTGCAAATATGTGTCATTTATATATAGTTCTCACTAATTTTCAGTGACAGAGTTCACATTGGAACTCAGGTATTTGAGATTTCAAAGCTAATGGGGGAAAGAGCTGAAATTTTAACCAGTTTGTAGTTCTAACTTGTCATGATATTTGGCCCTTAGTCTGAGCTGACTGTCGCACTTTTTTTTGTTTTGTTTTCAAGCACAATACATGTATATATTAGGTATTTAATTATTTTTAATGATCAGTTAATAATACATTCCTTAAGGCATATGTTTCATGGCATAATCTCCAAATTTTGTCTGCAATTTTTTTCCAATTTATTTTTGCTCCCAGAGATCTTTATATGTAACTTTAAATTATGCTTACTATTTTCAGCCATTTTAGTTTTAAGAGTTATAGGTTTACTATATATATATATACACACACATATATCTTTCTAATTCACCATTGTATTCACAATTTGTACAGTATATCAAGCATCTGAAATTCCATTGTACCTAGTACTTAAAGCAGAATATGTTTATTTTAAGCTTAATTCATATTTAGTTCAATGTGTAAAGCAGATGAATGATGGTTAATATTAGGTACATAATTAGAAATTTTTAAAATATTTTTAATATGTTCTCCAAAGACATAGACTTATTTTTTTTAAGAGAGAGAGAGAGAGAGAGAGAGTGAGGATTGAACCCGGGCCACACGCATGCCAGGCGAGCGCGCTACTGCTTAAGCCACATCCCCAGCCCATAATTAGAAATTTTTGGCCTATTTGTTTTTCAATCAAAATTTACAGTGACATAATCACAGGAATTAAATCTTCAATATAGGCGCTAGTTTAAGAAAATTTGATCCAATAAAAATTACAACTATATGACAATGACAACTTTGAGGAGACTGATGTTGTTACTCAGGAATCAGTTCAAGAATGTTTTCATCTTGGATTTTATAATTGTATATAAAGTTCTCTTTTTCTATGTGTCTTTGTGTCTATATTTAGCCATGCATTCTCCTTCTTTCTCTCTTATATGAATGTGCTTGTGAATAAATAGTTAGCATGATACATATGCACATATAAATACATACTTATATACTGCATTTATATTCCAGTAAATATTCAAAATTTTTAAAAATATACTTGGAGAAAACAGAATAATATTGGATATTTTTGTGACTAGTCTTACTCTCATTTTCATACATAATGTTACAGATTCATTCACAAATACTAACATACAAATAGGAAAAATTCAATATAATTGAAACATCTCTGTGTTAGCTTTATTTTTATGTTTTAAATACAAATATTTTATCAAGAAGTGTTTAGATTTTTACCAGTTCACTTTGCATTGTCATAGTCAACATTTATAAAAAGTGAACTATATATTTTTGGAGGAAATAATTTAATAAAATTAATATCAGAGTGTTTAAGTACTTTTTATTTTATTGACTAATGATGTGAAATGTAATAGATTAGGGTAAAGGTTTATAAAACACAAATTTAAACATTTTTGATAAGTGTGATGAATTAACCAAGTTTGAAATAGTTCATGCATCACTCTTTTTTAAACATCTCTTCAACATAGTATTCATACTGCTGTTTTATATTGGACTACTTTTAGTTTTAGCTGACAGTATACACTATGAGACTAAATTATATATTTGTATGAAATTGTATGTATTGCACATAAGAGTAATCTTTCAAAATTTCACTTTCCAAAAGAGTAATGAATCAGTGGAAATGTAACTTTGTTCATTATTCAAACATAATGGGAGCACTAGAATATATTGAACACATTGAGGTGAAACATGATTTATAGCTTTGGGGTAAAAACTGATAATGCCATCTCAATATTTTACTTCTCCAACTGTTATTTATTTTAAAATGCATTCTATATTTCAAAGAGAGATAGCATATTCTAATTCCAGTAATGAAACATTAATTGTACATTCATGTGTGAGACATTGTCTTAACAAATATCACCAGCAGAATTTTACCTGTCAATTGGCTTTCTCTGCATGAACAATGATCCTCAAAATGATAGTGTACAATCTTATGACTGATAAAATGAAAAAGTATGAATAAGTATGTAGTCAAAATCCAGAACATTACAAAAGGAATTTTTTATGCTTTATGCAGAAAATGCTTTAAACAAAGGATAGACTTAATAAAAGTGTGTTTAGCAAAGGTTTTCAAGGAAATATGCTTATTGAACATTTCTCCCAAATGTATCAAATAATGAAGTAGTTATATTCTGTTGCCCCATTGATTCTGGTCTTGTAAATTCTGCCTTTTAAAATGCCATTTCCATCACTGAATTTTTCAATGTCCTTCAACTTTAAAAACTATAAGTCTTATAATAACCCATGACCTTGTTTCTCACAAAATTTAATTAAGAGATAAATTTTTAAAATAGCAAAATAGTTGCTAAATTTCTTTGGACATTATAGTACTTGAAATTACAGAAAAATGAAAAGGAATAAGTGTAAGTCAGAATTATTATCTCCAAATCTACTAACTCTGAAACTTTGGACAGGTTATATAAAAGAAAGCCAAAAAGAGTACTTAACATTATAGGTTTCTTGTGGAGAGTAAAAATATTTGTGCACACAATTTGCTTGCATCAGTACTTGAAACATAGTAAACTTAGAATAAATATGGTTTAAATTTATTTTTTACTGCCCCCAGATATATGCAACTCATTTTTTCTTCTATTTTTCAAAGTTAATAACCATATTCACTCCTAAATGTGCTGTGCTGATATTGCTAAAAGTCCCTGTGCCTTGTAACATTTTTGTAATTAACTACTCTTTGTCCAATTCAGTGTATATAAGTATGAAACTGTAACTGCAGTCTTAGATTTTCATTTTTTTAAAGAAACAATTTATATACAATAAAAGACATATATTAAATAGATTTGTATGCTTTCCTTCAGTTGATATGTATTATGCAAATTTAATTCTCAACCCAGCCAAAAAGATCCTGAGGGAGTAGAGATAAAATTTGTTCTATTCTGTACATATATCTGCTATACCATTCTGAGTATATCAACGGTACTCTTCCTTTCTGTTAAACTGTTTGTGTCTTTCACAGTGAATTTGTGTTCATTGTATTAAAACTTTGACTCATTACCCCTGCTATCTCCAACCAAAATGTGGATACTGTAGTGATCACCAGAAACTGTTCCACTTCATTAATTCTCAGGTAGGAAAAGAGAAATATAAATGAAGGTGGGACATTGTTAAAAAAATACAACTTTCCATTTAATATTTTTTAATGCTGTATACTGGAAATACATAAATATTTTAGATAAAAGTCTAAAATTAAAAACCAATAGTAGGACTGGGGTTGTGGGTCAGTGGTAAAGCACTTGACTCACACGTGTGCAGCACTGGGATCCACCCTCAGCACCACTTAAAAAGTAAATAAAATAATGGTATGTGTCCATCTACAACTAAAAAAAAATTAAAAAATTGTAGTTTGTTCAGAAAGTTCATTTTCCCCTTACATAGAATTCATTTGAATCACTTAAAGAAACTTGAATTAGGGTTCAGGAATAAATTAAGTGAAGTTTTCTCAAACATTAGTTTGAAAATATCTAATTATTAATTTATCTCAATTTTTGATTTTTAAATCATAATCATTTTAATATTTCTGTATTATAATGTATAATGAAATTTTTAAAAATGAAAAAATTGCATATTTGTTTATGTTCTAAAGGTAAATTTCCGTATTTGGTTTTGTTTACAATATTTATTCTCATGCAGTGTAAAAATTACTATCTAGTTGAAATTCTAAACATTTTACTGGAATTACGTAGATCCTACATTGTACTAGAAATCCCTAGCACAGCTAATTAAAAACAAAAAAATAAAAAAACAAAAAGACCTCTATATGTCTCTTAACAACATTTTTATATTTTACTTATTTCTTCAATTTTTCTTATGCATTTGACATCACATAAAACATATAATTTATAATTTATATAACATTAATCTCTTTGCAATTTGAGAATTTTATAAAGACATTTACAAGAAGATAAAAATAAATATTTTTGAATTATATATAATACAATGCTTGATTAACTAATAAATATGTTCTATCAAGAAGGCCTATAAAATGAAAAGTAGCATTTTGTATTGTAATCCTCTGTTTAGTAGATTCAAGGAAATTTAAGATAGACATTGTACAGCCAGGCATGTTCCAGACACCTGTAATCCCAGCAACTTGGGTGGCTAACACAGCAGGATAGCAAGTTCAAAGCCAGCCTCAGCAATGGCAAGGCACTAAGCAATTCAGTGAGACCCTGTTTCTAAGTAAAATACAAAATAAGGTTGGGGATGTGGCTCAGTGGTTGAGAGCCCCTGAGTTAAATCCCAGGTACAATCCCTCTGCAAAAAAAAAAAAAAAAAAAAAAAAAAAAAAAAAAAAATAGACATTATACTTATCTGTCAGATCCTCTGTGATTTGCAAACCTCATAAAATTATACTGCTGTAACTGTTAACTTCTGTCATTCACAGACACTTATATACTGTAAACATGCTAATTTCAAACCCACTCTTCTAGGTAACTCTTCAATCCAATTCAATGCAGAGTTTTTGGTAAAATTTATATCTATATCTGTATCTATATATAGATATCAGATGTTAAAATAAACATATATCAAGTTATATATTATTTTGAAAGTCAAAATGATATGATTAACAATATAAACATTTGACAAACATTTTTGATGACTTGCTTTCTCTGAGAATTTAATAGCACAAGGATACATGCTTTCTGAAGCCTGAAATAAATAGCTTAAATATCATTCTATTGACTACATTAAAATTCTATCTTGACACTCAAATACAACAGAAAACAGAATATGTAAACAAAAGCTTTTCAAACATTATTCACAAAAATGTATTTAATAATTGAATAGCTCTACTCTCTTTTAAATTGCTTTCATGTACCTGTTCATATATGCAGTGGAACAATGCATTTTCCTACAGATATTATTTGAAAGATAATATCAAATAAATGTAGATTTTATTTTCTGCCCTTCTGGAAACTATCATGAAAGATGTATTTTGGCTCTTATTTTAGCTTATATCTTCATGATAGAAATACATTAATTTCCACATAAATGTATAAATCAACCCAGTTCATATTTACTGATTATTCAGTATAAATATTTTCATCATATTTTTAAGTAACTCTGCTAAAAGGCATTATTACCAATTATAATATAAATATAATATAAATATATTCTTTTCAAGAGGATAAGAAGACATGACATAGACTAGAGAAATTATTATAAAATATGTATCTGATAGAGGTTTTTATCAAAAAATTTAAAGGACTCTTAAAACTCACCAATAAGAACATAATTTGATTTAAAAATGAGCAAAAGATATGAACAGATATATCACCAAAAATGATATACAATGGCAGATATGCATATGTAAATTTGTTCAAGATCATATGTCATTAGGGAGTTGTAAATTGAAACAATGAGTTACCATTATACATCTTGCAGAATGACCAAAATTCATAGCACTGACAACACCAAATGTTGGCAAGATTGTAGAGTAAATGGAATTCTCCTCATTGCTGGTTGGAATATAAAAATGGAGTGTCTACTTTGGAAATTTTGGTAGAGTTTGAAATTTCTTAGAAAACTAAACACTCTTACCATACAATGTAGCCATCATACTTCTTGACATTTAGTCCATGAGATGAAATTTTATGCCCCCACAAAAATATGCACATGGATATTTATAGCAGATTTATTCATAATAAATGTTATGATTTATTCATAGTAAAAATTATGATTCATCTTGAGTTAATTTTTGTATGATGGAAGATATTTAGTCCAATTTCTTTTTCTTCTTTTGCCTATTAGTGTCCATGTTCTCCAGGTTCTCATGTGATGGAAAGACTGCTATTTTTTATTGAATTGTATGTGTAACTTTGTAAAACTCAATTGGTCATATTTCTCTGGATCTGTTCCTTAATTCTCTCATCTCTCATATTGTTCTGTTTGTCTATCCTTTCCTCAATACCACAGTCCTAAATACTACAGTTGTCTGTTTGTGTATCTATCTATACCATTTCACATCATTAGTCAATTTTAAATGTCTTTTAGAAATTTTTGTAGACTAAAATTTATTTTACAATAAGCCTATATATTTCTACAAAAATCTTGGAGTTTTTATAAAAATTACATTAAATTAATAATTCAACCTGGGAAATAATGACATTATTATATTTTATTTAGTATACTTTCATCAGGATTGTTTAATTTTCAGAATACAGATGATTTACAGGGTTTATTTATATGTATTCTTAAGTATTCACCTAAATATTATGATGTGGTAGAGGTGATTATAAATGTTATTTTGAAATTTCAGTTTCTCAATAATTTGGGATGTTGACCATTCTACAACAGCCCTCAAAGTGAAGGCAACTGAAGCATCATAATACTATTTTAAAGCTAAAATGGATCAGCCTGTGAGACATAATATCTGGAATAACACAGCTCAGGATTGTATTTTTTTTTCTTACCTTACATAAAATTTATTTATTTAAAATTAAAAATGAATGTAATTTATCTTGATTTAATAAATCTCAATATCAACATTGAACATTGAATTGTATTCTTTTAATAATGTTATTAGGTGTGAAATAGTCTGAATATCTATTTGCAAAAGACAGCATCAGGGAAATAGTTGATATTATTATTTTTAAGTCTGTACTGAACTTTTTCTTAATGACTATTTCTATTTTAAGCTTCATATCTCTAATTATTCAGAACTGCCCACATACAATTATTAATATGTCTTTTTGCTCTTTTAATAAGGAGATAATAAAGAGATACAAAATATATTTAAAGAAAAGTTCTACAAGCGATTTATATGTCGAAGTTTGCAAGCTTCAGATTATGGAAACTGTTAAATCAATGCACTAATGAGCCGGGTCCTCCAGATACTTACCCTATTCCCCAGGGGTTCTTCAGGCACTGCTAGAAACTGGTTTACAGTTTTGAGGCCACTTTTGTACCATTTAGTGTATTGAAGCAGTAGTTAGTTCAATGATGCCCTCAGGACCTAAAATAGTTAAGTGGCTCTAAACAACGTTCAAAATTATCAAATATAATTTTATAAACTTTCATAAATAAAAAGATAATATGGAAGTTTCTGTTGTAATTTTTTTACTAGCTGAATTTTTATTACCGTTTTTTTGTTACAAGAATGTGGAAAGGAGGAGAAAATAAAGGATAGAAGGAGGGTATATATAATTAAAGCATGACACAAACACATATGAAATGTCACAATAAAACCCATTAATTTGTACCATGAATATAAATTAATATTTATAATAAAAATTAAAGAGCCAAGGACAAAGTGATTGTTTATTATTTAGTATTTGCCCTTCCTCAAGCAGAAATATTGCGGTTTAAAGTCTTCAAGTCAAAAACGTGAAAATTTTCTTCCAAATAAAAATGGAAGGACTTCTTTAAAATCAGCCTATTATATTCTTATGAGTAAGAACATTTTTATTCCATTGATCTACAAAGGAAAAAAAATCAAATCCCCTATGATATCTCACTTGCAATTTTTCGTTTCTTTTAAAATAGTCTTTGATATAATTCCTTGTTGGCCACTTTAAGCTCTCTCTTTATTTCAGGAAAATGACAATGAACTTGTCCTACTCCTTGGCGTAAAGGATACTGTGTAATTAAGTCAATTTGTGTTTGCTCCCCTTAAGAATTATTCTAATCACCATGAAACTCCCTTGAAGGGCTTTTGATTTGACTAATACTTTAATAATCCTCTTGGCTTCCCTTGAACCCTTTATAAGTTTGTTCTGCAGGTCACAAAATGTAAAGTCTGCACCAGAGTCTGCATCTGACAAGACCAATGACATGCATAAAATAGCGCATAAACTTATAATAATCTATAAGTGTATATTTATAGAATAAGTAAGTTAAGTGATTTATAAAGTTTGGTCATTAAGTATACATTCTGGCAGAATATGCTTCCATTTCAGTTCTGTGACCTTGGGAATGTTCCTTAGCATATTGAATCCTTAATTTCTTCATCTATAAAATGTCTTTGCTAATTTTAAAGATGTATTTGTATGATATTGTTCATGAACATGTATTATCACATTCATATCTTTACAATAATCATAAAAAGAGGAAAAATTTACAGTATAAATTCATGAAACCGTAAGTTATATGGAATGATCCTGTAGATCAAGGGTGTGTGAACTATGGCCCCATTTCACTACATCTTTGTAAAGTATTTTAGGAATTTAGTCATGTCCATTCTTTTATATATTTCCGTGGCTTTTTTGGTGTTCCCATAACAGAATTACATAGGTGAAAATGGAACTTATGGCTCTCAAAACTGAAAAAATTTACTATTTGGCTCTTCATTCACAAACAATAAAATTTTGCAAGTACCTAATGAAAATAATGAAGAAGAAAACATCCAATATCATTCTAAATGGAGAAAATTTGAAAGCATTCCTACTAAAAACTGGAACAAGACAGGGTTGCCTTCTTTCACAACTTCTATCTAACATAGTTTTTGAAACACTTGCCAGAGCAATTAGACAGATGAAAGGAACTAAAGGGTACAGGTAGAAAAAGAAGAATTCAAATTAGCACTATTTGCCAATTTGATATGATTCTATACATAGAAGACCCCAAAAATTCCACCAGAAAACGTCTACAACTAGTAAATGAATTCAGCAAAGTAGCAGGATACAAAATCAACACCTGTATCTCAAAATAATTTCTGAACATCAGTGACAAAACCTCCAGAAGGGAAACTACCCCATTTACAGTAACCTCAAAATTTACTGAAAAATCAACCTAACAAAAGAGGTGAAAGACCTCTACAAGGAAAACTACAGAACAGTAAAGAAAGAAATTAAAGAAGACCCTAGAAGATGGAAAGATTTCCCTTGTTCTTGGAATTAATAGTTCCAAAATGACCATACTACCAAAAGCATTATACAGATTTAATGGAATTCCAATCAAAATCCCAATTGACCCAGCTATTCTCTCCTGGGTCTATACTCAAAGGACTTAAAAACAGCAAACTACAGGGACAAAAGCCACATCAATGTTTATCACAGGAAAATTCACAATAGCTAAACTGTGGGACCAACCTAGATGTCCTTCAGTAGATGAATGAAAAAAAATGTGGCACTTATACAATATGAAATATTATTCGGCAATAAAAGAGAATAGAATCATGTCATTTGCAGGTAAATGAGTGGAGTTAGAGAAGATAATGCTGCTAATCAATCCCCCCAAAAAACAAATGCTGAATGTTTTCTTTAATATAAAGAGGCATATTCATAGTGGGTTGGGAAGTGGAGCATGGAAGGAATAGATGAACTCCAGATAGGCAGAAAGAGAGGGAGAATGGGGGTAGGAAAGACAGTGGAATGAGATGGACATCACTATCCAAAGTACATGTATGAAGACACAAATGGTTTGGATATACTTTTTATACAACCAGAAATATGAAAATTTGTTTTATACATGTGTAATATAAATTTCAATGCATTCTGCTGTCATAAATAACAAATTAGTACAAAATAAAAAATTAAAAAAGGAAAAAATACAGAATATGAATATATTGCTGAATGCATTCAAATGGTTTATATTATATATAAATACATGTAAAATATGCTTAGTACATAGCATATATAGATACATACATATACTCAGAGATCAATGTAAGCAAAAAGTAGATAATCTAAAGGATATGTAGATAACATATATAGTGTTTAATACTGATTTTTAAATAGTTGGTAACAATGAGTATTAATAATATTTTAAAATAAGAAAAGAGAATAGGCAATCATCCCAAGAACAAATGAATATACAAGTTTAAATATGTGACTGTCACAACCAAACCTCAGTATGTCTTATTAACAGAAATCATAGGTTTTTATAGACTTAAAAAAATACTCAGCAGCAAGAATAAAACATTTGGAATTAAAATCTAAAGTTCTCAATATTATTAATTTAGTGACTCATAATAAAACAAAGCTAGAAACAGTGGTTTTACTCCTGTAATTCCAGTTACTTGAGAGACTAAGGCAGGAGGATTGCAAGTTTAAGGCCAGTATGGATAACTTCTTAATATTCTCTCTTGAAATAAAACATAAAAAGCGGGTGGGTATAGCTTAGCAGTAAAGCGCTTCTGGGTTGAATCTTTTATAGTAGAAAAAAGAAAGGAAGGAAGGAAGGAAGGAAGGAAGGAAAGAAGGAAGGAAGGAAGGAAGGAAGGAAGGAAAGGAGGGCGGGCAAAGAAACAGAATGGAGTACCTAGAAACAGACAAATATACACACAAACATATTTGAAAGTAATTTCTCCAGATTTTTTAAGGTATATTAGACGAGTATTTTATATTTATATATATATATATATATATATATATATATATATATATATATATATTTTGTGTGTGTGTGTGTGTGTGTGTGTGTGTGTGTGTGTGTGTGGTCAAGCTCCAAGGTCATTGTTAAAAAATTTTTTCTTTGTGGTTTCTTCTAGTAATTTTACAATTTTACATTTGTCTAATCCATTTTAAGTTGTCGTTTGTTTTCTCTATAAGATAAGCATCAAATTGCATTCCTTTGCCCACGATGTTCAATATTTTTCTCACATGATTTATTGTAAAACTTGTATTATTGGTGACTTTGTTGGAAGACCAATTACTGTAAAAGTACAGATTTATTTCTAGTCACTCTATTCTGTCCCATTGGTCCTTACATCTGCTTCTATGCCAGAAACTCTTTCAGTTACAATAGCTTTGGAATATACTTTGACATCATGCACTGATGCCTCTAACTATGCTCTTTTTACTCAAGATGCTGTGGACATTCTAGGTTTTCTGAGGAGTCATATGCATTTTGGAACTGAATTTTCTATACCTGTGAAGAATATCATTAGAATTTTAGTATGAATTTCACTGATTTTATATATCACTTTGGGTTGCATGGCTATTTTACAATATTGAGTCTTAAAATATTTGAACACAGTATGTCTTTCCATTTATTTGTGTCTATTCTAATTTCTTTCATTGATATCTTATGATTTACAACATAAAAACTTTTATTTCTTCACTTCCTTCTTAAATACTTTTGTTTAATATAGTTCTATGTACTTCTTTTTTTAGATATTGTAAAAAATATTATCTTTTTAAATTTCTTTTTCTTTTTGATTAGATCATAGTTAGCATACAGAAACACCGAAGGCATCATAGTAATTTTGTATCATGCAATCTTATACAATTTATTTGATCTGAAGATTTTGGGTGGAATTATTGCTTCCTTTCTTATTTAGATTATTTTACTCTTTTCACTAATGATTCTGTTAGAACATTCAGTATTATTTTTTAAAAAAAGAAGAAATAAAGGTAGACAACTTTTGTTTATATGATTTTTATGGAAAATGTTGAGGTTTTCACTGTTAAGTATAATGTTTAGTAGTGGTCTTGTCACATATGTAATTTATTATGTTGAAATGTATTTGTTCTATACCTAAATTATGTATAGATATTTTAATCACTAAAAGTTTTTTTTTAATATTTATGCATTTATTGATATTGCTGTATGGTTTTATCTTTTATTCTATTTGATTTATGTATGTTGAAAGATTCTTAAATAAGGGATAAATCATTTGTGATCATAGTATATAACCCTTTTAATATACTCTGAGATAAATTGTTAGTGTTTTTTTAATTCCAGGTCAAATTCTTGATGTAGGCATTTATCAATTTAAAAACTCCTCACAGAACTACTTCTATATTCCTTAAGGTTTCTTGTGCTGAATTTCTATTTTTTTGTTTATATAAAGAGTTTTCAATTTTCCTTTTGAATACTATTTTTACCACATTGGATACTCAGAAATGTGTTGTTAATTTCCATATAATTGTGAGTTTTCCAATTTTCTTTCTGCTATTGATTTCCACTTTTGTATCATTGTTTCCAGAAAACATACTGTAATCTGATTCCAGTTTTCCTGAATTTATTAACACTTGTTTTATATTCTGACATTTTACCTAATTGGGAGAATATTTGTGTGTACTTGAGGAAAATGTTCATTATACTGCTGTTAGATGTAATTTTCTGTATCTGTAAGATTGAGTTGGTCTAATGTGTTATTGAAATCTATTTCCTTATTGACTCTGTCTGAAAGGTCTACTTATTATTGAATGTGAGGTACAGAATTCCTTGTAAATATAATATTATTTCTCACTTTAGTTTGTCATAGGTCCTGAATATATTTAGGAACTCTAATGTTGGTATATTTATATTTATAATTATTATATCTTCTTGATCAATTTTACCCCTTTATGTCTAAGTAATGACCTTCTTTTCTCTTCTGACAATATTTAACTTAAAGTCCATTTTGCTAATAGAAGTTCAATTAAATGTGGCCCCTTCTGTTTACAATTTACATTGAAAATCCTTTATTATCCCTTCACTTTCAGCCCATATGTGAGATTAAAGAAAAGTGAATATCTTTAAGCAGAATTTAGTTAAATCTAGTTTTCTGTTGTTTGTTTGTTTGTTCGTTTTTTCTAGCCATTAAACCACTCTTTGTCTTCTGGTTGGAAAACTTAATCCATTTACATTTAAAGTAATTTTTGATAGGAAAAATCCTCCTATTGTCATTTTGTTGTTCCCTGAATCTTAGAATTTCTTTTTTCTATTTTTATTCTCTTGTTATCTTTCTATTTTAATTGTTGATTTTCTGTAGTGGTATGCTTTGTTTTATTTTCTTTATTTTTTGTGTATATACTATAGGTATATACAAAGTTTATACTTTGTATATATGCTTTGTGTATTTACTATTGTATATATATTGTATATATACTATACTATGGTTTTTTGTTATTATTTCTATCATGAGGTTTATTAAAACATGCTAAAATTATAATATTCTAAATTATAGCAATCTATTTTAAGATGATAGCAATTTAAATTTGACCACCAACAGTAATTCCACATTTTAATTTATCATAATTGAAGGTTTTGTTATTAACATTACACTTTACATCTTTTACATATCATACATACTGTAATACATTATTATACCTATAGACTATTTTTTAACACTTTTGCATTGAATACTCTTAACCTTTTGACACTGATCATGTGATAGGAAATGTTATTTATTTGTTACTTTAAATAACCTACAATAACTCTTCTAGAATCCCTCTAGTTCTTTTACTTGTCAGAATGAGTAACATTATCCCAATTGGCAAGATTTACTTAGCATTGCAAACAAAGATTAAGGTCTAGTTCAAAGGCTGAGGGCAGGGGCATTCAGACTCCAGTCTTTCTGCCTTTCTAGGTGTCACTCTTACGAGGGGCTTGGGTTTAGGCTTTGAAGGAAATAAAAACCACATGTTCCAACTTCTGACCATGTGTATATCCACTTTCCCCTTCTATGTCATAATATACTCTAAGTGCTTGTCATTTGGAAAAATAAAAGACAATATAGAAATATATATTTACTTTTATAACATCAGTCTGTTTTTAAGGAAATGGAGCACAAATGTGATAGACATCTTGGGGATTCTTGGTGGACTTAACTAGGCTAATGCATATTGACAACTTTTACAATATGAAAATTGATTTTTATAATTATGTTAAAAGTAGAACAGCTATCAATCTATGTCAGAATATGTATTTTCTGGAGATTAAAATTGTTTTAATGTTTGCTGTCTCTTTCAGCTTTTTCAAAACATTATCCTATTTACTAAAGAAAAAATGATCACTTTCTGACATTGATATAAAACACTGACTGTCCAAGTAAAATCCTAGTGAATAATACAGCTGAGCATCAGAAAGCAAGAAAGATCACTGACATCACCAATTACTCTGTGTTGATCAATCAAATGCACATGCCTGTCTTTATCATAGTGTTCATGGGGACAGGCACTGACATTACCTATTATCCATGCTAACAGGATGGAGGAAAATAGGTTTTCAAATGTGGAAAGGATTACTGTATTCTTCTAATTCATCTTCAATTGTGATAGAAAGAGAAGCTGTTAAAATTCCAACCTGCAATGATAATGAAAGACATAACTATCCTATTTCCATAATTTATGTATAATTTATTTGAGACTAATTCCCTCCTTAAATTCTGAAAATGAAATTCTTCATGATGTCAAAAAAGTTATGCTATTGGAAGTTATTTTTTTTTTCACTCCACATATTCCCTTGAAGTTGGGAATTACACTGTCTATTAAAGTTCTGTTTATTTTCCAAATATCATTTAATTTTTTCATCAAAAATTATTCTACCAGTAAGTAAATGAGTTTGTTGATGTATTGAAATTGAGATGAGGAAACCTAAAAAGTTGTTTTCGATTTATTTTAAATCTTAAATAATCAAACAGATTAAAGTGTGCAGTATGCACTCCTGTAAGTAAAATTTAAAAAATAAAATTTTTATCATCAGACATTTTATGAAAGTGTTTATTGAAAAAAAAAATTAGCTTTTTATTTTCTCAATTTCCTTATCCCCTCCCCCACACAAACACAAACATGAATATATTTGCGCTCAAGATTCATGCTTATCTATTTATATATCAGATTTTAATGACATAAATATAAGTGCAAAATAAAACCCTATGAATAAGTTATGTGTCCATTTTGCAGGCATTTTCTGTTACATGAAATTGTATTAGCTTTGTGTTAAAACAAAATACCTGACACAGGCTACTTATGAAAATGTGGTTTATTACTTCACAGTTTGGGAGTTTCAAAGTTCAAACAGACAGGCCAAAGCTGTGTGGCAAAGGAGACCCATTGACTCCCATACCTTGCAAGGTAAATATCTGTAGTGGGAGTGCTTGAGAAACCAGCAAGTTATGAAAATAGTGGAGAGAATAACAAGGACCATGCTTAATTTTGCTCTTTATTATGACCTTCTTTGGAGATCTACCTTCACACTCCAGAGACCCAAGAACTTACCACTAGGCCCTTCCTCTCAAAGGTCCCACAGCGTATCTTCATACCACAATACTGGAGACGAAGGCTTCAGTGGACCCTTGGGGGACACTCAAACCACAACCAAACCATAGCAGAAATAGAGAGTGAAATTGTTTACTTCCCCAAAACTTAATTGTTAAAAGTTATTTTAAAGTCATTGTTTGGAAATGCTGTTTATGAAATAGTTCAGAGAAAAATCACCATGCTCAAGATATCAATATGCCTATTAACTTTAAAGAAACTTTTCTTCATAATTTTTTTCTAAATTTCACAGTAATATAGGCTCAGCATGTATACTTGAGAAGCATAGTTCAGTATAAAGAATCAGTTCATAACCACTCATTATTGCAATGCCACCTCAATAGGAGAAAAATGTTGAATTTGTTTATACCCAATTCCATTTTTAAACATGTTTTTAAATGAAATACACTTCAAGGAAAAATAGGTGTGATAATTCTCTCATTTTCCTGCATAATAAACAGGAAAATTATTTGCCAATTTCCTCTCTTTGTTTGATACAACTATTATAGAATGTTAACCCATTTCTTTATATTTTCTTTCTTCTATGCTTAAAATGTAAATGAGTTAATTCATTGGGGGAGGAGAAGAGAGGTTGATTTTCAGTGGCAGCATTTTCCTGTTGAGAAGAATAAAAGTAATAAATATGAAACATAGTGAAGAATTTCTATTATCTATTTGTATGTTCAGGCACAGTAAAGGTAAATGAAATGTTGTTTTTTTTTTTTAAAGATGTTAGTTGGACAATTGCCTTCCCATATGAGAAAATCTAGAATTTGTTTACTGACTTGTGATTCTTGTGAAAATTCTGCAGGACAATATCTGATATTGGAGGAAATTTGCAAGATCACTCCTAAATTACTATTAAAAAAGAACCTTAGGCAAAATATACTTTAGATATTTTATTGCACAATATTGTACCACTACCAATTTTCTATATAATTCAATTTTGTCCACAAGATTCACATTATCCATTCAACACATCAGCTGACATTATATCTTCTTCCCATTTTTCTTCTATTATCTAATGCTCTGTGATAAACTTTGTTTAAATTCAAATTGTCACAATGATGAGTCTCATCTACAGTATTACTATGTTGAAAAATACAGTAGAATTGCATAATCTCATTGACATACTGCCTTTCAAAACATTTATTAAGTTACACGGCAGTTCACCAATTAGCATACAATGCCTATTACATCTTGTTCTTGCCAAGACTGAGAAGTCTGTTTCGACAGTTTTTGTGGATAATGTGACATACAAAAATTGAAATTCTTAAAAAAAAATTACCTACAGTCATGTGAATATCATCTTTGTGAACATTTCTTTATGTTTGTGATCATTTGTGTTTTGAAAGAAAAAACAAAAAAGGAAGAACACATAGAAAGAGGAAAGGCACACTCATTACTTTGTATTGACCAATTCATGTTTGATATGGTATGTTGCTGTGTCAACTATGCCATGCTTTTGGATCGGAACAAGTATTACTCACATAAGGTAGAACTTCCAGCAACAGAGGTTTCCATGAATGCTGAAAAATTTTAACATACCTTAGTTACGTGTTATGAATATAATTTACTTTAAAAAATTAGAGCTTTCCTTGTATTTGAATTATGTATTTTCATCAATTATGAATTTCTTAATTTTATTTTAATTTTTACAATGAGTGCAAATCTACCTGTTGTCCTTTATAAATGTTTATTGCTACTCTAAAAGCATTACTCTAAAAGAATTTTAAGTTATTTAAAATTCTGCTCTGCTCACTTACATACTTGTCATTAATTTTAAAACCTTTTTTTAAGTTTCATGAAAATGGATGCTTTATTGTCTGTATTAAAATAAACAAGATACCATGCCCTTTCGTATGTACAGTATTATATGTAACAAATGTTATTTTTCTTATCATTTTCTTTGTTAATGGTGCAAAAACAGGAGAAAATTTTACAAAAACCTCTGAAAGATGATGTAGCTTTTAATACCATGCAGTTCTAAACCAGAGGTGAAACTTTTATAGCCCTTGAGTTGCAGTCAAGTTTTATTCAATTTTGTCATCATAACATGTGACACATACTTGAAAGCCCAAAAAGGATACTATGTGCTTAATAAGCTTTATGGAGTACCTACTCTTAATGTACTAACCTCTGGAGTTTCTTTGGTAAACAAGAAGTTAAAACAAAAAGTCATGGCCATTATACAGTTTATAATCTAGGAGGAACTTCTGATCCAGAAAAAAAATATAAATTGCTTTATCTCTCTCCTCAAATATCAAAAAAAATTTCCACATTTGAAATGCAAGGAAAACATTCAAATAATTACAAATTAAATGGGAACTAAAATACATTAAATAAATTCATTCTGGCATTATGTTTTTATAGAGAATAATGTTCTTTTCTTCACTGTATGACTAAGATTTTATACATGAGTTATAAATTCCTTACAGAAAAAAATGGTATATGGTATGAATCCATATTTGCCTCTTTCTTTTTCTTGCTAATAGACTATGATACAAAATTGAATAATAATATTTATTGTTACATTTTTACTAAGTTTATTTTCCATGGCTTAAGAGTTAATTAATGATATATGTGCATAGTCATCAACAAGAACAAACTAAGTCAGTTTTTCATATAATTGTGACTCATTATTTTTTCAGCTTACTTTTATATTCCTATAGATATTTGGACAGCTAATTTAAAAATAAATATCTAGTTTAATAACATAGTGACTACACAAAAAGTATTTCACAAATATATATCATAAATTAAGATCAAAGATATTGGTAAAAAATTTCTTATGTTAATAGAGTAGAGTAATTTATACAGTGAGGTCACTACAACTATATTTAATAAACATTTGAAAAAGAATAGATGTTTTGATTGCCTTAATGAATTCTATATTTCACTGCTGTATTTCTAAACACAGAAGTCAGAACTCTGATTTATAGCTGATGACAAGACATGAGAGACAATAAAATCTATATTCCATATCCATATACCAGGTATCAAAGGCTAAGAAAGATAGAGTAAGGGAAACAAGGGAATTCAAAAGTCAGAGAATTTTGAGAAGCAGGTAATTTCCAAACAGGGAATTAGCTCTGTAGACAGAAGATAAATTAAAATAGCTTAGCTGCTTTTTGTCTCTATTTTTGAATCAACTAATCAGTGTGAATTAGTTAATAGCCATAATCTCCATCACAATGTTACCTCACAGAAAGTCACCACAAAGTTTCTGGCTGACATGAGGTCTGCAGACCTTGTTTCAGTTTTTGGTCACTTTCTAATTTCGGAGAGTTATAGGCATTAGATGAGCAACAACAAGAAAATGTCTGACTGAGTGGGATGTTCAATTGCCATGAAGAGTAGGAAAGAAATGTTTATGGAGGACAACTTTTGGGAAGCTACTGCCCATTTCTTGCTAATAAAAAATAGCCCTTAAATAACATCAGCTATGAAATTACAAATCCAATTATACAATCCTTAGAGAGAAGTAATTTTCAGTATTACTGGAAGATACCAATCTCAGTATTCTGAAATCTTAGAAGAAAATGTGAATTCATTGAATTTCTTTCCCTAGTACTCAGCTTTGGTACAATAGATTTGCATTTCCTCCTGAGGTTTACACATGGCACTCAAGGCTGATCAATTTCCATCATCATCTGTATTGTAGAGTTTCTGAGAAAGAAAGCAGTGGATAACTAAGTGCAGAGAAAATAAGGTCAGTGTACTCAGGCACGTTCAGTATTTGTTATAAAATTCACAGGTGAAAATGAACTACTGGGATGTGAGGCAGGCCTCAAGATTTGTCAGACACAATATGTATATCTAGAGGATCCTTGTCATCCACTGTAAAGATGAGCTCCTAGACTAGCACAATTATCCTTGCATTCCCCATTTCATCTTTATTTTCTCTTTCTTATCTACACTTGAGAAGAAGTCACCACTCCATATGTCTAACATCCTTCCCTAGTCTGTGTTTTCTATTCACAGCTAAAGCTCTTCAATACTACTAGAAACTACCTCTAGCCCTGCCTCTTTCATTTACACATTTTTAAAAATTTCCTGGTACTGCTTTTGCAGACAACTTAATAAAGCTGGTGTTGATTTGAGTCCCATTAAGAACTCTGCTCTTCCTACTCTACTGAATTCATGGCAAAAATATTCACCAATAATTACCAGAAAATGCATTTCCTGGTAATTCTAATTTGCTAAGGATTATACATATACTTTCTTAGTCTCAAAAAACTCAAGGTTTTTATTTTTCTAGTTGTCGACTTAAATAAAACTATTCCCCCATACATAGGGACATGTCAACATTCTTTTCTGCCTTTTGATTTTGTGGGTTAATAAGTTGAACTGAGCAATTCTTTTGCTTCTCCTAATATTAATTAGATGACCTTCAGTTGGTGGCTGCTTACAAATGGAGGTTCCAAAAGTTCATGTCTGAACTGGGATGTGGTAGCTGAAAGGCCAGAAACATTTGGACCACTGTTACTCTCTGTATATTCTTAAAACTCTTTTGATTGGGTACTTGAATTTACATGGTGATTCAGCAAGTTAGTTGAAGTTTATACAAAGTGGCTTTGGGTTCCCAAGGTCAAGTTACTATAATGCCCTTGAATACTACTGAACTTGGATATGTCTCAATTCAGATCCACTATATCACTCAAAACTAGTCCAGATACATGATACCAGAAATGGTCTCCTTTTCTCAGTGTGAGAACTCTTAAATATATTTAAGTTCTCTTATTATTATTATTACCATTTTTAAGGTACTGAGTTTTTAGCTAAATAAATTATTTACATAAAATCACAAAACTAACAATTGGCGCGCTAGTGTTATTATTTGTGTACATTTTATTCTCCAAATCACACCTTCAGTTAAGGCATTTCTTTGAGAATAAGTAAAATTAAATTCCTATTTGAATCTAGAGGTAGAGACCTGTAGGCACAGAAAGTGGTATTGGTATTGATATTTGGTGACTCTCAAGCTCATGTGTGGGTCAATGAAGAAAGTTTAAAGTTAAAATGATTGGGCTATAAGAGGCTTAACCTAATCAGTGCATTAAACCCCTGACAGAATTATCTTGGTAGTAACTATAGGGAAGTAGTGTAGCAGGAGGAGGTAGGCTCCTGGGTGTGTGCCTTTGGGGGTTTTAATTTGTCCTTACTGAGCAGAACTCTCTCTCTCTGCTTCCTGTTGCTAGGTTCCCATCTGCTTTCCTCTGCCACACCCTTCTGCCATGACGTTCTTCTGCCTTACCTTGAGCCTGGAGAAATGGAGGCAGCTATCTTTGGACTGAGAACTCTAAAACTGTCAGCATCAGAATAAACTTTTCTTCCTCTAATATTACTTGTCAAATCTTGTTTGTCATAGTAGTGAAAAAGCTGACTAATATAGTCATAACTGTGGAAAAATAAATGAATAAATAATATATGTGGAGCTGGCTTGCTTAAATCAATTTAATATGCCAAAATAAGAAGGAATTTAACATTGTTTAATATTGTCTTTGCACTCTGTGAAATTTCAAAGAAGTATATTGATATTTCATTAGAAATTCTTGGTTATAAAACAGTTATAAAGGGAAAGGAAAAGAGATGGGATAGAGAAAGACAGTGGAATGAAACTGACCTAATTTTCCTATGTAAATACATGAATATACCAAAGTAAATTTCACCATCAGGTACATCCACAAGACACTAATTAAAAAAGAAAAAAAAATCTATAAGTAAATAGCAAAAAGATCCATAGACTACAGGGAAGGGAACAAGGGGAGGGAAAGGGGAAATACAGGTGAATGCATTAGAATAAATTATATTCCATGCCTTTAATCATGATGTTAAAAATGAACCCTATTGTCACATGCAACTAAAAAGAATCAATAAAAATAATGTTGAATATAAGATTATACTTGTTTCTAGACCTAAAGGTATTTTATTAACATATTTAAATATGTTAATATTTCTTCCTAAAATTATTTTTCAAAGAACACTAACTTGTTTTTTTAGAAAATAGAACTTTAATTATACCTAGGAGAGAGTTAACTGCTTTAAAGAGGGATGATGCAAGATGCTTTAAAAAAAAAAAAAAACTTGCTATTTGGAGTGTATTCTAATAAGGACAACAAAAAAAGTTTTACTTCAATTTATATATACACAACTTAAAACTATCACTTTTAACTGATAAATTAGCACCTATGAGTTGATTTTCAATAAAATACATCAAAATTTTACTGGGTTTTGAAAAGTTTCTAGATAGATTATTTAGTAAATTAATATAATATTTAATGATATATTTCCATTCTCATGAAGCATTATTTAGGAAATTTTTCAAAATTATAAATACTGTCAGATAATTCTAATATAATAAAGTGCTTTGGGTTCAAATATTTCTTTGTGTTGCAAGTGCCTTGGAAGTAATAATGTAATTAATCTCACTTCAAATTCTTCTCAAGTTATATAGTTATGTCATTATAAAAATTTTCCTCATATTCAGATATGTTCATTGAGTCCCCCATATAACCTAGCTTAATATTCTGAGATGGAAAGGTTTGGATTTTTATGTGAATTATTGAGAAACCACCCTTGATCTGTATTTTTCTGTTCATCATTATCCTCAAATTCTTGGCAGATTTACAAATCAATTTGTGATGATAATAGTTTCTGTACTGTACATGTAGATTTACTTGGACAAAAAAGTAGTATTTTTTTTCAGTTACGGTACTGCTGAATACATTTATTATGGCACAGAAAAAAAAATAGTTAAAAGTGAACATTTCATCATTTATGAAAATTGCATATATATTTCTCAGTAGTTTATGATTTTATTGTCACATCCACATTTCTTCCCTTCCAATTACTTCAATTCCATAATGTAGAGAGTAATATTATTGTTCTACACAAAGTTAAAATGTCTAAATATGAGCTAACATTTATACATTTATTTAATGAACAACTGAATTATATAGGCATTGTGAAGTAGTCCTGTGGATTAAATCTTTGTAATAAAAAATGATGTAAAATGTTTCATTAAACTTTATAATTAAAGGAACTATAATTAAAGTAACAATTTTGTTGCATTAAAGATAAATAAATATGTCATATAAGTAAAAATCTACTCTATTTTACTGTATTTTGATATGCAACACTACACAACGATATAGTACCTTGCAGTATCACAGTAATCAGGTTTGCAAAGTTTTACGTCTGCTGTGGGACATAGAAATTTATGATTTTCAGTAAAAATGTGTTAGAGAAGGGGAATAATTGGTGACTAATATGCTGCAATAATTCTTTCTGTAAATACATATTCTGAATCTTAAGACCTCTGTATTTAATTAATTGACACAATTAAGAGAGGTTTGACGATTGTGTTGTCCATAGAATTTCAGAAGAGAAAGTTTGGATCTGACTGGTGCGCTTCATTCCCATACTCATTTGTCTTTGATGTCAATGTTAATAAACACACACACACACACACACACACACATAAAACTCAACAGTTTCCTGATAAAGCGTCAGGTTTAGAAAGTGTTCAGTGATGTAAGACTTAAGACTGTGACTGTTGCAACATGCTACATAGTTCAGGCTATCACTTCCAGATGTGTTTTGAAGGGAATAAGATGGAGCCACACTCTAGAATTTATTCCAACAGAAGTGTCTTAGATATATTGTGAACATACTCAAGTGAACTGAAATTATTAAAGTTAAAAATTCACCATACAAAAAAACATTCAATAGAGATTCTATGCTGCATCAAGGACTCGGTGAAATGATTTAAACTTACTGGTACTTACTACTTCTCAAGCATAGAAAACTAATGGTCTCTATAACTAGATTTTACCATTTACAGATATGAATCTGAGGCTGTTCATAAAGTAGTAAGTCAAAAACTTTATGTTCAAATGTTATTTAGATTGAGAAACCATAAATCTATACATTTTTTATATACAAGCATTCTAAGAGGAAACAGCCTGGCAATTATTTTTGTGACCATGAAGTGACATCAAATGTGACCTATGTTTTAATGTTGTACATTTTACATAGATTGAACATGCTATTGCTCTTCAATTCTAGAATGATGAAAGATATTGCACTAACTTAAACAACTAGAAAATAAGCAGGAATATGATTAGGAAAATCCCTAAAGACTTTGCATTTTAATGAGATCATAACTATTCATCCAAGTTTTTACTAACAAAAGGTTTGCTTGTGATATGCAGAGCTCATTAAAGAAAGATGGTATTTTGAGGAAAATGCAATGATATTTAAATTAAAGGTTAAGTACCATGATAAAATTAGGACATAAACTTTGAAAATCTTACATAATTGACAGATGTAGTCATTGTATTTTTTGTGATTAGGAAAAGAGTATTCTATGAGAGAGATGCAGTGATTTTAAAATGGTGGTTCTCAATGGAAAAACATTCCTTTTATATAAACCACTTACTAAATGTGAGATGATATCTCACAAACTCAAGTTGCATGCATATATTAAATATCTTGAAAATGATTATTTGAAAATCTTTAAATTTTAAATTAACTATATTAGTTCTCAATTTCTGACATTAACCCTTTTATTATAATGATGATAAAAAACTTCAGTGACATTATACTACTTTTAGAAGAAATGTGTATGGTCAAAAGCAGTCTACTTTCAAGTAATTTATTCATTTTCAGCAAATTTTCTTTTGTTTAAAATAGAAGTATAAAAATTTGAAGCAGCTACTAAAATTATCATACTTTCCCAGGATCAAATAGAACTTACATTGTACAGAAGAAAGCCCTGGAGAACTTTTAGACACTTTACATTATTTTCTAGCTTAATGAAAAAAAATATATATATATATGGAAAAAGTCTGTCTTGCACCCACCCATATGTCCTTCCAGCGAATTTGAATTCTTTGTTCGCAATTAAGGTATACTTTGTCAGAAGTTTTTGTGTTGATTCAAATCTGCCATGCAGCTTTAAAAGACAGAGATATTATAAGTGAAATAAAAATGCATTATACTCACATGACATCTACTTAGAACCATTTTTTGTTGACTTCTTTATTTTTGTTACTACTTTCACCTGTGATTTTCTTCATATATACATTAACTTTGTTGGATAAGATAGAAGTAACTGGATCTAACCCACTAATCCATACATATATTCTCTCTCCACACAGGGACTAACAGGATAAATTTAATTGACTTAAATGAATTAGATTTTCATTCTATAATTTAAATTATAACAAGAATCTACTATTTTTGCTTTTCTTTACTTTTCTTCCCTTTTTCCCATTAAAAATTGCTCACAAAATTTTCTTTTAGCATTACATATGTTTATGAGTATCTTAGCATGGACTATTATAACAACATATTGTACTTGGCTGACTTGATGATGCCTACCTTTGGTTTATAGAAATTTTTATCTAGTCCTCACATCGTACCATGGAAAGAGAGTTCTCATTTCTTCTCCTCATTTAAGGACACTGGTCTTGTCTTTCAGCCTCAATTTCAAGGTCTCATGAAATCTTTCCAAATGCCCACCTCAAAGGCCATTTTTTATTAGGTCTTCAAAATATGGATTTGGGAAGGACTCAAACAGTAAGTTCATAATATTAAATAATAATTATCTTTGACTACATATTCTTACACACACACACACACAAACTGTTCTGAAAAGCCAACTATTTGGAAGGTAGAGAGGGAAAGAAATACATTAGACAAACATGCAATTAATTATATATTTATTTGTTGTAGTATGGATAAACACAGGTTTCTTGGCACATTTTTTTGTTACCATCACTTATGAGATTACAGCAAGTAATTCGTTTGTAATGACAAGCAGAATAACGCAATTTATACAAAGCTTATTCATGAAGGAACATATTAAAGTTTCCCAGATAATATTCTTAATTGCTTTTAGATATGCTTTATTGAATTGAAAAGGAAGCTGTATTTACTGGAAATTTGGTTTCAATAAAATTGTACTGTTTTAATGTTATAGCTGTACAAGATGTTGAAAATGCAGTGAATAATTGCTTTGAGATTCTGTAGTGATTTGTTTCTCTGTCATAGGCCTAGGTTGCCCATGGGAGCATGTCTTGCATGTAAACTTAATAATCTTATATGTTGGTTAGAGAAAAAGAAATGCAACTCACCATGATATTATGATATTAATCTTATTTTGTACTGTCTCTTATTTACATTCATAAGTGTGTTTCCAGAATACTTATTAGAGAACTTCAACAGGTCCCAGCTGTATCTGTTAAATTTGTGGGTCCAAATAGCTATAAGTCATCTGAATATATAATTGTATCTTGAGTTTGGGAATTATTTAATACCAACTCATCTATTAAAACAGTGTTGAGAACTCATTCATATTTTCAAACATTATAGTAGATAGAGAATAAAAAAGGAAAGACTCTGATAAGGAGATCATAGTTCAATTTTTGAAATTAAAAAACCAGTTGATATGTTAACTTTATAATAAATTTAACTTCAGGGCTTTAATAAAAAACAACGAAAAACAATATAAGATACTGAGGAGAAAAGACCTTGTATTCAGCATGTATATATTTGCCCCCCTTGCCCACTTTTTGGAGTTAATTATCTAGGTACTACCTAACAAGCAATTTCCCATCTCTCAAGGAACTTCCACCACTAAGTCATTTCAAATATAATTTGCATTTCAGCAGATATTACAGCTTCTTTACAGATGTATTTTAGTGTGTCTTAAGTAGTAAGTAATTTGAATGAACATTATGAGAGGAAAACATGAGAAAATAATTCTAGAAATGGATCATTATATCTGTCGTCCTTGACTAGAGACACCAAGTTTTATTCTGTGATTGAGCAAGAGGACATATATTAGATGATTAGATTAAATTATAGGCAGGGGCTTACTCTTGGAGGACCTTTCAAGTCATATAAAAGAGTTTTAAAATTATGCAAGGAATAACGGGAACTTGTAAGAAGCTCATATATTAACAAATATAGTTATCAGTATTTACTTGGAAAGAAAGCATTTAGCTAGGGCTTATATTTTACAGACTGAAAGAATGACAAATTGTGTGGTATTTATAGCTCTTCATAAATATATACCTTACTGCTGAGAAGTCAAATATACAATGGACAGAAAGTGCAGTGAAACAGAGTTATCTTTGTCAAACTTCATATACCCAATACATATGCCCATGCAAACACACACACACACACACACACACACACACACACACACACACACACATTCATATCTGCTACTTTGTGTGTGGGGACATGTTTTTCTGACCTACTGTATATGCCTATCAAATTTTAGTGAGATGAAAATTTCAGAGAGTGTGACCTGGAGAAGTTACAAGTGAATCAAACTCCCTGAACTCATTGGAGGTCAGGGCTTTGTAGATAGACGTTAATTAGAAGAACTTAGCCATTGAACTCTGAGTTGGCATAATTGTGATGCATATTCTTAATAGCAAGGCAAATTAAATGAGAAGTTGTCTGCAAATATCTCCTCTGATCTTCTCAAAATCTTCAAAATCTTCACTTTTAGCTCTTTAAAAAAAGATATAGAATTTAGCAGAAATGCTAAATCAAAGTATTCCATAATGAACTTTGGAATATATTTTCATGAATTTTTTTAGGATTCTACATGTTTACAAAATACTAGAATGTTATATATAAGTTTCTTATGATGTATAATAATTATGCATATATATATATATATATATATACTAGTATAGACAATAAAAATGATTTATGTAAAGAAAATCTATAGCTGATAAAGGAAGGGTACAGGAAGTCAAATTACACCTACATATTTAGTGCAAAGCTTATCTCATTTTTTCTACACATTATAGATAAATATTTATGACCATGTTGGCCATGGTCTCTTTTGCAATTACTCAATTGTGCCATTGGAATGTAAAAGAAACCATGGACTATTTATAAATGACTGGATGCATTTCAATAAAACTTTCCTTGAAAAATAGGCATGGAACTAGATTTGGTTCACAGGCCAGAATTAACCTACATCAAATTTAAAGTGTAAAATTCACATACCAATTTCCCAGCACAAACTGATTCTAATTTTCAGTCTCTCTAAAAATCAACATTGAAGAATCACCATACATATGTAATCTGCTCACTTCTCCAGTTTTCCCAGTTTCTAATCTCTGAGTATTTACCTGTGTAACTCTGCCCAAAGAATAGCATAATTATTGAGAGATAGAGAGACAGAGACAGACAGACAGACAGACAGACACACACACACACACACACACACACACACACACAGAGAGAGAGAGAGAGAGATCTCAGAGCAGAGAATGAAAAATGCTTACTAACAAATTTATTACCATTTGATATTTACCTGGAAAACTGGGTTCCACCTTTTGAATTCTTTACCCATCAAAAATTTTACACCTCCTTCACATTGTTGGGGAAGTTTTTGACCCTGATTGGTTTTTCCAGAACTATCATGGTGACTATTCCATTCAGAGGGGCTTCCTCTACAAGTCAATTCTATGTTAATGTGTGTGCTGAGGTCAATGACCAGGAAGAGTTCATCTTAGTTCACCTGCACTATTAATAAAATTTCCTTCTGAAATATTTTGAAAAACCTATGGGTATAAATCCTAATTTTACTTTGACCTTAGTAGACCCTCTTAGGACTTATTCCCATTGATCTTTCCTTCTTGGTGCATTTCTTAACTGACTCCCTTTATTTCCGCCTCTTACTCCTCAGGGTTAGTACACCTGTTGTTCTACCAGTTACTTGATTGTTCATTAAAGGCAATTTCAAGAAACCCTATGATTCTGCTATGTTGTCGGTTCACATTTCACTGTTTATTACTTACTACTACCTAATAAAATGATGCTGATTTTAAAGACCCAGGATGCTATTCTGGCCTAACACACAAAGGAAACTGTAAGTATCTGGTGATAAAAACCCATTTATTTTAATGAAAAAGATTCCTGAATTTATTTCCCTAGACCATGAACAATGAAGTAAGGCCTAATTATTTGAATGATAGGGTTTGTACAAATGACTGGAATCTTTCCTTCTTAATAAAATAATAAATTTTACAAAACACCCATTTCCATTGTCTGTGCTGTTAGCTGTGAGAAAGATTGTAAGTATCTCTATTAGTACTTTCAGTGCCATTATCAAAAATTAGAAAAATGTAGGGATAGTGTTGCCTCTATGATTATAGTATTGTTCAGAAATTTTCTAATAGGGCCTAATCAATTCTATTCACTGAATCAGATATCTAGAAATTAATCTTGAGTCTTTTCCCCCTGTCTGATAAACACAGAAACTGCTTTCACCCAGCATTGCAAAACCATATTGCCGGAGGCATGTGACAGTTCTTGAGATAATAACACAAGGGTTTCAACATTCTGAATATGGCATCATGCTGAAAAGATGTGGAATATAAGGCATCATGTGTGATCATGAATCTGTTCATCTGAAACACCAGCTCTTAGTTGGGCCCTGACAGTACACAACTATCCTTCTCTAATTCCTGCTGTCATTTTGCTCCTTCACCTCAGCATCTCCAATTAGCACAGAAGAAATAAACCAAGAAAAGTAAGCTGAGACCTCTAGACCACCAGTCATGAATGCTTCTTGATTATGCTTTTTTTTTTTTTTTCATGATTGCAAGTGTAGGGAGAGAGTGAATGTGGAAGTTAAGCTTTTATATCAGAACAATTTGGAACAGCATTTTTAAACAAAATTATATCTTCTCGTTCTTTTGGAAAGTTGTTTCTCTTAATGTTACTTCTTCTTGCCTCCCAATCTTTTCCCTAATCTATTCCCCTATATTTAATGTATTTTCTCAATGGTATTCCAAATTTTAAGCAATGCCCTCTTCATGGATCTCTTCTTATCTTTAAAAGGAAAATGTGGATGCTGGACCTGGAGGTTTAGATTCTCTTTGATGTTTATTTTAGTCAGATATTTTTGTCACTGTGACCAAAAGACCTGAAAAGAACAATTTGAAAGAAGAAAAAGTTTATTTGGCAATCACAATTTCAGAGGTTTCAGTCCATTGATGGCCAGCCCCTTTCCATAAGGCCAAAGGTGAGTAAGAACATCATAGTGAAAGGGGGGAATAGCTGCTCAGGACATCATAAAAGGAAGCAGAGAGAGAAAGCTAAGTTCAGCTCACAAAATATAGACCTCGATGGGATGACCCCAATGAATCACATCCTGCAGCTACACCCTGCCACCTGCCCACAGTTACCATGCAGTTAAAGTGTAACAATGGTTCAAGGCACTGATTGGGTTAAGGCTCTCAAACCCTAATCATTTCATTTCTAAAAGCTTTTCCTGTCTTTTTTTTTTTTTTTCATCAGGGATTAAACTCAGGGATCCTTGATGACTGGGTTACTTCCCCAGTCCTGTTTTGTATTTTATTTAGAGACAAGGTCTCACTGAGAGGCTTTGTGCTTCACTTTTGCTAAGTCTGTCTTTGCACTTGTGATCCTCCTGTCTCAGCCTTCTGAGTCCCTGTGAATACGGGCGCATGCCACTGCACCAGCACCTCTAAATGTTCTTGTATTGTCTCATACATGAGCTTTTGTGGAACACCTCATATCGAAACCATAACAGACGATTTCAGAGATTCTGAGACTGAGGTAGTAGAAGAGGTGATGTTCTTGGGAGAGGATGAGTCTTCCTGACTTTTCCGCACTGGGCTTCCCTCTCATAAAAGCTGTCTAAGTCTCTGAAACCCTAAAGATGGAGATTTGAAGCAAAAAAAAAATCTCAATCTTCCCAGAAGCCAACTTTGAATAAATATGTATTCCCTCACCAATTTAACTTCTGTTTTTAGTGGAGCATGAGAAACAGTGGAACTTTTATTCTCTGTAACAGAGTTATTGGTAGTGTTTCTAAATTGTTGTAAACTTAAAATATGTAGATATTTAAGTGTCCTTTTGTTTTTCTTTGCTTATTGTTAGGAGTTTTGGCTATGGTTGACAATGTAGTTGAATGAACAAGAATTGATGTAAACTACTTACAGTTCTTTAGTGTAACTTAAGTCATTGATATAGGAAAATAAAAAGTCAATTTTGCAGCAAAGACCCTCCAAATAAACTCTTAATTTTTGCTCCAGTTGCTGCTCTTGCTTTTTCGTTCTTTCTTTTTTTTTTTCCACATGCATTTGAGTCGCTGATGGGAAATCCTACTCATTTTAATTCCTAAGGAATAATAAATATTATTTGGAAAAAAAAATGGATAGAATAACAGTTACTGTATATTATACATTGACAGAGTTAAAGTGACATTGATGACACTCTTTATCAGTGAGGAGTTCTGCTCCCTCACATGTTGAAGTATAACATTAGAGAAGCATGCCAAGGAGAACATATAAAGCAGGGTTTATTTAGAAAGGGGTAACAGACTTCTCCCAGAAGGGAGAAGGAGGCCATAGCTGATATTCCCAGAACTGAGGGGTTTTGCCATTTTTATGTCTTAGACTTCCTTTGTTCTCCTGCTCTGTTCCTTGTATCTCTCTCCTTTCTGCATCATGACTTGGCACAGGAGATGCTTGGTGGGATGGACAAAAGTTCAGAAGAACATGGACTGGAGAGACCATGGTGGTATGATCTGGGCAGGAAGGGAGCATAGGGATGTACAATCCCTGGGACAGGTTACCTTAACAACAGGTTGGAGCAGGGGCAGGTTATCTTGATAAGGGTGAAGGAAGGACTCTGAAGGCATTAGCATTTCTATCCCTCCAACTTCTTGGACTCACTCAAATTGGCCTCCTTGCTTCCACCTGACTCGATTTACCTATCATATTCTGACTGCCTGGCTTCAACAATCTGGATTCTTGAAAGAAAAAAAACATATTATCTAACAAAATAGCCCACTGTCATCCTGTTTATACTCTTATTTAAAAAGCTTATCACAGATAAATAAAGAACAAAATAATAAAGAAAATTTTATATATCATTAAAGATAAACAGCAAATACTACTTCAATAAAAATACATTCTCAATTATAAATAAAATAAAGCAATTTATTTCTATATATCTTAATAGAAACAATTTTAATTTGGAAAACATAAACACATAGAGCTTATTTGTGTTTTCTTTTTCTTAGCCTAATTTATGATTTGATACATTTGCAAAGACATTAAGGCAACAACTGTGAATTCTTGTCAAATTCTTCTCCAAAAAATCATCAATCTAGTAAATGTACTACTGAGCTTTTGTTATATGAGATTCATTCCATTACACGGTTAATATTGAATTAAGTTGATTTGAAAAAAGCATTTGATACAAAAAATTTTATGTGAGAGAGAAATAAAGGCCAATAAGGACGACATTAGTGAGAAGATTATTGTATTGGTAACTTTATACCTCTGGGGATATCTTGGTTACAATGTAGATCTAGGAAGCACAGAAGTTCACAGTGTTCAGCTCAAATGGAATGCCAGGGCTGTTAGTTACTAGAGTGCTGGTCCTTCCCAATCCTTCCTAAATGTATTTGAGTTCATATATAAGATTTTACATTGAGTTTTTCTTAACATCTTCACAACTATAAATTTGAGAAGGCAAATTATATGCATTTAGCATCTGATCTCTAAAAGATGCCATTTGATTCAGGATTACTTGGATTGAAATACATGGGATTCTATTTCTTCAAATATCATTTCATGAAATGGAGCTGGAAATGCATTAGCTCCAAAATGTTTTTTTTTTTTTAATAAACAAATCATGACAAGGGATTGATCAAAAAAATATAGTACAGAAATAAGTAACATAAATAAGAACATATTAGGGAAATACTTAACAGTAATTATTATTCTATGATGTTGGTTTTATATAAAATTATTTCATAAATAAATGTCATAAGTTTATTACTATTAATCTCATAAGACTATTAAAATGTTGCATTTTAAGCAATTTATATTAATTTAAAATAATGTTATTTTTGAGTTGAAATACACATATAGTGATAAAAAATGCAAATATGGTTGGTGCACCTAGAACCATGATCAGGAAGTGAAAAAAAAAATGCCATGTAATAAACACTTAGATCAAAGGCACAACAATGAGATTATCAAAACCTTGGAAGCACATGCTGCTTCATTACAATCACTGAACCATGATTTGATTTCTAAAAACATAGGTCATTTTTGTATGATTTGAAACTCATAAATAAAATATGAGTATGTTTTCTTTTTTTAGCTTCTTTCAATAATAATTTGCAAGGTTTATTCATGTAATTGTCTACAAGCATAGGTCATTCTTTGTCATTGTTATTAAATACTTCATGATCAAAATATATCAATTTCAGTAACTGAAATATGACAAGGTTACTTGTGTATGCTTATATACTTATGAAAAATGTCATTTCAGACACGAGATACAGTTGTGTTGGAGAATATATAGACATTATTTTGTGTTGGGAATTGCCACAGTCTGGTTGGGCACAATTCAGGAGCCACTTGTCAAAAGAAACAAACTTTATTTTTAGAACCACACATGCCAAACAAAACAGCTCCTCAGGAAAAAACCCTCAGAGCCCAACTGCCACCAGCCTCTCTCACTCCCACACGCCTCTCCCTCAACCACAAGCCTCTCCACCTCCCACAATCCTCCTGCTCTTGAGGCCTATTGACTGGGTTGCGTGGGCGGTGCCAAAAAAGTCCCCCAATGAGCAGCTCCGAGGCCTGAAAGGGCAGGGAAACAGCCCAATGAGCATCACTGCAGAGGAGCCAATCAGCTAGATGTTGCTGGGGCAGCTGTGAGCCAATTATCAGCTGGCAGTCTGAAAGGTTTGCTGGGGCCCCTTCAGCTGTGGCTCTCAACAGGGAATAAAACTGGAAATGAAATTGCTCTGTCATTGGTTTCATAATACTGATTTAAAGTGACATCACCAAACAGTTTTCAAAGTTGTAGCAAATTATACTCCCACCAACAATAGATGTGAGATTGCATTCCTAAGACTCATGATATTGAGCAATATTTTTTACATATGCTTTGGTCTTATAATTATACATTTTTGTAAAGTGACTATTTAAATATTTTTCCTATTTTAAAATAATCTATATGTTTTTTGTAATGTTTCTTTATGTATATTGCATATACATTTTTTTTACACAGGCATGTTTCAAACATATATTTTTATTATGATTCTTTTAATTTTCTTAATGTGTCTTTTCAGAAACCATTTCAAAAATTTTAATATGTATGCTTTTGATTTTTTTCTTTAAGAAAACAACTTTTTAAATTAAATAAGAAATCTTTCTCTATTATAATACCTTAAATTGATGTGAACTGCATGTTTGTTTCTCCTCAATATTCATGTAGAACCCCTCACCCTTCAGAAGCCCAGTGATATTCCTTCATCCACAGGGATATGTTCTAAACACTCCAATCCCAGGATACCTGAATGGGTAGTACCAAACCTCATATATACATACAGTCAAGGGTCACAAAAAAATATAGATAGGTTCCAAAAAATGTTTCTTTATGTGGGGATGTAGTCAATGTGCAAATAAAATTGATTGTTTGTTTTCTTTTTTTTTTTTTTACAAATTATGGTTTGCAATGGTCACAATGTCAGAACGTGATATAATTTGGGGGGACAATATATATATGGCACATCCTTAACTAAAATATCAGTATTAGATTGCACTTTTTTTCCTATACACACCTATGCTAAAATTTAATTTTTAAACTGGGTGTGTTATGAGATTGGCAATATCTCACGGTACATTTTAGTAATCTCAGCATATAATTTTTTTTCTTTCCTCTTAAGTCAAGAATTTTTATTTTTCACATAAAAAAAACACTCCATAGTTTCTCTGTGGCCTATCTCAAATCTCAGAATTACTGCATTTGCACTTTCGGACCATTATTAAGCAAAATAAGTTACTTGAACAGAAGCAATGCAGTGCTGTATCAGCTGACCTCACAACTGAGACACCTACTAGGATCCTGACAGATGGGCAACATATATAGAATGGATATGCTGGACAAAAGTATAATTCATGTCCCAGGCGAATGATAGAGGATGGACTGATGTATCCACATGCCACACAGAACAGTGTACAATTTATAACTTATGAATTATTTCTGGAATTTTCTATTTAACATTTTCATACTGTACTTGATAGTTTTTCATGAAGATAGAGCCTTCATGATGAGATTAGCATCCTTGTAAGAAGAGAAAGGGAATCATAGGTCATTTTCTCCCCTTCTTTCTCTCTCTTCTGCCATATAAGAATAAATGAGAAGATGGTCTCTGTAAACCAACTAAAGCACCACCAGGAACTGGATAAGTGATACATTATAGGTCTTGGATATTTGGGCTTCCAAAACTGTGGAAGATACATGATTGTCAGTGAAGCAACCCAGTTATGGCATCTTGCTATAGCAGTCTGAACTAGAGAATTATTTTTTATTGTATTGTTTTCAAGTAAAAGCTGTATATTTTTTATAGTACATATTGAAAACTCAGAATTTGATTAAATTGATATCTCTTTACAGCAGGGTATAATATTTGAGGATCATTTTTGTGCATATGCTTTTGAGCACATACCATAAAATTATACTTTTTCTATTGCGAAGGAGAGTGGGCCATCTATGCATATGTGGGTCTGTTTCTGAAACCATTACTATTACAATCCATAGATCTACTTGACATTCCATAATAGTACCCTACAATATCTTTATATGCCATACTCACTTTGCTTCCCTCTATCTATGTAACTCTTTTACTTAACAAAAAGACTCACTTCACAATCTACCAGAGTTGCCATAATAAGTAACGATTATTCATATCTAATGAAAGATGTTCAAAGGAAAATAATAAAAATTTTTCTAAAAATAATTTAAAATATCTGATTTCTGAGAATGTGATTGCTTATATAAGTATATTTATGATTTAATTATGTCTGTCATAAATCTTTTGACATGTTAACATGAACCATGTTCCAATCATTGAGAGTATTCATTTTTAATTCTGAAATTTTTTTGTCCATATGTACAAAATTAGAAATTCTGGTTAGTAAAATAAAGAAAAATGAATAAAAATTAAAGAGGTCAAAAAAGAAGAAATGAAACTATTATTATGGATGACATAATTATGCAATAGAACAATCAAAGTGACCATAGTTATACAATTACAATTAAGTGAATTGAGAACTAAAATCAACGAAATCAACTAAAAAGAACTTTTTTCAGTATTAGAAAATGTTGGAAAATGATATTTTCAAAAAAATACAACCTACAAAATCACTAATATTTTCATTCCTTTGGATCAAATATAAATGCAAATATAATAATAAAATGTAAATAAAAACTTTATGCAGTATCTTTCAATACAATGCAAATAAATTGAAATTATTTTCAAGAAATACAAAATATAGTTTTTCATACATAATTGGCTCAATAGTAGAAAATATATTTCCTACCCAGTTTTGTTCATATTCACTTATTCATGACAACTCAGCAACTTCTGATTACAAGATTCAACATAGAAATTATAAACTTTTTATACATAAATGCAAAAAATCAATAATAAGTCAAAGTAAATCTTAATTAAGAAGATAAGTTAAGCCAGAAAATATAAATTACCAAATAGCATGAATTTTTTAAAATCTAGTAAAATTATAACAATATTTTCATGGTAACTCTCTCTGCTCTTAACAAAGAGAGACAAACAAAACGAAATTATAAGAAAATGGAATGGAGTAATAATGTAAATATACAAATATATAATGAAGGTTATACCACAGGGCAAGCTTAAAATTAGAAATCTTTCAATAATAATCTAATATTGGATCAATTTGATAACTATAGAAAGAGTTTTCCAGAACATGACTGTACATCAAAGATAAATTTCAATTCTGAATGAATTATGGATCCCAACCTGAAAATGAAATAATAAAAATCATTTCTTAGTATGGCCAACAATAAGATTTAAAGAAACTCTAAAGAGACAAAATATTTTAAACCATTTAGGACTGAAGACTTAACATTATATTTACATAATCTCATAAAAATCAGTAAGACAATCTGATAGAAAAATGGAGGAAGTTTTTAACACTCAGTCCACGTATGCATACAAATTTAGTTGATAAAATAACAAATTAATATTTTATGTAACTACATTATGCATCAGTATTTATGCAAACTTAAACCATAATAAAATATCATCACACACCTGTAGTGGAAAGGTTAAAATTAAAAGGAAGGTCAAAAGTTGGTGGGAATTTAGTTCAACTGGATTCCTCCTACATTGCTTTGAGCATATAAATTACTAAATTACTTTGGAAACTTGGCTATGCCTACTAGTATGAAACAAAATATATATTATGTCACAACCACTTTATTAATATTTGTATGTGAAACAGAACTGGAATATTGTCACCCAAAATCATCAAATTTATTAACATTCATAATAATAAAAATCTGTAAATTATGCAGTGTTCTACTCTTGAATGGTCTACAAATTCTGGTATTTCCAAACAGTACAACTCTGTATAAAGATGAGAGCATACTAAATGTCATTTAAATCATGAATAAAAAGAAGCCTGACACAAAAGTGTAGATATGATATTGATTGCATTTCCCAGACATATTTCACATATTAGATATCAGGGTAGTGGTTACCAACCAGAGTTCTATGAGACTTCAAGAGAGGGGTTACACTTTGAAGAGATAGTAAGCAAAAGGAACACCTGTTATTGAAATATGCTGATTTAAACAAAAGTATTAATTACCATCCAATATATTTATTTTTAAAATTAAATATTTATTCTTTTTTATGACAGCAGAATCTATTTTGACATATTTGTAGAAACATGGAGTATATCTTAGTCTAATTAGGATCCCAATCGTGTATGTAAACAATGTTGTATTCATATATGTAAATAGGGAAGTTATGTCAAAAAAATAAAGTGGGAAATAGCAATGGGGAATATCATCTAAATCTGAAATGAACAACATTTACCTTTTTAAATGATACTGAACACATATGATAAAAGGAAAATAAAAGTCAGTTAGTGTACTCAATTAATTAATTTATTTATTAGTTTTATCAAAATTGCTCATTATCAGAAGATACTAGTAACAAATTCTCCAGGATAAAATATTTACAATACATGTATAAACACATATCCCTCATACACAAAAAAATAAAAATGAGACTGTTAATTTAAAATGGTCCAAATTCTTGAAAAGGCATTTCTCACACACACACACACACACACACACACACACACACATAAATGATATATGCAAAAGAATAATAAAAATTTTCACCACCTGAGAAATACAAATAAAATTATGCTGAGATAATAATACTGCATATTTTTTAAAATATTTTAAGTTCAAAGTAGCCAAAATCAGACAAAGCAAATGTGAAGCATATTGAGCTGTGCAAAAGGTATGCTTCAGAGGATTCTCTGTAAACTGCCAGTAAATCAGTACAGTCATTTTGGAGGAACTGTTAATGTCTACCAAAATTTCATATTAATAATGTTCAATTGTACCTCTTGTATTTTTCTATGAAGAGTAAATGAAACCAAGCAAATAAAAAGAAAATCAATGTATTAAGAACACAGCAATAGATAACTAAATAAAACATAAAGAAAAATAGTCTTAAAAAATAAACAGATACCAACAAATTTGTGAAGTATAAACAAACAGTAATATTCAGATTTTTCTGCTTAGGGACAGGTAAAGTGCAACCACTCCATCTTTCCCTACTAGAAGTTCCACTATCTTTCTTGGATGTTTTTGAAATCAACCATATGTCATTTACAGCCTTTGGAGAATATCATAATTAAAAATCATCAAAAAAATCATCATGCATTACCTAATAATGAAGAGATAATCCTTTACTGTTTTTGCTTTGCAAAATTTTTATTAATTTTAAATATCACCAAATATTTATTATGTGTTTATATTTTCCTAATTATCTCAAGGAATTTCTTTTTTTCTTGCTTTTAATTTAGCATCCTTCAAAATCTATTTATCTCACATACTACTTAGATTAGATTTCTATTAAATCTTAAAAATCCCATCCCCACCCGGCATGGTAGCACATGCCTGTACAGAATTCTCAAGGCTGAAGAAGAAGGATTTCAAGTTCAAAATCAGCTTCAGCAACTTAATAAGGCCCTAAGCAACTTACTAATATTTTGTGTCAAAACAAAGATAAATAAATAAAAAAGTGATAGGGATCTTGCTCAGTAGTTAAGTGCCTATGGGTTCAATCCTTAGTGCAAAAAAAGAAAGAAAGAAAAAAGAATCCCAGTTCCCTTCCCCTATTGATACGCTTCTTTGATTTTTTTATTTACATGAAATAGATTATTATGCCATATCCAAATCAGATCCCTTGTTTGTCATTCTACAATTCTGGGTTTGTGTGATCATTTCTATATAAAATAAACATTTTGGGGTATTTTGGGGACTGTTGTAAGAATAACTTGTAAGTGTATTTATTTAAAATCATGTCAGAAAATGCATAATATAAGATTATCTCACTATCACCAATGATATATTTATGGGTTGAACAAGGTGGCAATTGCCATATCTATCCGCAACAAAGATTCATTTACACTGTTTCATATTAAGAAATAAATGTAAAATGATACTTTGAAATGACTACAGATGATATTCCTGTTTTGTATGTCACTTCCTAACAATCATCACAGAGACAATGCAAGGGAAAATGATCTTTTTATTCAGCCCCTGCAGCTACTTAACTGAACCACAGGCTGTCATTCTCACCTGTCCTACCTCCACTTACTGATGTAAAGAGATATTCTACAGTACCTGAGCATTGCAGGCCCATTTCTTTTCCATTAACACATTTGCAGTATGGCTAATGAAACATGCTTTTCCTCTAGATATTTCATGATTGTTTCTTCCCCCAATTCTAAGGTTTTCCATTTTTAATCTTACATTTTTCTTATATGTGTCTCTTTGTTCCAATAAAAGTAAGTCCAGAAGAACAGAAACTCTTCGAGTTTGATTCAGTTTTTCATTCTGACATCCCCAGCTCCTAGCACATTGATGGCCCTTAGAATATATTCATTATATATTTGATGAATTAATGAATAAATTAATCAATGTGTCTCCTTTTCTTGAACTAGCACCATGGTACTGAGTAAAAGTTGTAGCTTGCTATAAAGAACAAAGCATTCTATACTTCAGTGAATTTGTAGCAGGATGTTGATTTTTGATAAAACAACTTTTGTACACAGTTTTTTTCCCCCCCAAAGCCCCAACATCTCTTGCTTATGCTGTTATAGTACTCAAAGTTAGTAAACATAAACAACTAAGAAAAGAGATGATTTCTAAATAATAAATGTTATTAAATATTTAGTTAAATTAATAATTAAGTAATTTGATAAAAATTATTTTAAAAAGCATAATCACTCTATGTCTAATACTTAAAGTAATGGCTTATGAATTGAATTGAAGATATATTATGGTTAACCTATGTTAAATTTTGTGCGTCATAACCTAATACATACAAAATGAACTTGTTCTCAAACATATGTGCATACACCAGAAGGCAAATATAAAGAAGTGGAAAAGATCACAATTGAATATATATATATATATATAAACTGATTCATTAAAAATATTTTCCTATTTGTTTCTTTTTGTTCTCTTGCATGATTCTCTTAAGTATCTTCAAAATATGTTTTCTTTAAACATTAAATACAATTTTAAAGTTCAATTTTATTATTAATATAGCTTATTCAAATATACATCATATATGGCAAAATATGAAAAAAGTATAGGTCTATTTCTTAACATTGTAAGTCTTAAATGTAGCATATATAAGTTTAGTATTCTCTAAAAGTTAATTGGCATATTTTTCACAAAAGCAATTTTTTTCTTTGCTGGTTTCTTAGGAAGTTAAGATGTCATAATAATTTTTTTATAGTTACTTCTACCCCTCCTATCAACTATGTTTTTCCTATAATTTATTCAAATTTATAAGGTAAAGTCAATAAAATATAAAATGTTTAATAATAATTACTGAGTAATAATCAACTTTGGTATCTACTGAACTTGTTTTACTATAGAATATTCTGCCATCACCTCCCTTGATCACAGTTTCTAATAATTGAAGGTAGAAATATTACCCTTGAGCATCACAATTAACCACTAGGTGGTAGTATGGCCTTTCTTATTTTGTAAAATGTACTCGATTTCAGTTTATTCTTTTAAATATTTAGTTGTAAAAATTGATTCAGTACTTTATTTGCAAAAGTAAGTTTAGAACTGTTCTATGATTATATTAATCCCTTTTTACATATTAGGTTTTTCCAAATGATTTTTTTTTTCAATTTTGTACCTTGGTTATGAACAAAACACACAAAACTCTATTTACCTTTTTTTTTTTTTTTAAATTTTCCAGATAATATAAGCATAACATGTTTCTTAATCAACAAGTTTTGGCATCTTTATCATCACATATTAACATATTTTGTACTTTATCCCAGTCTATAGTTTAGATATTTGGCTTTTATTTTACAGGAAAGAATCTCTTCATCCATCATAACGGTATGAATGGAATTGATTTACTGTGGATATATTCATTAATGGGAAGCTATTTCCATTTATTCCTTTAGAGCATTCAAGTAAACAAAAAAATCAATTAAAAACTGTGATTCACTTAAAATGTGATATCATTGTATATATACTTGTTTTCCTTTGTCCTTTCCTCAAATAGATTATTCTGACCACTGTAAAGTAGATTAGATTAGTTTCATGTTGTTTTCAATTTTACACAAAAATCTACATAAATTTTACATAGACACATTTTTGAAATTGTTAGCTCATGTAACAGCTAGATTTTGTATATCAAATAAGATAGTATTTTATATATTGTTGAAAGAAAATAGGAAATTTGATCTTTTACTATTCTGTTGTTGGGAGTCAAAATTGGCAAAACATATCTGGGGGCTATTAAAAGTGTTAGAAAAATAAATCATGGATTGTAATGCATTCCACTGTTGTCATGTATTTAAAAAAATAATAAAATCAATAATAAATAAATAAATAAATAAATCATGGAAATCATGGTTTTATAAAGGCATTCCAAAATATATTTGTGAAAGTTTGCAACATTTCAGCTGCAAAGATATTTATCACAGTTTTATTCATGACAGTGAAAAATTTAATACTGTGTAAATATCCTCTAATATAAAATTATAAAATCTTTAATGATAAACTAATAAAAAAATTGAATAACAATTAAATATCTTTTGGTATAAATTATCATGGAAATTCACAGACTATAATTGAGAAATTTTACCTTCTTTAGTCAAAAATGTTATATTCATATAATATATTCATAGTTCATGTATTTAAGAAAACCTCCTAATCTGTATGACTTATTCTACTTAAATTTTTATATTTACATTTGCATATGCACATTACATCTATTATAAATTATATCTTCATTTTAAGATTAAATAGAATAGCCAAAGCAAAATAATCCATATTTCTGCAGCACTGGACTTATGTGATATTAATTGTAATGACTTACCTGAACTTTGTAGTCCTCAGTGAATAGAAATTAACTACCATAGAAACTAATGGAATTTGTTTCCAGATTATTTGTTTTGAAAATATGTTGAATGAGACTCAAGTGAATAGAGTAATGTTAATAATCTCCCACAGTAAATTAAATGTGTATAAATATTATTTAATTATAAGAAAAAAATTAATTTCTTGATATTTTTATCAAGTTTGATGCTAATTTGCAATTTATATTACCCAGAAAATATTATATAATCAGTTAAAAGAGAATATAACTAATCAGACATTTGAAAAGTGCTAAATTAATCCAAATCCACTGTTATTAAATTTTCTTTTAATGATATTACTAAGAAATAATTACAGATCTCATCTCTAACTTACATTCTTTTTTGTATTTTCAATTGTAAAATTATCAGATTATAAAACATTTTGTATTCTCTCTAGAAAAAGTCCATATCTCAGAAAATTTGCCAAAAAATACCTGTAACGTCTACAGATATGAGTGGAGATGAATATAGAAGAGAGCAGAGAAAATAACAATCTACATAACTATTTACATGGAACATATTTTAATCTTTAGTAAATGTGATTTTTAAAATATTTGACATATATACTTATTTTTAATAATAATACTTAAAAATAAATGTATGTATCCAATCTATAGATATATTTGAGAAGAATCAATACTTTAACAATAATGATTTTTTCTGTTCATGAATATGGTATATCTCTTCATCTATTTGTGTGTTTATAGTACATATCATCAGTACTTTATTAAATGCTTATATTTTAGTTGCAATGTCCTGTTAAGCATATTTCTAAATATTTTATGTTTTGTTAATTACAAGTGACATTTAAATTTTAATGTTTTAAATTTTCTATGTTGACATATTAAAAGAGAAGATCTGGGTTATTGGTCCTAATTCTTTTTAAATTATTAACTTCATCTGTTCTAATATGGTTCTTACAGCTTTGTTGGATTGTTAAAGTAAATGATACTGATATCTGAAGAGGAGCATGGTTTTGTGTCATTCTTCACAATCTCTGTTCTACATTTTCTCTGTCTTTGTTGTAGTGAATGGGACACAGTACAATTAGAAATAGAATTGACATCTCTTTTCTTTGTCAAATTTTAGGAGACAGTGATTAGTCTTTCATGATTAACTATAATTCATACACTAATTACCATATAATTTTATACTAATTACCAACTAATATCCATATATTTTGTCAAGTTTATTTGTTTCATAAAAGTTAACCACCTACATTTGTTTGGCTATAGATTTTACCACCTATATTTTTCTGGCTATGGTTGACAATGGCTTTCTTTGGTTATTGTAAAAGTATTATCCTATCTCTTAATCCATATCCTATCAGCCATATTCTGATAGGTAGAATATGACTGATAATCTATAATGTGTCTTTTTTCTGTATATTTAATATTTTCTTTTTAATTCTTGCTATCAACAGTTTGGTTTGGGGTGCTTAGTGCTCTAAAGTGTTATTATGTTTATTTATTTTGCTTTGGGTTTATTGAGACTTTTGGAACAGTGTGATTAAAATTTCCATCAAATTTCAAAAATTTGCTGCAATTCTTGCTTCACTATTTATTGTACCCTCTTTTCTTTAACATAGTCAAGAAAGAGATTGACTGGTAATTGCCTGCATGTCAAGAAGGATCAACCCAGTTTCTTTGCCTATCTTTTTTTCTAGTTTTATGTATTCTATTTAACAATAGTAATAAATAAATAAATAAAATAAAAAAGTCAACCCAAATTCCATAGCCAGACAAGACATCTTTTTAAAATATAGTTAGTAAAAATTATTCAAACAATTAAACCTAATGGAATATACTACAATTTTATCTACTCTCAAAATTGGTGTTTTTTAAAACTCAAAACATTGTATTTGGTTCTTCTTTACAGCCTCATTTTTTTTCTCCTTATATGTACATTTTATTATATGTATTGAGTAAATATGAATTTGTGACATAAATAAAAGCTGTTTTAGCATATGTGTTTGCTGCTTTCTTTATCATTTCCCTTCCTGTTATGTATTGACTGATTTTCCATAAGTTTTATTTGTCATAGTTTTTTTTCTCTTTATTCATTTTGGGTATTAGATATTATGAATTATACAGTATAGACTGGAATTCAGTCATATTTCTTTATGTAAGATTGAGATTTATTCTGAAAGTTAAAATACATGAAGGTCAGATTAAACCCTTAAATGCTGATTTGTAAGTGCTTTCAGAACTGGTTTAAACCAGTTTTTGTTTTGCATTTCCCCCACTAGGCCTAATTAACCAGATTTCTTAGGTATGACCAGCTTGGGTTTTCTATGAATTTTCTGTGCATTTAACATAATATTTCAATATGGACAGGATATTCTTTGAGCTCTTCTAAATTACTAAACATGCAGCTAGCTTGTAATTGTTGTTTCCTGAAAAAATAATCTGTTTTTTATTTTTTTTTTAAAATCTCATAGTATTTTAACCTACACATGCTCAAATAAATGACCAGTTAAAAACCCAGTGAGACTTTCATTTGTTTTCTGGAAGAGCTCCTCTTGAATCATCTCAAATAAATTACTTACTCCTTGAATCCCATTTAAATAATTTTTCTCCTCAAATTATAACTGCTTTCAGTATTTCAACTCTGATCTATTTCATCAATTCAATGAAAATGCTGCACTCTTTTTGTCTTTCTTCTTGAACTTCAGGTGATATATTTAGCCAGAACCAAAGAGCCTGTGTGATAATATCTTATTTGGATGATAGTTTTTTACTGCCTGTTGATCAATGTCAAAAATGAACGTTTCCTATATTTTGTCTATTTATTTTGTCTTGGTTATTTTGTGGTTGATAATTTAGAGCCATGTGGCTCTTATGCATAAAAGCAGTGTCTGGAAGTAATGCTACATGAATATTTTTGTATCCTTGGTTCTGGACTTTGGAAATAATAAAATCACTGGCAACCAGGGGTAAAGGCTAAATAACTTGGAAGGTAGAGATTATACATTTCTCTATAAAGGTTTACAACTTTATCTTTCCCAAGACACATGTTTACATTATTGAATGGTAGTGAAGAAAGGGATCTTCTTCTGTGATGCAGAAAAGATCTGTTTATCTTATGCCGCAGTCTGGCTGGGCACAAATCACAAGCCACTCACAGCTTGTAGACTCAAACAGCAATTCTTTATTCCCGACCTCACACTGACCGTCTACAAACACGTTCTGGGGAAATCCACGTTCTCTGCCCAAATCCACACCTCCACTGGGCTTCTGTCTCCCAAAATATACTGTCTGACCCTAAGCACTCAAGAGGAACTCAGCAGCAGGATACGCCCTATTCCAAAAGAGGAACACCCTAATCTCCTATTATACTAAACCGCCCTATTCTAAAGGGGAAACACCCTACTCTCCTATTATGCTAAACTGCCCTATTCTAAAGGGGGAACACCCTAAACACGGATCCTGCCCTGGTCCTTGAGCAAGGTCACCTTTCAGAAGTCCTTCCACTAGACAGCATGGGAGTAAGCTGGCAAGGAATTTGTCATACCTACTTGGCTGATGGCTCCCAGCACTTTCCAAAGTACCTTAGGCTTATGAACATTTTTTTGGATACATATGCCTTTCTGCAGCACAAAGTCCTGATGAATCCAAATTTAAAAAGTTTAAAGTAAAAAGGGTTATTTTAAGTTTATCTTTGGGGGATATATACCCCTTTCCAATTCCCTCTTTTTGCTTTAATAAGTATGTCTGTATCTAATAGTTGTCTTAGCTTTTTGCATTTTCTATCTGAAATACCTTACTTGACATATTCAACCATTTTCTTTATCTTGTTTCTATCCTCTAGTTTTCTAAGGTTTGTACATTCACCCTTAATTGCTTTTTTTTCCTCCTAGTTTTCTTTTGTTTCCTACTTTGTGGGTTTAAAATTCTTGTCTTCCTACATCTTCTCTATCTTCCTACATATTTTCTATCTTTTTTTCATCTTCTTTATCTTTTTTCTTTTTAACTTTCTATACTTCCGTCTTTAAAGTTTTTCACTTCAAATTTTTAATCTTCTTTATCTAAATATCTTTTATCCTATTATCTTCCCATTTTCATGGTTTTTATATATATATTTTTTAAGTAATGCCTTTAAGATTAACTAGGCTTCGAATGACACAATCTTTCCTCCGTCATGAAGGCATCTTAACCACCTTCAATTTAACCTTTTAAAGCCTTTTAATTATCATCTATACTGTACTTTTAAATGTACTTTTTCACCACCTACAGCTTCACTCTTTTAAGTGAGGCTTAGATTCTGTTTAAATCGCTTAATGTTAGTTTACATGGCTGCCCTTCAACCAAAGGCCTTTTTTACTCCATTAAGAAGTTTTGTCTCAATCTGCCATGTACAAATACCTTTTTCTTCTTTCTTCCTTTCTCAAGCTTTTAAAGTAAGTCTAGTTTCCTCAAAATCTTTTAAAATGGCATTTCACAACTTTTTACTTTACCACACAGAGATTATCTCATCTAGAAATACTTCTTTTTCCTTTAACTTCTTATATTAAAATATATTTCCAGATCTTGAATCTTTTTCTATCTCTTTTTTAACCGTTAATCCTTTTTATAAATTCACATTCTGAAACAACTCTTATAAAATTTCTGATTTAGATAAATTACTCCACTTTAATAAGATGAAAAACTTTAATGTTTTTTATGGTGCTATAATACTGTAATTGAAACCCAACTGAAACTTCTTATACTCTTTGTATATAAATCACACCTGATAGAATCTTAACACTTAGTAACCTTGTTTTGGCAAAGACACAGACCAAAGCAATATTAAACCTTTTTTCCATTTCCCAATTTATGAAAACACACATAATGTTTAAATATATTACCTTATAGAACTTAATAAGTAAAGAGTACTTGATTTCATATTTAGTGGTTGATATTTTAACACTTCAGCTTTGTAAATTAATCAGATGTCTGTAAAAACCAAGATCTTAGACAAGTGTAGTAAACAGAATTAGCCATCTCTTTCTTGTTGAAGAAAAATCCTTCTACAGGATACCATGATGATCCCATTGATATACTTAATAACTCGTCTTTAAAAAGCCATGGGCAACATTTTTGTATTGTATCAACATATGCCCTAACTGTTCTTGGTCTTACTGGGGTGCCTCCTTTCTCTAACAATTTCTCTTCTTCCAAGGTGAACAACTTCAAACTTTGAGTCAACCATTTTCCCCAGTTTGCCTGAGAAAGTTCTAGGAATAGGCAACTTGAAATAAAAACAAAATAAATCACAACAAGAACACATTGTTTTTTGAAATGGTCGCCCATTCTTTCGCTCTCCTTCAGGTGCGAGCAATTTCACTTACCCCCAAGCTTCAGATGTTCCACGTACGAGCCACCAAATGCCACAGTCTCTGGCTGGGCACAAATCACGAGTCTCCACACAGCTTGTAGATTCAAACAGCAATTCTTTATTCCCGAACTCACACCGGCCGTCTACAAACACGTTCTGGGGGAATCCACGTTCTCTGCCCAAATCCACTCCGCATGGGCTTCTGTCTCCCAAAATATACTGTCTGACCCTAAGCACTCAAGAGGAACTCAGCAGCAGGATACGCCCTATTCCAAAAGAGGAACACCCTAATCTCCTATTACTAAACCGCCCTATTCTAAAGGGGAAACACCCTACTCTCCTATTATGCTAAACTGCCCTATTCTAAAGGGGGAACACCCTAAACACGGATCCTGCCCTGGTCCTTGAGCAAGGTCACCTTTCAGAAGTCCTTCCACTAGACAGCATGGGAGTAAGCTGGCAAGGAATTTGTCATACCTACTTGGCTGATGGCTCCCAGCAATCTTAGAATCTTGATAAAGTCTTCCCTTTTTCTCAGCGGAGTAAGGCAGGTATGTAAGATGCCATATTTAAATGCTAAGGTTCATGATTTTCTAGTTTGTTCCCTGTAGTGCAAATGCCCAAATAGTGAGTGCACATGCATCTAGTTTTCCCTTTCATTCCATGAATATTGAGATAAATAGAGATATGAGGACCTGTCACATGAAAGGAAAGAATTTACCTTTTGTATCCAGAAATTCCACTTTTACTGTCAAGATATTTATTTTAATAAAGTATTCAAAATTATCAAATGAACAGAACAATCACATTTTATAATATGATGTTATAACCTTCAAATTATAGTTTTGATAAAAGTTACAGAGTTAGCAATATTTGATATAAAAATTACAGCTGAAAGTCAGATATTATGTGAGAATTTTCATAGTATATTTCAGAGTGGCTACATTTTAAAGTCCATGATTTTATTTTAATGCCATAACAATTACTAATGTACTTTCTCTTTTCAGATGCAATATCCTTTTTAGAATAAAAATTTGTAGTTTTCATTATTTAGATCTTTCACCACTTTCATTAAGTTGATTCCCAATTTTTTTAATAAGGCTATTGAGAATGGGGTCATTTCTATTTCTGAGGATTTGTCAGTGATGTATAGAAATGCCTTTGATTTATGGGTGTTGATTTTATATCCTGCTACTTTGCTGAATTCATTTAGTAGTTCTAGAAGTTTTCTGGTGGAACTTTTGGGGTCTTCTAGGTATCGAATCATATTATCAGCAAATAGTGCCAATTTGAGTTTGTCTTTTCCTATGTGTGCTGAGAGCCATAGCCAAGTAGGAATGACGCATGGCAATTTCCTTGTCAGCCTACCCAATGTTGCTTAGAGGGAGGACTCTCCATTGTGGAAATGGGCTTGCCTTGGACCCAGGTCATTTGCAGATAGATGAATGGATAAAAAAAAAATGTGGTAATGGAATATTGCTCAATAATAAAAAAGAATAAAATCCATGTTATCTTGCAGTTAAATGGATGGAGTTGAGAAGATAATGCTAAGTGAAGTTAGCCAATCCCAAAAAAACTAACGCTGAATGATTTTTTGATATAAGGAGGCTGATTCATAGTGGGATAGGGAGCAGAAGCATGGGAGAATTAGATGAACTCTAGATAGGGCACAGGGGTTGGAGGGGAAGGGAGGGGGCACGGGATTATTAATGATGATGGAATGTGATGATCATTATTACACCAAGTACAGGTATGAAGATATGAATTGGTGTGAATATACTATGTATACAGCCAGAGATATGAAAAATTGTGCTCTATATGTGTAATAAATCTGTAATGCATTTCACTTTCATATATAAATAAAAAATTAAAAATAAAAAGAATAAAAGTTTGTAAACCGTTACAGCTCTATTTTGTTATAAAATAAATTATGTAATAATGGGTTATACATAAAAATCATTCATTATTAAATGCAATGATGTGAAAAAAATTCTAATTTTCAACAAAAAGCATTATTTTCAAAATAGGCATTGTTATTCCAGAAAAGGTACTTTTGAACACAACAAGCAGCTATGACTTACACATATCATGATGTTTTCAAATGGAGACACTTTTCAGATATTTTTCCCAAGATACATGATTTAGAAATGATATTGGATTGTAATAAGGCTTTAATTGATGAAGTTGCTAAAAGCTTATTTTGTAGGGCAAATGACCAATGTTGATTTTTCAACTAGATACATATATATATATATATATATTAGAAGTTGCATATTATAAATGAGTGTGATGCCCCTTAATATTATAACACACAAATATTTTGAAGAAAATTTTATGATAAAGTATCTTCCAATGTAATCATATTTTATAAATGAAAAATTGTTATAAGAACAGTTTAAAACCCAGTTATTTGGAAGGACAAATCATTTGTTTATTTCTCTTTAATTAAGATGATTATGGCCAGACACAATGATGCACACATGTAATCCCAGCATCTCAAGGAGCTGAGGTAGGAGGATCACAAATTCAAAACAAGACTCAGCTACTTACTGAGGACCTAAGCCACTTAGCAAAGCTTTAAGCAGCTCAGCGAGACCCTGTCTCAAAGTAAAAAAAATAAATAAATAAATAAAAAGGGCTGTTTATGACATTCAGTGTTTTAGCACCCCTGGGTTTTATCCCTGGTACTAAAATATAAAAAGGGCTGGGCAAGTGGTTCAGGGTTTAGTACCACTGGGTTCAACTCCTGGAATTAAAAGATGATACCGTGATAAAATCGCAGCTCAATGTCTCCTATACCCATGCTGAATGCTCAATGTGAGGAAGGGACACCTTGAGATATAGTAATCATATCTCCTACCTCCCATCATAGTTTTGCACATAATATAAATGATTATAATTTATTTGTTTATTCAATGAGAAGCAATCCTGAGATTTTCTATTTGACGTAACACTAGAACATGCCATATTTTAAAATTTGAATCTGAATTATTTATGTAGATGTCTCTGTTGAAATTGGGGTCCATTTGATAACAATGAATAATCAGGATGAAACTGGGCAAGCAATATGATGTCTAAGGAAGAAACAGTCTCAACATGTCTTCAAGAACACTACTGACATCCATGAATGAATGTCTCTAGAAGTCACACCAATTCTCTTTCCCGAGAAACCCACTTTTCATTATCTAATAGTCTACCTTGCATCACTGACAGTTTTCTTATGGCCTTCATTCATTTAAAGCTTCCCCAAGCTCTTAGGAGTCTGTTTTTCAAAGCATCTGATCAACCTCATAAAGACTTCATTCTTTTTCTTTCCCACTTTGTCTTACTGCCAAAAGTGTTGAAGTTGTTAGTAATTCATAGTCAAATACATGGAAAGCAAAAAGAATATGTAAGGTTTATGTCAATTATCAATACTGTGAAGATTTTATTATATACATTTGTTAGAAAAATTTCTACTGAAAATGTAAGAGAAAAAATTTGTAAATTATCAGGTTTTAACAATGGAATAAGGTTTATGCTTTGATACTCATTTAATAGCCATTCACTTATTTTATTATTGGTTGAGCAAGAAAGTAATTTTTAATAGTCTCAAGCTTTCTATCTGTAAAGTAGGAGTAATTATAATAAATTTATACTGAAGAATAGGTTATTCCATGGCCATAATTTATGCATTTTTCATGACAGTCCTGACAACGTAAATGAAAGTGCTTCATTATTTCTCTCTCCCTCTTTTCTTTCAAAATAACTTCTAATAAATCAGCGATAGACCACCTGACTACAATTATTAAGTTATCCCAGAAACAACTTGCTTTACTGATTCATGAGACTTTTTTTTAAGTTTGCTGGATTTCCTATAAAATAAAAATGTCTTTTGCAAAGAAAGAGAGAGAGGATATTTATTTAGATATCTTATTATATCAGTTCCCTACGATTTCCAAGGGTAATGAGGTAACTGCTTTTTATAAACAATCTTGCACTCTATTAAATACTATATCCATGAGGTATTTTTCTTGTAATCTGTTGTATAACATTAGATAAATACTTGCTCTAAAAAAATATCTGTCTTAAAGCAGCAAAAAATTTTATATTTCGTTTTACCTGTTTGCTTTTGTTATTTTTGTAAAAGCTTGAAGAAAAGCAAACTATTATAAATAAAGGAAGTGACATAATTTTATTCTCCTATGTGGATGAACAAAGTCTGTTGGATATATATGCACTTCTTGTTCTTTTTTTTAGATACACATGAGAGTACAGTATATTTTGACATATTTATACCAACATGGAGTGTATCTTATCCTAATTAGGTTCCCAGTCTTGTGGTTGTACTTGATGTGGAGATTCATTATGTCATTTTGCAGGAAAATAAATGAAAATTGAGCACATTAAGTTAAATAAAATAAGCCAAACTCAGAAAGTCAAGGGTCATGTTTTCTCTCATATGTGGAAATGCTAGAGAGGAAAAAGGAAAAGAAAGGTGGAAAGGATATCATGAAAATGCAGGGGAGATCAGTAAAGGGACCAGGGGTGGGGAGAAAAAGGGCTAATACCAGGAATGATATTGGCCAAATTATATTGTTATATTGTATGTATGAATGAATATGTAACAATGAATCCTAACATTATGCACAACTACACTGCAACAATAAAAATATAAAAAAAAATTAAAGGAAGTAGTCATGGGTGCCAGAAAAAGTACAAAAATTAAGGCCGATATGCATATTTGAAAAAAAAAATACCTCCAGGTTCGTGCATACTTTTGTTATAGAAAATAGAATACAGAAATTATGGCTATAGCTTGAAAATTTTCAAAGGGGGTTTTCACAGAAATTTATTTTATTTATTTATATATACTTATATAACCTAAATATAAACTTAAGTTTAGATGTAAAGTAACCAACAAAGAATATGTCCCATATCATTTATATATCTGAGGAATTGAAGGCATTGACTACATCAGAATAGTTTGTACCTTCTGCTTTGTCTTGCTATTACAAAGCTTCCTTGGGTATTTAACTGTAACAGCATGTTGAAGATTAGACATGTGGCATGAAATTTTCTAGCATTTGGAGGCAAATTTAATATAAGCAGATGAAAATATCATTTAATACATTGGAGGGGCCAGGGTTGTGGCTCAGGGTAGAGTGCTTGCCTAGCATGTGTGAGGCACTGGGTTTAATCCATGGCCCCATGTAAAACAACAACAACAAAAAAATACACAAATATATATATATATATATATATATATATATATATATATATATTTATATATATATATCAAGACGTTGGAAATGTTTTTCCCTATAGTGCTAGGAATTTAACCCAGGGCCTCACACATAGTAGGCAAGAAATTTCCATAACTGAGCTTCATTCTCATCTCAGTATCTTGGAAATGTTTATACTTTGGGTGCAAAATAATTGGTTTAATATTCAATTAAGACTCTTCTACTTACCAATAAGACAGTAAAAGGTCTGAGAGATATTTCTTTGCCTTTTAACAATGGAAAACTACCACATAAGCGCTTACCTAACAAGGAAGGAATCTTTGGTTGATTGTAGCTCTAGAACTGTGGCAAAGAGAAAACAAACTGCCACAGAAAAGAATCAGGAGAAGAGCTGGGCTTTCACCTGCAGCTGTGTGTTGGTGTGAATGCAATTCTAGTGTTCCTCAGTCATGGCACCATTTCTATTTTATGAAGCATTTTCCAGGTATTTATCAAAAATGTGAAGAAGGCTCTGGGCAGGTAAAGAGGATCACAGGAATATTTCTCAGTTACATGAAGTCTTCATCAATGACACGTTGACTACAAGACAGACGAGCTCAGAAATGTCACCACTGTCCCCGGGATTTATTTTTACTGGACCATGGTACATCACTAATGCTGGGCACAGGGTAGTAAGGTCGAGACGATTTGTGGTTGGAGAAAGCACAAGGTGAAGTTAGAAAGTAGGATGAATAGCATAGTGAGAAGAAAATCAAAAAGGTTTTCTCTAAATTTGCTGTAAAAAGAAAAGATTTACAGATCACAAAGTCATTTTCTGAACTTTAAAACATACAGGCTTCCAAAGACCCATTGTTGCTCAGATGCCAAGCCTTACTGAGCGGATAGACTTTTACTGCCCTTCCAATATATAAAACCAATTGTAGGCTAAACCTAAATGTTCCTTCAATTTTGAATCATACATACAATGTAAATGTAGAGGAAATTAAAGTTACTGCCATCATTACCACACCATAATTAATGATAATTAATGTAGACCTAAACAAAAGATGTGTGGGTTTACAATCAATTACATTGAAAAGAAAGCAAGAATCACCATCTTCTATCAATAAAATAGACTTTAATTCAAAAGAGTAAAAAAACCTAGGTAAGTCATTAAAAATGATAAAAGCACAGATTCAGTAAGTAAGAATAAATAACAATTGTAAATGTGTATACATTCTGTATTTGAACACACCGATATATAAAGCAAATATTTGTAGACTTATAGGGAGAGACAGATTCTAATACATCAATAGCATATGACTATAAACCACACTTTATGGAATCAATGGCTATATGAACTGAAAATCAACAAAGACATAGCTAATTAAAAGGTACTCTAGACTAAATAGAGTTAATAGACATCTCTACAGAATACATATTCCTCAAAACATTGTATGGAGCAGTCTCCAGAAAAGATTACATTATATTCCACAAAACAAGTAAAAAAAATTTAAATAATTTACTTTTTATTGAGATTATTTATTTTCCCACAATGCAATAGAAGAAAAACAACCAATTTGATCAGTGTTTTTATTGTGAAGAAATACTGAATTTTGTGAAAAAAAATCTACATTTTCATAGATGCAAACATATGAAAATCTATACAAACATATAAAAAAAACCTTACTTTTGAACAATTAATGTGTCAAGGACATTTAATTTAATTGTTTTTTGAAAGAAATTAAAGTGAAATGCAACACACAAATGCTATGGTTATAACAAAATTATAACTAAAAAGAAACATTACAGAAATCAAATCCTGTTTCAAGAAAGCAGAAAGATTTCAAGTAAGCAAACTCTCATTAAATATTCAGGATCTAGGAAAAGAACAAACTAACCCCAAAGTAGAGTAAGAAAAGAAATATTTAAATGGGAGCAAACATGAATGAAATAAAAAGTAAAAATATATAATAAATAAGACTAGAAGCAGAAAGGAATCATTATAATTAACATTATAGGAAGCAAAGGATCATTAGAAAATAGTATGAACAGCTACATGCTAACAAATTTTATAAAGTAGAAGAAATGGACAAATTCCTGAAAACATACCTCACAAAGATTGAAAAAAAAATGGAAACATAGAGAATCTGAAAAGACCAACAATGAATAATGAGGATAAATTAGTAATAAAATTGACTGTCTAATTAAAGAAAATCCTAGAACAGATGGCTTCAGTGCTGAATACTATCAAACATTTTAAAAAGAAGTATGGATAATTCTTTTTAAGCTCTTCAAAAAAAATGTAAAAGAAGGAATTCTGAACTCTATAAAGCAATTATTAATCTGATATCAAAACCAGACAAGGATAAAACTAATAAAAATAATTACACACTAATAGCTTTAATTATTATAGTTACAAAATTCTCAATGAAATACTAGAAAACCAAATTTAACTATATCAAAAAGATTATTCATACATTTTAATTTAAAATATGCACAGATATTGCAAAATTCTCTGACATTTAAAAAGACACTTAATTTTGTAACAGAATTACTAATTATGTTGTTTTACAGAAGAGCATAATAATCAGCAAGAAATCAACATAAAATTCAGCAAGAAAATAATCTGTGCACTGATACATTTATTTCTTTTTCTCTTCATGTTTTTGAAGTTATAAATCAAGGCAATGATTATGTTTTTATTATATTAGTTAAGATCATTAAATAAATTATTACAATAAAGGCATTCACTGTTTTTTAATCTGCCTACTTTAGTTGAGTGATTTCTTTAATATAAAAATGTAAGAATATATATGCTATAAATTTTGGAAATGCTTAACTCTCAAACTTGCAACCACACTGTCTAATTTTTTCCAATATATCTAAATTAGAACAAAAAAAATCAACATTTGAATACTGTTTATAGTTTTCTCAAGTATTCTTCCTATTTGTGTGGGAGGGTGAGTTTAACTTACAGGGATACTTCACTTCAAGTAGCAAAACTATTTTTGTCATAAAAACATGGAAGTTTTGTTTTACCTTTGAGTAAACTAGTAAGCTAACAGATGGTGAGCCTGATTGCCCAGTGAATTTCAGAAGTGTCCTGTCACTTGAAGACCAGTCATTTCATCTCTTAGAACATGTATGGAATATGGAGTATCTCCTTGATTATATAAAAGAGTGAACTATCTGCTTCTTCAGTTGTTTAGTAGATCCTGTGTGGTGCACGTTGTTGTATAGCTTGATACTTGTTCCATTAAATTGTTTTCTTTCTACCTTTGCATAGAAGACTTCCAGGTTAAGAATGATTTTTTTAATTAACTAAATTAAATGCTATACTTGTGAATAATTTTTTTGCCTCTATATTTGATGATAGTTCAAAAATGACCTGAAAAAAATTATAGCTTTTTCTCATAGTAAATTATGATCATGTTACAGTATAGAGTTTTTGTTACGTGAAATTGAGAAACAAGGTATAATTCTCATGAATATAGTTAAATTAGTAAGTACAATTATTTAATAAGGGCTAAAACAGATTCTTGACTTCTGGACATTTCCGTTCTGTCATTCTTCCTCTGTCTTCCATTCCCTGTGTATAGTTTATTTCCTGGTATTATGTTCGTTGAGATTAAATTTTTAGGATTATAAAATGCCATTTTTTCTCATTTTAAAATGCAAATTTATTTAATGTATTAGACTCACACTTAGGTTTTAGCTTTCTCTAAAAAATAAAATATTATTTTGCTGATTCTTTGTTTTATAATACAGTCTTTATCATGCATGTTAACCTTTTGGGATTATTAGAAGTTACCCACAAAGAATGGTGTATGAAGTTGTACTCAACCAGGTCTAATGCAGGAGTTGCACATCTGATAATGTCTACTGATCATAGGGTGGCTCAGCAAACCTTAAACTTTCTTAATTATGTTAAATTTAGATCCTCACTTCTCTCTTATATGAAAACATTCGACTATTACTTAGTTTATAAAGTCCATTCAATGAATGTGAAAATAATGTACATTATTAATTCATATTACTAATAATGTATTCCTACACTTTATTGAAAGCTTGCTATTTGTCTAGCTGTAAGATAAGCACTTCATCTATGCTATTTAACATGATCTTAACAATTTTCAATGCCCAATGATGAGTACATAATTATAATTTTTTAGAAATGTTACAAACTATAATTCAGAGAGTTCAGGATCATATCCAATGTTTTGTATGAATTGCCTGTAAAACCTGCATAATTAACCACTGTGTTAAGTGTGGTTAAGTAATAATTTTTTAAAACGTGAACTAATGACATTTGTTAAATTTAGATTTCAAATGTTTACTAAAGACTTACATGCCCAATGATAGAGTCTCAATGCAACAAAGCTCAGAGGTGAAATTTTTGAGGAGTGATTATATCTTGAGGGCTCTGACCTCATCAGTGGATTAATTCATGGAGGGATCCATAGCTGGGTGGCATTATGGGAAGGTGGTGGAAATTTTGGTGGGTGGTAGTTGAGGGAAGTAAATCACTTTAGGCATGCCTTGGAAGATTATATTTTGTCTCCAGATCTTTCGTTTCTTTCTTACTCTCTCTCCCTTTGCTTCCTGGTTGCCATGATATGAAGAGTTTTCCCCGGCCATGCCCTTCCACCATGATGATTTGCTTCATCTCAGTCCCAAAGAAATGGAGCTGCTCAACCTTGCTCTATAACCTCAGAAACCATGAATCAAAAGAAATATTTCCTCCTTTAAATAGTTTTTCTCAGATATTTTGGTCACAGTGTAAAAAAAAAGCTAATAAACACAGCAGTGTTTGAGACAAACAAATCAGTTCCACGCTTTGGCATGAAGGAACTCAAATTGGAGTGAATGATATTTTTCTCCTTCAGTAATGTAGGCCAAAGATTGAGAAGCAGAGATGCATGTAATCAATATCAGTAGCTGATGTCAACCACAGGGAAGTGATTTTAAAAGCAAAAGAATTTCTAAGATTTGGAAACAAGGTCCAGTAATATTGTGAAAAACAGAACTGGCAGAGAGAAGGAGGCCAAGAAAATGAGCTTCATCAACAAGTGAGTACTTCAATCAGTTGAGAAAAAAGAATAAAAGAACTTCAACTTGCAGATCCCTGAGTCTTCTGGTTGAGATACTGAAACAAAAAGTACACCTGTTTCTGTCTACTATTATTATCATTCAAATAACCATCCAGATCACAACTTTTGCTTATATGGTGTATAAAATGCCACCCCATATGTTACAGATAAAAAATATTTAGCTAAAAACCTGTTTATGCATGCATGTTTTATTCCTAAATTAAATTTGTAATCCCTTCTGACACAGAACCTCTAGCTTTAAGCAATTTACTCATCCAATTTGCATCACAGTCAGTTTTCCTTGAATATACTGATACTTGTAGAGTATAAGGAAGATTATAGCAAGCTGGTACTACCATCAAATTTTCAAAAGTAAAAATCCAATTTATGCTGGTTTTGCAGGATGAACAAGATTGTTCCAGGAAATACAGTCACACACTGCATAATGTTGTTCCAGTTAATGACAGATTGTATATAAAATGGTGGTCCCATGGAGCATAATGGAGCTAAAAAAATCCATTTGGTCTACTGCAGTTGTAATCATGATAATGTCACAATGCAATATATTAATCACATATTTCTAATAATGCTGAGTATAAATATCTACCACAAACAAATATGTATAGTACATAGTACTTGATAATAAACTATTAAGTTACTGTTTTGTGTAAGACATATACTATACTCTTTATTGTTATTTTAGAGTGTACTGCTTCTTATAAGAAAAATAAAGTTCAGTATGCTGTTTTATGCTGGCAGTATCCTATTACCTCCAGTGTTTGCTATGTCTCTTGGTAGCATAAATTTCTCCTGTGCTATATTTAGTTTACAGTGATTTTGTTCACAATGGTCATAGGAACAATAGGCTATGTTATATGCATATGCCTTATAACCTATATGTTCACTAGATTACACAATGCAGATTTGTGATAAGTACAGTTTTTGTTGTTTATCCAATGGGCCACGGGGAAAATTGCCCAACAGGCACTTCCAAGAACAAATCCCCATTATTAAGCAACATACAACTCTAATTGAACAAGTGGATTTTTTTGCAGAGATCACTCTATGAGCAAATATATAAGATTTTTGGAAGAGTATTAAAAGTAAAGAAAGTAATGATAATTTGGAAATAAAGATAATAATAAATAAAATTTAGCAACAAATTCATTTAATTAGATAAGTATAGGCTTATTTAATGACAAATATGGATGATACATCATGAGTATTTCTGTAATGGGGAAGAATCAAAAGATGATTTAAAACTTAAAAATAACAATTAAAACCAATAATCATGCATTTTAATGACCAAAACAAAATCTTGTGGTTTTTCTAAGATCATCTTGCATGATGATTATTATTATTTTCTTATAAGAAAATCACATACACAAAGTAAATCTTGTCCAATCTAATTTTCCATGCAGTAATTATTCTGAATTGTTAGGGCTTACTCACAATTTCACAAGTTGTGTAAAGAAAAACAAGCTAGAGAAATTGAGCATGTTCTTATGTTTTGTCTGACCATCACTCATGAGTTCTTCCTTTATGCTACACTAGAGCATGAATAATAAAGAACTTTACTTTGGGAGGATGTTAGAAAACCACAGGTCTAATGCATTTGACTGAAGCTTTACAGTGTGGTTTAAAACAATGAAAAATTGAGCCAACAAACCCATTCACATGTCTTCCATTTTAGTTCCTTTTATAGATAAATATATTATACATCATGATTGGATACTGAATTATCTATGATATTTTACAAAATGATTAAACAATAATAAAACCACACATACTTTGATGATGGCAATATTCCTTACTGTGTGTTAGAGTATCTATATTTGAATATATCTGGGGATCTTACATTCTTACATACTCAATATTGTGGCATTATGTTGGGTTGTTGTCTGTGCCCGTTGGTGGATATATTTGTGATATTAAAGTTAAACACTTAATATTTTAAAATATAATTTTTCTTAGAATAATAAGTTGCCAGAGGATGGACTTACTTTGAGTAAAATTAACCTGTAAATTAAAATGTGTACAGCCTTAAAATGAATGGTGTTAGTTTAAGCCTGAGGAACTTTTATCACATGGATACATTGATCATATTCTCCATACCTGAGGGGAAAATTATGACTAACTCTGGGATTCTTTCTGTACAGCTCTATATTCCTGATAGCTCATTCTGTAATGTTCAGTTTCCTTGGTCTCCCTGACTTTCAGCTGTACCTTGTTAAACACAGTTTCAACTTCAGTCCTGTTCACCACCTCGCACCATCACTAAGTGCTGTTCCTTAGGACACTAAGCAAGAATGATGCTAGAGTGAAAAGGAGGTCTTTCACCTCTTTTTGATCAGTGATCACTGACATTTGTTACCTGATGTCCACTGTCTTTTACAACACTGGATAATATATTTTGTTTGAATTAGGTTTGTTTAATTGTTTTGTTGTGGTTATACATGAAGTAGGATAACTCTGATTTCTGTTAATCTATATGCTCTAAAAGTGAATGTTATTTACTATTATTTTAATTGGAATTATCATGGAATTAGATTGATTTGGAGAAAATGGATATATCAATCTATGTTTTCTATTGAATATAGATGGTACATTTCCATTTATTTGTGTCTTCATTAATTTATGAGAGCAATGCCTTGTTTTTCTTTTATTTTTTTCAAGGTTGGATGTGGTACATCATTCATCAGTTTTATTCTTGGGTATTGTTATTTAGTGTGTTCCTGTTTAAGTAAGAAAATATTTTATACTGGGTAATTTATAAATGGGAAAAAAATTTATTGTTCTCCATTATGGAGTCCTGAAAATCTAAGATAACAGCCACAGTAAGTTCAGAGTCTGATAGGGCTTGGTTTGTCTTCTAATATGGCACCTTGCTGTGTTCACACTTGTTGGAAGGGTAAAATGAACTGGCTGGTTCTCTCCATCCCTTTCATAATTGAATTCATGAGAGCTCCATTGTCATGATGTTATGACTTCTTAAATGTCCAATCTGTTAATATTTTCCCATTGAAAAGTGTTTCCAATTATAAATTTTGTGTAGACACAACCAGACAATATCATGTATCTTATCTCTTTGATACTACCATATGTGGGCTTTTAAAAAATAATTACTTATCATTTGTTACTGTTACACACAAAAAATGATTTTTTCACCTGTGACATTCCTGTAATCTACTGTCAACTTTACTTGTATTTGAGTATTCCTTAGGACTTTATGAATAAATAAGTGTATCTATAAATGAAAGAAACAATTTTAGATCTTCTTTTCCCAGTCTTTGTGAATGTTTACATTGTAATGCAAATGTTTGCAATGTAATGTTTATGAGGTTACAATATAACATTTACAATGTAAAAATACTTATATATATATTTTGTCTTCTTTTTCATCTTACTTTTTAGAATTTACTGCATATTTTTAAGGAGAAACATTAAGCTTGAATATCTTTTCTTTTATCTCTTTCATACAAAGATGATATTTAGAGTTTGAACATTATGACATAAATGGCATTTTTATAGACTCTTTTTAATAAAAAGAAGAGGTTCACTGTGTTGCAGATTGAATAATTTTCCTTTAAAATGCATAAGTCCTAAGGCTCTTTACCTCATAATGTGACTTTATTTGAAAATAGAGTCTTTGCAGATGGAATCAGTTAAGACAAGATGAAGTCACACTGGATTAGTATGGACTCCTAATTCAAATATAACTAGTATCCTTACAAAGTGGGAAACTAGGACAGAAATATGCAAACAAATAGAATACTATGTAATGATTCCAGTTTGCTACCACGGGCCAAAAAACAAACAAAAAATAAACAGCAACAAAAAATCCACCGGAATCATGAAGGCTGAAACATACCCTTCTCTAATCTCTTCAGAAGGATGAAAACATGCTGACACACTGTTTGCAGACTGGCTTCCAGAACTCTAAAACAGTATGTTCTTAACTTCCATAGTTGTACATTTTAATAGCATTTTAGAAAATTAAAGCAACTTCTATTACAAACTTTTCTGAGATTTAGAAATTAATAGTGAATAGCTACGTAACTTTTTTTTTAACTTTTCTGCATCTCTGACATAATTTACTTTTTATGCTTCTGATATAGTCAATACTATTATTACTCTTTTCTGATTTAGAGTATCTAGTTCCTTAAATAATATTCATGGCCATGAAATATTACTTAACTTATTTATTTTTAAATTTAAAGTCTTACTATTTATTTGAAGGTTTTTGTATTACATTGAAGTGGAAGTTATTTGGGTTTTATTCAGTAATATTTTTTGTCATGTTTGCTATCAGGATTTGTTTGATTTGTTTTATCATAAAAGTAGTTGGGAATTATAACCTCATTATTGATTGCCTGAGACTGTGCATTATGTGATTATTATTTCTTATAGTATTTGATAGAATTCAACAGTGAGCCTCACTAAGCCTGAAGATTTCTTTGAAGGAGGTTGGAATGAATTATAAATTTTTTTTTTTTTTTTACTATACAGATACGCACTCTTTTTTCCTGATTCTTCCTGTGTTACTATAAAGTAGTATAGTATGTAGTTTTCCTTCATTACATTTATTGTGATAACCTTACTGGCATTAGAATGCTTATATTCATATTATCTTATTTTTATTTCTACACTTTTCAAATAGCTACATTGATATTTAGTATTATGTATTTTTTCTATATAACTCTTTTGTGTCATTAATCTTTCCAAGTCTTTCTAAATTTTTGTTAATTTTTTTCATGTGCAATATCTTTTATTGATTTCTACTGTTTATTTTTCCATCCATTTCTTCCAAGCACTTTGTTTAAGAATCTTTAATTTCATGAATGGTATTTAACCATCTTTTTATTCTTTCTTAATATAAAGGCTTAAATCATTTACATACACTAATTATTTTCTAAAACAATTATGTGAATATCTATACTTCCATCTAAGTACTGCTTAGGGTACAACTTGAAATATAATATTTTACATTTTTAATCATGTTATATTTTCTAATATTCTTTGTGTCTTATTCTTCTTCATCCCAGATTTTATCAATGTGTTGCCTAATTTTTAAGCTATAGGAATTCACAGACAACTTCTTGTAATTAGTTTATAATTTAATACACTTACACTAGGAATGCCAACTACACAGGATATTTATCATGTGAGAATTAACGAGGCATTTTATGGCTCAGAATTTGGGAAATATTGCAGTGTGGATCTTAGACCTGAGTCCCTTGAAAGTCCCTGAGGGTAGATCTGGTCAGAGCTGCAGCTCCAGTGGTAATCTGCTGGTAGAAAGAGGCGGTCCTGTGCCTGAGGCTGGGCTCTGGTGGGTGTCTGCCCCTCGTGGAATGAGCCAGAGCCTACTGTGAACCTGAGTCCTGCACAGGTTGGAAGAGGCGGTCCCATGCAGGAGGCTGGGTTCTAAAGGATATCTGCAGGTGGCAGGATGAACCAAGCATAAGGTGAGCCTCGGTCCCGCTCAGGCTGGTGTGAGTGGATCAACTTAGTAATAACTGCAAAAGGAAGGAGGGAAGGAAGGAAGGAAGGAAGGTAGGAAGGAAGGAAAGAAGGAAGGAGGGAGGGAGGGAGGGAAGGAAAGAAGAAAGGAAGGAAGGAAGGAAGGAAGGAAGGAAGGAAGGAAGGAAGGAGGGAGGGAGGGAGGGAAGGAAGGAAGGAAGGAAGGAAGGAAGGAGGGAGGGAGGGAGGGAGGGAAGGAAAGAAGAAAGGAGGGAAGGAAGGAAGGAAGGAAGGAAGGAAGGAAGGAAGGAAGGAAGGAAGGAAGGAAGGAGGGAGGGAGGGAGGGAAGGAAAGAAGGAAGGAAGGAAGGAAGGAAGGAAATCGGGGTGTGTGTGTGTGTGTGTGTGTGTGTGTAGAGATTGTGATTCAGTGGTGGAGTGCTCGCCTAGCATTTGTGAGGCACAGGGTTTGATCCTCAGCACAACAGTAAAAATAATAAAGGTAGTGTGTCCATCTATAACTTAAAAAAATGTTTTTTAAAATAAATAGATAAATAATTTTTGTTTCCATTCCCTAATTGTTCCAGCCTGTGGTCACTAGTATTCTACTCCCAACTTACATGAGATCAACAATTTTACATTTCACATGTGGTGAAATCATGCTTCTATGCTTGGCTTATTTCACTTATCATCATGATGTGTATGTCCAGAGCAGAACATTATTCCACCTTAATTACTGAAGGCGATTTCCTACTTTAGTCAGATCCATTTCCAGCAAGCACTTTGTTTAAGATTTTTTAATTCAATGAATGCTCTATATTTATGAAACACAGATATCTAGGAAGATATGTTTCTTTTCTTCTCTCACATTTGAATCCTTCATTGTGACCAGGAGCATGAAATTATTTTCTTCCATGAAGAGGAAGGAAGAAGGCCCCACGTAGTGATGCTTATTGAAGAAAACAGCAAGCCAATTAAAATATAGTCCAAACTAATTTTTTTATACTGATTTATTATATATAAAGAATTTGTTTAATCAGTTAACTTTATCAGACACAATGTCTGCTTGAACTTGACTGATTCCTCCCTGCACTCATTCATATTTCTTTCTCTTTAAAATTATCCTTCAAATGTTGTCTTTTGTAAAATATTTTCCATGTATACTTCATGGAAATATACATGAAAATAACAACATTATGATAGTTCCAGTAACATCACACAAGACTGCTTAAGTAATCTCACATATTTGTTCATAACATTTATTTCTGAGACTATTTGCAGGTGTACTTGTATACAACCAACAGTGCTATCTTGCATGCACCTCTAATCTAAATGAGTCAGAACACAACAGGTTATCCCAAAGGTAAAGCACATGTGATACCCTATAATATATCAGTTAATAAGAGGAAATATGATTCTTTACCAGGCATATTAAAACAAGACCTTTTATTTCCAGAGATCTGTATATAAAATTGATCAAATTTAATGGCTGGAAAATTTCCTATGGGGTGCTGTAGATCTAAACTTGTTACTGTTTCTCTTATTGCTGAATTTTCTGTTACATATCTAAGTTGTACCAAGAAAACAATTAAAACAATAAAGGTGAAGCTTATTTCTGAGAGGGTAAATGGTTATGGATAGAGATTAAACACTATAATGACTTCAGACTTAGTTCTAAGAATACAAAATGACTTAAAATTATAGTGCATTTGTGTTACACTTATTATAAGGTTAAAATTGTGTTCCCAAGTACATGCTTATTTTGTTTATTTAATAGGTACAAACTGTGGAGATCAGGTGGTCAGGTAAAATCTCCACTGCAGGAAAAACAAATTTTAAATCTTTGAAAAGGCATTTCTTTTTGTCCCTGTAATCAGGCAATTAATCCTACTGGAGTATATAGACTTCATATGGTGAGGGAGAGTGAGGTAAGGAAGAGTTGCAAATCAAAGATTTCAATTTTACTTTAAAGGTCTTTGAATCATACAATGAGCATCACATTGTGCTTCACAAATATATACAATTATCATTTGTCAATTAAAACCAAAATAAATCTTGAAAAGCAAAGAACAGAAAAGTCACTAAAACACAGGACCTACCTCAGAAGTATTTAATAGAAATAAGGAACTCAGGTAACAAATAAATTAAGTCAATCAAATTGTAAAGAAATTTTCTTTAATATTATGTACAAGGTTTTCTTTCCTTTTTAAAATCTCAACAATGTGTTTGAATAAATAATTTTAAACTATTTCATAAATAGATTGCTGCATAACCTATCAAATTGCCATTGTTTTAATGGACAAAAGTGATAGTTATAATTTTTTTACTTTAATATTTTTATTAGTTACACATGACAGTACAATGATCTTGATATATCCTACATTTGAATCAATTGGGGTATAATTTCTCATTTTTCTGGATGTAGTGGTTGCAGAATCACATTGGTCATACAGTCACATATATACATACAGCAATAATAGTGTCTATTTTATTCTGCTGTCCTTCCTATCCCCCCTCCCCTCCCCTCCCCTCCCATCACTTTTCTCTATTCAAACTAATGGACACACTTCTTTTTTTCCCTCACACATTATACATGTATTTTGTATAGCCATGAGGGTCTCCTTCCATATTCCGTGCAATTCCCCTTCTCCCTCCCTTTCCCTCCCACCTCTCTTCCCTATTTAGTGGTAATCTTCTTCTCATGCTCTTCCTCCCTATCCCATTTCAAGTCACCCTCCCCCTTGTATCAGAGAAGACATTGGGCATTTATTTTTTAGTGATTGGGTAACTTCACTTAACATAATCTGCTCTAATGCCATCCATTTCCTTGCAAATGCCAGGTTGTTGTTATTTTTTTAGTGCTGAGTAATATTCCCTTGTGTATATAAATGCCACATTTTTTTTATCCATTCATCTATTGAAGGGCATCTAGGTTGGTTGCACAGTCTAACTATTGTGAATTGTGCTGCTATAAACATTGATGTGGCTGTGAATAGTTTTTATGATGTAAAATAAATAGATAAAACAATGAGAAGTTTTTTTTTCTTTTTTTGGTGTGTGCGTGTGTGTGTGTGTGTGTGTGACATAAAAATAAGTTTTGAGAGGATTTACTATAGTGTTCTGGAAGAAGGCTGCATTCCTAGTTGCTCACGATTCAAGCGGTTGGAGTATTCCTTCTCAGCTCAGTGGATGAAAGGGATTTTACTAAAACTCAATATAGAACAGTCAGACTGTCTTAAAGAATCAAAAGTTTGGGTACATTACATAAAGAAGACAGACCAAATCAGACCCTAGGCGATTGCAGCAGCAGAAATATTAGTGTGGGGTTCAGCACAAGTTGGAGAACCTAGTGAACCAGATTTGGTGTGGGAAAACCTGAGATCAGAAAAGCAGCCTGAATTTAGTGCATCCAGAGGCTGCACTGGTGCTGTGTTTCCCAACTGGCTTCCAAGAGCTGAGGCGGCTGTGCTGCAGCTGTAGCTGTAAAGCTAGGAGATCAGAGCAAACACTGTCAGGCTGTTCTGGCAGGAACCTACCCTGCCCCCTAGGGTGTATCTAGCAGAGTGTGAGTGAAGAAGGCCCAAAGAAGATTGTACCCAGGGGAATTAAAGTCTGAAAAGATAAGGGGAGCCCAACTCACTTATTCTTTGAGTCTGGTAGCTCACATGACCCGCTGAAGTGGTTTGGGACTCTGAACAGGTGGGTGAGAGTATACTCTGTGATTAACCGTAGGAAGGCGGTATTCATGGGCAGCAGAGTGTTTGGAGGACTGCTTCTGTGTTCCATGCGTAAAATTCTTCTGAGGCTCCTGAAATCTAGACCTCTGTTGAGAGATGGAGGCCTGATTAAGGCCTGATTAGCCCTTAGTCCCACCCACAGGAACTCCCCTTCTAGAACTCTGTGGCAGCCCCACCCTGGAAGTTCACCAGTCTGGTCTGTGCAAACAAAAATTCAACTGACCACACTTTGAATCCCTTCCTACCTCCTACTGGTGAGAGGGTAGTTGAGATTTACTTCAACCAGCTTCAGTCTTAGGCTAATCCAACTGGCAGCTCAGAGAGCAACACTGAAAGAGGAATGGGACACAACCCCAGCCCTGGCTCTTGCACTTAGTACATAGGTTAAGAAGAAATAGAGACAAGGCAGTTGGTCACAGACAGTGAACATCTAGTCTCGATGACAATTTCAACCACCTCTGTGGAAAAGTTTTCCTGATTTTCAGTAAGAATCTCTTTCTTTCTTTCTTTCTTTCTTTCTTTCTTTCTTTCTTTCTTTCTTTCTTTCTTTCTTTCTTTCTTTCTCTCTCTCTCTTTCTTTCTCTCTCTCTCTCTCTTTCTCTCTTTCTTTCTTTCTTTCTTTCTTTCTTTCTTTCTTTCTTTCTTCCTGTGTGTGTGTGCTTGTGTGTGTGTGTGTGTGTGTCTGTGTGTCTGTGTTTTCTCAGTTTGATGACTGGTTCAGGGACATATATACTTATACCTATTTGTTTTCTCATTTTCAGCATTTTTTTAAATGTAGTTATTTTTCCTTGCCTGGTCTTTTGAGGATTAGGGCTTTTGGTTGGTATAATTTGGTTTTGTTTTGTATTGTTTTCATTTATTTTTTTCTCTTTCTCTCTTTTATTCTCCTGATAATAGCCAAATTCTATTCTTTCTTTCTCCCGTTACCTTGTTTCTCCCATTTATTTTTTCATTTCCCATTTATTATTTGGGGTAATAAAGCCTCCTGTATTTAGATATCCATCTCATTCTGAAGGTTTGGAAACCTTTCTGTTATTATTTACCTGAAGATGGTATGTATTCCATTAGCCTGTATATCACAACTTTACTCAGTTCCGATATTCTAAAATATGGTCTCTTTATGTTTTCCAAGAATTCTTGTATGTTGTGATCATGGTTACTTATTTTTTTCTTTAATATTGTCTGAGTGTTCCTTCCTTATAAGTGTCACCTAGTACATCTCTTCTCCATTCTCTGGACACCTTTTAAAGTCATGAACTCCTTTCTTCCTTTCTATCACATTTTCTTTTACCTTAATTAACTGCATTTTTACCATATTTTAGAACTAATTGGTTTACAAAACTCCTGTCCTCATCATTTATTCTGGGGCAATTTTAACTTATATATGACACAATAGACACCTGCTCTTAATGCCAGGTCCTGTTTATGGTTACTTACTGTTTTTACTGTTGGCAATTGATTAGATGTCCTAATAGAAACCACGAATTTATTTTAATTCTGTGTATTGTTTACTTCACTTGTTGCTATTGTTTGTTTTTCCCTAGGAACCTGCAGGGACTCTACAAGCACACAGAGTAGAGACTCTCCTGCTTAACTAAACTAAGCCAAAGATAGTGCACCTTGCTCTGCATACAAATTAATAACACTCAATCTTTGGCTATATTTTAATACAAAGAATAGAAGAGACAAAACCCAAACTAATAATCAAGCCCCCAAATTTTAGAAATGACTAGGGGTGAGATCCCAGGTCGCACCTACAGACATCCATTGCTATAGCAAAATCAGAAATAACACACCACACCTACAAGGGGGTTTCATTCCAGATCACTTTAGGACTTTTTGGCATACGAAAATTATGTCCTATGAAAGCCCATACATAAACATAAAGCTCCCAAGTATCATGAAAAAAAACAAGGTAACATGATACGTCCTAAAGCTAATAAAATTTAGAGGCAACTGACCTCAAAGATATTGAAATAGATAAAATATAGATAAAGAATTCAGAAGTATCATTCAAAAATGATCAAATAATTCCAGAAGAACACATAAAAACTAGTAATTAAGGAAGTCAGTACAGGATATGAATGATAAATTCAATAAGAAATGGAAATATTGAAAAAGAATCAAGCAGAGATCTTGAAAATAAAAGACACAATAAATCAAAGAAAATGTTCTGTGAAAGACTCTCTTATAGAATAGACCATGCTGAAGACACAATCTCAGAGCTGGAAGACAAATTGAGCAGGCTTGAACATTCAGACGATATTAAAGAAAAAATAAGTAACCATGATCACAATATACAAGAATTCTGGGAAAACATGAAGAGACTATATTTAAGAATCATCAGAATTGAGTAAACTTGTGAGATGCAGGCTAATGGCATGCATACCATCTTCAGAGAAATAATAACAGAAAATTTTCTAAGCCTTCAGAATGAGATGGATATCCACATACACGAGGCTTCATTACCCCAAATAAACAAGATCATTTTTAAAAAATGTATTGCCGCAGTCTGGCTGGGCACAAATCATGAGCCACTGAAGCAGGAACAAACTTTATTTCTGAACTCCACCAGCACACTTCACACACGCTCCCCGGGAATTCTGCCCAAAGCCATGTGGCTGGTCCAGGAACCAGCAACCGGAAACATCTCCTCCGGAAATCCCTCCTCCTGCACTTCCCCAACCAATGAGAACTCTCCGGGAATCCCTGGGAATCCCCGGGAATCCCCACGAGAACTCCAAAGTAGTGGCCAAGGCGGATAGTAATGCCTCGCCTGTCAACCAATACTGTTGACAAAATGCCAGGGGCCATTCCGACTCAGCTGTGTCTCTCAGCAATGTATGAATAAAAATATTGTAGGATATTAGAATCATGGATTAAAAATGAACTCTAATGCTAAAATTTTAATATTTTCTAATACTGTTTATTAGAAATAAATAATGGCACATGCTATCTGCATTTTCTATACTTGTATAAGTGTCTGATGAACCCATGGGCACCTCCCTATAGCTATTTTTCTTAGTCTTTATTGCAGGTATTGCCCTAGACCTAGAGTGTGACCAGCAGATTAGGGTAGAAGTGATGACTAAAGCTCCAATCCTTGCCTTCAAGGAACAAAAAATTACATGTCCTGAATAAACTCTAGTACAATAATTGTTCTGACAAAGAAAGAGCTATTTGGGACTATATATTATCTGTAACAGAGCAACAAGAGGGAAAAATTGTGGGTTCATAAGTCTACAAATTTCCTTTTCTTAACATTGAGTAATAATCCTGGACACAAAGAGAAGTGAACTTCTAGGCTTTGGTATTCATTTGACAGCCCAATGACTTACCTCCTAATTAATACATTTTATCTGTTTATTCCCTGCCAAATCTGAGAAGTATAATTATGTCATATTGTTGTTAATAACTCACAATAATATTTTTTTACACCTTTTGTGGGAGATAATACCCATCAAAATGTCAATGAACTTCACTCATGTCACAATACTGTGTGCATTAAAGCAATAATCAAAAGTGCAAATTCTAAAATTAATAATTCAGTTGAAACACTGTTGAAGATAAATAATTTTTAAAGCAAATGACTAATAAAAAATAGTTATATATGATTTTAATTTTAAGAACAATAATATTAATTGCAATTAAAATAATAAGTTAGTGGCTGAAGGAGAGTAAAATAATATTTGCCAAAAAGAAGAATTAAGTAAGTTATCTGAATACAAGTGAATATTTACAATATTACAAAATGCAGATTGAAATTGATAAAAAAATTAGCACAAAGTAATTATCTATTTTCAGAAAAATAAAATTGGATTTCTTATTTTATATGTGGATTATGAAGAAAATAATGGAAATACCACTCATTATCAAAATCAAAAATGTTCCAAAATTGATAGGAAAAGTTAACATTTACATATCAAATTAAAAAGCATAAGGATGTGTAAATAAAAAATAAAAATGAGACTTTTGTATGACATGACCAGTCATCAAAACAAAATTATTAGTGAATTGGAAATGTACCAATATTTTCATTTTTTCTTTAATATGTTTTTATGTTCTGAGCAAAACTGTAATTTAATTAAAAAGTGTCATTTTATCTTTATTTATTTTAGTTTTTTGATACTGGGGATTTATTTCAGGGACCCTTTACCTATAAGCTAAATCCACAGTTCTTTTTACATCTTTTTATCTTGAGATAGGGTCTTGCTAATTTGTTTAGATAGGCTTGAACTTGTGGTTTTCTGGCCTCAGTCTCCCAAGTACCTAGAATTACAGGCATGTGCCTCCACTCCCAGCTAGAATAATATTGTGGTCTATACTTAATTCATCATTCTTTATTAATATGTAATCATACTTTTTGCAAATATTCTTATAGCCTTTATTCTACGTAAAAGAAAGATATGACTATACTCAATAATAATTGCCATAAATTAGACAGAGATAAATTAATATACAAAATTAAATTAAGATAATTTTACTACTGAAATTTATAGATGTGTGTGTATAGAGATTATTTCTAATATATAATATATAAATTTATTCTATTTGTTCTTCATGTACATATGTGCATTTTTCTTATTAGAAATTAAAGACATATCCAAAAATTGATAATTTCTTGACAAGATCAATTACCCAAATTGATACAATTACCATAATTTTCCATCTGTATTATCACAATAGCTTTATTATTTGCTACCACTCTTTTTGTGGGTCTCTTTATATTTTATCTATGAACTTTCACCTATTTCACTCACATTAACACAAATTTTCCCTGAAGATTTCCTCCTCTCTCTACAATTCTCCTGCTCCAACATGTAAGTTATTTTGTCTTTGTTTATTTTATGATTATGTTCACATTTTCAATTAGCTTTTTTTGATAACCTTTACTATATATATGTGAAAAACAATCAAATACTTTCTTGTTCCATCTCTTATAGATCATACCCTTTTTATTTCAAAAGCTATTGAAATAAAACAGAAAAATGATGGTAATTATATCAAAATTGTCTTAATATTAAATGAAAAAAATAAATATATAATCTGCCCATGTTATGGTCCCAATCAAATTCCACCATTTCCTATTCCTTCATCATTCTCTGGCTGGTATGTTGAAACTGAAGTTTATCTCTTAGTGTGTGTGTATATATATGCAGAAGTTCTCCAGATCCAGTAGAACAGTCTATATGTCTATACAAACTCAAGGAGAAAGAAAAGGAAAGAGGAAAAGAAACAGATACTGAAAAAGAGATTTGTGTTGAATAAATGGCTTATGAAAGTATGGAGTTTGAGAAGAACCACTGTCTTCCATCTGCAAGTTGGAGCAACAGGAAATTCAATGGTATAGTTATAGTGAGTTCAAAAGCCTGAGAACTGAAAAAAAACAAAAAAAAAAAAACAAAAAACAATGGTAACAGTTCTAGTCCAAGTCCACTAGACCTGAGAGGACTCAGAGCTGATGGTGTAAATTCCATTGGAAAGGAATGACACAACATCCCAACCACTCATCCAGGAAGTGAGAGAAATCTTCCTCTGCCTTCTACTTCTTTCAGACCCTTAGTGATGTGGTTGGTACTCAACCACATTGAAAGAGAACTATTGGAAGGGAACTTGATAAGTTTACAAATTTAATCTTAAATGAGTCTAAATGAATGAAATAATGTTTAACCAGATATCTTGGCAATTACAGTGTATTTTTTAATGATCTGTCTTTACCTCACTGCAGCAATATCCATGCCGGTAGCAACCTTCTCATTTCATCATTGCTGTATCTTCTATACTTAGAATATGGTGCAAAATGTCTTTATTTTTATCTGGTTATATTAAGATTGGATGTTATTGTTGTTACTATTGATTGGTTGTTTATGGTTGATGGTCATTTTTAATAGTTAAACACATGGAAATAAATGTAGATTTTATAGCACCATAGGTAGGTTAATTGAAGTCTAAAAATAAATATGATCACCAGATGGAAGAGTCAAACACATAAAATCTGATAAGAGAAAAAAAATGCCATGAGGAGGGAAAAGTGAAAAAGAAAATAAATAAACTAGATCAAGGAAAACATACAGTGATTGTCTTATGAGAAAAAATGAAAAATTATGGAGACAAAATATACATTAACTAATTTATTAATCATGTCTTCTGCTACTACTTCACAAGGTGCTTTATAATAAGAAAAAATAACTTTTGATAAATGAACAGAGTTTATTCAAACTAAGCACTCCAGATAATTTGTGTGTATGTCAAAATTAACAAAATGGCCATTATGTTTCATTCTTCATGATATTAAGGAAAATACTGCAAGCAAATCACAGATGAAGATTTATTTTCAATAAGATAAGTAGTGGGGAAAAAAGAAATAAGGATGTTGGATTAGGCTAAGTAATTTTAATAGTATAATTATTCTAAATGTTTCTGTAGACAAAAGAATACAACATTGAGTATGTTTAAAGACTCTAATGATATATTTATGTAGTAGGCAGACTGTCAGTAGTCACAGCACAGAAAACAAGAGGGTATGCTTAGCTATTGATTGAAATTAGAGTTAATCATTTTTATTATTGCATTGTATATTCACAAGAAAGCAAATTATTTATTCTATATAAAGCAATTTTAAAACATTTGTAACTTAAGAATCTCAAGGTTCTATAAAGATAATAATGCTTTTTAAATCTTCAGGGCAGCAAATTGTGTTAAGATGATGGGTGTTTCTCACCATGTGGAAAAACTCCTAAACAATGCAAAGCTTGCTTTTACATATCTTAAATTTTCAGTGAAACAAGGACACATTCAATTTTAATAAAATGGTATTTTGAGTAAACAGGAGGTGGCAGTAGCTGATCATTATTTAAAATATAAAATGCTTGAACTTACCTGGCATTTAAGTGACAAAATATACGAAACTTACATGAAAAACATCCTGCACTATTTTGTGATTTATAGTATAATATTATATATTTATTTTGACAAAGGCATTAGGAAAGAAAATAAAAATATTATTTGCCTTTTTTAATCGATTCAAAATTCTATTAACTAAAACATGTATTTTATAAATTTATATGTAAAATTAAAATATTTAAAAGAAAAACAGGATAGTCTATACCTTTAGGAAGATTTTCCTGTTTATGCATTGTATATAGCTACGCATTGGATGAAGAAAATTCTAATTAGTTACTACTATTAGGACATTTTCTTGTCATTTAAGTATATGTATACTTAAATGACATATATAGAGACACTGGTTAATGCTTGGTAAAGAGAAATAAAGTTAACTGAAAGATAGCTGGAACACCTTTGGCAATCACTTGCTATCAGTTTATGTAAGTTAATAGATGATCATGGAGGTGACACACATTGTTGATTCTATGAAAATATTTTGCCCATGCTTCATCTTCCTGTCCTTGTCTCCCTTTCAAGAAATTAACAATGTCAGACCCTCAAATAGTTGTCTTTCTTTTTAGTAGAACACAAATCAACTCCTAGGGCCATGTTGTAGGTGATTGGGAGACTTCTGAGACTAAATTTTCTTCCTGATAAAAAAAGAAAGTCTCATGTGGATAAGTTCATCAACTTTGGGGTTTAGCCAATACTGTATAAGAATGTTTTCTTAGAAATTCCCTAGCCATGATATAAATTTGGGAGAAAAGAAGGTCTCAATATTTACAATAAAGCTAATCTAGATATTTTACATTTTTGCAACTGCTGAGAGGGCAGGGTACAAAATTTTGAAGGCTTAATATAAAATTAAAATTAAATTAAAAATTAGATTACTTCACCATAAAACAGAATATAAGTGTTATTAAAAGTGATAAAATAATGACTATAATATATAAACATTTTAAATTATAATATTTAAAATAAAATATTCTTCTGTCCATATTTTCTGTTGACATTTTTTTCCTATTTTCTGTTTAATATATCTGTAAGTAAAGTTGTTTCAGGACTAGAGGGGATAAATGGTTTCTTAAGCTACTATTCTTGTGTGCCTCACCATCTCATTTGTTCTCTTAATACTTCCCAACATTTTACAATGTAGCTTCCACTGTATAATTTCCATTTTAATTGCTAATATAAAAGCTTTTAACATGCACATAGAGTCACTGAAATTATACAATTCATGTTCTCTAGTTGGTATACTCATGTACTTTGTTCTTATCAAAACAGAAAAATGTTGCTAAAACTAGCTCAGTTGCTTTCATTTCAGTCTCTATATAGATGCATTCTTACAAAACTGTCTTCCTTCATCTTATTAATGAGCAAGAAAGGAATGGAAAGAAGAAAAACCTACAGGTCACACTGCCTTTTCCTTTTTAGTGTAGGCAGTTGGTTAATACTTGGAATACAAAAGACGTGACAAGTTTCCATAAAGGCTCATGTTGCTTGGAATACCAGTACTTTCTTTTTAGCTACTGAAGCATGTTCTTGCTTGAACAAAAGTGTGTCCTTCTGGGGCTGTTAGTGCCCCCACTTTTGTAACATGTTTACCTTATATTGCTATGAGTTTTAGTGACTTTTGCACATTATGAATCCACGAAAATTTTGTGTTCATGACATTATCATGAATGTCTACATGAATGGGTTGCAAGGAGCAGCAGAATATGGGAGAAAGAAATAGCAACATGCATATTGCTGTTGGCTGCCCTGCTCACATGCTCAATTGTCTATAAGACTTTACCTTCAAGTTCCAAGATAAACATTAAAAATTATAAGATGCTGAGGACACAGCCTTAAACCTTAGCAGGTGGCAACTCATGTGACTTCGCAGGCTACACAACCATGAAATCAGCTTTGATTTTAAATACCCTAAAATGACTCAGAATTATACATGTGATAAAAACATGAGGACATTTTGTTCAAGACATCTACAGTTAGTGTACTGAATATTTTCTATTTACCTCACGCATCCAGTCTCCAAAATCTCTACTCCTGTCCAAATTTTTATAAACCTCTGATAATGAAAATTTACATACCAAAATGCTTGGCAAGAATTGTATTTGTCTGTGAAAGACTGAAGTTTCAGAGCAGAGTTCTTGTAGCATTGGTTCTAGGTGCAGAATAGCATCCTTGGTGTATTAGGACTGAGTGGATATATGGTCTCTGACACTACTATTCTTGTGTGCTTTGCCAACACATTTATTCTCTTAATTCTTCTCAAGATTTGTAAAGGATCCTTTCAACTTTCATTAATTCTCAACTATACCATTCCTCTGCTTTTATGATCCATATGTAGAGCTTGTAATATCATGCTGTTCATGAAGCCAACAATATTCTAACTGCTGTATGAACCAGAACATGTCTATGCTGTCCAGCTTAAAAAAACATTGGAAAGACACCTGTATTTGATTTTTTTAAAACAAAGTTGGGTGTGAGAGAAAATGAATCATTGAGAACTAGGAGACCTCTCATTAAAATGTTAGGGGAGAAAATGGGCTTGTCAGATGATTTGGGGAATGAATCAGGAAGCAAGATTTGCTTTGGGTGTGTGTTTTCAGGAAAGAAGTGGAAGGCTGAGATTACAAATCTTAATCCATGTAACCAAGGAGAAAAAAAAATGTTGATAAAAACATGAGGACATTTTGAAGTTTACTTTGGCAAAAAGCAAGTCAACCCAGAGAAGGGCCTGTATGATATTTTGGGTTGTTGAAATGGTAACTTTTTTTTGTCTGTCTAGTTAGCTTTTGGTCTCACCTCACCACAAGCATACTGTGAACTTCACTGTTGTTCTTTGCCATGTTTCCATCCAACAGAAGGATACTGAAGCCTATATAGAAGAGTCATGTACCTCTAAGCAGCACCAAAGTCTCCCAGCTAGGGTCAAGTCTTTTCCCAGATACCAGAAACTGTGTTTTCATCCTCAATATTTACCTATTCAGAAATGTCCTGTTTGTATATCAGCATTTAACTCAAGCATTGACAACTCTATTATCACATTCACAATAGATTATTATACTCACATAGTATTTGATTCCATGCTATCTTATACTCTATATTAGATTTTCTGGAATCCAAACCTTTATAGTTCCTAGCTCGAGCTCTTCAAGTAGATTATAAATTCATACAAATAATGATCATACAAATTTATCTTCCAAAAATGAGAGTGGTCTGTGTATGGAATATACACATGTGTAGGCACACATATATGTGTATATTTAACTTTTTGTTGTTGTTTGATGCAGGGAATTAAAATGCTGGGACACTTAACCACTGAACCACAACCCAGCCCTTGCTTTTTTTTTTTTTTTTTTTTTTAATTCAGAAACAGGGTCTCTCTGTGTTGCTTAGGGCCTCTCTAAGTGCTTTGAACTGATGATCCTCCTATCTTAGCCTTCAGAGCCACTGGGATTATAGGCATGGACCACCATGCCTGGCTTGTGAGTTTATCTCATTTAATGCCTTTTAAATATATGCTCATCACACCCCAAAACATATATAGGTTCAAAAAGGTGGGACACTGCCCTGTACTAATAAAAATTTTTACAAAAATTTTTTTGTAACTTCAAATATGTATACTTACTTTACTAGTAAATTAGAGACTATAAATCATGCTCTTTATTTGACTACTATTTTACTATACATGGAAAATATGAGGGTATATTTCTCAGTAGGAAAGACAAACAAATATTTATAGTCCTGTTGGACAGCCAATATGTCAATTTGTTAAGGTTTTGATTATAACAGGATGAAGGCTTATAGCATCTCCTGGAGAATTCTGTTCTCTTTGAAATTGTTAGGATAATGAGCCTGAACTAATAAAAATTATACTTAACATTATGTTGATACTTTCTGCAAAGCAAGGGAGTTAATGTTTGCTATTTATAAATGTGTACATATGGTTCACAGCATCAGCACCCGGTTAAAACCCAAAGGGAAGACACAAATACATTGCCACTCATGTCTAAATAAGAGCTTAATTATATTTACATGGGTGCCTGATAATGAAAACTATATAATTCATTTCTTTCCATTTTCATGCGTGAACTATCTTATGCAGTTATCCACTTTTACTATGGCTTTCCTTGAGGCAAGTATTTCTAATTTGTACTATATTATTTGGCTACAAATATATTATCATTCTCCATATTGCCAAATGTTCAAAATAATATCTATTTATTTATAAGTTTAAGTTTCAAGGCTCTAGTTATTTCTTTGGTTATAACTAAAGGTAACCAAAGAAGAGGTATAAGCACATACACATAAGTACCTTATAGAACACTGTGTTGAATTATGGAAGCACGTGAAATACCATGAAACTGAAAGAAATTTATCTGCATAAGGCAATTTAATAATATAAAAATATAGAATAGAACTCTGTTTTCAAACAAGATACATAGATACCTTCTTGTAAGTTTTTCCCAACCTTATTTCCAATCACACTCAATAGGAAAATCAAACAGCAGCACCCTCCCCAAAGTGAGTAGCTCTAAAGATAGGTACATAGAGAAATTATGCGTGGAAAATACTAACACATTTATACTATAGGAAGACAAATACTATATCTCTGCTTGATCTAATAAAAATTCAAGATTAACAATGAATACACTGGAAAAAATAATACAGCAATTATAGAAGCTTCTTACAGAAGAAGAGTGAACTTGCAAAAGGATTAAGAATGCAATAATTTTCAAAAACATAGTGGCAGAAATATTTCCTGAAAGGTCTCATGTTGCAACATTCTATCTTTATGCTAACCTGAGCTCAAGACCCAAACAGGGTGTCATTACAGTGCAACTAAATGAGACACTATTACAGATTTCAGTACAGTAAAATACACAGAAACTTAGAAGTACCCAATAATTGAATCAAAAGTATTATTATTACAATTAATGTAGGGGGATTAGAAAAGAGACTGAATTTAGAAACAAAAGTGATATAGACGAAATACCAATATAATCTACTGTAATAAGCCATGCATAAATAAGATCAGAATCTCAATAAATCACAAGTCACAGAGTCCCTGAAAAATATAGATGATTTTGCTACAAATAATGAAAATTGTCTATTTACAAAAGACCACGTTCTAATAAAGTCAGTCTTGAATCTGGATCCTCAATTTTCAACATGCCTGCAATAAAGTGTGATTAAAATATAGTGACTCAGTTAACTTGGATAGAAGGAGATCATTAGTGTAGAAGAAGGGGATCAGGGTACAGAGGACAGGGGGCAAGTAGAGGTACTGGGGGGTTAAATTGGCCAAACTGTGTCATGTGCTTATGTGAATATTACATAATAAACCCACTATTACACGTAACTATTAATTACCAATGATATAATTTAAAAGAAAAAAGAAATTCTCAAATGTGAGAGAATTTAAGGGATTCTGGAGCTGGCCTCACACACAACCACTGATTTGCACTGACTTGAGTGTTCTGTGCAGAGTCCTTAGAGATCTCCAGAGTTTTCTTTCATTTTTTCTGCTTTTCTTCTCCCCTGTGGTTCCTGGTGAACTCTGTCACCTCCCTGGATTTCCAGCTCTGTCTCCTCCCCTCAGGTAGCCTTCTACTGACTGCCTGTTCTCCTCCTGGCCATGTTGTGGTCTGTTAAGTATCCTCTAGAAATACAGTCATGACCCTCATTAGACCTGGTTGCTTTCTCCCTTGAGTCAATGGTAGCTATTGCCTGATAACCAATGGCATGATGGTTTTCATTCAAAATTTTTATTCATTTAAAGTCATTTTTTGTTCGTTTTGTGAGTAAATCTGTGCTCTTATTCTATATTGTCCACAGGAATCATACATTATTAATTGTTGAACCAAGCATACGTGGTATAGTATAGTGACTCCACTCCCTCTGTTCAGCTTTTTTCTTCCCATAGAGTAAGAAAGAAAAGAATGGATAGTAAAGAAGTCATTTTCTAAATGCCATTAAATTGTAGATATTGGATTGCTGTGATCACTTCTCATTCCAGCTTCAGAGCTTACAGAATGTTCTTTGAAATGTGATCTTGCACTTTCATATGTTGGTCAACAACATGTCAAACATCAGTGAAAACCATGTTTAAAAAATCTTTACTAAAAGAAAAAAATATTGCTTGTACTTAGCAGACAAGTTAGTAAAATAAATAATTCACATACCTACCACTTTAAAATTCTCAGAATAATTTTATGATTATTTTATTTATATGATTTTATAATTATTTTTTATAATTCCTCTAAAAGATCAAGGAAAAATAAACATTCTAGACATAACAAATTTTTATTACAGTCTTCATCATGGACCATATTTGGATGCCTACCCTTCTGGGAACCAAACAACATATGACAGCTACAGATTACATGTAAGAATTTGTGTTGCATTTGCATAAAATTGTGATATATTCTTGGATAGTCACTGAAGAAATATGGACTATTCACAGCTTGGATAAAGGAACAATTTCTGCAGTCTTTATTATCTTTTTTCTTTCATTTTTTAGTATCTCTATTATTATATCTCCTTCCTTTATCACATATCCCAATGATTGCTGTTGTCCTTTAAGATGATACTATATCATTGTTTCTAGAACTACAGGCAGACTAATTCATTTCAGGTATAAGATAAGCTACCATAATCACCAATTAAATTGCAAAATTTCTTCATTCTTTTATTGAAAAAAATGTTGATCAGTTTTAAAAGAATTTTAAGTAAGGTGAAAGCTGTAATGCTATATCAGTTCAATTTTTTAAATCATTATAAAATTGCTATAATTCTAAACACAATAATGGACTTCATTAAATGAAGGTGAAATATGAGATTATCTGGTATAGTTCTGGAGAAAGTGTTCTATAGGTATCATGAACTTATTTGCATGACTTTATCACCACCCCTAAGAGGTTTCAAAAAACACTCTTTCATAAATATTTTTGGAAATACATTGTTTAGAAGAGTAACATTATCCTTAAGTACTCTGTGATATTTGCTCTCTGCAGGCCAAGAAAAAGCATGTGAGATGATGATATCCATGTAGATTCCTTGAATTCAGTGAAGATGACGGCATAGAGAACATCAGAGGAGAGATAGTGGAATTTCACTGCCCAAGACATGGTGGACATGGCTGGCTAGCAGAATGGGCAGCATAATTGGAGTAGATGTACAAAGATAGATATTTTATGGTAGCTATATTACCATAGTGTTCCTTAGGGTAAAATAGTTTTTTTTTAATTGTATACAGAAACAATACCTTTACTTTTGTTTATTTTTATGTTATGCTGAGGATCGAATCCAGTGCTCACATCTGCTAGGTGAGCACTCTATCACTGAGCTACAACCCCAGCCCATGAAATAGTTTTTTAACTAATAAATTGAACATACTGTGCATAAGACACAATATTTAGATCTAATAAATATAGAACACAGTAGAGATTCATGTTCCCTACCACATTCCCAGAAATGAGTGAACTCTAAGTCTCAAAATTTCTTGAATAATGAAGAAGATTTGTTGGACTAGTTGAGGATGAACTCTGCTGCACTTGCCAGTTGTTTACTGAAAGCATTTATTCTGGTCTTTCTGAAAGGTGCATGCTATCTTTTAATAAGAAAACTAGAGAAATGAAAGTACCATAAATGGGCTACGGGAAATTGGTTGTGAAGTGACTAATTCCTGGTCTTACGGCCAGTTAATGTAGGCAAATTTTGGACTTCTGAAAGTTTGATCATTAATAACATTTTGACTCAAGTCCTCTTCACAGTGAAACAAGTGTGATCTTGATACAAACATACCGTTAGTTTCTCAGCTACAGAAAGTATAATTAAAATAGCCATATTTAGCTAATGACAGAGTCCCTATTTTGTCCTTCACCTCTGGAGCAGTATATAGTGAAGTAAGGGAGACTCTATAAAATGGGATAGAAGTCCTAAATAACAGAATACATAAAAGGACCTCTAGAACATTGGTTTGGCCTTGCATTTTACTTTTGCAATTATTTTCTTTTTTATTAACATGTCTTAATTGTACAAGTTAATTGTTTTCATTGTGGCATTTCTATATATCAGCATTACATTTGTTGATGAATTTTAGAGATTAGTACCACCAAAATATTTGAAGATCACAGATGGTTATCATAAATCTCAAATCAAGCTACTTATTTGGACTCTATAGAAGACAGAATGGTCTTGAAGAGTTGCCTGCAATTTGTAATAAATATAATTAAGTAGTGATTCCAATTATATTTGAAGTTCCAGATGCTGTTTGTTTTTGTTTTCATGTTTTGAAGACAATCAATAGCGGTCCAAATACTTTAAGTGCAATTCTTAAATGACAAACTTTTTTTCTTAATTTATTTTAATAATGAGACTAACAGAAGCCCTTTTTCCTTACTCTTTTTGTTTGTTTGTTTGTTACCAGGAGATTGAACGCAAGGATACTTAACCACCAGGCAAAATCCCTAACACCACTTTTTTGCACTTGTATGATATAATAATTCATGTTCTCAGTTAAATCTCAGAAGGTCCTGGTGGCACATGCCTATAATCCCAGCAGTTTACAAGGCTGAGGCAGGAGGATCTTGAGTAGAAAGCCAGCCTCAGCAACAGTGAGGCGCTAAGAAATTCAGTGAGACCCCTATCTCTAACTAAAATACAAAATAGGGTTGGGGGTGGGGCTCAGTAGTTGAGTGCCCCTGAGTCAATCCCCATTACTCAAAAATAAAAAAAAAAAAAAAATGGAAGCAGATAAACTGTATGCCTTTGCTAGGAACTGGCTCACAGGAATTTGATCATGTCACTTCTATAGTCTGTTTCATGAAGCACCCTCTGCAATGGGTTCCTTTGTTACAAGTAACCTGTGTGAGATACATGCTGGTGACATCCTGCAGGTCCATTATATGGTTGATATGCTGATAAGACTTGGAGAAAATAAAGCAGAAAATAATGCAGGCGTCTGAAGAGGGACAAATTTTCAAAAGGTGGGAAAGGGAATAAACCCAAGAATGATTTCATGAAGTGGAAATCTCATCTCATGAAGTGTTTAGAGCGTCCTTCTATCTAGATAATAGCAAGGTATACCTTCTGAAATAAAGGGCAATTGTTGCATCTAGTTCTTTCTTGAACTGTAAAAGAAATACAACACTAGTAATATTTTTTCAACTTTCAGGCAACATGTATCAGGCAACCTTAACTATTGCCAGATTAATGAGTATCCAATTCAGAAGACAGATGTTGTGCTACAGAGTACCAAGTAGATTCAATAGTTCTTAAGTATCTCTGACAGATAATCCTACTGATAAAGGCTTTGACAGTTTCTATAGATGGTTCTTGGTACATAATTATAGAATTTAGGTACAAATTTATTTCATTATGTGAAGCAAATTATTTTCATTCAAGAAAAGTTATCAATCTTTCTATGAACCTTAGATGAGGCCAGCTAAGTGAACATATGCCACCAAATTAACTTGCAACACGAATTATCTGTTATGAACTGTGCAATAGCAACACTGCCCAACTGAGACAGGTGTAATCTATTTTCAATATAAATCAGGTCCCAATGTTTGACAAACAAATCCCTATGCCTCCTGTGGCTTAAAATAATTGTATGTACTTCTTCATTAACCTCTACCTGTATCCTCAAGAAAAATTCTTCTTGCCATTTAATTTAAGAAGAAGAAATCAGGGGGAATTTTCAGATGTTTTGACTCACCTGTGAATGAAATATGTTGGTTTATAATCCCACCCAACATCAGCCCTGAAGTTTAGTGGTGAAAGGAAATGTTTCTAGAGATAGGGATGTGAGAAGTACATCTGTGTCTTGTAAATTTTTACAATTTCCTAAGTTAACATTGACACAACATCTCAGTGAACCAGCTGTGACTACTCTACCCAGGTGACTAGGTACACTATTGTCATATCAGTTATGACCCTACATCATATGTGATGTCACAGGTTCAACTTTCTGCTCTCTTTTAACTGGAACTTAGTGACATTTGAATACATTAGAAATATCCTCATCCCTTTTGCTTGTGAGCTCCATCTTGACCCTAAGTAAATTCACTTTCCTCTTTGTCCTGCAACACATTCTGTTCCATATTCTGTACAAATGCCTCAAGTGCTTGGTTCATCCTGCTTCCTGAGAACTGCTCTTATGTGGCCCCACTACATGGTGTTTCATGTTGCCATCACTGACCTTTAGTGTCCACTGGTTAGAGGTCTAAGTCAGCAAGAAAGGTCAGAATTATATTTAACTGCACGTGGAGATCATCACTTAAGAACTCTGGACTCCTCCTTTAAATGAGACAGCAGACATTTAAGGGTTACTGTATTGGCTAAGGTAATAAATTCTTTTATCAAAAAGAAATTGGGTTGCTACTACACCATGGGGGCAGGGAGAAATACAGTTACAACTCAGAATGTTCTCAGGAGTACTGCTTACTACTCAAAAGCTTATGTAAAATTAATAGAAAATTCAACAATATATTAAGGGCATGGCTGCTAATGGTACAAGCTCTACAGGAATGAAGGCTGCTGTCACCCACCAAGCATAGAATCACAATTATCTTGCATGCTTGCTGAGAGCAAAACAGATATGGACTATGCACTGGAAAAAACTATAAATACCTGCTATGACCATGCGAAGAGTAAAAGAAAAGAAAATATGTGAGTATATCTTATTTGATTTGATGTGAAAATTGTATTCCCTCCTCTCTTTAATTATCAAAATAGAATACCATATAAAGTAATGTTACGTGTGTTTTACCCTGTGTATCTTAATATTTAATTTCAAAATACTTACTATGATAAGAAAATTATGAGTGAAGTAAAAAAAATAATATTCAAAAGTGAACTAATTTGAGTGATTAACTCAACTTTTTTATGAAAATTAGTTTATCATTGATATTAGCAGTAATTGCATTATATTTGATGGACATGATATTTTTGATGTCTGATTAGAAGTTAAATAGAGTTAAAAGGTAATGTATGAATACTGACTTGATACCTTGGACTAAAACTAGATATTTTCGTTCAGTATCAATTTAGATTGGGTCAATGTGTAAGTAGTTTTTTTCATTTTGTACTAGTGCATTATAATTATATGGAATGTTTGGGAATCATTCTGACATAATTATACAAGCATGGAATATAATTTTCCCTAATACATTTCCCAGTACTTTCCCTTTCCTTCTCCTCCTCCCCCCGCCTCTTCTCTTTCCTCTGCTCTACTGATCTTTCTTCTACTTGTCTACCTTATTTTTTTAAATTAATGCTTTATAGATTAACATAAAGTCAAATTTCACTTTGGTATATATTCATATATGTACATAGGATAGTTTGTTTAATTTCATTCCATTATTCCTCCAATTTTTATTCCCTCATCCCTCTCCCTGTGTGTGAACCACACAGCACAAAACAGCCCTCCAAAGGCCCAGGATGTGTGGATGGAAAATATAGGGATAATAAGGTGGGGGGAGACATGAAAGTGGGACCCTGTTGGTGAACCAACCCTGATGGGGTCTAGGTGAACAAAGAGAGGGGCTCTGCATATTTATTATATAGGTTTAAATAGCCAAAGGATTTATTGTGAGAAAACTTCTTCAAGGTAAACAAAAATGAGGTTTGTGAGCAAGGAGACTAATTGGGCTTATATGTGGGATATCTTCTCTACCTCTGGGCAGCTGGTGCCTGACAGCTATGAGCATGCCTATATATCTTCTATCCCTAGGCAGTTGGCATTTGAACTCACAGCTTAGGAACTCACAAATACCATCCCAGGCATGAAATATACTTTATTAACAGTGGCCTCTTGCAATTGGGTGGTCCTCTGAATACCCTGCATGTTATTAAACGTATCAGACCCTTAAATTTCTGAGTCTGGCTTATTTCACTTAGCATAATGTTCTGTACTTCCATTCATTTACCAGAAAATGCCATAATTTTATTTTTCTTGATGACTGATTTGAACTCCTTTATATATACTTCATTTATATACATTATATATACCTTATTTTCTTCATTAATCTATTAATGGGTATTTAGTCTGATTTCATAACTTAGCATTGATATCTACCTATATCCATATAGTATGATAATTTTAGACCTTTTGGATAAATATCAAAAAGTGGAATAGCTATATCTTATGATAGTTCTATTCATAGTTTTTTGAGAAATATCTATGCTGTTTTCCTAATTTGCAGTCACACCAACAATGTATGAGTGTACCTTTTTCCCCATATACTCTCCAGGATTTGTTCTTATTGGTATAAGCAATGACTTCCTTAACAAGACTCCTAAAGCACAAGAAATAATACCAAGAATAAATGAGTGGAACAGCATTAAGTTAAAAAGCTTCTGTTGAATGTGGTGGTGCACACTTTTAATCCCAGTGGCTCAGGAGGCGGAGGCAAATTAGTGAGACCCTGTCTTTAAATGCATAAATAAATAAGACTGGGGAGGTGGTTCAGTGGTTAAGCTAAGAACCACTGGGCTCATTTAATTAAGTATGAAGAGAGAAACTACAAAATGAAAGGAGCTCATATCTGCTACCTGCTACTCAGACAAAGGATTAGTATCCAGAACATCAAAAGAACTGAAATTACTTAACAACAAACAAACAAACAAATTATCTAATTAACAAATGGGCAAAAGAAGTGCACAGACACTTCTTAGTAAATACATATGACCAACACACACACACACACACACACACGCACGCACGCACATGCACACGCGCACAGACACACACATATATTCAGCATCTCTATCAACCAGGGAAATGCAAATCAAAACTACACTGAGATTTCACCTGACTCTAGTATGAGTGGTAATTTTCAAGAACACATATAATAATGTGTCAGTGTTACTGAAAGATTTAGAAGGCATAAGTGTAGCTACAGCCACTGTTCTTGGAAGTCTGTGGTTACTGGAAGATGTTGATAGAAAGACTTATAATGGCATTCAACCGCATATATGGATTCTCCTTTCATTCCAGGATCAGTTTCCAAAGTTGGCAGCTCAGCAGAGGCAGTGACTCTGTGACACTCCTTGTGATCCCTCTTGATTGAGTTCAGCTTTTGCATTAACATTCCCCATAATTCCATGTATACATTTACATACCTCTTAAGCTACCTATACTTCCTAAACTTTTGCTATTAAATACCATATAGTATATTTCATGCATCTATATGACTTACTTCAGATTCTCACTAAAATGTGAAACCTGAAGGGCAGGAATTTTGGCCTTTTTTTTTATCTACTGTGCAATTTCCAGTCCTTAGGAAGGGGCCTGGGACAGTAGTCACACAACATATTATTAAACAGCATTAAATATGCATATGTATATAATGAATCCAATGACTTGTTTTTATTTATTAAAGAATGCACAAAATCTTAATTAGATAACTTACTGAGAAAATACAATTTGTGTCTGAAATCAATAAAAATATAAAACTTTTTAAAAAATCAACTGTGAATGAATAAGCAATTCGAAATCATGAAGAGAACTTTCTTCAAGTGTTTTATATCAGCTTGCTTTATCTTGCTCTCTTCCATTTTTTGTTCTTTCTTTTCTCTTTTCTTCAGTTCTACATATTTGACTTAATATGCACAAAGTAATTTTTAATACTCCTTCTTAAAAAGAGATTAATAAGGCAGATAAGGACTCTGCTTGAATAAAAACAATTTCTTCATCTTGTTGCTACTTAAGATCTCTTCAAAAAGTAACTTAATGATAATTTGACCTTAAAAAATGATTCTATAATTAATGCCAAAAGATGTACCCTAGTTATATTAAGAAAATGACACTCGTGGTCATGGTCCTTCTCCCTAAAACACATTAGCCTGTTTATTTATTAGAAAGGCGTCACATAACTGCCTTTCTAATAAGTAAACAGGCTAATGTGTTTTAAAACTCTCTGACCAGAACACCTTAACTCATCAGGACTAGCAAAAATAAGAAAAGTCTTTGAGAATGCCACAAGGCTAAAGAGAGATTACAACTAAATGTAATGCTGTGTTAATCAAAACTACACTGAGATTTCATAACAGTTAAGACTGTTACGACTAAACACCAGGAACAGGTTACTTACAAGAACAGAACTTTATTTCTTAATGTTTTGGAGCTTAGGAATCTGATATCAGTGTGCCAGCATGTTCTGTGAAGGTAGTTGTCCACTTGGCAGGCTGGTATTCTTGGCTGTATCTTCACAAAGTGTAAAAAGGATGAGAGAGTCCTATTTTTTAATTTTTATTTTCATGGTAGTAGGGGATTGAACCTAGGGGTTCTTCACTGCTGAGCTACATCTCTAGCCTTTATTTATTTGTTTGTTTATTAATTAATTAATCAATTAATTTTGGAGACAATGTCTTCCTAAGATGCCCAGGCTTGCCTATCCTTTCTCCTGCCTCAGCCTCCTGAGTCCCTTGGGTTACAGGCAGGTTCCATTGAGACTGACTTGAGGTCACTTTTTATAAAAGCACTGATTCTATTTATTCAGGTTCCACCTTCATGACCTAATCATGGAAGAGCAAAAATATTAGGTTTAATATTAGGTTTAGGAAGTCAGAATAACATGTATATTTTGGGTAACGTTATTTTTAAAAATTACCAAAAATTAATTTAAACGCTCACACTAACGAAGATATCAACCAATCCATATGTATTTCCCAAGGAATGTTAGGAATTACTAGGACTGAATCCATAATGTTATAGTTTCTTTAATTTGTCATAAATGTTACCTGATACAGACTAAGAATTGCTGATTAACATGCAATTTTATGAAAGTTATTATGATCAAAGATAAAGTACATGAAAGTCATCACATAATTTTTTATGTTTTCTTTTTAAAGTCACATAATCACTACCAAACAATTGACCAATGCTGTGGCATAAATCATACAAAACAAGTGGCTTCATGAATTCCCCTATTAGAAAAGGAAAACAATTAGAAGTCACAGTATTTTGTAAATATAGTGCTTTTTTATTCTAAAAGTAATTGTAACAAAATTTTTTATGCACAAAAGAACAATTTAAAACCCTTAACATGAAAATACACAGTCTTTTGTGACAATTTATTTTAAAAATTGTAAGTTCTATAGATTTTCTTAGAAAGGAAAATATAGCCTGTGTCCAAGCAACCAAATTTATACATTTAATTCACTATAGATCAATAAGAATTTATGAAGTGAAAAAATAAATGGCAATTTAAAAGTCTATAGTAAGTTTCAAAAGATGTCTGATTTTTCATAGAACTATTGAATTTCTAGATGCACTTTTTTCCCAATAAATAAACACTTTTCAACCAGAGGATATTAACTATACAAAGCAATGACAAAAATAAAATACGGCTTAGTAAAACAAGAACATGCATAATCTCATGTAAAATGATACATCGTAAATTTTTGCCATAATTAGTCAAGTGTTTACACAAAAAACCTTTAAAAAGTAAAGACCACCGCCACTTAGTGGTTGCACTGTTATTAAAATCATACTTTGGGTTAGGAATATCAGATATACATCCATTTTAATCAAGCATGATAAAAAATTGGAATCATAATTTTTTCTGAAAGATCATACTTAATTTCATTCTAGAAAAAAATGTTTTCTCAGAAGTGCAGATAAAAATATCTAAAGTATAATTTCTATTTTCTCATCTTTGAATTTTCTTTATGTTTTAATAGGTTTGTACAAATGTTGGCAACAGCTTTAGCTGATACTAAAATAGGTGTAGATGGTCTTTCATGTGGATTGCTGTAATATATCTCTGGTATGTTGGAGCTAATACACTCCAGCAATATTTAAAACAACTTTATAATTGCTCATCTAGATAATAGCATTATTTCAGCACAAAATTTCCTGCTGACAGAGCTTAAATGAGTATGTTAGCCAAAGTTTATCTTCTCCACTGAAAGTGTAAAATCTTCATGCATGCTTAATCAGTTAATGGTTTTATAGGATATCTAAAATGATATACAAGTTTTAGATGCATTTTATATACCTGTGTCTATTTTCAAGTATAGTTGTGCTCTAAATTAAGGATCTTACAGTGTGCATGAACCTAGAGATGAATAAGGTCAAGAAAATAAAATTTAATCAGAGTTGGTATGGATTCAAAGGGACTTCACTAAATTATGTGAAATTCACCCAGTGATTTTTCAATAAATCAAATAGGGAGAATATGTTTTCCAAGTTCATTTTAATATAGGTAAACATAGCTATAAGGAGGAGAAAAACTTGAAAATTCAAGGGCTATCTCAAAAACTATGTAGCAAAACCTACAAAGTATATCTTAATTTCTTTATTAAATTATTAATAAATTAGTCCAATTATTTTCTAATCTCATTCTAATTCTTAATGTTTTAGTCCTACTGTGTAAAAGCAAGATTATTGTTTTGTATGCTATGAAAAAGACAAACTATGTTTTGGATCCTTGTGCATCAAAATCCAGTGAAATTCATCCTTTGTAGGCTTCCATACTTGCAGGTGTCTAAACAAGACTCTTATAGGGGCCTCCTCATGTTACCTTGACTCAAGAGACTTGCTCCATTTGATCAATAAAATGAAGGAATGTCACTGAGTTAGCAATTGTTAAATCTTTCTTCAAGATGAACACAAAAGAAGCATGAGATCTATAAAAAATGAGGAAACAATGTGAGCTAAGGTGAATAATACTATTGTGTTTAAGGCAAGGCAAAAGTACATACAGCAGCAAAAATAACAATGCAATGTATCATAACACAGAAAATATTGTGCTAAGAAATTGCTCTTTTGCTTTATAAATCAGTCTTCCATAGAAACAAACTGAAAGGCAATCTAGTTAAGCAGAAGCAGAATTTTTGAAACAATACAATAAATGCATGCGAAATAACCAGGAGCTAAATGAGATCTAGAATATATCATCTCAAATATTAAGAACTCTTGGAATTAGAGCTGCTGCTGCCAGTAGTTCTCCAAGATATTCAGTCATCTTCACTGTTGACCTAGTCATTTTTTGCTTCTTTGGGTACATCCTCTTCCTGAATTTGGACTCTCAGGCCAGCCATTAGTAACCACCAACTATGTAGAATCTTTGTGTTGCTTTTTTAACAATTAAAAATCAGACAGAATAACGATTTCCCTAGCTTCAGATTCCTGCACACAGCTTACATAGAAAAGAGTGAGGAGAGAATATGCATCTTTTCACCTGATACATGAAGTTACAAGATCCTCCCCCAAACATACAGGTGTTCAGAGGTGTTTTACCCAGATATTTCTGATTGATATTTTAGTTCACTACTCGGGCTGTTCCACATGTGAAAGCATATTGCATGCCACAAATTCATTTAAAGAAACAAATACTGATTATATATATTTTTTTAAAAAGTATTTATTTTTTAGTTGTAGGTGGACACAATACCTTTATTTTATTTTTATGTGGTGATGATGATTGAACCCAGTGCCTCACACATGCTAGGTGAGCATTCTACCACTGAGCCACAACCCCAGCCCTGATTATCAATCCTAATGAAAATGTCCTAGAAGATGCTGCACAAGAAAAAAAAATGTATTCCTTTGTTGTTCTTGTTTATTTCAGTATAAAATATATTTCTTTGAATGTGATCAAACAATAAATTAACCATTTATTATTAAAAAATCTATTCTTCAAAACAGCTTAATCAGCATTTTTTGCTATATGAATTATATGATAGTGATCACATTGAACATATGATATCTATTTGTAAAACAATAACACCAATTTATATAAAGAAAACAAGGAATGTGCTGAAGAAATCAATAAAGTTCTGAAATTCCTGGCAGAGAGATTTAAATTTCAGACTTTCACTCAGGTTAAAAAAAATCCTCATCAGCAAATCGAAAAACAAGCAAAAGATTGCAGGTTTATCTTTCTAATTCTCAGTTGTTAGAGACTGAGAAGGAACATTTTGTTTTGCTTGTTTCCTTGATTTTGAATGTTAACTTTGTGCTAAATTTTAAACAAATTGCTAAGAATAGAGTTAGTCTAATACTTTAAGCTGTATTCAAGCCAATGTAGCTAAAATATTCACGTGTTCAGAGATAGGAATGATTATCTGAGGAAATGTGGTAAAAGAAGAATAAATCTAAAATTTTATATTTTACACACACAAAAATATTGTTTACATTCATCTTCTTAAGTAAAAATATACTTTATCTTTCACATCTTCATCTATAGAATTTGGTCTTTGTTTGAGACTCTAGAATCTATTGAATTTAGTGCACAGTCAAGTTACCTGGCTAATAATTATTCAGCTTTGAATTGGCCACTCAGGTTGGAGAATATTTAGCCAAGTTTTCTATTTCTTCTTTCCACACTACTACGTAGATTTAAAGATTGAAAATCTCCTCTATGAAATCTCTGTCTGGACTGTGACATGTTTAACTTTTCCATTTCTTGTACACATATTGAAAAGGGAGTTCTTGCTCTCTTGCCTAATCCAAGGTGGTGTGATAAACGCAGATTTATGACTTTAATCTGCTTGCACAGAAATTGTAAGATCACATTTCACTCATATTGAAAAACTGAATTAATAAAGGCATTTATTCATAAAAGCCTTTGGCCCCCAAACTTGATAGACCTCTAAAAGTGTAACCTTAATGGATATGTGATCTTTAGATAATCTCACTAACAAAATTATAAAATAATTAAAATTCAGTAATATATATTTTCAAAAACACTGGTTCTCTTCTTTGTCTTCCTTGAAGTGCAAAAAGAAAGCTTTGAAGCTGAACAAAAAGAAATAACCACTAATGCAGATAACATTTTCTAGAATTTTCAAAGAAATCTTGGTGCTGCAAATAGAAATGGCAAATTCTCTTTAAAACCTATGGCCTGCCTTTATTCATCCAGAGACTTCTAACATCATCTTGGCTCTCTTCCTCAAAAGCTCCATTCAAGCATCTGGATCTATTTAGACTCTCTTAGTCTCTTTAGTTTAACTAGGTCCTTTCTATTTATCCTTGTAAATTAAATCCAGGCACTGATTCTACCTGAAAGAAAATGGTCTTTCTGATTACTTTAGTTTAAATAGAGTTAGATATTCTTCTTATCAGATCCTTGTTGAATACTTTTAGGATTTCAATTCAGATTTACAGATTAATATGTAATAAAAGTTCCTAAGAGAACTATGTCATGTGTGGCAACACATAAAGATAATAAATCAATGGGCTGTGGTTGTGGCTCAGTGGTAGAACTCTCACCTAGCATACTTGAGGCACTGGATTTGGTCATCAGCACCACATAAAAATAAAATAAAGGTATTGTGTCCACCTGCAATTAAAAAATATTTTTTAAAAAGATGACAAGTCAAGCAAATAACTGCTGTAACACAGTTATTATGTCCATCTCTCTTGATAAATACAAATCCAAAGACTTTAACACTAGATTAAATTTAATTCCAAGTTCCAGCCCCCTCTCTCTTGACCTTGTTTTCTTCCTTCTCTGCAGAGCCCTAGTATGCTATTGAGTTGTTCAGTAGCCAGCTTCTCAACTACTGTCAGTCTGTGTGGGTACATGAGTAGCACAGTTTGCCTTTGGGAGAACTGAAGCAGAGGAAAATGTATGCCTGTTCATATTCTTAGGAGTGTTTGAAAACATTTTAGAATCATGGATACCCAGCACTTTAGATGGAAGCATGTTGGCAGACACATCATGCCATCAGACTGTTAGCTGCGGAGGTGCAGTATTTGATGGAGGAAGACCACGTGAAGAGGGCTTCTCTGGCATGCCAACCAACTCAGGCTCTTGCCTTGCCTTACGGTGCTCTGTCGTACATTTTCTGTGGAGTTTGAGGCTATGTTTTATTTCTCTTCATATGTCCAATATTACTTGATGATAAATAATTTGGTTTTGTTTGTTGTGTTGCATGAGTTTAAAACCAGAGATATAATGTAATTGAGACCAAGACCATTTAGCTAGTGAATTTCAAACATAATTGAAATTCAGACTTCAAGATCAGAAGTTTATGGTTCCAAAGCCCCAGTCAATTATTGTTTCATTTCATGTGGACCTCTTCACACTAATGCATATAAAGGCAGAACTATACACAGCACTAAGCACCAGGAGCCTGACCTGTGCTGATGGACAGATTAAAGAGGCTTGACAAAATAAGGTATCATTTCCTGGTATTTATTTAGAATATTATATATATAATACAATCTTATAATATATGATTGTATTATATATATTATGTGTATATATATATATATATATATATATGATTGTAGTTCAAAAGAAAAAATTAATTGAGATAATAAAATAAATTTAATTGAGATAATAAAATAAGTTTATGGAATATTAATTCTTTTTATCTGCAAAGCTTTCTCAAGTTTCAATTGGAACATACAAAAATTAAAATATTTATATATTATTTTGAAGGTTAAATCTTAGGTAAACCAATTCAATATATTCTTAATATATTCAATATATCAATATATATATAACATCAGTTTACATAGGTTTTAATATATGAGTTTGAATAGATTTAAAGAATAGGTTTAACTAAGGTGTGTGTGTGTGTGTGTGTGTGTGTGTGTGTGTGTATATATATATATATATATATATTGTATACAATTGTATCAGGAGCCAATCTAACAAAATAAATCTTTTAAGGGTTCATTTGGGCTCAAAATTGCTCTCACTTTCTCTCACCTCTCTTTTAAATCTTTCCTTCCTCCCCTTCTCTCTTCTCTTCTTTTTTCTCCTCTCTTCTTTCTCTTTTCTATTTTTCTGGATAAAAGCCCCAAACAAATAATTGGGCCAAACACAGAACTTTTTTTTCAAATTATAGTGAAAAATATCATTTTTATAGAGACAAAACAGTGAACTGTTTAACAGAACAGAATTTAATGTAGAGGGAAGGGAATGACTCACCCCTTGTCATAAGGAGTCCTATTTGTTCCTATTTACAGCATCAGGGAAGGGAAAGATGTACCTAATATGCAAATAAATTATCCAGGTGCAGAGTGTGCTTGCAAAAAGATAAGCTGGGTAGTTCCTGAATAATTACAGTAATTCAGGACATGCAAATATATCCCATGGACCAATGAAACATAAATAGGTATAATAGAAATGGAACAATTAAGAAAATATGCCTTTAGGCTAAATAGCACTACACATTCCAAACACAGGAATATAATTCACAGGACAAAACCAAGTACAATGTGCTTATTGGATTAATATTTTTTATCATATCTCAAAGTCAGTTATGTGCTCAAGTAAAGCTATTTCTGAGGTAGAAAAATTACAAATGCTCCATTCAAGAATGTGATTTTATTAATGTTATTAACTTAAGCCAATTATTGAATATTTGTTTTAATTTCCTTGGGAAATAGTGATAATCTACTAAAGCAGACTGGATAAAGTTCATAAACATTGAAATAAAGTAGACTAGCATTTCATTTCATGAGCCTTACACTACACTAATGATTAGTAAGCTACTTTTGCAAAGCTAATATTTAAGGTGGCAGGGTAAACTGACAATTAAACCATATATCTTTAGTTTTGTGCTCTGTTCTGAAGCTTATCAGCTGGTATCCATATACATTTTATTTATTTATTTTATTTATTTATTTAGATCAAACATAGTTTATACTATGCATCTCCTAAAATTCTTCTTCTTACTACTATCATGTAAATTGTTTTAATGTAATTTAAAGTGTTTAATTTTTTCTTTCAAATAAAAGCATAATAGTGCCCCCTTGATAACATACATTTAGGTTTCTTCTACCTACAAATAAATAACTAATTGTTCTCACAGCAATATAGAAATAATTATTGCCAAATATTTAGGATCCTGTCTTCTCCATCACACAGGAGAACAGAATAGAAAGCCTGACATAGTAGGCAGGTCCTGTGAATCAGAGAGAAAGGTCACAACCATAAGGATGTGGGGCTTTCAAGCCGAATAATTAATAAAAAGTTTTACTCTCTCCTGGTGGGATGACTGTCTAAAATATATCCACATTATGATATGATAGAAGCTATACACCAGCCTTCTTTTTATCAGTTGATTATCTTTTATTCAGGAAGAATCTGTTCGTCTCCTAGAATAACCCATGTATTGATGTCCAGTCCTAATCCTAGGGTTGCATGAAATTTATTATGATAAGTAGTCGGGTTTTGGCCAATTTCCATGAATCCTGACATTTTGTAGTTCAGTCTTTTGATATTTAGCCTAAAATAAATAGACCTTAACTTGTGTTTGGTCATTATCACCATCAGCATTTGCGATGTTTTAACTCTCACCATGTGCATACTAAAAGATGTTAATAAGATGCAAAAAAGTCAAGCATTCGGTCATTTCCTTCCAGGATCACCCGATATTATATGGAAATAAAATACACAAGAAAAAAGTTAGCATAATATTTAGAACTTGGAAAAATGACCAATAGAAAGAGGAAAAATGAGCATCTCTTAGGTAATTTATAGAGACTAAAGAAATATACAAATTAATAAACTATCAATTAATGTCATCTCTTTTCTCTATAGAAAGCTATAAGCAACAATGTACTCAGACAGATCATGCTTACTCTTGGAAGCTTATTATTAAATTTTCAGGTAGTTTATAATTAGCTGTGACAAGTGTACTTACACTGTGGGAATCAACAAATAAAATTAAGGTCTTCTCCACCATAAGAAGACTAATTGTTAAACATTTAGCAATGTATTCATGAGTAAAATCCGAATCAGAATATTTGTAAATTGATTATAAAATTCATCAGTTCTTTTTTAATCCTCAAGCTTGAATCCATGATTGAAGATGTGTATTTAAATAATCTATGTAAGTTTCATGAGAATGAGGAGTAATTCAGGCTTTCTTTACTGGGTCAATGATATTTAAATTAAAATTTATGTCCATTAGATACTGTAAGATGGGGAATGATGTTTACATAGAATGAAAATGTAAATCTCCTACAAGTTTATTTATATCATATTAACATATATGATATAAATATATTAAGATATAAATATTAATAATAATTATTTTTAACCTAGATAAATATTGCTCATAATTGACTGTGATAAAGTTTTTGATGTTCATTATGTAATAATGGTAATATGATGTGCTTTTCTGCCAGGACAGAGTTTTGAGAAAATTTTGAGAGATCAAATATAGCATTTAATGTAATTGAATTGATTTTGAAGACTTTCCTTGAAATTCCTTGGCATGACTAAAGGTAAACATGAGGAGTAGATATGACCCTTAAAATTTTATATCTACCCTAGGACGTGGTACTGTAATTCCACCAGTCTAGCCACAGTAGCACTCCAGAGTTGGTGCTGCTGCCAACCTTGCCAAGCAGAGCATGCACTGACTCAGTCCATTGACTACAGGCTGCAGTGACAGCTGTCAGACTTTGGGTATTTTCAGTTCAGCAGGGCAGAGCTTGTGACAGGCAGGGAATAACTAATTCATCTCAGCATTATGGTACAGTCCTCTCAAATGAAAAGTAGGCCCATTTTTACTGATTATGCTTTCCTTAGTAGGATCTTTAGAATGATATGTCTAGTTTTGACAGTTATCCCAAAGTTACTCAGAAATATCTACATAATATTAACTATATTGTCTTCCTAATATCCACAATGGCCATACCTTGAACTATTATTTGTAATATGGGTATTTACTCTGGAAAATATACCAGTTGTAGGTCAATAATGGAAAACAGAGAATAAAGATAGAATTTCTGTTTAGAATTCACAAGAGTTTGCAATGGTTACTGATTAATAATAAGATTTGGATAATCAAACAAATAATAAAAAGAAAATTTGATAGCACAGTTTGAAGATGTTATTTGAGACTGTTTATGTAAACCATCCAATATTAATTATTCAATTAAAAAAAATATTTAGAAATAAAAATGTCACCATTGAGGCAAGATATATGAAACAATCCTATAAATTTACACAAATTATGTTTTCTTCACTTTTAAGATGATTCTCTAAATCCCTATCAGTTTTCATCACCACCCCCTTTTTAATAAACTTTAATACATCTTAAATAACTCATAAATTGAGAATTCTATGCTTTGTAGTCCAATAGAGATTTAAATACTTGGTTTTTATACATTTGAGGTTTTTGTACCAGTCCAGAACATGCCTGCTTTCTTAGCTATAGAGTCACATATTTATCAATAAATTATCATCTCATATGTGAAGGCCTCTAGCATATACTTTTTCACTTCATGATTGTGTATTCCATATTCCTTTGTCATGGTTCAGTATTTGAGTTGGGAGCTTCAAAGGAAATGCTAAACAAATCTGAAGAACTATATACACATAATTACAAGAGAGTAAATAACAGATAAAAACCATACAAGCAGCAAATTATAGCATTCTTTTAATTTTAAAAAATAATTTCAGAGTGCCTGATTGAGCACGTAGGTTGCTTGGTGCTTTGTTCCTCAGCCACCTCCACCAACCTGACATCTGGGCCTTTTTGATGATAAGGCCTCTCATGAATTTCTCTTGCTCTCCAATTTGGTGAGCTTGAGGCCAAGAGTGAAGAAACTGTCTTGAAGCTTGTTTAAAGGAAACCCACAAAAAGCTTTCAGAGAGCACTGCCTCAGTGATGGAAGTACACCTTCCTGCTGTGACAGCCTCTGAAATGAGCCTTCTCCTCTTTTATTAAAAGAAGTTATGAGAAGGGGTCCAGCAGCCCGCCTGCGAGGTAGACAGATCACCCCAATTGGAGGAGGGGCACAACCGCCGCCTGCGCCTGCATGGTAGGAAGACCTGCGACCTGGAGAACAGGCCCAGCAGCTCGCCTGCACGATAGACAGTCCTCCCCAGTTGGAGGAGCCCAGCTTCCCACCAGTGCGGTAGACAGACCACTCCAACTGGAGGAGGGGCCCTGCTGCCCGCCAGTGAGGTCACCTAACCGAGCTATTGACAAACATAAGGTATCCACAACACCCCCACCTCATCAAACACCTTATGAGAAAAACTGATGGAACTCATCTTGGAAAATCCAACCAACCCTTAAAACCCAACAACTGATTGGCTGGCACCGCTACCAGTGTGGTTCTGCAGAGGATCAGGTACCTGGTTTACATCTCAGAAAATAAGAGTAGAGAGGCGACAGGTGGAAGCTCAAGTCCTCTCACACTGACTACCACCACCATCCTGAACCCAGAGACTCAAGCTAGGAATAGGCAATGCCACCAACTGGAAGAAATGAAAACAGAGTTCTGAGAGACATTATTTTTTCTTTCTTTTTCTCTCTTCTCACTCTCTTTTCAGCCATTCACCCAGTCTCCTCAACCCTTCCCCCTCAGGTCTTCACAACCTCAACATATGTGAAACCAAAAATTGTGCACGAAAAAGGTCTTTAACAACTGAATTACCAGAATAATATACTATAGAGGAATTGCATATGCCCCACCTCCCTTCCCTGTTTTTATTTCTTTTCTTTTTTCTCGTATTTTCATTTTCCCACTCTCTTTTTCTCTTCCTTTCCTTGTTATTTGTTTTCCTCCCTCTTACTCCCTCTATCCCACTTGCAACCCCCTAAATTTTACGATTCAAAAGTAGGCTAATCTTATAAATACAGATAGGAATTTGAATCTATACATTCTTCCATAAATTACCCATCTATCTGTTAGAGCTCTCCAAAGTTACTAAGTTAGATTAACCCCATACCCTCACTCCTTTCCCCATAAACATAACATCCTACACCTGAAATTCAGTTTTCTTCAAGCTACCAGAAACGGTATGCCTTTCATGAAACTAATGACTATATTTGTAAATGATAATCGAAACCAACATTTGTAGACATAGAGTCTAGCTATAAATGTAGTAATAAGGAAAACGTGTGCTTAGATGATGTACTATTGATATTGAGATCTTTTAACATTGTCTTTCTCCACAAAAGGGAGACTTTGCAACTATACGAGAGCAATATAAATATATAGGGGGAAAATTCAATAACACAACAGTTTCACCAAGCAGAAAGAAAGGCGAGCAGTATGAAAAGACAAGGAAAGAAAGGACCACAAGCAATGCAGGTCAACTCAACTTTAGAAGAGGTAATATCTACAGCAGATGGAATGTCAGATAAAGAATTCAGGATATACATGCTTCAGATGATCTGGATTCTCAAGGAAGACATTTGACAGCAAAATCAGACAATGAAAGATCACTTCAACAATAAATTACATAAACAAATCCAAGAAGCAAAAGATCAACTACACAGGGAGATAGAGGTTATAAAAAACAAACAGAAATCCTAGAAATGCAGGAAGCAATAAACCAAATTAATAACTCAAATGAGAATACTACCAGCAGAGTAGAACACTTAGAAGATAGAACACCAGACAATGAAGACAAAGTATTTCAACTTGAAAAGAACATAGACAGCTCAGCGAGACTGTTAAGAAACCATGAGCAGAACATCCAAGAAATATGGGATAATATAAAGAGACCAAACTTAAGAGTCATTGGGATACAGGAAGGTATAAAGGTCCAAACCAAAGGAATGAGCAATCTATTCAACGAAGTAATATGAGAAAACTTCCCAGACTTGAGAATGAGACAGAATCCCAAATCCTAGAAGCCTACAGGATGGCGAATGTGCAAAATCACAAGAGATCCACACCTAGACACATGATAATGAAGATGCCCAACATACAGAATAAGGAGAGAATTCTAAAAGCTACAAGAGGAAGGAAGTAGATTACATTTAGGGGTAAACCAATCAGGATAACAGCTGATCTTTCAACACAGACTCTGAAAGCTAGAAGATCCTGGAACAACATATTTCAAATGCTGAAAGAAAATGGGTTCCAACCAAGAATTGTGTATCCAGGGAAATTAAGCTTCAGGATGGAGGATGAAATTAAAACCTTCCACGATAAACAAAAGTTAAAAGAATTTGCAGCTAGAAAACCATCTCTTCAAAACATCCTTGGCAAAACATTACAGGAAGAGGAAATGGAAAATAACAATGAAAACCAACAGTGGGAGGTAGTACAGTAAAGGGGGGAAAATAATCAAAGAGGAAAACAAACCATGTTTACTAACATAAATAAATAAATATGGCTGGAAGAACAATCCATATCTCAATAATAACCCTAAATGTTAATGGCTTAAACTCACCAATTAAGAGGCACAGGCTAGTAGAATGGATCAAAAAAAAAAAAAAAAAAGATCCAACAATATGCTGCCTACAGGAGACGCATTTGATAGGAAAAGACATACATAGACTGAAGGTGAAAGGTTGGGAAAAATCATATCACTCATATGGACTTCAGAAACAAGCAGGAGTGTCCATACTCATATCAAATAAAATAGATTTCAAGCCAAAGTTAATCAAAAGGGATAAAGAGGGACACTACACACTCCTCAAGGTAACCATATACCAACAAGACATAACAATTATAAATATATATGTCCCAAACAACGGTGCAGCTATGTTCATCAAACAAACTCTTCTCAAGTTCAAGAGTCTAATAGATCACCATACAATAATTATGGGAGACTTCAACACACCTCTCTCACCACTGGACAGATCTTCCAAACAAAAGTTGAATAACGAATCTATAAATCTCAATAATACAATTAATAAACTAGGCTTAATTGATATATATAGAATATACCACCCAACATCAAGCAGTTACACTTTTTTCTCAGAAGCACATGGATCCTTCTCAAAAATAGATAATATATTATATCACAGGGCAACTCTTAGAAATTATAAAGGAGTAGAGATAATACCATGCATCCTATCTGATCATAATGGGATGAAACTTGAAATCAACGATAAAAGAAGGAAGGAAAAATCATGCATCACTTGGAGAATGAACAATAGGTTACTGAGTGATCAATGGGTTATAGAAGACATCAAGGAGGAAATTAAAAAATTCTTAGAGATAAATGAAAACACAGACAAAACATATCAGAATCTATGGGACACAATGTAAGCAGTTCTAAGTGGAAAATTGATTGCTTGGAGTTCATTCCTTAAAAAAAGAAAAAACCAACAAATGAATGATCTCACACTTCATCTCAAAATCCTAGAAAAAGAAGAGCAAAACAATAGCAAAAGAAGTATAAGGCAAGAAATAATTAAAATCAGAGCTGAAATCAATGAAATCAAAACAAAAGAAACAATTGAAAAAATTGACAAAACTAAAAGTTGGTTCTTTGAAAAAATAAATATTGACAGACCCTTAGCCATGCTAATGAAGAGAAGAAGAGAGAGAACTCAAATTACTAGCATACGGGATGAAAAAGGCAATATCACAACAGACACTTCAGAAATACAGAAGAAAATGAGAAATTATTTTGAATCCTTATACTCCAATAAAATAGAAGATAGTGAAGGCATTGATAAATTTCTTAAGTCATATGATCTGCCCAGATTGAGTCAGGAGGATATACACAACCTAAACAGACCAATATCAATTGAGGAAATAGAAGAAGCCATCAAAAGACTACCAACTAAGAAAAGCCCAGGACCGGATGGGTATACAGCAGAGTTTTACAAAACCTTTAAAGAAGAACTCATACCAATACTTTTCAAGCAATCTCAGGATATAGAAAAAGAGGGAGAACTTCCAAATTCATTCTATGAGGCCAACATCACCCTGATTCCTAAACCAGACAAAGACACTTCAAAGAAAGAAAACTACAGACCAATATCCCTAATGAACCTAGATGCAAAAATCCTCAATAAAATTCTGGCGAATCAGATACAAAAACATATCAAAAAAATTGTGCACCATGATCAAGTAGGATTCATCCCTGGGATGCAAGTCTGGTTCAATATATGGAAATCAATAAATGTTATTCACCACATCAATAGACTTAAAAATAAGAACCATATGATCATCTTGATAGATGCAGAAAAAGCATTTGACAAAGTACAGCATCCCTTTATGTTCAAAACTCTAGAAAAACTAGGGATAACAGGAACATACCTCAATATTGTAAAAGCTATTTATGCTAAGCCTCAAGCTAGCATCACTCTGAATGGATAAAAATTGAAGGCATTCCCTCTAAAATTTGGAACAAGACAGGGATGCCCTCTCACACCACTTCTGTTCAACATAGTTCTCAAAACACTGGCCAGAGCAATTAGACAGATGAAAGAAATTAAAGGCATAAAAATATAAAAAGAAGAACTTAAATTATCACTATCTGAGGATGACAAGGTTCTATACCTAGAAGACCCAAAAGGGTCTACAAAGAAACTATTAGAGCTAATAAATGAATTCAGCAATGTGGCAGGATATAAAATCAACATGCATAAATCAAAGGCATTCCTGTATATTAGCGACAAATCTTCTGAAATGGAAATAAGGACAACCACTCCATTCACAATATCCTCAAAAAAAATAAATAAATAAAATACTTGGGAATCCGCCTAACAAAAGAGGTGAAAGACTTATACAATGAAAACTACAGAAACCTAAAGAGAGAAATAGAAGAAGATCTTAGAAGATGGAATAATATACCCTGTTCATGAATAGGCAGAACTAACATCGACAAAATGGTGATATTACCAAAAATTCTCTATAGGTTTAATGCAATGCCAAGCAAAATCCCAACGGCATTTCTTGTAGAAATAGATAAAGCAATCATGAAATTCATATGGAAAAATAAAAGACCCAGAATAGCAAAAACAATCCTAAACAGGAAGTGTGAATCAGGCGGGATAGCGATACCAGACTTCAAACTATACTACAGAGAAATAGTAACAAAAACAGCATGGTACTGGTACCAAAACAGGCGAGTGGACCAATGGTACAGAATACAGGACATAGAGAACAATCCACAAAATTACAACTACCTTACATTTGATAAAGGGGCTAAAAGCATGCAATGGAGGAAGGATAGCATCTTCAACAAATGGTGCTGGGAAAACTGGAAATCCATATGCAACAAAATGAAACTGAATCCCTTTCTCTCACCATGCACAAAAGTTAACTCAAAATGGATCAAGGAGCTTGATATCAAATTAGAGAAACTGCATCTGATAGAAGACAAAGTTGGCTCCCATCTACATATTGTGGGGTAGGGCTCCAAATTCCTTAATAGGACACCCATAGCACAAGAGTTAAAAACAAGAATCAACAAATGGGACTTACTCAAACTAAAAAGTTTTTTCTCAGCAAGAGAAACAATAAGAGAGGTAAATAGGGAGCTGCTGGGAGCCATCAGCCAAGTAGGTATGACAAATTCCTTGCCAGCTTACTCCCATGCTGTCTAGTGGAAGGACTTCTGAAAGGTGACCTTGCTCAAGGACCAGGGCAGGATCCGTGTTTAGGGTGTTCCCCCTTTAGAATAGGGCAGTTTAGCATAATAGGAGAGTAGGGTGTTTCCCCTTTAGAATAGGGCGGTTTAGTAATAGGAGATTAGGGTGTTCCTCTTTTGGAATAGGGCGTATCCTGCTGCTGAGTTCCTCTTGAGTGCTTAGGGTCAGACAGTATTTTTTGAGAGACAGAAGCCCATGCGGTGTGGATTTGGGTGTGGATTTGGGCAGAGTGAATTTGGGCAGAGAACGTGGATTCCCCCAGAACGTGTTTGTAGACGGCCGGTGTGAGTTCGGGAATAAAGAATTGCTGTTTGAATCTACAAGCTGTGTGGAGACTCGTGATTTGTGCCCAGCCAGAGACTGCGGCATCTGGTGGCAATTTGAAATAAAAACAAAATAAATCACAACAAGAACACATTGTTTTTTGAAATGGTCGCCCATTCTTTCGCTCTCCTTCAGGTGCGAGCAATTTCACTTACCCCCAAGCTTCAGATGTTCCACGTACGAGCCACCAAATGCCACAGTCTCTGGCTGGGCACAAATCACGAGTCTCCACACAACTTGTAGATTCAAACAGCAATTCTTTATTCCCGAACTCACACCGGCCGTCTACAAACACGTTCTGGGGGAATCCACGTTCTCTGCCCAAATTCACTCTGCCCAAATCCACACCCAAATCCACACCGCATGGGCTTCTGTCTCTCAAAAAATACTGTCTGACCCTAAGCACTCAAGAGGAACTCAGCAGCAGGATACGCCCTATTCCAAAAGAGGAACACCCTAATCTCCTATTACTAAACCGCCCTATTCTAAAGGGGAAACACCCTACTCTCCTATTATGCTAAACTGCCCTATTCTAAAGGGGGAACACCCTAAACACGGATCCTGCCCTGGTCCTTGAGCAAGGTCACCTTTCAGAAGTCCTTCCACTAGACAGCATGGGAGTAAGCTGGCAAGGAATTTGTCATACCTACTTGGCTGATGGCTCCCAGCAGGGAGCCTACATCCTGGGAACAAATTTTTACTCCTCACACTTCAGATAGAGCCCTAATATCCAGAGTATACAAAGAACTCAAAAAATTAAACAATAAGAAAACAAATAACCCAATCAACAAATGGGCCAAGGACCTGAACAGACACTTCTCAGAGGAGGACATACAATCAATCAACAAGTACATGAAAAAATGCTCACCATCTCTAGCAGTCAAAGAAATGCAAATCAAAACCACCCTAAGATACCATCTCACTCCAGGAAGATTGGCAGACATTATGAAGTCAAACAACAACAAGTGCTGGTGAGGATGTGGCAAAAGGGTACACTTGTACATTGCTGGTGGGACTGCAAATTGGCGTGGCCAATTTGGAAAGCAGTATGAAGATTTCTTGGAAAGCTGGGAATGGAACCACCATTTGACCCAGCTATTCCCCTTCTCGGTCTATTCCCTAAAGACCTAAAAAGAGCATACTACAGGAACACTGCTACATCGATGTTCATAGCAGCACAATTCACAATAGCTAGACTGTGGAACCAACCTAGATGCCTTTCAATAGATGAATGGATAAAAAAAAAATGTGGCATTTATACACAATGGAGTATTACTCTGCATTAAAAAATGACAAAATCATGGAATTTGTAGGGAAATGAATGGCATTAGAGCAGATTATGCTAAATGAAGCTAGCCAATCCTTAAAAAACAAATGCCAAATGTCTCCTTTGATATAAGGAGAGCAACTAAGAACAGAATAGGGAGGAAGAACATGAGAAGAGGATTAATATTAAACAGGAAAGAGAGGTGGGAGGGAAAGGGAGAGAGAAGGGTAATTGCACAGAAATGGAAGGAGAACCTCATTGTTATACAAAATTACATACAAGAGGAAGTGAGGGGAAAGGGAAAAAACAAGGGGAAGAAATCAATTACAGTAGATGGGGTAGAGAGAGAAGATGGGAGGGGAGGGGGGATAGTAGAGGATAGGAAAGGCAGCAGAATACAACAGACACTAGTATGGCAATATGTAAAACAATGGATGTGTAACTGATGTGATTCTGCAATCTGTATACGGGGTAAAAATGGGAGTTCATAACCCACTTGAATCAAATGTGTGAAATATGATATGTCAAGAACTATGTAATGTTTTGAACAACCAACAATAAAAATTTTTAAAAATTAAAATAAATAAATAAAAAATATTTTCAAACAGTAAAAAAAGTTTAAAAATACCATTTCCACATTGATACATATATACACCCTTTGTATTAGTGAAACTACACATGCTTTCAGAGTTGCCTGATTTGTTATAGAATTTTAAAATTAATATGTAATTATTGAAATATGCTCAAAATTAAACAAAGCAGTGCTGATGCTTATAGATTGATTTAATTTTTTGTGTTAGTATGGAAAAAATTTCTTATTTAAAGTCAATGGTTCCTCATACTGAATTTTATCAGTTTTAGTTGTAATTTTCATTCATCTTATGCATGCTACTCTACTCATCCCTCTGCAATGTCCCCACCTCTTTTCATTTTTCAATTCCTTTCTTGGTCATTCAGGTCCTGGTGGCTTCATCAGTTCTGACCCTCAATTCCATCTTCCTGGGTGTGTAGTAATATAAAACTTGTGTTGCTTTGTCCAGTTCCTATTTGTAATCTGTGTGTGTGTCAAGTGAGGAAAACACCCCACAAACAAAGGAAGCTCACAAAATGTCAGTTTATTACTTAGCCCCTACAATCCTGGTAACCTATACTGCAATCGTGTTTTTAAAACTATATATATATATCTCTTGGTTTTCTAGTTGTTCTTGATTTGCTGGAAGTGAATGCATCTTATCCAGAATTAGAATCTGAAGGATATTTCAAAGAAAAAATGATTGCATTTTCTATACAAGTAAAAATGTAAAATTTAGAATAAAACCTCTCTGTATAGGAATAATTTTCTCAGTGGTAAAAGAAATTGAAATATTTAAAATTTTATCTGTTTATTATAATTGTTGGAAATTTATATTTTTTCACACTACTTTCTTATTATTTTCTTTTTTGAGACCTAAAAATAGCATATAGAAATAACTAGGCCCAGGCATACACACACCCTTGCAGCAGACTCCCCTTCTACAAACATGGTGACTGGATAGGGCCTAGAGGTAGTCACCTGCCATAGTACCACCCACCACAGTACTTTGTTTCCAAACTGGCTCCCCACTGTCTCTGTGTTGCCCACAATCATTGCCCCAAGCTACAAGAGAAAAGTATAAGATTATGTATAGGGAAAATCTAATTTGGATCTCAGAGGTTATCTTAATCCAGACCCTCAAAGCTAGGAGGTCATAGAAAAATATGCAACTAACTCCATCATTGCCAGTTAGGGTCATAGTTGCTTCCATCTAGAAACACCAACCAAGGCCTGGAAGACCATCATCAAGTTGCCTTTAGGCTTGGTTATACCTGAGGTCTTCCTGCTAGGTTTGCCAATAGCCATCATCTTGCAACAGGCTGGAGAGAGCTGTGCACAAATATAGATGGGACAGGCTATTGTGGGAAATCAAAGACAATAGGCTTACAGGATATTAAATGTACAAAATTACAACAGACCCACACCAAGGCACATTATACTGAAAATGCAAAGCCTACAGCATAATAATAGAGTTTTAAAAGCTACAAGAGAAAAGTATAAGATTACATATAGGGGAAAACCAATTTGGATCTCAGAGGATTTCTTAATCCAGACCCTCAAAGCTAGGAGGTCCTAGAAAAATATATGTCAAGCTCTGAAATAAAATGGATGCCAATCAAAAATCTTATGTCCAGCTAAATTAAGCTTCAAATTTCAAGGTGAATAAAAACTTTCCTTTAACAAAAATTAAAAGAATTCACAACTAGAAAGAGTGAATTACAGAACATTCTCAGTAAAATATTCCATGAGGAAGAAATGAAAATAAAATAAAATAAAAACAAAAACCAGCCAAGAGAGAATCTATACTAAAGGAAAAGTCAATCAAAGGAAAAACTAAGTCAAGTTAAAAACCAAAATGACTGGGAGCAAAAATCATATTTCAATAATAACTCTGTTTTTCATATATCCTGGAGTTTAATACTCTATGTGAGGTGCATGAGGTGAAGATTTTTCCCATTCAGTAGGCTTTTTTTTACATTATTGATTGTTTTATTTGCTGAGAAGAAACTTTTTAGTTTAATTCCATTCCATTTATTGATTCTTGATTTAATTTTTGAGCTTTAGGACTCTTGTTAAGTAAGTCTGATCCTAAGCTGACATGGTCAAAATTTGCGCCTATTTTTTTCCTTTATTAGGCCTATTTTTTTTCCTTTATTAGCCTAAGTCTTTGATTCACTTTATGTTGAGTTTCATGCATGGTGAGAGATAGAAGTTTAACTTAATTTTGTTACTTTCGTCACTATCTTTTCTCCAATGAAAGTTTTTGGTCCCTTTGTGTAGTATATGATAAATGTATTTATGCGAGTTTTTCTCTGTGTCTTCTATTTTGTACCATTGTTCTACCTGTCTATTTTTGTGCTAATAGTATGCCATTTTTCTTACTATGGCTCTGTAGAAAAATTTAAGGTCTGGTATTGTGATGTTTCCTTCTTCTCCCTTCTTGTTAAGAATTGCTTTGTGTTTGTGTTTTTATTTTTATTTTATTTTTTGTTTTGTTTTGTTTTGATTTTTACAAATCAATTTCATGATTGATTTTTTTAGTTCTATGAAGAATTAAAACAATTAAAAAATAATAATGATAATAAACCTGAATGTTACTGGCCTAAACTCATCAATCAAAAGACGTAATTGACAGATTAGATTTCTTAAAAAGACCCAAAGCTTTTGCTTTTAACAACCCTGAACCTTAGTGGTTTAAGGTAACTTACCATTATATGGAACATGTAATTTTGCAAAAGCAAGATCATCTGGAATTGTGCTTAAACAATGAATAAGTCCAAAGAGAGAATGTATTACATTTTTTTTTTTTTTTTTTTTTTGGTGTGGATAGGGTCTGAAAAATAGGATACAAGGCTTAAAATCAAGGTGAATAAATTCATGTAATTAGAATGATACCTTTAAATAAAAGCATTCTCTGGAATTATCAGGAGGAAAACAAAGATGTATACAATGTGAAAGATGCAGGTACATAACTGGTCAGAGCTAAACAACTACTTTTATAAGGACAACCAGCAAATTCTGTCTCATTGACTTTTTCACTACAGAGGAGTTTAATGAGGCATCACGCCTTATTTATAAGTTTTAGTTTATAAAATAGAAATTAAGTGTGGGTGTCTGCTGAGGAATCCAAAGGTAGGAACATTACACTAATACATAGAAGTTCATGTACTCATAACATATGGACTGACACTAATGATCAATGAAGAGAAAAGAGCTCCAGTACTCAGTACAGGAGCTGGTAGAAGCACAAGGTAGAGTACACCACAAAACATAAATGTGCTCACTTTTCTACCCTTTTTCTTTAAACATTAGTCCATTAGCTTTTTCTTCTTTTGCTATAATCTATAAGCATGTGAATATATAGAACAGTATGAGCCATGAGAGATGTTTTTCCAGTTTAGAAAGGATACATAAGGTAATGTTTGGTGAAAATATTTGTCTTCACAAAACAGAAAGCTAACTTATTTTAAAAGCTTTTGTTAAAATCAGTGCCATAAATATTTATCCAATAATTTATATTTCTAGCATTTGAGAAGAAATATCTCACCTAGAAATCTCTGATCTCCATTTCAATATAAATTTATTTTCTGCCCCCCAGCAACTGTATATTAATGTAGTTGAAATTGATGACATTCTAACGGTCAGGAAATTCACCCCTAGTGAAGGCCAAATTCTGAATTTCAAAATATAACAAAGGGCTTTATATGCTACTTTAAGTCCTACAACATAACAGATTTTGAATCATCAGTTCTTCTTGATACCCTCTAACTTCTACGGTTACTGAACACCAAAACTAATTCTAGACAGAATTTTAAGATGTCTCCACATCCACCTTCTCAATCCAATGCAATTAAATAGAACATGCTAATAGGCCCTTGTGAAAGTAAGGAAACTTTTTGGAAGACTCTGAAATATCTTGTTTCATTTCAAAATTAATATCACCCTGCAGATTTTGCTAAACATATTTTCTAATATAACTGGTTTATTTTTTAAGAAATTTATTATAAGAAATATTATCTCAAGTGCCAATTAATTATAATATTACCAACAGTTTCTTTTTTTCCCTCAAAATTAATGATTAGAAAGACAATGATAAATTTTAAGGAATTATTATTATTCTTCTTTTTGGATGTATTAATTTAAATAGACTAAAGAAAAAATGTAGAAGAGCTCTTATTTGTAAGCTATACATAACAACAATAGCTATTATATAAAAATATATAAAGGTTCTATCTGTGACCTAAATGAGCCAGATTTTACCAATAATTAGGACTGGTACAGTTCAACTAAACAAATGTTTATAGACAGCCTTGTACCCACTAGGCACTGGGCACTGACACTACACTGCTGAATAAGCTCCTATTCACCAAGCTTACAGTCTACTGTGGAAATCAAACATACAACTGTAACTGTTACATTCAGGGAACACATGAAGCTGAGAGAAAAATATGATCTTGTTAAGAGGATTGGAAACTATATTAAACCTCTAAATTCTTGCCCACTGCCCCATGAGCAATAATATTCCTGTCATTTTGCTTCACCAAGGTCAGGCACATGACCAGTCTGTAGCCCATACAAAAGTCTGCAGTTGGGTTGCCTTCCTTTTGCTCTCTTCCTAGGGGTGTGGACCCAGGTACACTTAGTTCGAGGCACATTATCACCAATGTGTTACATAGTGGTGTCCCCTCATCTTATTTATTACCTTTCCACAAGAGAATGCAGGCATTATGTTCCCAACTGAACCAAAAGAACCACAAACCTCCATTGCTAGTTTTAGGAAATTACTTGTCAGTAATAAGTAGAGTTGGCTGCAAGTGTTCTGGTCACTCCAATAATCTATAAGTCCCTGACTGAATTAATCTATAAATGGGAAGCTCCCCCACTGCTCTATAAATAGAACTGAAAATGTACAGAACACATAACAGAATTCATATATACACCTATACTATAAAATTCCCATTTAAAATTGTCAGCCTAGAAATTATATTGCAGTTCTAGGTATCAGAATTATGAAATAAATGCTAAGACTTCTTGAGACCTGGAGAAGAAAATTAGTACCGAACAGGGGTGACAAAGAGACTTAACAGGTGTCTTCCAAGAGACTTAATTCCTAGAAAATGGGATCCACAGACTGAAGGTGAAAGGTTGGGAAAAAGCACATCATTCACATGGATTGGATAAACAATCAGGGGTTTCCATCCTTATATCATATAAGTGGATTTCAAGCCAAAGTTAGTCAGAAGGCATAAACAAAGACAATTCATACTGGATAAGGAAACTATACATCAATAAGACATAATAATCTTAAATATTTATGGCCCAAACAATAGAGCATCTATGTACATCAAACATACCTTTCTCAATTTCTAGAACCAAATCGACCACAACATGGGTGACATTAACACACCTCTCACAACACTGGATATATGTTCTACACACAAAAAAATAAAATAAAAAAACTACAGAACTAAATAATAAAATCAATAATCCAGACTTAACAAGCATATATAGAATATTTCATTCATCAACAAGCTAATAAACTTTTTTCTCAACAGAACATGGATCCATCTCTAAAAAAGACCACATTTTATGCCACAAGGCAACTTTCAACAAATACAAAAAGAGAGAGAGAGAGAGAGAGAGAGAGAGAGAGAGAGATATTCTACCTGCATTCTATTAATATTAATGGAATCAAGTAAGAAGTCAACAATAAAATCATTCTATATTTAGAAGATCCAAAAAAAAATTCAACAGAAAACTTTTAGAACTAATACATTAATTCAGCAATATAGCAGGATATAAAATCAACATCCATAAATCAAAGACATTTCTATATATCAGTTATAAAACCACAGAAAGAGAAATTATGAAAACTACCCCATTCACAATAGGTTCAAATAAATAGAATACTTGGGACTCAATCTAAAAAAAGAAGATAAAGTTCTCTATAATGAAAAATACAGAACACTAAAAAGGAAATTAAAAAAGACCTTATAAGATGGAAAGTTCTCCCCTGTTCTTGGATAAGCAGAATTAATATTGTCAAAATGGTGATACTATCAAAAAATATTATACATATTTAATGCAATTACCATTAGAATCCCAATGACTTTCTTTATAAATCTAGAAAAAGCTATCATAAAATTTATTTGGAAAAATAAGAGGCCCAGAATAATCAAAGCAATCCTTTGCATGAAGAGTGAATCAGGAGGCATCACAATACCAGGTCTTAAACTAGACTACAGAGCAATAGTAAACAAAACAGCATGGGATTGACACTGAAATAGACATGTAGATCAATGGTACAAAGTAGGAGACACAGGGAAAAACCCACATAAATATCTCATATTAGACAAAGGTGCCCAAAACATACATTGGGGCAAAGATAGCCTCTTCAACAAATGGTGCTAGGAAAACTAGATATCTACATGCACCAAAATGAAATTAAACCCCTTTCCATCACCAGGTATAAAACTGAACTCAAAATGGATCAAGTGCTTAGGCACTAGAACAGAAACATTGTGCCTAATAGAAGAAAAAGTAGTACCAAATCTTCACCATGTCAACCTAGGACCTAACTTCCTTAACAAAACTCCTAAATTGAAAGAAATAAAATCAAGAATCAATAAATGGTATGGATTCAAACTAAAAAGCTTCTTTTCAGCAAAAGATACAATAACATGAAGGGAGAACTTACAGAATGAGAGAAAATCTTTACCACATGCACCTCAGATAGAGTACTTATATCCAAGATATATATAAAGAACCCCCCAAAAAAACACCAAAAAAAAATGAATAACTCAGTCAATAAATGGGCTAAGGATCTGAAGAGACATTTCACAGAAGAAGAAATATGATTGATCAACAAATACACGAAAAAAAAGTTCAACAATGCAAATCAAACCCACTCTAAGATTTCATCTCCCTTCCGTCAGAACGGCAATTATCAAGAATACAAGTGACAATTAATGGTGAAGAGGACGTGGGGGAAAAGTAAACTCATACATTACTGGTGGGACTACAAATTGGTGTGACTATTATGGAAAGTGATATAGAGATTTCTCAGAAAACTTTGAATGGAACCACTATTTGACCCAGCTATCCCACTCCTAGGTTTATACCCAAAGGACTGAAAATTAGCATACAAAAGTGATTCAGTCACTGCAATGTTTATAGCAGCTCAATTCACAATAGCTACACTATGGAACCAACCTAAGTGCCTTTCAACAACGAATGGATAAAGAAAATTTGATATATATATATATATATATATATATATATATATATATATATACACACACACACACACACACACACACACACACACACACATATATATATACATACAGACATACATACATATATACATACATAACGGAATATTACTCAGCATTAAAGAAGAATAAAATTATGGCATTTGCAGGTAAATGTAAATGGATAGGCTGGAGAATATCAGGCTAAGGAAAATAAGCCAATCCCTGAACACCAATGGTTGAATGTTTTCTCTGATATGCAGATACTGATATATATATATATATATATATATATATATATATATATATATATGTGTGTGTGTGTGTGTGTGTGTGTGTGTGTGTGTATGTGTGTGTGTGTGTGTGTGTGTGTATGTATATATATATGCAGATATTGATTGGGAAGGCAACTAGAGAAGAATAGAGGAACTTTGGATAGGGCAGAGGGGAATGAGGGAGGGAAGGGACTGTTGGGGTGGAAAGGAAAGGATGGTGGAATGAGTCACACATTATTACCCTATGTGCATGTATGATCACATGACTGATGTGATTCTGCATAATGTACAGCCAGAGGAATGAGAAGTTGTGATCCATTTGTGCACAGTATGTCAAAATGCATTGTGTAGGCATGTATACTAGTTAGAACAAATAAAAAAATAAATAAAAGAAATATCTATCTTAAAAATATAAAGTAAAAATTCATTTTCATGTTTAACAAAATATGATAATAAAATGTTCTATTTAATTTTTTCTCATATTGGTCTGATATGTGGATACTATGTAAATTACCTTCCAATAATGTATAAAATTTAAACATGATTAATTCTAAATTTTTTTAATGATTCTGTAAAATACTTTACGATTTTATCTTTTCTCTTTGCTCATCAAACTTGTGGTTTAACATTATTATTTCTTCAATCAGAAGAGCATTGACTCATAATTCCATATCAAATTTTACTTGTGATGGTTTTTGCTATGTACTGTGGCCTTTTGATAATACTTGCATGTCTTGAAATACTTAATTCCATCATTTATGCTCCAGGAGAACAGAAATTACATTCTTTAATCTCTACTTAGTGCTAGTACAATATCTGGCATATAACTGCTTTAGGAGTATATTTGTAGAAAAAAGAGATTAATGGCATTTTTTTTTCATTTCCAGGTTTCCTATTTGATGCATGTAAATTATTGGACACTAATAACTAATATTTTTCAGAAAAAATATTTTATTGCCACTGTAATACTAAATTAATTCTTGCACTCATGTTGCATTGTTAAATGAACATCTCCATGAAATGTTTTTAATTGAATTTGAAATGGTTTAATTTTAAATTATAAATGTGCTTTATATAGAGATAAACTAATTCAAAGAACTTATGCTGTAATTAGACTATACAGATAGAAAGTGGTCATATAAACTTGACAAAGATGTTTTAGGCTTTTAATTTTCCTGTGGCTTTGGTATTCTATTGAAAATTACAGACACTGATAGCTCACTATTATTTTACTCTCTCTCTAGTAATATGAATTTCTAAATCAAGTATTGTCTTCATATATTTATGAAAAAATAGCTTTTGAATAAAGACCATCTGAGTGTTTAACACTGTACTATGAGATAAATGATGTGAAAACAATTTGTACAATGATGAGAGAGTGATTTAATCACATTTTCTTATTGTTCTACAAAGGTAATAGATTTACTTATCATAATGATCTAATACCCTCTTTATAGACATCAATTAGGTATATTTTATTTCACATGCAGAAAAGTGATATATTTTTAATCTCTCCATCTCAAGAGCTACAGTTTCATATAACTACCAGCAACACAGGCAGCTTGATATATAAATTAAGTCAAACAATTTCCAATAATTAAATGTTCTGATTTAACATTTTTTCAAATTTTCTTTCCAGGTAATACACATTTGAATGGACATCATAAATAAAAAAGCAAAAAATCCAACATTAATAACATTAATATATTTGTTTCATAATTTAATGATAGTAAATTAGTGTGTTAATGTTGAAATGGTAGCAATGTTACTCTGCTGAGTAATATTCCTTCTTATGAATTTATATATTAACTCGTTCACATTTTCATTCAACATATACTGAATATTAATCATGTACTAGTGAGACCAGGGCGGCAAAAGAACAGTCAGGGTAGGGAATAAATGTTTAATGTACTGTCTCATGAAATTTTCAATTCATCATTTGTTTTGATAACAAAAGGAAATAAGTAAAGCAACAAAAGGGTTTTGAAATAAGGTGTCCTAAAAATGTTATACATGCATTATTAATTTTTGACCCTGATTTTTTTTCAAATATTCAAAATATAAATCAACTCAAACAATGCTTAATGATATTAATACGATGATCTATGGTAAAAATGGAAAATGTATTCCCTCAAAAATAATTTTAACATAAATATTATGCATGCGTTGAAGGGAATATTATTTAGAACTAATGTAAGGGTATAAATAGATGAGGATAGAAGGTGGGAACATGAGGTTAAGAGTTGCTAACCTTAGGGGACCAAAGGGTTGCTAACATCTCCAGGGCTCTCACTTCTCAACACAACTTATTATCCCTGTGCAGCTCCTTCCTGCCCTTAGGCATGTACTTGAAGAAGAAAGAGGAGGTGGGGGCATTCCTGGGGTCTATAAAAGAGTAAGACACACACACTCCTGCTGGCATCCAACACTGGGTCCCCTTCTTTCTGGAGAAATTTACCTCTACTTTTATTCCTCTCTTAAATAAAACTTGCTTTCCATGTTTGCCTTGGCATCGCCCAATGTGATCCATCTTCAACATGGGGGAATGAGGACCTGTTCCTTATTTCCAAGGCTGGTATCACTGTGTGTGTGAGTGTGTGTGTGTGTATGTGTGTGTGTGTGTGTGTATACACACACACATAATGATACATTTTATATATAACCATATATAAACTTTTGTTCCTTTTCTATTTATTTATTTATTTAGGTATTGAGGATTGAAGCCAGGGGTGCTATATCTAAGCCTTTTTGTTTGTTTGTTTTTTTCAAATCAGTGTCTTCCTAAGTTGCTTAATTTGGACTCAAAGCTCAGATTCTCTTGTCTCAGACTCCTGAGGTTACAGACTTGTGTCACTGTACATATAAAACATTCTTTTAAAATGGAATTTTTTAACAATGTTGGGAAAAGTATGTATAAAATACAAGTGCCAATCTTTATTCAGGTTTTGCAAGTAAAGTATTAATGGTTTTAAAAGCCATTACTACACTAATGAAATGGTTTCTAATTAATAAGACACATTTCACCCTTATGGAATGTATTCATGAAGTAAATATGCAGGTAATTTTATATTTATTTTGTTGAAAACAATTTTGTTCAAAAATTTCTATCATATTTTTAAAGTTACATATCAAATTAACTGAAGTAAATTTGGCAATATCTTTTCACACATTTCATTTGAAATGAATCCAGCTATGTCACAGGAACTGGCTGGTTGCAATAAAATTATTTAAAAGTAGTGTAAGTTTTATGAGTGAGTCAGTCAAAATATCTTAGTAAATATTTGATATTGTGATTTGACTCCTTTAAATTGCTAGTAATATTTCTCTATCAAAAAAAGTGATTCCATACCTGGAAGGTAAGAGAGGGTTAAACTAGGACAGAGGGATCCTATGATTTGCTAATTAGTACCCTCCCACACAAAGATCTTTACCTGAGTCTAGAAAGCAAACAAAAATTCCAAAATATATTTTTTCACCCTTCTTCCTGGTCAAAAATCTAAATGCGACCCTCGACAACTGTACTTGACTTTATCATAAACTTAATAGCAAGGACAATTTTCTTGAGTATCCAAAAATAAATAATACTATCCCCAATATGTAACTTTCAAAGAACAAGTACTATGTTAGCAAACAGAAGCAGACATCCGTTGGAATATTATCATTGCTTTAGTTACTGGAAGAATAAGAAATCTTTAAACTGCACCAGTGTCTTTCAAATATATATTATGACTGAAGTTATCATGCATGAATTTAAATTTCTTGACAATGTTAAATGTGCACCTATTTTTTGCAAATGGGGGTCATAACACTCAACATTTCTTTGACCTTTTTCAAAAAGCCAACATAGTCTATTCCCATTGAGAAGCATCTTATGCTACTTTACTTTTCATGAAGTATCTGATGAGTTTTTATTTTTATACAGTGAAGTACTATGTATATACCACTTAAGTTGTCATGTCTTTCATATGTTTATTTCTTCATTCTGTTTGGCGTATCTATGTTTTAAGATATGCCAAAATATGACAGTGTAAAGCTCAAATTATGTGGGAAGTTTACATGGTGATAAGAACAAATGACATCAAAATGAAGACTCTAAAATCTCCAGCCCTAGAGTTTATAGTTATTTAAATGTGTGAATTTGGAATGTTTCTACATTTAAAAATGACTTTAGGAGTTTATGAATCAATATAGTTTACGTTGTAAATTAGAATAAATATGCAATTGTGGCTATTCATATTTTCTAATTTCTATCTATGATTTGATTCCAGGTACTTAATATCAAAATAATGACTAAAATATAGATACAGCATCCATAGTGAAATAATAAGCTTTCATTATATGAAATATGTTGTAAGGCAAGCATATTAATGAAAATAAAAAGAACAAATCAGGGAAATACAAATCTGACAAAGAAAAATAATGAAGGTATGCACGTGTGTGTGTGTGTGTGTGTGTGTGTGTGTGTGTGTCTGTCTGATCAACCACACGCATTGACATCATGCCGATATATCTAATATTTACATCTCCATGGACAATTATACCTTAAGGCAGGCACAAGGAAAGAAATTGTAGTCTATTAATCATTTTGAGTTGGATGGAAGATTTAGTATAAATTATTAACAGCTATCAATACTTTTGAATGTTACTGATCTGTCCAATGTTAAAAAATCTTCAACTAACATTCTCTCTCACACACTCTCTCTGCATATATAATTATACACACACACACACACACACACACACACACTGGACTCTGTGAATGTGTAAAAATTACATGTGAGGTCTGAGTTGTAGCTCAGTGGTAGAGTGCTTGCCTTGCATGTGTGCAGCCCTGGGTTCAATCCTCAGCACCACATAAAATATATATAAGTAAATATGAGGATATTCTGTCCATCTACAACTAAAAAAAAAACCTACATGTGATAGGAGATTTGAAATAATGGAAGATTATGCTCTTTAGCATATACCATAAGTAGGTAATACAAAATATCTCAATTTACTTTCACTACCTGCAGATTTAAATTTTAATTTTAATATCTGAAATATAACATTAATCACTTTCAATTACTCTCTGATTCTCACTTGATAAAACTGAAAGCTTTGGACCTTTCCTTCAATCTCATTCAATGTGACTTAATCTTAGATTTTTTTGGTTAATATTTAATGTCCATCTAACTATATCTTTCAGCCCAAATAGACAAATATAATATCTACTGAAAAAAATTAGATATATTTTGATGTTTGTTTTCCTCACTATTAAAATTGTTTTGATTGATTCATCTACTCATTCTTAAATTTACTCTTTCATTCAGCAAACTTCTAATGAATATGAATATAATCAATACTGTATCTTGACCATAAAAAGTCAAACAGAAGACTGACCTCATAGGATTTGGCCTCCTCAAGTGTTTCCTACCCAAATGCCTCAACTTCATGTCTTATGAAATCTTCATATGTAGTCATAAATCAAAGATATCCATTCATTGTTTATTTCATGTTTAGTCTATAATATCCATGAATTAGGAATAAGTCAATGTAACATGTTTTTTACAGTTACATTTTGGTAAAATTTTGATTAAATACCCATGCCATTTTAATTGACACTTCCATCTAAATCACAGTGATTAAGATTAAGAACTGTCCATTATAACTCTTAATTTCAAAGAACTATTGTTTTAGTATTTTGTACTAAGCATATTATCAATGCCAGTCTACTAGACAGGAATCTTTTTTGAAATGAAAAAAAAAAGGACTCTGTTTCATTAAACCATAAAACTAAATATATGAATAGAATAGTACAATGATTAAAATTTCAGTGGGTAACTTCATATTGAATCTTAAACATCAGAAACAAACAACCAACAACTACAACAACAACAACAAAACTGAAGTTAAAACTCAACATAACTCCTCCAAGAGTTAAGTAGGAGGATTTTGAAAACCAAAAGCAAAAATGTAAGATGCTGTCAGAATTTGGAAGAAACTGAAGAAAAGCTTTAAAAGTTTATAAGTAGTTACACCACCCACTTGTAAGGAACAAGAACCACCAACACTGCTACCCTAGTATTGATGCTCTTATAATTAGTTGCTGCCTCTGCAATTACTATTTATGTATGCTCTTTTGTTATTGTTGTTATATTATGTCTGAATTTTTAAGTACAATATATGTACATTGACCATTGAAGCCTTTATATAGTTCTAATATTCTACCTCCAAAGCAACTCAAGATAGTGAAGGTCTACATTTTCCATATCTATAGTAAGAGTACATTTTTATGACCAAGAGTCACAAGATGAGAAAATATCTAAAAGATCTTGACTTAGGGCAAAGACCAATGGCCAATGTTGAATATAACTTATTCTCCTTTAAATTTCTCGAATATTCACTATTATATAGGATTATCTTGCATAACTTGAAGCTAGTTGCTTCAAAAAAATCGAAAAATAAAGTAAAAAAAGAACATATATATTTGTATATACACACACATACATATATATATATACATACACATACGTTTGTGTATAAAATAACACACACACGCGCACACACACACACACACACACACACACACAGAAAAGAGAAACCCAAAAATTATTCCACTGAAATTGTGTCCACTGTGAGGAATTATAAGTTCTGCTTCATTAACATGATAGACTAAATTTTTAGTCTTCTAAAATTTAACTTTTGATGGGCAAGGTAGTGCATGCTTGTAATCCCAGCAACTTAGAAGGTTGAGGCAGGAGGATCACAAGTTGTAGGCCAGCCTTCTCAATATAAAAAATAAACACAAAAAGTCTGGGGTTGTAACTCACTTGTAAAGCAGCTCAACAATCATCCCCAATATGAACAATTTTAGCTTAATACAGGAAAATTTTCTCAAACTGATTGAGAACATCTATAGAAAACATATAGCTAATATTCTACAGAGTAGTGAGCAGCTAGATAATTTTCCACTAAGATGACAAGTGAGGTAAGTATGTTCCTCTCACTATTTCTGTTAAAAATGATACTGGAATAGGGTAAGACGAGGAAATAAAATGTACACAGATTGAAAAAGAATAAATTTTATTTCTGAACATAGGACATGACTGTTTATGTAGAAAAATCTCCAAGAGTCAACAGCAGCAACAAGAAAACACCTTAGAACTAAAAATTTATAGCTAAGGCTGAAATGTTAATATACAAAAAGAAATTGTTTTAACTAGGTGTGGTGGCATATACCTATAATCCTAGCAGCTTGGGAGGCCAAGTCAGGAGGATTAAAAGTTCAAAGCCAGCCTCAGAAATTTAGTGAGACCCTGCCTCAAAAAGTAAAAAGGGCTGGAGATGTGGCTCAGTTGTTAAGCACTCCTGGCTTCAACCTTTGGTACCAAAACAAAACAAAATAACTAACAAAAAAGGAATTATCTTTTCCATAGAATAGTAATGAACATTTGGAATTAAAAAAAAAACATAGTATCATATGCATTAGCCCTAAGAAAATGGAATACTTATGTATATACTTAAAAACATATGTATAAGATTTAAATAAAACTTTGAATGAAGTGAAAGGTTACCTAAATAAATGGAGACATAGCAATACTCATCATTTTCAAGATATCATTTCTTCCAAAATGATGCTTTGATTCAATAAAAACAAACAAACAAAAAACATCTCAGCATATTATTTTGTGGATTTTAACAAACTGAAAAACAAGACCCAGAAGAGTCAATATGACACTGAAAAAAGAACAAGTCTGAACTAACAGTACACAACTTCTAGATATGCTGTATCCTTACAAAGGTAAAAACAATGAACTATTAGAGAAATAATAGATTTTACATATTAAAAATGATAATTTAAATGATTATTACTGTTAAAATAACTTTGTTTTACATTTCTATAATATTAGAAGTTTACATACATCCTCATGTTTCTTTTATGTGACTAAAATAAAATCAGCATCTGAATAGTCAAATAATCCATTATAAACAACAATTTAGTCTACAAAGACTGCCTTGTGATTCTAATCTGTGAACAGTTAATTTTTCTTAATTTTTTCTACAACCACCTCAAGACATTTTATCATACATGACATTTCAAACTAAGTTGTTTGGAGTCCTGTTTTTCTTTACTGATAGAAAATTTACTTGGGTATTTTGCTTTTCTTCTATTTATTTCCCCAAATTTCTCCAGGATTTTGGGAAAAAAAGCAATTTTTTTTCTCAATGTCACTACTTTTTTTTATGACCTTGTTTTGTTAATTAACGCAAAGTTTGGTTTAACAAAGTATTAGATATGGAAAATGACAAACCTCAAAATAATATAGCCTGAGAAGTGGGACTGCAGAGAAAAGCAGACATTTATGGTATTGATTCTTTCCCAGGGACAGAACAATCCCTAGAAAGGAAGCCAAAGCATTGATCCTTCCCCAAATAAATCCTTTCTCAGTGACAGTACAATGGAACCCTGAAGGCAAAGATAATCTCTGAATGCTGACCCAAGATCCTCCATTCTTCTCCAAGTAAACATATTGCCCAGTAAAAACAAATTTTCAAATTCTCACAAATCTGTTTCCTGAGTGTCGAAGACTGACCACTGACCCTAGTCCCCTCCCCATCTTGCCCAGTAAGATAGACCCCAAATTCCTAAGTCAAATCTCAGTATGGCCTGTATAAGCCCAGCCCCTTCCTTGGTCCAGTGCCTTATTTTCCACCAGGAGAGTGAGTCCAAGGGGTCATTCCATCCCTGCATCCCCTGTTTTTGTGTGAAACTTTGTTCCTGAATAAAAGAGCTGCATTGATTCATGAAGTTTTCATCCTGCCTCTTCTTTCTGTGCTAACACAAAGATTTGTAAAAATGTTTAAAAATCCAAGGTAAGATTTAAAATACTTTATATATTTTCCAACAAATTTAGTAACAGCAATTTATATTTTTAAAGAATCAGGGGTCTTCATCTTTGCTGGCCAATCAGGACATAAGCACTGAGTAAAAGAGGAAGGGTAAAAATCTTGAAGGCCCCATATGGGATCCCCTGCTGGGAGGACATGGTGGTGATGGGGGGGATAGCTAGATCAACCTGACTTCTCAGATATATTTACAGTCATTCTGTGGTGGAACAGAATAATTGCTGTATGACCTTGCCTATCTTTGCTAGCTGACTACTAGAGTATTGGTCAGGGCCACTCTGGGTTTTTATGGACATGAACATAATTCTTAGTAATTTCAGACTCACACCCAATTCTGTCTTACCTGGTATTTCTTAAATGTTATTGTTGTAGTGTTTAAAAGAATAGCACTAGGTGGTAAAAGTTTATTTATTTTTTTTTTACTATATGTACCATCACTAGGTAAACATAGTACAATATTGGTCACTAGAGGTTAGCAAGGGTAGGAAGGAGGGACAAAAAATGTTGGGATAATGGGGTGCCAAAGCACAGTTGAAAGGACATGAGAAATAAGTTCTAGTGTTTTGCAGAACCACAGAATACCCACATCTTACAATGTACATCTTACAATATTCTTAGAGAAATAGGAGAGAGGAACATAAAGTTTCTCAACACAAAGAAACAAAAAGTGTGTTAGGAAAGAGAAATGCTCATTACTCTGATTTGGTCATTACACAGGGTATGCTCGTACGCAATTATCACACTTGAACACATATGAACAATTCAAGATAAAAATCAACAATTTAAAGAATTTAAAAAATCAAAAATTAGGAAAAGAAAAGACATTTAGGATTCACTTTAACAAAGCGAAAATCAGATCAGTCCCAGGGACAGAATATATCACATTGCACAGGAAGGAAGAGTAAGATGTTATTTAACTCTCTTTTTTATTTATTTTTGCTACTGGAAAAATTGATCCTGACAATTCTTTGATTCAATACATCACTCTCTATTCTGATATGTGGATTCCTAAATGACTTTATCTTCATGAGAATCTAAGGGTTTATTGGTCTGCTCAGGCTGACACAACAAAATGACACAGAATGGGTGGCTTAATGATAAACATTATTTTCCCACATTTCTGGAAGCTGAAAATCCAAAGTCAAAGTGTGAGTACATTTGATTTCCTTTGCAGCCTCTCTTTGCTTATTGATGCATAGCTGTTTTGTTTTTTCCTCTCTGCACACATGTCTCTGTTGTTTATATGTTTCAATTTCCTCTTCTATTAGAGACACTTGTCACATTGGAATGACCCCATTTTAAATTTCCTTCTTAATAACACTATTTCCTAATAGGGCAGCATTCTCAGGTATGGGAAGAACATTAGCACTGCCATACCATTCAGCCTATAAGAAGAAGTAACTGTGAAATTTACCAGCTTTCTTAATTACCATATTTCCCCCCTGCCATCTGTACCTCTTTTCATGGCCACCTTGAATTCTGATACTGTATCAGAAAATCAAGCAGGGCATAGTTTCAAAAACTCATTTTTGTACATTCCCATAATCTTGGCATTCTCCCTTTTTCCTGTAGGTTTATCAGACTCTGCAGAAAGCCATTTCTTTCCCACTAAGCCTCATTAGCAGAGTTTTAAAAAACCATCAGATAGAGGAAATCAGACTGCATCTGAGCTTCTTTATGAGGCAAAACAATTCCTCATTTGAAACGTAGATGAGATAATTTTTAGATCAGAAACAATCACTGAAATGTTAAGAAACACATTCATCTTCCCAAATCTGTTTAAATCAGCTTACAGCTCTTCCTGTGTAAGATATGAACCTTACAGTTTGTTACAAATAAGTGAAAAAAAAAAAAACTATTGGATATAAGCAAGTAAAACAAATTTATTAAATTTATTAAAAATATCCCAATTTCACTGGTTCTACAGGAAGTGTTTATGTTCAGTTTGGCACCATGTTTACAAATGGGTAAACAGTAATATTTATTGGCAATACAAAATTAATTAAACCTGAGGCAGTCATGGCAGATCCCAAGCCTTTCAAAAAAGAAAAAGTCGGGGACAGAGTAATTAGAAAACTCAGTAAACTGTGATTCAAACTGGTTCTAGTTGTAAATATAAATCACCACCTTAAACAGCACCATAGGCTAACATTTTAAGTTAATGGACTGCTATAGTTGATGGATCACTTTTTTTATTCTTAAATTCCTTTTCTTTTCTCTCTCTTTTTTTCCTTTTCCTGATCTATTATTTTTGTTTCTCAAATCCTTTTAAAGATAATTATTTTGATCTCAAAGTTAATTTTCTTCTGCTCTTTAGCGCTCACCTTTTGGCAAGTAGTAAATTGGTGACTCATCTTCACAATAACATTAGACAATAACACTACCATTAGTGAATTTTCAGCTTGTTTCAGAAATGCTGATGAAGCATTTGGCAAGCTTTGTCATGACCTTGGCAGATAATGTGGCAGTCTCAAAACCAATACTTTCACAAAAAAGAAAAAGTAATTCTAAAGGAAGTTGTTTTATTCTCTAGAGAAAGAAAAAGCAATCAGAATGTCTATACTGAACTTCAGGTTTCTAATTAACTCATTAGTATCCACCTACACTTCATGCTGTTTTCATGGAGATTTATATATATGTGTGTATATATATATATATATATATATATATATATATATATATATATATAATCTTCTAATATTATACAACAGTCCTTATCATTACTATGAATGTGGATCATTCAAACTTTCACAAAAGGATAATCCTGGCTGTCAATATCTAAATATGAAATTTTTACTACACTATTACATAGCAAAAAGATTATCATTAGAGACCAACTTTGAGCCTTATGTATACACTCCAGTATGTTGATTGCTTTACTTTGAGATATCCAGGGTGATATTACACACAATGTTTAAACAAAGAAAATATCTTTGGAAATATTCTCTCAAAAAATGAACAGATCAATTCCAGAGATAGCAGGAACATGAATTCTTCCTCCTTGTACATTCTTTGTATTTTATCATTCTTATTGAGAATTTAGTTTTAGTTGTTCATTTGTTTGGATATTTGTTTTCCTATGCAAAAAAGCAACAGTATTTTTACAGACTTGGTCTTAGTAACAGTCACTCAAAATACACTAGTTAATTAAATAAATTAGGTGGGTTTTTTTTTTTTTTTTACAAGATTTTAGGAAGCTAATTTCAGCATTTCAAGAAGATTTGATAGCATCTTTTTATGACAGACATTTCCTTCCATCTTGTTTTCCTGCTATCCTCAAAGGATAGCTTCACAGGTTGGTGATATAGAACATCAATAACAGAACAAGAGAAGATAAAAAGCAACCCATTATCTTCCTTCTCACTTGTGTTTCTATTCAGCATAAAGGGACATTTTTCCTTGGTCCAACAAAAGGAAGTACTTTTATTTTAATCATCTCTGGTTAGAGGGACAATTTTTTTTTTTAAATTTCCATAAAGACTGTTTTGTTATCATGATTTATCAAGGGTCACAAAGATCTTTTTCTCTTTGTCTTTCTCTTTCAAAATGTTCTTGAGGATCACTCTTCATTTTCTATGGTAAAATCCCAGGGTTTTACAAAGTTAACAAATAAGAAAGTCATATTTTATGAAATTAGATATTTGAATCTTTCATTGAAATTTTCTAGAAAAAAAAAGGATTTCTAATGAAATTTCCAACTTCATTTATTTAAAAGACTAAATCTAAAAAATTAAATTAATATATTTTATGTGTATTATATTTTGGAACAAGCCCATCATTCATCTAATACTTCAGTGCTTTTCAGAACAGAATTTGATACATTGCAAAACTCAGAGCTCCCTGAGTCCTGCTAATACTGAATCAAATTAGCCAATTTTGATGAAGGTATATAAATCATTTTACTCTTTTGAATTGCATCAAATTCTGTTCATTTAATCTTTCCAATCTAGAATGAAATATGTTATCTTTCTCATGCTGATGTTTGCTCTTAAAATTCATTGATTTTATATATAGAATACATGTAAGTTTGCCATTTTTTGAACTTTCAGAAATGGACCAAATTATATAATTTACCTCCTCATCAAGAAACATAAAATTATATTATTCCAGAACTTTCCCTCTGCCTTTTTCTGATTATTGCCCCACATGTAGCCAAAATTATGACCTTGGTCACCTCTAGAATGTTTTTCTGATATGAAACTGAAAAAATCATAAAAGATACATGTTTGTAAAAATTAATATTTTATTGGTATACTATAATCATACATAAAAGTGAGATTAATTGAGATTAATTTTGATCTATTTGTACATGCACATAAATTTAGTTGATTTAGTTTTCCAGTGCCCTGCTTCTTCTTTTACTTCTCCCTCTCCCTACCACTGCCACCAAATTTCTCTATTCTACTGCTGTCCCTATTTTATACAATCCTCATTTATTTCTATTTTCTTTATAATTTCCACATATTAGAAAAACCATATGATTCTTGAATTTCTGAGTTTCACTTATTTCATTTAGCATGTTGTTTTACAGTTCCATTTATTACCAGCAAATGACATAATTTCATTCTTTATGGGTAAGTAAAAATCCATTGTGTTTAAATGCCACATTTTCTTTATCCATTCATCTATTGATGGATATCTAGACTGGTTCCATAACTTGTATGTTGTAAATTGTAATATTATAAACATAAGTATGCATGTATCACTGGCCTATGCAAATTTTCTTAGCTCTTTGGGATAAACACTAAAGAGTGGTAGAACTGGGTCATGTGGTGAGTCTTTTGAGGAATCTCCATTCTGGTTTCCATAATGTTTGTACTAATTTGCATTCCCACCATCAAGGTATGAGTGTTTCTTTTTTCCCAAATTCTGACAGCATTTATTATTATATTTATTCTTGTTAATTCCCTATTTAAATGGAGTGAGATAAAATCTCAGTGTACTTGCAATTTGTAATTACCTGATTGCTAAAGATATTGAATACTAGAGATTAAGTCATAGTCACATTATCACTGTGTTACATCCCCAAACCTTTGTAATTTTTGTATTGATACAAGGTCTCACTAAGTTACCAGGTCTGTGCTTGAACTTTAATTTTCCTGTTCCATCTTCCTGAATTGTTGGGAATACAGGGGTATACAATTGCACTTAGATGAACATTTGGTTTCTATATTTATTGGCCATTTGTATTTCTTTGTTTGAGAACTGTTTTTTAAATTATTTTTCCATTTATTGATTGGGTTGTTGTGTTTTATTTTGTTTTGGGTGTTAAGGTTTTGAGCTCTTTATATATTCTGAATATTAGTTCTCTGTCAGAAGAGCAAATGGTAAAGATTTTCTCCTATAATGTATAATTTCTCTATGCACTCACATTCTTTTTTTCCATGCAGAAACTTGAGGAAGTGAATACCTGTGTTGGAGTATTAATTCTACATTTTCCTCTAGCTGTTTCACTGTAATTGGTCTAATTTCCAGGTTTTTAATCTAGTTTGAATTGATTTTTTGCTTATGGTAAGACAGCGGCTAGTTTCATTCTTCTGCATACAAATATCCAGTTTTCCTACCACCATTTGTTAAAAAGCTATCTTTTCTACAATGTATGTTTTAGCATCTTTATCAAGGATCAGATGACAAATCTTTGTGGATTTGTTTCTGTCTTGTGTTTTATTTCAATGGTCTGCAAGTATGTTTTTATACAATAACATGCTGTTTTTTGTTAGTACAGCTCTGTAGTATGATATGAGGTCAGGTATTGTGTTAGCTCCAGCATTGCTTTTACTGTTTAGAATTGCTTTGGCTATCCTGGGTTATTTATTCTTTCATATACATTTTAGGACTTTATTTTCATAGTTGTATGAAGGAAGTTATTCATATTTCAAGTTGTTTTTTTAATATTTTTTCAGTTGTTGATGGACATAATATCTTTATTAATTTATTTTTATGTGGTGCTGAGGATCGAACCCAGTATCTCACACAGGTAAGACAAGCACTCTACCACTGAGCCACAACCCTAGCCCTGTACAAGTTTTTGATACTACCTTAATTAGCATGACTCATTCATATTCTATATAGTTTATTAATTATTCTAATTGTAAAATAACCCATTGTGTGACTATAACCCAATTTGTATATCCATATTGTGTTACTATATACTAGTTTTGTTTCTCAGGAGATCTTAAAATAATAATAGAAAATTTATTTTTAAATTTATTTTTAAAACTTAATTAATACATAAAAACATAATTTTTTTTATATATTAATAGGTCATAGATTTAGTCAGTTTTATCACTGTGTCCAAAATATCCTACAAAAACAAATTAGAGGAGAAAAAGTTCATTTGGTGTGCATAGCTTCAGAGGTCACAGTTCAAAGATGGTCTCATCCATTGATGTGGTCACAAGGTGAGGCAGTACATCATGGTTGAAGGGGGAAGTGGAAGAACATTGCTCCATTCATGGGAGCTAGGAAGCAGAGCGGGGCCACTCTGAAGGTCACCCTTTACAGTCTTGTGGCCTCAGTGGCCTCTGGTTAGGCTCAGAACTGCCCTGCCCATAGTTATTACCAAGTCATTCTACTTAATCTAAGATTAGGTTACTGCTTCAGCAGTCTAATCAGTTTACATCTGAACATTGATGTACTGACACAGGAGCTTTGGGGGACACCTCATATGCATTTCATCCATGGCTCCCCAAAACCCTTGTTCATCTATCAGTGCAAAATGCATTTGCTTCATCTCTAAGAGTCCCATGGTTTTATAGTGCCAGCATTGCCCAAAAGTTGTAAGTCCAAAGTCTCCTCTGAGACTCAATGCAAACTTTTGGTGCTGAGCCCTTGTAAAAACAAAAACTAGGTTACATATTTTCAATATACAGTGGCAAACAGTAAACATTCCCATTCCAAAAGGGAGGAATAAGGACATAGAAAAAAGGGATGGGGTCAAAGCAAGACCAAAATCCTGCAGGCAATCTGGACACATAATTCCATTCAAAACTCCATATTCAGCATCTAGGACACATGACACTGAGATGTTATTTACAAAGGGACTGGGTGGCCTTGTCCCTTTGGCTTTGCCTATAAAGTCAAAGTCCTGCTCAAAGAGAATTCTGTAATGGCAGGGAATTTATTGGTTCAGATAGTCCTAGGTTCAGATGCAACTCCCCAGAATTGGAAAGAGATACCAGTGCATCCAACTACCTTGAGGAGCCAGCTGCCCAGAGGAGGAAGAATTACTGCACAAGTGACAAGTCCCCAACCAGGCCAACTTCCCCACAGCCTCTCTCCTTACCTTGAAAGAATCCTTTTTCACAATAAATTCCTTTGGTGTGTTTCACTATAAATACAGCATTTATTAGCATTTTCCCTTTGTTAGGATTAGGTCTTTTCTACCCATCAAGCCCCACTTTCAATATATTCCTTGTGTCCTTTGTTTTTATTTCTTAATACTATTTTTTTTCAGAATTTTATTTCCAGCCTGATTACACCTCTGCATGGTTACTTATTTCCTCACCATACAGGTGAGATTTGCCAGAGACTTCTCTCTTAGCCTGGCTCTCTCCACAGCCAGAAGATTTCCTCAGCCAATGGTTTAAGTTATTGACATCTCGAAATTCCTTGGTTCTTCGTTTCTGCCTCATTTTCATCTTTACAGTTTCAGGTATTGCCCTCTCAGTGACAGCTCATAGGGACTTATACCCTGATATAGTTTGCCTTGATTCTAAGGCCTTCCTTTAAAATCTTGGTGGAACCCACCCTGATCCCTTAACTCTGCCATCTTGCATTCCTGCAGAAACAGAAACGCATGGATGACACCAAGGTTTACTGCCAGATTATGCCATGGTGACATCCCTGATGTCATGGCTGCATTGGTCTCTGAGTACCTAGGTGACTGAGTATGAGATAACCTCTTAGGCCTCTCTGTGAAAACAGGGCCCCATGATTTTTTCTAAAGTAATTTTCCATTCGAAACCTTTGAGCTTGCAATGAATGTGGTTTTGCAAATTTCTGAGGTGCCTCCAATTCATCTTTCCTATTGTCTCTGTGAAAAGTTTTCAGTATTTGGTATTTAGCCTAAAATATTTTAATAAACGTTACTAATCTCTGTAACTAAGTACCACATACTGTGGGTTAAAATAACTAAAATGCATTATCTCAAAATATTTGAGGCTACAAGTCCAAGATCAAGGGGCTATGAGGGTTGGTTCAGTCTAATGGCTATGAAAGAGAAACTTTCTGTTCTTCCATCATGGTATCTGGTGGTCTGCTGATGATCTTTGGTGGTCCTTTATTTCTGTTGTTTCATCCCAATCTCTGCTGCTAAATTTGCATGGTGTTCAAAATTCCTACTTTACGTAACAACACTATTTTTTTTTTTTTTAGGGTCAAGTCTACTGTCCTGTGACCTTGTATTAAACTGCAAGCACAAATTGCATAGAAATTGACCTTTCTGCAAAAAAGGTTAAATTCTGAGGGACTGGGTGTTAGGAGTTTACCACATGAATTTGAGGAATAGACAACTCAATTCACATGTAATTACAACTCTTTTAAATATTTTTTATACTATTTTAGAATTTAAAATGATTGATGACATAATGTGAAGAATGATTTTGAAAGGTGAGAATAGAAATGGATAGGATGCAGCAGGATTCCCATATGAGTAAAATTTGAAGTAAGGAGAAAAATTAAGAATGAAAAAAAGCAAAATAATAGAAAGATAATACTCTCTTGGGTCAGAGTAGTGGAACTACAAATGAATAAGAATGGACTGTGTGATGAACAGAATTTACTAACCACTTTGAATCTCTTGATGAGAAGTTTTAGGCCTGGGAAGTCAAATTGAAGCAGAGACAACTTACAAGTTTTGTGGAGGCAGTTATAGTGGTACACTACCTACTTGAGCTTTCTTGGATTTTTTCCTTTTTTCTTTTTTTCCCTCCTCCTCCTCCTCTTCTTTCTCCTCCTCCTCCTCCTCCTCCTCCTCCTCCTCCTCCTCCTCCTCCTCCTCTTCTTCTTCTTCTTCTTCTTCTTCTTCTCATTCTCATTCTCTCTCTTTCTTGCTTTCTCTGTCTGCAAATAGAATCAAAGATATTCACATAAGAAAAATCTGGCCTAGAAATATCAATTTGGAGAAAGTGAAAATATAATGACAATTAAAGTGATGAAAATGAGGAACTCTGTTCAGAATCACTGGATATAAAGCCTGTCAGAGAACTCTATAAAAAGGAAAATATTTCAAACGAATGACTAAAGAGGCAAACCCCAAATCACAACATCACAGTGTTACAAAATGAAAAGACGATTTTTCAGAAAGGAATGAGTGTGCAGTAGAATAATTCTTGAAAAGAATCCAAGAAAAGTAAGGATTATGATATAACTACTAGACTTAGAAATAGGAGTGACATTTCATTCATTGTACATGCAGGAAAGAGAAAGGATGAAAAGTAATGCAGAGAGGAACATTTTGGAAAATTCATTTCTCTAGCTTTTAATATATCTGTGAAGAAGAAATTGAGATCATCTAAATAGAATTTAAATGGATGCAGTAGAGTAATAGTTTGAAAGAGCTGAATTGGGAAGGATGAAAATATTTCCTGTGGTCTTACCAACTTAATGCAGCTTTGAAACCGTAAACTTATAAAAATGTTTGGAGGGTTTGTGTCCTTTTATTTACAGTGTAATTTTTATATTGCAAATACTATAGAGAAATTTTGGATCAACATAGGAATTGTGTTTTTACTAGGCCAATGTGATTAAAGACCAATGGGATAAATGTTTCACATGTTTTGTGAATAGTTAAAATCACTTATGTCCCATGTCAGCTGAACAGAGAAGTAAATTAAACTTGGCAGATGGTGATAGAAAATATATTCAGGGACTGGACATTTTACATAGAGAAGTTGTAGACAAAGAATCAAAATGAAGAAATTAAATAGGAGATAGTGGTCAGAGAAATGAGTATCTCTATATACTATTTTATAGGTTCAATGCTCTAGATATTCATTGTTTTTCTATGTGTTCAGAACACTGTTTTTGTTGTTATTGTTGTTTGTTTTTGTTTTGTCTTGTTTGTACTAATGTTTGATTTATAATTCAAAAGCATGCATGTTGTGGTAGGAAAATTTCATGAAGACAGACAAATGAAAAGACAGTTCTTATGTTAACTGCTTTTACTATATAAAAAGTTCAATTTCAGATTTTTGGCTCTGCAAATGATTGTGAGTTATTAAAGTGAACAGAAGTCACAGGTACTGGTCTCTCTGTGTCCTTTTCTTCTCTCTTATTCTTTTTTTTATATGATTTTTATATTTTTACTATATTTTTTATATATGATAAAAATATACATATTTGTATTTAAGAAAAATTATTGAAGCTTTCATTATTTATGGTGAGCTAAAAGATTGACAGATCATAGATCATATGCATATAAGCAAACTCATAAATAATCAAAATGAATACAATGGTGGTTGCTATCGTGAATGCCTGACATGTGAATATTTTCATCTGTATATTGTTGTGCTTGCTGAGAATAATGACACCTATTTTTACACATCCCATGGAAGAAAACATAAGAATATACTAGAAATTGCATTCTTCAACATGATACATTGAAGAAAAATAAATAAATAAAGGAAGAAATGTATCCACCAATGCTATGAACCCTTGGGAAAGCATTCAGTGATTAAATTTATGCAAACTCTTAAACAAAACAAAAGCATAAAAGTTGATGGCCTGGGACACATTATTTAAAGTTAATGGGTATTATAAAGTAGAAAAAAATAGTAAAGGCGAGATTAATTAAAAGCTACTACATTTTGAAACCAATTCAAGAGAATTCAACTGAAATTCATTGCTTGGCATCAGCAAAGTGCATAAAAAATGATTTTGATAGTCTTAGAGACTTGCTTTCCAGTATAGTAAACAAATAATGCATGGTTACAAATTCTATTCATTTCTAGATTTGTATTAATAATAGAATAGTAGGACAAAAATGTTACCAATACATGAAAATATTCAATAATATATTGAGAGGAAATGTGGTGGAAATGATAAAAAGCACAATCCTTGCCAACAGAAAGAACTGGTTTTATTCCCAGGTGCACTGCATGATAACTAGGTAAAACTCTGCTTTTGGGGTATTGCATTTGCAAAACTGCACAATGATGTTTGCCTGCTGTTCAAGAAAGCTGATCTAAATGAGAAATTTTCTGGAAAGTGTTTGGCAAATGATATGTCATGGCTGCAAACAGTAAACTTTCCTAGATAAAATATGAAGAATAGAGTCTATTTATTAGCTATTTTATATTATTGTTTTTTCAATTACCATTGTTTATTTCATAACAATCAAATGATACATATGTAACAAAAAGAGTAAGTTGATCAGGTATTCTATAGTATTTATATATTCTAATATAATTTTAATCATTGTCTCCAATGAGCTCTACAATGGTTCACTATGTATTTTTTATTTCCTCAGACTTGGAATCTCATTCCTATTGAATAACCATAATACAAATGTAAACATCGATCCTATGAATATTTCAGGAGAATACCTGGAAATATATTTATGCCTATGTAGAAACTAGTAATTTTATAACTTCTTAACATTCATTGCCTTCAATACCTAGAATATATTAGGGTAAAAATTTGAAGCAGATGTGGTGGTGCAAGCCTGTAATCCCAGCTACTTGGGAGGCTGAGATGGGAGGATTGCAAGTTCAAAGCTAACCTCAGCAATGGCAAGGTGCTAAGCAACTCAGTGGGACCCTGTCTCTAAATAAAATAAAATTAAAAAAACAAAACAAAACAAAAAAAAGACGGGCTGTGGTTGTGGCTCGGTGGTTGAGTGCCCCAGGGTTCCATCCCTAGTATAATAATAATAATAATAATAATAATAATAATAATAATAATAATAATAATCAACCAACCAAAAAAAAATGACAACAAGAACTAAGTAAAAATCATACATACATACATATGTATTTATGTGTGTGTGTGTGTATATATATATATATATATATATATATATATATAGAGAGAGAGAGAGAGAGAGAGAGAGAGAGAGAGAGAGATAGAGGGCAAACTAACTAGCTTTCAGTGTAGCACAACTGATTACTTTGTACTTCATTAAGAAAACAAATGTTGTCACATATTAATGCATCACAAAAGAAAGATGGAAAGGTAGGAATTAAGAAATTAACAGAGTGTGGGTACTAGAATTTGGAAAACAGAGCATAGTGAAATAGAGAAACCAATGAATAACTCATAAAAACTGTCCTGGAATTTTAGAATCTGATAAGGATGGGAAATTGAGACCTTATTTGGCAGAGAATAAAATTTTCCCATTTACAAAGTTATTTTCTCTAGATTGAAAAATACATTGATGCGTCATTATTTTAAATAACTTTAAGTAAAAATTTAAACCCTTAAAAAATTCCCCTTTAAAGATAACTACTTGTGTGCATGCAGGCATGGTCCAAGAGATGGGGATATCTTTTGTTGAAAAGTATGTTAACTATCAACTTTTACACATGAATGTTATTATTTAAAGTTGGCATGTTAACTTCCTTTGGAATAATAGAAGCTTGAAGGAAATCAATCAGGGGATAGTCTCGTGATAAGCAACTGTGGGACAAGGGAAAGAATCAAAATTGGGCAGAGAGAAAGGTGGAGGTGAAAGGTAGTCATAGCAAGCCTTTGCAAAACGTTGGAACCACTCCAGAGCTGATGTGTTCTTTAATGGTCTCCTGAATTTGGAGAGAGTGACTTGGGTATTTACAGCTGAATGTCATCCAAGTAGTGAATATAATCTGCTCTTAGGAAAGGAGATATGGGTTTTGGTCTATTAGAGGGCAATTTCAGAAGCTGAAGGAATAGCTCCTTCAGTTGCAGAAAGAGAATTAGAGCAATGTAACAGCACAAGTGACAGACTGATAATGAAGAATGACAAGATTACATGTGATGTAATCACCAACCTCTATAGCAACACTCCTAGGAAGCCAAGGCTGGACCTCTACAGCTGTTTACTTAAAGAATCAGGACTTAGTCAATATCAGTTAAGTCATTATTGTTGTTGTTTTGTTTTGCTTTTTGTTCTAGAACAAAAGAGAAAGGCAAACATGCTCACCACACCAAGAACATAAAATAACTACTTCCAATTAGCCCCCTCGGCTTCTGCGTGCCTACATTTTCTAATGAGACCTTGCCTGTCCCTTCGCTTTTTTTCCCGCTATGAAGCTTTTCCTTTCCTCACCCTGTTTCTTTGCAAAAGGGAAGTGATGGTGACCACTGCTTGTAATGTTATAGCAAACTCTGAATATATAGTCTTTCTTCTCATTTAGGTAGTGTTTATTTCCATCTGTGCTAAAAATTGCAATAGAGCATACCTGAATTCTTCTCTTTTCCTTCTTAGAAAATGTTCTCACACTGTGCCTGCCTTGGAGTCTTCAGCACACACAAATGATGGTTACTGAATTACTTGCTATAGCAAGCTCTGAATAAAATAATTTCTATCTCTCCTCTTTCAGCTGTTCTTTGTTTATCTCTGTAGTTTTTCTTGGTTCTACCAAGACAGTCTATGTTACCCTTAAATGACTGCACTATGTTATCTCATTTGTCTTTCTACCTAATAAAAACATTTCTCCTATAGGAACCTAATTGAAATCACTAGAGCTTCTCTTTAATCCTTAACTTACTCTTCTTGTCTGAAGTCATTAGTAACCATCTAATTACTAAGTGTGTTTGTATGTTTACAAGGACAATATTTACTTGATACTTCAGATGCTTTTGTGCCACTGAACTCACACATATTTTCCCAGATTTTTACAATAGCTCTCTATTTTTTTTAGGTTATTGGTTATTTGTATTTATACATGACAGTAGAGACCATTTGGATAAAATTATGTATGCATGAAATGCATCTTATTCCAATTAGAGCCAGTCTTGTGGATATGGACAATGGTAATATTCACTATGGTGTATTCATTTATGTACATAGGGAAGTTATGTCAGATTCATTCCACTCTCTTTCCTTTTGCTATCCCCACTCTATTCCTTTCATTCCCATTGTCTAATCCACTGAATTTCTATTCTCCCCCACTCCATATTGTAGGTTAGCTTTGCCATCTCTAAGAAAACATTCTCCCTTTGTTTTTTTGGATATTGGCTCATTTCACTTAGCACACAGAGCTCTAGTTTTGACTTTCTTGGGCAGTCATCTTTGTATATGATTTTATACCTAAATTTTTGTTGGGAGAAAAGTTCCTTTCTCCCACTGAGGGATCATATATCTGCATTACTCCCCCACCACATCTCTAGACCTCAGATTGTGTGAATCTTAGAAATACGAAAAAAATCTTAGAAATCCAAGAATGCCATATAAAATAAGTACATTTCAAAAAAGGACAATAGAATGAACCTGACATAACTTTCCTATGTTTATATAGGAATACATGACCAGTATAACTCCACAACATGTATAACTACAAGAATGGAAAGTTATATTCCATATATGTATGATATGTCAAAAAACATTCTATGATCATGTATAATTAAAAAGAACAAATAAAAAACAAATATACATGTTGAAAGAATAAATGAATGTATAAATTATTTGTACTGTTTGCATCTTACATTCATTTTTCTTCTTTTTTCCAAACCATTGATGTTTTGTGTTTTTTGGTGAGTGGAGTTCTTATTCAGGCAATTATTCAAATAAAAAAATAAATAAACTGTCCTCAAATTCTTTATTTCTACCAACAGTAATTAATCATCAAGTAGTTTAGTTTCTATTTCTTAATTAATTATCGAATTTGTCTTCTTGTATACAAGCTGAGACCTGGACTCTTCTTTCTTCATAGAACTGTCTGTTCTTAACTGATATGTACCAAGTCTCAAGACACAACAGAAAAAATTTTCTTACACCTAAATTATGTTCATAATTGAGATGACATATAAGATGCTCTTGAGATATAACCTAAAATTCAACTTTTTTCGTTTGTCAGTTCATTAAGCTTCTATTAAGAAAATGCAGAAGTATGGAAATGATTGAACGCAGGGAGCCACAGATTGTAGGTTGTGAGTGAACAGATTATATTCACCCTGATAAACATTATTACCCTTTAGAACATACTTAGTAATTATTGGTTGATTTTTCTGTTACATATAATTTGCAGGATTGGCTTTACTCATTTACTCATTTAATGGAAATTATATTGGAACTTGATCTACATTTTTCAGTGTAAAGAAAGTCTCAGAACAGAACTTATACATGACCAGTGTAACTCCACAGGAAGAAAATATGCAACATGAGTATGCAAAGACACAACATATAGTTTGTGACAAAATTTTGAAATCCTTTGGATATGCATGATTTACCCCCAACGCAAATCAAACTACTTCTGTAGTATCCACCCAGCACCAGGATCTTTTATTTTTAAAATAAGTTATTTATTATATCATAATACATACTATTTTATCTGGTTGATTATAATAATCATTTTGCCATCATTTTAAATGTTAAAAATATTATATAAAATATATACATACAGCAGTCTTTGAGTAATATTTCTCCCAATTTCAAGATTTTTCTTCACCAATATTTCAAACTCATCAAAAAAGTTGAACAAAATCACTTTATTCCTATAAGCCTATTTTTCCTTTCATGCATTGTAGGATAGCCAAAAAATCAATTCTTTCCCTTTTCTCTCTCTCTCTCTCTCTCTCTCTCTCTCTATATATATATATATATATATATATATATATAAATTATATATATAATTATAGAAAATTATATTATTTTATAATTATATAAAAATTATATATATATAATTTTTTTGGAGGGGGCTTGGTGGTGGGAGTGCTGAATACACTGAGGTTTGAACCCGAGGATGCTTTTACCACTGAACTAATTCCCATGGATTTTTTTTATTATTATTATTTTGAGACAGAGTCTCATTAAGTTGCTTAGGGACTCCCTAAATTTCTGAGACTTGAGATTTTCCTGCCTCCGTCTCCCCAAACACTGGAATTATAGGCATGTGCCACTTTGTAATAATCCTTTTTGTTAGCATCTCCTTTCTTTTTCAATTGTAAAAAGTCAAATTCTTAATTCTATATAATTACTGATTTTGAAAATACTTTTATCTTTCTTTACTACAGCAGAAAAAAACTAGGGCATATATTAGTATTGCTGCCTTGATTTCACTTACACCTCAATGGTAACTAAGCATCAATTTTCATTTGGAGAATAAACACTCTCTCATTTTTTATGATCTAGTGAAACTGACTGTGTCCATTCTTAGGAAATAAAGCAATTAATTTCTATTTAAGATTGTCAGTGTAGAATTATGAATTAAAATGTTATGATGAAAATGAAAATTGTCAGACATACATTCTGAGAATAAATGGTATAGGTAAAATAATGTGATAAAAAATAATTAATAACAATAAAAAATCTTAAAAAATCCATATTTCAATTAGGAAATTAGTAAAACATAATTGTGTTTTTAGTTTATAGTAGTATTTAAGGAATGGTACTTTACCACATAAAGTTTACCTATTAAGCACTTAAGGGATGTGCTGTATAGTAATTTTTTAATATATTGAATTAATATAATTTGTGTTTACTTTGTTGAATAGATTACAGATATGCTCAGGGGTGTAGGGATAAGCAGATTATAGTAATAAAATTTTCTGATATACTCTATTAGAGGGGAAATTCATAAGAAAAATAAAATTTAAATAACATTTTCAGGCACTGCTCATAATCATTGTGCCAGGATGTACTTTTCATCTTAGACACTATTTAAATATTAATGGAGACCATTGTGAAACATCTATTTTATGGAATGTTTAATCACATCCTCATAAAACTTTTCTACTATTTTCACCTACTGTCCATGGCTATGATTTTCCTATTGTAAATATCTACAAAATAATAATAAAATACTATTTAAAAGATGCATTAAGAAATACTTTCTACCATTAAGAAACTCTAAGTCATTTATTATTTATGAAGTATCCACATGTTTGGAAACTAGTAAAAATTCACTAATTAAATAGGATATCATTACAAAACCTGTATAAGCTTTCCCTTGAGCATTGACAATTCTTTATGCAGGTACATTTTAGTTGCAGAGGTAAGTTTGGTGACTTTCTACTGTCATTTTATTTGATGGCCCAATTGTAATCATAAAGTAGTATCTTCATCTAGGCAAACAGTAAAAAGATTACTTCCAATAGTTTAAGTAGCTAATTGAAGTGTCCAGATGTAAAGTATTTCATCATTTTGCCCCTTTGTTCTATAGAATCATTGATTTTTAAATATACATTTTTTTGGGTAGTCTGTAGCAATAAAAAATACACTGAATAATTTATCCATCCATTCCTATTTTTAAAATATAAGCCCAAGGACTTACAGATAAATATTAAACAACCTTATAGATTTTTTCTATCTTAGAAAAAATACATTTTTATACATAAATATACACACAATTAAAAATTAAAAACTCTAGTGGTATAAAGATATAATCAGTCAAGGTCACTCTATAACAATAGTGGAAAAAGACCCCTGGAAATTTTACAATCACAAAAATAACTAAATGTCTCAAATTTTATCTGACATTAATGGTGAATACCTTTTTAATTGAAACTCCATTCTTAATATAATTTTCCTACATCCTCATTTAAATATATATAGAAATCTCAAGTCATCTAATTATCCATCATTTGAATTCAGCATTAAGTCTACAACTGGCCTCAATTTCTATATACCCTCTTTAGAATCACCTTTAAAACAAGACCCATCAAATAATAAGGTTCTTGTAACCCTTCTAACATTATGGCTCATTGCTCCTCTGGTTTATCTTCTTCTTTGCTGTAAGCTTAAATAAATATAAGTGCATAGGTGAGCTGTTATTGGTCTTTAAAAAGTATGGAAATTCTACATAGTTTGGTTGAGAATTTCACTTCTGTTCCTGATTTGATAATATAGTACATATCTGAAATTTCTTGAGTTTCCATCCACTATGTATAATCCTGCTTTGAGTACTAAGTTCTATATTTAGTACTCTCAAGAGCATGTGACCCATTGTCATTACATAGAGTTTCAAGTGTAGGGAGAATCTTTTTTCAGAATGTGACTTAATAGTACACAGGAGCCAGCCTGAAAATTTTAGTTGCTTTACATCAGGAAGTTCATTTTTATAGCACAATATCTGATGGGACATAGAGCATACGTGTGGATAGAGAAGATATATGTAATATAGGCGACCAGCATTCATCCTCACCCATGTATTGTATTCACAAGCTCCATTAGCACCAAAATCCCAGTGGATGTATATTTAATGAAAATTCAGCCAATGAATGTTAAAATAAGGAAGAGGGTCAAGGCAAAATTTGCACCAGACAGAGTTAATCAAACAAGAAAACTTTAATGTAAGGGAGAAAAACAAGAATGTATTCTGAAATCAACTCTGCTAAAAGAAGTAAGGAGAAGGAGGAAGAGGAGGAGGAGGAGGAGGAGGAGGGGAAGAGGAAGAAGAGTTTTTTTTAAGGCTGGTTGGGAAGAATTTTGTGAGTCATCCATACTTATTTATTAGTCTTACTGAGAAGAAAAGTAAGCATTTTTATACCTTCATGGCAATGGATTCTTTTAAAACTTGTATCAAGTAACCCACCATATTTATACTCCTATTCTCTTATAATGACTGGAAGATAGGAGCACTGTTTTATTTCATGATTATTTTCAAAGAAACAGCTTCTTCATGCTTGATAAAGCCAGATCAGGGTTGTAAATTTGAAAGAGAAATTTTAAAAGATTTATATCTTGAAGGGGAAGAATAAAACTTGTAATTAAGAATTTTCAAAAACACTAAATACTCCTAGAAAAGAGTGGTTGATTGGATCCCTAGAATCAGAAAGGGCTTCTTAGTTATGTGTTACTTCTAAGATTCTGTGCAGGTGCTAACAGCTTAGAAGGTCAAACCATCCCCTTGAAACAGCATGTTGATTTTTAGCATAGAAGAAAGACAATGGTATTTGGAGAAAAAATTAATAAGGAACTTAATCAAATTACTTCTTTCTCATCTTGGTTCTGTAAATTAACCAACCATATGTCCAAAGTGTTGATACAGAAAGGATGGGAAACACAGGCAACTCATAGATCCTTTTCCTTTCAGTCCTAACTTGCTCATTGGTAGGCGAAACACAGTGTTGATAGATTTGTACATACCAAGAAGTGAAATGAAGGACAGTTGGGTGAGTTTTATGCATCATTGCCACTACTGTATTAAGAACCTATGCATCCACTAGCAGTAGGCTTATTCTGAGTGCAAGGTAACAATCCTACATTACCATTTCCCTACATTTCCTACATTTCCCTCTAAAGGGAACAGTCCTACATTTCCCTCTAAAATCCAGTTAATGCTCCAATTCTATATAGGTGACTTTATTTGGGGAAAGGGTCTTCACAAAGTGATTAGGTTATATGAAGTCATTAGGATGGGGCACTGCCCTGATTAGATTATGATTTTTGATGAATAGGAAGATCTCTGTATCTCTGCCTCAGTTTCTTTTTCTCTTTGAGGACACAACCAGAAGTCTGTCATCTAAATGTTAGTGAAAGAGCTCTCTCCAGTAAGGCACTATGCTGATACCCCTACCTCAGACTTCCAGCCTCCAAACTGAAAAAAAAAAAAAAAAAAAAAAAAAAGAATTATTTTGCTTAAGCCATCCAGTTTATGGTATCTTGTTATTATTACAGCCTAACCAGAGAGAACTGATAATACTGACATTGCATAATGTAAATATAAATGGGAAAATATATACTAATTATTCATTTTTAATTTTTTTTTAATTAGAATGACATTGGAATCATGACAAACTATAGATAGATATATTTTAATACTTATAAGAGCACATATTTTCTGATGTTTGAACAAAAGCACCTGGATTTTTATTTCACATGAAGCCCCCAAAAACTATGGAGCTTGGACTTAAATTGGGTAACTTTTTTCCCCCTGAATCTAGGCTCTGAATATTCCATGGAGCCTGTTAGTGCTAGACTTCTTTAGCTTCTAATACCTTGAATTCTACTGGCTGTATTATTGGTGAAATTTAACTGCTAGCATTCTAACATAGAATTCCAACTACCTATCTGTTTTTTTCTTTTTAATTTTTATTTATTTATTTATTTGGTGTTTGTTTGCTCAATGTCTTGAATTATCATCTTTAAGAGAGGAGTCTGGGGTGGGGGCTGAGGTCCCGGATGTCGGGTCTGGCTCCAGGGGTCCGTGACAGGAGAAGGTGCGCTGCCAGGAGCGGCCCCGGTCTAGGCGCCCACACGAGGGTGCGACCCGGGAGGACGCTGCCGCTGCCTTGGAGCCTCGGTCCCGGCTGCCTGTCCCCGGAGCCGCCAGGGCGGTCCCCACAGCGCCCACCCCGACCCCGCTGTCCTGGTCCTCACCTGAGGGCTCTCCTCAGCGGAGCTGCTGGTCACAGCTGGTGGGTTCTGATCTGCAGGGTCCTGTTCAGGATGCGGTGGCTTCAGCCGTGTGGCCTGCGCCGCGACCTCAGAGGAGAAGAGGTGGCCTGACCCGCAGGCCCCGGAGAGGGGAGGGCGACGAGGAGCCAGGAACCTGGACCATAATGAGATCTCAAGCACAATACAGGACACCAGGGGCACCTTCACAGGCCTTGACAGCCTCAGCAAGCTGACTCTCATTGGGAACAAGATCAAGTCCATGGCAAAGAGAGCATTCATGGGGCTGGAAGGCCTGGAGCACCTCCACAGATCATCGTGCAGCCAAAGAGGACAACAGCCAAAGTGGGCAAGGACATCCAGTTCACGTGCTCAGCAGTCAGCAGCAGCAACTCCCCCAGACGTTTGCCTGGAAGAAAGACAATGAGCTTCTGGTCAATGCAGACACGAACTTCTCCCATGAACGCGTGCAGGATGGGGAATGATGGAGTACACCACCATCCTGCACCTCCGGCCTGTCACGTCGTGGCATAAGGGCCACCACCAGTGTCTTATCACCTACCACCTTGGCTCCGCCTACTCTCATAAGGCCCGGCTCACGGTGAACGTGCTGCCATCATTTACCAAAAGGCCCCAAGACATCACCATCCGGACAGGCACCAGGGCTCCCCTTGAGTGTGCTGCCACCGGCCATCCCAAACCCCAGATTGCCTGGCAGAAGGACAGAGGCTGAGTCTTCCCTGCGGCTCAGAAACATCACATGCATGTCATTCCAGAAGACAACGTGTGTTTTCATCACTGATGTGAAAATGGGCATTTACAGCTGCACTGCCCAGAACTCAGCAGGCTCTGTGTCAGCGAATGTCACCCTGACTGTCTTAGGTTCAACCCCTGATGTACTCCGAGTGTGTGTATGTGTGTGTGTGTGGGGGGGGGGGGGGGGTCTTAAGTAGCACCTAGGGCAAACGCTGTGGAGTTGCTCTTTGGAGCCTAGGGGTTAATGGAAGGTGTTTCTACTGTGTAAAATTTGGGGCTGCTTTTAGGATTCTTCCTCTTTTTAAAGAAAAATATTTTTGGTACTGGGGATAGAACCAAGAGGCATTGAGCCACTGAACCACACCCCCAGCCATATTTTGTATTTTATTTAGAGACCAGGTCTCACTGAATTGCTTAGTGCCTTGGTTTCGCTGAGGCTGGCTTTGAACACACAATCCTCCTTGCCTCGGCCTCCCAACCTGTAGGGATTACTGGCGTGTGCCACCACATCTGGCTCTATCTCTTTAAAAATACTAAAGGACAGTGCAATGCCAGAGCCTTGAGCAACTGGAGACCAGACAGCATGCAGGAGGGGTGTGGTCTTAGTCGAGAACAGGGACACAGGCCAGTTTGGGAACAGGAGCATCTTTGTGACCTGAGATAGGGAATCTGCTTCTCTGACAGAAGCTCTGTGGTGGGATTGTGCCATGTCTAGAGAACCAAGCAGACCCACTGCGCTGAGGCCCCCGAGTGAGCGTGAGGTCTCTTGACCTCTGGCAGAGACCCCATCCTTGGTGGTTCCCTTGCAAGACTGTGTGGTGTCTGTTGAGGAGATGGTAGCCCTCCAGTGAAAAGTGGCCAGCAGCCCCTCACCCGACATCACCTGGCTCAAGGGTGACCGCCCACTGAGCCTTACCCACAGGCGCCACTTCACCCCTGGCAGCCAGCTGCTGGTGGTCTAGAACATGGTGGTGGAGGATGCAGGCCCCTACACCTGTGAGATATCTAACTCCTTGGCACAGAGCGCACTCACAGCCAGCTGAGCATCTTGCCCACACCTGGCTGCAGGAAGGATCATTCTGACGTCTGTGGTGTGGGTGTGCATCATCTACCAAATCAGGAAGAAGAGCGAGCAGCACAGCGTCACCAACACAGGTGAAACCTTTGTGCCACCAGGTGTTCCAAGCTACCTCTCTTCTCAGGGGACCCTTTCTGACCAGCAAGAAACTGTGGTCAGGACTGATGGTGGCCATCGGGCCAATGAGGACATCGAGAGTGATGGGATGACTCCACTAAGAAGACGAAGCACTGCTGTTTCCAGCACTGGTCCAGGTCGCGTCTAAGCCTGGAGGCAGCGCAGTGGAGCAGGAATAAGCCTTCCTCAGGGACTTCATGTCCCTATTTAGCCACTGAAGCTGCAGATGCCCACTTCCTCTCACACACCACATGGGTCACTGGACCACGTGCTGTTAGGTGCCACCTGAGGGTCATTGAACATAGCGCCTGGTTAACAGGAAGAATGCCTGTCTGCACCTGCCGGAGGTGCTTTTTAGACAGAGCTCTAACCTTACACCACAGGAACTGACCCCAGGGAGAAATGCCCACATGCACAGCTTTTGTGCCCACACCCCACTTCCCCCTTCCCCTTGTCATTCTTTTCAAATTGTAACAATCTCTCTACAGCATCCACCACCAGGTGGTAGGAAATGACACATCATATACAGATCAAATGCAAGCTTTGCCAGGCTGGCTGTGGCACTGCAGGCACATTTATTAAGGGGTTCTGAGGGGCTGTTCAGAGTCCCACCGTGACACACATTCTTCTTTGTGGCACCCTGATGACAACTCCAGCCAGTCTGACCCTGGGTACCAGGGTCACAGTCACAGCATCTTTGGGCTTCAGCACAGGTTCTGCTGCTGCCCAGAAGGCAGGGCTCTCACGGGGGCCCCTTTCTTCATGGAAGTGCACGACTGGCATCCACTCAGGAACTCTCTGCCCATGTCTGACAGCCGGCAGTGGGTCTGGTCGTAGGCACCCAGAAAGATGAACCCTCCCAGGCTAACAGATGCCATTCGATGGAAGACACCCACAAATAATCCTGAGGAAAGAAGAAGAGATTCACAATGAATCTGTGTCAAACTGGTTAAACTCCAATGCCCACAGTGTGCTAAGGGTGGCCAATTTGGAGCCAGTGAAGACCTGTGACCATGAGAAGACTGCTACTCTGAGCCTCAGTTCTCTAGGACTTGTGCTGGCGTGAAGACTTACAAGGACCCACTGAGTGCAGACTCCAGCAGAGGTATCAATAAATGAGAAAATGAAGTCTAGAGAGATGAAAAGGACTCAGGCGTTCTGGTCCAATAAGCACCCCACAGCTGGCTGAAAAAACAGGCTCTTCCAAAATCTGACATGGGCCACAAGGGTAGAGGATACCATTCTCTGCAATGGTCCGGATGCAGCCTGAGCCTGGACCTACTAGAAGCCTGAAGCTGGAAATGAATGTGACTACCAGATGCAAAGAGAGATTTCTGGGCTTTGAGGAGCTGGCATTCCCCATAGAACCAGGTGCTTTGGATTCTTTCCTGGCTTTGCCACTAGCTGCCCCCAAGACCCTGAACAAATCACTTCCCAGGGATCTTCCTCTGTATGGGTGGAAAACCAACAGTTTTCTGAGGGGCCTGGACACACTCAGCATGGGTCTAAGGACACGGGCTTACTTATCTTTATCAGATTTCTTCTTCTTGCTTTTGCTTCTTGGGTCATTTGGATCTCCAACCTTGACCTTCACCATCCGCAGCTCCCCTCTGGCTTGTTTTGGGCCCCTTGGGGGTCACAAAATTCCTTCCCCTTCTTTTCCTTTTGGATGCCACTTGCTTTGTCTGCCTTTGATGTCCCTTTGGAAGGCATGGAGGGCTTTTCTGATAAAATAGCTCCCTCTAAGCCTTCCCTGATCTCTGGCTGCTGCTTCTTCTTGATCTTGGGGGTTGACTGGTCTTCTGACAACTTCCGTTACAAGCCTTTCTTGCTGCTTCCCTTGGTGGCATGTGCTGAGAGAGGACTTGGGGTCACAGACCATTGGGAGCTGGGACAAATATCATATGGTGAGAGCTGAGAGGATGCAAGGGAAAATGCTCATCCTTTTACAATGCTATAGACAGGAGGGCAAGGTCCAGGGGTCACTCTGCCCCCAACATGCTCCAAAGTTCATGCCTTCCTCACACATGGACCTTTCATTCAACTTAGAGCTCTTTTGTCTTCTTACTCAAATCCTCCACTCAAATAAGGGTGGGGAAAAGACTAAGACCCCAGAATGTTTAAGTGAGGCCCTCTCTACCTATGAGATGAAAGGGAAACCAGGAGGGAGAAGGAATCTTTTAGCAGGCTGACCATAGCTGGGTCAGAAGATCTGGTCTGTGAGTCTGACTTTACCACCAGCATACGTGATTCCATCCAGGACCTAGCTCCTCTCAAAAACTCAGTTTCCCTGCTTGTAAAATGAGTAAATGGATGAATAACAGGTCCCTCTGTAACAAACTGCAGATTTAAAATAAAAGTGAAGGGATTGTAAAAAAAAAAAAAAAGAGAGAGAGAGGAGTCTGTGGAAAAGAAATGCGCACAGACTGAACTGATTCAATCTTCATCTTCGTTTCTGTTCTAATGGCTCATAAATTCAAGGTACTCCAGAGCAACATACTTGGGACAAACTTAGAACAAATATTGTTTCAATCCCTTTTAAGAACTTCCCTCCATGCATTTTTTCCCCCTAAGAACTTCATTTTTATAGTTTCAATTGCTTAGAACTGTGGTTTTAAGGAGAATCAAAGTTGAAGGTTGTTGGTATTTGGTCCCATTCCAGTGTTAAACTGTTGTGTAAACATCCTTCTTACTGAATACTGTGGTTCTCAATGGATCCATTGGATCATCTCCAAATCTGCATTCCCACTGAAACTGATGGATGTATCCTGCAAGTCTTCACAGTATAATTTTAATTGATGTGTTCATCTTCCTGAGTTATTAAAAAAAAGAATACTTCAGATTTATCATATAAGGTGAGCACATACATGAACAATTTAGCTCTTCAATTCACTTGAACTCTACCTTAGAACAAAAAGGAAACATAATCCCAAATATCCAAGGGTCTATACTGTTTTACTATATATTCAGGCTTCTAAATAGATTTAGAGTTACAATTTTGCCTTGTTTACATAGAAAATATATTTTTTTTAACGATAGGACACCATTATTCTTGGTTTCCATACATTTGGGATGGAAGTGATTTAATTGTTTAGTGTTGAGGAACTGTATTGTCAAGGGCCTAACATATTTGTTTGATAATGATTATAATGACTTTTGAATTTCTGTTCTTAAAAGGGATTTTTTTCCTAAATTCAGACTTAATTTATTTCATATAGAAAAGATAATTATGATTTTATAGTCATCATTTTATATCTATTTCTAGCCAGCTAACTCTCATTTTCTCCTAACATTTTATTATGTTCAATAACATTAAATATTTAATAGTTACATTTTAATTTACATATTATATTATATATTATATAATCATATATCATAGATTTCTCTAGGCATATAATAGTCAATAACTTTTGAATGGTATAAAAAATAAAATGTTTTAAATAAAATAGCCTTTTTAAAAAAGCCTCTGCCTATGTTATAACACAAAAGAAAAAGTCCAATGATGTATTTGAGTAATGACTTTGCTTACTCTATTGCAAATCAAAATCAAAAGATCTTGTCATTAGATTGGAAGATGAGAAGAAGGGGTATAATATATTACTTACAGAATTTTGTAGATCTTAAACTAATATGAAGATTACATATAATGATAGATAATTAGATACATAGGTAGAGTTGTAAAAGTGATATAAAATGTGTTTTTTGGAGAATGTAGTATTTTATTTCCATCTTCCAGTTTTCTCATCTTGCTCTATCATCTTATAGTATGTCTGGATTAAATTTAATTTTTCAGATCTTGGTTATACTACAAGACTATATAGATTTATTTTGGCTTAACATCTTACAAATTATTTCAATTTAACTCCTTACAAAATTACAATTTTGGCAAGAAAAACATTTGACCCCTCCAGTGAATGACAAACTTGGCATAGATTCCTTTTTGTCTACTCAACAAATACTCAAGCAGGAATAAGACTGACTCTTCACATACCAATCACAGTCTTTCATCCACCCATCCATTTATTCAACATGTAATTCATGTTATTATATACCAAGAAGTTCAGTGATTAAAGCTGAGTTTTATGTTTGTACAGTTATATCTTATCAGAGTTAAACAGACCATGAATCAAAACAGAATCATGTTAGCTAATATGATAGCTGAAAAATTTTATACATAAAAATAAATAGAATAGAGCAAACTAAAGAAAACTGAAGTTCCAAGAAAGAGAATAAAAATAATAGAATTTTAGTGTATTCCTCACTGAGAAAAAGACTTTTGAGGGAAAAAAATAGAAAAAATAAGACAGCTTTGTTTTATATTTGTTTCCTTGTTAAGAATAGGCTTTAAGGAAATAGTTGTGGAAGCTAGAAACAGTTTTCCTAAAAGACTCTTGTCTTTTGTAGTAATCTACATGAAATAATTTGGAGGATCATATAGTAAAGATAACAACAGAGATGGTGAATATATTTTTAATGTCATCCAAAGATGGTATCCCATCTCTTGGTAATAGTGAGAAAGATCTGATATTCCACCTTATTTTAGGAGTAACCCACATGGAGTACTAATACATGGCCAGGCTTAGGAGTGTATGGAGGAGATCTTTTGGACTCTTCTCGTCCCTGTTGGGTATTATATTGTTTGTGCAAAAATGTAAGTTACTCTGTTTCCTGCTTTGTCCTCTTTAAGTAATTCAATTTATCAAAAAGCTTGTTAATTATTAGTTGTCCAATTCATCAACAACTTGATTTAAAGTTGACCTTGGTCAGTCTCTAGGAAAAGGTCAAATCTGTAATAGCAAGAAAATAATTCAATTCATGTATGTAGAAGAAAATATTATTTAAGATTTGTGTATATAAACGTGATTGTGGATTGACAAAAGGAAGTACCATTAAAGAAAGTTTAGCTTCTCATTTGACTATTTGAATTGTCAAATTGAGACAAAGAGATTTGCTTTGCTACTCATTATTTGTTTAAAATTCATAGTTTTTTAAGCAAAATTCAAATTATGATGGTTCCTGTGTTTATTTCAAATAAAATGATGGGTCATAGAAGTGGTGTTTACGTTAAAATATCTCTTAAATATTAACTAAGTATACTTTTTAAAAATTGCAGTGACACATATATATATATATATATTTTGAATACCAAATTTACAATAATCGTGATGAAATATCTTAAAGAAAAAAGTAAATAATTTATGTCAATAATTTTAACTTTTTTCTATTTTAAACAAGAATATTGAACTTCAAATTAAATGATTCTAAGTGTCGTTTCTGGCATAGTGTTCTACAAATAAAATGCCATCTGTTCCATTTGCAATCATCATAAAAATAAGCATAAAGTAAATCTGATTTCTGAATCATATTTAAGATATTTGCAAGAAAATTTTCAAGACATTTTGTAGATTGAAAAAGTATACATAAACAGTTATAATGAGCAGCAATAGTGACTTAATACAGGTAAACTAGGTTTTTATTTTTTTTTCTCTATATTAAAAAGCAAAATATTTTGTGATGATATAACTATTTTACATTCAATGATATATCCTAGCATCTAAGAGTAATTGTTCTTAACATCTTCCTAAACTATAAATTGAATATATCCACATAGTATTTCTTCAGTGATTTAAAAGGTATATTTACTCTTTATATTTGTTCAAAGAGTACAAAATAATAAAAATGCATGATAACAAAAACAAAACAGGTAAGGAACTCTGCAAAATGTGCACACTAATCTAAGAATATACAAATAAATGCCTTCACAAACTTAATTTTTGTCACAGAGAATGTCTGCAATTCTGCAGATATATCTTTGAGTCTTATGAATGCAAACTGAAGTCAAAATTAATCTTTAAAAAACTGAAAATTATAATAGGGCTAGGGTTGTAGCTCAGTGGAATAGCACTTGCCTAACATGTGTGAGGCACTGGGTACAATTCTCGGCACCACATTAAACAAATAAAATAACGATTCATCAACAACTAAAAAATATATATTTTTTAATTGAAATTTATTTAAGAAATGTGATTGTAGTTCTTTTAATATCAAAAATTGCACTTCATATTTCTAATCACTTAATCTCAATAACTATGATGGTTTCCATACAATTGTAATGTTTTTCTAAGCATTTATTTTATATTTGCATTTCTTTACAGACAAATACTATTATCTTTGCATGAATAATAAACTGTTTATGTCTATTTCTATATGAAATACACCACCTAAGGTTTCAAAGACTTCTATTTGTATGCATAAACATAGACGTGCACTTTTGTATATACATGAGTGTATAACTGTATGTGCATGTAGGTGTTCTTACATTGAGATACATTGTTTACATATTAGATTTTCCTGTAACTATAAGGTTCTCATGAGAGAACAATAGGAACAGAACTTTGATATCAATTCCTTTTCTGTCCAAGTGCAAAGATTTTCCAGTTTAGTTTTTTTTTTTTTTTTTTTTTTGGTTACAGGCTCCCTTTTGACACTCTAGGTAAACTTTATCAGGAAGCAGCAAAGTATGAAAGACATTACAAGTGGACTTTAAATGCAAAGTTTATCATTTGTTCAAAGAGTACACAAATATCCACAAATAGATTCAATTTATAAATAACTCAGAAATGTTATGAAAAATGTCATCTTAACAATATGGAGACATGATACTTCAATAGTAACACATGAATTGGACTTCAGGGGATGGATAAAATTCAGGAAGCTATTATTAACTTAAGAAGAAATTTACATTCAGCATTCTTTTCTGTAACAAAGGCCTAATCCCTACTCTGCCCCAGCTATGGTTTCCCCAGAAATTTAGGCTTGGAGTTCCAAGTCCAGCATCTGTAACAATTCAGCTGTTCATTCAATCTGAATATTTTATTCCAATCAAATATAATTGAAACACAACATATACCTAAATAAAAATCTAATGTGAAGAATTTTTTGCTTGTTTGTTTTTGGAACAAGAAATTGAACCAGAGGCACCTAACAGCTCTTTCCCAGCTCTTTTTATGTTTTATTTTGAGATATGCTTTCACTAAGTTGTTTAGGTCCTAGCTAAATTACTGTGTTAGAGTCTTATCAGCCTCCACCTTGATCTGAGGAACATAGCTCCTGGGAATAAAGGAACTCTATTGTTAGACAACCTCAATGTTTCATTGAGCCTAAACCTACCCACATAACAGTAACTTTATACAATGGACTTTCCTGAAAGCTACACAAAGCTCCTAACATTGCACATTGCAACTTAGTATGTAACTGAGGAATAAGCTACATAATAATGTTACTAAGTCTGTAACCTGCCTAGCAATACAATGAACAATATGTACTGAGGATGACAATGACTTAATCTATTGATACAAATAAAGTTGGCAGCTTGGCCATTCTGCAATTTTGCCATTTTTCCTTCCTCTGCATCCTGCAATTTTGCCATTTTTCCTTCCTCTGCATCTTGTCTCTGTGTCTTTATTTTCCTTACACTAAGTACTGATGATACAAAAATAAAGTGCAAAATAAGTTATGTTCTAAAGAGGATTAAAATCTGTTTGATTAAAAACAACAAATCTTATTATTATTAAAGAAGGTGTTTTGGTTGTATCTTAGGTATCCCCCCAATAAGCTCATGTATTATCCTTTGGAGCAATGATCCATGGTGGAATTATTCAATTATGAGTCATAACCTGATCAGTGGGTTAACTGACTTGATAGATTTAATAATTTGAAAGGATTATCAGGTAATGATTTTAGGCAAGTGGAGTGTGCTTAGAGGAAATAGGTCACTGGAAATTTATCCTTGGAGATTATATTATGTCACTGGCTTCAATTTATTTGTTTCTTGATCCATTCATTTTGTGTAAGTTTGTGGTAGCATTCCAAATTAACTGATATATACATATAATAACCCCTGTTCATTAAATCAATAATACTTTAAAATAATGATCTATTTTCACTTATATACTTTTAATTAATAATAAATCTTAATTAATTTTGATATTCTTAATCCAGAAAATTAAATATTTACAAAGCAGTAAAAAAGAAAACATGCTGTATAGGTAATAAATAAAAAGAAACTTTGATACAATGGCTCATGCCTGTAATCTTAGTGGTCAGGAGGTAGATGGAAACAAGAGGATTACCAGTCCAAAGCCAGCCTCAGAAATTTAGCAAGGTCATAAGCAAATTAGGGAGACACTGTCTCAAAATGAATAAAAGGCTGAAGGTGTGGCTTAGTGATTAAGAGCCCCTGGATTCAATCCTCAGTACCAAAATAAAAAGGGGAAATGTGGGTGATAAACATACTTACAAAAAATTACAATGAACACATTGTGAGGCTAACAGATATGCAAGAGAGATTTGTAGAAATTTGTATTAACTTTGTATGTTAGGAAGTTTAAAACAACATGAGCCAGGTGTGGTGGCATATATCTATAATTCCAGCTACAAGGGAGGCTGAGGCAAGAGTATCACAAGTTTGAGATCAGCCTGAACAACTTAATGATATCTTGACTCAAAAATTAAATAAATACATACATAAATAAATATATAACAAGGGCTGGAGATACAGTTGTGTTGCATCTGGGTTCCATATCCAGTATCAAAAACAAAACAAAACAAAACATAATAATGTGAGTGCTAACCGATGGGCAGGCATTTTAAGCTTCCTATCTATATAAACTAACCAAAAGACGTAAATGAGTCAGACTGAGAAGAGAAAATCCAATATTAGCTGGAATGAAAATTACACATTTAAATAAAAGTGGACAAAACAGGAAAGATATACACCAACATATACCATAAAAAGTAAAGTATAAAAAGAGGGGAGAAAAGAGGCAGAAAATATTAAACATCAACATGGCTGAAAACTTTCTAAGTTTAATGAAAAATAATAACCATTATCACTAAATCAACTCCATCTAATATATAAATGAAAAGAAATGCACACACAAGGGATATCATCATCAAAGTGCTAAAAGTTCAAAAAAGAAAAGAAAGTAAAGAAAGAAAAACAAATTAGTAATAAAAAATAACTTATCAATTCTAAGATAAATAAAATAACATAAGCAACTAATGACTTTGTATTATGGAAAAAATAATAATAATTAGAGCAATGCAGAGGACCTCTCCTAAGGCTTCAGCTCCCAAAATTCTACCATCACCAAGTAGTGTCACTTTAGGGTCATTGTCATTACCACAGAAACCTTTAAGAGATATTTATTATCCAAACCATAGCAGCATAATTCCTGAACCAAGGTGGAATGGCTCATCCTTCTTCCTATTCTGCTATTGAATCTTGATGCTTTTCTGTGAATAATACAGTGGTTTTGTGTAACAGTGCTTAAGTATTCTCTTTCAAGGGTCTCATACTTTGGTAAATGGATTTGTGCAAATCATTCTGACAGACTTAAGAACTTCTGCAGAAATTAGAGTTCTCCCAAATCTTTCTCCAATTACTAACTGGTGGAGGGAACTCCCCTTTCAGTAATTAATACTGTGCAAAATATTCTGTTTTAAAAAAAGAAAACAATAAACAGTGTAAAAATTAAAGATAACAAATAGGAGAAGATATTTGCAAGTCCTATATCTCATAAGGAGTTAATTTCCAACATATATAAGGCACTGCTTTAACTCACTAGCAAATAAAAATATCAACCACCAATTTAAAATGGACAAAGGACTAGAATACATATTTCTCGAAGCAGCCATAGAAATGAACCAACAAGTATATGAAAGAATATAAAACATTACTAATTTTCAGAAAAATACAAATCAAAACTAAAATGAGATAACTCGCACCTGTTAGGATGACAATTATTGAAATCAAAAGCAATGTGCAATTACCAAATCTGGATAATGAGCATATCCATTGCTTTATATATTTATCATTTCTTTGTGAAGGGAACATTAAAAAAATTCCCTCTTCTTATTATTCTGAGATATACAAAACCTTATTTTAAATATAGTCATCTTACTGTTCAAAACACAAGAAAGAAAACAATAGAAAATAAGTGTAGGAAAGAATGGGGAGGAAGTGGAATCATTATGCAATGTTTCAAGACTCTAAATTAGTAAAGCTGGTATAGAATTAGCGTAACTTTTCTTAAAAAATAAAAAATAGAATTAACATATGACCCAACAATATAACCCATTATGGTTTTTTTAAAAAACTGAAAACATATCTTGAAGAGTACTTGCATTCCAGTGTACTATGGTACTAATCCCAGTAGTCTAGAGGTGGAAATAACCTAAAAGTCCACATATAGTTGAATGGGTAAAGAGATTAAGGCATAAGCATATGATGAAATATTATTGAAATAAAAAAGCAAAATCTGTCTTATGTTGCAAGAAGAATGAAACTTGAGGATTATGTACTAAATTAAATAAACCAACTACAGTAGGATTCTATTTACATGAGGGAAACCAAACTCATCAATTCAGAAATTTGAATGATGATTTCCCAGAAAGGAGAGAGAGGAAATAGGAAGTTGTGTTTCAATGAGTGAAAAGTCATAACCACACCAGATGAGAAACTCTTGGGAACTTGCTGTACAAAATCATGTATAATTTACAATGCTGTGTTGTACACTTACAAAGGTTTCAAGTATGAAAGTCATATTTTTACTTTCATAATTTAAAGAAATTACAAATATAAATTCTTGCATGAATAATTATTTGTACCTGACTATAGGGGTATATATTGCATAGAAATGTTGCATTTGTGTTACTAGAGTCTCTTGTTCCCTTAAAACCTTTGATAAAACAACTACATTGAGTAGTCTCAATAACAAGGAACTGAAGTAGTCTCTGGGAGATACAGATGAGTGATACTGTCAACAACAATGCAAATTCAGAAGCAGATTTCTTTCCATTTGAGTCTCCAGAAATGAACCTACCTATAGCCACAATTCTGATTGCAGTTTGCAGAGTGTTCAGATAAGCCATGACCAAGACTAGGACCCATAGAAATTATGAGATATTAAAATGTGTTTAAGTATTGAGCATGTGATAATTTGTTATTAAGAAAATTAAAACTAATAAAGATTCTAGTTCATGAAGGTGGAATATTGCTAAAAGAAATATCTAAAAATGTGTGAATGACTTTGGAAATGGGGAGCAGATGTAGATGGGAAAATTTTTGAAGAACAAGATCAACAAGAACAACTTGGACACACTGTTAAAAATCTGTATGTTAAGGCTGCAATTAAGGCAAGATGACTGCTTGTACATATCTGGATCTGAAGGATGCTATAGGTGAAACCCCCAAAGTAAATAACAGGCATGTTATTAGAAAAAAATTAATTACATTATTGGCTGCAATAATGTTGAAAGTTGAGATTATGCCTAATGAGTGTAATATTTACAAACAGAGTGGAAAAATACTGTCTGGTTTCTTCTTGGTATTTGTAATAAAATAGAATAGGAATGAGATAAATTTCAGGAGGTTCTGTAAAACAACAACAGCATGTGATGATTTGGGATATTCTCAGTTTCTCCAGATGGAAAATGACGCTAAAATTTACAGGTGTCTTTTTAAAACTCCCAACAAACATAGTTACAGAAAAAGACCAGAAGATTAAGTTACAAATTTTTCTTAATCCTCAGGAAGGTTGAAATATGAGAGTGTTTAGCCATTCAAATTGCTTTACAAAGAGATTAAAGGTATGCAGAAACCTGCTGTCAAACTGTAACTTATCTGGCCAACTTGGGTTCTTTTCCTTTAGCCATCTGAGCCAGAACTCCAGATTAAGAAGACTTTATCTTAAAATTATTATGGATAGGTGTTTTGTGTAATGGAGTAAAACTTAGTTAATTCCATGGGAGAAATATAAAGTTCTTAAGAAAATAATTTTAATAGAAACACTGTTAATTAGTACTGGAGACCACACAAAATAAAATTGAGAGAGAGAGAGAGAGAGAGAGAGAGAGATTGTCAAATGCTCTAAATCCTATTTCCAACAGCAGGATAATAAACCTATTCATTTGTAATCTCAGAGATGAGTTCTAGACTTTGAGTATATATTATACTGGGTTAAAACTCTTGATGACATTTTATGGGCAGGGAGAATAACTGTATTTTACTTGTGAGACAGATGTGAATCTTTGGAGGACAGAGGTCTGTTTATGGTGGACTATGCTTCCAAATGTAGTCTAACCTTGATTGTAGCATTGTAGAAGAAGAATTTAAAACATGCACAGAAATCTTACAGAAATTTTGACTTAACTAATGTATGTTTATTGAAACTACTAAATTTATATTCTTTTAAAAATTTAATTCATCAAAAATTAATACAGCTTGACATAACCTTTATCATTGCAAGTCTATGGTAATAGGGTAGAAAAGGGCAGAGAATGAGAAGTGAGAGGAAAGGAAGCTACTTAGGTTGTGTTTTGTTAATCCACTGACATTCTTCCAGAAATTGCTGCAATTTGGCAACTTCCTAATGTTTTTGTACTATAAATATAGCCATTAGATTATTACCTAAGCTATTATTCCAGACTCTTTTGTTCCAAAAGTGGAAATTCTGGACTATTGAGATATATTAACTTGCCTGATTTAGAAAACAATTAGTAGAGGAGATGCAAAGCAAAATTAAAATGTCTTATTGAAGAAGGGAGAAAAAAATTAGAATGACCGTATTCTTAAAATAGTTACAAGGGTAAAATAAAGCACATTTTAACGAATTAGTCGTGCAAGATTAGGAATTATAATGCTATTTTTCTTAATTTAAAAATAATTGAGAACAAGAAAGAACATTTTCCATAGAAGCCATTTTGTTTATAAGTCAAAAAAAAATCCTGCATTTTCTTTATGTTCTTACTGAAACAACTTCTACTCAGAAATAGAAATAAGATCTATACTGGGTTTTACAAATATTTGTATTTACCCTGATACAGAATGTGTTGCTTCCAAAACTTATGATGAATCTAATCAATCCTCCAATATTTTCAAGCCACCATAATCATGCAATCAATTTCAGCAGTATCCTTTTTCCTCTCTGTCTGCATATAATCTTTTTTCCCATGGAGGTGATAATGAACTTTCTCTTTTTCAGTATTTTATTAAAGTGAAAAACTTCTCTACAAAATATGCACAAATCATAGGTGTGCGAATTGATGAAGTCCTTAAAATTGTATCTACATATTATGCTAGTCAGCCTTCCATCTCACTGAGAAAATAAAATAAGGAGAGATTGGTTTTGGCTTATAGTTTCAGAAATTTCTATTCATGGTCATTTTCACTTTACCTCATTACTTTGGGCCTGTGGAAACACATGACATCATGGTCATGCTGTATGGCAGAGAAAATTGCTTACTTCATGTCAGCTGAAAATTAAAACATAAGAGGTGGGGGTGCAGGGAAGGGGTAAGGATCTCTATATACCTTTTAAGAACATAACTCTGGTGACCAAACTTCTGTCTCTAAGATCTGTCTCCTAAATTTTCTACCATCTAATTAACTTTCAGCTGGGGACCTTTCCTTCAACACATGACCTACAGGGGGATATTTAAATTTCAAACTATAATACCTATCTAGACATATCCTTTACCAAGAGATAAAATACTAGCATGATCTCAGATATAGTCAATATCCCATGATCAGAAAGCACTCCCCATCTCTAAGCACTCTGTAAATTAATGTTGTAATTGTTTTTGTTTTTGTTTTTCCATACAACTTTCTTTGTGAGCATCATCCCAAATGTGGTAGGCATACTTACAGTTTCTTGTTCTTCATTGCATTACTACAGCAAAACTCAGGAATCTAAATAACTCTTTTATTCCCCCAAGCCAAACTGCACCAAGCTTTATTAAAGATACTTTTTAAAAATAAACAATCATAGTATTTCAGGCAGTATACAATAACTTTGTATTCAAATCAGAAAGTCATTGTAAAGTCCAGTGAACTCTTCATTTGATGCTCTGAATAGGGAAAGCTTGGATCAAGGGTTGACATTTCACAATTAGCATGCTGTTTAACAACTGGCTTTCAGGAAATGAAATGAAAATGACAGAATTATCAATCTAAAGATCCACAATCTAGAAAAATAACTGCTGCTCCTTTGAGGAACACCATATCAGTGATATCAGTGGAAAGTTCAGATTGCCTAATATATTAGTAAAATCAATTTTAGATGGTCAGTTTCCAACACATCCTTGGTTTAGGGGAATTAAATATATCTATGCTGATGGCAGACAGGGAGAAGACATAAAGATGAATTTGAGTTTTTCCATACCACAAGGCATTTGTGCCAAGTTGGCTATGTGTGCCAAGGTCAGGGATTCTTCCTCCTGAAACCCAAGAAAAGTCTCTGAAATCTAGCATGGGAGTTAGTTTCCCATGTAGAAATCCAGCTTTGGAAATATTCTATTATTGACATAAGCTCCTTCCTCCAAAACAACAAGGAACTGCTTTGTATGCTCACAACATAGTTTTAAAAAATTCTGCATTTTTATATAACTTAGTAAAAGTATAATTTTAAACAGTGCAATAATCAGAAGTACATAGTTGCTTTAAGATGCACACACTTAGCTGGAAATAGTGGAATATACCTGTAATCCTAGCCACTTAGGGGGCTGAGGCAGGAGGATAGCATATGTAAGGTCCGCCTGAACAATTAATGAGACACTGTTTCAAGACTGGGAAAAAAAGAAAAAAAGAAAAAGAAAAAAGACTGGGACTGGAGAGGTTGTTCAGTTTGGTAAAGTGTCCCTGGGCTCAATTCCCAGTACCAAAAATCAAAGCAAAATAAGAATGCACACAAAACTTGGCATCTGCAACACTTTCACCTTTCTATGCCCAGCCTGTTTTGGCCATTCTCACCAATATTATCAGCTCTTCCCACTTTTCTGTGGATTCCATCTCTTCTTTCTTCACAGGGGCCATTTTAGGGTTGGGCTTTGACTTTGGAGGAGCAGGTTTAGAAGAAAACCTTTTGGATCTTCTTTGTATTTTGTGCTTTATCTTGTATCTTCTTTAACATTCCTTTCAGCCTTTATTTTTGGCCTTGGGGCAACTGAGGTGGTACTTAGCTGCTTGGGAATCAAAAGAACTTGGCTTTGGATGGTCTGAGATAGAAAGTTTGTTCTCAACTCTTCTTTTTCATACTCCTCTTATTTTGCTGTTGATGGATATGGAGGTAGAGTTTAGATAGGAGTTGAGTATGGCTATTTTGAATATTCATGAATACGTCAACTAATGTACATATGTGTTTGCTTTTCTGAGCATGTAAGTAATGTAAGTAGGAGTAGTTTCCTGCCAAGGTATAGGTTTTATAAATGAGCAGTGTTCATATACAGTGGTAGTTTTGCAAAGTGCTTGAATTTACTAAAACCAACCATGTCTGTGAGTACTGATTCTGTAATATTTATGAAAATTTTCATCTTTGATGGCTAAAATCACTATACATCTTTCATAACTTTCTTGGCAATTTGTATATATCACAATATGTGCAGTCGGGAATTGTTTCTTTTAATATTGACTGAATTTTTTTTTTCAATATGTAATAAGAAGTGGTGTTCTTAACCCCCAACCATGTATTGTCCCAAACTTGCTTAGGAAAATAAGCTTGAAAAATTCCAAACATTTGCCTCTTTTTTTCATAGCATAAAACCTAAATACCTTAATATAGTCTCATATTTACAAAATTCTGCCATCCTTTTTCTATTCTACTTCACAAATACTGTTTATTTTATTTTATTTGGTAATTAGGTATTGAACTCAAGGGTACTTGACCACTGAGCCACATCCCCAGCCCCATATTTTTAATATTATTATTATTATTTAGAAACAGGGATTACTGACTTTCTTAGCACCTGGTTTTGGCTGAGGCTGGCTTTAAACTCGCTATCCTCCCGCCTCAGCCACCTGAGCCACTGGGATTACAGGTGTGTGTCACCATACATACTGTTTTCATTGCTATTTTTAGGCTACTTAATTTTTTACAGATTTTTTTTTACTCAATAGTAAGTCTTGTTTAACCTTTTGATTATGATCTTATAAATCACCTGTCTCAAATAAATGAGAAAATGCTTTGGCTGACTAAACTAGTATTCTCTGATTTAGGATTTAGTCTGGCTCATTGTCAACTTATTTTAAAACAGTTTGCTCACCATTATCTGAAATTATCTTATGTTTAAATTCCCTCTGCCAATGTTTTGTCAATAGTCTTTAAGTCTGTTTCAAGCACATACCTAATGTATAAATTCTTTTTCTTAAAGAGAGAGAGAGAGAGAGAGAGAGAGAGAGAGAGATTTTTTAATATTTATTTTTTAGTTTTCGGTGGACACACATCTTTGTTTGTATGTGGTGCTGAGGATTGAACCCGGGCCGCACACATGCCAGGCAAGCTTGCTACTGCTTGAGCCACATCCCCAGCCCCTAATTTATAAATTCTTATAAGTAAATGACAAATGCACAAGTAAAAGTTTTCATGAATTATTTTTGCTGATCCATTTTTAGTGATGCAGTCTCCAAAAAATAGAAAAAATAATCTTGTTTGTTTAAACTTCTGAAAAATGTTTCGCATAGGTACTATGATGTACCATACATTTAGGATTTAGGATTGGGAACTGAAAAATTTCCTCTAACAATTGAATTTTTAGAAACTGAAAAAAAAAAAAAAAAACTATGCAGTGGAAATGAGAAATGACTCTTTTAAGTATCTACTTGCCAGTATAATTAAAGAAAGTATGACATAATCTCTGCAGAAAGTAGGGAGGTTGTATCCAAAGATTAGCAATTGTGTCTTCTTCATTAATTTCTTGTGGGACTTGGAAAAGATATTTAATTTTTATTCATGTGTCAGACGTAACAGATCTATAAATGTATAATATCAAATTATTTAGCCATGCCCTTTCTAGCTCTGAAATTCCATAACTCTATTATCTAATTAACCATATTCTCAATATATTACACAAAGAATGCTGGAAAATAATGCAAAGGAGAAACTCGTATTAATTATTTAGATCTACTTACCATACTTCCAAATATTTCCTCTTCTATATATTATTTTTCCTTAATATCAAATTTGCTTTAATATTTATTAAAATTTCAATATAGTACTTAAATGATTCAAATTTACTGGTTCTAAGTTGCTTCTTTATTTCAGTTACCAAAATATAGTCATATTAACAGGGACCAACCACACTGTTTTCTAGGGATTTTTGTAGTCACCTTTCCTATGTAGGCTCATTTGGTTCCTACCATCCTACCAAGGCCAACTTTCAACCACATTAGCCACTTGTACGCTCAGCAGCTTGGAGGACTGGCCCAAGGGATAATTCTTATGCTTTTTTTAGGTTTGTAGTTCTCAGGGATATTTATATCAGTTTTTTAACTTGATGATTAATTTCCTATTTAGCAATTTGCTCCCTATTTTACGGGTCTGAATTTATATCATTAACTCATTCCTTTTCTAAATGGGAAGCACATTGTTTTATTTCCTAATTAAAGCTAGATAAATCTATGTAGATAGTAATTAACTATGCATGAACCTCAGTTTTGTCTAGAAGTGCCAGTACAGTACATAAGGTAGCTGATAACAAGTGCCAAAGATGACAAAGAGATTGTGTGAAAAAATTAGATATTTATGAATAGGCTTTTTGCCAAGTAGACTAGGATATTTGGAATGAAAAAGTAACATTTTGTTTTTCTAAAGAAAATGTGCACTTCAGATATATATATATATATATATATATATATATATATATATAATGATAAAAATTATGAAAAGGAACAAAAATATTTCTCAGAATTCACAAGTTTTCTTATTATTTTCTACTGAGCCCAATCTTTTTGAATAGTTTTATTCTTTAAATTGTTTTATTTTTTAAAATAAAAATCTAAGTTTCTATGAAATTTTAACTCAATGACTCATGACTATGTGCTAATCCAGGTATAACATGAAGTAGACAACACAGATAAACTGAAAAATTTTAGAAAAGATTAATAAATACTACACATAGCCATGCGGATGGATTGTGGGGAAACAGTAACAGATGCAATACAATATTTTAGACCCACTGACAGTACAACACCATTAGTAACCCTGGGTCTGGTGAATCAAGACTATGAGTAGTTAATGAATGTAAAAGGAGAGTAGGTGAGGATTCATTCACTCTCAGGTGGTAATACAGACAATGAAATGAACTCACACTCTTCTAATTTCTTACTAGGGCTCCTTGCTGGCCAAGACCAACCCAAAGCCAGCAGACTGCACTAAAGATAGATTGTAAAGTCCATTTAAGTCAGACTTCTGGGCAAAGTGATGGGTGAAGAAGAAGAAAGGATCGTAATAAAGGTAGGGCAAGCTGAAGAACCAGGATAGGCCCATGTTCAGTTATGAGATATTTTAAACACTCAGACACCTAGTGGTTTTATCAAGACTTATTTCAGCCAAGATGGCAGACTTAATTACTTCCAATTACCAACAATAGTATAAATCAACAGTCTCAAAGTATCATTACCCCACCAACAACCTTTCCCTTTCTCTTGACACCTATCACTTTTTCAGAGCTGAGATTTATGTGATCATTTTTTTAATTGGTTCTGTTGTTTTGGTTTCTTTTAGAAAATATAGACATGAAGTATACATTTCACAGAAATACCACCTTTTACTTTATTTCCAATCTAATTATATTTTTCTTTTTTATGTTTAGTTTCCAATTTTTAAGACTTAATCAAGCATTTGGAACTTTCATCAAACTTAATTCGCTTCACTAAAACTCACTGTGTTCTTGAGTTTGTATTTATTCTTTTCATACAGTCAAAAATATTTTCCTGCTTCTCTGAATTCAATGTGATTATATCTCTGAATTCAATGTGATTATATTACTGTTAGCCTTCTCCATTTCCCAGCATTGGGAACATGTTTATTTCCTTAAAAATATGTACTGATTCATTTGCCTACTCCAGTGATCTTCTCTTAGAGAAAATTACTGATTTACCATCCACTCGTTTACTTCTTAAAACTCAGAAGCATATATCTATTTTCTTTCCATGTACATTACATCTTCTTCATTAGGCTTTCCCCCTGTTTCATTTGAATCAATAGTTTTTACAAATTGTGCTTTCCATTGTCTGAGAATGGGTCTCTATTAGGAAGAATGCTGGAAACAAATCTTTTCTCTCAGGCTCATAAAGTTCTCAATAGTTTAATTACAGTTGGCATCTATCCCTTGCCCAGTTTTCTATCTGGGTGATGCGTTGTTATTATAACTGTGTACTCATTCTATAATAATTTCAAACAAGTTTTTATGTCAGTTTTGCCAATTGTTTCAGACAATTGAAAAATAGTAAAACTATACCTACTGTTCTAGTGACATAATCTAATTATACAATCTAAAGTAATGCATATAATTTTTGATAGAAATTACTTGGTTTTGAAGAGATACAGAGATATTGATGGTTTGGTTTCTGACCATCAAAATTAAGTGACTATGACAATAAATGATTCATGCAATATTTTTGTTTTTCCAGTGTGTGTAAAAGCTATGACTGTCTTATAGTGTAAACTACCAAGTGAACAATATCATTAAGTCTGAACAAATGAGCATACCTTAATTTAAAAATATTTTATTGCTTAAAATTCTCACTGTCATCTGAGTCTTTAGTAAGTTGTAAACCTTTTGCTAGTAAAAGGTCTTACCTCAATATTGATGTCTGTTGCCTACTCAGAATGGTGGTGATGAACATCAGGATTATTGGAGAATTTTTGTAAAATAAAGCAACAATAACTTTTGATATATTAATTGACTCATTCCCTAAAGATGACTCTGTGACATGTCACTTGATAACAAGTAAAATTTCTTTCAAATTTGGATGTAATTCTCTCAAACATTGCTGCTACTTTACTAGCTAAGTTTACCTAGTATTATAAATGCTTTGATGTTGGTTCAACAATATTCACACAACTTGCCACAAGTAGATTCTATCTCAAGGAAACAGATTCTTTCCTAATCTATTGGAAGCAGCTCTTTGGCCATTAAAGTGTTACCATGAAATTGCAACAATGCAATAACTTATTTAGACTCCAATACTAGCTCTAGTACTAACTATTTTTTACCACATTGGCAGTTGCTTACTCCAATGAAGTCTTAAACTCCTCAAAATCTTCCATTTGTGTTGGTGTTTTAGTCAGCTTTTTTTTATTGCTGGGATCAAAAGAATTGAGAAGAAAACATAGACAAGGAAATACTTATTTTTGCTTATGCTTTCAGAGGTCTGTTACTAGTCAGTCAACTCCATACCTCTGGGCCTTAGATGAGGCAGAACATCATGGCGGAAGAGCATGGTGGGGGTCGTGGCAACAAGGAAGAGACAAAGCTCCTCTCGCCAGAGAAAAAAGATAAATGCTAAAGGTACTACCCCAGTGACCTCCTTCCTCTGGCTACAACCTTCCTGTCTAAAGTTGTCACCTTAGTTAATCTATATCAGTAAATTAATCCACTGATTAGATTACAACTTTTATAATCTGATCATTTCACCTCTGAATGTTCTTGCATTGTCTCACACATGAAATTTTAGGGGACACCTTATATCATGCCATAATAATTTGAAATAACTTTTATTAATTTCTGTCAATGTCACTATTTTACTTTTTCTCAAGAAGCATGAATGTTCATGACATACTGAATTCAGTTGACTTTTCTCAGCTACATCCTCTGATAAATCATTTCTTATGTCAAGTATAACCTGACTAAAAGATTATAAGTTAAATAATATAAATTAGTTATAGGAAAACCAAAAGGTTATTAGTTATTATATTAGATAATAACACTCAAAATTCAAATTTACACTTTGACCCTATATTTACAGAATTGATGGTATGTTCATAGACATGAAAACAAAAATAATATCATTATATACCTCCTTCACAGTTCTTGAGTTACAAGTCAGATGGGCAGTTATCAGTAATATTTAGAAAGGAATTTTTTTTCTTTTTTCTTTTTTTCCTTAGCAGTACATCTAAAAAATAGGCTTAACATTTTAATAAAACATGAGGTAAGTAAATGAGATATTATTCAGGCTTTGTTGTTTCATTTATTTTAAAAAAATAAACAGAGTAAATTTAGTATGATTTTTAAGGGCCACAGATTTTTAGAATTTTAAATGAACATCAACTGTAACTTAAAGTCACCAGTTACATTAGCACCTAACATGAGTGTCAGTCTGTCATTTGAATATCTGAAGCCAGGCATCAACATCTTTCTAGATTTTAACATCCTGTATGAAACCTTCTTCACATATAAGACTGTCTCACGTACTTTGAAAATCTGTAGTTTAATGTAAATACCGAAATCAATGATCCTATTTAGGTCTTCCAGATAGTTGACATCTATATCAGCACTTGCTTCTTCACCTGCACTTTGATGTTATAAAGGTGGCTTCTTTCCTTAAATTTCATGAGCCAACTTCTGCTAGATGCAAACATTTCTTCTGTAACATCCTTACCTCTCTCAGTCTTTATAGAATGGAGAAGATTTAGAACTTTGGTCTGAATTAAACTTAGGTTTAAGGGAGTATTGTAGTTGGTTTGATCTTACACCAATATGACTAAAACTTACTTTATATTAGCAATATGGTTTTGATTTCTTATCATTCATGTCTTCAAAGGTACCACTTTTAATTTCCTTCAAGATCTTCTTTTTGTATTCAATACTTTGTTAAATCTTTGGTGCAAGGGGCTTCGCTTGAATCATATCTTTGCTTTTGACATGACTTTCTCAGAAGCTTAATCATTTCTATCTTTTAAAATGAGATACATGTGACTACCTTTCTCTTGAACCCTTAGAGGCCATTGTAGATTAACCAATTGGTCTAATTACAGTATTGCATCCAACAGAATAAGGAGACATGAGGAGAGAAAGAGAGATGAAGGAGCAGCTGGTCAGTGGAATTATCAGAAGAAGCATAATATTTATTGATTGAAGTTTCCATGGTAACCTTCAAGATCACTGATTGCAGATTCACAGACCAGATATAATAACAATGAAAAATTTTTAAGCTTTTTGAGAATGATCAAATGTGCAAGAGATATAAACAAAGCACAAGCTATTGGAATAAAGAGTGCGAATAATCTTGCTCAACACAGGGTTGTCACGAACTTGATAAATCATAGAATACTGTACAAATTAGGTCTGCACTTTACATAATTTTATTCAAACTGTACTGACTTTACAAGAATCTTCCCTCAATTTAGTTCATTCTTAAAGTGATTTTACATACTTGCACAGCTATATACAAAATGCAAAGAAAGGTAAGGTGATGTGGTGAAAGACATGATTTTCAAACAACTGGCTGAGATAGCACCAAATTATTATGTTAAAATCTGTTCTTTTCACCATTAAATTGTGCAAAGCTACATTGTTATGACTTACAATGCATTGAAGGGTTAAATGTCCTTCATAGACTCTTAAATGCACTTTTGTTTATCTGTATGATTTTTGTGTATTAAAATTAATAATATATTTTAAAATAAATTTAATTATCTGACATGTAGAGTCTACACCAGGCCAATATTAAATTATTGCTTAATATTTAAGACAAAATAAGAATTAATTTTTAAGATGTTGATGGTTGATGTTTTTAGATCATTTAATCAATTAAATACTTATTAGACATTGGACACAAAAATAAATTAATCAATATAAATACACTGAAGGAAACTTGTGAGGATGTTGATTTGGAAAAATAAAACAAAATAAAACACTAAATTATAGTACTGAAATACATGTGGAATTCTGAGATATATTGAGGAGGACATAATAAATTATTTGAGACTTGATAAGGCTTTGACTGAGGGTGAATCTAAAAATTAAATAAAATTTGAACCGACTTTTGATGAATCCTCATAAAAAGACATTAAAAAGGGGTGGGAGTGGAGTAAAAACATCAAAATCTGTAAGAATAACCCATTTCATTAACAAACATTCATGTATAATCAGCTATGGGGCAGTAGGCAATATTAGACACTTGGCATGTGAAGATCACAAAAATTATTGTTTCCAAAGATCTTTCTGGCTTTGTTTAACATTAGCAGTAGGACTTGAGACAAGCCACTTAGGTTTTGCATCTATAAAATAGCTATATTAGTTACAATAGCATCATTTTTTTAAACTTCAATTAATTATAAAAATTTGTGGGTTAGAGAGTGATAATTTAATATGTGCATGTGATCAGGTAGTTAACACTTCTATCTCAAATATTTTTAAGGAAAACTAAGATATAGTTGCACACTGTTATGGGGTATTTAAATATATGTATACAACATGTGATGATAAGATCAGGTAATACCATCCCTTTACAAATATGTTGTATTTTGTGATTCTAAGCTCCCCTCTTCATAAATTACATGAAAGTTTATTGTGAACTATAGTACACAGTTCTGCATAATATTGAAACATTATTTTCTGTCTAACTCTATTTGGGCACCTACTTTTCAACCTGCCAGTATCCCACCTACTCCACCCTATGGTAATGACTATTAAACCATCTGCTTAAATTTTCTTCATCTATATGAGGCAGGAAATGCTATTTTTTATTTCTATATCTGCCTTGTTTTACTTGACATAATGTCCTTCAATTCCATCTATTTTGCTGCTAATAGTGGGTTTTATTGTGTACTTGTGTATAATCTTTGCTTACATGTAGTAATTGACAATTATTATAATTCAAAGACAAACATCTTGTTTGTTTTTTTTCCTTTCTTTCATCTTTTTTTTCTGTCGTTTCCTTTCTTTTTTATTTTTTTTCCCTTTTATGAAAATTGGCTACACTTACAGGAAGATTCTTACATTCTTACACTAAGTATAGCTTTCTTTATTTAAAAAAATCTTAGAAATGATTTCTGTAAAATATATTTGTTCTAATTTCCCTCAGTTTTCTGAATGCATGAGCTGTTGGAGCTCTCTGTTTTAGTCAATTTTTCTACCATTGTTACCAAAATACCTATCAAGAACAACTTAGAGAAGGAAAAGTTTCTTTGAGGCTCATGATTTCAGAGATCTCAGTTCATATGCCAAGCTCTCTAGCTCTGGACCCAAGGTAAAGCTGCACATAATGGGGGAAGGACCAATGGAGGAAAATGTCTCAGTCATGGCACTGTTAGAAAGAACTGATGAGAGGGGCCATAGGAAGATGCACCCTTCCCGGGCACCTGAAGGCAGTGACCCGTCTCCTACAGCCAAATTTGACCTCCCTACAGTCCATTCAAATGAAGATGGATTGATTAGGATGCTGTTCTCACAATCCAATCAATTCACATTTCTGGGCTTTTGGGGGGACAACTTAAACCCAAACCACAGCACCATCAACAATACTTGTGCAAACTGTGTAGATGTGAAGCTAAAATACAATGGCTTTATTATATTGTGTCAAATTATACCTAATTTAGGGCATTCAGGATGGTATAACAGAACACAATTAACTAAATGTGTTATACAATGAGAGAAGTTTAATTCTCAAAATTCTGAAGACTTGAAATTTAAGAGCAAGGCAATTATATATTTACTCTCTGAGGAGGGCTTCTTCTTTGATTATAGATAATTATTTCCCTGCTGTGTCTTCATGTGGTAGATAGAACCAGGTAACTATCTGGCATCTCCTTCATAAAAGCACTAAATTCATTCAGAAGTGTTTCACCCTCATGACCTCTAACCTCACAAATATCCCACCTCCATATATCATCTATTCTACTTTGATATCATGTCCTCCAAAATTCATTTCAAAACATAATCACACACAAAAAAAATCTTTTTAAAAAGTGTTTCATTTGGGAGGTGATAAAAATCTTGATTATTCTGTCTTTAGGAATTGGAATAGCACTTTATAGTAGAGTTTAAGATGAAAGAGAGCACACCCTTGACTTTCCACCTTCTGACAAGTGAGGACACAGCAACAAGGTATCATATTAGAAGTAGAGAGAAGCCCTCACCTGGTACCAATACAAGCACCTTAGGCATAGACTTCCAAGCCCCCATAATTGCAAGAAAAAGAATTCTGCTTTTTATTAGTTACCTAGTCCCAGTGTTTTGAGATAGATACAAACAAACTAAGATTCCATAACACTGGGTATTAATTCAACACACAAATATTGGCAGGGTTAGTAACGTTTTATACTTACTAACTGTAACGTTTCAAGGCAAATATTACTAATTGATATTTTAAATTCTAATTTCTAATATGTTTTGTCTTTGTAGTGTCACATAAAAAGTATTTTTATTACAGTTTATATCCACTTTATTCAAATGCTAATAATAAGCTGTATACTATGAATTAGAATGTTATTATTTATATTATCATTTGTAGTTTTTTCACACTAAATCAACAGTAAGTATAATAAGTGATTTCAGCTAACTTGATAGACACTACACAAACCAATAGCATTATTTGGTGTCATATTTAAGTTATGGTAATAGACTTTATTTTCAATGCACTTTGCAGCCTATAAATAACTTCCTTTTGCATTAGTTCATTTTATTTGACTCACAGTAATTATCTGAAATGTTTTCTACGCACACAAAGGCACAATAAGCTTTTCTCCCAAAGATTTAAAAAGAGTGCCATCAGAAAGCAATACTGGGAAAACAATTTATAGTGGAGTAAAATGCTCAATCCTAAATGTACCAATCTACATAATAAGTGGCAAATGAGTAAAAAGTGTTGTGTTAATTTTACCTTGCTGATCCATATTAGGATTTAGTATTTTGACATAAAATATATTGAAGCACATGTAAAATGGTATAGGGAGAGTTTATCAAGAAAAGATAGAAATATCAGTGGAAAACTGTTCAGGTAAAACTTCTTATGTGAACATCAGAGAATTTTGTGAGAATATAGAACACCAATGGTCAATTCCTTTTACAAACATAAAATATAATAAAGAAAAGATTAATAATATAATAAATATAATAAAGAAAAGATTAATCAACTTTTGTGGCTGGAGAAAGTCTTAATGACCAATATGGAAAAAAATAAAACTAAAATAATAAACATATAATAAAATCTAAATTAATTTTAATGTTAACCAAAAATATTTAATTAACAATTGACTCTCCACTTCACCAGAATTTAATAAGATGTTGAAATAATTGTGCAAGTTTGACATAATGTAATCTGGTTTCAACCATAATTTTACATTGAAAATTTATTATATTTCCAGATTATGTTTTGCAATGACAAAAACTACGTATTGTTTGTGTGTGTATAACACAGAGATATCTCTGTATTAGCAGGGATTATAAAAATTGTGTATTTTATGCAGATCCTATCTAGAATAGCTACTGCCTAGCTTTATAGGCTATTGGTTGATAACCCTAGTACTATATTCATATCAGAAAAAAATAATTTGAGTCCGCTTTTATTAATAAATGATAGTCATTATATTGTTTGGAACTCCATCTTAGTGTTGGAAGTAGGATCCCAAATTTCTTTTTCAATTCAAAATGTATCACCACTTACATGCACAGGCCCTGAAGCAGAATATTTATATAGAATTTGAGAAGTGAAAAGAAGCCTAGAGACAATATGACTCATCTTTAAAATTTATATATAAAAAAACGGTAAAAATAAAATTTGAGAGATTTTTCTAAATGATGGATACAGTACACAATTACATGAAAACTAAAATTAAAAAAAGAAAGATAAAGATGAATAAAACTGAGCTCAATAAAGGGAAACTTAATATGACTTTTACATCACATGTCTAATAAATTAGGTACAAAGAAATGGTTGAGGTGGGAGATGGGGGAAATAAGTATGGATAAAAAGAAGAAGGAAAAAGTGTATTACAGGTAGTTTTTTTTTCTTATGGAGATAAAATGTGAAATATAAGCACTTTGCATTTTCTGGGACAATGAGTGTTGTGCAATTGCTGCTTTATAAAAATAGTCCATCTTTTAATATAGCACTAATTAAAATGACAGATGGCAGGGTAAGTCACCATAAATTACACCTATATTCTTTAGTATATAGATTTTGAGATAAAGCCATTTGAAAACCACCAGTTACAAAAAGGGCATTCTAACCCCCTTCCCCCACTTTTTTATTTGTTATTTTTAGACAGACATAACGGTGGAGTATATTTTCACATATTTATACAAACATGGATTACATCTTATTCTAATTGGGATCCAAGTCTTGTGGTTGTGCATGATATTGAGATTCATTGTGGTGTATTCATATATAAACATAGGAAATTGTGTCAGATTCATTCCACTGTCTTTCCTGTTCCTGTCTCTCCTCCCTTCCATCCATTTCCCTTTGTCTAATCCACTGATACTTTTTTTGTATGTTAGCATCCACATATCAGAGGGAACATTCAACCTAAAAACTCCCGTGTGAGGATACCCTCCTTGTACTCATAGAAAATAAAAACTGTTCAATAGCAAATAACAGTTGAGCAAATTAAGTACTAACAAATCTTGTTTAAAATGTATTCCAACTTTAGCCTCCCCCAATACTTTTATTTCTTTTCTAAAATTGCTTCTTTTATTTCATATTAATATAAAAGCCTTTATATTTTTTACGTTAGGTCTTCATTTCCATTTGATCATCCCATGCTATGTAAAACTTAAATAAATAGTGTGATAGTAGGAGCAAATGTGACTCCATTTTGTTTTACGACTTCATCCTGTAAAACAACCATGCCAAGTAGAAGAGTCATGACTGGAGCAAGATGTTCTTTTCCTTTTGCTATAGAAACCTTTAAGAACATGGAACTACCTAATGGGGTATTGTTTCTGAAACTAGGGTAACGGGGCTCTGTTTCTGTACTGGGGTGACTGGGCTAACTGTGATTGGTTAGGCTTCCCTCCGCTTGACTGCACTGTCCCGCTTCTGTAACCTGGCTTGCTTGCATTGGCTAGGCCTCCTGAACATCCCTTTTGCGGTTTTCAGGCTTATAAGGAGAGCTCTTGCAATTGTTCAGGGCTGATCAGGGGAACAGCTTTATGTTGTGGTCAGCCACCACCGCTGTGCTTCAATAAAGGCTTGATTCGATTATATGTGAGTGGTCTGGAAGTCAGTTTATGAAACCCTGGGAGGAAGGTTTAACTATAACAATATGTATATATTTCCTTTGTTAATCTACTTTATGTCAGTTTAATTCTTAAGCTCAATTTAATTCTTAGACTCAGTCAAAAATCCTAGAAGAAAGAGGTAAAAATTTTTTTTCCCTACAAAACAAACATAAGAGAATAGGTCTGTTTGATACCAAATTTCACATACTGTTTTATTAGTTTGAAAATTGAAATGTGGTTATGTTCCAAATTATTTGATTGGTCATGATAGGTTGATTAGAAAATGAAAACAAGGACAAAAGGAACAAAATAAGCATATTAGGTTGTAATATTTTGCTTGGACTTGTAGAAATGTTATATATTTAAAGTGGTTCTAATCACAAACTTAAATAACCTTTATTTCCATTTCTTTATATCTTTTCTCATTTTTTTCAAACTATGAATCATGAAATTATAGGTTATAATTTTTTAAAGTTATTTATTTATTGCTTTTTTAAAAAGCAGGCTCCTTGGGTCCTATTACAGATGTACTATTTCCAAATTACTAGGTAAAGGCTTGCAAAATCGTGATCTTTCAAAGCCCCTCTCATGCTATTTATGGACATCAGAGCTTCTAATCTACATGGCACCGAAGAATGGGGCAGTAAGTATTGCCCTATGCCTTGAAGTTCACCAAGGTTAAATGCAGGTGGTTATAAAAGGAAATTAATATTTAAACTCCCTAAGGGTTCAGAATTTTTAGACTTTAATTTTCAATGAAAGACTAAGGAACACTTAACTTCTTTGTAGCGATTTTAAATCTTGAATTAAAAAAAGAAATAAATAAAATATGCTATATTTATTTATTTATTTAATTGATTTTTTAAAAAAATTACAGCAGAATGAATTACAATTCTTATTACACATATACAGCACAATTTTTCATATCTCTGGTTGTATATAAAGTATGTTCATACCAATATGTTCTTTATTGATACTGCTGTTTACTGCTGATGAGGGGTTCCATTTTCCCATATGTTGATTACTGAATGCCGAGGCAAGACTAGAAAGCAAGTTTTATTTAAAGAATAGAAACAAGAGGAAGAAGGGGAGCAGAATTGATATCCAAAGACGTGGGAATGTTCTGCCTCTTTTATAAATTTTAGATTTTTTTGTACTTCTGCCATTCTTCTCCCTTATCCTTCCCCATTCTGCATACTTGACCTAATGGTGAGCCAAAAGGGCCAAACAGGCAAAGGGGAAAGCCAAGCAATGGAGTTATCTAGACACTAAGGTAATAGTCAGGGAACATTAAAAATTCTTATAAATCCCTGCAGGGAAGAGCAATTCTGGGGCAGTTTACCTTAGTAACAGGTTAGAGCAGGAGCAAGGAGAAGGGCTTTGAAAAGAAGAAGGGGAAAGGGCAGAATTTGATTGTCTTTCCTTTTCAACCAGCCCCCACTTTCTGGATCAGACCCAGTTATTTATTGACTATATTGACTGTCTTTTGCCTGCCAGCTTCACTATTTACATATTAAGAAAAATGTAAGCCATACAAAGTTGAAGATTTCCTACTGTGTTGAGCATACCTGCATAGTTCAGATTTGTTTTGTTGGCCATAAGGCTAACTGTGAATGTTCTTTTAATATTTTACATGATAAATTCCTTTTTTTTTAAATCGGGTGAGTGGTTTATCTCTCTACTTTCTGATCATCATGTGTGCTGCTTCCCTTTACCATACTCTTCAGCCATAATGTTCTGCCTCAACTCAAGTACTGAGGAAAGGAAATTTCTGGCCATGGACTGAGATCTTTGAAACCTTGAGCCCCCAAACAAATTTTTCTCCTCTACAGTTGTTCTGGTTGGGTTCTTTAGTCATGGCAATTAAAAAAGCTAACAGAAATTTTTACAGAGAATGGGGTCGTTGCTGTGACTAATGTGACCCTGTGGTTCAGAAGCTTTGTGAAATTGGTGGGAGGAATTCTGAGATACTTAGCAGTGCAAGATGGAAATGCTTTAGAGTGTTTTTAGTGGAACTTAGTGACCAACTCTGGTGGGAGCTTAGAAGACCAGAATGATAACAGGACTCTGAACAGTGAAGAGAGGGCTCACTGTGTTTAGAGGAAAGGGAAGACTCTATTGGTAATTCCACTAGAAGCCACTGGAGGTATGTTCTGGCTGAGAAGTTGTCTGCATTTTTCCCATGTCCTGAGACATTTCTGTGAAGCTGACTTTAAAATCAGTGCACTTATTAATCTGGCAGAAGAAATTTTTAGACAGCATAGCATTTAACCAGAGGAACTGTATATTGCTGAAGTCTTTTAGCTAAGTTTATTGTGATATTCAGGAACAGAAAGCCGAATAAAAAGATTTGAAAATCTTGGACTTGAAAGAGAGGAATAAAACTGGGACTAAGGAAGACTTTATTGCCACTAAAGAAATCTAAAGACTTTGCTCAGAGACTATTTAAAAAAAGATGGCTTGAGGGCATCTCAGGAGCAGGCAGGACTATACTGCTCTATGACTCAAGGGAATAAAAGTAAAAATTCCCATGAGAAGAGACTGTGGAGTATCCTTCTTGCACAAGGTGTCTAAGAAGCTTTTTCAATATGTTCAGCCAATCGGAGTCCCTATGGATACTCCCTGAGAAGGCAAGGTATGGAGATTTGAAGAGGAAGCAAAAGCTGCAGTGGAGACTCCCAGAGATTAAGAAATGCCAGTAACATGGGGCATTATTCTAGGAAAGCTGCAGGAATTGAGCACAGACAAACCAACATAAAGGCCACTTGGCTCCAACCAACAAGGCCACAGGGATGAAGCTACATAAGACCTTTGGACAGAACATGATGCAATGTGCCCAGATGCCAGAAGTGGAGCTACAAGACTTATTTGCCCAGCTGAATATCAGTTTTGCTCTGGTCCTATCCCTTCTTTCTGTATCCTTAATTTTGTGAATGGAAATGTTTACTCTGTACCATCATATATTGAATGCTTGTATATTGCTTTTAATTTTATAGGAACTTAAAATGTGAGATTGCCTTGAGCCTCCAAGAAGACTTTGGACTTGAACTTTGAGTAACTTCAGAACTACTGAGACTCTGGGGACTATTGAGAATGAATTAAATATATTTTGTATTATCAGATGAATATGAGCTTTTGGGGTCCAGAGGTGAAATGGTGTGGTGAAGTCTCCCCAAAACTCATGTGTGAGACAATGTATGAAGGTTCAGAGAAGAAATAATTGGGTTGTGGAAGCTTTAACCTAATCAGTGAATTAATCCCCTGATAGGGTTTAACTGAATGGAAACTGAAGGTTGGTTGTGTGTGGCTAGAGCCAGTGGGACATTGCGGGCATGGCTAACTGGAGAGTGCAGTCTCTCTGCTTCCTGATCATTATGTGAGCTGCTTCCCTTTGACATACTCATCTGTAGTGATGTCCCTGATAAGATCAATTAGTTATATTAACTTTCCACCTAAGCAAGCAGCTTAAACCCTGGGGTATACATTTTGTATCTGGAGAGTGCAGTCTCTCTCTGCTTCCTTATCATCATGTGACCTGCTTCCCTTTGCCATACTCATCTGCAGAAATGTCCATGCCTCACCTTAAGCACAGAAAAATGGAGCCAACCACTTATGGACTAAGACCACTGATACTGTGGGTTCCTACCTAAAACTTTCCTCCTCTACAGTTGTTCTGGTCAGGTCCATTAGTCACAGCAGTGAAAAAGCTGACTAAAACAGAAAAGTATGGTAAGATTTATGATTTACAAAACACTAAATATGGAATCTGTAAACATCTGTATCACATTCACATATCATCCATATATCAAATTTTAAGAGCATAGAAATTTCTGGCCAGAAATTTACCCTATTCGTCCATTTGAACAATATATCAAAACCTCATAAACTGAGTGGTTTATACACAGTTGAAATTTATTTCTCACCATTCTGATTGCTGGGAAGTTAAAAAAAAAAGTGCCAGCTGGTTTAATATGTAGATTTTGTCCAATTTTGAATCCTCAATGGTGTCTTCTTGCTGTGTCCTCATTGTCCTCATATAATGGATGGGGTAAATGAACTCTATGGAGTCTCTTTTATATGGGCTCTTTTCCCTCCAAATCACCTCTTATAGGCTGTGCCTCCTAATATCATTACCTTTGTGGTTATGATTTTTACATATGAATTTGAGAGGGACACAGACATTCAGAGATTGGAATATAGATAAGAACAATTAGTTATATTAACTTTCCACCTAAGCAAGCAGCTGTCAGGGTATATGTGTGTGTACCACTGTCTTTTATCAAAACAGTTATTAATATAAATGTTTAAAATAGGAGGTCTCAACTAGACCTTTCTTTGGCTACGGTCTCCGTCTCACTGCAACCATAATTTCAGTGTTCGAAACTCTTCCTGTGTTTTGATGTTTTAGTCTTATGTGTGATCTGAATATTAAGGGTCCTGGTTAAACTCCAACTTCCACCTTTATTAGTGCTAATTAATTCTACTGTAATTGGGGTTTTGGACCAATTGTACCACATCTATTTATCTGGCTACTTATATACTTCAGTAACAGAATTTAGTAATTTTGACTACATATGCAAAAAAAGACCAAAACAGATGCTATTAGATACTTTACTGAAAATTTTTGTCAAGCACTGCCCTAGAACATGAGACTCTGTTCTTCAAACTTCTTAAAATCATGACTTCTGATTACAATTTCAGGAAGTTTCTAAAACCTCTCTGCTGACATGTAATTAAGCAGAGTTGCACTGTACTTGAAAACAAGTTTTTATCAGGGAATATGCTTGAGCATGTATATGTAATTGTGTTGGGGAAGGAATAATTCCTCTCTTTCCATTTTTATTAAGAATTTGACAACTTTAGTCTCAGGGATCAAAGCATAAGACTTACAATGAAGACAAATGGAGACTTGGTATGTAACATGAATAGTTTTTTTAGAGCTTAGAATAAAATAATTTTATAACTTTGTATGGGTTGGAGATAGAAAATTTCATATTGAATTCATAATCTTAATAATATATTATTACAAAAGCACATGTAGATTTTATATTTTAAGCTCATGAGCACAATAAATGAATCATTCATCAGATGCCAAATGTGTGAATTTTTGCCTTTGGGCCTGGTAAATTTCACTATGACCACTCCTGATCTCCTGATGGAGTGTAATGTTCACAGAGTCTGTCATGTGTAGACCATATCCTAATTTGTTCTACTTTAATGGTGTTCATTAAATTGCCCTAGTGCACCTTGACTTTTTACAATCAATAAACATGATTAATATGTCTAAAAATGACAGCCTGTTTTAAAAATAGCATTATAAGTCCCTGTTCACTTTGAATACATCTCAGGAAATGAGCAGGTGAGTATTTTCTGTAGGCGATGATTAAGGTTGCTGTTCTGAAAAAAATAACAACATAAAATATATCTCTGGGAAGAAGGCATGTATATATTTTTCCAATTAATGTCATCATATCTTGATCCATCTGTTTACATGACAAATAACCAGAAGAGGTCACATTTTTAAGAATGACCTATGTTAAGAGGGTAAGACTGAAGAAGAAATTGATCAATGGGTCCTAGAAGCTCCCTTTTCATTGGTTCACAACAAACAGAGGTGTCCCTCATACTAAAAATTTAGACCCTCCAAATTCCTATTTTTAAATAGTGACTTTATTATTCCTTGTTGTTCAAAATTAATTCAACATTAATAAATGTTCCCATTTATTCACTTTTTCTTAAAAATGTAAATGCTCTATTAAGCAAATGATTATGGAGAGATTATATCTTTATACTTTATTCTTGAGTTATACATGTAAAAATTTTAATAACAGAAAAATATCAGATTGTTTTTGAAATTGTACAAGCAATAAATCAGAAGTTAAACAAATCTCTTAAAATAGCATGACTTCCTGACTACCTTTCTTAAAATTGCATTTCTACACAATGTTAGGAAAATTTTAATTACTTAGTCTTAGTTACAAGCACTGTCTTTATAGAAGGGCTACTTTTGGAGATTAACCGAGTCTAAATTACACATGCATAATTCCGACTGCTACCTATTTCCAAATATCAAATAGAAGAGACCAAAATGAATAGTGTACATAAGAAAGAAATAAAAAATGATAAGACATTTCTTAAACACATAATATGGTCAAGCATCCAAGGTAAAATTTAGATGGAGAATGAAAAAGGTCTATGTCTGTTGGTTTGTTGGTTTGTTTTTTCTTTCTGTTCTATAATAAACTCAATCCTCTTTTTTAAAATTTTTATCTTTATAATTGTAGATAAACAGCATGCCTTTATTTGTTTAGTTTTTTATACAGTGCTAATAGAACCCAGTGCCTCATACATGGTAGGTAAGTGCTCTGCCACTGAGCTACATACAGCCCCAGCCCTCAATCCTGTTTTTATTTGAAAAGTTTATTAAGCCAAAGGATTTTAAGAACACATTCAGTTGGCAGTGTGACAAATTATCTTTAAAAATGAAGATAACAGCGTTAGGTTTGTGACTCAGTGGTAGAGCACTTTTCTTCACATGTGTGAGACACTAGGTTTGATTCTCAGCATCACATATAAATAAATGAACAAACTAAAATCCATCAACTAAAAAAAGTATTCAAAAAATGAAGATAACTGCTTGTGTTTATTTTTTATTGTTGTTGTTTTAAAGCTTTTTCTCTATCAATAGAGTTAAGTGTTGTCTGTCAATGACCTCTTAAGGAAAAATACATAGAAGGTGTGTGTGGTAGGAGATATTCCAAAAAATAAAAGTTAATATAATGATTTAAAAGAATCTTGATGTCAAAGATAGTAGAATAAAAAATAAAATTAAAATTTAGTATGAATCAAGGTTGAATCCCATTTGTTTGAACAAAAAATAATGTGGTCTGTATAATATTGGCCAGCAAAAGTTTAGTTCTTTACAATCTCTATCATTCCACAAATACAGTGGCAATCTAGGCTAGATAATAAATAAAAGTCTAGCATTTATAGAAATCCAAGATACGCTTCCAGAATAATGTCTTAACTATATATTTATGAAGATAATTTTAAAAATGGGATATTTCCAGAGAGAAAATACCTAGAAGGTTAGAGAGCTAAATCCCTTCACATAGTAAGTAGTAGATAAGCAAGATGAAGCTTTAAAAAAATGAGAAAACCCTGAAAACTGTGATTAAGTATCTTCATATATTTGAAGGGCTGTCACATCAGGAAGAAGTAATATTCTACATAATTCTGAGGGCATTATGAGGATCAAAAGGAAGATGTTGTTGAAACATCTTTCTGTTGACAGTAGTGACCGTTTTTTAAATGAAAAAAAAAATTACCAATTGAGATGGTTTGCCTTGTGAGAAATTGGTTTCAATTTATAGCACAAATAATTCTTATTTTACTCAATATATTTTGCATTGAATGTCCTCTGATATTCCTTAAAATGTAAAGAATTTATTACTTCAGTCTGAATACCAGACTTTTATCATTAATGTAAATATACTGTGAACAATTCTTTTGTATTCAACCATTCCCAGAAAAAAAATTTAAACTTCACATCTCTGACACCAGACATAGATAGTAGCATTTTTAATGAGTTTAAATGAGAAGTATCTAAAGAAGAGTTTTGATAATTATCCTAAGTTAAAAAAAAAAAGTGTTACATTTCACAGAAATCTTTCAGGCTCTAGATGCACATTATGTAACTGTTTCTCACACTTCAATGTGCTCTAGTATGATTTTAGAGTGGCTTTTACAGCCTCATGTTTCAAGTGGAGCCAAAAGATGTCTTTGCATAATATCGTGCCCTGCAGTCTGTACATTCATATTTGTTGCTGCCTATTGAATTTTCATTAGTCTGAACGAACTGTAGTGATCCAAATCTTGCAATTGATTTTCATTGATATTTATTATTCACGAAATTTTTATTTTCAGGATATTTATTATGTCAGTGGTCACATATTTATAGGATGGTCGCATGGTAATAATATAGAACAAAATACTCATTTTAAGGATTCTAAGTTGATTAGAACTTTGCTACTTCCTTGATAGCAAATAGCAACTTTCAGCTGCCAAAAATGATCCCTGAAGTTTTAAATTTCATTTATGGGTCAATTAAATGTTTTTTTCTTAAAAGATGTGCATCATTAGGAACAAATTCATAAGAAATATGATATTGCTTTCTAACCACCAGGCTGACTGGGACACTATGAGTCATACCAGCTGGTCAAAAAATATAAGCTTTTGCTTAGAATCATGTGTTCTTGGAATTATAAAGTACATATGTAGCACTACTTTGGAAATCCTTTTCTAAATATTTAGCTGCTAAAATTTAATTCATATGATACTAACTGCAAGGGCTATACAATGTCAAATACAGAATAAATAGAGATTTTGAGGATACATTTTTCTTGTCAAGAGTGCTTGGTTTTGCTTTTAGTAGAACTAATTTTGACTTGACTAGACTCTAAAAGAAATAGGAAGAATTTCTGTAAGTTTTGTTTTTTGGCTTAAAAATTTGTTGCTAGGGTGATCTTTGTACCTTCAGATTACTGACAAGAATCTCTTTGAAATTATGGTTGTATATTCTGAGATCACTGAAAAACTATAGAATGATAAATATTACTGGTGGAACTTTGTTACTTATGAAATTTTTAATTATTTTTTAATTTTAATAAATTGCATGGATTGATCTATAATAATATATGATGTACAATGTTTGTAGAAAACTAAATGAAACAGGTTGCTGGAAACCACCTGTGAATTACTTAAGAGTCTTCACTCCATACGGAAGCCAAGGAAAATTAGGTTTAACCTTGGAAATTATTTGTGGCTTCTCCCACTCAATAGATTGCCCAAGGCATATGATCTTTACTTCCACTCTACTAGGAAGATCTCTCAGTGGCTCTGGAGACAGGTGTAACCTGTTGGGAATTGGGCACACATTCTATCTTTTTTGGCAAAGAACATTCCATGGAAAACCTTTGATGTTCTGCCAGAGGTAAATAAAGCAAGCCGGGTTCCATTTTGCTCTTTTATTGTGGAAGCTCGAACCATGTGATCTGCTAGCTGGTCTTGGTTCTGCTTAAAAAAAAAAAAAAAAAAAAAAAAAAAAAATCCTGTGTTCTGTGTTTTATTCATTGCTCTATTTTTCTTAGCCTTTATTCGCAGCCAGCTCATTCTACCAAGAGGAACCCCATTTCCACAGCCTGTGAGGTACATGGGCGCAAAAGGTCATTTCTAGAAGTAGTAAGGAAAACATAATCTATAATTAATTTGTTTTTGCATCAGAGTACCTGAGAAATTTTCAATATATAAGAGTATATAAAGTAGGATTTTATATTAGGTAGGCAGAAATTAAATAAATATTTAAGAAATTATAAAATCTATGTTCTCAACAGAAAAAACTATTGAGTAATAGTAATTTTGAGAAAAATATCTGAAAAAGAGAACTGATTTCTAATAGGCAGGCAAGTCAAACAATATGAAAACATTTAGTTTTCAAAATTAAATAATTAGTAGTTATTTACTTAATTCTAGTCATTGTGTGAGACATTAACTTTACATTGGAGCATAAAATTAACTTTCCCATTTTTCTCAGGAAGCTTTTTATCTTATGATGAGAGATAGAAAAGCAAGTCCAATAACATTAGTCTCATGCTTTGATTGCAAATGTTAGTGTGAAACAGAGGACTGAATAAAGAAACTGGGCACAAACTGGAGAAGGTGCAATCAGTTAGTATATTTTGGAAATACAGATCTGAGCCATGAACAAACGATCATGTCAAGGAGAACATGAACGCTATAGGTTTGAGAATACTGCATGGAAAGAGTGAATGATTATCATGTAGCAATGAGAAAACAGAAATGGCCATAAGAGCCCTTTACAAATCTGGCAGTGCTCTCTTTGACTAACAATAAGCTTTGACAAAGTGCTTGTGGAAATATGAAGAATGGCTAATGACCAAGGTGCATTTTGCCCCTTGCATCTCCCTTTCCGTTTTTTTTTTTTTAATTTGGTTTAATTAGTTACACATGACAGTATAATGATCTTGACATACCATACGTTTGAATCAGATGGGGTTTTATCTCTCTTTCCTGACTGCCATGAGTGGAGTAGATTTCCTCTGCTACACTGCTCCATCATCATGTTCTGCCTCATCTCAAGCCCAGAGCAACAGAGGTGGCCTCCCATGGACAGAACCTCTGAAAATGTAAACTCAAAACAACCTTTTCCTCCTCTAAGTTGTTCTGGTCAAGTATTTGGTTAACAGTGGTAAAAAGCAAGCACAATAACAAGTATTTCAAAAATTAGTATAGAACATTTTTATCTAAAGCAATTATGTATAAATCAAGTATAAATATTTGTATCAATACACATATTCTAATATTTTACACATTTCAAATTATCCAAGTGATTTGAGAGTATTCTAAACTTTAGCACTGACATTTTTGAACAACCTATGTTTTTCACATGCAGAATTGAAAGAGAACCTATGACTTGTTTCCTGTTTTTGGCAAACCATGAGTTCACTTTTTTCTGGGACTCATGCCAGGAGTATGGTACTATTCAAATAATGCTGTTTCCCTGTTGTGATATTTATTATTCAATTAATTTTTGATGCTTTTATGTTCTATGGGCAGGAATAGTATGAAATTCCTTAATTACTTTCCATTTCACATACAGCTGCTTTGGGTGATCTTAGAAAACAAATTATAATTAAGATTTTAAAAAATTCTCAATCCTATTTTATGCTCTTTAGCCAATATTTAAAATATGGGTTGACAAAGCTCTAGTGAGAATATAATTATTCAAGCCTCCATAGCAAATGCCTTTTAGCTTTGCAATATTTTAGGCTTTTTATTTTTATACATGAGACTATGATAATCAAATTTTGAAATTTTTCCCATAGACATAAATGTTCTTATATTTCACAGCTATCTTGTTCCACCTCTGGGTTCAATCGTTATAGACACAGGTAAATTTATTTTTTTTTTCTACTTAAAAATAAACAGATTGTAGATGACAACAGAATTGTCTTGATTTATATGCATCTGATCAGACTTCTATCAAGTTCATTTCTTTTGGTATTCAGTATGATCAATATTAGATCATAAGTACTTAGAACTATCATTTAAATGTTCTAATATTAGGGTTAGTAAGGAGTAAGATTACTAGGAATATATCTAGGAGTAGACCTAGTAAGTCAAGATTACTTAGATTCATGTATTTGGGAGAATTCACAAGACTTCACAGAACATTGTCACTCAAGGATTTAACAAATGTTCATTGTGCTATACAAAAGACAAAACATATGTTGCAGTAAATATGAAAACATCTAAGACATGTCCCTGAGAGCTGGAGTCTTTGTTATTCCCACAGGACTCTAATTTTTAAATTGAGACTTAACAAAGTTTTCTCAATGAATCATGGCTAGGATGGGATGCAAGGGTTCAGATGTTAACTGTGAAGATTTTGGCATCTCTCTAGTCAGTAGCCAAGATAGTCTGGACAGACCCTTATTATCAATTGGTTGGCAAAGCCCAGATCCAAAGAAATTTAAAGCATAGAAAACATAGTTTTTCAAAAGTTCCTAAGACCATCTCCAGGTCTATGCTTCATTTGAAGAACTAACAAAATTTGATATATTTATTAGGAACCACAGTATTATTACAGTAAAATAAACAAATTAAAAATCAGAAAGTGAAATGTCATGTGGCATAAAGTCTGGGGAACTGAGGACCAAACTCCAGGTGTCCTCCCCCAGTGGAATTGATCAGAGGTGTTTACTGTTTCCAGAAATTATGCATGACAACACATGCCAAGTGTTCTTACTCCCAACTCTCCTGAGCCTATCTGTCCAACGACATCACTGGGATCAGTCATTTATATATGTAGCATCCACATCCATGAACTCAGTCACTCAGATTTCAGCTAACTAGAGCAAAAATGGAAATTCAACATTGTTAGCATAAACTCTCTTAAAAAACTAGTGCCCTTTGCCTAAAATTGCCAGACAAAAACGTTCTTATTAGGCAAAATATTTTAAAAATTTTAATATTTATTTTCAAAAACCCAAAGAAGGGCCAGTTGTAAAGACTATGGCCATTCTGAGGGTTGGAGTAGCCTAGGCCTGCTTTCGTACACATGGAGGTTTTATTTGTTTGTTTTGTTTTGTTTTGTTTTTTCAACAAGTAATTTATAAAGTAAAATATAAGACTAGAGAAGATTTTCTGTGTTTAAAACAACAGAAAAGACAAATATATTTCAACATGTGAGCTTAATTTGAAACATTATACAGACAACACTCTCTATGTGTGTGCAATATTTATGAAGCAATTAACAACTAGAATATTAGCTAGATGTTTTAAAATGTTTTAAAGTATTTGGTTATGTGGCCTGGGACCTTATTTTGTAGTCATATTTATAGAAATATTTAGAAATATGATTATAACTTTAAAATTTTTCAAAGAGAATCATAGAGAGGGTGAAAGTATAAATTAAACATATTTTGGAATGTGATGATAATTATTGTATTTGAGTGATGTATTAGGGTTACTTACTATGTGGCCATGATAAGAGCCCTAATAATAACATTTGAAAATACAGTTAAAAAGTTAATGATAAAATGAGTTATTAAAAGTAATTCTAACAGTTTAAATTTACGTTGGTTACAAAGATGGATTCTTATTATTTTTGTTAGATGTGACAGGTTTCCTATGGTTTTGCAGGAAAATGTATTTAAGATCCATTAAAATGAAATGATATCTTTAAAATATTCATCAAAATATAAAGGGGATGAGAGTAGATAAAGTAAGTGTTGCAAAGTGTATACTATTTTCTAGAATCAGTATAGATTACAATTTAATTTTGTGTGTATTTCTTTCCAAAAGTGAACAAATATTAAAAATTGACATTCAGAATAAGTATTAGTTTCCTAGACATGCAATGTCCATAAGAATTATAGTTATTTCTCAAAATTTTTTCAAGGAAACAATTTAGAGTTTATTAATTTTACATTAACAAGTTAGCATTTAAAAATAAAACAGTGCTAATTTGGAAATTAATGTTTCAGTATAAAAGTAAGTGTAACTCAACACTTTTTCTATTCCCAGCTTATACTCTACTATTACACTTAATTCATGTTTTGGATCTATGTGCTTTAATTCTCTTTCATTCACAGCAGAAGCATTTAGAGCAAACAAACATGAACTTCCTGAGACTCTATCTTTTTGGTGTGTAGAAATTAAAATAACCTGTTTCTTCTTGTGCTTATTTCTTTTCTGCCCTTACCATACTTTTCTGTATTCAAGTCAGAGTGATATTTCCCAAGACCTGTTAGCATTTATGTTCTCAATACATATTAAGGTTTTATCTACTCCATAGCTCTCTCTTGTGCTTCTTCTCTAATTTTTCAACATTCCTTTCCTTGTTTTTCAGTATTAACTTGAGTTTAATATGATTGAAAATGATAAAAATCACCCAACAATTTAATATACAACCTCCTTGTTATCATCTTAGTTTCATCATGATATCTTTCTCCAAGTTACCTAGGCTATAAAAAATGTAGTTACAATCAATCCATCCTTCTTTCTTATCTGTTATATCTAATTAATAAGCAACTGATATTACTTCAACCTCTATTGTAGCATCTTTTTGTTTCTTACTATCCTCTACTCCTCTCATCCTACCTCATCAACAATTTTAAGATTTTACCATTAGACCATTTAATCACTTATTTAATAGATTTACTAACAACATTTTGAAAACTGGAGTTTCTCCATTTCTTCTGGCAGGTGGTGGTCTGCATATGCTTCAATTCTCTGCAGTCTGAAAGCCATTGCTGCTCCACTACCACTGAGTGACATATTTCAGTTGAGTGGGCAGCACTTGAGGGTCTAGTCAAGGCATTTATATAGTACTGGGTCAATACTGTTGGTCTAAATCTATTCTAATTAGGATTTGGAAAAGTACAAATGTTATTGTTAGCCCTGCAATCTCTTTCACATGTAACCCACTTCCATTTCCTATTGCTTCTTGGGAAGCAGAAGGATGAGGTCCTTGGATGGTGGATGGTGGAGGTTGGTAGTTCAAAGCTATGCCCTAATGTATGGAGTAAGTGTCTAAATGGGCCTGAGCCAGGCCATAGGGAGGTGACAGGCCAGCATGGGAGGCTCCATGCAGAGGTGGCCTGTACTTGCTGCCTATACTCCAGTTCACCTAGGCACCACTGCGTGGCTCCATGACTAAGACTTGGCTTCACTACTTTTCCCGTGTCACTAAGTGCCTCCACAAGTACTACTCTTTAGCAAAAAATAAAGAAAACAAATACAAATTTCTCTGCGTGACAGTTAAGATGTTCAGAAATTTTCCCAGTCTACTTTACATCTGATCACATCTGATATAGACACTTGTGTAGTATTATTTATTCAGTGCATTTTTATACTAGTTTTACCTTCTAGTCTCTAAATGTGAATGTGTGGAAAGATGAAGAAAGTGAAAAAAGGTTATAAATTGCCAAAAGTTTCATATCTCTGTCCAAGAAAGATGAGTTTTATGTATTTTTATGTCATTGGATTTGCTTTGTGACAGGAAATAAATTTTGGATTAAGTGTGGTTAAACTAGGATTTGGGATCTCTGCTCCTATGGTCTCCATCAGACTCTTACCTTTGTCATTCTTTAATTTAAATGATTGTTGCTCTATTGCTTTTAGATTTTCATGGTAAATAGTTTTCCACCTTTCAATTTGTGATTCAAATGAACACACCAGTAGAATCCTGGGTAATATTTCATTTCTCCTTTTGGGTTAGGTAACTCCACTAAAATAAAGTACAGGATATTTTGTAAAAGATCCTTAGGATTTTCTAATATCTTGGCAATTTTGCTATTTTATAGTTCCCACTGTTAAATTAGACTAAGTGTAAGTTTTTTTTAATTTGGAGCATTTAAAGAAAAAAAATAATCTCTCAAACAGGATTGAACTAGGCAATAATTAGAAATGTAACCATCATATAGGATGTAATTTCCAGAAAATTACCTTAATTGAGCAATTTGGTTAGAACTATGATTTCTACAGTTACTTTAACCTGTTTTAGCATTAGTTTCTAATTTTCACAAATAAAAATCAGCCACATTACATTTTAAAAGATATGACTTAAAGATGGTACTAGAAAACAAAGTCCTTATACAACTAATTGTAACTACTTTGGATGAGTCTGTTTTATAATTTTCCTGTCACTATCTTTTTTTTTTTTTAAAGAGAGAGTGGAGAGAGAGAGAGAGAGAGAGAGAGAGAGAGAGAGAGAGAGAGAAGAGAGAGAGAGAGAGAGAGAGAGAGAGAGAGAGAGAATTTTTTAATATTTATTTTTTTTTTTTAGTTTTTCGGCAGGCACAACATCTTTGTTTGTATGTGGTGCTGAGGATGGAACCCGGGCCGCACGCATGCCAGGCGAGTGCGCTACCTACCGCTTGAGCCACATCCCCAGCCCTCCTGTCACTATCTTTGCAGAATAAAAGAAAGAGAGAAAAGGAGAGAAAAAGAAAGAGAAGTTTAATTATTTGAGAGTCAATATATGTAATGTATATGAGAAATTGATGTAGACAAGGTCATCTATAATCACTTGTTTTCTCTTTTGAGTTATTTCAGAGACAAAAAGATGAATAATATGGTTATGATTAAATGTAATATGTAATCATTGACATAATATGTTAATTTTATATTAACAAAGATATAAAGTAAAATACAAAGGACATGGTATGAGCAATGTATTGTTTTTAATTATTCTACTGGTTGATTAAGTTGACAGCAATAAAATGAGATTCTCAGGTTAGAGCTAATACAAGCAGCATACTGGCTGCCATTGTGTTAATTAGATAGCCACAGATTTCTAGGTTACATATGATAAAAAGTTCATTCCTTATATCATTTATATCATTATACTAATAGTAAATTTACATAAATTGTGTAAGTACTATAACATTTCCAATTTTAAAAAAAGTAAATTATGAGCTAAATGATATTTTCATGGATATTATAAATACATTCTAAATCATCAGTTGATCGGGAATGTTTTGAAATCTTTTTCAAAGATACATGGGTACTTTTTCAACTTGAAAATAGAATTTTATCTTCTATTTAAGGCTTCACACTCTTCTAACAGCACACACTTCCAAATGTCTATTTTTTTCAGAGATAATTTACAGAGAATTTTTTTATAGGCCTAAATTTGTATTCCAAGAAACTCATAATTAAGAAAGTAAGAAGGGAGAAAATGTAAAACAGAATGAAATTATGTGAAGATACACAAAATAATTTGTACCTCTAGAATAAAAAATGGCTACTGGAGAACTCAGTGTGCTCATTCTCATCCATTTAATGACCTTTCAGTTACTTTTATTATAAGGTTCTCATCAAAATAAAAATTTTAAAAGTGATATGAAAACTATCTTGTTAGTCATACTAGTGAGCAACTAGTGGAGTATTAATAGATAATTACAAATGATATCTATACATAGTTAGAAACTATAAATACCAGTATATATAATTATAAAGTATGTGTTTGTGCATGTATGATTGATATGAAAAAGATATACAGCTAATTTTCAACTATTTGTGTCATTATTTGTGACTGGTATATCCATGAAGATTTATATGACTTTTATAAACTTTGATTTGGACATTATTAATAATATCCCACACAAAATAAAAAGTTATTTCAAACATTTGGAGAGGTTGAATAACTCAGAGGGCTACAATGCTTTTACAAATGTTTTTGGTAAACAACAGTATTTTACCTTTCTGTATCAGAAAATTTTGACTACTCAATTGTCTTTATTAACAAATGACACTTTTGGGGCTGGGATTGTGGCTCTGTGGTAGAAGACTTGCCTAGCATGTGTGGGGCACTGGGTTCGATTCTCAGCACCACTTACAGATAAATAAAATAAACATCCATCAGCAACTAAAAAAAAAAAAAATTTAAAGAAATTACATTTTAGACTGTGGAGTATTTAATAATATCCACAGATAAACAAATTTATTAGATTTGATTGATGAGGTAAATAGACCAATCATACATTGATTTATTATAAGTATTAGGGTTCACTTGAAGGTGGGAGATGATGAGTGAGTGACAGTATAAAAGTTGCAGGCCTTTATTACTTTATCCAGAAAACACTGGAATAGCTAAAGAGCTGGGCTATAGCAAAGTTGAGGAAGTTGAAGTTGGAAATGGTGCTCCAATTAACTACTGCATTTGATTGTCATGGGCACAAAAGAGAAGTTAGAGAAGAGGCCTAAAAGGTCACTGTATCTAACCACCAAAATTGAGAAATAATTGTTTAAAATAAATCACAATGTCCAATTATGTGACCCTTTTCATTATTACACTGAGATATGGCAATGCTGCATCATTTGCCAGTTACACCTTCCCCCAAATTATAGCCTCTCAACCTGGCCTCCTTCTCTCATTAGTAAACTCTAACTCAAAGCTATTCGAAAAGCATGTTCTGAAAATGGAGCTTTATCACCTAGAGGGTGTCTGAGAATTAGATAGTTCTGTGTCAAATTTGTAGCTATCTATCCAGGATAGCCCCCTTCTTCACCAACTCAGTCACTATTATCCTGTTTAATTTTATTAATTTCTACAAACAGCTACTAACATCATGTTCTTGCTAACCCAGATGAAAGAATCTCATATGTTTTACACTTAAAATATATCTATTTCTGTTTTTTTTTATTTCTTATGTAACAAAGAATTTCAAAGACAAATAAGAAAATAATTTAGAGGTAACTGTATTTATATGTCACAAATGATATATTTTAATATGTATTTGAGCAAGTTGCAAAAATATTTTTCATAATTGGCTATAAAAATAATATAAAATATTAATTATAAAACTACATAATACTAGTCTTGATATAATTAGTTAAGTACCATAGACTCATCATTTAAGATATTTTTGTTTTTTCTCCATCTAAAAGTTTCTGAAGCTATGAAAAACAATTTTGGTAATATAATCACATAACTTTGCTTCTGAGAACTGTATGTCTTGGGGAGGAAAAGTACTTATTTATAAAAGAGGAATGTGCTTAATGTACTGCATAAAACAACAACAACAAAAATAGATGTTTGATTTTATGTGCTTTTCCAATATCCACCTGAAATTTGATATCCCCAAAATAAAATTCAATGTACTATAAATGATCATTAAATGTTTTTAATGATTGAATGAGTAAAGCATTCTTGTGAGCATACCTAGAATTAGAACAAGTCCTCTTTTAAATAGTTTTTGGCATGACATTTAAAGAAGAATTCCTTCTGTCAAGAAGAACTTGCAGAGAAATAGATTCAACAAAATATGCCTATATGGAATTAGGACTCCTCTTCTCTTCCATTAATCTAATTCAATTTATTGTACTAAGTTCTCTTATGAATGCATCTGTGCACTGCAGAAATGTCAGTGAATGTAATAGAGGGACTTCCAGTGAGATTTATCATGGGTTTTAATTTTAAAACTACCCACATTGTTGTGCTGGGAAGGATCACAGATGAAACTTATTTGAAATCTCTGCTTCTTACATGATCTTGAAAAGCTTAAAAGATCATAAAAATACCCATTGTGACTTAAAGTTAAAACATAAGTTAAAATGTTATAGGGAAAATTTAACCAAGATATGTAAATATCCCTTATTTTGAGATGGATAAAAGTTTTGGCTTCTGTTGAGACATTTTCAAGTGAAACACCGGGTGACTTATTTTATTTTCAAAATTAACAAGATATGTTGTAGAATAACACTAAATATGGATGAATTACTATATTTAATCAAAACTAGAATGTTTGTTCAAAACTGTTAAGTCATTGAATATAGAGTCCTATACAAGAAAATGAGGAGACCTCGTCCCTGCTCTGCAAGATGATAACTGAGGAAGGAGGATAAAAGCAGGTGAAAGGTCTATGTTGATTCAAATGAAATATAAGATTATAGATGCATTAAAAACCTGGAGATTGTGTGTGTGTTTGTGTGTGTGTGTGTGTGCATACATTCTTAGGAGCCTTAATTTGCCTTGGGAAACCTAAACACCACGTCTCATAAATTTTTAAACAAGAATGCAGATTACCCTAAGACATGAGAAAAATAATTGCATCTCTATGTGAATAAAAGACAAGTTTTTCAAGAAGTTTGGTTAAAACTTGGAAATTCTACTAAATATATATTGTAAGTTTAATTTTCTAAATTATTTTCAAATGCATTTTTATGCACCTAAGCCTTTATTTTTATACATTTTTAAAAGTTATTAACTAATAATTCCACTTGCAAATTCATTGGCAAAATAAGAGTTGTGGCAGCAAATACCAAGAAATCATATGATAATAATTTTAATAAATAATGAATCACTAAACAAAAAGTGGACTGCTACATTCTTCTTTCCTGAAATAAATAAATAAAAATTTAAAAAGTATTATTTAAAGAAATGAGATATAAAACCCTGTGTATAGAGACAGTAGTATCCAATACTATCCAGTATCCCATTGTACTTAATACAGGACTATTATCGAATAAATTAAGTACAATCATTATTGCACAATTCATATTTACTTTTATATTCTTTTGATCCTTGTAGGGCAATATGTTAATTGGGACCCCCATAGGCAAGTGAAGGCATGCACAACTAGAATGCAAATATTACCAGGTAGACAATATATTTTCAGACAAATAATTGAGATTTAATTATGAAACCATTTTTAGTAAGTATATGTGTACAGCAATGTCAGAAAAAATATATAATGTGAAAGTTTATAAATTGCATGCAGGAATTCACATTAGCAAAAAATAAAAATGCAGCAAGTACTATGAACTATAATAGGTACAAAATATTTGAAGATAGAATGCTTTTGGAAAAGAACCAAGCAAAACATTTTAACTAAATATTTAAATATTTCTGATAACAATAATCAATATAATACATTTAAGTAGAAAGAGGTGCTATAGTCTACTCTCATTCCTGAATAGCATGAATAGCACAAAACCAAGGGATTTATATTATTTGGTAGATTCTACTGCAGGCTTTAATATAGTATCAATTCCTTTATTTTCCTTACAAAAAACATTAAATTTATCAAAATGATTATTGATATTTCAAACTTAAAATAATTTTCTGTATTCAAAGTTGTTTCCCATGTTCTTTAAAAGGAAAGTTGCCTTTGGTCTGACTTGCATCCATATAGTGTGAAATGATTCTGTAACTTCTGTTAGAGGCATTTGAAACTGATGTACCATTTCCTTCCCATGTGTAGTCAAGTCATCAGATTACTTGATCTACCCTGTATTTCTTTATATATTTTCAATAATCTTGTGAAATAGCAGTGTTCTGTTTCACCTGAAAATATATTGAATATTATTAAACTAGTTCCTTGTCATTTCAAGAGTTTATAGTCTATTTTGTAAATTTTAAATTTTCTTAGCAAACTCCTTGTGCACAGTCACTTTGCCATTCGTAAGTTCATTTCTGTAGCTTTACTACTTCTTTCTCTTTTTGGCTTATAACTTCTCTGAGAAATCATTAAATCCAAAAACACCCAAAAAGTGGGAGGGCAATTCAGCTGCCAAATGCATATTTTTAAGTTGGGGATCTCAAACAGAAGTAAGAGCAGCTGGCTTATCTGAGTCATGGTTGCTAGGGCAAATGAAACCAAATGACACAACCCAAGTGTATCACTTGTAAATATATCTAAGACTTGTTCAGCTGTGTCTAGAAATTATTCATACTTTGTGTTAGTCAGATTTTCATGTTGTGACAAAATCTCTGAGAAAATTAACTTAAAAGCAGGGAAGATTTATTTTGGCTCATGTTTTCAGAGGTTTCAGTCCATGGCCACTTGGACTTATTGCTTTGGGCCTGGGGTGAGGCAGAAAGAACACCATGGAGGGGAACATGTAGACAAGTGAGCAACTCAAAAGTTTTGGAAGCCAAGAAGTAAAAAAAAAAAAAAAAGAGAAAAATGGTCTGAATATCAATGTCCCCTTCAGTGGCATTTCTCCAATGACCTAACTTACTTCCAGTATACCCCTCCCCCCAGTGGTTTTGCCTCCTTCCAATATCACTCCAAGATTCTAGCCATAACTTTAGTATCTGAGCCCTTGGGGTACAATTCTATGTCAAAGACTTACATATATATATCTAAAGTTGGACCAATCTATGATAAAGACTTAGCTTTTTTTTTTTTTTTTTTTTTTTTGGTCTAGAAGTTTGATTAAAGTTAGACACATGAACAAAAACTCAGAACTTTGATATATTCTATGTCTGTTTAAGCAACCTGAAAGAAGTGTGATTTTCTATCCTCTACTATCCCCCCTCCCCTCCCCTCCCATCCTCTCTCTCTACCCCATCTACTGTAATTCATTTCTCTCCTTGTTTATTTTCCATTTCCCTCACAACCTCTTATATGTAATTTTGTGTAGCAATGAGGGTTTCCCTCCATTTCCATTCAATTTCCCTTTTAGGAAAGGTAGCAGAATACAACAGTTACTAATAGGGCATTATGTAAAATTGTGGATGTGTAACCGATGTGATTCTGCAATCTGTATTTGGGGTAAAAATGGGAGTTCATAACCCACTTGAATCTAATGTATGAAATATGATATGTCAAGAGCTTTGTAATGTTTTGAACAACCAATAAAAAAAAGGAAAAAAAAAGAATTGTGATTTTTCTTCCCCCAAGAAATAAAATTATTGTTACACTTAAAATTGCCTGGGTCAGGTGTGGTGATGCACACCTCTAATCACAGCAGCTTGGGAGACTGAGACAGGAGGATTGAAAGTTCAAAGCCAGCCTCAGCAACAGTGAGGCACTAAACAACTCAGTGAGACCCTGTCTATACATAAAATACAAAAAATTAGGGCTGGGGATGTGGCTCAGTGGTCGAGTACACCTGAGTCCTATGCCTGGTACCGAAAATAAATAAATAAATAAATAAATAAATAAATATCTCCTAACTCCTTTTCTAGGGTCCATTTCTTTAAGTGATAAACATTTTCTTACTCATTAATTAGAGCAATTCTAATATTTTAGACAATATTCTAAATGCATAGTGTTATTAATTTATTTGCATCTTACAACAATAATACACAGCTGCTACTGTAATGCATTTATTCAATGAAACACCCATGAAAATGTAAGTCACATGATCTTTTCAAGATCACACAGGAGGTGGCTATAAATACCCAGATCATGTCTCAATCATTAGATCAGGCTGCTTCTATTTTGCTAGTAATGTTTGCAAAAAGGAACTAGATTTTTATATTAGACTACATAAAATATGTACCCACAGCCTCCAATAGGACAGACATGAAGCTTCCCTTTATCCACAATAAAGTTATACTGTGAATTCCTCTGCCTGCCTTTGAATATGCCAAACATGATTGTCACTTACTCACTCATAGCATGTTTCAAATGCATAGTTCTTGCTTGCTCTCATTTTGTTGAACTTTATTTATTTCCACAATCTTATATTTTCAATCTGACAGAATTTCCTATTTTGGACAGTATTGGTTCAAATTAAGTTGCAATTTAAGTATTATTACACTAATCGACAAGACATACCAGAACAGCACATATTGACTAAAGCGTGTTTGGTAGTGTCTTTTATAAAAATGAAACAAATGGAATTGAGGGTGGGTGATGTCACAGAATTTATGTTTAGAAACTTAAAATTTGATAATACAGAAGCACATCAAAAGAATTGCTCACCACTGTTGACTGTAATAATTAGTTCCCATGTGTTTTCTTTGCAAGTTTTGTCCCCATGTTCAGTACTAACATAAAAACATGGAAATAGAAATTTCAGGATCATGAGATACAATAATTCAGGAGGCATTTTGTGTGTGTGTGTTTGAGTTAGATCAATTACTTTGCTTTTCTATGGATGGATTATTTAAGATGAAAATTTTTATTATTCTATGCTTTCTTTTTATGATCCATGTACTACAGGATTCTAACCAAGATATTGTATTTTCTTGATTCAAGAGATGTTTTGCAGCATGGGAAAAAAAGGTATCTTGAAGTGCATGGTTTTAAATAATTTAAAGAATAGAAAATTTTAAAATAATTCATTTGATATCCAGGAGAAGGAGATGAAAAAGAACTATGCCTTTACAAGTAGCAATAGTGAGAGAACATAGTCTCATGGTTTTAGGAGCTGATATAATTCAAGGTTGTAATATTTTGAGGAAGCTATCCACTCCAAAACTTCTGTTTTCTTAGGTCTTTAGAGCATCAGGAAAGACACTGATCACCTGTAAATTTATGGTGGATAATATGGCTTTAGAAAGGGTTTGAAAAACTAAAGGAAAACTGAGATGTAAAGTTTTATGCACTGTTGAAGCAACTTCTTACCAACAGGTAATTAGAAGAATAGTTAATGCCACAGAAAATCTAATTTTCCATGTAATACAATAATGAAACGCAAATAAAATATGTCATTTATATTTCCATGTTAAATCTTTGAATTGTGTCTTCAGTTGTTTTAATACTGAACTCCAATCAGCCTTAAACACCCAACACAATGAAGGTTTGTTTCCTGTGGAAGAATCACTTCAGCTTTCTTTTCTCTCAAAAAGAGTTATAGTTGTTGAGTGCTGTTTCAGCATTTTTCTCCAGTTACAATGAGATAGATTATCAGTCTCATGTTTATTGAGCTGTCAAGGATATTAAGCCTGAATTGTGCAAATTAGTCTTAGGTATTGAGGAGTCATAGATTGCTTCAGAAAAATCTCACAGATTCAGAAAATTTAAACGTATGTTAATTGTACTTCAAAACAAAAATAGTTAGCTAGAAAGTACAGTTTGGGGCATTAGAGTTTGAATAATAACCTCTGAGTCTTGACATGGAAAAAAATTCATAAAAATTTCTACATAAAATTAATTTTACTTCTGAAACTGCAAGCCCAATGAAGCATTTTAAATATTAGTAAAGTGAATTTGTTATTCTTCCTCAACTTAACAGTTTTCATTTGACTATATTTACAAAAATAAATCTAAATTTAAAAAAGTTCTTAAAAAGTTGTATCTTCTGTATTCATAATGTAAAAGTCAAAGTCTCCAATGGATATGTCAATGCAAAAGTGATAATTCATTGTTTTGTTCAAGATATTTACAGATAAAATTAATGGTAGTGATGAATTTAATTTTAACATTAGTCTATTTTATACACACACACACATACATACACATGCAAACTATGCGATGTGTACCTTTCACCATTACAGCAGAAGCATACCCAGAGATAATACGTAAAACACTCAGGTTAGCAGTACAAATTTTGTCACTATTGTCTCCAAGTCTAGCAATTGAACTCGATGAAAATAATCCTGTAGTAATCAACTCGTTTATAAGCATACTCCATTTACAGAATTCCAACCTAGCTCTGCATTTTAAACAGGCAATCTAAACATGTTCTCAGTGGATAAGAATAAGCCCTGAAGAGCTACTCTTTCGACTTTATATTTTTCCACAGAAACTAGACTTCAAAGATATTCTGAAAACACCATAAAGTTTCAAAGTACAGTGTCTGAAAACTTTGCACATGGCTTCCATTGACATCAATCAGAATTCTATATGCATGGACTGAGGGCAAAGCATAACCTTTTATATGGTCGACAATATGTTTGAAATGACTACAAAAATGTCTGAAACTTCAAACACTGTGCTGACTTTACACTTTCAAAGGACACTTAGTTTTAAGAACCTAACAAATGTTAAATATGCTAGGTTTTACCAGTTTAATTTAAAATTTTAAAAACTTCAGAGGAAATTCTTTGCAAATTGAAGGTCAAAATTAAATTAACTGAAAAAAAATTTTTAAAATGTTGAAGTAGTTTGTGTTGGTTTTGAATATGTTTTTATTCATTTATTTCTTCTCTTGCAAAGCATTGATTTGTTAAGAAAAAAATAATCGTAAAAACAATTTGAAACAGTAATTTGGGAAAACCAAACCTACCAAATAAAATTTAAATTATAATTATAAGAGTAAACAAAAAAGTCAAACCCCAAGTATATCAGAAAATATTAATAAACTAGAGAAACACTTTAAGTAACAATTACTATCACATTTATAATTAAGATTCACAAAGATTTAACACCTTGAATCCCTCTATGCTGATTCATGAGATGCTATAAAACTCACAGGTTGAGATTTGCCTGTATAAAGAAACATTTTAGTGATAGTCTGTTTCCTAGAATTATATTAAATTATTTTTTTCAGAATTAAATTAAAACAATTTGTTACATGTACACAAGTGAATTTTTAAACTCCTTTCATGTATAGAATGCAATATTTAATACTTTCTCTAGGCTCCATAAAATTTCTCATTTCCAAAAACTACTATTAAAATATAAATATTACATAATATAAAACTTCTATCAGAAAAAAAATATTAAAATTATTTAATGGAAAACAAAATATAATTATCTGTAACTATGTCTTTTGTACTAAGACATAGTATAGGACTAGGAAAATTAGAAAACTTTGAAGTAGAAAGAGGGAGGTGGAATGGAAGTAAGAGGTCTTCAAAAGGAACTTTACTTCTTTACTATATTATTCTTTCTCATATTAAAATTTAGTCATAAAATATTCACATCATCTTTCCTGTTATTTATAGTTTTCCAGCAGAGAAAACATCATGTATTGATTTCTCATGTCAGGTTGGTTCCCATTTCATTATCCTGAAAATATTTCATTACAACATGGGTAAAATAATCAAGTTGAGAGGAAAGTTATATTTAGTAGAAATGGTTATTAGCAAAGTTTGCCTGCTAAAGGAAGAAGTGATAATTGATAATTACAAAGGTTTAACAAAACACATCAAAGAAAGAATTCAGTGGAACTCAAAGCAATCAGGAAAAAAAGGAAAAAAAAAAGAACCATTTTGGGGGACACACGATACTTTCAACATTAATTATAGCACTGGACATCTTAATCAAAAGTGATAGAAGACCTCAGACTCAGAGATAAAGGATCTTTCTAAATCCCCATTACATGAGGTTTTTAAAACTCCCTGCATTTATAGGTCCAGGGAAAGAGACTTAGCTACTGAGTCCTCAGATGATTGAGGGTGAAGATTAATGACAGCTATTTACCAACTTGACTGAAGTGTTTAAGTATTACAAGCAGATTTCATCTCTACAGTGTATCATGGTGAATATTAGGCTCTGTCATATACATAACAATATCATTTGGTATAAGATTTCTACATTAAATCCCTATATATATGATCAAAACAGGCCCTGTTCTTACCCACCTGTTCTCACCATGGAGTCAGTTAAAAGTTTTCTATTCCCATTCCATAATTCTATTATTTTAGTGTCAAGATAATGTTGTAGCAATAGGTAGCTATGCAAATTTTTCTAATTATTTAAATATTTTAAAATATTACTATACAAAAAATACCATCACCTATCATCATCTGGGCTTCTTAAGTAGAAAAATAATGTGTGATAACACAAGAAGTCTGGTAAGAACTGAATGGATACATACTATGTTAAGTGGTAAATTGTGCATGTTTGTGGGCTATGATCAGGAGTGAAATGTGCTATAAATCTTAAATTAACAACTAAAACAATTCAAGGTGTATAGACAATACAATAGCTAAGAAGGTAAAATATAGACTGAAAAAAAATTTACAAGTACTCAAAAACAATGTCAGAAAGATGTGAAAGGATACAACAAAAGGTAAGCACAAAAGCAATTATCAAGGTGATTGACTTAAACCTAGTCATATCAGTAAACTTTAAAAAATCAACTAAACTATAGAGGTTGGAAAATCGAATTAAAAACTGGTTGTGATATAAGGTCTGATCAAAAACATAACCAAGTTCTAAACCAGAGAATATAAATATGATATCATGTTAAATGTACGAAAAATAATGCTGTAGGAGCATGTGTTAATAAATGCATACTCTGGAGACATTGAGGATTTGGTACCAGTTCACCACAATGAACCAAATATGTCAATAAAGTGGATCACATGAATGTTTTAACTTGTCAGTGCATATAAGAGATCTGATTATACCATAGTATAATTGTGCAATTGCATCCTGTTTAAAAAAGTCAATTCATCTATTTTAATTTAAATTGTCAGTAATCAAGACAGGTGCCATGGTATATGCCTATAATCTAAGTGTTTCAGGAGACTGAGGCAGAAGGGTCACAAGTTCAAAGCTACACTTAGCAACTTAGTGAGGCCATAAATGACTTTGCAAGACCCTGTCAAAATAAAATAAAATAAAATAAAATAAAATAAAATAAAATAAAAAGGGCCAAGAATGTGGCTCAGTGGTTAAGCATGCTTGGGTTAAAAAAAATTGTCAGTAATCATCTGAGCCTTATGCAAATTTAATATTTTACTGGTAGAGGGTATTACTTCAGTATTGAAGGCTGCTGACTGTTCAGGATTGTAGTTGGTGAAGGTGTGGGTGACTGTAGCAATTTCTCAAGATAACAATGAAGTTTGTACATCCATTATATAAACAGTAAATTTTTTAATAAAGATAAACCTGTAGTGTATGATGCTGTTTGATAGCATTTTACCTACAGTAAATCTTCTTTAAACCCAATTTCTCAAATTCAGCTGGTGCTTTCTCAAATAAGTATATGATACATTCTAAGTTCTTTGTTGTCCCTTTACCAGTTTCTTCAGTGAGAAGTATCTGTTTCAATAGACTACTGTCTTTGCTGATCCATAAGTAACCCAGGATCCATTACCATGTTTTCATATTAGGGCACCTTAATTGCATCTCCAGTCTCCACTTTGAATTCCAGTTCTCTTGCTCTTTCTACCACACTGCAGTTCCTTCCACACTCAATGAGGTCTTGAACCCATCAAGGTCCTCCATGAGGGTTGGAATAAACTTTTTCCAAACTATTGTTAGTAATAGTAATTTAACCTCCTCCTGTGAATCTTGAGGGTTCCTAATGTCCTCTCGGATGATCAATCCTTTCCAGAAGGGTTTTTAAATTTACTTTGTCCAGATCTATCTTAGTAACCACCTTGTGAAACATTTATAGTCTGACTAAACGTATTTTTTAAATAAAACTTGAATGTCAAATTATTTCTTGAACTATGGGCTACAGAATGAATATTTCATTAGAAGGCATGAAAATAACCTTAATATTTCTCATTGTACATCTCTATTGTACAGAGCCTTTGTGTGAGGAGATAATTGTGGGGTAATATTTTGAAAGGAATCTTTCTTCCTTTCTCTTTTTCTTTTCTTCTTTCTTTCTCTTCTGATCAGTAGATCACAATGATGTGTTTATGTATTTAATAAATCATGTAATAAACATATGTTCACTGTCATTCGCATTTTGTTGTCCCATTTATAGTGCACAGGCAGAGTTGATTGAGTATAATTCTCAAGGGCCCTAGGGTTTTCAGAACAGCAAATGAGTGTTGATTTCAACTCAAATCCTCAACTGCATTTGTACCTTACTAAAGAGTCAGCCTGTCCTGTGAAGCTCTAAAATTAGGAATTGACTTTGATTATCTAGCCATGAAAATCCTAAATGGGATCTTCCTCCAATAGAAGGCTATTTCATCTATATTGAAAATCTGTTGTTTAATATAGCCATCATAATCAATTATCATAAGTTATCTGTATAATTTGCTATAGCTTCTATGTTAGCACTACTTGCTAATCTAGAACTGTACTTTTACATTACAGAGATGGCTTCCTTTCTTAAACCTCAAAAGCTAATCTCTGCTGGGTTTAAACATTTTTTCTGCAAGCTTCTCTCCTCTTCAAACCTTCATAGCATTGAAGAAAGTTAGGGCCTTTCACAAGTTTAGGTTTTTGAATAAGGGAGTATTATGAATCATTTGATCTTCTATTCAAACCTCTAAAAGTTTCTTCATTTTGGTAATAAAGTTCTTTTGCTTTCTTATCATTCATGGGCTCACTGGTGTAGAATTTTTCATTTATTTTAGGAGCTTTTTCTTTGCATTCACAACTTGACTAACTGATGCAAGGAGCTTAGTTTTGACCTATCTAAGATTTCAATATGTCTTCCTTACTATGTCTAACCATTTCTAAATGAGAGACAAGAGAATCCTTTTTTCACTTGAAAACATAAAAGCCTTAATGAGGAATTAGTCTAATTTCAATTTTGTCATGTCTCATAGAATAAGGAGGGCCAAGGAGAAGAAGAAATATAGGGAATGACTGCTCAGTGGGACAATAAGAAAAAAAAAAACAGCATGTAGAAATTAAGTTAACTGCCATATGAGCATGACTTCTAGTGACCCAAAACAATTACAATAATAACATCAAAGATCATTGGTCACCAATTACTATGACAGATATATTAATAATGTAAAAGTCCAGAACAATTTGAGAATCACCAAAAGGTTAACATAGAGACAGAAAGTAAGCTCATGCTGCTGAAAAAACGGGTACCAATAGACTTGATTATTACAGGGTTGTCACATATTTTTAGTTTGTAAAAATAAATTCAATAAAGTAAATTGCATTAAAATGGCATATACCTGGTATCAGACAAACTAGACATTAGTGAATATCAAAGTATTCAGGATGGAAATAAATTTTTTTCATGTTGTTAAATGGGTTAGTGATGCTTCAAGACGACATTAAAGCCTAAATATGTGTGCACCTACTAACATAATTTCAAAATAGATGCAGCAAATTATTTCTGTGCTTCAAAGAGAATCTCCAAACAAAATTATATTTGGGAATTGCAATACCATCTATTTAAAATTGATTGTAAAATTATACAGGAAATAAAGAAAAAGTCTATCAACAAGTGTGAGAGAAGTATTTGAATTTGGGATTTGATGGATATGTTTACAACTTATTTCACAATTTTTCACACGTATATATCACATTTTAATAAAGTGTACATTTTAATTGTGTATGGTATATTGTATTATAATTATACTTAAATGAACCTATTAAAGAAAAACATAACTATTTTCCTTTGTTTGGTTTTAGAAAATTTTATTTTATCTCCATTTGGGTAATAATAATTTTATGCAAATAATACTAAAATAGACAAATATTTTGGATATTCATTAACTTCTGAATGTTCTGGTTATTTCTTCCCATATGTTAGCTCATTTAATATTGAAAAACATTATGACACAATCTGTGTATACCTTCATTTTATAGAAGTGAAAAAAAATATTAAGAAAGATTAAAAAAAATTCTAAAGCACAATGGACAAAAAGTGGCAGCATCAGGCTTAGAAACTTGGCAGGCTCACTGTAGGGTCTCCATTTTTAATCCCAACAGTGGCATGCTTCTATTATCAGCAAACACTTTAACACAAGAAGGGGCACAGGTGAATAGCTAGATATTATCAAGTGTAAGATTTGAATCAGAGTTCTCTTCAATGTATATGTAACTTCAGGTGAGAGAATACAAGTGTTTCCCAGAACAAACAACAACAACAAAATAGCTCTTATATTTGAATATTTTTAGAGAAATTTGTATTTTGATGCCCAAGTCAGATGTAGGAAACAGTTCAACCAGACAGCTTTCACTTTGGTTTCTAAAGGTCAGCCATATGTTGGGAGATTTTGCCATCAATTCCTATTGAAAAGAATCTTACAGATTTAATTTTTAATTCATAATTTCTTTATATTTGTTTAAAAATTACATTTTCACCTAATTGTAATTTTAAAATTGCCCAACCACACGTGCATTTCTTCTGCTACACCACCCTAAAATACACATTTACCAGAAATAGAACTCCTCTCTAATGCTGATTGACCAAGTTCTCTTGGAGTCCATAAAACTGGATAACCTTAATGATATGAATATAATTAAAATTTTGCTCATGTTCATTTCTTTGCATAATTATATGTACATATTTAAAAATGTATTCTAAGTACATATTTATGCATGATTTTTTTTTAGTTTTGGCACAATTTACATATATTATATAATAACTTCACAGAAAGTTTAGTGAATAGTTACTTATCTATCTATGTAGCATAAAATCTAGAGTAAAAACTAGAACTTTTTTAGGATTCTTCAAGGATTTCTTCTTCTGCTTGTATTTAATGCTACCTGACATGCAAAGATAACCACTGTTCTGATTATTTAAAAGATCTAGGCTTTTGTCTTACAAATGGAGTAATAGGAACTGTTGACTTATGTAATTGTCTTAATGTGATCAAAATTAACTTCTGATGATTTTTTCATATTATTTTATATAACAACAATTGTTTTAATCTTTGAAGATTTCATTTTATGAATCTAACATGATTTATTTATAAAATGTACTAGTTAGAATATATTAGTGCTTTTCTAGCTTTTAACAAAGATAAAACATAACAACCAATTATGTTAATATTGTTGACACAAGCACTCTTTTGAGAATAGGCCCTGAATTAGAGCTTCTGAGTCATTTCTTCTTTAACTTCAGTTTCAAAGAATGCTATCACACAGTTTTTTAAAAGTAATTAAAATAATTCAAGCTTCTACTAAAAACATGTGTTTTAATGCACTTTTTTTCTGCTGTGACAAAAAGCCCTGACTAGAACAATTTTAGAGGATGAAAAGTTTGCTTGGCTTTCATGGTTTCAGAGGTTCAATTCATGGTAGGCCAACTCCATTGCTCTGGACAAGAGATGAGGCAAACCATCATGGTGGAAAGGAGTATAGGAGAAAAACAGCTCAGGACATGGAACCAGGTAATAGAGAGAGAGCTCTACTCACCTGGGAAAAATCTAAATCTCAGAGGCAAATCCTTAGTGACCTACATCCTATAGCCACACACTACCTCCCTAGGTTTAGCACCCAGTTAAATCCACTGATTAGGTTAAGGCTTTTATAACCTGATCATTTAAACTGTAAAAAATCTTGCATTTTCAAACATATGAGTTTTGGGGAAACACTTTATATCTAGACCATTACAATATAAGATATCTTATGTTTCAGATCCCTATTAGATGTTAATTTTGTCTATAGTTTAGCCTTTACATGAGTATATAGTTTTATTTTGTCATAATTTCAATTCAGTTTCAAAAAGAAGAAATTTATGCATTTCTTTTACATTCAATGACCATATTGCTATTCACTTTGAGAAAGACTACTCATGTTTGTTTGTTTGCTTTTAATTTTTTTTAAATAGACTGTCTGTTTCTCACTGATTTGTAATAGGCTTTAAATTTTTATTTATTTAAATAATTTATTATATTTTCTATGAAGATGTTCTTTGTTGGATAGATGTATTATAATCTCAAGCAGTTATTTTCATATCTTATTGGTGATTTTTAATAGACATAGGCTCTGAAATGCAAGGAAGCCCAATTAATGAATACACAATTAATCTTTATGTTTCATGATGGAAATACGATATAAAATATACAGCTTTCTGTGACTTAATGTTTTCTGAGGTTACCTGTTACATGATAATTATTAAGTTAATCATAGAAGTCTTTTTTTCTGCATGAACACATTTCAGATACATGTTTTTGTCATTGTAAGTACTTCATAGTAGTAAACCTTATGGTTGCATTTCTAATTTATAGTTATATTGAAAACTATATGTATACAAGGAAAATTTAGTGGCTAAACTGAAGGACATAAATTTTTACTTACAACCTATATTGAATATGAACATTATAGCACCATTTCATACAAATTAGCAGATATTTTAGTTTGTACCCTGACCAATATAAAGGTGACTATGAAGTGACAAATAAATAAAATACTGTTGCATCCTATAAATATTACGAAGTGCAAATTGATCACCTTTCCAGAATTTTCCAAAGTCATGCTCATCATACCCATTCCTGGTATTTTTCAACCTAAGGTATACTCTTTATTTAACTACAGCCCCCAATTCTTGAGTTATAACTTTCTGAGTTCATCATAGTCAGGATGAGATGAAATTTGAGTGTTACCAACTATCCTGAATTACTACAATTGTCTTCTATTTATTCTTTTTGCTTCCATACTCATTTGTGCAAATTCAATATATTTACACTCATATTATTTATTTAAAGTATGAATCAATCACATTAATCCTGTTGCTTAAAACTTTCCAGTTGTTTTTCATCACACTGACAAAGAAATACAAAACTTTTCATGTGGCTAAAAGTCTTTGCTCAATTTGTCTGTACCTATGTCCTAAATTTAACCTGGATCTTTTTCTTTTTGCTTTGTAAATTCTCTCACCAATTTATTGCTCCGATGGGTCCCTAAGCTTAGAGGTGAGGGAGAGGGAATTGCCTAGTTTATTACAATTACTGTTACTGACTTTTGTGGTTTAAGCACTCCTCCCCTTAAATTTTTGTATGTCTTATTCTGATTTCCTACATGTCATGTGGAGTATCATATGCTCTGACATGTTTCTTGGATAGCCAATCAGACAAGCAGAATATGTAGGTCTCCTAAAAGAAGGGGTGTGATAACCTGTAGTAGTTTTTTTTTTTTAATTTGCAGGGGTTTTTGTTGTTGTTGTTGTTTGCTTGTATACTATAACACTTTTTTGAGATCATAAATAATGTCCATATCCCAGTGTCGATAGAATTTTTCATATAGAGTACATTTAATAAAGTTAATTGAATACATCAAAAATCTGGGATAAAACAGAATATTGAAAATCACAAAAAATATACTGTAATAGTAGAAAAAGCTGAACATTGATTAAGGCAGATAGATTTTATTCCAAAACGATTCTCATGGGGAAGTGGATCCAGCATAAATTTAACATAACTTGGGTTTGTACATAAATGACAAAGTGTTTTCAAGGGAGAATGAAGGAATAGAAAGCTGGAATGCAGAAATTTAAACAGAGTCAGTTAAGTGGACATTTATTCAAATCAGGAAGGGAAGATTTTTAATGTGACTTGGTCATATAGTTTGCTAAATGGAGTTTATTAAAATTAAGGTACCACTTTCCCACAGATTGGGAGACAAGGGATCTCTCATTAAGGATTAACTGGAACAAATAGTAATCAATTCTTTGGGCAACCTGAAACTTCCTCAGAAAAGAATTTTAGGGTACTATATGCATTTCCTTATGGTTGTTACCTTGAGCCATTAGAAACTATACTAATGTTTGTACAAGTCTATAGAGGAAGAAGGAACAGATCAGATGTGGTTATCTATACTGAAAGTATACAAGTCAAAGTTGAGGCTCATCATAGTCTGAGAATAGTTGAGGAAAGGAGAGAATGCTTAGTAATATGCACTGCACTTAATTTTAAATCTGAATGCTTTCAAATCTTACCAACACATATTGCTTCAAAACGTGAAGTGTACCTACTCTTGGGAAATAAGAATAAGGTAGGAATATAATAAAATGATAATTTATTTTCTTTTTTGTGAAGTATCATTTATATTATATGAAGTTTTAAGCTTTTCATGATTATTTAGTTTATATAAACATTTCAATATTTCTATATATTCCATTGTGCTTTGCAGTATATACAAGAATCTGTGCATAGTGAATAAGTAAATTGTCAGAATAGTCATCAAAACTGTATACTTTGTATTTCAAAATAAACAATCAGATTCCAATATTATTGTATCAGATTCATAATAGTTGTAGAACTCTCTGACATACATTGTTTTACACATAACAGGCTTAGTTATGTCTCTAAATGTATGCCCTGAGACAAGTAGTGCACTCATAAGGCAATCCTAAAGTATAGACCTTTTAGATGACTGAGGGAGAGAAGGCAGGATGAAAAAGAAGGAAGCCTACAAGGAATAAACACAGGAGCATGGCTCTTATTAGGGGTCAATTCTTCTATAAACTTTCTGGGATAATAAAAATTATTAAGTTTATAATTCAAGTTATAGCTCTATTGGTTGAAGATATATTAATATTTTTTTGCTAACTCTTCCCTCTCATTAATATGGAGTCACCTTGTATCATTACCAATCTGGACTCTAGGTTATCCATATATACGGACCAAACACACTGAGGTAAAAGTGTCCATTTATACATATACTAAAATTTTGCCTATCTTCAGGTTTGGGCTAAGAACATATAAACTGAGTACTGTTAATGCTATCTCTAATAACATAAAATGAAAACTATTTTAAAGAGATCATATTTCATTTATATTACATGTCAGGTACCATTTAACCATGCCAAACTCATGAAATAAAGATAAGATGGACTAGAAATTATCAGACTTATGGACTAATTTTAGGATACATGAAGAAAGACTTACTAATTGAGTGCTTCTTTTTTTCTCATTTTTCTTTTTTTTCTTCCTGCTGGCCTCAGAAAAATAGAATAGCATATATACATATTAAGTTTCATGAAGTTAAAAAAAGTATATGAATATATTTTGGCATTTCTCATTATACAAAAATTTTAGAGCAAAAGATAAAAATTGCTCTTGGGAAGTAAAATAAAATGTTTTGAAATTGGTAAATGAAATTAGTTGGTGATTACTGGAATCAAAAGCTACTTCTGCTGTGACTGAGTGTTACCAGGCAGCAAAAAGTAGATAATCCTTGTGGAAAATGGATCCATTAAACTTCAAAATCTACTTCAATAGAGGTGTTATCTCTAAATGAATTGAAATAGTAAACATAAAGAAACCAACTTCCAATATGTTCACTGATGTCATCGCTTCCAGTTTTGTTCCTGCATATTTTTTATTTATATATGACAGCGGAATGTACTACAATTTTTATTACACATTTAGAGCACAATTTTTTCGTGTCTTTGGTTGTATACATAGTATATTCACACCAATTCATGTCTTCATACATGTACTTTGGATAATAATGATCATCACATTCCACCATCATTAATAACCCCATACCCCTCCATTCCCCTCCAACTCCTCTGCCCTAGAGTTCGTCTATTCCTCCCATGCTCCCTCTCCCTATCCCACTAAGAATCAGCCTACATATATCAAAGAAAGCATTCAGCATTTGGTTTGTTGGGATTGGACAACTTCATTTAGCATTATCTTTTTGAACTCCAACCATTTTTCTGCAAATGCCATGATGTTATTCTCTTTTATTGCTGAGTAATATTCCATTGTGTAGATATGCCAGGTTTGTTTTATCCGTTCATCTATTGAAGGGCATCTAGGTTGATTCCACAGTTTAGCTATTGTGAATTTTGCTGCTATGAACATTAATGTGGCTATGTCCTTGTAGTATGCCTTTTTAAGTCCTTTAGGTTTAGACTAAAAAGATGAATAGCTGGGTCAAATGGTGGTTCCATTACCAATTTTCCAAGAAATCTCCATACTGCTTTCCATATTGGCTGCATCAATTTGCAGTCCCACCAGATCAAAGATTTAGGAATACAACCAGAGACCCTGCATCTAATAGAAGAAAAGTAGGCCCTAATCTCCATCATGTGGGATTAGGCCCCAACTTCCTTAATAAGACTCCTGTGCCACAAGAATTAACATCAAGAATCAATAAATGGGATGGACTCAAACTAAAAAGTTTCTTCTCAGAAAAAGAAACAATCTGTGAGGTGAATAGAGAACCTATATCTTGGGAGCAAATCTTTACCCCTCACACATCAGATAGAGCCCTAATCTCTAGGGTATATAAAAAACTCAAAAAGCTAAACACCGCAAAAACAAATAACCTAATCAATAAATGGGCCAAGGACCTGAAGACACACTTCTTAGAAGAGAATGTAAAATCAATTAACAAATATATGAAAGAAAGCACATCACCACCAGCAATTAGAGAAATGCAAATCAAAACCACTCTAAAATTTCATCTCACTCCAGTCAGAATGGCAGCTATTATCCATGCAAACCACAGTAAGTGTTGGCAAGGATGCGGGAAAAAAAGTACACTCATACACTGCTGGTGGGTGCAACCAATATGGAAAGCATTCCCTGCATGTTTTTATAAACTATTTTGCATGCATATCTGTCAAACATTCTGAATAGTTTTACAATAAGGCTATTGGCATGAAAAATTTAGTCTCTTTTGTAAGATAAGTTTTGAAATTAAAGAAAACCTGTTTAATGGTATTTACTCATACAGTAATAACATTTGCAGGCTAATTCTGTGAAATTATTTAAATACTGATTTCATTCACTAATGTAGGCATAATTTAATGTATGATAGTAATGTTGATATATTTATTCAATTAAAAAATTATTCCTAGAATGAATACTTACTTGCTTAAAATTTCCTTTCTCATTTTTTAACTGAAGAATACTAGCACATACATTATGATCATAAAATTTGAAAATGTATTATTAGTCAACAATTAGCATAAAATTGTGTTTCTTATATTAAAGAAAGATCTTTTTTATAGACTTCAAAACTGATTGTTTTGAATAAAGCCTATACTAGAAAGAATATCAGATCATTGAAAATTTCAGACTATTTTTTTGAATAGTATGTAAGTATAAACCTTAGACAGTTAACAATATAATATTTAAATATGAAATCAGAAAATTCAATTCTTATCTCTTTCACAATGCAGAATTTGTGCTTGGTAGAATTAAAAATATTTTTGATGAAATACCTTATAGGTGTCTCTGTAATACTTTTAATTTCAGATTAAAAGAGAATAATTTGTATTAGTACCTTTCTTGAAAGTTTTATCTAGAACATTAAGTGACATTTGCTACCATTAAATGGCTTTTAGTTTTAAATAAAGAAATCACACTATTAAATAGCTAAAATTAAAAAAAATAGTTGAAGACCACTTATCATTCCTGATATGTTTAAAACATGGGTATATGTGTTTAAAGGAAGTATTATTTCTTGTTTTTCAATTTGGTTGCCTTTTATTTTCCTTTTTTTTTTTTTGCTACAATCTCTCTAAATCCTAAAATGTCAAATTGATGAATATGAATTGATGAACATGACCATCCTTATCTTCTAGCTGATCTTGCTGGTAACTATATATATATATATATATATCTCCTCTCACTGTTAGGTGTTATTTAACTCGTGGACTGTGATAGACATGCTTGACTATGTGGAGGATTTTCCTTGTATTCTTAGTTGTAAGAACATTTTGTGAGGAACAGATGTTGGATTTAACCTGAATTTATTCAGATGATCACAGTTGAGTTATATCTTTTTGTTAATTTAATGAAATTGATAGGTGGGTATTCTAATTTACTTTCATTCCTCAGACAAAACCCCCTTGATAATGATGCATTATTTTTTTATTCTTGAATTCAATTTTCTAAAATGTTATTTAGAATGTTTGCATCTGTTTCCATAAGGGATATCAACCTGTAGTTTTGTTTGTGTTTGCTTTCAGTAATCCTGTTTTCTGCTTTTAGTGTGAGTGTAATATCAGTCTCAGAATGATAGGGGAATTTTCTGATTTTCAATCTTTTGGACAGGTTTGTTTAGAATTGACATCATTATTGCATTCAATGTTTTATAAAATTACTACTGTTGTAGTGCAGTCATATGAGCATGGAAGAAATTCTTTGGGGAAACAATTTCAACTACAAATTTAACAGATTTAATAGATATAGAAGTATTTATGTTCATGTAAATTTCTTCTTCATAAGGTTAGAAAGTCTAATCAAGGAATTTCTTCTTTTCATTTTAGCTATCAAATTCATTGCCATATTGTTTTTTATTATACATCTGTTTTCTTGTTGATGTTTGTATACTCTAATAAAATCACTCCTTTTATTTCTGATATTGCTCATTGCTACTCTCCTTTTCATTTCCCCCTTGGTTTAGTTTACTTAGCTGTTTATGAACTTCAGTGATCTTTATGAAAATGGATTCATTTTTGGTTTGGTTTTATTTTTGTTCTCCATCCATTTTCTGTTTGCTATTACATTGATTTTGACTCTGACTTTCATTAGTTTCTTTCTTTTATGTACATTGAGTGTGTTATTCTGTTTTTGCCAGGAGCTCTGCCGAGCTGGTGAATGCTGAGCCGCAAAGTGTCAGTGTAGCCAAATAAACCAGGCCAATCTGAAATGAAAGTAGCCTTCACACCTTTATTCACTTACCCATTCAGTATAAACAAGATAATAAACCAGAAAATACTCCACTTTATTCCTATTCCACAGTCCCCATTTATGAAAGGGCCACTTGTGTTGAGTCAGGTGATTGAGCACGTAGGTCAAGGTCATTTCCCTGCTGTAGTAGACTCAAATAAAATGTTTCTGCTGTTTTGTGGACCTGGATTAAGGGGATGGAAGGGGAAGTCCCAGGAGTGGAAAAATCAGAGTTAAGAACTGTGAAATTTCAGTTCCCTTTCCTTTCCTCAAACAGTTCTCCCAAAAAACTACCTGAATATGGCCTCAGCAAAGGCACCCATGAAGTAGCACCTAAAGAAAGACATCTGTGTTAGGAAGGCAGACATGCATAGATGTGGAACTCTAGAGAAACAAGGCAAGGCACTGGCCTTGCACCAAGACAGGTGTGGATTGCATACATTCTCCCTCATAAACCCACCATGTAAAAATTTCACAATGATCTATATTCAGGTCATAGAAATTACACCTGGATTTTTTTCTTTCTTTTCTTGTTGTTGTTGCTTTCTTTTTGTTGGTTTAAGTGGAGGTCATTTCTTATTTGAAATATGAGTATAGATTTAGTACATGGGTTTCCCCCAAATGATTGCTGAAGTGGCCTCCCAGAAATTTCAACATACTGTGTTTACAGAATTATTCATTATAAAATACTCTTCTTTTCCTATTGATTTAATTTAAAAGCAGAAATGTTTCTGGTACTAATCTCTAATTTAATTCAGTATAAACAGAGAAATGGTATGAATTATGATAAATTTGAGACAAATTATGGCCCAGAACGTAGTCTAGTATGGTAAATATTCTGTAATCACTAGAAACAACTTTGTAGTCTTCTATTTTTTAGTTGCCTGGCCCATAACAGTCATAATAAGATCTAGGAGATTGATAATTCTAGTCTCCTAATTTTTGGTATAGTTGGACTATCAATTTTTGATATCATGCATTAAAATCTCAGTTTTGAGATGTTGCCAACTTCTCTGGATAGTTCTATCAGATTTTGTTTCTTATATTAGGGACATAAACATTTGGAGTTGTTAACTACTTAATAACTGACTGCTTTGACAGATTCTATTTTAAATTTAAAATTAGTTTATCTGCTTTAAAATGTTTAAATCATATTGTTAAGTATTCAAAGAATTAAGTGCTGAAGAATATTAAATGCATGTATCTGCCTGTGTGTGTATATATACATATATATTTATTTATATTTTTTCTTTCTTTCTTTCTTTTTCTTTATTTCCATTTTTTTCTTTTTTTTTTCTTTTTGGTCTAAAGCATAGTATTTTCTGTGACATTACCTTTTTTCCCTTATTTTAGGAAAATGTTCTTACACTAGATAATGTAATGCATATGGGTTTCTGTTAGTTTGATGCTTTGCTTTTTGTTAGATTATTATTGACTTTCTTCTAATTTAGTTTAATTTCCTTAAATTTCTTAGTGTTTTCACTACAATTAACACTGTTCTTTTATATAGCATCTGCCTTTTGATATTCAGTAATAATTATTCTTTTCATCATGATTTACAGTTCATTAATTACTTCTCCAATGTTGATTGGTTTTAAAATTTATTTCATAGGTTCACAGTTTTATTTCAATCTCATTGTTTACAGTATTATTTTTTGCTTTTTCAAAAATGTTATTATGTTCATGTTAATTTTCAAAAATTTGTGCCACTTTTAATTTTTTCTTCTTTTGAGTTGTTTTTCTGAAATTGATGCTTTTAAATATTTGAAAGTTTTTTAAATATTTTCCTTTTTTTTTTCCATGTTCAGTGGTTATTTTTAAACATTCAGAGATGAATTTGTTTTCTCTGTTAATATTTAAGAAATGAAAATGTTTTGCTATGTACATTACTTTTCATAAACTGAACTGAGAAATTGATAAATGAAGGAAAAATATAATAATGTGATGTTCTACTTATTAGAAAGCAGCCTTTGCTCTTCTTCTGAAATTTTATCAAGTGCTTTTGAAGTAAATTAATAAGATGACAGCCAAAGATTTATATTTTCTTTTAATTCATTGAATGGTGATTAATAATTTACATATGTCCTTTCAAGTCAGATGTATTTATTTTTCATTTCATTTATTCTCATCTTCTTCCTAGAAGGTATTTCCATTATTTTTTAATCTGATTTTGTAAAAAAGTGAGTACTTACTCTCATTGTCTCCAAATCTGCAGATATTACCAAGAATCCTTAGGACCTAGCTAATCTAACCTGCAGAATTTATTTATTGTTTATTTTATTTTTATAGAAAACTCAATTGAAAAATCAAAAGTAGTATTTTACTCACCAGAATTAATATATATTTTGCTTATTGTCAAATGCCCAGGTGCTTAATAGTAGAAAAAGAATTAAAAATTACACAGAGCCTACTTACTTAACATCAAAATAGTGATCGAAAGGAAGTGTTTTTTTTTTTAAATATTTGCAGACTTCAATTTATAAAGTTCATTAGCTGAAAAAAGTATTATTATGTTTAATTTTTAGTATTTTCTAAAATAAAAATTGTTCAGTCATGTGTGAAATTAGTATAATAAGCATTTGGAAGTTTACCTAATTATAATCTTACTTTATAAAAATAGTGTTGGACAAACACACAAGTTTCAAAATCAATTTCAAGAATTGAATTTCAAACTGATATAACTTTTTAATACTTCAACTAATCTAACATTATCAAGTTAACAAATGTTTGATATATGTAAAAAATTATAGCTAAGCTTTAATACTTATGTATCAGTAGGTGAAAAACAAAATAATTCGCCATAGTAGTATCTTTGAATGTTCATAAATCCACAAATAAATATACATTATGAGTTTAGTCCTAATCTTAATATGTAATGCACATAAGAATTTATTTAGTGATAATAATAAATTACTATTTATGTCCTCATCAGATATTTTTAAGATAAGAAAATTTTATGGATTCAAACATTCAATGTTTATTTTTCAATATTATCATAGCAATAATGTATATTTTCAAATCAAGTTAAACTCAAGCAACATATGTAAAGTTTTAATTAACATGACATGATTGATTTATTCTTTATTTTTATTATATAAATTTATGTGTAAAACATTAAGCATGATATTTTAAATATACATATACATTGTGAAGTGTCTACTATAGTGAAAAAATTATCATACTCATCATTTCACATGAACACTTTTTTTGTGTGTGTGGATAGCAAGAATACCTAAAAAATCTACTCTCTTGGCAAATCTCCACTGCATGCTACAATATTGTTAACTCTAGTGCATTTGATCTGAAGACTTATTCATCCAGCCTAATTCCAAGGACTCAGGAGGCTGAGGCAGGAGGATGAAAAGTTCAAGGCCAGTGTGGGCAATTTAGCTAATAAGACCCTCAGCAACTTGGGAGACTCTGTCTCAAAATTAAAAATAAAATAAAATAAAATAAAAGTACTAGGGATAGAGCTCAGTGACAAAGCAACCTTAGGTTCAATCTACAGTACAAAATAAAACAAAGCAAAGACTTCTTCTACATTCTCCATTCTTCCTAGTCCTGCCCCTGGTAACCACCATTCAACTCTTGTTTGCATGGATTCATTTATTTATTCAGTTCCACACATTATTTATACTTTGTTTGACATATAAAATTTTCCCTAAATAAAAATTCCATTTCAGAAAAAAAATAAATTTATTTTCACTTTCTCATACATACTATTTGTATTATGTACAAGAGTTTTCATATTCATCCATTATTTTTTAACATAGAAATAATAAGGAAGTCATCATGGATAAATGAAAAAGAATAAGCTGGAGGGAGACTAAATTCATCTAGCAATATACTCAGTGATTGTGATATTCTCCAATGGGAACTGAGATCTCCCCACATTGAAGTGTGATGATGCTGAAAACAACTGGGTTGTCTGTTTTCCTGGGAAGTCAGGTGTAATTTCTGGTGCTTCTGAAATCTTGACTCCAGAGGCACCAGTCTGCCCCCAGAGAACTCAGCTGGAAGGAGTCAATGTTTTCCTCAACTTTTACACTGAAGAATATCAAGCACCAAAATATTTATGGCTCCAAAAGAGAAAGTCTCATTTATTAAAAATCACAGTTGATATTTACACACAAATTTAAACACAGAAGAACTCATTAAGTTGTAGCAAAGAGAATGCTTTAGGTAAAAAAAAAAATAGAGAATTTTAAATTTAATTTTTGAGTGTTCAAGTAAGAGAATATATAGTTCATGCAAACTGAAAGAAAAATCATTGTTTTTTACCAGGAAACAATTCAAAAAGAGATGAAAACCAGATGACAATTTATTACAATTTATTGATTGTGAATCATTAGGATTTTAAATCAAAATTAGGTTAATTTAGACAACATGGTAATCTGTAATTAACCTACATTTAATTTTTGTAAGGAATGAGGTAAAGAATCCTTATATTTTCGAAAGTGTATGACTGTTCTACTATAATCACTTATCTGTAATATTATATACAGAGAAGCATATACATTGTTTAATATATATTGATATGCATGTGCTTTTTTCAATCTAATTATTTCATCTTTGTTATCAAATATGTTGGAATAGTGTTGTTAATAATGTTTCTTATTTACCCTTTTGCATTTCTTATAGCAAAATCATCTGTTTCATTTGTTGCTTTTTAATATTTCTATCTTCTCTCTTCTCCTGATAAGAATCACCCAATATATATTAAATATATTCATTTTTCCCCAAACAAGTTTTTTATTGCATTAATTTGCCCTACTGATTTTCTATTAACTTTAATATCTATTAAATTATGTGAGGAGCAGCTTATACTAGGACTCAGGATTTAGAGTTATTAAGTGTTTGAAACATGTCTAAATTCAAAACATCTGCACAATTTCCTGATATCTTCTATTAATTGACTACGTCTGCAACAGTGCTGCATTCTAAAAATATGCTTTTTTAATTTTATAATTTATTTTTATAATTTCATCATTTTCTTGTAAATACTTTTAGGCTTGTTTTAGGGCCTAAAATAAGTCTATTTCAATAAATGGTCTAGGAGATCAAAACATAACTATATTCTGTGGTTGAGGAGAAGTGTTCTACAAAGGGCAAAAAATATATATATATTTATTTTTTCCCCAGTGTTGGGCATCAACAATACATATGCTAGGCAAGTGCTCTACCAGCTGGCTCTATCCCAGTCCAAAACCAATTCATCAATGGTGTTAGTCAGAAATTCTCTAACATTACTGATGTTCTCTATACTTGCTCTACAGATTTAAGAGGAGAGAGTTAAAAAAATCACTTTTTCTTTCATCTCTCTCAATTATTGCCTCCTGAGTATTGAAGCTCTGTTTGTAGGCATAAACACATTTTCTATTTTTTTATAAAGTTACTTTTTCAATGTTTTTTTTTTATCATTGCTAATTTTTATATGTCACCTCTTTTTTTTTCTTTTTTTTTTTCCTTCTTTTCTCTGTTGTGCTTGACATCTTTGGGCAAATTTGATCTATGATTCCTTTTCTTTAATAAACCTTGAACATTTTTTTGTATATGCCTTCTACTATTTAAATAATCCTGTCACTGTTTAGTAAACTTTGTTCTTTTGGTATTGGGATAATGTTTTATATGTTTTCTTTCCTTTGCTTTGACAAACACTATTTGATCTCAGTCATATTACTTAAAGTTTCATGGCTATAGAACTTTATGTATCAAAGAAAGAATATATTTCTCTCATAACTATTATATTTATAATTAATTACAATAATGTGTCAATTAGTTGCAGGAATTATTATAGGGGGTGGATTTTATCTTTGTCATTGGATTTCTCAGTGTAATAGATGAAAATTAGACAGATCAATCAATGCAATTATTTGCCTACTGTATAGTTTAAATTCACTCTGGTGCTACTAAGATGGAATATTCTCTCACTTTCTATATTCTGATAATCTTTTCAAAAATATATATTCTAAAATTGCAATAGTATTTGTCATGATAAACAGTGTTCCACAATTTGTATACTTATACACAGAATTGTTTGGATTATTAATCCCTTCATAATTTATAAATCCAAATTTTTTACCCACTGATCCCTAGATTTGCTACATACAGTTGTTACCTTATATGGGAGATATATTATAAAAAGAGCTATAAAATGAGTTGTGAAAAATGGCAATCGTGGAAAAAGATAAAGTAATCCAACATGACAGAATTGTGGTATAGACAGTCAGATAAACAAAACATCAGCACACTATATTCTTTCAGTCCTCCAGATTTTTTCATGTTTGTTTTTTTTTCTTTTAATGATAAATCCTGTATCAACTTCCAACTCAGTCTATTAATTTAATCTAAGAGATTTTCTATCAGGGGAATTGTTCAAACGTTGGTAAGCAGATGACATGTACTATTTTTCTTGGTTATGATTTTACAGGGTTTTATCATTAAAGATATTATACTGAATACGAATTATATCTTTAGGAAACATTAACTGAAATTTTATAAAATTGGAAATTGTCATTAATTTTTAGAATATTTTGAATCGAGTTACTCCACATTGTTTATTGGTTCTCAGCATTTTCTACTTAAAATTATATATCTCAACATTTTTTTTCTTGCTGCCAACAATGGAGCTAAGAACAATCAATCATGCTTATACTGAATAGTTGTGAAAGTCAAAATATGGCTCTCTCTACATGAGAACATAAATTTAAGTATGCCATATATGTTATGTGTGTATATATGTGGTTATTATCTTAGCTTTTATAATTACTTTTATTTGAAATATTTCTTTTTTCTCACTTGAGTTCCTACTCATCGCACATCTACTTAATTATTTTCTGGACTCCCATGAAAGTAGTATTTTTCAAAAAATATGAATTTATATTTAAGTATAAATGGCATGCTCCTGGCTAATATCTATAGAAGAAGACATTTACATTTTCATTTTCATATAACAATATGAAAGTTCTGCTGTATTCTATCCATACCAATTTCTACTATACTCAACTCACCTCAATCTCAGTCAAACTTCTGTGTCTTGTGCTCTATTTCATCAGGGAACTTCTCTCTTCTAAGGCATATCAAATAAACAAATAAAAATAGTTGTGCTTTGTTGATAATAGAATAATGATTCCTTCCCCCAATTACCAATTATTAATTAAATAAACATGCAAATTTTTATATCTTCAGCCTCTTATTTTGACAATATTGGTGGCAATGAGGAACATTTTGAGACATTAGGAGTTCTTTGCAATGCTATTAAGTGCAAAGTCCAATTTATCCTGCCAGTCAGTGCCTTTTATATCTCCTGCATTAGTTTCCACACTATACTTATACAGATTTGTAATATCTCAATTTCAGTTCAAAAATTGCAAAGTGACTGAAGGGCACTAGAAAAGGAGGAGTATTTAACAGAAACATTTAAGATGCTGTTCAGGTTAATGAGAAAAGGCTTTGATAGTTAAAAACTTTGAATGAATACATTTGATTTTCTTTTGTGAATTTTAGGAAATCAATATTTTTTAATTTCAATGTTTTTAATTTAAAAAACACATGTTGATATAATTTATATTTGACCCAACTTTAAAGAAATTGGCATACTATACCAAAATTTTCAATAATAAAATATGAGCAGTAGAATAAATACATAAGAGAATTTCCTCTAAAGTTAAACTTCAAATCATGAGTCGTTTTCAATATTCTTTTCTGAGGGACAAAAAAAAATCCCTATCATTAGATAAATTTCTCCAGTGATTTTTGAACTGAGACAAAAATGAAATGATAATAAAACATAGATTCCAGGAAATAATATAAACCATCTGATCTTTTGGGATTCTTGCCAAACCAAACCATTTAAATTTTCTTTGCCACAATACTGCAATTAATATGCTAATGATAAGATGATACTGGCAGTAATAACTATATGCTTTAGGATTTAGTGGGCTCTACCTGCTCATTTTGTGTTCAGGCAGATGTGTGAATAGCTAAAAAATTATACTATAAGAGAACCAAAACTAAAAGTGGTTCTAATATTTTTGAATCAAATCTGTCTAAAATATTTTTCTCTTCAATGTAAAAGAAAGAAAATCATAATGAAAGGATACTTTTCCAGGTACAGAACTTTTCATTAATGTAAACTACATGGCATCTCTTTTGCTCAGTGTTATATCCACACTATCTAGATATTCAGCACATTATTAATGTTCAAATAATGAGGGTAAAAATGTCAAAATACAGGAAAACATTATTTAATATTGATTGGATAATGAACAATGGTAAGATTTATTTTAAAATACTAAAATAGACATATGTAGATCATAATATTGTATATTATAAACAATACTATGATCATACATGATATGACATTAGCAACAAATTATCATACCTAGTACAAATGTGTCAACATTTATTTTTCATATTTTTGCTGTGGATATATTTGTTTATTGACAAGCATGTCTGAGTGTTTGATGAGATTGAGAATAGGAACAAAATAATGAAATAAAACACCAATAAAGCAAAAACTGGTATGCATTCTATTATCCCAGATGCATGCATATGAATTCCTGAGTATTTGTGTATATATTTATAATGGTTTCATGGATATATGTGTATGTAGTGGTGAGTATGTGTGTGAAATAGGTATTATATAAACTGAAATGGGTTGTCATGTAGGAAAAAAAATGGAGTGGTAAACATAATACAATATAGAGATAGGGTGAAAAAATGGGGTTGAAGAAAGTGGGATGTATAGAGTACTGATCATAGACTTAGGCCAGTATATACTAGTGGTGACCAAGATACAGGCATTAGAAAAACTATCTAGAGTCATATAAAGCAATAAATAACACACATTTGCCTCTGCATAAATGAGTATTGTGAAGATTATATTACTAAATATGCTTGAACAATATTCAAGCACAATACATTTTATGTCTTGGTGGCCACAATGAAAGTATTTATCTTCAAATCACGAAATCAGAATAAAACATTAATCTAACAATTTGGAAAAAATAAGTTTAAGAATTGCAGTTTAACTAACCAATCATTCCAATTATTCATTCTCCCAGTAGTCATCTCCCTTCATAAGCTTGCTTTATTGTGGAAAGAATAAAAGCATTAAAAATGGTTTTTTTTTTCAGAGTGATTACCACAGATTGTATAAAAAGTTCTTATCCGTGCACAGAAGTAAAGTTATTTGTAAATAAACATTTTTCTTAATCCTATCAAGAAAATGGAGACAAATAAAAGAATTAAATTTTAAAAGTATATTTCTCAGTTGAATGCATTTTGAGGATAATCTCCTATTTGTTTAATTTACTTGGATTTTTCACCTAGAAATAAAAAGAAACACTTTCAAATAAAAACAGATGTAAATTTTTGATAAAATAACATTGGAATTGGATATCCCTCCCTCAGCTGTTGAGAACAGCTTTTCCAGATCCAGCTTTTGACTACACAATGCATATGCTTCTGATTGGAGACATCTGTTGAAAATTTATAAGCTCACAATTGCCTGCCAAATGATACAACCTAGGAGGAATGCACCTGCCCCAGGAAACTGGAGGCAATGCAAACGCAGACTGCTGGAAATGTCAAAGTGTAGGGACATAACATTAAAATAAAATATGACTGAAAACACAACTTTGTCACCTGCAGTTTGCTGACTGATGATAGACACGTTTAATGTCTCAATGACCAACAGAAGAAATTTATTTTCTTATTATCTTTTACAAAAAATTCATTAAAAATATATCTGCACTCTGACATCTCTTCTAAATATATATAGGAATGCTGAATCCACTGGTTTGAGGACTCTTGTTAGGACTTACAAAGCCTCTTGAGCTCATCTGTCAACACTAGTGAGGACAGCAAACTCTATGAACTTTATGCAGGAGAATGTGCAATATGTTCTCCTTCATCTGTGAGATAAGGTCCTATAGCATAATAAATACTTTCCTTGGCAAAGTTCACAGAAAAACTGAGAAGAACAGTAATAGGCAGTTAAAATTTATCAAACATTTCTGGAAGAGCATCTATATGACATTTCATATTTCATATGGAATAATTGAGGAAGGTATAATTCTCATTAGATGAGTAACCAAATCACCCTCACACATACAAATATGCACACATGCACATGTGTACATACATATATGACCAAATTTTATTCTTTTCTCACAAGAAGAGTTAAATGAAGAATAATTTTGACTTGCTTTTTAAGACAGTTCCACAAGACTTTGCTTATTAAAACTTTATTTTGTGGGATGATGATTTTACATTACTATGCAGATAAAAAGTATTAATTGTTACCTGTGTAAAATAGGTAACAATTTATACAATTGTTATTTGGTATTAGCCAGGAAACAGCCTCTTAAGTTCAAACTGTCCTTATTTATAATCAGAAAAACCTTTGGCTACTTGGTTCATACAGCAGTTAAGACAGAAGAATGTGGTCCGTTGCTTTCTCGAAATTGTTAAACGGAGAAACAGAGATCATCATTTAGGGCAAAAAGAGAAAGTACTGGTGGATGAGAATTTTAGCTGTGAAATCACCCTTCACACCAGGAATTGCTTTTATAATATTAAGGTAAAATTGAGAAAGCACTTTGTGAGAAGAAATAAAAATGGAGTAGAGAAAAACTGCAATGGGAAAAAAGTTACTTGGGAAACTGTAATAGTAAATTATGTCTCAAAACTGTTCTTCCTTTTCATAAATGTCTGACCATAATTGCATAATTTAAAAAAATCTTTGGTTATTACTGGGTGGACATGTTTTGATAATATATTTTTTCTTACACAATAAACAAAAAAAAATAGAAAATAATTAGCTATGTGAGAATGTTTTAAAATGGATTAACTAAATAAATAATAATGTCTGCTTATTTTTATATTCTCTTAACCCAAGCTTCAAATATAGTATTATTAATTACTAATATTAGCTAGTATTAAATATTCTACTTCTCAATTGGTTTTGGAGTGTAAAATAGAAACAGCAACTCTTTTCTTACAACTGCTCTTGTAACTGATTGTGATCCGTCAGATGAGATCTTCAATAAGCCCCACAAGATTTCTTTATAAGTTAAAAATTTAAAACATCAAGGTGTGGTGGCACCTGCCTTTAATCCCAAGGGCTCAGGAGGATGAGTCAGGAACATCATGAGTTCAAAGCCAGCCTCAGCAATTTAGGGAGGCCTTAGAAAACTCAGTGAGACCCTGTCTCAAGATAAAATATAAAAGAAGTACTGGGAGTGTGGCTTAGTGCTTAAGTGCCCCAGGCTCAATCTCCCCGATATCAATCAATCAATCAACCAATCTACCATTCTTCAGCCATATATTTCAAGAAATAGTCTTAATTTAGTGATTATTATATCCATTAAAATAAGAAAAATTGTAAACTTTATCAAGTTTGAATTTCCCTTCCTTTCCACTTATTTGACAGCCTTCTGTAGTTTTCTTGTGTCTTTAACTTGTGACCCCTCCACACCCTGACCTATCTCCCCTAGTTTTAACTTATGCCTTCTCTGATGTTGAAACTTTGAGAAAGTGAAGAACAGAATCCATGAACAAAAATTTTAAACTTAACAAAATTAGAACTGTTTCAGTTTCTCAGGAGTTGGCAGATATTGAATACTGTTTCTTATGGGAATATTACTAGATTTTCTTTTTTTAAAACACCCTATCCAAAAAACACTTGTACTTCTTTTCATTTATAAATTATTTATAAGAACCTAGCATGTGTCAAGACAATTTCAAGGCTCTAGAGTTATTGCAATAACAAAGAGGAACAAAGAACAAAAGAGCTCATCCTAAATTGTGCCTCAGAGTTTCAAGTGCACCAAGGAAGCTAGTGTGATTGGAGCAGAGTGAGGCAGTAGGTTTACTAGGTTAAGATTGCAGTAAAGGAAAAATAATCAGGGTTACAGAGATTCTGATTTTATTGAGGATGGCAATATAAATTTGAAAATATTTGCAATCCCTACTTATTTTACTCTGCAGTCAGATCTGTTACCATATCGAAGGCGCTGCAAGGTATTTTTGCTCTGAGAAACTAGAAGTGATCTCATTTAAATTTAAGGTATCACTTCTGTTATTGTTTTTGATGATAGATGTTAAGGAGTAAAGGATAGAATGGTGGGACTAGCTAAATGGCAATAAAATTCCCCATAGTGATGACAGTGTATTGGTTCCAGATGTTGGTGGAAAAGAAGAAGTTATTGAATATGTTCTAACAGGAGATTTGAGGGGATAGGCCAAAGAAATAGATAGGAAGTATGAGAAAAAGAAAGAAGTCAAGGCTGACTTCAATTTTTTTTGTCCTTAATAACTGGAAGAACGAAATATTCATTTTTCTAAGATATGGAAACTCTGAAGGGGTAGGCTTATGCATAGTACTTCTGAAAGATTCAGATCAGACAGAGAGGGGTAAGTATTGTGATTAAGATTGTGGTGGAAGGAACTTAGAGTCCTAGAGGCTGCTTCCAATTTTCTCAATAGTGGTTCTTGGGTACATGGAGGCCCAGGAAAACTTAGGGTGTCTTAAAAGCAGTACTCAGAGTGGTGTGAGTCATGTTTGAATCCTACTGTAAAAGGAAGAAGACTAGGGGCGGAACTATTCATAGCCACTGCTGTTGGAATGATGGAAGACAAAGGATTTGTGGTCAAATTAAACATTTAGAATCTCTTGATCTCAAATATGTATCACAAAACTTAGGTGTGTTATTTGGGGAAAATAGCTATTATTTATGTATTTATTTTTTGCAGTATTGAAGATTAAACCCAGGATCTCACTCATGCTAGGCCAGTGTTCCTCCACTGAGCTATACACCCCTAGTTTCCAAAAGATTTAGATCATTCCTTAGAGTTTACTTTGTAAGCACGGTTGACAAGTGAAAAGTATGGATATGGTCTTCTCAAGAAATAGCCAGAAACATTTCTAGTTTTGTTTGTTCCACCATGGTCAAGAGAAGGTAAAAATAAAACATTCAGCCTAGTCTCCTCAGAGTTTCATTTTATTTTGGTGAAAAGATGACAAAAACTCCCATCAATATCCCTCCTGATTAAAGCACATTACCCAGTGTGGATTTTTTAAATGATTGCAATGCATGAGAACTCTGTCATAAACTCTTTATGGTGAGGGTTATAGCCAGAAAAATTATTTCCATTCACCTTTTTGCTACTCAAAAGTCATGGTGTCATGGTCAACTTAGGAAGTTTGGAATAGATGACATACTGGTTTGAGATATTTGCCAAACCTAAAATTGCCATACCAAAGTCACTTGACCTTCATTAGAGTTTATGAGTCAAATGTCACAGATGTTTATTCTGCTAATTTACAAATATAAAAAATGAGTCAGAAGTTCAGTGACTTGCTTCAGATGATGTATCCACAAAATTAAATAATCAATATTTGAGTGCAAATTTTTGTATTTCAAAAAATATTCTCTTACAATCATAAGAGAATGTTTTCATCCTCTATTTTCTCTACAAAATGAGTATATAACCATTCCGTTTAAAATAAAAAACCATCTCATGCTCTCTTAGTGTCATAGCATACATATTTTAGTGCAATGATATTCAGATATGTCCACACATCTTATATGATGTAAATATCTAAAGTATATAACTCATATATTTATGTAAGCAATAGAATTATGAAATGAAGGTCAAACGTTATGTTATTTTGCTTCCTGCAATGAGAGAGCAACTTTTGTTTCATTAACTTTCTGCAGTAAACACTCATAAAAATCTGGACAAAATATTAAAATGAAAGTTATTTGAACGCATGAGAGCACAATAAAAAGTTATGAATTGGAAAGGAGTTAACTATTAAAAGTAGGGCACTGCAAAAATTTACATGCATATGGCTTTTACTTAAGGGACACTACACACAGTGAGCTTTGTAGGACATGAACAGCATCACAGCCTTATGGTGTGAGAAGTCCAGCAGTAACTGTGAGGTAAGAGAAGCATCGAGAAAATGAAAAGTGAGATCTCATAAAGGATGAAACCACATAGAGAAAACTTGAATGTCTGCTTATAGTCTTTCCAAATTTCTATTTGACCCTTCTGATATGCAGCTTTGGGAAAGAATCCAAAGTCCCAGCTAAGGACAGCCACTGGGCAGATAAAATAACTGATCAGTTGCTGCTGTTGTTCACTTCAGAGCACTAAGAATCTAGCATTCAAACCTGCAAAGTTAACTGTCTGCTGAAAAATCATAATTAATGGAGAGAAGATAATAGAATCAGACAATCTATAGTATATGACACACAATATAATCATGATTAAAAATTACTAGGTATATAAATAAATAGAAAAAAAATGTGACCCATTGAAAACAATACAGATATTCAATAGAAAGCCACTACAAGTATATCAAGAGGTTGTAATTGGTTCAAGATAATCAAAAGGTTATAATTAGCAGACAAAATCTTTAAAGCAATGATTGTTAATATCTTCAAGAACTCAAAATAAAATATGGCTGCCATATATGACAGGGAAATTTGTGGGAGGAAAAAAAATTGATTATATGCAGAGCAAAATCAACCAAGAAAAATGAAATAAACATAAATTACTTATTTCAGGAATAAAATGGTCAATAACACTAAAAAATTATACCTATATTAAAATATTAATAAAATATCACAGACATTTTAGGCCAATAAATTTGAAAATTGAGACTAAATAGACAAATACCTTGAAAAACACATGAGAAGCAAACCATAGTCATTATCATCTGAATCTCATTAAAGACGTATTATCTTTATTAAAACAAAACAAATCAAAAAACTTCCCATATAGGTATTCCCAGCACGATGTTTCTATGGTGGTACTTATTTAACAGCTTCTACAAAGGAATAATGTAGTTTTGTGTAATCATTCCCCAAAAGTCCTTGACAGCACACAATAGGAAAATACAATAAAGTTTGAAGGAATTGAACAGTCTGTATTTATAGATCATGTCATTATGAGAAAAATTTCAAAAAGTATCAACTATATAAGTAAGGTTTACATCATAATGCCTCACAGCAAGTTTTCGTTTTTGCCATCAGTATTTTTGCCTTATATTCTCATTATCTCTAGGTAGAAGTTGTTTGTCATTCCTCTTGCTCATCTCCATGTTGAGAGCTGTTCCTTGCTTTATTATTCAAAGTCACAGCATATGCCTAGTTATCAAAGATGGTACAAGCATGTTAGAATTGCAATGAACATTTTTGGTTAAAATAGTCAAAAAGGTACCATCAGTTTTCTTACTCTTTTTTTTTAAAGAGAGAGAGAGAGAGATTTTAATATTTATTTTTTAGTTTTCAGCAGACACAACATCTTTGTTTGTATGTTGTCCTGAGGATCGAACCTGGGCCGCACGCATACCAGGCGAGCGCGCTAACACTTCAGCCATATCCCCAGCCCCAAGTTTTCTTTCTTTTAAATCAAGATTACATTATTAGTTTCTGACCCTTTGTTTCTTTTCAAGCAACATATTACACTGAGACTGATATGCAATTTGAGGCATAGGACATAATAGGAAATATTTTCTTTTGTATTGTCAAATATTAGGAGAATAAGCTGAGTTCCATGTTTTTTTACAAAATTAGGTAGTCTTATCCTCTTTATTACAAATTGATATTTTGTTATAACCTCTTTTCTGTTATTAAATAAATGTATTGTTTTAAATCAATCCTAGCTATGCATGGAATTATCTGTACTTGAAAAACTAAAAGTATAACTGGAAGTAAAATTTAATTCTGTTCATATAATGCTGTTTTTATCAAGTATTATACAAATATTTACTAGTAACTCTGATGAAGAAGGTAATTCACTATATATTTTCATATATTTAAATACAATATTACACATACACATGTACTATATATTTAGAAAACTACAATTCCTCACCTGCTAATGTTAATAATTCATATCATCAAAAAAATTAGCCTATATTATGGAAATAATCTAATCCATTTTCTATGAAAATATCTAGTATTTCAGATCTATATCAAGTCACTGAAGCTCACTTAGATCAAATTTTACCTGTTTCTTTATAATTTAAAACAAAAAATGTTAAGACAGTATGTCATCTAGTTTTTTACTGCAAATTTGCATTTAAAAGAAACATTTTTAGATCATTTGTCCTTTCCATGATGTTTATATTACACATGCTTAATAATCAACAGGTTAGGAATGCTATCAGTGTATGATCATACATTCTGACATTTGTGTTAGCTTAGAAAAGATAATTTGTAACCAGGATTTTATATAAGGCTATGAAAAAGTGATTTAATCAGGCTTATTTGGTAAATTTCAGGCAAAGGCTTGAAATACTCTTGATAATGATTGAGTGATTTTTAACAGATTCCTGAGCTTAAAAGAATAAAATAAGAAAAAAAATACTACCCAATATTACCACTCTGGGAACCATATGTAGAACTAAGTAAAACTAACTGTATCAAATAATGCTAACTGCCCTCCATATCCACTCCCTCTTTATTTAAGTCATAGAACATCTCTCACTGAGGACTACTGGTGAGGATAATGCCAAATCATTCAAAATTATACTTCAGTATCTTAAATATTTTGAGTGGCAAATGATCATTATTCCTGGCCATTATTAAGTGACTGGAAATGCTGTTAAAGCCTCTTTGTTGACTCCATTAAAATACTTGCCTGAACTTCTTTTCTCCTTCTTGAGATAATACAAAGAGGTAAGGGTGATAGGATCTACCTTAAACTGCTCACCTGTAATAGAAATAATCTTTTAGTTCAGTTAATACATGTTGAGCTTTTTTAAATTAAAAGTTGAGCATATAATGTGTACCTTAAGTGTTATAGAAGAAAAAAAAAAGTTAAGTGACCAAAACCACTCCTAAACACACACACACACACACACACACACACACACACAATTGTTTTCCTGGAATAATTATTAGATAATTAGTCTAAGTCATAATTTTCTCTTATAAAAATGAAATGTAAAATTATACACTTACAATTTCCCTCTAGAAAATTTGCCTCTAATTATATATATATATATATATATATATATATATATATATATATATATATATATACATATATATATATATATTAAAGCAATAAATACAAATAATAAGAGGACTCTAGAGAGAGTACATAGCAATTATTTGCCATAATACACACTTATATGGATTATACACAGGGGGCATACTCAGAGAGGTAGAAAGATATGGAGTTTACATGTTAAAGATCAAGATGAAAATAACAAAGTCAGAGAAATGATTTATTTGGTTTATATTTAAATGCACAAAATTCACATTTATAGCTGGAGATTTGTTACCACATTTTGTTTCTGAGAAAATAGTCCTGTGTCACATAACAACAGGTATAACTTTCTGAGAATTGCATCATTAGTTTATTTCTTTATTCTGTGAGTATCATAGTCTGTACTTACAGGAAAAAAAAAAAGATGGCTACCATGTTACCCCATGAATTATGGCACCACCATTATATATACATATATTTCTGAAAACATTATTATACAGTGCATGACTATTACCATGTAATGCTGCACTACTATATGTGTTTGTGTATTTGTGATATAAACTACTATAGTACAAAACTCAGCAGTATGTCATTGATTATTACTTATTGATAAATTATATTGTATATCTCTGGTCTACAGTATCATGGTCTCATAAGGTCAAAATTTAATTAGCTCTCAGCCTTGAAGACTTGCTACCTTATAATCCTAATGTGTGCTGAAGGTTCAAATTTCCAGCAGTCTCTAGGTCTAGCAAGTTAAGGTTTTCAATTTATCTGAAAAAACCAATCTTATTGAGATTGGTACCAAGGATTTCTTGGATGCAAAGGTCAAACAGAAATAAGAACCATGAACATGGCCTTTTGTGAAAATTTAAAATAGTTTACCTGGAAGATCAGAGGGCCCTGAAACTGTGAATTCTCAATAATTTTCAGTTCCATTTCTAATCCTGTTTCTCACTAAATTTTCTAGCTTCCTTTCTCTCTCTCTCTCTCTCTCTCTCTCTCTCTCATATTAGTTTTATTTTTTTGTTTTGTTTTGATTTCTTTATTTCTTCTGAATTGAAATTCTTGATAACAAATCTACCAGCTTGTATCATGGTTTAGCCAACATTAACCTGATTTCTCCAAGTGCAAGCAAAGACTTCCTATTAAGCATACATGCCCCTCATTATGGTTTAGAAATGAGATATCTCCCAAAAGCTCATGTATAAGACTGTGAAAAGTTTAGTGAAATTATTGGGTTATGAGAGCCTTAACCTAATAAGTGCATTAATTCTCTATAGGGATTGAGTGGGTGGTAACTGTAGGAAAGTTGAAGGCGACTGGAGGAGGTGGGTCCACTGGAGAACGCCCTTGGGTTTATATTTTGTTTATATATTTTATATTTATATTTTGTTTATATTTTGTTCTTGGTTAGGATATCTCTCTCTCTCTCTCTCTCTCTCTCTCTCTCTCCTGGTGCCATGTCCTCAGCTGCTTTCCTATGTCACAAAATTCCACTATGATGTCCTCACGTATGTCAGCCCCTGAGGAATGGAGTAAACCATCTAGGGACTGAGGCCTTTGAAACTGTGAGGCCCTAATTAACTTTACCTCCTCAAATTGTTTTTATCAGGTTTAGGTTACAGTAGTAAAAAATGCTGATTGCAACACCACTGCAACTCTTTGTTCTTCATTATAAGCCTCTGGTACCAGGGGTATAAGCAATCAACATTCTGCACATACTTAGCTCACCCAAAAAGGGCTTATTTCAAAGACTGGATTTTGGTTTATTTTTTATGCTTTGTTTGCATTTATATTTCTTCAATGTCTTTAAAGAAAAAAATATGCTTATGCATTTTAAATCTGTTTGGAGATTTATTGCTGCTAAGAAGAGTATGAATGCTTTTCATCTTTTTAATGGGAGACAAATAAATCCTCTTTAAATAGTTTGTGTGTGTATATTTTCTTTTGTGTAGCCTTAATTATGTATGAGTTTTGTATGATGTATTTATTTTATTTTATTTTTCTATATATGATATCATAATTCCTACTGACAATTTCTTTGGAATGTATCTTCAACCTGATACCTAATGCCACATTTAATCTATGCCAAATTACTATTTGGAATCATTTTATTTCCAGATCCATCTGTTGTTCATTCATCTTTATATCTCCTTTTATTTCTATGCCAATACAATACTGTTTGTAAAGGCTTTGGAGTTCAAAATATATTGATAAGCCATGGGAAATATATACACACACACACACACACACACACACACACACACACACACATATACATACACACATACAACTTATCTTGGGTATTACTGGATGTTGAGTATTCAAAACTCATTTTACAATTAGATTGTCTAGTTAGATTTATTGGAATTGAATTCAATTTATAAATCAATTTGTGGCTATTATTAGACAGCTTGTCTTTATTAGCCTTCCCACTTAGAAACATTGTATATTCTACTTCCCTGAGTATTACTTTATTAGTGCAATAAAATTTTATTGTATTTTGTATGAATTTTTTGATATTTTCTAATTTTTATGCTGTAAAAGGTTACTGCTATTCTGAATTTGTAGCCTTCTGTAGTGTGAAGGTTTTTATTCTTGTTTTGTTTGCTTTAACTATGCATTGATGTATTCATTTTATATTTTACAGTGTTTCAAATACGAAAATGCAAGATTTTCAAAGAAATTTTTTTCATCTGTAAAATTTATGGTTTCTAATAATGCTTTTTAATTACTTAAAGCTCTTTAATAAACATTTTGTTATGAGTTGCTTCCCTGTATGATCATTTATGTTTGCTTTTCACAACCCTTTTAACACTGCCTTTTGACCTCACTTGTTGAATTCTAGTTGTGAATAAAATTGAGTTTTATTTGCAAGAAGACTGTGAAAAGGGGATTTAAAATCTAGAAATCAGAATCATTATAGGAAAGAGTGAATTACAATGCCTAGTGAAATAGGAGGATCAAACACATATAGCTTATTTAGAATAAGAATGGAAGGTTAATAAAAAACAAAGCATTTGAAGCACACTTGGAAAATTCTCTTACTGGTTCTGTTGATTTTACTGCCCCTGCTCTGAATCCTATTTCATTTCAGTAGCATGTTTAAAGTAGAAACAGGGATTTGGAGACTACAATCAGATAGTTCTTTTTCATGCAGGTACTAAGAATATTGTTCTCACATAAATTAGCATGAAAATCAGTGTACAGGAGGTATCTTTTCCCTCAGAAGTTGTCTGTATATGAAAGTACATAATCTAAAATTGTTAAATTGAATCTTTGGCCTAAAAATAAATTGGGAAAAATTTCATGTTTCCTATAACTTGCCTTAAATTTTAGAAACTGATGACTTGTCCATTCTCAAATTTTCTTGAGTAACAGGGCCTAAGCCTCCGAATGGTAGTGAGTATAGAAAATATATCACCTTCTGTATTCTAATATTAAACACTAATTAATGCTGTTATGATTTAGATATAAAGTATCCCCTGAAAAGTCCATGTGTTAAAAGTTTGATTCCTCACTGCACCAAGGTTCAGAGGTAAGGATTGAATTATCACAGCTGCAAGCTGAGCAGTAGAATAATTCATTTGAAGGATTAATAATTAAAAATATACTCTGTGTGGTAAATTTAGGCAGGTGGGGCATGACTGGGGAAATAGGTAACCAGGGGCATGGAAGTGGAAACTCTGTTTACAGTTCCTCTCTCTTTCTGCTTCCCAATTGCCATGAGCTGTGCAACTTTTCTATACCACATCCTTCTGCCATAATATTCTGCATCAACTCAGGAAGGGAGCAATGGAGCTCCAGACTGTCAACTAAAAATAAAAAATTGTGAGCTCAAATTAAACTTTTCTTCCTCTAAATTGTTCTTGCTGGTATTTTGGTTGCAGTCATGTAAAGTTGATGAGCACAGTAACTGGTACCTATTGTGTGGGGACATTGAGTGGCAATTCCTAAACAAGTGGTTCAGAAATATTTGGAACTGGATTTAGGGAAAAATTTTGAAGTTTGAAGATTGCAGAAGTGTTACAGTTCTTAAAGCAGAGCTTAATGACCAATTCTGGGGTATGCTGAAAAGACTGCAGACAGGAAAGACTGTGCTTATGAGATTCAGATGGGATCATGGGCTCTACTGATAACTGGACTAGAGGCCATTCATGTTTCATCCTGGAAAAGAACATTTCCACATTTTTCTCATGTATGTGAGACTGAGTTTGAATGATATGGACTAGTTAATCTGGCAGAGGAAATTCCAAGTTAACACAGAATTTACATGGGTACTTCAGGTATCTTTAATCCAGATATACTATGATAATTTGGAGCAGAAATCAGAAAGAAAAAGATTCTAAAACTTGTATGTTGTCCAGAAAAGCCTATGTGTAAAATTGGAGTATACGAAGTTGTAGTTAATGAAGAGTAGGTGAGTACTTTGCACAGATGCAAGAGGAGAGATTTCTTATGGGCCTCTCAGGAATCAATGGGACCATGACCATACCTAAGACAGACTCAATGGTGTAAAATTGAATACTCATTTAAGAGATCCTAGAGAGCACCTGATCCAACAGGGCTATCTAGGAAGTTGTTTTCTAGGACTATTTTCATTGTTTTCAGTCGCCCTGGCACTCAGGCTTCTGCAGGTATGATTCCAAAGGGCTTGGCAACTGCTTGAACTATTAGCATAATTTGTCATTGTCCACATCAGACTGACTCCTTAGGAAGAAATTCTGGAGTTAGAGATAATGAAAGCTTCACCAAGATTTAAAGAAAGGCTTGGGAGGCTAGACAAAATGTAGGGGGGTTGGAATACATGTAGGCATCCTCCATGAAGGTGATGCATGATACTGTGAGAATAAAGCTAAAGATGCAATGAAGACCCCGGGTTTTAAATGATGGAAGTAATATGGAACATCTGTGTAAGAAAGCTACAGGAGTAATAAAATCTAGGTCTAGAGAGAGGCCATGTGGGCTACAACCAGTAAGACGAAAGCACTGGAATGACCAAGTCCTTTGGTGCTGACATCTTACTACCCTGTGCTTCTGATGCTGAACATAATTATATAGGACATATTATCTCTTTTGACTCCATTCTTGCTTTTTATGTCCCTACCCCTCAGTTTTGGAATATGAATGCTTATTATGTGCCCTTGTACATTGGGTATATGTAACTTGATTTTACAGGGGCTCATAGCCAAAAGTTTGTCTTCAATCTCAGAGGAGACTTGGGACTTGGATTTTTGAGCAGAGCTGAAACTGTGAAGACTATGGGAAGTTTTGTAGATAGGTTGAACGCATTTTTTATTGTGAGCTAGACATGAGATTTTTATGGGCCAGTGGTGAAAGTTATTGTTTGTATATGCACTGTTCCCTGTGAAGCAAATGTGTTAAAAGCGTGGTCCCCTTTGGAGCAAGGTTCAGAGGTAAGACTTTATTGAAAAAACTGAATGATGGGCACCATACCTTTAAGAGTGGATTAATACATTTAACAGGCTAATTTGAATGGACTACTGGGTGTTAATTATAAGCAAGTGGGATGTAACTAAAGGAAGTAGGTCACTGGTGACATGACTTGGGGCTAATATCCTTAACCTCTTCTCTCTCTCTCTCTCTCTCTCTCTCTCTCTCTCTCTCTCTCTCTCTCCTTCTTCTTCTTCTCTCTACTTCCCAGCACATAAGCAGCTTTTCTTCATCATGCCCTTCCACAATGATGTGGCTTGCTGTGGGTTCAGAGCAATCTAGTTGACTGACCGTGGACTGAACCTTTTAAACTATTAGTCCAAATTAAATTTTCCCTCCTCTTAAATTTTTCTAAAATTTTGTTCATGGCTATAAAATTCTGTTTAACACAGCTTGATAGTTTGCAAAGATTTTCTCCCACTATGTAGGCTGTCTCTTTAGTTTTTAAATGGTTTCTTTTGCTGAAAAGAAGGTTTTGGTTTAATGTAATCCTATTTGTCCATTACTGATTTTGCTGCCTCTGCTTTTGGGGTATATACAACAAAATACATATATACTGTAACATCATGAAACTATTTCTTTATGTTTTCTTCTAGCCATTTCACAATGTTGGGTTTTATTCTTAAATGTTTATTTTCAATCCAATTTTAAATGTGAATGACATTGTTCTATTATGTTTCTTCATCATATGGATATTCAATTTTTCTTCACTATTTGTTTAATAGACTGTCTTTCCCCAAATATTTGTTCTCAACAATCAGCTTGTTGTAGATGATGAATGGAATTTGATAGCAAAATTACAAGTAATCCAATTTTAAAGTAAGAAATAGATTTTAATAGATATTTCTCAATATGAAAATGAAAAAACAGGTATATGAAACAGGTATATGAAAACAGGTATATGAAAAAAATGCTCATTAGTATTAGTCATCAGGAAAATGTAAATTAAAATGAGATATCATCTTGCTCCAGTTTGAATGACAATTATCAAAATTGCAAAAGAAGTTCTGACAAAGATGTGGAGAGAAGGAAAGCTTTATATTGTTAGTGTGCATGTAAATTAATACAGCTGTTATAAAAACCAGTATAGAGATTCTTCAAAGAGTTAAAAATGAAGATACAGTGACATAAATACTTTTATGCATCCAAAGGAAATAAAGTAAAATTGATTGAATAGTTTTAATGGACTTCTAAGGATAGTGGAAGTGTTTTCTATATTTAGCAACTTGTCTTATGCAGTTCTTTACAGTACAGTTAGTTAAAACCAGAGATGACCCACATTCGTTGCATGCATAACTTAGTAAAAATATATTTAGTAAACTCCATTTAATATTATTTTCTTACTCTTATAGAGTATACAGATTCTGGACCAATTTTGCACTTTAGCCTTTTTCAGGGTGTTGCTCTGAGGAGATTCAGTACTGCTAATGTCTGAATTCTTTTGGAAGGAAAAACATGTCAAAATCTATTTTTATTTCCATTGTGCCTCTTTTATATTCAATATGAAATTAAGATAATGTTAGTTCCTCCAGGGAGAGTGACATAAAATTGATAGCATATCTTTTGAATAGCATTGTAAGAGGAAAAGAAATATATTCTGTGTCCATTCAAAGTCTAATTGTTAGAAATATATATCAGCAAGTTCAAGTGAATCTGTTAGATAATTTTTTAAATCTTTGATGATTTAACATTTATGTGCATTATTTCTCACATTGTTTGTGGTTAAATTCTATGTATGATCATTTTGTCTTTTTCTTTCACATATTGACAAAATTATTAGTATAAATATAATCATTTAAATCATTTCAAGGGTTTTAAGTTTCTCTTATTTATGACAAACAAAGGTGCTACAAATCTTTAATGTATAGTTTCTTGGGTACAAATTATTTTTACTAAGAGAAAACTCAGCACATAGCAAGAAGGAATCTAACAGATAATACTGTAATTACTATGTGTATAATCAGATCTTAGAAGCTTATACTTAAAACAATTTCCACAAAAATACAACTCTTTTATAGTACAAAAAAGGGGCCAGGATAGATTTGGTTCTTTTATATTTCTCATAAGCTTCCTACACATTGAGATAATTATGTTTTATGTTTAGTTTTCTAAATGCATATCATTGTGGTAAATTAAAAAGACAATGTCATTACCATGTTATGGGAATGTTCTTATATGATTATGTTTGGATTAAATACAGAGATGGTTTCAAAGCCCACTGGCAGCAGTGTGATTCCTAAAGATAAGAAGTATTAGTGTTATGGTTATTTCTTACAGCTTAAAGAAGCATCCTAATATCTAGAGGTTATCCATTTTTTCAGCTCACAGTTAAGTAAACCCACTGTCTGATTTCTCAGCTGGGAAGAACTCAATAGTTGGCTATTCAATTTTCCCACTCATTTGGTACTGATGGGTAGTACAGCTTGCATATGGAAAATAGGGCTATCATTTATCAAAGCATGACTTTCACAGGATGTTTTATAAGGTGGTGATACACCTAATTTTTATTTCTCTTATCATCCAGGAAACTACACTGAATTTCTTCAAATACTGATTGCATATTTACCAAAGCTGAGAAAATCCATGTATAATACAGAAGCACTTTTCAAGTCTTACTTCACTATAAAGTCCTGTTACTAAGAAAGCTACCTGACCATTCCTGATTCAAGAGATGGAAACATTTCTCCACCTTCACCAAAAGGAAGAAAATTGTGGGAAATTGGTAATCAATCACAATTACCCTCTAACTGCAATTTATTTATATTTTTATCACATGGGATATATGCTTCCTCTTATCTCAGATACAAACTGTTTTATACAATTTTGCCCTTAGAGTTAAATCCAAATTTCCATGATCTAAAATCATTCTAAAAGGCCATCTTTGATCTATTCCTCTTCATTCAAATATTCCTCCTCCCATAAACATGCAGTATTCAAAGATGTGCTAGAAATGCACATGACAGATCTATTGAAACCTTCCAAGAAGGTTGTAGTTTTGCCACGTTTTACTACAAAATAACATGGGTCACCATTTTTCTAGATTACCACAGTAACCTTTTCATTGGTAGTTCAGCCTCCCCTTTAATATATTATGCACCATTTCCCACCTTTACTTAATAAATAGCTAATCCCAGCTATCACTGCCTTCCATTCTCAATGTAAATACCATTTCTAAGTGAAATATGTCTTTCAATTATTGTTATATAAAAACAATCTTCAAATTGCAATATTTAACACAGTAATCATGAATGTATCTCCTAATTCTATATGTTAATAAGAAAGTCCTTCTTAACTTGGTTAGGCCTTCTTAACTTGGTGGGTCCTTTCCCTGCTGTCAGGAATTAGCATGATGGTTTGTAATTGACAAGATCATATCACTGATGAGTAACAATTTCTTGGAAAACTAGAATCTATTGGTCATATGTCTCATATTACAGAAAGATAGTCTGGCATTCTTCACATGGTCCTTCAAAGGTCAAAAGTATAGCAAGATATGGTAAACCCCAATGTTCAAGGACTTAAAAATATTTTTTATTATATTTGCTAATGTCATATTAGCTAAAGTAATTCTCGTAGCCACTACAGATTCAAAAACTAGAGAAATAGACTTCACTTCTTAAAAAGAATGAATAAATTTGCAGTCATTTTTCTATCACAGAACGTTTAGTACAGAAAGATACATTTCTTTTTGAAAGTATAATCATGTTTATTTCTCTTATAGGTTGTAATAAATTTAATGCTTTAATACTTTTGTATTTTTTTCTGTCAGGCCAAATATCCACAAAAAAATTAGGAAATGCAGCACCTGAAACCTCTTTCACTAATTTTCCACACTTTTAACTCTCTGGCTTTCCAGTCTCTTGATTTCTTTATCAATAATACAGTGTTCTTCTTTCATGCTCTTTACACTTATATCCTTATACTTAGTGTTTATCATTATCAAGTGCTGTATCACCTAGAAAAATTTGGAATCATGCATCCTTTTCTATGAATCACTGCTTCTACATTAAAAGTACTGTTGTTTAATTTTTCCAATTAAAAAAAAAAAGAAAAAAAACTTTAAAACTATCTAGAACTCTAATGCATTAATTTTACCACTTTTTCAACTGTTCATTCCCACTTATTGCATGGCTTTAGATTCCATGGTATATTAACTGAGGTGTGATTGTTATCTGTCACACAACTTCAGTCTTATGTCTACCCTTAGCAAATTCCAAATCTTTTCTCTATAATTTTTTGACTATAACAGTGTATTTAAGTGCAAATAAAATGCACCCAAATGAACACACAAAGATATGGTCTAGTGTCACTTTACATTTATCAACACAAACATCTGCTGTACCCTCAGGATTTTGTGGAAGCCTATTACTTAGCCACTCAGAGAGAGAACTCTTCACCTCTCTTTATTTTCTCACTCTAAGCTAACATTATTTTTTCAGTGAGATTATAGAAACAATTAGAAGTGAAAAACTGACCATACTATAATCAAATTACTATCTTTTGAAATTTGTAGCCCCATCAGTCCTTTGTATTTATTTCCAATAGGTGCATTTGCCACTGCTTACATCTAAAGTTACCTCCTTTGTTTGTACACTGATTCCCATACTAACATACCTAATCAATGTCTTTCCCTATGTGCTTTCTATTCTACTGTCATGACATATTTTGTTTATTGGAGCTTTTTATCACTACATGACACTAAGTAAATTTAATATAAAGTAAATTCTGCCTTTGATTGTTCATTTAAAAAGCTATTAAAGATACCTGCATATATGAATACTATGGTTTAGATATTAGGTATCCTCCAAAAGCTCATGTGTAATTCAATGCAGGAAACTTCAGATGTGAAGTGATTTGGTTTGAGGGTTTTAACCCAATCAGTGCATTAATCTGCTGGTAGGGATTAAATGGGTGGTAACTGTATGCAGGTAGGGTATGGTTGGAGGATGTGGGTCATTGGGGCATTGCTTTTGGAGTATAGATTTTGTCCTTGGTGAGAGAAGAAGTGCTCCTCACCCTCTCCTCCTTCTTGATTCCATGTCCCGAACTACTTTCCTCTACTATATCTTCTACAATGTTCTGCCTCAATTTAGGCCCAGAGCAATGGAGTCAGCCAAATATGGATTGAGACCTCTGAAACGATTCAGACCCAAAATTAACTTTTCCTCCTCCAATTTTTCTAGTCAGGTCTTTGGTTACAGCATTAAAAAAAAAAAAAAAAACTAAAACAGTATATGTTGACATAGACATATGTGTATATAGTTATAAGATATATGATCACCACTTATTAACTATCATAGCATTCTCTCTAGACCTCAGCAATTAAACATCTATCAAAGTCAAGTAACTGAAACCATTCTTGTTAATCTCAACATTTTAAAATTCCTATAGTACATGTGGATTCTAAAAATGAGATTTGAAAACATAGATGACGCTTCCCTTGTTAAGCTCATCACTTGATTCTGTGACATGAAAGTCTCCTGGTTTCCAAAGAATTTGCTCACTACCCCATTTGTAATTGCTATTAATCTCCAAAATTTTAGTAATTTTCCTAATTAGTAAACATTAAAATGATTTAAAAGCATTCCTCAAAACATTCCTTTCTCCCTAAAACCACACCACAACCTTCTTAGCGAATTCATATTCTATTGCTTCAAGTCACTTATGTTTACTGATTTCTCCCTGATATTTATAGCCAGTTTACATTTCTCCCCAAGTTTTACATTTGTATCAAAGACTCATAATTAGATGCCAAAAAAGCATACTTTACATGTCCAAAACAAATCTTGATTTTTAGTATTTGCATATTCCAATTCTTCTACTACATACAATATTATTCAGTTAATTGACAGGGAAGACTCAAAGTCACCATTGGGGTCTTACTTTGTCTTTATATTTGATATTGAGCTTACTGTCAAAATGGAGTGCTTATTAGGTCAAACTTCACTAGTTCCCTTAACACTAGTCACATTATTTTTTGGACAACTTATTCAGGTTCTGTTGGTCTCCCTTGCTAACTCTTTTTCTCCTCTCCAGGCTATCAAGAGTCAGATTTTAATATATAATTAGATCATGTTATTTTACTTCTTATAGCACCCTAATAATGACTTCCTATAAGCTTCAAATAAAAGTTACATTTTTGATACTTTTCGGTCGGTAGCCTTGTTCCAATCACACCCACTTTCTTGGAACTCTCTTTCATTAGCAACCAGCTACATACAGGGATAATCTGTCAACCACTTACCTCAATTTTAGCATGTATCTCTCACTATATGAAGAAGTACTTTTATTTTACTATCACCAAGATGCCTACAGGAAGCTGCTCACTAATTCAGGATGTGTATCCACAGTAGCATGCAAGATTTTTAAGACCTCATGTTATAACTTATGACCAATGGATGGAAGTTGACAATTACTCTGTTCTAGCTCTTTTGGGACAATTATGAAATGTAATTTGCACTGTTCTTCCGAGATTACTAATTGGATTATAGCTTGATTACTCACTGTGATTGTGGAAAAAAAAATTGCTCACCTTTGGACTGGCTTTTCCTTCTTTCCTCTGTCACTACTGTACTTTTTCTGGTCTCTCATTTTTGCTCTAGTTATATGCCAACCTTTTTATCAGACTTTTCTTCCTCTGTAAGCCATTCTAATACATTAGTAATAATGCTTATCTGTATTGCTTTGGTAACAGATGTCAAGTGACAGAATGCTCCAAAAAGCTTTCCAAAGCCAGTGGTAAATGATAATAATTCTTGACATGTAGGATCATTGTAATTGCTAATATTTTTGACTGTTATTGATGCCTAGGATAGTAGAAAATGGTATATTTAAATTAATAAACTATCAAAAACAAATATTGTTGTCATTCTATTAGAACAGAGTAGACCTTGATGAAAAATTGATTCAGGATTTAAATATAAAGATTCTATAGCTTTAAGACCCTGTCTGAAGAGCCTCAAATATTCTACACAAATATTAATTAATTATCTAATTAATCAATCAAATAAGTTCTACCAGAAGTGGACCAGTTGGTGAAAATGCCTATGAATTTTGAATTCCTACATTCTTTATGAACATCTTGTGTTTTAGTCAGCTTTTTTGCTGCTGTGAGTAAAAGATCTGACCAGAACCTTTTTTATTAATTAATTTATTTAATTTAATTAAGTATATATGACAGCATAATGTGTTTTGATTTATTGTACACAATTGAAGGACAACTTCATTTCTCTGTACACCATGTTGCATCAATATGTGCAGTCATTTATGTACAATGGGTAATGATGTCCATCTCATTCCTCAATCTTTCCTGCTCCCAGGACCCCTCCCTATCCTGTCCCTCCCCTTTGCCCCATCAAAGGTCCTCCATTTTTCTCATGACCCCCTCATTAGAAATAAGAGAGAACACTCGCACTTTGGTTTGGGGATTAGTTTACCTTTTTTAAAATGATATTCTCCAACTCCATCCATTTATCTGAAAATGCTGTAATTTTATTCTCTTTTAATGCTGAGTAATATTCCACTGTGTGTATATATATATCTATATCTATATATATAGATATATCTTTATATATATAAAGAAACTGTGATATATATATCACAGTTTCTTTATCCATTCATCTATTTAAGGGCATCTAGGTTGGTTCCACAGTTTAGCTATTGTGAATTGAGCTGCCATAAACATTTATATGGTTGTGTTACTGTAGTTTGCTGATTTTAAGTCCTTCTGGTATAGAACGAGGAGTGGGATAGCTGGGTCAAATGGGAAACTTAACACCAAAAAACCAAACAGCATAATCAGTGAATAGGCCAAGGAGCTGAAAAGACACTTTTCAGAAGAAGATAAATATCTGATCAACAAATATATGAAAAAAGGTTCAACATCTCTAGTAATTAGAAAAATGCAAATCAAAACCAAGATTTCATCTCACACCAGTCAGAATGGTAGTTATCAAGAATACAGACAGCAATAAATGTTGGCAAGAATGTGGGGGAAAATGTGCACTCATATATTGCTGGTGGGACTACAAATTGGTGTGACCAATCAGGAAAGCAGTATGGAGATTTCTTAGAAATCTTAGAATGACCAGAACACTTTTAAAGAAGGAAAAAATTATTTGAGGCCTTATGGTTTCAGAGGTGTTAGTCCATGGAAGCTGGCTCCATTTATCAGGGCTCAAGATGAGGCTGAACACCAAGAAGTAGAGAGAGAGAAAAAGACTCCATTCTTCCCATAAAGATATATACCCCAAAGCCACACCCTAATTCCCACCTCCTCCAGCCAGATCTTACTACTTCAATTGCTACTTAACTCACTGACTAGCATAAGACTCTTACAACCCAATCATTTCTCCTCTGAACTTCCTTACATTGTCACACATTTGAGTTTTTGTGGGACACCTCACATCAAAACCACGTCTTGATTGAAATAAAACAGGTCCCTTCCTCATAGTAAACCTTTATTCACATAAAATCCTATTAGAAGTCTTACCTGACTCATATGTTCTGTAACATTATGCTTATGTTGTTCAATGTCTGACTTGTTCCCTTCTCATTGTTTCCTAATCTCTAAATAGGACAAATTGAAGAAGTAAAGGCAAAATAGTGTATTAATTTCTCTAAAGTTAAAAGACAAAGACAAAAAATGTTAAATAAATAAAATAACAGAATAATAAATATTGAAAGGTATTATGGAGCACACATAGTCATGTATATGGAAGGAAGGGCTTGGACAAGAACAACTAAATATTTGGCTTATTATTGGCTTGTGGACACTGTATTGTGATTCAGTGTTTAATATTCTGGCAGAGACACTTGGAGACAATGCTTTAAATTGTTTCTTATACTGTGAAAAGAATGATGATCTATGGTAAATGCGATTTAATATTTGAATCATGTCAGAAGTCTCAGGGAGGAAAATGTAGAGAAGGAATTCAATATTTATAGTAAGAAAATCTACAAATGAAATTAATTCCATGAAAAATCCCAAAAGATATTATTTCATTCCCAATAACAAACTGTTAAGAAATATACTGTAGTTTCTGAGGAAACCGGGTATGCTTGTTTATCTAAGCCAGTGTTAATATTAAAAGATGCTGGCATAGAACTTAATCCTTACTTCCACTGGGTATGGATTATAGAATTGTAGAAGTCAGGAGATCAACACTTATCATCAGGAATAACCTCAATGTAAATGTAACAATAAGTACCATGATTAGAGAATCAACCAGTGCCTTTACCCACAATGATCTGTAGTAATGACTAATAAATCATAATATTCTTAATGTTGGGACAGATGGGAAGCTAATTAGAGTGTTAATTAATTTCTACAACCAGAAAAAAATTTAAAGCTGCTGAACAGATGTCTAATTCAGCTGCCATAGTAGAAACTGATATCTATACCCAGTTTTCAGATCAAAGACAGAAATTCCTACCACTGAGAAAGAAGCTCAACTGTATTCAAAGACATAAGATTGCTACTACACAATGGTGGAGAGAAAAATACATTGTTTTATTCATATTTTTCATGACTATGAACAAAAGACCTCACAAGAGCAACATAGAAGAGGAAAAGTTTATTTGGCAATCATGGTTTCAGAGATCTCAGTCCATGGATGACTGACTTTGTTGCTTTGGGCCCAAGGTGAGACAGAACATCATGGCAGAAGTCTGCAGGGGTATAATTCAGCTCAGGATGTGGCAAACAGGAAAGAGAGAGTATTCTGCTCAGCAGAGACAAGATATAAACCCCAAAAGCATGCCCCCAGTGATCTACCTCCTCCAGTCACACCCTCCCTGCCTACAGTTACCACTCTTAAGCTTTTAAGGTGGATTAATGCATTTATTAAGTTTAGGTTCTCATAATCCATCATTTTGAAGCAGACAAGAGACCCACATCCCAAAGATTCTTACCATAATTAAGCAGAAACACCCACCATATTTGAAACATGTAAGTTCCTCTTCTTGTCCAAAAGCTTTATAACAGCATCTCAGCAAAAATTTCTATTAAAAAAAAAAAAAAAAAAAAAAAACCTCAATGTGGTATAGGACTTCTGATTACTTTTGAGGACTAAGTTACTTGGTCTTGCAAAAACTTGGTCTTGCAAAAAGTTTGGCCACAGACTTGATGAAATCACTTCTGCTTTTGTTGTAAAACCTCTGACTAATCTGGGTCTGGGGTTGTGGCTGAGTTGTAGAGTGCTTACCTGGCATGTGTAAGGCCCTGGTTTCGATTCTCAGCACTGCATATAAATAAATAAAATAAAGGTCCATTTGACAATAAAAATTCTTAAAAAGAAAAAAAAAACTCTGACTAATCTAAAAACTGGAACAAAAAGTACTTTCTGTGTACTCAAGAATACATATATGATACTATTATGTAGACTCTTGTAAAAATGTAAATCTTCAAGCCCCTCCTCCCAGAGTCTTTGTCCAGAGAATGTTTTAGGCAATAGCTTCTCTGGATTCTGCAGTCAATAAACAGTCTTCCTAAAAATCCCTCCAGCATTCAACCTCTTCAGCCCTACATCAATTTTATCTCTGAACATTCTTGCATTGTCTCATATGAGAGATTGTAGGGTACACCTCCTATCTAAACTATAAGAAACAACTATGACTCCAGGGCATTCCCAAGAATGTTCAGGATTGCTTCATGTTCACAGAAAAATAGTCAATTGTGATAAAAAATACCTGAACAAGTATAAGCAAATAAAGATAACTACTGTTTGTTAAGAACCATCCCACTATTCCAGAAATCTAGACGCCTTGAAGGTCTGCCCAAAGAAGTAAAAATTCTAAAGTAAATGAATGCTAAATATTGTCAGAAATCATTTGCTCTATTTTCAAGAGAATGAAGCAAGCCACAATCTTTAATACTCTAAAATATATCAGAATTTATAAAAAAAAATATGGGCTGAAGTTGATTAAGGAGAAGGGTAGAATATATTGATCAATTATATCCTACCCATGCATCTAGTTCACCTCTCTACCCTTGCCATTGCTTTAACAAATAGCTGCACCCAGACACCCAGAGCACTTGCATGAGATTTAATACATATACCCTGATGTTTGCTCAAGGGGATTCTATTATTTTTCCATGTAGAAAAACATCGCTAGTATGGCATTTGAAAACCTAAAAATGTGAAGAAATTGTTCCAAGGAAGTAAATCTTAACCAATGAGGTATGACTACTGGTAGATTAAATTATATATTCTTTGTTTTTAATGGGAAATTCTGAGGTCCAATATACATGATTCCCCAGAAGAGACTCAATTAAGATTAAGCTGTAGCTGAGATAGGCTTCATAATGCACTTGAATTTATCTTCACTTATGTAAATTTTTTATTATCTCTTGACTCCCACATTTGACAGTGAATCACTTCCAAAAGTAGGCAAATCTGCAGGTAAAAATTTGTCTCAGGGTGTTTTGTTGAAGGACTTCTGGCAAATATTTTGAATACTGAGACAATAGCATTCTATCTTTGAAGCACAAGCAACGTAATCATTTCAATGTCTCAATCTGATGGACTCTTTCTTCTTTCTACCTGGTTTTCTGTCACACAGAAAGATGGAATTCTTATTGCTTCAATTTATGCAGAATTTCAATCAAATATCTACTTTACGGCAGCCTTTCTTTGACCTGGCCAGCACTTGCTGTGCCTTCATTGCTCTCTACCTGTGCCTTATTATACATGTTTAGTACCTAACTCAATCACTTAATTTTGAAAGCCATGAGGTTATAACTTTTTATAGAACATCTAGATATGTTTTAGCATTCAAATATATTTCTACTAGCAAATAATTAAAATGTAAATTTTGAACAAGAATCACCAAGTCTTAAGTGTCTTATTCTACTTTAGTTGAACAAAAACTCACTCCTAAAATCAGAACATTATGATACAGAAGTTTAAATTGTCAAGCCAGGATCATAGATCTTAATCATAGATCTTAAGATCAAGGTCCAATTTATTTACACAACAAATAGGTGATGCATTTTTCTTGGAGAAATCTCAGAAGTTTATGTGCAGTTCTCCTTTAAATTTCTTTTCTCTATGATATATTAGGATGCTCCCTGATTTTAGATTAAATATGGGGTAGGCAATACAACATATAGAGGGGGTTCCTAAATTACATGGTAAGTCATTTACAGAAAACCACTGAAAGGGGGAATAGTAATACAGAAAATGTGAGCTTTGTATAATTTAAAGCTATTTCTTTCATCAATGTTCCTTTTTTAGTATTTTTCATTTCCAGATAAGCTTTTACCTCTTGTAGTATTTATCATCTATGCATGAGCAGTGAGCCAGCTGAGTTACTGGTGTCTTCAATTTTTCAATTATATTAGTCAGGAAATATAAAGAAAATTGCATCAAAAACATTTATTGTTTTATTATATGAAGTCACTACAAATTCAGTAAGTTCTCATTTTTCTTTGTCACATTTTTTTCCATAAACTTCTCTCATAATTTTTCTCTAAAGTTGATATTTAAAAAAAAAAATTCTTGCTGAGCTCTTATGTGGAAATCATCTGTCATTTATATGAGGAGTAATGCTAAATTAGGGCCTCTGGATAGTAGAATCTGTGACATGGCCCTGCTTTATCACACTTTTGTTCATATATCCTATTTTATTTTCCCTTCTCTCTCTCTCTCTCTCTCTCTCTCTCTCTCTCTCTCTCTCTCTCTCTCACACACACACACACACACACACACACACACAAACACACAAAATCTGAATTTCAACATATTCCCCTTCTGAAATGTGTCATTTTCTGGAAGTTTTGCAAGAATGTTCAAAGTTACTGAAGCTTGCTACTCCTTTGAAAACCAACCAGACTTTCTACTTCTCCTGAAATCCAATCTTCCCTGTGACTACTCTCCCATGTAGCAAATACAAAACTTCAGGTAAACACTTTTTTTGTTGTTTTCTTTTATTTGTTCTAATTAGTTATACATAACAGCAGAATGCATTTTGATTCATTGTACCCAAATGGAGCACAACTTTTCATTTCTCTGGTTGTGAAAGATGTAGAATTGCACCATTTGTGCAGTCACACATGTACCTAGGGTAATGATGTCCATCCCATTCCACTGTCTTCCGTATCCCCATAACCCCTTCCTTCTCTTCTCTCCCCTTTTCCCAGAGTTCCTCCACTATTCTCATAACCCCCCATTATGGATCAGCATCCACTTACCCGAGAGAACACTGGCCTTTGATTTTTTGGGGGGAATTGGCTTACTTTGTTTAGGAGTATATTCTCCAACTCCATCCATTTACCTGAAAATGCCATAATTTCATTCTTTTTCAATGCTATGGTATAGATATATAATGGAAGTAATTCCATTATATATCTATACCATATTTTCTTCATCCATTTATCTATTGAAGGGTATCTAGGTTGGTTTCACAGTTTACCTATTGTGAATTGATCTGCTATGAACATTGATGTGGTTGCATCACTATATTATGTTGATTTTAAGTCCTTTTGGTGCAGATGGAAGAGTGAGATAGCTGGGCCAAATGATGATTCCATTAGAAGTTTTTTTAAGCAATCTCCACACTGATTTCCATAGTGATTCCACCAATCCACCATCCAACCAGCAATGTATGAATGTACCTCTTTCCTCACATCCTTCCCAATACATTTTATTGCTTGTATTCTTGATAATTGACATTCTGACTAGAATGAGAAAATTTTGTATTATTTTTGATTTTCATTTCTGTAATAACTAGAGAAGTTGAACATCTTTTCATGTATTTGTTGATTGATTTTTATATCTTCTTCTGAGAAGTGTCTATTCATTTCTTAGCCCAATTGTTGATTGGGTTATTTACTTTTTTGGTGTTAAGTTTTTTGAGTTCTTTATATATCCTGGAAATTAGTCCTCTGTCTAATGTGCATATAGTAAAGATGTTCTTCCACTCTGTGGGCTCTCTCTTCACATTATTGATTGTTTTCTTTGTACAGGTCAACGTTGAAAGGAAAGGTGTTGAATGTAAAAGTTTTATCTGGAGGAAGTGAACATTATCATTGATAATAGAAAAGTAAAGATAGAAGATGATAATATGAATTATTAAGCAATTTTAAGTTTTTCAATTTTTTATAATCTTTCAAATATTACAAATAGAAATATATTGTTTTCATTATCTATGTTTACCTGTTTGAATATGTATATAACTACAATTTTACTTTAATGCCATATATTGTTTTATGAAAATTTTCTCTTTTTAAAAGCTAGGGAAAAATGAAGACATCTTTTCACTTAATTATTTTTTGTCTGCCTATGTTTGTTTACAAAAAACATAAAACTGCAAGGCATGGTGGCAGATACCTGTAATCCCAGTGGCTTGAGAGGCTGAGATAGGAGAATCTTGAGTTCAAAGCCAGCCTCAGCAACTGTGAGGCAATAAGCAACTCAGTGAGACCCCATATCTAAATAAAACTCAAAATAGGGCTGGGGATATTGCTCAGTGTTGAGTATCCCTGAATTTAATGCCCAGTACCAAAACAAACAAACAAACAAACACAACATAAAACAATTATATATAAGAAAGAATAAATTAAAATAAATACTATAGACAAATGAAAAACCAATTTCAATTCTGTCTTAGAAATCACTTATAGTGTTTATTACCTTTATTCTTAGGTAATATTTTCAGTGTCTTCGTGGTTTTTTAATTAATTTCTTTATTTTACTTAATGGTTGATTCTGACATAAATCAAAATATAAAAATACATTACATAGGGACGGGGGTTCTGGCTCCTTGGTTTCAAGGTTGCCTAGCACATAGGAGGCACTGAGTTCAATCCTCAGCACCACATTAAAATAAAAACAAACAAACAAACAAAATAAAGGTACAAAAAATACATAACATTAAGTTTTATAGCATGCATTGCAATAATTTTTATAAATCTAAACCCTCTCATTCCCTAAGGGCTATAGCTATAGCAAAAATTATGTCTACTTCAAATCAGACCCCACAGGAAGGATTATGCTTTAATTAGTTTATTTAGGTAGTAATCCCAGTAAGTACTGAAAGATGGGGAAAAGAAACCCTGAAGGAAGAAATGAAGTCAAGTTTGAGTTAATTTGAATGTTATTGCCATGGGCAATTAGAGCTTAGTGTTGTTGGAATATTTATACATCTGCTTCCCTTTCTCATTAAAGGGGACCACAGAATGCTAACAATCCCTTGAAATTCAAATCTGTCCCTCAGGTTGAGAGACACATTCCGAAAAGAGGGACCAAGTACTTGAGATAGGAAACCTTTAGCATGAATGGGAACTAGTTCAAGCAACTACAGGTGAAAGGTAGAATATGCTAATGAACATGGAAGAAGCTATTACAGAGTTTGACACAGAGGATCAAGCTAAAAATGGGAGCTCATATCCCACTTGAATCAAAGTGTAAAATATGATATATCAAGAACTATGTAATGTTTTGAACAACCTACAATAAAAATTAATTTAAAAAATATATATAAACCTGAATAGTTTCAAAAATGAACACAACTTCTCTAATATTTTGTTGTAATATTTAAAATTTTTAGTCTTCTGATATGCATCTCTTTCAATAACTTGCAATAACTTGTTTTCCCTAATCAACCACAGTACAAACAAACTGCCAAATGTTTGGGTAAACTAGGAAAAGACAGGTTAAATAAGGAAACAAGGCATTTCATAGCAAAAGTTTGCAATTTTATTTCTCATCATATGTGTATGTTCAGAACATCCATTTTTATGCTGTATTCCTCCTATCATCTCACACTAATGCACTATCTGCTATACATGTTTCTACCAGCTACTCACTTGAGTCAGCTCAGGCATTAGGAGACATTCTGGTGATAGAATTTCACTCAGCATTGTGTATCTCTATGCCTGAGATATTTTAATCCTATAGTTAGAATTAGCTGTTATTTTAAAGTTAAGAAAAAATAAGTGGAAACTTTCTTACATTATTAAAATAACAATTTTTTATTAATTACATAAGCTTTTCTGTTAGACCAAACAAATACTTCTAGGTTAAAGCATCAGGGTGATATTGAAGTTTTTCTGCAGGAGTCTATAGAAAGTACCATTGGCTTTCAGTATAGGCAATCTTTTTCACTCTTAGTTAAATTCTAGAAATGACTTAATGCTAGTTTAATTTTCTTCTATTATGACCTTGAAGATGATGGTGGTATTAAATAATATTATAAACTTTGTTATTATTGGTTGTGTGTCATATCTTAAATTTTTGGCACATTTTATCAGAGGAAAGTTTTATGGATACATGTTCAAAAGTGTTTTCATTTTTTTAATTTGTTCTGATTAGTTACATATGACAGTAGGATGCATTTTGACACTTCATACATAAATGAAGTAAAACTTCTCATTTTTCTCACCGCACATGATGTAGTTACACAGGTTGTGTAATCATATATGCACATAGAGTAATAGGTCTGATTTATTCTACTATTATTCCTAACCTCATGCCTCCTCCTCTTAACTTCACTCTGCTCTGTCTAAACCAAAGTACCTCTATTCTTCCCTGAACCCTTAATATGTGAAATATCATCTGCATATCAGAGAAAACATTCATCCATTCATTCTTTGGTTTTGGCTTATTTTGCTTAGCATTATGTTCTCCATTACCATATATATGCTGGCATATGCCATAATTTTATTCTTCCTTAAGGTTGAGTAATATTCCATTGTAGGTGTATAATATGTATATATGTATATACCAATAATTCTTTATTCATTTACCTGTTGAAGGGCACCTAGGTTAGTTCCATAGTTTAGCTATTGTGAATTGAGTTGGTATAAACATTGATGTGACTGCATCATGGTATTATGCTGATTTTCAGTCCTTTGGGTGTAAACTGAGGAGTGGGATACCTGTGTCAAATGAATGGTTCATTCCAAGTTTTCCGAAGAATCGCTGTACTACTTTCCATAGTGGATGCAACAATTTTCAGTCCAGCCAGGAACATATGAGTGTACCTTTTCCCCTCTATCCTCACAGACTTTAGTGTTGCTTATATTCTTTATAATTGCCATTCTGACTAAAGTAAGATGGAATCTCAGTGTAGTTTTGATTTGCATTTTGGTAATTGCTAGAGATATTGAACATTTTTAAAATTTATTTGTTGATGGATTTTATTTCTTCTTCTTTGAAGTGTCTGTTAAGTTCCTTAGCCCACTTATTTACTGGATTATTTGGTTGCTTGTTAAGGTTTTTGAGTTCTTTATATTAGGTATTACTCCCTAAAGAGTAATACTCTATCCTAGACACACATTTTCTTCCATTCTGCAGGCTTTCTCTTCACATTATGGTTTCCTTTGGTGTGAAGAAGCATTGTAGTTTGACTCCATTCCATTTATTGATTCTTGATTTTTACTTTTTGCAATTTAGGAGTCTTGTGAAGGAAGTCAGTTCCTAAGCTGACTTAGTGAAGATTTTTGCCTTTGTTTTTCTTTTATTAGGTACAGGGTCTCTGTTCTAGTTCCTAAGTCCTTGATTCAGTTTGAGTTTTGTGCAGGTTGAGAGATAGGGATTTAATTTCATTTTGCTTCATATCGATTTCCAGTTTTTCCAGCACCATTTGTTGAAGAGGCTATCTTCTCTCCAACATATGTTTATGGTGCCTTTATCTAGTATGAGATAACATATTTATGTGGGTTTGACTCTGTGTCTTCTATTCTGTACTATTTGTCTATGTATCTGTTTTGGTGCCAATACCATATCATTTTTGTTACTATGGCTCTGTAGTATTTTTAAGATCTGGTATTGTGATGCCTCCCACTTCATTTTTCTTGCTAAGGATTGCTTGGGCTATTCTGGGTCTCAACTTTCCAAATGAATTTCATGATTACTTTTTCTAGTTCTATGAAGAATGTTGTTAGAGTCTGTAAACAAGTCTGGATGGTGCCTGGCATTTTGCCAGAGGGAGTGGTTAATGTTAAGGTCTGTAAACAAGTCTGGATGGCACCTGGCATTTTGCCAGAGGGAGTAGTTTATAAAGTAACTCCAGCAAGCCATTAAGTGTGGAGATTCCTTATTGGTTGACTGCTGTATCTAGTTTATGTTAATTAAGACAAGCTGTGTGGAATGTATAAATACCTCTGTTGTCCTACAGTAAAGGGCTCCCACTCCTGCTGTATCAATCTACACAAGTTGCATGTCATCCCCCTTTATTTTGCCCAGCCAGCCGGGCTGTGACAGATGGTGGCCCATTATGGGGAGCCCCGGGACACTTGGGGGTAAGTGACGAAAAAAAAAGCTGCCTGTCCATAGATAGGACGGGAGCAAATCTGCTCATCCCTAGATAGATAGGGCGAGAGGAAAAATGGCCATTTTGAGAAAATGGAGAAGATTGATACAGTATGTTTGTGTCTTGTTTTGTCTTGAAATGTTGTATTGTCTTTATGACGAAAATATGGAAGGGATGAGAAGTAAATTACTAAGGGAAGGAAGCACCCCAGTGGAACCAAGAATAGTTAGGGCATGTGTTGATAGAAGCCCAGGAACTCTAGTCAGAAAGAAGAAAGTTCAGAGGAGGAAGGATTATCAGGAAAAAAGTTGCAGCAAAAGGCTATTACTGAATACTTTTCATTATTGGAGGGTGCATAAATTGGCGCAGCAGCTGCCACCTGCCCAAGCTGGTCATGGTGCAGCAAGGATTTTCCAAGCGACAGTTGCTGGGTCTTCCCCGCCCCACTGCCTGGGGGAGCAAGCGGGATGCCACTGTGAGAGCCCAAATCTAGGCATAGTCTCCCAGGCTCTTGCTCCCTGTGCCCGGAAGCAGTTTGAGACTGGGACTCTCTCCAGGGCCATCTGGGGCTGCCCGGAAACCTACAGCCCCAGAAGACCCTACCAGCATCCCTGAAGTTTGATAATATCCAATGTCAACAACTACAAGGGCTCTCCCACACCTGGAGGCTGATGAGTAATGAGTACTATTAAGGCTTATTTCAAGTGTAAAAAACCTTGAGATAATGTACTAAATTGTTCAGAAGGTTGTTTTCTTAGCGCCTGCTGGAATACCTCAAGATTTTCTTTAGCCATCTAGAGTTCCTGCCTTCCTCCCAGTGTTGGTGAAAACAAAGGTGGAAGAATTTCCAGTGTTGCTGAAAACCAGACGAAACTTCGACTAAGAACCAGAGGAAACTTCGGTTCAAGCTAGCTGCCTGCAGAATTTAAGTGGACTGTGATTTACCTGGACTGTGAGTTAATCTATTGAGACACTGCTTTACCTGGACTGAGACAACAAACTGTAATCTACAACAAATTGTAACTGTATCTTTGCAAACAGTGTCATTGCTGGTATAATTTTTCCAAGGGCTTCTTGCATGGAGCCATCAATTGGCTTGATATTGTGGCATTTTGTATCCTCCCCTTCTGCTTGTAGCAGATTATTTATGGTGTTTGTGTAAAAACCACTATGGTCGTTATTTAAATTAAACAAAAGGGGCAAATGTTTGAGTCTGTAAACAAGTCTGGATGGTGCCTGGCATTTTGCCAGAGGGAGTGGTTTATAAAGTAACTCCATCGAGCCATTAAGTGTGGAGATTTCTTATTGGTTGATTGCTGTATCTAGTTTATGTTAATTAAGATGAGCTGTGTGGAATGTATAAATACCTCTGTTGTCCTACAATAAAGGGCTCTCACTCCTGCTCCATCAATCTACACAAGTTGCTCCTCACCCCCTGTTATTTTGCCCAGCCAGCCGGGCTGCAGCAGATTGTCACAGAGATTTTAATTGGATTTGCATTAAATCTGTATAATGATTTTTATATAAGTATGGCCATTTTGAAAATGTTAATTCTGCCTATCCATGAGCATCTTTTAAGACCTTCTTCAATTTCTTTCTTTAGTGTTCTATAGTTTTCATTGTAGAGGTATTTCAACTCTTTTATTAGATTGATTTCCAAATGTTTAAATTTTTTTTTAGTCTATTGTGAATGATTTGGTTTTCCTAATTTTTCTTTCAGTGAATTCATCACTGATATATAGGAACACATTTGATTAATGGATGTTAATTTTATATCTTGTTACTTTGCTGAATTTATTTATTAGTTCTAGTATTCTTTCTGGTGGAATTTTCTGGTTCTTCTAAATAGAGAATCATGTCATTGACAAATAGTGATAGTTTGAGTTCTTCTTTTCTTATGGGTAAACCTTTAATTTATTTTGTCTGTCTAATTGCTCTGGATAGAGTTTCAAGGATGGTATTGAATAAAAGTGATGAAAGAGCATCCTTGTCTCATTCCAGTTCTCAAAAAGAATGCTTTTAGCTTTCCTGCGTTAGAATAATGTTGGCCTTAGTTTAGCCCACATAGCTTTTACACTGTGGAGGTATGTTCCTATCATCCCTAGTTTTTATAGTGCTTTGAATATAAAGGGTGCTGCATTTTGTCAAATGCTTTTTCTCCATCTATTGAGATGATCATGTGTGTGATTCTTGTCTTAAAGTTTATTGATGTGATGCATTACAGTTACTGTTTTCTATAGGTTGAACCAACCTTGCATCCCTGGGCTGAACCCCACTTGATTGGGGTACACTATCTTTTAAATGTTTTTGTCTGCTATCTTCCAGAATATTATTGAGAATTTTGTATCTAAGTTCATCAGGGATATTGATCTGAAATTTCTTTTCCTTGATATGTGTTTGTTTGGTTTTGGTGTCTGGATGATTATAGCCTCATATAACAAGTTTGGAGGGATCTTTTCTTTTCTATTTCATAGCATAATTTGTGAAGTACTAGTGTTATTTCTTTTTTGAAGCCTTGTAGTACTCAGCGAAGAATATGTCTGGTCCTGGGCTTTTCTTTGTCGGTAGGCTTTTGATGGTGTCTTCTATTTCATTGCTTGAAATTGATCTCTTTAAATTTTGTATGTCCTCCTGAATAGGTCTTATGTCTCTAGAAATTTGTTAATGTCTTCAAAATTTTCTATTTTATTAGAGTATAAATTTTTAATATGCTTAATTATCTCCTGCATTTCAGTAGTTTCTGTCATGATATTTCCTTTTCATCACAAATTTTAGTAATTTGTTTCTCTCTTTCTTTCTGTTCATTAGCATAGTCAAGGTTTATCAATTTCATTAATTTTTTCAAAGAAACAATTTTTCATTTTGTAAATTATTCCTTTTGTTTTAATTTCATCTCTGATTTTAATTATTTCCTGTCTTTTACTGGTGATGTAAGTTAAGTCATTTATTCATTGATGTTTTATTCTTTTTATGAATGAACCCATGTAATGAACTTTCATCTTAACACTGGCTTCATAGTATCCCAGAGATTTTAATATGTTGTGTCATTAATCTCTTATACTTTTAAGTATTTTTACAACCCTGATTTCTTATGTAATACATTCATCATTCAATAGTGTATTATGTATTCTCTAGGGATTAGACTAGCTTTTACTGTTTATTCTCTCATTGATTTCTAATTTCATTCCATTATGACCTGATAGAATACAGGGTATTATCTCTTTTGTGTGCATGTAATTGCTGAATGTTGTTTGAGGCATAAGATATGGTCTATTTTAAAGACAAATCCATGTGCTGCTGAGAAGAAAGTATATTCACCCATTGATGGGTGAAATATTCTATATATGTTAGTTAAATCTAAATTATTGATAGCATTATTTAGTTCTATAATTTCTTTGTTTAGTTTTGTTAGGAGGATCTATCCAGTAATGAGAAAGATATTTTGAACTCACCCAGTATTACTATGTTGTGGTCTATTTGATTCTTGAAATTGAAAAGGGTTTGCTTGATGTGCAAAAATGCTACATTGTTTAGGCATGAATATCTATGATTGTTATGTCTTGTTGATGTATAATTCCATAATCAGAATGAAATGTGGGGGTTTTTTTTGTCTCTTTTTATTAACTTTGCTTGAAGTCCATTTTATCTGACATGAGGATGGAAACCCCTTCTTGTTTATATGATCCATGTAAGTGATGAATTTTTCACCGTGCTTTCACCTTTAGTCTGTGGATGTCTTTGCCTATGGGATGAGTCTTTTGGAGAGAGGATATTGTTGGGTCTTGGTTTTGGATCCAATCTGTCAGTCTATGTCTGATTGATGAATTTAGGCCATTAATATTCAAGTTTATTATTGAGATATGATTTTTCCAGGTCAATTTGGTTTATTTCTACTATTAGTTTGAAATAGTTTCTCTTTTGATTGACTATTCCTTTAGTATCATTTCTTTCCTCACTGAGTTTCACTTTTTTTTTTTTTACATTTTATTTTCATGGAATAGTTTATTTTGTTGACAATATTCTGTAGTGCATGCATTCTAGCTGTGAGTTATTTTAACTTTTGTTTATCCTGGAATGTTTTTGTTTCATCTTCAAATCTGAAACCTAATTTTGCTGGATACAGGGTTCTTGGTTGGCATCCATTTTCTTTCATAGCTTGGAGTATATTATTCCATGACCTCCTAACTTTGAGGGTCTGGGTTGAGAAATCAGCTGAGATATGAATCGATTTCCCCCTATATGTAATTTGATATTTTTCTCTCTTTAAAATCCTATCCTTATTCTGTATGCTGGGCATTTTCATTTTGATCTGCCTTGATGTGAGTCTGTTGATCTGTTGTAATTTTCTACATTTGGGGTCATGTTAGCCTCTTATATTTGATTTTAAATTTCATTCTTTAGATTTGGGAAATTTTCGGATATTATTTCATAGAAAAGATTGTGCTTTCTTTTGGTTTGTATCATTGTGTCTTCAACTATCCCTCCCTCAAAATTTTAAATTTGGCATTTCATGTTATCCCATAATTCTTGGATCTTCTCTACATTATCAATTCTATTTTGAGGGTTATATATTTTGTCTTCATTTCTTGAGTTTCTGTCTTCCAAGTGTTCTAGTATGTTGGTGATAATTTCTATCAATTTAGTTTATTGTTACCTTCATGTTGAGGATTTCTGCTTGTTTCTTTCTTTCTTCATAAACTCTGTCTCTTTATTAAAGTGATCTTTCACTTTCTTTATTTCCTGTCTGTTTTTATTCCTTATATTGGTTAGGCATGAATATTTATGATTGTTATGTCTTGTTGATGTATAATTCTTTGTTGATGTATAATTACTTTGCAGATCAGTTTAACTATGTACATTCTAAACTCCTCTCACATTTCTTCAACCCTGATGTTGATGAATTCTGTTATTGGGGTATCCTGGTTTACTTGGGGTAATTTTTTTCCAAGCTTTTTCATGTTGTTTGTGTGTCTGCCCATCTAAGAGTATGGATCTGAGGCAGTGGAGTTTCTACCCTGTGGATTTATAGTGTTCTTGAAGGTTTCCATTACCTCACTGTTTAGGGGGAGACAAATAATAACAACCAAAGCAAGAAACATATAGCATTAAACCAAATATTTCCCAGTATTTTATCTACAATGTTAATTATCACAATGTTAATAATGAAATTATATAATCAGTTTTTACCTGTAATAAAAATAACAAGTTTGCCAAAGGGTTTGCAATTTCAAATGGTGGACAGGGAGAGAACAGAAGTGATATAGGAGGTGATGTTTATGAGAGAGAAGAAGAGAAGATAGAAGCAAAAGATTAAATAGATAAAAGAAATTTAAAAGATTAAAAGAAAAAATTTTAATGAAAAGTTAATGGATTCTTTCCCTTGGAGTTCAGAGAATTCTCAGCTTCTCTTTGAAGCAGTTTTAGGTGAGGTTCTCTGGAGTATGATGCTCCACCCTGTGAATTGCTGGAGTGATTGAGGTATTCCCACAGACCGATTTCCTGGAAGCAGGGCTTAGGCTTAGGTGGGCTCCAGGCCTTTCACTGAATGTGAATTGGTCTGGAGATTTTAAATCAGCACATCTCCAGTGCCTAGTACTTTCTGGTCCATGCTGGAATATTTTTCCCCAGGTATCTCCCCTGGGGTTCACTCATGTGGTTGGGGAGCTAATTTTTAGTCCCCTATATTACCTGTGGGCCCCATGTTATCTGGTCTCAGGTTCAGTTTTGAAACAATCTATCCCACCCCTACCCTTCCAAGTTCCTGGCCAGATGATCTGTCCTAGCAGGTCCTGCAAACAGTCAGATTGGAGGGGGAGGGGTAAAGCCTGGCAGGTTTCTACGATCTATTGTCCTCTGTTTAAATCTTTCTTTACATTTGACAATCTCCTGGTCACTTAAGCATATTTTATGTTGTGCTATGTTTGTTTTCTGGGCCTGCATTTTGGGCCAAATTTGGGCTTGCCAGGAATCGGTTTTCCCAGTTGCTGGCCCTGCACTGGGGCTACACATGGTTTCTTCCTTTGTTCTCTACATGCTGCCTGGAAGATGGCAAAATATTTCTCTGCACCCAGATATTGTGCAGCATGTCTTTCAGGTTAGTTGGGCAATGTCCTTTGTATCTAAATGCTCTGTACCAAGGCATGCCTTGGTCCTCCCAAAAATGTGAGTGGGTTTAATTCTCCTATCCCTCTACTATGCTCATGAAGGGACAACTCTGTGGGGTACCTATGGTCTAACTAAAGCAGCAGCTGTGTGCTGAGGATCTTTTCCGTATTTTATTATTTCCAACATCCTGTGTCCCCAGTCTGCTATGAATGTCTAGTTGCAAATTCCAGTAAAGTAACCCCAGATTTTTTTGTTCATCCATCTTACAGTGAAGCTGCCTCTCTGTTTTCCTGGTTTCATGCTATGGAACAGCCAGGAACGTGACCTTCTCTTTCCTCCATCTTTCACAAAAATCTTCATTTATAATTTAAGAAAAACTTCCAAATTTACAATAGTTTTAAATTCACTGAAGAAGTTTAAAAGAAAGATAGTAGAAAGAATTTCCAATTAGATCTCCTTAGTGTCATTCTATGATTACACTAGATATGACAAAAAACTATTGATTTAAGAAAGGATTTCCAATATCTGAGAAACTAGGGATATCTGTATTCGTAAAAGATTCTTTGTGCTTACAATATATTTATAGATGCATCTATGTGAAAATATTCTTAAACCCATTTGCATTTAAGTGTTATTTTAAATTGTCACTCACTGGGGAAAAAGAAAAAATATCTTCCTATATGAAGTAGTTCTGATCTTTTAGTAAATTATGAAGTCTTCTTTTGAAGAATCCTAATGTTAAGTTAAAAATTAAACTATATTTAAAAAACTGGAAAAATCCATTATAATGCTCAACATTTTATAAAAAAAATGAAAATATGCAGATCTGTACAATTCTTTGATTTGATAGAACTACAATTATCAGAGTTTGAAAACAAATACTTTGGATCAATACTAAGAAATTGCCAGCTAGCAAGTTTGGTGCTGTATTTTAAGAGAAAATTTGGTATTACTGATATTGAAAGTAGACTTAAAATATAGAAAGTATGAAAGCAGAGATAATCCAATTGAGACCAAGTGGCTATTAAGCAAACTCATCTCTTATTCCTGTGAAAATGTAGCAAGACCTCATTTTCCAGGTTGTATTAGTTAAATATGACAATGTAAATAAATTCTATTCAATGCATAGATACCAATGTCTTGTGTGCTTTTTCCACGCCCGGTCCATGAATTAATTATTCTACAAGTCATTCCCTTTCTCTTCCTCTTTACCCTGCTGTGCAATGATGCCTTTGGAGATTTTTGAATGCCCATGTTGAAGATGAGAGACACATTAAAAAAAAAAAATCTTATTGAGTGTCTAAATACTGCATGGAGTGGAAGTACTACTCCATTCCCATCTGTTGGTATTATTCCCATCTGTTGGTATTTATACAGACAAAAATAGTTTTATGGGGCTGGGGATGTGGCTCAAGCGGTAGCACGCTCCCCTGGCATGCGTGCGGCCCGGGTTCGATCCTCAGCACCACATACAAACAAAGATGTTGTGTCTGCCGAAAACTAAAAAATAAAATATTAAAATTCTCTCTCTCTCTCTCTCTCTCTCTCTCTCTCTCTCTCTCTCCCTCTCTCCCTCTCTCACTCTCTCTTTTAAAAAAAAACAGTTTTATTAAGCTGAAAATACTTCCTGCTGTATCCTTTAAATGTGCTAAAATTGGAGATTTGTATGTACTTCATTGGTAGAATACTTAACCATGTAAACGTCTTGGGTTCAATCCTCAGCAACACACACACACACACACACACAATTAAAACAAAACATAAAAACTGCTAAAATTTGTAGACTATATTAACTACCAAATAACTCTGAGGCAAATGTCTGAGAAAAGTTTAATTTTTACTCTGTTATTTAATAAAAATTACAAGGTTAGTATTTATTGATTTGGAATGCAAACATCTAATATATAAGTATTGACAATATATAGATCTGTTTTAAATAATTACATGAATAATAACATTATTATTTTCAGAAAGTATTACTTTGTACATTTTTTATCCTTTAGCACACACATGAAATTTTCTGAAATTTTTATTTCCTTTGAAAATACATAATCTAGTGAATTTCTAAATATTAGCCTTCATACTGATGTATCATTTATGCATTTCCCACGTTTTTCTTTTTATTAAATTTTAATTTATTTTAAATGTTACATAAAAGCTTAAACCCTGAACATATTAATGAGGTACTAGAAAATGTTAGATATTTTCATATATTATGTAATGTTTAGATCAGATTAAATGTTATCTCTTCAAATATGTATTCTTTATGTCGAAAACTTTTAAAATCCAAAGCATGAACTCTGACCAGTTATTCTCTAGGGAGTTCCTAAACCTCCACTTTCTGACTGGAGATGCAAAATTTTCCTTCTTGTTCTGTGACTACAGCTTCTTTGACTGAGCAGCTACTGGTTCTTTTATCTCTGTGGCATGCAAAGAGCTACTGTAGGACTATCCAGTTTCAGATCAAGTAAGTCAATCAAATAAATTCAATTTTATAATCATATAATATATAATAGATAGATAAATTTAGACATAGATATATTCTGTTAGTTCTCTTCCTCTAGAGACCCTGAATAATACATTATCTTTAGTCTTTTGGGTAACAGTTTTTCTTACTCTGTGTGTGTTTTGTGGAGTGTGATATATAATTATTGCCTTTGACTATTGTTTCCCTTATTATTACTGATATTTTTCTTTTGTTTATTTTTTCATGTACATGTTTTTCTTTTGTATATCTTATTTTAACAAATGTCTGTTAAAATTTATTGCACATTTTTAAATGAAAATATTGTATTTTTTGTTACTTTTAAGTACCTTATATATTCTGGATATCAACCCTTTGACAGCTGCATATGTAGCATATACAGTCTCCTATTTTATCATTTGTCTTTGATCTCTGTTGTTTGTTTGCTTTGTTGTGTAGAAGTTTTTAGTTTTATATAATTCCATTTGTCTATTTTAATTTTTGTTTGCTTGGTTTTAGGGTCTCATCCAAAAAAATTAGTGCCCATTCTAATATCCTGAAGCATTTTACTTTTATTTTCTTTTTATAGTTTTATAATTTCAGTTGTTATGTATAGTACTTTAATACATTTTGAATTGATCTTTGTTATTGGTGAGAGACAGAGGGTCAGTTTCATCCTTCTTCATGTTAGGCTCCAGTCTTGCCAAAACTACTTATTTGAAAGGCTGGCCTTTCTTCAATGCATCTTCTTAGCACCTTCATAAAAAAAATTATTAACTAGAATGTGTGGTTTTGCTTCTAGGCTCTGTACTTTGTTCCATTGGTCTTTTGTGTTTTAATGGTTCCACAAATTTTATATTTATTTTAATCTTCATTATCTTCTCTTTCTTATGATAAAGTAAAAAACATAAAGTAAATAAGTTATTTTCCACAATTTGATATTTTAGTGTCTCATGCTATATCTCTCAACAAGAGATTGTATAAGGGTTATTAACCATAACTTTCATCATCACTAACATAAAGAGCAGTATATCTCAAAGTATGATTTTTAGGATGGAACTACCTATTTTATTTGACTAATTTTATTTTTTTTTGTCTATATTTTTTCCACTGCAGTATAAAGAGTAAGAGTGTATGCATAAAGTTAAATTATTAAAAGTTAAATTGCATGAATTAAGGAGTATTAAAAAAGTCCAGGTATTGTCTGCTTTGAGATTCTTGAGAGCAAAGAATAATTAATTCAGTTTGCATGTGTTGTGTGTGAGAGTTGAGTTCTAATGCCTCCCCAGGGAATTTGTAAAATTATTTGTGGATTGAAAGTCTTCTAAGTCTTTAATAGGATTCTATTTGCTAGTCCTGTGAGCTATCTTTAAAGGAAATTTTTTTTCTCCCTTGAGAATGTAAAATCAAAGATAGATATAATGTTCTGCTGGAGACAGGATGTTACTAGTGTTAATTCTCCTAGTATCTTTCTTCCGTGAATCCTGAGTAAAGACCTACATACAGGAGGAAATATAAAAATTAACAGTAAGACTTTCCAGTGTCATTATGTCCCAGCTGTCAGTTCAAACTTAAGTTTGACTTCACTTAAATTACCTCTCAAATTACTACCAAAATTATTTAAAAGTATTAGACATATGTAAAGCAAGAATTCATGCTGATGTTAAAGATGTGCATTATATCTTACAAAATCATACTCTAAGTTATCAGAAAGCATGTATTGAGTAAGGGAGGGCCCTATGTGTTAACAAGTTCCCGTATCTGGGCTCAGTCCATTTGGTTTGCTGGAACATGACATGGTTCAATAAATATAGGAAGTCATGCTAACACATTCATGGTCCAGTCAGGAATAACTTTGAAAGAGGGAATTTTGTTAGTATGGCCAGACATTTAGGAGGACTGAAAACAGCTTTATGCTTGAATGGAATCCACTTTTAATGAAGAAAATGTATACAGCAAGAAGACAATCATTTTATAATCTCTTGTTTATATGAGAGTTTAAAAATAATTTATCCTACACCATTAATTTTACTTTGGGTTATATTCTTGTATAACCTACACTGCTTTATGAAACCCTTTCACAATTGGGGTATTTGAGGTACATCCTCTGAGGATATATCTTCTCTATATAAATGGATATCTACAAATTAGACAAATTTTCATTATTTTTTCCAATGTTTTAAACTTTTTGAGAAATTAAAAAAGACATAAAATATGATGTGTAGAAGCAGTTCTAACAGTTTCAATCATGATAGCTGTGAATTTTGAAAAAGTTATGGATTTTTTTAAGTGAGCTCAACCTCGCAGGCCATAATTTATAGCATAATTAATTTGATGTTCAGTTGGTTTGAGGGCACAAAACTTTTACATAAATTAGAATGGCAACACAAATGAACTCTGGAAGAATAAAATATTAAACCAAACTTTTGAGATTCTTTAGGGCTGTCTTTCAAATTTATGTGCAAAACTTTTGTATCCCTATCCACATACCATCCAATCAAGTGAGCTACTCTCTCAGATCCCTACCTCATTCCTTTATATCCTCAAGACAATAAGAAGAGAATATGCATATTTAATTATATATATATATATATATATATATGTGTGTGTATGTGTGTGTGCATGTGTATATGTATGTGTATGTACATGTACACACTGAAATTGAATTACTCTTGACTCTAAAATTCCTAAGGATACTTTGGATATTTTTTTGTCCTAAATTTGCACACACACACACACACAAACACACAAATCAAAGGAAAAAATAATATATATGACTAATATGCATAAAGATTTATTATGTGAATGTGTGTGCTCATTTGAATAAGCTATTACTACATAATAATAATAATGTGTTTGATAAATTTCTGTAAACTTTATTGGACAAATATCATTACATGGTGTTTTGGCTTATTATACCTGTGACCAAAACACCTGACATGACAAGAACAAGTTAGATTTGGATGTTGTAGTGCACACATGTAATCCCAGTGACTTGGGAGGCTGAGGCAGGGAATTGCAAGTTCAAGGCCAGCCTCAGTAACTTAGTGAGGTCCCAAGCAACTAAATGAGATTTTTGTCTCAAAATAAAAAATACAAAGGGCTGGGGGTGTAGTTCAGAGGTAAAGTGTCCCTGGATTCAATCTTCAGTACCAGAACACAAAAACAAACAAACAAAAACCAGTTAGAGGAGGAAAAGTTTATTTTGGACTCATGAATTTAGAGGTTCAATCCATAGTAGGCTGATCCACTCCTCTGAGCCTGAGATGTAAGGCAGGAGATCACGGTGAAAGGACGTGGTGGGGGAAAGCTGTTAGCTCATGGCAACAAGGAAGCAAGGACAGAGAAAGGAGCCAAGGATAATATATAATTCCCAAAGTCACACACCCCAGTGATTCCTCCAGCCATGTCCCACGTGCCTAGAATTGCCGCCCAGTTAGTACATTCAAATTATTAGTTCATCAAATAGATGAATCTACAGATTAGGTTATAGCTATCATAATCTAATAATCAGTCTACCTTTGAACATTCATGCATTTACATGAGCTTTTGGGGGGGGGTGTGACACCTCATATCTCAACCATAACACACAATAACTCAAGCCTTATGACTCTTGAATGTTTTCTCCTATGATCAATCAATGAATTTCTGTCACTTTCCCATATTTCATTAGCTTTCTTCCTTAGGTGGTCTTACTTTCAATATCATTAATAGGACTCTACCTTTATTGACTTTATTAAAAAAAAGTCTTTGAATAGGTAGAATATTATAACTTTCTAATTATTCTCCATAAAATTTAAAGTACCGCAACTGTCTAAGAATAACAACAAAAACAACAACTAAAGTTTGAGGTGCAATTAAAATTTACTAGACTCAAAAGATAGTCTGCAGACAGATTGCTCTCTTGATTTGTGAGTGTGTATCTACCCCAACTCGGGAAACAAGTGAATGATTGAATTATAGTCAAAATTTCAATAGAAGTTCAACTCTTGCCTGGCCTCTTAAAAAATGTTTAAATGTTTACTCCAAAGAAGCTTATGGATTCAAGGTCAATAGACATAAACCAAAAGAAACACGGAGCAAATAAAAAATCAAAACAATGAAAGAAAAAGCTTTTTGAAAGTAAAAAAGCAAGCCTCTAATAAGCACTCCAGCATTACTAAAGCCCCTGGTATTCTTCTGGAAGTAATACCACCAGATTTTGAATCTAACCCATGGGCTAAAATACCAGAATGATTATCCTCTACTGTATCCAATCATACAAATTTACCTTGATTTTGTAGTGAAATTGTTGCCTTGATTATTAAAGTAATAAAGGAAAAAAACTTCTGATTAAATGCTTAGCTTTAAAGAATCAACTTTTTAGAATTTAGAAAGATAGTACAGAGTCTTGGTTTGTATAAGAAATGGTTAAGACTCTTTCAAAATTTGTATGATAGAAATCAAAACTCTGGGGTCTCAAGTATTTCCTAACTTTGCAAAACTGTGATTTATATTATCAATAAATATATATAAAATGAACCATTACCCTAGTGGCTTAAAGCAGCCACCATTTATTTTGCTCAAAATCTGCATTATGGGTTGAGTTCAGGTAAGAAGATGTTTTTCTGTCATATGATTCTTGGAACTGCATATTCAAATTACATTATTATGATTACTGCCTGAGTTAAAAAAAATAGTGCTTATAATTCATGTAATATTCATTTGTGTTGTCTGTTTCTGTTTTTCTCTCATTGTCTCTATGTATCTGTTTTGTCTCTCCACTCTTCACTCTTCTCAGAAAAATCGTATTTCCAAATAAGTGAAAGCAGACATTTCCAGGGCTCTTGAAACCCAGATCCAGAACTGGCATAGTGCTGCTTCTGCTCCACTCTGCAAACACAGCACACATCCAGCCAAGATTTGAAGGAAAGGAAAAGGGGTGTCTTTGCAGTGGGAGTAGTGTACTTCATGGCCAGTTTAATTCCTTCAAAACTGCATTTCCACAATAAGTAAGTTCTGTCATGCAAAATCACACTCTCCCAAGATCCTCCATGTTTTGTCTCAATCTTAGACTTCATTATCTAAATTACATCCTGATGATACTTAGACCATTAAGGAAAGCTTCTTACACAAGATTTTAAAGGTACAAATAGCTATTCACAAAAAGGGACAGGAGACATAACCTTCCTGTCCTCTACTACAATATATCTAACACACAATTGTGAGTCAGAAACAGGGTAATCAAAGTAAATACCCCCACTGAAAAGCAGAGAGGAGCAATGGGGGAAATATTAGAGTAACTCCAGAGCAATTCTGAAGTTCAAGCAGGTGTATGTCCATACTTTCCTCAGTTCTAGGAGAAGGAAAGTGTCCTTTCCTCTGCTGGACTTCAAAGGAGAAGAACTGATGTAAAGGATCAATCAGATTTGCAGATAGGTTTGCTTAATCATTCCCGTAGGGTTTTGAGATTCAAACATCATGAGTCCAAGGAAATACTTTTTCCTGTTTCACCCTAGGACCCAGCTTTCTTTGTTGTTATTAGGATCATATCTTTGTTTTCATCAGTAGTTAAATTGCATGAAGCTAGGTTTCTACTATGTTAAAGATATGGCCAGGCATGGTTACTAGGATATTCAAGCAACAAACACTTGAATCCCACAAAGTTCAGGGTTTGGGTCACGGTTCTCTAAAAACAAAAGACCATTAAATCTAGACTATTCAATAAGACCTGAAGACAGAATATTTGAATTCTTTTGCTCATATATCTGGCAGGATTTTGAGACTTCCTAGGTAAAGAAAAAAAATGACAAAAATTTATCCTTGGCAGACCATAGCCAGACATCATAAAACTGAGAAATATTGAAACCCACACAGCTATAAGAGGCCATCCCCAGGACACTGTGAAACTGGATTCTCAGGGTGGCTTCTATTTACCTATATTCTTAGGGCTGGGGATCTGGCTCAAGCGGTAGTGCGCTCGCCTGGCATGCGTGCAGCCCGGGTTTGATCCTCAGCACCACAAACAAAGATGTTGTGTCCACCAAAAACTAAAAAATAAATATTAAAAAATTCTCTCTCTCTCTCTCTCTCTCTCTCTCTCTCTCTCTCTCTCTCTCTCCCCCTCTTCCTCTCCCTCTCCCTCTCCCTCTCTCTCTTCCCCCCCACTCTCTCCCTCTCTCTCTTCCCCTCTCTCTCTCTCCTCTCTCTCTCTCTCTCTCTCTCTCTCTCTCTCTCTCTCTCTCTCTAAAAAAAAAAAAGATTACTTAAAGGTGTTTTCTTTTTGTTAAGTTATAATTAATCATTATAGACCATAGTTACCCTGTTGTGCTATCTCAGAATCATTTTGGATGCTTTGCACACAGGTTTATCTAAAGTTTCCCTGGCTCCTCCGAAGCTGAACAAATGCTTTCTAGCACTGGAGAGCCCATTGCACTTTCCAACCCTGCCTGAGAACTTAGATCGTAACTTACATCTTGTAGGTAATCACACCACATTATAGTACATTGATGTATTTGTTTTGTTTACCTCATGATTTGTTGTTTGTTTTTAATAGGAGTAGAAGATTTTCATATCCTTTTGTATCATAGCAATAAATGGAACTTCATTACATAGCATATGTATATCTGTCTGCCTCTCTTTATCTATTTATTATATAGATTCTACCTATTCAATTTTAGGAATTCTTAAATTCTTAAATTCTTAAGTCTTCTTGGTCTGTTTTATTTACCTCTTATTTTCTCCTCATATTTAAATTATTTATTGTTTAATAAACAAAATCTCTGATTCTATACTTTTTTTTTTTTTTCACTTTTATTTCACCCATGTTGGATTGCTTTCTAATGATGTTTGGTTTTTTAGTTACATGTATTTGAGTTCTTATTTCTTAGAAATTTATCTATATATTTCTTTTGAGTATAATTTTATATAAAAATGAATTCCTTCAGTGAGTACTTACACATGGTTCTGACAGACCTTCCTGTGTAAAATAATTGATTTTTCTTTTTTCTTTTTTTGGCATTAACAGGCTTTTGAATCCAAGTTTCAGTTAAGCATAACCCAAAATCAAGGATGAGGATTTAAATAATTATCTGAGGTGAACCTTTTATGTGTTTGCCTTCTTTCAACTCAAAGCAAACAAGTATTTTTTTTTTTTTTTCTACTTGCTGTTTGTTCTGGTTTTAGTCCCTCAGTTATCACCCTGTTGTTTTTTCTCAGGGATATTTTTTTGTTGCCTGTGAAATTCCCTGAATCTTGTTTCAATAAAACCATGACCCACAGCAGTTACTTTTATTTATCTGTTAACTTCTCTTGTATTTTACCACTTATTTTATTCTACCATAAGCCTTTTTATACTTAATTTTTTAAAAACTTTCAAACCCATGCTTTTAGGTTACTTTACTGTGAAATATTTCTCCATAAACTTTATATATTATTAAACACAAGTTAAATTTCTTATAGTTTTAAAAACATAAAAAAAAAATATGTGAAATGTCTCCTGTTAATGAAGTAAGAAGTTTCATTCTACATTAAAAATCATATTCTCATTAACTATAAAATACCATTCTTTATCCTTATCATACATTTAAGAAACAGAGCTTGCTGTCCCACTGAAATAGAAATATTTTATTTTTAATATTTTTCATTCTGGTTATGTTATAATTAAAACTGCATGCCTCTACACACGCATATGTACACACACACACACACCTGTGTATGTGTGTATATACATATATATAATTTCAAGTTACTTCTATAATTTCCTGTAATTATATATTTTAAAGATATTTAAGTGATTTGGAAATTTGACTTACCTTCTTGGGATTAAAAACTGGAAAATACTGTATTTATTTTAAGATTTTTCTGAGGTATGCTCTGCAATGCTATCTAAAGGTGGCAGGATAAAAGCAGTTCTAATGTTCTATAGCACAACAGGGTAACTATGTTCTAGAATGATTAATTATAATATTTCAAGCATTAGGAAAGAGTCAGAAGTCACCTAACACAGAGAAACGATAATATTTGAAGATATGAAAGTGCAAATTAGCTAAATTATCATTTTACATGTGTCAATTTACAATACTCTAGCCAATAAATAAGTATGATTATTATATGTCAATAAATAAGTAAATAAACAAAATAAAAAAATGTTCAGTTACTTTGAGATATATAAATACCTAATCTGGTCTAATATATATCTCATCTCTCTCATTTCATTTGAGAACATTTTCTCTAGTAAGGTTTGGATGGACTAATGGCTCAATTTACAATCTGAAGTGAGAAAAGGAAGTCTGATTCTGTCCTCTAATCTTCTCCCATCAGCATAAGGACACAAGCAAGAGAATGAGTACAAATTACAAAATTATGACGTCATTTAGTGCTATTAGATGACTGGTGAATAGATTTTTCTATCTGAAGTGATCCAAAGCTCAACTTGTAATATCCCCACTGCAAAATCACATACATATACTCTCATTTGATCCATCCATGCTCTCCTTCTGGGTTGAAGATAATTTCATCTTTCCATTTGCTAAGATTCAAGTTTTAGAATTAGAAGTGGACTTGAATTTCTCTGTCAGTGCAAGTTTAGATTTCTGTTGCTGTGATAAAATGTCTGAAAAATCTACTTAAAAGGAGAAAAGGTTTATTTTGACTCAGGGTTTCAGAGGATTTCTATCTGTGGTGTCTTGACCCTCTTGCGTTGGACCTGCAGTAAGGAAGTATATCATCATAGAAGCATGTGGCAGGAAGTTACCTATTTACCTTATAATGACCAGGGGGAAAAAATAGACAGGTTGGAAGGGAAAGAAAGAAAGAAAGAAAGAAAGAAAGAAAGAAAGAAAGAAAGAAGTAAGTAAGTGCTGAGTTCCATCATTTCAAGAGCATTCCCTAATGAACTAACTTTCTTCCACTAGGCTTTCCTGCCACAGTCTGGCTGGGCACAAAATAACCGAGCCACCACAAAAACTTTGTAGATTCAAACAGCAGCTCTTTATTCCTGAACTGTCACCTGCACTCGACACGCACATTCTGGGAAAATACACCCTCCACTGGGCTCTGCATACCAAATACCCTCTGAATCCCATGAGAACTCAACGGGAACTCAAGGAACAGGCATCTGAGGCAGCAGGACACGCCCTATCCCCAGCAGGATCCACCCTAAACCTGGAACCGCCCTATTCCCAGCAGGATCCACGCTAAACCCAGATCCACCCTAATCCCTGAGCAAGATCACCTTTCAAGTCAAAACTCTCAAACATTCATGCAATGTCACTGCAAATGACCTGGGTCCAAGGCAAGCCCATTTCCACAATGGAGAGTCCTCCCTCTAAGCAACATTGGGTAGGCTGACAAGGAAATTACCATACATCATTCCTACTTGGCTATGGCTCTCAACATCTCCCCACTTCTGATTAATTAAACAACAAGCAATATGGCTTAGGCACTGTGCCTGTTAGGTTGCCAATTCAACATATGGTTCTTTCCCATCATCAGATGAGCTGACCTCTAGGCGTCAGCCTCCTGTCTTAGGTTGGCACCACTGCAATTGGATCATACCCATCACTGACTACCAGTCCAGCATACAGCCATACTTGTGGATAGGCCTATGCACCAATGGGGGGGGTGGGGTTCTTTGCCTCACCTCTGTTGGCCCCCAAATTTGGCCTTGGTGCCAGTGGGGGGGTGAGGTTCTTTGCCTCACCTCTGTTGGCCCCCAAATTTTAGACCATCACTAGCAGAAGGGAGGAGGATACAGAAATGCCATGACACCAAGCCAATTGACAGCTCCTTTGGAAAAATTGTATCACCGGTGACACCATCAGCAAAGATACTCCAGCATTACCACAATTCGCTACAACAAACAATAGTTCACAATGTATACAAGTGATACATAGTCCAGGCAAGTTCTGCAAGCAGTTCAAAGCAGAGGAATCTATCAATATGTCCATTTCCTCCCAAAGTAAATCAACTCCTTGATTGAGCGTTACTTGTTGAGTTATTATTCATTGATGCATCAGTTTATACAGTTTACTGTGATAGCTATCATAGAAGCTGTAGTTTGGTTTTATCTTTGTCTTCACCGGCACTGGGATGAAGATAGGAATTCTGGCAATGATGCTAAAAAGAAATTATGTAACATTCCAACAGGTACTAAGAAAACAATTTTCTGAACAATTTACATTATCCTGAACAGAATTATTAAATATAATGAAAAGGAAAGGTGAAAATAAACAAACAGGTCTGTTAACCTCCTTATTTGTACACATATTATAGCAATCCTAAACAGCTGTTTACCCAATTTAAATTAAACCATTTAAATCACGTGAATAATAAAAAATTCAGATCCATTTTTTCATGAGCGCTCCTCATATATGATATATGGGCATACGCACACACAAACATACAACACATAAGACAATAGTAAAGGCCTTGTAGCTTTACACAGGTGAAATTTCCATTGTAATGTTTAAAAACTCCACAGTCAAAAAATAAAACTGATCAGAAAAACATTAACATGTCTGTATGAGCTCAAAAAATAAAATAGAACTTTATGATGTGGAAAAATGCAATAATAAAATAGATATTGAAAAAAGCATCATGGTTAATCACTGTCACAGATGTAAGAGTAGCCAAGCTGGAGCTCTGGATATCAGCTCTTATGGATTTGAGTCAAATCATCTCCTTTTTGGTCTGCAGAAATCGCTTTGGTTAGTCTCTCTGGAATCCAAATCGGCTGTTGCTCTCCCTGTGGAAACACACAAACAGAACCCCAACTCCAGACAATCACTGGGTCAGGACCTTTCCATTGTCCTGTTAGAATATAAGAACATTTTAATAGTTTAATGAGCTCTTTCAACTACGCCTTGTCCCTGTGGATTGTATAGGATTCCTGTTAAGTAAAAAATTAACTGGTTTTTCTTCAGGGATGATGTTCCAAAATATCCTATATTCATTCTTTGGAAATTTAAAGATCCTTTTAAATTCAAGTCTTCCAAAAGCATTTTGCCTTAGTTTTTAGAATTACTTTAGTCCTTTTAATTTTTTGATGTGGTTTTAAACCAATTTCCTTCTAGTTTAATGTTTTCTAAATTGGTTCTTGTCTATAAATTTTAACACCCTCATCTGAGACTTCTAATTTCTGCACCACCAGAAATTAAAGTTGATGGGCTTTTTGAAAAAAAATTACTAATAATCTCCTTGTTCTTTTATTTTATCCAATATTCAATATTTGACTTTAAACTTCTCTCTTCTACCTTTTTCTATCTTGAATGTCTGTATCTAATAGTTGTCTTAGCTTTTTGAATTTTGTATCTGAAATACCTTTACTTGACATTTTCAACCATTTTCTATCTTATTTCTATCTTCTAGTTTTTATTTATTTCCTAAGGTTTGTACATTCACCCTTAGTTGCTTTTTTTTTCTCCTAGTTTTCTTTTGTTTCCTATTTTGTGGGTTTAAAATTTTTGTCTTCCTACATCTTCTCTATCTTCCTACATTTTTTCTATCTTTTTTTTTCACCTTCCTGTACTTCTGTCTTCAAAGTTTTTTTACTTCAAATTTCTAATATTCTTTCTCCAAATTGCTTTTATCCTATTATCTTCCCATTTTCATGTTTTTTTTAAGTAATGCTTTTAAGATTAACTAGGCTTCAAATGATGCAATCTTTCCGCTGTCACGAAGGCATCTTAACCACCTTCAATTTAACCTTTTAAAGCCTTTTGCAACTTACTTAGACTTTTTACAACTTTTTACTTTATCACACAAAGATTATCTCATCTAAAAATCTTTTTTCTTCAGCTTTCATATTAAAATATATTTCCACATCTTGAATCTTTTTATATCTCTTTTTTAGCTGTTAACCCTTTGTATAAATTCACATTACTGAAATTTTAAATGTACTTTTTCACCACCTACAGCTTCACTCTTTTAAACGAGACTTAGATTCTGTTTAAATCGCTTAATGTTAGTTTACATGGCTGCCCTTCAACTAAAGGCTTTTTTTTTTTTTTTTTTACTCCATTAAGAAGCTTTGTCTCAATCTGCCATGTACAAATACCTTTTTCTTCTTTCTTCCTTTCTCAAGCTTTTAAAGTAAGCCTAGTTTCCTCAAAATCTTTTGAATGGCATTTTACAACTTTTTACTTTACCACACAGAGATTATCTCATCTAGAAATATTTCTTTTTCCTTTAACCTTTTATATTAAAATATATATCCACATCTTGAATCTTTTTATATCTCTTTTTTAACCATTAACCCTTTTTATAAATTTACATTCTGAAACAACCCTTATAAAATTTCTGAATTTAGACAAATTACTTCACTTTAATAAGATGAAATATTTTCATGTTTTTTATGGTACTAATATACTATAATTGAAACCCAACTGAAAATTCTTCTACTCTTTGTATATAAATTACACCTGATAGAATCTTAACTCTTAGTAACCATTTTTTTAGCAAAGGCACAGACACAAAGCAATATTAAACCTTTTTTCATTTACCACTTTATGAAAACACACATAATGTTTAAACATATTACCTTATGGAACTTAATAAGTAAAGAGTACTTGATTTTATATTTAGTGGTTGATATTTTAACACTTTAGCTTTGTAAATTAATCAAATGTCTGTAAAAACCAAGATCTTAGACAAGTGTAGTAAACAGAATTAGCCATCTTTTTCTTCTTGAAGAAAAATCTTTCTACAGGATACCATGATGGTCCCATTGATATACTTAATAACTCATCTTTAAAAATCCAGGGGCTACATTTTTGTATTTGCCCTTATCTTACTGGGGTGCCTCCTTCCTCTAACAATTTCTCTTCCTCGGAGGTGAACAACTTCAAACCTTGAGTCAACCATTTTCCCAGGTTTGCCTGAGAAAGTTCTAGGGATAGGCAACTTGAAATAAAAACAAAATAAATCAAACAAGAACACATTGTTTTTTGAATTGGTCACCCATTCTTTCTCTCTTCCTCAAGGGTGCGAAATTTCATTACCTCCAAGTTTTAGACGTTCCCCGTACGGGCCACCAAATGCCGCAGTCTGGCTGGGCACAAAATAACCGAGCCACCACAAAAACTTTGTATATTCAAACAGCAGCTCTTTATTCCCGAACCGTCACCTGCACTCTACAGGCACGTCCTGGGAAAATACACCCTCCACCAGGCTCTGCGTACCAAATACCCTCTGAATTCCACGAGTACTCAACAGGAACTCAAGGAGCAGGCGCCTGAGGCAGCAGGATATGCCCTATTACCAGGAGGATCCACCCTAAATCCAGATCCACCCTAATCCCTGAGCAAAGTCACCTTTCAAATCAAAACTCTCAAACGTTCATGCAATGTCATTGCAAATGACCTGGGTCCAAGGCAAGCCCATTTCCACAATGGAGAGTCCTCCATCTAAGCAACATTGGGTAGGCTGACAAGGAAATTGCCACGCGTTATTCCTACTTGGCTATGGCTCTCAGCACTTTCCCTCCAACAGGTTCCAGCATTTTCCAATAACACCACATGTTAAGGTCTGTAAACAAGTCTGGATGGTGCCTGGCATTTTGCCAGAGGGAGTGGTTAATGTTAGAGTCTGTAAACAAGTCTGGATGGCGCCTGGCAAAATGCCAGAAGGAGTGGTTTGTGAAGTAACTCCAGTGAGCCATTAAGTGTGGAGATTTCTTATTGGTTGACTGCTGTATCTAGTTTATGTTAATTATATAAGCTGTGTGGAATGTATAAATACCGTTCCTGCCCTACATTAAATGGCTCCTACTCCTGCTGTATCAATGTACACAAGTTCCTCGTCATCCCCTGGTTAGTTTGCTGCAGCCGGACTATGGCAACCACAGACTTGCAATCCTTTAGAGAATCTTAAAAATTCAAACTACAACACTGAGTCTTTCTCTGTGCCTTTCTTGCTGTCACACAAGCACATAGATGAGAACACGTGTCAATTTTATTCTCTCTTTCATTCTATATCTATGTTATCAGAAAGCAAAGCCAAACCTATATTCAAAATAAGTAAAAACCTACAGGTTCTCACTTGCTACTCTGGTAATACAGTCAATCATTTCTACTTTCTAAGATAATTTCCTTTATGCCATCAGTTTTTGTATATATTACTTGCTCCATATATCTTATCATAGCAACTAAAATAATCATTTTAATGCAAAACATCTCATGTTAAAATCCACGGTAACAAATTGTAGGACTTTCACAGTTATAGTCTCACATACATGAGACTGGTGCCCTCCCTGATATTTTCTACATCTCTCTGCTTTGCTTATATTGTAGCCTCTTTTTCTTCCTTTATGTGTACCAGGAACTCCTGCTTTATGGCATTTGCTCTAACTGGTCACTCTACCTGGGAATTGCTTGCCTTGGATATCAGTGTAGCCAAATCACCTAAACCTCTTCATGCATTTAACCAAACTTTACCATCACAGTTAACGTTTTCCCTGTTTACCCAATTTGATATTCTCACCTACTCCTATCCTTTTTGACATGTCAATTCCTATTTACATTGCTCTATTTCTTTTATTAATTTCATGTCTAAGTCACACATTTAGGGTTATTAATATATATTCTAAGACAATATCTGCCTTCAAATTATGATTGCTTAGGAGTTTGTTCTTTATAAACAACACTCTCTAAAATGAATCCTTTAATTAATTAGCAAATTATCTCCTTCAGAAAGGTACCTTTTAGTGAATGTCATATCAATTTCTATTGTTAAACTAACATAAAATGAAGCAGCATATTAAATGTGAGTTATTATAAAATTAGTTTTACTTTTGAAAACTTGGAAAAAATCAACTTGTGGGAAATTTCAAGAGCATGTTAGCATATTTGTTTTCCTTTTTTTTTTTTTTTTCAAATTGAGTTGAAGACCCATAAAATATAAGTCTTATTTTCTACTAGGAAATTAACTATAAAATAGTAAACTTAATGTGATTATTTCTCTTATTGTCCAGTTGCCCTTAGAATTGTTTTGTGTGGATATTTAAAATTTATGTTCATATGCAAATCTACAAACATATTTAAGTCACTGTGGTATTTTGTTTAGAATTTAACTTTTGTCATCATCCATCAAAGATACAAGGAGACATGAAAGCAGAGATTACAAAACCTACTTTATCCTAAGGCATTAGCTTTCCCAATCAGAGTTTGTTTTTCAGTTCAATGGAGTGTTTTACTTTTTAATGGTTCAGTTCACTGTAGCTTCAAAGGACAAAATATATCAAAGAAGGGAGAAGTTTTGTTATTTTCCTCTGAAAAATTGATGGAAAGGGCCAAAGTTTTAGTTTCTATAATATTTAATATAATGTGTCTTATATACCTTACAGATTAATGAACTAGTAATTTGCAGTCACGATTTAAGATTTCTTCTCCACATAATTATATTTTGTGCTACAAAAATGAATAAAGAAGAAAAGCATTCTACCTGATAATAAAAAGGTCAATATATTATTTCTATAATTGGTTGAGCCTCATCTGATTTTTAAATCAGAGCAAGCAGAGAATATATAAATTAAGAAGAGAAATACTACTGTAGAGGATGAAATTGGAATATTTTTTCTTGAAATAAAATATACTGTAGGTTGTATACTGTCCACTCTCACCCCCCAAATGTTGAATTCCTAATCCCCAGTGCCTGTGAAAGTGACCTGGTTTGAAAATAGTGTCGTTGAAGATGTAGTCAGGTTAAAATGACATGATTGGTGTGTGTCCTAATCCAACACGACTGGTGCCCTTATCAGAGAAGAGAAGCCCTTGTGAAATCACAGAGACACAGGCACAGAAGAAAAGCCACCGCATTGTGATACAGACAGAAACTGTGTTCATGTAGCTTTAAATCAAAGATTAACAAGGGCGTCAAGTGCCAACAGAAGCCAAGAAAAAGGTACTAAGAAGATTCTCTGCTAAAGGCATGAGAGGAAATGTGATCCTTTCGATGTCTTGATTTCAAATTTATGGCCTCCAAATCTGAAAATGAATACCAGTATTTCTGTTATTTGAATCTCTCCAGTTTATGGTGCTTTGTCATTGCCACCATAACAACTAAATTAGAAAGAGAAAGGTTTGGGTGCACTTCCAACCAGTGATGGAGGTATTTTTGTTCCTTTGTTTCTTTTTTTTTTCTTTTCATGTTGTTGTTTTTTTCAATTATTACCAAGAATAAACTTAACACTTATTGAAAACATTATAAATACCAAACTTTTAATGTACATACCATTTAACTCTCATAATTTGGTTCGGAAGATAGAGTTTCATTTCACAGCCAAGTAAATTGGTAACTAAACCACAGAGCTAATTAATAAGTGACAGATTTAAAAATTAAACTCACATTTGTCAAACTGAAGAAGCCTAAATGGCTTGCTACAACAAATCTATTTTAAGATCTGAGTGAACATGTGAATGAAAGCTTTTTATGACATCCATTGCATCATCATAGAGGCACACAATTTTCTTCACCTCCAAGAGAATATTTCTTGACAATATTTTTTCTTAAATGCTACCCATATGGACCTCTAGAAGGTTAAAAGACAGCCTAAGGTAGTTGAACTATTATAGCACAAACACTTTTTTATTAAAATGAGTAATCTAAAATAAGAGCATAAATAAACACTAATGATATAAATTTTAGCAACTATATATAGTGCAGATTCTTTTTAAATGTGATTTATAGTGGATTTGACTGATTTATGAGAATAGCATTTATCTAGAGTCAGCAAAATAGTGAATTTTATTTTAATTATAAAGATTGCTTAAAAGCTGAATCAATTTGGCAAGTAAAAGGAACTACAGTACTATGTGAACATCATTGGTGGTTAAAATACTTGCAAAAGCTTGGGAGGAAAGTCTTAGAAGAAAGGAATGAAGCATTATAAAAAGAAAGGTAAATGATATTGTTGTTTCACCTTTTTATGATATAAAGAAAAATTGAATGCTATTTACTGAACAACCATAAAATTGCTCAGCTTCCCATATGGATGCTAATAACACTTTCTCTAAAGAGAACATAATTCTGTGTTTAGAATTGCTTATCATCTTATTTGATGCAAGAGGCTATATTCATGTGTCTCTGTTTCTTAGTAGCACATATGTCTTATTAGGCTGCCTATCTGGGGGCTTTTCAATCATCCATAAACATACTTTAAAATTTTAATATAGAGAAAAGGATCATTGACAGTAATAAAAATGAGAGGTAATTCTTCTGATTATCTAACCAAGAGTTAAATTTAAGTGTCTCTACAATTTTTATATGTTCAGAAGTTCTAAAGATCATTATGTTAAAAGAAAATGACTAATGAGCTCAGAAGTTTACAAGAAAATTTACTGGATATATTTGAATTGTTTGATATAAGTCATAAATAGTAGCATAATTTTAGAGATCCCAGACATGACAATTTCCAGAAAATTTACTATGTCCAAAAAATATATAAAGACTAATGGATTTGTAAAATAAAGACAGCACTGTGCCTTCAGCAAAATAATTTATGTGAGTATAATATAAATAATTAATGTTTGAGAAGAGCATTGTGTATCAACAGAGAGCTCACTACTGTGAAAATTCTCTACTAATAATAATGCCATTTATTTTACAAAGGCAAAAAATATTTGAAATCAGAGGAGAATAAGATAAGCATAATAAACAGGTATTTAGTATATTGTCAAGAAAGAATACAATAAAATATTACATCACTATTTAAAAAGTCATTGTTTCTAAATTAAATTTCACTTAACTTGCATATGAAATAGTTTACAAATGTCATTGCAAAATGAGGAATATTTCATAGCAAGACAATACATAAAGCAAACAGTGCTGCACACAGAGCAGAACACAGAATATTATTTAAATATAGCTTAATGTGATCAATGTTCAATTATATATTATGACAATGCATTATTTATGTATTTAGAAACAGAGAGTGTTTTTGACCAAGTTATATATGTAGTTTTTACCACCAAATACTACCTAATGGTTTTACTCAAAATACTATACATATACAAGTTTATACCTGCATTAGATATTTGAAAGTGTTTAATATGCTAAGATGGGTAGAATTGTGTCAAAGTTGCAATTGGCTTATTGTAATGTAGCTGACAACAAATATTACATAAGAGGTTGTGAATTTGAAGTATGTCCCTTAGTCAAATGAGATATGCATTCATAGAATTCTTGCTCATTAAATTTGATAATAGAAAAAGATTAAATAATGAAATGAAAATAAATTAATAGGTAACTAAAAAATTGAGTAAGAGATTCAAACAAATATGAGTGATAGTCTTCATTTGAAGAAAAAATATTTGGAATTATCTATGTGGATCTTGTTTGATAATATTTCATATAGTAAAAATAAAGAAATTATTTTGATATGTATAAAATATGCCAATATTTCTGAACTTTAAGACTGGAAATACAGAGGTTGACAACGTGGTTCTTTATAGAGCATTTGCCTACCATAAGTGAGACTCTGGATATTCAATCCATAGTACCACCAAAGAAATAAAAAATGAAAAGGGAATGGAAATTAAAATGGCCAGAAAGACATGTAAATTCTAATTATAAAAATAGATAAGTAGTGTCAATACAGAATTAATAGCTACATTTTTCCAATATATTGTATTTATTATCCCATAGCTAGGGAATATTGTCCAATTTTGAGCATCAATTTTAAAGGAAGGAGTATCAAGAAAGAGTGCATTCAGGAAGAAAATAAGCAGGATTTTGAGGTGTAAATGCAATAACACAGAACTATGGTGCATAACATGGAATGCATTTTCAAATGTGTAAAGATATTGAGAGCAACCTAATGTGTTGTTTGGCAATGTTTCCTAGTTGAGGTCTGAGAGTAACTGGAAGATTTTTACTTATAATTAAGCAATGTTTTGAACTGGTCAAATAAAATGATTTGGCCACAATATTCATAGTGGTCCTTTATGCAGGATTTTCATGTTGTTCTTTGAGTTATTTTCTTATCAGAACTACCCTTAATTTCTTCCCAAACAAGTAGCATAATGGGGTAAACTTTTTCTTTTTAACTTTACAACTGTAGATACAATTTGAGTCTGAAGTGGACACTGAATATAATTACTGAAGGTGTTTGCTTACACAGCCCACCACAGTTCAATGGTCTGTGTGTTTCAACAGAAAAAAACAATTCATTTGCCAGTATAATATTTTTCTTTTGTATGACCATATCATGAATTCTTCTGTCATGGCAGAAACTGAATGCTTTAATTTGCTACTTTTGGTGCTCATATTTCCAAATGTATTGAGAAATCACCAGCAGGAGGAAAGAATGCAGTCAGAAACAAAGATTATAAACAAGACACAGAGAGAAATGAGCACCCTGACCCCAATACTTATTTGAGGTTCAGTTCTTGTCCTGCTCATCATGGTTTCTGATTCCCCTGGCTACATCTCTTTACGTTCCTGCAGTGTGACAGTCTCTGTTAGTAAACTGTTTTGAGATTATTTTCTGTATTTTTTTTCCAAAGGTATTTAAAATATGTGCCTATTAAATTAGAACTAGAGTAATATTTCTCAGCCACCCATACTGAAAATGAAAGGGTACTTTGAGAGAAAATTGTACCTCCAAGGATATTATAATGTAACAAAACTTTCATTCTGTCAATTCCATCCAGGTGGCTCAAAATATAAACCTGCACTCTTAATTTTCAGTGTGGCTGCAATTTTGTGTCTAATTTTATTTCCTTAATGGCAAATAATGCTACACATAATTTTAGGTACATTTTATATTTTTTAAATTACTGTTTTCAAGTTGTTTTTAGACTAGAACAGTGACAATTTGCAATTATAAAACAATTTGTTTCTTAATTTGTAGACTCTTAAATGTTGTATTTTTATATTCTTAGCTTTGGTAAATTAGATCCAACTTCAGTATTTAAATGTATGAGCTTTACAAACACACACATATGTATATACATATAATTTTAGGAGGTATCTAATCTAATGTATTCTTGTACCTAACATAGGTGAGTAGTGATAAGCATAAAAGTAATAGCTAATCTTAGCCTTTTGCAGTCTCTGTTTCCAAAGATCTCTAAACCAATGACATGTACATGTAGACACTTTGGTAACCAAGCTAAAGAGCTGATACCCAATGACATGGTCACCCATACCCTGTATTTTACAAAGGTAGAGTCTCAACAAGGAGGAGCTGCTGGATCATAGACCCGTACTGTGAGCAAAAACTCTTGATGAACCCAACCTAATTCAATCCTAAGGTTGGGAGCCATCTCATCACAAAGTGATGAAAAGTTCATTTCTGTTTTGCTAAGATGTCTGTTTGGCCTGGCAATACTCTGAGGGTTAATCTCCTTTGGAATTCCTCCCTGTGCTCTAAACTCACCCATGCCTAGCTCTCCTTGACCAGATAACAACCCTCCTAAAGCCTTAGCAGCCCCTCATAAATTTGGATGTTAGAATCTCAATTTACTCCCTACCTTGAAATGTTAAGCCATGTAGATCATTAACATGCTATCTTCCTTTCTATTATGCTTGCTGTAAAAACCTGCTAGCTTTAAGTTCCCAAGACACCCCTCCCCAACCTTTGTAGCTTTTTGTGCTATAAAACATTTATCCTGGAGAGCTGGGGGTGCTGATCTCAGGCCCTGCAATTTTGGGTGAGAGAGTCACTGGCCAGCTCTCTCTTGTGTACACACTATAAGCTTGATTTAATTTGGTTTAAAATTGGTGTCCAGTCTTTTATTTGTGTCCTGTTTAAACACTCTCTCATCTACAGGTGGCAGAATAAACAGACACCCTTTTATTTGCTGACCTTTCTGCCCTTGAGAACCTATACTAAGTTTGAAATTTAGAGAAAAAAATGTAGTGACTCTTAGAGGAAGATCTCTTAGCTGCATCTAATCTAAATTTCTCAGTACAAAAATTATTTTTTCACCTAACCTATTGTTTATTTTGATTTTTTTCTGTTTTCTTAAGTTCTCAGAAAAATATTATCAGAAGGTTTATGTAAAAACAATTTAAAACATTATTAAAAACATGGTGGAGAAGTTTATATCATGTCCTTCATCATCCAGGTAATTAATTTGTTTTATCTTTCAAGCCCTCTTATCTCTTCAAGAAGAAGAAATTTTAAATAGAATTGAAGATATAAACACAACCTCTAGCCTCAAGGTATTGACCTTCTGTCCTGGATATCTTGATGTAGACTAGGTGGGTTTTTGTTTGTTTGTTTGTTTGTTTCAAATCTTCTCCTTAAAATAGGTGACATTGGATGAACTTGACAATTTTGGGCTTAATCCATGCCAAAATTTGGGGAAACTTTCCAGGAAGGTGAAATATTCTGATTGATCCTGTCATATTTGCATGAATCAAGCAGAATTACCCCCTAACAAATACTGCACTTCAAATAATGATATCATTTAAGGAAATAATTTATTTTTCTATTGAGATGCCAACTCCTCTGAAGATTCTCTCAGAAACTATGCAACATCATCTCAAATGCTCCCCTTATCCCAACAAATTCTCCTTCCTAGCTATGCACCCAAATGTCATATAATTGTTATTGCTCTCTTCCTTTTACCTATAAATTCATTGGGGCAGAGACTGGTTCAATTCAAGTCACCTCTGTATCTTTAGTGACTAGAACAAAGTCTGCCTATAGAAGGCACTAAATAAATACTGTTAGATAAATGAACGTTCATATGCCTTTATTCACCAAAAAAGAAAAAAAAAAGCTCTAAAATCTAAAACTGAATGCAACTTCAGATGACTTGACAAAGGTAGAAATCCACTCAACTAGAAAGAGAAAGGATAATTTTGAAAAAAAATACAGAGAAAGTGTCTATTGTCTTATAAAAATACATCTCTCAATATTTTATTCATCATTTCATGAAATGTAATTCTTCTATGACAAAGTATCACAATGCGGTTTTAAAAATACAAAATTATTTTCTCATAGCTTCCAAGGTTGAAAGTCCAAGATCCCATTTTGTATACATTTGTTTTTTCTTAGACCCTCTCTCCTTGACTCACCAATGCTGCCTTCTTGTGTATCCTTCCATGATCTTTTTCCCATGTGCACACACCTAATGTCTCTCCCTCTTTCAATAAAGACACCATTCCCATTGGATTAGGGCCCCTCCTTTATAACTTCTTTTACCCTTAATTACCTGTTTAAATTAAATACAATCACACTGGTGATTAGGACTTATACATATAAATTATGAAGAGGGGCAGAATTCAGGCCATAGCAATCAATTATTTACAACCATATAGCACAATAAAATATATTATATCATAAAATAAAACACTTATAAATAATAAATCAGAATTAAATTTTAAATTACATCAAAGGTGTTAAGGGAAATAGGGAAAACCTTCTTAAATGATCTTTCTCTGTGAATATGCAGTAACATTAAGATACTTTTTAATAGAGCATTTGTCAGTGAAAATGAATTAGGCTTAACATTATAGGCTGTCACAATAGACCATTCAATATTGGAGCTCTTTTACCAAATTTTTCTATGCTAATTTTCTAGGTACTTTCTGCTTTCCTAGAATTTTATACTTTTTATTCTTATCCATAAATTTTTTGAATAGTAATATTAAGCTGATTAAATTTTTCCTTAGTTATTTGTATATGATGAAATATCCTAAGAAATATCTCTTATTTTGAGTGTTTGCATTTTCAATATATTTATCAATAGTTATTTTATTTGTATTATAACATTTAAATTTGCAACTGTATTTTACATCATATTATTGTTTAATAAGTTATCTTTTACATTTTTTTATTGATTTCCTAGTCTTCCTTAGGTCATAGTTGTTTGTATTTTACTTTACTAAATACTTAAATTTATGAATATATCTTTTCTTTTTAATTTTAATTTTTTAAAATTTTTTACACCTTTATTTTACTTATTTATATGTGAAGCTGAGGATCAAACCCAGGGCCTCACACATGTTAGGCGAGTACTCTACAGCTGAGCCACAACCTGAGCCCATTCTTTTTAATTTTTAAATTAACACATACTTAGTTCTATTATTCTTATTCTGTGCCGTTATGTCCCACTAAGACTAATGTCATTTTTTCACTAGTCTTTTGTCTGTGTGTATGATATGAATTTATTCTAGATATTCTTATATGTTTTTGGTGTATAAAGTTGTCAAACTACATAAGAAATGCACAGTGATTCTACAAAAATAATGAATTTATTCAAGAATCAACATTGTAATAGAGAAAGGCATGGCATAATTTGTGTGCATTCAGGGAGGCAAAGTGAGACAGGAGTTCTCAGAGATAATAAATTATTTTGAAATTAGTATCCTAGGATACAGGATCAATAATAAAAATTATGTCAATCCAAGTTAGAACAGGCAATTGCAGAGCAGATGTGCTTGCAGAACCATGTTTGGTGTAAGGTTGCAAGACAGTGCTTCTGGCAGTCTATTGTGATAGTTCTTTTTGTTAGAAATCTTTGCATGAAGACCCCTCCTTCATGATCTTTCATGTTTATCTATTTATTTATTTTGTTTAGGATCTAAAGTAAATGATTCATTTTGATTCTGACATTTACAAATAATTAATGTGGTTTAAATGTATCATGCAATATTTATTTTTAGTTTCTTTTTTTTTTTTTTTTTTTGGTTGGGGGGTGCCAGAGATTGAATTCAGGGGCACTGGATCACTAAGCCACATCCCCAGACTATTTTTATATTTCTTTTAGAGACAGGCTCTCACTTTGTTGCTTAATGCCTCACTTTTGCTGAGGTTGGTTTGAACTGGAGATCCTCCTGTCTCTGCCTCCAGAGACACTAGGATTGCAGGTGTGTGCCACTGCACCTGGCCCATTTTTTAAAAATATAGTTATATTATTGACATTTTATTTTAGTGTGATATACTTACACAGTTTTATCTATGCTATTTCTATAATTTTGAAATTAATTAAAATCGTGCCTAAAAGGACCTGCATTTATTTTCTAGGAGCACTTGCAATTAACATTGAGTTTATCTTTAGGTATATTTAATTTAATCCTTTTGGGGAGGGGGGGCGGCCAGTGTCTCCCTAAGTTGCTAAGGGCTTTCCTCATTGTTGAAACTGGCCTCAAAGTAGTGATCCTCTTGCCTCAGCCTCTGGAGTTGCTGGTATTATAGGTATGAGCCACCATGCCCAGCTAGTCTCTCCTTTTGTTAGAATTTCTTTAGTCTTTCTCTTCATTAGAATTTCTTTTTGCTAGAGACAATAAGCTGCTATGAGTGAACAGTTCAATTACCATTTAAATTACAGAATTGTTCACATATATTCTTTCCTCTGCCATCTGCCTTTCTCATCCTCTTTGTCTTTTTCTTTCCATAAATATCCTAGGAACGTATATTCAAAAATTATTGATTAAATACACTCTCCCAACATGAAGAAAGAAAGAGAGAAAAACAGAATTATGCAGGAGTTCAGTTCCTAGCAAAATAGCAAATTAAGCTTGATGTGATTTTTACATATGAATATCTCTAAGTGGGATAGTTGCTCTAGATGCTAGTTAAGTTACTGTTGTAGAACTTTCTCTTAGATCTACTTAATGGTTTCTCATACTGAACATATAAAAAAGAAACTAAGAAATGTGGTTTCTCCTAATCCTTGGCACAAGGTAAAGAGAAATAATTTTTTATTCATGGATGGAAGACAAGAAGGACAAAGGTAAAGAAGGAGAGTAGCAGTACTTACTTCCACATTTACACATGCTTTAATGATAGTGACTATCATTTAGTGGGCTTATATAAGTTATTGTGCTGATGAACTCAAACCTAAGAAGCTGTTTTCAGTTTTAAAGTGTTCAAGTTTTGATTTCCATTCAATATTTTACATATACACTGAATTTTGCTACAATTAACATATTTTGTAGAACTCAATAACTGACCTTTTTTTTCCTTTTATAATTGCTCTAAACATTAAAGAAATAAATTTATGAAGAAACAGTATTTTTTTTTTCTTTTTCTGAATGAAGGGCAACTTTTCACAATAACTATTGAGATTTGAGTGTCATCCTCACAGGGTTTGTGATAAAAATGAGTCTATTTACAAGAAATAAATTTTATGTAGTAAATACTGATTTGCAAAACACATACAATAAATGATTGAAAATTAATGTTTTTACTTTATTTAACTATGACATAATGCTGAACATATTGTTAATACATGCTTGTAAAATAAAAATAAGAATCTACCTAATTTAAAAATAAATATACAATTCATCAATTACTACATACATTTTAAATTTAGGGAAATGTAGCTATATTACTTAAAATTTTGCTATTAAAGTGAAAATATAGAATCCATAAACTTCTTTGTACTTCATTGATTTTAAAATGAAATAATAAAAATGCAAAGTTATAAATATATTATCTATTTAGGAAATAGAAACCTCACACACTTCTTACCACAATGTCTGCTCTCTTACCACAAAGAAGTTTGTTGACACTACCTGACATCAGTAAATAGTTAATATGTACTGATTACCCATCCAAGAAAACAATGTCAATTATTACTACTAACAAAATGAACTTAATTAAAATTATTTGCATGAAATTTGGGGGAGGAAAAGTTCAGTTTATTTTATTAATTTCATTATAAAGTGCTTTCAAAAAAAAGAATTGCCAAGTTCCATGATATAATTTTAAAACTGAGAATAGCTGAGAATTTTCTGTTACTAGAATTTGTCACTATTGAGACCAGGGTTGACCTAAATATAAGTGTGAATTAATACCCTTCTAATACCTTGAATTATAACTTCTTGTTATGAATGGATTGTCACATCAGCACAAAATAAGAGAAACTTTGGGTTTGAAAGTATGGAGTTGTGTAAAAATTCTATATATAACAGAGAAAACTTCAGTATCCTTTATCTCATATTCTATAAGAGCATCATTGTGATTTTAGGCTGTCCAACAGTTATTGTGAGTTTTTCAAGAAATAAGATATAATAGGAATAGCATTATTTTAACATTTCAAGCATTAGTTTTATGCTTCCTGTTTGTCTATGAAATAGCTGAGGTAACATTCATTTGTCTACTTAACAAAATGAAACTAAAAATATTGCTTCTTTGAAAAATATATGACAATTATAGGAAGAAATATAAAATGGAAGAATTGCCATTCTAAAAATTACTTATTATTGCTACCTTTTTTTGAATATTGCATTATATAATGGGATGTATCTGCCTTTTATAAGTGAATAATTTACCATTGTTTGCTGGAAGGTCATAATATTTAAAAGTCACCTTTGTAACCTTTTGGTTTATACCTCAGATAGGAATGTCAATTTTTTAACTTGGACATATTCCTTATGCTGTAGACTTCAGTTTCTTTATATAGAACAAATGCATTGGTTATAGCTGTTTTATAGAATTGTAGTGATTTTGCATGAGTAATTAATACAAAAATTAAAGAAGAAATGGCTTCAAGTTATTTCTGGGCTGTAAGTTTTATTACATTAAGCTATTAATTTTGCTGAAATCTAGTTCTATGTTTTTGTGGAGTTCTTAGACTCATATAAAAAGTCAAGTCAGCTTTATTTTTTATTTGCAATCTGGTTGTATTTTGTTTCTATTCTTGTGTGTTTGCTCTGACTAGCACCTTCATTCCCATTGTGAATACAAGTGGTAAGAGCACATCTCCTTACATTACTTATTTACATCCCCATTAACCATGATGTTAGCTGTAGGCATTTCATAAATGTGCTTTATCAGGTTGAGGAACTTCTCTCCTATTTTGTGCTTATTGAGTATTTTTATTATGAAAAGTATGAGATTTTTTTCCAAATGGCTTCTCTTACTCTATTTAATAGAGTATGTGGTGGTTTTTTTCCTTTGTTCAATTAATATGGTATATTAAATTAACTTATTTATGTGCAACCTATCTTTCCTTCATAGCGAGGTAAATCTCACACAATCATGGGACATAATCCTTTTGAAATACTGTTAGAATTTATTTTCTAGAGGATATTTTTAGTGTCTTAAAGTGTAAAATTAGGTCATTGATTTGAGGTCTTTCTTAGTTTTTAAATATAGTTCTCTATGGCTATACAGATCTCTCTGTGTTTTGCCTTAAATGTACTGCATAAGGCTTGGCTTTTGTCTGTCTTCCTTCCTTCCTTTCTTTCTTTTCTCATGTTCCCAAACGTATTCACCGATTTTTCTTGTGGTTTCTCTTTGGTCCATTAGTTATTTAGCATGTTGTTATTTAATTTACACATATGTGTGACTTAAACTTTCTGTTGCAGATTTCTAATATAATTCTTTCATAGGAAACAAACATACTTAGTATGATTTAAAACCTTTTAAATTTGGAGACATTGTTTAAACAAAGAGAAAAAGAAATTGATGAAAAATTAACCCATGACAATGCTATTTAAATTGGTATATTATATAACAGAACATGCAGTCATAGCTCATGTGTTATTTGTTCTTAGATATTTATTGAATATTCTCTTGTTTTATACCCAACACTTTATACTATCTTGCCGCAATCTGTGTGCTGAACCCTAGAAACTCGAGAGAAGTGATGGGTTGTTAAGAAAGACATGCAGACACTTATAGAGATAAAGCTGAGACCAGGTCGAAACCTACTTCTGATGGAGGAACAGTGATCCAGAGCTAACTCATCACTTTATTCTAGATTTCTACTTTTCCTCCATTTCAATGCCTGTAATATTCCACTTCTCCATCTTCACCCGAATATCACAGTCTTATCCTTCTTGGTATGGTTTTCTTATCACTTATCACTTAAAACTTGCCTTACATCAGATATCTTTGTCTGGTGTCAGTTTCTTCATAAATTCTAAGTGAATCTGCACCTAGCACCCTTGATCCTTAGAACACATGGTTAGTCAAACTTAAGGTCAGATAGACTAACTTATAGAAAATATATGTGTGGCATGAGGGACATTCCCTAAGACTTTCTCAGTCAAAGAACAAAATAGAAACTGATGATTAAATCCTTAAAGCTCCAATTAAAGAATGTTTAGCCCTACACATTAAATCAAATAGTATATTAAAATTAAATGGAAAAAGTAAAAATGAAATTTATAATTGCTCCATCATGATGGGTAGTTTATTTTAGACCTTCTTATTTCAACATATGGTCTACGCTAATTAGCTGTTCTTGACATCTGGTCTTTTTAAATTTAAGACTATTTATATAGGAAGGAGTAGAAGTAAAAAAAATAATAATAAGATGATTTAGCTACCTCATCTCCTCATTCTCTACTCATAAATTCTCAATTCTAAAATGTATTCAAGGCTTGCTGCTGCAGCTGCAAAGGCTTGTGGGGCCTCTGTTGAAATGTCAGTTACCCATTTATGAATTAATACAGTATGCTTGACTTTAACCAGGTCTCTCCCTCTGTTCTTGGGAATATGTCTCTTCAAAAGACAGATGATATTGTTTGCAATGCCCTTTTCCTGCAAACTTGGCACAGGAAATATATATTTTTTTTATATATAGCTTCTTGATGTCAGAGATGGGATTAATTCATTCTGTAGTTAAACCACGAAATTTTTGAAGTATTTCAAAGATCTAGACAGTGATTAGCCACTTTAAGGGACAAGGATATATGAAAAATCAAATGTCATTGGGTCATATTTACCTAAGGATATAGAGATAATAAAAGTACCTATTAATCACACTTATTCTCTATGGGCTTCCCAGAAAATAGGAAATGGAAAATACAAACATCTACTAAATTCAAGATAAAATTTCCAAGTGAATTAGGCATGGACATAAGCTGAGATTGAGAAACCAAAAAGAAAAAAAAATCAATTTTCACTTTAAACCAAATTTAAAACCAGTGAGTAAATGGAGGAATTTGAAACAGTACCTCGTGCCAACATTTGAAGATCTGGCATTAACTAAATATCCAAAACACACTGTAGGGATTCTTTACACGATTTGGATAATCAGGGGAAGTGATAGCTAAAAATGTAACAGGTGATTAAGCAGCAAAATTCTCAGTTTTGACCCTTTAATTCTCTGTTTATGTCATTCTATTATGGCATTTTTTTCTCTAAGCATAAGTGACAAGTGCTGTATGTGTGGGCTCCAGACATAAGTTGTAGTATTCAAAACAAAAACTTCCTGAAGCATCAATAAGACAAAATTCAGGGCTGGAGTTTAGCTCAGTGATGGAGCATCTGCGTGATGCCTAGGATTAGCTTCACAGCACCACAAAAATGGTTTCTTTGGAGGATATTTTATGTTTTTATCTTGGTATCAGAGCTGGTTCCAGGGGTATGTCATTTGTGTGGTCACACAAAACCTGTGATCAGAAAGAATCCATGCATTGTTTAATGGTATTTTTTCCACTGTCAATGTTTTTAATGACTTTTAAACAAAGGTCTTTGCATTTTCAATCATACCAAGTCCTATAATTTTTGTAGATTCTCCTATTTGACAAAGGAGGGTTCCAAAATAACAAGTGAAATTTCCGGTGAAGATGGATGAACTATGGAAAATTACTAGTATAAGTATAATAAATAATTTTTTCTTTAAATGTGGAATTTTTTTCAAGAACAAGTCTATCCATTCCATTGAAAATGATAAAAAGCATTCAAAATTTTGCTTAATGTTGCCAATAAAATCATATCCCAAAACAAGAATGATTCATTTATGTTTAGTCTGTCAGCTTTATTATATTTAATTGCTTAATATCCAACCCTGTATTTTTCCATTTTTTTCAGTGGCACTTAGCTCAGAGCTTTAGTTTCTATTCTTTCATTGTCCATGAAGGCTTAAATGTCTATATAGAGAGACAAATCATCACCTTGACTTCTTAAGGTGAACTCTCTACATATACTGATATTATTTTCCATATTATCATTGTCATCAACTTTAAACATAACTTTTCATTCCCTGGCATATATTTATTCTCAATAAATAATTTTGAAGCTCAATTTTGTATTTGAAGTGACTTTTGTTCCATTCTCCTTGCTCAGTTACCTTCTATACATTTTATAATTACTAATGGAGGCATCAAAACATATCCACGATTACAGGAAATGCTAATTAAAATATAAATTAAAATAAAGACATTAAGAGTGAATTTAAAAATCTCAAATCTAATATACATATATGCTAAATAGTCTTAATAGGTTAAAAACTATAAATATAAAATTATAAAAAGTATAAATATATTTTTATATTAATCAAAAGGAAAGGAAAAAAGAGATATAAACACACATATATATTTAAGTACACATATATTTTTAATATAAAAGTTTAGGCAACCAAAAGAAAAACAGACCAAAAAGAGGAATTTCAGGTATTAAGTGAATATATACATAGTAAAATGTAAAGAGCCGAATATTTAAATTATATTTTTAAAAGGTGAATATTAAAGTAATTAGTATTGTTTCAAGTTGTTTGGGAGTTGAAAACAGTGGCTGTATCCAAGTAAAACTGGTTAGATTAATAAAGTTAGATGTCTGTTAAAAAGAAAAATTTGAAAAAGTGAAAAATATTTCCTATTAAAAATGATTTAGGAATTAAAGTTTCATTGTATATTTGAAAAAGTAACCATTTCATTTTATTTAAAGAATTTCAAGTTCTAGCTATGGGAAACGTTTTTTTTTTTTTTTTTTTTTTTTTTTTTTGCACAAATTCTTAATAAAGTAAAAGAGAAAACTAATAAATATTGAAAATTAATAAATATAATTTGCTACTCAAGATGAGTGATTTTTGTTTTTATCTATGACATAAAATATGAAAAAAATACATGAATACCAAATATTAGAAAGTAACACTTGCCATAGTACAATTAATGGAAAAAATAATTAAATTGAAATGACTCCAAGAATATCTAATGAAAGGCCTTTATTAACACAGAGGAATACAAATTTCATTTTGTATTTCTCTGTGTTGATATAGGGATTTTGACAATATGGTTAAATAAAAGACACATATTGAAAAGTCACATTTTCTTCTATTGTGATAATGATACCAGCCACTATCAAAGAATCAGGATCAGGTCCTCATTCCCCTGTGGTTGAAGATTAAACACCTGAGAAATACCAAGGCAAGAGTAAAAAGTAAAGTTTATTTAAAAAACAAAATAGTGTAAGAGAGAGAGAGAGAGAGAGAGAGAGAGAGACAGAGAGAGAGACAGAGACAGAGACAGAGACAGAGACTCCTTTGGAGAAGAGGGGGTCCAGAGGTGGTGCCCAAGTGAATGGTGATGTCTTGCGCCTTTATAGATTTTAGATTTCCTTTCTTTTCATACCTACAGGAGCAAAAGGCAATCAAAAGGCAGGAAGAGTGCTGTCCAGGGATTGATTGCTTGTGTTGGAAAGTGCAATCCCTCCCCTGGAGGCTGTTAGCAACATGGTGAAGGGAAGTAATCTCTGCCCATTTCCTTTCTTTGATAATCAGCTACCTGTTCTTTGCCCTGTGTCAATAATATGCATCTAAATAAAAGGGAGACTGGGTCTGTAGAGGGCTTGCCTAGCACGTGGGAGGCCCTGGATTGATCTCTAGTACTACCCAATTCAAAAAAATAAATGAATTAATAAAAATAAATTGAAAAATACATGTAATAGAAGCATTACATTTTTGCTGATCAGAAGATATAAACTTGGAAATCCTTAAGTAAAAAAAAATAAAATTTATTGAAGTACATTACAAAATCAATTGTATTAAATGTATAAAATGCTAATATAGGATAATTTAATACCAAAGAAACATTACTTGTTCCAAGTTTACTTTTTTTCCCCTCATTTACTTCTAAAATTAACATTTCGTCAGTACAGGCCAGTATATCCTCACTGTGAGGGATATAAATATGAACTCAAAGATTCTTATAATATACTTATTGGATAAAGAAAATATAAATAGTGTACTAAGTCAGTTAATTGATATATAGTTAGCAGAGCATTCCCTGAAGGAATTGTAACTGACCAGGTAGTACAATAACAGTTCTTAATTTTTGTTTTCAGGATTTAAAACTCTCTTAAAATTATTCAGGACTACAGAGTGCTCTTGTTTATGTCAGGTATTTCTATAAATAAATGCAACATTGAAGATTAAAGGAGAAATATAAAAAATTATTTAACTCATGCTGATATTTATTAATATAAACATTATATTATTTTTTAGTAAAAGATATATTTTCTACAATAAATATTTAGTATGAAAATAGTAACATTGTTATGCATTATGATCAATATATGTCTTTAAAATATATAGAAAACAACTAGATTTTCTTATCCCTTTCTTGATGAAATACATTGCTACATGCTGTTTGTTACAAGTATATGAAAAAATAAAAACAAAATGAAACCTGGTCTCATATGGGTGTGATATTGTAATTGCTTTTAAAGGTAATTGTAAATATTTCATTTTAATTTATTACCAGATTTTAACTAGTTGCAGTTTAAAAGTTTTTTTTTTTTTTTACAATATTGAACTAAAATCCATAGATGAGAATATTTTTGTTCTGTTTCTTTTTAAAGTCTACTGATGTGGCTTGCATATTCAATATATATATTTTATTAATGGATGATTTTACAGTATCATGCATTGGCATTTGAATAATCTTGGTGCAATGATTCTGCAGATCTTCCAGAAACTGATATACTGCATTCAACAACATCAAGGTCATATGCATTATTAACATCATGACCAATGTCATCAGACAATTCTTTAAATGTTGAGAACATATCAAATTTAAAGTGGCCGATGCTAGTTTTCTACAGTACTTAAAAGCTTAAATTTTATTACTGGAAATAAATCTTTCATTTTCTTTGAAATGAGAGTCTCACTTCATTCATTTTCAAGAGAAGGTATGCCAAATACCCAATTCTTAATAACCACAGTTTGTCTGTTAAATATTGTTTCAAAAGTGCTTTTTTTAATAACTATATTACATCGGCATGAAGCAAAAATTCATGTCATTGCTAATCGCATTACAGAGACTACTAAAAAACACTGAGATGCAAGAAAATTAACTATTTCACCAAAATAACATTAAAATGTTAAACTATTAACATTAAATTAATGATTTCTCTAATTTTCCATTTAAGTGGGCCTTTTTTCCCCCATGAGTATGCAGTATTGAAGAATACATCTACTAGGTCAACTGTTGCCATTATCAAATGTAAGCTGAGGAAACTTTTGTCCCATTTTTTCACATCATTAAGACATTTGTCATCATTGAAATAAAAGCATATAACATAATGACATGTTAATATTTTTATGAAATAGTTTTGGGAAGAGAGATCTCTGTTGATCTAAATAAATATCTGAGGACGATAGTCATTTTTACCCCTTCTTTCAGCCCCAGAATCTGTTGTTTATTCCCAGGTCAGCAATATCTTAAAACAGTTATAAACTGCTCTGTCTGGGTCGTGACTATAAGAAGGAGAAAGGAGGAAGCTGCTAAGAAGAGTTGCAATTCTTCACAGAAAATACATCAGGAAAGCTTCAACTATGAGCAGAGAAAATGATCTGTCCCTTCATGTTCTGTAGGCTCTATTCAAAAACATCATCTCGAACACAATGGAAAATAATGTTAGTAAGCATCTACAGTCACAGTAGCATGGAGAGCACCAAGAAGTGCACAGGTGTGAAAGTGGATGCTAATCAAGATGCTGTACTTTTCATTTGGATCTGACAATAGACATTCGACAGCAAATCTAAGGAAATTTGCCTTTACTGTTATGGTTTGATCTCTGATATAATCTTTGGTCTCTTTAGATTTTCTAAAGAACAATGTCCAATTTTGTCATTATCATCAATCTGCTATCTAAAAACGAGGGCAATAACATAGTCAATCTATCACAGTACCACATAGTATCATATGATACTATTATCACATAGTATCATACTATTATCACATAATGTCAACTCTAAAGGCTTAATTTACTTGATCAAAAATACTTTGACTCAAAGAACATAATTTGGGGAACAGTTTTATTATTGTTTTATTACTAAGTTTTTTTTTTGTATTTTAGGAAAGAAGTAATTTTCATTTTGGCATATTTCACAGAGTATAATCTTGTAACTTCTATTTTATAAGGAAAAAAGTTCATATCCATGTATGTTCAAATTGTTCCAATAGTTTGGAACTTTAAGTTCCAAATTGGCTGCTCTTTTTTCCCTTTCTAATCCATAAGAAACATTTATTAGTGATTAATAGCATATACCTTATTTTAGTAATTATTTATATTTAGTAATATATTAGGACAATATATCTTTCTCTTATCTCTGTTTTCTTGAAAACAGTATTTTTAGTTTGATTTTTAAATTAGTCTGTATTTTATGAGAAGTTAATTTTAAAAGGTTTAAGCTGATTAAATATAATTTTTACTCTTTTATCATGTAATTATCATATATTTTCCATTTATCCACATCCGCAAGAAAAACAACTAGGATAGTATTCTAGAAGTATAAACTTCCTGTTGCAATTTAATTTACACATTATTGCCATGTTTTAAGAGAAAACAGCAGGCTTCACCATAGCAATCCCTTTTCATAGCTACTAAAAATTTCAAATACCTTTAATTTTTTCACAACTCTCCACAGGGATTCTAACACTCATTTTGTTCACATCCCTTTAAGATTTGAGATCCACTCTCACTTCACCTGAGGCATCAGCAAATGATGCCATGTTCAGATATTTTAAGTTTTTTTTAGCTCTTTGAAATTTCCTCCCCCATAAAGTATCTTTCCTTTATGAAAATAAACCTTTCAATGAGGGAAGAATAAAAGGCCACTTTATACGATGATTACCATAAATTCAAATTCATTCTTAACACTGTAATACAAGGTTTTTAATCTGCATGTGTTTCAACCCATATATGCCTTGTTCTAAACAGAAACTAGCTTCCTGTAATTAATTTGTGTTTCTATAATCAGTCTTTCATGTTGGTACTTATATAGTAATGAATTAGTGAATATGTTGTATTTTATCTTTTGTTTTAAATTTTGTAAATATGCTGTAATATACATTGATGAATTGTCCTGGAACACTTCCTCTACTTCTCATTTATTTTATTCAATGTTTTTTAGACCTGTCAACATTGCTCTGAGAAAAAATAATCTGTTTATTTTGAGTACTTTAGTATTACTTTGTGGAGATATGCCATATTTCACAAGCATGTATGTTAATACCAGACTTTGCCCTTATATATGATATAAACATTAATATTATCACACATGTCCTTTAGTTTTGACCCTGATAGAGTTTTACAGAGTATATTCCCAGAATTTGAGATCCATTAAATAGTGAAAAATTCTTCTCTAAAGTGGCTAAATCATTTCATAGTTTTCATATTTGAACTTTCAAAATTGTTAATTCTCATCAATCTATGTATTTTATAGGCTTATTTTATTTTTATTTTTATTTTATTTTTTATTTATTGGTTGTTCAAAACATTATAAAGCTCTTGACATATCATATTTCATACATTAGATTCAAGATGGTTATGAACTCCCAATTTTACCCCAAATACAGATTGCAGAATAACATAGGTTACACATCCACATTTTTACATAATGCCCTATTAGTGATTGTTGTATTCTGCTACCTTTCCTATCCTCTACTATCCCCCCTCCCCTCCCCTCCCATCTTCTCTCCCTACCCTATCTACTATAATTCATTTCTCTCCTTGTTAATTTTCCCATTCCCCTCACAACCTCTTATATGTAATTTTGTATAACAATGAGGGTCTCCCTCCATTACCATGCAATTTCCTTTTCTTCTCCCTTTCCCTCCCACCTCATGTATCTGTTTAGTGTTAATCTTTTTTTCCTCCTCTTCCTCCCTGCTCTGTTCTTAGTTGTTCTCATTATATCAAAGAAGACATTTGGTATTTGTTTTTTAGGGATTGGCTAGCTTCACTAAGCATAATCTGCTCTAGTGCCATCCATTTCCCTGCAAATTCCATGATTTTGTCATTTTTTAGTGCTGCGTAATACTCCATGGTGTATAAATGCCACATTTTTTTATCCATTCATCTATTGAAGGGCAACTAGGTTGGTTCCACAGTCTAGCAATTGTGAATTGTGCTGCTATGAACATCAATGTAGCAGTATCCCTGTAGTACGCTCTTTTAAGGTCTTCAGGGAATAGTCCGAGAAGGGCAATAGCTGAGTCAAATGGTGGTTCCATTCCCAGCTTTCCCAGGAATCTCCATACTGCTTTCCAGATTGGCCGTACCAGTTTGCAGTCCCACCAGCAATGTACAAGAATACCCTTTTCCCCACATCCTCCATTCACAATATCCTCAAAAAAATAAAATACTTGGGAATCAACCTAACAAAAGAGGTGAAAGATTTATACAATGAAAACTACAAAACCCTAAAAAGAGAAGTAGAAGAAGATCTTATTTTATTTTTAATGTGTGTGGTATCATTGATTTAATTTATTTTTTCTGAATAATAAGAATATTTTCATATGAATAGCCTCTTTAATATACTTCAAATTCTACTTCTGATTTTCCCATATTAAAAAAAGAAAAGAAAAGAAAAAGCCTGGCTAAAAATGTAAGTTTGAGTTTTCAATTTTCTGAAACCCATTTATGAAATTATGAAGTCAATCTCTCTGTCATTTCCTCAACATTGAAATTCTTCCATTATCTCAGTCAACTATATACTAAGCAGTTTTTAGAAAATTCTACATTCTGTTGCATTTAATACTTACTGTTCTCATGTTTAAAAAAAATCTCAAAACTCTCTTGTAATATTCTTATTATTGTAAAGTCATTAGTTTCAAAAATTTACCTGGTTCTTTAGTCTTTCATATCCTTTTTTATGTATAGAACCCAAACTACTTCTGCAGCTTACTATGGACTTTTCTCTCTTTGTTTTTATCTGGTGATGGTTCTGCTTCATTTTGTTTTCTTGGTTATGGAAATATTTTTATTTATTTTTTTATTTTTTGTTGTTGTTTTATCACTTTTGCTTATAATATATTCTTAATAGCTATCTTTTAGATTTATAATAGCAAAATTACAATTTTACTTATACCTTCCTATCATTTTTTATATATTTTTTTTATAATTCATATATTGCCTCTAATGGGTTTTTTTCCCCCTGCATCTCAGTATACTTCATCTCTAAATTTTTTTCCATTTTTATATATCTGCTTCCTCATGTTTTAATAGGATATTTACTTAAATGTTTTACTGAGAATAGAAAGTTGCAGATTGTTATAGCTAAATGGAGTAAGTCATAGAAACCAGAGGCCAGTTTTCAAATCACCAGGACCTGTACAAAAGGGTTGGATATGTATAAAGTTGAACAAAACAAAAAGAGTGTCAAAGTACAGAATTTCTAGCAGCAGGAATAATGGCAATTGTGCCCTAAGAAATCATTTGTAAGATGTGACTTTGAGTATCATTCCTGGATAAGTATCTTGTAAGACTGATTCTTCGTCTTTTTCAAAAACTCTGTAAACTACTAGATAAAATTAATTTTATCTACATAAAATTAAAATAAGCAAATAAAAAACAAAAATAAGTGGAAGACATTGAAAACAAATTTCAGAACATTATATTCTGCCAATAAAAAAGATAAAGACTTAAAAGAAAATGGGATGCTTAAAGAATAACTTTGAGGCCCCTATTAATGTGATAATTACTTCACAATTAAGAAGTAATTTTTAAGGATAACAAAAAAATGGTCTATGAAGATCTACATTGTAAAAACTTAAAGACAGTGTGGAAAGGTGTTATACCAATTAGAGCATGTGTGAAAATAATTTAGATTACATACAAAAAAAAAACCCTTTAGAAACAATATATCATTATTATTTTTCAACAGATTTGATCACAAATTTTTCAGTAATAATTTCTCCTCCATATTTTCTCACAGCTTCTATTCCCTGTGCTTACTGGCTGCAAGACTTTGGATAATAATCTAGCCGGCTTCTCTAGAACCTTCAGTTTTAGGATAATGCTTACGATTATTAATTCGTATGAGACTAAGTGAAACTTCTAAAAAGAAGAAAAATAGGATTTTTGTTTCTATGGAGTGAAGCCCAGGATTTAACTCTTGAAATAAATTTCTAGAAGAAATTATTGCTGCTCTGGGTTCAGGACCATGCTTAGAATACAAGGCTTTCGATTACTCCTACCCTAGAGTACATCATGACTGGTCAATGTTTGTCAGAGATAACTTTTTATTCACTACCTTCAACAGGAATCAGAAATTTTGTTCATTTATTTTATCCCTGTATACTTATTCCTAAATAGGTTATTTTTCACAAATACTTGTTTTCCTTTCATAATTACAATGTTTTCCTGAATTCTATTGAAAATATGACTATAAAATTATAAAGCAAATTATTTTTGTGAATATTGAATTAATGTCATAGAGAATCATCTATGATTTTGACTTTAAATATAAACTTAAATATCTCTTATTCCAAACTCTTGGGATCAAACGTGTTTTGAATTTCAGAGCTTTGCACATTTTAGAATATTTCCATATACATAATGAGATATTTTGGAGAAACACAAAATCTAAACACAAAGTTCTAAATACAAAGTTCATTAATGTTTCATGCATACCTTGTAACCATAGTTTGAAGAACATTTATAGAATTTGGGGATCTTGTGTTTTAACTATGATCCATCATATAAGGTCACATGTGGAATTTGCACTTATGGCATCATGTAGTTTTTCAAAAAGTTTCACATTTTGGAGCATTTGTGAGTTTGCGACTTCATGTTAGGAATGCTTTAGCTGACTACATTAGACACCTGACTTAAATGCTTTTGAAGTAGTTCATAGAGTTATAATTTTTCTCTACATTCCTTCAAATTAGATGTGGAATCAGCATGAATTCATTATGGATTGTACACAAAAGTATTAAAATATTTCTAAACATTCCAATTAAGATAGATGTTTCAGTTAAAAAATATTCATATTACTTTTCAAGGTCAATAATTATGAAGTTGTTATTACCATATTTTTACAAGATAGGATTTTATTTAGATCACAACTCTTTATCACCTGTCATTTATAGTCTTTCCACATGGTTTGAATAATACAACCAGTGGCATGTTTTCATCTTATAATCTCATTAGTGAATTAACATTTTGTTAAAGGTGTGAAGCAGTTTAGTACCCCTATATCCTCAGAATCTGCTTTACATGGAATCTTCAAAAATCTATGGTAAACCCTCATATTCATACTCAGTTTGATCATTTTTCTTAAATATCACCTCATGGTCATGGTCACTTTTTCAAACAGACAGTGAATGTGTGCATAGTATATAAGTACAATTAGTGCCTCATTGTTAATAGTAATAATTTCTTCAAGTTCCTCACACTGGGAACATTGCTAAATCTCATAAAACATTTTAGCATGCTAGTACATTTTTCCAGATAGTCTTATACAATTTTTAATTTCAAGACTAATATGTGATAAGAGCATGCTAGATATGCGTTATCTTGTATAACTATATTATACCTAATATTAATCTAACTGCAGTAATTTTGAAGAAAACCATATCATGGGAGGATTGAGCTAATACAAATAAAATTTTGGTGTTATGTTGACAATATATATTCTCTATAGAGTCAATCATAGATATTTCCATTGAAAACTTCAGAAATAACTTTCTGTACTACACTATCATGCACACTTAATCACCAATAGTGCTTCATTAATATTTTAATTAAACATTTTAAATTTCTTCTATGGTTATATTCCATTAATAGTAGACTATTACTGGCCATAATTTACAAGCTCTTTTTTTGAGATTTTTTTCAGAAACTTGCATTTTATACTGACACCATGATAAATTAAATAGCTAGCCTGAGGAGGTGATTACTACTGCATGGTTTTTCTTAAGCTATTCATGGTTGCTAAAGTGATTAGGAAATAATTGTTTGATTTATTTACTTATTTAAGTAGCTTGTGGGAAATGCTGTGAATTTGTTCATAACATCTTTCTTATTTCATTCATGTGAAAATGTAGAAGATAGCTTAATTAAATAATCTCTCCATGTACGACAGTGGATAACTATAATCATAATATGTCATTCATCATTTACAATGTAAAGGAAATCTGAAAGTTAAGAAACTACAAAATTTATCATTACTGTGTTAATGACTGCATCTCAATTGCTTTTCTGATTATTTATATTTTCCTATGGTTCTTGTATACCCATGTGAAAAAGGTTTCTGTAATTACAGTTTCAGAGCTTGTTCATGAGAAGAATGTTAAATGAACCAAATGTTCCTTTTTTGTTTTAAGCAAATCCATGTAGAGAGAAAAACATAAAATCAATAGAAAACATAGAATGTTCAAATGTTAGTAAAGTTGTCGTTTATGTCAATCTTTTCATTATAAGTCACTAAATGTTAAAAATATTAAATCAACTATTCATTTATTTTTCTTAGCGTTTGCTATTAATTTATTAAACATCAGTATTTTAATTTCAGGAATCACTATCTGAAATATAAGGATGCATGTTCTTGATTTACATAGATATAGAGTTAATACGTTAATAATATGTATCTTTTATAAGTTCAGAAATTTTGATTTTAGTGCTTTTTTAAAAAAAAATCCCTTACCTTGGGGAATATTTAAAGTTTTACAATTTATACATCTGTAAATTGTATATAATCTTTATTAATAAACACATTATATAAACTGAGTTACATTCATAAGGACAATAATAAGTTGAATATCTCCCCAAGTTCTTGTGATATATTATTGACTTTAAATGTTTTATATAAACCTGTGAATATTCCAATTCTCTAAAACTACATTGTTTTCATATTCAACTTGTGTTAAACATCTTTTTCACTTTGTAAACTTTACCTCAAATTTCATATATCTTCTCGTTAATGCAGTATTTTAAAACAGCTGAGTTATTAAAAATATTTTGGCCATTGTTTTATCTCATGTAATTCATGACAGTTTTACATGTTTCAACCATGAATTATGAGGAATATGGTGTTTATAATCTTTTATGTGGATTTTCTATTTATAAAGCAGTTTAAAACTTTACTTTCAAATAATCAATAATAAAACATAAATGGCCTACATAAAAAAATAAAAGAATGGCACTTAATATTTTCTTTAAACTTTCCAAATTAGCAAAGTTTGAAAAAAATCAGTGATATTAATTAGAATCAATGTATGAAGCAGCTGGCAGTGATAATGGCTGGTGGAAATGTAAATTGATAAAAATTTCTTGATATGTACTTTAGAAAGTGTCATTTTGAATGATAAAGTATTAAAAACCTTAATATCTATGATGGATTGTCATTTACTTCCCTCTTTCTAGTTAATCTTTAACATGAACAATAATAATAAAAACTGATGTTTTAACCACTAAAATATTTCACAAGATATTATCTACATACTGGAAATATTTGAGCATGATCTCATATTATAATATAGATGGAGTGATATTAAAATATATGTTTTTTTCAGATTTTATAGTGTCAGAATAGGAGAGTCTCTACGTGAAAAAACAAAACTGAAGTTAATGAGGAAATTAGCTTTCTGTAATTTTGGCACTACCAATGTTCCTCTATTTACAATGATGTTACATCCTATAAACTCATTGTAATTTGAAACTGGATTTTATACATAAATGGAACATCAGAGCTTAGCAACAGTATATTGTGGAACACCAGTTGTTTATTTTAGTGATCAGATGCTTGACTGGGAGCTGAGGCTCACTGCTATTGTCTAGCATTATATTAAAATGTTGTATAGCAATGGGTGGCCTATGCCTGTAATCCCAGCAATTTGGGAAGCTGAGCTAGGAGAACTGCAGTTTCCAAGGCAGTTTCAGCAACTTAGCGAGACTGTAAACAACCTATAAAACAAATAAAATAAAACGGTCTGAGAATGTGTCTCATTGATTAAGTGCCCTTGAGTTAAATCCCCCCCACCAAAAAAGTACTATAAAACATATCAGTAGTTAGAGAAAACATTAAAATTTGAAATTCCAACTATAGTTTCTGTTGAATGCATGTTAGTTTTGCACCAACATGAAGTATATCTGAAGTCAAACCATTATGTCAGTTGTTATCTATATTACATAACACCCCTAATAAGTTAATAAATCTGTAATCATTTTATTTTTATCACCATTGTTCCCATTATTTATTGGTTTTATATTGACAATGTATAAGTTATTACTAATTCAGTGAGTTAAGCTTTTTGTTAATCAGAATTCTGAAATGTTTTGCAATGAGCAAACTAAAGGTGTTGGCAGAATCACATTCCTTTATGGGGATATATATTACCTACTAAGTTGTTACATATACTCCTGCATTGAGACAATTGTTTTTTAAAAAAGACCACTATTATTTTTTATGTGGGGATATCTGTGGGTATATCTCTATATAGCAGAGGACTTATCTAGCATATGTAAACTCCTGGGTTTGATGCCCCCAACACACATGTAGAAACCATTATTAATGAAAGGTATTTATATAAACATATTGCCCAATAAATTGGAAAATCGTGATCTTGAATGAAAACATATTGTAAAATTCAAAATTATTTTAAACAAAAGCAATGAAAAATGAGAATATATTAGCAAAACATTAACTCTGAGTCATTAAACCAATGTTAATAATTATGAAATAAAATTATGAAATATATGTAGAAAATCAATGGTATATGGGAAAGAACAATGGAAATATCAGTTTAATAAAATTTTTGTGAACTACTTTTAACATAAATATTTGCTATATTTTTTGTTAATATTAAAAAGAAAATACATTATGAAAACAATGTTAGATGATATCCTCAAAAAGTGATATTAGTAAAGCAAGGCAGAGGATATTGCAGACCATGTAATATATCCAAAGTTAGATTTTTGTTTATTGATAAAGGAATCAAAATTTAAAATATCATTTATTTCTTCATCTTAAAAACTTTACCAGATTTTCTTAAAAATTTATATTAAATATATTTTATTATTTTCTTGCTGAAGGACAAATCCCAAGTTATAGCAATTTCCATATTCTCTATGTTCACAAAGTTATGTTGTCTAATATCTAGGTAAAATCACAAATCTATTAAAAGTTGATTTTACCTCAAATTTTTAATATTTAATGTTTAAATTTTTCCACCTCTGTTATGAACTTCATATTATTAAAACATTTACGATTGTCAAGATTTTCCATGTATTTAATGATGAAATTTGTAGAAGTATTATGAATACTGTTTCTAAATTGACAGTTCAGACAGGAAAAAAGTGCTATTGTTTTCAAATTAAAGCATTTTTCATAAAGTATTCCTTTTTGCAATAACATAATAAAATAACTTCATGCACACACACTACACTTAAAGGAAATATTTCACCAGTATATTTCGCTGCATGAAATCGTAAATATTAGATATTTTATTGACTAAAGTTTAAGCACCTGTATTGTAAATAAGATAAAGTATTATTTCCCTAATGCTCATAAAGTAAAATTATGTGCCTAAAGATATAGGTAGGCTATCATAATAGTCCTTTTATCATGATGGCAGTTCTATAAAAAATACATTAGAAACTTAAGCCTCTGCTAAATTTTTAGAACTTGTCTTATAGATAATGGAAGCTTATTTATTTTTATAATAATCTGACAGTATTGTTCTCCTTCAGAAACATGCTATCTAGCTCAGCATTTTAGTAAATACTCAAAGCATGTGTCTCTTGGGGGATGTGAACAATGAACAAACATTAAGTAGAGGTGGCAGATGTGGAAATAGGCTTTCTCCTGATTTTCATTCTTTCCTCTTTTTTATATTAATAAATTTTTTTAGGTTAAATACAGTACATTGGATGAAATATTTCTCAGTATCATAATTTAGCAAATAAAGATTAAATATATGTGATTTCATCACCTTACTGCGTAGTTTATTCAGAAGTATATCCAAATGTTGACCGGGTCCTGGGGGGCGGGGAGAAGCTTTAAAATAACACAGACCATTCCCACTGTTACCCTAGGGATCTACTTTCTTCACCAAATAACTCCTAATCTGTTTGAAAACCACAGAGGCTTTAGTTCCTAGCTCCTATATTTCATTGCAGGAGACAGCTGTAGAGTAAATCAAGCATCAAATAGACTGTAATTCACCCACCTTTACACTGGTATGCCTTTTACTGCAAGGTTATATAGATGTCATAGAATTACTTGATTAGCATTCTTTTAGGGTGAGCAATACTTCAGTGCAAACTCGTGAAGCTGAACTGAATCAATAAAGTTTGGTTGACATAAAAATGAACTTTATTGAACCTTACAGAGTAGTGGTTATGACAAAAATCTGAAAAAAATACAGGTGGAAAATACATGTCTTTCTTGTTTTGCATTTTACTTTGAGTAATGCTATTTGAGGATAAATTTGTCATGTATTTTTCATTGCAAAGGGAGTTCATATCAGCCTGGGAATAGACTCTTAAGATGAGGTAGTGATTATTTGCTTACTGTATTTGTGGTATGTTAGATGATAGCATCTCTGAGGAGATAAGAAAAACCAGTAAGTGACAGGGACATACAGCATAGAGATTCCGATTCCAACATTTTTTTTCTTCATTTCATATGCCTACATTTTTCTAAAAACTGAAAATGTTTCTTTCACAACAACCAGCTTTCTTAATTGGAATATTAAAAATTCCAACAGAGACTAATACAAATATTGCTTCAGTTTAATGGTTTTCAGGAAAATGATTCTTATACTTCCTGTATTCAACTATGACCTGTAAGTAGAGAGTCAAGTAAAAAAAATGAAGAAGAAGAAATAATGTGGAAAACATATTTGGAGTAGGAAGAAACCTCAGTTATCATACAGAAGAGTGTTGCTCCTGCAGGAAAAGAAGGTCTGTAGGTTAGATGAAAAAACGGCATTTGTGTTGAAGGGGGATATGTACACAGTCGTGCACATCTGGGTTTCTTCAAGTTGAGTCCCAGGAGTCAACTACACAAGTCAGTTTATTGTAGTAATATTTATTGGCCTGAATAGAAATTTTCTTTTTTATTCTCATCAGAGGATAAATGTTTAAATCATTCCTTTTGATTCATTTGACATTTTCATTTCTATTCTGGAGTTTGATTTGAATCCTACTTTATAGAAAGTGAGGAGAAAATCGCAAAAGTGTTCAAGTGTGAGTGCCATTTGCCAGTTATACCTTTTCTCTCCTTTCAACACAGCTCCAAAAATTAACCTTCTCCTTTTCAATTGTGTAAGTTAATGGGCACTTATTTTCTTGAATCAAAATTTAACAAATACTAAAACAGACTATATTATTGAAGTGAGCTTATAAATTATTCTACAATGGATAAAGAATCCCTGAGGTCTCCCTCTCCCTTGATGGTTGTAGGTAACTATAATTTTAGTTATAAACATCAGGTTCTTTTTGTTTTGGTGCTGTAGTCTTTATGTGTCTTTATTCATACTATGGCCTTCACATTACAATTATGCCATGCATCTGTATGAGTATATGTCTGTCCCCTGTGTGCTTTACCTTAATCTTTCCTGCTATTTTCTAATCATGAAAACTTTCAGCTTTGAGTAATTTAGTCTTGCATTACTCAAAGTAGAATTTGTATGAACATCACCTGGGAGCTTATTACAAAGGCAGAATATCAGTCTCTCCTCCATACCTGCAAAACCAGATTTTAACAAAGGCTGAACATGAATGGAATTCACATTAAACCATGTGTTGAGGAAGGAAAATTGTCTGCATGGTTCTTTCTCTATCACCATGTCATATTAAAGGGAATTATCAATTAGCAGTATGCCTTCTGAATATCTTTCTTTTGTGATTGCTTGTTTCTCAATATTATGTCCGTTTTTAAATCTTCAAAACTTCTTATTAGATAATTATAGGAGATTTTCAATGTTATGCTAATAAAAATCCAACTCCCCTAGTCATTTAATCCCATCAATGCTAGCATGATATTCATAAATATTAAAATTAACTAATTTATTACCTGGTGTAAGTACAACTTACCATTTATAAAGATTATATATTTTAAATAACTTTCCCCAAAATGACTTCTTTTGTAAACACATCTCTTTATAATCTGACTCTTACTAACTTTTAAAGCCCATTCCATGATTTAGCCCTAAGACCTAATTATCCCAGTTTCAAGGTATTTTATATGTCCATGAGTTCCTTTTATTTTTAAAAGATCCTTTATTCCTTGCTGATGCTCCCCAATCCCCTGGGAGTTACTCTATTGTTGCCTGAGTAATGATCTTAGTAAACCTGAAACACTATTCTTCAGTGTACCCATTATACACAGAAAATAATCATTTTTTGCCCTTTTCTTGGAAATTTAAATTTATTCTAAACAGGAGGTAATTGTCATTTTTTCATGCTAACTCATATCAACAGAATTTGTCTTAAATACAATATTCATGATGAGTGAAATATTTTTTTTTTTCTGATCAGCCCACTTTATTTTTTTCTAGGTGTGATAGTCTTACTCTAACCATGGTATCTTAAGCCAGGTTTAAGTTGGCTCTTAGGTTAAGGATGTACCTCAATGGTAGAACGCATGAGAGCCTGAATTACATGCCCAGCAGTAGAAAAAAAATTAACAAACAAACAAAAGGCGAACTTCAATGGTTCCAAGTTCCTGGAATTTGTACCAGGTGTAATCCCCATCTGTTGAGTAGAATCGGGCTGTCCAAGTGACTTGCTTTTAAGCAATAAAATGTGGCAAAAAGGATGAATTGTCATTTCCATGATGAGGTTACATAAGATGTGACTCCTGTCTTTTTAACAAACTCCATTTGCACCTTATCTACCACACTTGGCATAGCAAGCTGCCATGTTATACAGCCCCCTATGAAGGTATTGGTGGCATTAGTCAGCCCAGAAGCAGCTGTAAACCAAGGCCATTTGTCCAATAGTCCTTGAGGAACTGAATTCTCTCAGCAATCACATGAACTTTGAAAGAGATTTCTTCCTAGACAGATCACTTTATGAGAATATAGCCTGGGGTTGTAATCTAACTGTAAATATTGAGAGACCCTGAAACATTTAGGTTCTGCCTGGATTCCTGGTTCACAGAAACTATGAGATGATGAATATGTGTTTTCTTAAGGTGCTAATTGTATATATTTTTTTGCAATTATAGATGAATAATACAAATTCTCTAAGACATTACTTAAAATTTGTGAGGCCCTAAATAATTCAAAAGATACACCTGATGATGTATATTTCTGATACATTCAGGATCCTTTTGTGTAGCATGACTGCTTGTAACTGTTTTTATACTTTATAATTACATAATTATAATTTTTGTACTTTATAATTGAGTTTTACATATTACTGATATTTAAGATCAAATCATAAAGCTGTGATCTAATTATTAATTTATTGTCAAACTTTTTGACCTCAGACATTATTTCTTAGGAACTAAAATAATAAAAATATTTTGAGCATACTAAAGGGTTTTTATATGAATTATATATATCAATAATTATTAAATTTGAAAGTAATATGGGTTATTGCCTTATTAATTTATTAAATGATTTAAAGATAATAATAAATTAATATCAACATAAGAAATATTTTTCCCCTGAGAATGTCTATATTTTACCAAAAAATTAATTGGAATAATAATATTATTGTAAATTTTTCATATATTTTTTATATATTACTTAAAATAAGAAAGCTGGTTTCCTTTCTTACTTTCTTTCTTTCTTTCTCTTTTTCTTTTAATTCATGAAATTTTCATCCCCTGGAAAAGTTTATGGAAGCTAAAGTGTGAGTGGGAACAAAAGAAGCAAATAATGTCCTAGTACTGTTATGAATATGGTTTTGACTTTTTGGACTTCAAGTGTCTTAGGGATGAGACATAATAACAATTTCAAACTTTAAGAACTAGTGATTTAAGTACTTATGTATTTTCTTTTGAAATTCTGGAAACCAATAATTACCAAAAATGGGTAATTATATACATAAAAATATTGAAAATATTTAAAAATTTATTTAATATTTAAAAATAATGTTTCAAAAATATACCTTCAAGTATACAAGCATGGACCACACAGTGGAGGTCTCTTTTCAGACTAATGTGAATCACGTGTCTTGTTTAGTCAAGAATCCTGTTATGGTACAATATTCTCTGTCAGTTTACCTTTTCCATCTTGTTCTTTTGGTTAGGAAGAGAAAATTCCAATTCTCATGCTGAGGGAAAACCCAGAGGTATCTCGGGTCTTTTTATTTTTCAATTTAAAATCTGGAATATGAATCATATGAATCTAGAATATGTTAATTGCATGATGTAGTTAGATCACAATTCATTTGTTAAACTTCTGGTTATTTTTATTTACATTTCTAAGTCATGTAGGATAATTGTATTGTTCTACATAAGGTGATGCCAGCATTTTGTTGAATATTTAGCTCACATTTTGTATGATTTTTATTTCAGAAAATGAGATATTTTTATATCATTCAGCCTCTTTCTATATAATTGTCTAACTCTCACATTTTTCAGTTATTGACAAGAATATCTTTAGTTTGAATATTTGGTTACATTCTAGGTACAACATATGAAGGCAATCTGACTATAATTTTTATCACTCTAGAGAATCAGTCTGAACTATAGCAGAGAAGAATAAATATTGTATCTTATTTTCTGTTCACATGTCTTGATCTGCCACTATTATTATTATCATCATAGAGGTATGATTATCATACTGAGTTCAAGAATTGTTTCCTTCTTAAGGAGAATGAATGTAGGTTTTCCTGAAGTGTGTTTAACCTGATGCTACAAGCCTGGTAGAGCGAAAATACAAATCTAGCTTATGATATGTTAAGCATGCCACAGATGACTATAATTACCACCCCTGTATTCACAAATATATTTATTTAACTTTCATTCAAACTGAAAGGCATTTATTTACATACTTAGTTAAGTAGTCCAGGAGCTTAATGCATTCCCTGGCATAAATGACACTCATTTTTTTTCTTATATTAAAAAAAGTTTACTTTTAAAAGAAATCATAAAATCTATGCTTAGAGTTTTAAATTAAAAAAATTAAATCCAATTCTAATCTCTTCAAAACTGAAATTTGTTTAACTACCAAACATGCTAGCATCACATAGGTCATGATTTTATGATGGAACAAATTGCTGTTTTATAGTTCCAAAAAAAAAACAAAAACCATCTGATATTCTAAGAAAGCACTTTACTTGGAAGCTACTGTACTTGCTATTTGTTCAGTTGTGTCACAGAATATATTCTTTTCCTATAAAATAATTGGAGATGTAAATAAATATCTCAAAACACAGGCACAGGAAGGACACAAAAACATTGAGATGATAATTATAGGAACATTCACCAAATGAATAGAAATAAGCATTGTTCAAGCAACTCAAACACTAACCAAATATTTATCATAATTAACTATGAATTAAACACTCAAAACTAAACCCAGCAGGTGTTTTATGGATACTTCTTCTAGGCATGGTCCACAAGTTGAAAATAAACAAGCTATTAACAGAAGAAAAAAGAAAAAAAAAATAACTGAGAACAAATAAGAGGAAAACATTAAAATTGTGTGAAGCATGTTTAATAAAATAATTAATTACCTGCTTAATATGTAATTGCACTATAATGCTCAAATGTGCTATAAAGGACATTTATATTAAATATTACAATGCATTTAGTATTTTTTTTAAGAGAGAGGGGTAGAGAGAGAGAGAGAGAGAGAGAGAGAGAAAATTTTTTAATATTTATTTTTTAGTTTTCAGTGGATACAACATCTTTGTTTGTATGTGGTGCTGAGGATCGAACCCGGGCCGCACGCATGCCAGGCGAGCGCACTACCTCTTGAGCCACATCCCCAGCCCTGCATTTAGCATTTTGAAAATTGATTTAATTTATAATTAGAGCATCAGAGGATTGTCTTCAATTTAAAAATAGAGAAATTTATGCACCCTGTGTAATATTAATTATGATTATCTTGTGGCCTAAGATTATTTCTGACATTGTTATCCAATATTTTCTAAACATGAATGATTTTATGCATATGTCATATCTTCCAATTATAATTTGGAAATGAAGAATAAATATCAATAAAAATTGAATCAATGATTTATTCAACAATAAATTACAGTTGAAGACGAACTAACAAGATGGTTCATTATGTATATTTTGAATAAAATATTCAGGTTACTGAGTACACTTTTTTTCCAACATCTATGTACTCTTTGTGAAACTAAAATCTGATTCTATTTCCATAAAACACACAAGTCGTGGCATACTCTGTTATTCCACAGTTATACTGTGTTGGTGGATGTGATACTATTCTGTTTCCTATCCTGCTTCCTCTAAGTTCCAATTTATAATCTGAAATTTCTCTCTATAACAGAGAGATCACAATATATCCCCTATAGAATAATAATTAGGTCATAATGGTCATAAAAGAAACTATAAAACAAGGAAATTTTGAGAAAAAAAACATAGTTAGCAGTGTGTGTAAGTCTAAATGTACGATATATCTGCTATTTTATTAAGAATTTTCATAGAATTTTTGACTTATAAATATTGTGCATAGATGAGAAAAATCACAGAATGGATTTTATACAGAGGGTGAGATTCTGGAAGAGTACAGGTATCTGCAAATTGATTCCAGATTGCCATTGTTAGTTATTAAATAAGTACCATCAGCATTGCCACCAAGTAATAGTTCTTCTTAGGCTAAACTGAGCATTCAGACTCACATGACTTCAACAAGTGATATTAGGCACCAATATACTAAAAAGGATTCCATGCAGCTACTTTGACTCGCCAGAAGGGCCACATTGTGTGTTTCTCTCAGTGGCAATCCTGTAACAGTTCTTGTAAAGACCCATAACTCCAATTGTCAGCTATTTTCCCATTAGGTTACAGCTCAAGTGTCAAGAGCACAATCCACAGGTGTGGAACCCACCCTTGCTTAAGAGCCTCATGTTCCAAAGAAGCTATCATTTTTTTTTTTTTTTATCAATTCCACAGAGCTTTCAAGGACCCTACACTATCATGCCCAGTTTCAAAAGTTACCACGCTCAGGGAAATTCAAACACAGTCCTTCCTATCAAGCACTTATTGTTTCCCTTGTTTTAAATCCAACCTACAGTTAAGGGTCATTTTCCCATAGGAAATGTTGCTTAGTAACTTAGTTGACAGAGTGCATCTTATTTGTTCTAGGTAAACTAAACTAGGAAATTTAACTGAAGTTAAAATTTTCATACAGAAGAGGAACAATATTTTTAACTCTTTGCCAGCACTATTAAAATATAAAAACATAATCTTTGGTGAATGTTGAACAAAATTGAAGAACATTAAATACAAGATCATATATATATATATATATATATATATATATATATATATATATATGACTTATATAACAAAGATTTCTTTCTAGAATCAAATTGTATATATAATTTAACTTGCTTAGTGGTGACATAATACAGTATGTAGTCGATTAGATATATATTTAGTCAAACTGTATTTATACCTTGTCCTGGAGCCAGAGAATTCCTATCAACAAAAGACTTTTTGTTTGTTTGGTTTTTGTTGCTGGGGATTGAACCCAAGGCCTTGTGCATGTGAGGCAAGCACTCTACTAACTGAGCTATATTCCCAGACAAACAAATTTTTTTTTTATATGCAGACAACCAAATAATTACATGAAAAACTAGGGAAGAGATCATTTGAAGATATAAAAATAGACTATAAATTATCAGCTTAAAATTCAGACAAAGATCGGAAGCTGGATATTTATTAGTGGCCTTCCTGAGAACTGCTTCCAGGGACTAATTCAAACCAGATGGTATTGCAATGGAATGAAATGTGACTTGGAGTAGAGGTAGTGTAGTGAGTGTTAAAAGTATAGGTAAATATTCATTAAATATTTGTTGTGTAGACAATAATGAACATAGTAGCATCAGTCAGCTATTTTTCAAGTGAGGACTTCTCAGTCATTTTTTTTAAAAAATGATATGAAAAAAATTTAAAAGAATAAAAACAAAAAGAATAAAAATCCATTGAGAATGGTGTGAAGTGTACCTTACAAATTAGCAGATCATTATAAGACCTCAATTTTTAAATTAGTTATAATACATTGTATAGATATAGAGCAAAGAAAAAAATTGTTTTCTAAACAATGAATAGTTTGTGATTTGTTAGGCAAACTCATTTACCATTTAACACAAACTTTAAAGCTTCTATATTTGATTCTCAGCAATATTAAGAATACTATAGATTATAGATTTTTAAATTCTCAAGAAGTACACAGAAGTGGTAGTGAAAACACATATGTAGGAAAAAAAGGAGAAATCTTGAAACTATTGATAGACGTAAACACATATAGCTTTGAAAATTATATGTAATGGCAATTGGCATCTTAATATTTTATCTAGGTAAAGATTTTAAAATGTGTTTAAGTATATTCACTTTGGCCTTGAATAATAATACAACTATGTACAATTTATTCCTATATAATGTTGCAATCATTTTTTAAAGTTAGAATTCCTGTTACATATATCTTCTGATTATTCAGGGAAAAAAATCGAGTTTTCTAAAGTTAACATCTAGGGAATTGAGTATATTATAAGAATATGAGAAAAATCAATAGTGTGGGAGGTTGTGTTTGGTGTGGAGAACTCTCTGAAGTTTTCATTCAAATTTGCTGTGAACCTGAAACTACTCTAAAATAGTTTGTCAATTAAAAAAAAACAACAACAATACAACAAGGTAATGTCTACATATTTTGATGACAGTTAAAATAGAAATATTGTATGCTCTTAAAGGACTCATAAGACTAAACATAATAGTTTCTAGGTTTGTAGATACTCTGCTGATTATCATGAAAACCAATTAGTTCTTTAGAAAAAAAATTTTAGACACATCATAAAATGTAAAATTTAAAAACTAATTCACAAATACCATTAAGTATCACAAGCCATCTGTGGGCTGTGTGTGGAGTATGTGGTGTGTATATCCTAATGAGAGGATAAGTCTGGCATTGGGAACCTTCCATGGCACCCCCACAGGGATTGATTGCCTGATGCAGGAACTTCCTCCTCAAGCTCTGCCAGAGATGCCACACAGTACCTGAGGTGGATGTGACCCACTAAGATGTCAATCAATGTTAGAGACTGTAAACAAGTCAGGATGGCACCTGGCATTTTGCCAGAGAAATGTTAGAGTCTGTAAACAAGTCTGGATGGCGCCTGGCATTTTGCCAGAGGGAGTGGTTTATGAAGTAACACCAGCAAGCCATTAAGTGTGGAGATTCCTTACTGGTTGACTGCTGTATCTATTTTATGTTAATTAGATAAGCTATATGAAATATATAAATACCGTTCCCGTCCTACAATAAATGGCTTCCACTCCTGCTGTATCAATCTACACAAGTTGTTCGTCACCCCTGGTTATTTTGCTGCAGCGGGACTGCGGCAAATCAACCTGCTGACTGCAAGACATCAAGGAGCAAAACTGGGTCCTTGAAACCTTAATCCTGCCTTTGATGTCCAGTGTGGGCTACATTTTGCCAGAATCTAGAAGCTAGATCTGTCTGATCAGCTTGCCTGTCTTGCCTCAGCTTTTGAAACTACTTTCTGTGTCCTGTGGTTCTTTTGTCATTCTGTTTTTCTTAGCTTTTATATCTTAGCCAGCCCATTTCACCAAGGAGAACCTCATTTCCATTTCCTGCACAGAAAATGGGTGAGAATTAAGAATGATTTCTAGGGCTGGGGATGTGGCTCAAGCGGTAGCGCGCTCGCCTGGCATGCGTGTGGCCCGGGGGTTTGATCCTCAGAACCACGTACAAACAAAGATGTTGTGTCCACCGATAACTAAAGAATAAATATTAAAAAATTCTCTCTCTCTCTCTCTCTCTCTCTCTCTCACTCTCTCTTTAAAAAAAAAAGAATGATTTCTATGTACATTACATATTAAATATTTACACATGGTTTTATTACTATATTGAAATTTTATATCAAAATGAATTGTGTGTGTGTATGTTATTGGAAATTGAATCCAGGGCCTTACACATGCTAAGCAAGCACTCTATCCCCAAGCTACATCATTAAATCTTTTGTAAGAAATTTTATTTTGACATGGGGTCTCCCTAAATTGCCCAGGTTAGTCTTGAACATTAGATCCTTGTGCCAAAGTGTACTGAGTAGCTGAGATTATAGGTGTGTGCCACCATGCCTGGTGTCAAAATTAATTTTAAAATATATCGAATATTCTAAGAAATACATTTATACAGGTCATTTCTGTGTACCTTTTGATTTATGATTTATAAAGTTTAAGTTTATTCTCTTTGATATTTAACAAACACTTGATCCTACATAACAAATCAAGTCACTGTTAAATGAAGAAGCCCAATAAGGATCAATGTAATTGACACCTCTTCATGGAAGCCTGATCTGAATATTCTAAACACTCTCCATATAGATACATTTTGTTTGTCCCTACAAATACATTTACATACAAGTTTTAAAGCTTGGGTTCTCTTTTTTAGTAGATCTAGTCTGTGACTTCATCATCATCATACATAAAATAGAGAAGTAATAAATGCTTTGAAAAAACTAAAGCATGTCCCATCATTAATTTTTTTTTCCAAAATGGCTGTTTGGTTGGTTGCCAGTTGATGTAATTAGACATTCTTCATTCCAAGATTGATTACAGAATAGGGGAAGTAAGAATAAGAAAAATTAACATAAAATTAATAATAAATAAACAGCAGCTAATCTAATTGTACTGGCTACTACTCCTAGAAAAAATGAAATCATGTTCATATTGCTTTAACATAGACATTAATATGTTAAGATTCTTATTTTAATATATGTGCATGATACTTATTTCATTTTTCACATTTGCTTTAACTCTTTTTTTTTGTCTTTATTAACTCTTCTGTCATTATTCAAGTTCATCTATATTGCATTTTAAATTCATTATAAGTTGAAGATTTTTATCCCAAATAATTAATTTTATTTGAACTCAAGATGGATTTTAATTTATGATAGTTTGACTGACAGTTTTTCAATTTTAGAGTGATGCAAAATAAAAATACATTTGACAGTAACAGAACTTTAAATTTTGAAGTTTTGCATATTCCCAATTTAGTGGTATACCTCACTCTCCTGTGATGCTGGGCAGCAGCAGCTAGCCTGAGCTCCCAGCCAGCCACACAGTCTACTGTGTTGCAAAGTTCTGATGTTCTATAGTTTAGGTATACTAAATGCATTTTTGACTTATGAAATTTTCAATGAGTTTGATGATATGTGACCTCATCTTAAGTCAAAGAATATCTGTAATTCCATCTATATAATAGATGAGATACTAATGAATATTATTGGAGCATTTTATTTTAAAACTTAGAGTAAGATGTAACATTTCTCATTATAATCTTCCTATATTCTTCACAGTAAACTATTTTTATGTGATACCTTATTTCACCATACCATGATTTCTCAGATTGTTAAATTAAAAATGGGCTAATTTTGTAATTTTTTAATGAATCTCTTCTTTAAGTACATAATTTTTGTTAGAAAATAGAAGCTACTTTGGTTTAAGAAGAAAAGTGTAGAAACAAAGTTTCTGTGAATTAGTTTAGGACTATGAGAAATATTCTATATTAGAAAAAAATGTAGTATTGTTTAATGGATGAAAAAATAATTGATGTTATTTCTTTTCAAATTATTAAATGGTATGCTCCATATATTAGTTGTATCATTAAGCAAGTCTCTGCTTCAGAATCCATGGCATTTTGAGCAGAAATGATTAAATAGGTTATTAGTAAATTCACAAAGAACAGGGCACGCAGTGTTTAAACATTACCCTATCATCTGAGCCACAAATGTTCAGCATCATTATGCTTCCACAATAGCAATTTACTATAACACTGAAGAGTAAGTAATCAATGTAGGCAAGTAGAACCTGTTACAGTTACCAAAAGGACCACAGACTCTTCTGTTAAGTCTTTGTAAAATCAATAAACAGGCCTCTTCATAAGACAGCCTGTTAGTCTCCATTTCAGATGACAGTAAAAGACATGAGCTATAATTATTATGCTTAAAACGGTTCCAACATTCACCTGGCTGTTTGCAATGTGTGATTTGATTTGTAACTCAGAAAGAAATGAAAATATATGGCACCATATTAAAAACACCACTGAAAGCATGATTATAAGAATAATAAAATACTAAACACATCTGAGTGCTTAAATCCTTCTGGAAATGTTAGAGATGAATAATACAAATATTAAAACAATAAAGGAATTAGTAGACTTAAAATAAATATTTCTTCATTAATATAATCATATTCTACTTTTCACTGCCTCTTTTCTCTTATTGAGTTGTGTTTCAAACTGAAACAGCAATTATATAACAACATTGCTGACATGGATAAACTCTATGTGGCATCCTAAATGATGGGGTTAAAGTCACTGCCATAAAACATGGAATGCATGATTTTTATTTTAAAAAGTCTTGGAGATAATCAAGAATGAATGAATATACATATATATAAAACAAATAGAAAGCTTACAGTCCAGAGAACCTAAGCAACAGGGACAAGGATTCATTCCACATTTATTTTGGTGTCTAACCAGTTTGAAAAAATGGTTTTCCTAAAAATAATACTGTTTTGTGATGATGCCTCTCAAAGTACAATATTGAGGCTCTGATTGTATTAGACATGACTCATTGAAGCCAAAGATAATACCCCACTCATACACATGAACATTGTTTAATTTGGTGGAACTATATCATGGTACATTCTGTAAATATAGAGACCCTAATTTTGCTATAGTTTGGTCATAACTGATAAGTTGTGGCTTGGTAGGGACAAAACTGTGAAACATTAGGGCAACAATGCTGAACTGAAGATTTCTACATACCTGAACTCCAGTGTCAATTCATGACATGAATCTTGAGCTTTCTTATTGTAAATAACTGAAGCTGCTGTGGAATATAAGAAGAATATGCTGCTAATTGTTGAAAATTTTTGTATTGGTTTACAAATAAGAGAGATAATTCTATCAGCAAACTATCAGATAAACATTCTACCCAAACTCTCAAATATATTTTAAAACAATGATTAGGAAAATTAAGTAGAATATTTTTAGCTATGTTGAATGAGCAGGGGTGATTCTATGTAAGGAAATTGAAAGACAATGTCAAGGTCAAATGTGAAAAAAGTATAAAGAGTTGGGGAATTAGAACTTAGACCTTAGAACATATTGCTTGTATTCCTTATACTTATTTCATAAAATTTTCATTATAGCTATACGGATTGTGCTAGTTGAAAAAATTGACAGTCCGTTTTGTTTCTACTTGTAGACTAAGTTTTAAAAAGCATTTTTTAAAAAGGATTTTGGAAGTAAAATGGAAATTTAATAGCAACAAAATTGTCTATAATAGTTAAGCTTATTTCCTGAAAATGCAATTTTACAGTCAATGTATTCACTTCAGTTGTGTTAAGTACTAATTAATTCATAATGATTACATACAAAGCATTATTTTCTTCAACCAAAAATAAATTTGCCTGATGCAGTTCATGGATTTTATGTGTAAAGCTTCCCAATATTTCCATATAGGTTTTTAATGTAATCAGTGTTAATTAATAATTACCAAAGTTACAAGATTAGTTCACAAATTCCATTAAGCCTATACTGTTAATGATTTTTTGAAGAAATAAATTTAACATCAGAATCACAGCACATTTCTATTTATAACAATATTTCTAACTGACATTTTCTGAATTCATAAGGTCACATATTTGATAGCAGATGGAATTTTCTAAGATATGTAATATGATTTCATTGATAGAGTGCAAAAACTATACTTGTAGTTATAAGTAAACAGTTACAATTTTGGAGATTTAAATCTCTCTATTAGGTGAAAGATTAAAAATTAGTGTGGAAGTACTAATAATTGATTCCCAATTTCAAGTTTTCATCTCTATTTATTACTAATGGCTCCTTTCTTTCTCATCTGATTCCCAATTAAGTGCCTGATCAAAAAAGAAAGAAAAACATATGTCAGAAAATAAAGTCAAAATTTTCATGGTTTTAGTTCTTTTGGATATATACCAGGAACTGGGTGGGATAACTGGTCCAATAATGGATTTCAAATCTAGTTTCTGCAGGTAGAAGGAGGAATTGGCATTTCATTTTTGCTTTTCTTAGATCCACATTACATTATCTTCAGATAGTATTTCTCACATTTTGTCTCTAGTGAAGTATCATATATTTTCATATTCTGTCATACATTTTGATGGTTATAATTTCCTTCTGTTGAAATTCACTAAATTTTACATTAAACAATGCTTATATTTTTACTTCAGAAAATAAGTATTTTATGTTACATATGTAAGTAATGAATTTTAGTAAATTTAAGTATGTATTTAAATTTTGCATGTTCTTTGAGTAGCAAAATTTAGCCATACATAGATATAATCACTAAGTTAGTTAATTTATATATGTGAAAATTAGATGACACATAGTTAAAAAAAAACACTTCATGTCTAGACATAAAGTGTTTTCCATTCTAGGAAGTTCACAAGTTTACTGAGATTTCATTTTGATCCTACTTAATGAGGAGAAGTAGGCTCCAGAATATATAAAAAACCCTGAACTTTAATATTCTTTCAATAATTTGCTTTCTACGAGAAAGAGACTCGTGCAGTTTTTTCTTTATGAATTGGTAGAAGAAATTTAAGTATATATCGTATGAATATTGAAAAATATAATATCATAAATATATACTTATTTGAAAATATATTGGCAATAATATCATGTTTCTGATAAAAGAAATCTACTTTGGAAATTTATTTAATTCTTTACTCTCACAATGTTTTATTTCTGTCCAGCTATTTGAATTCTGTATTCAAATCTACTGTCCTGTTTTAATATAACCACTGGTCATAAAATGTTATATGTGATTATTGTAATTTATGTAACAACATTCAGATATATAATTTCCTATTCTTTCTAAAAAAACTCTTCAGTGAGAACTTCTTTCTTTAAGTTCCATAGGGTTTAACTTACCTATTATTGCCATAGACTCAGGGCATAGATTGAACTCGTCTCTCACAATTCTGAACATTTTTCTTGCCTATAAATTCAATCAATCAATCAAGCTATCCACATAAATATATTTCCCCCTGGCATTAACTATTACTGGAGAAAATAATGGCACCTTATTTATTGTTTCTTAAGTCAATGGCTTTCCTTTAATGGAAACTTTTATGTCTTTATTTGTCGAAGTCTGTAAAAGTGACTTATTTTGTTGCTTTTTTGTACATTTTGGTTTTATATTGGTGGCTTCTTTTTTTTTCATTGCAATACATTTCATTTTTTTTTTCTGCACACAAACCTCTCTGTGACAATAACTCTGTTTGCTGCATCATGCCTAAAACAGTGGTGAGGAGATTTCCAGTTGCCCTCCTCCTCATCTGTTTTTTACTATTGGCACAGAGAAGTGAGTGAAGAATAAAACATGATTTATGAAATATACACTCTGCTGAGGAGATACATGTTCATTCCATCACAATTTCTTCAATAATCTTAACTCCTCTAGTGCCAATTAAAAAAAAAATTATAAGGGATACAGGTGAGACTCAAGGTAAATTCACCCTGAGCCAAATTTGTCTGTAGCTTGGACCTGTGAAATTGTAAAAATGTCTTGTGTTTCCAACATTCAATAGGTGTTAGGATAGACATTCCCCTTCCAAAAAGGAAAAATGGGGGGAAAAAGAGAGGAAAAACAGTTTCTAGAGAACCCCCCAAAAAATATCAAGCAATATCAAATCTGAAGTCTTGAAAATAATTTTTACCTTGATGGTCTTTCTGCCTTCCAGACCTACAGAGGTCAGGTGCTCCCACTCTTGGACACAGTGCAGTGGAAATCCAGTCTCTCCATAGAATGGAAATCCTGCCTCCATAGCTTTGGGAAGCCCTAATCAAACTAGGTGATCTGGGAATGGGATCCTCCCTCAAGGACTGCTTTGTGTAGCTCCACCTCCAAGTTGACTAAACCTAGGTTGTGTACATACAGCATCTTTTAGACTGTAGTTACTTGCAGTGTCTCTATCAATCTGTGGTAGGGAAATGGCCTTCTATTGTTTTTCTATGTCTGATATATATCCATGTGCATTTCTGTTCTTCCACCAATGCAACACTGTCTTGATTTCTTTAGTTATTCACCAGGCTATCACTGAGATACAACCGAGACCTCTTTTATATTTTATTTTGAGACACACTCTTGCTAAGTTGCTGAAGCTGGTCTTAAATTTATGGTCCTCCTACCTCAGCCTTCCATGTTCCTGAGAATACAGGCATGTACCACTGTGCCCAGCTTTATAATATGTTTGTGATATCAGGTAAAATGATTCATGCCTTATTGTTAATTTTCTAACATAGTTTTATTAAAAGGGACTGTAATTGTTCATGTAGATATTTAGAGTAAATTTTTCAATGTCTACAAAATTCTGCTGGGATTTTGTTAGGAATTCATTGAACTTATCAGAGAATTTTAGGAGAATTTAAACCTTAACTATGTTGTATTTTCCAATACACTAATATGATTTGTCTTAATTTATTTACATTTTTAAAACTAATCAGAATTTTGTAATTTGTAGAGTGTAGTCTCATGCATTTCAAATGTATTCCTAAGGAAGAATTTCATTTTTATTGGAGTACTTGGTATTGAGCCTTTAGTTTTATTTACCACATGCTAATTCATAGTGCATAGAAGTGTGAATATATTTGTTGATTATATATCCTGCAAGTTTACTGAATTCACTTATTAGTTCCAAAATATTTTTCTGTAGTTTATTTGGGTCTTCCTATGTTGACAATCATATGATCTTCAAATGACAGCAATTTTATTTCTTATTTCCCATATATCCACCTTTTATTTCTTCTTAGTGCAGTGCCTAGAAATTCAGCACGATGTTGAATAAGATTTTGGAGAATAAACATTCTTGCCTTCCTTCTCATATTTGTGAACAAGAATTTAGTCATTCATTATTAACTATTTTATTCCATCTCTTCATTTTAATGATGTGGTAAAAAGACACTGATTTTTGGACCCATTTCCTTTATTATAATTATTATTATTTAGTTGTAAATATTTGTGGGGTACAGTGTGATAATTCTATACACATGTACAATGTGTAATGATCAAATCAAGATAGTTAATATTTCCAAATCAGAAAATTTATTTTTTATTAACATACAATTATTGTCCAAATTTGTGAAGTACAGTATATGTGCATATATTTTTATTAATATAGGTGATTATCTTGGCAATTCTTTTATATAAGCTACATACTTTGAGAAGTTGCATTTTCATTTTCATTTAATTTTGTGGATTTTTAAAATTTTCATTTGATACCTCCTCTTTGACACCTTGGTTATTTAGAACACTATTTTGCTACTTAATTGCCAAGAATGTTGCTTTTACTGTTGTCTTTTATTATTTATTTCCAGTTTGATTTTATTACCTTTTATGATTTTATTTATTTTATATTTTTAAATTTATTTATTGACCATTAATATTATCTATATTAATGTTTATTTCTGAAACTTTATTTTTAGGATCTGTAATTTCCATTTAAATATCTTATTTAACTTTCAATTTTGCAATATTTTTATTTTTCATGACTTTCAAGATAGCTTTTTATTACTTGTTGAGTTATTTTTACAATGGTAACTTTAAAATCCTTTTCTCATAACTATAGTATTTAAGTCCCCTTGGGTCAATGTCATTGGACTTTCTTATTTAAGTTGTGAGATTCTTGTCCCTTGATTTAATAGATATTCTCTATTTTTTTCCTGTTTTAGTTATTTTATTAGGCTCCTGTTTATTTTTTTCATTTTTTTTTTATGATTATTTTGGCTTAGCATATAGATCCTACTCCAGTTTGATACCTTTTCCCAAGGACCATATCACTCTAATAGTCTGTGTAATATCATTTTTAAAGCTTTTTAAATCTTATGCTGCTAAGATCCAATTAGTCTATCTTCTGTTGCTGCTTGTAAAGGCCAGTGGGGCTTCATCATTTGTCTTTAGATGGACAAACAAAGTTTTAGCTTTCAGAAAGAATCTGTAGTTCCCAGCTGGGCACCTGTGGGGAGGGTGACACCTAGCCAAGGTGTCTTTTGATTGTGGAAGCCTGACCAAAAGGTAGAAATCTATTCCTTTATTTCTGGGGCCCTTAACTGTTTTGCCTTTTCCTTTCCAGGTTTTCAAGATCTATTGTTTCTGATATTGATATATTTATTTAATTAAAAATTTACCTACATTCATTCATATTCTCTCTCTCTCTCTCTCTCTCTCTCTCTCTCTCTCTCTCCTGGTATGAAGATTGAACCATGGGGTGTCATACCACTGAGTTATATGCTCAGCCCTTTTTAATTTTTAATTTGAGACAGGATCTTGTATAATTGCCAAAGCTGGCTTCAAAGTTGAAATTTTCCTGCTCAGTCTCTTGAATAGCTGTAAATAAAGGCCTATGCGACAACACCCTGTTTATGACATCTATCCAGATTGGAAGCCCTCTTTCTTAAGTTTTAAAGGCTCACTCTCATGGATATGTTGAGAATACATAAGGGTGGAGAAAAAAGTAGAGATACCAAGTGAAGAATATTGCTATTTTTTTTAGGGAAATATAATGGTACATTATACTCATTGTAGAAGTGTTTGGATTTTGGATACATTATTCAAATTGAGAAAAGTCTCTCTCTTGATAGACTAAAAATATGGAAATAAGAGAAGTAAAGGAAAAAGACTTGCTCTCAAGACTTGAGCAATAAAAAGGGCAGAGCCGCCATATAGTGTAAAGAGGTAAGGGGAGGTGATGATGCGATTGGAATTTAGAATCTAATTTTGTTAACGTTTATTCTGAGAGGTCTATTGAATGCTTAAGAGATGATACTAATTAGAAAATCCATTTATAAGTCTTGTCTTTAAAACACAGAGGTAGGTTAGAAATTCAGTTTCTAAAAAATTGTAGATGATAGTATAAAAGAATATATGCAAGTCTAGAAGAACAGCAGCCAACTGATTTTTCTGCAATTAGTAACACCTGCTTAATAACAAGGGACCAGGATAGTCATTTTTTTGAAGGATTATCAACCATTTCAAACCATATGAATTCCTTTACTTCCAGCATTGGAAGGTAGTTATATAGACCTGATAGTAATAGACACAAAGAGATATCATTGAAATAAATATCTAGTGTAAATATCTGTACAATGAAAACAACAAATATATTTGCTTCTGAAGACATATATAAGCATAACAAATATTTTTATCACTATGTATTATATATCTGTTGCTAACAATAATTTGGAATCACTTTTCTTTTTTTACTTCAGTAGAAGTAGGACTGAAAATATGAAAATATCACTTTTATTAATTTTGGAAGCAAGACATAACAAAATGGTTGTCATAATAAAATGAAATTTATTTTATCAAAGTTCTGGAAACTATGAATTCAAAACCAAGGTAATGGAGCCATGCTCATTTGGAAGCCCTTAGGGGAATCTTATCTTACCTCTCCCCAGCTTCTGGTGTTGTACAGCAAAACTGACACTCCTGGGCTTGTAGCTGCATGAATATAATCTCGGCCTATGGCATTCTCCATATTTACATGTAGTCTTGTAAGAACATGAGTTACTTGGAGTAGGGGCCCATCTACTACAGTACAACCTCATTCAATTTCAATAAATTACATCTGCATTGACCTTATATCCCAATAAAGTCACAGGATAAGAATCTGGAGTCAGAATTTCAACATTTTTTCTTTGGGAGAGTGAGGGAAATATTCACATCACCAGCCATATTTAGAAAAGATTTTGTTTTACTCAATAAAACATTTAAAGAGGCTTGGGAAGAAATTGTTTAATTTTTCATTGGTTCTCAAGGATCATTTATACAAAAAATCCCTGAGGCACTTTTGAAGATTTAGACTGTTTTGATAGTTGCACAATACATATGCTGCAGAGCTTTTTCTCTCTCATTCAAGATAGAAAATTAAAATAACTTAATGACTTGCTGCTTGTAAAATCACGTTAATTATGCCACAAATTGTAGTGATGTCCCTGAATGGAAGAAAAACTACAATACAATCTTCATATTGCTGTTCAGTATAGTCACACTTTAGCGTCTCAACTAAATTAAGAATTTTCTCTTGGTAACACTAAATACTTAAAATGATTCACCAGTGATTGCAACAAACATGCTGATATTTAAAGTATTTTATTCATGTTCATGCTTTCTTAACTGAGCCTTGATTCAGTGGTAAGCATAGTTATTTTAGTTATTTTGAATATTTAATTATTTTAGTAGATAGTATTACAGAGTTCTTTGTCAAGTTATCTTTCGCTTGTACAAAGATTTAATTCCTTTTAATTTGGTGAATACTTTTTCTATTGAAGTTATAATTTATGTTCCATTTTAGAAATGGAAAACCAGTTGAACTGTATAGTACATAAAGTAAACATCCTGTGTAATGAGATAATAATTGTGTTAAACTATAGACATTTAGACTAAAATTGTTTAATAGCAAAGTAATGGTTTGTATCCAAGTTTGCAAGAGATATTCTGTGTATTTTCAAGGAACTGTGCTGAGGATAGTTTTAATAACTTCTTTCAATTTATTTTTTCCTGAGAATATTGAGGGAACTACACTCCATAATCTAATGATGCTGATCTTTATCTATATCATTATTATAAAAAATGTTGTTAGTTCAGGAATCAATGCCTGCAACTTCAACAATCTGAAGAAAAATCTGCTGAACTAATTTTATTTTAGTCAATTACTTTTGGGCAATGAGGAATAAAAGAGAGATGAGAAACATTATGCGGTTTATGTTCAGAATAAAATACTGAATCCATCTCACTAAATTCAAATGATTTAAAGGCCCAAAAGAAAGGTCAGTCTTTAAGGAAGTTTTTATTGTACTTTAAAAATAGGACAGATAAGGTAAAAAGATAATTTTTCAGGGCTGGATATGTGGCTCAAGAGGTAACACGCTTGCCTGGCATGCATGCGGCCCGGGTTTGTTCCTCAGCACCACAAACAAAGATGTTGTGTCCACCGAAAACTAAAAAATAAATATTTAAATTCTCTCTCTCTCTCTCTCTCTCTCTCTCTCTCTCTCTCTCTCCCTGTCTCTCTCTCTCTCTCTTTAAAAAAGAGGGGCCTATCTTTTTGTCAGTACTAACCTGTTTGCATTTTTCTAATTTTACAATAATTCTTCAAATCATGACAAGTCACCAATACACATTTACATTATGTTTCTCCTCCTCCTCCTCTTTCTTCTTCTTCTAACACTTTTGCTATTCTAATCACCTTGTTCAAAAAGTAAGGAAATACTCCTGACACATTGATTGAAGTTTCCTAATTCTGGAGGTGAAAATGAAGAAAAGTCACATTTTAATGATACCAAATATTTGTCTATAACAGTAGAGACTACATTTATTTAGAGTTTTATGACTTCAATATTTTAAAGATTTTATCATTTTTTACATTTTTTATAGTTTAATATGTAATATTTTGAAATATCTGGCACTACTGCCTGTGGTATGTTTTTTACTTCATTTTGATTCCATTTATATTTAACTCCTATTAGCACATACAAATTGAAGTATGTTTTTATATTTTGAAATTATTTTCTAAAATACCACTAAACTTGTCCAGTAGTTTGAAGTGTATTTTCAAACTCTGTGATTATCTGTGTATATGATCTTGGTAAAAATTTGTGTGCATTGTTCAATAAATTTAGAACTTGAGTAAAAATCTTGAAAAAGATTGAGAAAAATAAATATTGTTGCCTTGCTCTTGATTTAATAAAGAGCTATTTTTGTTTTCATCATTTTAAATAGTGCTAGCTATAAATGCCCTTTGTGAAGATAAGGTTGTCCTTTAAATTTTTTTAATTTTTCAGATGTTTTATTTTATTAATCAGTGCTGCATCTTAGCTACTAAACAGGCTAATGCAGGAGTGAAGTTTGAAGACAATCTCAGCAATTTAACAAGATGTACCAAAGTTTAAAAAATTTATAAAGGGCTAGGAATGGAGCTCTGTGGTAAAGTACCTGTGCATTCAATTCACAGTACTGTGGAAAATTTATTAAAAACTAAAAATAACATCTTTAGAGAATCATACATTTTAATTTTAGTGAAATACATTTGTTTTATTTTTCCAAGAATGCTTTATTTTTAAACATATGTTAATAAACATTGGAACAATATGATTATATATTTCTTGTCAATTTAACTATGTACATCATTTAAGAAATTTGTTTATTTTACCTAATTCTTCAAAATCATTAGCAAAATTTTTTAAACAAATGTATTTTTTTCCAAGAGTGCTTTATTGGATATCATGTGAAGGAAATCTTGGTTTTAATTACAAGTTAAAATCATTTTCTTATATGTTTCCTTTGAAAGTGTGAAACATTTTATTCATAGGCCATTACATATGTGTGTGTGTGTGTTTGTGTGTGTGTGTGTGTGTGTGTGTGTGTGTGTGTTTGAGTTTCGCTATAGATACTCATAGATATTTTTATCAGGTTAAATTATATTTCTCTTGTTACTAATTGTGTAAAATTTTTAGCAAGAGTGGATGTTTAAATTTATTGAACATTCTTTGCATACTATTGAGGTGATTAAGTATTTTTGACTCTGTTAATATCTTGAATTGCATTGATTGAATTTCAAATGTAGAATGTGAGATGAACTTTTCTTAAATTTGTGAATTATTTTTAAATATTACTGCATTTCATTTTGCTAAAATTTAGGTAGAAATGTTCATGTTTTGACCTGATGCTTATTTATATTTCCTGGATTATCTTTATAGGCAAAATTTAACACATTTTTATCCCTTTCGTATATAAATGATTTTTATGTTATCTATTTTATTCTGTGTGATCTTTGTTATTTGTGGTTTTCAAGTAAATTAATTCATCTATATTGTCAAATTCATACATATAGAATCATTCTTAACTTATTCTTGAAAACATTTTAGCATCTGATAGAGGATATGTCCTCATCCACTCTAGATAATGACAATGTGTCTCATCTCTTGTTTGCTCTATAAACCTGGACAGGTGTTTATCAATTGTATTGATCTTTAAATAATGAGCTTTTGGTTTCATCAATTTTAAGCTTTTAATATTATTGATTTCTACTTTTGTCTTTATTGTAGCTTCTCTCCTATTTGCTTTGTGCTTGGTCTTCTCTTCTCCCTTGCTTATTATCTTTTGTGAGGTGCTCTTCCTTGCCAATATAAGTGACTGATATAGAAAATATTCCTATGAATGTTGTCTTAACTCTGTAGTTATTATTTTGTTCAAGTAAGTACTATGGTTTAAATATGGTTTATCCTCACCAAAACTGTGGTTGAACCTTGAAACCCAATGCCGTAGCACTGAAGGGTGTTAAAATCTTTTAGGTCATTAGGTCATTGAGATAGATTAATGCTGTTCTCCCTAGAATGTGTCCTTGCTTGACCTACTGGATTGATTGCCACTAGAGTTGTTACAAAACATGTCTGGCACTGCTGTTTTCTTCCTCTCACTCAATCTCTGTCTCCCTTCCTCTCCCTCTCTCTCTCTTTCATAGACACACACAGTTCTCTTCTCATTGCCTGCTTGCCTTCTGCTTTTTTCTGCCATGTTTTTATTCAGTATGAGTCCCTTGTAAGTTGCCTGGGACCATGATACCCAACAAACATCAATTATTTTTAAATAAGCCAGTCTCAGTTATTCTATTATAGCAACCAAAAAAATGTACTAAGAGAACTGTCATTGACTTAATTCAGATTTTATATATCTGAATGGAAATTATTTTGGTGTGTGTGTGTGTGTGTGTGTGTGTGTGTGTGTGTGTTTGTGTGTGTTCAGAAATAATTTGGGACACACATATGTTGTGTAAAACTATTTACGTATGCATAGATACATATAGTTTGGGGGACTTACTTGGGGCCTTAAAATTGTAGTTTTCAGCTTTATTTTTCAGGCTTGGCAATATCTTTCCATTGCTGTCTGTCTCATGACACATATTCTATATTCTTATCTTTGCTACTTTCTGGTTAGAATACCCTTTCAAGTTGATGTTCTCCCTGATTTGTGGTAATATTTCTGGCTGTTTGGCATGTGTGTTAATTCTTGATTAAATTTTGGATATGGTATATTTTACAATAATGGACAGTGGAATTTTTTCATTATATTTGAACTTTATCCTGTAATAGCTAAATTACTTAAATCAGTAATTTGAAGTTAATTTGAAGATTGACTTTAAAGTGCAAAACCAAAAATGCACTATCCATTTTGAAAATTTTTCACTATGACTTTTATAGAAATCCAGCCATTCTTGGCTCTGCTTAAATTTAAGAAGTAGTTTTACCTAACTCCTTTCAAGTAACTCCATAACATATTTATATTATTTTCTCAGGCAATTTGTACATATGCAGTTAGCCAAATACTTAAGGAGCTGTCTCTTCAGATCACAAGAACTCTCTTTCTCAGCCCAATTACTATCTTTCTAATAGTTTGTCCTTCAAATTCTAGCTCTCTTTGCATTCCCTCCCTTTGAAAATTTTCTATTTAGCATAGAGAACTCCTGGGAGCTCTCTACTGCTGCTAACCTGTGGAGCTCTTTTGAACTCTATTAACAGCAAGCTGGAATAGTGTTTGGTGCTCAGAATACTTCTTCTGTCACAGATCACTGTGCTGCGTTATCCTATGCTCATTTTATGTTTTCTAGTTTTGTGGTTGTTCAGCTTGGAAAAGTACATTTTTTCTCAGTTATTTCATCATGACTGAAAGCATCAGTCTATTGTAGATTTGTATGAGTCTCCAATAGTTTCTAGGTAATTATGTCTACTTTGGTTTCCCAGTATTTTTGTATATGTAAATAAGAATGTGGAGCACTCATTCCAATCCCTCCTCTTCAGGTACTGCTTTTTTTGAAAAAAAAAAAAAAAAAAAAAAAACCTGCCTAATGCAAATACAACCCACTAAAATAACTGAATGAAAAGTAATTTTATATGATAATTTTAAAATTGGAAAATGTGTTTCATAAATACAAATTCAAATAGAGCTTGAGTCAATCAGAGCACATGCCATAAATTAACATTGCTATAAATGGAAACCAAAATTAGGATTGCTACTAATAAAATAACTTTTGTCAATGGTTATCTCTGGTAATTAGCCATCCAGTGTTGTTTTCTTTGTTTTTAGTTTCTTTCTGTTTAATTTCAATGCTTTTCTTATATGTTAAAAAATATTTTTTATGTTTTCTGAATTGAGAGGCAAGGCTTCATTAATATTGAGAATTTTATTAGAGCATCATATTTCTAGAATATATAACACCAGAATATATAAGATAACAAAAAATAGCTACCAATAATTATTTAGAACTTATTTTTAAATTTTTGTTGCTTTTTTTAGTTGTACATTACAAGAGAATCCGTTTTGTTAAAATTATACATGATTGAGTATATCTTATTCTAAATTTGGACCCCCATTCTTGTGGATGTAGCTGGTGGTGGGATTTACTTAGGTATTTTCATATATGTACAGAGGAATAGAATCAATTGATTTATTTTATAGTGAATACATTTACATTTATTTAAGAGCATGATTATTTGAGAATAGAACAATTTTCTACATTAATAAAAACACAGTGGTGTCTTTTGAGAAGAGGTCCAGCTCATGGCCTTGTTTTTATATGAATAGTAAAATTGTTCTTTTGATTTTCCCACCCCCAGATGTTCTTAATGAGCTTAAGATGCACATCTAACTGTTGTATCTTAGCACCTGCTCACTAGACTTCTGTCTTACATGGCTATTAGGATTTTATATGGATTCTTCAGAACCTGTCACTATTGATATTGTCAGTCTTTTCACATAATCCATGAAAGTCAACAAGGTGTTTAAATGCAGATACTATAATAAGCCACTTTAAGTTTAGAGAAGGAAGTATATAAAGTAAACCCATTTGCTTTCTTTCATTTCAAAAAAAATTGGTCCCAGATTTCTTTTAGTAGCCCATTCTAATCTTGGATTTATCTAGATAAAGCATAAATATTTTTGGAACATCTAAAACTAAAATAACTTGCTAAGATTATAATCATTGACTTGAGAAGTCACAAGTCCAACTGAAAAAAACAATGAGTATAAAGTGATTTAATAAAAGTGTGTTTAAAAATATGTTAAAACCAACAGTTTTTAATATGTCAGATATGAATGTTTATGGCTAATAAAAAGCTCAGCCAAGGAGGAGTGCAGAGAGGATAATAATATGAAAACAAGGGAGATTCATATCAATACTTAAAGGACCACATCTGAAGCCCTCACCACTATCTGTTTCTATATCTATTCCTTTTTCTCTCTCACACACATACAGAACACATACCTATGCACTCAAGAGACAAACCCACTCCATCAATCTTCTTGTTTTATTTGAAAAAAAAAAAAATTCCCATAGACTACTTTGTGCTAAGGCATGATCATTGTCCCTGTTGATCATTTCCAAGATGACACAGTTTGTTTCTGTTACCCCTGAGATGCAAAAATCATGCAAGGATCACTTAGAGGACAGCTTTTGAGAATGTCACTCATTCTCTCTGCTCCATCATGGCTATATTATTTTTTCTTAACTACATAACTTTCAAAAGCTGGGTATGTTTCAGCGGGTTGTCATTCAAAAGGTATTTTCATAGGTAATGCCCTAAGAAAGACGTTATTTTATAAAAGTCAAAATGCTTATAATTATTTTATTATAAATAATTTAGTAGAAAGAGAGAAAACTAATTTTGATGCAATTAAGAAAATAGAAACATTATTAAATATATTGTAGAAGGTAAGGAAGAGAGAGAGAAACAGAAAGGAGAAGAGAAGAAATGAAGATGATTTTGGAAATACAGTTTTATCTCCCCTAACAAATATTAATTTAAAAATAAGAAAATAAGATGTTAATCTTTAATCATACCTCCAGCCCCAACATCTACATAAGATAGGCCTGGTTCATTTTAGGTGACATATTTACATTTTTTTCCTTCTATGTAAGTTAAATTAATTTATCCATAAATAGATGTGAAGTTTCCAAGCCTAGAGAACTGACTGAATCATATCTAACACTAACTGGTTCCCATCATTCAATTCTCTAAGAACTGCAGTATTTTCAATATAGATGTAGCTATTTGTACTCTACTTCTTCAAAGGCATAAACTCATTGACACCTAGAATTGATCATTCCTTGATACCAAGTCTGATTGCTTTAGTTATTCTATGTAGAAATAACAATGGTTTATTTGGGTATCAAAGCTAGCACAGTTTAAACAAGGCATATAATGTGTACCCTCAATAGTTTGAGTGGAACAGAGTTTCCTTAAGAGGTTTCTTATGAGAGAAAATATGATTCTCTCTATGCAATCTCCTCCAAGTCTGCAAAAAAATGATATTTTTCATCTTCTATGGTGCTATTTTTCATAATGTACCAATTTGAATGCATTTTTAGTCTTTTCGTGCAAATACAAAATTTTCTGGAATCCACTGTAAAATTTCAATCTAATATACTTTCTAATTACCTCCTCAAAAGAAAATTGCAAATTTTCTAAGAGAGACTTGGTAACACTATTTGACACTGAACTATCATCATTGCTTCTCTTCCCTTATCCAGCTTAAACAACAACAACAACAACAACAAAACACACACACACAATATCACTTTAAAGACAGAATTATTTAATCTATACATAATTATGTAAATCTTAAAATGTTTACTACTCAGTTATTTCATTGTTCTCTGAGTCAGAAATGGGAAACTAGATTGTTTTATCCTAAAATATTTCAAATTTCTTTTCTACACACACACACACACACACACACACACACACACATGTGACATGATAATTTATTAAGTCTGAATATGCCAGTGATATAAATGTTGTAGGGAAAAAATGATGAATATTTATATTCTTGATTCCTAGGAGCTATTATTCATAGAAAATAAACAACTTTCTCTTTCTAATCAGCATTTTACTTAGCTAGAGGCAATTATTTTTTCTTATATAATTCTCATTGTTTTATAATTCTATATATATATATATATATATATATATATATATATATATATATATATTATTGATTGTTCAAAACATTACAGAGCTCATGATATATCATCTTTCATACATTTGACTCAATTGGGTTATGAACTCCCATTTTTACCCCAAATACAAATTGCAGAATCACATCGGTTACACACTCACATTTTTACATAATGGCATATTAGTGACTGTTGTATTCTGCTACCATTTTTATCCTCTACTATCCCCCCTCCCCTCCCCTCCCCTCCCATCTTCCCTCTCTACCTCCTCTGCTGTTGTTCAGTTTTCTCCCTTTTTTCCTGTTTTATAATTCTTAAGGATTATTCTTAACTTTTTAAACTCTACTTAAATTTTTAATTTAAATTTAAAATATTGCCTGGTGACTCATTACTTTTCTTCTTTCTTACCTCTTTCTTTTTCTTTTGTATCTGAATTGAGTACAGACTAATAAGAACTGAAGCTAAACTATTTTATCATATGTGTAAGAAAAAGAAAATTTAAAAAGAACTCTTTAAGAAAAATTGCCTGTATAAAATCTGCTCCTATAAAACTTTCTCTAACTGGAAATGACAACTTCTAATAATTTTCACATTGTCTCTTTATTCTCTTTCATTTTAACTTTCACAGAAACATTTTCTTCCCCACATTAATTGAAAGCAAATTTTCAATTTAATGTTTTACTATTCAAAACTAGCAAAATAATTTTTTTTCTGAAAGTTTGAATAGTATAGTAGGGTTTGTACCATAAATATTAATAATAGATATATTTCAAAAATATGCTATCTTGACATCTTATCATACAACATTAAGAAAATCATTAATTAAATAAGTAAAATAAAATTAAGTAAAATAAAACTCTTTTTAAAAAAGGTAAATAAATGCTGAGTTACTTACAAAGAATTCAATCAAGTATATTTGGAAAGCATATATGGATGACAATTAACTCTGAAGGTGATCCATACTTAGGAATTTATCACCCATCAGCAAAAGGGCTTTTGTCAAAATACAGTGGTCTTTTGAGCAAAGTGTAACATTGTAATGCTTCAGATTGTCTGAAATGCTAAAATTAATTATAAATATCTGACAAAGATTTAGGCAAAATTTCCCCAGACTTTGCTTTTTCTTAACAATTTTCTTTGTAACTTGAAATGGCATGTAGCTAAGTTTTGATGAAAACAGTTTTAAAGAAAACATTTCCTTAAGTTTTTAAAGAACGTAGTTCATTGCAATTTCAACATTTTGATTTTGGAAAGTATATTCTAGTGTTTCTGCAAATTATGGTAAATTCTATACAGTTACAAATCCAATTAGGTACATTACTTGTCCCCAGATAAGCTGATACTCTAAAATTTCAAAGAAACACACTTAACAATCTTCAGTTACTACAACATAATATAAAGTGTTAAACTTTTTGAATAGGTAATTAGATAAAAAGCAATAAATAGTTTGCTAATTATATGTGTCTGAAGTGTTAATTAGATGATCACAGTATAGCACAACTAGTTGTATATTAAAAGAAAAGGAAAAGGAAACCAGCTGAGAAAGTAAATGACTTAGTAATTGGCAATAAAGTATATCATTTTTTTGTGACTTTAAAGTGACAAAAATTTAACTACTAAATATATTTATAGATATGTTCATACCTCTGTTCATATCTATTTAGCTACTAAATATATTAATAGATTATGTTCATTAAATTTTTTTAAAATATGAAATAAGAAGTTCTCCATATTTAAAATTCTTACATAATATATATACATACACACATGTATATGTTTAATAAAATAATTAATAGTTAACCACTTTAGAAAATAAGGAGAAATGCAGGGAATAATATCAAATGAAAGAAGAATTTACAATTCTAAGCCCACAGGTTTTTTTTTTTTTTTTTGCTAATTATTCTTCATTACCTTTGCACTATCTTTTTGATTCATCAGGTTCACTTATTCCAGCATATTCACAACACTTTTGATACCTGAATATCAAATTTTACAATAAAAAGTTGATTTTGCAACCAATTTTTGTGATTATTCTTATAATTAGTTTTCCATCTAATTTCAAAATCATTGGCAGGAATGATTATATTTCTCTCTATGCTTTGGATTTCTTATTAGTATTTGAAATCTATCTGGAAATTTACTCATTGTTCACCTATTTGGAAATTTAGTTATTGAGAGATGAATTTGCTAATAAGACCCAGGTTGCTATTACTGGGAACAAGGAAGGTCTCCTTTACAGCCTCTCTTGCCCTTTATTTAGTGTGTTTTCTCCCAATGCTTCCAAACTTCTTATCTTCCTTTGTTACCAGAGTCCCACACTACAAACCTCACACTGAGATTCTCAACAAAATAGTTCTAGCCTCTAGTCTTCCAACCTGGATAACGTAATGGTAAAAGCAGGAAAGGAACTTTAGTCAGTATAGCTACACAGGGCAAACAGTGCTTCCATCCCTGTCTTTATGGATACTGACTTTTCACACTCTGGTCTGATTGATCATTATCTCAGTATTGGTCAAGTTGGGCCTTTGGTGAAAAGAAAATTGTCCTTGCTTAGGGGAGTAATTTCAACTCAGATCACAAGATGTCAATAAATTTTAGAAATGTGGCAATGACCATAGTGGATTTAAATTAGGAAAAAAGTAAAATATGTGTAAGAGGGAATGAGATAATATTTCAAAGTTAAGCAAGATGTGATAAATAATTTCTATGCAAAATAAGAAAATGCTTTGCATGTTGGAAAACATTTCTATTTTGAAACATTATGTTAGAGTTAATAAAATCCACAGCAAATCTTCAGAAAGGTATATTTCCTCAGAAAAGGGATTTATAGTCTGATTTTAAAGTTTAAATGGAAATTTAAAGAATCAAGTTACTATAGCATTTTAAATGTTAACAGAAGTAGAGTTATTATAATAAAATTTGTTCATGTTTTAAAGGAAAATGTGTGACTTTTTGTTCCTCCTGATCATGGGGTTAAGCAATCAAGCTTACTTTTATTTACAAAGACAGTTAATGTTACGGGCTAGAGGCTAATGATAGCACACTTAACTTCCTGGGAAATGTACTTTTACCTGTTGAAATACCATAATAAAAATGCTTGTCCTATGTAATTCACTTTAATTACTCCTGTTTGGTAGTGATTGATAGAAACTGAATTTTAAATAAGTTGGGAAAAGTAAAAGATGAGAAGTTGAGCAGACCCTTTGGTGAATGTAATGTTTCTTTATCCTGGTAATTCTGATTTCTCAAAGATTTCAAACAGTATTCATAACATGTGAAAATATACTTCTGATACTAAGAGACAATACCTTAAATACCTCAGAAACATTGAACTGTGATATAACAAAACAAGATCAACAATAGTCTTAAGTGGCCTTGGGTATGGAAAAGTCACCAAATCCTTTTACTGGCAAATGAGGAAGAGAGGAGAGTACACTATTCTTGCTTCCTCATACAAAGTGACCTTCTTTTTGCAACTATCAGTAAATAAATTGAGAAAGTTTCTTATTAGGTCCACAATTCTCTGGCTTACACATGGCCACTAGAAACAATCACATGAAATTTGAAGTTATTTTTTAATTCCCTTAATCTGTTATCTCTAGAATGGAGAAGTTAAAAGGATCACATTGTAGAATATTCTCTAAAAAATATTCATATTCCTCTGGCCCCCTACTATGATTTAAATATCTACTTTTAATATCACTTTTGTGACATAAGGAGCTCAGCTTCGTTTGACCTCACCTTCTAATTTCCAGCGCATGATGGTATTTCATGGAAAAAGATTAAGTAAAATACAGTATGCTGAGATATTAAACATAATACTTTATTAGTGGAAATTTTGAAGCTTTATAACATTTGCTACCAACATTGTTTATTAAAAATACTGTGATTATGTTTTCTCAATTGTAGTTTAAGGCTGATTGACTCTGTTTCATAGTGGCATTCAAAAGACTGATAAAGTATGAGAAAACAGCCTTCTGCACACTTTATTGTCCCATAGAGTTTTTCGTTTCATTTATTCCTGACCAAAGTTAATTTTCTCGAACAACGAGTCAGTCTCAAAATATAGTTGAAGTCAAATGATTCTCCTGCTCATTGTACTGTTCCAATAAACTTAGATTGCATGCTGCTTCTCATGCTGTACTACATGGTCTTAAGTGTGCTTGCTCTCCTTCTCTCAATATCTCTCTCTCTCTCTCTCTCTCTCTCTCTCTCTCTCTCTCCAATAACTTTAAACTATTCTTCTGGGCCTCCTCAACCATAAAGGATTTTCTTCCATTTTCTGAATTTACCATGATGATACACATTTTAAGAAATTGTATATATCTCTAATATATAGTTTCTCCAATGCTCATATTGGTACTTCTTTAATTCCAAGTTGTAGAGATGCCATGAACTTACACAAAAGTCATCCATTCATTATGGCCTTGCTGACTGCACCATAAAGTTTGTCAATCTCTCTCACCTCTGTACTGTGACTTGAACAGTACTAGGCATATAGGCATTTTTTCCTCGGCAAATAGTTGTTAAATTATTGTAGGTATCATTTAGGTTAGGTTATGGTGTGGTAAAAATACAATCCCAGACTAAAAGTCACCTGCTCCTACATAATTGACAACAAAGGTTAATTTCTCTCTTGTTACATGTCCATTTCAGTACAACAAGGGGTTGTACTCCAGATCTCCTCACACCAGGATGCCGGCCATTAGAGCAGCTATTAGTTGAAATTTTCTGTCACTAAGGCAGGGAAAAGAGATGTCAGTAGGTTTTCCTATTGACAATTAAATGCTCTAGGCTGTCAGAGTCTCGCATCATTTCCACGTAAAATTAAGTGTCCTAAACTGGACAGATGGCAGACAAAAACTGAAAGTAGTAAATGATGAAGTATCATCAAGTAAGAAAGAAGAGAGAAAATATTTGGCAACAAAGCAAAACAAGCATTACAGTTTCAAATAGGTAACTGAGTGTCAGATTTACCCAAGTTATGGCTCTAATCTCACATAAAATGGAACATGGAATGGTATTATCAAATTTATCTACAAATCTCCATCAGATAAAATGTCAGTGGCAGTACTAAGGATGTAACTCAGTGGTAGAACACCATACATAAGTGCATGTGTGAGGCCCTGGGATCTATTTCCAGCACTATAGAAACAAATAAATAAGTAAATAATAAATGTCATGGGCACAGAAGTGGCTTGAATGAAGCTAAAATACATTGAAAGCTGTATGTTTGTTTATATTTTTATATTTTCTACTAACAAACTACAAGAACAGAAAGACCATGGGAGGTAGAAAGAGAACCACTTCTCTCTTTCTTTGATGTTGTATGTTTAGGTATATTTTTTATCTCTTTTAATCTAGCTTATTCCTGAGCTTCTGCTTGAACATTGATATCAAGACAGATTGACATGTTTACTTTTATGGAATGATGTTTTAATATTAACTTGTTAGACCTATAGCTGCTATCACTAACCCCATGCTCATATATACTAATATTATGTTATAGACCTATTAGCTTTTACAAAGGTGGCAATCGGTTGTTGATCATCTCACTTAGCCCAATTAGTTACTGGTCAACTCCCTTTAAGAAAATAACATAACTGTTTTAGATTTTTCTCCCTTAAAATCTTCCATTTGCCAAAGCATAAAAATTCTGAATATTTTTACTTTATGGAGATAAATAATTATTATTTTATATTTCAGTTTGTCTAGTTTTATGAAAAGGTTAAATGTAGGGCATATAAACAAAGAAAATATTTGAGGTTGAGTCATTTTGAGAAATGTCCTAATTATAATGCTGATGCCAATCAATGTTCATTTGAATGGAATTAAATTAATCCAGATTGCAGTGGTAATTAAGTCCCTTGTTAGTACCTATTGAGGATACAGAAACTTCACCTTCCCAAGATAAACAAAGTACACAGGTCAGGAAACATTAGCATTAAACTAAAAATAAAAGGATGAAAATGCACTTAAAAAAAGACTGCAAATAAAACCTGTTTTATATTTCTAGCTGTGAATCATTTAGCATTATATAATTTATTTTACAGTTATCTAATTTCAAGCAATGATGAATGAATTTTACATGCATGTGCATTAAGTCATGCATTTGTAACACAAGACAATTACAGAAGTCTGGAGCAAAGCTCATTGAAATAATAATGCACTGGGAAGTCACAATCCTAAAGGGAAAATGGACATTTAAAATTTCCATCTGTTATTCACAATAAGGATAGCTTGTCTTCTAAACTATTTTTGGTTCCCAGTGTTTCATTTTGTTAAATGATTAAAATATTTTAATTCAATTGCTCAGATAATGTTTATTCTTTTCATTAAGTTCCTAATCTAAGTCCTTCAAATAAAAGTCTGATTCTGCATCCTGGATTCTGTTTAAGAATTTTACAATACAGATCATTGCAAAATAAGTTTTAATTAGTAATAGTTTAGTTTTGATATGGAAAACAATAAACTATTCTTCTTGAAAGTTCCTTTCATTTATTTTACCTTTGTTTTTATCAAGACTGTTCTATAATATAGAATCAATCAACACTTTGTGATTCTGTCATCTCTTTTGAATCAATTATTTTTTACCTCAATTAATTATCAGAAATAATTAAAAAATCTTTTCATGTTTCTGTGCAAGTCATATGTATAAATAGTTCAACTTGTTGAAAATAATAATGCAACTTTGCATAACTTCCTCCTTTATGTGAGTCATTTACTTTTTATCATTAAGTCACACATGTCTTTATGATAAATGTGGGGACCTCAATGAACTTACCAGCATTAACTTGGTTACAATCAAAATGACAAAGCTGAAGAAATTTCTTCTAGTACTATCATAAACATATCTCTTCTCTTATTCTTAAGCTTGGTGACATTCATTCCTTCATTTAAATAAAACATATATACAATATAAAACTTTGAATCTGGTGCTACTTTGGGATCATGAGATTTATCAGTGAACAAAGGAGCCAAATATATTTTAAAACACAGTGTTTATATTCTAGTAGACAGAAAAAAACACAAAAATTAAATAAAACTTAAATGTGAATTATACATATAATAGAAGGGGCCATTTCGTTTTGTAAAATAGAAGATACCATAATTCTCGATGGCAATTCAACATTTTAAATCATCCAGATTGACCTCATCCTTTGAGTTAGCATTGACAAAAAGTTTGAAAGGGCATTGGCATGAGCTATGTGGGGATTAAGTGAACAGCAAGTACTTGAATCCAAGGGAAGAACAGGTTTGAATGACAGGCAGAATAGTGTGTCTGGAGGATGAAGTAAAGCAGACAAGTGGTAGCTGATGGATGAGAGTATAAGCAGAGGCAAGGTTGTCCAAAGTCTTTGTGAATATTGGAAGAACTTGCATTTCTACTTTGAGGAAAGGACAACTGGGTCATTGATAATTAATACAAATGGTGGAAATGATACAATGTGACACCTATTTTTTAATGAAAGATGTTAATGTTTTGCAACCACTTATCACTTCCCATGGTTTATTTTAAGTGCTCCATTTAAAAAAATGCATTTGCTGTTATTTCACTTGATACCATTTGCTATTAAAATAAAATGTATTATTTCTTGACAATTTTTGTTATAAAGGTTTTCAGGGCATTTTGATTTGAAGAGAAATCTGAACATTAAAGAGAGATACAAAAACTCTCTCTTTATATTGAAAAAAGAGATTTAACTAAATGAATATAACTTAACACAGTGGAGTTAACTTTTGAATCCCCTGAAATAATTCAGTAGATTTGATTTAAAAAACAAGCTTTTTATAGTGTTTTGCCCTTTTATTCAAGTAATGACTATCAATTCGTGTATAAATGCTTATAGTGCCAAATTATCAAACAAGTGATTTATAGAAAAGATTTCTGAATTATTCTGACCACCAGTCATAATAATAACATACTACAAGCTTATATGTAAAAATGTACTATGAAATATGAAACTAGCTTATGTCATGTTAGGTATATTTAATTCCTGCTGTGGTTTGGAATTGGTTTGTGCATCTTCCAAAGTTTCCTTGTGTCAGAATCTTGGTGCTTAGAGCTTAGATGTGGGAGACAATAGAATGTTGAGAGTTAAGACCTAGTTGATGGTCCTCATGTTTTGGGGGTGCTATCTTCAGAAGGGAAACTGGTCTCCTGGAGAGGGACTTGATATGGCAGTAAACCACTGAATCTTCCTCTGGCTTCCTGTTTCTGTGATGTGATTTCTTCCTTATCCATGGGCTCCTGCCATGGTGTGGCTCAGTTAACAGGCCTCTCACCCAAGTAAGTGAGAGCACTTGAAGTAAGTCTCTTTTCTTATAAAGTTAGTATACTTTACATATTTCATCATTATAATGAAAAACAAACTAAAACAGTTATCCTTGATAATTAGATGTTTATTAAGAAGATTAATGTTTAAAATCAAAATGGAACATATTGCTTGTTTATAAAGTATAGTAAAAATATAATCATATTGGAATGGAAAGATATCTATGGAGGGAAAAGTGAATTTAACTGTAACAATTGAATGCAAAACCGCTTAAAGGACTCAACTTTATTTTGTAAATTATCATTACGTGTGAGTCACATTTAATTTCAAAGTTTATAGTCAGGAGAAGACTAATGGTTATATATTAGTACAAATAGAATGACATGTTCCTTTTTATCTCTATTCCCAATGAGGACTCAAAAATAATTTGTGTGGTATAAACAGAAAGGCTTTATTCTTTTTTTCTAGTACTTTTAAAGAGACATGGGCTGATTCTCTGAAGGTAAAGAATTTAATAATCTTTAACTCAGTTTAATTGAGAACACTCACATAGCTCCCCATATATATATATATATATATATATATATATATATATATATATATATTGATGCCCAAGGTTATTTAACATGTTTTCAGACTGCAATGGGGCTTTATTAGAAAGTAATAAAGAGCTCCTAAATATTCATTTTTCTTGCAACTCTGTTGAAAATAATACATGTCAGAGAAATCAGACAAGGAATCAGAAATACTTTAGATTGATAAATATATTGAAATACAAGTCTTGCAACAATATAAAAGTGTATGGGTAAGGCTAAACTTTACTCAGAAAGAAGTTTATCACTTTAAAGCATATTAGAATAAGAGCTAACCAATAATGTATTCATGCAAAATAATTAAAAAATAACTTAACACCTCTGAAATTAGAAATAACATAATAAAGTTGTGAACTGAAATCAATGCAATAGGAAATAAATGCACAGCAGAGAATCAACAAGTCAATGTTGGTTTGTGAAATGTAATACAATTCATAAACTGCTAGAATGATTGAGAAAAATAAAAAGTGTTCACATTAAAAAGTGTTTCATAATTACTAAATAGATAATAAGAATGTTTTAATTTTAAAAAAGGGAAAATAATTGAGAAAAAAAAAAACTTGTCTATGCCATTGAATCTAATCTAGTATTACACAGGGCATTTAGTCTTCTAAACACAAAGAAACCTGGCTCCCACTTTCTGCCATCCATTTACTCATTGTTCAGTTTCTCTGTTTGTGCACAGCTGTTTTAGAACTGTTCACATTTACTTGTGTGAGAAAGGTTTTACTAACTAGAAAACTGTATGTATGATTCTCTTTGTCTTTAGTCTTACTAAAATAAGCCATGTTATCTAAAGTTTGTCCAAACTTTCTTCATTCATCACCTTTCCCCCAATATTCTTTAATGAGATTATTTCATGTATTCTTAGTTTAGGTATATTCTACTGCACAGATTGCATTCCATTCTGAGATCATCCTACTTCTTTCTTTATGTTTAAAAATATGCACACATTAATGTTCCCTCCATGTGTTTAAAGTTTTACAGATTTTGGCAAATTATCAGCATTTGTGTTCATTCTACACTGCTATGTACAGTCCAATTTTATTATATACAAGACACAAAAGCACAGACAAAAAAGAAAAAATAGACAAATTTGACTTCATAAAAATTTTAAATAACATATCAAAAGACAGTATCAACAAAGAATAAAGGCAATTTCTGACTTAAGGGAAATACTTGCAACTAATATATCTGATAAAAATTAACAAGCAGAGTATATTGAGAACTTATAAAACTCATATTCATCAACAACAAAAATCCCAATTCAAAATGGGCAGAGCACTTTAATGAACATTTCTGCAAAGAAGATTTACAAATGTCTGAAATACATATGAAAAGGTTATTCACATCAATAATACTCAGAGACATGAAAATCAAAAGCATGTTGCCATATCAGCTTACACCCATTAGACTGTCTATAATCTAAAACCAAAGAAAAAAGAATAAATATTGGTAAGGTGTGAAATAATTTAAACACTTCTGCATTATTAATAAAATAATTGTTATGGTTTAGATATTAGTTGTTTCCCCTCAGTTCATATGTGAGGTAATGCAACAAAGTTTAAAAGTGAAATGATTGGGTTATAAGAGGCTTAACCCAATCTGTAAATTAATCTCCTCATAGGTATTAACTGAGTGGTAATGTAGACTGATATGTTGTAGCTGGAGTCACTGGGGGAGTGCCTTTGGGGTATATACTTAGCTCTCTCTCTGCTTCCTGGTGTGATGTCCCCATACTCTTTCCTCTACCATTCCCTTCCTCCATGATGATCTAACTCACCTCAAGTTCCAAGGAATGGAGCCAGCCTTCTATGGACTCAGACCTCTGAAATAATGAGTCCCCAAATAAATTTTTCCTCTAACGGTTCTTGTCAGGTCTTTTGATCATAGCATCAAAAAAAAAAAAAAAAAACTGATTAAAGCAACAATGCAGCAACTATGAAAAACAGTATGGCAGTTCCTCAAGAAATTAAAAATTAACCCTCAACATGAACCAGAAATTTTATTTCTTGGTATATGCCCAAAAGAATTGAAAGCAGGGACTCAAAGAGATAGTTGCCCACCTATATTCACAACAGCATTGTTTACAATAGCTAAAACATGTGGTGAACCAAATATTCATTGATGAATGAGCAGAAAAGTAAAATGTGGCTATATAAAGGAAGGAAGGGAACAGAGAATGTACATGAATTGAGGACATTTCACTAAGTGAAATAAGCCAGTCAAATTCTGTATGATTCCATTTATATGATGTACTTAGAGTAGTCATAATCAGAAAATACACAAAGTAGAATGGTTGTCATCAGTAGCTGAGGGAGAGGAGGATTGGGAGTTATTATTTGATAGGTACAAAATTTCAGAGTTTTGGAGATGACCAATGGAGATGGTTTCACAAGATTATGAATTCATTTAATAACAATAAATAGTGCATTTAAACAAGAATGGGGTAAATTTATTATTTTTTTCTCCCAATAAAGTCAGCCAGTTTTTTAAAAGAAACAAATAACATAGTCAGACACATTCAAATGTCTTCCCATTCTCCCCCATGTGAATAAATACAAAAAACATTTTATTTTAAAAGATGAAAGTAATAGCAGATTATAGCTCATTAATACCAAAAAAATTTGATTTTTGTAAGACTATCTATTCTTGTTCATCTGCTTTTATATGTTCACACAAAACAATGTCTTAGCAATAGTCATTAAAATAAATGAATGATATTTGCACCAGAGAATTATTAGATCACTAAAAGGGATCAAGGCTGTCATGTGGTTAAGGGTCAATTTCAGCACTGGGTGTTTGCAGTGGATTTATGTGAAGCTGTAATGGATAATCAGCAAGGTTGCCCTTGATGAGGACTGGTGCAGAGAGAGATTAACCAGGGCATTTTAAATGGACTTGATTCAAACAGTTCCCATTTTTAAATTCAATGATCTTGTGAATTGCACAAGCAAACTAGTATAATAAGTGCACATGTAATTTTGCAGCAAGTCCTAATACCCCTGGTTTCATTGTATCCATTTTATTATACATATCAACTAACCATATAGACTTGATTGACAACAACAAAATTAGCTATAAAATAATGAAATAAATTTACATTCATACATAAAATCCTGGGAATTTTAATAGAAAGTAAGAATGATAAATTTAATTATATCTGTAAAATTTAGTGATTCCACAAGTATAACTTCAATGAAAATAATATTTAAAAAATGATTTGACATATTACATATGTGTATGTGGCTGGCACCTACACACCTGTATATTTTATAACACCATGTATTTTTATTAGAATATATAGGAGAACTGTGTGTGTAGAATATATATATATATATATATATATATATGTAAGTATATTTAGATAATATATTTATTTTTATATTTACAATAAGAGTATTCATAGGTAGTACATCTTAGTAATAAAAATGTTTATAGGTGAATTATTTTCAGTATTTTGAAAAGTCAGACTTCTACTTCCAGACATTGTTTTCAAATATTTCATATTGCCAAACATTTGGCTGATTTACATAAAGTTACTAACTTGTGAAACTTTCAGATTTATTTTAACTTATAAATAACAGTAGAAAACTTTCCTTAACACTTCTGTAGAAACTTTTCAAGAAGAAAAATAATTTGAGAATATTTTTTTTCTTTTTAAAAATTTTCTATCACTTTTATATTAAAAGAACAAAACAACTAAGTATGCTACTATGGACAATAAAATCAAACAGATATACTTTTAATTGGAAACTCCTTTGAATCAAGTACGCAGTTTATTCTTTACATCAGTGAGTATATGAGCACACTGAATTTATAATTAAATTTTTTTCAAACATACATCTTATGTTTCTAATTGTTTTGCAATATATAGTGTGAAATTTGAAATTAAGTTAATATGTATTTTTGTTTCAGCTTAATTATAGATGACAACCTTTGTCATTATAGAATTTACCATTGGCGATTTAGTATATTTATAAGGAACACTGAAGGATACATACATGTAGTCATATGTATTGTGTATTGCAATAACTGTCTCAGAATCATTCTTGTTTAGATACCATGACAGGGAAGAACTTAGGCATCAGTCTGAATAACTGTATCAGGGTACCCATGGACAGTTCTGCTTCACTTACACAGGAGAGCTTCTTTCTGCAATACTATCTAACACTGTTTCCTCCCCAAATAGACATGGTACTCCTGAAATAGAACTATTCGATTCCTTTGAGATAATGTGCTTTATTATATAATGGGGAAGCAGACAAAGGCATAAGCATTCCTTGATCTTCACCTCTTTTTCGATTCTGTAATATAGTTCTGGCTTTATCCACCTTACAGTTACCCAAAGGGCAAAGGAAAAAAATAGTTTTACTGGATATAATCAGAAGGAAAGATTGTCAATCAGGATGCATGCATGGAAATGAAGACTGATGATACTCTTCTCATCCATTCTTCATAAGCAGAGGAATGGCACTGATGGTATGTCTGATCTTTAATTCTGTGCAGACTCTGTAAATGTCAAGAAATGATCCTCATCCTAACTGATCATGTAAATAGGTGATATTCAATTATACCTTCATCAAAAATAAACTTGATCAAAAATAAATGAAAATTACTCCTTGATATCTGATCTAGATCTGAGAAATGTTGTGCTTTTCATTAAGTGCCTAAGGGGAAATTTTAATTAATTTGAGCGCAGTCAATAAGAATAGAGTTTCTATTTTTTGTCCAAAACTACTCTGCATTTGTAGGAGATTTTATCCTACCTACAAGCAAAAAGCAACTTTTCCACTGACACCCCTGCTTTTTTTTAAGGATCTATTCAGATGTCTCTGAATATTCAGATTAAGTTTTTAAGCAATTAATTACATAATAATAAATTTCAACAAAACCCTCATTTGCAAAATATAGTATTAAGTAACCCATCATTTACTTAATAACTAGCCATTTCTTAGGCATAAAATTTACCATGTAACTTGAGTAATTTAAAGTAAATTCTGAAATGTGGACATAGATATTTTATCCACCATTAAAAATTATTGAAACCATTAACCTTTGGCAAAACCTATGCACATTAGCATGATCATATCCAGGATACTGGATAGACAAATTTACAAAATACTAAATGCCTGAAATATGATCTGAGTATTTGAATTTTAAAAACTTACAAATGATTCTAACCTGACATCTAATTTGAGAACAAACATTGTACCACAATAAAAATTCCTCTGATAAATATAGAATAAACAGATCAACTTTCCTCTTAGGAATCAGTCTTTCAATTATTTTTTGCAATCCAAAAGACATTGTGGGTTCAATATAAGTATGATTTTATGCCAACTTAGTGTGCAAGTATTTCCATTTTACAAAATAAATGCGTTAAAGAGTTTAGGTCATATTTGAAGGTAAGGAAGTAAGGAATAATAAATAGTTAGTCTAAATGACTTCATGAACTACACTAAAGCAACTTTTTCAATGGAGAAATAAGGTATGTCTTAACAAATGAAACTAAGAAGGATGTTGAAGAAGACATGCTGACAAACTTAACAACTTGGTAGTTTAGCAGCAAGCTTACCGAACTGTCAGATCTCCCACTTTTACAGTTCACAGCTAAAGGTTCCTGAGGCTTTAAAAAGGCCCTGGTTCTGTGCACGGGGTGTTTCTGTGTGTGATGTATGCCAATTATACAAGTTCAGGACGGTAAACACAAGTGGGTAAAGTAAAATCACTTTCTTCTTGCTTCTTTCTCACATTAAGTTCTAGTCTCAGTTTATTATACACATGCAAGTTTGGATGGAGGTAGTTTTAATTGTGTGATATGGGCTTCAAATAATGTGTCACCAAATAAAGGCTTGTATCACCCAACCAGGCCAGAGTTCAAACTATTTTTTAAATGAATATATTAATACAATTATTCTATGATTCTTTTTTCAGTCTACCATAAATATTTTATAAAGATTTAGAGATTTAGGACTTGATAGCTACATAATTCACTTTATTTTTTTTCATGCCTCAGAACAAAGACAGTAATTTTAACCTGTGATTTAAATATAATGAAATGAACAATGACCTGAGGAAAAAATATTGGTACACTTTCTCTTTTTTGCTTCCAAAACATTTAGTTCTCTTTCATACTGTTGAAATTGCATAATTTTACAAAGAAAATTTCAAAGCTCATTTTTATCAATGTTGATTTATTAATTTGGCACTCATGAAACATTCTAGTATTTTAATATTAAGTATGGAACTTATAAGGAAACAATGTAACATATACCTATTTGTTTCTGAAGCATACAATTTTTCTTAGATGTATGTTGAAACATTGCTTTTGATTCTTAAATTTACTAACAGTTATTGTGTATGTGTAAATAGTTACATTTATGAATAATATCATATGGCTGTAATTTCATAGCAATCCTTTCTATTTTCTGTAAACATTATTGTTAATTAATATTCAGAGTATTTTTATATATTCCTTATACTCTCTGAAAGGAGAACTGTTTGCACATCCACATCCCTATCTTAAGAGCAGTCAGTTTTGGTATGGAAGTACATTATTCTCCTGTCTTCTTGCTGTTATCTTCACTCAAGTAGTAAATTTCTTTGTCATTCTGTGAGTCAGACTTATATTTTTAATTGTTTAATGATATTCCTACATAAACACTTTCCAGTGACAATACTTCAGAGAAAACAGGGCAAAAGTAATGCTTTTCAGTTATAAACCTAAAAATCTTATAACTAACTCTATGAGGACAGATATTTAAAGGGTCACTACAAAAATAACCTCTTCAATGTTTGACCTATAAATAATTGTAAGAATGATAACATTATTAATTGACACAGAGCAACAATAAAAGAAGTGCATTTACCAGGTAAAATCATGTTCATTTTGAAAATAACTACACTTTTCATGTACCTTCTTATTTTATAAGAAACAAGCTGAAAAATACAAAGATCAAGTTCTTGGCCCTTTTCTATGTGTTAGTTATTAAGCCACAATTCAGTGATTATTATATAATTGTACAAGAACTGTTTATACCACAAATGTTCCAATAAAAATATTTACTCTGAAACATTTCTGTCTCATAATTTTACATGTTGGAAATTGACTATTTTTCAAATTTACTTCAACATGGATATTTACATTTTAGTTTTGCATCAGTTTGTGTCAATCTACATTAAATTATGCATTGAATAAAGAATATAAATCATAAAAAAGTGTTACATCTAGAAACTGAGGCCTAAGACCAGAGGTTTGTAAACCAAATACATTATGTTTGACAATTATTATGAGGCATATTTTAGATGAGATTTTTCTTGTGTGCACTTTATCCTAGGAAAACATACAGATTTTGATATGTATTTTTTTGAAGAACATGTTACATTTAGAGTATTGGTACAAATTCCCTTGATTATTGTTGAAATTCTTTAAAACCCTTTTATTTACATCATATTTTAAATCATGATGACTCTTATTTAAAGGATCAGATGTATCATTTATATATTTAATATTATTTTTAGTATTCTAGTGGTAGATTAACTTATTTCTATGATGACTATACCTATGTTCATAATTAATTATGTTTCATTTGGATTTTATATTTTATGTGAAAGTTTGCATAATTGATTATCTGAGTTTATCACAATATTGCCAGCTATGATGGCAAATATGCTCAAAGTTATTGCCATTTTGAAGGTGGAAGAGACATTTTTAGTATTATAAGGAGGAATGAATGTGTTTGCTATGGTTTGCATGTTTTTTGTCTTCTCTGAAAATTATGTTTAGAAACATCTTTAGTGCAACAGTGTTGAGAGGTGGGAGGTAGTTGTTTTCATCATGAAGTTTCTGCCATCATAAATGCATTAATGCAAGTATAAAAAGAACTTTCAGGAAAACAATTAATTAAAAAAATTAAAAGGTCTTCTGGGGATTCACGCTAATCTGTCATATAAGGAGAAGGTTCTGTGTCTTTCCCCTTCAGAGGATACAGCATTGAAGGCAACACCCTGGAAGTAGGGAGCGAGCCCTTTCTGTCACACATAGATCTGGGACTTCCCAGACTCCAGAATCATGGGAAATTTATTTATACACAGTCTCAAGTCAACTATTATGTTGTACGAAGAAAAAAATGGACTAAGATGATATTCTTAAAATGAGAAATTTAAAGTCAACATAGGGCATAAAGTATTTACAATTAAAAATATTTATCTCAGAAAAAAAATTTATCTCATAAAAATTTAAACAAAATATTACCGTAATATGTAACATTTTAGATGTGTCTTTAGACATATTTATAGTGACTTTTTAAAATAAATTCAAGAAGGATTTATTTACATACCTGGTATTTTAACATTCCATGAAGGTCTTTATCAATATAAAATTTCTTACTATCTCGCTTTTAACTCAGTCATAAAACATATGCAGGTCAAATATTTGAATAATTTACTAATATGATTATATATGACACAAAGAAATGAAAATAAACATTCTCGGTTATTTAAAAAATATGTAATACATGGAAATAGTTCTCTACCCTTACTACAAAATCTAATATTAAAAAATTTCAATAATATTACGTAATGGCTAGCACATTTTACAACTGGAACTTTCATATAGAAATTTAAAGTAAGGCAACTGCTTTGGAATTCTATCTAGCTCTTTCTTATAATGTTAAATGGAACACCACTTTACATTTTTCAAGTCCTTGATGGTGGAATTAGTCTCTGAGATCCCTCCAGTTATATGATATTATTTTTGATTTATTATTTTCAACTGTAAAGGCAGCTCTAATTACTTGCATTTGGCCTTGTCCATCGTATAGCCTTCACTGAACAGGTTAGTGAACTAGTGTGGGGAATTTTTTGAACACTAGGTCTATCTATTCCAGGTATGCATAATAGAATTGGAGAAATAATCACAGAATAAGTCTGAGGACCCACTGGATGCACCATGAGTCAGCCTAAAAATGCACCTGATCACCTGAATTTCATAATTCCCTATTTTGCTCAGAGGACCATAATAATGCTTTGAAAAGTCATCAGTTCAGAGTCAATGTCTAGTTGTCCCCAAAAGGTTTGCTCATAGCCTTTTCCCCCAATGAACAATTACCCTGGTAAAATAGTTTCCCTTTGGAGAAAGACAGAAGAATAATTAAGAATAAAACACTTTGGTATTGTACCAGGGTAGTTCCACAAGGGGACCTGAACTTATTTTCCATTCAGGAATTTCTGGACCATAAACTAGCACAAGTCTTGAAATTGGTTGACAGACCATTATTCACTGTTGTTATGATTTAAAGCATACTTTTGTACATTTGTCCTGGAAGTTTTAAGTTTAGGTAAACTAAGAATTTAGTGTGTTTTCCTGTTTATTTCACTACTGGGAACACCATGATATATTAGGCAATGCCACAAATCTACATGAGTCAGATCCATTCTGTTCATTGTTTCTCTTTGGCTGTCCATTAGGGTAAGCATGACCACCTTGCTTTGGGTGGTTGAGTGCCACCACTTGGCCTCGTCACTCTAGGATCCAATTGTATCCATCACGTTTAGTTTTCCCAGTTGAGTGACTGTGATTCTCACAGTAAAGTCTGCCATACAGAGCAGTGCAATAATAGAACTCTTCAAAGATGCTCACAAATCCTTCTTAAAGTATTGGTGAAGAGGGAGAATCTTCTGGAGCCTCCAAGTGCAAATGATATCCTAAGTTGCAAATCCACTCCAGTTTCCAATCTCTCTGAGTCAAGAGATATCAGACATTTTCAGTTCATTCACAGTAAGCTAACTTTTGATACACACTTTAGCCAACTAACTGAAATAAAAAAAAAAAATATATATATATATATATATATATATATATATATAGAGAGAGAGAGAGAGAGAGAGAGAGAAAATGTGAGCTACTAAATAAAATTCAGAATTTCTGCTTACTAAGGCCATATTAATAAAATCAGCATAGTTTAATTTTATGTTTCATCAACCATTATCAAACACCTTTAAAATTTATTTTTTATTTATTATTTTAGAGAGAGAGAGAATTTTAATATATATTTTAATATATATTATATATATTTTAATATATATTATATATATTTTAATATATATTTTTATTTTTTGGCAGATACAACATCTTTGTTTGTATGTGGTGCTGAGGATCAAACCCGAGCTGCATGCATGCCAGGCGAGCGCTCTACCGCTTGAGCCACATCCTCAGCCCCACACCTTTAAAATTTAGTTCCATACATTTTATCTCTGCTTGTATAAATTAGAAAACTCAAGAATTTCTTTGAATTCACCACTGATCACCAGTTCTCTCCCTACACCTCTTCATGTGTCATGCTGTGTACTTTACCTCTAGGGACCTGCTTAGTCTTACGTTTAGTTAAATGTCTAGAGGCAAACTTGGGAGGTAAGCATGGGTTCTGAGGATCACCAGCATTACTTGTTCAGCAACCGAACAAGTAATTCATTAGTGTTTCCACAGGCAGTGCCGGATTATTTCCCTCAGGGACAGTGGAGAAGCCAATAGCACAGATAATAAAGATGGGGATGCCTTTTCCAATAAGCTTGGGGAGGTCACTTCCTGTGACAAAATCAGGGTCCTCTCGCAAATCTCCACCTCAAATTATAGTGTCCCAGTATTTTATAAGCAATGCCCTCAATTTACCTGGTGTTAAATTGAAGATTCACCTTCAGAGTACACTGAGTAGCCTTTATGTTGGTTATGCCCATCTTGCACTAAGAAATTAAATCTCTGAGTTCATCTTTATTCTTGATATTTTTATTCAGTGAAATGTGGAGCAACCAGCCAATATCATATGTCTTAGTTTTCCAGAAATGTTCAAAAGTACCATGTATAGAGTTACTAGACCCCTTTCCTCTCACAAATGGAGATGTGGGATCATCCAATGCATTCACTTCACATACCTACTTAAACAAATTCACCACTGATCACCAGTGCTCTCCCTACTGCAAAAAAAGAGGGATTTTTATTTAGCAGATTTTGGCCTAACCAATTTAGAAATACAGCTCCAGAAACCACAACACCAACTCAGGAAATATATACCTTTGTGGTAAGTATTGAAATAAGAACTTATACATCCTTTTATATTTTTATCCTTTTATATTTGTCACTTTCATGTATCTTCTTTCTTATGTTAATTTAAAACTATTTTAGTTTTTCCTGTTACAAATGATATTTTTAATTTCAGATTATTTATTATTATTGTGTAAAAATGCTAAAGAATTTTGTATACTGAATCTTTGTATCCTGCTTAATTCACTTCTTAATTCCAATTTTTTTTGTGTGTGTGTGTGTGGGAGTGTGTGATATTTCAGGTTTTCCACTCTAAGATTATATATAAGATCAATCAATTGTAAACAGAGTAAATTTTACCTCTTGTTTTACAATTTTGATGACCATTATTTTTCTGGCCTAATTGCTCTGGCTAAAACTTTTAGTGCTCTCTCATTCTCTTCTTGTAGTGTATTACAGTGATTGGTTTTCATAAGTTTAACCATCCTTTCATTCAAAGAATAAATCTCATTTACTCATAGTAAATAATCTCTTTAATTCAATGCTGAGTCTGGTTTGGTAGTTATTTTACAGAGGATTTTTGCAGGTGTCCTTATCAGAAACATTGGTCCAGTATGGCCTTTTAAGGTTTTTGGATGTTGTATGAATGTAATGCTATATTTCCTCATCTTCAATTTCTTGAAAACTTTTTTTATTTTTTTAAGGAAGATATTGTTAATTTTTCCTGACATATTTGGTAGAATTCAGCAGGAAAACCATCCAGTCCAGAACCTGAAGCATGAGGACTGGAAGTTGGAGGCCAGCCTCAGCATTATAGTGAGGCCCTAAGCAATTTAGTGAGACCCTGTCTGAAAATAAAATAAATGAATGAATAAATAAATAAATAAATGTAGCTGTGGATGTAATTCAATATTAAAATTCCCTTGGGTTCAATTCCTAGTAACAAAAAAAAAAAAGAAAGAAAGAAAGAAAGAAAAAAGAAAGAAAGAAATTATATAATGAAAACTAAAAAGTATTATAAGGGTAACCCTATGATTTACTTAGATAAAATTTATTAAACAGATGAATATGGATACTACAAATATTAAGTTATTTATAAATCCACAAACAAAAATCTCAACAGTATGATTTCACCTGAAGTATTGACCATAAACAGAGTTCACAGGAACCCTGTTTTAGTATCTTTCAATTAATCATTCTTAATTAGAGACTTATTATGAGGATTTGTTTCCATGAGTTTTACTCCATTCAGTTTATTATACTTGAAAATCTTAATTATAACATTTCATACAATTTGTGCCCCAATAATGCACATTATCATGTACAATATGGCTTATTATTTGGTCTAACTAGAGATTTTTTTAAATGTCTTTGATTAAGCTGAAATTTATGTAACTTATCATTTAGAAGATAGATTCATTAATAAAAGGAAGGCATGAAGAAAAACAAGATCCCTGGAATAATATTTTTTTTGGGGGGGTGGTAGTGGGAATTAAATTCAGAGGCACTCAACCACTGAACCCCATCCCCAGTCCTATACTGTATTTTATTTAAAGACAGAGTCACACTGAGTTGCTTAGTGCCTCACCATTGCAGAGGCAGGGGGATTGTGAGTTCAAACTAGCCTCATGACTAATGAGTTTGTTTCATGACCAATGAGAAAAAGTTTGGCTGTGCATTTTGTGACAGAAAACAAAGTTAAAATAACCCAAGAGTGGTGAGCTAATATGAAGCCACAAGACATAATTTAAAAACTCTGCTTCTGTCTTCTAAGCTAGATTCATTAATGACTTACAATTTTGTTCATCTCCACATTAGTTGGTCAATCACTATAAAAAGAATTTAACATTGAAATAAAATTAACAGTCTGATCAGGCATGGTAGTACAGGTCTCTAATCCCAGCAGCTCAGGAGGCTGAGGCAGAGGATCATGAATTCAAAGCCAGTCTCAGCACAAGCCTGGCGCTAAGCAATTCAGAGGGGTCCTTTCTCTAAATAAAAAACAAAATAGGGCTGGAGATGTGGCTCAGTGGTAGAGTGTGTCTGAGTTCAATCACTATACATCATATATATAGTGTACACACACACACACACACACACACAAAAACAATCTAAATTTTATTTTTCTAATGCAAGTTTATTGTTTATACATACAACACATTATTTTCTTGTGGTTTACTATAAAATAATTTAATTTTATTCATAAAATGCTCTAGTAGTAATAGCTTGTGTAATTTATTTGTTAATATAAGAAAAGTGCGTATAACTTTAGTTATATTTTACCATGTGTCTCTTTTTGAGGGGGTAACAACATCAATAGAGATTCTTTTCACTTTAATTTCTTTTGACTTCAAATTTATGTCGCCTACTAAATCATTTTAAGAATATATTTCAAGCAACATATTTTAAAGCAGAAAATAGATTCTTATTTTGCCCTGTAGTGATTGCAGATATATCAGAAAATTTTGATGTTTTCATTTTAGAATCTTGTTTGACCCATAGTAGATATTGTTGTTCAAATGACACCAATTAATGTAAAAAGAAGTATGTGATTAAGGTTGTACTGTACTTATGTAGCAAATATTGATTATACAAACATTCATTCCGCTTATACTTCATACACATAATGTGTAAAGTTGAAATTTATCAGTATGATGATCCTTTTTGGTGTTGTTGTTGTTGTTGTACTGGGCATTGAACCCAAGGCTTCCTGCATGCTCTGCCCCTGAATTATGTACCCATCCTCTGAAGGTGAAAATATATTATTCCTCCTCCATATAATGTGAGTTATCTATAATAAGACTTATATGTTTAACTCAAATTTAATGGTGCCCTACATAGAAAACCTTGTTGACTATTTGCAAATCAAGGGAGCATCTTACACATTCATTTTACCCAGTTAATGTGTCAATACTACCAAATAGATTTGCTTATTTGTCCTACACATTTCATTGACTAGTTCTCCTCTCAATTATTTAGATGAAAAGCAGTACCCAAAATGTTCTCAGTTTTTTCATAGAAAAATGTGTAAAACAGCCAATGGAGGAATATCAGTCAAAATTTCCACACACTGCTCTTTTAAAATGTTGCTAATCACAAGTCAGTCAAAGAATTATTTTTAACATCAAGAGAGACAGTGTTTGTAACATTAAAACAAAATATGAGCATAATTTTGTATTGCTTTGCTGGAGAATACTTTGGCATAATCTTACAGGAACTCTGGCCAGGAGGCAGGAGTGAAAGTTTAGCATCTGAAAGTAATAAACTGTAGATATATTCATAGATAGGAGTGAAAATTTTGGAATGTAAGATGCCTATTTCTTTCCAGAACCTATTTCCCATCTACAGGATGCTGCAATTGAATAAGATTATCTTGAATATTTCCTGGATACTCTTGGGAGCTGGTATTATTGAATATGTGTTGATGCACTGAATAAAAACGAGACAAGTGGTTCTCAAGATGCCGGAAAGATGTGGCTTTAGGATTGAGGAATGGCTTTCTTTCAGTAACAGCTTTAGGAACTTTACAAACATTCGAAGGGAAGAAAATATGCAGGATATGTGTTTACTTACATTTTAAAATTCATAACCAACTACAAAATTACTTTCCCAATATTAAATCAGCTTTTCACCACTGTAAGATCTGAGAAGAACAATTTTAGAGGGGGAAATATTTATCTGTGGCTCATAGTTTCAGAGGTTTCAGATCATAGACTATTGCTGTGTGCCAGAGGTGAGGCAAAACATCGCCAGTATAAGGGTGTGGAAGAGGAAACCAACTTTGGACATAATAATCCAGAAGCAAAGAGAGTTCCACTTACCAGGAACAACATATAAACCCCAAAGGCATGCCCCCCGAAACCTACCTCATCTAGCTGCATGCAACCTGCCTATGGTTACCATTAGTTAATCCTTTCTACTGGATTAACACACTGATTAGTGTAGGGTGCTCATATCCCAAGTGTTTCACGTATTGTCTCACGCACAAGTTTTTGTGTCACCTCATACATAAACCATAATAATATTATATATGGGACAATAATTTTTTTTCAGTGCTAGGGATGGAACCCAGAGAACATGCTAGACAAACACTCTACCACTGACCAATACCTCCAGTTCAAAGAGTTTATGAGTCTGGAAACAGCTTTCCTTCACTTTACATAATGTCTGTATGTTGGTGATGAGACTACTCATATAATTCAATCAATGTGACCATAATTTTATGCATTGCAGATATAGATACAGGACACCCAGTTGCCAGGTAAATGCCTATGAGATCAATCTTCCATTCCCTCTTAAAACCATTTATGCATATTATAACTTTATAAAACTATAATTTTTATTATCATCTGTGTTCTAAATAAATACAATTACTCCCTGAAGAACTGTTAGTTCTTCACTATAAGAGTTCATGTTTGATATTCAAGCTACAAGCCATAAATGTGTGTTTCTTCTGTGTTAAAATATGCTTTTCTATCAAAATATTTGGAAAAATAATAAAAAATCAATAAGACATTCTGAAAAATGGAAAATAAACAATGACCTAGACCTTGGAAATATATTATTTAAAACTCAAGAGACTAGAATAGGGATATAGCTTAGTGGTAGACCACTTACCTAGCATTCTTGAGGAACTCAGTTCAATTCCCAGCACTGAGATGAAAAAATACAGCCTTAAAAATGCAGGAAATGAAACCTAGCTCTACTACTTTCCTTAAAGGATTCATTTTGAAAAATTATAAATGAAAAGTGCTTAGAAGTATGCCTGGCATTGAGTGGTAAATCATATTTGGCCGTTAACTGCTTTCATTCTCTAATAATGGTGAGTTAAAGTTGCTTTGCCTTGCTATATACAGTGTTAGAGGGTTACAAGGAATAATGCTTTTTTGTAATATAAGTCAAACCCTGTTAATGGTTATGGAATCAATTTAATGAATTGCAATCTCATTATTTAATTAAAAATACATGAAATAGAATAGACTATGAATAGAATGGAAAATAATTCATATTGCAAAAAGTGTAGACATTTGTTTTCTATTTTTATTTATTCTTAAGTATTCCACATTGTATCTATATCAGGTATACATACTATATGTGTTAACAATGCAACTTTGTTCATACTATGGTCAAATATGGACAAAATCCACAAATCTTGTTTAATTATCTAAGGATTTCATTTAACAAATATTTGAAAATTTGTTCTGAAAATGCAAACTTCTAAGTTGATTTGACAGTGAATTTTACCTGTTTATTTGATAACATTTTGACACTAAAATTAAGAAAATACAGGTAATCTGTTTTTCTTTTCTTGCTGTGTTATTTGTTTGTTTGTTTGTTTTAGAACAAAATGATCACTTTCAAAAGCACTAAATAAGTTTTGGGAGAGAGTAGCAATAGAATAAATCATAGAAGTTTCTGGCAATTAATAGATAAAACATGAAAAGTGTGCATTATTTATCTCCAGATTCTACTAACTTATCATTTAGAATTCTATGTGATTATTTGAGTTAACAATGTACTTCAAAATTTTTGGATATCCAATGGAGTAGTCATAAAGCTGTGTTATTTACCTTTAAAAACAATTTCACAGATAACATTGACATTCAAAAAGATGAGGCTTTTTTTTCTTTTTAAGGTTAATTGTTTTTTTATAGGAAGACAGTTTATTTTTCATTGCCCCCTGTAAATTATATTTTTACTCTATTAGCAATATATGCAGAAAAAATGAGAAAATTGTTCATATATTAACCTGCACTATAATGTATCTCAGAAATATCTGTAAGCCTAACAGTGTTCATAGTAAATATGTGAGAGCTTAATACCATTCTAAAAATATTTATTAATTTAAAAAACTTAAGCCTTAAATGATCCAATTACTATAAATAATTTAATAACACTTCAGTTATAAATATATCACTTAAAATTTTACAACAAAACTTACAAACCAAAAGCATAAAACTCTCAGTATTTAACACCCAAGCAAAAGTGTCACCTGTACAAATAATAGGAAATTAAGACCCGTGTACTTGTAAAAAGTCCCCAGAGCAGACTAGGAAATAACAAACATGGTAGAGTTAGCAGAAAAAAATTCAAAATAATTACAATAAATGTGATATATATTTTATGATTCAGAAAACAGGGTGAAATACACATGTTAAGGAGAGAAATAGAAAAATAAAAATTCAGGGGAAACATCTAGTGATTGAAATTTCAATATCTGAAATGAAAATGATACTTTACATAAGTAGGAACAGATGTATACACTTCAGATAAAAGGAACACTGGATGTGATGATATACAATTAAAAGTTATCCAAAATAAGGACCTGAGGAAAAAAGAGAGGGGGAAATCAGTGACCTATAATATCTAGCAGTCTAAAATATGAGTATTTGGCATCTCAGGAGGAGTAGTAATAAAAAATAAGACTAGAAATAATAATAATGATGACAACGTACTTTTTCTAAAAAATGATAAAACATTATTTTATAGCTTTTTTTATTTATAAAAGCAATTTTTATTTCTTACATACATGACAATAGTGGAGTGCATTACAATTATAATTATCCATTCACAGAACAATTTTTGTAACTCTGTATATAAAGTATGTTCACACCAAATTATGGTATTATACATGATCTCTTATTATTATTATTATTATTATTATTATTATTATTATTGCATTACAATTCTTAATACACATTTATACCACAATTTATCATATCTCTGTTTGTATATAAGGTATGTTAACACCAAATTCACATCTTCATACATGTATTTTATGTAATGATGAATGTCTCCTATTTTATACCTTTAAAAGCTTCAAAAATCCCAAATCAACATCAACCAAAGAAAGGTCTGCTGATATACTTGACAATCAAACTGAAAAGATTAAAATATGTTGAAAACAATATTTAAATGTTGAAACATTTATACCTTAGGTATTAGAAGAACAAACAAACAAAAAAGAATGATAGCCAATTTGTCAAAAATGCAAACCATAGAAAGAGGACAGGCATTTTTAAAACATGGAAAGAAAAACACTGTCAACTTTGATTAATTGGAAGCAAATTTTTTTTTGCTCAAAATATTTTGGGGTATTAAAGCTGAAGTAATTCATAAGTTAGTTCTGGTAGCTATGACAAAATACTATGGACTGAGTGACTTAAACAACAGATATTTCCTACAGTTCTAGAGCCTGGGAAGTCCAATATCAAGGTGCTGGCTGGTTTTCTACCTCATGAAGACTCTAGTCTGGCTTGCACATGGACCTGAACTTCTCAAACTTGCAGACCTTCTCTGGTGTACCCTCATGTGGTACATGGCTTCTTTTTACAAGGACCCTAATCTCATAACAAGGATTGTACTTTCATTTCCCCATTGGATCCTCCTAATTACATCCCAAAGGCTCCATTTCCAAACACCATTTCACAGTTGTTAGATTTTTAACATATGAATTCTGGAGGGACAGACACAATTTGTTCCATAGAAAACCATGATATACTGACATGGACTATAAGAAATGTGAAAGGAAGTTCTTCTGACATAAGAAAATTTATTGTGCCTGGAAATTTAGACCTGCAACAACAAATGGAGAGTATTGTAAATGGTACATTGTTCAGTAAATATAAGATATATTTGATTGTTGTTTTCTTTTAAAAAAATGTGTTTAGTGCATTCCATCACTTATACTGAAAATGCTTCTTCCACATCTCACCGTTCCCTGCAACACAGAAATTCTGTAGCTCCATTAGTGAAAACAGCATTTACCAGTCAAAAATATATTATGATGATTGTGGTGAAGATGATGATGATGAAGACGAAGAATGCCTCTAATTCTTTTTCCACACAGAATTAGTTACTAAGTCTGGTTGATATTTACTTTTTTTATAAATAAAAGACATAGTTATGTGTATTTATGATATTTATTTATAATCACAATCATTGTGCCTACTTTTCTCATTCACTCACAATTTCCCCTTTACCCATATTATGCTCACACTTTACCATTTTTGCTGTTGCACAAGCTGTTCAAGGTTTTCTACATAAGGATCTTAACCTCAACTGCATTCTTGTAACCTCTTTCCCAACCTCACCATGACTGAGACTCTCACTGATCAGTTCATAGTCACCTTCCCTGAAAACTGCTCTGTTCATTGATAGAGATTGCCATTCGTAAAATTTGATACTATGTGTACTTGCTCTGTTCATTTATTATTTGTTTATGTCATAGTCTTAGAAATTTATTCTTTCATATTTCAGTTATATTGAGATCATTGAAATTCAAATGTGGGAGTATCAGTTCACATCTGGGAGGACTGGATTCAGGTGGACTGCTCTATCTAGAATGCCTAGCCCAATCTGAACTCACAGTTGCATATGCGAATACACATGTATAGGAAGACACACACACATACACACACACATGATCACATGATATTTTGTGAAGTTTCCACTTCAGGTTCTGATTTATATGCAGGCTGGTAGGAAACTCTTCCCTAACCCTGAACTCCTCATTTCCTCACCAGACTACAGGAGGTGCTGTTTCATGATCTACTAGGGTACTTCCAGTGTTTCACTTTCTTGTGACAAAAAACACTTGGTAGTGTGTTTCCACGCAAAATTGTAAACTCCTTGGGTATAGATCTTTATTTTGTTTGTTTTCTTCTTTGAATTCTTTGTCCTTTGTATGAAGGAAACAAACACACTATCTGAGTATACCCTAAACTCTCTTTTCTTATCTGTCATGCTCCTTTGCAAGAAAGTGGTTCTAGTGAAATTCATCTATTTTCTAAAAATGAATTGCATCCTCCTCCCCTTGCCTTCAATGAGGTGGTTTCTTCATATGATGCATTCCTGTCCTTCTCACATTAGTGAATGTTTAATAATAAACAAAACAATACAAAACAAAATTTCAAGACTGAATTGAAGCTTTATCCTTTGTTCTGTAAATATTTAGGAATCTATCCTTAGTGAAAAGTTTCCTCATCTGAATTCTTCTAACATATGCATGAGTTATGGTTGGTTGATTTCCATTACTGTTCATTATATTTGAAATTCAGTTGTTGCAGGTATTTAAGCTCATTTCTCCCATGGTTAGAACACATGGCAAAACCATTCTATTTTCATGTGTTATCTACTATATTAATTACAGAAAAGATATCAAACAAAAAAATTCATATTCAAATGTGTTTTTTTTTCTGATTTAGGTGATCATGCCACACTAGTCTTTAGTAAACCCAGATCTCCAAGCAATCAATAATCTTCACTGGCTGCAGGGTTGGGGTTGTGGCTCAGAGCACTTTCTAGCAAATGTGAGGCATTCCACATAAAAATACACAAATAAAATAAAGGTATGTGTTCATCTACAATTAAAAAAAATTTAGAAAATCTTTACTGGTTGGGTTATGGGCAATAGATTGCTTACCTAGAATGTGCAAGGCCCTGGGTTCTATCCCCAGCAATGCAAAAATAAAATAAAATAAATAATAAAAATAACAATCTTCAATATAATCTATATTTTCAACAAATCTGTCAAGTGAGTTTGAGAGACAAATAAGAAAACATTATTTTATTTCTTATTAATGACAATATGAAATACACTAATTTGAATATAAAATCCATACAAAATTATTTTTTGTGGTGTTTTATGTATGAATCTTTTTAGAACATAATGTGCTTTAAAATTAATTGCTTTCTACAAAATTTATATAGTTTTTTTGTTTTGTTTTGTTTTGCTTGTTTTTTTGGACCACTTGCCTGAAAAGACATTATTTTCAGCTTTCAACGTATAAACATTCATGGTGCTTCTTTTCAATATTGAAAAAAAAATGTTAAATGTGTCTCATTTTAACCATAAATTCTTATTTTTGCTACTTAAGATGAAAAATATTAAAATGTATTTTTGCAATTTTGCGCTATTTTTTAATAAAGAAAACTTTCTAAAAACTTTTAATGCCATAATTTTCTCAACAAAATAATACCATACCTTAATTTGTCTGTGACAATAGCAATTAGTTTAAAAGGGAGAAAAAAAGAGGCTTTATAATAAATTCTATTTTTAATAACTTTTTAAAATATCTTTTACTCAAAAAACATAACCATATAAATTAAACAGCAGGGATTTATTTGGATAAAAGACATTGGATTTAATGCATTTAAATTCAAAGGCAGCATTTCATTGTACAGAGGATGTCTAGCCTTTTCAAATGTTCCATTGAAATATTATGTTTAATTAACAAGATTTTTCCTTTTATCAATTTATAAAGCTTGTTATAACCCTTGAAATAAATTTTTAAGTCATAGTAATATATGTGTCTTTGTCCTAATCTAGGCTGCTGGATACCACACTTTACTTTTCAAATGCTTCAGCTATATCCATGCAAGCAAGCACTCCTTAGGCTTGAAAGAACATCAGTTAAAGCTATCGTGACCTCATCTGTCAAAGTGATATCTCAGTTACACAAAAACTTCCATCTACATGAGAAATCCATTAACCACTGATCCTAAATAACAGAGCTAACATAATGGATGGCTGAGTCCCTGCTTGCATTTGGTGATGGTTTAAAAGGCTGACTAAGCAAGCATATCAAACAGAATGGAAACAAAGAAACAAGAACAAGTTTGAAACTTAACAAAATAGACACAAATTATATTAAGTAAAATACTACTTCAAATATAAATCAACCAGTCACAATTGAAACTTCAGAATATGAAATTTTGCATAAAAATGCATAATATGATTATGCATGTTCTAAATTATTATTTTAAATAAGAATAATATGAGCAAACACTTGAACTATTTTTATGATACGTTCATAACATATCTCTGTGGATACTTTGCCATTCCATTTTTACACATGAAGAAATTGAGACCCAAGGAATTGAATGACATAACCTTGTTCACACAACTAGAAAATAGAGAGGCTAGAATTTGTTTTCAGATATTCAGACTCCAAAAATATATAACTGTAACATTCTCATGGTACTGTCCTTCAAGTAAATCATTAGTAAAATTTGTTTGGTAAAGTAAGGCTATGTTATATTGCATCTCAACATAAGTAAAAAAAAAAATAAAAAGTACAAAAAATAATTTTACTCAGAGAATTATATTTGTTTAGATGAGTGCAATTCATGCACATTTTCCCATAAAAATCTGCTTAATTTTTAAAGCCTTGAAAACACTTTGTCCTGGTCTCATATGCAAAGTTTTAGCAACCTAGCCAAGGCTGCTGCCACTGATCTAACCTAGTTAAGGCTGCTACCATTGGTATATCACAGAATAGTTCGATTGGAGGGTATTAACATTAAATAATAATATATGTTAAATTTCTATAATTTAAATTAACAAATGGTTAACTTATTTTATTCCCGTGTGTATAGCCCAACAAAATTTGTATTTTGGTATGCCTGTGTATATTTAGAGAAGTAAAATCACATTACATTATAGATGATCGCTGTGTTAGTTAGCTTTTGACACTATGACAAAATTCCTAAGAAAAATCAGCTTAAAAACAGGAATAATTTATTTTGGTTCACAGTTTCAGAGACTTTAATATATGGTCACTTGGCTCTATAGCTTTGAGTCTATAAAGAAAAATCATCATAGTGGGAAAAAACATGATGGAGCAAAGATGCTTACTTCACAGCAACTTGAAAGCAGAGACTGGAAGGGTCAGAAATCCCAATATATCCTTCAACGGCAAAGCCCTAGTGATCTATTTCCTCCAAGTACACCCCACCTCCTAAAATTTCTAGTACCTCCCATATTGCCATTCATCAGGGACCAAGCCTTCAACACATGGACTTTTGGAAGGCATTCAGGATCCAAACCATAAAAATTGCATAAAGTACTTATTGATGAAAGTATCTATAACTTCTTTATTCAATAAATTTTTTTAATTCTGTATATATTTTAGAACATACAACATTTTAATGCTGTACTACATTGATATACCCAATTGTTCATCTGATGATTGGAATAAGTGCTCATTTATAAAAATCAAAAGGTTTTGTACTTCATATAAAATATATGTCTCTACCTTCTTTGTTTTTTATAGTAGAACTGTGCTATAATAAAAATTCTATTTTTAAATAGTTTATTGTATGACTTGTAACCATGCTTGCAAAGATTAATACAGTCTTCACTCTAAAATCCCAACAAATTGTTTTGCTAATGAACAATCATTGAGTGTTACTGTTGAACACAATGAGGATCTGAAACTTACAACTAAACAAAAAGTCCTTCATAACATAATGAAGCCTAATAATGGATATCAGAAAGCACACTGATTTTCATTCAAAAACCATCTGACCTTTTTTGAATGCAAATCAGTTCATCATTAAACAATCAGCACGCCTGCATAAATATTTTCTATTTCTCAAACTCATGAAGCTTTCAGTTTGAGAATAGTAGGGTAGCAGAAGGATAAGTGAATTTGAAATTATTTTTCATCCATAAGATATATGTACATTATATTGTTTTTCTATAAAATTCCATGATTTCCTAAAGTTTACAGTATACATTTTATATAAATTCTTTTATTTTTAAAACAATCTTTTGAGTATATTTTAATGAGATTATTTCATTAAATATAATAACATTTATGAAAATTTAATATTCTATACATTGTAAAGAGGTTCTGAAAACAGAGTAAAAATTAAAATGGGAGATCAGAAACTTAGAGCTGTGTAGAAACAAAAAATAACATAAATACACTCAGAAGTGTATACACATAAATACACATGTACACAGACACTGTCAAAACAGTGTGTATTAAAACTTGCTTTGGAAGAGAGTGATAGAGAAAAGGAAATAGGTGAGCATATGTTCATGTACAAGAATTACTTAGGTGGTGCATTGTATTTAGAATATTCAGAAAAACAGGACTGAAGTACAAATCATGAATATGCTGAGAGTGCTTTATATATATAATATATATATACATAAAATCTGACTGTATAAACTAGTTTTATTAGTTTCCAAAACTAAACAGTCATTGGATTATAAAAGTCCCTGCATGACAAATGTAGAATTGTTGCTTTTATACCTTTAGGGTATGAGGAAACATTGAAAGAGGGTCATACACACATATACACACACACACATGGGAATACGTGACATGTCTTTATGTACCTATGAATATATTGCATAATTACTTACCAGTTTTCTTCATTTGATAAGGATAGATATGATCAAGTGATGCATATGATGCATATGATTTCCCACACCTGTAGGAGAGTTACTATGTTGCTGCTGAGAATACAGCAGAGCTTTGGACAATGATAATGGGAACAAAGTGATGAGCCACATTTGAGAAACATTTGTTTAGAACATGTACCAACCTGCATGATAGTTAATTCAGGAAACCAGAAAAGCAGAGATGGGGGTTAGGAAAAAAACAAACAGACATACAAATAGACAATATGCAAGGGTGTCTTCTCACTGAGAAATTCCCAAGAGAGGTATCCCCTCTGGGTGATACCTTGATACTAGGCAGTCAAAGATAAATTATTCGCCACTCATGACAGGGCTGCCTATCAATACTTGGCCATCTAGAACAGTAAATAAGAGAGATATGAAGAAAAGGGTAGAGCTATGATGATGTATATCAACCTATGTCTTTCCAGATTGCATTTCTTCTTTTTATATGGGTATTAAACAAGGTAAAATTAGTTACTAGAGAGTGATTTTTGATGATTTATTCATTAGACAAACTCTCAGGAACAAATTATTATTTATTGATGACTCTCCTTGACACTTGATATAAACATAACTCTTTAGTATAAAATTGATAAAAATAATTATTTTAATAATAATAATATATTAAATATTAATCTTGTTAATTGTTATTATTATTAATTATTATTGTTATTTTGTTACTGGGGATTGAACCCAGGGTACTCTACCACTGAGCTATATCCAACAACCCATTTTCTTCTTTATTTATTTTTAATATGAGACAGAATCTCTCTAAGTTTTTGTTTTGTTTTGTTTTGTTTTTGTAATTCATATAAGAATCTCTCTAAGTTTCCCAGGCTGGCCTCAAAATTGAGATCCTCCTGCCTCAGGCTTCAGAGTCATTGTAATTATATGTGTTCACCACCTGTTCTCAGCTAAAAATAATAATATTTTAAGTTGCAGATCACCTAGTTTCCTTTCCTACTCCATAAGAAATATTTTTTAAAAATTATAGAAGGGAAATATTATTTTAGCCCAAAACATGGCATTGTTTAATATTTATTTATTTTTTAATAACACTTAGTTTAAGATTCTGTTTACCTTAGCACATTTTTAATGAAGTACATAAATAATGAATCATTTAAAAGTATTCAAGATTGTGGTCAGTAAATTCTCACATCTCATAATGTAGAGAAAAAACATTCCACATGAGGTAGGATTTAAGCTTAAAATAAATATTTCATGACACAAATATTTGTGAATAATGTGAATATGCTTTGGAAATACAAAACATAGTCTGAGTGTTACCAAAGTATTTCTAATTCCTTATAACAATTAAAGAAAGTCCTTTTCATGGCCTTTTAAATATGAACAACAAATAATTTTCCTAGTAAATATTTCTTACTAAATCATTTGATAAACAAGAATAATACATCTCTATAGAACAGGAAGTTAAAAAATAAAAGATCTATTGATGTTACTGCCTTTGGTTTGTAAAATTGACATAAGAAAGTGAAAGAATAATGTTTATCTTAACATCTTGTACATGAGGAAAGCAAGCTCCTAATCAGAGGACATATTGCTGAAATTATTTAAGATGAAGGAAGAAGTAATTTCCATCAAAATAAATTGGCTACTTTACACAGAAGTAGCTGATAAACTATAAATTAAAAAGACATAGAAGTGTCATTATTACTTCTTAAATAACTCTTTTTTTTAGAAAGTAGTTATACTGTCTCAATAAGAAAAAATAATTTAAACTTATATGAATTTCACAGAATGGAAAAATGTATAATGATTTATTCCAGGTCATTGTAAAACAAATCTAAGGACCTCACCAAACCTGAACATCATAATTCTTACTGACATTTATCCTCAGTTTGTCCCTGTCCTTTTTCTTCTCTGGTTTCTTTTCTATAAATAAATATTCTCTGCATTATTCTCTACATTGTAGAACAACAAAATAATTCAGTATTTATATCACAATCCTAGAGAATAATTTTTAACTTTAAGATTTGTGTTGACTCCTTGAACCAATGACTTTGATGAGAAGATTGAACAATGTGTCTATCTATTCCAACTTAGGTCACTTACCAGTCCTGACAGACTGGATGGTGGCAGGGACTGAGTGCACTGATAGAGTAGCAGAACATAACTGAGGAAGAAGCAGCCTCTAAATATGAAGAGGATAGTGGGGAGGAGAAGATAAAAAACAGCTCCAGTCTATATGAGCCATTTAAAAATTGTATAGGAACCAAAAGCACCAGATAGTAATAACAAAAATAACTGACAATGTAGTGATCAGGGTCAAATTGCAAGTCACTGGCTGCACCATATTTAGGTGAGAGAGTGGTGTAGGAGATACTAATTCACTCACAAAGTTGGTAGCAGGGAAGAACTTAGGAGACATGATGTGAGATCCCTACCTTCTTCCCTAAAACATACATATATACACATTCACACACACACACACACACACACACACACACACACAATGTAATAATCAAGAAAGGGTAGTTAACACTTCTACCTCCTTAAACATTTTCTAATACTTTAAATATGTAATAATTATGCACAATCATGGGGCATGATGTGTACGCAATGTACATAAAATATACTGATCAAATCAGTGATCTGATAATAATATCTCCCAATTATTACTTTGTAGCATTTGAATGTATCTCTTCTAGTTATTCATAAAATATACTATAGTTTATTGTGAATAGACTGCTACTTTACTACTTCTATTTCATTGTACTTGGAAACCCGTTAACCAACCCCCCTCTATTGCTCTCCCCTCATCCTTCATAGGCTGTAGGAATCACTATTATATACCTTCCACAACCAGTCAGAATTCACAGTAGTGTAATTGGAACTTTATAATGCACAACGTGCAGTCTACATATTACAATTCTCAAGACACAAATCAGCCTTCTGCCTTGATTCTATCCTAGATTATGGCAACATGAATTGAATGCTCACATTAATAGTAATATTAAAGGAGAGGTACTGGGCAATGAGATTAATCAAATTATTTGCATGCAGGAATATGGCAAATTAAATCCCACTAATATGTATAACTAAAATGTATCAATAAAAAATCTAAACTCACATTCAAGAGCTAAATGAAAAGCCATGATGGAAGCTCAGATTTAGATTGCCAAGTCTGACAGCATTTCTGTCTGCCCTTAGACACTTCTTGTTAGTGGTTAGGTATCTTTTAGAAGACCTACTTGTAAGAGGAGGTTGGAATCTGTGCTGAATTAATCCATTCAGAGGTTTAATTGAACAAATTGACTTTCTTTGAGCAAAATGGTTTAGGACCATAATTCACAAAACAATAATTTAATTTTTCTTTACAGAATCCTGAACACCATGACCTTGGAATTTTTGAATGTAGTGTTTGCAGATAATAAGATAACTTTCAGATTTTCTTTTGCAACATCTGTGTTTATGGCTAACAGATAATTTCCGATCTTACTTTCTGGCCTAGACTAAATGCAATGAAAACCAGTATTGTATAATTAAAACCTTATCTTCACCAGTTATTTATTTCACAACAACAACAACAAAAAAAAAAACACATTAAATCAAATGCTAATAGACATTTCTTAATATTGATGATTTATTATAAGTATGGTTCATTTGAGAATATTTTCATGTTTTACTTTTTAACAATTTCCTCAGCATTTTTAAAAGAAATCCTAAGATATAAAATATAGTAATGTCTATTTTTTCAAACAAAAGGTGCAGAATTTCATGAAATTATTTAAGGATCCTATTACTATCTCATTGTTAAAGAATACTGTTAGTACACTTCTAGACGAAATTTTTTATGTTTATACAAATAATTAAGTTACTCTAAAATTCAAAGGTACAAAATGGCCATGGATATAGTAGCTTGTAAAATAAACTTGGAAACACTTTAGGACAGTTTAATTTTAACAGAAATTATATAAAAATAATACATGAATATCAAAAAACTCCTATAACACTGATTACTTAACTCAAAGTTTCATACTATACATTTGAAAATATTCAAATTAAAAGAAGTATCAATATCATGAATGTAAATGATAATTTTATTTTATATTGACCATATTATAATATTTTCATTTTTTAATTTATTTTAATTTTGGGACTGGATATCCCTAAATTTCTATGACTGGACTAGAATTGGTGACCTAGTCCACCTGTCTCATCCTCCCGAGTTACTGAATTACAAACTCGTGCCATGCACTCCCAGCAATCATCCTATAAACAATATTTTCATCCATTCTGTATGAATTAAATGTTTAAAAAGAAGTTACTCTAATATTTAGCTAAATTTTTATTTCTTTCCAAAAACCACTGAGGGATACATTGTACAACAAAGAATATTTTGCTGGTTACTGACTACAGTAATTCTCATTTTAGCATTTAATATCGTAATGGCGTATCAAACAAAAATAAATGAATCTAAATTTAATGCACATGTATGAACATGTAATACATACACACATATATACATTATATATAACAGAAAACTAAACTTTTTATAAAATCAATCAACTAATTTAGACTTCCTTAGCCCAAATTTTGAAATTAAATTGTAGAAAAACAGCTAGATGCTTTTGTACAAAAACATGTAGTTTTTACAATAATGCAATTTTTTTTTAAGAAATACAAAAAACCTGTCTTCTTTTTAAAATATCATCTGTAATATTTTCAAATGTTGGCATATTTAAGCACATTCCCTATCATCTTAAGCAGTGGTTCTATTTGGACAATCTAGCTGACATCTCTTTCTTATTAGACTATCTTTTATGCTAGGTCTGTCAGGTAAGGATGCTTTCCTTTTTCCGGCAGGATAAAAATTTTAAATCTGGCATTTAACTGGGAGTGTAAGTTCAGACCTAACTCTGCAATGATCAGGTGAAATAAAAGAAGTAGCAATTTGGGAAACTGAATTGGAAAGTTAATAGGAATTTTGAACTTTATGTGTTTTCATATTACTAGACAGTACATCATAGAACCTTTGACTCATCTGTTCATATTGCATTTGGAAGCAAAGAAATAATGAATGAGATAAACACTGCTAGTAAAACACTTGAGAATTTAAGTATAAAATGATAATATTTTTATATGGTATTGATTCACTTAAATATTTTGTTTTTCTTCATAATAATTTGTTAGTTAAGTATAAATTATCAAGAAGAGTAGATCCTCTGCCCATTTCTTTTAAGAATTTGAATGGTAGGCATTGTAAAATTCGAAGATATTCATATAATGAATGTTTTGTTTGTTGAACTCAAAGCCTTTGACATTGTATCGTGATTAATGTAACTTAAAATGAGACTATATTTATTTGGTTGTGCTGTTCTGGCATGTAGCATTATATTTTCTTGAAAACAGGATAGTACATAGGAAATATGGTATACAAATTCCAGTTTTTCAGAAGTTCATGTTGGTATTATTAAATAAATGGCAAAAAAGTATACTGTGAATATCAGGTTAATCAACATACTATTAAAATAATATTTTTAAAAATGGTGACAATAAAATTGTAGGAGTAAAACACTATCTTTAGATTTAAATGTTGTCTTTTCTTCCTGATACTCATAGAAAATTTCAAGACCTCTAAATATTTTCTTTTGAATGTACAAATACAGGGATATTTGTTATCTTAAATACAAACTTCAAATTAATTTTTTATCTTGTTTATTGACGTACTTCTCTTTCTGCAAATGCAATTGCTTCTAGGCCAGGTATAGAAAGAGTCTTTTTGATTTCTCCCTTGTTGGGTATGCAACTCCTTGGAAAAGTAAAGCAGAAATGGAAATGAAGAAGCTGAATAGAATACAGAGTTTTAACTGGGAGCTTAACCAAAATATAATACGGGTTGAATGTTCAAGTTTCATACCTCTCCATGAAAAGATCAGTTTTGGTCTTTTGTATATCCCTTTGAAACCTCAGAAAAGAGCAAATTGAGAATAATAAGCTAAATATAGTTATTCAAATCTATATAAACATATTGAGAGGAAACTATCAAAGCTATCTGGTCAAATAAGCAGTAAATTGCAGACACAGAAAATGTCTTGAAGTATATGGTTGCCTACCTTTCCTTCTGCCCCACCTAAACTCCCCCCATTAGCTGGCCCTGCCCACAAACAGGTTCTGCCAAAAGTATCTAACTCCTCCCATGACATGGCTTTGCTAAGGCCCTATAAAAGCCAGACCCTCATCATGGTGGCCCTGCCATTTTCCCCCTGAAGATATGTTTCTCTGAGGCTGAATAAAGCAGGTCCTTAAGGTCTCCCCCCATTTTATTTTTCTCTTTGCATTCTCTTTCATGTGCTTTCATCTTTAAATGAGCTTTTAGAGTTAGAACATTACCATCTGTTATCTATATAAAGATAGGACAGAATGACATGTGGTTGTAATACATCCACAGAAATTTGTAATTATACCTAAATGTAAAATTGATTGTGACACCCTTTATCGGTGCATTCAAACTATTACTATTTAATAGAGTTGTTCACTGATACAATTTTCCTAAAATAAGCTTCTTTGTATGCTTTTCAGTGGCTTGAAATGTTATGGAATACTACACATACAATAACAAAATCATTATAATATATAGCTAAATTCCAAGTGTCAGATATTTTTTTAATTATTCTATTTTTTCAACTGGTTATTAGTTCCTGGTACCCTAAAAGGAAGGGTCAGCATCAACATTTTACATATATAGATATTAATGATCAGAAGGTAGAGGAAGTTAATCAAAATCTCACATCAATTTTATTCTTTCATAGGCAAACTGGAAATTAATTCTAGTCTCTTTAGGCATAGCATCTATAGTTTTTTTTTTTTTTTTTGGTGAATTGCTTAGAGTGAATTTTTCATTTGAGGAAATCTAAGAAGGAAATGCCATTGTATTCTATTCTTCAGTTTTAGCTGTCATCTTAGGGCAAAAAAATAAAGTGTTAGAAGAACGACATAAAATAATAGTTGAAAATGAATTATAGTGAAATAAAAATATTCTATCTTGAATATAAAAACTTAAATTTCTCTGGAAATATGTGGCAAACATACCACTTTATAAAGAAAGGGCAATATTAATAATACTTTATTATAAGCTAATTACTCAACCTCATTTTGAATGTATTTTTATATGAAAATAGAGTTTGTCTTCAAATATTAGTACTTCAAATAATAGTACTTAGTCCTTAGTTAGGACTAAGTACTAACTTGTCACATTTTACAACATACTTAATGAAATATTGATTTTCAAATAAAGTGCTAAGAGCGAGGAGAATAATACTACATTGTTCTAGGAAGGAAACAAGGAAATGGAAACTATAGCAACTATTTTGTCTATTAGAATTTACATGAGGATCAAAAGCTATTTAAACAACATAATGAACTATATTAAAATTTGAATCAATTGGGTGTCCACATTTATAATTAATGTCAGGTCATTCATAGCATCAATTATAAAAATAAGAACAAATTTAACACACATTTTTTATTTCATATCAAACTGTTTTCTAAGGTAGTATACCTTTTTATAGTATTTTAAGGGATCTAATTTCTTCATTTCCAGGTTAATATTTGATATTATCATCATTTTAATTGTAGACATTTTAAATTTCAAAAGAAATCTCATTATGGATTGATTTGAATTTCCTTGATAGTTATTGACATTGAGTACCTTTTTGTGGCTGATTGGTCATTGGTCATCATTTATGAGAAAATGTCTAGGATTTATTTCCTGTTTTCAACTGGATTACCTGTCTTTTGTTGTTGTTGAGTTGGAAGTGTTCCTTATATATTCTGGAAGCAAGTTTGTTTTCAGATATGTAATTTACAAATACATTTTGCTGTTCCAAGTTATTACCTCATTTGCTTTTGATGATGAACTTTGAGAAACATTTTTTTTAACTTTGATAAAAGTTTATTTATTTGCATTGTTTAAGAAAACTTTGGTTTCATTAATCCAAACTCACAAAGATTTATTCCTAAGAATTTCAAAGTTTTAGCTTCTATATTTAGATATCTAATTAATTTTGATATATAAAATCAATTAAATTTATTTTTGATGTATATATCTAGTTGTCTTATCACTATTAATCCAAAGCATTACTCGCTTCATGGAGTTGTCTTTCTACCTTTTTTTAAAAATATTATTTCATGATAGATATTTATTGAAAATCCCTCAAGTTATAAAAATATTTCTAGGACATTATGGCCTAATTGAAAATAGTATCTTAGCTGTTATAATTAAACAACTTTATAAACAAGAAATATATTTTAAAAATCAATACACACTCAAAGAACTGTCTCCTGAGTTATTCTCAATACTGTGCAAACACAGGAACATGTGACAATGTATATTATGTTCAGAAAACAGCAAGGTGCTATATGTTTCCTGAAGATCAGTTTGTAATTCCTGTAGGGAAATTTCTAAAAAAAAACAAAGATAAATAAAATATGGAACATATTATATGTTAGTCTTAGGGATTCAATTTTATCCTATAGATAATGGAAAGCACTACCAGCTCTAGAAGAAATGTGATATGGGATGCATGTGCTAGAACAGTCTTTGTTGGGATAATAGGAGTGTAAAAACATAAAGGAAATATCATTATTTATTTTCTTTTTGAACCGAAGTTTTCAGTTAGGAATAGGCTTATCCAGGACTGGACCCTCTATCATTATGTTTCTTCTCTCTTTACTCATAATCAAAAAACTGGTTTTGATACTCAGATTATCTAATATTAATATAATTTCATCAAATTTCTAGTGAATTATAGTTGCATAGAAAATATATGCAATAATTTCCCCTTTTTTCTAACTATGTGACAGTTTAAAAAAATTGCTTCTTGTGCACAGCATGAAGGTGATTCTGTGCAGCCCATTTAGATATACTATGATAAACTTTTTAATTTTTTTTGCATTTTTAGAATGGAGTAGTTTTAAGTTCATTTAATCTTCATGTTAGCCTTAAGAATTGTACTTATTTTGGTTTGAAGGTGAATTTTATTGTTATACTTATCATTGGATTAATATTATACTATAGAATTTTCAGCTAGAATATTGTACTATAATTTAAGTACCTTATGATATTTCTACCTTTTGTGGTTCTTTTTGCAATCATATTCAGATATTTTAATTTTCCACAATGCATGATGATTACTTTGTTTTATAATTTAATCATCTATTGAAGAAATTTATTGAAGAAAATGAATATCTGTTTTAACCAATTTATACACTTCCCACTTAGGAGTAGTCTCTTGATTGCTGCAGATTGCAATTTCACTGTGGCACTATTTTCGTTTCTTCTGTAAAACTTTAACAGAACATGAGTGTGCTCATGATGAAGTTTTGTGTTTATAAATGAAGTACTGTACTTAGTTGGAGAATTTGTTTACCATTTTATATTTTTGCTTAGTCTGTAGTGATTCTGGTCAATATATAGTAGAATATTGACCCTCATCATCCCAAGAACATATATATTTAGGTCAATATTAAAAATCACATAACTATTACATACATTTTCTTAAACTTGGAAGTAATTACAAAATGTACAGGAGATTACAAAGGAAACTATAAGGAGGTATGATGTATCCTTCTTGTACTTCCCCATTATTGATATCTGGCACAACTAAAGTACTACAATAAAACTAGTTTAGTAAAATTGAAACAAATCAATAGATTATTCATATTTCATCATTTAAATATACATACATTCATGCATGTGTCATAAATGAGTGTGCAATTATTTGCATTTTATCACATGTGGCTATTCATGTTACCATCATTACAATGAAGATACAGAATTATATAGCACCATTTTAAAATTTAATTTTAAAAAGTATTTATGTACATTAGACACCTTTGAGATTGTATAATTTTTGTTTTAAACATAAAATATAATTTAAGTAAAAGGAGAAAAATTATACTTAGATCTATTTTTACTTATTCTTCTATATTTTTTTCTGAAGACCCAAGCCCCTTCTGGTGCCCTTTATTTTCTGTTTAGAGAGGTTACTTATGATACTATTTAAGATAAATTATTATTTAAGAATATATTCTTTGTAACATAATCTCAGACAGTATTTCCCCAAGCTAGAAATGTATTGATTTTCCATTCAATGCTGAAAAAGAAATTGATTGGTATTAAATTCTGGATGACAATTGTTGGATTTCAGCTGCTGAACAACTGTGCACCACTTCCTTATGTTACCCACATGTTCTTATGTGGAACTGATCATCCTTAAGAGATTTTCCCTGATAGGGGAGAGTTCGTTAGTCTTGCTATGATGTGGTATGATATGGCACATGTTTGGGAGTACTCGTCTTATTTTTACTTTTTTCTCATTTTCATAACCCTGTAGGTTTATGTCTTCAATTAGATTTTGTGAATTTGCAGCCCTTATTTTTTCCAATAAAATTTTTTTTTTTTTTTGGACACACTCTATTTCTTTTTACTGTCATCCAAGGACATCATTACTACAAGCTATAGAATACTTAATCTCCTCCTTAGTTCTACAGTTTTGTGTTTGATAATCAAAGAAATTTTACAATGGTACTTTTTTCAGATATTTGCAATATTTCACACATTTAAGTATGAATATAAGTTGATTTTCTTTCCTGAATGAATTTATAATTTAATCGTTCTTGGTATGAAAAATGCTTTTTGGTGGTATCCTGTACATTTTAGAAAATATGTTAGGTAATATATATATTCTATTCAAATCTGTGTTAGTAGATAATAACTTTATTAAATTCAGTGCATAAGTTCCAGAATGCTTTCATAAGCTGTATTTCCAATTCAGCAATCTGAACCCTGGTAATACTATTCTTTTTTGTTCTTAATGATTCAGCAGAGAATCTGCTGGATCCATGCTGGTTTCATCTATCTTGTTGGCAAAGTTGTCAGATGTTACCAGATGGAGGAGGAGGCAGATGGTTAGCTTGCAGAATAGATAGACCCCAATCTATCTATTGTGGTATGGTATGTCTGTGGCTTCCTAGTATCTCTTTGAAACCAAGAATTCACTTGAGATGCTTTTTGATACGGGAGTGTCAGTGACTTTGGTTTTATTCTGTTTTTGTGTGGATGGCCAAAAAATATCTACATTAAAAAAACTCTTGTCACTGTGTGGAAGTTCATGGAACACTGGGTTTGGTTTTTCTTTTGTTATGTATGACAAGGGAAGTTGGAATATGCAAGGTTGTTGCTGTCTTCTCCCACAAAGTGATGAATCAAAATAAACTACACTTTATAGTAATGTAGGTTCAATTTCAGTGATGTGCCTGTTTCTGCATGTCATGGAGTAATGTATGGTTCCCTCTACCTGGGATCACTGACTCTGCAAGGGTCCTGAATCAAGTCTACCGCATTCACTATGATATGGATGGAAGATGGGTCACTCCACCTTGTTTTTAGTATACTGCCTACTCCTGAGGACAGATCAAGCCTGCTATTGTCACCTTTTGTTGGACAGATCATACCTTAGCACATCAAGATTCCAGTGCAGACTAATCAGCTCCACCACCATTATTAGGTATAGGGGAAAGTCAGATATTGGCTAAAGACACTTTAAAACAGGTCAGGGACCTCTGATGGTTGCTCTAGCACAGGGGAGAGGTCATCCTGGCCTACTCTTCTTTGTTCCCATCAGTCTTTGTAGGTGCATCAGGCTACTGTAATCATTGGTGTGGGTCATGAGATGCGTCTCCTTGCTAGATCTACTAGACTTTTTCTTTTCTAATGTTTAGAAAGAAGAGTCTAGGATCATGTTGATTTGTTGTGTCTCCTTGTTTGTTTGATTTAACATATTCTTTTTGGCTGTCTTGGGTTGGAGGCCTCACAGATGCACACTTTTATATATGTGGGTGATAAAAATAGGAGGAAAAAACAAACATGAAGAGGTGAGTTACCACATGCCATTCTTCATGTCCGGAGCTTGCTAGTCAGTAGTCTCTTCTTTCCATCTCACAGTCCTTTTATAGCTATTTAAAAAATTATTCCCAGAATATTTATTTGTATTAGAAGGTAAATGAAAAGAAAAATTGATTAGTGCCATCTGGTCTGAGACTAGACACTGAAGACAACATTTGAAATATTATTTTAAAATTCATCCTATTATAATCATAAATATAGTGGGTAAAACTTCATGTATAGTGATATATTTGCCAAAATTTACAGAAAAAGATGCATGCTACTTTTTAAAAATGTATAGCTTTGTATTCAAAACATCAGATTATGCCAAATTCTATGGCACCACATCATCTTTCGAAAAGAAAATAAGTATAGTCCTGCATTACTTAAAAATTGGAATGCATTTGAGAAAGGTGCTGGGTAATTTTGCCATTGTGCAACTATCATAGAAAATAGCTAAAGTAAGATGGCTATTACCTCCTTAAGTGATAAAATCTTATGGGATCTCATCATGTGTGCATTCCTTATTGAATCATTACATGTCACATATGTTTAATTAGATCTATATTAGAAAAAAATACCTTAATTTAATTCATTGTACTCTCCTTTTCAAATATGTTTAGTTCTAAGATTTTATTTAAAGTCAGCTATTGCAAAGTAAAACTTTTGTTACTATTTCGAAAATCATTGCAGAGAAATATTTTTACAAAATAGCTAGTCTGTAGTATTCAAACCAAGCTCTCTGGTTTCCTTACCTAAATAATTAATATGTTTACTTAATATATGCTTGCTTCTATGTGCAAGTCTTTCAAGGATACCTGATCACTAGTATATGTCTTCCTGTGTCATTTGCATAAAAGCTATCAGTGTTGTACATTGTATAAATAGAGTTTTATCCAGCAGATATTTATAAATAATGACCTACCTACCCCACATGCATTTCTCACTTCTCCAATTCTTATCTTTCAAAAATAAAGGATTTACAGATTTTAGTTGCTTTTTTCCTTGGATTTTTCTCCATTATTAAAAAAATTCATAAAGTATTTCTCTCCTTTAAAATAGTTCTACTAAGGGAAAAATTAGAAAAAATATGATTAGCTTTCCTAAATCTGTCCTCATATGGGTGTACATACCACTTCCTCTACCTAATGTATCATAATTTTGTGTTATCAGAATTACATACTAATGTTACAAAAATAGATAATTATTATGTAAGGATGCAAATTATATTATGATCATATTATTTGCCATGCAGAATTTGATTTTTCTTACAATAATATATTCTTTTTCTGTTTACTTCTTTGTGTATCAACAATAAAATATGCTCCTTAATTTTCCATAAGAAAAGACTTTTCTAAGTAATTTCAGCTGATTTAGCTGAATTTCATTAATTTTTTGGAGAAGATTCTGTTGAATTTTTTCTCACTGTTTCTTTGAAGAGGCTACTGGTATTTTGCATGGACTCCCCCATATTCTTTTTTTTTCATCCTATTTATATTATTTATTTACTTACTGTTTTCTTGTTTTCTCCTGCTTCCTGAATATTCTCTTCCCCCGCCCTACCCTCTGCTTCCTTTTATGTATTTTCTTGTTTTGATATATGTGTTTCATGTAAGAAATTTCCTGCAATTACATGGAGAGATTTGACTCTGTCTTCATATTAAGATTAAGATAGTTTCAAAGGTGTTTGGAAGCTCTGTGGATAAGGATGAAACCTGTTGTTTTTTATTTTAATAGAGACTTACCTATCCAGACCATCACAATAAAGAGACCAGCACAAGAAGTACTTGTAAATTTTCCCTTAGTCTGTTTTCTTAAGACTGTTACAGAGATGGATTTTTCACTTTCTCATGTGGAACATTAACCCTGACTACCATTGTTCTCATAGCTATTTTCAGAATTATCTTAAAAGTTTTCACCTGTATTTAAAAAATGCACTTTAAAATTATCTCTGTTTAGAGATCACTGGTGAGACTGAAAATTGAAAATAATTCAAAGAAAGCAGAGAGTATACACAATACGGAAAACGAGAAAGGCAGCAAGAAAATCAGGAGGGTTTGGGCTGGGTTGTAGCTCAGTGGTGGAGTACTTGATGTGTGTGAGGCATTGGGTTCAATTCTCAGCACCACATATAAATAAATAAAAATAAAAGGCCCATTGATCGCCTAAAATAATTTTTAAAAAAAGAAGAAAGAAAATTAGGAGGATTTAAGGACTTTGCCACCAAATGGGGATGTTTTCTGGAAGAAAAAAAGACATCTACATCAAAATAAAAAAGACTTAAAAAGTACTCATTTTGTGGCTCTACTATTTTCTCTTTCCTTAGTCTTTTTATACACATGAATAAAAATATAATTTATAATGAAAAAAATTCAGTAACATGGAAAAAAGGAATCAGTATTTGAACACTATTGTTGATATGCATATCAGGCAAGTGTAGAAACTGTAAGTATTATTTTGGCTTATTTATGCATTAATGAAATGCCTAGCTTGTTATTTTCTAATGACCCACTTTTGTTAACTGACCAGTTCTGATGAGAATATTAAAGTGCTGTGGTTTTAGCTTGAATGTTAATTTTTTTTTGCAGACATTCAAACAACATTTAAATGTTCATATTTACTTGTTTAGAATTGTAACAAATAATTAACTCATTCCTGAGCATGAGAGAATATAAACGGTTCTATATTTTTCTCCCTGAATAGGAAAGTATCACTTCCTGGTAAGAAAACCTAAAAATATAATGTGAGATTATATTAAAATTTCCAACAATGAAGTGGAGAAAATTGGTTTATCCACCAATGATGGCTGCAAGTAGATACACACATATAGATGTCTATTACATCAGAAGAATGAATACATAATATTTTGATTGACTTTGTGTTTGCCTCCTGAATTTCAATATAGAACATGACTGGACAATATTTTTACATAAAAGACCTCTTGTTATGTAACATTTAAAGAGATTTTTAAATTTAATCTAGACAAAATTAGCATTCCATTCTGAATAAAACTTAAAATTAAATACATTCTGTACTCTATCTGCCTAGTGGAGAGAAAAAAATGACAATGAAGTCTAGATATTTAAAATAACTCCAAGATTTGACAAACTAGTGCTAAAATTTCAAAGACAATCTTTTTTTTTTTTTTTTAAAGAGAGAAAGAGAGAGATTTTAATATTTACTTTTTAGTTTTCGGTGGACACAACCTCTTTGTTTGTATGTGGTGCTGAGGATCGAACCCGGGCTGCACGCATGCCAGGCGAGTGCGTTACCTCTTGAGCCACATCCCCAGCCCTCAAAGACAATCTTTTTTTTTTTTTTTTTTTTTTTGCTCAAAGACAATCTTAAACACAGAAAAATTGTAAAATGTAAATAACCCAGGTTGACATGACAAAAAAAAAAAAAGTAAAATTATTTTAAATAAAACACTGTTGTCAGGGTGCTATCAGATTTGTCTAAATCAATCAATGGTTCACAGAAATAGAGACCAGATATTTAATTTATAACAAAGCTACCACAACATTTCAAACAGGGAAATTAAGATCTTTATACTAATTTGTGATGGATATGTTGTCTACCCTCGATTCAAAAATATTACCCTTTCTCCCTAACTCACACTACACACATCATTCAATTTCAACTATTGATAAACCCAAATCCAGATTGTAATACAATAAAACTTTTAGAAATAAACGTAAAATATTATCTTTATGTTTAGTCAGTTTTTGTGCTAGTGTGACCAAAATACCTGACAAGTACAATTTTAGAGGATTAAAGTTTACCTGAATCATAGTTTCAGAGTCCATAGATGGCCAATTCCATTGCTCTGGGGCTGAAGAGAGGCAGAACTTCAAGATCCAAAGGTGAAGAGGAAAGCAACTCATTAGATGGATCTGGAAGAAGCAAAGAGAGACAGACTCAGCTCACTAGGGATAAAATGTATACCCCAAGGGCCTCTAATGACCTATTTTCTCTAGCCATACCCTACCTGCTTATGGTTACCATTCAATTAATCTATTCAACTGGATTAATGCGCTGATTGGTTCAAGGCTCTCATAACACAATCCTTTCACCTCTGAACATTCTTGTATTGTTTCACACAGGAGCTCTTGGGGGACAACTTATCCTAAACCATAATTCCTAATAGACTTAAGCTACCTTGGGGGTAAAATTTTCTTAAACAGAAAATAAACACAAACATAAAAGAAAATTTTTCATATTCATTATATTAAAATTAAGAAATTATGCTCATTAAAAGATTCAGTTGAGAGAACAAAACTAGAAAGCTATAAAAACTATTATCTTGAAAAGTGCATGCATTTTTGCCATATGTATATCTGATACTGTGTCAAAACTTATTAGTAACATATTCATAAGAAAAGACAAATCTAATAAAAATAATTTATACAAAAATAATATTTCAGAGATCAAAATTATATAAACTTATTTTAATGGTAATTAATTTTTCTTTAGAAAAAAATGTAAATCAAAAACAACGTTAAATACTACTGTGCAAATATCATAGTTGTATAAATTTTAAAAAACATTTCAAGTTTTGATATGAGTGTGGAGAAACTTAATGTTTATGGAACAGCTGAACATTCATGCACTATGGGTGGGATTGAAAATCAGAAATCATGTTAGCATTAAATAGACACATAACCTATGACCCAGGATTTCTCAAAGGTGAGCACCCAGCAGACAAGAATGCCATGTGTATGCCCTTCAACAGACAAAACTCACATAGTCTTAGAAGCTTTATTTACATAGTTACAAAATTGAGTTCAACCCCAATGATCTCTAACAGTTGAATATAGAAATTAATTATGACATTTATATAAGTGAATACTCTGTAGCAACAAATAGAAGAAAACTGCACACAAACATCAATGCATCTCTCAGATACAAGGATGAGTGGTAAAAATTGGGAACAAAAAAAAAAAAAAAAGCACACTGTAAGAAATTCCACATCAGACAAAAGTAATCTCCAGAACAAAAATAGTGATTTTTGTTCACCAAGGTACTAGATAATGCCATAGAGAAACTATGAGATGGCCTTCTGGCATGCTGTAATGCTCTGTCTTTTGCAGTGTGGCTAATTACATGGTTATTTATCAAACATCAAACTGCTCACTTAAGATTCATGTGCTTTCTGCATATATGCCACACATCAGTTGAAAAATAAACAAACAAAAAACCCTTACAGATCTTATAATTACCTTGGCTTAACAAGGCTGTCATTATTTTAATTGAATGTAGCTAGATAAAGTGGCTTAGTTCTTTTATCACATGCAAACCACCCACTAAGGCCTGAGTTCCATTAAAGCAAAAGGTCTTGTTTTGTTTCTTGATATATTTTTAGCAGTAAGATTTAAGAGGTACTATTAAAAGATGAGTGTTTCAAGACTCTGCCTTTTAAGTTAAATTTCACTTTGTGTGGCATAAATAAGAATGATATTGGAGAGATCTAAAAAACATAGGACCGTAAGAGTTCAAATTTATTTATTTATTAAGACTGTGAATGTGAGGACAAATTCGTGAAGTAGAAAGCCTATTAGTTATCTAAATTATAGTTAATTCACTCACATTTTATTTACCCATTTGGTAAACTCCTTTCCAATATCAACATCAGTATCTTTTCATTTTTTTTACAGCATAATGTCTGTTGTAGTAAAATTGAATATGTTTGCATGATCATTGAATATTATTAATTAATGTAAATTTTGTTTTTATGAAGCATGAAATTTAGGTCTATCTCCTAAGTTTAAAATATAAAATGGAAATAAAGTCAAGAAGAAATTCCACAAATCTCCCTTATACATGAGTTTCAGACTTCAATCCACACATACATGCCAGAGAAGATTTTGGCTCTATATTTTATACATCACATAACTACATGGTAATTGCTATACAATGTAAACCCTAAAATTAACCCCACTTGTGTGATAGTTCCATATTTTAGCTGTAAGTTATTTATTTATTTATTAATTTGTTTATTTACATTTTGGGGTGAGAAGCCAGGGTTTGAAATCAGGGCCTCTTGACCACTAAGCCACATCCCTAACACTATTTTGTATTTTATTAGAGACAGGGTCTCACTGAGTTGCTTAGAATATCACTTTTGTTAAGGCTGGCTTTGAATTCCCTAAACTCCTACCTCAGCCTCTCAAACTGCTGGGACTTCCAGTGTGCACTACCATGCCTGACCTCAATTTTATATTTATTCAATTACATTTATTCATGGTACTGCCGAAAGCGTTTGAATAATTTAATGTCTACATGAACCACGTGAGATCTTTTTAAATGCATGAATTCAGATTTAACATGTGAGGGGGGGATAAGATTTTTCATTTGAAAACTCTTGTGATACCAATGATCCCTTTTGCTGATCATAGTTTATGTGGCAAAGAAGTGTAAATATGTGTTTTGGGGGGCATCATTTGATAAATAAAGTAGGGCTGGGGATGTAGCTCAGTGATAGAATGCTTGCCTAGGATGTAGAAGTCCCTGGGTTCAACCCCAGCACCAAAAGAAGGAAAAAAGATAAAAATTTTTCAGTGCTAAGAATGAGCACATTCTAAAGTAATTTCTGCATCATTGAGAGACAGGTAATGGTTATAAGCACATTTTTTCTAGTTATCTTTTTTTCCTATTCCTAATTTTCATTTCAAATAAGTAATAATTCCCCATCATACCTAATTTCATTAATTACTCATTCTGGCTTCAAGAGTAGTGGCAGAGTTAAACACCATGGGCATCTTGCTCCATAGTGTTTCACTTCTGAGAAACACCAACTTTCTCTGCCATTCTGTCTTTCTCACATCCTTTCTTCTGCATAAGAATCCGACAATCCATCTTTAACTTTACCTGAATAATGAGCTAACTTTCCTTCTCCAAACATTCTCTTTTAACTTTCACAAATAACAAATCAGGAACTGGACTGGATGCAACATTATCTAGCAAATTAGGCAAATCTCATGTGATATCCTGAAATTCATTTCCATCTCCTAAACTGTTGCTTGTGGTAGGTAGATGTATCTCTCAGTTGCTGACATACAAGTGCTATTTTAATTCTTGCTTGAATGTTTCCTCCCATCATTTAAAATTAAATATAGATAATCTCTCTAACCTTCTTTCAACATTAATATAATTTTAGACATAAATGATACCAACCTTACATTTTAAATCTTGATCTTTCTTATTTTCCTTTGAGAAAAATCTTACCTATACTATCCATTGAAAAGTTTTATCCACAACAATAAGCTCATCATGTATTCTTGTGTTCACCAAAAATTAAATGTTACATGAGGTTTCCCAGAACAGTTATCATTCAGGAGGTATTTTAGGACAGAAGAATAGCAAATAATTGTTAGTTTTAACTTAACCATATTTCCGATTTCCACACTGACACCTCACCTCCAAGTTACAAAGTTTCCCCAAAACAACCACACAATACTAGCATTAATCATGTTACTAAATCTGTCATTAAAGAGATTTGAATTGTTATCCCTTGAATCCTCCTTAATTCATCATGCCTGGAAAAGGGAATATACTTACATTTATCAATGCTTAACTTCATGCCTTTTACCTCAATGACACTATATGCCTCAGTATCTTTCAAAGAGTAAAGTGACTGTTGGTCGTTCAAATTTCCTTGGGGACTTAGAGGAGGTACAGAATGCAAACCTGCCCAGAAATTCAGTTAGTTTCAAAACTGTAACTTTCTCTTGTAGAGATTTTCAAAATATTTTTAGGTATTTTATTAAGGTTCTATACTTCTGCCTCACACCCAGATCAGACTCACATAATCTCACATTATTCAAATTATGTTTTAATTTATTTCCTTCCTCTACAATATTTTTGTCCTTGTATAATTATTTCTCTCTTCTGTTTCCAAATTTGCCTTGAAAAATTGCCATTTTTTAATTGACAAGAAAAATTCTACATATTTTATGGTTCAAAACATATGTTTTGAAGTAGGCATACATTGTAGAATGGTAAAATGATACTTTTTAGCATGTGCATACTCTTGTATAATTATCTTCTTTTTTTGTAGTGAGAACACATAAAATTCTCATGTAATTTAAATTTTTAATCTCCTTTAAAAAATTATTGTGAAATCATGTGGACATAAAACACTCAAACTCCAAGGCTGTACATCAATTTTAGCCAGCATTTCATTTAACTATTGCTCTTTCTTATTTTCCATTTTTCTCTCTTGACAAAGACAGGAAAAATAAGAGAGGGTGAGAAAGAAAGAAGGAAGAAGTAGAAAAAGGAGGAGGAGGAGAGAGGAGAGAAGAGGAGAGAGGAGAGAAGAGGAGAGAGGAAGATGAGGGGAAGAAAGAAGAAAAGGAAAATCAGCAATTCAAGCAGAGAAATTCGAATACTGCTTTGTGTAGCAATTGTCTGTTCACTGAGATACATAGTTGTCGGTGACAACATTGACTTTAAAAAGGTATCAGGAAATAACAGGTGTGCAGAATTTTTTGCGGTATTGTACTTCTAATCTGCACACTTTAGAGAAGTTAAATGAGTAAAGTATTATTATCAAATTTCTAACTTTGCTACAAGCTTGACATTTGTCTGACCCATTTATTATATGAATTTCTAAAACCAAAACAAACACAAGTAGTATAAATTAACTATAGAATTTTTCTATTGTCAATATCAGAATTAGCTCATTTTATTAAAAGAGATCCATCATGGAAATTTTGAGAAAGAAAAAAAATATAAGTAAATCACTGTCTGCATATAGAGACTGCTTCAGTCTGAAGATACAGATCCTATTTAAAGTGCACGCTGAGTAATTATCCCATTAATTTGATGAATGTAGACAGTATTCGTGATGATTTAAGGCTCAAAGTTCTATTTTTCTCTCAGATACATAGGGTTTATTTTACTTTAATTATTTGGGTCATTGCCTTAATTCCTCATTTAACATTACTTGTAAAAGGACCTTCCTATTTCTAAAATATGACCTTTTTAATGAAGTTCTTTCTACTACTGGCTTTAACCTTTAAGCTTGCCATGTTATGGTGCTATATGTAAATAGCTGCCTTGACAATGACATTTGGCATGACTCCAGACAGACAGAATAATGGAAACAAAGTGAATGGATCTTTCGTTTCTTCAATTTTAAATTTATATTGTACCATTTTATCACTGCTCTTAGAACTGCAAGATTCATCTTTGGATTTTCTCTTTTTCACATCTTCCTTCCCTGTGTCTCTCTGCCATCCACTCTGTTACATATTGCAATGCAGGGTTTTTTATTGTTGGTGTTGTTTGTTTGCTTGTTTGTTTGTTTTTGGTACCAGGGATCCAGGGATTGAACCCAAAGGTGGTTAACAACTGAGCCACATCCCCAGCTCTTTTTGTATTTTTGATTTTGAGAAAAGGTCTTGCTAAGTTCCTAAGATTGACTTCAAACCTGAGCCTCCTGAACTGCTGGGATACACTGCAGGAAAAAAAAAAAAACAAAACAAAAAAAAACACAAAAAAACCTCAACTAGTGAACATTTTTGTACTTTAGTTTTTATCTCATTATTTTCTAGGCTATATGTTTTTTTTAGGACGTATACGAGTAACTCATATATTGGTATTAAAAGCAATTCACATTTACTGTATGAAATATGATTGTTTTTTGGTTTATAAACTAAAATATCCACATATTTGTAATTTGATAATTGACCCAGTGTATAAAGCTCAATATTTAAATAAAATGTAAGGTTTGGGACCAATTTATATACTCTCCAAATTTTTTACTTTGTAATAAATTCTGGTTTAGAATTGCTTATGCACATTCAATTTTTCTTTAATCCTATTTATTTAAAATTTTTCATCTTAGAAAATATTTACTGCTGTTACTTTTTGTATCTCAGATGGATAAATGTTCTGACATTGACAATACAAGTAGTGAATTTTTCCATTTGATTATAACATACTGATTATCAATATGATAATTGACAGAAAAAAAATAAGATATTTAATCATTCAGTTCTAGTTTTAATTTTTTTAAATTTGAGTTCTCTATGCTTGTTATCAATCAGGACAGTAAAATATCTAGTGTGGGGACAAGTGCATAGAGTACTGCATACATGGCATATGTTAAGGGCGTCTGAGTGGCAGGCCACTTCCCTCATGCTAGGCGTGTTAGTGGCAGGCCACTTACCCCAGAGGCACAGCTCTTGGCATGAGGCCATGTGTTGCAGTCCCTGTGCTTGCTCCATGGCCCACTCCTCGATTGGGCCATGGAGTAGACATTGCATTGGTTGTTACCTACAACCTGCTTAGATACTGCCTGAGTATATGTACATGGTAACTGCACAATCAAATTAGAACTGCTTCTTGCTTGGTCTCCAGAGGTCTTGAGTAGCAACTCTGCAGCCACACTTTCCTCTACCCAGTTCCATGGACCTTCTTGATGGATGAGAGAGAGCCCACACAATCTAGGGAGATATTTGAATGCTAAGTTTCCTAATCAATAATTTTGGTTTATTTTTATGACTCTCCTGTCTTTGGGAAAAGCCTGAACAAAGAAAGTTATATTTAATATAATTACACAGATTATGCATCTTCAACTATTTGACTTCATGACCCAATATCTGTCCTTTCACTTATTCAGTGCATTTCATGGTGAAATCCTGGGACTAACCATTACCAGTAATATGAAACCTTCAAAGATGTTTAATATTTCCACACTCCCACCTGCACTCATATCTTACAAACACATCCCCTCTAGTACTCTAGTATTTCAGTTTCAGAGAATTTTGGTTGTAAGTAGTAAAACCCAATTAAAATGCATAAAACTTTCAGCTGTATTCCTCTTTTTCCTTAATCATTTGTAATTAGTACCTAAACATAAAAATTATACATATTAATGGGGTAACATATAATATCTGAATATATATGTGTGCATTGTATTATGTTTAACTCAAATTAATCTTATCACTCTTCTCAAACATTTATAATTGTATTATAGTGAAAACTTTGAGAATTCCTTCCCTGCCTTCCTTGAATGATGCAACATTTACTCTCCTGTGGAAGGATAAGTCCTTCTGTGCACTGGGTGGAATACATATTTCATTATTTAATCTCAATACATAAGCGTTTATTTCCATTTACTTTTTAATGATGGACATTTACCCCTTCACTGAATCAGTCCTATAAATGTACATGAAGAAACAAGAAAGAAAATAAATCCCTTGCATGACCCTTTATCTCCTCTAAAAATTGTTTCTCTTCTTATTTTTCCTTTTGTGATATTTCTGTTCACTTTTGAATTCACTCTGAACAGACTTGGTCCCCACCAATCTTCTCAAGGAGCAATTAGCCTCTAAATGTTGAGTTCAGGGGTCATTTCTCAGAAGTCAGCTTAGCCTATAAGTAACATTTGTCAAAATTTATTTTCTAAATTAAGACAACACAGCAATTTAATATAAAATGTTCCTATAAAAAACCCCTGTGACATAGATACTCATGTTTAAATAGTCTGACACTGTGGCATAAGATACTCTTTCAAAATTCCTTTTTGAAAGCTTTCTATGTTATGACAAAGTTCTTAGTAATTATAGTCTATTTATATAAGATATCTGTGCCCTGGTAAACGCACCTGTTTCAAAATAAATCCTCCCTTCCTTACAGAGTAAAGGAGAAACAACTAACCACAATGAACTCTAATCTGGTAGAGATCCTTCATCACTTGCCATTAAATGCACAGGTTGTTAGATATTGCCAAGTCAAGGGCTTATTGTTCACATTTTATCTTCAAGAACAGATAGACTAAAACATTTTTCAGCCTTTTTTTTTCAATTAATTTTGCTCCAGATGACTGACTTCTAGTCAATCTCATGGGGAAATAAGTTTATGAACCCTTCAGGACTAGGCATAACTACCCTTACCTAATATGATATGCTATCTATTGTCGTCTGTGGGCTACAGAGACCATGTATAAGAAGATGACATCACAGAATGACAGGGGACTCTTTCCATAGTGCATTTCTTAGTGAGTCATGCAATGGGTACTGAAATGTGGCTAAAGAGATGAATATTGTTGTGTTAACACAGAGATTCAGAGGTTAATTCAGGAAACACATATATAGCTCTAGCTTATATCTGCCTCCAGATGTCCATACTTATATAACTGCCATCTCAAATAGGGCTATTAGAATTCTTGTTAGCAACAATAAATTAAAATTAGCAAAACATAATTTTTTAGTTTTCTTTTCTCAAAACATAAGTTGTATTGACCATATGACATCTTACATAGAACACTAAAATGGGTTTCTTTTTTTATTATTGGTTGTTCAAAACATTACAAAGCTCGTGATATATCATATATCATACATTTGATTCAAGTGGGTTATGAACTCCCACTTTTACCCCTTATACAGATTGCAGAATCACATCAGTTACACATCCACGTCTTTACATATTGCCATACTAGTGATTGTTGTGTTCTGCTACCTTTCCTATCCTCTACTATCCCCCTCCCCTCCCCTCCCATCTTCTCTCTCTACCCCATCTACTGTAATTCATTTCTCTCCCTTGTTTTTTTTCCCTTTCCCCTCACATCCTCTTATATGTAATTTTGTATAACAATGAGGGTCTCCTTCCATTTCCATGCAATTTCCCTTCTCTCTCATGGATATGTTTATTTGGAATACTTCTGACGTTATCTCTGTAATAGATTTTCATATATTTCATACAAACATCCATGGCACAACCTAAAGGTCTTTGATGGATTTAGTACTTATTTTATGAAGAAAATTGGGGCAATAATTGGAAAATATTTTGAATTAAATAAAATGATTCTTGTTTATACCAGGTGGCAGAAATTGTCCTAAGAGTAAAGGCTAAGAGGATAATTTGCACATGATGCTACAGTTCTACAATCATATTCACATCAGAATGATATATTTTATGAAGATTATTTTGTCAATCTATTAGTGAAATAAGTTGAACTGGCTGAGACTGATGATGAGGAAAAAAAAAGTCACCTATCCACTGGAGGAATCCAGCTAGGTTATTATGGAGCTGTAATGTTTTACAGGAGACAATCAATATGAGATCTAATAAAGAAAAAAATTCACTAGAATTTTCTGATTTTTGGAAACAGTATTTTGGGAAAAAAAAAGGATTGGCACATAAAAAGTAAAACTACCATATTTGGGATTTAGTGGCTGATATCACTGTTGATACACAGAGACAGAAACTATTTCCTTTATAATTTATATATTACCAAAGATCATTTAAACTTAGCTTGTGAACATCAACCCTGAAACTTAATTGTTGCTCATAATATAAATCTCAGTAGCAACAAATAGAAACTAGTGACATATACATTCTGAAAAACATTTTACACATTTCAACTACTTTTTCTTCTTATTTCTCTAGCTACATTAATGAACAGCTCAATATAACAAAAAAATACAATGTTGATATAAACATAATCAGGTCCATGATTCTAATAAGAATTGGAGTGTTGTTTTGTCTATAGCTTTTAAATTAAAAACTGAATATCTATTCATTTACAGCTAAATAAAACTGTTAGTTATAATTGACCATGGAGATAACTAGCTTGCAGCATGCATACACACACACACACACACACACACACACACACACACACTTGTACTTCACAAAGTAATTTTTATCATGGATCTCTGTGCCTGGAAATCACTTGTGGAAGATGCAAATTGAGTTTCTGTTGTGAAGCAGGTGGATCCTCTAAGCAACTCAGAGACACCCTATCCCTAAATAAAATTTAAAAAGGGCTGTGGATGTATCTCAGTGGTTAAAGATCCTTGGGTTGAATTCCTAATGTGTGTGTGTGTGTATAAAATATATGTGTGTGTGTTTGTGTGTGTATGTATCACAAATACAAAGTACTGCTATGAGACTGAAACTTTCATTCACATTATATGAGGACAGCCCATCTTTTTGTTACCATGAGTTTTTAAATACATATTAAATAATTCATATCTTCATTCACTGGTTAGCTTCTACTTAATTTTCTCAACTCAATATAGGACATCATTGATATCTCAGCCTATATCATTGTTTTATATAAGAAATATAGAGATTGAGCTAAAATCAGTTTTTGTTACTCTTGTGACATATATTTACTGCAAAAATCAGAATTAAAAATAAAATAAGTTTAACAATTGCAGGTGAATTATACTTCATTTTATCTTGATTTTGAAAAGAAACCAATAAATTTCAGAAAAATATTACTATTAATAATGATACTAGAGAAGGATTCAAGATAGCAGAATAGAGGGAAGCTCCATTCCTTATAGCTTTGTGACGTGGGATTCAAGCAGTGTGTATACTTTCTCTGCAAGTTGTTAGAGGACTCCTGACAGCCATTCCCTTGCAGGATTCCTGGCAGCCAAACTCAAGCAGACCTCTATCTACCAACATGGGGTTCTCCTGGTGGCCTCCATCTTGATACACTGCAACCTCTGCTACAGTCCCCTCCATGCAGTAAGTAGCCTGCAGCTGGAGACACGGAAAAGGTCTGGAGATAGTCACCAGCCACAGCATGACATAGCACAGAGCTGCATCTGCAAACAAGCTTCCCAAAACCACCTCCTGCCCCCCCAATGCCCCATCTCTGAAAAAGTTCTCCTCCATCTTGGGACACCTTGGTCACCATTTTGGGCTATACTTGCTATCGCCATCATCATATTTAGTTGGGGCAACTCCCATCTTAGAACACTGGCTGAGGCCTAGAAGCAATATCAAGGTACCTATAGTCTCCCAACTTCTTTCCTGCCAACCACAGGCACTAACCCTGCATAGTACTTGCAGCTATGTGGCTGAACCATAGCTCACAAAGCCTGGTCCTGATCTGCCAGATACAAAACAGTTCTCCAGAGTGCAGTCCATAAGACCTCTAGAGAGAAAGTTTCCTGATTGGAAAGTAGAAAAGAAGGGGGTGAGTGAGGAATAGTTAAGAGACTGAAATAGAGAAAAGGGATTGTGAGGTCTAAAGACAATATAAGGGGATAGGACCAGGTACCCACAATACACGAGCTGGCCCAAAGTATATTCTTGAGGTGTAGTCTTCCAACAGGAACCAAAAAGCGCTATACCCCACCTCCAGGAATTTCACCTTCAAGACCAAAACTCTCACCTAAGAACCTTCACAATCCTGAGAGTGGAGACTCCAGCAAACAACAGATAACCCCACCTACCAGATGAAAAAGGAAGCAGGAAAGATACTGAACTCCAATAGAACAATCCTTTAATTTTCCTTTGAGTTTTCACTCCCTCCCCCCCCCTCCTCCCTCACATCCCCAACATTTGTGAAACCAAGTGCTTTTTACTGCATTAGGCTACTGAGAACTGGGATGTATGGATAATATATTACAGTTTTGTTGTTAATTTTTTTTATCTTTTACTTTTACATTTTTTTCTTTTACTTAATTTTTTTGTACTCTCTCTTTCTCTTCTCACTTACCTGTCTCTCCAAAGTCTCTTTTCTAGTAAGTCAACTTCTATTGATTCCTCTTTCATAATTTCTAGGATCTAATAACTCTTTATGCTCACCTCCTACCTTCTTAGATTCTCATTCAACACTCCCCATTCTCTTATTATCCACCATTATAAACTGTCATGCCTTTTGCAAACCTACTATTAATATTGTAGATAATAATCAAACTCAACATTTCTGTCTATTGTGACCAAATCCTAAATACCTTAATAGGAGCTATTTGGTTAAGGCTGTACATTGTTTGTATTGGGATATTTTAATATTGATCTCCCACTTAAAAGAGAGGTATTGGAACCCTGCAGGGACACTATAAACCTATAGGGTAAAAACTGTAACACTTCAGATCCTCAGTACTAGAAGAGAAGAAACATGAACAACATGAAAAAAAAAAAAAAAAAAAAAAAAACAGGGGAAGAAAGCCCTCAAACAAACCAAAATACTAGAGTATTAGAATCCATTGCCAGCACAGCAGAAGAAATGTCAGAGAAAGAGAGTTCAGGATGTAAATAATTACAATTTTATGAGAATTAAAGGATGATATAAGAGAGCAAGTAATAGGCAAAAAAAATATCATTTTGATAAAGAGCTATAGAAGCAAATACAGAAAGCAAAGATTACCTCAATAAGGAGATAGAGATTCTGAAAAAAAAATTGAAATGAAGGATACAATAAATTAAACAAAAAGCTCAATTGAAAGTATAACCAACGAACTAGATCACTTGGAAGAAAGAACATCAGATAATGAAGACAAAGTATACAATCTGGAAAGTAAAGTTGATCACACAGTGAAGATAGTAAGAAACCATGAACAGTACATCCAAGAATTATGAGACAACATCAAAAAACTAAACCTAAGAGTTATTGGGATAGAGTAAGGCACAGAGTTTCAAATCAATGGAATGCTCAATCTCTTCAATGTGATGATATCAACAAATTTCCCAAGCATGAAGAACAAATTGGAAAAACAAATACAAGAGGCTTACAGGACACCAAATTACAACATATCTACACCAAGGCACATTATAATAAAAATGCTTAGCATACAGAATAAGGATAGAATCTTAAAGGCCACAAGAGAGAGGAATCAGATCACATATTGGGGGAGACCAATGCGTACCTCAGCAGATTTTTAAACCCAGACCCTCAAAACCAGGAAATCATGGAACAACATATATCAAGTTCTAAAAAAAAAAAAATGGATGCCAAGCAAGAATCTTATGTCCAGCAAAACTAAGCTTTAGATTTGGTGATGAAATAAAAACTTTGCATGATAAATAAAAGTTAAAATAATTTACAACTACTAGAAAGCTGGAACTATAGAACATCCTCAGCAATATATTCCATGAATAGGAAATGAAAAACAATGATGAAAATCAACAGAGAGATGTATTACATTAAAGAAAAACCTAATCAGAAAAGAAACCAAATCACATTAAATACCAAAAATAAACAAAAATGACTGGAAATACAAATCATGTCTCTATAATAACCCTGAAAGTTAATGGCCTAAACTCACCAGTCAAAAGACATAGACTAGTATATTGGATACCCAAAAAAGTACCCAACAATATGTTGCCTGCAAAGGCTCATCTCATAGGAAAAGATATTCACAGATGGAAAGTGAAAGGTTGGGAAAAATCATACCACTCACATGGACTGTGGAAGCAAGCAGGGATTTCCATCCTCATATCAATAAGTAGACTATACGCTGAAGTTAATCAAAAAGGATAAAGAAGGTTACGACATACTGCTCAAGGGAACTATACACCAACAAGACTTAACAATTATAAATATATATGCCCCAAACAATGGAACATCTTTGTTATTCAAAAAACTCTTCTAAAGTTCAAAAGCCAAATTGACCAAAACACAATAATTTGGAGTGACTTTAACATACCTCTATCATAAATAGATAGATCTTCCAAACAAAAGCTAAACAAAAATCTATAGAATTCAATAGTACAATCAATAACTTAGACTTAACTGACATATATAAAATATTTCATCCTTCAATGAGAGAATACACTTTCTTCTCAGAAACACATGGATCCTTTTAAAAAATAGACCATATACTATCCCACAAAGCAACTCTTAGCAGATATAAAGAAGTAGAGACACTACTCTGCATTGTTTCAGATCATAATGGAATGAAATTAGAAATCAATGGTAAAATAAGAAATATAATTTATTCCAACATCTGGAAACTAAATAATATGCTACTGAATGAACAGTGGGTTACAGAAGACATCAAGGAGGAGATTAACAAATTTTTAGAAGTGAATGAGAACACAGATACAACATATCAAAATCTCTGGGTCATTATGAAAGCAGTTCTAGAGGAAAGATCATTGCATGGAATTCATTCATTAAAAGAAGAAAGAATCAACAAATAAATGACTTAACACTACATCTCAAAGCCTTAGAAAAAAGAAAAACAAATTAACAGTTAAAAGCAGCAGAAGACAGGAAATAGTTAAAATCAGAGCTGAAATTAATAAAATTGGAACAAAAGAAACAATTTAAAAATTGATAAAACAAAAAGTTGGTTCTTGGAAAAAAATAAATAAAATTGACAGACCCTTAGCCATGCTAAGGAAGAGAAGAAGAGAGAAAACTCAAATTACTAATATACATGATAATAAAAGGTAACATAAAAACAGACACTACAGAAATACAGAAGATAATTCAAAATTATTTTGAAAACTGGTAGTCCAATAAAATAGAAAATATCAAAGACATTGACAAATTTCTAGAATCATATAGTTTGCTAAAATTGAATCAGGATGATATGCACAATTTAAACAGATCATTTTCAAGTGACGAAATAGAAGATGCCATCAAAAGCCTACCAACCAAGAAAAGTCCAGGACCTGATGAATACACAGCAAAGTTCTACAAGACCTATATGGAAGCATTTTAAAGAAGAACTAATACCAACACTCTTCAATTTATTTCAGGAAATAGAAAAAGAGGCAAAACTTCCAAACTCATTCTATGATGCCAATATCACCCTGATTCCCAAACCAGGAAAAGAAAGACAAATCAAAAAAAAAAAAAAAAAAAAAAAGAGAGAGAGAGAGAGAGAGAGAGAGAGAGAGAGAATACTTCTGACTAATATCTCTAATGAACATGGATGAAAAAATTCTCTATAAAATTCTGGGTTCATTCCAGGATGCAAGGTTGGTACAACATACAGAAATTAATAAATGTAATTTATCACATCAGTAGACTTAAAGATAAGAAACACATGATCATCTCAATAGATGCAAAAAAAAAAAAAAGCATTCAACAATATACAGCACCCCTTCATGTTCAAAACACTAGAAAACCTAGGGATACTAGGAACATAAATCAACATTGTGAATGATATCTATACTAAGCCCAATGTCAACATCATTCTAAATGGAGAAAAATTGAAAGCATTTATTCTAAAAACTGGAAGAAGAGAGAGATGCCCTCTTTCACCACTTCTATTTAACGTAGTCTTTGAAACTCTAGCCAGAGCAAATTAGATAGATAACAGAAATTAAAGGGATACAAATAGGAAAAGAATGACTCAAACTATCACTATTTGCTGATGACATGATTCTATACTTAGAAGATTTGAAAAATTTGAAAAATTCTACCAGAAAACTGCTAGAACTAATAAATAAATTCAGCAAAGTAGTAGGATATAAAATCAACACCCATAAATCAAATGCATTTCTATACATCAATGATAAATCCTCTGGAAGAGAAATTAGAAAAACTACCCAATCTACAATAGCCTCAAAAACAAAATAAAAGAAAAGAAAATACTTGGGAATCAACCTAACTAAAGAGATAAAAGACCTCTACAATGAAAACAACAGAATGATAAAGAATGAAATTAAAGGAGGCTTTGAAGATGAAAAGCTCTCCTTTGTTCTTGGACAGGCAGGATTAATATTGCCAAAATGACTATACTACCAAAGCATTATACAAATTTATTGCAATTTCAAACAAAATCCCAATGATATTCCTCATAGATATAGATAAAGCAATCATGTAATTCATCTGGAAAAATAAAAGACTCAAAACAAACAAAGCAATCCTTAGCAAGAAGAGTGAAGCAGGTGGCATCACAATACCAGACCTTAAACTATACTGCAGAGCAATAGTAACAAAAATGTCATGGTATTGGCACCAACCTCTATGCCCTTCAATAGAAGAATGGATAAAGAACTGTGGTATATATACACAATGGAATGTTACTCAGCATTAAAAGAGAATAAAATTATGGCATTTTCAGGTAAATGGATGGAGTTTGAGAATATTATGCTAAGCAAAGTAAGCCAATCCCCCAAAAATCAAAGACCAAATTTTCTTTCTGATAAGTGGATGCTGATCCATAATGTGGTGCAGTTTTTTGGGGGGAGAATGAGAGGAATGGGGGAAATTTTGATAGTGCAAAGGAGAGGGAGAGGAAGAGAGATCACAGGGGTAGAAAAGATGGTGGAATGAGATGGACATCATTACCCTAGATATATGTATGATTGCACGAATGGTGTGACTCTACATTTTATACAACCAGAGAGGTGAAATACTGTGCTCCATTTGTGTACTACGAATCAAAATGTATACTGCTATCATGTATAAATAATTTGAACAAACAAATTTTTTAAAAGTAAAAAATAAATAAATGAAAGGGCTACAGTCAAAAAATGATACTGATGCTAATAAGAATCTGAGATATTATTATTATTATAACACATTTAAAACTAACAAGTACTCTTCTAAGTAGATTACATTTATTTTGTGACACTTATCTGAGTATTCTTAGAAAACAGTATTTTTACATGTGAAATAGAATTTCTAATTCACCTTTTAAATGATAAATAACTGTCATTGGTGGGACTAGATTTCAAATAAAAATATATCAGTTTTCTTAATTTCTTATACTTCAAATATTGTATTGGTATAAATAATTAAGTACTTTGGTCATTGTTACAATTGAAATAAGTGATCTTAAGATTTGCCTGCAAAATATGCCAAAGAATGTTCTTATGGCTATTTAATTGAGTGAAAAATTGATGCAAGTTGTAATAATGTCTCTTGTGATAATGTGTGGCATAGCTCTGATCTCCTACTGGGTTTGCTTCATTAAGTACAATGATGGCTAGACTTATTCCTAGAGATCCTAATTCAGTTTGCTGATATACCTAAGCAATGGGTTTGTGTGAGAGAGCTCTCATATGCAGGTAGAATTAGGAACCAATTATTCAGAGGTTGAATTCAAATATATATTAGAGAGATTTTGTTCCAATATTATAAAGCCATTGCATAGGTAAGGTGTAGCAAACATGATGGGAGTGGAATGGATGAATTGTATGCTAATTTATGTTTGTAAAAAAATTCTATATTTTTTTCTAAAGTAGTTGTAATTTTTACATTTCCATCAGTAATGTGAGAAAAAAAATTACTCCCTATAAAAAATTGTTGGCCTAGCATGGTGGTACATGCCTGTAATCCTAGCAACTTTGGAGGCGAATGCAGGAGGATCATGAGTTTGAAGCCAACCCTAAGCAACTTAGTGAGACCCTGTGTGTGTGTGTGTGTGTGTGTGTGTGCGCGCGTGTGCGCGGCACACATGCGTGTATGCACAACCTTTCCTTTACTCTTCTTTACTCATCTATTGACAGACACTTAGGTGGGTTTCATAATGTGGCTATTGTAAAGTTTGTGCAATAAACATTGATGTGCATGTATTCATTACAGTATGCTGACTTTAGTTCTTTGGAATAAATATCAGGGGAAAAATAGCTATATCATATGATAGTTTTATTCCTATTCTTTTAAGAAATTTCTTTACTGATTTCTGCAGTAGTTATCTAATCTACAGTCCCATCGACAATGTATACTTATGTGTTTCTCACTACATTCTCACTAGGATTTATTATTTTTATTCTTAGAGGTTGCCTTTCTAACTGGAGTGGGACAAAACTCTCAATGCAGTTTTGATTTGCATTTTGTTGATTGCTAAGTATATTGAAACTTTTTTTCATTCATTTGTTCACACTCTCTTTTGAGAAATGTCAGTATAGAGCATATACTCATTTATTGATTGGGCTATTTGTGTTTTTGTATTTTTGAGATCATTGTATATTCTGAATATTACTCCTCTGTCAGAAGAGTAGCTAGCAAGGATTTTGTCCCTTTCTGTAAGCTCACTCTTGAGATGTTCTAAATTGTTTCTCTTATTGTGCAGGAGCTTAATAATTTGATGCCCTTCAATTTATTTATTTTTGGTTTTATTTCATGAGATTTATAAGTATTTTTAAGAAAGTTATTGTCTGTGTCTATATCATATAATGTTATCCCTGTTTTCTTTTTGATGTAGCAGGGTTTTTTTTTTTTTCTCTAATTCCTAGGTGTTCAGTCCACTTGAATTGACTTTGATGCAGGGTGAGAGATAGGGGTTTAATTTCATTCTTCTACATATCAATATCCAGTTTTTCCAGTACCTTTTGTTTAAAATGCTGTCTTTCTTCAAATTTGTATTTTTGGCGCTTTTGTTTTCACTATATCTATGTGGATATGTTGTTGTGTCTTATATTCTACTCCATTGGTCTTCATACATGCTTTTAGGTCAACATTATAGCATTTTTTTTCCTATAGCTGGGTAGTATAATGTGACATCAGCATTGTTGTTCTTGCTCAGAATTATTTTGCAATTCTAGGTTTTTTGTTCTTCCATGTGAATTTTGAGGCTGATTTTCATGATTCTGTTGAAAAATACCAGTAGTATTTTGATAGAGATAACATTTACAAATCCAGAAGCATAATTTAACACATCAGTAGAATTAAGAACAATAACTAGGTGCACAAAAATGTGTTTGACAAAATTTATTATTTGTTTATGTTAAAAATATAGAGGAAGTACGGGATAGAAGGAATTTACTTCAAAGTTATAAAAACTATGCATGACAAACCCAAAGCCATCACAATAATGAATGAAGAAGAATTGAAAGCATTTTCTCCAAAATTAGGCAAAAGATCTGGGTGTCCATTCTCACCAAATGTATTCGATATGGCTCTTCAAATTCTAGCTGAGTACTCAAGCAAGAGAAGGGAATTAAAGTGATATAAATAGAAAAATAAGAAGTAAAATTATGTTTGTTGATGACAGGATTCTATGTTTAGAAGACCCAGAGACCTCCTACAGAAGACATTAAATCTGATAAAAAAAAATATTGCAGCAAAGAAGCAGAGTACAAAATCAACATTCTCAAAGTGAAAGCTTTTTTTCTGAATCAAAAATCAGCCTGATTGTAAAGGAATCAGAAAATTCTTTTTATTTTCAGTGGCTTAAAAAAAATAAAAACCCTAGGAATAAATCTGTCTAAAGAGGTGAAAGATCTCTACCCAAAATCTATAGAACCCTGAAGAAATAAGTTGAAGAAGCTATTATGAGATGGGTTAACCTCCCATGTTTTTGGATAGACAGACTCAATATTGTTAAAATGACTACATTACCAAAAGCAATAAACAAATTCAATATCTTTTGTCACCACTGAAGAAATCTGATGTTAGCATTAAACCTCATATTTATGTGAGTATGTAGAAAAATTGGAGAAATTTCTTTCAGTGTTCACAAAGTCAAAGATGCTTCTTGATGCTCATCTTCCTTTGTATTGAATATGTCTGGACAAAAAATTTGCATTAATTTTTTAATAGTAAGTTTTAGTTTTGCATAGGAAGATATTCCACATTAATAGTGAGGTAGACATTTTGATCATATTTTGTATCTTCTTTGAATGCTCACAAAGTTCAGCCATTATAGAAGAGGATCTTGATAACAAGGAAAACCAAAGAGCCAGCTCTATCATGAATATCAGATTCTTTGCTCAGCCATGGTTATACCTGGTAGTTAAGTTATGACTGACTGTGACATCTACCAGCATTCATGAGACATCTACCATCTGTCAAATGTGCAGACCTGTGCTGATCCATTAATAAGATATTTTACATGAATAAAAAACAAAATAAACAAAAACAAACAAAAAAAAACAGCAACAAAAATTTATTATCAGTGGCAGGTTGGTTACAAAATTAAAGAAGAGATATTTTTTTCTTTATTAGATGAATGAATTATTCTTAATATGGATTTCTCTTCCTTGTTGCTACTGTTTTTTTATACACTTATATGTGAACTTGGTGTCCTATCACCTGTTCTATTCACTGCCCTGCCACCTATGAAATGCTGCTTTTGATTAAGTAATAATTTTATGGCACAAAGAGGCAATGAGAAACGCCCCATGTCAATTAATGGTCTTTGTTTTAGTCACCTATTTCACTACTGTGATCAAAAAGGCATGAAAAGAACAGAGGAGGAAAAATTTATTTGGGGGCTCACAGTTTAGAGGGGTCAGTCTATAGAGAGCTGGCTTCACTGTTCTGTGCCTGACATGAGGCAGAACAACATGATGGAAAGAGGAAAGGTACTCAGGACATGACAATCAGGAAGCAGAGAGAGACTAACTCTGGCTCACTAGGAACAAAATATGTATGCCAAAAACATATCCCCAGTGACCCAGAAAAGAGGATCAAAAATCCAAGACCAGTCTCACCTGTTCACTTGTGCAAAGATACTTTTAACATAAAAAGTGCCTATGGTCTCTTTCATGCTTTAATGTAAATAGAAGGAAGTATTTGCAATCTGACCATTAGAAGGGCCAGACAAATCTAATTTCAACAGATTTTTCACCCCTATCTTCAGACTAATTTTTTATAGGTCTGGGATGAAGTGTAAAGATTTCTATTGTAGTTGTTTTTTTGCTTCTGTGACTAAAATGATCCAAACCACTATAGAGGAAGAAAGGTTTATTTGGGGGTTCATTCTTTCAGAGGTCTCAATCTGTAGAGAGCAGGTTACATCCCTTGGGATTAAAAGTGAGGCAGGACATTCTGGCAAAAGAGTGTGGCAAAAGGAACCAGCTCACAAAATGATCAGGAAGCAGAGAGAGGCTGTCCACTCACTGGGTACAAATATATATACCTCATAGCCATGCACCCAACTAACCATTTCCTCCAGACATTTTCCATCTGCATCCAGTTACTGCTCAGTTAATTGCATGAGGGTATAATAATCTTAATTTGTCCCTCATCAGGGATTAACTCACTGATTATGTTAAGGGCATAACCCAATCATTTCTACTCTGAACCTTCTTACATTGTCTCCCCTGTAAGTTTTTGGGGGACACCTCACATCCAAACCATAATAATTTATATTTCCCATGTTTTGTCAATGCTACTGGCTCATGGATAACATGTAAAAACCACTTAATTCACTGATATCACCTACTTTTAATTTAAATATTTAATGAATTATTTTATATATTTTAGCAGACTTCACATATTCTTTTCTTGTCTTTTTTCCCCCTAAATCAAACTTACTCTCTGTTACTAATTCTTCAAGATATTTTCATCTAGCTCATTTGCTAAAAATAGTGGTTTGGGATATAAGTCTGTTCATTTGTCATTCAGTTAGATATACAGAAACATAAAACTTTCAGCCTACACATGCAGTGTGTGTGTGTGTGTGTGTGTGTGTGGGTGTGTGTGTGTGTGTGTGTGTGTTGCTAGGGATTTAACCCCAGGCTTTGTGAATGTGAGGAAAGCACTCTAAGCACTCTACCAATTGAGCTATATCTCCACCCTACCCATGCATTTTAAAATAATTCATATTGATAACAAAATTAAGCATAAGAAAATAAAACAAAACTCAATTTAGAAATCCTGTATGCTTATCTGTGTGCAGATGTTCATTTTCACATCTGCCCCTAATGTATTCTGACATCTCTCCAATGAAACCTGGGCTTTGTGATTGTTCTTCAAGTATGTGTTTACATGAAGCCAAATCACAAATCTAAATTTGTCACTTCTGTTTTATAATCTACAAAGTTTTTTAGGTGATACTATGAGGAACTAATTATTGCTGAGAAATTAGAAAATGACCAATAGTAGTAAAATATACTTTAATAAACTTCTCTAATTCATACTTCCTTTTGTAGAGTTTGTTTACTTTTGAAGTTGAAACAAAACTATTGGTTGAATTTTCTGAGTAGAGCAAATACGATATGACTTTAAAACAATTTTTGACTCTCTGATCCACTAGTTGGCCCAGTGTTACACAGAGAATAATTTAAATGTACTGATTCAGTTTCTTTTCTAAATTATAGTAATTGTATTAAATAATTAATAAGTATTATTAATAAATATATTCAGATGATTAAATAATAAATTTAATCCTATATGCTTATCTGTGTGTGGAGATTTTTTAAGGGACTGAATGAACATTAGTTATTAGATAAACCTGGCCTGATCAGACAAGACACTTTAAAATACTTTCTGACACTGGTATATGCCTAATTTACAAACAACTCTGGAGTCTGAGAAAGGGAGATTACAAGTCAAGGATAGTCTCAACAAATCAGTGATACCTTGTCTCAAACTGAAACATTAAAATGAACAGGGGATATAGCTCAGTTGTAAAATGTCCTTGGGTTCAATCCCTAGTATACCCCTCCAAATATATATATATATATATATATAATATTTTTATATTTCCACAGTTCTCTTTTTTGACAAGAATATAAATAGTGAACTCCACAGACCATTTCATATATGTGTGTGTGTGTGTGTGTGTGTGTGTAAATACATACATATATATATATATATATGTATATATATATGTATATGAAAAAGTCTGTGGATTTAAGTATGTATATTCTGGTCACAAAAGAGATCTGTAGAAATTTATATATTCAGAAATTTAATAAAATTGCTTGCATGTCAAATTAGCTTGTAAATATATTTTATATCAAATAATGTTATAACTTGAAATTATAGGCATTCTTTGCTAAATATAATCATCACATTTTTCATATAAATTATTATATTCTGATTTACATTTGTATATTATGAATCTCTTGAAAAATTAGATATCTGGGAATTGAGACTGGATATTGTTTTTATTTCATAGCAACATTCCTCTAATGCTGCTGCCTATGTAAAAGGGACATAATACTCCAATCCATTATCTGTGATCTACTTTATTTTTTTCTCAGGATTATCTGAATTTTCTGGTTACCTGTATTCTGAAGTCCTACAATAAGAATGTTGAATGTTTTACATTAGGTGAATTATGTAAAGACTTGCCCTTCTCCACTGAGAGACTAAAAGCTCCACCACAAGATAATTACTGTCCAAGGTCTCTGCTGGCATTTTGTAATCTTACACCAGGCTCCTAAATGAAGTGAAAATTCCCTGAAGAATCAATTTAATTCAGCAAATTAAAATTCTCCAGAGAAGGAAAATTCAGCAGAAGAGAAGATGGTAAAAAAAAAAAGAACTGGAAATAACTGGTTATATTATGGTTTTTTGCTTTATAGCTTTGTGCTATAACACAATATCTTATAGTGATGAGAGTTCAAAATAGTGTTTGAGAGCCCAGATGCAAAAGCAAATATCTAAAGGAAAATTCAAGCTCTACCACTTAAGAATTATTGGAGGCAAGTTAATTAACCTTTCATGTCATACATTTTTGCATGAGAAAAACAAAGATGTGTTAGAATAATATCTATATCACAGGGCAAATGCAATGGTTAAATAGGATTACCAATATGGAAACTTCAAAACTATGTTTGTACTGAGTTAAGTGGTCCATGGGCACTTATCATTATTATTTTTAATTACTTATGAAAATATATGGGACTATAGGTGAATAATCAGAGCTGTATGAAGTACCTTAATAAACATGCTAGGGCAATACTGAATATGGTTTCTTCAAGCTGCTGTTATAATAATTTTAGAGCTGCCTTTTCAAAAATTAAAAAAATAATAATAAATTTGGTCAATTCCCATATCATTTTCTATTTTTTTAAAGTTTGTTTTTTAAAAGTTTATTATAAGTGTTAAAATAAAATTTTAAATCATTATGAAGCTAAAAATTTTAACTGGTTTTATTGAAAAACTAGAAACAACATTTTTTTATTTAAACAAAAGCAAATTTTAAAGTTTTATGTTACATTTACCAGAAATTCATCTGTAATACTGAACAATGTTTTATTATAATCATGTATCAGCTTGGTGAGTTCACTTCAAAATGCATATTTCCCTGGAGATATATATATATTTTTTTTCTTTTTGAAAATCCTTTTCTTTTTTAGAAATTTAGTCATAAGCATAAGTTCATTGCTTTTTAAATTTCTTGATAACTAGAGGGAGGGTCTTTTCATATTGGACTTTGAGGAAAACCTATTTAACCTACTTTTAAAAGTAAGTGTCTTACCAAATTTATAGTTTATTTTTTCTCCTATAGTTGCATATGCAAATATGCACAATATTTTACTGATATGTGCAATATTTTATTCATAACATATTAACTATATAAGTTGTGAATATTGTCTGTAAGGACACTTTTCAATTTTATTCTCTTTTGTTCCTTTGTTGATGTTTTTAATATTAATAGTTTAAATAATTAATCAGTTCATTTGTGTAAGAGATTTTGTGTGTAGTAGTTTAGAAATACTACTTGCACATCATGAATGTATTTTAATATATTATGATATATGATTTCAATTTAAATTTTAATATACAATGGAGTTTTGTTCAGGTAGAAAATACGAGTTACTCTTTATTTTTCATACATATGAAAAGTTAATAATCCCAGTACCTGTTATAGAAAACAATTTTTCTTCTATTCTGTTTAATGACTATTTTTATTTATCAATTTCTCTCACTATGTTTTCTTAATTCAAATTTGTGTCTAACACTGAAATAATACATAAGCATAATTTGAGTCAAGATTTTCATTTAAGAAATGTGGACAAGTGATCAAATTTGTCTTCCTAGTCTTATAATTAGATTCAGCAAATGAATATAATTTTCTTATACATTCCAGATGATAAAATTAAGAACCAGGATTATTTTTACATGTATCACCTCAGCCATTTTATGGGCTTTTACTTTTGTAAGTATAGGACTCTATAAGGAGCAGCTCAATGTCATGTTGCATGTTCTCCTCTATTTTCATGTGCAAACATTATCTCTTAAACAGGCTTTGCCAAAGGTTTTCTGAGGTCAAAATAATAGTATTAAGTATATTGAAAGTGCATCTTAAACCCAAACCCACATTAATGTTATTCATTTCTGTAGAGTAAAATTTCTATATAAAAATACTCTAGTTACTATCAAAATGAGGCTCCCCATCAGTATTTTCTTGTTAGCTGTTGCATAAAGAACAGGATGTTTAGCACAATAAAAATGGGGGAAAGCTTGTGATTACTATTGTGCAAGTTATTAACAGTGTCAGAATAGCAGTCATAAAAATATGCCATAAGGAAAAGTGAGTCAGTGATGGGATTCATCAGCTCAGTGGGCATGTAAAGCCTATTTGTTTTAATAGCATATTTTCGCACAAACAAGGAAATATATTTCTGGGTGAGAATATTAATTAATTTGTTTTTGGTCAGGCTATATTCCTTTCCAAATTTAAAAGCAACAGCAATCAGAATATTTAAAATTAATTATGATAGTTCACATTTTTCATTACCCATTTTTCAAATGCCAACCAGTGTAATCACTGAATGTTTTCCATGGAAGTATAACCATATTGAGAAATATTACTTATAACAATTTGAATATTCTTTTGACATTCAAGATATTGTACACAGTACAAATATTTACTACAGTATATGTGACAATGTGCATTTATATATGCTCAGGCAATAACTTATTTTTCTATGATAAACAAAATAATTTAAATTAAATTTTTAACAACTATCATTTGATCATAAATAGTTATGAGTACAAAATGTTCTCAATTTAGAGAGTCATACAGATAATAATGAGTTTAAGTTATGTCAAAAAAGACCCAGAAAAACTGTAATATTTTAATTATTTTTTAAAAATAAGCTTCAGTCTAACAAATAATGTCTATTTCAATAACTAATCATTAAAAATAAAATTAAACCATTGTCCACTTTCTTAATTCAAAGCATTAGGAAGAAATTAAATTCTCCAGTCTGAGACAGATATTGAGACAAAATTTCTCACATTTAATTTCTCATTGCTTGAAGCATTATTTCAGCAGTAATTTACTTGGATATTAAGTTCCATAATAATGAGTATTGTTTTTATTTCTCCTTTTGGTATCTTAACACGTCTACTTTTCTTAAAATATGATTTTTTAAAAGTTTGTTGATTTTACTATTGCAATAGTAATAATTCATATTTTCTATCCTTCTTCCTCTTAAGCTCTCACCTTGAGGTTATGAAGTCACAAGTTAAAAATCCTATCTATTTTTATTATCCAAAACCTTCAGTGAACAATATTAATATGGCAATTTCAATTCCTGGAGGATATGACTCCTCAAAAAAAATTTTTTTTAAATGTAAACTCAATCAGCAGATGGCAATAACTACAAAAACTCTTTTTTTTTCCTTTTTTTTTTATTGTTGGTTGTTCAAAACATTACATAGTTCTTGATATATCATATTTCACACTTTGATTCAAGTGGGTTATGAACTCCCATTTTTACCCCGTATAAAAATTGCAGAATCACATCAGTTACACTTCCATTGATTTATATATTGTAAGGGCCTGCCTGTTGATTTGCAGATTGCTTGCTTTGTATCCATACAAGGTAGAGAGGGGAAGTAGGGGAAGAGGAAAGTAGGTAGGGAAAAATACAAGGCAAAAGAGAGGGACTGAAAAAGACAGAGAGAGAAGCTGAGAAAGCTCTTATGTTTTTCCTAATAAGGGAACTAATTATTTATGAGGGCTCTATCTCAGAATCTAACCAGTTCCCCACAGTCTTTCCTCCTTTTTACTACCTCATGGGAAATATTATTCAACATGTGGATTTGGGGAGGACAAAAACATTTGATCCATAACATCCACTGTCAGAGTATTCACACTTTTATAGTTTATTCCACATTCTTTCTCTCCTAGTACTTCACGTCTTGAAAGAGAAAACTCACAAGTAATAAGGTGTTTAATTACACATTAACATCCTCTATGTATTTCTCTGTTGTTTTTGTTTTCTGAGGTTAACTATATCTCAACTATTTCTGTTTCTTAAAATTAAATGTATATACAAATCTATGAAAGAGGATAAATGTGCATATATCAAAATTTTATCAGTCATTCAGGCTCCTATAGGGAATTATAATAGACTGTGTGGTTGAATTAAAACGGATATTTCTTTTTCACTAGTGAAAACATAACATTCCAAGACAAAGGCATCAGTAGATTCAGTGTCTAGTGGGGACATGTTCTCTGTTTCATGGAAGAAAGGCAACTTCTTATTGTGGAAAAAGATGAGGCAGCTCTCTGGGACCTCTATAATAAGGGTACTAATTGCATTAATAAGGTTCTACCCTAAGGACCTAATCACCTCACAAAACTCCCATTTCCTATCCAATCTCCTTGAGGATTAGGATTTCAACAAGTTAATTTCCAACATGAGTAAGGGTTGGGCACAAATATTCATGCCATGGCACTTAGGATATATATTATCATCTTGAAATTTTTACTTACCTATTAATTTCATAACATATTTACCTGGTTAAAGTGGTAGATTTTATCTTAAATTGGATTGTGGAATATGGTGGTGTTAGATGTGTTCTTCTGAGTGTGAAATATTGTAAATGGTGTGACTCCTCTTACTTCATTCCAGAGTCTTACCCTTGATGCTTCACACATCTGTGCTGCTTCCCTGTACTACATAGACAATAGAACGTATGGACTCTAGAGTAAATGAGCAATACATCCATATTTTAAAAACTTTAATACATCTCTATTGCTCTCTGGCAAAACTGTACATCTTCTTTTTCTCTTGCTAGTCTGATCTCTGTTCCACAGGCCTCAATTTCTTATCTATTTTCCAGGTTTCTGCCATACTAAAATCCACTAGTTTTCCTATTATGCATTACAAACTGCTCTAGTCTTATCTTTGAACCACCTCTACCTCATTTTCTTTTCTAGTTAACTTTTATTCTTCACATCTTTCATATCTCAGCATTATTTATACTACCTCAGAAATTCTTATATGACAACCAAGAGAAGGTACATAATACTAATTATCAATGATTAATAACAAATTGAAATAGTTTAATGTCTCTTAGGACCAGCTATACTTACTGAATTTATTTCATTGTCACAAGATTCCTAAGAAGATGAGTCTGCTTATTTTCCTCAGTTTTTATGTACTGTGACTATGAAAGAATGCAAAAATTTGAGTTTAGGGGCGTTCTCTTTGGATCTTACAATCTTAACCGTTACTAATTAGTAATCACCATCATGGTCATTATTGAGGTAAGAGTTTATGGATGTCAAAATGCAGAAGGAGAATGGAAGCAAAATGTCAGCTGGAGTACAAGACAGAAAGATGAATCCTCATGTCCTGTTTAGGATAAGTCCTATTACCATGACAACTCTACCATTGACAGCTTATCACCCTGGAAATTTCTGCCACAGGTTATGTGTTTTAATCAGATGAAATGAGGTAACCAACTGAAGCTGGATTCTAATGAGGTGAAAATAAAGCAACTAATGGGAACAAATGGAGCAAGGTCTTCGATCAGGTCTGTACAGAGAGGGGACCAAGGAACAGCATATAAGAGAAGACTTGCCCAGGCTTCCAGGCCTTGAGCTGCTCTCTAGCTTAGCTCACTCCACTCTATCTATGAAGTGTCACTCACTTTCAATAAATCTGTGCTGTTTTAAGTCCTGTAAATCTTGCTCGATTCTTTGTTAAGAATGCCAAGAACCTGAACCCCAATTGGACACACCACCAGTATCAATTACCATCATGATTATCAAAATCATTAACAATACACTTTAAAAAACCAAATATTTTTGCAAACTAGAAATACGAAATAGAAAAAATAACACTTAAATCGCATTTTAGAGGACCTGACATATATGTATTATAGTCATATTTTTATATTATTCTTACAAGAACCCTTCAGAAATTGTGGTTTGCAGTAAAAAGGATAATGTAGCCATTATTTGGTGTCTAAGCAATTTCTACTCTTTTTGCCATAAATGCTTAAAGTTCACATTGTTGTGAAAAAAATAAATTTTAAAAATTATCTCTTAGGTTTATATTATTTTACTTTTTTAAAATATAGTAATACTTGCTTTTGCTATAGGGTAAGAGATTACCCCAGCGAGCCAGGGTACTCCTGAGTCTTGTATACCAGTTCTTGTGACTTCACTGGAAAGAATTTGATTGAAACACAGAGTAGTAAACAAAAGTTTAATAATGGAAGTGAGAAGGTAGTGTAATATATAGCATAATAATTATGTGTACAACCTTAAAGAGAGAATTGGTGTGGTGCTCACAGAATTGGAGAAAAAAGGAAATTTAGTCCTCCCAGTTTTTGTTTCAATTTCGGTCCCCTTAATGAGTTTATTCTTCCCTCTATGGGTTTGTTGTAAAGTCCTTTCCTTAATTAATTTATTACCTTTGAAGTCCCTCAATTGAGTTTCTTTGAAGGTTTTGATGTTTGGGCTAGCAGGGTAACTGGGAGTTGTGATATAGTTTTGGTGATAAAAGAGAGTTCTGGAGGATTGGATACTGAGAACATGGTCCAGAAACTGTAGCTTTTCTTAATTAAACCTAGTGGAGCTCTTGACATACCAGTCCCCATCTTCCAGATGCTTGTCTGTTATACCCCTGTATTTTTTATTTGCACATCATGGTCCTTTTCCCTACCCACCTGTTCATCGCTAACTAACCTACCTAACACATCCAGTTCACTTTAGACCCTTAAACTAATGTCCCACATTAAATCTTGTCTTACCAAAAACTATATCAACTTTTAAGTCTCAACTTCTTCACAACCTAGAAAACCTTTTACTCTGTAGAATATTTTTAACACTCTTCCATGCAATTTTGTAAGAAAATTGTTTGATCAAAACCTATTTTAAACATGGCAGTTTCACCTTAAATCTGCAATCACAGCATTCAATTTGAAATGGGATACTATCGTGTGAAACAGTATTTCATTTGAAAATAGAGATTTCAGTTCTGATCCATATTATATACTGTAGACTGTAGTATACACAGGCTACATGTAGCTCTTTTAGTTACAATTAGTTAGAACGTAATACTTTGTAAAATTCAGTTGCTGAATTGCATGTGTCACATTATGAATATAAAAATGCCTTTTAAATTTTTGTTTTGTTTTGTTTTTCTTTTTGTTTGTGGGTACTGGGGATTGCATTCAGGGGCACTCGATCACTGAGTCACATTTTATTTAGAGACAGGGTCTCACTGAATTGCTTAGTGCATCACTTTTGTTGTGGAGATGCTGGGATTACAGGCATGCACCAGCTACACCTGGTAAAAATATTGTCTTTTGTAGTTAGTAGCTATCATATCGAACAGTGCAAAATATAGAAAATTCTCATCACCACAAAGAGTTTGATGGGATACAGTTTCACAGACTGCTCTAGTACAAACACTACAAAATTATTTAAATAATTGTTATTAAAATCAATAAACGATTGTAGAAAGGAAGATTCGGATGTTATCAAAGCAAGAAATTTCAAGGAAATGAATAAAATTAATTCATAAATATTTATTTAAACTTTAATAAACTACCTTAAGTAATTAAAAATAGAAGCACAAAAACAAAGCTAGTCAATACAGGATATCAATAATATTCTTAGGACCTCAATCAATTCATATTGAGGTAATTCTAAACATAAAGACTTCTTGTCACCTGCTCACTTCAGCTATGGAAACTTCACCAAAACAGACTATGTACAAGAAAGAACGTTAAAATCTTTCTCCAACATTTCAAAGTACTGAAATAAAACAATCATAGTAAGAAACAAAAGGCACTATCAATTAGTTGTATGGAAAAATCCCAAAGTGCAAATTAACATGCAATATAAAATAATGTATTAGTTAAATAAGAAACCTTGGTGGAATTAGGAAGTATTTTCAACTCAATGACCTGGAAATACATATACTAAAATATGGGTAAGGCAACTAACTACACAGTGCTTATTGGAAAATGGATAAATTTGCATTGGAAAATATATCAATTTTTATGCAGAGATTTGAATATGAAAATAGTAATTATGTAAATAATTTTAAGATCAATAACATGTTTTCACATTTACAAGTTTGAAACAGAAGAAAAATTATAATAAAAGTAAGGAGGTAATAAATCATAAAGAGACAACTAATGACAATAAAGTATAAAACAACAGAAAATATTTTTAAAGGGTAATTTTAAAAAGAATAAGCTTAATTTCTTAAAAATAAAATTAAATAAATATACCCTAACATTTTTATCAAGGTTTAATAGAAAGAGAACGAACTTCCCAAATCAGAAGTGAAGACATAGTTGTCACTAGATTATAGATATTTTAAATAATGAGAATAAAGAAATATACAGACAGACTTGACATTTTAAAATAATTTCAATATCTGAAGAAAAATGCAAATTTCTTGAAAAAGCATAACTAACCCAACAGACATAACAAAAAAAAATCTTAAGTAGCACTTACTCTATAATATAAAATTGAACTTATGAACAAACCTTTTCAAAAACCTTTCCAGGTCAGAAAAAATCTTAATATAGAATGCTACCTAATGTTTAAGGAAAAAAATCTTTAGAAATATGAGAAATAAGGTGAAGCTACTTTTTTTTTTTTTTTTTTTTTTTTGAGACAGGCATGGCTCTGAAAACAAAACATGATTAAGAAATTGCAAGAAAAAAATATAGGCCAGAATTTTTCATGAACATTACAGCAATAGTCATTATCAAAATATTATCAAGTATATTCCTGAAATATAAAGACGGTAATACACCAAGATCATGCCCATTTTATTCCATTAGATCAACTGGTTTAATAATAATAAAAAATCATCATATTTCTGAACCCACAGAAATACTTGTATAAAAGTAATATAGTTATCTCAGTAGAATAAGTGCAAATCTAAAAGTAGATATGGAATTCATTAATGATAAAAACTCTTTGCAAACTGGAATAGAAAGAATTAATATCAGATTTAATAAAGCACAAATACATACAGTTATCATGCTATTTAACAATTTTTAAATGTTTCCCTAATGATTGAGAACAAGGCAAAGTCATTCGCTCTCTTCACAATATATGAAAAAGGAAAAATGTGCAGAATACATTGAATATATAGAAAAAACTCTCAGAAACTGTGCAAAAGAATATTTGTTGTTGAATTACATGTGTTCACTCTGTACATATCTCATAATATTTATCATATTTCTGTTAGCAATAAATCACTGGAATATAGATTTTTAAATAACACTGGAAGTGCACATAAATAAACTACATATGGAGTCAATGAATTTTAACAAAGTTAAAGGTAGTAAGACAAAGATACTAAAATAAAGAATAATCTCTTTAACAATTGTTTTGGGGGAAATTGAATATCCACATGCAAAAGAATGAATTTGTACTCTTCTATTACATTGTATACAGAAATTAACTCAAAGTCCATTATATGCCTAAATGTTAAGATCTAAAATTATAAAAATATTAGAAGAAAACATGACAAAAGGTTTAAGTTGCTAAATTTATGATTTATATTCTGATTTATTCAATATGATAAGTAAAGCATGGGAAATAGAAGTAAAATAGATAAACTGTATTACAACAAAATTACAAACTTATACTTCTCAAAAGATACAAATGACAGTGGAAATCTACTCTACAAGAATGAGAGAAAACATATGCAAATCATATAATTGACAAGGGATTAATGTGCAGAACATAAGAACTCCTTCAACTCAACAATAAATAACAACCCAAATAAGTGAAATACTAATATTTCAACATTTTAGCAATTCTAAATATGACCACTTGAGTTACCCATAAAGTATCTTACTCCCGAAAACAATGTATCTCTAAATCATCCACACAGTTACTCAGGTAGGATAGAAATCATGTAGTTAGAAATTATCCTCGATTTCTCTTGTTTCTTTAATTCTTGTTCATCTTGCTCAATTCTTAGTCATTTATATACACACAATGATCATATTCACTTTGTTTTATCACTTCAAGATTGGTTAAATGATAATAAAAATAACAACATAAGGTGGTGCCTTAAGGAAACCTTGGAGAAAACACCATAATAATTACAATATACATATATGCACCATTCCACCATATCCCTGTACATATCTCTCTGTATGTGCATATGTATATCATTTTACATATACAATCTTGATTATATAGCATAAATATAAAGATACATAATATAGGTAATCAGTAAAATGTTTTATGTAATAAGATATTCATAATTTACCAAGTTTAAATATATATATTTGTATATATTTTGTCACTTTCCCCACTACATACATGTATGCATGTGAAAGTTACATATATATCATATTATTTTACAAAAAGCATCTTGTAGATAATAAAATAATATATTCTAATAAAAATACAAAACCACAATTAAATAGCATTGCATAACTTATGTATTTTAATTAATTACATGTGATAGAAATTTTAAATCTAAAGTGGCATTTGCAAGTACTGTGCAAGCACTAACAATAATCAGCCATAGCAAAATGTAATTTCACTCACTATTTATGTTTTTGCAAGGGAAAAAAAGTACAGCATGCTTTTCACAAAGTTACATTGATGTACAAACATATCTGTGCCTTCATATCTCTAGCAACAAATCTATCTATACAGAATCATCTAATTCTGGATTAATGGCTTGATCAGTTTCTGTTTTCTTAAAAAATGCACTATGCCATGAAATTTTATCTACTTCTAGGTCTCATGGTACTGGAAGCCATTTCGGATGAAAGTAAAACTAAAATATCGTGGTAATATGTGAAGCAAGATAATTGCTGCTCAATAATGCAGAAAATGTCTATCACTAGCATAAATTCTAGAGTAACACCTGAAGCACATTTTTTTTGCCCTTTAATTTATTAGTAGAGTTTTCACATTATACTATGGTTAAATAGCATTAAGAAAATTGCTAGGCTCTAAAACATAAAAATAGATTTAATTTACACCTGTGTTATATGCCCTGTGTGTTTGCTTTCTGTTTAGTATGGTTGAGAACATGGGACTATGCAATTACCCTGTGCTATCATTTTTTACAGACTCAAATTACATAGGAAAAAGTTAACTTTCTGAAATTTAATTAAAGGTTTATTAAAAAAAACAGAAGAAATTCAACCACTGTTTGGTATATATTTTGGTTTCATTTGTCATGTAAACAGTTACTCTTTCTCACATGAGAAATAGCTAGAAGAATTATGAAACTTTGAAATTTCAAAACCAATAACATGAAGTAATGTCAGACTATGTGGTTGAAGCTAAAAGCTTTTTGATATCTGTGAAACACATAATTCCTAAGGAAAAAATAATAAACAATTTATAGTTATAGTTTTCAATTTGAGCTATTATTATTTCAAAGAAATATTTAACACATATTTCACTACTCACACTCAACACTGTCATACCCTCATACTTTCACAAAATGAACACTATAATAATTGTTTTGTATTTGAATATTCCTTTAGGAACTGTGCTAGTAACTGCAAGGGTTTGGGGGTTTTCTCCATTATAGGACATATCACTTAAGGGACTTAAGAGTCACAAACTAATTATATTGTGCATACAGAATATTAGGGTTTCTATTTAGCAAACAGATCCAAAACTGTATTAATTGAAGAATGAATGTTGAGTCAGAGAGAAGAGATTAATTAGAAAATTGCCTAGAATGGAAATTAAATTGACATGAGCAAACTTTCAAGTTTTCCTGACTTACTTTAATGATTTTCCATATATTTAAATAAATTTTATAAATTTGTAAATGGATGGAAAATTAACTTCAAACTCAATATTTGAAATGAGAGAAATAGAACATTACTCTGCTGCTTATATACTTCCTGAGTGCAGTTTCCTTACCATCTTACTTAATAGCCTTTCTGAACTTCCTGGAACATGATGGAATCTGTCAAAATATAGTACTTCCTGAGGTTATGTCTTGTTTTGGTCAGCTTTTTCACTGCTATGACTAAAAGACCTGACAAGGACAATTTTAGAGGAGGAAAAATTTAGTTGGGTTCTCATGGTTTCAGACATCTCAGTCCAGAGAGTGGCTACATTTCTCAGGGCTCACGGTGAGGCAGAACATCCAGCTGGAAGAATCTGGTGGAGGGAAGGGGTTCACTTTATGGTATGATAAAGAAGCAGAGAGAGAATCCACTCACTGGATAAAAGATATATACCCTAAAGGGTTGCCCGCAAATTCCCATCTCCTCCAACCACACCTATTTGCCTTCAGTTACCAGTTAATTCCCATAAAGGGATTAATTCACTGATTGATTTAAGGCTCTTATCATCCAATCATTTTCTCTCTAAACCTTCTCCCATTCTTTCACACATGAGTTTTGGGAGGAAACCTCACATACAAAGCATAACATGTAGAGAATCATGCAAAGGTGCATAAATGTTTTATTTTGTTTTTGATATGTACAAATAGCCTAATATCTCCATTGCCAATGTAGTATAATAGTAAATGTTATGTAATAAATGCATGCAGAAAATGAAGAGGATAACTAAGGTTATGTAAATACTTCAAGGTCATAAAATTAGTGAATGGAATATAATTTATCCATGAAAGATATGATTGTCTTACACCTTTTGTCTTTTAAACATCAACTGCATTGCTACTTGTTTAGTCTCTTGTGGCCTAAAAGACAACAAATTGTTCATTACAGACTCCACTATGATTTGGTTAATATAAATTTCATGCTTTTTAATAAGAATTTAAATTTTATAGTTGACATCAGTCTTAGTTTGTAAAGTACTCCTTGTAACTCATGCATTTCATAATGAGAAAATAACAACTCATGAGCTACCCTGAAGTAAAATTCTCCCTGACAATTGTAGAAACTGACTGATTTTCAAATGGCATATTTTATACAAGAAAATATTGGAGATGATTATGGCTACTACAGTCTCCCTAACAAAATGTATTTGGGAATTGAAGTTGAAGTGGTAAGTAAAATAAAATTAAAAGTTGATGATTACAAATATTTTTCACTTACAATTATATATATACTATTTACTTAACTGAACAAGAATTTCATCTCTCCAATTATTTAGCAGTTTTTAACCTTTTCCTTTAGAGGGTATATTTATATCTAAAGTAGATGAAAAATGTGTAACGTTTCTTAAAATATTATAAAGAATATTAAGCATAAAAATTTTGATTAGACTAAGATTAAAAGTAAGTAAATTTGATTACATGATGGATAATGACTTCAAATTGAAAGGAGGTTGAGACAAAAAATGATCATATAGCCAGCCGCACTTCATTGATTAGCAATATTTCATTTTCTTGTCCAATTGGTTTCAACAAGTGTGCAAAAAGTACTTACAATTTATTTTTGATGAAATTTTATCTGATGATAAAGTTATAGTGATTTTTTTCTAAGAGCTCTAGGCTAATAAGCTGTAAATTAGCTAATAACCAAAATAATATATATTATTGAAAAATTGTCAGTTAAAAATAAAACAATTTAATATGTTAAGATTAATTCAGATATATTTAACACAATAATTATACTTAAGGATAAACTAAATTACTAAATTGAAAAATAAGAAGGAAAAATTTTGATAGTTCTCAGAATCAAAATCAGATGGAATGGGGTATAATAAATAAGTAGGAGCTACAAAGTCATTAATGTATGTGCTCATATTTACAACTTTTCATTTATTTATAATAATTAAGTTAGATTGAATCAATAATGTATTATTTTCCTTACTTTGTTTTGTTGTTATGATATTATCATCATAAAAAAATCTGACTTCTATTTTTGTTGCTTGGTAATATGATTGAAAAAAAGCTAATCAATTTGCTTACGAATGGTTCTGGGCCCAAGATTTTCTCCATATGAGAAATAATTGTGATTGTGCTTCGGAGAGCATTGCAAGATGCTGGAACATCTCTCACTTAAGTGAATGTGCACCTTCAAAGTTCCCTTTTCCAGAGCAAAGAATGCATAGCTATATTTTTTTGTCTCTTTAACAAATCAAATTATTTAAAAAAATCATTATTCTAATGCTTGGAAGTATAAATAATATATTGTATCCTTGAAAGTTTCTCAAGAATATAGATTTTTCATGTCTACATTAGAAAAAAATTATATTTATTTGAGATGATATATAATTAGCTTCAGTTGAAAGACCCCAGCCCAGCAATCTTAGGCTTAGTTAAAAATTATTAGGGCACGTCACAAACCTGCAGACAATGTGTTTTTCAGATAATCAGTTAAGTGTGACCGATTGAAAAGGGAAAAACAGGATGGTTGGGAAAGAGCAGAAAAACAGATTCCAGGGCATGCCTGAATAAACAGGGGCTAATAAGCAGGAACAGAAAAATCAGAATGCTCATATGTAACTGTCATGTGGTATTGTTCCAGGAACATAAAATGAAAAATAACTTTACCCTTTAGGTAACCTATATGCTGGGTTCAAAATAGCCAATAAGAAACCTGTTGCTTACCGCGCGCGCGAAACCTGCCCCTTGACCCTATAAAAGACCTGTACCCCAAAGCCCGGTGTGCCAGCTCACCGAAGCTCCGGCTGAGGTTTCGCTGAGCACCCACAGGCGTCTGTGTCTGAATAAACCTCATGCATTTGCAGCCAGTGCCTCGTGCGTCTTTCCTGGACAGGGAATCGGTGGGTCTTTCACAGTCAGCTATTCTATAATGTATAACTATTTCAAAACATTGTGCCCTTAAGCATAATTACTTATCATTTGGTCAATAAAAAAGAAAAGTTTACAATACTAAAGGATAGACATCTGAGTTTTTGGAACAACTCATATAACTGGAAATATTAAGTGAAAGATAAGCTACTTTAATTACATAGAAATTAATTATTTCAGTTAGGTCAGTGATATGCTATTGATGGGTCACTAGATATGAAGATCTAGAAACCCTAAGCTGCATTCTAAAAAAAGAAAGTATTAAGGCATATTTATACCTTATTGTTATCTGAATTCTTCTCTCACTATCAAGTCTGATTTATTTTTATAAATATAATTGAGTTTAAATAGCATATTTAGAGATCATGACAAAACATAAGACTGGACATTCAAATGTGATAAATATAACTCTGTATTATATTTTATCTTTATCACTATTATTTATCTGGTTGAGACAATATGCATTTAATTTTTGTTCCCATTTTAAATGAACCTGTGAGATGTGGTTCCAACTCCTCTAAAAATCATCTAACAGCTGTTGTTTTTGCAACCACTGACCTGAAATTCCATTACTGTGAAGTCTACATGTGGTTGTTCGTACTATGAAAACTCTAAGTCTAGGAAGAATAGAATTATATAACAACATTTTTATAGTAAGCATAAGAACTATATATTTGTTAAAATGCATATATGTATATTTCACATTTTTTTTGTACTTTCTGGCATAGAAAAATACTGAATAAAAATGTACAATCAGAATACTTGTGTTTTCCTTTAAAATCCCCAAATGATGCATCTTTAACCATTCTGATGTCTGTTTTGAATCCATCTTTTAGATGATACTGCATGTTTGAAAGAAAAACTTTGAATGACACTTAATATTGGTATTTCAGTAATTAGCCCCAAAGAAATAAATAAGTGAAAGAGTAAAGAGATCATATGTGACTTTAAAATCTCCTGACATTCAGCACTAACATCTACCATGCTTCCTGTTTTTAGAAAAACAAGACTAAGGATGGGCCTTGTGCAGATAAAGCAAATTGTTATGCAAATTCTTATGCAGCAGGAAGTGAGAATGACTAATAGCATGGTAAAAAAAAAAAAAAAAAAAAAAAAAGTCACAAATTCCCAAAATAAGGACATTAATACTGAATATGCTCATATTTTTAGCTGTATTTTTAATTTTTATGTTAGGATGAGTAATTAATAAACGTATTTCTGATTGGGAAATAGTAGCTATTTAAAATTGAAATAAGAAATAGAAACAAGAAGAGCTAAAAATTGTACTTAGCCTCTTGCCTCTTCTTTTAAGGCAAAGTCATATTGGTAATTAACTATTGTTAGCCATGAAAATATTTTATGTCATTTATCTATTGATATCTAAAAGCTTACACTAGTTTGATACTTGTGAGCAGCAGAATGGCAGAACTGGTAATACAATGGTGTTTGAAACAAAATTCTAAGCCTCTCCCTCACATACATCAGAATTTGCTTTATAATACGATCTGATGTGGTTTGTAAACAAATTAAAATTTTAGAAACTCTAGAGCATCATGAACAAATAGAATTAAATAAATATATATATATTTTTTGTTTGTCTTGGTACTAGAGATTGAATTCAGTGGCACTCAACCACTGAGCCACATCTGCAGCCCTATTTTGTATTTTATTTACTTATTTACATATTTATTTAATATTTTGTATTTTATTTAGAAATAGGGTCTCATTGAGTTGATTAGTGCCTCACCATTGTTTCAGCTGGCTTTGAATTCCTTACCATCCTTACTCAGCCTCCCAAGCTGCTGGGATTATAGGCATGAACCACCACACTCAGCATAAATATTAAGTTTAATACTAAAATAAAGTATAAGCTGACACATTTATTTTAATAAAGTGTGTGGAATAAACTACTTTACACCTGTAACATAAGCATAAATTTATTTCCATGTTATTAAGAATGTACTAGTTCATTGCAGATAGTCCTAAAATGTTTTTAGTGGTAAAACTCAAGCATATACTTTTGTATGCAAATACAATCATGGTATGTTTATCTGGCCTTAATTATATCATATGTCAATCTATATTATACCATAAAGTAATATCCATTTTGAATTAGAAAAAATAATCATTGCCAATAGACCATTAATGAATCCACAGCAGAGAAGATTTGATACTTAAAGTTATGCAAGTGATGAAAACTATGTAGTTATTGCTTAAACTTTTTTCCTCAAGTCATTTTGACTCATTTGTCCTTGGTGTCCATAAGTGATGTTGACCACAGGAATAAGTCAAACTTCACTATGGCAAGGTGAATGATTTATGGTTTTCATTCTGAAATTTAATACTTAAAAGTGATTGCATTGTCACAATAAACCATCCCTCTCATCGAATGTCATATACCAATTGTTTATTTTACAACAAAAGCCATTTAAAGTTTTGACTCCACTAATAACAGTTCTCTGAAACAGTGGATTGAGGAAGAACCATCTTTAGTTTTTATAGTGGAAACTATTATGATTTGAGAGAATGTCCTTATCTTGAAGCACATTTTCTACTTTAGGTACCATATAGCTATTATTACTTCAGTGACTAGAATGCAAATGGATAAAACACTAAGTCTCATTCTCTGGTTCAATAAAGTCAATGGAAAAGAGTAAATTCTCATAGGTAATATCTTAGGGAAATTCAGTGATCCTTTCCCTACAGGAATACAATTCATCCAAGTTCAGTCTCTCTGCCTAAACATTCCTAGAGAAATCTGAGTTACTTTGACATTGTGAAAAGAAAAGAGAGATATTTGAATACAAAAACTTTACGATTTTTTTCTGTACTAATTTTACGGCAAATCGAATTCAGAAAGTACACAGCTTCCTATTATTCTCAGAAGGAAAATGGTTTTTAAGGATGAAAGAGTTGTTACCATCCTTCACAACTGTTATCTTTTTTTTCATTTGTATCAATTTCAATAACAAATTTATATCAAAAGTGTTCATCAATTTAAATATTTTTTTCCCCTTTAAGGTCTCTGGTTCTCAGAAAAGCAATACATGTGCTGGCCAGGATTGAAAAGATAATGATCAAGTGTTAAAATGTTATAAGACTTAACCTGTGTTTGACACAGCAAATTAGAAGATAAAAGGAATTTGAGGTTGAGTGTTCCTAATCTCCTTATCACTCAATCTGCTTAATCTGAACTCAAACTCTGGGCTTTGTTTTTTCTATTATTGTAAATGAAGGATATCTACTACTATTTGAATCCTAACTCCTAACACATGTCACGGATTCTACCCACTAATTTCTTCTCTAAGATCATCTTTCATCAACATGTTATCTCTATACCTTTTCACAATTCTAGAAATGTGCATAACATTTCCTCCAGGAATTACTTCTAGTTTTCTCCTTTTCATAGGGAAACTTCTATGAGTAGGTATTTGTAACCAGGGCTTACATTTCCTTCTTTCTTCTACCTTTGAATTCTATCAAGACAAATAAATCATTCTTTCCTTCACGCCATCTCAGTAAATTGTTCATCTATTGTCAAGAAAGACAGGTTCTGAGTTGAAATCATTATTTTTCTGTACAGAGTACAATTTACCTGAACCAAGAGTAATACTGAGCACCCCATTTTCTTTATCCCATAACATTTCAGTATTCTCTTGTTTCTGTCTTCAGATCACTAGCCATATGACTTAAATAATTTCCCCTACCTTCTTTTTCTTTATAAAAATTTTCACAGTGGAATGTCTAATAGTTTAGTTCTTGAACTTAATGTTCCGCATTTTTATTCTTTATTTAATCACACAAAGAAATCATTTTAAATATCATTATACATGATCTTGTTCCCAATTCAGGTTGCCTGGCCTCACTGAACAGAATATTCTTGCATTCTGAATCATGCATCCCCCAATCAATATTTCAGCTATATGTCACATGACAAAGAAGCATGCCCAAAAAGAAAAAAAAAAATCTATAAAGTTCTGCAACTTCCCAAATTCCTTATTTTATAATTATTGGATAAACCACAAAGCAAGGAATTAGCATGTATTCTACTTTTTTCTCTCATTTCCTCCAACTTATCAGCAACAATTTTATCCATCTACCAAAATATACTAGGAATATAAGTTCACATTTTTGTCTTCTTTTACACTTGTCCTTGAACAAGCTGTGATTAAAAACCATCTAGGCTCTGAATGTACCCACTGACCACCTTTCCATTTTTACATTTTTCACATAACTATTAGAAGGACATTTTAAAAAAGATAGTTGGAGTATTTTAATTACTATCCATGACTGTTATGATTTGGATCTCGACTGTTTCCCAAGGCTTTGTCCACCATACTGTACTTTTCAGAGGTAATCCTTTCAGAACATGATTGGATCATGGAATACTGATCTTGTCAATGGAAAAATCCACTGATAGTTTCATAATTAAGTGGACTAATGGGAAGTGGTACACTCTATAGAAGATGAGGCATAGTTGAAGGGTATGGGTTCTTGAGGGTTATCCCTTGAGACCTATATCTTGCCTTCACTTTCTATCTGTTTGCTGCTGGGCTGCCAGGAGGTGAGCAGCTTTTCTTTACTATGCCCTCCTATCACAATGCACTGCTTCAGCACAGGCCAAGAAACAATGAAGCCAGTTGAAAATAGACTCTTCTTCCTTTTACTTATTTTTCTCAGGTTGTATTTTGTCACAGGAATGAAAAGCTGATTAACACAATAAGCATGGATTTAAATACCTTCATAATAAAATGTAAAATATATTTTTGTTTGTGAAATCTGACATGTATTAGACCAATACTTAATTTTAATATCATTCTGAGCTGCTTCTTCATAACTTAAGCATCCATATCTTGCTAAACCAAAAAGTCACATTGCCTTTTTTCCAGGTGCTCTACTGATTTCTCATCTTATTTCTTTTTTCTATTAAGAGTTATTCTACTTAAATGTCCTGTTCCTTCTCACATATTCTTTTATGCTATTTTCTCCTTTTGCCATCTGACCTCTGCAGACTTCTCAATGCAGAGTACTACTGATCTCTCTACCTCTAGTATATGATTTTGCTTATTGAAGAAAAACTCAAATTTTCTTGTTTACCTCATTGTTTAATTTGCATGCAGATGGTTTCTGTTAACCAGATTATAATATCCAATCAAGGGGTTATTTTTCTCTTCATTGTTGTAAGCCAGATTGTTTGAAAAGACCTCAAGTGTTAGTGTACTAGAGGCACTGATTTAACAAAGGTCTATATTATACTCAGTATCAAAGCCACATATTCTATTATTCTGACTCCTGTGCATAATGATTCCAATAAAGAGGGTTCAATTATCAATAGGCACTTACAGAACAAAATCCTAAACAATATTACGTACATTTTTATAAACATTAGTTCTCTTCAGCATAACCATTTCAAATGATATTACAATTTCTTTTCCTTTTAAGATCAAGTTTCACTTCTTCGTAATGAGAAACTGAAGATTTGTTTTGTTATTTCAAGACACTCTTGAAGATATATATATATATATATATATATATATATATATATATATATATATTTATACATAAACAATTTGAGAGTTATTTTAAATTCACTCTATAATACTCATTTTTTCTCCTTCTTATGACAGTGTTCTGACAAATATTGTCATTAATAACTTTGGTATGCATAGGAGCTTATCGTCCTGAAAATTCACTCAATGGAGTATAGATTAAATACAAATCTAGATTCTTAGAGAATGTTTCCATTCTAAAAGCAAGTCTTAGTCCAAGTTTGGGTTAATTAAAAAATAAAATTCTTATTTTTTCCCACTTTTAACAAATCTTAGTTTTAATCATTTATTATCAAAATGTGGATGCCTCAGTCCTTTCATAAGTTTATGTACCAGTGTAAATTCTACAACTAATGTACTATTATTTATTATTAAGTGGTGAAAGATGTACCCTAAAGCTTTATCTTTTTGAATTACATGAGCATGAATATTTGAATTTAAAGTAGCTAGGTTTTATTGGGACTGCCACTGCATCTACCAGAAGGGGCAATGATCTATGAAAAGGTTCTTAATTGAAGAATGGAGACCATGTAAGATATTGAAAACCATTTCTGATTATCTGTCAACTTAGGAAGTATATTCTCTTCAATCAAAAATCAAAGTTTCAGTAATGACTTAAGCCTCTGCTGCTAAAGTGGGTATCAGAAAATTTCCATGAAAGGAGGACCAAGTGTGCTTAGAATTATAGTTGGCACATAGTAGAATTGTACCCAACAGTTATCAAAATAAATGGGTATGTGGGTAAAAATGTGTATAGATAGATAGGAGAGTCATGTATCCAGGATTGTTAAAAATCTACATGGTAGAAAAATTATGAGCAAAAATGTAAAATACAAAATGAATAACATAGTATCTTTCTGTGATTGTGTGTATGTATGGGCATGCATGCAGGAACTCTTTGCCACAAAGTTCACAAACATCTAATTAGTATTCTTCTCTAATAAGACTGAGCTATTCAATATTGCCATATGGTTTTTCATTAGTTTTGTTTGTTATCACTTATCTGATATCTTTAAAGGCAGACATTTTCATTCATTTTTAGCTTTATATCTTCTACTAGAGTATTACTGATATTTATCTACTAGTTACTATATATGCAATAGGTCTAAAAAATTAAAAAAAAACTAACTGAAATACTGCTTAAGTATTTTGAGTACCTTTCAATATAACACATCTACAATGTAAAAAGTCCATATAAGATTTCTTTAATCAACTTTTAATATTTAAACTTTTAAAATATCACTTTGTGGATCTACTTGTCCATGTAATTATAAAAATAAATGTATATATTTATATACCTAAACAAAATTCCTCCTCCTCTCACATTAAATTTTGATGACTTTTTATTATCAATTATTTGGATTTATCAATTGTGTTACAGGTTTGGAGGGAAGATATCACATGATTGATTAGTTTAACTTTACACATTTAAACTTTTTTTAAGAGAGAGAGAGAGAATTTTAATATTTATTTTTTAGTTTTCGGCGGACACAACATCTTTGTATGTAGTACTGAGGATCGTAGTGCTGAGGATCGAACCCAGGCCGCACGCAAGCCAGGCAAGTGCCCTACTGCTTGAGTCACATCCCCAGCCCTACACATTCAAACTTTTAAAGAACTAAAAATAGAATTCCAAATTGTGTTCAAATTTCAAGATAATTTTTTTTTATTTTTAATAACATTCTTTATCACAGCAAATATGCATTATTAATTATATTAATGACATCTCTGGATCACTATGAATCACCATTCTTATTAAATCTATTTTGACTTACTGTTTTCTCAAACCCTTAGAAAAATTGATGGGCAAGATAAAAAACTAAATAACATCATTTTGTGGATATATTAGATATAGTAAAGAGAGTTCAAGATTGTTTAGTAAGCAACAGACACAGAGAAAATTATCTACAATGCAAAATGAAGAGAGATTTGGAGGAAATAATATTTCCTTGACATTAAATGTGGAAATAATAGAGATGAGTTACTCAAAAAAGAGGATTACATTTAAATGTATGCACTACTAATTCATATCATTGTACTTCTAAAGATAGTCAAATTGCTTTGGATAAAATCTTCTTTTTAATTTTAGAACAATTGTGGAAATGCAGTATTATTGAGAAGATTGTATAGAGTCCTCATATATGCCACATTTATTTTCTCTTATTATTATATTACTATTATGTACAAGGGATATTATTATATATTATATTAATACATTTTTCACAGTACTCTTCACAGTCCAGTTGGGATAGGCAGTGGGATATGTTGCCAATATCCAAAGCAGATACCCAGGGACAGCATGTAAGGCATCAGCTTTTAAGGAAGACACAGAGGTGACAGGCTATACAAGTAGTACCTCTGTTCATCTTAGTGCAAAACGTGGAGGAAGCCAAATGAATGAGCACCTATTTTCTCCATAATGTTCTGTTTTCTGTCATTTATCATAGTGAGAAGGGATTTATAGGTGAGCCTACAAAAGCAATGACATCATTAGCGTATTTGGTTCATTTCATGACCAGCATTGCAAAGGACAAGATGTGAACATAAATGTAAGAAAAAAATTTCCACAGATAATACTAGTTTCCCATAGTGATAGAGGCTGGAGGTATAACTATATCACTAGTTTCCCATAGTGATATAGGCTGAAGGTATAACGTTTCTCCAATGTTTCTATGTTAATACAGGAATGTTCAGAGGTGAAATGATTAGCTTATGGAGCTGTAACCTAAGCAGTTCATCCAGTTGGAATGGAATGATTGGGTGGTAACTGAAGGCAGCTAACGCATTTCTGAAGGAGGTGGCTCACTGGGGGCTGCCCTGAGCCGGTTCATCTTCCCTGAAGTTCCTTTCTCTCTCTCTCTTAGTTTTCTGGCACCATAAGGTTAGCAGCTTACCTCTGCTGCGCCTTTAGGCCATGATGGTTTACTTCATCTGGGGCCCAAAATGAAGCAATCAGTCATCTATGGACTGAATCTCCTAAACTGTGAGTCAGAATAACCTTATCCACCTCTAAGTGTTGTTGTTGGGCATTTTTTATTTGTAATTTTGATATATTTATACAAACATGAAACATATCTTATTTTAATTAGGATTCCATGATCATGGTTGTACACAATGTTGAGATTCATTTTATTCACTGTTACATAAAGCTATAGTTTTCAGTGCACAAGAGAGAGAGTCCATGTCCTTTATGACACTACTTACCTGGACATAGTGGTTCAGGCTTGCTTTCATTGTACCCTTGACTTGAATAGACTTTTGGGAATAGAAAGGGACACCTGAAAAACATGGTATTTTGATGTCCTCCTTTCAAGGGTGACACACTGATATATTACTTTTAATTACTATGTTTAACTCAGGATTTCCTATGTTTTCTAAATCCTTTCTTTTTGTTATTGTTTTGCTGAAAGATCCATTGTTACATTTATTTATCAGGTCTTCTTTTGCTCTTAACAGATATGACAATTTCTTAGACTTACCTTGCTTGGATGATCTTGATATTTTCAAGAACTGTTTAGGTGTGTTCCAGAATGCTCTTCAACTGGGCTTTGTCCTCCTGTCATGGGGAGAAAAGTCATCTAGGTAAAGTGCTATTGTTATCATTTCATTTCAAGCATATGCAGTATAAATATTATTTGTCACTTTCCATGTTGTCTTTGATCTCTTGGTTGGAGTGTGTTTGGCAGGTTTCTCCAATGTCAAGGTACTCTTAGCTCCTCTTTCCTTATGGTCCTCTCTGTATGACAATTGGTATGTGCTTCACAGAAGTGATGTATGGAGAGTTATGGTCCTCTTTGATAAGAGTAGAAAATCTATATTAATTATTTGGAATTTTCCTACACTGAAGATAGTCTGTTTTTTTTTCTTCAATGTATTGATCTATTTTGCCATTTATTAGTTACTATGTTATTATGGACTCATGGAAAATTATTTCATATTTTTAGGTTAAAATTCAACATGATTTTATTTATTGAACTGTTTTAATTGTTCCAACTTTGGTCATTGGGAGTTTATTTATTTTTTTCTTTAGATATTTTATCAGTTAGTTGTTTTCTTTTTTAAATTTTTTGTTACTTTCTTATACTAGAAGACACATTCTAATTCCTCTTGGAATATTTTCTTCCCAAATGACTCTGTGTGTGTGTGTATGTTTGTGTGTGTGTGTGTATGTTTGTAAAATGGTATTCTTCATGTGCTAAAGAGTATTGCTTAGTAATGCACTCTATCTATATAATGTGTAAATTTTTCTATATAAAACCATCTGTATTTATCTTAAACTAAAATTAGTTCATACCAGTGTCTCCAATGCTAACCCAGGAAATATTAGCTATGTTAGCCTTTTACACATGATATCTCCCAAACAGTTTAGAGAACCTAGCCCCCAATAGCCACCATCAATTTACTTAATTGTTTAATTTCAATATACATATGTATTGTAGTTTCACAATAGTACACCAATGGCTAATAATACACCAATGGCTAAAATAGCACTTATATACTGATTAGAGATACCTTTCATCTTATAAAATATTTTTTCCAAAATTGGTTAAAGTCTTACTTTATTGTCCCTCTCCTATAGCAAGTTTGTCTTAGTAATTTAAAGCACATCTTGATAATTTGTCACACTATTTTTCATTCCATTTCATCTTGAAATCTTTATCCTCTAATTTTTTTTTAACTTTCAGTATTCTAGGATTATTCATCAGAGTGTCGTGTCAGTCAGCTGTGTGTTTCGGTGATGAATACCAGAGAAAAACATCTTAGATCAGGAAATATTTATTTTTGCTCATGATTTCAAAGATTTTAGACCATAGTTGCATTACTCCAAGCCATAAGACAAAATTACACCTCATGGTGGAAGGGCATGGCAGGGGAAAGCTGCTCAGCTCATTGCAAAGAAGAAAACTAATCACTTTGGGCAGAGGAATTGGCTAAAGGAGAAGATGCAGTCTCCAACAGCATGTCTCCTGTGACCTGATTCCTTCAAATTTGACTCACCAGCCTATAGTTTCCATCACCTCCCAGTAGTACATTCAAATTATAAATCCTTGAAATGGATTAATCCAGTAATGAGGTAGAGGTATCATAATCCAATCATTTCTCTTTGAGGACCAAGTTTTCAACACATAGACATTGGAGGATATTCCAGATCTAAATTAATGTAAGTATAATATTCTACATGTTTGGAAAAATGTTAACAGTCTTTGATTTACCATTTTAATATCTTACTGAGTAGGTTTTCTACCCTAAAAAATTCTCTGTGCATGGAATCTGTGAAAAGCAATGATTTGTTTATTAAATCAATGAATTTGTCTTTTCCAAAAACTCATATAATTGAAATTATATATTGTGGAGCTTTTCCAAACTGGCTTCTTTCAGTTAGCAATATGCATTATAGTTGCATCACTGTCTTGGGGAGTTGATAATTTATGTCTTTTTTCATAATTAAATCATATTACTTTGTACAGATGAGTCATGGAGGGTTACTTTGTTCATATATTGAAGGATGTCTTGGTTGTATCTCTTTTTTGTTTGTTTGTTTTTTGCATTTATGAATCAGCTGCAATAAACACCTTGCATGTAGATTCTTTGTGAACTTATGTACTCACCCCAGTTGGGTAAATACAAAGAAGCCTAATTGCTGGTTTGCATAGTAAGAATATTTAACTTTTTAGGAAAAGGGGTAATTGTGTTTCAGTTGTCTGTATAATTTACCACTCTTTTCAGACATGAATCAGTATTCCTGTTGCTCTGTGTTACTGTTAACATTTGGCATTATTGCTTATCTTTCCTGAGGTGCCTTACTTTATGTCTTCACATTAAGTTTAAAATGTGTTTATACTTTTCTAACAGTTTATTTTATTAGATATATATATATATTTGAAACTGTGTTTAAGTTTGCTGGTTCATTTTTTCTTTCATCCTTTCTGTAGTCTTTTGCAGAAGAGGTTTTACATGTTAGTCATATTAAACATCAGTGTATTTTTTAATGGATCATAGTACTGGTGTTGTAATTTAAAACCAAACAAACACACACACACACACACACACACACACACACACACACACATATATATATATATATATATATATATATATATAAAATATTCTCTTATGTTCAGCATAAATTTTATAATTTCTATTTTATGTTAAGGCTTATGAGCCTTTTAATTTAGTTTTTGTAAGAGCATAGCGTTTATGTTAAGTTCAATTTTTAAAAAATATAAATGCCAATTGCTCCAATTTTAAAAAATATATGATTTTTAAAAATTTTAATAACCTTTATTCTTTTGTCATAGATCAGTTGACTATATGCATGGGTGTATTTTTGTTCTCTCAGCCATACTCCATTAATCTATCTTGTTTTAGCCAGCTTTTTCGTAGCTGTGACTAAAAAACTTGAACAGAACAATTGGAGAGGAGGAAAGTTTATTTGAGAGCTCATGGTTTCAGAGGTCTTAGTCAATAGAAAGCAGCTCCATTCTTCAGGACTGAAGATGAGGCTGAACATCATGGAGGAAGAGTGTGGCAGATGGAAAGAAGCAGCTCAGTATGATGATCAGGAAACAGAGAGAGATACTTCACTCACCAGATACAAAACATATACCCCAAATGCATGCCCCCAGTGAACCATCTCTAGTCACACCTCACCCACCTTCAGTTACCACTCAGTTAATCCTGTCAGGGAATTAGTTCACTGATTGGTTTAAGGCTCTCCTAACCTAATCATTTCTCCTCTATACCTTCTTTCATTGTCTCACACATGAGCTTTTGGGGGACACATTAAATCCAAATCATAACATTCCACCCTGGCCCCCAAAAGTTCATGACCATCTCACAATAGGAAATACATGTAGTGCATTTGCAAGTCTTCATAGTCTCAACAGTTCCAAGACTGCCCCAAAGTTTAAGTCTAAAGTCTTTGAGACTCAGAGAAATCTCCTTTGTGAGTACCTATAAAAATCAAATGATTTACAAGTATCCAATATATAAAGGCACAGAGTAAACATTTCTATTCAGAAAAAAAATAAGAACATAGAAATAAGGGGTGCATCACACAACTGAAATACAGTTGGGCAAACAAGTCCTGTAGTTCTCTGTCTGGCATCATCTAGGGCAAATGACATGGTGATATTTTATCCAAATCACTTGTTCAGCCCTACCCCAGTTGCCTTGTTGATTGCAGCCCAAGTGGTCTTTCTGTTACTTATTAGCTCAATTCCTGCAGCCTTCCTCTGCAGACATTCCACACTACTGGCATTTCGTAATCTTGGGTGTCTCCACTGCAGCTTTGGCTTCCTCCTCACATCTCTATGCCTCACCCTCTCAGGGGGTGCCCATAGGGAGTTCAACCCTTCCTGGCTTCCCAGGCTTTCCTTGGAAATCTTTGTGGAAGCCGCTATGACCCCATAAATCCATCATGTATTCCTGCAGATCCAGCACCATGTGGTTGATGCCAAGGTCTGCCACCATCTCCAGTAGTACCCAGGCCTTCAGGGACCCTCTGAGTGCTTGGGTAGCTGAGCATATTGAAAGAATTTCCTAAACCTCCTGTGCAAGAAGAGTACCCCGCTGGTTTCGTCTCAAGAAAATTTTTACTTTTACTACCTTGAGTCTGAAATGGATAAGATCTTGCCAATTCCTGAGATACCCTCAGACCATCTTTCTTATTGGCTCTGGGCAAAGCCTTTAATATTTCTTTTTTTAGTATTAATATCTTTAACAAATGCAATTTCCTTAACCCCAGATTTACTCCCACCTTTCAAGTGTAAGTTTTTTTTTAATCTTTCTAATTTGCTTTCTGTTCCTGATTATCAAAATAAATTTGACTAAAAGCTGCCAACAATATCCCTGTCACTGCCTGAATTCTATGTTGTCTAGAAATTTCTTCCACCAGATTAAGAAGTCCATAACTTTTAAAATTAGCTACACAGAAACTCTCAGGACACAGGCAAAACATAGACAACTTCTCAACTAGAACTTAACATGAATGGTCTCTACTTCAAATTCCAATACTGTCCTTTCCTCTTGAGCCCTGTCTTTACTGTGCATAGTCCTATTGGCATTCTGGTGTTCTGAGTTCCCACCAGAATCAGCCATTAAGCTCCACTTACAACAATCTAAAGCATTTCCAGCTTGCAGTGTTACATATTTCAAAATTCCAGGAACAAATTCTAAAAAGTTCTAATAGCCTTTGAACTATATGTTCAGTTTAGTCACAGCAATCACCCCACTTTTAGGTACCTATTTCTGTTTAAATCAGCTTTTTCACTGCTATGACTAAAAACCAGACAAGGACAATTTTAGAAGAGGAAAAATTTGTTTTGGGGCTCATGGTTTCAGCAGACTCAGTCCATAGACAGTGGCTCCATTCCTTGTGGTTTAAGGTGAGGCAGAACTTCAGGGCTGAGGAGTGTGCTGGTATTAAGTAGCTCACTCAATGATCAGGTAGTAGAAAGAGAGACATCACTTGCAACATGCCAATTATATACCTTTATATACCCCAAAGGTAAACCCCAATTACTTACTTCTTCCAGCCACACTCTACCCACCTTCAGTTAGCACTCAGTTAATCTCATCAGGGGATTAATTCACTGATTGGGTTGAGGCACTTATAACTTGATCATTCTCCTCTAAACATTCTTGCATTGTCTCACATATAAGCTTTTAGGGGCTATCTCCCACCCAAACAATAACATATGTGCTTTCTCTTTTATCATTAAGATGCTATATTGATAAATGTAGGTTTAAAATATTGAAACTGAGTAGTGTGTTCTCCACATTTGTTTTCCTTAATATTGTGTTGAATATATTACGTCTTTGTCTTTTTACATGAACTTAGAATCCACTTGTTGATGTAGACAACATTACCACTGCGATTTTGATGGGAATTGATATCTAATCAATTCTATCTAATCTAATAATCCTTCTGATTCACATAATAAAATATGTTTCCATTTATTTAGATATTCTTTGATACATTTCTTCATTGTTTTACACATATCTGTACATAAAATATATATCTTGTTAGATATATGTCTTTTTTCATTTTTTATATGTTTTATAGATGATATTTTGCCCCTCTTTAATTTCAAATTATGACAGTTTATTTCTGAAGTATGGGAAAACAATTGAATTTTTAAAACTAATAGTAGTATATTATCCTAATTGTTCATTCACCATTTCCATGATTAAAAAAAATTCTGACTAGATTGTAAGATGATGGAGTAGAAAAAGGAGGCACATCTCACTTATTCGGCTATTTGGAATCTGAAAAAAAGAAAAACGTCTTCCTAACCATGTGGTTACCTCTGTCAGAGATTCAAAGAAGCCCAGAGATTCTGATATAATGAACAAAGCATATAAAAAAGTATATTTGAACCTTGCAGCAACAGTCATCACAGATACTAAGGGGCAACACAAAGAGAAAGGGAATCACAGTAGACAAATTTGCACACAAAATATACTCTGTGTTTCTCAGCCTCTATGTCAATAACTGAGCTTGAGATCCACCTCCAAGAGTTTATGCTGATTCTAGATCCTGAGGGAACTGCAGAATACTTATCAAGTGCTTCCACTCTGCTCAGCCATCATTTATGCTCAACACATCTAAAGTGCACCTATAAAATCATGATCCCAAAGCACTTGTAGGGATTAGTGGATCCAAGGGTTTTCAAGGCAGGTACAGAGGAGAATGCAACCCACTCTCCAGTTGAGCCCTGAGGCTCAAAAAAGACTAGAAGAGAAGGATGGGGGATTTTTCCAGACTGGAGTGATCACACTGGGGACAGCTCCACAAGAGTAAATCAAAACAGCAATACAGTACTGGAAAACCTCAAAGCTGAGAAGCCCATATTCTACTAAGCCAGTAGTACTTGGAGTAATATGCACCAAGCCCTGAAAGAAAACAGGTGCCAAACAAATTACTATATCCAGTCAAATTGAAAAAGAAACAAACAAAACTTTACATAATAATCAGAAACTAAAAGAACTCATAAGCACTAAGTCATCACTATAAAATATTACCCATATTTCATGCAGAAGAAATGCAAAATAAATATCAAAGCCAGTGTATGTATGAATCTCATTAGAAAGAACAACTAACTGATAATCAGTTCTGAATTAAATATTAGAAATAAATAAAAGTAGTGGATAATTAGCTGGGCATGGTGGCAAATGCCTATAATCCCAACAGCTCAGGAGGCTGAGACAGGAGGATTATGACTTCAAAACCAGCCTCAGCAACTCACTGAGGGTCTAAGCAACTCAGTGAGATTCTGTCTCTAAATAAAATATATAAAAAGGGGCTGGGGATATGGCTCAAGTGACCTTGGGTTCAATCCCCAGTACCAAAGAGAGAAAAAAAAAAAAAGACTCAACAACACATTGTTTACAAGAGGCTTTGTCTTATAGGCAAAGATATTCACAGGCTGAACGGAAAAGGATGGGAAAAGATATACTATGCAAATAGAGACCAAAAGCAAGCTGGAATAGCTTGTTCCATATCTGATAAAATAAAACTTAAACCAAAATTAATCAGAAGAGACAGAGGAGTTTGTTTTATTCTCCTTAAAGAAATCATTCAACAAGACATAATATTTATAAATATGCTCCTAAAGTTGGTGCTTCAATATACATAAACCAAACCTTATTCAATTGAAGAATCAAATAGAACCAAATATAATAATACTAAATGATTCTGAGTTATTTCAATATATCTCTGTTAACAATCAATAGGTATCCAGACAAACTAAGTGCAGACACTTTAGAACTAAAAAACATCATTATTCAAATAGACCTAATAAGTATGTGTAGGACATTCTATCCATCAACAACTAAATTTACTTTCTTGTCAGCTGCATACAAAACCTTCTCTATTTTTTAATAATTTTTATAAAATTTTACAATTTTTTAATGAAAATATATATTGTAGGGCATAAAGCAAGTCTTAGCAAAAACAAAAATGCTGAGATATTTTTTCCATCCTATAAAATTATAATGAAATGAAATAGAAATCAATAACAAGATAAAATACAGAAAACATTTTGACACCTAGAGATTAAATAATGTACATTTTGATGAAAAATAGATCATAGTGGAAATCAGAGGAGAAATAAAAATTAGAGATGAAAAATAAGTTATGACTCCAGACACTTCTGAAATCCAAAGGATCATTAGAATCTATTTTAAAAGTTTTTGCTACATAAACAGGAAGACCCAGACAATATACAGAAATTTGTAGACACCTGTGAATGAACCAAATTGAACCATGGGGATATGGAAAACTCCTGCAGATCCATATCAACCAAAGAAATTGAACCATTCCAACAAAGAAAAGCTCACAATCAGGGGGATTTTCATCCAAGTTCTAACAAAATTTAAAGAATCAGTACCAGTCATTCTCAATTTATTCTATGAAATAGAAAGGGAAAGAACAATTTCAGATTCATTTTATTTTACTTCATGTTTAGTTCAAGGTTGTTATACAAAATAATTCCCAACTCCTACATCCCATCCCTGTTAAATTGTTTCCTTTGCTTCACATCTCTTTCAAATATCCCTCATCCCCACTTTCTACCTGCTGACCCTAGACCACCACTGATGTGCTTTCTGTTACTGTAGATAAGATTGTTCTTTTTACAGTTTTATATAAATAAGATTACACAGGAAGTTTCCTTTATAATTTTAAAAAGATCCAAGATAATTATTTTCAGCTTTATCTTTGTGGTTTTTGATTTTCTTTGCAAATATCTTTTAAAAAATTAGTGCAATTAGTTAGAAATGAATGACACTTTATTATTACTGATCATTTTAAAATGATATCAATGCACTGTCATAGTATATGGTATATAAAAATAAAAGGCCACAAAATATGAAAGAGAAATTAGGAATATATAATTTAAAATATTCTCATTACTATTAAATTCATAATTTGAATATAGACTCTCACTAAGAGTGTGCATATCTCTCAAATATGCTTAAAATATAATTTTAAAAGTATTTATTTTTTTCTCATTCTTTCAGTTTAAAACTTGTGACCTGCTATGACCAGTACACCTGTCCCCTAATGTCACAGTTAATTTTTATCTTGTATGATGTTTTAATGTGAAAAATATTTTATCTCATCATTATGAAATAATGCAATTCACATACCTTACAAATCATATTTCTCATAGTAATCTGGTTTTAAATGGGAAAAAAATCTATACTGAAAATCTTAAATCCCAAAAACTGCATTATAAAATAATACAAATTGAAACCAGGCATGTTTCATGACATCAGAAATTACTCTATTGTTATGTATGTAGTTTTTATGTTTCTATGTAGCAGTTAAAATATTAATTAGAAACAATAATTTAAGTATAAATAGAATACAAATAAAACAGTACTACTCAAGCTCTCATCTATGCAAAAATCTTTTCTAGAACATAATTTGTAGATATAAATCAAGATTGCTTTATGTATTTTGCCTAAATAATCAAAAATCCTCAAACAGGTTTATAGCCAAAACAAAACAAACAAACAAACAAACAAAAATCCAAGAAAGAAGGTCATAAAACCCAATTTACATGCTGGGCTCTTTTAAGCTTAACTTTTTATTTAAACTATTTAAAGCCACAGACTCTCTGATCTTGCACCACTTATGGTATATTCATAGGATGGAATATTATGCAGGTAAAATATTTCAACGCTCAATGCTTTTTAAAAAAAAATCCCATCATATCCAAGTGAATATATTGTGAAAAAATAACTTTCAAATTGAAATATTGTAATATGAATAGTAATATATGATATGTAATCTTAAGAATTTCACTTTGAAATATTAATGAGTGTAAAACAAATATATATTATGTTCAAAACTTGTAAAAACCATATTATAACTTATTTTAAAAAGAAACCCCAAAATTATGTGGAGAAATATTTTATCATCTGTTAAAATTTTGGGTTGTATTCTATCTAGGCCTATTAGATGAGCTTCAAAATAAGGTAAATTATTTCAGATACATTTTCACAGTAATTTTCTTTACACTAATAATTTATATATGAATATTCAAATAGAAACTAAATATTATAGATCTTTAGAAATATTTCTAATTGTTTTTTTTCAAAATAAAAAATTCTTTGAACTTGTTTTAAAATAAATTTTAAATGATATTGGTAATATTTCAAAGTTAGAAACTCTGAATTGGAAAACTTAAATGATGAAAAATTGGACAAACTGTATTTAACTGTTTAGCAATTCTGAGGTTAGCAAGCTATAGCAAGAGAGGTAAACCTACTCAAACCTCAATCCTGTTCCTGTGAAGGCAGAGTCATCCTAGTAGTCAACATAGGAGACTGAAAGATGTTTTCTTAAAAAGTACATAATGGAGGTAGAAAATAGTGCAGACAGTTTTTCATACGATGGTGATATTTGTATAATTGTGTTGACATATGAATGGAATTTATTCTAATGGAAAATGTTTCACAGAAAATGATATCCTGGAAACAATTTTGTTGTCTGAATCTGAGTAATGTTATGTCCCTATTCATTGCATACTGGGATGGATTTGGTCAAACACCAGAGGTGGCAATATAATATCTTTTTCAGAATTTTAAAAGGACCTCAAATTTTGAAATAAAACCTTTAGGTAGAATATTACCCTAAAAACTCCAGATGAATGGTACAGCACACATATGTTTACAAGTATCCTAAATCATATCAGCAAGTTTCCTTTGAAACTAATTCCTGTCAAAGATGAATGCTTTCCTAAAAAATATAATAATACAGTTTAACTTAACATACAATTTTTACGTCAATGATTCCTTAATATATTTATAGAATGTCAAAATACATTCAAAGTAACTAAAGCTGTATGAGATTTAATGACCATAATTTCCTGTCTGCACTTTTAACAGTTGTACTCTTTGAAACTTTTGAGTACATTCACAGTTGTGTTCTCAGTAAAGCTGAATATGTTGAGTTGATTGAATGTCCAGAGGAACCAATTAAAGGTTGGATATTAATATTAACAGGAATATTTCATAAATGATGAAATTACTTATCCTTATTTTTTCGTATTGAAAGATAGATTACTTTCCCTCTAGAGCTTAAAGCTTTTTAAAATTTTTATTTATTGAAATATGGGTTTTCTTTTAAAGTGAGACCAGAGCAGTTCTACATGTAATCATCCTAGTTGGAGGTAGAAGAAAATGAACCCTGTATAAAGTCATGCTTAATCTATCCATCTCAGAATCATGCGGGGAAATATTGCCCATGGAAATCTAATCAAAAGAAACTCTGCAGAGAGTCTACCTCCATTTTAGGAAATACGTTTTCCTGATTGTGCATTAGGGACCATGTTTTGTACAGGAAATTTTATGAATAGAATTATTCTACCTAAGTTTGCTGTTGAAGTTCCTTATATGAAATGTCTTTTATTTCTCGTCTTTCAAATGAGGAGGCATTGAAATGGATGGGGTAGGCAAACATTTATCTAGGTTTAGGGAACAAAACTATAGTTTTGATATATAGATACTTTTGTGCCAAAAAAAAAACTATAAAAAGAAAATAAAAGGAAAGAAAAGAAAAAAAATGAGGCAAGTAATGGTAGAATAATACATAAGAGGTATTTATGTATAGTTTCAGAAAGGTACTAGATACTCACTTAATCCGTGGGTTTGCAATTTCAACCCTGTATTAATATCCTAAGTACACTCATAATTTAAAAGAATTATGAAAATTGATCTCTGACTGTGCTCAATTTTTAGATGATCATCAAAAAACATATTTCATTAAGTTATCACATTGTAAACATAGTATGCCATTGGTCTACTACAAAAAGTTAAAGTATTAATTAGTTGAAGTTAATATTAATTTAAAAAAACACCAAAAAACATTTTAACACAACTTCAAAATGTTGCTAAACTGATGTGGGATGCATCTAACACACTATGAAAATGCTGCTTACTGGCACTAAAGTCATGTGATTAATTTTATAGTCAAATAGTATGATGACCAAATAAATATTCATTTTACCTTCAGAATTTTTGCCATATGGTGTCCTCTGTTTATAATTTAATACTTTTAAATAGATTCTATTAGAATTAATTTTAAGATCATTCTTCCTTGTGATTTATTTTCTGTGTTGTAAACCTCCTTAAGTTATTTCCCAAGCTTCTACATGACACCCTACTCTGTGGGTCAACGGGATTTCTCTTCTTTGAATAAATAATACCTTGTTTAAAATTAACATACAATCAAGCTATCTAACTTATGGGTGTATATAGCCCAAGAAATGAAATCAACATACCTGTGTTCCCATGTTTAGTTAAGCACTATCCACATTAAGATATGACAACAAACTATGTACCCATTGGTGAATGAATGAATAAAGGAAATATGTTATTTGTACTACATTGTGTATGTGTGAAATATATATTCAGCTAAAAATGGTTAAATCCTATCATTTTAGGCCAAATGGATTAAACTTAAAGGCCTTATTTTAAGTGAACTGTACACAGAAAGAAAAATGCTGTATGTTCCCACTGATATGTGGAAGATAAATAAATTGTTCTGAATGGTTATCCAAATACAACTTGATAGTAGTAGGAAGTTCTAGTGTTCTACAGAACAGAGGTGTATCTATTGTTCACAATAATCTTTGATATATTTTATGAATGACTAGAAGAGAAAAACTCAGTTTCCAAATATCATAGAGATACAAATCTTAATCTGATTTGATAAGTACACCTTTGTTCCATTTGGAAACATAACACTGCATCACATTAATATGTAACATTAAAATTACAGCAATAAATTTATTACTAATAAATTTATTAAGTACTGAAGTTAGGATTCTAACAAAATTTAAAAAAACTCAAAATAAATTTTGTCAAAATTTTCCCTTTATTGTTCCTAAAATATATATAAATTAAGTTTAGACACACATTTAGAATAATTATGACGTTTCCTCTGCAAAAAGTTTCCTCTGTAAAAAATCTGTATTTATTATCTAATAATTCTTTTCTCGTGTCTCAATAAAATTAATTGATTTAAGTCATAAAAATATTCTTTTAATATAAATGATAATATTAATTTCAAAGCCAATTCAACAGTGTATTATTTTTAAGCTCTTGCACGAAGCTATAAAATCACTAGATATAGGTGCCAAACTTTTTGTTAATTGGTGAACCAAGACAAAATAAATAACTGGTAGCTCTAAAGAATTTGAATTACCATGAATTGATCATTATGCATTATATATGGATAAAATTAAATCTATACCCAATAAATATGTACAATATTTTTTGTTCATTAAAAAATAAAATACAAAAAAAGTGATTATGGATAATATTGGAACATTCAAAATTCCAAAAGAGCACATTTTGTTTCAATAAAAATTTAAATTTCAGTGTATCTGTGAGTTTTCTGTAAAGCCCTGGGACAATTTTGTGGTAAACTAGAAATTTTTTGTAATTATCAGAAAATTATTGAAAGATACATGTATTATTATTTCTTTTTTGAGTCATTTTCCTACCATCTCTAAAAATTGTTAGTATAGCATATTATAATAATAAATTATAGTTCTCTTACATCAAAATACAATGTTTTTAGTGAAAAATATATATTTTTTAAAATATTCATTTTTTAGTTGTGGTTGGACACAACACCTTTGTATTATTTATTTATTTTTATGTGGTGCTGAGGATCAAACCCAGGGCCTCACATGCACTAGGCGAGCACTCTGCCGCTCAGCCAAAACCCCAGCCCAGTAAAAAATAATTTTTAAGTAGACACCTGAAATTCAGATGTCCTGAACTCCTGGAGATATTTCAAACACCTGGAGTCATTTCTGATTTTCACAGATTGCTTTTACCTGAACAGGAGAAGCATTATTTACATTTGGTTGATAGTAATCAGGGATGATGCTAAACATTTTTACTGTATAAAGAGGACCATACTGCAAGGAAGAATTATCTGGCCCAAAATATAAAGAGGGCTGAAATTGAGAAACCCTGTCATAGGCAATAAATAATATATGTGATGTACATAGATAAAGTTTACTTTTGGTTGGCAGTTTTATTTCTTTGGACTTTACTTACCAACACCTTTGTTTTTCCAACACTTTCCTAATCATGTTTACTTGACTTCAATGTGAAATCCTATCTGCCTAGTGTAATGCTAATGTCAAAGAATTACCATTGTTAGGAAAAAAAAGAAAAAAAAAAACCTATGCTTCAGCTAAGTCTTTATCCAATAGAAACCATTCACAATGCTCATATCAATAACTATATTCATCAAGAAAGATATGCCAGCAAAACTACTGAGAATCCCTGCATCAAGTAGCTGATGTCAGGGAATTTGAAGAAGAAATCTGATGAGTGTTGATTACATTCTACCCAACCTAGTAAAATAGTATGGCTTTCCTTGCATCTGGAACAAAATAATTATTACACATAAATCACGATGGTAGGTCAGGCAAACTGAATATGCTGTCTTCAAATGTCTTTATGAGAGAACAATGCAATGTTAAAGATGCAAACTTTAGTATCCATCAAATATTAACCCAAATATTTTCTATGATAATATATAACAATATGATGTTGAGTAACTAATATTACTTCTCTAAACTTCATGTATATAATCTTCAGAATAAAAAATAACAGTGCCCTGCAAATTTGTCTATAAAAATAGAGTAGGGAATGCAAATATATGTGATACATAGTTGGTAACAAAATATGTTTAATAAATAATATTTTATGTTAAACATTATATTGATAGCTTAATAAAGAAAATACATAGTATGAACAAATACTTTTAGTATATTTTTAAATGATTTCTATATGGCATATTTTTTTCATTTATATTACAACAAAGAACAATATTTTATTGTTTCAATATGCTTTGACTAATAGTAACTTTTTGAACAAAAATAAAACACAGAAAATCAGAAGTTTCTTTTTTTAATAAGATCTGGAAAAAGGAGAAGAGAAATTGAATAAAAACACGTTATTGATCTAACGCTGATGAACTTTATGTAAAAGAGTAATCAATGTTTTTATCTTTGTAAAGATGCTTATTAGTATTAGTTGTGTGTTTGTTTTAAGAAGCCAAAAACTTTGAGCTTTTTACCTAGATTTACCATGGAATCTGATTTTCTACATACCTAATTTTGGCCAATTTTGCAAACTTTACTTAAAAAAACATAAAAACAATGCAATTTAATATGGTCTTAATTCATTTCTAAGATTGATTATATTCTCTTAAAGATTGTAAAAATTGGAGAAAATAATGTATATATGTTGGATTAAAAAAATACTAGCATTAATCTTTCTATAAAAAAGAGTAATCATGGAAAGAGATCAGAGGGTTTTTTTTCACAAAACCATCCTAGAGAAATATCAAAATAAAAAAATTGCCAAGTTATAACATAAAACTTATGTTACACATTTGTTTTTCTCTAAATTTTTTCCAATTGTAGATGAACACAATATCTTTATTTATTTACTTTTATGTGGTGCTGAGGTTTGAACCCAGAGCCTCACACATATGAGGCAAACACACTACCACTGAAGCACAAACCCAGCCCCTTATGTTACACATTTGTATTAAACTTTTATAAAAGGTTTGGAAGACTTTTGTTTTGCAAGACTGCACATATTTTTTTCTTATCCCTAGGAAATTTCTTCAGGTTTATAAGCAATTGTAATATATATCTCTAATAGATATATGTGTATATCAAATGCTTTCTTTGAAAATTAAGAGACATATCATGTTGAAATTTAACATTAGTTATCTAAACTTCATGATTATTATCTTCAAAATAAAAAATAATAGTGTCCTTCAAGTAAAACATACATTAGAAATTTTCACAAAAATGTATTAAAGAATATATATGTAAAGAATATATATGTGTGTGTGTTTGTGTGTGTGTATATATATATATATATATATATATATATATATATATATATATATATATATTTGATTTAATATATCCAATATATAATGGTGTATTTGAGAGTGAACCACAGAGACTGAACTACAGGAATACACACACACACACACACACACACACACACACACACACAAAGAGTTTAGAGACTATAATTGCAATACAGCCACCCAAAGGAAGTAAAAAGCATCTTGTTGGTGAAACTGACACCGTGTTCTGCTATTACCACTGATTGACTGGATTAATACATTGAAAAGTTTTCTGCTAAAATAAAATCCAGCTCCTTACATTTTATGATGAATTATTTTTCCATTTTTATGATAGAAGCCTTTGTTTATACTTTTTTTTAAACAAACAATGGTTTTATAAACAGTACATAGGAATTTAAAAGCAGCTTTTACTTTTTCACATTTCAGCCTTGACTCACAAGGAGTAGTGGCAGGAGAAATTGGTCTACATGCTTTATCAATAATCATTCCATCTCTGTTTGTCTTTGAAACTGAGCATATGCTGCATTCTTTATTTCTAACTATATTTTCACAAACTTTTTGTATGTATTTTGCTGATTTTTTCCCCTAAATCAGCATCAATTTTCCCCTACAAGTTACTAAAAAATAACTGGTTATATTGTGATCTAGGGTATTAAATTTTTAAGTACAGTTTTTCTTAATTTTTGCAGATAAAGTGTTGACTTAGTGGATATGGTTTCTGTTTTTAAGACACTTGTATTAGGAGATAAAGACAAATTAGAAAGTAATAGAAAATGCTCTGGTCAGTGCTACATTAAAACTGTTAGGGATTATCAGTCACAGATGTAGTTTCCTGGAAGAAAAAAAGTGAAAGTGCCAACAAAGATATCAAATCAAATTAAATCCTACCAAGCTTTTTTATCATGATTTAACTTTTATATTTTTTTATAAGATTTCATTTATATATTGGATTGTATTTATGTATTTCTAACTATAAATATTAAAAAGTGTCAAAATGGCTTTCATAAAAATTGGGAATGGACTAAGTTTTTAAAAGTGACAGTTATATATGGTCTGTGAACTCTGTTTTATGAAGTTCAGAAAATAATCCTCTTCTGTTCCTGCAGTAAACATTTTACTTCACATACCAGAACAATTCTTTTGAAGTTTGATTTTTCAAGTTAATCAGACTACAGATAACCTTAATTGAGCATATTTTGGATTATAAAATAATAATGTATATACATATATGTCTATACCACTATAACTAAAAATGTCTCTAGATATCAAATGTTTTCTATCATTAATCAATCTCCACTGAAAAGGGGATGAAGAGAAAGAGAGGAGAGAAAAATGGTAATAAAATTAATATATCTCTGATTACAGAGTAATAATAACTATAAACATAATTACTACTTTCCTATTTTACTGTTTCACTAACTTAGGAGGTTAATATCAGCAGAGATTTCTTGGATCTGACACCAAAAAATGAACAAAACAAGTGAAATTAAACAACTGGGCCTTGAAAACTTATAATGCTCCACAAAAGAATATATTTACAGTTAAACAGTGAAAATGTAAACTATATAATGGGAGAAAGTATTTGAAAATATATATATAATAGAAACTGGGTGAAGGACTCAAATATATTTCCAAGGAAAACATATAAATGCCCAATAAACATCTGAAAAAATCTTCCACATTAGTCATCAGAGAAATGCGAATCAAAGTAACAATGTGATACCCTCTCATAAGATTGTAAGAGCTATTATCAAAAACCAAAAGATAAGAAGTTTTGGTGAGGATGCAATTAAATTTGAGTCTAATGTTCTGTTAATAAAAATATAAAATGATGAGTCCATTATGTAATTAGTATGGAAGTAAAAAAATATACCATATGATCCAGCAGTCCCATTTAGAGTATATATATCCAATACATTTATAAAACAAAAAAATAACATAAGTCATACAGTATAATAAACATTGTTTCAACATTGGAATTTTCTTTGCCAATATTAAAATTTAAATAATAATAATAGCAATAAATTGTTATAAGCTACTAAAGAAGAAAATATCAGGTAAACCAATTGGCTTTTACATTCTTAGAAATATTAAAGACTATAAAAACAAAAAAATAAAAAAAAACTAAATATGTTGAAGATAATAGCTTCAAGTTTAAATAAATATGTCTCTCAAGGTTTACTTTAACAGGTAAGCATTCTAAATTTTACATTGGAAAATTGTGAAGCAATAAATTATCCTGTTATATCAGAGAACATATTTGAGAATAACAAACCCTGTCTTTGTGCAATAACATTAGATATAATGAACAAATTAAACCTTAAACCATATATTTTTAAAATAAGATTGTTTTAGTGGTGATTTCTATCAAACATTGATGTACCAAATCCTACATAAACTTTTTCAGAAAATAGATAAGGAGGAAATACTTCCAAATCATTCAAAAAGACAGTGTGTAAAGATATTACAAGAACAGACAGTTTTAAAGTAATATTATTTGTAAGAGCATGTACAAAATTTTTCATTAAATAATTTAGTGAAGTTTGGAGTTGTCACTAACTCAGTGGTAGAGTGTTTGCCTGGCAAGTGTGATGGCCAGGGTTCAATTCCCAAATTGTAAGCAAGCAAGCAAACAAGCAAACAACAACAAAAGCGAAAATTCAATTCAATTAAATGTAAAATGGATAATAAATAAAACCTAGTATATTTTATACTGTGAAAGCAAGAGTTATTCAATATTCAAACACACACACACACACACACACACACACACACAATTCTCAATGTAAACAGATTAACCAAAAGCAACCATCTCATTCTGGAAAAAACAACAACAACAACAACAACAACAACAAAACTTGGTCACATTCAGCATCTATCCACAATAAGAATATTTAGTAAACTAGGAGTAAAAGAGTATGTTCTCAGTTTATTAAGTACATCTGAGAAAACTTTATGCTAATTTCACATGTAATATGGACAGATTGAGCACTTTCCCTGTAAGATTGGGAAACAGTATGGATGCCTTTTCTATTTAATATTGTGTTGAAGTTCCTAGGATATGGAAGAAGATCCTCCAACAGGGCCATAAATATTTAAAAGAGATATAAAAAGTCTATTTCCTGACATTCTGGTTGTATATATTAAAATTCCTAAGAATTCCAAAACATAAACAGAAAGTTTCTACAATAAAAGGGAAATACAAAATTCAGTATGGTATCAGTACAAAACTAAATTTCATTTTCTACAAAGCAATAAAAAATTAGAAAACAAAATAAAGATAAACACATGTACAATAGCATGAGGAAAACCACCTTTTTTATAATTATTTTTATACATGGGCACTATAAGTATGGTGAAATCTAGAAAGTAAAGAGAAATTTAAAAACTCTAAGTAGAGGGGTGTGTGTGTGTATGTGTGTGTGTGTGTGTGTGTATTCATATATATTTACAGGAGTAAATGTTGTTAATTGTCATAATAATGTATAAGTTTGAATCATTATGATTAACATCAGTTCAGTAGATACATACTGTACTCATATCTTCAACTTCCTCTTAATACATTCAAGGCATGACAAAAAAAATTGGAAACCAAAACAATTTTTTAATAGACCAAAGTTGGAAGACATCACTACTTGATTATTAGGTCTTTGATAGAACTGCATTATTCAAGATAGATTTTTATTGGAAAAAATAATAGATATTTGGGATGGAATAGAGAATACAGGAAAAGAAAATAATATATGCATATGGCAAATTGATATTTAATAAACACACGAATCAAGTAGTAAATAAATGCTGTGCAAATTAAATAATTTCAGTCTGTATTCAAAGTACTATTTGAGTTAAAAAAATGGAATTCAAAATAGATCAATGACCAAAATATGACTTAAATTCAAATAAATAGATATATGTGTCTGTGTATTTATATATGTGTATATATATATACACATATATATTTTATTCTCTACTCAAATCCATTTTCAGTTTCATAAAATGAAATAACTCAATATATATTATTAACTTAAACTCTAAATATTCCAGAAGTAAACAGAAAAAAATCTGAATTTTGCAAAGCAAGTTTAATTAGATATTACATCAAAAGACCAATCAATTGAAATATGATAAATTGAACTTTATCAAGTTAATAAAATCTGATTCTTAAAGCTGACAAAAAATTGTATAAAATGAATCTGATACCAAAATGCATTTACAAAAGTGTATCTATCTATAGATAGATACACAGATATAAATAATATATATATATTTATAAATATATATGTATATATATATATATATATATATATAGAGAGAGAGAGAGAGAGAGAGAGAGAGAATACATGATATTTAATAACAAATTCAGTAAAGCAATGTTAAAAATGACAGACATAAGCAAACAAGGTGAAATATATGGAAAACAAAGAAATATATTAATCATTAATAAAATGAAAACAAAACCACAAAGAATCACACCTGCCCAAATATTTTATTGGAAATCTAAGAAATAAAAATTTGTGGATGGAAACCCCTGCTTGTTTCCATAGTCTGTGCAAGTGGTATGTCTTTTCCTATGAGATGATTCTCTTGGAAATAGCATATTGTTGGGTCTTTTTTTTTTTTTTTTTTTTTTACTTTTTATTCAAACTGTTAGTTTATGTCTTTTGATTGGTGAGTTTAGGCCATTAACATTCAGGGCTATTATTGAGACATAATTTGTATTCCCAGCTATTTTCATTTATTTTTGGTATTCAATGTGACTTGGGTTCTTCTCTGATTAGGTTTTCTTTTAGTGTAATACCTCCCTCTGCTGATTTTCATTATTGTTTTTCATTTCCTCTTTGTGGAATATTTTGCTGAGGATATTCTGTAATGCAGGCTTTCTAGTTGTAAATTCTTTTAACTTTTGTTTATTGTGGAAGTTTTTTATTTCATCATCAAATCTAAAGCTTAGTTTTGCTGGATGTAAAATTCTTGGTTGGCATCCATTTTCTTTCAGAGTTTGTTAAATGTTGCTTCATGATCTCCTGGCTTTGAGGGTCTTCCCAAACTCACTCAGGTGACTGCTGGCAGAGGTTAGATCCCTAGAGGCTTTTGGCTTGAAAATATAAGTCCCTTCCAAGCTGATCCTCTCCACAGGACTTCTAACAAACCTGAAACTTGTTGCCCCACAAAATAGGAGTTAATAATCAGAATGCATGAGAGAGAGGGGGAGAAAAAAGGTGAGGGGAAGGGAGATGATTCAACTGTTTTCATAATTTATTTCAAAAATTAGATTCTATCACTTTTATTTGTATTGAATTCATTTAAAATAAGGCATAAAGTCCAATTCAGACAAAAAGTGAACATTAAAACAGAGGCAGAGGTCATTACAATCTTTCTATGATATATATTTTACTGTTTTTCAGAAGTGTGTAACACTCAAAAATAAATACCCAAATTGTAAATACATGTCATTCATAATGTTCATTTAAAATTATCTTAACACTAAAAAAATCAGATAAATTTTCATTGTTAAGTATAATAAGCACAATTTACTTATTTATTTTTATTGCTGTTTTTAGATATACTTGACAGTACTGTGCATTTTGACATATTATATATACATGGAGTAAAACTCATTCCAATTAAAATCCCTTTATTTGGTTGTATATAATATGGAGTTACATTGCTCGTGTATTCATATATTAGCAAAGGAAAGTTATGTAGGATTCATTCTACTGTCTTTAGCACAAACTAATAAATAAATTTAATTTTTATATTTTTACACAAATACTTTTATCTATCTACTTATATATCTATGTATCTAAATATGTAGTGTTGAAGATCAAACCCAGTATCTCACATGTGCTAGGCAAGCACTCTATCACTGAGCTATAATCCCAGCCCTAATTTTTATATTCTTAAAAACAAATATCCATACCTGAATGAGTAATACTAATGGTGACAAGAAAAATAAGTGTTAGAAATAAAGACAAAAAACATAACCTTGGATAAACAAAACAACAAACAATGCCAACCTTTCATATCTCAAAATAACATATTTAGGCAAAATTGATTTTAGCAAAAGGATGATCCATTGTATTTATTCAACTATGTTTAATGAAGGCAATTCCTGGGTGTTCTTTAGTATATTGCCACCAGTCAGAAAATGGAAACATTTAAGATGAAAGGGTGAAAGAACAGAAGAACCTTAACTTAGACAATGAAGACTGCTAATTACTGCTACAGCTGCTGCTACTTATAATGCTAACAGCTTTTGCTAATATTCTTAATATTATTAATTAAAAATGTAATAGCTAATATATAATGAACTTTAATGTGTGTGCATCACTTCCACCTGATTTCCTGCGATTTGTTTATTTCACATACATACAATTCTATAGGCAAGTCACTATTAAGTTGATTTCATAGTGGAGACAAATATTTTATGAAGAAATTTTTTTACATGCTCAGAAAAGAGATCTGTCAATCTGGTTCTAAGCACTTGCAAGCTTTAATTCATAGAACACCTATGCAACATTGGGAATCACATTATTTCTGGACATCTTTTTATGAGATGTAATCATGATTTATTTTTTAAAATACAATTGACGATACCTTCAGCCTTTGGATTATTTATATTTGTATTCATGTTTAATGCCATTTTAAGAATTTACAGTATTTCATTATTTTATTGTATGTATATTCAACTACTTTTAACTTGTAGAAAATGTTTAAAATATCTATATTTCTATTGTACTTATGCAGCTATAAATACCTATATTTACTTAGTACTTCATATTTAAGTGAATATTTAAGATAATTTCCATCATGTGCATTAGACTGAAAAAATCATGTGAAAAGTTTTAAGATTTTCTAAAAATCAAAAAAAGTGCAAATTATTATGTTTGTGTTTATATATTATTGAGGATTGTAATATTCCACTTTAAAATATATGACATACACATAAAACCCTTTAGATAAAATTGTAAGGTAATATTTCTTTATTTTAAGTGAAAATTAAAATGAAAACTACAATGAAAGTATGATTTAGAGTTCAAATGCAATGTTTCTTGTGAGCAAAAAAATAAGCATAATACTAAAAATCTTTTTTATATTACTGTGATTTGACTAGTGAAATAAATCATCAGGAAATTACTCACCTTATATACTTCAGTTTTCCATTATACAAGTTAATATGGATTTTAATATGATAGCTTTACCTAACAACCTGTTTGTAGCTACAAATCATATTTCAACATGTCATTTACAATTTTAATGAAATAAAGGGCAAATCTGATATTTCAAGAACCATTATCATCAGTATTTTTCTTAAAATTTTATTTTATACATATTTTACATGATGGATACTGTGTTTTTTTCTGATTTGTTCTTAGAAAAAATGTAAGCCATAATTGATGCTGTTTTCCACAACTTTCTCAAGGACATAACAAAATAATATATAAAAAGGCAGAATTACTAAGCAATAATATAAGCATGTGTTTAATTTATAAATGTCTAAATTGTTTTCAAAGTATCTGTAATATTTTATATTCCAATCAGGAATGCATAATGGTTATTCAGCTGAATGTTCTCATTGATATTTGGTATAGCAATGTTTTCAGCTTTCCCTGAATTTGAATGTAAATTTAAGATACAGCTTTTCTATTTCTATATAAAAATTGGTTGGAATTTTGAATAGAATATGTTTAACTTACAGATGAATTTCAGGAAAACTGGCATTTCTATAACATACAGTTGTCTATCCCATGAACATGGTGTATCTTTTAATGTGTCTTCGTAAACTCAATTATTTTAGACATTTAATATTTATATTATTGTGTTGTTTACATGCATTTTAAGATATTTCTATTTATTCAACTTTTGCTTTTTATGGAATATGGAAATAAAATGTATTATATATAATTATACATGAATATATAGGTATATATATATAAAATAAGTCTGTATAAATAAAAAATAAGTATGTATGTTTATAAGTAGGTAGATAGAGACAGAGGGAGATAAGATACAGGTGAATAGAGAAGAGAGAGACAGAGAGGGAGATAGAGTCAGAGACTGGGAAAGCTTTTCTCCATGAGTGTGTGCTATTTTTAAGCATTAAGAAAGAATAATTCAAAGGTGAAGTTAAAATACAATTTAAGAAAATTATAAACTTATAAATCACAAATATATAAAGATTTTTTATTCCTGATTAAGCACTAATTATTTCCATCTCTAATTTTGGACCAGTTGAATTTGGGCACTTGATATTTATAAAGTGATAAATATTCAGTTAGTCACACACAATAATACATTTTTAGTATAGGAGTAGCTACTGAAATTTTGTTGAGGAAGCCATTCTCAATCTCTGAGCACAGAGACAAAACATTAAAAAAAATCCTGATTAAATCCCATTGTCTATTTGTCTCTCATCCTAATATGCACTATCATTCTCTTTTGATATTTTTATTGTTTGCCTTAGGCAATGTGTTTGGAACTTATGAAGCAATAAAGAGGAAGAAGAGAGGGTGTTGTATAATAGGTAAGAAAATTGCCTTAAAATTTATATTTGATTTGAATTCTTTTGTATATCTTTCTTGTGGAAATTTGGGCAAAATTTTAAATATCTCTCAAAGTTCTAGAATCCATAAAGAAGAGATGAAGAAAGAACTAATTTGTTACTTTAGGGATTTTTGGAAGTAATAAATATAAAATAACACAATTCATAACAATAAATAAATATTATTTACTATTTTACTATTAGTTATTATTCAAAAGGACTATTTCATGTTCTCCTGGAGAGATTTTATTTCAGAAAGCATTTCTCAGCAATTTACCATTTATTCTTCTTTGCATAATAAACAACCACAAATTCCTCAGCTTTAAACAACCAATTAATTTTATGTATATTATGTTTTGTTCATAATCCTATATGTCAGTTTTTTGGAATGGACTTGCATTGTTCTCCTCTAAGTTTTGTGGGGGCCACATTCAAAGCTCTAGTCATCTCTTGATTGTTCTGTGATTGGTGTTCCAAGATGGGTTTACATGTCTAATATTATTTGTTCTGGTGGTATAGTGGAAATCAGATGGCAATTATAGAAGAATTCAATGTTTATAGCTCTGTTTTATGTGATCTTTAATAATCGAATAGAATGAATCAGGATATTTTACGTGAAAGCCTCAGAACAATTTGCCTAGGGAGTGAAATGGAGAACTCCATTCTTCTGCAGAACTAGTATCAAGAATTTCCATAATGTATTTCTATTCCATTTTTCTGTTCCACACAAATGACAAGATGAGCAGTCATTCTCCAAGGTGGAAACACACCACACGTTCTAACTCAATCAGAACAAAAAGAAAGTCTTTTTGCAAAGAGACAGGCATATAGGGATGGTAAAATCTGTATATATTTTTTTATTTCTAAACAAGTTAAGCTTTATACACTGTGATATATAACCTACAATCTATACCCTGGACTCCTTAATGCTACTAAATCATTTCCCAATGCACTATTATAATTAAATCTTTCTTATACTTTTGGAAATTGACAAAGTTGTCCTGAATAACATATTCCTACTATAATGAGAGTGAGAGAAATTATTAGTGTTGTTAAATAATGATAAGAAACTTTGAATTTCATTTTTTACCAGAGAAATAATTTAATTTATATGTAAAAGGGTAATTTGGTGTTATTTTACCAGTTACAAACTGTGATTATAAACAACATAAATGTATGAAAATGAAGGGAGTGTTTCACAAATGAATTATAATAAATCAATAGTATTTATTATTTGTCTTAATAAATTATATCTTGATGAGCTTGCATAAGTTTACTTCTGCCTGTAAAACACAATTGTATTTTTGTATTTTTTTGTGTGCAGTGATTGTTAAATTTATTTTTCTAGTGTTAATACATTATTCTTTTATATCAGAGAATAAACCTTGTATTTTTTAAAATTTTTATATCTCTGGTTGTATATAAAGTATATTCACACCAATTTGTGTCTTCATTAATGTACTTTGGATAATGATGTCCAACACAGTCCACCATCATTATTAACCCCATGCCCCAACCCTTCCCCTTCCATTCCTCTGCCCTATCTAGAGTTCTTATATTCCTCCCATGCTCCCTCTCCTTACCCCATTATGAATCACTCTCCTTATATCAGTGAAAATATTTGGCATTTGTTTTTATGGGATTGGCTAATTTCACTTAGCATTATCTTCTCCAATGCCATCCATTTACCTGCAAATGTCATGATTTTATTCTCTTTTATAGCTGAGTAATATTCCATTGTATATATATGCCACATTTTTTTAGCAACACAATTCATGATAGCTAAACAGTGGAATCAACCTAGATGCTCTTCAGTAGATGAATGGATAAAAAGAAACTTAGTATTTTTAGAATTTTTACATCAATTCACACTTACAAATGTAAGTTCTTCTTATTAAAACTTGAAAATAATACAATAAAGAATATTAACCTTTAGTAATTTAATCATTAAAATAGGATTGGGATGCTTTATCTTAATGTATGTTCCTTAAGTTTTCTCAGACTCTGTGTTTCTATACATTTGAGCCAGTGTCATTTACCTAGTTCTATATCTTGAAATTCTTAATGAAATTTTGACATATTTTTAATGTCACTTTCACCTAGATTATTTCACCTTTCATGTTTGTGATTTAGCACTGACAATGCTTCTAGCCTTCAGTATATTGTAAACACTCTCTGTAATACTATATTTCCTGTCTGATAATTACTATGCCTCCTATGCCATGCACAATGCTAGCATTAGGATTATAAAAATAGATTTTATTAATAAATACACCATTCTATTTAAGACCTCTGAAGTAGTGCATAGTAGTCTCCAGTCTTTGCTCCTTCCAGCATCACAGGTCTGATTGACAAATATCCTGAGCAGTAAGGGGAAATTGCCCTCTCAACTATATATGAATTTCTCCAGAGATAAGCTGCAAAGCCAGAACTGAGAGAGTGATTAACTGGACCCCAGTTTGACAAAGACTCTACACTTACATGTACATCTTGTGCCCTGCCCTAACTCTTCTTCCACTCCAAACCTAAAGCCCATGTCAGGATCCCAAAGACAGCGCTAACATGCTGGATTTCAATTTGCCTTTCCAATATGGTCATATCCATTAAAGTCAACTTTCCTGCTTTTCACTATTACTTTTTTGTTTTGTGTTTAGAGTGAGTGGCTCGACCTAGTTAGTTGGGACCTCTGGAGCCAGTCTTCAGAACTAGAATGCTGGCAAAGAATTTTTTTTTATTAGTTGTTCAAAGCATTACAAAGCTCTTGACATATCATATTTCATACATTTGATTCAAGTGGGTTATGAATTTTTAATCCTGTGGGAGTATTTTCTTTTTAGCATTTTTCATGAAAGCACTATTTTTTATTCTTCTGGGAAGAAAGTACTAACCAAACAGATTTAAAAAAAATATTTTCAATTATATAAATAATCTCTTTTATATTTCAATATTTTATAATATAAGCAATGCTAATAATATTATATAGGATACGATATAAACATAGTATATGGTAAAATATGTTTAAAATATTTCTATTCACATTATTTAATCAAATATGCTTACATATCCCTAGGAACAAAATAAATAAATGAATAAAAATAAACTCTTAATAAATTCTTTTGTTCAATTTTTTATTTTACCAGTAAAAATTTGCACCAGGAAAGTTCAACAAGCTTGGAAGATTTTATTCAAGAATCTTATGATAGAGGACTGTGGTTTACTTTAGAAAAATTTCCAATAATTTGGGTAAGCTAGTAGAAATGAATTGAAGACATTGGGGGAAGGTTGGCCAATGTGAACAGACACCCTTTTGCCAATGGGTGATTATCAGAGTTAGGCTCCTTCTTCCTCAAGTCTCAGAATTCGTTGTGGTCTCTTTGTTGATGAATGTATTTCCAAGGAATGGCTTCCAGGTTTTTTAGAACACATTTCTCAGTTGTAAAACTGAGAACAGTTAGAAAAAATTATTTAAATATCAAGCAGACAGAGAAATAAATTATACTTGTAATATTTCTAAAGTAAATGCTATAAGAAAAGGGAAGTCATGGTCCTACATTATGGAAGACTCCAGTCCAAAGATTAGTGAAGCTGAGGCAAATGTTAATGTGATCTTTGCCAAATATAAGCAAAACTTCTATTCAGTTGGACAGACAAGCCACATGTCTAAAATCAACTATATGTACAAATAAAAATTTAGCTAAATTACAGTCTTAGAGCAGATATAAACATTCACATAGTTTAATGTTTTACCTATACTCTAAAAGAGTTTGGCCAATATTTCTATCACCATTTCATTTTAAAACTAAATATATTACGTTACTTGGACTGCCATAACAAAAGAAAAAAAAAAACAGACTACTCGACTTTAACAATAGGAATGTATTTTCTCAAGTTCTGGATGATGGAAATTCAAGATCAGATGAGGCCTCTTCCCTGGGTTTATTATATCTACCCATCTTTCTGAAGAATATATCATGATCTTTTTGAGTTCACACATCTCTGATGTGTTTATTGTGACCACATTTCCTCTTAGAAACACACAATTCTCATTGAATGATGGCCCTATTGAATGGCCTCAATTTTAACTCAATAAACCTTTAAGACATTGTCTCCTAATACAATCACATTCTGAGGCATTTATGTTTTAATATATGAATTTTTGAGGAACATGATTCATTCTGTTAACAGCTGGTAAATAAAGGCTCTGACTACAAGAAGCTCACAGAATTACATGAATTATAAGCCTATCTATAAACACATTGATCTAAGTCCTGATAGGCTCCTTAGTGAATGTTCAACATGTCATAATCCTGCACAGGTGATTTAAAGTATATCTCATTAAACAAGCAACATAAAAGTTGTGTCACAAAGTTAACATATGTACTAAGTTAAGAAAAGAAGAATGGGTACACAAGCAAAAATAGTCACTAACCTCCCAAACTGACATTGGGATTTTTACTTTCTTTCATCTTAGATGAAACCTCATTCTCCTCTTGATTATATGAATTCAAGTAGCTGTTTATCTCAACCTCATTTATAGTTTTTAATCTTCTGAAATATTTTATTTGTTGGACCTGTTCTTGAATGATAATTACATATGAACTAGTCAATGATTCAATTATTATTTATGTTCTTCAGTCATATTTTTTCAGCCTTAGAAGTGTACATTTTGTCAAACACACAATGTCTATAAATCAAGTTTTTCTCTGAAAGATGATTATAATGATTAGAATAATATAATAACAATTTCAAAATATTGAGTGAACATGAATTCCTATTCTATGTCAGACACTTTTTTCAGTACTTTACAGGTATTATTATAATAGTAACAAGAACTCTTTGTGGTGAATGCTATTTTTATACTCATTTTACATAAGGACCTTGAGGGACAAGGAAATATGGGAAGTTTTGAATATGTCTTTATAAGTGGCAGCATCTGTGTCTAACCTCATAATTAAAGTAGAAGTTGGTATTATCCCCTCAATCTCCCTTCATTTTGTATTTCAATGAGAGATTTTATTACTTGTCTTATTACTCATTCTAAAATCACAATATGTACCTTGACTTATTTATTTGCTTTTTTCCCAACTTCAGGCAACCACCATGTCTACCTAATTCTACATGTCCACAATATCTCTGATCCATTTATATTTTATCAACTTCTTATTTTTGCTAAAATTCAAGTAACAAGCCTGTATTGTCCGAAGAATTAAAATAGCTTTTTAAAAATATTCCCTTTATTATTATTGAAATCTTTTACTGCAGTTTTTCAATTATTACTTCAAAAATATTTACTGAATGTAAACTGCATGCCTTGAAGTCAAACATTTTTTTATCAACTATGACACTATGTTTTTTTCACCTAAATAATTTTAAATATGCTGAACTAATAAAGTAGCCTGGATCAAGGGACATATATGATGAAAAGCATTTGAAATTTTAACTAGAACAGTCAAACTATGTGAGAAAAATCTCAGTAAGAAACAGAAATTTGTACACAAATTTATGTACTCCCAGGGAAAGATCCCAGTGAACCTGGACGAATGTGACTCCAGGAAGAGTGGAAAACTGAGTTCTCTCATTAATAGTTTTGCTTTTACCTGTGAGTGGATTGTGAGACTTACAGTCAGAGAAATGACTTGATAATACTTCAATTTTAGAAGGATTATTTTGGTTGAGTGCTACAACATCATTCTAAGAGATTTAAGGACAAATATGAATTTTAAAAAGGAGCTTTAATTCTCCCTGTTGCCAATACATAATAGACTTTTTCTTCTTTGTTTTTCTTAGAGTCTTTAAGAATTTTTGTTCTAAGTAACTGCAAGTTTTTTATTTGTCTTTTTTAAATGTATATAATATTTTTTAAACCTGAATTAAACACTAGACACCTTGAGGACTCAGGGATGTCTTCTCTAGGATCTGGGAACCATCATTTTTGTTATATAATCATAAAAGAAGTTACAGCCCCATCTTTCTATTTCTGTTGAAAACTTGTGTCTAACTTCAAGAGGGAGCTTGTTCCAAATTGTGAAACTACTGTCTTTCATGAAGATCTGAGTTTGTTTTTTCTTTGGATAAATCCTATGAGTAGATATCTGGCCTAATTACCAGATGTGTGTAAGATAAACCACATGCCTAATGTGTATGATAAATAGTGCTGTCAAGTCCATTTACTTGAGCACTAGTTATAATTTATCTGGGGACTATGTAGGTAATGACCTGTAACTACTTGACTATACAAAAAGCTGATATTGCTTCTATCATTGCAATCCCTTCTCAGATTGGTAGTGATACACATAGTATTCCAGTTTATTGTGTATTCAGTTATGAATCTATTTGATTTTTCTTCTACTATTATGGAGAGGTTTTCTGAGTTTGAAGATTTTATTTTGAAAAATACTTCCTGACAGGGAATAAGGGTGAAAGAAGCCAGGATAAAATCTCTACAACTCAAATATTATTATTTCCCTGCTATCTCTTTTAGAGTATGGTTCTTTCTTCCTGAAATATTGTAAATAAGATATATTAATAATATCCATACATTCTAAAAGATTTATCTCAAAATAGCTTCTACGGTACCTCTTCTCCTTCCAGTTACCTAAGGGCCCCTCCTGTTAGCTCCCCTAGTACTTCTCTTAAAAAGCAATTACAATTTTATGTAAAATCTAAAAAAAAAAAAAAAAAAGGACATAAATGATACATGAAACAGGTGTACATGAATTGTGAAACTGTTGGAGCCAAAATTTACATATTGGAATTTTAACCCCAAATATGACGGTTTCAAGAGACAGGAACTTTGAAGAAAATAAATGTGTGAGATGGAGCTCGCTTCAGGATTAAGACTCATAATCTGCCACCAGAGGGCTTTCTCAGCTGCCTTCCCTTCTATGAAGACATGGTGTAAAACACCACATCCACCAGCACTTAGAACTTGGACTTTTCAGCCTCTATAATTGCAAGAAATAAATCTCTGTATTTTAAAAGTCACCGAGTTCATTGTATTTTGTTATTGTAGTCTGAACAAAGAAAAAGGCAAGCATACATAGCAAATGGCTCAACATCTTCTTTCCTAGATCTTTTCTCAAAAGAAATGAAGATTTAAATTAAAAAAAAAAAGAAATCTCCATGTGAATGCTTAAAGGAAGTTTGTTCACAATCTCAAAATCAGAAGGCAATTCAAATGTCCTTCAATTGGTGAAAAAATAAATAGAATATGCCACAGCCATATAATATGGAATATCAATCAATAAAATAAAAGGAATAAGCTCTGGAATATAAAACAGCCAGGATGAATTTCAAATGTATTGTGCTAATTTAAAGAAGCTCTCTGAGGCTACAAACTACATGATTCTTCTTGTATTCAATTTAGCAATAGATAAAACTATTGAGAGAGAAAATACCCATGAGTGAAGGTGGTAAAATGTGAGAAAAGGGGTTAACTCCAAAGGGAAAGCACAAGGAAATTTTCTGATGACATGATGGAAATTTCTCTATCTTAATCATGGTTGTGGTTACATGACTTAGTGTCCTTATAAAATTTCATAAAATTCACAAATTTATAATTAAAAGAGTGAGTTTTCAATGCATAAGTTAAATATACACACGCAAAGAAACTTGGGATATTAATCCCTCTTTCCTTTTTTTTCAGAAAATGCTGCGAATTATGTTACCTACAAATTAAATTATATTTTAAACACTCTGTCTGTAGATTAAAAGTATGTATACTTGACAAATACAAGGTCCATGATCAACTAAACTGAAAACTTCTCGTAGAATACCACATTGCAATTGCTTCTATAACACACTATTTTAGGGACAGGAACTGCTTTTTTTTCACATTTTATCTTAAGGATCTAGTGTAGCACTTCAATAATTGAGTGAAGCATAGAATGTTGGTATTTGAAGCATGTTTGCTTACATGTTCATACATACATTGACACAGAAGGAGAATTTTCTTTATCACATGATAATAATGAAAACTACAGAAATAAATTTTTCTTCTAAATATTTTATTCTTAGGATTTTCTTTTAATTTTTCTGCTATTCAACTGAATACATTTAAAACCATATCTTTGAATTACTCAAATATTTTTGCATATATATGTATATCTTTTATCTATATTTACATCTATGTAGATATATATTTTTATAAACTGGTGAGTTTTGTGTTACCTTAAACTTTCTTTCTAATGCTCTTGGTAGATGTTTTTGGGAAACTATGTAAGCCAGTTTGAACCTATGGCTTCATTGATCCTTCACTTTTCATTACCTTGACTCTTTGTTATCATCCTCCATTCAGTCATTCCCGTATGAGTGTTTTTGTTTTGGAGAGTGTAAATATAAATACATAAATTCTCTGCAGCCATTGAGAAGCATTTACACAAAGAACTAGCTTCTATTTTGAGCCTTAGGTACTTTTGTTTCCTATTATTTGTACCATCACCTTTTAAAGAATTTGTTATATTGATGGAATATGAATATGATTTTAAACATAAGTATATGACATTTTTCTATGAGCATGATTTCCCAATTTAATATGAATTTTCCAATACCCATATAGTACAAATAGCATGAGACACCCCTAGTGGGAAAATCCTGGTTTTCAGAAGAAGACCCATGCAGTGTTTTTGATTTAGTCACCTACTAAAAAGCTCTATTCACAATGAGACTTTTTTAAAAAGTATGCATTAAGGCACCAGAGTTTGTTACTAAGAGCATTCATTACTATTATATTTGGGCATCCTTCCTTGGGGTCAGGAAATGCAGATAAGTTTTTTCTGCTGAATAGGTCCTGGTAATGTTGACTCTGCAGGAGAACACAAATTGTCAGCAGAAAACAAGTTTAAGCCTAAAACCTGAACATAAATACACTTTGAGTGAAATTCTTCTAAGCCCAAATGTTTCATGACTTAATTTTCAAGTAGTTTCTTGTTAAAACCATTGATAAAAGTTAAATTGCTAAGGGAGCTAAAGAAGAGCAGTCATGAGAGGGAGGGAAGAAGCGAGGACGAAAATCTTATTCTCTCCTTAGAGACAATTATATATCTTATATTTTGATATAGAAATAGAAAGTATAATGAGTGTTTTGTAGTTCAACTAAGACTATGTTATGTTTTTCAGATATTTACCAAAAAACACAGCATTTTCAAAATATTATGTGTGGGAGTGGTACATATTAGAAGATAAATGAAAATGTAGTCTTTATAGTTTATTTCTAAACTTCAGGCATCTTTGTTTGAATATGTTCTTATTGTTTGGTTTCCTTTGACTCGCTGCATAAAATAGTGACCCCATTGCTCAAAGTTTGTGGACACTCTAGTCCTTTACCAGTTTCCCAGCAGTTGCCAACAGTTGATAATACTTGGAAATTGATGTCCTCTTATATGGAATTGAGAATGTCTTCAATATGTTCATATTCTTCCTTATTTAACAAAAAGAAATGTAAAACCTTCATATTTAGATATGGATAATTTTACACATAGATGTTCTCTATCAACCAGAACATAAACAAAGAGAAGAAAAATTATATTCTCATCTCCTGTGTGTGTGTGTGTGTGTATTTTTCCCCCAGTTCTTTCATTTAACATTGTATTTGCTTCGTGCGTGGGCCCTCAAGTTTGCTTTTTATTTTGAAAGCACACTAACACACACACAAACCTAAAATGGGTAGTTAGTGAATATTTAGAGAATGGAGATATAAAGAAAAGGAGATATTAAGGAAATGCAATAAAAATGAAAGTAAATTTGAAAACCATAAAGATATTTTGGGTGAAGATAATGAGAAAAATAATTTCAAGGAATAGATATTGTAATTTTAACATTTGAAATAAATGAGACAATCACTACTTGGAAAGCTTATGTTAGCCCTTTACCAGAAAATTTGAATTAAAGTTCAGATTGTTTGCATTCGATTTTTAGTTATTAAATGAAAATATTTGTTACAGATGACATCTGAGTAATTCCAAAAGGTCAGAATATTTAAGAATATTTACTTAATTAAATTTATTATATCATACTTGTATTTTTATTTATTTTCATTTTTAACTTTTCAAGAGTATTCTTTGCAAGTAAAAATCAAGTTATTACATTAACAAAATTTCATATTTTATAGGGCGTATACTCTCATCCCACAATTGCTTTCTGGTACAAAAAGAATGGATATTATCTTCCTAGTATCAAATAATTGTTATTTTACAAAAGTTTTAGGAAGGTTCTCCTTTTTGAAAGTTAAGGGCCAAAATCTTTTAAAACACAAATATCAATGAAGTCATTGCACAAACATACACACACACTCACACATATATAGATATATAGATAGATAGACACTTAAAATGATATGTACATATTCTGTACATATTCACATATTTTTATATATTCATCTCTTGGACTCAACATATTCCTTCTGCCTTATTTATCCTATTCTTTCTGCTCACAGTGTCAAAAAAAATTTCATTAGACTAATTTTATTTAGAGTTTTGTGGCAATATATATAATTAGCTTGAGTCAATATATATTTGCAAGAGGGCATATTTTAAACATATTCATTATACACATTGTATTGGTTAGAGTATATTAAGCTTCTGTCTTCTAATTTTGTTTTTCTTCTGATGCAAATAACTAATTATCTAAAGTCCATTTATAAATAAGAAGATATATTGAGCCATCAAGTATTTTAACAATAATTCTTGCTGCATAAAATAAAAATAAGAGTATTTGGTACAACTTTTGTCTTCTTAAAACCATGTAATAGCAAATTTCATGTTTCAGCAGCATTAACATTACTGATGATATAAGGTTTTGAAATAAGAACAGCTTGTCAAAAGTGTATGAATAGCAAAGAGCCAAGTGCAAAGTGTTAGGATAATTGTGAATATTTGAAAAGACAAAAAAAAATGTAGCTCATTCAAATGAACCTTTGATTGCACTTGAATATAGGTTATATAATGTGTCTGACAACTGACTTTGTTAATTAATAAAACAGTGATCTTTATTAACCTCTTTTCTTCCTAAGTGAATAAGCATAAATCAGCCTTCCTAAGTGAAATGCTCTTGCAAGGAACCCTACTCCTGGTATAAGATAAGAATTGTACCTTAAAATTATTTTTAAAACCATGTCTTTTTCCTCAGAGCTCTAATAGCAATTATGAATTCAGGGACCATAATTAATATCTGGCATACAGTCATTCCTTTATTTTTATGAAATATATATTTATTTGTTATTTTGATGAATGAAAGGATACATTAGAGGGCATTAGAAGAGTCAATAATGTTAGAATTTATATGGATTAATCACTCCTGAATTTCCAGTTTCCTGCCCTGAGAAAAGATGTGCTTACTATGAATAAGCTAAATGTACTGCAAAAGTGGGAAGCCAACAGTCTTGCTAATTATTTTATAGATATCCTGATAACAAAACACTATTATTATATAGGATATGCCATAAATATGGCATTTTAGTATTTAATTTTAGTTAATTTTATAAATTTTTGAATACCAGGCAGGTTATACCTTTATTCTTTCTTTACACAATTTTGATATTTTTCTTTGCTTATATGTCCATAGATTTTCCTAAGGAATGGGATGATGTTTTGCAAATGAAAGATAAAAAGGCAATCTGAATAGATATCCTTAATCAATAACTACTACTTTTTTTTCCTAATTTTTCTTTCTCAATTCTTTCTGGATACTTTAAAATTTTCTTTATAAAACTCCATTCTAAAATATTAATTATATTTCTAATTATGACACTTGCATTTATTATATGCTAATATTGATTTATTTATCCAAGCATCATCTTTGAAATAATTTATCAAGCATACATTTATTCATTATGGAACTGCTAAGCTGTTGGGAATATAGTAATCAATTTTTTAAAAAAATCTTGTCATCTGGGAGCTCACATTCTAATGAGTGAAAGAAGAAATTATAGACAAATAAATAAATTCAAACAAGTTAGAGAATTTTAGATGAAAGTAATATCCAGAAAGAAAGTGTACAAGGTACAATCATAGGGTGGGGCTCCATTTAGTTGAGAAGACACAGAAAGTCTTTATGGAGAGTAAAATTAAAGAGAAAGACTATATTGGCCAAATTATATTGTTGTATTGTGTGCATGTTTGAAAATGTAACAACAAATCCCATCATTTTTACAACTACAGTGCACCAATAGAAATGTAGGAAAAGAGAGAGAGAATGTGTAATGCAGTGAGTCATGTAATATTTGAAAAATAGGTAAAAGAAATGGTGCAGAGATCTTTGAACATAGTCTATGTGGCAGAGCAAAATGATCTGAGAAAGATTAGTAAGAGACAAGGACAGAATAAGAAGGGAAGGAAGTACAAGACATTGAGAGGAGTTAGATAGTATCTTGATTGATCTGAGGGACACTAGATAGACAAGGAGTGTCTTAAGGTCTTGGCAATTCTGTGTTTAACAGCACCACTGGCTACCCTCTTGGGACTGACCACAGAAGGAAGAATATGTTTGCAATAGGAAAAGAACAATTAGAAGGTTAATAGTACAGACAAGAAAGGTTAGTGGCAATGGAGGTGAGTAGAAATAGCCAGATTATTATTACTATATATTAAAGCTAGTAATAATAGAAAATACAATTTATAGGTTAACTTATTGATTGTATCTTTTGCTTCTTGTTCTCTGTTCAGAATTTCTTAACTCCTGTTAGTGTTTTGTTAAATATCTTGTTCTGATTTACATCTTGTTTTTATTTTTCTCATATATTCCATGCATTCTGTGTGAGTCTATTGTATCCCATTTTAAATCTGATGATTCTCTCTATTCATGTATACTTAGGCCAACTTTAATACCTTTATTTTTTTCCCTTTAGTTGCATAAATAGCACATTTTATTTCTATGTCTCTTCACTGAATGTAAATTCACACTGAAAGATTCATGCAGAACACGGAAGCACAGGGCTTATAAGTTAATAGGCCTGCTAAAATCCTCCAAGCTGAGATGCATAAGGAGGTGGCCTTGCATACAGGAATTAAATTTCAACACAACACATCAATCCTTTCCTTAGCTGTAACAAATCACAATGAACCCAGGGGTTCTTCATATTTTCTTCAGATTCTTGCTCCAAACCTGTCTACTGCCTCTTCTAGATAACACCAAATCGTGTTTTTCTAACGTAACAGTGAAACCTTCCCAGTTGGAGAGATTTGGGATAAACTAAATGTGCTTAATTTGCTCCCATGTACACCTAATAAAGCCTCTCTCTTCACCTAAAACTTCCTGTTAAAAAAACTTAGTTCATTCCAAGCATAATAAATCTGTCAAAATTTTGAAGTAGGTCATGTACAAATGAACTGCATTAGATCAAACATGTTTTTCTGTTTCATAATTTTTATTTATTATATATGTAAATATATAATCTGATTAAATAACATATTTTTATATAGGAGAGACTATATTATTTGAATTTTTATTGAAATGTGTACTTTCTAGAAATAAATTGCTTTAGTAATTGCTTTCTGTTATTTCATATATTTTGGATACCCCTAATAATGTAATAAAATAAAATAAAAAACAACCTCTAGTTTCTAGGACATGTCCTGAATACTAACATCTTCACTATTCTGGATGTGACTATCTCCTTGAAGATTTTTTTCATTTATGGTATATTAATCAAATGAACAAGCAAAAACTAAAAAGTGTTCTTCAGAATGATGTGACAGAGTTAAAAACATAATTGATGTAGCTTTCCTTTTTTAATCCTACTTTCTAAAATTAGGCTGTTTGTAGAGGTGTGGCTTAGTGGTAGAGTGCTTGCCAGGCATGTGTGAGACCCAGGGTTCCACCACCAGCAAGAAAAAATCTTGTACTAATAATCAAATAAAATAAAAGTAAAAGCAAGTTACTTATGATGAGTAGTTATCTAATACTGAGGAACTTTTGGTGTGTTTTTTGTGACTATTTGCAGGAGTGGTCTTTCCTGATTGAGTCCAGGAACATTATCTCTGCAGTACCTTCTCAGTTCCCATTATTGCAGGACATGCAGTGGGATAAAGATAGACCTCATTCTATAAAATAGTAGTAGTTTGTTTACTGTCCAAATTGACATAGAGTTTTGTGACTTATCCTTAATTATTACCATCAAAATAGAAACCAGTCCTGGTCTCCTTCATAGCTTTCAGCATGGTAGGAAAATAGGATAGTAGCCACTCCATAATCTTTCATAGAATTTATATGGAACTTTTAAAAATCTCTCCCCAATGGGTGTTTTAAAAAATATGCATACTTTTCTCAAGATTTTGCATTCTTAATTACATAATTATTCTTTAATTATTCTCAAATATTTTCTAGATACATTTTATTATATTTTTATTCTTCTGTCAGAAACAGACATTGAAACAAAAAAGATGTAAAAATATTGAAATAGTATATCTGAGAACCATATCTCAATGTTCTTCCTATCATATTACCAACAGTCACACTTGACGTTAGCATCATGGGTAAAAGTATCAAAGTATGTGCTATTAACTATCTTTAAAAATAATCTTTTTCATGACACTTATGCTTACATTGCCCACTACTTAGTTGTATAATTCCAATCCATAAAAAAGGTTAAAAAAATATTGACTTTGTAATACTTAGTTTCTCAGTCAACCATTGGTGGTTATTTCAGCCAGTGCTCTAGCTAGAGCAATGTACAATGTAAAGAAGGAAGAATGAACAGACCTGTATGCACAAAGTACTCTGTTAACCTACTTGTACATATTAAAACTAATGATTATATGTGTATGTATATATGTATATATATACATATAGATATTCACATGTATGTATATATGTCAATGTTTGCTTATAATTTAATTCAATGTTATTTTTGCTACCCATTATTATGTGAAAAAAATTAGCTTCTGTGTTGAGTATAAGCAGTAAGAATTTTCCCATTCACTTAATTTCCTGCATAATCACATTTTAGGTTGCAATGAAAGATAAATCTTTCATTGTAGTAGTATAGCTAAAGATACCAGTTTAATTACTAGGAATTTCTGTTAATAGTATTCTCATTTTGATGAGCTGTAGACATGTGTCCAAATGGGTGATTTAAAAGTGAATATGTTTTTACATATCCTTTTTTTCCTCTATAGTATTCAAAGTACACTTTATTTTATTTTATTTTTCTCACAGATTAAGCATGAGTCAGCTGCTATTATCACACCAAACATACAATGAATACAGATTGGAAAATGCATAATTTATAGGCTTATAGTTACTTAGTGATAGAATTTAAGTGATAGATTTTCTTTCCTTAATTTTCTTTTTAGAAGTCCCCTGATACTTTCTCCTTTATTAATGCATTTGTACCTGTAGATGTATATGTGTGCACATAATATAAAATCATTTTGGAGAGAAGGTGAAAGAAGAAAAAGGGCCTGTTATAAAGTACCTAATACAGTACATGACACAAAGTAAACACATACCATAGGCTTCACACCCAGAAAATTTTTGCAGTTCATCCCATTTTTGTTCTTAAAATTGTGTTTTATGTTTTTATTGCTTTTGAAATTTTAAAATTTCTTTTTCTACCATCCTCCACTTTTACCCTTACTATATAATAAACTGTAAGAACAATGACTTCTCTTTTGGTGATGACTGAATCCTCAGTAACAAGAACATAGCTTGGTACATAAAAGATGTTTAGTCAGTATTTGGAGAATAGTCACATCCAATTTAGATTAGAATTTTACACTTTGCCTTGTATTTCTTACTGTTCTAAACTTGGGCTTGACCTTGTGTCCTGTAGCATTTGTATCTACTGCTGAGTCAATAACCCAGCTCAACTTTGCTGCTCACCTAAAATTCCTTCTTCTAGAAGGATAGTGTGATGGTCTCTATGACATTGGCTACTTAGCTGAGCTGCTTTTTATAATGAACCTTCCTTTTCTCTTTTCTGAGTCTCCTTTTCATAGGTGTATTGAGAAATTTTCACTAGGTATTGCCATTTCTTTACTCTCCTTTCTCTATTTGATATTTGGTTTCTAGATGGCCAGGCCAATGTATATTAACATGTAAATTTTCACACTCCTTACTTTACTGTATTAAAAATAGGACTTCTTTGTTGAATTCTATTAAAATTCTTAATTAAATGTAAAATATTCTTATTATAAAAGAAGTGACTTTCACATATTTTCATGAGGCACATGCTATGTCAACAGGGAATATTCTCCAGTGATTGGCTTTAATTAATTTCAAATGCATTTTCAAACAGTTATTTTATTCTTTGCTTTAATAATCTTTTATATCTCAAAGGCCAACATCTAACATACTCCTCTGCCTTCTCCATAGTAGTACTACCACAGAGTTCCCAAAACCAGTATACAACATTTTCTTATAAGAATGATTTTTGAAAGGGAGGTGATAGACAATCCTTCAAATATTACTCCATTAGTCACTTTAAAAACCTAGTAAGACATTGTTGCTAGTGTATTATTAGCAACTATTAGATTAAATCTACTGACTTTGGAGAGGAACAATAAGATGAATAGTTTTGCCAAGTTTGCAATAAATAATCCATCTGAATTAGCTTTCAGATTTTGAAAAATTCAGAGGAATAAATTTCAGGAAATACTAAAATATGAAAAACTGGGCTATTATTTACATGATAAGACTAATGCTCTCCAATTTCACATAAAATTAATTGTGAAACTATAATATTATTGATATATTTGTTATGCATTGCAACACAATGAAAGTCTCAAATTTCTATTAAATAGCTGATAGCACCTCTTAAATTTTATATTCTGAAAGAAACACACTAAACAGAGACTGAGTAGGTAACTTCATCATTCCGACATGTGTATTCCCTATCTTCTTTAGTCAAGTTTCCTAGTTGACTTTGATTATAGGATTCAAAGAATAGAGAAGTAAATTGAGACAAATGGTATATTCCTTTATTAAAGTAATTTTGCTTTTCATTTCACTTAACAAATTCTCAGTTTGAAAATCTGTATTTCATGTTTGGTACTTATTTAAACTTTCTAATATTTTACATTTAAAAATCACTAGATGAGATATTAAGAAAAAAGATGTTAATGTCTTAAGAAGTCATCCTTTAAAAGATCAAAATAACAAAGAAACCTCATTTTTTCAACTTGCTTCAGGCACTACCTGATGTTGATAGGCATATTTAAAACATGGGTTTCTGTGAAATAGTCATGAAATTTATAAAATGGAATTAGATAAAAAACATCTCAAGAGCTAAAAAATAAAATAACACAAATCACAATCCTGAAATTAACGCTTTATATATTCACTATTTTTTCTTATAATCACTCAATACTTTTCATGTGCTAAGTTTCATATCAGGAGAGAAATATAATAATTTTAACTAATAAGACAGAAATACTTTATGAGAAGTACCAGTTTTCAAGGTCTTAACTTCAAAGACATTCTTAGATTCCCCGAAGAAAGCATACCAAACCAGGGCTAAAATAGTGCTTTGAAATAAGAAAAAGAGACAAGTTGAATGAATTGTGCAAAGCCTAGGAGAGGCCAGGTGAAGAGCCTGCACTGAATTTTGAGAGGCATTCAGTACATATCTGATGTGGGCAGAAGTAGGAATGAGCTATCAGATTGTGCAGGACATCACCTTTATATTAAAAACATCTGGCAACCATAGTGGTATTTATAATAGTTATTATTACCATTAATGTTGGATTTTAAAGATAATACTGCTTTCTGAGTTGTGAATGAGTTTGAAAGAAAAAAATATAAACACATAAAAAACCTGTCATGAAAATATATACATAATTCAGGTCGTTTGAACTAGTTTGATAGGAGAGGTAATTAAAAGTGACTTAGGAATTATTTTATAATATATAACTAACAATTTACCATTGGAATGAAAGAGGAGTTAAGTACTATTAAATTTTCCTAGATTTCTAAGTAGACCTACAAACTGAATAGGAAAAAAAACATGAAATATAATAGGAAGAGCCATCTTAGAATTAATAAAGGTCTATATTTCTATGTTTGCTCAAGTTCAATTTTAGAAGAATTTAGATCATTCATTTAGGATTTTAAAATAGGAATATGGCTCTATTTATATTAATCTTAGGAGAAGAAAAGTAATTTGAGGGTACATATTTGAGAATTGATAGCTTATAAATAGATTGAATTCATAGTAATTGAAAAATTTTTTAGGAAAAAATTTGAGTGAGAATCAAAGGCAAAGCTCAAAATATCAATGATTTCCAAGAATTAACATTAAATGGACGAGTAAGAACTTACATAATGAAGAATAAAAGGATTGTTCAGAGATATACAGAGAAACCTAAGGGAATTAAATGTCATATGAGACAGATAATTTTTATTAAGGTAGAACTGCTCCATTTTGTCAGTAATGAGTGAAATATCAAGGCGCATGAGGATTGCAAAGTTCCTATGGATTTAGCAACATGCAATTATTTGATGACCATGTTTTCTATGACTTCAGTGAAGTAAAGAGTAAATTCTTTGAAACAAAAGAAGATTCATGGAAGAAAAATTTCATATAGTAAGGTTTTTTAAGTAAATGTCTAAGAAATAAAATATTAATTATTATAATGCTGAGTTTCTGGACCATGAATTTAGAGAAGTATTAGGTATCATGCTTATTTGCAAATAGCTAACTCCCTTGAGTTCATTTGCATATGAACTATTACCTGCCTCAATAAACTGTTCTAGTGAATTAACTTACAGCCTCAATTTTTAGCAGAGAGAATTAGGCTCTGATCAAATGAATACCATATCCTCTGTCACAGCTGCTTTAAAAAAATGAGGTCATTTTGTCATTACGTTCATCATACAATCTGATGGGTTCACATGTACCCATCTTTTAATGTTCATCTCAGTCTCCACATATGTGGACTTTTTGCATTGATGATCTTCTTGTAAATCTTAAAACAATTCACATGAGTATAGAGTTAGTCAAAATGTAATTCCCCCATATTTACTGGTCCACATCCAAGGAGAAACTGAGAATGTTTCTGTGGAATTTTTTTGTAAGAAAATGGAGAGGAAAATAGCAAATTATGAATCCACCAATATTATTATCATACCAGCTAATTTCTGAGATACAGAAACAGAGAAAGTTGGCAGACAATCTCAGAGGCTGCATGTTAAAGGTTTTTGAATAGGTCAGATGGCTTGGCCTTTGTAGAGTGTGTATAAAATCATGTGGAAAGTTCCAAGGTTTTGCCAACTGAAAGACACAGATCTTATATTTTTGTAATGATCAGAGGTTTTGCAAAAAGAAATTTCTATTATTTGTTTTTTGGTTTAGAAAAAAAAACTTGTTAGTGGTACTAATTAAGCATTTTTTATGGCATTCATATTGAAGAGAAAGAAGAGAAATAAAATCAAGTGAAAATGCAGACGTAACACATAAAATAAAAACAGAAACATCAGGTGGTATATATGAAATCAAAATCAACTTATGGATAAAGTTCATTTGGAATGGTCACGACACCTGAATTCAACTTTCCAACACTCCTAATCATCCGAGTATCACCTCCTGTGTATATTCCCCAAACAAACTTGTCTCATACCTTTTAATCAAATGAATACTGCTGTGGCATTGCTGACATTTGATCATCTGATCACAAACCAGCTGAACTAATGGTATCCCATTGTATGGTACACATGTTTTAAAGAAGGTAGGTTCAGCAAGAAGTATAAACACCCAAGAAACTCAAAGGCAAGAGTACAAAACTAAAGGGATAGGTGAGGGGGAGCAGAGAGAGAAAGAGAGGGAGAAGAGTGGGGGCAGAGAGAGAGAGAGAGAGAGAGAGAGAGAAGAGAGAGAGGGAGAGGGAGAGCGTACCTGCACCCTCCAGGTTGGAGCTGGGACACAGAGGTAGTGCCCATGGGATTGGGGGTGTCTTTCCCCTTTATAGGTTTTAGATTCCCTTTCTTTTCATGACTACATGACCAAAAGATAGGAAAAAAAACAAAAGGCAGGAAAAGAGTCATCCAGGGGGTAATTGTCTGCTTTGGAAAGAATAATCCTCCCTTCTCTCAGTTGATGGAGAAGTACTATCTACCCATTTCCTTGTCTTTGATAATCGGCTATGTGTCCTTTGCCTCTGTCTCAGCACTGAGAAAGGGGTACTTTTTAGGTTTCTTTTTTGTTTGTTTTGTTTTGATGCCAAGGGCACCAAAGGCAATTAGCCATTGAGTCACATCCTCACAACATTTTAATTTTTTTTAAAATATGAAAAAAAAATAATATGAAAAAGATTTTCTCCCACGTATCTTATAGTGGGAGTATATAGTAGTGTATATTATAGTAGTATAACAGTTTCAGTTCTTATGTTTAAGTCTTTTATACATTTTGAGTTGCTTTATGTGTAATGGTATAAGAAAAGGCCCAATTTTTCTACATGTGTATATCTAGTTTTCTTAACATTAGTTGAAGACACTACACTTTTTCTGTTGTGTGTTCTTGGTACCCTCATCAAAGGGTTTTTTCTTGGGCTTTGTATTCTATTTCACTGGTCTGTAAGTCTGTATTAATGTCAGTACCATACTGTTTTAAGTATTGTAGCATTGTTATACATTTTTAAATAAGAAACTCTGATGCCTCTCCTCCAGCTTAGTTCTCTTTCAGGATTTCTCTGATTATTCAGAAGATTTTGTTATTCTATATGAATTTAGAATTGCCATTTTATGTTTCTGAGACTTTATAGGGAAAACTTATCATAAGTAAAGATTAACAAAAACCCATTAAAATTTTCTGGGAGCCATTATTTCAAAACTAAAAATGTGATTGTCTTAATCCGTGAATAACACTTAAGATTGGGTAGTTATTTGCCTTTATTTTGCATATTAAATTTAACTATAATTTGATATAGATGAAGAAACACTGATATCCAATCAATCTGTAAGTTCTGGAAAATAAAGATTCTCTTTTCTCTGTTATCTTTGATCATGCATTAGACTAAGTTGTCTGAACTTAATTACTTCTTCTAAGTCCTTACTAAATACAACCTATAACCCTAAGGCATGCTTGAAACAGCTTTTTTCTACCTCTCTAATAGCCTGTAGAATTGAAATTCTAATTCAAGGAAATTTCCAAAAGACATTCTAAAGGACAAATACATTTTGACTAGGAATTCCATATGACTGTGAAAAGGAGTATAAACAAATTGGAATGGACATTAATGAAAAATAATTTAAAGTAAAATCCCCCCAAATCCTTTGCTTTCCTCTATTTCCTGTTTAATAATGTGATACAATTTAAAAATAGCATAAGAAATACTCTGTATGATAGAACTTGATTTTTTTTTCCTACAACAATGTATTACATTAAATGTAGCAGACTTAGCTCATAGACCAAGACATCTTTGTGACTGAGGTTGAAATAAAATTGAATTGAAAGACATACTATCATTTAAAATGCTTTTATGTTAAAGTTTTAAGAAATGAGCAGATGCAATAGAGTCTGGATGACCACAAATTCTAAAATACTTACTTCTAGACTCTTTACAGGAAAGTTTGCTAAAACCAGGTTTAGAAAATTATATATTTATATTTTCAAATTGAAAATAAATTTTGAGCTTAGGCATTTTTACACTATCAACAAGTGCTTTAACTATAGTCATAAATTCAGGTAATAAAAATTACCCAAATTCAATTATTATTAAGGATTAACTTTTCCACTGAATTTGCATATTGCTTTCAAAATCCTGATTTTTCAAATCAGACAAAGGAAGAAATCAAAGCTGCATATATGTCAGCGTATACAGGATTATCTCCACTTAAAACGTCTATGCACTACTCACTGAGTAATCAATATATTTACACATATTTCAGCAGCATAAATGAAATTTTGATGATGATCATTAAATAAAAATTAGAATGGAAATGGTGTGATACAGATTTGAATATCACAGAAAGATAGTCTTAAAAAAGAGGACACGACACAAAAACATTTTACCCTTTATAACTGTATAGATATTCAGAAAATACCTAACATTTAGTGGGATTACTAATACAGTTTTTTAATATCTCAGGATGGAGTTGTCATTTGGAATGAGTTCTGAAATCTGGTTAGAATTTGATATAATATGATTTCATTTAAGGGGCAAAATGATAAAATTAGAAAATTATAGCATTTTTTTCATTTTATCAATAAAATTTAAGCCAATCTCATAAGTTTGCAAACTGTTCTCATGTAAATGGCTCAGTGTTACATCATTTAAATTATGTTAATATAACATGTATTATAAAAATACAGTCTTCTTTCTCAACAGGAGTTGTGATAAGAAATTAGCAGGTCTTCATTCATATATTTCTAGGTGGTTTTACATCTTAGACATAAGTCAACATGATACCAAAATAACATTTTCCTTTATAAAAGAAATATCTTGGAAGACGTGTGTCTACTGAATTTTTTTAAAGTTATACATATACATACACTGGAAAAATTCAGGAACCCTGCATTTCCTTGTCACTGGACTGCATCTTAACTAGGTATTTGCTGCCTGGAAGGGATCCTGTGTTTTGTGAGATATCTAAGCTAACTAATTGGTCAAAAACAAATCTACTCTGTGTGTGCGTTTTCTTAAACTGTGAAAGATCCTTTACACTGTGAGGATTTGATGGCATTTTAAAATGTCAACCTTAACAAATGACGTTAGTTCGGCATATTTAGACTTTCAGAGAGTGAAAATGAGGTTAAAAAGAAAAAAAGTTAAAAAGCCTCTTTCTAATGTCTGAGGGCATTTAAACTTTAGTGACAGGACCAAAGAGTATAGAGTGTGACACCAAAATATGCATTTCTAATTCTACATTCAGAGCAATATACTTCAAAAGAGGCTTAATATTAATATTGTAGCAATGTTGTGTAGGACACATGAGTGCGCTCCAGTCTCTGGTTGGCAGGATTTGTGAGAACTGAAAATGCAAAAATATAAAGGCAGAAGCCCCTGAAATATTTATTCAGATTTTTTTTTATTACTTATGGATGCCTTTACCATTAAAAAGCAGCTATTATGCATTCCCATTGTGGGTGTGGCATGTAATTGCTATAAGTTATTTGAAAAATCTTTAATAAATACCTTTTAAAATACAGTATCCCTACATATTTTAACTTTATTTTTCATTTGGTAATCTATTACCTTTTGTTAAATAAGCTGATAATGAGTTGCAGAAATAAAAAATGTATTCCCACCTTCACTTAATTTTTTTTTCTTTCATTTTTTTTAAACTGATGACAGTCAGGTTCCCCACCCCTCCTCTCCCAAGAGTATAATTCTGAAACATTTGTGACAGGATGTTAATTTGGAAATTTCCTGTGAATGGCTGTGATAGAATAGATGTCAGCTTCTAAATTGAGTTGGGAATCAAGCCAAAATACAAATTTCCAAGGAAACAGTTCAGTAATTTTTTTTCAAAACTTTTGAAAACCCTCACTTATGAAGGTGATAAAAAAAATGAAGAATAGGTTGTAAACTGAGAGTTTCTGAAGACATATCCATGGGGAAAATTATCATCCTTCTACAAATGACCCTCCAAATTCTTGATCATTTGTCATTCACAGGAAATGAAGGACTAAGGTGATTTCCCCAGGCCTAATGAAAGGGCTTTCCAGGGGACCATCTAGAGAATTGGAACCAGGTGTCCTGCAGTCTTGGGCTTAGCTAAGCATATTTTGATATCTAATGACACAAGTCAGGGCTGGTGGTGTGGCTTAGTGGTAGAATGCTTGCCACCATATGTAAATAAATGAATAAAATGAGGTCCATCGACAACTAAAAAATATTTTTTAAATAAATAAGAATAAAGACATCAGTCATTGGTGACATGTCTTTCAAGGACTAGATGGGTTGAAGAGAGAAAACAGAACTGGCTGGTGGCTGTGGGATATTTTGTTGACTTGATATTTAACTGCAATTCCTTGTAACAACTGTAAATAGTATTTGAAACATGAATTCTAAAAATTAGTTAAGAAATTCTATCTAGCTATTTATGAGTACCTCATCTCAAAAGGAATCTCACCTCAAGTTACCTGCTATACATAGGCAGGACCATAAAGTAGAATCTGTGTGAGGTAAACCTAAATAATATTGTCCACTGAGAGGGGAGTAGAAGCCAGATGAAGAGGCTCCACTTCAGAGGAACATATGAAATACCCATGCAAATGTCCACTGAAGAACAAAGGTGAAATGAGAACTTCGTTGTTCACTTTCATTTTCCCATCTCTCGCCACCATTTTTAAACTCAGGCAAGATATGAAACAAATATAGTGAGTGAGGGGGGAGTGGGCCAGAAAGAGGAAAGAAGGACCTTATTATGTTCGTTAAGTACACAGGGAACCCCAAAATTAGGGGAATAAAGTGCATTAGAAATCTTATCTTTCATTAAGCACAATTAAAATGAAGCACAGTAAACATATTGGATAAAAATTTCACTTCCTGAGAACTGTGTTTTGACAAGTAAATTGACTCTTACTTATATTCTAATGTCAAAGACTGATAAAAAGTCATTGAGTTAATGAAGTCTCCATCCATTGACTTTAAAGAGATATGAGAACAAAGAGACTTTTATGACATTCTTTGGTCAACTTACACAGCCGATATGTTATTATATGAAACAATAGTTTTACCAGGATTATGCTGGTGGCATCTAATGAATGTCACAGAGATTCCCTCTATCACTTTTTAAGATATTCCTCCCAATGCAGATTGCATAAAACAATTACTGCTGTGATCTTGTTGTGATGGATATTTCATGTAAATTCTTTTTTAATATTTCTGCTTGAGATCTACTGGTGGCATCACATGGTAACCTCAAGATTTAAGGTTATTCTCCCATAATTTACATCCACACATTTTCCACTTATTTCCTCAGGTTCTGAAACTATTTTTTTCCCATGTATAATTTCAAATCTTGAAAATAGGTAATTTTGACGTATTACTGGAACTCAGATTTTAGTGACAATTGACTGTTGGACATAAGAATCAGCAAGGGCTTTTTTCTTATTCTGTTTTAACTCCTGCTATTGCCCCTTGTTTGTTTTCTGTCAGAGTAGTAACCACTGTTGGAAGTATTAGTCATTTTAAAGTTTCTCATTCTGTTCTATATGATTTGATTTCTATTGAAAGTGAAGAAATTCCCACATTTTTTTAAAGCATTCAGAAATTTTTGTATTCTACTTAAAACTTATTTGTTTTCAGTTTTTGGCAGTCTTTTATGAATGGACTCTTACTACTCAACTGATAGATGATAAGTATTGTTGAGATGACACATTATTTTGCATTCAAGGTAATACTTCTTTGTTCATAAGATCTGCCAATAAATAAATGATAATGTCATATTTTCTAGAAGATTGTCAATGTTTTGTGCATACTTTGTTCTCATACAGAGGCCACACAGTCATTGATTTCATGATAGAAATAGAAATATTACAATAATGCATAGAAATGTGTTAATTTAAAAGGAGAATTGTAATTAAATTTCACTGGACATGCATGTCAATCCGTTTTCTAAGAGTGAGATACATTTAAATGCATAAATTCTGAGTTTTCTTGGGTTTTAATAGTGAACAAAAGCAGATTTAGTAGTTGCTTCCTCCAATATAATTCATCCACTCTTTGTAGAAATGATTCAGTTTAAGGAATGGAAATTAGCCTAAGAAGTGGGACTGATTAGTCTACACTTGCCAGGATCAGTTCAGGATAGTGAATTATTTTAGGTTTACATTTTATTCATTAATTTTGTATGCCTGTTTTAGTGTAAAATCTATTTATAGAATGCCTGATACTGGTTAATTTAAAAAGCAAAGAAGTTTATTTGACTTATGATTCTGGAGATTAGAAATCCAACATCTGTCAGTTGCATCTGGTAGGGTCCTCATCTGCCTCATAACATGGTGGACAAGCAGAAGGAAAAGCAGGCACGTGTGAAAGAGAGAAAATGCAACCCTATAACAACTTAATCTCATGGTAACTAGTCACATTTTGCAAGAAACACATTAACTCTTCTTAATGATGGGATTACTGCTTAAGGGACTCACCAACATTCAATGCTGTCATACTGGGGAACACCTGTCAATGTAAGTATCAGACCAGATAAGCCATATTAAAACCTCAGCAATATCATGAAGTGCAATTCATTGATTCTTGAATTTCATTGGATGTAAGGAATATTCACTTAAGTATTTAGTGCATTTTCTGCTCTTGAAAATGTTTTAAGGGAAGGTAATACTATGTTAAATATCTTGAGTCCATCATTTCACAACACACACACATACCAAATCATCATATCGTTTACTACTAATACATACAATTTTAATTTGTCAATTAAACTCAATCAACAAAATAAAGATTAAAGAAAGCAGAAAAGATTGTTACCTGGAAAGCCACATAATCTAGCATTTATTTTTCTCTCTTCAAGTAAGACTATAAAACTCCATCCAACAAACTAGGATTTTGTATACTTTAATCTCTGAGACAAAAATTAATACAATTTTATGGGTGCTGAAATTAAGTTTCCAGCCATAGGAATGTGTCTTTTATCACCTGGAAGTTTATCCATGCTGGGAGAAAACACAAATGTATATTCAGGACCAAGCACTTGCAGTTCTACTTGACATTTTTGATTCTAATAAATTCTAATATTTCCTTAATTTTTTTAATATTTATTTTTTAGTTGTAACTGGACACAATATCTTCATTTATTTATTCATCTTTATTTGGTGCTGAGAATCGAACCCAGTGCCTCTCACGTGCTAGGTGAGCGCTCTACCGCTGAGCCACACTCCCAGTCCCTCCTTAATTTTTATAAAAATTAAAAACCAGACAAACACTATTTCCTGATGAGGATCAACATTAGCAAAACTCAGTTCTTTACCTAGAGGAGACATTAAAAATGTTTAACATTGCCACTAAGGCTATGAGAACTTTTCTGTCTTTCAAGATATGAAGAAATCACCTTTTATAACGTTCTTTTTTATGAAACCACTAAATGTACCTTTTATCTATGCAAGTATAAAGCAAATGTTCTCTCTCTCTTTTTTTTTTTTTTTTTTTAAAGTGGAGTCATAATAGGAAATGGAGTTCTAATAGGAAAACAGAAAAGAGAAACCGGAATGTTTCAATGTGAAAACAGAACTATTTTTGTCCAAATGAGTGAAAAGCCTTAAAATATCTGGAATATGTGGAAACAGACTAATTTGCATAAGCAAAGTTTTGCAATTGTGAGCTTGTTTCTAAGAGTTATCGCATCCTGATTGATTGATTGATTGATTGATTTTTCTAGTACTGGAAATTGAACCCAGGGGTACTTATCCACTGAACCACATCCTCACCCCTTTTTATTTTTCAGTTTGTTTGTTTTGAGACAGTATTTCACTAAATTGCTTAGCGCTTCCCTAAGTTTCTGAGTCTGGCCTCAAACTTGCCATCCTCCTGCCTCAGCCTCTGGAGTCACTGGGATTACAAGCATGTGCAACCACACTAGGCCTACAGTCTGCATATCTATTGTCATTAATATAAAATGAAGGTAAGAATGACAAAAATTCTGTTCTCTTATGTTTTCATGCAACTCATATTTCAAGGTATACATTCACCAAAGTGTAATAATAGTGCAGTTTGCTAAGTATCACATCTCAGTTTCTCAGTCTATGAAATGCTGCTAAAGTACCTACCTCATACATTTGTTACAAGTAATAAATCTGGCAGTGTGAATAACTCAGTAGTGTGCAATTTACGTGAAAATAGCTTAATATTAAGAACAAACAATCAGTTATTCAGGGATCTAGGTTTTGTAGAAAGTTAAATTAATTTAACAAGTTCCTGTAGGTCTGAGTGATATGACTTTTGAATGTTGATGGACCATATGGACAAAGAACTGGCAAGAGTAATATTAGGGAAATTTTTGAAATGGTGCTTCTCTTTATGTCAAGATCTCACACAATCCTCCTTTTAAACCTTGCTTAAAAGTCTATTCTAGGAACAATGTCCAGCACACATATGCATGTGCATACACACACACACACACACACACACACACACACACACACAAGATTGCTTACCATTCTTTTTCCACTTAACAAAGTTCATAAGGGTCTTTTCCCTAGAGAATTCTACTTAGTTTCTGCCTTTAGAATCACATTATGTCAACCTCTTCATAGATTCATTGAAGGGACCTATGAAGCTCTTTCTACACCATATGTGGTCTAATTCTGTAGCATTAGTTGAGTGAAAAAGAGACCAAAAAACGTTGATCAATAGTGTGAATAGACAATTCTTTTATTTTGACAGTGATATCCACCTTTTGAAGAGTTTGATTAAACTGTTCATGGTTTTAAGATAGAACAACTAATATGTCAGATTATAAGAAACACTAAACCATAGACCATAAGTCCATGTAATTTTTATGAATATTTTGGTCACAGTTTCTTTCTCATGTCTGTCTATGTGACACAGTATATAGCAAGAAGAAAATAAAAATGATTTAATTAAAAAATGAGTAGTGAAAATATGACAAGTTGTTATATTCACAGCATGTTGTGACAGCTACATAAAGACATGTTTGCCTATACTTTTTAAAGCAATACATTTTATCTCATAAAATTCTAGTCATTCCATGGTCCATATTAACATAATTTTCAAAATGGGAATTTTATAACAGCAATCAAATTTTATATAAGGTGAGCATCATTAAACTGAAAATCCAAACTCTGAAATGTTTCAAAATCCAAAAACATTTGGGGTGCCAGTTATTACCAAGTGCAAAATTCTATGCTTGAACTCACAAGATGTATCATAGACAAAACACAGGTACACTAGAGATACAATATAAAATTACCTTCAGGCTACATGTATAAGGTATGTAAGTAGCATAAACAATTTTATGTTTAGACTTGCATCCCATCCCCAATATTATCTCATTATATATTTGCAAATATCACAATATCTGAAAAAAAAGAAAGTCTGAGTCACTTCTTGCCCTAGGAGATTCAGATAAGATTCATAAAAACAAGGGTATACTAAACGTGCATTAAGGAGGTATGCGGTATTTATTTTATGGAGAAATTTTACATTTTCACATACATTACTTTAAATTAAATTTGATAATACCAGCGAAATAAATTAACAGAAAGTAGTACACTTGATATGAAGTTTTCGTTTTCTTTTATTTTGTTTTTAAGTTAAATGAGGTTTACAACCACCAGGCAAAGAATTTGTTCAAGCCTTAGCTTGTAATATGGGAATTAAATTTTATCTAGAACTTTCTAATGTGAAACTAAAAGCAAGTTACTTCAATAACTTTGAGAAATATTTTTTCAGATAATCAAGTGTATGTAATGATATTTTAATGGCTTCCTTATGGAGATGCTTTACAGTTGAAATGCTATAATTTCCTTGTAAGTACCCATTACTGTGTTTTATACATTGTAAATGTTCAATGTATTTTTTCTATTTGTGAAGGTACCAAGTCTTTTTATACAGGTAAACCCCTTATTGGTTCTCCATTTATTCAGATGTAGAATGAGAAAATTGGTCTCTATGATCTCTAAAGTATCTCTCAATTCTACTAGGAAATTCCAATTTGTATTATTTATCTATAAAATTTTTCATTAGAAGTCCTCACTTTATATATTCATATACTGGTAAAAATGTGTGTGTGTGTGTGTGTGTGTGTGTGTGTGTCTGTGTATGTTTATCTCAATACATTTTATTATAGTAATTCTAGATAAAGTTTGGGCTGATATACATAATTTTTCTCTTTTAAGTTATAAACCCTCAAGATAGATTTGTGATGGAGAATATGTCCAATTGTATAGTATCACATATGCAGAATTTCCAGGAGAATATATTATCAGTGGAATAGCATAAAAGTTTCATATCTTCCTTACAAACAGATATATCATCCAACACTCTTAATCTAGGTCCTTTGAGAAACAGATGCCAGAAGAAATGAAATGCCCAGAGATCATTCATGGGAAAGACTTGTGTGAAAAGGATTAGGGAGAGAGGACTTTAGAATGCACGATTCAAATCTGACCCCAAGTAAGAGAGAAAAACAAATAAATGAACAAACTTATCTTACACTGCCTCTTTCTATGTTTCTATGTTTCAATGTTAAAAAATTTCTTGAGCCACATTTAACTTACAGAGTAGTCTAGCTGATAAGGAATGTGTGGACTCCAGGACCTTTGCTGCACTTACTCATAGGAGTCTTGGCCTTAGTGACAGCATGAGGATTTCCAAGGACTATGCTAGAGAACATGGTCAATTGTGTCCCTTGTAGGAAAAGAAATATGGAGGTGTTCTCAGACAGTCTGCAAGCCTGTTACTGCTGCCCAGGTCTCTCTTACTAGTTATTAAAAAAAAAATTATAGGGTTGTAGAGTTGTCATAAAGTCAGAAACTTGCCTGTGTTACTCTTGAAAATAAAAACTTTTCAGACTCGATTGAAAATTCCTAACTTGTGAAGACACACAGCTTTTCAAACCTTATTTAAACAAAAGAGATTTCCCTGAAAGTTTCTGTAGATATTATTATTAATAAGATGTTACCCTTAAAAACAAGGGTATACTAAACTTGCATTAAGGAGGTATGCACATTTATACCTATATTCTCATAAGAAATCCACATTTAAAAACAATTTAAACTGGCTTACCCCATCTCTTCTTTCGAATATCTTCCCATTTCACCCCACTATGAATACAAATGTTGTATTTGACTCTGGGTATTTTGCTTATGCTATTATTAATGATATGACACTTCAATTACATATGATTGGCAACCAATATTCAACAACCAAAAAGATTTTTCATTGGCTCATTTCAGTAGCAATCATTTCTCAGATACTCTAGTGCCTGGACAGTTTCCAAAAGGGAATGCAATGCAGGTTAGGGCAGTGGTCACCTCCCATATTAACTCTGAGTCAATTAAAATCTGCTATGTTCTCTTTTCAAATATCAATATCTTAAAAATGATATATTTGTTATTCTCATTTTTAATAGAGCATATTTAAATATGAAAATAATTAATATGATTGAATTAGAAACATTTAGATGCAGCCATGATGTATAATTTTAATGGTGCAATACAAAGTATCCATAAGAAGAGTATATAACTTTTTTCACATGGATTTTTCCATGTGTGTCTACTTTAACAATGGAATTCATTCTAAATTATATTTGCAAGAGTTATTATCAACTTCAATTTACCAAGGAAACTAAAGGGATTATGACATAAATACAAAGATATAATAGACTAAGCCAATACTCATTTATATGCCAGCAGATTTTCTTTAGTGTGTTTCTTAATTTCTTCTTGCTTTCGTCCTTGGAAACAAAGACGAAAATTTTTACCACTATTCAGAACAGATCTGAAATCTATGCAAATGTCATAAAAAATTTTAGACCTTTCCCACTAAGTATAAGACACATACACAGTGAATTGGCAAGATTTCTATATCATAATCATAGCTGTAAATGAATATATAAAGTTCATTATAAAAATCTCAAAGAGTGACAATCTTTCAATTCTTAATTTCCTAGTAACATGTTATCAGAAAACAATCCCACAATGTTAGAAAATAATCATCAGATATTTAAAAAACAGTAGCATTTACCTGAAATATATGATATAAATCAGGAAAAAAAAAACAGAATACTTAGAATAATGTTCATGCTCTTCTTTAAACCAAATCAGAGGTAGAATACAAAATTAGCTAACTTTTGCAATATAAGATTTTGCTAAAAAATACAAACTGTATTAAAAATGAAAGTGCAACAGTTTCAATTTTTTTTCAGCCTGCACTTTGATTTGTATTAGCTTCTCATTTCCTCTTGCCTTCTCGTTCGTGCTTATTTTCATGGGTGGTTTATAATTCATCATTACATTCACTGAAGCATATGGTTTCTTACACATGCACTAAATAAAATGTATGGTTTGGGACTACATAACTAAATGTGGGTCTTTCCTTAACTATCTGGGTACTATTTTCACAAATCTCTGTGAGGTTATAGCTATGGTAATGTTGCTCGCAGATCATCAACACTGTCAAATGCATTCAGGAAGACTGTCAAATGCATTCAGGAAGACGGTCAAATGGACATAAGCAATTGCAGCAGGGTAGAAAGTTTTATCTTTATTTTTATCTGATACATTGGGGAAATCCTAAGTGGAATAATCATCATTTTCTTACCATTTTGAATTCAAAATTCTACCAAGACTAAATATCATTCTGCATTCTTCATTTTATAACAATAAGTGTTGGGAAGACATTAAACTTACCTAGAAAAAGAACAAGCATTGTATATTGGTTATGTTAATATTCCTAACCAAATGCTGAATATAAGATAAATATGTAGCCAGGGGTGGTAACTCATGACTGTAATCCCAGCAGTTTGGGAGGCTGAGACAGGAGGACCATGAATTCAAAAGACATCCTCAGCAAAAGTGAAACATTAAGCAATTCAGGGAGACCCTATCTCTAATTTAAATTCAGAATAGGACTGGGTATGTGGCTCAGTGGTTGAGTACCCCTGAGTTCAATCCATAGTACACTCCTCCCACCCACCAAAAGAGAGAAATATATGAAAGGAAACAATTATGTAAAGTTGCATAGAAATCTATAGGCAATGTAATATGAAATAAGTCCAAGCAAAACTAAAACATAAATTACAAATTTATTATCATATAAGGTGAAATTATGAAATGAGACAAATTATGAAATACAAAATAGACAGGCACTTTGTAATGTTAACAGAAACATCTCAAAATAAAAATACAATAAATTATCTACATCAAAGTATGCAGCAGCAACATTAAATTCAGAAAGTGAAGGGAAAAGTAGAAACATTCAGGTAATGAATTTATTTAAAAATCGAGTGAGAACTTACATGCTGGGAAATAGACTCCTTAAGTCCATTCATAGTTCTGAATTTTCTCAGTACACATAGTTTTGTAATCACCAGTTCAATCATCCCAATCATGGTGCAGAACAAGTGTAAGATTCATGTTCATTCTCTCATGCTGCTTTGTAACCAACCCTTTCCACCAGCTGAAGCTCTAAACAATACCAATCTGATTTTTTCTGTATATGCTTTTATATATTATGTTTTATTTGTTTATCATTGTTTATTTATTTATTTTATGTGGTGCTGAGGACTAAACCCAATGCCTCACATATGCTAGGCAACTGCTATAACACTGAGCTCAACCACAACCCCTTCTACATATGTTTTTTCCGTTTTTAAATACCATGAAAATGGAATCATACTATATGTGGTCTGTTAATAAAGGCTTCTTTCATGTAGAAAAGTCTCTTGAGATTTCCCCATATTATTGCGTACACATAGTTGCCATTGTGGACACAAATCTCATGTAAGTTGGTCCCATAAATTAGTTCAGAGATTCATAGTGGTGACGCTCAAGAGATTAGAATCCTTTTTCTTGTTTGGATAAGAGATTATTTTATTTTATTTTTTCTAAAAGTTATGTAATGTATATCCAAATCAAGAAAAATATTATGGAATTTTAAGGAGAATAAGATGACTTTTAAAAATTTATTTTAACAGATATATGAAAACATAAAAATTGAATATGTTAGTGGGTACCATGCACGTCTTGTTTCAAAATATTCATCATGTGATGTTTAAGTTAGTTGATGCATATCTATCTCTGCAAATGTTTTCTTTTTATTATTTTTTTCAAAATTATTTTTTTAGGTTTTTGAGATGTACAGTATATTATTATTTCCTATAATTGCCTCTATTTTGCAATAGGACACTAGATCTTCTATCTAAATGTAATTGAGTACTCATTGATCAACTTTTCTCCATCTCATCTCTACTTTCCTCAGCTTCTAGTAATGAACATTCTACTCCCAATTTGTGTGAGATTAACTCTTAGTTTTCTACAAGAATCAAATGATTGCATACTATCTTTCTATGCCTGGTGTATACAACTTAGCACAATAATCTTCAGTTTGATCTGTGGTGTTTCAAATGACAAAATTGCATTCCATTTTATGACTGAATGGTATTACATTGTGCATATGTTCCACGTGTTCTTTATCCATTGAACAGTGTGTATATATATATATACACACACACACAATATATATATATATATAAAATTTCCATTTCTTGGTTATGATCTCATCTACTTTGTTTAGAATATATCAGAGAAACCCTGAACTAGACACAAGTAAACTTCCCCTAACTAATTGATTTACAGACATGATAAAAGGAATAAAAAGTTAAGAATTTTGGTAGTGTATTTCTAGTCTGACAGAACCTTCAGGGAACAATGGACACTCATTTTATTGATATAAGTCTCATGTACTAAGAAGGTACCCAACTCTTGAATAGTCTTTAAGAGGTTGGATCATTTAATAACAGATCTTGCATTGGGCAACATATGGTTGTTTCTGTGGAAAGCCAAGAGTTTATTGATTATGAATATTGATTATGAGCAATAGGGATGCCTAAAACTAGAAGTTTATTAATCTTAGTTTATTTTTGGTAAGCTAGCTGAAGCCAAAAGTTGTATTTATTAGATCTCATATCTATAATGTTTATGGCTGGATATTCAGGGACTATATATTTCATAACATTGGCAACAGGCATAATGAATCTAGTAATTCCAATATTTTTTTTCTCAAAACTAATTAATATTCTTCTCATTGCATGGTATAGATTGAACTGTGCCTCCACCCCTTATTCCAAGTAAGACAAATATGTTAAAGCTCTTACCCCTTAGTGCCTCAGATTGTGATCTTATTTGGAAATGAGTCTTTTCCAGTTGTAACTAGTTAAGGCAAAGAATAGTTGAGCCCTTATTACACTATGACTGGTGTTCTCCAAAGAGTTCTATATAAGACAGATGCACGGAAGAAGAATACCAAGTGATGGCACAGGTAGAAATTGGAGTCACTCAGCTGTAAACCAAAGAAAGTCAAGTTCAATCTACATATAACTAGGATCTAGGACAAGACCAGGACACAGTACCTGGTAGGCTTCAAATGCAATATAGCCTGAGAACACCTTGAGTTCAGGCTTGCAGCCTCAAAAACTGTGAAAAAAAATGAATTTATTTTGTTTTAAGCCACCCAATTTATGGTTCTTCATTACAGCAGCCATAAAAACTAATCTACTCTAGTACAAATAACTGGATTTTATTGTATGTTAACTTTGTTCTCATTAACTATAAATTGGTTTTCTTTATGAAACAGAGGGAAGGGAAAATATGGAAAGTATGATAATAGAATGTTTCAGATTTGTGCCCCCTTTGCACTTTGTTTGTGTTTTGTCTTGTTTTCATCTCCAGAGAGAATTGAGTATTCCTTGCATTTAGTCTATATGTGAAAGTCAAAGAAAGAACTGTCATTGATCCATCAATGTGGTTTTAGAACAGTAATGTGATAGATATTGCTGAGATATTTTCTCTAAAATTTATCAAAATAGAGTGAAAAGTAGAGTGGTTTATAGTGTCTTTAGACCACATGGAACACAAACGTTTATGAATGAGGGTAAATTTATAATGGGTTATATGGAAAATTTTATGCCGGGGTTAGTAGATTTTCTGATATTCAAAAATAAATATAAATAGATGGTTGTATATGTGTATGTGTGTTTCTGTTTGTGTGTGTGTGTGTGTAAATATGTAGATATCACGCATATACAGGAGTGAAACAAACACATTTATCTACCTTTCTCAATTTCTTTAGGATGAATTTGAAAATGAGGTGAGTATATATATATATATATATATATATATATATATATATATACATTCCCTTATAAAATTATGTAAGATATATTAAGTGTTAAATAAGTTGCAACTCTTATTTAACAAGAATAAGTGTCGTATAACATCAAGAAGCATGATAAGTTAGGGATTAGTTTTCACAGTTACCCCAATTAAAATGAAATATTAATTCACACACAGTAGCATTATTTTGTAGATTGTTGAGTTACCATCATTCATTGGTAACCAAGGAAGTTTTATTTTAAAATACATTGTATAAATATATAAGAACAATTCCCTATACTTTGCAAAATACATAAAAACTGCTTCCTAAATGTTACTAAAATCAATGAAAGTCAATGAGATACTACTAATGACTCATCAAAATAGCTATAATAGTAACTGCTGTCAATATCCTATGTTGGTTATGTTTTCAATGCCACCCATATATCCTACAAAGCAGGTGGGATAATAAAATGGAGAAAGCATTTTGGAAAATTACTTATAAATTTGTAAAGCTAAACTCACTTTTACCACCTGACATTTCAATTCTATAATAGATGTTTACCCCAAATGAATGAAAACATTAGTCCACAAAAATATTTACATGTTAAATTTCATAATGGATTTATTCAAAGTAATAGAAAAACTGTAAAAAAAATTAAAATTCACATCAACATGAAAATATGTGATTCTCAGCAAAATATGATATAAATTACTGATATAACCCACAATATGAGTATCAAAGACAGTGAAAAGTAACTGGACAAAAAATGTATTCAATTGCATTCATATTGTACAATAATATGAATGAAATTATAAACACTGAAGCAAATGTATAGTAACAAAAAGAAGTTCACTGTTTGCCTGAGCCCAAGAGTGGATAAGCATTAACTGGAAATAAAAAACAAAGGTATAATTTTTATAACCAAAATATATTGTCCTGATATTTGTTCATGATAACATGAGTATGTTTGCATTTGAAAAAAAATTAATAGGTCTGTAAACCAGAATATGTAACTTGTACTATGATAGTCAGATGTTTGTTTCTGGGACTAAAGTCTGAGAATAAAACAACGTAGAGGAAGAATTATTTAGTTTGGTTCATGATTTCAGAGGTTTCAATCTAGAGTTGACCAGCTTCATTCCTTTGGGCCTGAGATGATACAGGACATCATGGCACAAATGTAGGCTGGAGGAAAACTACTTACCTACTGACAGCTTGGAAGGAGAGAGAGAGAGAGAGAGAGAGAGAGAGAGAGAGAGAGAGAGAGAGAGAGAGAGAGAGAACATAAAATATACCTTTTGAAGACACACTCCTAGTAGCCTACTTCCTCTAACTCTGCCCCACTTACTACAGTTTCCATCACCTCCCAATAATGTCATCAGATTTTTAATCCATCATATTAATCCATCAAGTGTTAATCTGTTAGTGAGATCAGATCTCATGATCTACATATTTCCCCAGAGTCCCACTGTTGAACGTTGTTGCCTTGAGGACCAAGCTTGCATCACATGAGACTTGAGGACATTCCAGATCTAAACCATACTATGTACTATGTATGATAGAAAACCCAATAAATGAAAAAGTAGGACTATACCAAGTTTAAAGACTAACTAAAGGGAAAATATAACTTTTAAAGTTTATTGCTACATGAAGGATGAGAAAGAAGTGGGCTTGATAGTGAATCTGACAGAATAGAAAATTCTTTATATGAGGCAAATTATGAATACTTCAGCCTTCCGATTTTTGCTCTGCAAGCCAGCCACGTACTGTGTGTGTGATCTATGAGCATTTGAGCACAAGAGGGGACTGGACTGACGCTGCTCTGACTGGGCTATGTGACGTATGTGTCCTTTTCGCTTGCTCTGTCTTTGATCCCACACAGCACCTGAGATGGACGTGGCCTTCCAAGATGTCAGTCAAATCTGATGACCACAAAACATCACCAAGCAACCCCCTGAAATCCAATACCATGACTTATTTGGGTTGAACTTTCTCGAATATCTTCCTCCCAATAAATAGGATAATTTTAGGGGTGCTCGCTCTCTTTTGCCTGCCTCTCTTGCCTACCTTGTGGGAGCTGGGGCAAAGAAGCCATCAATGAACCCCAAGAAATAGGTACTCTCTGTGTCTGTGTGATTATTTCGTGCCAGCCCAATTCACCTGCAGTGACTCTGACTGATTTAGTTGAGTGTTGTGGCATTTTACTACTACAAATTATATGGTCTCCTAGCTTTTTCTAGGTATTTCTACAATATGATATGAATTGGACCATCTTGCTTTCTGTTCCTTTCTCTTCTAAGGTCAGCATATTATTTTATATTCTATTGATGATGGTTATGAGATACCACATTTTGGGATAGCAATATTGTTCTGAGGACTGATTTCAGTGCCTGTGAGGGGTTATGGCTGGTATCTACCCCCTATCATAAACTTCATTTCATTTGTGAGACGAAACATTTTTTTCATACTCCTAGGTAGGCTGTTATGAATCCCTATAAAGAAAACAAAAATTATAACAATGAAGTACCACATAGAGTGAATGCTAAGAGAGATTCCCAGAGATCCTCAGTACAGATCATTTCTGTTTTCTCTCTATAACCCTGAATAATTCAAAATATTAATTTTGCCATGGAAAGAATCAGATAAGAAAACATAGGTTAACCCTCCAAAATACTGCAACCTCTAATTCAGGATTAGAAAAATTTAGGCAAACATTCAGGATTTGCAATGGTGTAGGTCATGAAGGCTTGGAGTCCAGCATGGTCAATAGGGAGCACATATTGTCCATGGCCAAGTTAGAACTTTGGAGGACAGAGCAGCATTATTTTACTCATGCCAAATTTTCAAATTGTATAAACTTGTCTTCTCTTATCTGTGGGCTCCACATCAATGGATACAACCAACCATGGATCAAATCTATTTTTAAAATATTGCATTTGTACTGAACATGTACTAAGTTGTTTTTTTCTAATCATTGCTCCTTAACACATAAAGTACTGTCAACTATTTACATAACATTTTCATACTTATAAATGATGTATAGATGATTTTAAATATAGGGGAACATGCACGAAATTTATCATGTACATATCAAATACCATGCATTTATTTGTATCTTGAGAATTTGAAGATTTTAGTATTTTTATATGTAGATGGAGTCCTGAAATCATTTCCCCATGAATAAAAGGGGACAACTGTATTTTTTTTTAACTACACAAGGGATAAAGCAGAAATAGGAAAGTTGGAAGAAATTTTGAAAATGACAAAATACCAATCCCTCCTTACAGAATCTTTCTTTAACCAGATTCAGCCTCTAACCTTCTTCATCCTGATTATATCTCAGAAGGCTGAATTCATAGACTAAGTCAACAAGGTTCTTTTTCTTTGTCTCACTGTGTTTGTGTAATGGGATTCTATAGGAGAGGTACAACTTTACTTTACCCACTTCATGTATCCTCCGGGGGCCTGAAGATTAAGTTGTCATTATATATTAAAAGGAGTAAAATGTACATCTTTTATAGGCAAATGAAGCCCCATCTGTAAAGGCAGACCCCCAAAAAACAGGTAGAGTCAAATATATACTGAGACAAGACTAGTATATTGTGATACTGTGAAGAGATAGAGGATCTTGGACGTGAGTGGTTAATAAAGGAAAAGAGATAAGAAGACAATGTTTAGTTAAGCAGGGTTAATGGTGAGATTTCTCTGGTCTTCAACACCCCTTCTCTGGTGACAAGAATGTTTTTTAGCTCCTGTTACAAGAAGGGCATCTTTCACCTGAGTTTCGTCTCCTGTTTTCTTGCATGTTTTAATTTTTTCTAGTGCCTTTATCTCAAAATAACTCCTACACCAAAGTAGCATACATGGGGTGTCATGTTCTGCCACCATTTGGGAGAAAATTCAGGACTACAATGGGTCTGGGTTAAAAGTGGCTTCTTGTCTCTAAAAGAAATCTAAAAGTGTTGTGGGGTTTTAGTATAGCTCTAGCTCCTTGTCTTTCTTTATTCCTTATCTTTCACTTGTTTTCCCTTCTGTCCAGTAGATGGTAACATCACTCTTGATTTGATTAACCCTAGCTGCTCAGGTAACTAAACAGTCCCTCTAAACTCTTCATGATTGCTTATTAGAGAGCCATCTGTGTTGTTGCCAGTTGATAAATTAAAATGACAATTTGTTCCTGTTTCTCCTCATTAAAGCATAATCAAATTATAACATTCAGGTCCTTTCAGGATACCCTTTTTATTCTTATGACAGAGAAAATATTTAGACTGCACCACAGCTAGCAAACACAATAAAAGTTTGAGTAACTGACAGAATATGATGGTATAACTGTTTAAAGATCTGGTTTAATAAGCTAATCATGTTTATTAAATATATGGTGTCAATGGGAAACTGTAAAATCTTCCTAAAAACTAGTGTGACCTTCTTACACTTGGACTCTTGTCATGAGATGCTGATAATTGATGATAGCTATATCATACGCTGGTGTTTTTTGGAAGTCCAAATCTAGTCTATTCTGTAATGCAACTTTGGAGGTAATTTTACTGCTCACGAAAAGTGAACATCAGTCACTTAAAACCACTAATTTTTCGAGATACATTTTTCTAGATAATTTCATATTATATTCATACTTCCTCAGTTGCGGTGACTTTTCATTATAAAATATGTATTGTTATCAGATAATTCTACTTTATAAAAACACATGCTACATACAGAAGGATAAAACAATACCTCTTGCTTCTGAAACACTAATTACAATATGGCAAAAAATGATACAAACTTTAGTTCAAATACAGGTAAGAGTAAAGAACATTTTTATTCACAAAAAGACATTTTGAGTACTTTGTAAATTTTAAACAACTTTAGAAATGTGTCAATTCCCATACCCTTAAGGCAGTTTCAATTTGAACATTATCAAATCCTGCAGGTTGTGTCTCCCTTACAGACTGAAGTTAAATAAAATTGTTTCATTACCATATCCACTGCTAAATTGCATGAAACATTAGCATCTGTTCTGAAGTGAAGCTCTCCCTGGGGCCATGTGATGGAGAACTCTGTGTGTCCCAATGAATCTCAAAGAAGACTTTAGATCCCCAAAATGTCTCCAAAGTAATTTACTTCTTAACAGTGGGAAGCCTTGGTCTGAGGAACAGAATGGTTTGAAAAGATTTTGCTTTAATTACAAAGATTAGTTATTTTCATCCTAATCATTTTTTACAGCAAAATATCTCTTCCATAATTGCATCCCCCAAATAATTTACATAATAGGTGGGATGGGATTAATGTGTCTGCTTATTAGATGACTCATCAGAAGAAATCAAAGAAGCATTTTGTTGGGTTTAATACGTTAAATAATTTTTGCTTAATTATTAATAGCAAAAAAAAAAACAGAAAAAAATTCACAAGATGAAACAATAGAAGTGATAGAAGAGGCAAATATGTGCTAAAAGGAAGCATAAGATTCAAGCTAGGATGGAGGTAAATAAAACATAATGTGCTAACCAAGAAACTGCCAGTCAATGTCAGAGCTAAAAGAGAGGTTCCATTATGAATATAAAATTGGTAAATTATTTGATGCAAAATAAAGTAAAATAAAATTGATATTATTATTGAGCAAATAGAATAGCCCTGTCTCTGGGAAGTAGAAATGGGTGTAGTGAAGAAGGAATGCTTGTCGAGCTACTTGACTTTTAAACAACTCTATTTGACTTTTAAAAAATCACAAACCATATATATGAGGAACATGAAGTAAAATTTAAAAGGAACAAAAGAAAATATCATGGAATATTAAAATAAAAAGTTCTAGTGTGACCCTTTTTTGATTGAATTTATTCAAGTCATAATTATAAAGAAAGTATGTTCACGTTTCACAACAAAACATCAAAGTACTTCAGCAAACTCTTTTAAGTAGAATGTAGGGATGATACTACATCTATAAATTAAGCATTGAATTACAGATAGAATTTTTCAAAGAAAAAATTTTCATAGTATTATTATATAGAATTATTCAAAATCCTTGGTATAAAATGAAAAGCTCCATAATTATATGGACAATATTTGAGATTTTTTAAGTCAAAATGCTAGTGAATACATGATCTTTTGTTAATTTTCCACAAAACCTGGGTTAATGTTCTTTTCAGGCTTATTGAACTACCAGTCAATAAAAATTATAGCAACATATCTATAATAGTTATTAGCTATAATTGTAAACATTTCAGTAAAATACATAAACTCAATTTCCCTTTAACTTTGGAAGAGAAAACTATTCGTAGATTTATCAAGAGAAGAGTCTGCTTCAAAACACTGAGCTTTATTAACTGTCCCAATTCCACTTTGTGCACATAATTTATTTGTTCTAAGAAAAAATATTTCTTTTTCTGAGATTTTATTATCTAGCTCACAGAATCTTGGTGTTAATGTTTTAATAACTATTTAAAATATATTTTTCATACCAAATTTATTTTTGAATGAAGCATTAAATCTTTCTTTGAGGTTAAGAAATCATATCCAGAAAAATATTTCTGGGCTGAGGAACCACTATAAGTTTTCTATTTCATACCAAATTTTCTTAGAAACCCTGGTATAAGGGTAGATGACAATTTTTGCACTTCATTGCAATTCAAGTTTTTTCATTTCCCTGTCCTGCTTCCACTCTTACTTTCATAAGTGTTCATCCATACTAAACATTGTGTATTCCAAAACCTGTTTTATCATCTACTTCTGGAACTCTGCTCTGGGTAACTGTCTTGTAAAATATAACATGATAAAGCACTTGCTATCACTACAAATATTTACATCATATATTATTCAATATATATCACATACACAAATGTATTTTGATAAAATATCAATGTGTTTAGTTGTTTTCTGTAACTCAATTTTTCCAAATTATTAATACTAAGAAAACAAATTTGTATTTGACCAAAAAGAATCTATTAGCTCTGTGTAGTATATATTAGCATAATAAAATAATGTGCATTTAAAATATAACCCCATATAAAATAAACTGAAACAGATTATTTTCCTTTGGATGTATTTGATGTGTCTAAATATGGTAAAAAAGATCTTTTTAAGGACCCGTATGAATTTGGTTCACACCAAATTTTTTGTGAGTTCATATAACTAACTATATATGTTTATCAATTTGGGTTGGAGTTTGTAGCATTTAGTGATTCAGGACTACTATCTATTTCACTTTCCAAGAAATTTTCAAGTTTCATTTTTTGTTGTTGTCATAAATTTGTCAAATTCTGCTACTAGTGTGAATTTAATTTTGAAATGGCAGTTTGATTTTATGAGAAAAAAAAATCATACATTGGAACACATACTTTCTTCAAGAGCCAGATGATAAACCAAAAGCCAAATGAAAAATTGAAGATACTATATAAAGTATCTATATAAATATTAAGATTATAGCATGGTTTTAATTGATATTATTTTAAAATCACATTTCAATATTTTTTTTTATTTTTGAAGGTTTCACAAAGACAAAGGGCGGGCCAGATATGGTCCCCAGAACAACATTTGCCTACCACAACTTATGTAGAACAAACAACTTACTGGTACCCACTATGTGTTAAATTTAGAATTAATTTGGGAGAGCAGAGATTTAAAGTATTTCTGGGACCAGAAAATCTAAAATATTGTGCAGGTTTTTCCTTCAAATAATCTTCCTCTCTTTATTTTTTTTCTCGTTACATTAGTTTTTTATTCACTTATTAAACTTCCTGAACTAATTTTTAAATTTTCTTTTTCTGTTTTCCATACATGTTTTTCTTTTTTTCTGGAGAACATATAAATATATTTTCCAAATGTTTTAATTAATTTTTAATATATTACTATATTTAAAAATTTTTATTCTGAAATAATTACGAATTCACATGGAGCTTTAAAAATATATAAAGAGGTCTCATGCACCTTTCATTAAGTTTCTCCTGATTAACATCTTTCATAAATTATAATATACTATAAAAATAGTAATCTGTTACATGCATAATCAACAGAGTTTATTATATTTAACAAGTTTTACAAATATTTGTGGGTGCATAAATGTGTGTATGCTTTGTTCTGTGCAATTTTATCATTTTTGTAGCTTTGTCTAACCCTGATTATCATGATGATCCCCAAATGTTGATCATTAGAGCTCTTTTGTGGTACCTCTGAACACCCACAACCAGACCCTGCCTTTCTGTCCCCAAACTCTGAAGCCACTTATCTATCACCATATCTATGTTTTTCATGGATTTTTAAGAGCATTATATAAATTCAAGAACATCATATAAATTGAGTCACACAATGTATAAGCTTTCAGGATGTTTTCTTTTTTTTTTTTTTCCATAAGTGATTCTCTGAGATTGTCCAAACTGTTGTACATATCAATAAATGGTTTGATTTTTATTACTGAGTGTTATCCAAGGCATGGATGGCTACTGTTCATTTTAACTCTTGTTTCCATCTCTCTCATGTTAGTACTTAGATGGGTTCTGATGTGTTTAAGGGTGGGCTTCTGAAAAGCCAAAAGAAGGCTCTGAAATCATGAGTTTGGCTTGTTAGCCAAACTATTTATTGTAATATACTGGGCTATTTCTGATGTTATTTTCTGTTGAACTAAATAGATTTCCAAGAAAATTTTCATCCAAGTCGTTGTTCAAAGAATATGTAGAACTGGCTGTTACTAGCTATGTAAACTAAGTATGGGGAGAGAGCTTGATGTCTCAGCATTTAGTAAGTATTTATCAATTCTATTTCTTAATCATTTTTTAACCCCAAACATACAGTAATTATTCAGTCAAGAAACATTATTATTATTGTCATGATTTTGACACAAAGTTTTCTACTTTACTGAGGTTTCAATTTTATTTTTGCCTCATTTATCTTCATAATTCTATCTTTATTTCCTATTTGGTTTTTAAGATTAAAAAGTACTGTACTTGCTGCACCATGGCATAGTCCTGTTGTATCTATTACCATTAGATTATTTACAAAGAATGATAAAAACAAAAGAGATTGTTTTTCATATTTTAGTATCAATACCACAGTAAATGGTATGTACCAGGCATGGTGATGCATGCCTGTAATCCTATTGACTTGGGAGACTGAGACAGGAAGATCAGGAGTTCAAAGCCAGCCTCAAAGCCCCTAAAAAATTTAGAGAGACCCTGTCTCAAAATAAATAATTTTAAAAAGGGCTGGCAATGTAGCAAAGTGACTAAGTGACTAAGCACCCCTGAGTTCAATACTCATTACTAAAATAAAGAAAAGAAAAGTGTTTATAATATAATAAATATTATAGAGTTTAGTGTGTAAATTACGATTGTGCTATTGGTTTGGCTGAAAGGCTATATTATTCCTTTAAATAATAATAGGTAAAGAAAGATATGTAACTTGAACGGATTATTATATGAAAATTATTCAATAGTCACTTGTACTTTTTAAGACAATTGTATTGTGCAAGTGTAGTAGTGTTAACAATTGTATGACTTAAACATCTGTGAATTGCAGCTTCTAAAATAAATAACTCCTTGTCAAGCTTAGAAATGTAAATTTTAAGAATATTTCAGAAAGATTTAAGTTTAGTATTTTATACTTCTTAAAAGTTAAAATGGTCAAAAGGAATATTTGTGGTTATTTGATCAGTAAATTTAAATTTTACATTATGCATATGTACAATTATGTTAAACTCATGTTAATGAGTTAAAACCAAAGGAATGCACTCCAAATGATAAAAATATTATTATGAACTAAGATTATAAACAATTTGCATATCAATTATTGGCATGGCATATAATTGAATTGAATATGTATAAGCAAATAAATCTTAGGTCTTTCTTGTTCATTAGCTAAAATATCAAGAATATAATTTTCAGTTTTTATAATGTAAATATTCAGTATATTCAGAATTAGTATAGCTTTATCTGAAGAATATTAATGAGTTTTTCAGAGCATTTTGTTGAAGCATGCTAAATATAATCAAATCATCTAGATGCTGAAAAATAAAATAGAACTGAAATGAAGTCATTAATTTAACCAATTAGATAATTTATTATTGTGTTTTTTTAATAAGGCAATGTTTTTTTCATGTAAGAATATTTTAAAGCTGATATTGTGATATGGTTTCTAAGAAATTCAACTCTGGAATTTTAAATAATTGGATTGTACATATAAATTACTTGTAAGAACCAAAATTGTGTTAAATGAACAATCATGTTTTCATAATTTGTTAAACTTAAACCTAAAAGATTTTCTTTGGAAAATATTTTACTTTTCTACTTTCTAGAATTTTTTTTTAAGCCAGGAGAGCTTGCTTATGTTTATTTATAAATTATGTAAGCACCAGATAGTTATAAAACATAGGTTCGAGTTTTGTAATATGTAAACTAGAAAGCATTTCAGTCTCATTACTTGTATTTCCACTGCTTTTTTTTCCCCATCTGCCTTTGAGAAATAGGAATAGCGGGGTCAGTATGATTGCATACACCTTTAATCCAGGCTGTCCCAAAGGTCAAAAGTTTAAGGCCAGACTCTGCAAATTGAGGCCAGCCTGGACAACTTAGCAAGAACTTGTTTCTAAATAAATAAATAAGTAAAGTAAGCTGAGTATGTAGTTCAGTGGTAAAGTACCCTTAGGTACAATTCCTAATACTAAAAATAAATAAGTAAATAAGAGAGAAAAGAAGATATATTTTAAAACTCTTTGATCAAACCAGGGTATACATTGCAGATGAAAATAATTGGTCCCAAACTAGACATTCATTAAATGAACAGAAAATCCCAAATTAACAGTTTTTTTTTCTTTTTCAAATGAGAAATCAAATGTTTTAGTGTATAAGGCTAAAAAGCTCTTTTCAAAGGGCACCTAAAAATATTACATCCTAAAAAATAAATTCCATATTGATAAAAGTAAAGAACATGTTTACTTTTAAAATTCATTGCTTCTATTGTTAAATAGTTTATTTTTTATTTAATTATTCAGTTACTTTACTTAGTTAGGATGGAAAAACAAATCATGGTAGTTGTTGACCTCCAGAACAAACAACAATGCTTATTTTTTGTCTGTATTTTTAAAATTAATTATATGGATACATCAAAACATTAAAATTGTACATATTATTGGGGTACTATATGATATTTAAAAAGACATGTATATTTTGTAACATTGTAATTAGGTTTATCTGTTTTAAATTTGTTATTTCTATATGGTAAAATTTTTCAAAATCCTTTTTCCCAGAGTTTTAATTTTATAAAATACACTACCAGGGGTACTCCATTACTAATCTACATACCCAATCATTTTTATTTTTTATTTTGAAATAAGATCTTGCTAAGTTGTAAAGACTGGACTAAACATTTATGATCCTTCTGCCTCAGCCTCCCCAGAAGCTAGAATTATAAATGTGCACCTCCATGCCAAACTCTTTGTGTGCAACAGCACAGCAGAACATTTTATTTCTCTCTATGAATTACTACCCATCCATCAACCTTTCTCCATATATTCCCCCACTTTTAACCCCCATGTTCTGTATCACCCATTTTAGTCAAATTTTTACACAGTTATGACTAAAGACTTTGAAAGAACAATTAAGGTAGAAAAATTTATTTGGGAACTTAGGGTTTCAGAAGTCTCAATGCACAGATGACTGATTTCATTGTTCTGGGCCTGAGGAGAGGTAGAACTTCATGGTGGAAGGATGTAGCAGGGGAAAGCAGCTTGAAACAACCAGGAAGCAGAGAGAGAGACTGAAGACCAGGGACAAAATATATGACCCAAAGGCATGCACCCAGAGATCCACTCCCTGTAGCTGTACCCTACAGTTACCACCCAGTTAATCCCTATCAGGGGATAAATTTACTCATTGGGTTAATGGTTTCACAACTCAATAATTTCACCACTGGACTTTCTTTCATTTTGTTAAACATGAGCATTTACAGGGCACTTCACATTCAGACCAAAATACCACCATTTTACTCTCAACTTCCATGAGATAAACTTTTTTAGCTTTGATTTGCATTTCTTAAATACAAATGCAGTTCACATCCAACATAGTTCTATTCTGACCTATCATCAATTTTCCTTATATACATTTCAACTATATTAATTAAATTATATTAAAGAGTTTTCTTATAGTATCACAGTAGGAACTTAAAATATATATAAGGTAACTAATTGCTTCTTGTAAAATAGATATAATGAGAGAAATGTCAGTAGAAATTATTGAATCATTGTTTTGGTAATAATTATATGCACAAAAGAATATAAAGAGCATGTGGATATTTAAAGCACAGAAATTTTAATTGTGAGTTCATAGATAATGGTTGAGTATAAATCCTTTTGGATATTATAGGAAATATAAAGCAATCTAGATTCACATTTTAATTCCAAAATTCTATTGTTATCCCAGAGCAAAATAAGGATGTTTATGATGAGAATCAACATAATATTAGTAGTTTTATATGATTGATATTCCTGCATAAGTATAACCTGACTCAGTGGGCCCTTATTGAACTCTAGACACTGAAGAAGCTGTAGAACATCCCCTACGCCTGCCAGCATACATTACCTGCTGATGCTACCTCTTGTCTCCTTGATTCTATATCAGGCCATACTACTGTTTTCCTTTATTAAGTAAATGTCAAACTCAGTCCTTACATTGATTTCCACAAGGAATCACCTTCCTAAAGCACAGCATGATATTTGAAAAATTTCTCTTCCAAGGAATGATGGCATCTTTCACACCTTTTATGGGATCTGACGAATTCCATATTACTTTTCCAACACAGATTAAGTGAATGCAATTTGTTTTAGCACATACTTTCTTAATAAGTATTATAGCTATTTAAACTATCACAATAAAGCAAATCATATTAATAATTATGAAATATACATTAAAATTTAAATAGTGATTTCAGATTTCAAAGTCAAATATCTCAATTGCAATAATTATAAAATAATTATTTTTCAAAATAATCTGTCTTCATTTACCAATGCCATTGAAACAAAATCTTAGCTTATCAGATAAATAGAAGAAAGGAATAACACAGTTGAATGAGAAAAAATAAGTGAAAAAAAAATGACAAGCTAGACTCAAAACAAAAGAGGAAAAGGCAGAGGAGGAAGAGGACAAGGAGGGAGAAGGGTGCAGAGCCACTGACTGAAAACAAGGACATGCCCTATGATTTTTTCAGCTACTTAAATATGCACAGAATCTCTGAGACAATAAGTCAAAACAGCAGAATTCGGGCAGAGTGTATGTAGAGAATATTTTCTGAAACAATCAATGAGTTCAGTCAAACAGTGAATCAATTTAGGAAATTAAATTCTTTTAAAAGATTTTATCAGTCACAAAAATCAACACCATAAAACCTCTAGTCATGAATATATAGATGGAAGGTGCATAAAGATCAGAATGATAATGACAATTGACTCAGTGTCTGATATTATGCATATTTTGTATTGTTTAATTGATCTGAGCTTTTTCTCATTTCCAAACCAATTTATCATGTTGCAAAGATAATTTTCCACCTGAAATTTGAAATATTTTAATCAGAAATTGGGTTTCTATTGTACCACTTTGTTGTTACTGATATATGATAATTATACCAATTATTACCTTATTCTGTTAATAATAGTCATTATTATTATTATTATTATTATTATTATTATTTTACTCTTTGCACTCAACAATCTCACAGGTATAAGAAATACACAAGTTGCAATTATATTTTGTAATAGTTTTTTTCTTCCTCTTTTATCCTTCCTTCTCAAAACTTAAGCAACTTTAAAAATGCCAGATTCTTTTACAAGCAATTTATTCCAACATTTTATGGTGTTATATCTAATAACTAAGTGAATAGAATTCCACTGTTGTCAAAGATACTCAAACTATCAAAATTAAGTGTGGATATTACTATGTTGCTTTACAATTTAACAGCTCTTGGTAATCTGATAAATTGACATTTTTTCCACTCATTTTAATTTTAAGGTGGTTGACATGAAAGAGTTCCATCACTTCCTCCATAAAATACCTGACTTTGGACCTTTGGTTCTTGTTTTAGTCAGCATTTATTGCCACTGTGACCAAAAGACCTGACAAGAGGATGAAAAGATTTTGGGCTTATGCTTTCAGTGGTTTCTGTCCATAGATGACTGACTGCTGCACAAAACTGAGGTGAAGCAGAAGGTCATATTTGAAAGAAGAAAGCACCTCGGGACACAGCAACAAGGGAGCAAAGAAGCCCCTGTTGACCATGGACAAAATACAAACCCCAAAGGCATGCCCCCAGTGACCTCCTTCCAGCCATTCCCTATCTGTCTACAGTTACCAGTTAATCCCTATCAGTGAATTAATCCATTGGTTAGGTTAAGGCTTTCACAAGCCAATCATTTTATCTATAAACTTTATTCCATTGTTTCAGACATGAGCTTTGGGGGGATACCTCATATCTAAACCATACCAGATTCTCTTTGATTTCTTATTTGCATAAAACTCCCAATTGTATATGAGGCTACTCGCAAGCCTCCAGCATATCCACTTCTGCCCTGACCACAAGAAACAGTAACAGAAGAACATAACCATCCCAATGGTAGATTATTTTAGTCACTACAATCTGTCACTCATTAATATAGAAGTATATCTATTTTGAATTAGTACTGTATACTTTTATCTATACCCTTAGAAAGGAGCTCTGCTAGTGAAAAACTTATACTTGAAAGAGAGGATTATCATAAAACAGTCTCACAGAGATTTTTTCTCTGATTTATTATTCTTATCCATGGAGTTAGAACATTGCTAATGAGATAGGTAAAAGATTTTAAAGCTTACCTTTAAATTGTTATATGTCCTTCAGAAAAGAATCATTCCTATGAATTATGCTAACATCTTTGGTTCTAGGAAGAAGTATAGAGAGAATCCATATTATCTATTGAAATGTAGACTTATCATAAAACCTATACTTATGGTAAAATACTGTTTCCATACTTATGGTAATATTGTATTTAATTTCTTTGTCTAGACACATTATAAAAATAATAAGTAGGTAAACAAAAAATTGCACACATAAAGTGATGAGATCAACTGTTTTCTTATTGATGTTTCTTTCTTAGTTATAGCCATTTTAAAATAAAACAGATATTAAAGATTCCCACAGAGCTATACACAGAAAAAAAAAAACTCCTGAAGCAATACTAAACTACGTTTCCATAGTAGCCATATTGTCACCAGATTTAGCATCCCCTATGATTATGCATGTCCTTATTAGCAGATGCCTATTACTGCATATTGATTATAGTTTAAATCAGTAGTCAGAATTTATTGAGCTATGAACTAGGAAAAAATCACTACAAATTAATAGGAAATTCAGTAAAGAACAAAGTAAAGGAGTAAAAAAAATAAGTGCTGAATATGAAATACTCAATTTTCTGGAAATTTTTGCATGTCTTTTGAACAGATGTTTGGAGTTAGATACATTGTCCTACAGTAGACAAAATGTATATGTTAGGCATCCTTAGTAAACTTGCAGAAATTGACATGGGCTGAATGCTGCAACCATAGAACGTCATTTGATTTTCAAGTTTTCCAAGTTCTCTATCATTTATATTTAATGATAAAATATGTTTGATATTGCATTGATTTGATGATATTTATTTATGGAAATGCTTTATTTTTGGTACAATTGTTTTTTTTCCCTCATGATATAGAAAGCAGTATCATCAATTGGGAATTAATTCAATAAGATGTTGCACAAAAGTATCTCAATTTGTTAGTATCCTTCTTTGTCTTCTTTTTGGTTTGTACTACCCTCATGAACTCTTCTGTTTGTTCACTGGTACAATACCAAACATCACACAATCAAACTGCAGAAAAGTGCTAAGGCATTGGCATTTGATATTCTCCTTGCTGTTCTAATTTCTCTGATTCTGCCTCCATGAGCAGAATTTTGTAAAATCTTTAGAGAAGTGTCCCATTTCTCTATGCCCTAAAACGATACCTGAGAATCACAAGAAACATAGCTAACATGCAGCTTGTCATAGAATTAAGATAAATAAATTAACCAACTCAAAAAGAATACGAACAAATTGAATACAGCTTGAAAGAATGGCCACAATGAAAGAATCATAATCATAACAATTGATTATTTATTTAAGTAAATAAATATCAGGATATGTTGGTTTGCAGCCTTAGATGACTTACTCATTAGCACCTAGAAGTTGCTACTTAAAATAAATCCTACTATGAGTGATGACTTTGCATCAAGGTGGCAGGCAGAGATTGGCAAAATATTTATAACATTGCTATAGCAATCTGGTAAAATTTGTACTCCTGATACACAGGGGTGAAACCTTTAAAAAACCATTTGCCTGCTGTATTTGAAAGATTTTTTTAAGTGTATCATCTAAATTGTTGTATTTAATCAAGTATATCACTAGGCAGAATGTTAAAAAGGGAAACTTTTTTAAAAAATTTTTATGATTAAATACAAAAAAAAAAGAAAATCTAACAGGCAGTTTGCAAACAAAATTAAGGCATATTATGATATCACTTCTGATGGGTTAAGCAATAAAATCCTTTATTCAGTTTTTCTAACATGAAGATTTTAATCATCTATATTATGTCTTCCCAAAAATCTTATTTTGAAATTTTAGCATTTTATACTTCAACTGTGAATCTATTTGGAGATAAAGTCATTACAGAGATAATGAAGTTAAGAGAGGTCATTATGTTGGGAATGAATCGTGTATTTCTTGTTTCACTTTAAGAAGAAGAAATTTAGACACGGAGGAAAACTCATGAAGAAGAATGTCATCTATAAGCCAAGGAGAGAGACTTTAGAAGAACACAACCCTGAAAATATGTCCACCTCAGATTTCTAATATGGAGGGATGTGAGAAAATAAACTTCTACTGTTAAACCTACACAGTTTTTAGTGTTGATAAAGCATGCCTAATAAACTAATACAAAGATAAATAAATGTATAAAAGATTACTAAATAAAAATACAACCTAGAAGAGTACATCAAACCAATGATAAGGCTGTGAGATCCTTTGTTAAGACTTACCAAAGAATAAAATCAGTTCTTCTTACTGTCAATTAAACAATAATCCAATGATTTAAGAGATGTGGCTCTCTGCAGCCTAAATTAACATCTTTCAACTAATAAATCTTCAGTTAATAAATAAAACTGGCAATTCTCCAAAAGGATTTTTAACAGGTCTTTTGACTTACAGAGTGCTAGAAATAATATTCATAGAAAACTCACCAAATGTTTAATGGAATTATGCCAACAAACATGTTGGCAGTCTTTCTTGAAAGGTATTGAGACTTTGAAACTCCCCAAATTTGCTGGTACCACATCTCTATGTAAAAGAAATATGTAATGAAAGTTGCTCTAACAGAACATTTTCTAATCAGTACTCCAAAAAGAATTAAGGAGGATGAAAAAGCAAAACAATGGAAATCCTGAGGCAATAGAGCTAGGGTACATGAAGATAGGAAGAGTTATCAAAACACCGTGGGGGTTTGATCAGAGCATTCATGTCCCTGAAATGTGCAAAATATTCCAGAATTGCTTATTTAGGAGTTGATTTTTTCCCCCTTTCCTCCTTTTAAAATGGTACCATTTCTTGTGTTATTTGGTTATCTCTCACCATAATAAGATAAGTTTTCGTATAGGAGAAAACACATCTTGTCAATATGATGTCTCCTCTACTTCTAGTAGCACAGTGTATCAAGATTTACAATGCAGAGCCTGATATTTTGAGTACAGGATAATTTTATTTATTGATTTTGTGGAAAAAATGCAGTTTACATGTGGGAAACAAAAAATATTTTTGGTGTTACAGGCAGACTGTATTAGATTTTCTCACTAATGGCTCCCTGGTTATCCAGTCTTTTTTTGAGAATTGAATTCTTATGTGCTGACTATGGGATTGTTTATCTCATGTGATCTGAAAAAGCAATCGCAAACATGACATATAAACACAGACTTGACAATCACTTACACATTAGGCCTTGTCCTAATTATTGGTGTTATTCACACTTGATTTATCACTACCATGTGCTGTAATGTAGGATAATTTTCTACATGAGATCATTACCTCAGTAACTATTCAAGAGCCAGAAGTTGAGATCCTGAGTTGACCAATGTCTTACCAGGAGCATTGATGACCCCAGATGAGACCAATCACCTAAACTGCCAAACAACACACTTATGAATCCAATTAGTGCTTTTTTCCAAGCACTAAATTTTGGTGGGACACAGAATGAGAAGAGGAGTAAATATGGTTAAGTTTGGAGGAAAGAAAATGTAAATATCACATTTATTAAAGACGTTACATTGAATAAATTATTTTAAATAGGGAAAGCAAAAACTGAAATGCAATATAAGTTTTAATCTAGGAAAAATTAGGATAAATAAAATCTTATCATTATGATAAATTCTGAATATCCTTAAAAATTGTATCAAAAATATTATGATAAAGTCTTGGCAGCATGCTCTTCTATTTCTTCATATGATAGAAAATTAAAATGATGATTTATGTTGTCTTAAAGAGGTTTAGATAATTAAATATCATTTTTAAGAGATCACCTTAGGATGATTTGGGTAAGACTATAGGTGATATATATTAAGTTCTCAGCTCTGCTTTTAAAATCTTTGTATTTGTTTACTTGCAAAATGAGAATAATACAGTGGATAATCTGTCAGGGTTTTTAGCCCCTGTCTCCTCCTGACCAGTGGGAGAAGCGGGAAAAGCACGCCCCAACCAAGAGGAGCCAAGAAAGGTAAAGGTCAACTGGCCGCCCACACCCAGCCCTCCCTCCCTGGAGGACAATCAGATGTGCCAGGGAGAACAGTCAAAGCAGGATCTCATTTAATAAGGAAGTACACACAGCTTATATACTGCACAGGGGCCAATCAGAATAAAGGTCAGAGGGGTGGAGCAAGTTCACCTGTACACCCATCTCATAGTCCATAAGGGAAGGTACAAGCTGTCCACAAGGGCGGAAGAGTCCTGGACCTATCCTGGAGGTTGTCCACCTCCTCCATCACTGCCCACAGCACCGCCTCCTGGCTGATCACCAGGAGCTGTCCCAGCCACAAGTGTGGCCTCAAGACCAGGAAGCGGGCAGCCACGCCCTACAATAATCAATGTCTGTTTAACATTTAATTTCAGACATTTTAATGTGTCATTAAAGTGGGATATTTAGAAAGATTTTACAAGAAAATCAACTGAAAAGCATAATTAATTTTTAATATTTCTTTTTTTTCTCTCCAGATATGAAAGAATAATAGTGGATAATTTTGCTCATTTTATATCTAATCTATTCTTATATAATAAAATACCTCTTCTTCAACATCAAAATAAATCCTGTTCTTAGGATTGTATTTGCTTTATATTTTTAATGTAAGAATTAGAATATTTTATCTCAAGAATATTGGAAACATGGACTGGAGTTGTAGCTGAGTGGTAGAGCACTTGCCTTGCAAGTTTGAGGCACTGAGTTCAATCCTAGGACCACAAAAAACAAATAAAGACATTGAGTCAATAAATAAATAAATAAATAAGATTGGAAACTTAATAAAAATAACTGACTATACAGCATTAGTTTATGAAAGGTAAGTACATTCAAACGACCACCAACTATTTCATTACTGGTTGGTAAATAACTTTGTAAAACAAATTAAAAGAAAAATAGGATAGAGGGAGAGATAATCATTTCAACTTATCTCAGATTTTAATTAACCGCAATAATGGTAATAGAGCTATTTTCTATTCTTATTGTAAACCCACCCACACACACCCTCACACAGTGGCAGACATGAATACACACAAACAAAGCCAAATTGAGCAATAAGATTAATTAACATAGTCTAAGTTTAATTAATGTGCCATCTCTCTATACCACCTCCACAAGCTAATCAATAGATCAATTCACAGTGCAACTTGTTACTTGATGTTTTCCTTAAAGAACAAAACCAGAGTACTTTCAAAACCTAACACCTTCTCTTCTAATCTACTCTCATATGGTTGCATAACAGGTATATCCCCATTTTTCTGACAGATATATATCTTTATAATGTGTGTTGATAGATATTCTGTATATATATATATATATATATATATACACACACACACATACATATTTATGTGCACATATACAAGTATAAACACAGACATGCAATATTCCTGTTTTAAGCAAATAGACCAACTTGAATTAAATGCTAAATATTATAGATCTGTTATATTAAAAGAAGTATCTGAATGTGAAGTCACAGCATACCTTGTTCAGCCTGCAAGGCCACATATATAATGTACATGACATTTACACTCAGCTTTAATTAATTTTTCTCCTATAGATAAGATTTCCAGTTTGTAATTCCAAATTAACAAGCTCATAATTAGCCTGTTTGGCACCTGACCATGGCTTTCTGAGAAAGTCTGCCTTTCCCTTTCTCTCTACACATTGGAAAAAATACATAAGAATTTTTTTCTACCAAATTACAGAAGCAGAATGTTTTATATTAAAAATAATTCTTCAAATATTTTTTAAAATTTATTCCTTCCTTTCTATAAGGCATATGACAAGTTTAGATTGTCTAACACAAAGGTAGAATAAACTGATAGTATTAATTACAGCTAGGTAAGTGATATTCTTCTAACATTGATCTTATGGAGCCACTCAAATTACATCAGAATCCTTTTAATTTGATCCTACATGTAAAAATTAAATTTTACTGAATCCCAGTTAAAATTCTTATCAATGATCAAAGGTTGAACATATTTAAAATTTCCAAAGATATATGTGAATATTTTGTAATTATTGATTTTTAAATATTAAATTGTTTCTAATTACTCCATCACCAAATTTTAACCAGATAAAAATAGCTAGCAATCAATTTGATTTACTGTGTGATTCATTGTAAACAGTATTATCCCTTCCAAATTCCCATTCTCTCTTCTCTTTTTCCTAACAGAGTTCTGGAAGGACAGTGAACTCATCCTAACTATTTACCTGTTTGGCTCCATCATATATCATGGTGGATTGGCCCCATACACAGTTTTGGTCAAGCAGTATTAAAGAGTTTCTGAGAAGTCTTTGAATCCTGATACAGGCACTCAAAAAATGTAGCTACTAAAGCCATGTTTTGATCATGAAATATCCATCATGGAAGTTAACATTGAATGTTATAGTGAGATATATCATAGATTCTGAGTTCAATTTTATAAATCAGTATTGCAGGCTTTCTGTTATTTGTAGTAAATTAATAGAACTAAGCACATAGTGCATTTATCCTCACAATGTTTCAGCCATTTTTTTTTTTTTTTTTTTTTTTTGCTACTGTGACCAAAAGACCTGTTAAGAACAAGTAGAGGAAAAAGTTGATTTCAGTGCTTTGGGTTTCAGAGATTTCAGTTCATAGACAGCTGGCTCCATCTTCAGGGCACGAGGTGAGGATATCATGGTCCAAGAGTGTGGAGGAGGAAAGCAGCTGGGAACATGATATCAGGAAAGAGAGAGAGATACAGAGAGAGCGCGCTCTGCTCAATGAAGACCAAAAAACTAATTTTAAAGGCACACTTTGGGGTTCCACCTCCTCCAATCATACCCTACCAACCTACAGTTACCACCCAGTTAATCCTATCAGGGGATTAATGCACTGGGTTAAAACTTTAAACTTTATTGTATTATCTCAAACATAATCTTTTGGAGGACAATGAATATCTAAACCAAAACACAGAAGCACCAGAGTTATCTATTTTATCACCAACAATTTCAAACTGAAATAGGGATAAATCAAAGAGATGTTAATTAATAAGTCTAAGTTCTCCTAAAATAGTGAAAGAGAGTGGTAATGGAAATCATCTATCTATAGATGTTTACTTACTCACATGTAATAATATTACATATATAACATATAGTAACACATTTATTCACTATGATTCAAACATACAAAAAATAATTTTAGGTATGAGAAAAAATTAAAATAAATAAATAAAAATAAATTACATATCCAGCAGATCTGGTATGAGAAAATTTATTCTGAAATGTAATTCTATTTCTTATGCCCAAATAAGTCATAGTATATAAATAAGTTAGCATGATATCTTTGAAGTTAGATTGCCTATGTTTTAAACTTGTCTTTATAGTATATTCTCCCTTAATTAACTTATCAGCCTACACACAATGTATTCACTTTTGGTGACACACTGTCTCTTCATATGTAATATGAGTATTATCAGAATAATGCCCACCCCAGTTACTATCGGGAAAAGCAGAATGAGCTCACATATGTGTAAAGGACTTACTAAAACACATACAAATAATAAAGAATGAAAATATTCACTTATCTACCTATTTTACACTGTTATCCTATAAATCTCTAACATTTAAAAATTAACAAATATTTTAAAGAAAAACTAAAGGGATCGTAGACAAAATAATCTTGAGAATAAGGCAGTACAAAGTTATATCTATGTAGTTTACAATGATGTCTTAGATGATTTTATTTTATATTTGATTTTATCTGTCAGAGACATCCAGAACTAGTGTTTCCATTTGTTCTAGAAAAAGCTCTTTGTGTAAAAGTTTATATAATTTAAAAATGTAAATGTTTACCTAAATTCTGTGTAGCATGATTTTTTCCTATTATGACAATTTAAATATCATGGGATAAAAAATTTCAGTAATAAGGCACTGCAAAATACTAACATAATACATAGCTTAATCATCATTGATCATTAGATAATTTCTTAATGAATGAACTATATAATTATATATATATACTTTCTAATTTCTTTTTGGCATCACTAGAGAGTCTTTAAGTTTACATTCATGTTAGAGCTGATTATTAAATGTGAGATAGCTATAATTTCATAACCAAAATAGGATGATTTTAATATCCTATTATATAAGAGAGTAAGAAAATTCTATAATGTTAATTCCAAAATGGATTTCCAGAATCGTAGTAATCTATGATATAAAAACTATTCAAACCCATATTTTTAAAAAATGCAATGATTATATTTATTAAACAAGGCTTCAAATTAATTTGCAATGTTTTTTAAAATTATACTGAACTTTAAACTTTTAGCCCAAAGTAAATAAAAACAAGAGCTTAATGTTGACTTAAGTTGACTTAAAATAAATTTTGTACTACTTGGTAAGAAAAAATGGATTATTTTAGTATTCATTGTCATTGTGAAATTTCATAAACAGGGAAAACTCACATTAAAATTGTTACCTTTCTTAATGTTGACTTAATTTTGACTTAAAATAAATTTTGTACTACTTGGTAAGAAAAAATGGATTATTTTTAGTATTCATTGTCATTGTGAAATTTCATAAACAGGGAAAACTCATATTAAAATTGTTACCTTTCTGGAAAAAGGAAAGTTAATTTTATTTTTCTTTCAAATGACAGGTTGTATTTCAGACATTTTTGAAAGCTTAAAGTGAAACTTTAGTTTAAAATATTACTTTTGACATATTCTCTGAGTCATGATTTTTCTGCGATTAAATACAGTTATCTCTCAGTGCTATGACAGTGGAAATGGTTTACCCTTGGAAACGAGCAAAGAAAGGACTATTCTTTTGGAAAGCCTAAGGACTAATCTTAAAAATATTCTTGTCTCCTAAAACATATCAGTGTGTAAACTTAAGAAAGTGAAAGTCAGATTTAACCAGTGAGCAAATTACTTATAACAAGATGACTCTTTGTGTTGTAAAGATAAATGCACTACAGCATGTTCTGGTCTATTAATTAGTAGCAAATAATTAGAAATTCTACAAACCTGGTTACAGAATTAGGTTCAGGCTCTATTTTTCATTATCTCTGTTAATTTTCTATGTTAGATTTTATTTTTCTTTTGTGACTTCAATATAGCTATATCATTTACGTTTACATATATTCCAAGTAAGAACATAAAACAACAAGGGCCTTTGACAGGAAGCAGGTGCTCTCTTTGAAACCATTTAGTAGTGTTCCTTTAGCAAAATTCTACACAAGGCCAAGCCACCAGGATTTGTGATGGAGTTAAGGTGAAGAGTTTTAGTCCACTGACTGTCCCAGCAAAACCAGTTAGGAAAGCACAGAGGAGGGAATGGGTATATAGAAGGCACTTAGGTCTTGTCGCAGTAGGATCTAATACTAGGCACTACTAATTCCCTGGTTTTAAACACACAGTGTAAATAATTTGTGTGGGTATTTGCCAATGCATCAGCAAATATTTTTATGGTAACATAATTATAATCAATAGTTAACCTGGATTTTAAAATTTAAACACACATGCACACAATATTTATGTCCACTAAAAACAGACCAAATTGAACTAAATGCTAAACATTATAGACCTGTTACATTTAAAGAAGTGTCTGAATGTAAAGTTCACAGCATACCTGATTCAGTACATACCCACATATAATTTATAGGACATTCATGCACAAACAATTTATTGTCCTCTTGTAGATAAGATTTCTGGTTTATTATTCAAAATTAACAAGCTCATAATTAGCCTGTTTGGCACCTGACCATGGCTTTCTGAGTCAGTTTGCATTTCCCCCTTCTATATACAATGCATGAAAAGACATGACTTTTGCTTACCAAATTACAAAAAAAAAGCAGAATTTCAAGATAAAAAGAAGATTATGTTCATAATGCATATTCCAGTACTTTCTGGAAATCAGCCTTCAATATCAATGTTTTCCACGATATTTGGGAATTATTAGGGCAATATTTCTTTAAATATTTGTCTATTCTTTACGTACCTTTTCTTTTCAAAACATGAGTACTTTTTCTCATTGGATTCCATGACATTATTCCACAAATGTTTTAAGACTGTTTACTTATTATTAGTCGTCTTTTCCTTTTTTTTTTTTCCTGTTTGGATTTAGGAATATTTATATTTCTAAAATTTAGTTACTTAAGTCCTCTAAGTTTTACAAAGTGAACAGCATAGGAGAATGTATTGCATTTAAACACAACAAAGACCAACCACCAATACCTGGTATCACTTTGTCAGCAGCAATTTCTTGACTGTTTTTTGGGTTTTTGATTTAACCTCTGGAAATTCCTCTGAGCATTAGTGTTTGTTCAGTATTACATGTTAGTATAGTTATATTCAAATTATTTCCAGGATTTCTCTATTGAACTCTCTTTGTTTAATTTCTAAACTACAAGCTCTGCTCTGCCAATTGTTATTCCTTGGACTGTGTGTATTTGACTCTTCATGGCCTGGTCAGAGAGAGTAGAAAGTTCCTGAGTCAAGAAAACAACAACCGACAATTTAGTGGCAGTTTTTTCAAGGTAAACTCTCTTATTTCTTTATGCTTTGTGAATAGTTATATTTTGAAACATTCTTTTTTCACACTCTAATAATTATTGTTTATAGAAGTCTTCATAGGACCACAGAATTGATGTATTTTGTTATATTTTACAATTATTAACATTGTCTCTACCTAATGTTTAAAAACTACATGTGAGTCAGCTCCATACTTTTCTATTTCATCATATGGATCCTTACTTTGGTTTCTAGCATACAAGTTAATTTTCACATGTTCTGTTTCCTTTTCTTTTTTTTTCTTTTCTTTTTACTGCAATGTGTTTACTGCAAATACAACATATTAACCACTCTCCTGGTATACATAAATACTCATACTAACAGGTACTCAAGAAATGGCAGAGCTCTAAACAATTGCTATTAAAAAAAATTAGAGGCACTCAGATACCAAAGCTAAAGGAAACAGTAATTAAAGAATGAACTCACCATCTCCACAACACAGATAGGACAAAATGAATGAAACCAAATACACAGCCCCCAAAGTTTTCATTAGGGTGTTTCTGTTGGATTAGCTTGCACACATTAGAATCATGACAGTAATTCTTCTTTGTTGTCCTAAATATTAATATTTTGCCCTCTAAAAGGAGTGTCAGCAAGAGAGAAATGCCAAATGCTTCATGTAATGTGGTGCCAGGTCTATTTAGATAAAGGCATAACAGGAACTTCCAAAGCTCTGGCTCTGCCATGCAGTCCTCACTCTCCTTGCTTATAAAATCTTACTTGACCTCAGTGGGTAGAGTATAGTATGGGGGAAAGAAAAAACAGTGGAAAGCTATGCTGAAGATGATGATGACACAGATATTATCACATTTACTTATTTTATAAGTAGAACGTCAGATGGCTTAAAAAAAGAAAAAAAACGCCTGTAAAAACAAAAAAAGATGAAAGACTCTATGAAAGGTTAATAGTCACAACACAAAACTTACGAGAGTTGGTTTTCTGTTTCTTTTGATACAATCATGTCTCATAAGAATGGTCATGTTTTCTGCCATAGGACTATAAACAAGAGGCCAGGAAAGGAAATGAAAACACAAAAACAAAAAACACAAAGAAGTTTGTTCAGCAGGGATGTTTCAAGTCAGAATTAATCAGGTCTGATACATAATGTCAAAAAAATGTTTTTAAAGACAAATATTGGTCATAATTTTCTTCAAAAAGCTCAATCATAAAGAAGTCCTATGTAAGAAAACCACTTGGAAAATATATCCTAGCATAGACTCCTAGCATAGACTTCAAAAAGTTATCATACAAAAATTTGTTTTTGAAAATAAATTAGATAATTAAAATATTTTCTTTTTCCAGGAGAGATGCACAGAACCACTATTAATGCTTTTACTGCAACTTGGAACATTTTTCTCCAGCCATATTTCAGCTAACTGCTATATGGACCCATTTTTGATTCTTCAGACCAAAGCACATTTTGTATTGTTTGGGATCCAGATTGGGGTCAAAGAAGACAGGATATTATGTATGCACTACTCTTACCTCCTGGCTTCAGAACATCTTAACTTGCATGGAGAATTTTGTTTGAAGAGGTCCATATCCTTCAATGCCCAGCTTAGATAGAAACCTCAAAGCCACCCATAGACAAGATGTCCCTTATAAATACAAGTAATGTCAAACCCATAATCTCTCCAGAAGCCAGTTTTTTGAGTAAAAGGAAAAATTGGTTGTCATTTGGAACTTTCCCAATAAATAATCTTTGGATCATACTGGCTTAAAATGATTGGGAAATATGTTGGCCCAAAACTGTATTTGCTCCACACTGTTGCAGGAATTCCATAGTAAATACGAGGTCAAAGTCACAGAAGAAGAGCAAAGATTTGTTATTAAATGGGAAGATCTCACTGCGAGGGCCAGTGCTCTTGAAAATTCTAGGGACCCAACAAAATCTGCACGTCAGCTCTAGAGTACTTAATGAAATAATCTCTCATCAGTTCAAATTGTTTTGTCTTACCAGGGTTGGAGTCAGAATTGAAAAGAAGGACAATGTGTTTGACATTCTGATTTGGGGTGAGACATGTCTTCCCAAGTTTACCATAAATTTCACCAACGTGTCAAAAATGTACACATGATGAAATCTTTTTGTGCTCATTATTGGACTCAGGGAGCTGGAACGGAACAAGCTTCTTCAGGAAATTTAAGAGAAAAGATTGGGTTGATTGATTCCATTGGCCATGTCCTGTATGTCTAGTTCCTTATGCTCCAAAAACTGGATCTTACTGAAAGTCTGTGTAGTTACCATGCCTCCTCATGGGAACTGTCACCTTCGTCACTTTGTGCTTCTTGTACAGAAGCAGCAGGTCCAAAATGCACTGTATCTCATACCTGGGATTCACTGGGCAATAGCCATACTGGGTATCCTTGAAATAGATGCTGCACCTCCAGGTTTTGGTGTTAATCATTTCCATCACCTGCACAATGGGGCCATTCAAGGCTTCCCTGTCTTTCCTCTGGGCTGAGTCTGTACCTCTCAGGAGAGTGCAGGGAAGGAGGGTTGCTAACTTTCCACAGCCAAATACAAATACTTCCCTGTCAGAAATTCCCATTCCAGTATCTCCTCTCATTGGAGGGCCTGAAAACTTAGGAAAGAAGGGGGGATTCCCCAACGGAGGTCCTCTTCTTGATTTCCTGTATTGCCGTATTTGCACATCAGGATGATTTCTCGGTGGAGCTGTACTGTGCAATGACTTAGCCTTGCAATTTTGCAACTGAGCATATAGCTACCCAGTCCATACTGGTAGGGTGGGTTTTTGTTCAAGTGGAACAGGATAGCTTGTTAAATCTTACTGTTACAGATATCTCTGATGTAATCCTTCTTCTTCTGTTCATAATTCTCATTTTAAAAACTGTTTCATCTCATAAGATCCTAAACAATGTACGCCTATGAAACTCGGGACACAATTCACTCTCCTTCATGCTCCTGCGTGCATAGTGTCCATTTCCCAGAGATATTTTGCCAATGTGTGATAACATTCTCTGAAGCACCGGCCCCCCATGCAGAATTTCTCACCAGGCTCAAGGGCCTGTCTCCCCATTTCTTCCTCAGTGCCCCATCCTGTCTTCTCCAGAAATAGGGACTCACTGCTATTTCAACTCATCAGGAAACTCCAGACGATCTCCTTTGATGTTAACATCATCATCCGCTCTCATAAACCATTCTTATATTTCCAAGTAGTGATCATGCATGTACTTGACCATCATAAAAGATTTGGGTTAAGTAATAGTCATCCAGGCCCCTAGTGGAATTATTGAAATTAGTATAGATGTGTCTGAACCTCACTAGAAAACTTCACTTGCCCAGGAATGGTCTTAGATCTAAGTTCTGTAGGTGGCCATGGCATGTATCTGCAGGTATTTCTGGACAGTCATGACTCCCTCAAAGAGTAAGTTCTGCCACACATCCCATCATCTGAAGCCAAGCCATGAGTCCCCAACTGCACCCAGGATACATCCCATGTTCTGTTTTCTTGATAGGACATCCCTAGTTTTGGGATAGGAAGAAAGCAAAAATATTGTAAATATTTTTCTGTGGCCAAACATTTTTTTTCTCCCCACTTCACTGTTTTCTGCAAAATCATTATTTAAAGTCTCCTTCCAAACACAAGTCACACACACAGATTTTAAATTGAGTGGTCAACTTAAAGTTTATAATTGCCTGTGAAATTTAGTAATAAACAAAAATCCCACCAATAAATAATTATTAATACATATGGGAATATCTTTAGTCAGTATCCCAGTGTCTAAAGAGCAAAAACGAAGAACTGGGTTTTCAGGGAGATAAACTTATCTGTTCTTCATGACAAGATAATAGGATTTATTTAATATAAGACTCAAAATTACTTCCAGATTTATGCATGAACTACATCAAGTTATTGGGTTTATTTTCTCAGTTCTACATCTAAAAGCTAAAAAAATTTTAAAGGTTTTTCCTATTCATATGCCTGCCAAGACCTCTGCACATCCTTGATAGAACATCTAAAATAATGCAGACTTTTTGGTGGGTTTGCCTCAGTCAGGGCAACTCACAGTCATTCACTATCCCTTTGGGGATCTAGTCAGTCCCTGGGGGGATGAAGAGTCCTTGGGGGTATTACTAGGTTACATAGATTGTTGGAATGGTGCTTTCTTTGTTCTAAATTTAAGTCTCATTGGGAATAAGACTTTGGAGTCTCAGGGTGGAGGGGACCCTCTGCCAGGGCCTTTCCAGTTTGAACCCTGAAGGTTTGCCCCAGGACTCCCCAGCTGCATGACCACAGGTGTATTTCTCCTGGTCAGTGATGCACTTCTTTCTTTTTTTTTTCTCTTGCCTTTTACCTTTGCTTTATTCCCTTGTTTTTGTATTATTACTAAAATAAGCACTATCTTGTATAAAGAGTGTTGCCACTGTCTGTCTGATCCAACCTGTCAAATTTAGCAGCTGCACATATATGTAACCCTTAAACCTTACAACATCATGTATAATTCTAAATAATTGCTTACAAATTTATTTATTACTGTTTCAATAACAACAATAACAAAATGAATTGGTATTCTAAACCAGGAAAATATTCTAGATATCAGAATTGACTTAAAAAAATACATTCCAAATTTTGCAGCTTTTTATAATTCTTGATCTTCTTCCAATTTCATTTTAATTGAACACTTCAAAAAAATTATGGATCAATATAAATAAAAATAAAACAAATAAATAAAATAAAAATAAAAATAAATAGATCAAGGACCTAGGAATAAAGGCAGAGACCCTGCATCTAATAGAAGAAAAAGTAGGACCTAATCTCCATCATGTGGAATGAGGCTCCAATTTCCTTAATAAGACTCCTGTGGCAGGTGCAAGAATTAAAATCAAGAATCAATAAACGGATGGACTCAAACTAAAATGTTTCTTCTCGGCAAAAGAAACAATCTGTGAGGTGAATAGAGAGCCAACATCTTGGGAGCAAATCTTTAACACTCACACATCAGATAGAGCATTAATCTCTAGGGTTTATAAAGAACTAAAAAGCTAAACATTAAATCAATAAATGGGCCAAGGACCTGAACAGACACTTCTCAGAAGATGATGTACAATCAATTACCAAACACATAAAAAATGTTCATCATCACTAGCAATTAGAGAAATACAAATCAAAACCACTCTAATATTTTTCTCACTCTAGTCAGAATTAGTGTTGGTGAGGATGTAGGGGAAAAGGTACACTCATACACTGATGGTGGGACTGCAATTTGGTGCAGCCAATATGGAAAGCAGTATGGAGATTTCTTGGAAAATTGGGAATGGAGCCACCATTTGACCCAGAAATCCCTCTCCTCAGTCTATATCCAAAGGACTTAAAAACAGCATACTATAGGGACACAGCCACAACAATGTTTATAGCAGCACAATTCACAATAGCTAAATTGTTGAATCAACCTAGATGCCCTTCAATAGATGAATGGATAAAAATGTGGCATATATACATAATGAGATATTACTCAGCAATAAAAAAAGAATAAAATCATGCCATTTGCAGGTAAATGGATGGAGTTAGGGAAGATAATTCTAAGTCAAGTTAGCCAATCCCAAAAAACCAAATGCTGAATGTTTTCTTTGATACAAGGAGGCTGATTCATAGTGGGATAGGGAGGGGGAGCATGGGAGGAATGGATGAACTCTACATAGGGCAGAGGGATGAGAGGGGAAGTGAGGGAGCATGGGGTTATTAATTATGATGGAATGTGTTGGCCATCATTATCTGAAGTACATGTATGAAGACACAAATTACTGTGAATATACTGAGTATACAACCAGAGATATGAAAAATTGTGCTTTATATCTGTAAAAAGAATTGTAATGCATTTCACTGTCATATATAAATACAAAAATAGAATATAGGTTAATAATTAATGACATAATATAGCTTAAAATTAAAGTATCATATAATATATAATAATATATATATACACACACAACAAAATTATGCAGGTAAACATATTCAAAATTCAAACTTTTACAAAAAGAAATAAGACTTTATTCTGTGACAAGCCATAAGGGAAATGATATTAATTATGCAGCTAAAGAATAGTGCATACATTTGCAAATGTATTTTGCTTGTTTTGTACAACATTTGCTGGTAATAATATTAATATTAATACTAACTTAAATAAAAATAAAATATATGAACAGCACTTTACAAAAAAAATGTTGAATTATCTTAGTGAAGTGTCTTGGTATGCAAAATTAGTACTAATCAGAGTTTAAATTAATTCTAAATATTTAGATGGAAAAATAAGGCTTTATTTGAGCTGAAATTACCTATTAAAATCCATATTGACAAGTTAAAGCAACACAATATTTAAGGGATATGAACCAGTGACATATTATTTTCTAAGCTATTCATTTTCTGTTGTAATTTACTTCTAATGTATAACTACAGGTATTATTTCTCATAGAATTTCAGAGGGACTCTCAAGATGCATTAACCTAAAGTGAACTAATCAGGCTTTACCATCTTTAATTTATATGAAGCAATTCATCTTTCTGAATATTTTACTGTTAGTGCCATTCAGTACACATTATCTAATTGTGCCTACCAGATACAGGAATTTAGAGTGTGGGTTGAAGATAGAAACCATGTATTATAATAATTGTAATCTAATTTTTAAAACTATAGCAAAACCAGATATCTTCACATGACAATATGTGATTTAAATTTGTTTCTTGGTTGTGTTATAAATTCAGAAATAATGGATATAAATGGTTGGGTTCATATAATTTCAAGGCCTTGAGGTCACTATTAAAAAATATCATTTAGAATAATTTTCAGCTAGAAAAAAAACATTTGAAGGAAAAAAATAAAAGAAATGTATCAAATTTAAATTACTCTGAAATTTCAAAGCTGTAATTTTGTGTGTTCACATCTCTTATTCTTCTCCAGCTCTAACAGAGTAATCACCTGATAATATTTTAATAGATAGATTTCTAAGCCAGTTCCGAACAGTCAAAATCCATTTTGTCATTCAGATTCATTATAGTTTATACCCCTAGAGCCTTTAATTATCATTCTCTTTTTGCTAAAAATCTGATTTTTTTATTTTTGTTTTCATTTCATTAAGTATTGAAAGGGTAATTCAGGGTAAGCCACTATTTTTATGAATACTGACTTAACTGGAAATTATTTTCACATTAAAAAAAATAGTAATGAGTAGCTTTACAAAAAAAAATCCTGTTTACTGGATTGCATTAAATGTAGTTTCTGTTTTATAATTTTAGACATGTTCTATAAATCTTTTTGGAAAATATGAAACTCACTGAAATATTAGGACTATGTTGTGAAATATTTTTAGATTTAATTATGTTATTGGTATATACATGTCATTTTTTCTTACCATATGTTAACATTCTGAAATGCTATTTTTTTGGCATTTTTCTAATCTAGAATATTCTACAATACGATGTAATTCGAAGTATGGTGGGAGAGCTGAATTCTATTGTGCATGATGAAATATTCATGCCCTTTATCTCTAAGTTTCCTCCTTTTCTTTACCAGTGACTCCACCAAATGATTAGTGACAGGAACCTGGGGGTTATCTTTGGTTCCAGTTATGTTTGAGACATGAGATGTCTTCCCAAAGCTCACATACATGACAAAATTCAGGAAAGCTTAGAGGCAAAATGATTGGGCTAAGAGAAGTTTAATCTAATAAATGCATTAACCCATTGCTATGGATTAACTGGGCAATGACTATAGGCAGGCAGGGTGTAGATGGTGTAATAATTCCATGGAGGTGCCTTTGGGGTTTATATTTTGTTCCTGGTGAGTGAAGCTCTCTGCTTCCTTTTGCCATAACCTGACTTTCCTCTTTCCACCTCCATACGTTTCTACCATTGTATTTTGTCTCACTTAGCGCCCCGAAATATGAAGTCAGCCATTTATGAACTTACACCTTTGAAACTGTGAGCCCCAAATACATTTCCCCCCTCGTCTAAAACTGTTCTTGTCAGGTTTTTTAATGATGCCCCTGAAATAGTTGACTAAAACAGCTCTTTCTTCTAATTTATTTTCTACATCAAATTTGTCACCAAATCTTGATTCATCTCTTTAATAACTAAAACTTCTAAAGCCTCCTTTTTATTCATGAATCTGTATGGATAATATCTGCTTATGGTTCTTTGTAAAAGCAAACAAATACCCCCTCACACTAACACACACATACAGAGAATATGCATAGATATAATATAGAGAGATATTGCAGATATATGCTTAGAGAGAGGATATATGCATATGCATTCACAGATAATATGGGTCCTCTCTTTTTGTTCTCAGGAGAAATCAAATTACTTGTGATGGTAATTTTCTCATTGTGTTTGTCCTTCTTTGTCCTTACACATCCCTCATATTTCTTCTTGTCAATACACCAGCCATGTTGAATGAAGGAGAAATCTTATGACTTCATTTAATTTTCCTTTGAAACCATATATATCAAAATATATTCACCTTAGTAACTAGAGCTTTCATTTATGAATTTTAAGGGAGCAAAACATAATCAATGCAACAGATTAGTTTGGAAAGAAATCAGTTCTACAACATTTTCCACTACTAGTTGGCTGAATTATCTGTGTTGTTTAACTTTATATTACTTAATAAATACCTATAGTAATCAACTTACAAAGAGAAGACTTTTGTTTTGGCTGGCAATTTAGTCCATGATAGGTTGGTCTTTTTGCTTTGTGCTTGTGGCAGAACATCATGGTAGGAATGTATGGCAAAAGCACACTGCTTGCCTCATGGGCAATATTTGAAAGGAGATTTGAGTTTTCAAAGTCTTTTTAAGGGCTTCCCCAATGACTTAAAGACCTGCCACTAGCCCCCACCTCTCAAACTTTACCAATGAACCTTTGGAGGGCACTTATCTAAAACATAACATGATCTTAGATACATATTTTTATGCTTGATATCAATTCCCTAAGTTGCAAAATGGGAGGCTAACATGATATGTCACCTCTTTTCACTTGCTAAGTATCTTAGTTCATTTGTGGTGCTAAAAATGGTATTCCAAAGATGAGATAAATTATAAGGATAAAAAAACATTATTCTCTTTCATCACTGGAGGCAGAAAATTCAAGTTGAAAGCACTGACGTCTGGTGTAGACCATCTTACTGCATCTTTACATGGTGGAAGTTGGAAGGGGAAGAGAGGATAAATGCCAATTTCTTACACAGGAGAAAGAGCAGAAATAGAAAAGAAGCACAAATGTTTCTTATAGTGGCATTAATCCATAGCCCTCATGAGGTCTCACTTCATGACATTATTGTCTTAGTGATCAACTTTATAATGCATGAATTAGAGGACATATATTAAGACTGTAGCAGAGGAAATCATTGAAAGCATTGTAGTTTGAAGCATAAGGTATTAAGGTTTATTCATTCATTTATTTTCTCCTAGAGTGAGCAATCTAAGACCTGATATCATGTTCTCTCTGTGGTAAATGCTTAAACTTCCATAGATCTAATTGTACTGATCTTTAATCATTAACTACTTTTGAAGCATTTGCCTCAAAAGACCAAGTTGTCAGAGATCTAATGCCAGCAAACCCTTGCAGATTTAGTGACTATGTAGTAAGCATCATCATTTAAACCGGTTGTTCATGATATTCTTTCATTGTTTAAATATCCTAGAAAAATCTTAGATGTCGAGAAAGAAAACATTCAAGTATATTACCACAAAAATATTTGCTGGTTCATTGGCAAATACTCAACAGTTATTTTTCTTGTTTGTTTAAAACCAGGGAACTACATTTAATAATACAATAATTATTCAGAATGTTTTTATGTTCAGAACACTGAGAAATTCAAAATAATAAAACATAAAGTAATCAAAAAGATACACAGTTTTGTGTTTATTCATGATGAAATATTTTTTTTTACTTTTGAGAATAATCCAGTGTACTCATTTATAGTGTACATTCCCTAATGTCTTGTGAATTTTTAATGAGTTTGATGAAAGCAGTTTATAAAAACCTTGTCTTGTGTAACGTGAAACATCTTTCTATTATTACTATTTCCCTGAGAATTTGACATGATACTCTTGTGGTATATCACTTTTAAATATAAGTAACTACTAAATAATTGATTTTTTGATTTTAAAAATTAGAGTATCCTCAATGCACTTATAATTTTAGTAATAAGTGTATTGATGCAATAAGTTATTAGGCTAATGACTGCAATAATTTTCACAGGAAATGTAAGTTAATTTTATACGACATAGACTATTGGTATGATTATGAATTTACATATTTAAAAGGTTAATATATTATCTGATACATGTGACAGTTTTTCATGCATATATTTATGTATATTTTATTCTTATAATTGCCTTGCCTTGTTTTTCCTTGTGCACCTGATACTTTGTGGGTAAAATTGGAAAGCAACCAATTCATTTCAAAGACTACATAGAATGTGACAGAGATGGACATTTTACCTCCATAAGTTGTATAATGAATCAAGACTTTTCTAATTTTATTTTTGAGTAATTAGCATAAATATTGCTATTTTCTTTTCTAACTTAATCACCATTCATTTGGTCAATACACATATGACATATAGGAAAATCTGTCTCACCAATATAGTAAATAGCTAATGAAGAATAATTGTAAAATTCAGTAACTATGATTCACAATACAATTTTATTTTTGGTTTTAATTTTCAAAAAAAAATTTTTTACTTACTTTGCAAATTAAACTCCAGAAAACTGAAATATAAAACCGCTTCTTATTTTAGAAATTTTGCTATATTAATGTTTTGTGGGCTTATGTTACAGATCTATTTAATTTGGCTATTTTCCTTCCTGCTATTGTTAAGAATATGTTTAAAAGACTTTGGAACAATAACAAAAAACTTGTTTTGAATCCCAGCTCCATACTACTTTTTGTATTTTTGGGTAAGTTATACAACATCTGCTTGCATTTGGTTTCTCATCTTTATTATTATTCAATTGGCAGGATTTCTGTTTAAAACTTGAAAAAAAATAAGAATTGAAATGAGTGAATAGAATGCCAATAATATGGCAAGTGTTCCATAATTATTAGTTATAGAATTATTTCCCAAGTCAAACCTTGTTTTTTTTCCCCTCAGAATAAAAGCACCTTTGCTACTTGTCCTTTACCCATGTACCCTAGACAACTCTGACATAGCTGGTCTTTATTCTTCTGATTAATTTTTCTTGAGAGAAGTTAATGCTAATAAATGTTTGATTCTTCTTGCCACATATGGCCACAAATGCACAAGGAATTTTATAAAGTATGCATCATAATTCATGCCATTTTGTAACTTGTTTTTTTATCTACATGCCATTTTGTAACTTATTTAAAAGATGATAGGTAAAATTTGGAAACTCTCAAATAATAATGTCATTTTTTTTCTTTTGACTTCATTTTATCTAATATACAAGGCATTTCTTATATATTATTTAGCTCTGTTATTATAATCTGTTAATATGCTTTATTGAAATAAATATGGTTTATTCCACAGTTATTTGTATTTTAACAAAAATCTATTCATGTTTTTAAAAAATTTTCTAATATTGGTTTATTATTTAAATACATTTATTCCAAAATTTATGCACATAATATATAAAATATATAATGCTTTAAATTTTTCTCTTTACGTTTGTGATTTATTTTATTTTTTGTCTTGTTTGTAGTAACATCATTAAAAGCATACTTAAAATTTCAAATGGTATTTTTGGGTAACATGAAATTTTTCCAGCATAGTGTAAACATTATAGAGATACAAACTTATAGATGGACTACAAATGAAAATGTGATACAACTATATGCTAGAGAATAAGCAAATACTCTGTTTAAAAATTTTTAAATTACAATTTTGACCTCAGTCATAAGCAATGCAATTTCATTAATTCATATGTTGCAATTGGATGTCAAGTGATATTTTATTGTTTCCTTTGATATTTTTCTTTCCCCAATCTCTAGTTAAATAAGAATGAACAAATTTTTTAATTAATGATTTGCTTTAAGTACCTCAAAATTAGTCCTATAACTATTCACTATGTTAGAATCATAAAATATTTCTTCAAAAAATAAGATCAGACTACTAAATTGTTTTATTATTCATGAAAAGTCATGAGGAATCAGTTAGATTAGCGTAACAGAGGTATTTTCTAATACAACTTTTTTTTTTCCTAATACAATTTGTATCCCAAATTATACTGGGATCAAAGCTTGGTAGTGACAGCAATTAACATGTTTAAGAGTGTATTTATAAAACATGGTGTACATGAAATTGATCATGGGTAAATGGGAAGAAATTATTTAGTAAATCATCGATTTAGCATGGAGCCAAATGATGATAAGAATAGATGATAGAAAAAAGTTAGATTAGATAAGTGATAGATATATAAATTGATATTTCTAAGCAACATATAGTATTACAATTTTACTTTTTCATTTTTCTTCTTAATAAGCCATCTCCTCTTCCTCTCCAATTAGTTATAAAAATATCTAAATTACCATAATGCCAATTCAGAAGTCAGTTTTATTTTTTAAGATTTCCTTCTCCTATCTAAATTCCCCCAAAATAACTTTTATGTTTTTAAACAGTGATAGGAAATAATAGGAATCATATCTTGGTCATAAAATACATTTCTATGACTAGAATAATTTTATGTACCTATTAATTAACTAAGTTAATTAAAGTAAATAAGCTTACATGCCTATTAACTATAACATTATAGTTATAACAATAATATTTATATATTACATATTAACTTATATGTAATTCATTTTTATATTAAAGCATTAAAGGTTTGAATGACCTATTACTAATAAAAATCACAAAAATACAAATGACCATCATAATTTTGCATAAAAGTATTGAACTATATTGATTTATTGTTTTAACCATGTTACTACTATTGCAATGTTATTGTAAAAACAAACAAACAAACAAACAAAAGTTTTTGAATTAGAATTCACAACTGACCCTATCATATCACTTATATCATATGGGTTTCATTGCACAACCTGTATTTTCAATGACAAAAATTGACACTTCTAAGACATTCTGTATAGAGAATCAATGAACTTTAAAAATCACAACTGTGACATGAAATGGTAAAAAGCATTATAAGAAACATTTAACGTGGTAAAGCTATATTAATAGTTCTACATTAATAAAATCTATACTAATAACATTATTAACCTAAGTAATAATTAATAAAAGGTACAGTGTTTTATTTAGTCTTATTTAAAAGTTTTATTGTTTAATATTTTCAGTTATAAAATCATGTAACTTATAAAGCACTTACTCTTTTATTTAATTTTTACCCTGATATTCCTTGCACATTAGGCATTTGAAGAATTTTCATCCCTAAACAAACAGGAATTGAGAATCAGAAATTGTGTCTGTCATGAACACTAAGTAGAAAAATTAGGAACCAACCTACAACTTTCTACTCCAGTCTAATACTATTCAACTTTATTTTTATTTTAATAAAATAAAAGTATATGTACAGGGCTGTATTTTTCACGGAGCCATGCTGATGCTTTTCCATAAGGTAATGGGGTCAAAGGGTCATTAATCCAGACAGCATGGGCTACCTCAACAGAAAGTCCCTTTTATCTTCAACACTATAACCTGATTCACAGAACCTTGATTCCTTTCCTATATAGGATATTTTATAAAAATGGTAATGTTTTCTCTTTCAGTGGCCATTTTTATCTTATCTATAGTTATGGAGTTCTTTTTTTTTTTTTTTTTTTTTTAAAGCCACGCGCATGCCAGACGGGCGCGCTACCACTTGAGCCACATCCCCAGCCCAGTTATGTAGTTCTTATAAAAATAAATAATTCCAGCATACAGAAACCTTCTGAGTTCTCTTTTTTTTTTTTAAAGAGAGAGAGAGAGAAAAAGAGAGAGAGAGAGAGAGAGAGAGAGAGAGAGAGAGAGAGAGAGAGAGAGAAGAGAGTTTTAATATTTATTTTTTAGTTTCCAGCAGACACAACATCTTTGTTTGTTTGTGGTGCTGAGGATCGAACCCGGGATGCATACATGCCAGGCAAGCGCGCTACCACTTGAGCCACATCCCCAGGCCCCCTTCTGAGTTCTTGATTTTCTTTTGTTCTCTTTAACTGTGTTAAGTGTTTCAATAGCTAAATGTGAGACTTATTGAAAATGTGACTTTAATTTCTTCAAATGATTTTGTTTCTAATTCCTAATTCAGTGAGTTAGTCACAGTATAACCATTTTTGATGGTGACACAGTAAAACAGTATCCTAGGAAAAGCTGCAAAAGGAACATCAATCTTATTTTCCACAGAAACCAATGGAAATGAGCCAAATTCTATATATTAGTCTTTTAAAGTCCACAAGAATCCATCCTTTCTTTATCACCTATTAGTAGCCTAGAATGTGTCAGTGATAATAGCGAAATATTTTTCTCATTTCATCATTATAATTTATTTCATATTCTTGCCATTCTTCTCTAAGCTATCAGGTTGAACTGAAATGGAAGGATGGGCCATTATTTTTTTAATCCAAATTTCAAGTGAAAGCTTTCCTGTTTCATTAGGATATTTTCTTTCGATTATTTGTGACCCTTCTTTACCACAAAATTAAAATACAAATCTCTGAATTACTAGTATACTTTCCTTAACTTGACTTTCCTTTCCAAAATTGTTAGTTGTTTTGAAGACCTTAACTCCACTTATACCCTACAAATTATATGCCAATTATGTTATATGCTTTAATTCTATAAATGCATATGTTTAAATCCAATACACTATTTTGATTAATATTCATTAATTACAATTAATATTAATTCACAATGGATATTCATTTATATTTACTCATATAAATGAGTAACATATTATTAGACTTTCTTTTTTTAATTTTTTTATTTGTTTTAATTAGTTACACATGACAGTACAATGACCTTGACATATCATACATATATGGGATATAATTTCTCGTTTTTCTGAGTGTACACGTTGCAGAATCACATTGGTCATGCAGTCACGCATATATACACAGCCATAAAATGAAATAGATATCATTATTGCTGTGTGTTTACTTGACTTTCATAGCTACTCTGATATTGATTTCCTCTTTCTAAGTTTTTGCACTTCAAGTTTCTGTATGCTATCAGCTTCTTTCTGTCAGTGGAATAGTGTTGAAATTTTTTACAATATTCATTTTTTGATACATACATAGAATATAACTTACTCTATGTAGGTTTTCACTCTTAGAAAATAAAATCTCTAAATCAAAGACTCAGATTAAATAACAAGGTTAGTTTTTTCCTAACAATGACTGGAAAACACTATAATGATGTGTTTTATAGATAGCATCTCATAGTTTTGTGAACTAAAGTGCCTTAGGGTCTATTTCTGTCTTCAACTTGTTCTTCTCATTTTGACTTATTTCGTTTTATATAGCTGTCTTTGATTTTGCTCAGAACAATGCACTGAAACAATCACTTACATATGTAATTTGATACATCAGTTGTAATTATTTTATTTCAGAGCTTTTCATTTTCTCTTACCAACTTGAAGTATGCTAGCAGTTTATAGCCATGATTTATTGTTTCCAGATATCCTAGGTGACCTGAAGAGGAAAAGTCAACACAAATATTCCTGGTGCAGAGACTCTTGTCATCATTCAGAGCTGAATCTGTTTTATCAGGTTCTCAATCTTCAGCAACTGCTGGGATCCAATCTCAGTTCATTTTCCTTTTCAAGTTCATTGAATGCAGAACTCTATGGCCAATGCATGTAGAAGACCAAACTAAGGTTCCTCAATGCAGGTCCAGCACAGGGAAGAAAAGATGGGCAAGGTATCAAAGTGTAGTTTGCACTGAATTTTGATGCTTGGTTCTTCACTTGTGAATTGGTTTGTTAAATCTTTATTTAATTTCTCACATCCCCAAACAATATCATTGTGAAAATAACTCAGAATCACCTCTAATCTAGCTTTGGCACAATTTTTCTTGATTACTCCAAATGTCATTTAAATGTTCCTGTCTTAATTATACTCAAAAGAAGAATTGAAAAGAAAGATCTACAAAATTATATTAATAAAATATAAGCTTTTTCATATGTTGTTTATATGTTCATTAGGATTTTTTTTTAATCTTGGTAAAAATCAATGTAGCAAACCAATCAATGCTTTTAATTTAGAGTAACCTTATTTTCTTGTTATAAACCTAGCATTTTTGCATTCCCATCATAGCATTTCATTACATTTACCATTTTATTTGAAATATTTAAATTAGTAAACATATAATTGATCTCAATATTTCAATTTCCATGTCTCGTATATTATTTTAATTGCTCTGATGATTTTATGTTAATTTATAGAATATTTCTTTATTATTCATTGCTTGTAAAAATTTGATTCAAATTGATATTTGTTTTTTTTACTTATATTTTTGGCATTTGTGCAATCATCAAAATAGTTATTTAATTCATATTGATATAGTAACCTGTAGAACAATTGATTACACATAGCAGCAAATTTGATTAACTTTCAGCAATAATATATTGTATATTTTGCAACTCTCCCCCACATGGATTGTTATATCTTTAATAACCCATAAGGATATATGTTAGAGTCTGTAAACAAGTCAAGTTGGCGCCTGGCATTTTGCCAGGGAGAGTTGTTTGTGAAGTAATGCCAGCAAGCCATTAAGTGTGGAGATTACTTATTGGTTGACTGCTGTATCTAGTTTATTTTAATTAAGATAAGCTGTGTGGAATGTATATATACCCCTCCTGTCCTACAATAAACGGCTCCCACTCCTGCTGTATCAATGTGCACAAGTTGCTCATCACCCCCTGTTTATTTTGCTGCAGCCGAACTGCGGCAGATATACATTGTTATCATAATAACAAAAGGTTTGAAGGGTATATGAACCCCCTAAATTCTGGAAAAAAATACTCATTTCTATTCCCTTTTTCTTCCACTCCCCACTAAGCAGGAAACAGCCTTTGAGCTGTTAGATTAGAGCCATTTCTTTAATTGCATTTTAACTGTACAGAAGTAAAATAACCTATGCTGACAGGCCACGGAATATTTTTGACAGGTGTATTCTTCCATCATTACTCAGTAAATGTTAACAAGAGCCTTGTCTTATGTCAACCACAAGCTCATTTATTCTTAGAGTTTATGGTATAAACCTGAGATGGAGTGAGATTACATTCTGGTTGTCAGTGTCTTCTTTCCTTGATGAAGCTATATGGGATGGGCTTATCTTGTGAGATTTTGGTAAATTAACAATTCTATGGTTAATCATTAGACAATTCAAGTTTTCCATTTATTCTTGAACTGACTATATAGATATTGTACAATGTTAGTTGTTTAAAAAGACAATGCAAAAATCTCTATTTTAACATTCCACAAAATTGAAAATCTTACCAACTAATCTGCATTTTTTAGTGTTTTTTTAAAATCCCTCATTAATACCTAGAACTACATTGTACATTTATTTGTTTAATATTTTTATTCTTTTTTGTGCTACTTGAAAATTTTTTTTCATTATGCAGACACTATGGCTCATAGTCTGAAAAAAATTCTATTTTGTTTCCTCCTTTCCACTAACATATACCCCACAGAGATTCCTCACAAATTGAAGGCATACTATTTCATTTTTTTCAAATCAATATGAATATGGTTATAAAAACATATCACTGATTAAAACAGTGATTGAATTTAAAAGTCCAATATTTTTTTAAAATGCCCTACGATTATGTGGAGATTCACATTAACAGATCATTATCAGCACCAGATGAAATGGACCTAGGGATTAGGCAATTATAATTTAAAAAAATCTCTATATTTTATTAAAAACTAATGATATTTTAAATAAAATATATCTACTATATTTTAAAAATTTAGCAACAAAAAATTAAATATGTATTATTCTATAAGTAATTACAAAACTATTTTGGAAATATTTTGAAATCTTTGAGGGATGCCATCATGGAAAGAATTATCAGCAAATCCTCAGTAAGTACTGCATAGCTGGTGCTGAACTTCACGAAACATCATTAATATCCATGAATGCTTTCTACAGGAGATACTAGAAGTTTTACCAATGTTTTGTTTGTTGATTTTATTGATACTCTTACTATTTTCAGCAAATTACTTATAATATATATTTGATGCATCAGAAAAAGTGTAAAGCATGATAATTTCTATGAAATAGGTAATATGTTCTTTTTTATGTTTAATATCAATTATCTCCTAGTTCTGAATTTAAATGTAATTATGAGCAGCAATGAAAAAATGAAAGTTAAAAAAATTAAAATAAATTCCTTTTACATTGTAACCCCCCCAAAAAATTATTTTTGTATAAATATAATGAAATATGCATAGGAAAATGAGGAAAACTAAAAGACCTTGATGATACAAATAAAAGAAATAAGTAGAAAAGGGGTTTATGAATATGAAGAATCAATATCATCTAGATGTCAGTTCTTCCCAACTTGGTTTATAGACTCCAAAGCAATATGAATCAGAATCTCTGCAAGTTACTTTGGATGGTAACAAACTGTTCAAAAGTTCATATGGAATAGCACAAGATCCATAACAGCCTGCATAATACTGAAGGATATCAAATTTGGAAGACAGACACTTTCCAAATTAAAGACATGTTATAAAGCTCTTGTATTAAAGATGTGGAACTGGACAGGAATAAATAGGTGAGAGCAGAAGAACAGATTACAGATTAGATTTACATAAATATAGTCAATTGACTTTTGACAAAGTGAAAAGGCAATATAATCAAGCAAATAAAATTTACTCAACAAATAATATAGTAACATCAACACATTTACAAGCAAAAGATGTTTCCAAATGAAAACCTTGTACCCATGATAAAATTTAGTATAAATGAATCATATACATACATATGTATGAAATCTCTTTTGTATCAGAACTACTCTATTTTGTTATTTCTTTAACAGCATGCATCAGAGCCACCTTCATCATAAACATTTCTTAAAGCCAATATAAAGCATCTTGCTATAGAAGCAATTTTTATCCACAGTTTAATTCACTTCATAACATGATAAATTAAAAAATGGGAACTCTCATAATATTGTTTAATTTTTCTTCAGTATCTCTTCCATTTGAGATTCTTTCTGAAAAGTACAAAAGAATGATCTATTTTCCATGTGCATTTTTCATAATCACAAGGATTATAAACCAATAAGAATGGTAATACAATGATTATATATTGTCAAAAGAATACCACCAAGGACATGTAAGACTTCAGAACAGGAAGAAAATTAATGGAACAAAATTGCACTAGTAATGCTGAAGCAACACAGTATTTCAACAGGAAGACTTGGAGTTGATTAACATCCTGGGTAAAATGACAGAAATGAGAAAGAGTGAGTAATGCAACAATCTAAGTGAAGTTCAAGAGTTAACATCTCTGAAAGTGAATTCAATGCAAAATGTAATAGAGGAAAGGGAGATAGAGTGTTATGGATGGAGAGGTTGAGATTTGATTCTATGTACAACCAAGAATCTGCTGCAGCAGATTTAGTGACTTCATAATCATGTCACTAAAACAATCACATATTTGTCTATAAATGTTTACCTATGTAAGAAAAATGAAAAATGAAAGGGTCCAGAGGCAACGAGACTAGTTAGGAGACTATGCAATAGCTCACTGACACACTAATATAGATTTTAATCACACTTATATGAACTCAAGAATCTTTCAAGTAGTACAAACAAATCTTTCATGTAGTACTAACAAGTCCACTACCCTTTTCTCCAAACTCATGATGACTACTGCTTAGATTAATGTAGCTATCATTTTTTCCATTTTGAGAATGTCATCTAAATGTAATCATACAGTTTACAACCTTTATACTATTCCCCACCCCCCACTTTCTGGTACTTATTAAATTTTACATAAGTTTTCTTCTAACTTGGTACTCAGCTCTCTTATTTCTAGTTAATATTTCAGTGTATTAATGTACCAAAGTGTGTTTTATCATTTAAACCTTAAAGAACATCATGTTTTCTTCCAGTTTTATTAACTATGAAAAAAATCTAGTATAAATATCTATGTGCACAATTTCATGTCAAAATAAGTCTTCAAGTCAGTTGGCTAAATATAGAAATACAATTCCAGGATCATGTTGTGAAATTATGGTTATCTTTGCAAGAAACAAATTATGTGCCAAAATGATTGTACAATTTTGAATTTTCACCTTTAACAAACAAAAATCTGTGCTTCTTCAGTCTTGACCACAATAGGGATTTTCAGGTTTGAGGAAGTGGATTTCATCATTCCAGAGGGCATGTTCTCATATCTTATTGTTATTGTAATTTTTATGATCCTCATAAAATTTATGTTGGACATATTTTGTAAACTTATTAGATGCTCAAATATCTTTTGGTTAGTTGTTTTCTTATGTTTGACTCATTTTTTTAAGAGTTGCTTCATAATGTTGTTTTAAGAGTTCTTTGCATTGTTTAAATACAAGTATTTTACTTGCTAGGTGACTTGATAATATTTTCTCTCAGTCTGTTCTTTGTCTTTCTGTCCTCTGTATGTATTTTGTAGAGCAAAATAATTCATTTTATAAAAATTCTACTTGTCCTAATATATATATATATATATATATATATATATATATATATATATATATATATTATTTTTTTGTACTGGGAGTTAAACTCAGCGCACTTTATCACTGAATTATCTTTTAATTTATTGTTTTAAACAAGGTCTCTCTAATTTTCTGAGGTTGAACTTGAATTGGAGATCCTTATGTCTCAATCTCCTGGATCACTGGAATTAAAGTTGAATGATAATATGCCTAACTTACGTCTTTAATTTCAAGGGAAAAAACCTAACTCATTTTCATTTCTTAAAAATAAATTTTCACTTTATATTTTAAAGTACCTATTAGATTCGCAATTATTATTTTTTGTCTTATCACTTAGAAATACAGTCTTTTTTTTCTCTAGTAATTCTTTGGGTAATATTAGCAACTACTGAAACTTTTTTTTCTTTTTTTAGTTTTATATGAATTTCTGAAAAAAATAACATATATCTACTCAGAACTTACACAGAAAAAGTCCAATTGACTCATCTCAGACTGTGTGGGAATCATTGCAAACATGCATGTTCTCTTCCTATGTGTGCATCTGACTTTAAGGAAAGATGTGATGTCTTCTCTATCTATGTGCATATTAACTTTTCTGTTTTTTCTTTCAGTTATTTTGATGTCTACAATAGCCATGCCATTGATCCTTACAACAGCCCTATTTGCACAAAGGAACATTCTTACCTACAAAGATTAATATTATATAGCTTAAACAAAACAGATGTTTCAATGGAATTAAAATGACAGAATTTTTCTTTGATAATTTTTTTTTGCTATGCATTTTGTTAAAGTTTGATAAAAAGCACAAATTTAGTAATGTCTCCTCAAATTAATTTTAAACTCCACTAACTGTGAACTTTTTAAAAAGGGATTCCCTAGAAGTGATTATCCACAATAAAAGGGGGAATGGAAGAATAGAAATTCAGTTGATTAGACAAAAAGGAAAGAAGGGAAGGGAGGGAGAAGGGAATAGGAAAGACAGTGGAATGAACCTTACATGATTTTCCTACATACACATATAAAAAACCCTAGGCAAATCCCATTATCATGTACATCCACAAGAATGGGGTCCTAATTAGAATAAGATAGCATCTATCCATGTATAATCTTATCAAAATAGATTCTACTGTCATGTATAACTAAAAAGAACCAACTAAAAAATGAGAACCTTTTGTTTGGAAGAATGAGCCCAATATAAACTCAAGGATCTTTGTGAAAGTTTGAAAAAAATATCAGAATAAGAATGGGGAGAGCTTATTAAAAGATTTGAGTTGGAATAATGCACTTTGAAATGAAGAAAAGGTACAGAAAACAAGGAATGCCAGCATCTCTAGAAGCTGAAGAATACAGATTCTCCTCTATAGTCTTCAGAATAAACAGATCTGCAGACATTTGATTTTATTTCATAAGACATGTTGAAGATTTCTAACCTCTGGAACTTTGCAGTACTTTAAGATACTAAGTTTATAGTAATTTTTTACAGCAGCAATAAAAAATAAAATAATGCAGCTATAATTAATTTTCCATGATTTTGAATGTAGTATAATAGAAATTAGTGCTGTTTTTCAAAAAATGTTATTAAAAAAGAAGTAGTGCATTTGTATTTAAATATTTATCTTGTATTAAAATTAAAACAATATGTGAGCTACTCTGGTAAGTCACTGAGATCTAAGTTTTTGATACTTTATAATAAAAATGTGTCATGAAATAAGAAATTGCCTGAAAGAGGCCTTGGAAGAGAAGCTTAATACATCACTCTTCCATAATGACATTAGCTTGTAAAGAAATTGGAAAAAATGTAAGTATGGAAAAAATTTTAAATCATTATAAAAGAAATTTTCTGCCCAATTTAATTGGGAAAAGGTAATTTTTTTTCTTCTTTTAGGACTAGGATAGTACATATAGGAGATGCCTTCATAATATAATTTCCTACTTGTAGTTCCTCAAAATTTTAGATTTACATTTTACTATATACATTATTATTTCAGAATAAAAATGTTTAAATGTATTTTCTTAAATAAATATATAAAATTTATTAATTTAAATGTTGTTAGATGAGATACCCTACCTTGGAAAGTCCTCTAGAATAAGAAAAAAACTAGTAGTAGTGCAAGGTTTTCTGAGTCTGTTTCTCTGTTTGTTCAGATTACACAAACATCTCCACTTAAGAAAATTGAATTACTTTTCAATTCCCAATGTATTATAAAGCTATATCCTCTTTTTAAAGAGAAATAATATGTTTATTTTCATATGTATATGACGAATGATAAACACATGTATATATCAATCATTTGCTTTCAATAAAGTCTCATCTCATACTTGCTTTGAAACTATGATTTTGGTTAGCATTTCCATGATAATACATTGCTGGTAGGATAACTCATAAGAAGTGCATGAAAGATTTAACATACTTGAAGTTTATTCTTCTGCATTCTGGCAACATATTTATAATGTATCTTCTGTTGGATAAGGCTATCTGACTTTTAATAACAGAAATGGTCTTTGAGAAGTTCCAGTGGACAGAAAGGTAGAATAGTATCTCACAATTCAAATAAGTAGATGAATGGCAATAGGAAAGAATATGTATGTATTAAAGTATAATATCCATGTATAACTGATAACTGACAACATGCCTCAGTTTCATGATACCTTGATGAAACACTTTCATTGGGTCACATAATTGGAATGTAAAATAACATATATATATACTCATAACTTTCACAGAAATATCCAATTGTCTCCTCTTGGACTATGTGGGAAACATTGCAAACATGCATGTTCTCTTCCTCTGAGTGCATCTGACTTTAAGGAAATTGTGATGTCCTCACTGTCTATTACAGATAAATTGCATGAAATTGGAAAGGGCAAATTTCCTAAAAAAAATAGTGCTGAAAAACCAAAAGAGAGCATGACAATAGTTCCAGTAGGGGTATATTTAAGATTTGCTTTATTCTTAAAAAACTGAGCTCTTTGGTTAGCCAATTTCAATAGGTGCTGGATTTCATTCAAACTTGATAGTCATTTTTTTTAAACCTGTCTCACTTCTTACCACTTAGTAATCTAGACATTTAGATTTAAAAAGTAATCTTGGGCTTTGCCTAGATAAATCAAAATATCAGTAAATGACAAAATAAATTCTTCCCCTTTATTCTCATTTTGAGTAAGTTCAAACTCAGTTTGCCAAAAATGTTCTTATAGATATTGTTCCATGATTTTGTATGTAGTGTAATACAAATTGGTGCTGATTTTTTTTTAAATAAAATGAGTTATTGAAAAATAAATAGTGCATATGGATTTAAATCTTTTATCTTTTGTTAAAATTAAGACAATATTTGAACAACTCTGGTAAGCCACTGAAATCTAAGTTTTTGATGCTTTATAAATAAAAATGTGTCACAAAATAACTAAATATTAATATTTGATGTTCATTCACTGGCTTGGTGTTATTTTTCCCCAGGTAACTTTTTTACCCAATTTACTTCACACATTGGTAAAACTACCTTATAAATGAATGAATTATGTGTTGTTATAATCCTATTATTTAGCATCTTTTCATGCTGTTTTAATTCAGCCACTTCATCATATTAGCTTCCTTCCAGACAGGGAAGATACAAAAATATTACTATAGAAAGTGATTGCATATACTTTCCATGTTGAATCTCTTGAAATATAGATGTACCTCCCCCAAATCATGAAGTCATCATTCCACTGCACCCACCCTATTTTCATCTGAAAAAAAAAAAAGTAATCTCCTTAGATTTATCTGCCAACCAGTGCTGACAATTTACCAGTAATCTGATTCATCAATGTTCAACAAAATTTCTGTGGTCCTTTGGTGCAATGCTTCTTTATTTCAACCCATGTCACACTTATTTTTGGCCCTCATGCAGTTGACAGTTTGCTGAGCTAAAAGTTGGATGTAGAGAATGTTGGATTCTTCTTATAATTTACTACACATTTAGGTCCCCAAGTACCACTGATATTTATCTCTCTCTCTCTCTCTCTCTCTCTCTCTCTCTCTCTCTCTCTCTCTCACTCACACATACACACACACATATACATGGAGTAAGTGTTGCTGACAATACTAAAGACTTGCATTAGCCAGTGATAGAAAGAAAGTTCAATGAAAAGCAACTTATAAGAATTGCATTGTATAAAAACCATCATAGGTTTTTCTCAGATAACCTTATGTCTGCCAGTTATTATCTTACCACACAGCAAAGGATAACACCCCTAATTTTTACACCACCACTATTGAAATGTCTCACTTCTTTCTGGCCATCTCTTAGGATGTGCGCCAAACTAACTCTGAATGACAAAAAATATGGGGAGATTATTTTTCTCTCTCCTGAAGTGAAATTTTAAGACCTAAATATTCATGTTCTACAAATTACTATTCCTATCTCATGATCCTAAAAAAAAGGCAGGTAAAACATTTCCTAAATTCTGGGAGTCTAGATAATTTGGTGTTAAAAGCATACCAGGTGAGCTTCCAAGGAAGTCTTTCACTTTCTTTCTAAATATATGGATAATAAAAATTATATATCAACTTTCTTTCTGTCTTAGCTAAACAGAAATTCTTTAGCTCCATTTTCTGTCTAAACATCATGTCTGCAAAGACTTAAATAATAACACTCATGGCAAAAGAAGCATAGGATAATTTGTAGGAATAAGACAATAAAAATTAACATTGGTTGAATGGAAATGGGATAAAATAATATTTTGTGTAGAGATAAAGTTTTATAAAAAGTTAACAAAACAGAAAGATTGACTTGTTTAAATTTTTTGCATTTCTAGTACTTTTACTCATGTTTTGGACAAAAACATGTTGTACACACTACACTTTTATATCTGAACAAAAACAAGTGTATAGTTACATTTTAAAAGATTAAAAACAAATCTATATCACTTTACATTTTTTAAATTTATTTGTTTGACATGTAGCAAATTTATCTAATGTATGAAGTACAATACAATACTTTGATTCACGTATACATTGGGTAATTATCAGAGCAGTATAATTAGCATGTAGCTCAGTTTAAAGTTTTATCATTCTTTATGTCAGCGTATTCAAAACCCTTTCTTCTTACTATATGTAGAATCTAAAAATTCTGATCTCATAAAAGGTGAAATTAGACCATCAGTTACCAGAGATCAGTAAGAGGTTGTTAGCAAATAAAATCATATATTTGTAATCCTCTTGATTCTCATCAAATACTGGGCACAATGTTGAGAATTATATAATTTATTTAATTGTGAATTAAAATTATTAAAGATAAATATTCTTTAAGTAGCAATTTATAACTAAAGTAGTACAATCATTACATTAAATATTATACTACAAAATATTTTGGAGATCTACAAAAATTTTGTGCAACCTGCTTGAACATGCTTGAATTCTCATAAGAATTCAGACAGGTCTAGGGGAGTAAGGGCCTCTATTCTTCTTTTAGGTAGTACATAGAGTTTTTCTAGGAAAAATGAAATAAAGGAAATAAATTTTGAAGGGAGAATATTGGATATCTCACGTGTTTGTTGTTAGTATACTTTAAATGTCTCACTTTGAAGGATAAACACTGTAAATGAAAGTCAAATCAAATGAGGTGCTTCATTAGTGATACATGATATAAATTATTGGGTTAGGAAGTAATTAACATTTTGATGTATTGGGACTTAGATCAGTGGGGTCAGATGTACTTCAAGGGAGAGCACCACTGAACTGGAGTGTCAAAAGAGGTGAGAATGGATTTATCAGTTTTCAAGATATATGTGTATACAGCCTGTGAAGACTTTAAAAATATAACTCCTGTGAAAGCAGCACAGTGCACATGGTGTGGCAACATATTGACCCAAGACATGGATCTGACACTTGCTATCACAATGATCTTGGGTAATCCCAAATTACTTCACCTATATATTGATAAAAAATGATGATACAACCAGTGTCTCAGAGATATTTGGGGGAGATTTTGGAAAAGCGTAAAGCACAGTAAGTACATTAAGTATGCTCCATATGAAAGCCATTAATTTCCCACATTTGAAGTAGTACCCTTGGAGAAGATAACAGTATCACTGACACAGTGACCAGTGTGCTCAATGTTGGTGCTTCTTCAAGTGGGAAATGCCTGACAAAAACCTTGGCAAATCTCTGCTTTCCATCATGTGCCATCACAGAGTCCACAGTAGAAATTATTGCTGTGACATGGATTATGGTAAGAAAATCAAAGAATGAAAGGAATGAATGCAATGAAGATAGAGAAGAGTCAAGTTCTTTAAATTTAACCATATTACTTTCTTTAAAACTCTATTCCAACGTATCTCATACATATTGTTTCTCTCTCTTCATTTTATTAATTTACTCTATTGACATTAGGATTTTGCACTTGTCTCTCAATCAAAGTTTTTATTCTCTTGTGTTTGATTTAATATCTACTAAATTCTAAGGTATCTAGAAAAGATGTTTAAAAGTATTTTTTTCTTATATTTATTCAGGTTTATTTCTGAATTTGTTTCTTGTTCCCTAGCAATAATTGTTTTTATGGTATGCACTGCACAGAATATCAGTTAATTTCAATAAAAAATAAAATTCAGCATTTCAATATTTACATATTTTCTAAAAGACTCTGATGATAAGTATGCATGCCAGTCAAATTAGCAGAAATTCATTGAATGACAGAGAGCACCATAAAGTAGAAGAATGGTATAAATATGTGGTTTCATGAAACTTTTCATATGTTTTTATGCTTCCTTTTAAACATCCTTACATACATATAAAAATCACTGATTAAAATTATCATTCTTTAGAAACAGTTTAATTAAATATCATATTATCATCATAGTTCTGCCTTCAAGTCATCCTTAAGATTTCTAATGAAAACACAAGAAAAATTTTCAGAGGAGGTCATTAATTATCTTCCAAGATGTTTGTATTCTTTTACTTTAGAAAACAAAGTATTTATGTTCATCACCTTTTCATCATGGTGACAAAGTACCAGAGAACATCAACTTATAAGGAAGATTTACTTTTACTGAGAGTTTGAGATGTTTCTGTTGGTGGTCACTTGGCCTATCACTTTGTGTCTTTGATGAGGCATAACATTATGACATGATGAAGAAGAGAGTTGCTGTTTAGAACACATTCTGCCAGCAGGATTCACACTCTAAATTTTTCATAAGCTCCCAGTAGCACCCACAGCTTTTGACAAGGCCTCCAGTACATGAGCCCTTGAGGGACACTCCAGATCTAAGTTGTAGCGTTCCAATCCCGACCCTAAAGGATTATGCCCTTCTAACAATGCAAAATTCAGTCATTTCATCTTCAGATGTACCCACAGTCTTAAAATCACCATTGCCCAAAATAACAAATTTAAAGTATCTTTTGAGTCTCCAGGCAAACTTTTTAACATAATCCTCCATAAACATCAAAACACAATCTGTAAACTTCTTACTATGGCTTAGAGCAAATATTCCCATTTCAAAAGAGATAAATAGGAGCTAAATAGGAGTAGACCAAAAAAAGATGGGAATAATGTAACACTGAAACTCAGTCAGGTAAATTTTAAATCCTACAGCTTCATATCTGGCAACTTGGACATGTAGTGATATGATATGAGTTCCAATCAGTTTGGGAAGCCTAACTCTTACAGACTTGCTTTCTGCAGCCCACGTGACCTCTCTCTTGAGATGGATTTTCTCATTACCTGTGGCTTTTCTTGGCAGATATTCCACATTCTTGAAGTCTCTAACATCCTAGGATCTCCAATTAAGCATTATTCATCCTCATAGCTTTATGCATTGCTCTCTCAGAGGATATCTTTGGGGACAATGAGCTTGGAAGATTCTACCTTGCCTCCTAGGCCTTCTTTTGAAATTTTATTGGAAACCCCCATGACCCCACGACTCTTTCAGCAGCATAACTGCAAAACCAGTACTATAAAGATGATGACAAATTCTGTCTTAGTCTCAAGACCCACTTGCAACATGGCCACAGAGGCTTCAGAGTGCCTGGGTGACTAAACAAAGTAAAATCAATCCTGGAAAAATAACTCCTTAGAAAAAAACTATGTTCAGGCAAGACAGGCCCGGGCTCTCTTATCAAAGAAAAAATCCTATACAGGACTCTACATTGTCCCACCTTTCAGCAAGGGAGTGGTTTCTTGCTATGTTTTCTATTGTCCCAGTGAAAAGAACTTGGTCTCTTTTTAATAGCACTAATCTCTTCAGAAACTACACACAGCCCTGGCTACAACTTTACATGCTTCTTTTCTAGCCAGACTACAAGGTTGTTTGCTTGTTGTCCATTTTCCCCAAATCCTCTTTTCCTTTTCTTTTTGTTTCCAATTCCCATTTTGAATTTGGCTAAAATAAGATAAAAATAACTATGCCACAGCCTGAATATCGTACTCCCTTAAATTTTTCTTCATCAGATTCTGTCACTTTCAACTTTGTATAAACTTAGCTTCACACAAAATCTCAACGCATGGACAAAAGTAGAGAAGTCACTTGCCCCCTCTTCCAGTTCCCAATAGAGTCCTTATTTCCATCTGAAACTTCATGAAGTTGGTATTTACTCTCTTCATTTCTGTTAGCATTTTTTCCTTCTGAATCCTCATCACAATTGCCCATTAATCTCTGCTTATAATGCTCTAATCCTTCTGTCACTGCTTCTCAAACTTTTCTAAACTCTATCCATAAACCTGTTCCAAATGCTTCTAACCCACATGGTAATGTACAATTATAGCAATGACTCACTTCTTGGTACCAATTTTCTCTGTTAGTTTTTCCATTGTTGTGACAAAAATAATGGAGAAAAGCAATATAAAAGGAAAAAAATTATTTTTTAGATTATTTTTATTGAGATTCCATACCATGTTTGGCTTGATCCATCTGTGGCAAGGCAAAAATATCATAGTAGAATGGTATGGCAGAGGAATCCTCTCACCTCATTGTAGCTAAGGGGTTGTGGGTGTGGGACTGAGTTATGCCTGCAATGACCCTATTTTCTCCAACTATGCTTCATTCGCTAGTATTTGTACCTCCTTCTAAAATCTTCCTTAGCTAGGAAGCAAGCCTTCTGCACATGGACTTTGGGGGATATTTAACATAAAAACCATAAGAGTATTTTTTTCTGTGAATATTGTATTAGGCATATTGACCATCTATGATCATATTTAAATAAACAAAATAAATATCTTATATTTTCCTTCAATATTAGCATCTAGAATGATATTTTATAAAGTTAACTCATGGATTTCAGAAAATACCATTTTTATATTTATATGGAATATAGTGTTCAAGGCCAACTAATTGTTATTGGTTAATAAAATCTTCCTGGAATACATTTACAGAGATTAAGTATATAAGTAAAAACCTAAATTTAAAGTAGGAGGCTGAATTGTCTTTGATGGAATAAAAGATTTCTCCATACTTCCTTTTCTAATAATATTTACTTTAGGAAAATTCTATCTCTATATTTTAAAAATGAGCATAAATACTTTGAAAAACTAGATAAGCCTCTTGCTAGATCTAACATATTGTAATGTCTTTCTTAAGGACATGGAAATGCTATCTTTGTAATGTATTCATAAGAGAAGATGGTACCCTGCCTACTGTATTCTGATGGAGGATAGGAGCCCACCTATCTGGTGGCTCATGCCAAGCTGCAAATCTAACTCTTTTTAATAAAAAATGTGAGAAATTGATTTCATTTGTAAAAGACAATTAGCTAACATAGAAGTCAGTCATCCTAATTTACATGAAAATTTAATATGTATGAAAATTAGTATATACTGTTAGGTCTTCTTACTTGGGGACTAGTTACTGTTTGTTATAAGAAAATTATGTGATAGACATGTCTGCTAGCTATATAAGGTGAGATTTCTCTTTGCAATCTCAGAGGATTGTGTGTATTGCTCATCACATTCTGGTTCAATGTTTATTCAGTGACAAAACTATTTTTCTACTAAATTTCTAGATATGTTCTTTAGGGGATTTTATTTTTAATTATATTTCTGCAAAAGAAGCTCTCTTTTTTATGTAATAAAGGATAAAAAGGATGGATCAAAGAGAGACTGAAAGAAGGAAAAAGAGACATAAAAGTATTCTGAATATCAAAAGTAAAAGTAAGTGCGAAAATAAAAGTTTCTCAACTTCACAGCATTCTTATTTCACTCTTGAATTCATGGTGTAAAGAAATGCCAACACATACTTGATCCAGAAAGCTAATATGTGATTAACTACTATGTGATTAGCTAAGGAAATGCAACCTCTTTATATGAATATACCATACATCATATCTCATTACACATCAGAAAACTGCTAAAAGTACAAGGAATTTCACAACACTGAATCATGTCTTTTCAAGTATATTTTTCAAAATTTGGGGAAACTAAAAATTTCAATGCATTGATAATCTGTATTGTAAGATATTATGTAAAAGAGACTTATATATATCTGTCTAAAAGTATCTTTACTCAATCAAATCACACTCAAGTGGCTGATAAAAGATAATAAGAAGGCAGAAGAAATTATCCAGACTTGTCTTCAAATGATCAACTGTACTCAGAAGTTATCTACCATTTTTAAAAATCATAAATTATTTATCAGATAAAAATTAACTCTCTTTGTTCTAAAATAATGAAATACAAATCAAATTAATAATTTTCCAGAGCTTTATGCTTTGGTGAACATAAGAGTACTATGTTTATGTCATTTTTTTAAAAAATAGCTAATGACGACTTCTTTCACCATGATGCTAAAGTGGTCCAGTGTGAAAACTACTATGTGATTAACTAGTTCCAATTCTTCCAAGATGCTTTCAGGGAATGATTAAGAATTAAGTCATCAGCTTTTTTGAGTGTAGCTTAAGTAAATTGAGGAAAGTTAATGAAAAAGTGATATTTGAATGTTTTCAATCCCTGCCTTTTAAACAAGAGTATATATTATCTTTAATAAATGTTGTATTGCAAAAGACTTATCTTATAAAGGCAATTATCCAAAATACAGAAGAATACAAAAATATCTCAAAACTCAACAATGAGACCGTGAACAACTCAATTTAAAAAATGAACAAAAGCTAAAGAGCTATATCATGAAAGAAGATCTACATCTGTCAAATAAGCACATTAAAATGCTCAACATTACATATCTTTCAAAAGTTGTGAATTAAAACAAAATGCTAGAATAAATCTATTACAATGACCAAAATTCAGAATACTGGCCACACCAAAAGCTGATAAATATATGGTGATGCAGTAGTATTCATACAGGTTTATTGACAATTTCCAAAACTTGGAAGCAACCAAGATGTGCCTTTTTTAGCACACGAACGAAGAAATAAACTGCCTGCAAACTGTTAGATTTTCAGTATGAAGCACCCCACCAAGATTCATGTATTCTTCAATGCAGAAGGGTTGTGGGGCAATGATTATATCTTGATGGATCTGACTTTACCAGTGGATTAATCCATTGACAGATTAATAATTTGATAATAAAAGTTGGAGCTGGTTGGAATTGTAGGAGATGGAACATTGTTAGAGTGATGAGTACTTGGTGGAGTTCACTTGGGGTCTCTATCTTGTCCCCAGACCCTTCCTTTCTCCTTGCTTTCTGGGCACTATGAGATGAGCAGCTTTTCTCTGGCAATGCCTTCCAATGTAATGCTGTGCCTCACATCAGGCCTAAAGCAATGGACCCAGCAGGTTATGGACTAAAACCTCAGAAACTGTGAAGTAAAATAACAGTTTAACCATTTATTGTTGTCATGTATTTTTGTCACAGAGACAAAACCTGGCTAGTACACAGACAATGGAATATTATTCAGTACTAAAAAGAAATGAGCTATGAAGTCTTGGAAAGATATGAAGAATTTAAATACATGTGTGTAAATGAAAGAGGCCTTTCAGAAAATGCTGTAAAGTATAATGTTAAAACTATATTACACTCTCAAAACAGCAGAACTATGGAGAAAGTAAAAAGACTATTGGTTGAACTGGAGAGAAGGATGTAGAGGCAAGAAGTTTGAGGGCAATGCACCTACTTGGTTTGGTGCTGTAATGGTGAATAAATGCCATTAAGCATTCACTCAATTCCATTCAATGCCCACCACCAAGAATGAACTCTAATATGAAAAATGGACTGTGCAAGATGATGTGTCAATATTGGTTTATCAATTGTGATAAGTATACCACTCTGTTTGAGGATGCTGATGAAAGGCTGTGTGTGTTGACCATCAGTGATGGAAATATGTGAGAACTCTCTGTAATTTGTGTACAATTTTCCTATGAACTTAATACTGCTTTAAAAGTGTGTTACAAATTATATGCATATATTTAAAATTTATGTAAATGTATTAATATAACATAGCAATAGTATATTTTATGAGCAGACTTTTTTTCCATCACTCTCAGCAACATTCCGGGTAGCCTGACCTCCCCAAAAAAGTGCTTATAATTTTAAATAAATTAGAAAAAAGTCAAATTTATGGCTTGAAAACTACATATTATTATTTTGTCAGATGCATGTTATTTATTTTTTCTCTTGTTCCACGTAGAAACTCAATGCAATTTATTATCACGTCTATCATAAACCAAGAGAATATCATTTAGATCAAGAAAATTGATTTGAAATAAAGTAAGGCGAATTTAAACCAATTGTAAGGTTGGTACTCCAAGTATATGCCACAAATACCATTTATCTTACATAAAACAGTGGAAATTTAAACTCTTTTCTGTAGATTTCATAATTAGGAGAGAGAGTTTTAGATTCAGGCAGATAGAATCATGGTTTTCATTTTTAAATAGATATGTTGATAATTCCTACTTAATAGGTTGGAATGGATATTAAATAAAATAAAGCTTCAGAGACTTTGAACACAATTCTAGATGAAAGAATTTAATTTATGTTTGGGAGACAGCATATATTATTTGTCAAATATTTTATTCATTAATAGTTTAAATTTTCTATTTCATGAGTTTCTGATGCCCATTTTACTATCTGTCACATGGCAGGTACTACATAAAATGTATTGAGAGCAAGATAGATATATAAAGATTTTACAGTGGTTTTCAGGATAGCAAATGTAAAAAAATGGTAGCTCAATATCCATACCAAATAGCAATAGATAAGCAATAATTGCAAGTATCAACAAATATATGAAAAACAGTTCAACATCTCTAGTGATTAGAGAAATTTAAATCAAAACTACTCTAAGATTTCATCTCACATCAGTCATAATGCCAGCTATCAAGAATAAAGACAACAATAAATGTTGGTAAGGATATAGGGGAAAAGGCACACTCATAAAATGCTGGTGCGACTGTAAATTGGTGCAACTGATCTGGAAAGCAGTATGGAGATTCCTGAGAAAAACTTGAAAAACTTGGAACCACCATTTGATCCAGTTATCCCTCTCCTTGGTCTATACCCAAAGGACTTAAAATTAGCATAGTATAGAAACACAGCCACATCAATATTATTGCAGCACAATTCACAATAGCTAAATTGTGGAACCAACCTAGATGCCCTCAGTCAAATGCATAAAATAAAAATGTGGCATTTATACACAATGAATATTACTCAGCAATAAAAGACAATAAAATCATGGCATTTGCAGATAAATGGATGGAGTTGAAAGAGATAATGCTAAGTGAAGTTGGCCAATCCCCAAAAACCAAATACCAAATGTTTTCTCTGATATAGGAGGCTGATTCATATTGGGGTAGGGAGAAGGGGCATGGGAGGAATAAAAGAACTCTAGATAGGGCAGATGAGTTGGAAGGGAAGCTGGGGCATGGGGTTAGCAATGATGGTGGAATGTGTTGGTCATAATTATCCAAAGTACATGTATGAAGACACAAATTGGTGTGAATATACTTTGTATACAACCAGAGATATGAAAAATTGTTCTCTATATGTGTAATATGAATTGTAATGAATTCCACTTTCATATATAAATTTAAAGAAATTAATTTAAAAAAGAAAGTTCAAGGTGTGAGAAATCTAGCTTCAGATGAATTTACGTTAATTTTTTGGTGTTTAATTATATATAAAACTAAAGTAAGCTAGAAATGTTCATCTGCTAAGATTCAAGAGATTATTAATAATAACAGTGTATCTTATAAAGTCACATGTATTAGTTATTCAATTCTGATTACTATAGATTTAATAACAGATTGCAGATTAAAGAAGAGTGGCTTAGAAATGTAAATTTGGTTATTTAAAATTGTACTTATTAATTATTTGGAATAATTGGCTTCATCAAGGCCTATCCATATATTTGTAGATCATGATTTGATTGATCTCATTCCACAATAATTCCCACACTCTTCAAACCTCCCTCTCAATGGTCTCAATTCTCTATCCTAATAATCTCCCTTCTACCCTTATAATATCCTTTTTTATTCTTATTTTACTTTTAGCTGCCACATATGAGAGAAAATACACAATAATTGTGTTTCTGAGTTCGATTTACTTTGACTAATATGATGCATTCCATTCCTATATATTTTCCTGCAAATGGTATAATATTTTTTCTCTTTACAGCAAAATAAAATTTATTGTGTGTATATTACATTTTCTGTATCTATCCATTCATTTGTTTACAAACATCTAGGCTGACCCCATAACCTGGATATTGAGAATTGTTCTACAATAAACAATAATATTCATTCATCTCCAAATTATGCTGATTTCCTTCAATAATTTCAAATCAAAACAGAGGAGTTGTGGAATGGCATCCTATGGTAGTTCAATTTCTAGATTCTCGAGAAATTTCCACAGTTGCTGTGCCAAATAACATTCCCTCTAAAATTCAAGATGTTTTTCAATATACTTTTGATTAGTGTTTCCCAGATGGCTAAGATGTTGAACATTTTTCATATAATTGTTGGTCATTTGTCAATTTTCTCTTGAGAAGTGTTGTTCAGTTAATCTATTTACTCAATAGATTATATCCTTTCAGTGTTAAGTCTTTTGAGTTCACTATATATTCTGGATATTAATCCTCAGTCAGAAGAGTATCTGATAAATATTTTCTTCAATCCTGTTTGTTCACTCTTCATACTATAATTGTATCATTCTGTGTTAAAACTTTTTAATTAAATTCCATTCCATTAATCAATTCTTGCTATTATTTCCTGAGATATAGGAGTTTAATTCTGGGAATCATTATACCTATATATTGGGATGATTCCACAGTTTTCTTCTACAGGTTGCAAAATTTTTGGTATTTTATTTTATTTCTGATATTTTGTTTTATTTAAGTCTCTTTAATTTTTTGTTTTTTTATATATACATGACAATAGAATGTATTTTGACATATTATATATGCATGAAATATAACTTTCCATTCTTGTGGTTATATATGATATGGAGTTACACTGGTCATTTATTCATAATAGAACACAAGTAAGTTATATTCAATTCATTCTACTGTTTTTTCTATTTCTTTCCCCCTTCCCCTTCCTTCATTTCCATTTGTCTAATATAATGAACTTCGATTCTAACCATCCTCTTATTGTCTATTAGCAACATCATATAAGAGAGAACATTTGGCCTTTGGTATTTTGGGGTTGGCTTATTTCACTTAGCATGAAATCTCCAGATCCATTCATTTACTGGCAAAAGCCATAATTTCATTCTTTATGCATGAGTAATATTCCATTGTGTGTGTGTGTGTGTGTGTGTGTGTACATTTTTTTCATCCATTCATCTGTTGAAGGGCACCTAGTTTGGTTCCATAGTTTACCTATTGTGAATTGAGCTGCTATAAACATTGATGTAGCTGTGTCACCATAGGATGCTGATTTTAGTCCATTGGGTATGTGTTCCGGAGTGAGATAACTGGGTCAAATGGTGGTTTGATTCCAAGTTTTCTGAGGAATTTCCATCTTGCTTTCCTTAGTGGTTGCATCAATTTGCAGTACAACTGGCAATATATGCTATCTAAGTTTTTGATATAATTTGAGTTGACTTTTGTACAACTTAAGGCTTAGGAGTGTAAATTCATTATTCTAAACATAGGTGTCTAGTTTCCTTAGCACTATTTGTCAAAAGAACTGTGTTTTGGCTCCATATTTCAGTAACCATAATCTCTGAGTCTCTCCAAGTCTTTTTCAGTCTAACATTGGACTTCATTTTATTCCTTAAGTCATCCACCTCACCATTCTCCAGATGTTTCTCGTTCTGAACTGCAGAAGAGGGAGTATTTAAAGCTTGTTTTCTACTCTGTCATCATAATCTCCATAAATTTTGTACATTATTTCTTACAGGTGAATAGTATTTATATTTTTTCAACTACTCCTCTATCATTTGGTATATGCTGAGTTACCAGTTATTTTTTTTTCTTTTTCCTACCATGATATGTGTAGCAGCAATTGCTCTTTTATTTTCAAAGTTTCCAAGCATGGTTTTATTGAAGGAATTAATCACCTTTTTATTGTTGTGACTCAAATATCTAACAAGACTAGAAGAGGAAAAGTTTATATTAAGCACATTGTTTTAGAGATTCAGTTCAGGTAAGCTGACTTCATTGTTCTGCTCAGATGTAAGGATGAAAATCATGGTGGAGGGGCCTAATGGAGGAAAACTGTACAGATCATGGAAGCCTGGAGGCAGAGAAAGAGAGGAATGGGCGATGGACAAACGTAGTTCAAGATAGTATCCTCAGTGACCTACTTCTTCCTCTATGTCCAACACGCCTACAGTTATGACCCAGTAGTACCTTCAATTATCAATTGATTAATCAAGCAACTTAATCTTATCTTTGTCTAAAAGCCTAACCTCTGAACCTGGCTGCACTGGGGATCATGCTTTCAATATATGATGTTTGGGCACAATTAGAGATTCAAACCAGATCTTTCCCTGGTTCAAAATGATCATGCCCATCTCACAATGCAAAATTCATTCAGTCCATTTCCAAGAGTTCCCATAGTTCAAACATTTCCAGCAATGCTCAAAAGTCCAAATTCAACATCTCTTCCAAGACCCAATGCAAACCCTTACCCCAAAGTCTATGTAAAAATTTAAAGAAGTTTTTAATATACAATAGCAAGAGTAAATATGCCCACACCCAAAGGGGCATTAAAAAAAGGGGTGTGACCAAGGCAAGACCAAAACCTGGCTGGGCAAATACTAAGTTTTATAGCTCCAAATCCACCATCTAGGGCCTATGGTGGTGAAAAGTGGACCCTTAAAGGGCTTGAAAGCTGCACCGCTATGGTCTTGCAGATTGCAGCCCATGTGGTCTCCCTGTTAGGTTGGTTATGTCTACAAGAAGCAGCTTTCCTTGACAGATGGTCCACATTATTGACATCTTTTAATCCCTGACCTCTACATTCTAACTTCAGATACTCTCTCACAGGTTCACTCATTGCTCTCTCAGGACTTGCCTGCATGAATTGTGACCCTGTTATGTTTTATCTGAATTCTCAGACCTTCATTTAAAATCTCAATGGAAGTCTTCATGACCACTTAATTCCAACATTCTGCATTCCTGCAAGACTGTCTCTGCAAATGCAAAGCCAAGGACTTGTTGATAGTTTTGAGATGCAGTCAGGCTTTCTTGAACCATCACTGCAGTGACCTCTGAGTTTCTAGGCAGCTGATCATGGTGAAACAAATTCTGGGAAACAAATTCCTGGGATTCTGTTTATGAGCAGTGTGCTCCTGCACTTGCTCCTCACAATAAAGGCTTTCAAAGGTACTTTGCTTTTTGCACTTTTGTGACAGCCACAGTTGTGGCCTTGCTGATTCCTGAGATTCTATCAAGGCATCCTTCCTATTTTTAGAGTGCAAAGTACTAAGCTTCCCTTTCATAGAAGTAATCATTTTCCCTTTAGTGGCCACAACTTTCTTGGCCCCAATTTTACATGGGCTTTTCAGGTCAAACTGCTAGTTTTTGTTTTGTTTTGTTTTGTCTTTCTGTTCCTTTTGCTCCCAATTCTCAATAAGCTTGTTTAAAACTGACCCATCAATACCCATGCCACTGCTGGAATACTCTGCTGTCTTGAAATTTTCTAAGACAGATTTATTAGCCAATCACCTTTAAATTCATCCTCACAGGAAATCTCAGGGTAATGATGAAAGGTGTACAAGTTCTTTACCAGAATGTGACATGTCTTTTGCAATTTCCAATAGAATCCTCATTACTATCTCAAACATCATCAGCACAGTCTTTATCTCCTATTCTTATTGACATTCTGGTCTTCTGAGCTCCAACCAGAATAGCCCACTTAGCACTAATTACATTATTCTAAGGCTTCTCCAGACTGGATCACCAACTTGTTTTCAAACTCCTCCCAAAAGAAGAGTTTCAAAGGTTTTTGAACCACATGATGAGGTATGTCAGAAGAATGACAGCATTTTACAGTATCAGTTTCTGTGTTGGTCATATTTTAATTGCTGTGACTAAAATGCTTATCAAGAACAATTTAGAAGAAGATAAGTTTATTTTGGCTCATAGTTGCAGAGTTTTGATTCATAGTAGGCCAACTCCATTGCTCTGATCTGAGGTGAAGCAGGATATGATGGCAGAAGAACCTGACAGAGGTTAGCTATGCAGCTCACAGCAGTCTCCTAGAGGAGAAAAAGGGAGGAAGGAGCAAATGACACAAACATCCAAATGACAGATACTTGTCCCTCCAGTGACTTACATTCTCTACTTATATTTCATCTGCCTACAATTACCACCTTAAAGTACATTCAGCTAATAGATTAATTCAATGGTGAGATAAGAGTTATTATTGCTTAAAAGCCCCACCTCAGAGCCTTGGTGCATTGGGATCATAGTTTCACAATATGAGATCTTGAGGACAAGATCCGAACCATAACATTAAGTTAATGTCATGTAGAAACTTAATATTAAATTTTATGCTTTTTATAAACATTATAGTACCACTACTCTATAGTGATAGCCTTTTTAGCTCATTTATTCCTTAGAGTCATACTTCTGTTGAATATGAATTACATCTAATTTGTTGATATACATTTGCATGATTTTTTTGCTCCTGACTTTAGACCTCAGCTATTTTTTTATTTTTTTATTGCATGATTTGCTTCTCTCTCTCTCTCTCTCTTTATTTATATATATATATATTAAATTTTGGGTCCCTTTTTGCTAAATTTTGATATTTATTTATACACATTAACCTCTATTTTCTACTTAAAGTGTTTCCCCCAAAATCATTCATTTATTTGTCAGCTGGTTCTCTTTTTCTATTGAAAGTTTGACATTTAAATTAAATATATATGTCTCACATTTGTTTTATATATCTCTAGTATTTATGTATTCTTAAGAATGTCCCTTAATTCTTGTTATTGAAACCTCTGCATAATTTAAAGATACAGCCCTGTTTGTACATTAAGTGTTTTATTTTGGGGAGTACCAGGGGGTTAAACTCAGGGGTACTTGACCATTGAGCTACATCCCCAGCCCTATTTTGTATTTTATTTAGAAACAGGGTTTAACTAACTTTCATAGAACGTTGCTTTTGCTGAGACTGGATTTGAATTTGTGATCCTTCTGCTTCAACCTTCTGAGCCATTGGGATTAAAGGTGTTCAACACTGTGCCATGCCACGCCACATTAAATATTTTAATCCATTTGAAACTAATTTTTATAATGTGTTTGTGTTCACTTTATTTTTTTCTTATATGTAGTCAATTGTGCCAGCATTATATTTATTATTAGATTCTTCTTAACAAATCAAATCAAAACAGCATTTTCACACAGAAATTCACATTTGAAATATATATATATATATATATATATATATATATATATATTTACACATACACACACACATGAATAGACATATACATTGCACACACATATTCCCAGTATACATTTAAGCTGATAATTATATCCCTGAATTCTCTCTTCTGTTTTGTTAAATTATTTGCTATTTTTAGCCCAATATCAAAATTGATTTTTGTTTAGCATTGGGAGGATATTTATTTATTTATTTATTTATTTATTTATTTATTCTGGTAAATAACCTCAGCATTTCTTTTTCAGGTCTTTATTATTCTCTTCAATAATACTTACTGTTTTAGATGAATTTTTAAATTAAACATGTTTAGCTGACAAATAAAACAAAAAATGTATTCATGGTATGATATAATATTTGATACATGTATATATTTTTAAATTTAAATCAGGTTAAATGTATCTATCTCCACATAAGTTACCATTTTGTCATGGTAGAAACATTCAAAATTCTTTTCTCTAGCTCTGTGAAGAGTACAGGTCATGTTGCCATCCTACCAATCAACACAATACCCTAACTTCTTACTCTTCTGTAATTATAACACTGTACCCATTGGCCAGTATTTACCATTACTTGTACCACACTACTCTCTCTGCCCTGTAGTGATCATCATTCCGCTCTCAAATTTTATGAAACTCACATTTTTGGAAACTGCCTATGAATAATATCATTTAGTACTTAGTCTTTTTGTTCCTGGTTTATTTCGCATAATAATCTTCAGTTCAGTGTACATCATTGCAAATTATATGATGTGATCATTTTATAACTGAGTTGTTTTCTATTGTGTATATGTTATTTTAATGTACATTTTAATATACTATTATTTGCTGTAATGACAAAAATTGATTTGCATAAAATATACTGTATTTTATTAAAGGCATAAAATAGTTTCATATTTTATCATTTTAACTGTGTTTTGTTTTATTTCTTTGTGTTGCTAATAGTAAGTACTTTTATTTTTGTCCAATGTGCCTGTCTTACTCCATTCACTTTTTCCAAAATGGATTTTTTAACATGAGTCAGATTTTCAATGAAAACTATATCATCATAGAAAAATTACAATAATCACATAATTTTCCAAATATATGCTTTTGTTCTAGAATTTATCAGATTACCTACAGTATACATGAACAAAATGAACAATTTAGTTCTTGAGCATCCTTCTTATGTTTATAATCATAAACATAAGAAATACTTACAGTGTTTTGTCTTTTAAGTTACTGGTATTACTAAGCTTTTCATTGCTATGACCAAATTATCTTACAAGTACAATGTGAAGAAAAAATATTTATTTTGGACCACCTTTTCAGTCCTTGATCAGCTGGTTCCAAGGCAGAAACATCATGGTGGAAGGCTATGGTGGAGAAAGAGTGCTTAACTCACAGCAGTTGGGAAAGAGAAAAAGAAACAGAGATGGGGAGGAGACAAAGATGGTGCCCAAGAATATGCCCTAAGCTAACCACTTCCCCCAATTATGTCTCACCTCCTTCAATTCTAAATCTGCAAAGTCCATTCAGCTACGTTGGATTCATCCTTGATGAAGTTAGTACCCCCATGATCCAATCATTCCTAAAAATCCCACAATGAGACTTTGATGGATTCTTCCTATCCAAACTATTCAAACCCTGACTCCAAAAGGATAGTGTCCATCTCATAATGCAAAAGATTTTTGTTCCCAAGTGTCCCCATAATCTAAACAGTTTGGGCATTACTTAAAAATCCAATTTCCAAGGTTACTTTGAGACTCAAGACAAATTCTTAGCTGTGAGCAACTGTTAAAACTACTTGATTCCACCATACAATGGCACACAGTGAATATTCCCATTCCAAAAGGGAGGAATAGAAACTTCAACAACCACAATTTTCCTGGCCCCAATTTTTAACAAGATGTTTTGACCAAATTTCCAGATTTTTAGTCTTTCTGTTCTGTTCTTTGGTCTTGATTCTAACAGTAACCCTGTCTAGAAGGTGCCAGCAACACCCACACTATTGCCTGAATGCTTTGCTGCCTGGAAATTTGCTCCACCATATTAATTAGTAGATCACCTTTAAATTCAACTTCCCAGAAATTCTCAGGAGATGGACAAAATGTAGATAAATTCTTTCAGAAAATGAAACATGAAGGTTCTATAGTTCAATTCTTTGTGGAGGTCTCATTTTCATCTGAATCCTTAAGAGCACAGTATACACTGTCTGCATTTCTATCAGCATTCCGGTTTTCCATGCTTTCTCCAAAACTGCTCATTAAACTCTGCTTACAAAATTCTAAGGCTTCTGTAACTGGCAACCCTAATTTTTTCAAACTCCTCCCATAAACCAGATCCAAAACTTCCGAACAACATATTCAGATATAGTAATAGCAATGCCCCAATCTCAGTGCCAATTTTTGTGTTATCTTTTTGTCACTTTGATGAAAATAGCTGAAAAGAACAACTTTGAGTAGGAAACAAATATTTTGGCTTATAGTTTCAGAGGATTCAGCCCAGGTCAGCTGGCTCCAAGATATAAATATAATAGGAGATGGGTGTGACAGAGGAAAGCTACTCAATTCATGAAAATTGTGAAGTAGGAGAGAGAGAGAGAGAGAGAGAGAGAGAGAAGGAATGCAAAACAGATATAGTCTTCAAGGGTATGCCTACAATGTGTCCTTCCTCCAAGTAGGTTCCACCTCTTATGATGCTGTCTATCTTTCCACAGTCCATTCAGCAATGAGAGATGAATCCTTTGGGAAAATTAGTAATCTTATTGTCCAATAATTTCTTAAAACTTTTTAGATTGAATCTTTAGGGGACATATCATGTGTACAACCTTAAGGAATTATTCCTCTGTGGGAAAGAACATCTATATATTAAAAGTCCTTTTATGATATGCACTTTGGTTGGAAAAAAATGCCTTAGGAGTGTTAAAAAATTCTTTATGAGGTAAAGACATAGTCATATTCCTGTTTCCTAATTGATAATAAAGTGAATTATGTACATTACATTTGTTGATATTAAATCACATTTCATATATACAATGAACCATTGTCAGTGAGAGACTATTTTTCTTTCAAATACTATATTTCCCAATTTTAATTTCTAATATTTGCTTTTTATTTACAGATCTTAGAGTGATTTAATACTTGGAGTATGTTTTATTTATTTTTTGTCTTTAAGTCATGCTATTTTCACACATAAAACTTGACAATTCCTTTATATTTTTTTACTGTATCTTAATATTGGAATTATCATTCTTTCAAAGGTAGATATGTCTTAAAATGAAAAATTTATTATTATTTGCAATTAATTTTCCCAAAAACAGTTAGAAAAAATATACTTAGGCCTTACAAATAAACATATTTTAAACTAAATATTCCTAAAAACAAACTGTAGTGGTAGATGTATTAGCTGGCTGAATTTAAAAGTATTTTAAATAAAGAACCCACAATGTCAATCACTAATAGAATAAGTACTTGTTTTCTTCATTTTTTCATTGATGAATTTATCAAAAACCAGAATTATTCTGTAAATTTAGGGAGTGATAGTGATTCAGACACCACTCCTGTCATCAAATCCCTGTCTATGTGTCTCTATGTGGGATAATATATACTAAAACTGCTAATATAATAACTTCAAAGAAATTATAGAACAACACTAAAGTACTCAATTTGGGACCTATTGAGTCAAAGAATTTTCTCTTGTTTCACAGGCTGCATGAATCTGTACTGGCAAAAATGTTGGGCTTCTTTTTTAAAATTGGATTTTTATGGATCCATTTGATATCAAAAGATTATAGATCATTTTAAACTAAGGAAGTATTGATATGCCTTGTTTAGACTGATAAGAACTTCAGTATTATAATTTCTCATTGCTTATTTAAGTAAGCATTTCAATATGTCAAAAGTCATAAAATTGGGTGCTATGAAGATTTATCTAGAAGCTTTATAGTAAAATACATAATATTACTGAAGTTTTATTCTTGTTTCCTTTTTAGTAAAGTCTGGGGACATGCAAATATGCACAAATGCTTGTGCTTGTCACACACACGTACACACACACACACACACACAAACACATCACCCACACTGCTATTCACCTATTTTCAAAATTCCAGGAAAAATAATAGGATTTCTATATTTCAAAAGTATGAGGAATTTATAATAATCTAGTTAAACTGTCTATGTTTCAAGGGAAAAAAAGAGTTACCAAGCTTAAACCAAACTTTAAAATTAAATATTGAACTGAATTGAGGAAGTGCTTTCCTAGAACTTAGCAGAAAGCTCAAATTGTTGAAGGAGTATTACATATAATGAATGGACTAAATTTATTACATCAAATGTACTCATTTATTTAAAAATGTGAATAAAATAAAACTAATACAGATTTTATATCTATATAAAATATTTATAGACATGAAAAAATTAGGCAATGTATGTGGAGAATGACAAAGTCCAACAGAGCATTAATTAACAGATTTTAGATGGCTATATGTATTAAAGTGTTTTATTAACACAAATGTTTTCATTTTCTTAGCACTCTCCTCAAAACACATTTGCACATACATATACACAAACACACAATTTTAATAGAAGAAATACACTATAATCTTTTGGTTTTTTTAAATAAACTGAGTGCCAGGTTCTTTAAAATTTGCTTCTAATTCTGATTATGTTTGTAAGTTAAAATTATGTCATATGAAGTGACATTTGATGAATAATAACTATCATGTCATGTATCATATTACATGCTTGTCTACATAGGAATGCATGTGAGTACACAGATTTGTTATGTGTGGATGAAGAAAAAAATTATTACTAGTCATAAAATCTTCTCTCAACACTAAACCCTCAATTCATCTGAGGAAGTGAAATATCCTCTTGAAAATCTCCCAGGGTTCTCATGCTTCACATTTTCCATACTGGACTTTTGAAACCCCTGCTCTACCACTCCTCCCACCATCCATCACAAACCTATCTCCTGTAAAGCTGTTCCTGTTTTAATAACAACTTCATTGTTCTTTTTACCTGCAGCAAAATCTTAGAGTCATTCTTGTACTTGTTCTTTCTGTTTCACAGGCCATTGAGTCCATTCGCAAATCTCGTGATGTCTACCTTGAAACAAATTCAGAATTGAAGTCCTTCCCATCACCTCCACCATCACTATTTTAGTCCTGGCACCTTTGTCATTTTCCTCAAGTATAATGATGTCTCCTAAAAGACAAACTCCTGTTTCTCTGAAGTCTATTATAGGTCTAATTTCTACATCATGTTTTCAAAATAAATTTCAGAGCATTTTTCTTCTCTTTTTCCATCCAGTGTCCTTAGATATCACTCAGACAAAGTCTGAGCTTTTTGTTCTTTTCTCTCTCTTTACAATTTTTTTTTATTTTTTATTTTTGATACTAGAAATCAAACTCAGGGATACTCTACCTCTGATTTATATCCCCAGTTCCCTTCGTTTGTTGAAACTCTGTCTTACTCCCTAAATTGCTGAGGCTGGCCTCAACTTGCAATTATCTTGCCTTAGCCTCCCAAATCACTGGGGTAACATGACATGTCATACACCCAGCAAAAAGTCCAAGTTTATAATGGCTTACATTGCCCATTCCTCCTACACTGCTAAGCATTTTTTTTTTTTTAACTTCTTCTTTCCTAATATTTTTCTAACCCAGTCATACTGCTCCACTGACTATTTAAGAAATATACCAGATTTTCTCCTTCCTCGGACTTTCTGCATGTGCTTTTCTTTCTGCTTGCAAAAGTTTTTTAACATGGTGCAGTGGTTTGTTTATGTGCTAAAATATCACTTTATAAATAGATCTTCTCAAGTCACTGTTAAAGCCACCTTGGTCAAAGTAATGCTCCCTTGTCTTTCTCAGCTTCCTGTGCCCTGCTTTTTTGTGTGTCATTCATTACAATTGGTAGTATTACAGGTTCTTGCTTTTGTTTACTTTTAACACAAGCTTCAGAAGAGCAGAAAGCTGTTGGTCCTATTAGGTGCTTTATTCTCAGTGGCTGGAATTCTGTTTGACACATGGTATATAGTAAAATATATATATGTTTTTTGAATAAATATTGAATTGTTTCAGGATTTATTTTTAATTTGCTATAAAAAACATTTTGCTGTATTTGATTTGCTTCTGAAGCCAAATACAATATAAATCATTTAATTTTTTTTTTTTAAAGAGAGAGTGAGAGAGACGGGGAGAGAGGGGGGGAGAGAGAGAGAGAGAATTTTAATATTTATTTTTCAGTTCTCGGCGGACACAACATCTTTGTTTGTATGTGGTGCTGAGGTTCGAACCCGGGCCGCACGCATGCCAGGCGAGCGCGCTACCGCTTGAGCCACATCCCCAGCCCCTCATTTAAATTTTTATACAAGAATTGATTTATTCCTCTGGATGAAATAATTACTTTAACTGCATACACAGCCTAAGAAAATAGAAAAATTACAAAATGACTTCATGGTACATACACAGCTGCATTAGAAAGGTATATCCAAGGTACTCACAGAGAGTTCTAACAGATTAAAATTATCCTTTGTGTTCATTAAAAAAAAGTGAATAGAAACCTTACAGAGACAAATATTCAATGATTCTGTACAAGACTCTGGGCTCCAGAAAGGCAGGAACCCTGTATCCACAATTTTTGCATTTGTAGTATAACATGTCTTATCTAATATGTAATGTTACTTATAACAATGAAAAAATTTGGTTGAGTAAAAAAATAATACTTTAAAATAATCTTGATGGAATAGTGCTTCAAAGTTTATTAAAATTAATAGAATAGATATAATAAAATATTTCTATTTTTTAATTTAATACTTCAAAATTTAAATAGTTATAAACTATAAATATCTATTTTAAAATGAATTTATTGTTAAAATAAAGTAATTACAATTCTAGAGAATGAGAAACAAACATTTACAAAACATTTTAGAATCAGATGTGGTGTGAAGTGATAGGATGGGTAATAGAGTAATGAAAATCCATGGGACATAGATGAGAGGAAAATGTTGAGCAAATTGCAACACAGTCACATTAGTCACTAAAACACTGAATCTAAGAATAAATAATAGAGATTATTCCAGTTCTGATTCTTTTCATTGTCAAAATAACTCCTATGATGTAAATAAATGTAACTATAATATTTTAAATGATAAATAATAATTAAAACCAGCTGTGATTATTACTCTTTGTGTCCCCTTGACTGGGCTGAGGGTTCCGCAGAAAGTGGGTAAAACATTATTTATGGATGTGTCAGTAGGTGTGGTTCTAGAAGAGGTTAGCATTTCGATTAGTGCACTAACTAAAGAAGATCCATCCTCAAACATGTTGGCAGGCATCATCCATTCTACTGAGGGATCAAATTAAATAAAAACATGGAGAAGTGATAATTCTCTTTCCTTAACTTTAGTATGTACCTCCTGCTCTTGGCCATCAATTCTCAGGCCTGATTTGGACGGAAAAGTAGCACAATCTTCTGTTTCTCCAGATTGAAGACCAAATATCATGAAACTTTTGGTCTACATCATGGTGTGAACCAATTCTACAACAATTGTCCCTCTTTTATATTTGAATCTGTGGTACTATCTGTATCACTATATGTTGGTGTTTTTGTTCTCTTTCACTAAGAAATGCTAACTCAACAATCAATCAGAAAAAGTTGGCAAATTTAAATTAAGATACACAGAATTTGGGTGGATTATAGAAAAATGTGGCAGATTAAAGAAAAATATGTTTAAAAGAATAATAATGTAAAAATATTTAAAGTTGCATGAAAAATCAATAAAACATAATATGAAAGTTACAATATACTATTGAAAGACTAAAAATGCCAGATATTTACCTTAGCACATGTTTGATTATATCAATTTGCTCATGCACTTAAACATAAGCACCTATGTATACAACACACTTCTCCTGAAGTCTGGCATTTATACCTTCCTCTCATTGTAATCTCTAATTGGATATAGTTCTTACAGTCACATCCAGTTTACCATTTTCCATTCCCTAATCCCCATACCCATTTTCTCTTTAAGCACCAACTAACCAGTGATATAAATAAAAATTAGGCCCTCATCTTTGATTTTTTCCTTATGTAACTTTGCATATCCAAGTGGGTAAACAATATAGGGCCAATAAAAAGTGGAAGAAAGAGAATCTCTGTTAATCACCACTCTTAGTAACTTATGTGCAGAATTTGTGATCTTCATGCATTTTTGGGGGGCATGGCAGGTATAAAGCTACAATCATAAATAAACGGTAAAATTTCCATTGAATATTAAGCTTCCGTTACCACTCAGCTTCTTCAGACACTTAATTTCTAAAAGAACAACAGAGTATAAAGTCCTCTTCTTGGCAGGGGTGTTGATTCCAACTAATTAATCAAGATTAATTACTGTGGGCAAAATTGCTATTATAAAACTGGCCAAAGGAATGATGGTTTCTATGAATTAACCCACTGGAATCTTTCTTGGGATTACTTTATTTAATGTTGATGATGAATAGAGAAGTGCAGGAGTTATTACTTGAAAAGGAATGTTGTACAAGGGCTCATATCCCTCCTGGTAAAAAAAAGTCTGAGATACTTAACAAATGAGCCATCTATAGCATTTGCAAAACATAAGCCAATCTAAGAAGATGATTTTTAGTTGTGGTTTCAAGACAATCTACTATTGCAGATACAAGTGCTGTTAGTTCATTACCCTCTTTATTTTCCATACAGGAAAAATGAGAAAGAATAATCTTGGTGCAATTGTTCTCAAAGGGAATATACTTAATAATTGAAAATGGTAGATCTGAGCAGTGTAAATGGTGGACTCTATGATTTCTGTAACAACCAGATTCACCCTTCAAAACAGATCTACTTCCATTTCGTGTTGCCAGGTGAGATATCATCTAGAAGTGGGGTACCTCATTGCAAATTGCTTACTGAGGGCATTCTGGATCCAAAAATGGTTGTTATAAGAGCACAGATGTCTGGCTCACTAACCTGACTTCAGAATGACACCAGAACTGCCAGAGATATCTACTAAGGTCTCTCCTGTAACTGAATTACTTCAATTTTTCCTTCTGCCCAAACCCAATTTTCTCATTTCCCAAAAGGTATCATTACCAGTCTTAATAAATGTAGTGCATGTAGATATCAACATATAAGATTTTTATTTGTAGTGACCCATGGATCATGTGAAAAAAAATACATTATTGCTAGTACTTTTATATATAATTCACCACATTACCAAAGGAAAAGAAAGCTTTATTTCACCCAATTAGCAATATCTATGCTTATGAATTTTAGATTGAAACTTGTTAATAGCAAAGTTGATGATAACATAACAAGGACTGAACGAAACTAGTGAACATCAAAAGACAGAATTTTGCTTTTATACATTCTGAAGTTCAGAGACTGAGAACCAAAGTTAATGGTACACACTTTATGAGGCCATCCAGGGGCCAAGGCACTTCTTTCCTAGTGTACTCGCATCAACCTGTAATTTCAAAAGTTGGTCTGAGATGAATATTCTACCTACTCACCAAGAATTATTTTTAGATGGCAAGAAGGATTAAAGGGAAAAGGGAGGCCATAGATCTTGTAAGACATGATTCTTATGTTGCCTAAAGTATTTCCTCCCAGTCTTGTTGGCCGGTTTATAGTCAAATAGCTTCATAAAACTGCAGGGAGGCTTGAAATGTAAGCTTTCATCAAATTTTAGTTAATACTAGGTAGAATTTATATCATTAGAGAAAAAGAAATACATGTATATGGTGGGACATCTGGCAGCCTTGTCACAAATCTCATATTTGCAACTGTCTCTTAATTGATCTTGCTGAGGTATTTACATGTTTCTGGCATTTTTCCTGGTTTTTTTTTTTTTTTTTTTTTTTTTTTAACAAATCAGGACGTTTATAATCCATTTTAAGATGTGCTGGAGGAAGTCTGCTCCTTTTAATAAAATGCTCATTCTTTATTCAGTTTAAGTTTATTTCAAACATTTCATTTATCTTATGAACTGAAGTGGATGATAGCACTATAACACGCAAAATTATAGAAGATTATCATATTTAATGATGTATCAAAGAAAAGCAAAATTATTGTATTCATAAATACTTTGAGCAAAACTATATCTTAGAATTTTACAGTTATTAGATAGTGCTATCAATAAAAACAACATGTGTATCTATTATTCTACAATTATCGGGAAGCCAAACAACTGGTAGAATGATGTCTATTTTAAAAATTCTGGTATAATTTTTAAGCTATAAAATATAACCAATCACTAATCACTAATACTCATATTTGCTTAATTAAATGGGGCATACTCATTTTGAATTTTTGGAAAATAAATTACCAAAAAACAGATGAATAAAATTACTTTCTTAATCTTTCCAAAGAATTTGAAAATATAGACTTCTCCTTTATATAATCCATAGCAATTTATGAGAAATATATTTATTTAGAGAGTAACTCTGAAGCACATTTATGCTTGCATCCTGCAGATCATACATTTTAGTTTATGCATAATTTGTTTAGATATATAGATTATATATAAATATATTCATTGCTTTCTTTATTTTTGTACTTTGATATAATAAAAAATATATATTACAATGAATTTTTAAAACATATTAAGTATGAATAACTTTTTTTTTTTTCAATTTGCCACTTCTAAGCAAACTGATTCACTGACTCTTGGACAAATATTTATTAGGAAATGAGTGTGTACCAAGAAGGCTTCTAGAACCTGGAAATACTCAACAGAGAATAGAAAAAAAGTGCTTGTTTTCATTGAGAATACACTCTAATGAAGATAGGTAATGAACAAGAGAAAAATTAAGGAACATGTTTTTTCGTTAATTGTAATTGCTGTGAAAAAAAAATACATCAACACAAGAGACAGAGAATGGGAGGTAGCTTGAATGGGCAGGGTGTTAATAAGTCCTCCAAGAAATTGGCATTTAAGAAACAAATTGAAGAGTTGAAGGGGCTTAGGATTATGTATGAGCAATGTTTTATCTGTTTAACTGAACCTATAAAACAGAATCCATTGTTACATTCCCAATGTAAAGATGTAAAAGTAACATATATTGTTTTTGAACATACAAAGGCTTAGACTCAAAGAAGTTAGGTCAGTTCTCAGCCAAAATCTCCTACTATAAAAAATCACCTACTTGTTCAACTGACCTTAATTTAAAACTAACAAATTAAAAATAAGTAAATAAATAAGCAAAGAGCAAATAGATGATTTTGATTTTTATTTTAAGGTTAGCATTTGTGAGTGATTAGTGGCATGATTAACAGTAAAAGGTATACCCGAATTTGCTTTGTGAGACATCTTTGTAAATTTTAAATTGTAAATTCACTTATATTTTAAGAGCAAACCTTTTTAGTAAAAGATATACACCTTCTAAAAATTTTCAAATATAATTGTTTCACATTTAGATCATGTTTGATTTTATTTGATTTGCTATAGTTATTTTCTTTTTTTTTATTTCTTGCTTAAAAATATCTTGATCATAGTCTGTTTTCAAGTTTAAAAAATAAATAACAAAATATCTCTTGCATGTCAGTTAAAATAGCAAACTAAGAACTGAAATTTAAAATACTAAAATAATAATGGTCATTTAAAAAGCCAATACCAATTGGTCTTATATAGTCAGTGTCTGTTTCATGAGTGATTTTTTAAAATATATTTTTTAAATATATGCATATGTTAGGTTAAAATATTTCATTAGGATACTATGAGATTTTCCGTGGAAGAAATGAGGATCAGGTGTTGGAGCTTAAGAATATAATAAGGAAATCACAGCAAATATTTGCTGAAAATTTTGTGCCAGTAAGTTTATGCAAACATTTTATGTTTTAACCTATATTTATACCATTTCATTGATTTAAAACAACAGATATCAAGAGATTTTAAAATAAGTAACATGTGAGAAGGTTGAACCTCCAACCAAAGTAGTCTGTATCCAAAGCCGGGGGTAAACATACAATCCTAGCCATTATAAATCAATTCCTATGAGAAAAAAGTAAATCAGCTCACTTTTAGAGCAAAAGAAAAAGGAAATAAACAAAGTGAAAAAGAAAAGGAGACTTGGAGTGATATAATTTGTTTAATATAATGTAGATAGATATTGTCTTTTTGTATAGTAGATACAAGACAGCTTCAAAAACAAAGTGAATATTTATATAGATTAATTTAAAGCGTCTTAGATATATATGTTACAAACCTTTTGATTACATATCTGGGCAAGATAATTGGGGAAAATTTGTTAAATGAAGAAACTTAATCATCCTTCTATTATTAGCCTCTTATGCTGTAAAGTACCTTGAGTTGAAGTGGAACTTAAAAAGACACCGAAATATGGGAACATAAAGAGTAGTAAGATTTGATTGTCCCTTGAAAACAATGCTGAAAGCATTTGAAAAGCTTTAATTTACTTAATCTGCAATAGATACTCCTTAAAACAGTTACCCAAATAATTTTGCTTAATCTTTGGTGATATTTGACTCAAGAGTTAGCCCAGGTAGAGCAGAAAGAACAATTGTCTTAAAATTAGACACACCTAGACTGCAGTCCTATCAGGCTCCTATCTGTGTCTATGATTTTGGGAAAATTACAACTTTTCTGAACCTTTTTTTGTCTATAACATGTAGATAGTTAATATTGCTTATCTTCCATAGGTGCTATGAGGATTATATTAGTTTGCTAAGATACTTTAAATGCCTTATAAAACAAAGGCATACCATTATCAAGATCCCTTCACCTCTAATAGAAAATATTTAGAAAACACATGAAGATCATTAAAATATTAACCAGTAAACAGATATATTTCAAGGTTTTGCTGTGAGAATACTGTTAATAATAAAGGAGTACAATAAAAAAGAAGCTATACAATTACAAAAAGTTACATATCTAGTCCTTCATCTGGGGCTAAGGTTTTACACATGTATAATCACACAGCATCTGAGTAAAGAGAATGATGAAAACTTTTAAAAAGTATAATCATGGATCTTTTGCATCTCAATAGAAAAATTGGAAATAAGTGAGTCAGGGCAATAAAACATCACTATTTATTGGTTATTTCTGCTAGGTACTCTCTTTATCATATGCATTAGTTAATATTAACAAAAGTAGCTTATTTAAAAGATTACATTTTTCAAAGTAAAAATTCTTGTTGAAAATAAGCAACTTTATATTTTTGTACATTTCTTAACTTTCTAAAGAAATGACTGGATTCTTATATTGATTTTATATAATGTACCTCCTAGAAAGCTTTACCATATACATCTGAGATATTGAGAGTGAAAAAGGTAGATACCATCATGGTATTAGTATGAATATTTTTTACCTCCCAAACTCCTGAATTGTAGCAAAGTTGATGCTTCAAATAATTGCTACTGTAAAGCAAAAGTCCCAGAAGAAAATCACATGCCAAAATAATGCTTTTGGATGAGTTAATGTGCACTTCAATTACAACTTGCCAGAAAAAGTTTGTGCTGATACTGTACTAAGTGCCATATTGAGAAATAAATAATTAGAAAAACCCCTATATTCAGACACTCACTTTCATCAGAAGTCTTCAGCTGACAGCCATTGAAAGAACTGAGTAAACACTGCCATGACAGTTTCAATCTTAGACTAAGAGAAGGTGGCTGAAACAATAAGTGAGATAAAACTCCCACACAAATATGCAAGAAGAATTTTCACTCTGATAAAAAAAGCACTTTGAACTCTTAATTATTATTATTTGTATATAAATACTATATTATATACAAATTTAACATACATCATATATGTATTAGGTTGCTTAAATTAGATTTAACTTCAAATTATGATTAAAATACTATTCAAGATGAAACTTAAAGAAAAAGGTCAGTTTTCTAATATAGAATCCTCATGAAATCATCATTTAAAAATACTGACTTTTTGTTGTGCCATTTTCTTTTCTTAGTGTAATCTCTGCACTAACATAAAATATCAAAATCTTAATGTCTTATATATCCTGGGAAAGGTGCTTTACTACTTCAACCTTTTCAGTATTCTGTATTTTGATCGCCCTGCCCTTCCACTTCACTTAAAGTTTACAGCCTCGGTGAACTGTGGGGAAGAAAATTAGATTATCAAGAAAAAAAAATAGAAAATGCTAAAGATAAAAGGTATCTGCTTTAAATATTATATTGTTATTCCCTCTTTTGAGAACTAATGATGATATGGATGATTATACTTTAGCCAAAATTTTGAACCCAATAAAGAAAATTCTAAAATGATATAAGATGTTGAAATATATACATGTATCCATTTGTGCAGGTTTATGTGTGTGAGGAAGGTAAAAAGAAATATCACTTTACAGACTAGAAACTATTTTCTATTTGGCTGCCAGGCTCATGTGCTGTTTTCAATGCACATCTTCAGATTTAAAAGCCATTAAAGTTGCTGTGTTGATGAAGACCTGAATCTAAATCTATCCATTCCTGGTCAGGGGATGTAGGTCCTCTGAAAAGACAAGAATAGCTGCATTTGGCTAAGTGAAATGGAGAAAGTGAATAAGGGTGGCAACTGCTACACTTTAAAACACAAGGCAATTTCACGGAGTATAACACTGATGTTCATTGCTGAGAAAAGACTGTTATAATTAAACCAGAAAAAAAAATCAGAAAAAGAGGGTTTAGTCTGAAAGCTTTATGCTAGCCCGAAAAGAAGGCAAGATAGGAAATTAGAATTGTAGGAAAAGCTGCCCTAGAAAACTAGCACCTCACTTAGATTCAAACTCAGGAGTCACAATCCTATCAGACAAAAGAGAGCCTGCAGGTTCTGCTTGTTCGTAAATGCATTCACTTGAAGTCCATGTTCAGCCTTCCCCTTCTTCCTTTCCCTCTCTGCATTTACAGATGTATAGATCTATCTTCATTAAAACTCAATCAAGGAGAACATTTGTATTTCTAGCTGAGCAGCAGTTTTCATGGCTTGGTAAGCAAACTGCTTTATTGTGTGCATATTATTGTAATGTAACTCAAGGAATGGCATCAGATAAGACATTTCTTTCCATGTTTTGTTTAACTCAAGAGATTTTAAGAAATAGGTAAAATAAGGTACATAAGTTTAAGGATGTAAAGAGAGAAGAATTACCACACCTATGGACTTTTGATAATGAAAGAACAAAAAGAGAGTGTTTTTTGGTTCCCATGTAAATTACAAAGTTTTTATTTCCAGAAATAATAAACATTTATGAAAGGTAACAAACATTTTCTAATTTTATTATTATTATTTTACAAATCAACACGTTTTGTACTATTTATTTTTTCTTTGCTGATCCACACAACCTCTCCCAAAGCAATAATACAAATGACATATCTGCATTTATTTGCAAAGGCCTGCAAGAGAAAGGCAATATTTATTAAAGTAAGAAATCATTCAGTGGGAGTTTATGGCAGGGTTCTGATTGAGTTTGTTGAGAAAAGAGGTATTAGTGTCAGTTATTTTCAGCACAGGCTTTATCCATTGCTATATATTGAAACTACCAAAAAAAAAAAAAATGAGTCATATTGTTGAATGACAAACTAAATGTATGTAATTGTGTTTGCTATAAAGTGTATTATTTCTAGTTTTTTCAATATTTTAAAAATTTAATGCAGAAAATATTCATGAAAACTTTAAAAACTATAACCAACTTTTTTATGAGCTTATCAGAACTTTCCAAAACTTTTAAATCACTTTAATACATCTTAAAATATGAAGTCTTTTGCCACAGTCTGGCTGGGCACAAAATAACCAGGAGGTCACGAGCCACTTGTAAGTTCAAACAGGAACTACTTTATTGCCAGAACCACATGGGAACTCTCCAGAACTCCACGGAAACTCCACGAGAACTCAACAGTAGCGGGCACCAGAGGCAGCAGGAGCCGTCCCACTGCTGGACAGCAGAGGTCCACATACACAACTGAATACACAGCTTGCCCCAATCCAGCATCATCCAGTTACAGCAATCAGTCACCATCCCAATAATTATACACAGCTTAACTTAATCACCCTCATCCCAATGGCTTGCTGATGTCACCTCCCAACCACTCCTTCTGGCAAAATGCCAGGCGCCATCCCGACTTGGCTGTGGCTCTCAATAGTCTTTCCTTGTATAAAGTTTACCATATCAATATTCAATTACATATATTTATTAAATGCATTCATATTAAATATTTATAACAAACAAGGACTCTATACATAAACTATCATCATAATGAATATTATTAGAACCTTAAAGAAACTATCTGAGCCAGATCCTAAAGTACATATGTCTATCTTCTAAAATAAATGACATCATACGTGTTTTTTTTTTTTTTTTAATAGAAACAGATTGTAGTCTCTTTAGTCAGAATATACATTATCAGAATGGCAGCATTTAGGTTATTACATCTCAAGCTTGCTATTACTGCTGTCTCTTTCTATCATGTTTACTTTCTTTTAGTACTTTATGTCTGTAACTGGAATAACCATCTTAGTTCTTTTAGTTAACATTTGAAGATAAATCTTGTTAAGGATGACAGGTCATTACAATAATTGTAGAAAAATTATTATCATCATCACTTATTAATTTTTGTTCTTTTTATTAAAAATATACACTAGGTAATAAAAAGCATACTTTATATAATAAAATATTTCAGAAGTGAGTGAAATTTTATTAACAGCAAATAGGCCTTAAAAATAAGTTTGCAAAATGCTTTCAACAAAAAGGTAGAATAGAGACCTTCTTTTCCCAGATGGATGCAACAGTTCAACAACAATGCATAGAATAATTCCCTTTGTGAGAAATCCAGAAATCAATTCAAAGCCTCCTGTACCAGAGGTGGAGCACAAAGGCAAAGGCACCAAAGCTGATGGGAAAATTCAAAGCACCCTGTCACCATAACCCCACTCCCTTGCAGAACATACTGTTATAGGAGGAAAACCCCAGAAAAAAAAAAACCTCTCTTTGAAAAGCTAAAGAAAATACTGTTATATATGTCAAATGTTCTGACTTTCTGCATATGACCCAAATGATATTTCTGTCTTACTGAACCTGAGCACTGAGAACAAAAGACTCCATGTTGAAAACGATGACAACATATATGGTGGTTTTTACTTGCACATGTGAATTTGCTAGAGGTTCTTCTCCTGGATCAGTACAGGGTTAGCTAGAAGAAAACCTTACATCCTCATATCCCAATTTCTCCCTGGAGAAAGAGGTGAGACTATAGGCTATGTGTTTCAAATTTTCAGGTGTGTCCTAGGAACTGAGCTCTTTCTTGCTTGTCTCAAGCTGCTGATATGATCAGACACAGTACACAAGCCTCAGAAGAATAGGAAATGGTAAGAACTTGAACTAATATTCATTCCCTGGCCAGGACATATACCCCCTGCACAATGCCACATGATTGAGACGTTATCCCAAGCTCATAGATGATTACTGGAAGAGGGAAAGACTTGGACCATTCTGTAATGTTCCAACATTTTAGGAAAATTTCCAAGTGACAAGCCTTCATCTGATGTGTTTCTTGGAAAGGCTTGATATACTCTGGATGTCCAGGGGCTGCTGGGAGCAGAGACAAAATTATGGGATAATGTACATTCACCTATTAAAGAACTTCTGTCAGCTTAACATGACAGATTCAGGAAAATTCCCAGTAACTTACTTTGGAGAAGTAAGAGAAGACTAATACCTTTATCAGATGTTTACTATTTTTACATGTCTGCCCCAGGAACTGACTTCATTCTTATCCATCTTGTTGTATGGATGGATTCCCAGGGGTCATTGACCCCCCATTCCCACCATACACACATACAAAAACAGATCTCCTGAATGTTGCTAGTCCAGAAGACCCATGCACACCAAACAGATAATAGAATGAAACAAAAGATGACAAACTCCTGAGAAAATGAAGCAGCAAAACACACTAAGAAGGTAAATATAAATGGAGAATGTAGAGAGGTCCATAATCTCTAGCTTAGCTAATTGGTGTCTTCTGTTGTAAGGTCAAACCATGAAGACAGGGAGAGGAGGTGGTTGTTCTTTTATTATTGTTTCTTCTTAATGAATAAATACTAGAACAACTAGTAAAGGGGATTTTTTTTAATGAGAAATATTGTCAATGACTCACATAGGAACAAAGAATTTATAAGCTCTGAAACAGAAGTGCACTAAACAGCAATACAATTGCTTACGAAATAAGCTGGTTAAGGTAAACATATAGATATGTGCAAAATATTGTGAAAGTAGCATATAAATCACTTTTCATTCTGGCAAAACTAAATTAAAATTTAAATTTAAAGGCAAAACTAAAAACTAAAGTATATATATATATATATATATATATATATATATATATATATGAATAAAATGTTAAAAAGATGCAAGATTTAACATCAATGATATGAAATAGGAGTAAGGGAGAAAAAGTATAGAATTTTAATATCTTTGACATTATTATCTGTTTAATATAACTATATAATGTTTATATAAGTCTATCACAATGATAGAGAAAATACTTAAATAAGAGACACAAAAAGAAATGAGGGGGAAAAAGCCTGTGACTACAAAAAAAATCAGGAAACACAAAAGAAGACAACAAAAGAAAAGAGGGATTGAAGAAATAGAGACAGAAAGAAGGCTGGGCTGGGGCTCAGCAGTACACACTTACCTGGTATGTGTGAGGCACTAGGTTTGATTCTCAGTAGAGCATATAAACAAATAAAATAAAGGTCTATCAACAACTAAAAAAATATTTTAAAAAGATCAGAAGACAGAAAAAAATGAACAATTCAACAGTAAAAATACTTTCCTATCAATAATTACTTCACATGTAATTGAATTGAATGGCCCAAATGAAAAGGCATAAAATGGTTAAAAAGATTAAAAAATATAAACTTATATGCTGCCTATCAATACTCAGTGTTGATTTAAAGGCACATAGACTAAATGTGAAAGTTTAGAAAAAATATTTTATAGAAATAGTAAACAAAACAAAATAGGGATGGGCATACTTAGGCAAAACAGACTTTAAGTCAATAAATATCATAAGGGCAAAAACTGATATTACATAATGATAAAATAGTAAGTTTATCAGGAAGATATAGCATTTATAAATATATATTTACTGTTCATCACAGCATTGATAGAGCTTAAATGAGTTATAGACAATTCACTAATTGTAACAAAAAATTATAAGACAACAATTATAGAAGCTAGAAAATCATGAAACTTACCAAGATTGAATCATGAAAATGAAGAGTATAAAGAGAAAGAGAGAGGTATCCCTCTCTTGGGACACCTTCCCTATGAGGGCTGTGATTTCTTCATTTCTATTACACTAATTAATCATGTTACTTTATTCTTAAAGAGGAGGAGGAGAAGAAGAAGAAGAAGAAGAAGAAGAAGAAGAAGAAGAAGAGGAGGAGGAGGAGGAGGAGGAGGAGGAGGAGGAGGAGGAGGAGGAGGAGGAGGAGGAGGAGACAAAAATATACAGAGAGCTGTAACTGTTAAGGAGATTAGATAACTATTCAAAACCCCTCAACAAAGAAAACTAACTCCAGCAGTGAATGATTTCAATGATGAATTATACCAAATATTTAAACAGGCATTAATGATAACGATTCCCAATCTCTTCCAAAATACTAACAAGAAAGAAACTCTTCTGAATAAACTTTATGAAGCCAGCACTACTCTAACACCAAATCCAGACAAAGACACTACCAATAAAGAAACTTGTAGGGATGATGAACATGAATTCATTAATACCAAAATACTAGTCAACTAAATTCCATAGCACATTTAGAGTATGCATTATGATGAAATACAATTTATTGCTTAGATGAAAAGAAGGTTAATTATCAAAATATTAATTAATGTGATTTACTACTTTAACAAAATAAAAGGAAAGAAAAAGCATGATTCTCTTTAAAGAAGCATAAAAAGCACTTGAAAAATGTTGTAACTCTTTTATGCTAAAATCTTTCAACAAAATTGATAAAGATGGAAATTGTCTCAAAATAATGAAGACCATATAAGAAAAATCTATGGCTATAGTATACTGAAAGGAGAACTAAAAATATGTTTTTCTAAAATCAGAAACAAAACAAAGATGTCTATATTTGCACTTCTATTCAACATATTACGAAGTCTTATAGCAATTAGACAAGAAAAAGAAATAAAATGCATCCTAACTAGGAAGAAAGAAATAAAATTGTCATTTTTCACAAGTAACATGTTCATACATATGTAAAGAAAACTAAGAATTTAACCTAAACACTAATAAAACCAGTAAACTAGTTCAGTCAATGTGCAGAGTACTAGCCCAATATACAAAATAAATGTTGTTTGTAAATGAATGACAAACCTTGAAAGATAAATTATAAAATAGTGCTTAAAAATGATAAAATACTTAGAAATATATTTAATAAGGAAGTTATATACAATGTACAACTATAATATATTGATGGAAAAAATTTTAGGAGTTATAAATAAATAAAAAAAGATAACCTGTTCTCATGAATTGGAATAATTAATAGTGTAATAATGTCCATACTATTCAAAATGAGCTACAAATCCAAGAATAAATCCTATCAGAATTCCAATGACATTTGGCATTTATATAAATAGAAGAGAAAATTCTACAATTTATATGGAATCATAGTCTTAATAGTCAAAACAAACTTGATTTTTTTAACAAAGATAAGCTGTCACACTTGTGGATTTTAAAACATATAACAAAGTTACAAGATTTAAAACAGTATGTTACTATTATAGATGGAAATATTGATCAATGGAATAGAATGGAAGTATTAGAAATAAACCCATGTATGTAAAGTTAATTGACCTGTATAAATAGTGCTAATAATACACACAACAGGAAAATGAGAATCTCTTCAACAAATAATATTTGAAAACCTGAATAGCCACATGAAGTATAATGAAATTGAAACTTTATCATACCCATTACACAAAAACTAAATCAAATGGATTAAAGACTTAAACTTAAGACCTAAACTGGAAAACTCCTAGAAGAAAACATAAAGAAAAAGTTTCTTGCATTGATCTTGACAATGATTTCTTGGCTACAATACAAGAAACCATAAGCAACAAGAGCAAAACTGAAAATGGCACTATATTAAAATAAAAATCTACTGCTCAGCAAAAAGCATAATGAACAGAATGTAAAAGCTATCTATAACTAGGAGACAGTATTTGTAAATCATTTATTTGTAATGAGTTAATACTCAACGCATGTAAGAAAGGCCTACAACTCAATAGCAAAACAAGACAAAAAATTATTATCAAAACCAGTCCAATAACCCAATTAAAGAACAGGCCAACAACTTGAATTAATAGTTTTCTAAATAAGACACATGAATATCCAATAGGCATATGAAAAATTTCTCAACATGAACATTAGTCAAGGAAATCTGATTATAATCCCAACGGTATCACCTTATACATGTTTGGATGGTCACTATTGACACAAACAAAAACTCAGAAAACAAAAAGAGTTGGTGAGGCTATTGAAAAATAGAACCCTTATGAACTGCTGTAAATGTAAAATGGTTAGGCTGCTATGAAAAACAGTATAAAGTTTCCTCAAATAATTAAAAATAGAATGACTGTATGACCCAGTAATCTCACATCTCAATATATAGCCAAAATGATTAAAATCAGGACCATGTCAATGTCCATTGTAGCATGATTTACAAAGCTAAATTGTTCAAACAACTGAAATATCCCAGAGGTGATGAATAAAGAAAATGGATTATATACTACAGAATCCTATTTGGGCTTAAAAACAAAAGAACATCCAATCATATGCACAACATAGACATACCAGGAAGACATTATATTAAATAAAGTTAAGTCAGTTACTGAAAAACAGATCCTATATGCTACTGTATGTGAGATACTTTAAGTAGTCAAATTCATAGAAGCAGAAAGAAGAATGGTGGTTTACAAGGAATGCAGTGAGGAGGAATGGGAATTATTCCTCAAGGGCTATAAAGTTTTAGTTAACAAAGACGGAAACCCTCTAGAGATCTGTTTTGGAACATTGTTTTTATTGTGAATAATACTTAAAATTTATTGAGGGAAAAGTTCATATTGTGTGTTCTTATCATAATAAAAAAGGATAATAAATAAAATTAAAACTGAGAAATTTGCATTAGACTTCCTTAAAAATAATGATGATGAGATAAAACTATTTTAGCCAATGTGTCTGTTTTTTTCTATATTTTATTTTCTAAATTAGTTCATTGTTCTACAAGGCAGTTGCAGTTATGGACTCTCTTTTATTCTATGTGTATTCTTTTTGGTGGAATTAGGTTTTAAAAATCATCCCATACTTTGTTCCAAAGTACTTTCCACCTGAGGAACCAAGGTGAACTGAAACCAATAAAAAAATCTTCCTTCCTTTTATGTTTCCTTGGCACTATTAGCCTCAGAACACTAATACTTCAGATAGCTCTTTAGTTTCAGATGGCTACAGTCTTTTCAGACTGAGTTTGAGTAGACAGAATAATAGCTATAAAATTTCCCAAAAGGTATAGGTACTCTACCTTGGATTCATCTTTAATGCAGCCAACACTAAATAGTCACCCCCCCATTGCTTTTTTTTTTTTTTTTAACAACCTCCCAATGTTCACTTCCATGACTGTATCAAAACAATAGTAAGAGGACAAGAAAGCCAAACAGAATATAAATGTCAAGGTCCCAGAGCACGGAATAGAGAAGGGGAGAATCAGAGAAAATTTAGATGGGTGGAGGAAAGATGAATACTTTGTCTCAAGTGTAGAAGGTAAGCAGTAAGTACATATTAAACAAGCAATTCCTAGGTGCTTTCTGTTAATGCTTTATATATATATATATTCTGTAGTATGAAAATGTAATTTTCCTGTTAAGTAATAAAAGTTTCCTTTATGACATTGTTTTGCTCCCACTTTTCTAGGTAAAGTGCATTAAGAGGAAGAAGCCATCTCATAGATTCAGGAACAGGGATAAGGGAGAAGACTTGCTTCAGAATCCTTTGAGTGATGTTATTTAACAATCCCTTGACCTTGAATGACAGAAGCACAATTTTACAGTAGACTTCATTTTCTATTGATTCTGATTGATGGAAAAGCATGCTCCCCCCCCCTCCACCTCTGACAGCCCCACTTTATATTCCAGTGAAGAGTCTCTGCAAACTTACAGAAAATGAACTTGTCTTTGCTATGGGAAAAAGAGCAATTTGTGAACTGATGATAGCTGCAACAATTTTGAAGTCTCTAAGTAAAAGTCGGTCAACTGTCCATGCATACAGTGGCAGGAACGGGAAACAAGAAGAGATTTTCTAACTGGACCAGGGTCAAGACTCCACTAAATGTGCTTCTTTGTGCCTTACAGTCCTGTCCATCCTGTGGATGCAATTAAGTGAATAATTCAGCCAGAGAGATTTCATAAATAGCAGTAGGTTTATTGTCTTTGATGCAGGGAATTAAGTTATTTTAACTACTAATGTTTCTCTTAAAAGCACAAATATCAAGTCCTATTATATGCAGTAAGGAGTTCAAAAGAGGTTATCATTTTCATATGGATGTTAAATTGTAGATATATTAGAGAGTTACTATAGACTTGAGATTCATAGTATTTTTACTTCCCAACACTCAAATCACTTTCACAATTAAGAATTTTAGATTCATTAAATTTATCTCTCATTTTACAAATCTGAATGCAAAACTTAAGCAACTGTATTTTGGAAAGGAAAAGCCAATTGACTTATCTTTGCATAACTCTAGATACCATGCAAATATTCCAAATTGGCAGTATTTTGAGGGCAAAAAACCTGTCCTATTTATTAAAATAGATTGATGTACAAGTATAATATTGTCTCATCATTGGTCTTTAATATAGTGAAATAGATAAGAAAACAGGGAAAAATAAAGAAGGAAAACATTTACTATACTAAAATATACAAAAGAACAAAGTTTTGTCTTTAAAAAAAAATTCATTTAAGGCTATTCTCAGCAATTTGGTAAAGCCCCAAGCAACTCAGCAAGATCTTATATCAAAGTAAAAATAAAAAAGGGGTCTGGGAATGTAGTTCAGTAGTAAAACACCCTGGACTCAATCCTCAGTACCAAAAGAACAACAACAAAACATCATTTCTCTATCCCTGGAGTCTAGATCCATAACATAGAAGGCAGTAAGTACATATTAAACAAGCAATTCTTAGGTGCTTTCTGATAATGCTTGACTCATTCCACTTCCCAGGTTAATGGACAAAACATTTATGTATTTGTTGATCTGAAGTTGTGAGATATTTATATGTATTTTCTATTTTGATCTAATTGTTTAAAGTTCTGTTTGTAACAGATCTGGCAATTTGACTCATTCAATTCAAACTCAATCTTCACATTACCCTATGTATTAAAATAAAAGCTCAGGGACACTTATTGCTTAATGGTTTATAATGTTTTCTTAGAGTTGCTTTGCTAGCAATAACTGCTTGTAGTTACAAAAGTGAGAGTCTACATGAGAAAAAACAAAATCGATCAGGGTTCCTCTGGGACAACAGTAACTATGTGTTAGTTCTCATTAAAAATGATATAACTGTGGTTCTGCCATATCCAACATATAAGTATCACTAAAAAAGACATCCTGAACTTTGCAAAAACAAAGCCCAATTTTATGGATCTTCACACATTTTAAATGCTTGTAAAGTTATATCATATTATCATTGTCATACATGGATAATGAAACTGAAATGAATGATCAGTATTTTTGTGAATGAAATGGATGTTTCATTAAGAAAAACAGGTAAAGAAGAATGTTGTGACAAAGTGTATGTTCTAGTAATGGAAAATGTTCTGTTAGTCTCTAAATTTATATTGCTTTTGTAGAGTTTCTTTCCAATGCAGATATCTACATAGAGATAATAATGTAAAAGCCATTCATCATAGGAAGACAATAAATATCATTAAATATATGCAATATAGTATTTATACTTGATACTGTTTTGAATTTTAAATGATTAACTCATATATGCAGAAATAATTTTTTTCTAACTATACAACTTCCTTACCATTTCATATATATATTCAGTTCTCAGAAAGCAACCATCATACCTATTCAGATCTATTTAAATAAAAAATGACTTTTTGGGGGGTATCTAGGATTGAACACAGGGATGCTTAACTCCTGAGCCACATCCCCAGTCCTTTTTATTTATTTACTTTTATTTTGAGACAGGACTCACTAAGTTGTTTAGGGCCTTGCTAAATTGCTGAGGCTGGCTTTGAATTTGCAATCCTCCTGTCTCAGTTTCCCAAGCCTCTGGGGTTTCAGGTGTGAACCACAATGCCCAGCTAACAATCACTTCTGATTTAATTCATTGATAGATTTACTCAACCTCTTCTTATTAGTTTATACTTGCTTTTCCAGAATTTTCAATTTCTTTAAATTTACGATTGTATTCCATTTCATGGGTATGTGGCATTAAATGGGTGTTCGGGGTGTATATAAGCTTTGAGACTGTTTTTGTACTAATCTTTCCTGATCTCTCTATATACTAGAGCTCTCTCATGTTGTTAGACTTTTCCCAGGATTCCAAGAAAAAAGTAGGAAAGTTATTCTCTTTTCTATTTTAATTCATATGCATATAGTGGTTTAGATATTTTTAATACCTAAGAGTTCTAAATACTAAGTTGTAATTCTCAAAATGGATTAGTGTACTTTAAGAGAAATTTCATATATTAAACTTTTTATAATCACATATTCTTACCATAGCTATTGATTAAGTATTTCCACAGTTATGTTGCATCACAATCCTGAAACCTTAGTGAAATAAACAAATAAATTATTAGCCCAGGAATCTAAGGAGTTTAGCTAATGTAAGCAAGATTGGCCAGAAGTGGTTGTTGGTTAAAATTTTGTTGATATTTGGTGGCTCTGTCTAAGACACGAGGGAATCATGATTGGTGCAGGTATTTCTAATACTTCATCTTAGACTAACCTAGGCACATTGTTGATAGCAGAGAGCAAAAGCAGAAGCAGAAATAATCAAATGATCATCTTTTAGCTCTGTGATATGCTTAACCTTTCAAAGTGAATCAAATGACTGAATTCAGAATCCATGTACATTGTAGCAAACCCTGTCCATTACAAATTGCACTTAAAGTTATGTGCCAAAGAGTATAGATAAAAGAAATGGCAAAGGGTGTTATAGCCAGTAATGCAACCAACTTAAAAAAAAAAAAAACTTTGGTCTTTGAAGTTGAAAAGATGTGTATGATTCCCGTATCTATCATCCATAGTTTTTTTATTTAAAAAACATTATGCCCAAAACAAAACAAACAAAAAACACTATGCCCAAAGATTTTCATCCTGTATTTCTTCAAATGATGGGTAAATATTAAATCTGAAAAGAGCACGTGTTTCTTTGTATTTTGTGAAAATTTTATTAAAAACAATCTTTGCAATCAAGGTGACTTATTTTGGGTAAAATGTATATATTTTCTCATCCCTCAATAAAATAATTCAGTGCATCCACCACAATAATTTTAAACTACTCTTCATGATTCTACTTTTCCTTCACTATATTCTCCACATAAGCAGCTTTTTCAAGTGTATCAATTTTTATCATTGTTTCAACATCCCAGTGTCTTCATACATCAAATATAATTTAAAATCCTTACCATAAATTTTTTCTCCCTTTAGAACTCACTCTCTACCTTTCTCCCATTTTATATTCTACCACATTCCTCTGACACTGAACTCTTATTTCTTAAATCATATTAACTCATGTAATACATACATATGAATATAATTCTCCTTTGTTCAAAATTTCTTATAATTTAATGGAATATTCTTCCCCAAATATTCACTACTGTATTCTCCTCTTATTTTGGTCTGTTTAAATAAAAGTCTTTCAAAATATCTCCCTTAACCACCATATAAAGTTTTACTGTAATTATTCTTGATCATATTTTAATTTTTAAAAATCTTTATAGTACTTATGACTATATCAAATATATTTTAAAGTCAACTTACTGTAAGTAATTTGCTCCAATCAGTAAGTTTAATAGAACAAACATCTTCTCTTTCTCTTTTACAACCACTTTGTGTCTAGCGCCTAGAAAGTTGTTTGGCATACGTGTTGGCATTTATTAAATTTTGTGTTAGATATATCCATAAACCAACACAAGTAGCACAGAACTATTTTTCAATATTTTAATAAATATTACCTTGGTAAAATTTGTTTATCATTTGAAGGTAAATTTAAATATGCAGAAAGATAAAGAACCAGTCAGGAAGCATACATCAAGACAAAGGAAAATAAAACTGCAAACTTATCCTTTTAGCTATGACATTTAAGAATGCTTAGTGGGTATTAGCCCTACTTTTGGAAATTACAATGCAGGAAAATCAAAAGACATAAACAAGTCATCTAAATTTAACATTTACTCACAAGATGAGAAATTATTTATGCACCTTTTTTAATTTCCATGTTCTAGAGATATACCATTATATTATTTAGAAATATCTAGTAATCTTATATATAGTAACAATTCAGAATATAGACATAAATGCATGATGTAAAAGTAGAAATCAATAACCAACGATATTTCATTTTCTCTGGTTGTACACGATGTAGCATCGCACCATATGTGTAGTCATACATGTACCTAGGATAATAATGTCCATCACATTTCACCATCTTTCCTGCCCCTATACACTCTTCCCTCCTTATCCTCCCCTTTGTCCAATCAAAGTTCCTCCATTTTTCCCATGCTCCACCTCATTATGGATCAACATCCTCTTATCAGAGAGAACATTTGGGCTTTGGTTTTTTGGAATTGGCTTATTTTGCTTAGCATGATATTCTTCAACTCCATCCATTTACCTGAAAATGCCATAATTTTATTCTTTTACTGCTGAGCAATATTCAGTTGTGTATGTATACCACCGTTTCTTTATCCACTCATCCATCTATTGAAGGGCATCTAGGTTTGTTCACAGACTAGCTATTGTGAATTGAGCTGCTGTAAACATTGATGTGGCTATATTACTATACTATGCTGATTTTTACGTCTTTTGGGTATAGATTGAGGAATGGGATAGATGGTTCAAGAGGTGGTTTCATTCCAAGTTTCCTAGGGAATCTCCATACTGCTTTCCAGAGTGGTTGCACCAATTTGCAGTCCCACCAGCAATGTGTGAGTGTGCCTTTTCCCCAACATCCTTGCCAACACTTACTATTCTTTTGTATTCTTTATAATTGCAATTGGGACTATAGTGAGATGAAATCTTAGAGTAGTTTTTATTTGCATTTCTCTAACAGCTAGAGATGTTGAACACTTTTTCATATATTTGTTGATTGATTGTATCTTTTTCTGAGAAGTGTCTGTTCAGCTCCTTAGCCCATTTATTCACTGGGTTATTTGTTTTTTGGGGGGTGTTGAGTTTTTTGACTTCTTTATATATCCTGAAGATTAATGCTCTATCTGATGTGTATGAGACAAATATTTGCTTCCAAAATGTAGTCTCTCTTTTTACCTCATTGATTGTTTCTTTCACTGAGAAGAAACTTTTTAGTTTTAATCCATCCCATTTATTGATTCTTGATTTTATTTTTTTGTGCTTTAGGAGTCTTGTGAAGGAAAATGGGGCGTAATCCGATGTGATGAAGATTTGGGCCTATCTTTTCCTCTATTAGGCATAGAGTCTCCAGTCTAATTCCTGGGTTCTTGATCCTCTCTGAGTTGAGTTTTATGCATGGTGAGAAATAGGGGTTTATTTTCATTTTGCTGCATATGGATTTCCAGTTCTCCTAGCATCATTTGTTGAAGAGGCTATCTTTTCTCCAATTTATGTTTTTGGCACCATTGTCTAATATGAGATAACTGTGTTTATGTGGGTTTTTCTCTGTGTCTTATATTCTTTACTATTGATCTACATGTCTATTTTGGTGTAAATATCATGCGGTTTTTATTACTATAGCTTTGTAACATAGATTAAGGTCTGGTATTGTGATGCTTCCTGCTTCACTCTTCCTGCTAAAGTTTGCTGAGGCTATTATGGGTCTCTTATTTTGCCAAATAAATTTCAAGATTGCTTTTTCTATTTCTGAGGAAAGACATTGGGATTATAATTGGAATTACATTAAATCTGTATAGCCCTTTGGGTAGTATGGTAATTTTGACAATATTAATTTTGCCTATCCAAGAACATGGGAGATCTTTTCATCTTCTCAATTCTTCAATTTCTTTCTTTAGTGTTCTGTAGTTTTCGTGTTTTTTTTTTTTCTTTTTAACCTGTTTTGTTAAGTTGAAAATATGGAGAGCTGGGGATGTGGTTCAAGCAGTAATGTGCTTGCCTGGCATGCGCAGAGCACTGGGTTCGATCCTCAGCACCACATACAAATAAAAGACATTGTGTCCACTGAAAACTGAAAAATAAACATTAAAAGAATTCTCTATCTCTTTTTCTCTCTTCTCTTCTCTCTCTCTCTCTCTCTCTCTCTCTCTTAAAAAAAAAAGAAAATATGGAAGTGATTGCACATTCCTTTACTTTAAATCTTTGTGCCTTTCTCTATCCCAATAAATAAATAAATAAATAGATTTGGTCTTTTAATGCTATCCCATAATTCTTGGATGGTCTGTTCATGGTTTCTTACCATTTTCACTATGTGGTCATCTTTATTTTCAAAATTGTATATTCTGTCTTCATTATCTGATGTTCTTTATTCCAAGTGATCTAGTCTGTTGGTGATGTTTTCTATTGAGTTTTATTATTTTGTTTATTGTTTTCTTCATTTCAAGTATTTCTCATTTTCCCCCCAGAATCTCTCTTTCTTAAAGTAGTCTTTTGCTACCTCTCTTTTTGTTGGTGTGATCAGATGTTGCATGTATTTGCTCTCTTCTCTCTTTGTTGAAATGATAAATTTTTGCCTGTATTTGCTCACTTAAGTCATTCCTTAATTTGAAGATTATTTTAATTATGTGCATTCTGAACTCCTTCTCTGAAATTTCATCAACTGTTCTGTCCATGCACTCTTTTATTTTAGTATCTTCATTTGTTTGGGGGCACTTTCCTCCCTTGTTTTTTCATGTTTTCTATGTGTCTCCCTTTCTTACAGTGCAGATCTGAGGTATTACACTTTGTACCCTATAATCTTGTAGTGTCTCTGCAGATGACCTGTACCTCATCGTGGCATTGGGCTTCTATTCCCTGGCTGGTGTCCCACAATAAACACTACTGCAACTAAAGGTGACGGTAGAAATAGTGGTGGTAACTCAAAATAGCAGTGGAGGTGTCCAAGAAGGTTGAAACCACTTTGAAAGATGGGGTTGAAGGGCTGGGTTGCCTGTGCAGAGGTGCAGCTTCCTCCAGGCCCTATCTGTTGTCCCAAGGTGGAGGCTATTGTGTCCCAAGATGGAAATTGGCTAGCCCTGGGCTCCAGTGTATTTCTGCTGGTTAGCAGGGCAGTCTTGGGCCAAACCTTGGCCTAGGCTCTCTCTCAGGTTGGCAATGACAGTCCTAGGCTTGGGCCTGGGCTCTGGAATGGGTCTGCTGGTTTGGTGGGGCAGTCCTGTGCTGTGTAATTTTTAATACTATTCAGAACAAATTATGTTGAATTTTCACTTTGTGGACTATGTAATATTATGTTAATGACTGATGCTTATGCCAAACTTTTCTGATAATCTCTTTAAAAAATTAAAAAATAAAATAATGATGCAAATTTGATTATACTATAATGATATGGAAAGATTGAATTCCTAGTTTTCTATTCTGTTTATCTATTGTTTGACATATATGTGTAGATTTAGGGCATCACCAGAAGACTGTAAATACATGTTTAAATATCTATTGTTTAATAAAAAGTTCAAAAAGGAGTCAAAAGTAATCAAAGACATTAAAATTTTAATTATCCAGGTGATTGGAAAGACTATAACTCAAAGTACAACTTATAACCTTATAAAAAGAGTAACCCCCCAAAATGCATTATATATTTATTTTCTTGATTATTTGTTCCAAATGTGGAGATGATCCTTTCAAAAAAAATTGCTTTATATGCTTCACTCCTAAGTTGATAACAAAAGAACATAATTTTTTTTCAACTCTCTTTCTGCTTCTTAAATATTAAATCTCTAACATGCTTGGTATCATACTTATGATAGAAACTGTATTGAACTCTACTATTATGTGGAAAGCAGAGTTTAAGGTGTGAAGTTGGATGTTTAGTGGAGGAAAGTTTTAAGCAAGCATTAAAGACACAACTTGTGTGTGTTTGTGTATGTATGCTGTTTCTAGTGAAATTAAAGAGGAAAGAAGTAAATTAAAAGAGAAATATTATGTAATATATAATCAGAAATTAAAGTTTCAGGAAAATCTGTACCCTATCAAGATTGCAAGAAAAACTAAAATAGAAGATTTTCTTTCACAAAGAAGCATTCTGGAGGGAAAACTAAAAATATGGCTGTAAAATCTTTCCCAGTTCTTCAGAAGCAATAGATAATGATAGTACATAGTTGCACTGAAGACATTTTGAAGAGATTAGCCATATGACAGAGATCTCTCAGAAATCTTTAGAGAGTAGAGAGGCACATATCTCAGAAAGATATGTGGAAAAGACTCTTGTTTAAAAGATTGTATCTCTGTGACAGATATGGGAAACCCAAAGAGTTTATGAGAATTTTATACCATTATACTTGCCAATTTGCACTGAAAGGGATTCAGAAAAAACAGACATGGTCAACATCCAGAACTCTCCAGGCAGAAACAGGCTGACAAGGGCTACACAGATGCCGGTGTACAATATTCTTAATGAAAAAGAAAGGGTGATGATGTGGGTAGAGCCTCTGGCCTAGAGGCAGAGGCGATAGTAACAGATAATTCCCAGGCCTTGACACCTGAGAATAAATGATAATTGAGTTTTTTAAAATAAGATTTAGGGCTTTGAAGGTTGGATAATATTAACTCAGAAAATATAGAATTTTGAATATATCGGCAAAAAACAGTTTTTGATATGGCCTAATCTTCATAAGAAACAACTACTTCCAATAGCAAGAATGATAGATAAGGGGCAAAGAGATTTGTTTTGCTGGAGGGGATGAAATATGTGTTCAGGGAGAGCAAAGGATGAAGGAAAATGAGAGAGGGGGTGGGGATCAAGATCAAAAATCACTTACTCAAATTCAGGATTTTTCTATCATATACCAGCACTAGAAATGTCTGCACTAGATATCACAACTTGAGAAATTACCCCTGCCTGTACATATGTTGTTACATTTATAGTCTTTAAAATTTTCTGTTCACTTACATAAGTCATTTAATTCTGTTTTTTCAAGTAGTTGTGAAAACAGTATTTTTTAAAAATCTATCAACTCCCAACTCTACTTAAAATATAATGTCCACCACCAATTATGTCCTTAACATATATTACTAAGACTATCTATTTTGGTAGATGTTAGGAGATATATATATATCTAGGCTCTCTCTCAGGAGTTGGAATTGCATTAAATCTGTACAGTGCTTTTATATAATTAAGATGTTAATATATGTAATATATATACATAATATATATTATTTTTCTGTATGTGAATAAATTCATATACAATTATGTATACATTTATGTCTATATATACACATTAAAATATGTAATTACATATTATTAATTTTTATAGGGCATGTACCTACCTACATTGAAGCCATCAATGTTGTTTTTATGGACCTCAGGAGCTGTACTGAGTCAATGACAGTGGCTGCCTGCCCTCCGTGTGCCTGTGTTTCAGGCAGTGCCAGTTCTGTGATAACTTGTGAGCACGTGTCCCCATTTGACTAGGTCTTACTGTTTGGGAATACTGGTTGTAGAGTATGTTGGAAAAGTAATATTCCTCTGGAAAAAAATCACATAAAGGGACAAGATAAAAATGCATAATCTCTGTGCAATTGGATTGACCTGTGTGAAGGAATATTATAGAATTTATAAATAAGCAAATAGGGCAATGCTCAAGATGATAGGAAATAAAAGGTTGTAGATGGAATTACAAGGATGGCATTTTTCAGAGTGAAGAAGACGAGGTTAGAGTCAAGCTAGCAACAGCGGCTATTAATGCAATGAACGCATTTAAAGCCACAGTCTTATGAAATCCTTAGAAAGCAGGTGAATGGAAAAAGGGAGAGTTAATCTGTATATTCTTTCAATCTTAACAGTGCCAGATATAAATATTTAGAATTTCGATTAGATAAATATTTGTTTATATTAGAGATTATTTCTTGGTGGGGGAGGTCACTGGGGATTAAACTCAGGGGCACTCTACCACTAAGTCACATCCCCAGCCGTATTTTGTATTTCATTTAGAGACAAGGTTTCAGTGAGTTACTTAGCACCTCAAATTTATTGAGGCGGGCTTTGAATTTACAATCTTTCTGCCTCAGCCTCCTGAGCCACTGGGATTACAGGAATGTACCACTGTGCTTGGTGAATTTCTTCTTTTTCTTTTTTTTTTTTTTTTTTCATTTTGGTACCAACAATTGACCCCAGGGGTGCTTAACCACTGAGCCATACCCCCAGTCCCTTTTAATTTTTTATTTTATTTTATTTTGATACAGGTTCTCGCTATGTTGCTAAAGACCTCGACAAATTGCTGTAGATAGCTTTGTACTTGTGATCCTACTTCTTCAGTTTCCTGAGCCACTGGGATTACAGCTGTGTGCCACAGTGCCTGGTACAAAACATTCATGATGGCTTCTCTTTTTAGACACTGTTGTGGCACCATGTCAAGTGGAAGCAAAGCTCAGACCAATGTTTCTCAAATTCCTGTGTATAAAAATCACACAGGTTTACAAAATGTCCCTGTTCCCATAGTCTGACCTTTTCTTTCTGAAGCTGAGGAACCTATACTTTTAACAACATTCCCAGTGGTTTTAATGAAGCATACAAAAACGCAGCTCACTGAACACTTCAATTCTATTGCCTAACCTCATCTCACCGCTATTGGTTGGAAATCTGACTCTGAGTAGCTTGTTTCATGTTTATGTCGTCATTTGTAAAATCAGTGAATCAAACTGATACACTGATTCTGTCTGAAGGCCCTCAAGTCCTACCAAGGGTAAGATGAATCCCAGATGTAGGAGAAATAATCTCAGATGGAAGCCCAGGTGTAGTGGTTTTGTTGTTGTTATTGTTTTGTGTGTGTGTATGTGTGTGTGTGTGTGTGTGTGAGAGCTGGGGATCAAACCCAGGGCCTTGTGCATGTGAGGCAATACCAACTGAGCTATCTCCCTATCTCCCCAGCCCCCCAGGTGTAGTTTTAGCAGGTAACTATGATTCTGTCTTTTCACTACTTTCTATATCTTGCTCTGTCAGTTCATTTTTTGGAACATCTGAGTAGTAGAATTCTGACACATACCTTTGTTAATGTGCAAGACTATTCTCATGCAAATCTGGAAGCTTCCAGCAATCTTGGGGAAGCTGCATATACATCCTCTCTGCTAAGACCTGCTTGGTTAAGAAATAGCAGCCGCCTCCCCACAATGGTGAGACAGCTTCACATTCTCCTGTAAAACTCCATCTGTGGAGCTGGAAAATTCAATAGGAGGTTAATACTGATTAATACACACCATGCTTCAACTTTACATCCTTCCAGCAGCTCTAATGCCAAGTGTTTGGGGAATCTGCTGCCACTGATGTGAAACTTAGTGCTATATTCCATACACCCTGAAAAACCCATCCTTTCACCTGTGCCTAATCAGAGCCTCTGCATGTGCCTCCCCAGGTTCAGATCAGTTTCTAGATGAATCTTTCTTGATGCCTGTCCTGTGCATATGTCCTTTGCAAATTTCTATACATAATTATAAATAATTTTCTGTATTTTATTTTTTTTTAATCAGCAAATCTTTGGCAAAGATGCTTTGAGAGAAGGTTCAAAGTGGCTAGCTATCCTTTGCAGTCTCCTCTTATTGTCAAACCTGCAACATAAAGGAGGCTTTATAAAGTGTGTTGTTTGTGATCCTATGTTTCAGTGACCATATCATTCTGGCATTTGAAATTGAATATGGCAATTAAACATTTTGATTTATGAAATGTATCCTCTTGGATAGATGATAATATCCCCTGGTATATTGAAAACCTTATTCAAGTATGATGACTGGTAGTTGTTCACTTTGTATAAATGCAGTCAAAAATTAGTTTCACTTTTAAAACTATCTTTACTGGCTAGAAAAACAGCCTGAATGTCAGGAAATGACTTAATTGCAAGTGGAGAAGATAGCAATGTCAATAAATTCTGAAAGCAAGTTTTGTTACAGGTAATCTATAGTGTACTAATCTCAGGAGATAATCAAGAGCCAAATCTAAGTTGCAAATCCATTGGGTACTTGGCAAAGCACTTGAAGAAAGAATCTATCAAGTGGAAAAATAAAAATAGGTAATTAAATAGGAAGCTAAGAGAACACCTGGTCCTAAAATGCACTTTATTGGCTTTATCAGCTCCTGATAACTCTACTTTTAAGATGAAAAAGTAAAATTTCCACAAATTTTTTCCTTCATATACAAAAAATTACACATTTTCCTCAAACCACTGTAAAAACCAGTGATAATACCTGCAAAACATTTTTTTTTCAATAAACTACACTGACTTTTTTGAAAGCTTTTGTATATTTAACTTTTATTATGCTTGTATTGCCCAGTATGGACTTGAACTCATGATCCTCATATTAAGAATTCTCAATAGCTGTATACCACCACACCCAGCCCATCCAAATATATATATATATATATATATATATATATATATATATATATATATATATGCACATACATATATGATCTCACATCCTTATACATCTTTCTCCATTGATTGATTCTGCTTGTTTTTTTTTACTGTTTTCTTGAGAAATTAAATCCACTATGTAAAAACTATGTTTTTTCACTTTAAGCATATATTATCAGCAACATTCAATCAGAAAAAAAAAAAAAATTGTTCGTGCTGAGTCATTTAACCATGACCCATCATAATCACTATAAGGAAAAGAGATTTATGTAGGTTTAATCCAGCTTGGGTCTTGTATGCATTTTTACTTATTTTTTATTTGTTTTAATTAGTTTTACATGAAAGTAGAAAACATTCATGCACTTAGATATATCATATATAGATGGGATATAGTTTCTCATTTTTCTGAGTGTACATGTTGCAGAATTATATTGGTCATGCAGTTACATATATACATACAGTAATAATGTCTGTTTAATTCTAATATCTTTCCTATCCCCACATCCTCTCGCCTTCCCTCCCATCACTTCACTCTACCTAATCTAAGGTAACTCTATTCTTCCCTAGTGCCCCTTGCTTTATTGTGAATTAGCATCCGCATATTAGAGAAAACATTCAACCTTTGGTTTTGTGGGTTTGGCTTATTTTGCTTAGCATGATATTCTCCAACTCCAACCATTTACTGGCAAATTTCATAATTTTATTCTTCTTTAAAGCTGAGTAATATTTCATTGAGTATATATACAACATTTTCTTTATCCATTCATATATTGAGGAACACCTTTGTTGGTTCCATAGTCTAGCTATTGTGAATTGAGCTGCTATAAACATTGATGTGGCTGCATCACTGTAGTATGCTGATTTTAACTCCTTTGCATAAAAACCAAGGAGTGATAGTTGGGTCAAAGTGTGGGTCCATTCCCAATTTTCTAAGAGATGTCTATACTGCTTTCCAGAGTAGTTGCACCAATTTGCAGTCCCATGAGCAATGTATGAGTGCACATTTTTCACCACATCCTCTCCAACATTTATTGTTGCCTATATTCTTGATTGCCATTTTGACAAGAGTGAGATGAAATCTTAGAATAGTTTGATTGCATTTCTCTAATTCCTAGAGATGTATGCATTTTTATGGCATGAAAGGCAGGAACATGGAACTGATAACTTTACTCTAACTACATAGAGTTAAAGATTGACAGTTTCTGAAAGGTTGTAGGGATAACAATAATTAGACCCTATATCCTCATGTTTTCGTTGCCCAATTTCATATGTTACATAATATTCATAAATTTGTAAGTCTATTTTAATTTCTCAGTGTTTATAGGGATAGCTTATTCCAAAATTGGTGTGATGAGACTATTAATGCTATTTAAAAATGATTGTTATTCATTCTTTGAAATATTTAATCCTCTAGCACAAAGGTAATGATTCTATATTTCTTATATTCTCTAATCTGAGCTGATTAAGATAAAGATGTAATATTTCAGTCATTCAAACAGACTCATATTGAAACCTAATGGGGGTCTAAAATTTTCATAAAACATATCAATGATTTCTTCATTGCTTTGCAAAGATATTGATGCTTGTCAACTTATATTTATTTCCCCATTTTAAAATAATTCATGAGATAATGTGGCACTCAACTGAAGCTTCCTGTCATTTTTTACTATGCAATACTCACAAAACCCTACAAAATATCATGGGAGTGAAGATGATCACATCTTTTAAAATGAACACTTAATGCAACATGCTTTTGCTAAAATGTTTGAAAACCAAAAGTTCCAATCAGATAAGTAATATTGAAGCTAAGAAAAGCTAGTCAAGTTAAATAGAGTAACTCCTCATTAGTTAAAAGTGAAAGGGCAATTTGCTATGCACCACATGTGAGGAGAACGGCCGATGATTTAATTATGAATCTGAACTTCTTGAGCTTGACATTTATCTCCTTGGTGCATAATGCTGTAAAGCAGTAACCCATGCAATATAATGCAAAGTTGCTAAACTACATAAACTCACATGCACATGAGATGCCAAGCCCAATTCAATTATGGATAAATTACCAAAAGTGTTTTGCCATAGAGAAACCTATTATCTTTACACTAAATATGCAAATAATGTAATACACTCTGAAAGAGAAAAGAATAAAGTCTCTTAGACAAAATGTCTGTCACAAAATGTCACACATTTCCATATTCTGATCAAACTACCTTGATTTTATTATCAAAAGTAATAATACTATTCATTTTTTAGCTATTAATCATCATGACACAGAAAATGAAAGTAAAATAAAACTCTGAAGTTACACACATGACCTTGATTGTTTTTACCCAACATTTTTCTTAAACTCTGTATGTTCTCAAAAGTGGAATTTAAAATGTGAAATGTTCTGATAAAATAAAAATATGTAATGATAGAACTCAGTGATAAATATGTTAGGTATAATGTTCAGAGTGTGAAAAAAGTACTACTGTATTCCTGGTGGAGAAGCAAAGTCCATCTACTTAGAGTGATCATCTTTATCCTTAAATCTTAGTCGCTAGAGATAGAAAAACCAACTGTGTAAAAAGTCCCATGTTAAGATTTCTGAATAGAGAACAGAAAAGCCAATGCACTTGAGAACATCCAGGGATTGCTATGCAAATTTAGAAAATAATTTGACTTTCTTATCATATGACAAAAGCAGTTCCTCTGGAGTCCTCAATATAAATTGGTGATTTTTTTCTTTTTTCCACATTCATATACACATGATTTGAAGTCACTAGGCCAGAGAAGAAACCATTTATTACTCACTGAGATCTCAACGTGGGGTTCTTGAGCCTCAATCCTCACAGGATCATGTAATCAAAACATGATGTCACAATCTATATCTATCAGAACTGCACAAATATAGAGAATCTCCTAATTCTAAGATAGGGCTCATATAAATCAACAGTCACACCTTCCCCTTCTCATTGAAAAGAGGAAGAAATGGAATGCTTAATTCTAGAAACTGAACAAATGTAAGTTCAGGAGGAAAGAAGATAGAGGAGATTATATGGTTTCATCAATATACAATGTGATGCAATGGATTGAGAGAATATAATTCTCTAAATTTTCTGAAGCAAAATGTCATCTCTAGATTTCAAGGTATATTAGTTTTCTCTTGTGTCTATATCAGTGAGCACACATTAAAAGTTAAAAACCCAACTATCTCCCAGATCTGTAAGTCTGATGTCTGAGGCAGTTCTCACTGGGCAAAAAGCCTAGGCATTGGCAGGGTTACCCTCCTTTCGGGAGACTCTAGGGAAGAATTAATTTTCTTGCCTCTTCTGCTTTAGAAACTGCCCATATGCCATGGTTCATGGATCATGAGCTTTTATATCTTTAAAGTTTGCAATGGCTGGTATAGTATTTCTTTTCACTCAATTACTTCTCAGTTTTCTTCTTACACATTTAAGGACACTTAAGTTTATATTGAATCCAACCAAGTAAATAATACAGAATAATATCAATATTTTGAGATCAATTTTTAACAACTTCAATTCTGTCTTTAATTCTCATTTTGCTTGTATTATACATTATTTATGATTATTTATAATTAGGAAATAGAAATCTTTGGGAGTCATTATCTCTCTACCACACAAACATGTTTACTCCTCAATCATCTTGAACCAAGTTTGCCAATACTTCATTCCCAGAAAGTCTAGACTGTAAAGGTGAAAATGTTTATGGAGAACTACCTTCTAAAAAATCAGTATATAGATGCTTTATATAATTGCAATACATGAGTAATTAATTAAATTTACTAAGGAGTCATTGTTGAATTATCAATGAGACACTTCAATATTAGGGTTCACAAAGATGATGATGAGGAGAAACTAGTGGAAAAGAGAGAATAAGCAAGATGGCATGGTCTCTACATAGCTAAGTGAAGAAAGTGAAAGATAAGAGAAAATAAGGTTTCCAATGCTTTCAATGGGCCATGTGAGATGTGGACTGAGGAAAAATAAATATGGTGACAAATACCATTTAACATAGAACACTGGAAAGGCAACAGCTTAAACAGCTCATATCATTTTTCTCATCCTACTCCTATTTACATAATGGTATTTCCATTGGACTTGATATTTTAATAACATTGAATTAGTAATTTAATATGTGGAATTAAGCTATATTCATAACAGAGTTCACATTTAAATTATGTTCCATTTTTTCTTGATCACAATGGTCACCATCTGTTTATAAATACATTAAAAAACCAAAAAGAACTAATGAAACACAAAAGTATTTAAGAATAATAATGTTTAAAAACAAATCATCTCTCATAGTTTCTAGATTTAAAACCATGATTGCTACACAATAGCAGAAATAGTATAATGAAAATTTCACAGTGCAAAATGTAACCATGTGTATATTTTAGGTTTACTTATACAAATTCAGACAGAATCTTTTGATGAGAAAATACTGTTTACACTTTGTACCTTCAACTGAGTTTAAAATTTTTGAAAAATGCTACCACTAATTTAGCAGTTCATTAACCATATAGACCTTTACATTATACTGTTGTTATTGGTAGTTGTAGTGGAATAATTGCTATGGGTTATTGGACAAGGAGGTAGCTAAATGTCACACAAATTATTTGTGCATGCATGTGCTTACAAAGAATATTTTTATGCATCATAACATAGTATATATTATGACCTCTAAAGTGTATCCAGATGACATTTCAAAAATTGTTCTTTCCACTTAGATATAAGTTTTGAAAGCAAAAGTAAAACAAAAAAGTAAAAAAAAAATTAAAAGTAATATACTTCAGTGGTTATTGGTAAATTTTTCCTTTTTAATATATGGCTTAAAACAATTTCAAAAAATTTCTCATAAATTAACAAGAACCATTTGTATGGCAAGTAGGTTTTTTAAGAATCCAAGTAATAAGTAAGGAACAGATCTCTCTAACTTGTTTATGATACTCTTCTCCACAAATCTTGATTTAAAGAGGGAGTAAAGAGGTAGTCATTGGAGAAAAATAATGTGAAAGACATTGGGTATTGAGAATATAAATGGAAAAGAGATACTGCCAGCCTCAGCACCCAGCCAGGGAGTGTGACCCAGTCACTTGCAAGGTTGGTCTCCCAAAAGAACCACATGTTTTTAAAATTTTAAGGATAAAAAAATGTAGATTTTTTAATTTTAAAACATGCATTTTTTTAAGATAAGGAAAAGGTAAGCCACATGTTGAAAGAAAAATATATTTATTTGATAAAGAAATATTGACCAAAACACACAGAGCACTCTTAAAAATTATCAACAATAAGAGAATAAAGAACCACAATGAACAATCATATTTTTAAAATGGGAAAAAGACTGAATAAAACCAATTACAATTTATAAAAGGTGATCAGCATAATATGCTACTACAGAATCACAAAATGAAATATCAACAAGTTGCCATTATTTATCTATTCAAATGACTCAATTCCAAAACACAGAAAACGTTAAATCTTAGTAAAGACATAGAATACACATAACTCTCATATGAAAAACATAGCTACAAGGGCAGACAGCTTGCAGGTTCTGATGAAATAAAACATAATCTTACCATATGCTCCAACAATCATGTGCCTTGATATCTACCCCAAAAGATTAAAAACTTGTGTCCATACATGTATCTGTACACAGATGCTTTACAAGTTATATTTATAATAGCCATAATATCCTCTTATAGATGAACAGATAAATAAACTGTGGTTCATCCAGATAAAGGAATATTTTTCAGCAGCAAAAGAGCTATAAAGCCATGAAAAAAAATGGAGAAAAGTTAAATTTATGTAACTAATGAAAGAAGTCATTCTGCAAAATAAAAGAAAAAAAAACACTACAAATTGTTGACTCCCTCTACATGAATTTCTTGAAAAATAAACAACCTATGGAGATGATGAAAAAATTAGTGGTTGATAGGGCTTAAAGTTGCAGAAGGAATGAAAAGGTAGAGCACAAATGATTTTAGGAAAACTGACATCTCTGTATGATACAACAGTAGCAGTCACATACATAGTTTTAAATGTGTCAAAATTAATAGAAGGTACAACCCTAATAGTAAACAATAATGTAAAGTTTGGAGTATGGATAAAAATGTTGTATCATTAAAGATTCCTCAATTTTAACAAATGAAGCACTTATGAGCATAATGTTGTGTGTACTTAGGGACAGTGAATATTTGAAAACTCTGTATTTGCCGTTCAATTTTGCTCTGAACATAAAACTGCTCCAAAAAATAAATTTTTAAATTAAAATCCATACCAATACCAATTATTTTTAATTATTTTTAATGAATGATATATATATATATATATAACTATATATATAACTAAAGAATATCATAAGTATTAATATGTAGAACTCAAACAGTAGAGGCACACAATATGTCATTCTTTACTAGAAATTGATCATTTAACATGTATTGTCTCCTTATATTCAAGTAACAATTCAATGTGAAGACTCAAAGAGATAAATGAATTAATATAAATATGCAAAAGGAAAATATAAAAAGACAATATTAAATAATCATCTCTGATTATAAACTTAGAGGCTGAAAATTTGGACTTAGGAGTTCTTGAAATTCAGAATGGGTAAGTTTTTAATATGAATATGTTCAAAACCAATTATTCTTTATTATATATACACGATTCTTCAAATTTTACACAGTTTGTAGAAATAAATGTGTTGTGATTGTTTTAGCCAAATTTTTAAAGCATTGTTCAACACATTCATATCTTGTCTAATAGTTTCTAGAAATATACTACTTTATAGAATAAATTAGAGTAATTTTTAATACGCTTATATTGGAAAAAAAGTGTAGACAATAATTTCATATAATCTTCCTTATTGATAATGTCTTACAAATTGCAAATTTGAAACTTTTATGGTTATTAATATTACGCATTACTTATATTTTTCGTAGAAATATAATCAGAACTTGTTTATTTTGGTGGGGAGCAGGGAGTACAGTGATTGAACTCAGAGGTACTCAACCACTGAGCCACAACCCCAGCCCTATTTCATATTTTATTTAGAGAAAGGGTTTCACTGAATTGCTTAGCGCCTCTCTTTTGCCAAAGCTGGCTTTGAACTCAAAATCTTCCTGCTTCAGCGTCTTCAGCCCCTGGGATTACAGGCATGAGCCACCATTACCAGACAGAATTTTTTTCTCTTCCTGAAACACAATATTTTAAATTTTTTTAATTAGTGCATTATAGTTATACATAATAGTGGAGTTCATTTTGACATAATCATGCTTGCATGAAATATAATTTGCATTCTTTCTATCCCCAGTACTTCCTCTTAACCTCCACTACTATTCTCCTTGTTCCCCCTATTATTTCTCCTTGTTCCCCTTTCTCTACTGATTTTAGTTCTATTTATTTAGTTGTTTTAAATTGATGTTTTATAGATATACACAAAGGTAGAACTCACTGTCATATATTCATATGTGTATGCTGCATAATTAGAACAATCTTATTACGCAGTTAGATAATAAATAAATAAATAAATAAATAAATAAAAGAGCTGGGGATAATCTCACTGTGTCCAATTCCTAGTACACACACACACACACACACACACGCACACACAGAAATATTAATACTAAAAAGACAAATAACTCAATTAATAAATAGTTTAAAAATATAGACACATTTTTTGCCAGAATATAATATGAATGAGTTTTTTTTCCAATTCTCAATAAAGTCCTGTTTTCATCTAAAACTTCATGAATGCATTCTTTACTGTTAATAATCCTGTTGAAATGCTAGACTTCCAAGATTGCACCATAATTGTCTACAAAATTCTGCTTATAGCATTCTAGGACTTCCTTATACTGCAGCACCGAACCTTTCAAATCTCCTCCTGCAAATGAATTCCAAAGATTTCTGAATCACTTCATCATGTATAGTTAGAACACCCGCCCCACTTCTGATATTAAGTTTTTGGCTTAGTTTTTTTTTTTCCCACACAAATAAAAACCAAATTAGAGGAGGAATTGTTTATTTTGGATCTCAGTCTCAGAAGTTTCAGACCATGACTGGCTGATTACAATGCAGAAATATCACGGCAAATGAGATTGGAAAAGAAAACTACTCATCCAATGGCAGCCAGGAAACAAAAAAGAGAGAGGAAGGGGCCAGGGCAAAATATCATCAACAAGGGCATGTCTCCAAGGACTCAATTTCTTCTAATACTAGGTCCTACTGCCTACAGTTTCTACCACTTTCCAGTAATGCAATCAAATTATGAATTCATTAATTGACTAACACACTGATAAGGTTAAAGCCACGCTGTAATCATCTTCACAAAGTTCTCAATTCTGAACACTATTGAATTGGGGAGTGAGCTCTCAACATGAGTCTTTGGAGGAAAACTACACACCAAATTCTAAAAATGTATATCATTTATATCAACATTCTGATGGAGAGAGACATACTTCTCATAAAGTAGACATATGCATATCAAATCTCACCTAAGTACAATTTTATTCTTTTTTCCAACATTCTTCAAAGAGAATACAGTACCAAAACACATTGAAAATACTGCCTTTTGGAGACCTGGGATACATGTCAAGGGATAAAAGGCCATTTTGCATTACAACATTCAGTCCGAATCTTTTATTAAATATCACAAATTTAGTGGCGGAGTAAAGCATGCATGATTTTTGTTGTGTCCCCTCCTAAGAGTTCATTATGAACAGAAATCAAGGTGCTGATTGGATCTCAAATCTCATCTGAGGCTTGAGGATTTCTTTTGTATTCACAGGTTGTTGACAGAATTAATTTGCTTCCTGTTATATAATTGATAACCCTGGTTCTTTGCTGTTTGTTCACTGAGAAAATCCTATCAGCTGCTAAATTTTTTTCTCAATTTCATGCCAGGTTCTGTATCAAAAGCAAATCAAAATAGTGTTGTTTGCTTCTTTCCTTCAGTCATAAAGTGTCTACTGCTGTTGTTTTCCCTTGTGGTACAACCTCATCAGAATAATCTTAGTCAACTAATTTTGGACCTCAGATATATTTGTAAAACCCCACTTAACATTTCATGTCTGATATCCCATCATATGTCTGAGTATCACTCACTCTCAAGGGCAGGAGTTTATATAAGGCATAAATACTGGTGTGCAAGAATCTCAGAGCCATCTAATAAAACTGCCTGTTAGAAATTGAAAAGAAAAAAAAATACCTATAATGGATTCAAATGCATTAAATATACATAGAGAAAAAATACAGGAGATTCTAATTATACTTTAGAAAACTAATTTATCATTTTTGAAGATTTCTAGAGATTCAGCTAATTATTATTGATAAGTGCAGAGAAAGAAGCAACCAATAATTTATTCTGTTTTTCTTATAAGGTTTGATAGTTTTGATAAACAAAGTAACCAAATAGCCAATGAGGTAAAGTTTTTGTTCAAGAATTCCAAGCAATAAACATAAAATAATTTTAAAATTAAAACCTCCCTGTTTGCAAATGTTAATGAAATAATGAATCCAAGCAACTATCATCAATCACTTTTGAAGTGATAGGTGAAAGATTAATGAGGAAAGTGCCAATAAATAAAGATGACAACACCAAAGTGCACTGATCCATATAAACATCACTAAAGTAAATATGGCTGGACAAGATGTGTCTCCTGAAAGATACAAGAAGTTTAAAAGATGGTTTATACATTTTTATTTTCAATGAATTGGACCTGACTGATTATACTATGAACTTTAGGACTAAATGTTATTTTACAAAATCTCGAGATAGAGACATAGAGAATATCACAATGGTGACAATTGCCAAGTCAAGAATGTGAGACCATCAACATGACAAATGAGTAGTTTATTCAACAACAACCAAAAAAAAAAAAAAAAAATAGCACGAAAATAAATGTGAATGTCCCACATGACGGCTCATGCCTGTAGACCAGAAGCTCAGGAGGCTGAGGCAGGGGGATCACAAGTTCAAAGTTAGCATCAGCAAAAACCAAGGCACTAAGCAACTCAGTGAGACCCTGTCTCTAAATAAAATACAAAATATGGCTAGGGATTTGGTTCAGTGATCGAGCATGCCTGAATTAAATCCCCTGTACCCCACCCCCAAAAAGAGATATATAGATGAAAGTTGACTGACAAATACTACACCCAGATGATGACTTATTGAATTGAATTATTCTTCCCTCTCTAATCCTGTTTGTGTTGGAAAAATAATTTACAAACTGAATTTGTGTCATTGTATTTTTCTGAATTCTGCACTCAACTAATATGAAATAGTTAGTAAGTATATTAAAGCCAATGCATTGAGCAATTTGGGTTTTACAAATTTTATTTGTACTACTTTTATAACAAGCGATTGCAGAGTTTTCAGTTACAAAATTGATAAGCTCAGAGGTAAAAAAAATGGTATAAAATGTAGGTAAAAATAGTATAAAATGAACATACTATGTAGACATGTAAACAAAAGTGAAGAAACAAGCTTTTTGTATATAAACAGATTCAAAATATTTATACTGACATATAGTACTTTGCTGTCTTATTTTTTTTTATAAATTTGCAGTCACATGGCAAGTAAGAAAGATGATATTTTATCACTTAATATTTGTGGTTGTTGAATAATGTTCAATTACACCACTTTTTTATCATAATGCAGGCAATGTAATCACAGATTTTCAGGTTGGAAACCCAAAAGGAAGACATGTTTTTATTCTGCTTTATCATAGACTTTTAGAACAAATGGTTATTAAGCAGGCTCAAATAAATTAGTATCATGAAAGTTTAAAATGAAGCACATAACCTAAGGGTATATGGAAACATAGAAGATGTCTAGGAATTTCTTGACAAGAAGGAGCCCAAGCACCTGACAAAATATTCAAACAACAGGTTTGAGGAATTTAGGGGTCATAATAGGTTTTGTGAAATTGATTAATGAACTACCCAACATATATTCCTAAGTCTCATATACTAAGTGCTTATGAACAGAAACAAGCATTCACTCAGAGATATTTGAGATTTCTGTATATTGTTTTTTTCACCTAACTAGACAAATTGACACCAAATACACACACACACACACACACACACACACACACACAATTTTTGAGTGTGTGTAGAATAAACTACTCTTCATACCTTAACTGTGCAGTGTTAGCATAAAGTAATACTGCTAAAATTTTATTTCTGAAGGCTGCCGGAGGCCATAAGAAACAACACTATCCAAAAGAGCAGTGAGTCCATTCTAGAAGGCTTTCCTGGCAATACCAACAAAGGTATTCTGAGAAATAATGGAGATAAATTGATATACTATATACATCTGGTGACTGTATAATTCCATAATATAAAATTAAGTAAAGAAATGAAGGCTGGGCTGGGGATGTGGCTCAAGCGATAGCGCGCTCGCCTGGCATGCGCACGGCACTGGGTTCTATCCTCAGCACCACATAAAAAATAAAATAAAGATGTTGTGTCCACCGAAAACTAAAAAATAAATATTAGAAAATTCCCTCTCTCTCTCTCTCTCTCTCTCTCTCTCTCTTCTCTTCTCTTCAAAAAAGAAATGAAGGTTGAATATGTGAGTAGAACAGAGAAATATAGGCTATTATGCATTTAAATTTTCAATTTGAGCATTCAAGAGGACCTTGAGGTTTATGAATACCAAATGTTGTTTGGCTATTTCATTGCTGTTTTCTGTTCGACTTACTCATGGACTACCTCAAATCCTTCAGTGACCAACTGCAAACTATTTTCCCTCCTATGATTTATGTTTAGTTATACATTTTCTCTTATGGTATATCTATCTAGTTGATCTTTACTTTCTGGTTATTTATTTGGATTTTTTACTTCTTATCCTTTCCTCAAAATTGAGGAAAATTATTTCTAATACCTTTGAAATATTCAATATTTAAAAATTTATATTATGCATAATTTTAAAATATTAGTGCAAATTCTAATATTATTCCAATTTTTTTTAAAGAGACGGAGAAAGAGAGAGTCAGAGAGAGAATTTTTTTTAATATTTATTTTTTGGTTTTTTAGCGGACACAACATCTTTGTTTGTATGTGGTGCTGAGGATTGAACCTGGACTGCATGCATGCCAGGCAAGTGCGCTACCGCTTGAGCCACATCCCCAGGCCTATTATTCCAAATTTTAATCCACCAACAAAGTAAAAGTTTATCCCACTAGAATCGATATATACATACTTGATATTTTACTAAGATAAAAAATATTGTTAATTTCCATTTTCCATCAAATCAAAAATCCATAATGGCAGCAAAATGCTCTGCAACTCTGCCCAGGTATACTCATACTTGGAAGTTTTGTTTGGTTGTTTGGTGTTTCATATTTTTGTTTGTTTTCCTCATGTTTATAAGGATAAAAAAAATTCTTTTGGGCCTGAAATTCTATTTTTTCTAGCCTTTAAATTTTATATATATATCACTCCAAAACATTGAAACTTTTCTCTGTATTAAGACTTATCATACATAAACCTCACATTTTAGTTCTGTTTTATTTTTAAAAGAAAAATAAATGTTGCAACAGCTGTCAACCCCCTATTTTCAGAAAAGTTTCATAATAATGTCCAAGAAGAAAATATCTTTTAAATTCAATGTCACATAAAAGTTTTCAAAGTACTTTTAATATTTTACCAATATGCTCACTCAGTTCCTAATTATTTTTGGATCCTGCTGAGTAATTTTCTCAGCTTCTTAGCATGGTGATTTGCATTCCTTCTCACATCTGGGTTCCTTTTTCTGCCTTTTATTTTGCATTGTTCAGATTGACATAGGATCTTCAATTTTCTCTTCTTAAGAAGACAAGATAAAACTTTTCTTAAAAATGGAAATTTCCTGCAAACTCAAAAACTTGTCTCTCAATGTCTTATTTTAAAATGCTTAAAACATCATCAGTAAGTATTGCTTGCTGTTCTTTGTCAGAAAAAGCTGGCTCTTGGATGTGGTTTTCTATTGCAGACCTCTCCAATGGCAGAGCATATATTTCTCACTCTCCCTTTCAATATTGAAGCTGTACCCCTGTACAACCAAGTGCATGGGTTGAACCCTGACTTCCACCCACACTCTGCAGTGACAAAACCTTGCACTTCCCATGCCAAGTTTGTAGGCAAAGACCCATCATGCAGTAAGAGCTGGCCAGCTTCTCAGTGCCTAGAAGGAAAACACTTATTTCTCTATAACCTTCCAGAAATGTAGCAGTGCCTATTCCATTACTCAAATGATTCTGTGGAGACCAGGGGAAGAGTTTTATCATATGTTTAAACTTGTGACAGAATACAATAAAATATAAATCTATTTTAAATTTTATTTAGTCCACTACTAACAAAAGTATGCCAGAACGTGTATTTGAAACTTAATCACAATGACTCCTTGCTAAATTAGAATGTTTTAATAGTAATCAGATTCATATAATACATGGAATATATTGTGTATATAATCAAAGTTATTTATATACCAAAGATAAAAGGGGTGCTGGGATTGTGGCTCAGTGGCAGAGTGCTTGCCTGGCACGTGTGAGGCACTGGGTTTTATCCTCAGTACCACATAAAAATAAATAAATAAAATAAAGTTATATGTCCATATTCAACTAAAAATATTTTTTAGAATTAAAAAAAGATATAAGAAATTTTGATTTGAATGAGGAAAAGACAATAGAACCATATTATCAAGGTGACACATATTGGAACTACTGAACAAAATTATATTGCAGTTATAATAAGTAAATTTTTCAAGAAAGAAGTATGAGCATGATAAATGATAAAATATAGAATCTCAGAACAGAAATATATGATATGGGAAAAATGGAGTGGAAATCAAACCCAATGCACACTAACTCAAAAATGTCTTTAGGTGACTCATTAGCAGAAAGAAGTTGATAGAGGAAAGAATGTGTGAACTTGAATTTAAATTAATATAAATTAGCCAGTGTAAAGAAGATGAGTGATTTTTACCAAATGGATAAAATGCACCTCAGGACACGGAAGGCACTAGCAAATGATCAAAGACCCAAAGGAATTTAAAATATGTGAAGGAACATGGCTGAAAAGCTCCCAATTTGGTAAAAGAAATGAGTGCAAACTTAGGAAGATTATCAAACAGAGTAAACATAAAGAAATCTATGTCCAGGGTCATCATAATCAAATGTATGAAAGCTAAACACAAGGAAAGGAATATTGAAACAATCAAAGAAGTGATGCACAATCTATAGGGGAATGAATAATTCAAATGCCAGTGGATTCTGAAACAGATGCCAGAAGGAAGAAGCACAATATTTTTCAAGTGTAAAAGAAAGTAACTGACAACCTAGATGTATATGCCAAGGAAAATGTTCAGAAATGAGGGTGACACGATATATTTTTAGAGGAAGTAATAGAAATAAAATTAAATAGCTGCATTACTGGCTCAAAAGAAGCTATAGACAGAGTTAGTGATAAGAGAATGAATTTGGGATGTCTGAAAAAATTCAAAAGAAAGAAATGGACAGATAAATGAATAGATTTTAATTCTCCTCTAGAGATTTTAAACTGCATTTTATGATTGAAAGCAAACTTGACATATATGACAGGAAGGGTGAAACTTCAGGGAATTAATGAGTGAAAAAAAACCCAATTACAAAAGGTTAGATAATATATTATTCAATTTACATCATGTTCTCTGAGAATCAAAATTATAAAAAATAGTCTAATGGTTTCAGGCATTATATTTGGAAAATCCATGACTCTGAAGATGCAACACAAAGGAATTTCTCCATGTCATGAACCAATGTTGTGTAGGATTTGTGCTGATGACTATATGCAACTGCACAAGTGATAAATTTCCATAAACCTATACACAAAAAATTTTTAAAAGAGGAGTACATGTAAAAACTTGAGAAATACAAAAATCTAGTCTTCATTATCTGACTTGAGGTGCCAGGCAATGTCAATTTCTTTCCTTTGACGATGCATTATCATCATGATATTGAGGATCACTGCATGAAGAACACATGGGAAATTCATGTACTATACTTGCAAGAATCATGTGAAAAATTGTTTCAAATTAAAATATTAAAAATGAGTCAAGATGTATTATTTTCTCTTATTTTCTGATAAAGCTTCTACATCACTGGTATTATTTCTTATTAAATGGTTTAGTAAATGTCATCAATGAAGTCATATGAATCTGCAGTAGTTTGTGGAAAAATATTTTCAATGAATTCAGTCTCAATTAGAAATATGATATTATATATTCTAATTTTTAAAGTTTAGTAATTTCTGCATTTCACACAGGTTAATTTTGGGTATAAGGTTTGCCAAAGTAATTAATTTTATTTACACTAAATTTTGTATACATTTTGTATATATTCATGGACCCTCTTTTGTTACTGAATTTTTGTAGTTCAAAGTATCTCTTCTTATATTAATTAGATTTTTTTAACATTTATTTTGTTCACTTAAGCATAGTTAGATTTTACTGATTTTCTGCATTGTCCATCTTGTCTCTATTTTGTTGAGTTCTATTCTTTTTTTTCTTCTACTTATGTTTGATTTACTTTTTTTTTGAGAAAGAGAGAGAGAGAGAGAGAGAGAGAGAGAGAGAGAGAGAGAGAGAATTTCAATATTTATTTTTCAGTTTTCGGTGGACACAACATCTTTGTATGTGGTGCTGAGGATCGAACCTGGGCCGCACATATGCTAGGCGAGCGCGCTATCGCTTGAGCCACATCTCCAGCCCCTGATTTACTTTTTTTATCCATATTCATAAGTAGAAGGTAAGATTATTGCTTTTAAATATTAACCTTGTTTAAACACATACTTACAGTGCAACAGACTCTTTTCTAAATAGAGCTATACTTGTATCCCATAAATAAAATATGTGAATGATATGAGGAAGTTTCCAACATAAACAAGCTTAGTGACTATAATGAAAAAATTATAGTAACCTTGAAATTGAAAAAAAATAATATTTAAAAAATTATATGAGAAACATAGGTATGCCAATTACAACTAAACTTATGGTTATATATATGTATACATATATATAACATATGAAATTAAATATATGTGAAATGATTTTAATATATACTATGTGTGTCCCACCAAATATTCTTTAATATTAAAATATATTATAAGCACTTAATGTATAATATATAATACAAATATATGGACAAAAATGTTTAATGTAAACAAAATATGAATTAGGCAGAAGAGAAAGTTTATACAGATGATCAAAAATGCACAGAATCTTTTGATATGACAAGGTTTTCATTACAAGTCAGTTCAGAAAAGGGTAGAAAAAATAATGCCTTGATAGCTGTCAAGTTTATGTGACAATATTTTGCATAAGTTACATTAGATATTGATATTCTATACATTTAAAGATGTAGATATAAAAAGCAAAATTTTTGGATGAAAATGTTTTTAGTATGAAGATAGTTATATGTTTTAAATGGAACATGATAATATAGTAAAAGTAATGCTTGATTTGTCTGAAGTATTTCAACTAATATAGAACTCAATCATGAGCCAAATTAGAAGACAAACTGAAAACTGCCAAAGATATTTTCAACACAAAACTTCCCAAAACTCTTAACAAAATAAATATTAAAATTTTTCAAAATATAAATAGAACTCAAGGAAAAAAAATGTTCAAAGCATCATGAATCAGAAAGTCAAAAGATTATATATTAAATTGGTAATAGCATATTAAAATTTGTACATGACTACAAATTAGGAAAAAGAAAAATAGAATAAAAAATACTATTTTGTACAGATTTAACATTACATTCCTGCAGCATACATATTGTAAATGTGAATTCTTGTGAACTCGGAGTGTAAATTATCACAGCAATTTGGCAAAAAAAACTTGGCATATTTTATATTTCATTCCTATTAGGCGGCAAGTATTAAGAGTATCAAGCAAGTATGCAATTTAAAAGTCTGTTATGAAAGATATAAGCAAATGGATTATGATACATCCAGAATGTTAAATGGTCCAGAATTAAGATACAAAATAAAACTAGCTCTAAGATTAAAAAAAATAAGTAAATCTTTAAGTACTTGTTTTAGTTCTAAGTTACCTTGTTTTTCATCTCTAAGAGTTAAAACTTGTAACTATTAAGTCTCTTCCAAATCAAAGACATTTTGATGTTTTAAAACTCCTCAAATATTTGGATCAAAGAGACTGACTGGAAATGCCATACTGGAAAACATGATGTTAGCAATACTCTTTAGTCTTATTTTGTTGCTTGTGCTAAGGATGGACCCAAGGCCTCAATCATGCTATGCGAGCCCTCTACCACTGAGCTATTCTCCAGCCAGACAATGGTTTTTCTCTGTTGTTGCTGTTTTTGTTTCTTAATGTTTTGTTGCTCTTGTTTCTTTGTGGGGTTTTTGTTTTGTTTTGTTTTGTTTGTTTTTGCAGTACTAGGTATAAAACCCAGGTGTGCTCTGCAACTAAGCTACCTCTGCTGGCCCTTTTCATTTATTATCATTGTTTTTATAATATTGGTTCTTTTATTTACACATGATGATAAAATCCATTCTGAAATAATCATACAAGCATGGAATATATCTCTTTCTAATAAGAACCTCATTCTATTAATTACATGATTAGATGTGTTATTCTGAGTATATTTCTGAATAACATAATTCATATGTTCCTTAAACATATAAGCATGTTTTAAAGAGACAGAAATTACTTTTCTAGATAAAACCTTTGTAAAAATATCTTTCACTTAGGTGCCTAACCCAATTAAATAAAGAATTATGAAAAACAGTATATGAGCTTTGTCCAAAAAACCCCCCAAGCTTTAAAAAACATGAAAGAGATGACAGACATGGGATTCTAGCTGAAGGTAACAATTGTAGAAATGTGTAAGTTGTACTATTTTTATTCATTGAAATAATTAGTACTTTTAACAAATAAACTTTATTTCATTTTGTTTGCCTAGATGATTTTGATATTTATATCCATATTTAATATTTTATCTGTGATTTTTACTTAATATGGTTAAAAGCATGAAAAAGATAAAGATAAATGGTGATTAAAATTTCTCCTATTTCTTGTCTCTTGTCTCACACTCATAGTTATTAATTTTACCTTTTCATTAATTTTGTTTATAAAGTAATATTAATAGGTTTTTATGTACAAATTAGTACTTGTTTTTTTATATTTGAATTAATATTACTTATTAATATTATGTTATTTAATCAAACAATGGCCAAGAAAAAATTTTTTGAATGCCCAACATTTTCCTCTTTCCTATCTACAGAAGAACACTTTTGACTTTTTTCATTTTTAATATATCAAATGACAGTAAACTTCTTGATGGATACCATTTTACTGCTTTCATTTATTTTTCGAATAGACTTCTAGTTCTGCCCCATACATAAAAGACAAAAAAATATTGCTTATTTAAATAATAACTTTAAACACTCTCAATTTAGTTTTTTGCTTTCTTTTCTTTCTTTCTTTCTTCTTTTTTTTTTTTTTTGGCACAGAGGATTTATTCCCGGAGCATTTCACCACTGATTCACATCCCCTGCCTTTTTATATTTTATTTTATTTTATTTTTTTCTTTTTAACACAGGCTCTTGCTAAGTTGCTTAGATTTTTTTCTAAATTGCTGAGACTGGCCTTGTACTTGCAATCTTCCTGCCTCAGTCTCCTGAGTAGCTTGGATTAGAGGAATGTACCACCATGCCTGTCTCACTAATTAAATATTTAATATATGCACGTTTACATTTTGTGATACTTTTAACACTTGTAAACCACATCCTAAAACTTAGTATCATGTTTTCATAATATTAGGACATACAAGTTAACACTCTATCATATACATTAAGGAAATGTTCTGCATACAGTTTGTCTTCTTCTCATTAGCACTATCAGTAGATTTACCACACATATTACTATATATTTTTTGGAAGTTCAGTTGTCATACATGATCTGTGTGTAGGTTGATTTTAGTGAATTAAAAAAATAAGTGTAACAGTTTAAGCATGTACATATTCCAAAATATTTGAAAGATTATACATTACTATTCACAGCTAAAACAAGTTATTTTGTTGTTTTTAAGAGAAGATTTTACACACAGGATCTCAGAGAATAAGAACCAATCCTCCTACTGATGAATCTTCACTTGACCAATATCAAGTTAGTTCAATAAATTTATAGTCTTTCTTCTCATGCTCACATACTTGACTTTTTAAATTCTTCTCTCCTTTATCATTATTATAAGAGAATGATAAATTTCTTTACTGTTTTACTACACAGTTTCTTACTCATACTATTTTCTAACTATTCAAACTAGATTGACTATCAGGTTGAACTTTCTTAAAGTTGATATCATAGATTTATTTTTCTTCTGCTTCACATTTTCTAATTCCTCTCATGTTTTCTTCTACCTTAGATTACTTTTTTGGTTTGCTAGAGTGCATACACAAGAACTATTTTCCAGAAAGTATGTGTGATATATACATTTAAAAATACTTATTTTAGTCTTAAAATTGTAAAAGTATTTCCCTCAGAACTTTGACAGTATTTTGCAATAACTTCTGCAATCTACTATTGCTGAGAAAAGGTCTACTGGTAATCCCATTCCATTCGGTTTTGTTGGTAACTTATATATATTCTTTTATTTCCTCACTTTTGAATTACATTTCAATATTATAGAAATTATTTCTTTTGCCACTTCCTCTATTTTGGTCCTTATTTTCTCAGTATATTTTGTAACATGTAGGTCCCTTCATTTTTATTTATACTTAAGAGAATCTCTTTATTCCTGGAAGTATCAGCTTCCTTTTCCATTCCTTTGCCAATTTCCTCCACTTACAGAGTTCATTTTCAGCTTGTGCATGTGCCAAGGGCCATGTTTCATGATTATTCACTCAAGGGTGTAAATTGGGTCACAAACCAACAGATGTGTCAAAAAAAGGAGAATAATGCTTGGGTATCAATTTTATAGGAAAAAAAATGCCAATATAAGATAGATCTCTTCAAATTACCTATAAAGTAACTTTCCAAACAGATTAGGTTAAAACAAATTTCCCGACAATCATTGAGTCAATACCTTCATTTCTAAAACCTTACTCCCCAGCTGCATATCTTTCTTCTTTATATGTTCTGAAATGACCTTTTCAACACTAGTTTTTTTTTTCTCATGAGATTCTATCTTTATGCTATTTTCCCAAAATTCATCAAACTCTGGGCAACTGAGTCAACTTGTTCATTCATTATGAATGGGTTCCACTTTGTATGTTATTATTATGTTACTAATTTTTGAAGCAACAAATAATGAAAATCAATTCATCTGATCAGTCCATCATCATCTTAAACTGGAATTTTATCTTTCTCAGTATAAAATATGTATTTTGGAGAGTCAACAGCATTCAATATGGAGAAATAGTTCCAATTTCTAGGTATGTTTCCAATGCTATCAATATTTTTCACAGTTTTTTATGAAAATCAAACATACATATACTCTCTTTTGTGATAACAATAGTGAGATCATATTTAAGATCTTATTGGAGATGGTGTTGTGTTCTTGGCTCTTGTGTCTTTGCATAGTATATTTCAAGCAAGATATCAGATTTAGTAAAAAAAAAAAACAAATAGCAAAGTTTAATAGAAAATAAAGAAGAAGAAGAAAGGAAGGAAGCATCCTAAAGGGAGATAACTGGTCTTAAAGAAGAGAGCACTTTTTTATGTGTTCCAGTTGTTACTGGGTCAAGAGGGAGATTGTTAGAAATTCTCATCCAAGTACCACTTCTTGATACTGGTTTGACAAGCTATATTAGTTTACTGCCTAAGGGCAACTTTTGGTCTTGGTCTGTTTTGCCTGACAGGTCTTGGCTGACATATGTTAAATGGAAGTGGTTTCACAAAAGTTTTCATGAGTAGACTTCAGTCTTAATCATCTTGCTTTTTTAGATCTGGAAATTTCTGCTCTGTGTGGTTTGCATAGAGTCTTGTTTAATATGTCCAAACAATTGGGTGCTCTAAACAAAAGTGCCTTTACACTTTCTGCTATTGTAAAAGGAATGGTTTATATAGGGTTGAGATCAGACAGAATCCTGAAATAACTATCTTGTCAAACCTTGAGGTGCCACTGAGGCAGTCTGTTCATTGACTTATTTGTTCTGTGTCAACCATTTTCTTAAACTGCTGACCAAATGATCATATCTAACTGCTACCTAACATGCACACCTGTCTTGTTTGTGTATGTATTTTTAATAGTGTTTGAGAATGAAAAAAATATTTTTGTTATTAGTTTGATTTACTACTTACTAATTACTTTTGATGTTCTAATTTACTGTATATAATGATGACCAATTTTTTGTTTGTTTTTTGAGACAGTGTCTTGATATATTATTGAGGCAGCTCTGAGGCTTAAGTGTTCCTCCTACATTACATTCCTCATTGCTGGAAGTACAGGCCTGTGCCAATATGCCTTGCAGATAAGTCATTTCTTATCCACCAACAAAGCTACCAATAGCTTAAATTTTGAAAACCAATCTCCAAATGTGCCATGTTATTTGGGGTATTAGGAAAGACAGTATAATGAATCAGACAAAACTTTCTTATTTTCATAAATAGGAATGGGATTAAGAATGGGATCCTAATTAGAATAAGTTATACTCTATGTATACATAATTTGTCAAAATATACTCTACTGTCATATATATCTAAAAGAAATAAAGGAAAAAAAACAAAAAAAAATTATCAGAACAAAGAATAAAGTCATAAAATTAGATAAAAATAAGATGTGATCTTTAAATTTAAATAAATCTACATTTTCTGTAAAAAATTATCAAATTGTGAAATTGTAATTTTTGACACCAGTTTAAACTGTGGAAAACACACATGCAAATATGATAATACAGCTAATGGTGTCAGATTAAAATTTTTTATTGAAAAAGCTGAGGTTAAATGGCTTGCACATCAAAAAACCTTGGTAAAAGCTAATACCAGTAAGAGGAACAAATAAGAATGTTGCAGGAAAAGAAAATAAGTAACTATCTTTTATAAATTTTGCTTAGACATATAATTCTTTGAATGAAAATATTTTTGCACATTTTACAATATATTGAAATCTGGATTTCTTTATAACTACAAATTTGACTATTACTTCTTCTAAATCAATGCTGGTTGGATTTATAGGCATGGTTGAACAGTAAAATTTTAATATGTTATAAAATAGTTGATATCTCTTTGGTATAACTAAAAATGAGTTTTTAAATTTAATTAAATCTTCCTTTTTAAAAAATAAATCATAAAAATATATTTTTAGTGTTAACTTGCAAATACACAAGGGAAGCATTTTAGCATATTAAACTATTCTATGAAACAAACGTCTAATAAGTTAGTTCTTTCACATATCAATATTGATATAGTCATGGATTCATATACATTTTAAAAGACATGTGTTTTGCTTATTAATGTAGTTTTACAAGTTGAATTTAGAGGTTGAATTAATATTAGAAGTTGAATTAATATTGCTTTTTATGCAAAGTTTTGTTAGAAAGCATGCCTTTAAGATTTTATACCTGTGCATAATTTGGAGCTTTAATGCTTACTAAACTGTGTTTTTAATTTTACTTAGAATATCTAAATTTATGATGTTTTCTGTCTTCTGCATTTCATTTAGTAATTTTCTGTAGTTAATAGTGTAACGATATGGACTTCTGTCCTTCCACATTTACTTATTTATTTCAAAAAATTTGCTCTCAATATTGTAGTTTTTCATCAGCACTTCCCTAACCCTGCACACCTTTGCCAAAATTTTGCATAAGTTGCTATTTCAAAGAAACCTTTGCATAAGATAGTATTTTAAAAATAAGTTGGTATTTGTTTTTCTGTATCTGGCTTGTTTCACTGAACATACATAAAGTTCTCTAATATCATATGTTCTCATTCGTTTTTGGAAACCAATAAATCAACTCCATAGAAATACAGAATATAACAGTGTTCACTGGAGATGTAAAAGTGTAAAGGGCAGGGTGGATAGAAACACATTAAGAGGGAATTCTGGAGCCTGATAGGGTGCTGGGGGAGAGAAGGAGCAGGGTCAAACGTAGAAGATGGGTAGATGGACGAACATGATCATTGCACAATTTATGCATGTATGAAAATATGAGTGAGTCTCACTAACTGTATAATTAATATGTGATAATAACTATAATTAACTAAAATTTAAGAAATTAAAAAGGTAAGAAGGGAAAATATTTTTTAATATCTGCCTTATTTCTATTCTGAAAACAAGATACTTCATTAGAGTTTACGTACTTTTCTATAAACTGGGTTTTTATTCATATTCTGTCTCTGATTCATCAGAACATTCTCAGGCAATAGACATGAATATACTCTTTACTGAACACATCTATTTGCAAAGGAGGAATTAGTCTTATCATACCAAGGGTTTCATCATGTCAGCAACTCTTATAGACCAAAAGCACACTGTATTAGGAAGATCTTTCTAAACATTTACTCTGATACAATATCACTTTCCTGGCTGTCCTACATTTCTGCCATTTTAGAATATTTGAGTAGCATGAATTAATTGCACATGTTAATGGGAGCCAGTGTGGTATTTAGTAAAATGCATATGGCATTAATTTATCTAATGAGGTTAAGTATTATTTCTTTCTCCTACATTATTATTCTTCTTTCAAATTTATCATAGCATTACATAAGTATAGATTTTGGCCAGCTGCAAGAAGTATTCTTACCTTTCTCTTTTCTTCTCCTGGGATCAAATATATCATTACATTGATTTTTCAATTTCTGTTTTGAATAATGCTATAGTCTTCTCACTTGGACAACATTAACTTAATATATATGTACCATCAATAATTCCACAGTCAACCATCCCTGAAGTGATATCAATATGTTGATATGGAAAGCTAGCAGAATCAGTTAATGCAGATTTACATGCAAAAACATCCATCCTGGGGTTAGACAGAATATCATGACAGTAGGGTATGGCATAGGAAAGCTGTTCAGGAAAAAGAGAAAGAGAGAGAGAGAGAGAGAGAGAGAGAGAGAGAGAGAGAGAGAGAGAGGTAATGCATGCAAGGCACTTGGGACGAAATATAAAGACCAAAGGCATTCCTCCAAGGATCTACTTTCTTCCTTTTATATCCCACCTGCCTGTAGTTAGTATCCTGTATAATGGTCCTTTCAAATTATGTATCCATCAATTGGATCAACTCACTGGTTATATTATAACTCTCATCATGTAATCATTTCATATCTGAAAAATCACTACATTGTCTCCTGGGCTTTTGGGGGACCCCTCACTTTCAAACCATAACAGGACATATATACAGAAATGGCATTATGGATCATGTGTCAGGTCTATTTTTAATTGAGGAAACTCAATATCATTGTCAGTGGAGGTCATAGTATTTCACATTCTACCAACATATGGAAGGATTACACTTTTTCCACTAGCTCACCAAAATGTATTTTTTTGTATAGCCATTCTAGCTGTGTTAAATCATGTGTTGTTGTGGCTTGGATTTTCATTTTTCTATGATTACTAATGTTATTTTTTTAAAATATTTTGATTTTGTGTATATCTTCTTTAGTGGGTTGTCCATTCAATTTTTCATTCCATTTTTAATTGTAGTATCTATGATTTTTGAAAATGAGTTGTAGTTATTCCTAAAATGTTTTGGATATTTATTTCTAACATGATATGTGGTCTGCAAATACTTTCTCGAATTCTATGGGTGGTCTCTTCTATCTGTTCACATTTTTTTTTTACTGTATATACACATATTACTTTGATATAGTGCCACTTTTTTGTTTTTCTGCCTGTATCATGAACAATGTAATACTTTGAAAAATAAAACCTAAACTTCTGGTGAACTCTAATGCATCCATCATTCACCATGTCACATTTTGCAAAATATCAGCTAAACTTATCTTGTGCATCCATGCTAAGACACTTCAGGTAATAATAGACACTAATAATTATTATGAGAGAAAAATAGGCATGAATAAATATCATACTGGACACCCTGGAATATATGGCTGCTCTCTCATAAAATGATCCATCTCCAAATATAAGAGATGTAACATCCTCTCAATCAGTATATAATTTCATCTCCTCATTAACCATATAGCATTCAAATAATATCTCCAGTGAATAAGCAATATGAAGAGATGAAAATCAGTGACAGAATTTTATAGGCATATAAAAACATATGTGAATTACATAAATTAAAAAAAATACTAAGTTCTAAATGAACAACAGAGATTCTGCCATTGTCTAGTTGTCTCTTCTAATATATTTAGAGGGGACACAAGAAAATTATAAAATCCAGCTTCAGTTTTCTATAATTAATCATTATAACCTACAACTGGTTTTTAAAGGCTACCATTCTAAGTATTTTGGGTCAATAAAATGAAGGTTAGTATTCTTATGAACCTATTGTTTCAGACTGATGGTGTGTCTGTGCCAGAAGACTGCTCTCTAGAACAAGTTGCTATAGCTCTGGAATTCCTGCTAAGCAGCATGTTCAGCTCCTGAAGGACCAGATTGGCTCAGAAATGGCAAAAGCCTACACTGACTTAGCTGCTTTTTTATCATCATACTGGAGAATTTCTGTTTTTATGCAGAGTGATAAGCAAAGAGCAAAGATGCTCTCAGAAAGAAACATAAAGTGAAATTGCTAGAGTGGAAGCATTCTCAGTTCTACTTTCAAACTGGGGGATTTCTATCTCTAACATATTTATGAGAATACTCACTGTGTCAATTTCATGGTAGGGATGAACATGCTTTCCATGTTAAAGAGTTTCTGTGATGTGTCTCTGTAGATCCCAGAGCTATCCTTGATAGCTCTCTGTAGTATGGCTGAGTCTGCAGAGGAGCCAGCTGATCATCAATATAGTGGTGAAGTCATGACATGACTCCTGGAGGTGGAAAGAGTAGACCTTCTTTAAGATGCTCAACAACATCGAGATCTATACCTCCATGTTTAGATGAAGAGGGAACTAATGTCCAGAAGTGAGAAGATGATGTGAAGTCTGTTGACTTTGTTACTGCATACAACTTTGGTGAGAATGTCAAAGCTATCAAACTTTAGCATAATTGTTGTCTGAATGGGTTTGGATAAAGGCCTTGCACACAATATGAAATATTTGGATGCTGTGTCCTGCATAAGGCAAACTGTGTAAAATTGAATTATGAAGGTACTTACTTTTAGAAGCCATTTGCAAAGAATCAAAGTCCTCCTGGCTAAGATGGGGAAAGCCCCTTCTGGTTGTAATATTACCACCACAGGTGGTAAGGACTCTGCCATTTGTGATGCCAAATGGGACAGGAAAATATCAGAAGAATGTAAGGGGTGATAGCAATCAAGAAATTTTGAATGGTAAAGTTTTCATTTCTTGCCTCCTCTTTCTATGTATAATGCCAAATTCATGTTAATGATGTTCACTTATCCACTCAAATATAGTTAGTATCTTTCCCACATCATGTTTCAGTGGCCATGAGATGGAGCATCAGAAATTCTTATATGGTATAAAGCATCTCTGCATCTTAGTTTAGATGCATCTTGGGTTTGAATTTACCTATATATTTCAAAATGTAGATTTATCGAAATCATCGTTTTTTAGAAATAAACTATTATACATTCTAGTCATATGCCTATAATACATTTTTGGAATTAACTTATTTCAATCAGCTTTGTATTTACTGACATATCATGGATAATTCTAGATGTGGGGTGAGAGAGATAAAATTATCAGTCTATGAAATAATAACAGTATCGTCTATGAAATAATAACAGTATCTTTAATAATATTTAAAATTGCTTTAAAGGGATTTATTTACACTCCAAATGTCATTTAACTATAAATGGAATGAAATGATTAGCATGCAAATGATTCAGAACTAGAAACAGGAGACCAAATTGGAGAATGCTTTTCTCAATTATCTGCACAACCCTGGATAATGGTAACTAAAATTTTGTCTCTGTAAATACTAACAATGTACTATCAGTGTCCTCTTTTAGTCATTAACTTTATTATTTCTGTCATATTGCTTCTTAAATCACAACATTCAGTCATAATACTGTCATTACCACTGGTAACTTCCTTTTATTCATTAATAAAAGAAACCTGTTGTTTCAAATTAGAACACCAGTGGGACATTATTTGCATAGGCAGAGTGAAAGACTGATTAGATTAATCAAAAGTCTTTGATTAGGAGAACGTTTCCCTTGTGTCAGTCTCTGATAATTACTCAAAAACTATTATACAACATGATATTTTAATTGAAAATATTACTGCACATATTTCTCACCTACTTTGCTTCCTATGAATAGATGACTATGCTTGCAGCTTACAGTTCATAAGATATTCTAAAGCATTCGTGCCTGCAGAAAAAAATGACCTTTGCTTACCTTCTATATGTCAAAGTTGTCTATTTTTATAATCATGAGAATGCTAGAATTAAACAGCAGGAGAACTCTAGGAAAAAATATTTTTTTTTCTCTAAAAGGAAAAAATCAAAACAGCCTGATACACTGGAAGTCTTCTATTTACATTAATATAAGAATAAGGAATCTTTTTTATACTGGGACATAATTATGTCTTTTTCAGATTTCAGAAGAAATGATTTCACAGGGTACTAAATAATATAATTAATTTAATAAGAAATTCAGTTAGTTATATTAGTTAATGTTAGCCATTTTAAAGTTCTGACCATGTGTAGAACTAGAACAAAAAATATACATTTTAATTTAAAAATAATAATATTCTGAATATGTCAATATTTGTTTGCATTAATTATTCCCGTTGCTTCTGACTTTGACAGGAAAGTAAGGATTGTCAACAGAACCTTTGTGTTCATCATCACAACAGATCCTGAGCCCGGTAATGTATCCCTTTTCAATATCTACAAATGATGCAATAGTTAACTATTTTGGTCTTGTTCCTACAGAACAACAACCCATTTGTTATATTGTTTACTAGTTTTCACACTCTTTATCTTCTGCAAGATCATAATTCCAACACTTAAACTGGATTATCTTGCATAATCAATGGCCCATTTTTACTGCAATATTAGAACATGTTGTTCCCAAAAGCAGTAACAAACACATAAAACACCCTACACTAGCTGCCACTAAATTCTGTCTTCCTGTTCACAGGAAAAGAATAAATGCTACTTCTACTTCATCATCTGACTCGATTCTCTCATAAAGCATTTCTAATTATTGTTACACCTATCAATGCATGAAAAATCTCTTCTGTGTGGCCTACATATCACCAAATGCAAGTGTTCTTTTTCTAGATTCATCTTACAAAACTATCATTGTCATTTAAGTTCTTTTTATTTTTTAAAAAAATTATTCATTTTATTATTTATTTATTCATTTGTTTGTTTGTTTATTTATTTATTTTTGGTGCTGGAGACTGAACCTAGGCCCTTGTGTATGTGATACAAGCACTCTATCAACTGAGCCATATCCCTAGCCAATTCATTTAAGTTCTTGATTTTAAAATTATCTACTATAGGTCTTGTATTATTTATTATTGAAATAGCTCATTTTAACATTAAAATATTTAAACTCCTAGAAGTCTTGTAACATAACATATTAATTACTTAAAGAATATACCTACACATTCAAGCAAGAGCAGTCATAGGATCTCATCAAACTAAATTATTACAGTATGAAAAACAAACTTATTCCTCTTCCCAACTAAACACTTGGCAATGACTGCAATTCCTGTTGTATCCATTTGCCACACTAAGTGAATAACAGACAAAATTGAAATTAAAAACTCTACTGTGCTACAGAGGTATTCATCTTATTCTTAAAGCTGATACACAGATAACATACTAAAAGACATTTGTACATGGGCACCAAAAATTAATAAAAAATCTCATATTTTCTATAAAATTAAAAAAACTCAAATAAAGTTTAACTCTATAATACATACAGTACTTTACATGTATCTGCTGTTTCACTTTATGTGGTTTCATTTATCTATGTAAAATCACTTTCAAAAAATATTACATGAAAAATTCTAGCAATAAATAATTCATAATTTTTAAATTTCATACTATTCTGAGTAGCATGATGAAATCTGTCACTATCATACTAAGTTCATCCTGGGATCAGCAATCCTTTTGTCTGTGTATACTACCCGCCTATTAATCATTCAGGGGCTATCTCAGTTATCCCATTATTGACATATTGCAGTGCTTATCCTCAAGTAACTCTTAGTTTATGGAATCATGGAACCAAAGAAGAGAAGTAATGGCAATTATGGCAATTAGACTATGCTAAAAGTTATAAAATGCTTTATTTGGATGAAAAACTGAAACTTTTCAAGTTAAAAAGAATAAAATTATATGTTGAAGTTGTTAAAAAAAATCTTCTATAGGGTTTGGTACTCTTTGTGTATTCAAACAAACATTAGATTATTTTCCAAAATATTCCATATGGATAAGATGGAACAACTATAATATAAATACTAAAAATATATCTAGTTTATTCTAATTAAAATTAATTTTACCAAAAACATGGTACCATCATAAAGGCATTAAAATACATAAATTTATTAAAAGCATAAATAATTTAACAATTTTGATTAATAATAAAAATGGAAAAATACTATTTAAATCAACCTGAGAATTATAATGGTTTAGAGATATTTCCTTCTCAATAAATCAATTTTTTATGAGAATAATTTTAAAAATACATTGATTTGTGGCCTGGGGATGTGGCTCAAGCTGTAGCATGCTCACCTGGCATGTGTGTGGCCTGGGTTCCATCCTCAGCACCACATACAAAAAAAATGTTGTGTCCGCCGAAAACTAAAATAAATAAATAAATATTAAATAATTCTCTCTCTCTCTCTCTCTCTCTCTCTTTAAAAAAAAATACATTGATTTGTGTTAAGTGAAAAACACAGAAATCTTTCAAGATTGTTAAAAATTTCAGCTAACAAGTATTTAAAAATTACATTCTGATAGCCATTTCTCAAAATTGTATATTTGGAAGTGAAAATGAAAAAATATTTTTCTCAAATGATGCCTAACCTCATAAATAAAATATATCTTTATTTAAATAAAACACAAATATTTTAGTTTTTGTTTCTCTCATAATGAATTTATTCCCCAAATACTTGTGCATTAATTCAAGAAGAAAAGTGATGGGAATGTTTTATAATAAATATTTCCAATTTGGGAACTTCAGAATGCAATCAGTTATAAGCAGTGATTTTTAGTATGATTTTTGTGTATCTATATATATTTCTTTTTTGGGAAAATCAGGCAGGAAATTTCAAAACAGAGAACCATTCCAAATATATGGCTATGTGAATAATCCTTAAACAATGATGAAGAAAAATACTAGGTTGATAACACATCAGATTTCTTACTTTTGAGGCGGAAAATCTGAGAATATTTCTGTATAGTCTCTCAGAGTTTAATCAGTTTTAGTTACAGCTTGTTCTTAAAGTTGTGTTATGTTCTTTCACTCCTTGCTTAACTCCTAGTCCACTCAGTGGCATTTCCAAAAGAAACCTCATGAATGAATGGCATGCAAACAAAGTTTGCTTCCTCCTAGTGTGTAGAAGCCATAAGAGAACATCACTCCATCCTTAAAATAAGAAACTAGAGAATCAATAGTGTCCTAACTTTCCTCAAGTTAATCAGAGAGTTATAAGTTCAGAGTTAACAGGTGAGTCAAATAACATGTCTCTTTCAGAAGAAACAATAATAGACACAAATGACAAAACAAGAATGGAGGGAAATGTGAAAGCAGAAAATAAGTGATATTTAACAAATTCATCAGATATCATGTAGAGTGACAATTTAGCATTTCTAGGAACCCCATGCAGAAGGGAGTTCACACTCACTTATGAGGTCTTTTCTACCTTAGAGCCCATGTGAGATAAATTAAGGTCAGGACAAAGAGCTGAGATAGGACTCTAAATTGGACAATGGCATCAAGGCCCAATCAGTTTTTTAAAGCCCTTTTGTCAGAAAACAAACAAAGCCTATAGTGACTCAATTAAGGACAGAAAACCTGTCTTAATAGGTTTATTCATTAATCTGTGACAGACACGTAGGTTGGGTCTACAATTTGGCTATTGTGAATTATTCTCCTATAAACATGGGTTTGCATGTATCACTATAGAATGATGACCTACTTTTTAGGATAAATACTCAAAAGATATACACTTGGATCATATGTTTGCTCCATTCCTAGTCTTTGGAGAAATCTCCATAATGATCTCCATAGTTGTTGTACTAGCTTAGAATTCACTAACACTATTATGTGTTCCTTTTTTTCAGTGTACTCAACAGTATCTATTTTTTGCATTCTAAGTATTTGCCATTGTCACTGCAGTGAGGTGAAATCTCAGTGTGGTTTTGATTTAGAGGAGGCCTATTTCAAAGCATAAATAACCTATGATTCATTTGTATACAATCTTAAACATAAAATCTAAAAAAAATAGTTTTAAATATTAAGAACTAGAAAATACTAATCAGGTTTGAAAATAGTCAACAAATCCAGACCTATAAACAATTCAGTTGCTGAAACAATTAAATAAAGACATAGGTGTACAATGTTATTAATGACATAAATAAGTTTTCTGATTTGTCTGAATAAATGATTATAGTTTCTATTTTTAGCATTCTAAGTTCATAGGCAGTTGGTAATAAGCAAGTGGATTTCAAAGACATGAGAAAATGCATGAAAGGTCTGATACCTATCTGTATAGAGAACTCTTATTAGAGTATGTGGTTATTAAGAGATATATTCAGGAACAAAATTTAAAAATATTAATTAAAATATGTATTGTTTAAGTTGTGTGTTCTGGTCAGTCTTTTCACTGCTGTGACCAAAACACATCAAAAGAACAATTACAGGTGGAAATTTTTGGTCTGAGGATCATGGTTTTCATCCACAGGTGGCCAAATCCATTTCTCTGGGATTAAGGGAGGCAGGACTTCAAGGTACAAGAGTGAGGTGGAAAATAGAGGCTAAGGACATGGCACCAGGAAGCAGAGAGTAAGAGAGAGAATGTTCAAAAGAGCAAGCTCCCTTCAAAATATAAACACCAAAGTTATGCCCCCAATGAGCCACCTCTTCCAGCCACACCCTACCTGCCCGCAGGTAACAATCAGTAATTCCATACCAAGGGATTAATGCAATGATTATATTAAGGCTCTCATAACCCAGTCATTTCACCTCTAAATGTTCTAACATTGTCTCATACATGAGCTTTTGGGAACACCTCATATCTAAACCATAACATTGTACCAATATCAACAGAGAAGCCTAAAATTTAAGTGTTGGCAATTTAAAATAAAAATTAACCTGGTCACAGGTGGTAAATAAAAAGTGAATATAAAATAAAATTAAGATGTACAATAAAAGTAAGGATGAAAAGGTACAATTACAAGTCAACATTTAGATCACTGTGCTTTTCGAGCAGATAGTAAAATAATGATAAACCAGGTCAAAATTAAGATATGTTATAGTAAAATTTTAAAATAATGGAATTTTTATGTAAGACTATTTTTCAACTAAGTAACATAATAAATTACAAGCAAACTTTTAAAAAGTGTTTTGAATATTTTTATTAAATATATCATTTATATATAATTAGCTGAAGGTTAGATAAACTTTACTGCATTCTTATATACTCAACTAAAAGAAGTACTGCCACATTAACTAATACTATTTTAAAATTTATGTTTTGGCTTAAAAGTTGAGAAGAGATTTTAATTTGAATATTTAATTCCATTTTGCATTAACATTTGTGGGAAAAGTCTCATTTTAACTCCTTTTAATTTTTTTAAATTTATTTGTTCTAATCAATTATACATGACAGCAGAATGCTCTTCGATTCATTGTACACAGATGAGCACAATTTTTCACTTTTCTGGTTGTACACAAAATAGGGTCATGCCATTCATGTAATCATACACTTACCTATAGATAGGACATCTGTCTCATTCCACCATCTTTTCTATCCCCATGCCACCCCCCTCCCTTTTATCCATTCCCTTTGCCCAATACAAAGATCCTCCACTCATGCCATTCCCCCCCACCCCCGTTATGGATTAGCATTCACTTATCAGAGAAAACATTTGGCCTTTGGTTTTTCTGAATTGGCTTACTTTGCTTAGCATGATATTCTCCAACTCCATTCATTTACTTGAAAATGCCCAATTTCATTCTCTTTTATTCATCTGTAACATTTTTATTTCTGGTTTTTATTAGGTTTCTATTTGGTCCAGGATCACCACTGACTGGTTATAGCAGTGTTGGGCCACAAGGTTAATCCAGCAATACGCAGCACAGAGTAGTATAGTTATTAGTCCTGCCATTGTGTTGCACAAGAATAGGTGGACTGGGATCAAGGTCTGACACAGCATTCTGATTTTGGTAGCCACAGGCGTGGCACAAGAGCCTGGGACTAGAACCTCCCCAGTGTATTTGCTCAAAGCTAAGCAGAAATTCACGATACTAAACACAAACTTATAACTATGGATAAGATCTATGTGCCTAACATAAGATCTATGTGCATAACATAGCTTCAGAGAGAGGCCAACATTTCTAGGTATTTTACCTGTTCCTGCAAAAAAAAAAAAAAAAAAAATCATAAAAAGTTCAAAATGCAGACAAACATGGGTCTTAGATTATCCTCTAGTGCTAAAACTGTGACAACACACCAAAAGAGACATGAGAAAACTGGATTTAGAGTGCTACCTAATGCTGAAATAGAAGAATAGGCTTAGAGAAGATAAGCATGTTGCTGAGAATTTCTGAAAAGACTGGCATAAACAAATCAAGTCCTCAAAGACTGAATAAATACCTAATCCCATGTTACACAGCAAATAATGAGATTGGCAAGTGGCATCCAGTGCATACTGGTTGCTACCTGGGAATGAATCAAATCAGATGTATAGCTGCTCAATGAGGTGAAGAAAGGAGGACAGAAAGATACTAGAAATATTGGTGGCTGAAAGTCAGCCACTGGGTGAAATCCACAAATACTTTTTCATTTGTTTGTCATTTGGGATTTATTTTTAGAATAAAAATATAATTAGGAAAAATATTTTTTTAGAAAAAAAGAAATAGGATGCACCAACACCAGACATATAACTATTTGGCCCAAGAGGGAAAGCTCCCCTCCAGGGAGTTAAAATAAGGATTCATAAAGATTTCAAGAAATAAAGACTCCACTTACAGGAAAATCTACAATAAGAGCTAAAGGGTGACTAGATAATGCATAGAAAGATGGTGTAGAAGAAGAGATTACATGCATTTCCATTTACTTCCATGCGTATTCAGTGAGAGCTGGAAAGGGAACCATCTTAAAAGGGTCTTCATTGAATATGCATTCTGCACAGGAGATCATAAATTCCTGAATTCTTTTGTATGTCTTACTTTTTTAATCTCTATTATACAATGGTCACTCTTTAATTTCATTTGGTTAACAGATGCCCAGTTCAAAAATCACTGAAGTCTTAGGAATGAACTGTGATATGAGTCCATTGGGAACTTTGGACTGTAGTAGAATGATTGTAGGTCTTTTAAAATTGGCAGTCCAAGCTTAGTGAAAAGGTCCAAGAGCAGCTGTTTTGGATATGGTATAAGTTTTGTATGGGTGTGCCAAAACTGGATCAGACAAAAAGCTTTTGTCCTGTGACACCCCACACTAGCACTGTCACAGTCCCCATGGCCCTGTCCATGGTCAAAGGCATTTGGAAGAGTTTCCACACTACAACTTGGACACTTGCTATGCCCCCTCCCCCACATATAAATTGAGGTACTTGGGTCATGAGATACAAAACATTGGATCTGTCAGGGGCTCCAAATATGAGAAGACTGGGCTAGAGGCGCCTACTATTTGCCATGTCCCATCTCCAGGAGTGAAATAATAGAGCTATTGTGGGTAAATATTTCTCTAAAACAGACTGTGTTGTTAAAATAAATCTCTCCCTTCTCTCTGTGTAGATATGGGGAGGGGAGAGGGAAAGAAAGGAAGGAAGAAAGATAGGGAAGGAGGGAGAATACTGTCAAAGGAATCCAACAACTCTGGTATCTCTCCCTGCCAAGAAGTGAAATTTTACATCAGGGGCTTCCAATATAAAGTTCTAAGTAAGTCTAGAGTGTCTAGCACATGTAAGTTTTATCTTAACCTAGTTCACACAAAAACTTAACTTTACAAATAAAGAACTGAGAAATTTGCTCCAACTATTCTTTTCTGAAAAAGAGAGGCCATGTTCAGGGTCTGGTTGGGGCAAAAAGGAGAATTTCAAAGTGAACGTAACACCCAAATAGAGGTTGGTACGTCCAGTTTGCATCACTTCATTCATAAAGAGTTTGTTCTGTGACTTTCTGTGCTGAAGGCAAGGAGGAATGGAATTCCAGCCAAGTTTTTGCCTGTTTGGAATGGGGCTGAGAAGGAACAAACTGATCGATAATTGTGTTCTACAAACCTCCCCAGAATTGGTTTATCCTAAAACTTAAATCCTGGAATCAGACATTTTATTATTAAATGACTTCAACAAGGAGAAATTTCAAACTTGGTTGCTGTTTTGGCTTTTGTTTTGTAAATTGTTTTGTTTTGTTTTCCTACATCATTTTAGTTTTTAATATCTTAATCTAATTTTATGTATTTTCTCAATTAATTAGATCTTTTTCTTGATATCTCTTTTCTTCTTTCTCAGGTCTATTTCTTCTCTTTTAATTTCTATCTTTCTTTTAACATCTATTTTCCCTTAGCCCTTGTATTCTATTTTTTCCTTTCCATCTATATAATAAGTATACTAAATTAATGTCTAATTTTTCAGCTTATTCTACATTATTCATCCTCTTTTTTCTTTGTATAACTGGAATTGTAGATTTTACCCTATGCTGGTATTTGTTTTACTTTTACAATATCACTCTTGCTAGTGGTTATTCTCTCCTCTCAAAGTGGTAGTGGCAGTTGAACCTAGAACTTAGATCATACTGAGTACATATATGCAGAGATAAATCTTCACCCCAGGGCACACTGTAATGTAATAACCACTCACTGAAATAACTCTCATACAGTAGGGGAATAAAAATTCATCCCCACAGATGTGCATATCTCACTGTAGAATCATCAGAAACTAATTATAACTTATAACTATAACTATTTATAACTTCCTCAAAACTGAATACATGGATGGATATTGAATGACTAAAAAGTCAAAAACTTTTAAAAATTTTAAATTATTAATGAATTTAGAATTTATAAGGAAGGCAGGTGAGCTCTAATATTTACACAGAAATTTAAAAAAACACAATTATGTAAGAAACTGACCGAAATAACCAAGAACTCTGCAACATCATTAAGAAACCTAATATAAGACTAATAGGTCTTGAAGAAGGAGTACAGACTAATATAATAGATAATTTAATCAATGAAATAAAAACGGAAAATTCCCCAACCATTAGAAATGAGATAAATATTCAGACACTGGGGGTATTTTAGATATTTACAAAAACAGAAAGAAAAAAGAAACCTTCTCTCATACCTGATAGTTAAAATGTCAAAAATACAGAACACACAAAAAATTTTAAAAACCGCAAGACAGAAATGCCAAGTGATTTATAATCAGAACAACAATAGATTTCTTAGCAGAAACGCTGAAGGCCAGAGGGTTTTTAACAATGTATTTATTTCAAGCATTGAAAGAGAACATCAGAGAAACTAGTGTGCTATATCCACCAAGAAATCTATCAGAATCAAAGAAGAAATTAAAACCTTCAAACATAAACATGCACTAAAAGCATCTATTACTACTAAGCCAATATTGCAAAAGATAACTTAAAGGAATTCTATATTCAGTAGAAGATTTTTTAAAACAGCATGGGAAAAAAATAAACATCATTAGAAATATATGTAAGCAAATAAAAACTAAGAACAAATTAAATATTTGAAAGGAAGCAAAATGACAAAAAATAATATGTTTCTATCTATAATAATACTGAATGTATATGGTCCCAATTCTTCTGTTAAAAAATATAGACTGGAAGGTTGAATCAAAATAAGACCCAACACTATGTTTTATTCAAGAAATTCACCTCGTTGGCAAAGACATCCATAGACTGAAAGTGAAAGGATGAAAAATTATATTACATGCAAATCAAATGGAATCCCAAAGCAAGCAAAATTAGGTATTCTTAGATTCAACAAAGCGGACATCAAGGAAAAATTAATCTGAAAAGACAAAGAAGGTTTCTTCATAGTGGTAAAGGGATCACCAAAAATAATATGTAACAATTTTAAGTATGTGTCCTGAATATTGATGCACCAAATTTCATAAACGTCGCTCAATCTAATGGAACAAAGAGGCCCAAATGTAATAATAGTGGTTGACTTCAATACACCAGTATTGTTTGGGGATTTTATTTGATTTGAAAGGATTATAATTTTCCATCTTTTCATTTTCAGTCTATGGCTGCTTTTGCAGGTATAGTTTGTACAGATTCTCACTGATAGGTTATGCAGTTATAAATGCAAAATCAAAAAAGATACTACAGAATTAAACAGTACTTTAGATAAATATTAAATAGACATCTAGAAAATGTTTCATCATTCAACACCTGAATGCATACTTGTTTCTACTGCTCAGAATTTCCTCCAAAACAGATCATATAGTAAGCCACAAATCAAGACAAAGCATATAATAAAAAAATTAATATTCCCTTGTATCTTATCAGGTGACAATGGAATGAAATTAGATTTCAACAGCAAGAAAAACTGCAGAGACTACAAACACATGGAGATGAAAGGATACACTCTTAAGTGATGTGTGGGTCATTTAAAAAATTGGGAAACAAATTAAAATATTTTTAGAATCAAATGAGAATAAAAACACAATATACAAAAATTTGTGGGATACAAAAGGGCAATTCTGAAAGGGAGATTTACAACTATGGGTGCATGCTTTAAAAAATATGAAAAATCTCAAATAATCTAATGAGCTATCACAAGATGTTAGAAACTAAGAACAAACCAAGTACAAAGCCAGTGCAGGGAATTGAAACTGTGTATAATGGTGTTTTCCAGATGATGGTAAGAATAGGATTAGGTAGATATGTGGAGGAGTGGATGTGGCAGAGTTGCAGTATAGAGGAGTTCTTGTATGCTATCACACTTAGGGCCAGTAAGGTGACTATTGATAGTGACATTTGTATTGTTTTTTCATAAGGGGGAATAAAAGTAAGCAAGAAAGAAAAGATAAAAGACTTTCGAATGTTTTCACCATAAAGAAGTAATAAATGTTTGAGATAGATATGCTTAACATGATTACACAATGTATACATGTATCAAATTATCACACAGTATCTAATGAAAATGTATGATTTCTTTGGTTTTCTGTATAATTTAAAAATAACTTAAAAAAACATATAACCTGGGGGAGGCAATTGCCTCTTTTGATGTGTTATGTCTTAACAATTTTATTAATTTTATTATTGTAAAATAAATGTAAGTATGGTGTAAAATCCTTAAATTGTGGAGAAGTGTATAAAATCAAAATATACATTTCCATTCCCATATTTTCACCTTGATAACCACAACTACCCCAAACCTCAGAAGGATAACTTTGTTCATAAGATGGGCATATATCCTATAATTTTCCCTATACAAACACATTCATGAGTTTGGGAAGACCAACATTCTGCACAAACATAAGAATGTATGACCCACATATTACACAAACTCCCTTACATATGCAAACCACTTTCACGTAGTTTATTTGATCTGTAAGAAATCAAACTGTGATGCCACTGTGCAAATTGCTTCTTTCACAATAGTAATTTCTACCATCAACTCATCTGACTCCTTACTCTCCAAATATGCTGTGTTCCTTTGAAAGAGAACATCATGATTTCTTAACTGACTGTGTGCGAATGGACACTGTGGTGGTTTCTAGTGTGCTGGTGTTTTGTATATGGGGCTAGTTCATAATGAGTTGATCCCCACAAGGGAATGGCTGTGTGCATGTCCATGCTTGACACTGTTCTATAGGTATAGGCAAATGTCCCTCCTATATTGATGCAATTTCTCTTGTATCAAGTGAGAAGGTATGCTTCTTATCCATGCCTTCACTCATTCTGGGTATTTTCCATCTTTGAAAAAATAGCCAACATTCCAGTAATAATGAGGAAATATAGCTCCAAATCTTGGTTTCTGTATAGTCATTAATAAAAGGAACTACAGTTTCTAAAATAAATAGATAAAAGAATAAGTAAATAAAATGTTTAAGAAGGTTTAAAATCAGTGCTCATATAGTATTGAAATATGTGCAATGAATTTAAAAGATATTTCTATTGAGAAAGTTAAGCACATAAAGATTATTTTTTGTGTGTGAAATTACCAAGCTTTTCTGCTACTAGGTAAATTCAGTTGGACTGAGAAAATCCACATTATCTCTGTATGCCTTCATGTGAAACATTTGAGAAATATGCACAAAGTAGAATAAATCATGTGGTTAATTTAGAAACTTGACCCTGACTTGTGGAATCAATGAAAGTCTCACTTTCCTACTACAGATAGTTCACTTGACATTCACTTACCAATTGTTGGTACACACTGTTTTCCTCATATTTTAAAAATATCAAGAATGAATGATTTCATAAAGAGTGAAAAAATAGTATAATGTTAAGAGTTGAAATTTAAACATTCTAATATATAATAATTATCATAAAAGATTATTTTTATGCTTCATTTTTATGACTTTTACAACTCTCCCATGGATATTTCTTAGTATATCTGTTCCTGACACAATACTGCAATGTACTCAGACATTTAAAGAACTAAGTATATGATTACTTCAAAATAAAGGCAGAACCTCATATTTTAAATTCAGAACAGATTATATAAAAGAGTTGTTTTTAACAACAGCACAGAAGATGTCTTACATGGTGCTTACATAGATTTAGGCACACTGAGTATCAAGAGACCTACTTTTAGCAAATATCATTGAAAATGCATTTGTGAAATAACATTATGTCCTCCTAAAAACCTTGTAGTTTCTTGAATGATACATTATTTGTACATCTATCTTTCAGGCCCTCCCACACAATCTAAAGCATATAAGCTCTGCTTTAAAAAAAAAAATGTCAATACCTACTAATTGCTTCCTGAGTAGGTTTTGGTGTTATTTCAATGAAGGGTATAATTTAGCAAACAGATTTAGCAAGCAGCAGATAAAACAATTAGTACAAAGATCTTTTGTGAAAGAAGTGGCTGGCAGTACACCCGCAGTGAAGGCTGAATTTGTAATTTAGAAAACAGATTTAGTAAGTGGCAGATACAACAATTAGTCCTAAAATCTTTTTGTGAGACAGCACACAAAATAGGGAGAGAGAAGGCATATTTGCATAAAATTGATACGTCAATTTCTCTGAAGAGCAGATGACAGTCCCTGCCTACCTTTTAACCTATTATGTACCTTATGATGTTCTTTTCCCTCATATATTAGAGGTAGTTAAAGCACTACTGTATTTCATAAGTCATGAAAAGCAATGTTGCCTCACCTAATAGGACCACATTTTTTTTAAATCACCACTTTTTACTAGGCCACAATATTTGCCTACTGGGTCTAGGCTTTGCTAATCATAGCCTGGACATCACAAATGAAATTGACTGTTAACAAAATATTTGGAAACTGAAATCAATAGGGCTTTCAATAAGAGGAACTATCTTGGATATCATTCATTATTAGGGTTCTACTGCAAAAAGCAAGGAAAGAATTATATTCATGTAAATAGATCACAGAAAGTCCCCATGATAGGTTTAATTGAACTTCTTGAAATTACTTTCTCTTAATTAGGAAAGGATAACAGCAATGAGGTTGTTAGACCCTCAGGGCCAGGGCCCTTGCAACTATTAGATCATTATAGGTCATCTAAGAGATACAGTTAAAAACTAATGAGACTAGGCTGAAGATATAGCTCTGTTATAAAGCACTTGTCTAGCATGTGTGAGACCCTGGGCTCAATCCCCAGAATTAAAAAAAAAAAAAAGAAAAAGAAAGAAAGAAAGAAAGAAAGAAAGAAAGAAAGAAAGAAAGAAAGAAAGAAAGAAAGAAAGAAAGAAAGAAAGAAAGAGAAACATAAAAAAGGGGCATGGGAGACATTAAATAAAGAAGTACTACTCAGAAACAGAAACTACCCAGGTGAAAACCTGTGAGAATTCACAAAGAATCCAGAATATACAAATAATGTAACAGAGCTCTCCTGACACTTGCTAGTATAAAGTCCATAAGTATTATTCTTCACTTTTAAAAATTACTGATTTCAGAGACATTGTGTCAGACTTTGCAATTTAACATTTGTTTAATATCAATGCAGTCCTTCCTGGTAATCAACTACTCTAGCACTGTCCAGAGTTTAAGCTCTCATAGATGGTCTTGCAAATCTTTACTTCAAGCTTTCTCCAACACACAGATAATAAGATTAGCTCACAAACACAGACTCTAAAAAATTGATGTTAGCCAGCATGGTGGTGCTTGTAATCATGGCACCAGGAAGCAGAGAGGGAGACTTTTCCTATAGACAAGGAAAAATATATATCCCAAAGGGACAACACAATAACCTACCTCTTCCAGCCACAAATTACCTTCTTAGAGGTATCGCCCAAGTTAATCTCTTTGTCCATTTTGTTTCACAAATGAGGCTGGAAGACTAGATATCCATATGAAGAATAATGAAACCATATCCCTACCACTCTGTAAAAAATAAAATAAAGTAAAATAAAAATAAACAAGAGAAAGAAAAAATCAAATCAAAGTGGACTGAAGACTTAGTAATTATATCAGAAATACCTCAAATGCTGGGAGTCAATGTGGAGTTAACATTCCAAAATATTGGTGCAGGCATCAACTTCCTTAATAAGACTCCTAATTCTCAAGAAATAAAACCAAGAATCAATAAGTGGTATGGCATCAAATCAAAAAGCTTCTGCACAGAAAAGGAAACAAGGGCATGAGAAGAGAGCCTACAGAATGGGAGAAAAGTTTTTCAATTTCCTCTACTAGAAGGGCACTATTATCCAGAATATATGATATACATGGTATCAAAGATAAGTTATTCCTACATATCTATTTATTTATAAAAAGGGAATATAAGACCTAATCACCCTGAAATGTACTTCCAAACCAAAGCAGACTTCCAAAATGATCAGAACTTTAATACATTCATGATCTTGGCAAAATTGTGGGAAACTATTCTTTAATCTGATTTAGCAACTGCTCTACTTTGGCAAATCATAAGTCTATCTATTCTTCAACTGTAGTATGAGTTTATGAATATAGTCATGATTTTTGCCTCATTGGAAATATTTTTATATATTCTTAGAAATTGTGTAACAGTTTATCTTTATTCTTCTATGGTAGCCTCTGTGTGTGTGTGTGTGTGTATGTGTGTGTGTGTTGTAAACATTTATATGTGTATTTTCTCTGCTACATTCATCTTAGAAATCAGGATCCACATAGTTACTGCACTTACCTCTGTGCACAACCCTTCACATTCCAGTGGGTCCAGTGTCAACTCAAATGTCCCTATAGCAGTGAAACGGTGAACTGAATGTCAGGCAGAAGTTTGAAGATGCTATTCTGCTTGCTTTTAAGATGGGGATGAAACCTCAGTTGAGGAATGCAAGCAGTTTTGAGAAGGTAGAAAAAAAGTTAGTCAGATTTTTCACTTGAGCGTCTAGAAGGAAGTTAGACTTCCCAACAGCTTAATGGTAGGATTTCTGACCTCTAGGGCTATAACATACAAAATGCTGTTTTACCACTCTTTTTTTGTGATAATTTATTACAAAACAATAGAAAACCAATATATTAAATTTATTCCATTTGTGTATCCTTATATGTATTCAATTCGTGTATAAAGATAGTGTTCTTTAATATATATATATATATATATATATATATATATATATATATATATAAACTTATATTGCATTATACATGACTTGAATCAAAAATGATTTTTAATTGATGTAGGATATGTATCAGGATGTCATCAGTACTTACTTTGGCAGAAGATACCAGAGAAATGTAAGTGACTTTTTACTTCCAGGTAAACTCGATTTATTTCTTTGAAATGAGTGATACATGAAGAGGGAATTAAACGAGAGTTAAGAGAGTTATGAAGATGTCACGTCATCATTTGCAATAAACAGTATTTTAGAATTTCAACATGACCTTCAAACCTATTAATAGACATTAACGAATTCTATGATCAATTAATACAACATGAGAAAAGCAGAAACAAGCAGAAAGTTTAAGTAGAAAAACAGAGCCTATTAGTTCAAACAGTGGCTTCACCATTTATTAAAATGTGATATTCAGTGAGACATTTTAAAAATCTAGTTTAAACAGGAATTTAAGAAATCATCTTATGAAATATTAAAAATTAAATATTAATGTTCTTCAGGGAGTTCATATGAGAGATAAGAAAACTATTTTCCTTAAAGGAAAATCTTGGAAGCTGTAAAAATTGCTGTGTGTTATGATATAGTCTGCTTTGATTGCTGGTCCACTAGATAAATTTTCAAGTAGTAGATCCCTTCACTGACCAAGGACTCTTGTCCTAAAGAATGCCAGACAGTAAGTGCACATCTATCATGAAATTCATTTGGTTCTTTTTGTAGGACCTCATTCTAGTAAACACACTTTATTCTACCCTTTGCTGATAAATTATGTATCAAAATGTGATTAAATGCTGTTTAATTTTATGTTGCTGTTTCTATTAGAAGTCCATTCAATTCATGAAAAAAAAAACAGTAAATTGCAGAAGCAATGCAGGTGAGATTTAGCTATTGTTCTTTACTAAAGAAACTAGATAACTGATATGACTAGGAACTAGAATAAACCAAACTGGTCCTTTACTAAAAGAGAACTGTAATCTCATTGTATAATTTTCTTCTGCCTCTTTAGTTGACATGCAAAATGCAATGTTCCAGATGGGAAAGAAATAATATTTCCTGGTGATTATATACTCAATATATTCCTTAGAGGATTCAGGATATGACTTTATAATGTCAGGTAATGACATAATTCTGTCATTTGACTTAACTAATCAGTCAGTAAAAATATTAGAAAAAAAATAATGCTCTGAGCAAATGCACTCAATTAAAAAACAAGTATTTTTATTAATAGACTAGATTTAAACAAGTGCTATATTTTTAATTATGATTAATTTAAAAAGAAGGTAACATTAATAAAAATCTGAGGTCAGATCACCAATACCTTAAAAAAAGAGAAAATTTCTACACAAAAATATAAAAGAATTTGAAGTAGTATTTACTTTTTTAGTTAATTTAGCTATTATGTTATATCCTCTAGAAATTTATTCAAGGACAGTTACACTATACTACAAAAATGGGTGTGTCAATATGATTTCATTTTTGTAAAAATATTTCATTTTTCTAACAACTAATTATTCTACACATTTACTTAAAAATAATTTCAATAGAAAGTCAAAATGGATTCAGGCATTTTGGGACTAGTCATTATCAAAGTTATAATTAGATGTTACAGTCAACTTTTTTACTGTTGTGACTAAGAAACCTGACAAGAACAATTGCAGAGGTGGAAAAGTTTATTTAAAGGCTCACAATTTCAGAGGTCTCAATTCATAGAGAACAGGTTCCATTCCTTGGGAATCAAGGTCAGGCAGATCATCATGGCAGAAGAGTGTAGCTGACAGAAGGGGCTCAAATGATGACCAGAAAGCAGAAAGAGACAAAACTCAGCTCACCAAATATATACCCCAAAGGCATGCCCCCAATGACCTACCTCTTCCAGCCACAGGCTACCCACCTTCAGTTACCATTCAGCTAATCCCATCAAAGGATTAATTCACTAATTGGGCTAAAGCTCTCACAACCCAATAATTTCTCCTCTAAACCTTCTTGCATTTTCTCACACATAAGCTTTTGGAAGACACTTCATACCCAAAACCATAACATTTGAGGTTCTTAAATTGAACATATTTTTTGTTGTTGTTTCCTTTTTTTCTATTTCTTCTTTTCACTACTGAAATCTATAATTCTAAGCTTTTATATGTTTTAAGTACCCACACAATACCTGAAATTTCACTTGCACTCAATATTTGTTATCTGACTAAGTTCATTGTATTTTATGAGAATAAATAAATAGGAAACATTTTTGGAACAATTTCATGGAAATGACAAGGAATTAAAAATCTACTAAGCATTTATAACAGTTTGATGTAATTTATTACCCATAAATGGTATAAAAAATATCAAGTGATTTGACCAATTACAAAGAATAAAGTTTTCTGGAAGATTTTATTTTTAAATATACTGAATGGATAACACAGAAATTAAATGTTTGAACAACAGTTTTTCTGGATGATTTTGTTTGTTTAATATATTGAATACCCAACACTAGAATAACCTAGACTTCCTTGTATTCCACATCTGCAATCATCTGCTGAAATTTAGTTGATTTTTAGGCTAGAAGAAATAAGTAATAGCATGAGATAGGTAATAACTAAGCGATTTCTGCAAATTAACTATAGCTAGATATTAATTTAGTTATTCCCAGAGTATTATTGAGTACCAGAAAAAGAAACTTTCAGCCATTTCTATGAAAATAAAAGCTTAATATTTTTCTTAACATAAACCCGATAAGTGGTTTGAATTTCTTCTGCACCTTTCTCTTTTTTTCATTTTTGCAGTTTTTCTACTAATAATTCCTTTTTGAAAATATCCATAGTGTTTAGAAAACTTTGTCATTGTGAAAAGAGAGGAAAGAAGAAATGTAGTATGATATCTTCCACTTAATTAAACATCAGTTGTGGTTGCAGGGTATTCTGAGACATTTCCAGCTACTGAAACAGCTGCAAGGTTTAAGATTTCAAGGGGAAAAGAAATAAACTGATATGCAGATTTCATCAAATATAATCCTCTGATTTTATAAATGAAAATATAAGACTCAGAAGACTCAGACTTTAATGTATAAATGTTGTCAATATATTTAGGGGAAAGTGATTATTTAAACTGGTCAATTAAGCACATATCATTTTTAATTTGTGTTTTTATATGTATATACCTGCAGCATGACTTTGTCTATTTTTTAAGATATTCCATATCATTCATTTTAAGTGCTACATATAATGTCTTCTTTCTGTAATAGAAAATCATCAAGAAAGAATAAACACTATTAATATTTTTAGTAAATTCCAGTTTGTAAAAACTCTATATGATTTCACCTATATCATGGAATGGGATACCTCTATTAATCAGATTTTTGCCTGATATTTTAGTGGATAAGGCATTCACCTTCTTTCCACATTGAAGGAACTACATTTTCCTCTTCTATTAACAGAGGAACATCCAAATTGAGTGCAGTTCTCATGGTGGCACACTGGCTGCTGTGTGGGAAGAAACCAGAAATGAAAGGCAAGGCCAAGCTTACATCTCCTCATTCTCAGCTATTTAGGTAAAGTGGACCTGCAGAGAAGAAGGGCATTCTTCAGCCTGAGGCCTTCTTCCTCTTTCCAAAATACCATGAGGACATTTTAGGAGTTATGAGTTACAAGACTTTCTAAACAAAGCTCCCATTCCATTCCATTAAATGTTTAGATCTATATTTTCAGTTGAATAACCAAAAGGGAAGAGATCCTATGGTACCTCAAAACCATAGCAGTGTGATCGTGGAAATACTACTGCAACAGAGATATGACAAGCATTATTATAATTTACCTTTAGCTGATAAGAAGTGGAAGTGACATAATTGATCAAAAAAGACCTAAGCCTTAGAATATATGCTGTTTGCAATAAACTAAAACTAGACAAAAGGGACCTCCAAGTGTCCCCTTGGCATTCTACTTTGTACATGTGGCATATTTATGTATCCCTGTTGGAGAAGCCCGACTCTCCAGACAGCTCCAGTTTATCCCTGGAAAAACCTATATTTTGATGTTTTATGTATAGAGGATAAAATATACAATTTTTCCAATTTTATGACATAAGTTCCTTGGACTTATTCCTTTGAGGATCTCTTCTATTAACTTTTTGAAGTATTACTACAATAGGGAGAGAGAATGACTTAAACCAAATATCGGGTTCCTTGGGGCAGGGATTTCTGCCCTAGAAAATACAGGTATTGTATATTATAACACTTCTTCTCCATAGAGTTTTTTTTTTCACTTTCATGCCCTTTCTTCGCATTTATGTTTCAATGACAATTAAATTTAGAATTTAATGCAATATTTGAATGGACTAAAAAATATTAGAAAATTCACAGAATCTAATTAGCAAACTAGTTTGAAAACAAAAGCAAGCTTAGTATATGGATGGGAATTGGAATAAGAGATATAGTATTAATACTGTTGGAAAGGAGAAATACCACTTAAAATTCTGCTCCATGTAGTAATTAAGGTCATGGTGATCTAAAAGAAAGCTAAATTGCATACTTTTAAGGAGTTTGAGGAATTTTAAAATCAAAGACTCAAAATAGTTCTCAATGTATATACTAAAATACTACAGTTGAATGTCAAGGTCATTGTGAAGAAAAAGATTCTACATCTTGATATGTACCACTTGACAAGACCTCACCAGAGCATAGTCAGCCAGGATAATGGAAAAGGATGAACAAAATTCATACAAGGTTTTGAGTTCAAATGTTCACAAGAGATCATAGATCAATGATGTGAAAGAAACACTGGGTGGATAAGAACACAGTTAGTATTACACCCTTTTGCACTGAAAGTCCAAGAAGCTAAAGAAAACCCACAATGGAAGTATCAGGATAAAATGCCTGAAAGAGAAATATATGCATACAATTTCTGCTGAAAAATAAAAGCAGTAACACCTTAGTTTATGGTGCAAAGAACTAAATTTTATAAAGTAAATGAAATGAACTAAAAAAAGATTTGTGTACAAAAAACAAGCAGGCAATGAGATAGTCCATTTACATAGTGGTAGATGTGATGAGCAAGGATGATTGAAATCATTAATCAGGAGCAACATGTATGCTGGCATTTTCTGTCTGATCTACTCAGCTGAGAAGTGAGAGTTTAGTATCACCTGAGTATCTAAAGAAGGGGATAGCCATCTCACTTAAATGATTATTCTGTCCTTTGCTGGTGTTACTTTGCACTGCTGTGACTAAAAGTCCTGAGAAGCACAATTGTAGAGGAGGAAAATATATTTGAGGAATTCATGGTTTCACAGGTCTCAGCCCACAGAAGGGTGGCTCTAGGTAAGGTGGAATACCATGGTGGAAGAGTGTGGTGGAGGGAAGCAACTCACATATGACCAGGAAAAGATGGAGAAACTGCACTCACCAGATACAAAATATATGTCCCAAAGGCATGACCCCAATGACTGGTGGTGTCAATTATAGAATCAGAACTGCTGCTATTGGCATATCAATTTTGAGATTCTTTTTTTTTGAAATTTAAACTGAATTATTGGATGTTGGTTTTGATATTTAAGTCAAGTTCAAACAGGAGAACTTGTTTGAACTTGACCTATCTTCCTTCAGTTATCGCCCAGTTAATCCCATCAGGTTAACTCACTGATTGGGTTAAGGCTCTCATGATCCAATCATTTGTCTTCTGTATCTTATTTCATTGTCTAACACATGAGCTTTTGGGTGACAACTCACATACAAACCATAACACTGGTGTTAGTAAAATAATGCAAATTCAATATGTCATATTTCAACCAATCTGTAGGTATTACATTGTATCAAGAATTAGTCCCACATTGTGTTCTCTAAAAGCATTCACTCCCACTAGACATCATGTTCCAAAATGTCTTTAAATTATATATAACCTTATGATGTACACATTATTTTACTTAGTCCATATCTCCTGTTTGAACTTGACTTAAATATCAAAGCCAACATCCAATAATTCAGTTTTAATTTCAAACAAAAAGAATCTCAAAATTGATATGCCAATAGCAGCAGTTCTGATTCTATAATTGACACCACCAGGTAAACTTTGGGCTTAAAACCAAAACCTAGGTGTCAGACTGGGTACCTTTCTTTCCCTCATATTATGGTATAAATCTCAGTATTCTACCAATCAAAAAGTTCTGTCTGCTCTACCTCAAAATAATATGCAAAAGTGAACTTTTTTTTTTCTTTAATACTTGGAAGACTACCTCTAGGCAATATTTTTTTATTTGTTCTATACTGACCTTCTGCTTGCTCTCCTAAACTCTACTTTTCGTGTCTTTCTATCAATGTCTAAGATTTTAAAAATCTCCTGAAATTGGAAATTATATAAGAATAAACTGCTTTCTAGGTACTTCTTTAACTTACTCTGGCTTACATCTTCCTATATTTTCAGGTTATTTGCCTATTTCTGAAATATTCTCCCTTTTTTATTTTTCCTAGTCCTATTTACTGAGCATATTTTATTGCATCAAACAGTTTTACCCCATGCTCATTTTGGATTTAAAATATAAGCTGTATATGTAAATGATGCTATTATTTTAAATAGTCAATTTTCCCATGATTGTGTATGCCTGTTGTCATGTTATTTAACCAGTTGTGCTTTTCTTTTGTGGCTATCTCTGTGGAAGGTATTCTTTAACACTATGAAGTTTCCACCTATAAATTATGATTCCCACAGGAACAAAGACAATCTGCTATCTAGCTCTTATATACCTATGTCTTTATTTTTAAAATAAAAATTTTTTGTAATCATGTTTTCTGTTTTTTAAATTCACATATTGTTAGTTTATATCATAATTTTTTTAACAGAGATCCTTAAGATGTTTGCATCTTAGTACCAATGTACTTATCCTAAGACTCTTACATACATTTGCTGCATATTATTGACATTTGGCTTTTTGAAACTTACATTCACAAAGTAATGAAAAGTGACCAATCTGATCACCTGCAATCATAAAGTGAAAATAATATTGAAATGAGTTTTCTTCTGAATGATTATGCCAGATTTTTAAATAAATGTTGTATATTTATAAGAGGAATTTTGTAGGAAAATAAATACAACAGCTGCTTTTTAATCATATGTAGAAATTATGATTCAAATCTGTCACATTTAATAGCACAATACATTTGAAAGAATGCACTACTAAGTATTCATGTTACTAAGCATTTTTGCACAATAAGCATCACTAAAATAACTCACTGTGTTTTTCAAAAGAGATTGGCATTTTTTTTTTTTGACTGGGCTCATTTCTTTCTCTAACACATGCACCATCAAACAACCTTCTTCATTTGAAGAAGGCTTTCTGGTGTAGTTCTTCAACATAGCCAACTATCTATATACTTAGCATGGAAGTCTTGTCTCCAGAAAAAAATGACACATTTTGCATAGCAATCCAGAATTAATGCCCCATTTTTAATCAAATACTTCAATCAGAGAAAAGAATTACCATCACCAGAATAAACAAAAAATTTTACTACTTTGATAAAATGATTAAAATCATTTATAAATTGTGGCAATGTTGACAATAGTACTATTCATATATAGATATTTATCTACAGAATTAATTCATTTTATTCCAAAACGTTTACTAACTCTTAGAATTCCTGGATAAATATCCATCACTATTTACCACCTAGGTCCAATGAATGTTTCTTTTCAAATGCTGTCATTTTAAGAATAAATATGAAAGAATAAACAAAATTCTTTTATTATTGATTTAAACAAAAAAGACCAAGAATTTTTATTCCAAAATCTTTTGGATTGAAAAATATGGTATAAAGTGGCAGAGTGTGGATTTTGATATTTCCTGTTGCACTCCCCCCCTTAAAAAAACATAAAAATCTGACAAGTCCAAAACAAATATTGAATTTACATGGAAACCAAAGATATGTAACAACTTGGAAATTTATTATTATTGAGAAAGTTCTGAATTTTGGATAAGCACGATGGCCTTCTGGCATGTTGTTGCCTAAAATCAGTCCCATTTCTTCCCCATTCTGTGGCATTATAGTCTACTTATGACAGGCTGGATGTGAAAACCAGCAGCATTATTAATGAGGGATGTCATTCAGTAAGAACAGAGTGCAAAACACTCTGTATGCAGAGGAGATATTAGTAATAGTAGCAGTTCCATGGTAAGCAATGAAAATAGGGAGAGACTCAGAGAATCTGAGATTGTGGTCTTGAATGGAGCAAGCTAATATCTTGCTGGGCAGTTATTTATTGGAAAGATCTGGAAGATATGACAACAGTAAAATGCTTTTCTATTTGACAGACATCTGTGTCTGATTGAAAAATCATCAAGACACAGGAGAAAGTGGATAATGTAGTTAATCAGTTAAGTCCCATGTGACTGGTGCCATGTACAGAAAATATGAGACAGTTCTGGAAAAAAAAAAAAGAAAGAAAAAAGAAGGGGGTGGCTCAGAAAAGAACAGAATCTGAAACTTCGGTATAACTCAAACATAGACTATTATTAGAGGGGAAAAAAAGGTTATCATCCTGAAGTATTTGAGCACAACTTTTGAATAATCATTAATTAACTAGTATACCATATAAACTCAGGAATAAAAGTTAAAAAGGTTTTACAACCATCATCTTCGATATATCAGAAAACATATACCAGGAGTAAAACAATTAAATTTATAAAATAAAATTAGTTAGAATAAACATAAATAAAATATAACATCAAAAATAAAAATAAAAAGGAAAAAACTCAGGTGTGAAAAATAATATCCAAATTTCAACAAAAATAGTTTCTTAAAAGAATAGTTTTAATAACCACAACCACAGAATAGATAGAAATATGATAGATGGAAAGCAACAAAAAATATGAACAATACTCAGAAAAAAATTGTTAATAAAAAGTGTCCTTAAAGAGACATAGATATTGGTCTGTTCTGATTAAAATTTGGAAGAATCATATATAGAATAATAGTAATTATATATTATATATAGTTTCATATAATAAATACAATATGTTCAGTAATAATCATTCAGTAATCAAAAAAATTTAACATACATTTGAAGAAAACCATGTTTAAATAATTAATGTGACTATGGTGACTCAAAAATAGTATAAATAAATACAAAGAAGTTATCTAAAAGGACAAAAATAGAAATGTTTGAGTCAAAAAGCAAAAACCTAAAGTTAAAAATTCAGTAAATTGATTCCAAACGATAATTAATATAGCAGAACGAGAAAAAAATCACCCAGTACTATAAAACATACTTAATGAGATGTTTTATGCAAAAGGAATAAAAAATAAATATCAAAGTAAGCATGTGGATAAATCTCATTAGAAGTATAATCAATTAAAGGAGAACAGAGTCTCCATAAAGCATCAGAAATAAAGCTAAATGACAGGAAAGAAAAATCATCTCTCTATAATAATTCTCCATTCAAAAAACAGATTGACAGAAAGTGGATCAAAACACAAGACCCAATCATACTGTTTAAAAGAGATTATAACAGACTCACTTTACAGGCAAAGATATTCACAGACTGATATTGAAAGGATGAAAAAAGATACGCTATGAAAATAGAGATAAAAGCAAGTAGGAGTGACTATGCTCATATCTGAAAAAGTAGACTTCAAGCTAAAATTTATCAGGAGAGACACACTTGGTACCTGTAAACTGGTTAAGGGAATCATTAAAAATAAGACATACTGCTTGTAAATGCTTATACCCCTAACATTTGTGTACCTATATACTTGAAACAAACCCTATACAATATAAAGAATCAAATAAACCTCAATAAAATAATACTGGCTGATTTTAATACACCTCTTTCACCAATGTATAGGCCATTCAAACATAAACAAAGTAAAAACTCTTCATAACTAAAAACAATATTATTAATCAAATGAAGCTATGGGACATCTATAGTACATTCCATCTGTCAACAGCTAAATTCACTTTGTTTTCAGCTGCACATAGAATGTTTTCTAAAATAGACCCTATTTTAGGACACAAACTAGTCTTAGCAAATAAAAAGGTAGATAATTTTTTGCATTCCCATCAGATCATAATGGAATGAAATTAGAAATCTAAAAGCTCTGATAACAAATGCATGATAGAGAGATCTGATTTCAACCAATTCAAGCTTCTGAAAAACAAAAGGAACCATCAACAGAGTGAAGAGAGAAACTATGGAAGAAGACAACATATTTATGAGTCATAAATCTGATAAGGATGCATACCCAAAATATATAAGGAACTCCACAGCAGGGAAACAACCTAAAAAATGGATAAAGGACCTGAATAAACACTTGTCAAAATAAAATCTTCAAATGGGAGATAGACATATGAAAAAGTGCTCAACATTCATAATCATCAAAGAAATGCAAATTCAAACCACTATGAGATATAAATTGTACATGGTAGAATAGTCACTTCAAATGATAAAATATAACAAGTATCCTTAAGGATGTGAACAAGGGGAAACTTTGTGCTCTAATTGTGTGCATTTGAATGGGGACAGAAAACATAGAAAATTTTATGAAGAACACTCAACAAGATAAATATAAATTAATATAATCCAGTAACCCCACCTCTATGTATATATGCAAAGGTATATAAATATATAAAAGCAGGATCAATAAATTATGTCTGTATTCCATGTTTTTGCTACATTATTCACAATATCCAAGATAATCTTTGTGTCCCTCAATAGAAGGACAGATAAACAAAATGTGAGACACAGAAATATTATGCAGTGTTAAAAAAAAGAAAAAAGAAATCCTTTCAATTACCACAACATGGACACACTTATCATGTTAAGTAAAGCAAACCAAGCAAAGTAAGACAAATATTATCTGCTCTCACTTAAACATGGTAACTAGGATAGTTGCATTCATAGAAAAGAGTGTAGAATGATGGCTTCCAGGTGCTTTGGGGTGAAAGAAATTAGCATATATTGATTAAAGATATTGATCAAAGAATTTATCCATAAATTCTGAAGATCCGATATACATTCAAGATGTAGCTAATAATGTTGTATTTCATATTTGAAATTTGCTCAGAAATTAGATCTTAAGTGTTCTTAAGCGTCACTTACCACAAAAATGACATGGAAGGTGATAAACCTAAACAAAATCAATGAGCTTGATTTTGATAATAATTGCATAATGTATATATATTTCAAAACATCATATTAGATATAGCAAATATATACAAAACGGGTCAATTGTATCTTAGTAAACTAAGGGAATAAAAAGTTATAATGGAACCCAAAATCACCGAATAAATATACTTCCAGATAGGAAAAATGGAAAGTTTTATTGTTATCTGAAACAAGGATCATCATAATGGAGTTAAATTAGAAATCTAAATAATTACATGGATCACCATGAAGGTACATATGTAAATAAATATGAAAGTCCAAAAAAATACATTTAATCTTTTTTCCCTAAAATGGTTGTAAGTAATAAGATTGTATTAAAATTAAAATAATGTATTGGTTGTTTTAAAGCATACATAGATCTAATTTATGTGAGAATAATAGCAGAAAAGAGAGAAGAAGAAATTTAGCTATATAAAACAAATTTCCATAATTTAAAGAAATAAAGCTACTTGAATACTACCGATAATGTGATTATTTAAGGTCTATGGTGTTGTTCTTGAAAAAATAACAAAGAAAATAATTCAGACGGGATATTCAGTTGCATTACTCTTCATTGTGAAGTTGCAGAAGAAAACAAGGAGGTGCTACTTCCTCAACCCTAGAACCTATCATAAAATAACAGGCAATAGTACAAATAGAGTCTCCATATGTCACTGGGAACATAAAATGTTGAAGCCAGTTTGAAGACAATTTGTGTAGCTTCTCAGAGTACCAAAGATGAAGTTACCATATGACCCAATAATTCCATGCCTACATACATATTTCAGCACTGAAGGATATAAAGAATGTGGACAGTAAGAATTGGAGGGCAAAATATTTGGTTTACATACCTGCCAGCTGCAGAATATTTGGGGGAGTCCAAGTTGATAAGGACACTCTACAGTCCCCCGATATCAGTAACATCAGATCATTCATGTATTACTGTCCTAGGACTGCTGTTTAAAACTGTCAAAAGTTTTGTAGCTAGCTTCACCCAACAGAATCTTATTCTCTCATAGTTCTGAAGACCAGAAATTTGAAATCAAAATTTCAGCAAAACTGAAATTTTCTTCTAAAAGCTTTAGGGAAGAGTCTTTACTAGTCATTTACTGATTCAGACGTTCCCAGGTATTCTTTGATTGTAGCTAATAATTTCAAACTTTTTCTCAATGTTTATTCTTGTGGCCTCCTTCTCTGTCTGCCTCTGTATCATCTCCTCTTTCCATAACGAAACCTTTCATTGAATTTGAAGCCTATAATAGGCCAATGTCACCTTATTTTGATCCTTAACTGATGACATCTACAAAGTCTCTATTTACAATATAACCACATTCCAGGTAGTTCCATCTAAATAGACATGATTATGGAAACAATATTATCCAACCCACTGTACCTTATAATGTATAATGACAACTATTTATTTTTACCATAATAGAAGCCAAGACCACTATTCAAAACCTTAAGAAGGCTTGATTTAATAAAACAGGATTGTGTACATCATCATCTCAGAACCAGGGTGCCATTGTTTGAAAAAATTACAGTATATGATTCATTACCATGGAGTCCACTGACAGAAGCACATGTCATATCATCTTCAGATGGCCAGATTAATGGAACAACAGAATGTCCTTTTATAGGTACAGATAATCTGTCATCTCTGGGGACAATACCTTTGAGGCTCTGTAATTTATGATGTAGTTTATTCATTTAACTGCTGATTACAATGTATGCCCCCAAAAGCAGAATAAATGGGAAGACAAGATTGAACATTCTTACTGCCCTGTAGCATTCAAATTGGTTGTGGGGAGCCACACTGGACTGTAGTTGTGTATACACCTTTAAGTCCTGAGTAAAGAGGTACTAAATAATTATTGCACCTGGCAATATATTGTACTTCACCACCCCCAATCAGTTAATGAGGTGTGACTCTAGGAGTAGGCATCACAAGGTGGGGTTGATTTACATTCACTTGTTCCTTTTTCAGAGAGAATGTTCTAAGAAACAGCACTCCCCAATAAAATCCAGCTCCAGAACATGTGCACACTGTGTGCTCTCTGTCCCTCTCTCCCCCACTCCCTCCTGTCCTCTCTCCCTTCCAGTTCTTCTCTCTCTCTCTCTCTCTCTCTCTCTCTCTCTCTCTCTCTTCCTTGTCAGCCTCTTGCCCCACTTTGTGGGAGCTTGAGCCAGGAGTCAAGGAAGCCATCCTGAATCTCAGAAAAAGGTATTCCATGTCTGCATGGTCTTTTCATGTGACCCCAAGTTCACAAGAGTGACTTTGATTCCGTAGCCCGTGCTGGATTGGGCGGGCTACGGAACCAAATTGGTGAATTTAATCTTCCTACTCTTGAAGTTTTGAGCTCTACTAAATTAAAAGTTCTCATTCCCAGCAAGCAAAGCTATGGCTACAAGGACAAAAATGTAGCAAAGGAAAAAATTATAAAAGATATATTTCCTTTTGGCGTTTTCAGGCTCTGAGAAAACCATTAATGAATAATTCCAACAACTGTGGCCTGCAAAAGGCAAAAGAAAAGACTGAATCACACCAGATACAACAACCAATACGGGAAAAGTAGAGAGTCTTAATGGACAGAGTTGATGATTATCAGTTATGACCTTTAGCATCAGTAATATCATTTAGAACTGTAAATATCAGAGAATTTACTGCTTGTTACTTTCTCGTAGACTAACCGAAAGAACGAACTGCGTAACTTTAAGTAGTATGAGGGGTGGGCAGCCCCAGAAAGTTTTAGATTGCTATATAACCTGCACTTTGTACATTTCCCTTTTTAGCAAGCAACTCTGGTCTGCATCAGATTCTCTTCATGCTGGCAAAATATCACTTTATGTGTGTACCACTACTTTTATCCCTTATTTGTCATATAGACCCTTTATTAGTGTAGAAGCACATTCATCATGAATATAAGCACAATCCAATAATGTGGAGGAGAAAATGTTTCAGAAACTTCATCTAATAGAGACATGAAACATTGAACCAATGCCCCAAGCTTCTTCCTTTCAGTTTGTCATGCAAGAAGACAAACAGCACCACTTGGCAGGCACCAAAAGAATCAGCTTCCCATGGCACTGCTATTGTTTGCAGCAGGATTTCTGTTGTCTTTCTTCTTGTTCTATTGTCTTTTTTTTTTTTTTTTTTGCCTTACTCTACAAATCCCAGTGGCTTTCTGTAATAAAATAAAATAACTGACTGGTCTCAAGCCCTCCTTAAATTTCTATTTCGTGTCAGAACATAATCAAACTCAAAAGTTATAACATTTCATCATTCACTATAGTAATTAGTAGCAAAGGTTAAGAGAATTGATCCTTAGACATTCTTTTTCCAAAAAATAAAACCTTATTTGGTTCTGTTAATCGTTTCTTTGAATGAGCCCTTTTGTGTAAATGTAGCTTCCAAACATAAAATCCACAGGCCAAATCTGTTTGAATATGATCTCTAAAATTGCCACTTCTGTCCTTTTGGGAAGTTCTATGAATATAGGTTATCACATGTGAAATCATCAGGTTGAAATTTCAGTTTTTACAACCACTTACTCATACTTCAATATTTTCCAATTAGGATCACCATTGTCAATAATAGTAGTACTAAATATATATAGGAATCTAGACAGAGGAACCATCAATTTGCCCTATATTGCAAGTTAGTATTGGTATCTGAGATGGAACTTATAAACTACTTTCCAAATATGTGCCTTTTAAAAAAAAAATAGGAGAGAGTCAGTGTACAAAAATGCTTTATAGAGTTCATTAATACATTAAATCTTGGTTTATTCAAAAGCTCAGCAACAAAAACTCAGTTCTAATAATATAGTCATATTATTTGTCCACATACTTGGTATTTTCTAAAAGATAAAAGAGAGTTCTGCCTAAAATGTGGGTTAACTAGGATTTCAAAATTCTTGTGGAAGTAAAAAAAAAAATGAGAGATAAATTCGAAGACAGTTAAATACTTTATCAGTATGAAGAAAGAGGGATTTCTAATTTTTTTTTCTGATTATTTCCAAATATTTTCCAGATGTGTATATTTGACAGTCTAGGTTTCTGTTGACAAGGGGTACTATCTTGCCATAGTCTTTTCAAAATCCATAGTGTTCTGAGATAATTTTATAAACTCTGAGATAATTTTATAAAGTATCTTCATGCCAGAACAAAATTTAATAAACTTTTTGCATAATAAATAGTATGAACATGTAAATAATATTTTCCCAATATTATTAAATTCTAAGAACTCTAGGAATGTAAAACTATTTCAAATATTATAAAGCTCAGATAATCATTCTCTATATTTTTATTTGGGGTAAAGCATATACCATACAGCTTATCATTTTTTAAAATGTATTCTTCAGGAATATTAGTTAAATTTACCATATAAAACTGACATCCAGAGCACTATTATCTTACATATATGAAATGCTACACTGACTAAACAAAACTTTCCTCTGTCCCCTTGAAGCCAGACTTAAAGATAGGTAGTTAGTGTAGTTAGGTAAATCTGGTCTAATATGAGTCTAATAAGGAAAATGGAGTCCCATCTGAGCCTGGGAAACCAGAACAAAACCTGGGAAATTGAAATGTTAATGTCCCCATGCCCTGGCCATTCTAAAGGAAAGCTGGGAGATTCTAATCAAACCACCCTAGGCAATTCCTACCCAGATCACTCCTCCCTACCCCATTGATCCACAGGTTTTCCACCTTTTGGCCTTCCTACCAGCATCCACCATCACATGCAAGATAGAGGGAAATAAAGGACAGAAATGTGGAAGAACTACAGAAGACCTTAGATATAAAAAGGAGAAGACCTCCCTTTTCCGTAGATTCCGCCTTCTTCCTGTGGGAACATCTTTTCTGCAATCCTTTAATAAAGCCTATGTGCTTCTCTGGTGTTATTCTTCAGCATTGAGGAAGCAAGGACTCCTTAACATAAATGGTGGCAACACCCTCTCTCCAGTCCCTAGTAACAACTATTTTTCTTTCTGTATTTCTGAATTTAACTACTTCAGATACCTCAAAAAATTAGATTCATGTAGTGTTTGTTCTTTTGTGGCTAGTTTATTTTATTCAGCATAATATGCTGAAGGTCATCATTCGGTAACTTGTGATAGAATGTTCTTCCTTTTTACAGCTGCATAATATCTCATTGTATCTACATAGCACATTTTGTTTATCAATTCATTTACTAAAGAACTTTTGGTTTCTCCTACCTCATGTCTGATGTGAACAGTCTTGTTATAGATATGTATATACAAATATCCCTTTGAGATCTTCCTTTTTTTCTTTTGAATAAAATTTATAAATAATATATGGTACTATTTTTAAAAACTTTTTTGAAGGACCTACATACAATTTCCACAGTGGTTGTATAATTCTATAATTCCACCAACAATGCATACAAATGGCAATTTGCCCACGTTTCTGTTGACACGTGTTATTTTTCTGTTATTGGTTTTTGATATACCATTCTAACATGGGTGCAAGGTAATATCAGTTGTGTTGCATTTCTATGGTGATTAGTGATATTGAGCACCTTTTCCTATGCTTGATAATCAATTGCATAGCATTTTCAACAGGAATGTGTACATAAATTCTTTTTCATTTTCTAATTGTGCTGTCTGATTTTTGTAGAGTTGTAGGAGTTCTTTATATATTATAAATATCATCTTCCTCTCAGTTATATGATTTGCAAATTGCTTCCAGAAATATTCTTTTCTCTCCTGATTTTAGCCTTTGATGAAGAAAAATTTTAAGGTTTCATATTCTTATATTAGTCTAGATTTATCCTTCTCATCTGTTTATTCACTTTGATTTTGTAGGATGACAAAGAACACCTCTTTTGAAATATATTCAACTATTAAAACTATTAAAATACAGTTATATGTGCTGTATATTAAAATACAGTTATATGTGCAACAATAATGAATTCTTGTGACAGAAGTATAAATATACAATAGTAGTGATGATTTTAAACATGAGGTGGGTTCATTATGCACTGGTTCCAACTTTGTCTGAGTCCAGTGAGACTGAATAAGCACACACAATGACTTACATGAAATAGGATCATTACTTTTAGATAAACAGTAAGAACAACAGAAAAACCTTATGTTTATTGTAAGCTAGTACCCCAAAGCTCAGAAATGCTGCACAGGATTCATGGAGTCTAATGTGTGTTACTTAAACCACAACTGAGGGATCCTGGAAAATAGCATACCTCAATACCTCAAGTTTTATACCTTAGAGCTCTGTGATCACATTGATTTAAAAACAAACAAACAAACAAACTTTATCCAGGAGATCACTAAAATAGATCCCAGACTTTTCCAAGCAGTATGTTCTTATCTTAGGACATGACATTCCTAGAACAGTCTGGAGTTGTTCTCTTTTAATACAATTAATAGACTTTATATTTATAGAATAGTTTTGGATTCAGAGCCAAAGCTGGAAGCAAAAGTTTTCCGTAGGCTCCTTGCTGCAACATGGAGTTCTTGAGAACAACAAATGAGGAAAAGTAATGAGGTGGGTTGAAAACCACACAAAGAAATGTCCTAAAGTCAATGTAATCAGTACAGCAGTAACTGTAATATGATATTAAAAAAATGGAAATTTAATTGGTAATAAGTTACAGGTCAATGCTCAAATGCTACTCTTCATTGTTTACATTTATTTAAGTTAGTCTACACTTCAATTTAATATAAGTAGATAATTGCTACTAACAAAACTGGATTTCTCATTCCCTCTAGCCTACACCCCTGACTCACTCCTCTATCTAGAGTGCTATCTAAAATTGTCCAAAATAGAGCCACACCTAAGGATATTTATTGATTGTTTCCCAAATGTACTCAAGTCCCCAGCAAGTCTCACTATTGGAAGATGTTGTAATCTTTAAGAGGTAAACCCTCTAATGGAAGGCTTCATGTCACTGGGGATGTGACCTTGATCCCTTGATCAGGATTGTAGAAACTAACCCTAAGTCCTTTCATCTTCTGTTTCATTTACTTGCCATGAGGTGAGCACTTTTCTTCTTCCACACAGTTCCACCATGATGTCCTATTTCACCATAAATGCAAAGTAAGGAGATTCATTGATTATGGAATTAAAATTGCAAAAACATGAGACAAAATATATATTTTTTATCTGTAGATTATCTCACGTATTTGTTATAGTGATGGAAAGCTAACACAATAGACTGCATAGTAAAAGGAAAATTGTTAAAGTGCTCATTAAAGTTCTTTTGATATGATTTTACTTGCAACAATTAATTAAAACAAATTAGCCTTAAATGTATATATTTAAAATACATATATTTTAAGTCAAACTCTAGGGTTAATGGCTATCTGTTTTCTCTCATATGTGGAAGCTAGAGAGGAAAAGGGGAAACAAAGGTGAAGAAGGAGTTCCTAAAAACTAAGGTGAGACCAGTAAAGCAGAGGCAGGAAGGGAGAGGGAAATTCTGAGGTATAATATTGGCCAAATTCTATTGTTATAATGTGCACATTCATGAATATATAAAAGCAAATCACATCGATATGTACAAATATAGTGCACCAACCAAAATGTGAAAAAAAATAAAATAGTTATTTAAAAAAATTAAAAGTTTTCCCAGTATTCATTTCCTCATAGATGTTTATGAGAATCATGAGGATTTAAGGTGATATAATAAAATACAAATGCACAAATGGCACACATAAGCACTTAGCCTAGTCAGTCCTCATGTCAGCAATTAAAAAATAAGTTCTTGCAAGAAAAAATATACATGTATGTTGTTCCTTGAAAACAGATTCAGTGAGAAGACCAAGATAAGTACTGAATAAATGTTCTTATGCTTTATGAAGCAGGAAAAGTGGAGTGAATTAAACATGAAACTCCAGGAACTCTTTCCAGTGAATAAAATCAGCAGGGATTCTTCAGTTGGTCAGTTGCCTTAATGAATACAGTTAATTATTAAATCAAGACACCAACCCTGTGATTTTTCTAATGAAAGAAAATGGGTGACAGGCAATAAAACCCTTGTGAATGTGTCTTTAAAAGGTTATGAAAACAAAAGAGCAATATTCTCAAAGGAAATATATAAAAATAAAATTTACAGGAATAATAATGAGTTAAGAAGGCAATTTAATTGCTCTTTACCTACATTGCAAATTAAGAATTTCTATTGAATGCTTTTTCTGCATCTATTGAGATAATCGTGTGATTCTTGTCTTTAAGTCTATTCATGTGATGAGTTACATTTATTGATTTCCGCATGTTGAAGCAACTTTACATCCCTGGGATGAAACCTTCTTGATCATGGTGTACTATTTTTTATGTGTTTTTGTATGTGATTTGCCAGTAATTTATTAATTTCTTTTTGCTTCTGTATTCATCAAGGATATTGATCTGAAGTTTTCTTTCCTTGATGTTTCTTCCTTTGGTTTTGGTATGAGGGTGTTATCAGCTTCATAGAATGGGTTTGGAAGAGATCATTCTTTTTCTATTCCATGGAAAAATTTCATGAGAATTGGTACTAGTTCTTCTGTAATGGTCTGATTGAGAATCCAAATCCATCTGGTCCTGTTTTTTTTTTTTTTTAATTGGTGGTGGTTGTAGGATTTTGATGGTTTTTTCAATTTCAAATGTAAACAATGATGGCTTAAAGTGTTTCTTTAAAAAAAAAAAAAAAAACATGGCAGCTGCAACATTATTGCTTTCCTTGACTGAATGTGCAGCTTGTAATGTGATAAAATGTTCCACATTTTTAAAAAATTGTTTCTTATATTCAAGAAACTAAAAGATTCAGACATTAAAATAAGGATGAAATTTTGGTTTTTACATCATCTAAACAAGCTACTGTGTTTTCCTAAAATGTTCTTCAGAAAGAAAAATCAGAGAAAGAACCTCACTTATCAACTCAGAGACAGGAACAAAACAGGAAGCAGGTGACTTTGGAAAATTTGGGTCACAGACAGAATTATTTTGTACCAGAAGCATAAAATTTATTACACAGATCTTAGAACCTTAACCACGAAGACATGAAAATTGTATTAACAGGATGTATATTTTGTTTCAAAAGGAATTTCAAATGCAGAGTGGGCATGAAAGCTATGAGTTAGAAATGCCTTCTGCTCTTTCTTGTACTTTTTATTACTTCTGAGACCATATCTCTAATACCTCCCCTTTCGCTGCCCTAGATCTGGATCTTTCTTCTCTATCTGAGAGCTTAGACTGATAAAGCTGTTCACATGAACAGCATCTTCAGTTCTATCAAGTTTTAACCTGCCTAGATGATGGTCATTGCATTTCTTGGCAAAGAGCCAAATGGGGCATACCAGAATTATAGTTAGGAAATTACTAAATTAATCTTTAGAAACTCTCTGGGAAACTGTTGGCTACTCTATTTGTATAATGAACTTTAGTGCAAGTCTTCCAAGTGTTCCATTTCCTTGTTATTGCCTAGAATTCCTATAGGGTTATGCCAAATATAAGTTGCTTGTGCTCAGTAAGAAGCAATTAAGTCTCATATTTCTTTGTTGCAAGGTGTTTTTTGGTGACTCCCCCAAAATATTTATGAATAGCCTAAATTCATCCAATTCTTAAAATGTTTTACACAATAAGCAAGTTGTGGAACATAAAAAACTGAAATTATTGGCATCTTTGTTGAAAAAAGATTAAGATATCTAGCCTGATATTTTATGCAATTCAAAAACAATGACAATTTTTTCTTAGATGATCATGTTAGATGTAATGAAACCCAAAAACTCTCAGTTAAGAACAATTAAATGACACCACAAGCAATTTAGTATAATACTTAAGCATATGGTCTCTGAAGTTAGACTCTAGATGAAAATACTTTTTTACCACTTACTAGCTGCGTGGTCTAGGACTAATTAAAAACAAAAAAGAGGTTAAACTAAAAAACTTAGCTCAGTTTCACCCTATTATGCAAGAAGAGTTACATTGAAACTATAGAAGACAAAAAAATAGTATTCATTATCAAAACCATTGAAACTCAGAACCTATCCATTCTGAGTGTAAGAATACTCAGGAAGAAAAGATGTCTTATTTTAAAATAATATTCCTATTGGAAAGCCAGGCTAGAGAGACAAAAATAAATTAACTTATTAAATAGATTATTAACTCATAATTTTTGAAAAGTTAATCGGTTTTTAGGAGAAAAATTAAAGTGCATGACTAATGCAAACTATTCATAACCTGGAAAATATTAAAATTACATAACTATATCAACATAAAGATGAGGGCTGGGGATGTGGCTCAAGAGGTGGCGCGCTCGCCTGGCATGCATGTGGCCTGGGTTCAATCCTCAGCACCACATACAAACAAAGACGTTGTGTCTGCCGAAAACTGAAAAATAAATATTAAAAAATTCTCTCTCTCTGTAACAACAACAAAAAAAAAACCCATAAAAATGATAAAATAGGAATATTCACAAAACTATAAAGAGCAAAGTAATATAAATTACAGACACAAGTAATTGTAAAATTATTTATATAAATTATATTTGCTGAATTTAAGAAAGTTGTCTGTTTTTAAAGAATGCAGAAAATAAAAAAAGTTACAATTTATATAGAAAATACTGATAATTGTAACTCCTAAAAGGACAAAATATAATAGGAATACCAATAACATTTGGATCTAGCATGATTATATATACTATGAAAATAGAAATCCATGTGCAGTTCTATATATGCAAAATAATTCAACTATCACTAAATATTAAACAAAAATAAGAATAAAGTATGCACGAATACATCTAAGAAAGGTGTCCCACCTAAATGGGCATTCTGTACTGAGAAGTACCAAGGGAGATTTAAATAAAAATCATTAGCCCTGGCATAATGGCACATACCTGTAATCCCAGTAGTTTAGGAGGCTGAGGGAGGATGATCACCAGTTGTAAGCCAGCCTCAACAACTTACCAAGTCCCTCAGCAACTCAGAGAAACCCTGTCTTTAAATAAAATGTATAAGAGGGCCCAAGATATGGCTCAGTGATTAAACACCCCTGGGGTCAATCCCTGATACCCCCCAACTTCCCCCCAAATTAACTTTGCTTAGAAGATAACATTTTAAATTATTCCATGGTTGTACCTTTCACCTTTAAACTTTGGAAATTCTACAAAACATGAAAGATAATCATCATTGAAAAATTATCATAAAACAAAAAAAAATGAAGAATAAAGAGGAAATTTATTTGAAAAGTAAATAAAACGTAAAGATTACAACATATTTTCTAATGTTATAATTAAATGAAATAGGTAATAAAAAATAAACTAAAAAGTACTGAACATTTTGACCAAATACAAAAAAATGCAAATACAAATATTAAGGTACAATTTTAAATTATAAAAAAACCTGTGGTTTTCTGTTAAATATTGTAGGCACAAGCTAAATAATAAAATTTGAGGTTGAATCCCTGTCTCGTACTTCAAAATAAATTTAATAGACATATATATGTGTGTTTGCATTTACATATAAAATATACAAATCAGGAAAGTAAAGTTAGAAATATAGAGGATTATCGAAAGCTTTTTTAAACCTCCTTCAGGTGTCACAAATGGGGCATGCATATGATAAAGAGTTCTAATATTTTTAAAACATTCTGAAACTTTTAAATATAAAACCATAACCCAAAATGTAAAATTGGAAAGGGAAGAGAAATTACAATATTTTCAAATTGTTCTTACATGTACTCTTATTAACTATTAATGGGCATACAAATTTGATAAAGGTGTAGAAGGTTTCACAGAAGCTGCTTTTCATCTCTTAGTGTCCATTCTCCTGGAGTTTACATTATTGGTGGGTTATAGATTGCATTTCTCAGGTTTTGTTTTAAAAGAAGTAGCCATGTAAATAAAAACCTAGTATTAATTATTCAATGTATGATATGGCTTGAATGTTTGCCCCTTCCCAAACACCTGGTAAAATGTAATAACCACTGTAGCATTACTAAGAGGGAGAACTTACAAATGTAATTAGATCAAGAAATCTCCATCCTTAAGAATGGATTGGTGCCATTATTATAAGGGAACCATCTCAGCTCCCTCCAGTCCTCTCATGCTATCACCATCCCCTGTGTACTAAGGCAGAAAGGAGACCCTTGGTAGATGCCAACAATTTGATATCAAAATTCCCAGTCGCCATAACTGTGAATAAATCAATTAATGTTTATTATAAATTACCCAGTCTTTGACATTTTGTTGTAGAAGAATAAAATTGTCTAAGTGTGCAACATGCAAAATGTATCACTAAATGAAAAAACATGTGCTTAGCATTTCCTACTTGCTACTAGTCAGAATATGGGTATGACTACTAAAAGCTATCTTGGACCACATGGGATTGTAGAAGTTAGCAATGATAGGGTAAAAATGTAGAAGAATTGTTCTTTTGATAAAATCAGAATCTGACCTGAACTGCTTACTTTTATATGAAAAAAGGATAAATTTATATCTATTGGAAGCCATTATCAAAATGCTAAAATTGTATTGTCTGATCACAAATACAGTGAAGAAAAAGTGTCTTTACTAAGTGATTATAGGTATGGCCATATCAATTCAAAAACTATGTGCACAGGGGATGAAGATGAAAATTTACTTTAAAAAGATTATAGAAAATTGTTCAAGGGTAGTCATCCACTAAGTTTTGAGGAATAATTTTTGGCAGATAGGAAGAGGTTGGAGAATAAATGACTACCAATTATTTAAGGGAGTAGGAAGGAATTGGCTGGCAGCATCTCTAAATTCATATGAAAGGAACAGAGAGGAACAGGGCATTGCAGAGGAACCAGTCATATGGGCTACCATTTCTCCATATTCCACTCAGTTGATCAACTTCCAGCCTAAGTAGCAGCTGCAGTTTTGCTGAAATTTCTTAAAACATCTTCCTTCTAATTCACTACCCAAAATAATTTTCATAGAAAGAGCAACACGTGAAAAAGGAAATTAATTTTTATCCTAAATTGAGTTTATAAAAAAAAAAAAGTAAAATGTTAAACACACACACCCGAGACATCAGAGCATGTACTTAAGTTTTATCAGAAATATACTGAAAATCCCAGACTGGTCTACAAATTAACAGTTTGGTTTATCTCCATACAATGTAGATACCTTAGTAAAGCATAAAGATACATGTAGTAAAATAGAAAAGTGACAGCCAAACATGGCCTCCTGTAGGCACCCTCTTTAACATTACTGCATGACTAGCTCCTTTTTCTGTCTCCCTTGCCTGCTTTCTCTGTAACATTTATTATCTTCCAATGCACTACAATACCAGATAATCTGAATGGTATAGAATGTTTCAAGTTTCTTTCTTTTGAGCTTATTATTATGTACATCCCATGTTGAATATTTTTTTTTTCAATTTTATATTCTTAGAACTAGAATGTTACCACAGGTTTAGGTATAAATACTGTTTGTAGTCCATAAGGTGGTGTACATCTATAATCCCAGGCATTTGGCAGACTGAGGCACAGGTTTGCAAATTCAAGGCCAGTCTCAGCAATTTAACAAGACCTTCCACAACTTAGAACCTGCTATTTAATCGAATTAATTAATAGAACTGGGGATGTTGTTGGGTAGTAAACTGTCGCTGTATTTAGTCTCCAGTACCAAAATAATAAATTCTTACTTTCAATGAAGTCAAATTTGTTATTTTTGTATTTTTCACTTCACTGAGGTGAATTCTCAGAACTTACCTGGGAAGGGGATGAAGAATAAGTATCTGATATTATCAGAAATGTTAACTGAATATTAAAATGTGGTGATTAAATTTTAGTTTCTTAGAATATACTCCTAGAGCTAAGAATACTCATCAAATGAATAAATAAATTTGGCAAATGATTAATGTTAATATAATATGTGAACAAGAATCTAAACTAGGGTAAGTGTGCAAGTGATCCTTTTGTACTATCTTCTGAGATTTTCTGCAAATCTAAAAGTATTCTAAAGTGAAGAGTTTATGTGGGAAAATATGGTGATATATTAACTCAATTTTCTCTCTATTTTTTCCCTCATATTCTGTGATCGATAGAAAGATTGAGGGGATTACAAGAAAAGTAATTTGGATAAAGTACCATAATTTTATCTTCTATGAAGAAGTTTCATAAGTAAACCCAAATCAAGGAAGAAGGCAAGAAACTTTTAGTCTCTAAGTAAAATTATTATTTTGAAAACTATTTTAACAAATTAGGCACACAATATTAGTTTTATAGAACAGGATGTCTTTTATAGATGAACAAAATCATTTGAGAAAACTCAGTGTCTATTAATGATAAAAACTGTGAGGACTTAAAATGAAAGCAATTTTCCCAAACCAATAAGGGATGTCTACATAAACTTAAGCTAGCATCAAAATTGACAGTTTGTAACAAGTTTAAGATGTTAAATTGAAACTGATCTTAAAATATTCCAGTAATCTTAAATTTAGACATTTGTTTCTATTTTAGTTACATGATTTCTATGTAAAATGTCTCTGTTTTAAAAAGGAAACTAGGTAATTTTTCATCTAGTTTCACATATAGAAATCACTGCAGAGCTGAGAGCTTTTTGCTGGCAATAGTTGGTGTTTTTCTTTCTGAAGAACTGTGGTTGTTTGATTCAAATTCTTCCCTAAGTCATTTAAAAATAATCCTGTAACTATGTACTATGAAATTCTGATTGATACAGTTGCTTGATGCAAATTTATTATTAGTATTTTTATAATTAAAAATTTCTTATTTTTCCCAACATTCTGTTCTGTATCCTCAAATTCAAAATTTCTTTACACAAAAAAAGTTTAGTGCTTTTAAGTAGCTTGAATTTTTTCTCCTTTTTCAATTTGTTTACACAAATTTACAACACAAATTTATGTTTATACTTGAAAAGATAAATTCAATGAAGCAGGCTCAAATATATATCACTTCTTTTAACCTTTGCTTTGAACTTAATGTTTTATAGCAAAGGCAAATTGCATTAAACAATAATGTGCTTGTGATATTTTTCATGACTTTATCATCTTAATGGACATCTATTTCTATTTCTACATATGAAATAAATCTATTTTATATTATCTTATGTTTATTCTATACCCTAATTTTAAGAGTTTTTATTGAAAATTGATATTTTTTCAAATGCTTTCTCTGTATCAATTGAATGATCATATTGTTTTTGTCTCTGATAGTGTTAATGTGAAATCATGCTTATTGAATTTATATGTTGAACCATACTTGCATCCCTAGAACAAATGAATGAATGGATGATCAATTTAATCATGAATAATTTTTTTTTTTTGCTAGTGTCCTGTGATTGTTTTGAGGACATGTCCTCCTACCTCATAAAGCCTATTGGCTGCAGATTTTGGTTTGTTTATTTGCTTTTTTGAGTTGTTTGCTTTTCTGTTTTTTTGTTTGTTTGTTTGTTTGTTGGGAGAGGGGTGGAATGTCCTTACCTGGTTTCCATAAAAGGGTAATGTTGGAAAAATTAGGATGATTTTTGTCTCTTCAATCTTTTCAAATAGAATGATATATATTCTTAGGTGGAATTTACTAGCAAAGCCATCTGATGTGAAGTTTTCACATTGATTTAATATTGAAACTTTTAAGTCTGTTCAAGCTTCCTACTTCTTCATATTTCAATATCAGTATATATGTAAGAAGAAATTAATTCATTTCTTTATGTTTTCAAATAAAATTGAAAACAATTGTTGGTATGCAGTTACTTATAAATGTTTCTCGTGATTGTTTGGACATAGTCAGTACATACTGAACAGGAAAATTTAAAAATTTCCAGGATCAAGAAAAAGGAATGCCCATTTGAAGCCCTAGTCAGAACCATTAGACAGGCAAATAAGCAAAGAGTATTCAAATGGGAAAATGTGAAATGAAAATATTCCTGTTTGCAGATGTCATATAAATATGCATGTATGTATAATATATATGCATATAATCCATATATATGCATGCATATATATGGATTATATGCATATATATTATATGCATGCCTATATATGTATAAAACCCTAAATACTTCATCAGAAAATTGTCAGACCTAACAAGTTAATTAATAAAGTAATAACAAAAATAATAATGCAGAATACAAAATGATCATGCAAAAATCATTAATGATTTTATATGTCATTAGCAAACTATGTAAAAAATAAATCAAGATAAAAATCTCACTTGCAAAAACTACTATAAAATGAAATAAAATACCAAGGAATAAATTTAACTATAGAGGTGAAAGACCTCTGTGTGAAACTATGAACAATGATAAAAGTAAATGAAAACAGAAATAGATGAAATATTTCCTTGATTCATGAATTAGAAAAATTAGCACTGTTAAAGTCCCATACTACCCAAAGCAATCTACACACTCAGAGTAATGAAATAAATATGTGGAAAAGATGTCTACACTCCCTTCTTTACAGCAGCATCATACATAATAGCCAAGATATAGAATCAACCTAAGGGTGGATCAACTGATGAATGCATAAAACATCCATTATATTTCATAAAATATGAAATCTCATCATTTGGAAAACCATGGATGAGCTGAAAGATAATATGTTAAGTGAAACAAGAGGCACAGAAATGCATGTGCTGCATAATCTCACACATATATGGAACCCCCAAAACTCTGGTCTCATAGAAGCAAAGAATAGAAAAGTGCACATCACAGGCTTAAAGTATATGGGGGGATAAGATATGAGAGGTTGGTCAATGTGCACAACCTTGCAGTTAGATGGGAAAAATAAGTTATGTTATATTCTATTACACAGTAGAATCATTAGAGTTAACAATAATATTTATATCTTTAAGACAGAACAGAAGATGAATGCAAACATTACAAGGAAATGATTAATGTTTGAAGTGATGTGTGGTAATTACCCCAATTTGATGATTATAAAATTTATGTACTATCAAGGCATCACACTAAATTTCATATATATGTATAATAATTGTGTGTTAATCAAAATTAAAATTGTAAAAATAATCTCATGACTTGGAGATATTCTGTTTATTGAATCCAAATATTAACAGTTTCTTTGGAAAACAGAATCAAGAAATGCTGGGAGCCACAGCCAATTAATATGATGCATGGCATTTTTGATTGAAAGGTGATGCCAGCTAGCCATTGAGATGATATGATTATGTTAAAAATTACATTCATATGGATACCGGACTCCTGCTGCGGGACTCCTGGAGAGTTCCCATTGGTTGGGAAAGTGCAGTAGGAGGGAATTCCGGGGGAGGCGCTTGCGCTGGAGTTCCGGGAAGAAAAAAAAAAAGGAACCGGCGGAATGCCGCGTGGGTGGATCGGGAAGCTTCCCGGGCACGGACGTGGTATTGGCAGTTTTTTCAAATAAAGTTTGTTCCTGTTTGAGTGGCTCGTGATCTTGTGCCCAGCCAGACAGCGGCAAAGAAATATGTGTAATGTAGAAGACACTTATCTGATTGAGATCTATGAAGGGTCTAACTTTAATTAGGAAAGATCCCTTCTCCCAGTAATCCCAAACAACTGGTTAATTTGACAAAAGGCAATTTAAAATAATGTATCATCCACACTGAAATGCTCTTTCACTTTTATAAAGACTTGATAGTAGCTGCTCGATAAATATAAACTCTATATTACATATTACTTGAAAGATTTGAAACCTTACTCTTTGTTCATTTTCATATTTAATTCAATTACTTGCATATATATACATAATATATATATACATTTTTATGTATATATATAATTATTGAGCAAAATATTAAGTAATCAGAGTACCACTTAAACTCATGTTTATTTCTCAAGATCACTTTCTTATGCTGCAATAAATGACTTTTCTGTATTATTGACATGCACAAAATTATGTGCAATTAAAGATGAACCTCATATAGGTTGTCAGTCTGCTAGTATTACACAGTGAATAAGTGGAAAAGTTGAAATGAGATCTTCAGAATCACAGTCCTATAATATTATCTGTTTATACATGCCAGATTAACATGAGGCAGTTGAGAAAATTAAATAAAATGAAAAATATAAGAAGTTCAAATAAGAGAAACACATGGTATAGCACATACATGACTTACTGATCTGGTCAATCAAAACTGCAATCTCATGTATCAGACTAAGTTCCACTTACTCTGAACAATTTTCAACTTTTCAGATTGACAAATGCTGGTTTTTTGAACATCCAGTTTTTGAATCCAACCCCTCGTGCTGTCTGATATGCATTTTTGCTCTTTTAAGATTTTCTAAATGGTTCTTATTATTTAAAATTCACCTTACATGTTATTCAATCGGGAATTTTGTCATTCTCTTCTCTAATTTTGGGTCATCACTCTTCTGTTTTTTATGGCAATGTGAGCATATCTTGATTTCACTGCTAAACAAGTCACAAGCTATTGGAAATCTTGCTAACTTGACTATGTCCCTTGCTAATCTCCTAGCAATTTGACAGCAGGATCTGTCTTTAAGGAATATCCTTTATGGGTTTCATAGTTGTGCTTGGTATATTACTGAGCCTGTAACTTATTTAAGATGACAATGTTATTGAAAATTCTGAGTTTGTATGAATTGATATTTATTTGAGCAGTGTCTTTGGTGGTAAAAAATCTGAATGTTAAGCAGAATATAGTTTACTGTTTTGATGTTCTATTAGTTTTTCTGAAAGCCTTTTGTTAACAAAGGATTGTCATTTTGCTGGAATAGACTATAAAATATCAATAAATATCTGGTAAGCATTATAAAACTATATACATGGAATTCCTTTACTTTTTGCTTTGTCACTGTAAGAAATTTGGTATGCTTAAAATTTAACTTATTATGTTTATTAAAATGAAAAAGAGACAGCCTTTTAAATATAAATGAGATAAAAAGAATTTTGTTTTGTTGTTATATAATCTGTAAAAAATATAATGCATATTTTCCTTTCTTCTTTTATTTAAACTTATTTATTTATGCTTAAATGCTTTTCTTTTTTAAAATATATTTTAGTTGTAGATGGACACAGTAACTTTATTTATTTATTTTTATGTGATACTGAGGCTCAAAACCAGCACTTTACCCATGCTCCAAACAATGGTGCAGCTATGCTCATCAAACATACTCTTCTCAAATTCCAGAGTCTAATAGACCACCATACAATAATTATGGGAGACTTTAACACACCTCTCTCACCACTGGACAGATCTTCCAAACAAAAGTTGAAAAAGAAACTATAGAACTCAATAATACAATTAATAACCTAGACTTAATTGACATATATAGGATATACCACCCAACATCAAGCAGTTACACTTTTTTCTCAGCAGCACATGGATCCTTCTCAAAAATAGATCATATATTATGTCACAGGGCAACTCTTAGATATTATAAAGAAGTAGAGATAATACCATGCATCTTATCTGATCATAATGGAATGAAACTGGAAATCAACAATAAAAGAAGGAAGGAAAAATCATGCATCACTTGGAGAATGAACAATAGGTTACTGAATGATCAATGGGTTATAGAAGACATCAAGGAGGAAATTAAAAAATTCTTAGAGATAAATGAAAACACAGACACAACATATCGAAATCTATGGGACACAATGAAAACAGTTCTAAAAGGAAAATTCATTGAATGGAGTTCACTCCTTAAAGAAAGGAAAAACCAACAAATAAATGATCTCACACTTCATCTCAAAATCCTAGAAAAAGAAGAGCAAACAACAGAAAAAGAAGTAGAAGGCAATAAATAATTAAAATCAGAGCTGAAATCAATTAAATCAAAACAAAAGAATTGAAAGGCATTCCTGTACATCAACAACAAAACTTCTGAAATGGAAATGAGGAAAACTACCCCATTCACAATATCCTCAAAAAAAATAAAATACTTGGGGATCAACCTAACAAAAGAGGTGAAAGATTTATACAAAGAAAACTACAGAACCCTAAAGAGAGGGATAGAAGAAGATCTTAGAAGATGGAAAAATGTGCCCTGTTCATGGATAGGCAGAACTAACATCATCAAAATGGCAATATTACCCAAAGTTCTCTACAGGTTCAACGCAATGCCAATCAAAATCCCAAGGGCATTTCTTGTAGAAATAGATAAAGCTATCATGAAATTCATATGGAAAAACAAAAGACCCAGAATAGCAAAAGCTATTCTAAGCAAGAAGTGTGAATCAGGCGGTATAGCGATACCAGATTTCAAACTATATTACAGAGCAATAGTAACAAAAACAGCATGGTACTGGTACCAAAACAGGCAGGTGGACCAATGGTACAGAATAGAGGACACAGAGACCAATCCTCAAAATTACAACTTTCTTATATTTGATAAAGGCGCTAAAAGCATGCAATGGAGAAAGGATAGCATCTTCAACAAATGGTGCTGGGAAAACTGGAAATCCATATGGAACAAAATGAAGCTGAATCCCTTTCTCTCTCCATGCACAAAAGTTAATTCAAAATGGATCAAGGAGCTAGATATCAAACCAGAGACTCTGCACCTGATAGAAGAAAAAGTTGGCTCCGATCTACATATTGTGGGGTCGGGCTCCAGATTCCTTAATAGGAACACATAGCCCATAGCCCAAGAATTAAATACAAGAATAAACAAATGGGACTTACTGAAACTAAAAAGTTTTTTCTCAGCAAGAGAAACAGTAAGAGAGGTAAACAGGGAACCTACATCCTGGGAACAAATTTTTACTCCTCACACTTCAGATAGAGCCCTAATATCCAGAATATACAAAGAACTTAAAAAATTAAACAATAAGATAACAAACAACCCTATCAACAAATGGGCCAAAGACCTGAACAGACACTTCTCAGAGGAAGACATACAGTCAATCAATAAGTATATGAAAATATGCTCACCATCTCTAGCAGTCAGAGAAATGCAAATCAAAACCACCCTAAGATACCATCTCACTCCAGTAAGATTGGCAGCCATTAGGAAGTCAAGTAACAATAAGTGCTGGCGAGGATGTGGGGAAAAGGGTACACTTGTACATTGCTGGTGGGACTGCAAAATGGTGCGGCCAATATGGAAAGCAGTATGGAGATACCTAGGAAAGCTGGGAATGGAACCACCATTTGACCCAGCTATTGCCCTTCTCGGTCTATTCCCTGAGGACCTCAAAAGAGCATACTATAGGGATACTGCCACTTCAATGATCATAGCAGCACAATTCACAATAGCTAGACTTTGGAATCAACCTAGATGCCCTTCAATAGATGAATGGATTAAAAAACTGTGGCATCTATACACAATGGAGTATTACGCAGCACTAAAAGATGACAAAATCATGGATTTTGCAGGGAAATGGATGGCATTAGAGCAGATAATGCTAAGTGAAGCTAGCCAATCCTTAAAAAACAAATGCCAAATGTCTCCTTTGATATAAAGAGAGCAACCAAGATCAGAACAGGGAAGAAGAGCATGAGGAAAAGATTAACATTTAACAGAGACGAGTGGGGTGGAAGAGAGGGAGAGAGAAGGGAAACTGTATGGAAATGGAAGGAGACCCTCATTGTTACATAAAACTACATATAAGAGTTTGTGAGGGGAAAGGGAAAAAAAAAGGGAGAGAATTAAACCACAGCAGATGGGGTAGAGAGGGAAGAGGAGAGGGAAGGGGAGGGGGGATAGTAGGGGATAGGAAAGGTAGCAGAATACAACAGTCATTAATATGGTATTATGTAAAAATGTGGATGTGTAACCAATGTGATTCTGCAACTTGTATTTGGGGTAAAAATGGGAGCTGATAACCCATTTGAATCAAATGTATGGAAGATGATATGCCATGAGCTTTGTAATGTTTTGAACAACCAATAAAAAAAATATTAAAAAAAAGAAAAAATTGACAAACTAAAAGTTGGTTCTTTGAAAAAATAAATAAGATCCACACACCCTTAGCCATGCTAACGAAGAGAAGAAGAGAGAGAACTCAAATTACTAGCATATGGGATGAAAAAGGCAATATCACAAAAGACACTCAGAAATACAGAAGATAATTAGAAATTAGTTTGAATCCTTATACTCCAATAAAATAGAAGATAGTGAAGGCATCGCTAAATTTCTTAAGTCATATGATCTGCCCAGATTGAGTCAGGAGGATATAGACAACCTAAAGAGACCAATATCAATTGAGGAATAGAAGAAGCCATCAAAAGACTACCAACTAAGAAAAGCCCAGGACTGGATGGGTATACAGCAGAGTTTTACAAAACCTTTAAAGAAGAACTAATACCAATACTTTTCAAACTATTCCAGGAAATAGAAAAAGAGGGAGAACTTCCAAATTCATTCTACAAGGCCAACATCACCCTGATTCCTAAACCAGACAAAGATACTTCAAAGAAAGAAAACTAAAGACCAATATCTCTAATGAAGCTAGATGCAAAAATCCTCAATAAAATTCTGGCGAATCGGATTCAAAAACATATCAAAAAAATTGTGCACCATGATCAAGTAGGATTCATCCCTGGGATGCAAGGCTGGTTCAATATATGGAAATCAATAAACGTTATTCACCACATCAATAGACTTAAAAATAAGAACCATATGATCATCTCGATAGATGCAGAAGAAGCATTCGACAAAGTACAGCATCCCTTTATGTTCAAAACTCTAGAAAAACTAGGGATAACAGGAACTTACCTCAACATTGTAAAAGCAATCTATGCTAAGCCTCAGGCTAGCATCATTCTGAATGGAGAAAAATGGAAGGCATTCCCTCTAAAATCTGCAACAAGACAGGGATGACCTCTCTCACCACTTCTGTTCAACATAGTTCTCGAAACACTGGCCAGAGCAATTAGACAGACGAAAGAAATTAAACGCATAAAAATAGGAAAAGAAGAACTTAAATTATCACTATTTGCAGATGACAAGATTCTATACCTAGCAGACCCAAAAGGGTCTACAAATAAACTATTAGAGCAAATAAATGAATTCAGCAAAGTGGAAGGATATAAAATCAACACGCATAAATCAAGGGCATTCCTGTATAACAGCGACAAATCCTCTGAAATGGAAATGAGGACAACCACTCCATTCACAATATCCTCAAAAAAAATAAAATACTTGGGAATCAACCTAACAAAAGAGGTGAAAGACTTATACAATGAAAACTACAGAACCCTAAAGAGAGAAATAGAAGAAGATCTTAGAAGATGGAAAAATATACCCTGTTCATGGATAGGCAGAACTAACATCATCAAAATGGCGATATTACCAAAAGTTCTCTATAGGTTTAACGCAATGCCAATCAAAATCTCAACGGTATTTCTTGTAGATATAGATAAAGCAATCATGAAATTCATATGGAAAAATAAAAGACCCAGAATAGCAAAAACAACTCTAAGCAGGAAGTGTGAATTAGGCGTATAGCGATACCAGACTTCAAACTGTACTACAGAGCAATAGTAACAAAAACAGAGTGGTACTGGTACCAAAACAGGCGGGTGGACCAATGGTGCAGAATAGAGGACACAGAAACCAATCCACAATATTACAACTATCTTATATTTGATAAAGGGGCTAAAAGCATGCAATGGAGGAAGGATAGCATCTTCAACAAATCGTGCTGGGAAAACTGGAAATCCATATGCAACAAAATGAAACTGAATCCCTTTCTCTCACCATGCACAAAAGTTAACTCAAAATGGATCAAGGAGCTTGATATCAAATCAGAGACACGGCGTCTGATAGAAGAAAAAGTTGGCTACGATCTACATACTGTGGGGTCAGGCTACAAATTCCTCAATAGGACACCCATAGCACAAGAGTTAATAACTAGAATCAACAAATGGGACTTACTCAAACTAAAAAGTTTTTTCTCAGCAAAAGAAACAATAAGAGAGGTAAATAGGGAGCCTACGTCCTGGGAACAAATCTTTACTCCTCACACTTCAGACGGAGCCCTAATATCCAGAATATACAAAGAACTCAAAAAATTAGACAATAAGGTAACAAATAACCTAATCAACAAATGGGCCAAGGCACTTCTCAGAGGAGGACATACAATCAATCAACAAGTACATGAAAAAATGCTCACCATCTCTAGCAGTCAGAGAAATGCAAATCAAAACCACCCTAAGATACCATCTCACTCCAGTAAGATTGGCAGGCATTAGGAAGTCAAACAACAACAAGTGCTGGCGAGGATGTGGGGAAAAGGGTACACTTGTACATTGCTGGTGGGACTGCAAATTGGTGCGGCCAATTTGGAAAGCAGTATAGAGATTTCTTGGAAAGCTGGGAATGGAACCACTATTTGACCCAGCTATTCCCCTTCTCGGACTATTCCCTAAAGACCTAAAAAGAGCATACTACAGGGATACTGCTACATCGATGTTCATAGCAGCACAATTCACAATAGCAAGACTGTGGAACCAACCTAGATGCCCTTCAATAGACGAATGGATAAAAAAAAAATGTAGCATTTATACACAATGGAGTATTAGTCTGCATTAAAAAATGACAAAATCATAGAATTTGCAGGGAAATGGATGGCATTAGAGCAGATTATGCTAAGTGAAGCTAGCTAATCCCTAAAAAACAAATGCCAAATGTCTTCTTTGATATAAGGAGAGTAACTAAGAACAGAGTAGGGAGGAAGAGCATGAGAAGAAGATTAACATTAAACAGGGATGAGAGGTGGGAGGGAAAGGGAGAGAGAAGGGAAATTGCATGGAAATGGAAGGAGACCCTCAGGGTTATACAAAATTACATACAAGAGGAAGTGAGGGCAAAGGGGAAAAAAGGGGGAGAAATGAATTACAGTAGATGGGGTAGAGAGAAAAGAGGGGAGGGGAGGGGGGATAGTAGAGAATAGGAAAGGCAGCAGAATAAAACAGACACTAGTATGGCAATATGTAAATCAGTGGATGTGTAACCAATGTGATTCTGCAATCTGTATATGGGGTAAAAATGGGTGTTCATAACCCACTTGAATCAAAATGTGAAATATGATATATCAAGAACTATGTAATGCTTTGAACAACCAACAATAAAAATTATAAAAAAATAAAATAAATAAAATAAATAAATATTAACATGAAATTAACCTTTACTTTTTTCTTTTATGTGAGATGTACATATACAATACTTTTATATTAAATTTCATTCTGTAACAATTAAGATAACTTTTCTCATGTATACTATGAAAAAATGTTTAAAGTATGATAGCGTTTTCTCTCAGTCTTTATTAGCTACTTAACTATAAAGCAAATTCATCATTTTGAAGATAAGGGTTGTCTAATTACAGAATTAAAAGAAAAAAAAACATTAAAAATAAATAATGTGTCACTTTGATCTTTGTTATAACATCTAGAATTGTCAAGTTGATTAATGGGTAATTACCAGCTCAGAGAGAGTAAAAAACACAAGACAGCAAGGATGATTTTGATGAGATTCCTTGTAATATTCTAATTAGTTTTCAGATAAAAATCAACATTATCAATGTTCATACTGCATGTTTAGCTTTGGTTGAAATGTGGGCAAGTCATTCATTTTGTCATTTATAACTGAATTATTAGGAAGATATAGATTAATATATTTTTCTATCAAAATAGGTTTTTGATTATGTACTTGTTTATCATATATATTTACATACATATATTTCTATATATTTACATATATATATATATATATATATATATATATATATATAACAAAATAATGGGAATTATTTGGTTACGACATGGGTTATTTCAACCAGTTGGGTGAAAAAAGATTATTATATAAGTTAAAATTTATTTTTGGTTCATTAATTGGTATTTTTTACATAATATTGCATACCATGTGTTTGTACCGTTAGAAGAAATTGACTATTGCATTTCAGTTTCACATAAAAATTGACTTGGAATATAAAAATTAAAACTTGCATTAGAAAATATACATATATACTCATATAATAATACATGAGTACTTATTTTAATGGTCATCAGGGTCATCTTTAGTGTGTCAGCGTTCACTCCCTCTGCCATGGGAAAGAGGTCTGGAATAAGAGTCAGAGGAAAGGAGTACAGTTCTATTTACTGTGTGACACTGAGGAACTCTCCTGTGATCTTTACTATTTGATTTGTAAATCATTTAAATTTTAATGGAACGAAGACTTGTTAATGCAGTTTTTTGAGCTTCCCAGATTCATTTTGAAAAGGCTTCCCAGATTTCATTTTGTGGAAATGAAATTATGTTATTATAAATGAAATGTTATAACATACAATTTCATAATGATTTATCAATTATGAGTATATTTATCAATCAAAATGTCAGATGGACCAAATTTAAAAAGTCACAATAAACAAATTCAGATGGACAATGATGTACACTGCTCTATTTGTTTTGTTAAAGTGCAATTGTCTCATTCCATGGGGCCTAGGTACAAGTAAATGTTAAACGTTTTCTGACTTCTACGCCACAGCTGAAAAAATTTCTATGAATTGTCAAAGATTCAGTGTGCTTAAAAATGCCTACTTCAGATAAATACCAGAGTGAGCTGAGTGGCTTTGACTTTGGTGCAAAAATCTCTTATTAACAACAAACTTCAAAAAGATCACATATTTCCTAATGCTCATCCCAAGTGTCTTATCCAGAGTACACATTTATCAAACTACTGAATGAATGAGTTGTTCCATGAATACAGATGTGGAAAACTATTACTTTATCATTGTTCGGAAGTGAGTGATCAATAAAGGTTGTCTGAATATAAGTCTGATATTTGGTCAATAGACAGGATTATTATATAACAAGAATATGTGGAGAAAGATATTTCCAAAGTGGCACAAGTTAGAAAGAACTGGGCAGCCTTCCAGGTAATCTCTTCAGTATCTTTGAATTAACAACTTTCTCAGACATTCTTGTAAATACAGAACTTCCAATTGTTCTCAATTATTTATTTAGTTGAATAATGTGAAGCAAATCTTAGGAATCATATAAGCCATAAAGATATACCATCCTATTTCATCTTGATATTTTCAAAGCACTATTTAAAAAAAAAAGTGTAGTTTTTTTTTAAGTATATGTTTTCCTTGTTTCAACTTTGACCAGAAACACCAAAATAGAACATGTAAGATATGTTTGCTTATAAGTTAACTAGGGAGTTCCTCTTATCCTAATGTCAGTATCTAAAGTAAAATGTAGCCAGCATTAATAATTAAACATTTCTGATTAAGGTAACCTGATAGAAAACTATAAAGTATGAATAAAATGTCATAGACCCCCAGGAAAATAATAAAGACAGCTCTGGTAATCAGAATTAAATAGTCTCATAAAACATGGCACACACTTTTCCACATATTTTAGGCTCTTTAGAATCAAGGGTCTAAGGTAATTATGGAATAACATTTGTCACAAAGATGTCCTTGTGTCTCTGATTCTACTTTCTACATAAATAGTTTGAGTATTATGGAAACAAAGGACATAGATAAATCAGATAGATAATATTTTTCAAGATAAGAGTAGCACTTTCTAGTCAAAAATATTTCAAAGGTATAACATATTATTACAACCTTAACTTTGAATATATACACACCTTTGTAACATAATTTTCCAAACCAGAAAGAAACTTTCTATGTATATGTATATTTTTTACTATAAAATACTGATAGAAATTTTCATTAAGCATAAAATTATTTCTAAAACTCACATTCTGATATGTTGCTTTTGATTACAAAAATAGACATGAAAATAAAATTATAATTGTTCTTTACCCAAATCTTTGAGAATGTAAGTGTTCGGGAGTTTGAATTTTTAAGATTTTTTTGGAGTTTTTGAATATATACATGAGATTGTTCTGAGAGATAAACCCAAGTCTTTACAAAAGTGTTTTTTTGTTGTTGTTGTTTCATATACACCCTATGCAAATACTTAAACATTTTTAGTGCATCTGGATTTTGGCAATATGCACTGGTCAAACCTTGCTTGTAGAAAAAGCACAAGAAAAAAGATCAAAGAATCTTTGACACAAACCACCTTTTCTAATTACCTTAGACACTTATAAAGATCCTAGATAACCAGGAGCATGATACCAGGTGGAATTTTCTACTTGTGGCATCATGTTGCCTTTATAAAGCTTCAGATGTGGAGAGATTTTGGATTTTAGATTTTCGGTTTATGGATGCTCAATCTGCATACATTAAGAAATTTGTGAAACATTTCCCTCTGGCATTATGTGTTTTTTAAAGATATATTATTGGTATCACATACCTGAGGATTATTTATTTCAAATAAATAATGATATTTTTTCCATATTAAGTAGCAAACTTTTTAATTCAAAAAAAAAGTCTAGGAAATTAATAAATTCACCCAGACTTCAAGATCTCTACCAACAAATCATTTCCAATAGTGTTACTAACATATTCCTTGAATATAAATAATTCAGAAGTAGAGAATGAAACTTGGTAGTTTAGAATTAATGGTCCAGATGAAACCTGATTACTTTAATTAAAAGCTTTTAAAACCCATTAAAAAGCTAATATGATCCTTTAAACAAACTCTATCCTAACATTTATGGGAAAACATTGCAATCCTAGAAAAGGTGTTTTTCTTTCATGTTTAACATATTCATTTGTCAGACTGACAAATAGAAGGAAATGTTCAGGGAGACAGAAAATAAATGCAAGAGGCATAAATATGATTTCAATTAGTGAAGAATGTTCAGTTATATAGAGATAATAATTCCCAGAGTATTTACTTAGGATTCAGAGGTAATCAGGACACTTTACTGTTCAGGTGCTTAGCAACATGGAAGAAGTTAGAAGGTGGAGAAGGAACAGAAATTCACTCATCACCAAACCCCTGAGTTTAGAATGATTACTATATATGAAGAATAAAGTGGTGTTAATATTCAAAAGGAGGTTATGTTAAGTTAGAAATTAATGCATCATTTAGAGTTGTCTGAGGTAGTTCTTGAAAATTAATATGGTGTTTGATGGATGGAGTTGGATATAAAGAGGTTTTTAGATGCTGTGGATGGCAGGAGCAAATGAGTGTTTCATGGACTGTATTAGGTGATGTCAGACAATTTAAGTTGAATGGAGCTCAGGGCATCCAGACAGGTAAAGTGTGAAGAAGACAATCAAGTATATTGAGATAGACTATGATTGCTTGGAGGATCAGCATTAAGTCACATATTTTTCAATCAGTGGGAAATAGGGAGCAAAGGAATCTTTTTCATCTGGAAGTAGCCTTGTTTTTAACTCTGTTGAGCGTTGCCCCTCTGAGACTGAATCACCTTTTATATTTGCTTTTCTTCCTGTTTTTATATATTATATTTCAACAGTTTACAGTGAAATCAGGAAAAATTTAGTATTACTTTTTGGAAGCCAGACGAGTTCATATACAATGCAGGTTTCTAAAACTGCTTAGCAGTGCCTTTCTCATCTTGCATTGATTGGCAGCTGAATGCTCTACACCACAATTTCAGACCACTGCTCTGCTCAAAATACACTCGCACTTCCTTCTCCCTCTTATTGGCTGACAATCATGCTATCTACTTTAATGTGAAGAATGATTTATCTTACAAAATTATTATTTTTTTTGTTCTCACCAATTATATTATATTTTCTTTCACATTCACAATGGTATTTGCTCACTCCTACTCTTTCAAGATGTCTTCTCACCAAAAGGGTTTGCAGACCCTTTCTTATTTCTCATGCATCAAGTGGCTCAATTTGCACTCTTCCTTCAATGTCAAATATTATTAATTCACATAATTAATTTCTAAAATACAGTATTTCAAAATATATTTTATTCTGTTTCTAAAATTTTTCTCCAAGTACTTCATTAAACTTTAAGTTGAGCTTCTGGTTAACCTAATATAGACTAAAAAGATGTATTGAAAATAACTAACAATCTCCTAATCACTCAACAAATAATCACTTTCTGGGAATTTTCTCCAGTCTTTATGTCGTTGATAAACGACATTTGACTTTTTGATTGACTTTAAGGATGCTATATTTTTTCTGTTCATCAATTTATGAATCTTTATTTTCTAACATAATTCTGATGATATATTAGTCTGTTTTTCTTTTCTTTTCTTTGTAACTTTTATAAAATACATGAACCTGGGAACCTTTATAAGGAAAACTTTTTGAGGTTCATACTCTGGAGGTTGAAGGTCACAATGTCATAGTGACCTTCTTGTTGGCAAAGTGACAAGGTAAAACAAGAATCATAAATAAGACAAGAATTAAAAGATAGGTGTGTATTTTTCTCTGCTGATTTCTCTCTCTTTTCTTATAAAGTCATCAGTATTCAGCTATGGGGTTCTACTATGATGATTTTATCGAACCTAATTTGCTTCCACAAAATTCCACCACTAAACAAAATAGTTGGATTGAGTTTCTGCCCTTCTAATACTTCACAATGTGGATTAAAATTCAACACATGGACACTTGAGAAACATACTTAAGCTATCACCAATTTGAATATCCACCCCTGGCCAAGTTTCATGTCCTTCTCACAATGCACAATATGATCATTTCATCTCCAAAAGTCCAAGTCAATTCAAGAGTACAAATTAGAAAATCCGATATTAGTATAACGGTAATTTTTTTCAGATGTGAGTTTCTGCAAAACTAAGAAATCCATTATATATCTTCAAGATACAATAATAATGAGACAAAAATAGGATAAACATGTTTTTTCCCAGAAGAGGGAAATAAGAAAGTAGAAAGGCATAACCAGTCCAAAACAAGAACAAAACCCAGGCCTTATATCTTAAATTTCTATTCCAACATCACATGAACACTGGACTGAGAAGTGGCCTTCCATGTTCTTAAGCAGCCCTGCCTCTCTGCTTTGCTGGTCACATAATTTATCATTGTTCTCATAGGCTGGTTGTATCTACTGTCTGAGGCTTTTCCCTGACAGATTTTGACAGACTTTGCACATTGCTGGTAGCTATACCTTTCTGGGGTTCCCTCTATAATTCCACTATTATGAGCAAAGTAGGCATCACTCATTAGGGACTCTCTGCAGGTGCTAACTTCTGCCCAGCCTATCAGACTTTTCTTTAAATTTCAGGGGCAGCCTCCATGACCCTATAAATTTTGTCTTCTATGTACCTGCAAATCCAGCACAACATGGATGACAGGGTCTGTCACCAGCAAGGTCTGCCCCTGGCCTGCTTGAACCATAGGTTTAGCTATGCAGTGTTGAGACTGAAATTAGGAAAGTAAATCTTTTTTTTTTTTTAATAATTATTATTTTTTTATTGGTTGTTCAAAACCCTACAAAGCTCTTGACATATTTCATACATTAGCATACATTAGCTTCAAGTGAGTTATGAACTCCCTTTTTTACCCCAAGTACAGATTGCAGAATCACGTGGGTTACACATCCACATCTTAAGCAGCAAGTCACTAGGGGATCCTGGGTGCTTCTTTTAAAACAGTTCTATCCTGCAAAGTCTCTGAGCCTCTGACAGGAGGGATGGTCATGAATAATTTTAAGATACCTTTGAGAATATTTCAATACAAAGCAACTGGGTCCCTTTAATCCACATTCATCCCTTTTCCAAGTGGTTCCTCAGCAACAAAGTTGGCCTTCAGTAAAATTTCTAGTAGAATTTAATAGAATCCTGATCTCAGTCTCTGACTTGTTACTCTGTCTCCTTACCTTAGGAAGTCTCACTAGAATTGCCTCTAATACTGTGTTTATAGCTTCCTATTGCTTTCTCTGTACTGTTCTTCCAACTTCCAACTTCTGTCCATTTCCCATTTGTAGTTACACTCACATTTTCAGGTATTGGATGTTAGTACAACCCCAGTTATAATTACCAACTTTCTGAATTATTCTATTTCTGTTACTATAATAAAATACCTGAATATGGGAAATGTCACAGAGAAAAAGTGTGAATTTAGTTCACAGTTCTGGAGTTACAAGGGCTCATATCTGATGATCTGCTGATGACCCTCTTGCTGACAGAGTCATAAAGAATGCATTGTATTACTTGGCAAGAGAGCATGCTTTTTTCCCCCTCATCATCATCGTCCTTCTCCCCCCCTTCTTCTTTTTCTCCCCCCCACTCCTTCCTTCCCTCCCTCTTTAAATGTCTCTACTATTCAATCATGGGGCACAACCTTGTTGATATTATCAAATCCTTAACACCTCCTAAAGAACTCCCTTAAAATTAGTAAATACAGAATTGTTTTACTATCCTCTTAATATCTCACAAAATGATTAAATTTCAACTTCTGTAGAAAAAAAAAAACTCTAATCATATCTAACCATAGTAAATAATGAATGGTGATAATTTAAGTCAAATATCACAAAAGCTTAAGAATTAACTGTTCTGTATTACACAAGTATTTTTTAAATTGCCTTTCTCTTTTAAAATATATGATTTTTTGACTTCTTGATTCTCCCATGCAATAGTTTAGTAGTTACTTAAAGGACATATAAGCATTAGTAAACAGGAAAAACTGGGTGCAAATTCCCATTTCATGAAATATTAACTGGAAAATCACCTTATCCTTTTGTGCAACATTAATTCATAAGACTGTTGTGATGTTTAAGTCAACTAATGCTGATAAGGCTAAGTGGATTGTTATAGATTCATCTCTCAACTCTTCTATTTTTCATTGCTTCCCTAACTGCACTTTCATAATCAACTTGATAACAAGCATCCTCAAGACTTTCTTGGTGCCTCATCTAAGTCACCTTCTCTTTATCTGACAGTTTGCTGATTAATCAGCAGATGAGTTTTTAAGTTCCATTTTGATTTCCTTCCCTTGCTGATTGAAAATCTGTGAAACTATTGTTACTTTGTTTTTATGCACTTTTAACTTCACTACTCAAAACTATGGGAGTTAATATATCGATTCTAAATTGAACCTCTTAGCACATTTGAATACAAGTTAAAGCAGCTTTTTCTCTGAAACAAATAGCAGAAATGATTCATTCTGGAAAATAGAAAAGAATCTTAATTACCTTATGTCTTTACCTAAAGAATTACAGAATATATTCCAAGATCTTTAACATGACTTTGTTCATCAAAATAGGAATAAACCATTGTTTTTAATTTTAAAGATCTGTAGCAAGACTTCACATAAGACATGAGACACAGTCTGTGAACAAAGTCATTTAAATGATTAAAGGTGACATTTGAGGAGCTAATTCATTATGTATCCTTGTAAGTAAGTATATGCATTTTTTTCCTGTTTATCTTCCAAGATTGTAAAAATCATTCTTGGTAGAAAGTAAATAAAAGTAACATATTTTGGCTTTCAGAATAAAGGAAACTCCTTTGGATTTAGTATGACAGTAGATTTTAGATTTCTTCTTATAAACATTAATTTTGTAGCATCTGTATGTTGAACAAGATCTTATTTTTTGTTGTTCCATATATAGTTTCTTCATCTATAAAAATGTTGGAATATGTTATCATGTAAACTATGGTTCTGAATGAATATGAATAGTTTCAATTTTTAATGTTAGGCAATGTTGAATGGCAAAGTTATAAGAAATAAGAAGTTGAATAAAGAAATAAAAAATGGAAATTGTACTTCAGTATAAGGATTGAGCTTTGGATTTAGAAAATGTTGTAACTGAAAGGATACTTATAAAATTGCTACTGCCATCTCATTTTCCAAATCAGAAAACTGAGACCACCAAAGGATTAAATAACCCTTTCAATATCATACACTTATAAAAAAATAGAACTAGAAATTATTTCAACTGGTTTATCCATGGGGTTTCAACATCATATAACACCATCCAGTGCTTCTATGCCCTGTAAGCTGAGAAGTTCCATTTATTTTGATTGGGATATAAAACTGTTGAAAGGAGATATGTAGTGAAATCTATGGAGAAATTCCATTTCAAGAGGTTCATTTTTCATCTCTTCACAGTCTTCCTTAAGCCTAATGAAAAATTTTATGGCACCATAATTTTATTAAGCCAATCAAATTATTTGTTTTTCATAAACTGATTGCCTTAAAAAGTAATGTATGATGCGATGCTGAACAATGAAATGTGAAAGAAAAACAGACAGATATAATATTCCTTTCAGTAGCAGATATCTTACTACCTTGAGAGCTGAGTAATAGGAGGATGACAAAAACAGAAAGAAAATACCTTGGTCTTTGATGGTAGCACTGAGTCACTAAACTAAATAAATATGTATATTCATTATCTCAGAAACTTATATAAGGTAAAAGAGTAATTATTTTTTAAGAATTCCACTTCATTTTGGTTTTGTGTTGTAAGCAAAGTCATCTGAACTGACACTGTTAATAAAATTCACACAAAAAGGCTAAATGCAGGATACCTAATGATCACAAATGCCAAGAAAAAAACCTTGGAGTGTGAAGAAAAGTGAGGGTAACACAAGAAAGAGGAGGTACTAAGCAATTTTATGATAATATTCTGAATAAAATGGAATATATTCATTTTCTACTTGTCATTTTATTGTAAATGTAAATGCTAGAAAGAGCACACATAATAACCACAGCCTTAGCTTTGTGTCTACCCATTGATTACAGGAGTGAAAAGTCATCTTTTAATGTTTCCTTGAGGTTATGTCAATATATCAGTAGTAATTTCTAAAATAGTAATATATATATATACATACATATATATATATATATATATATATATATATGAAATAAATAAAAATACCATTAACTGTTGTGAGATGGATATTGTACAAGAAAAATTACAGAATGTCTCTGACATTTATTATGCAAATGGCAAAGTGTGAGAAACTATTCTAGTCACTAAAATCAGTGGGGAATCACTTGTTCTAGACATTATCCTCATGGAGCTTACACTAAGAAAAACAGATAATCAATTACAGTTAATCCCATAAAAATAAAAATAGATTATGGATGTAAAGAATATTAATGATGTTTGAATAATTTAAGTTTAAAAGAAAATTTTTCTGACAAGGCAATATTTATTGGTAGGTAGATATATATGATAACTAGATCAGAATGGTGAAGACTTCTTAAAATATTCCACATAAAGGAAAAGTCACAGATTAAAAAACCCTACACCAATGTAGTACTCAGTGTGTTTTAGAAAATGAGACTATGGAGTTTGAAACATGGTGTGACCAAGTGAGAGTGCAACAATATGTGTTTAGAAATTGATGAAGGTTTAGCTCAAACAGTTTCCAGATCACAGTAACAAGTGTGGGATTTATTTGAAGGCAATTGAAATCTTTGAAGGATTTTATGCAATAGGATGGTGAACACCGGCTAATCAGTTTTTAAAGATATCTGTAGATGACCTATGGAGAACAGATGAGAGAGGCCAAGAGGAAAATAAGAATATTTTATTTCAATTTCTTTTATAAAATTATATTTGAATCTGTTACTGGAGGAGTGTGGTACCAATTTTGAAGGTCTAGGAAGCACCAGTTTTGTGGGTGGATGGAATTTGTTTTAAAAGTGTTAAATGTGAGGCAGCTCTAAAATGATCATATTTAAGTATGTTAATATTCAACATTTACATAGCACTTAACAGCATGGAATATACTCATCACCAAAGAGAGAGAGAGAGAGAGAGGGAAAGAAGACTGATGAAATCCCAACATTCAAATGTAACATAGAAGGATAGGTGAAAATTGTACATCATAGAATTCAGAATAAACTTTTAAAAGTATTATATCTTGAAAGTAAAGGGAGGATAAGTAGTCTTTAAAAAGAGTTAGAAGAATCCCTTATTCCTGGAATTTAGCTGAATTTCTCTTCCTTCCTAATATATGACTTTTGTAGCATAGTGGAAAATGAGTTAAGAAACTTTTGGTTGTCTTCTTGACATTAAACTGGTCTGGAAATTTATAATATCTTATGATTATAGTATTGACTGAGCAATTTTTTTTTTAAATCCCCAAAAATCTTTTTCTAAAAGGTTTAAACCTTTTGTATTTTAGTAAATTCTTCAATAATTATCTACTGAAATTAAAAATAAGGCATTTATTAAGCACTGAAGTAAGCTTTGTGTAGCATACTGGTAGAAAAAAATAGAGTGGTGTGGAACAGGCTTCAAGTTATATTCAACTGGTTTCAGCAAGAGTTTTAATTTAGACAAAAATGTTAGCACATTCTTCAAACACCCCCATAAGTGCCTGTGCTTCATCATCCTAGCAAATTTGTTTCTTTTTTCAGTATGAATTAATAAACCCATCCTTTTTCAAGACAATTCTTTCTTCCTTCATCTATGTACCCATGAACTTACAAAAAAAATCTATTTGAGTTCAGCATGAAGGGTACCATGAATAGATTTAGGTTTCAATTTTTTTTTTCTGTTATTTACATTTAAATTACATAGTTAGATAAATAGATAGATAGATAGATAGAAGATAGATTGATTTGGGTGAATGGACTTCATTCATAATCTGATTTGTGAAAACTGATTTCGTTTACCTTAATAATCATATGATTTTTAACACAACTTAGTAACTACATACTTTAGTTTAAAATAAAACAAATTAAACTTAACATTCCTTTAGACTACTTCAGAGCAAAAGTAGGTTTCTATAGTCTCTACATTTAGGAAGTGCAATGTTTCCAACAAAATGTGCAGTGAAAACTTCCAACATTTGTATTTAATTCTCATGTTCTTCAGTTTCAAAAGCACTACATAATCGTTCCCCCCTCTCTTTTCTTGGCATTTAATTTTAAAAGTGTTGAATCTCCCAGCTTGCCTCATCACAATGCCAAATTAACAATTCTGAAAGGAATAAGTTAGTACATGAAACCATGAATAGGCGTTTCTTAAAAGTGAATAATGTAACTTGCTCTACAAAGCCCTTCATCAAAATACTTGTTTAAAACAAGTCTATTTTGTACAGTAAGACAATATTTCCATCTTAGTTCTTTATGTTTTTCTTAAGAATGACTTTCACTGTGTTCTGTTGAAGAGGAATATCCTATGTCTACACCATAAATATGAAGAAAACTTCAATCAACATGTATAGAAATAGAATTCATTAACAATTACAGATCAGCATGAATTCAGAGAAATTTAATGATAATAAACCTAATTCTATAAATAAAGTGCTCTTTCCTGAATATTCTAATACTCTTATATATCTTCAGTTTAAATCCTGAATCATCACTGTAACATAGAAAGAACATAAAACAAGAAGTGAGACTGCAACTCAGACATTTAACTGGCTGAGTGACTGTGGTCCAGTAGCATAAAATTCAAGTTTCAATTTTATGTTAGGAAAATAAAGAAAATGAGTATAATAATATTTGAGTATCCTCCAGCTTTTTAATTTTCTCATATTGCTTTTCTACTCATTAACAACATCCATTTTAAAGTACTTTCATGGCCACATTTTATTTTTTGTTAATTTTTTTGGTGGTGCTGGGGATTGAACCCAAGGCCTTATGCATGCAAGGCAAGCACTCTATCAGTTGAGCTATATTCTTACCCCTCATGGCCATATTTTATATACAAATACATAGATAAATATATATTCATGCATACATAATGTATTTCCATATATATGTATTATATAACTATCATATGAGACTGTGAGAACCCATGTGCAAGTCGACTTTCAAATATAATTGTAAAAACTTTTTTTAGCTGGGCACAGTAGTACACGCCTACAATCCCAGCAGCTTGGGAGGCTGAGATAGGAACATTGCAAGTTCAAAGCCAGCCTTAGCAAAAGTGAAGTGCTAAGTAACTCAGTGAGACACTGTCTCCAATGAAATACAAAAATTGGGCTGGGGATGTGGCTCAGTCATTGAGTGCCCCTGAGTTCAATCCCTGGTACCATCCCTGCCCCCAGAAAAAAATCTACTTTTACATAAAATTCAATATCACTGTCTAGTTTTTTTTGTTTGTTTGTTTGTTTGTTTTTCAAATAAATTTCATTAAAGGAATATCATCAGAGTACTTTACCATAAACTGAATTAAATTTATTGTTTCTCTATTCAGTAAAAAAACAATATCACTTTGAATGTTATGTTCATTGTTTCACATTAAATTTTAGTCTTTTCTTTTTATTTCAGATTTGTATTTTGATCACATAAAATACTGTTTTCTCTTTTACCAGGTTTAAGTCTGAGGTGATTAATTGGTAGCATTTGGGGATTGATTTGCTTTCATTTTTATCATGCTTTTGGTTTCTTCATGTCCATCATCTATCTCTTTCTTCCCTCAGTACCATGTACAAAGTATGCCTACATCTTCCAAGCAGACCACTTTGGGGATAGAAGCTGTATCCTCTCAATATTGATGCCTCCTGTATCATATCTTCAAGCCCATTTCTTTTAAAATGTGTGACACTCGTTCATGGTATTAGAAATTTGTTTTCAGCATTTTCCATGTATGATCAGATATTCTGCATCTATGGAGATTTTTTTCTTCTGTGTCCCATCACCATTAGGCTCTCTCTGCGCTTACTTCTATTTATTAATTTATTCATTGATCACATTTTGTGTCAAGCATGCTTCTAGGTATCAGGAAAGCAGTAGTGAAAAAAAATCAGATACATCCTTTCTTTGGGAAGTTACTTTCCATTATATATATAATATATATTATATGTAGATGTAGATATATATTATATATATATATATATATATATACACACACACACACACACTATATATAGAGAGAGAGACAGACAGATGTAGATATATAGATAATATATACACCATATACACTATTATACAAAAAGTCTGTAGCTAATCTAATAATGGCATTAGTCTGATAATGGATTTCTTTCCACAAAAAGAAGTGTCAGGTAGTTCTGGATTGTTTTAATTTATTTTATTTGATAATGAAAGCATTCAATTTTCTATTATATAATTGTAAAAGATTGAAATAAATACAGTTTGCCAATAATATATTTTAGAACAATCAAAATAACATTTTATTACAATGCATTATTTATTCTTTTAATGCATAACTCTCATGCAGTTATAGATATGATTTAAATTTTAATTTCATGCATTGAACATGTTGCTATAAAACATGATTTTACTGTATTGTTTTATTTTCCATTAAAATATTATAACAGTGAATATATCATTATCATAATCATAAGACTAAACTCAATTTTTTTAAGTAAAAATGATTTTTTTTCCTAAATAAGTGTTAATTACCTTTCAGGATGCTTTTGGTAACATTGCTGAATTTATTTAATAGGTAGAGCATGTAAGGAATAGTTTTCAATGAAATTTCCCTATATAGAAATAACAGCATATTTACACATATCTGGTGAGATACAAAGATAAATATAATTTATAATATAATATGAACTAATTGGAATTTATTCAGAATCACGAAGTAGTACAAGTACCTGTCATAACTGGCATTACTGTTTTGCACCATGACTGGCAATGAAGTTCAGAAACAGTCCTGCAGACCATTCTTACTCATCAACCTCAAAAAGGGAAGAGAACCTCTGATATCCACTCCAGGGGCTCTGTCCATATCACCATTCTGCTGGCTTAGCTGCTCTTACCATGACTTACACAACCCACTTCCTTCCTAACTCTCATTCTTGCTTATTTATTTTCAGAAAAACACCTCATTTATATCAAAGTCAATGTTTGTACTCCCAAGATATTATCTTGACCTTCATGCTGCACCACTCTGCCTCCACATACCACTCCCAATGTTCCCTTCTCAACGTCTAAGCTTTCCTCAGATGCTTGCTCAAGTTCTGCTTCCCAGTGATGTCCTATCCTGCTAATCTGTGTAGCTTATAAAATGGGACAATGCTTTTTAACTTTTTTATTTGTTGGTATTTCAGGTGTTAGGCATTTCATGATTTTACAAAAAAAGTTGGCAAAAAATATCGAATTGAACTCCTGTACAGAATTTGCAATTTCAACAACCATGTATTTATTTCAGAGGTTTGTAAAGGCTAGAGAGCCTTAGAAATTGCAAGAGGAGAATAACATATCAAACATTTCAGAATATCTGATCAGAGAGCTTCCCCTTTCTGAGCTAAAATAAATGTATTTTACCTAAACTATAATTCAGTAAGAGGCCTCGGTCTGTTATAAATATCATTTTGCATGGAGGAAATTTTGCTCATCATGTCTTAAAGGAAGAGTTATGTTCATTTCATAAAAGGAAATCAATAAAAATCAATATATAAAATACTCTTTTTTGTATTTAAAACTATAAATCAAATGGTTTTCAGGCTATTGAAAATGTTAGCTACCGTTAGAATCTGCTAAGCTGATGCTTACATGTCCTGACCTTGAAAATATGTTACCTTAATACCAAAAACCATATATTTTTAATTTATCAAATCCAAAACATAAAATACAACCTGGTGCAATTTATTAAAATTTTTATACTTAGAAAATACAATTCTTACTCAGTTTTGTGCCTAATACTATATATTACACTGATCCATCATGGAATTTTTCAGTTTATTTTTCATGGATAAAGAATAATTATAAAATGTATTCTTTTTTCATCAAAAATTAGGTTTTTTTATTGCTTGCTATTGTTATTTCACATGTAATTTTGATACATGTAAAATCCAGTTACCTCATGTTACTAAGGAAATTATTAATGTTGTAAAACTTTGCTTGTACCATAGATTAAACTTGGCAGTCCTTAACTACTGAGCAACATCCCCAACACTTTAGTATTATTATTTTTTTACAATTTTGAAACAGGGTCTCACTAAATTGCATAGGGCCTAGCTAAGTTGCTGGGGCTGGCCTGGAACATGAGACCCTACTGACTCAGCCACCCAAGTCACTGAGATTACCAGTGAAACTTTGATTCCTTGTCTAATGATGCATCTCTGTGCTTATTTTAGAAAACTTACATAAGCTCTTATGCATTACCTAGGAAGGATTTATTCCATACTTATTTAATTTATATTAAAATACTTTGTTTTCTTATAATTTTATTGCTATTACTTGTTGGTATTTTGACTGAATTGAAATTTAGTTGTTCAATATTTTAAAATAATTATGAAATATTCCAAAAGTAATAACTTTAATAATTGGTTAAATAAATTAATGAGATATATGTTTCACATACTGTACAATATATTCATTGTATTTCTTAACATTCATTAAGGAAATCAGCATAAATTTATGCTATCTGGAATCAAATGAATCCTCTTCCTGCAAAACTTAGAAAATACCAATGCTACAGTGAGGTATATCCATTTAGTTTTCCTTACTCTGAAATAGTAATAAATGGATTGTTGTTGTTAATGTTTATCCTCCAAACAGAAGGAGATACATGTTTTTAATTTATTCTTCTATGTAAGAATCAAAACAAATTATGGTTGAAGTATTTAAACTATTCCATGTATAATAAAGGAAGTGTTAAAAAATAGCTTCAAAGCTATTAATTATCTGACTAAAATCAATGCTCCCTTCTAACTTAACCAACCCTAGAGTAAATACACTTATCAACTTTAAGGTATTAAGAGCATTGATATTTGGAGTAATAGGAATGTTAGCCCTCATGAGGATAACAATGGAAGAAAGTACTTGAATTTATTTTGATTAACCTATTAAAATGTCCATAATTTTTCACTTTACAGTACTTTATTATATAATTAATAACTTATGTTCATGAAATATTAATAGATGCTTATTTTAGTTTCACTTCAATTTTTTCTGTTAAAATAAAAGAAATATTATTGTTGCAGTAGAAATAAAATTAATAATAATAACCTTATTTAAATAAAACTCCTCTTTCTTTTTCTTATTCGAACCAAGCTTATATCCTCAAATAGATGTAGAAAATGTTCGAATGACTCTCATTGATGTTAATGATAACTTAGATCAGAAGGTTGTGATTTATACTGACTTTTAGATTATTTTCCTCATAACTTGAATTCTTGCTATTGATCTTAATGAAATATACCCACAAATAAACTAATTTTTATATTCAAGTTTTAAATATTTGATGTAGTTGAATATTTGAACTGATTTATTATCTCATTCTATAAGAGAACATTTTAAAGTATGTCTATAATTCCATGTGTTTCAAATTTTAAATTTAGTATTAGTTTTGTAATCCGTTAATATTGTGAACTGAAAGGCCAAGGTCAAGTTTTGTACAATGCTATAACAAATACTTAAAAGTGTGGAAGCTATTTGGAACTGGGTAATGGATGTTCCAATATGGAAAGAGTTTTGAGTACACACTAAAAAAAGCCAAAGGGCCTTTTAAAGATGATTCTTGGCAGGTATGTAGAAGGAAATAGTGGGGCTATAGAGAAAGCTTTCATCTTCTTAGAGAAAGTGAAAGTAATCATATAAAGAGTGTTGTTAGAAATAACATCTATCTTACACTCTATAAAAAAAATCAGCTGAAAGTGAATTGAAAATCTAAAACTAAGACCTAAAATCATCATACTTCTAGAACAAAAAGAAAGGAAGAAAGAAAGAAAGAAAAAGCTCATTGACATTATTAATTACTTTTTGGATAGACAACAACAGCACAGGAACTAAGTGGGATGACATCAAATTAAAAATGACATCTGAACAATGAGAAAATAATTAATAAAATGAAAAGGCAAACTATGGAACAGTGGAAGATATTTGCACATCATACATTTGATAAATGTTTAACATCTAAAATACATAAGGAACACAATTACTTAATCAGAAAATAGGAAAACAGATAAATAACTCAGCTAAAATATAATTAATCAATCTGAATGTACATTTCTTCAAAGAATACATAAAAATATACCACAGCTATATAAAAGATATTGCCTGAATTTGGATAATGGTGTGTCACCCAATCCAGTTGCACATGCTGTAAGTTTGGCCTCAGTGTGGCAGTGCTGAGGTAATGTAAACTTCAAGATATAAAGTTTAACTACAGTAAGTAGATCATGCAGGTCTCATCCTTAAAAGGATTCAAGCTGGAGTGAATGAGTTCTTTCAAATTAGGTTGTTTGAAAGAGCTGAGGACATAGCTCACTTGGTGGAGTGTTTGTCTTGCATGCATAAGGCCCTGGATTCAATCCTCAGCAGCACACACAAAAAAAGAAAAAGTGGGTTGTTATAAAGTTAGGTCCCCACATACTTGGCATTTCTGCTGATAGCCATATTCCTTGCTCCTTATAAAGATGTAGCCATGTTTTGATGTAGCCATGTCACCAGAAGACCCTATGCTAGAATTATATCTTTGAAAACTATAAGCTAAATAAACTTATTTTTTAAAAAGTCATCCTATTATAAGTATTATGTTATAGTCACATAAGTTAAACTAATACATGGTATTAGTGGGGGTTTTTTGTTCCAAAAGTATCATGATACTAAATAAGTACCATAATACTAAATCATTAATCAATAAGAAATTAAAATCAAGCCTGCAATGATATTATCACTCACACCTATAAAAATGAATATTATTAAAGAGATAGAGCAAGAGAGAACATGTATTTGTGAGGGTGTGAAGAAAAAGGAATCTTTGCACATTGTTGGTGGGTAAAAGGTGGAACCAACTGAGAGAAAGAGTATTTTCCTCAAAAAAAAAAAAAAATAAATAAATATATATATATATATATATATATATATATATATATATATATAATTTAGATACTATTAGATTTATCAATTTCTCTCCTTGAAAAAAATTTAAAAAAACTAAACTTTTGAAGAGATATCTATTTTTCCATTTAAAAAAAATTAGTTGTAGATGGATGCCATATCTTTATTTTGTTTATTTATTTATTTATTTATTTATGTGATGATGAGGATCGAACCCAGTGGCTCACATGGGCGAGGCAAGAGCTTACTGCTGAGCCACAATTCCAGCCCCTATTTTTCCATTTTTATCATAGCATTATTCATAATATCTGAAATATGGAAAACAAACTAAATATCTATGGAAGAATGAATGAGTAAAGAAATGTGATATTTTTATAGAGTGAAATATTATCCAGTTTGAAAAAAGAAAACTTGCCATGTGCAAGAGCATGAATGGACCAGGAGATAATTATGCTAAGACAAATAACACAGTCACTCATATATGTTGAATTTAAAAAAAATTAAACTTATAGAAGTAAAGAGTAGAACAGTGGTTTCCAGGGATTGGGAAATGAGAAAATGAGAATGTGATTGTCCGTGTTGATAGCATTTCAGTTACACAAAACATTCTATGAAACGACAAATAGCACCGTGACTATAGATAACAATATTGTATTGGATTCTTAAAATTTGGTAAAAGGATTTATTTTTTATTAAGTATTTTAACTGCACACAACCAAAAGTTACAATAAAAACAATGAAGGTGTGGGAGGTATTGGATATGTTTGTAGCTTTAATGGTGATAATGGTTTTATGGGCATATACTTAGTTCCAAAATTATTGATTGTACGCATTAGATTTATACATTTTGTGTGCCAAATCTACCTAAATGAAGTAGATTTTTAAAAAGCTGCCCTATCTGCTAAAATCTTACTATATTATAATAATATCTGATTCTTGTCATTCTAATTGGTAGATAAACAAATCATGTTAAAATATACAAGTAACTTCTCTAATCTTGGAATCTTTTATCACTAATACATGTAAAATAATCTATTTTTAATTTAAGATCTGGAAAAAACCAAATATTTCATTTTGACTTTTGGCCTAAAAATCTCTGAAAATACCATTATTCAGCAAATGTGGAGTCTGTCTTCAATCACACACATAGGAAGGATACTAGGCCATAAATTCTGTCGCCAAACATTTGATGCTGTCATTATAGCAAAATCCAACACTGCCCCTAATAAAACAAAATAGAATTTCAGATACTTCTGTGCCTATTTTAACTACCCTGGACTTGCTTGTGTCAATAGTAATATAATTCATCATCCTAGCCTTTATTTGTTGATAAGTTGAGTAATGTAACTTAATCTTTGAAATCTGTGTATCAGTTTCAGATAGGTATACAATCAATATATTAGCATTAAAAAAACTTGCCTTTAATTGTTATAACAACTGAACTCAAGTCATTCTCACTGCACAGTATAAGCAAATTTTATTGTTTTCCTTTGCAAATATATTCATATGTGACTTTAGCATGAGATCTTAAGCAAGGTAAATAAACATATTTCTATTTAGGGAAAGAGAGTTAGGAGTTCCTAAAACTCTTAGTGATCAAAATTTAAATAAATAAATAAAAAGAAAAAAGTACCCATTAATAACTTCAAAATTATGTTTTTGATGAAAACAAGCAAAAATTCCTGCAGAAAAATAATTTATCTGGAACTTAAGAACTATAAAATATCTGATATGCTCATGATCTAAGTATATTAAATATATATATATTTTTTATGTATATAAATATATATATATATATATATATATATATATTTGTCCAATGTATACTTACTGTATATAATCAAGAATTGGGAATACATTAAATGCAGAATTTTTATATAGAAGTAATACACAGAAATAAAAATACACAAAAAGAGTAAAAGTTTTTGTACACACACACACATTTATAAAAGAGAACAGAATCATGGAAATAGGAGAAAAATACATAGAAATATTTTTTTTCTATTTCAAAATACATGTAATCTGAGGCATATGTGTATTATTTGTAAATCTGTAATTTTTAAGATAGGCATGCTGGAGATTAGGGCCAATTGTTGACAAGTAAAAATAAGCCAGAGGATGAGTAGATTCATGAATTATTCCACTGATTTGACATTATGACCCATGGTGTTTGTTGGCGCTGTTGATAAAAGCACTCTGAAATGCCTACCACTAAACACTAATGCATTTTGCATTAGATCTAATCAGCTCGAGATCCAGTATCTTAGTTCTAAGTGCCAAGGAGATAATTTTCAGTATTATTATAAGAACTAAATTTCATTATGTTGTACTAAAATATTTCTCATGCCAAGATCCTCAAATATGTTGCACAATAATTAAAAGTCACTTAAAACTGTCAAATTTGAAAATTATAGATTGATAAGTTTCAAATTTTAAAAATTCTGTTTTGTCCGGGGGTGTACCTCAACAGTACAGCACTTGCTTTTGTGATGCCCTCAGCTTAATCTCTAACACTGGAAAAATAAATTATTTTGACCACCTTATTGTTGTTCTATACATGATTCTTCTTATGCTTTTGCCTAAATAAAAAATAAGTATAATCTTTAATAATCAATAAGAATTTAACAACAATAAGGTTGTTAGAAACTGCAAATATTCTCTTAATTTAAATTTGCTAAACAAATTGTAAATAAATTAAATTTTATGCATGAATAAACTTTAATACAAATTAGGACTTACTAAGAATTTCAGTCTTAGAATTTTTCCTCTATCGCTTGTAGCATCATTGTTCTTTAACTAACTTCATTATTGATAATGCAAGGTTCAGTTTTCTCCTTATTGTCACAGTGTTTTTGTTTTCTGGTAACTATGTCAAAGATTTCTGGTGCTTAGAAAAATACTTTCAAGGGCTGGGATGTGGCTCAAGCAGTAACTGTGCTCGCCTGGCATGCGCGGGGCGCTGGGTTGGATCCTCAGCATCACATAAAAATAAAATAAAGATGTTGTGTCCACCAAAAACTAAAAAATAAATATTAAAAAAAGTTCTCTCTCTCTCTCTCTCTCTCTCTCTCTCTCTTTAAAAAAAAAAGAAAGAAAAGATACTTTCATGGTGATTTTGTTGCTATATCCTATTGTAAGAAACAAAAATGGGGATAGAACATAGAATAGCTGAAGGAAATTCCAAAACAGAGAGTGCCAGTCCATTCAGAGAGTGTGGTTTATGGACAGCTTTCTTCACTCTTAGATTGTTGGTTGAGACAAATGCAAAACTCTTAGTGTATATCATTGACCTTTGCTCAGCTTGGAGCAGAGCTGCAATGAATCTCTAATTAAAACTAAAATCATGAAAGAATCAAAGGACAAAAAAGGTTAGATTCTTTTCTTCTCCACTTATACTAATCTTTGACATAGTTACTAATCTAAATGGAGAAAATTATAGTTTATCAACTCAGTATTTCATGTGTTGCCTTTAGTACCCATCATAAGTTTTCAAATTTGCTATTATATATACTTGACAGGTCAGGGAGATAAAGATTGAACAAAGTTAGGCAATTTGTCCAATTTTCTCTGAATGCTTATTTTCAAATGTTGATCTAGTCTGCTCCTTAGTATCATAAGTCCTGACCCTTCCCATTCAATTCAATAAAACACTTTTCATAACAACAATGTATCAACTTGGTATACTTTTTTCCTGTTCAATGATAAAGTCATTTATTTAAAGATGTGTTAATAATATAAAACATTCTTGTCTGTGAAGTACTTAAAAACAAGTTGCTTCCAAATTTAAATTTTAGTTTGACATTCATTCATGATTGGATTTAGGGCACACATTGGATTTGTATTCCTAATATAAAATTGCAGCTTTTATTTATTTATTTATTGAAAAGGAAAAGTTTATTTGGTACTCAGAGTTTCAAAGGTCTCAGTCCATAGTTGGCCAGTTCCATTACTCTGGGCCTGAAGTGAGATAGAACATGATTGCAGAAGGGTGTAGTGGAGGAAAGCAGGTCACAACATGGCAACCAGAAACCAGAGAGAATTCTTCTCACCAGGGACAAAACATAAATCCAAAGCCATGACCCAGGGATCCACCTCCACCAGCCACACCCTATCTACCTACAGTTACTGTCCAGTTAATCCATAGAAGTGGAATAATCCACTGAATAGATCATAACTCAGAATCTAATCTGAAATTATAACCTTGAAGAAGCATTTAATGGAACAAGTACAAATGCTCATCAGCTTATATCCTGATAAATCTATCATTATTTGAAAAATTGTGAAAAGTCGAAACTGCATTTAATATACCTGTGCTACAAACATCATAGCTTAGGAACACAGTACACTGTCAACTATGGGTTGCTTACCCTAATCACATGGTTACCTGGGAATTAAAGCTCAGTGCTGCTGCCCAGCATTATGATAGAATATCATACCACATATTGCTAGCCTGAAAGAATATAAAAATTCAAAATCCAATGTATGGAAGCAGGTCGCTTCCATATTATCATAAAGCAAAAATTCACAGTTTGATTTTTTTGTCTGGAGTCGTCTATACACAATTTCTTTCACTTTCATCAGCATGATGCTCAAGAAAGAGAAAGTAAAGTAAACTCACTATGGCATGAAAAAGAACCATTATAAAGGGCCTGATTATGAGTTGTAATAAATCATTTCTGGATTCAAGTAACAGATATCAGTTTAAGTTAATCTGGGTATTATTTCTCACACATTATTTTATTAAATAAAATTTAATAAATTGCAAACATTTCAATCATATACTTGGATGAGTTTTGACAGGTACATATGCCCACAGTTTCAGTGATATGATTAAAATATTGAACATTGTAACTATCCAAAAAGATTTGTTCTGCCCCTTAGTAGCTGGTTCCTCCCATTGAGTTAGAAAAAAAAAAACGACAACCACTAATGATTTACTTATTTTTTTTCTGGGGGGTATGTTTTTGCATTTCATTAAGTTATATTCAATTTAAGCCTTTTACTATGTATTATTTTGTGTCCATGTCTATTTAACACAACATATTGTATGTTTACCAGCATTTTCTTTCCTTTTATTGCTGACTAGCATAACATTTTATGAGTATATCTCATTGGATTTATTTATAAATATGTTGGTATATATGAGTGGATTCCAGTTGTGATTAATAATGAATAAAAGCTCTACTGTGAACCAATAACATAGCAGTATCAGGGAGTTTTCTATGAGTTGCTTTTAATAAATAGTCAAGTATCTTGTAGAACAACAGCAAGTGTATTAACCTTGAGAATAAAAATATGGAAACAAAAGGAGTCAATGAAGAAATACATCAGGAAGTAACAATCAATGGGCCTAACTCCTACCTAGAGTCATTGTAAAGTTGGTATTTATGACCATATGTTTCCAAAGTATTTTGGAAATGATATTTTTTATTTTCTTGATCTAGTCATTGACACCAGCTCTCACATTAACCTAGGATTGACTTGTAGATGATGTCCCCCTGCATGAGATTTTCACCATGACAGTTACAGAAAGGGCCAACTAATGTCAAAAACTCCCCAAGCTCAACGTGAAGATGTAAACAACTGACTGATACAAAAGATTGCAGAACATGCAACCCACTTCTCCTGGCAAAAATCAAACAATAATGAATTTTGAAAAAGCATTGCTTCCTTTATCATTCTGTGCTCAGAAATGACGAGAGAGAGAGAAAGAGAGAGAGAGAGAGAGAGAGAGAGAGAGAGAGAAAGAGACTTCTTTGCTTGAGAATTACATTTTACTTTCACTAAAAATGAAATTATCCTGCTTGACTTTTCACATTAACTTTAAATTTTCTTTTTTCAAGACACAAAAACTGAGTTAGAATAATGTGTCAGTTATTTTTAGTTTAAGATTTCTATTTGTGTTTTAGATAGTAAATATTTCAATGTTCAATTGGTACAACTTCATAGCAGTTTTATTACATGGTTGTATGATCTTAAGTTTGACATTAAAAGTTTGACTAATTCAGGTTTATATATGGTAAAATGTAATATTCAATTCTCATATTTTGTTAATTTTTAATTTAGTTATCTACATTCACTACACCAATGTTTGAAAACACATTCTTTCTCTTTTTAGATGACTTGGTATTATTTTGAAAAATCATTTGCTCACATGTGATCTTATTTACAACATGCATTGTGTGTTTCATATGCACAATTGTAAATTATAAATCTTTGTAACTATTATTTTAATTGTGGTGTATAAATTCTTTTTTTAAAAAAAACAAGGATTTAAAAATTTAAATTCTTTGTACTTTTATATGAAATTTATAAACGATATTGGTTACTTTAAAAACTGGGTTTTAAGTCTACATAAATTTTCATTAGATATTGGTTGAATCAATTGATTAATTTAAGGAACATAGATAACTACATTGAGTCTTGCAGACTATGAAGAAGGCCTTTCTCTTCATTAACCTAAGCATTCTTTAAATTTCTATAAAAGGTTAGATGGTTTTCAGCATTTGATTTTTGCACTTATTTCATAAAATTTGCTTGAACTATTTAAAATCCACAAACTACTGCTTCTATTAATTATTAAAAATGCCCAACAAATTTATATTTATTTTTTAAATTTTTGTTTAAGATTTCTTTTTGGTTCTTTTTAAAATATATTCTTGTCTATTTGGATTTTCTTTTTATCATTTCATTCATTGCAATTGTATTTTCTTTTATTTATCATAGTAATAACAACTGCCTAAAAGCGCTCATTTGATGATTTTCGCAAATGATTTGGCTTGTATTTGGTCATTACTGAATGTCTTTTCAGTTTAGATTATTCAAAATGTCAAAAACCTTTTCATGTTTTTTGACATTTTGAATAATTAGATTGCATACTGGACCTTGGAAATATTTTGTTGTGAAAGCTTCTTTCTTTTATATATAAAATATTTCCATGGAAGTTTACATAGTTTGTAGATATTGAAAATTGAATCTCCTACATCTACTGAATAGGCTAGTAGAATGGTGAGAATTATTTCATCAGCAAGAAACTGCATAAAGAGGGTAAGAGCAACAATATAAAAGATAAATACATGGACACAAATCAACATTATCAAAGTAAGTAGAAATCATTGCTCACTCTCTCTTCTGTTATATAAAAGGAATGATTCCAATTAATCTCTCAAACACTATCACTGTCACCGGAATAACTCTGTGGCTTGTTTAACCTTCATATGCTCATCTTGATTTGAGACATTTTTTTTTCATATGCAAGTTGAGTTGAGAAGAATCAATCCCACTCATGTTTAATTTCCTTTTGACTCAGTTGTCTAAATTCTAGTGTTTTTTTTTCTTATTTTCTGAGTTTTATAGCCTAAACAGATATTGAAAGAAGGTAGCTTAAGGACTTATCCTTTTGAGTCAGAACTATCCTCCTTTAAGTCACAACTAGAAAAACAGGAAGCACATGGAATAAATATTTTTGGACATTAGAGAATAAGCTCCAAAAGACTCACCTCTGAGAAGAAGAAACTAGATTACATGAACTCTTCACATGCCCTTTATCTCTGCTCAGAGCTATTTTCCAGGATACTGACTCAGGAAGGGGAAACTCAAATTGAGCAATATCCTTCACAATAAAAGAGAAAAATCAGAATTCAAGGAGTCTGAAACTATAGCAAACAGAAAGGCATGTTTTCTATAAACAGCTAGGAAGTAAAGGAGCTATTGAAATTCTCATAGTGTTCCCTATGGCTCAAAATCTAAAACTAATAACATTATGGTAAATTTTAAAACCAGCCATATATAAACATAGTAAACGTATGTGGTATTAAAATTACATATATATTGAAAAGACAAGAAAAAAAGAGGAAACAAAAGTAAAAACAAATAGATTCTAGGTATATGCAATCTTCAAAATAGAATAGTTTTAACCATCAGTTTATGTACTAAAATATCATTATATTCAAGTATCAGTTCAAACACTGAAAAAGCAGATCTAATATTTACCTTACTGCTCTATGTTTCTCTGACTCTTTCTTAACTGTGATAGCTGATAGTTTGATCAAATATTATCCATTATCGTTTTATCTCTGTTTAGGTCTCTTCATAATGGATGAAATATAATGGACATTATTTTTTCCTAAAATTATATTGTTTGTATAAACATTTACCAGAGATAATTTGTGGTGTATACTTATAAATATTAAGTGAATAAGGTAAAATAAAAATGGGAGTTTGCTTTCTTTAACTGATTTTTCTCTCATCATATTGCCGCATTTCTGTGCATTAGTCATAGACTGCTTGCATAAACCAGTGAGGGACATCATTGCATCACTGTGACCAACATAGAGCCAGGTAGAGTGACACTAGTCTGTAATCCTAGCAGCTTGGGAGGCTGAGGCAGGAGGATTGAGATTTCATAGTTAGAAACTAAGCAAAGCCCTAAGCAACTTAGGGAGGTACTGTCTCAAAAAACAAAACAAAACAAAACAAAAAACTACTAATAAAAAAGGGAAATATAAATCAATATTTTTTTCAAAATTTATCTATTTATGAAACACATATATATATATATATATATATATATATATAAAATCTCATCTAGTGAACTAAGTGATATTTGCAAAACAAAGATACCCTTATTAACTGCAGTCAATTTCTATAATAATCCATTTGAACACAATAGATGCAAATGTAGTTCATACACTCCCTACCTTTTTGTTTCAGGACTCTTTTAATTTATTTATTTATTCATAAAAACATCCTCTAATTCCATTCATGGAGTCAAATTTCTAAGAAAAATAGAAGATTTATATTCATTACTGTTGTGCAAGAGATAGGATGCTGAGGTGCTAGATACAAAGATGTAGTAAATGAATAGGAAAGAAGGAGCCAATACTTGGCACAAAGCTGTAGGTTTTAAGGTGTGAAATCATTTCCCCATCTTGGCTGTATACTGAAAGTGCCAGGCCTTACTATTCCTTGCAGTTAAAAATCAAGTTAAAAATCTTCTCAACTAAATATTTTAAGGAATTAAATTATCATGTACACTGGTTCCTAGGAGAATGTCCTGTTATCTATTGTCAGCATTCCCCTTTTCATGACCTTTGAAAACATTTTGCTTTTCAGACAGCTTCCTCCAACTGTTCTCTAAAAAAAATAATTGAAATTTCACCTGATGGTGATCATGTAATAAGAAATACTTTTCAATGTCAAATGGAAATTGGAGAATCATATTAAAGTGTGTCATGATTTTAGATATATATTTTCCCCCCTGAAGCTAAGACATTTTCTCAAGGCTTTCTCTCAAGCTTTTCCATCTAAATTTTTTTTTTTTAAAAAAAGCTTCTTTCACATAGGGTTTATGAGTTGATTAAATAATATACTGTGCTTATTGCTACCTAATATATCATATTATTTTTGATTTGTGATTTGGAGAGAAATTAGTAAATATGATAGCTTTTTTGTACTTTTGTTGCTCTATAGAAATAAGTTTAAGCAACATGTCTATTTTATATGCATAATTTCTCAAACCTAATAAAACCGTAAGTTTCACTCACAAAATACTCAATAAATGTATATTTGGAATGTGGCATGTTACATTTGTTAAAGATTTACAGGCATCAAATGATCATAAATTTATTATTTATGTTGATTATCACATGGAAGACTATGGGTTAAAAATCTTTGTTCCCATTTCATTGGTAAATAACCTAGGCTTTTAAAGATTAAGTAATGCACTTAACAAGGTCATATGGTAGTATGCAAATAATGCTTGAAAATCTGGAAAAACTTTACACTATTTTTTATATTATATGTGATTTTAAGAAATTATTTTAAAAACAAATGTATCCTATAGTGTCTTAAACAATACACCGTGGATAAAATATGTTGTAGTCATATTGTGCTTGTAGTACATTATTCTATGATGGGTCACATGGCAATGAAGTTCAATAGACAGCTTATCCTGTGAAATCAGTGTGTCTTTAGTTTGATGGGTTTTACTATTTCACATGAAGTGTTGATAGTAGGAATTAATGTAGAGTTAGTCAATAGACAGTTGTAGGACTAATGGTTAAAATTGAAATCTCCCTAAATTTCCCATTCTGTAATAAGTTATATAATATATGTATCATTTTTGAGTTAATTTCTGATAACCTACTGTACTACCATGTCCATAGAAATATTTTCCTTAATCCTCAAATGTAAAGTTACTTTTATTCACTTTTGATTCACCCTTTATTTCATTCTTCTGTGATAGTAATATTTTTTCTTAAGATCATGTATATAAAATCATCATATTCAGGAATTTTAAGGGGTACAGAAGATCCATACTGAAAATATTATCAATATGAATATGTCATAAAACATTGAATCATGATGGCAATATAATGCTGTAATTTGAAAATCTATAAGTGAATAACAGAGGGAACATTTATACACACATATGGAAAGGCTCAGCAATTTTATTATTTAAGAATGAGTTGGAAATTTACAAATATTTGCTAATTTATCTTATTGAATTATACTAAAATAAAATGTTTCGTCTTGTTTCAGACTTTTTATTCTTTGTAGATATTTTCAACCTAAATTACATGAAAATGCATGTGTCATTTTTTAACCTTGTAGGCCAAATTTTAGAGATTTTTTTCTTATAATTCCTCTGTAGTGAGTATTTAAACTTCTTCTAATATATAACAAGATAAAAAGTCATCACTCATATGATTTTAAAAATAAATATTTATAATTTAACAACACAAAGATATGTAGAATAGACCAAAAATATTTGTAAAGTAAAAAACATACTTTTTATAACAAATTGGTCACCAAAAGTATCAAGAGAAATTAAACTGACTTGGTAATAATATAAAATAAAAATAAATAAACAAAAAATTTGGAATTTACCATATCTTATAGGATTACTTCATAATATTAAATACAGATATTATACAAATGTCAAAATCAGTGAACTACTTAGGCACATCAGAAATTGCTATAGTTTGAATGTTTATGTTCCTCGAAAAAATTATATATTAGGCTGAGTATGGGGGTGTATACTTGTATTCCAGCTACTTATAAGTTTGAGGCAGAAAGATTGTACATTTATGCTAGCCTCCACAAATTTGTGAGGATCTAAGCAAAATAAAATATAAAAAAGCCTGGGGATGTAGCTGAATGGTATAGTGACCTGGGTTCAATCCCTAGTACCAAAAATAAAAATAAAGTATTGTATGTCATATGTCATCATATCATTGCAAAATAAAATAACAATGTGAAACAATGATGCAACAATTAGGGTGAACAACAATACCAATTGTTGGAAAGGATGCATTTCAACAGAAATTCTCATTCATTGCTGATGAAAATGAAACATGTCAGACCACCATGGAAGGTGTTTTGTCATTTTGTTGTAAAGCTAAACATAGTCTTTCCTTACTATATAGCAATTTTTCCAGTTATTTAACCAGTTAAAAAGTCACCTAAATGACATGAAATTTACTCTTGCATAAAAATTTTCACACGAATGTTTATAATAGCTTTATTCATAATAGCCAAAATTTAGAAATTTTCCAGATGTCCTTCAAAAGGTGAGTGAACAAAGAAATTTGGGCACATCTAGACAGTGGAACATTACTTAATGGCAAAAATTAATGAATTATTAAGCAATAAAATATATGACTGAACCTTTAATGCACATTTATAAGTGGAAGAAGCCAATTAGAAAAGGTTGCATTTTGTATGACAACAATTTTATGAATTCTTGAAAAGACAGCTATAAAGATGATAAAAAGATTTATGGTTGCTTGAATTTTGGTTGAACATGAGGAAGGAGGATTAATACATGAAGTTCAGAAGATTGTTTTTAGGGTGGTGAATTTAATCTATATGTAACTATACTGGTACATACATGATACTATGCTTTTGTCAAAACTTGTAACTTCACAACTCAAAGAATGAACACATGGTACTTCATGGTACAGAGTGAACCTCAATATATTTGAATTGTTAAAAAAATAATTTATGATATCATGGGATCTTTTTTGGAGTAAAAATGTCATAAAATTGTCTAACGGTATTACAAATGTATAAACAATCACTGAAAGTGGGGAGGAAGGTTTATGTAAGGGATTTTGAAAGTGACCAAAGTTTGTTGGACTAAAGATCAAAGAACTATAAATAAGCACTGTGTTCTTGTAATTGACAAAGCTACATTTTTGACGATATGAATTATATCATCAATATGATATGATATTGCTCTACAAGTAGATTACAGTTGTACAATTAATTAATTGAATGACAGTTTATATAATCTGAAAGTTGGAGTACTGATAATTAAGGGAAAAATACTAGAATAATAAATGCAATAATGAATTACAGTTAGACAAATCTTCATAAACTCTACATAGAAATGTTTACATACTGAAATGTTTAAAGATAATTGTGTAGACATGGTGTAATATTCACATACATATTTGCAGATAATTAGTATGCTTTCACAACGAAAGAATTAGGCCCAATTGGTTTCATAGTGAAATCTACACAAAGTTTAAGAAAGACTTGCCAATTCTGCACAGTCTCTTCATAAAATGGAAGCAGAGAGGAAATCAATCTAATTCATTTTAAGAAAGTTACATTACTCTAATTAAAAAAATAAACATATTACAAAAAAGAAATTACAGAATAATATTTCTCATGAATATCAATGTAAACAATTTCAATAAAATAAATTATAATTCAACAAAAAGAAAATGATCTTTTATGTGCTAAATGTGCCAATCAAAGTTCATATCCAATAGTTCTCACCCCTTGTACCTTAAATGACTATATTTGGAGATAAGACAGTCAGCTGAGAGGCCCAAGAAGCAGAATACTCTGATCAAACCTGTAAAAATTTGATCAAAAATAAGTAAAATAGTATTGAATTGTATAGACCTAAGTAAAAAGTAAATAGTGATGATTCCATACTGATAGAAGCAAATGATTAAATAAATAAATAATTGAGAAAATAGAAAATATGTGATATTGAACAGTGTTAAATATTTTAAGTAGATAATCTGCCCTTAAGAACTCAGGCCCCTTAAGTTGAGCTACATATAAAAACTTCCTTCCAAAACCATACCATTAAATGGAAAAAGCGTGAAGATCAACTTCACCGTTAGAAAGGCTGACAAACACCAAAGACAGAGAGCAGATATTGATATCAACAGTGCCAAGGCAGATTGGTAACACATGTTCTCCATATCCTGAAAAAGAACTGATTCCTTCCATCCTTCTACTGGAAACACATTTTTGTGATAATTGTAACAATATTAGAGATCATTTAGAACCTATGAAATTCCAAAATCAAAAGATATTCTATAAAATAACTGACCAACATTCTTCAGAATTGTCAAGGACCTTAAACTGTCTGAGAAATGTTCATGACCAAAAGAAGGATAAGGATGTGTTGAATAAATGCAAGTGGTGTCCCTAAGGGGATCCTAAAATGGATGTTTTGACTTGGAATTGAGGTGCCCCCACAAGTTTATGTGTAAGACAATGCAAGAAGGTTTAGAGGAGACCTAGAAATTTTGGGGTTATGAGAATTTCAACCAATCAGAGAAAGAATTCAGATGGGATCATCTGAGTGGTAACTGAATGCAGGTAGCTTGTGGTTTGAGGAGGTGGGGGCGTGCCTTTGGGGTATGTATTTTGTATCTGGCAAGTGGAGTCTCTCTCTACTTTCTGATCATCAGTTGAGCCACTTCACTTCATCACATTCTTCCGCCATTATATTCTGCCTCACCTCAAGCCCAAGAAATGGACTTGCCTAACTATGGACTGAGACCTTTGAAACTTTGAGCTCCCAGAAGTGAAAAAGCTGACTAAAACAACTGAAAACCAACATTGTATAAAAACAAGGAAACCTGAATAAAGAAAGGACTTTGTTAATGATGCATCAATATTAGGCCATTAATTATATTATTAATTATAGCAATGTAATTAGTAATATATTACTACATATATATGTTTACATATATATACACACATATACATATATATATATATATATATATATATATATATAATGTACCATAATAATATAAAATGTCCTAAAAATGCACATAAAAGTCTGTCTTTTTTGCTGTCAGGTTTTATGATAAAGCAGAAAAGTTTCTTATATCTACTATATTAAAAATATTAAAGGAAGATTGAGACATTTTAAGCATACAAAATAGGTACTTCCTATTCTTACATTTTTTCTTATCAGTAGCACAAAGTTTTAAATTATTTATTCAGCACATGTGCCTGTTGACAATAGCTTCTTTTCAATAGTAGGTAAGTTAAATAAAGATAAAAACTGCCTTACTGCCCTAAGATTTTCTTTTAATAATAGTAGTACTCTGTGTTGGTGAATATCTGTAACATCTAAAGTGCTTTTGCATCCCCTCCTTGATTTAATTAGAAAAATAATATTTCAAAAAATCAGCAGTCTTCAAAAGTAATCCTATATACATAGTGGCCTTTTGTATTATCCCTATTTATCATAATGTGTTTTCCAAAATGGATGGTTTGCTGTACTTCTCATTTCCTTCCTTCAGGATAGGGAATTTGTTTTGCCAGGTAAGGGGAATGTTTAGTGCTAACAGAGAACAGACAAAGGCTGCCTTCACAAGGAGCTGCCTCCTGGATGGGGTGTTATGCCCCCTCCTGGGGGCTATGTGCCTCTATTTAATGATCCAGGTCATTTTCTTCAGTTGGAAAAATTCTGAACTTATATTCTAGTTCCAATTAATTCTGTAAATTATCTGAGTCTTCATTATCACTGTTGTTTAGTTACAAATTTCTGTTCTTCCAATTTCTTCACATTCTAACAGTTGTTATGAAGAGAAGGCTCCAATGATCTTTCTGCACCCTTGCTGCACAGTTTATCTGTAGAAATCCTAAAGACCACAGCATTGGGCAGCATATATGAGGATTTCATTTGCACAGAAATACAAGAGTATCAAGGTAAAAGCATTTGTGAACAGTGACAACTTAGAGGATGGTAGAGCATCTGAAAGGAAATTCTGGATGCTGTATGTCTAGATCTGTGGAATAAATGTGGGTACTCCTATGCTTTTCAGAGCAAGTTAGGAAAATGCTTTATGTTTTACTTGAAGACAACTGTGGATAGTCTATCACAAAATAGTTGGTCCCTAAATAATCATAGAGAAGGGATGACTTGACAAGCTGTCTCTAGCCAGGCCTTGTCATTGACTACCACAAAGCAGGCACACGGTGTACATATGGAGTAGATATAGTATCACAGATAGGGGCTATCTAAGCCTCAACAGCATAAATTCCAACTCAGAAAAACTAATCTAGGTAATGTTTCCACAAATATCAAATCTCCAAGGCATCAAGACTACTTGTATGTTTGATATAGCAATATTTTTCAGGATAATTTTCAGCTACTTAATAAAATTTGTTTATATTGGACTTTCCCAAGATGAAAGCAGAGCTCCTTGTTCATTATATATTATAAAGTTAGTACTTCTTTTCTCTGTACAAGGTCTTGGCTAGCAAGAGTTTACTGAATTTTGAACCAGTTATTTGGTTATCCTGGAAAATCCAACTTTAGATCAAAAGAACCATTTCTCAGCAAAGGTGATATGACAGTAAGGATATCCATGGGATCCATATATCCTATTATATACTAACCTACCACAGATGAACAGTAATAAAATAAGTCAGCATGTTGTCAAGAGTAATTAACCCTGATCATCAATGGGAAGTAGGACTATTGTACCCTATTGACCCAAGGCCCTTTATTTACAAAATTGTGCTGTACTTACCCTTCTGCTTATCTATAAATTAGTGCTATATATCCCTATGACAGTTTCTAGGGAATCTATTCTATTCATTGTTTAATTTACCTGTATTTGTGCTAATGTTACATTTCTTTATCTATATGCAGTTTTTATAATAAACATCATTATCTAGTGGGATACCTTCTCTATCTAGTTCTTCCTTAAAATGCAGCCTGGCTTTTCTTTACCCCTTTCATGCCTTATAAATTTTAGAATTTATTTGCAATGTTGACAATAAATCCTGCTGTAATTTTGATGTGATTTAGTTGAATCCATGATCCTACACAAAATAACTGATGTCTTTAAAATGTCTTCAATCCATTAATATTATACAACTCCATTCATTTATTTGTTGAATTTATATGATTTAGAGTTTATCCTGTAGACCTATATCTTATTAGATTCTTTGCTAACCTTAGACAAAGGTGAGTTAAAGAAAACATCAGATACTTTGGTAATTGGTATTTTTCTTCTAAAATTTTAGCCTGAATATAATTGCCAATATACAGAAATAAACTTGGTTTTTACAACAAGTTAAATTTGAACTTATATCCAACATTACAATTCATCTTTTCATTATAAATATTCTATTTTACATGGTCTTTGGACACTCTATAGCCACAGCTATCTGTAGGTAATGGTAGTTATATTTTTTATTTTTATTTTGAGATCACGGGTGAAGTACAAGTTTGAAGGTAATATTAAGCAAGGATGGAATATGATCTTACCAGATGCAAAATTGATATTAATCAAGGATATTATATTTCCTTTATAAAGTACTTATGAATTTGGAATTAAATAGTAGAAGCACTTGTGCTTCCAATTATCAAAGTTCACAATGGCTTACTAGGCTTGTGCTTCCTATTTCTACATTTGGGGGTTGATAGGTTTAGTGATTCTAGTCTCTAAATAGGATGTTGCTACCTCAGGAGATGCAACAAAAGCTTTATATAACTACAAAATATAGGTTACACCAGTAAAATTTGAGCTCTTTGGGTATAGACAAAAATGGATTAAAAGAAGAATCACTGACTTAGCGGGGACAGTCATTGGTCATAAGGCAGGGAGAGAGGTGCTCTTACACAGAAGGATTATGTGTAGAAACATATGAAAACTAGGTGACCTACTGGTACTTTCTTTATGCAGACATAATTGCAAATAAGTGTACATGTAAAGCAACCATCAGAAATATGGTGATCATAGTCTTAGAATCCTCATGATCCAAGGTTTAGGTCACCATACTTGTAAGCCACTAAAGTTACAAGGGAGTAGCTTTAATTGAAAGGAATCTACAGTAAATGGTCAAAAAGAAAGATAAATAGATAAATTTGTAGTCCTAAGACCAGCATCTGTGTTAGAAGCTAAAGTTGATCTTCCTTATTTCCTTATTCTAAAATTTACTCAGAAAGAAAAGCCCATCAGATTCTCTTTTGCACAACTGGAGATAATTGGTCCAATGGTTACTCTCTGGCAGACATCATGAACTGCCTATCTCTCCCGTCCATGGAAACCATGTCCCTAAATTCTATGAAGTTCACTCAACCATCAGACATCTTAGGATCTTCCAAGGATGCAAAGAGTTTTTCCACCCAAGATCACAATTATTTTAGTATATGATTTAAGTGAGGATTGAAAGGCCAGTCAGATTGTGCTTTTGAAGAATATTATCATCTTCAAAATTCAATCCATGCTCTGAGTTGTCTGTTCATGTGTCACAGCTCAAGTCCTCTCTGTCAATTATTCTTTTTTCCATTCTTAATACAAATGCAAATCCTATTCAATATCTTAAGCTTCAAATTCTGCCTTATTTTATGCTTCTGGAGCAAATATCATCAGGCATTCACTAAAAGGAATAATAAGAAATAAACATTTCTATAACCAAATTGCTTCAATAAGACAGTAGTCATTACTTTTGTTCTGGAATTCTTAGGCAAAGGTGAGTTCAAGAAAACATCAAATACTTTGAGTTTCTAAAGTTTAAACCCAGACTACCAAACATTTTAGAAATAAATAAGCTGCATGTGCAAATTTTTCTCATTTAACAAAATACCACATTCACTTCCAACACAGCTCAGAAAAATAAAGTGCTTGGAAAGATATTTTAACACATTTTATACATTCAACTGTATAAATCTATATGTGATATATTTAGCACCAAAAATCAACACTGACACTTACTTGAAAAAGTGCAAATGGATTGTTTCTTGATAATATTCTCCCTCCATTCTATTTATTCACTCATTGAATTTCTGGATTATAAAGACAAATTTGAATATTAAATTTAACCAAGTTGTGTCTTAGGTAATTTCACTAAAATTTATTACATTTTGAATAGATAGGTTAGAATAAAATGGTACTTTATGGAAATGTTTTTAATATTTAGGAGATAATTTATTCCCAATATATTGTTGTTGTTTGTTTTTTCTGAGTTACAAGACAATGTCATTTATTAGAGAGGCAAATTTTTAAAAAAGACCTGATGTGGTGGTGACCACTTATAATCCCAGTAGCTTGGTAGGCTGAGGTAAGAGAATAATGATTTTAAAGCCATCCTCAGTAATTTAGCCAGGCTCTAAGCAACATAGCCAAAACCTGTCTCTAAATAAAATGTAAAGGGGTTGGCAATATGGCAAGGTGGTTGAGTGCTCCTGGGTTCAACCCCCAGTATCAAATAAATAAATAAATAAATAAATAAATAAATAAATAAAATAAAAATAAAGAATATAAAATTAAAAAAAAAAATCCTGGACCTTTTAAAATCTCCTTCTAAATATTTATGTTCACCAACAATGCTGATTGTACCCTAAGCTGAGAAAGTAGTAACATTAAATCAAATATTTCATACCAGTGTGAACTGAAGATGAAAATGATTACAACTAAGCACTTTTAAATATTAATATTTTTCTTTTTTATTATGTAGTCAGTTATACCACTGTAATTGCTTCTGTTAGTATTTTTCTAGTGTGTTTTCCACTTGTAATTACTTTTTTTAGTATTCATCTAATGTATTTCATGAATATATTCCCAATTTAAAAACATACAATAAAACTAATATTTTCAATTGTGTTTGGGCAGAGAATGATATTAAGTTTCTGGAATTACATTTTGATCATTATTTATTTTTGTATTACATTTCTGTATTTTAAAAGTTTGTGAATACAGAGAATATATACATATGTGTATATAGTTAGATATCATAATATAAAAAATTATAACCCTACAAGGATTACTTTTTTTATTTCTATAAATGGTAGTCCCTCAAACTCAGTCATGTAGTGTTTATTTTTTCTTTTCATTTGAAAAGAATTCCCTGAATAGGAAATGAAAGAAAAGGGACAACAAAAATAAACAAAAAAAAAAAGGAAAAGAAAGTGATAAATGTAAATACATTGTAGGGTATAATCCATTCACTAACACACCATATGGGGACAAAAAATGCAGATTATAAACTTGGAGAAGATATTAGTCAAACATCTGAATAGAAAATAGGCAATATCTATAATACCTTAAAGAACTGCACAATATATAATTTGTTGTACTGAAAACCAAAATCTATCTGATAATAAATGGTAAAAATATTAATATGCAAAAGAAAAAGAAAGAATATGGGAAATAAATATGGAAATAAACTTAGTTGTGCCTTAGGTAATTTCACTAAACCACCTAAATAGCCAAAGCCATCAGCAAAAGGAATCAGAGTACTTTAATTGGAAACATACTACAAAGCTGCAATCATTAGAACAGTATGGTATTGGCATAAAAGGTGACATGTAGACCAACTGAGGCTAAAAGCAAATTCATATGTCTACAGCAACTTATTTTCAACAAAAGAGCTAAGAACATACATTGGAGAAAGAAAACTCTTTTCAATAAACAATGGCTGAGTAATTGAATATCTACATGGAGAAGAATGTAACTAGAACCCTACTACCCAACAGCTACAAGAATCAATTCAAAATAGATTAAAGTCTTCAAGTTAAGATAGAAAACTAATAAAAGAAAAACATAGGGAAATGATTCAGGACATTGGAATATGCAAGGGATTTTTTGACACAACCCCCCAAATACAGAAAGCAAAATAAAAATAGATAAGTAATATCACATCAAACTAAATGCTTCTACATGTTAAAGGAAATTTTAGTGAGGAGAGAGTCAATATAAAGATTGGGATGAAATATTTGCAAACTATACATCTGATGAGTGGTTGATAGTGATAATATATAAACAACTCCCAAAACTCAACAGCCAAAAAATAAATAAATAAACAATAACAACCCAAGTTTTAAAAAGGCAATGGATTGAAATAGACATTTCTCACCTGAAGACATACAAATATAAAACAGCTATATGAAAAAAATGTTCAAAATATCTAAATCACCAGAGATGTGTAAATCAAAACAAGGAGATATTACTTTACCCCAGTAAGATAGGTGATAAGATAAAAGATAAGAAGTGCTGGCAAGAATGTGGTAAGAAAGTTATACCTGCACACTGTTGGTAGGAATCTAAATTAGTCCAACCATCACAGGAAACAATATGCAGGTCTTCAAAGAAATTAAAAATATAATACCACATGGTTTCTTAATCCCACTCCTGGAGATAATAATAGATGATAGATTGATGATAGATAGATAGATAGATAGATAGATAGATAGATAGATAGATAGATCTCCATCCAAACAAAATATAATCTGCACTGTGTACTCCTATTGTAGTCCTATTCACAATAGCCAAAAAATGGAAAAAATCCATATGTCCACTAACTGATGAATAGATAAAGAATGTATGGAACATGTGTATGGTATATATATAAATATAAATAAAATATACAGTGGGATACTATTCAGTCATTAATATGAAAGAAATACTTTCATTTGGGACAACATGGACAGAAATGGTGATAATCATATTAAGTCAAATATGCCTGGCAAAAAAAAAGACAGGAACCACATGATATCTCTCATATGTGGAATATAAAAGGTTGATCTCATAAGAAGTTGAGAGTAGTCTAGTAGATAACAAAAACAGGGAGATAAAGAGGAGGGTGGGAAAGTTGATCAATGGTTTCAAAATTTCAATTAGGAGCAAGAAGTTCTGTTGTACTATCTGACTATAGTGTGCACAGTAGGGTGATAATATTATCATAAAGAAGAAATAAATATTCAAGGAGAGAGAGAGATGTAAACATTATGCAAAATTTATATGTATCAAAAGAGCACATGGTAGCTCACTAATTAATATGTACATTTTTGTATTAGTTTAAAAATTAATGAAATGAAAACCGCAATCAGATAGCATTTCAAGACTCACTATTGGGGAGTGACAATTCATAAATACCCACGTTATCTTCTCTGGATGATTTTAACTGTGTAATACTGATGTTCTCATGCTGCCATTTTTAAAGTATGTTACATAATTTTTTAAAAAAGTTTTTATCTGCTACAAAGCTGAAAATATGCATATATGTACATAACAATCACAAACTTTCCAATATTAGACGTTAGCCCTAGGGCAATTATGTGCATGTATGTAAGGCAATATTATGTCAAAGCAACAGATTTTTTTTTAAAGAGAGAAAGAGAGAGAGAGAGAGAATTTTAACATTTATTTTTTAGTTTTTGGTGGACACAACACAACATCTTTATTTCTTTTTTTATTTTTATGTGGTGCTGAGGATCGAACCCAGTGCCCCACGCATGCCAATTGAGCGTGCTACCACTTGAGCCACATCCCCAGCCCAAAGCAACAGATTTTTAATTAGAAAGAAACAAAACAAACCAAAGAAAAATAAATTCAGTATTTACTTTCTATAGAATGTTCATCAATTGTTTAAATTTTGTGGTAGATTTTTATGTTATAATGAAAAAATGTAAATACATATATTTTAAGGAAAAATTGCAATATTTGGGAAGACACTAAATATTACAGTTTACATATATGTTTCATTCACAGAGTCCACTAAATAAAGAAAAAATATGCTAAAATAATGAGTAAAACTGCAAGGCAAAGCAAGATAGTAATCCACACTTTGTATAGAGAATAGAGCTTTGATTACCCCTGGAGAGGAGGAGGTTAATGTGGTTTAGAAGGAATATGCTGTGGATTTAAAAGTTTCTGTGACATTTTATTTCTTTTTATTTGTTCACCCAAATGTTTCTACCATCATTTTAGGTTGAAAAAATTTAATTTATTTGAAACCACTACAAATGGTTAAATGTTTACTTTGCTTTGCTATTCTTCATAAAAAAGGCATACACAAATTCATGAAAAAGATCACACTGTATTTAAATGAGAGTGCAACAAGCCAGTTGACATTCTTCATGTTATATTATGAATATTCAGATTGCTCTATAGCAGTATATTCATCCAAAAAGTTCACACAATGATAACAGAAATAATTTTGACAAAAGTATGTCCAATTTCCTGTATTTTTTAAATTGAGATTATCAATCTTTCTCATTGTCACCAAATTCTGTAATATTCAAAATTGACCAATGTTTCAATATTTTTCTTATTTTAAAGGTATAATCACAATTAAACCAATAAATAAAGCAGGCTTAAATTAGAGTTAAATTTTATACAGGAGGTAAAGACTACATTCATAAAATGTCTACAAATAGAATAATATTACTTACTAAGTAAATACCAGGTTACAGCCATCTTGAGTCAGATAAATGGTTTTCATATCTGAGAAAGATATTTAGCTTAACAAATGGGTATTGTAATTCTATGAAAATACAAAATTCCCTAAGTCTAACAAAGCACCTCAGATTGGGTGGCTTATACGCAATAGAAATTTATTTCTTACAGTTTGGAGGCTGCAAGTCAGAGATCATGGTGGCAACATAGCCAGGTTCTGGAAAAGTCCCTATTCAATGTTGTAGACTGCCAATTTCTCATTGTATTTTCATATACAAGAAATAGATAGAGTTGGCTCAATATCCACTTCTTCTAGAGACCTTAATTGTACCCAGGATGGCTCTACTCTTACAATCTAACTTTCAAATGCCCCAGGGTCAATTGCCATCACACTGGATTTAGATTAAAACACCTGACTTTTGGTGGAGGCATAAAAATTCAGTCCATAACTATTAACCTGGTGTTTTATTTTTTTCTCTAAACTTGAAATTTGTCAATTAACTCATATTTTAAATGTTATGTGATTCTTTCTCTGTTTTTGTATTTTCCAAAGATTTAGATTGGAACTTAGAATTACTGTCATTAAGTTTGCAGAATTTTTTAAAGTATCTTGTTTAACTGTTGACACCGTAACTTAAATTCTCTGTATTTGAGAATCTTACTAAAACATTTAGACGAAAAAGTCTTAAAAAGTTATTTCCAGTATTTAAAATATTGATTCAATTAGATATTAAAAGCAAAATGTTCTATTACACCAAATTCCGGATCTCTGAATTCATCTTTATATTGCAATGACTATAAAGCTTTTCAAATAATACTGAAACTTTACATTGTTCAGCAGTAAATTATCAAAGTGTATAAAAGGCTTTCTTTCTTTGATTTTCCTTTTACTTCCTGTTTTCCTCTACCTTTGCCCTCGCTTCCCCCAATTTAGCATCAATGAAGTATCATGTTTAAGTATGCCAGCACAATAATATTGAGCAGGGTTGCAAAACTTTGAAATTACTCTCAAGCATGCAACATGAAACATGAAACACCTTGTAATTTTTTTAAAAAAATGCATTTAGATGTAAAAACTATAATACAGGTTTTTTCAGATTTGTCCTCTATTCATATAGAGACCCTTTATTTATTTCTTAATTCTCTTTATTTTTTTATATTTTCTTTTCTTTACATAGAACAAAACACAGTCTTTCAGTACAACAAGAACTAAAGATAATATTCAGATTGTTCCCAATTCCTTATCCATGATTGTACCAAAGATGCCATTTTCTCTCCACTCTATTTATGTTTCTGAAGAAATATCTGAGCCAAAAGAGTTGAACATATTAATTGAGAAACTATCAAAGTATATTATGTCTCCAATTCAAAATATAAATTATTTCTGCTTTCTTGTTCCTTGGAACCCCAAGTGTGACTTTTAGCCTAAATTATTGGAATGATCAACTCAATTCTTCATTCTACTTGGTTATGAAAACTCAATTTGTGTGCTTTATATGAATGAGAATATGCAATTGAGTTGTTAAATTAATATAAGTTCAGGATATTTAAATTTTTAATGGAATTTTTTGGTGTATGCACTTAATATCTCCAGACCCTTCCATCCATTTATATAAATGAACCCACTAATCATTTATATTAGAATTAACTGATATGTCAATAGTATCATCTTTAAACTCTTGGGACTTCTATCTCCTATATGAGCTACTTAATTTCATGCTCTAATAAAATTGCTGATTTATATTCTCTACCAACTAATCTTTCTGACTCTGCTCAATAATAATTAAATTGTATGATATTTTTCCAAAGGAAAATTTTAAGCTATTACTAAAAAAAGACAAGAGTTACTTGCATAAATGTAAACTGGTTTTATTGTTAACTAATATAGCTAAAAATTCCCCGTTAAACTGAAATATGCAATGTATAAAGTTACAGAACCCTGGAAACTTTTCTTAATAGTTTGTGTTATATACTTGCCTTATGCTTTGAGTGCTGAAGAAATTAAATAAACTTACTTAGAGTTTCTGTCATTTTCTTTGGCAAAATGAATAACACTACAGGTTGTTGATGTTGGCTTTATGTATTTTTTTTATGATTTCAACCAATCTACTTGAATCTCTTATTTTTTCCTTCAGTTAGATCTTTAATTTTTTAAATCTCATAGAAACATTATGATTTTTTAATTGTTTATTTTTCATTTTTGACTTTGTAGAGATCTAGCTTACTCAATAAGACTAAAATTCATGGCTTTTAGAAACTAAAGTACATATAATTTTAAAAGTTTAAAGTTTTTCTAAAGTTTACTGAGTTTAAGAGTATCTAGTTTTGGATTACAAATGATTAAATACACAGACTTACCTAAGTACACTTATTTATTCAATTTACAAAACTTAAATAATCTAATATTTTAAGTAATTTAATACTTAAAAATATTATTTCTTCTTTCCATCCAAGTTTTACTAGTTTTTACTATTTATTTGTTGGAGTACTATGCCTAAGTAAACATTATGATTTTTCAAAAAAAAAAAAAAAAAAAAAGAGTTCTCTTAATTTAAGTCACAGTAAAAAGTTGACATGTATTGGTAAGAACAGTAAGAAGGGATTGGTGTTGTGGCTCAGTGGTAGAGTGCTCACCTTACACGTGTGAGACACTGGTTCAATCCTCAGCACCACATAAAAATAAATAAGTGAAGTAAAGGTATTGTATCCAACTACAACTAAAAAATAAATATTAAAAAAAGAACAGTAAGAAAATTACTTTGCTAGAATGTAATAGAATATTTCAAGCATATTGTACATCATTTTACTTATTATTTTAATAAATAAGATGAAGTTATTAATGGACCTAGTAGTAATTCTTATGTTTTTAGATTTTAAAAATTACCATTTCAGATACCTACTTTTGAAAGCATCTTATTTACCTTGATGACTAAGTTCGCTTTTTTAAAATTCCTTTGTTTATTTTTCCAGTGCCATACTGGTGCAAATCCATGCATGATTTGTCTTCTTTCATCATTATGAAGACTAATTTTTTAAAGTACTTCCTGCTTTTTGCTTGCTTAAGCTATCTGATGTCATTTAGCTTGATTTTATTTCTTTACTATATAATTATCTAATTTCTGATATCTGCCAACATATGTTGAAGAATAAGGCATTAAGCAGTATTACTGTACAACTGTACTTCTATAAAAAAAGATTTTTTTAAATTTTAGTAAAGTATTTACATTTTGCAGGAATATTTTAAGATTCCTCAATTTTAGGAATATTTAGAATGCTTAAGAAATTATCAATGGATAACAAGTAAAATGTCATAGAAAATAATAATGAAAAAAATGGGTAAAAATAGCTCTGAAACTGAAACCAAATGTTAAAGTTCCTACAAAACCCAGAATAAAATTATATATGTATCTATTTTCCTTTAATCTGTCCTTTCCTGTGATTACCTGGCTAAATCATTTTGTTAAAATCATCTGATTTCCTTTCTTTGCTTTTCTTATCCTTTTTATTTATTTATTTTTTTTATTTTTAAGGTTGTCAAAAGAGATCTTTGCCTATAGCTAGGACATACTCAACTCTGTCTCCCTTGGTGGCATTGGTCAAATGTGACTTATCCTTTAAATCAATAGTTAAGAATGGAAGGTTCCCACTTGATAATACAGAAATAGAAGGTTCAAATGAAAATAAGGCAGAAATGGATTGCTAATCAAGGTTTGCTTTAGAAAGCAGGTGGTGCTTATTGATTCTGCTATTGACATGAAATTTTAAACTTAAAGATCAGTTGTTCATCATCTTTACCAACATGCTCATTTTGGAGGTAAACAAAGAAATTATCTTGCCCAAGATACAGTTTGTCCTTATCATTGACAGGTTATGAATACAGATGTCCTGATCTACCAGTCAGTGCTGTTAGGGGTTTGAGTGACATACAGATACTATTAATGTTAAACAAAAATAGGAATCAAATATATATTTTAGGGTATAGCTATAATACCAATATTTAATCATGATGTATAGTATTAACCAGGTGTTTAAACAGCATTATTTGTTAATTCCTTAAATAGATGGAATAAATTATAATTCATACATAAATGATTCAGACTTCATATATTTGGCTCAAAATATATTAATAATTTTTAAAACTTATTTTAAAAGTATAATGCTTAGGAATGTGCCAAATGTTATGTCAAATGACAATTGAATATTGTATATTGTTACTACAGAAACATATTCTTCTATTGTTTCTATCAAAACAGTAAATAAGGATTTAAAATAATAGTGACTAAAACAACTTACATAGTCTTTTTTTCATATTTTCCTCTACATGTTCAGATATTTTCTTCCTAGTTCAAGTTACTATAATTGTTTAAAAGAGCACCTTTTCTTTCCATAGTAGGCAATTCAGGGATGTACCTAATATATGTGAAATATCCAGAATCAGATACAAACCCCTGTATTTTTTCCTTTATTTAGTAATCCTACCGGTACAGGCAAATTATTTTTTAAAGTAGATAGTAGATTGAATCTGGGGATTACAATTCACATCCATCATTTTCTGCATCTCCACCATTAATTTACATACAAAATTATTTTAACTCTATAGAGAGAAGAATCCCTATGGAGGCAGTTACTTTTCCTTGAAATGACACAGAAATAAATATAAAATTTGTCATTGGGAAATATATATTATTGAAGTAGTTTGTTAAAAATAGTTTCTTATTAACTGAGAATTTAATTCCATCCTGAGACAGTACATTTATTTTAATAAAAATATATATTAATTTATCCCTTGCAGTATAATCTGGGATCTTGAGAATATTATTAATACGAACCACTGAATACAATATTATTTGATTTTCTTAGAATTAGAAATGAAAAGGATTTTTTGTGGATAAAATAAAGCAGACTCAGAAAGAAAAACAGGAGGATAAGGTACAGAAAACAAAATCCTGAGATATTTTTACACACTATTATAAATTGAGACAACTGGGAGGCAATTCTCCATGGTTCTCTCTCATTTGTCTCCTATGAACCATCACTGATAACTGTCATTCTGTTCTATCTTTTTAAGGATGTTTGTATAACAGAATACCCTGGGAAACAGAGATAATATAACAACCCAGAGCAGAGAAACTATTTGTTGGCTGACCAGAATAAGAAAGGTAACATTGCCCTGTGTTGTAGAAATTGGGAAGGTTTGTTTGGAACCCCTGGACAGTAAATGACATTTCTTAACTTTGAGCTTATTCAGTTGGGGCACAAAGTCACTAGATGTTCAGCATTAAATTGGAAATACCCCTGCATATCCCCAGAGAAACATGTATGTAAAGGGGGAACAACACCAACAAAATTGTCATGCTGCCTTCTCTGGCATAAGCAATAAAATTTTTTTCAGTGATCCAGCAACCTCTTGTCTTCTGCCAGCATTATGGCAAACTAAATTGTAAGTTATAAAGTCAGGTAAAGTAACAATTTCTCACAGTTCTTAAAATACAATTCTCTTTGAAAGTCTTTTCACTCCTGTGATGAATTAAAACCCAAATTCCTTGCTGAATTTGATTTGCACTTATGTTTTTTTCCCTCTTTCCTTCCTCCATTTTTTTTCATCCTTTCTCCCCAACCACTTTTTTTTATTGTTGTAGTTGTTCTATTATTTGAGTTCTTATTTTTTGTGGACATAATTAGAAGATCCAGAAGTAAAATTACTGATCGAGACAGGCATGATGAAATGTATCTCTAGAATTCTGCAAAAGAAGATCTGGAGATCTTAAATGTACATGAAAACATACATCTCATAGAATTGATAGCATTATTGACAAGGCAGTGACATTCTCTCATAAGCAAGGAAAAAATAGCCAGAATTCATCTTATGTAAAGTTTAAAAGGCAAAATTTTAGAGTTGACAGCTATGTTTTATTAATTCAGCACCAATGATCAAACAATGTGTAGGATGCCTTCCTTCAAATGCCCATTTCCTAACAGAGTAGAGATCTATGGTTTCTGACATTGATTTTCATGTTTTTTGTAAAAGGGAAATTCAGTTTAATATTTCATTAAGAAGATTACTTTACACATTTTGCCCCCTTTCTGCTTTTTATATGCTTCGCATTTCATCATACAACAACTGAATTCACTTTCTTTTCAGTAGCTTATTGAACAGTCTCCAAAACATCAAATATTTTAGGACACAAAGTGAGGCATCACACTTCTCTCATCAAAAGATAGGTCATCTTTCCATAAACTAAGACTCAACAGAGCTTAAAAATACTGTCAATGGAATAGGCCTAACAGACATTTATAGAATATTTCATATATCACCTATCAAATACACTTTCTTCTTGGATGCTTATGAAATCATTTCGAAAGAGATCATATTTGGGACAGAAAGAAAGTCCTTGTGTCCTAACAGATCATCCTGAAATGAAATTAGAAACAAAATGAATTTCAGGAACCATTATTCAAAATATAATTTTGAATGAGGAAATGATCAAAAATTCAGAGAAGATATAAAAATAAATTCTTAGATGAGAACAGAGATATATCAAAATCTCTGTGAAAGAACAAAGGAAATTTTAAGAGAAAAGTTTATACAATTGAATGCTTACATTAAATAAAACACAAATAAAAATAAATCAGACTACAAGTCAAGGCTACTAAAAATAAAGAACAACCTAAAGCTAAAATTAATTCAAGTCAAGAAATTATTAAGATTAGAGTTTAAATTAATGAAATTGAGTAAAAAACAAATGCAACATATTATTAGAACAAAGAGCCGGTTCTTTGGAAATGCAAACAAGATTGATAAACTTTTAGACACACTCACCAAAGGAAAGGGAGAGAAAACTTGAATCAATAAAATTAGAGATGAAAAAGGATATATTAACATAGATACATCTGACATTCAGATAATTGTTGAAATCTATTTTGAAAACTTATACTCCAATTAAAATAGAAAATGTGGACAATATTGACAAATTTCTAGACAGACCTGACCTATCCAAGTTGAACCATGAGGGATACAGAAAACCTATACTGGCAAATATCAAGCAATCAAAGTGAAGCAGCAGTTAAAAGCCTTCATTGAAAACAATCCCAGGCAGATAGATTTTCAGTGGAGTTCTATCAAACTTTTAAAAAGAAATGAAGTCAACTTTCCTCGAATTATTCCATAAAAGAAAAAGAGTGAAAACACTACCAAAGTATCTGTTACTCTCTGTCTCCAATATCACCCTGATACCAAAACTAGACAAAAAACATCAAGGAAAGACCACTACAGAAAAATATCCCTGATATTATAGATGAAAAATTCCTTACTAAAACATTAGCAAGCTGCATTTAAAACTCATTAAGAAAACAGTATTCCATGTACAAGTTAGTTTTATTCCAGGGATGAAGATTAACTCTACATACATGAGTTAATAAATGTTACTTATTGCGTAAGTAGAATTAAGTCAAGGATCACAGGATAAACTCAATAGATGCAGACAAAGCCTTTGACAAAATCCAACACACATACATGTTTAAAAAAAAGGAAAACCATAGATAATAAAGTTATCTTAATATTTTAGAAGTTATCTATAACAAGATCAACTCAACATAATATTGAACATAAAAAAAACTGAAAATATTTCCTCTAATGTTAGGATCAAGACAAGGCTATCCACTCTCACTACTCCTATTCAATATAATTATTAAAACTCTAACCAGAGTAATCAGGCAAAAGAAGAAAATTAAAGGGCTACAAATAGAAACAGAAGAAGTCAAATTATCTCTGTTAATTGATGGTGTGATCTTATATCTTTCAAACCCAAAAAACTCAACCAGAATATTTCTAGATGTGACAAATTCAGGAACACAGTATGTACAAAATCAATATAAAATAATCGACAGCTTTCCTATATTCCAATAATGAATCTTATGAGAAAAAAAGAAAAACTATTGCATTAATAATAAATAACCTTTCATAAATAAATAAAATACTTGGGAATATATTTAATAGAGGAGATGAAAGAACTCTATAATGAAAACTATAGAGCACTAAAGAAAGAAATCGAAGGATATCTTCAAGGATTGAAAGACCTCCCATGGTCTTGTGTAGGCAGAATTAATATTGTCAAAATGACTATATTACCAAAGGTTTTTATTGATTCAATGCCATCTCCATCAAAATACCAATGACATTATTCATAGACCTAGAAAAAAAAGAGTCCTAAAATTCATTTCAAAAAAATAAGAAACCCAGAGTAGACAAAGTAATAGGGATCAAGAAGAGTAACACTAGGCATCACAATACCTGATTTCAAACTACACTACAGAGCCCAACAAAAAGAGCATGGCAGTGGAATCAAAGCAGACATGAAAACCAGTGGAATAAAATATAATAGAAGCCATAGAGACAAATCCATATAGATACAATCATCTGATATTTGACAAGGGTGCCAAAAACAAATGTTGAAGAAAAGATAGGTTTTTAAAGAAATTTTATTAAGAAAACTGGATGTCCATGTGTATGGATGAAAGTTGATCCCTATCTTTTATCCTGCAAAAAAAGTCAACTCAAAGAAGGATCAAAGACCTAGAAAATAGAAATACTGCAACTGCTGGAAGAAAACAGAGTCAACACTGCAATACATTTTTACGGGCATTAACTTCCTTTACAAGACCCACAGAACTCAAGAAATAAAACTAAGAACCAATAGGGGGTGGCATTACATCAAAAAGCTTCTGTACAGCGTAAGAAACCATAAGGATCATAAAGAAAAAGCAAACAAAATGGGAGAAAAATTTAGCCAGCTATTCCTCTGACAGGGGATTAATATTCAGAATATATGAAGAACTAAAAAAAAAAAAAACTTAATACTGAAAATAAATAAATAAAACAAACAATAAATCAGCCCAAAACTAAACAGACATTTATCAATAGAAAAAAAAATACAAATAGCTAAGAAATGTATAAAAAGCTATTCGACATTCTTAGCAGTCAGGGAAATGAAAATCAAAACTACATTGAGAGTTCATTTAATTTCATTTAGAATGGCAATCATCCATACAAATGAAAATAAATGTTAACAAGGATGTTGGGGAAATACTGGTGAGACAGGATATTAGTACTATCTCTTTGGAAAGCAGTACAGAGATTCTTCAAAATATTAGACCATATTACCCAGCAATCCCATTCCTTGGTATTTAGTCAAAAGAATAAAATCAGAATCCTGTAGTGATATAGTCACAACAATGTTTATAGCAGTATGATTTTTAATAACCAAGTTATAGAATCATTCCTGGTAACTGTCAACAAATGAATGGGTAAAGAAAATATGGTATATATGCACAATGAAGTATTACTCTGCCATAAGGAAAAAAATATGGCATTTGCTGGTAAATGGATGGAACTCACAGAACATCATGCTACGTGAATGAGTCAGACTCAGAAAGACAAGGATCAAATGTTTTCTCTCATATGTGGAGGCTAGAGCAAAATTAGAGAAAAATAAAAGGGTAGGATCCCATGAAAATAGAAGGGAAGTCAGTGGAATAAAGTTTATTGGGAAATCAGGGAAGATGTAGAGAGGAATTTCACGTTCTGTATATCTACAAAGCACCAATTGAAAAAAATCAACAAATAAATAGAAGGAAAACCAGTAGAGTAGAAGAACGGGAGTAGGAGGAGGCAGGGATAGATGGAAAGAGGAAATAGTGGGAAGCGAAATGGAGCTAATTATATTTCATGTTTGATTATGTCAAAATGAATCCCACCTTTATATATTCATTAATACCTCCTATTTTCAAATAAGAAATAAAAATGGTTATCAACTATCTAAAAAATAGTTCAATGTCATTAGCAAATAAGGGCCTAGAAATCCAAACTAAACTGAAATTTAATCTTACTCCAGTTAAAATGTAAATCATCAAGAATAAAATAACAGCCAGCTGCAGTGGCACCTACCAGTAATACCAGCAACATAGGATGCTGAGGCATGAAGATAACAAGTTCAAAGCCAACCTCAGAAATTTGATGAAGTCCTAATCAGCTTAGTGCCACCCTGTCACAGAATTTAAAAATATACATCAAAAGAGCTCTGGGTTCAACCCATTGTGACAATGACAACAATAAAAGAATACAAATAATGTTAATTACTAATGAGGTGAGAGAGAAAAGACACGTTTATACCTTATTGGTGGGATGGCAAATTAGTATAAACACTTTGGAAAGTGGTATGAAGATTCCTGAAGACTAAAAATGGGAATTGCCATATGACTCAACTATCCCATTCCTTGGTATTTACTCAAAGAACTAAAATGAGCATACTATAGTAAAACATGCATATCAGTGTGTACAGTGTGTGATTCATAATGCCAAATTATGGAATCAGTCCAAGTGTCTGTCAACAGAAGAGTGGATAAAGAAAATATGCTATGGAGTCAGTGGATAGAACTGGATGACATTATTCTAAACAACATAAGCCAGACTTTGAAAGTCAGGGATTGAATGTTTTCTCATATATGGAAACTAGAGTGGAAAAAAAAGGGGTGGGGGGATCTCACAAAAGCAGAAGGAAGACAAATAGAGTAGAAGAAGGAGATAAAGACAAAATGAAAAGAGGAAAACACTGGGGAATGAAATCTACCACATTATGCTATGTCCATATATGAATATACCACGATGAATCCCACTTATATATAGTTATAATGTCCACATTAAAATAATAATGATGATGATGATCATAATGATGATGATCATGATGATAGAAGGGAAATAAGTAGAATAGAGCTATTGGATCAGGGAAGTAATCAAAGGTATTGGGGAATGAGGAAGTTCAAATTATGTTATGGACATATATGTCTATGGCATAATGAGTCCCACTATTATATATAATTGTAATGCATCAATAAAACTGATATATCTAGTTTTTGAATTGCCTTGAATTAGAATAAAAAGATTCAATCTCTCTTTAAACTAAGTTAAATCAGAACAAACACTCTTTAGGGCAATTATACTTTCTATCATTCCAACCTAACCTAACAATATTCATTATCAATGAAGTTATACAGGAACCTAGATAATTATTACACTGTGTATTATAGAATGATCCAATTTATTTAGTTATTTGGTACATTTTTACAGAAATGGGAAGTTAAAATAATAAAACAAAGTGACACTTATTATGGCATTTAAAGTCTGATCAGTGGAGAAGTAGGAACTGAAGACTAACAATAAAAAAAAGAGAAGACAAGATTGCTTTATTCATTCAATTTAATCTTTTTTTTAACCTTTTAATCCTTCCTTTTTTATTATTAGAACATTCTCATATCCTGTTAATATATTATTCACCTAAACTATTGAATAAATTCTGAAATACTGTTCATTAGAAAGAATCTTCAATTTTTTAAAAAACAGTTTTGCATTAAAATTATGAAAGTTTGCAACTAGAGTAGACCCTACATGATATCTTGTCCAAATCTCTTATTGTTCAGATAATAAAATAAAGGAATTGTAAAATGAAGAAATAGTCCTGAATCCCTTACACTGCAAGAGAGAATAGTAGAAGCTGTCATTAGCACCCCACCCTCACTCTTTCTATCATACCATCCTAAAGCGGAGACATCACTTTGTTTTGAATTCAGGGGAATAAAATTAGTTTCCTAAAGAAGAATTTTAATATATGATTTCTTCTATATTTTTCTGACATTCTACTTTTCAGTCAGAAATACATTAACAGAAAATACATACTATATTTTTTAGTTATGTTTCTCATGAAGAATTACAGCATTGGTAATCATTTAGAAGTTAATCCAACTACAATATAAAAGCTTTCAAAGACTTTCTCACATACACACATATAAACACACACACACACAAACACAAACCCACACACACGCACATACTGAAAAACTAACTCATATAACAAGCAAGTGGTTTGTGTACATATATTAAAGTGAATGATTGTCAACAGGAATAGCAATAAGGAAAAAAATCTTCCTGGAAAAGTTTGAAAATAGATAGAAAGACTCCATTTAAATGAAAAACTTAGTCTGCCGGAAAACTGACACTTTTCCTTTGTGCTTGTTAATTTTTAAATATTATTTGAATAAAAAATAGAAACTTAAAAAGAAATTTTTACCTTCAAGAAATTACTACCTTGTAAAATATATGTAAATAAAATAAATGTTCATCAAAGTGAATTTTATACATTATATCCCGAATCTAAATAGAAAAGTTGAAACTGCCAATTTTTTAGAGTGATAAAAATCTTCACAGAGAGATGTCATAGCTTGGATAGTATAGTAAATAAAGCCCAAGGTTATGCTTAAACACAAATATTTAAGTGTGATATACAATATCTAAACCCTCACTTTTGAACCCATTGTTTTTCTCTCTCATAATCAGGAAAATGACATGGATTTTCTCATGTTATGTGGCATTTGCAATCTCCTACTCAGCAAGTTGCCAGTTCTCACAATAAGTTAGACCAAGTCAGCTTGATCCAAGTGTAAAGCAGGTGCAAGCAGTATCAAAATTGAATCCCATATGAAGTTATTAATTTGATTTTTTTTCTTTTATTTTTACATCCATCTCAGTAGTGATTATGTATTCTCTGAGTTCAATGGTTAACTTATAACCAAGTAGTTTCCATTCTTCTTATTAGATCCAGGGGTACAATTTTGATGAAGGCATGTTTGTAAATTAATTTTATATGTATGAATAATATGTCTATACCATAAGTCATCCAAAGTGGTTTTGTATATGGGCTTCCTCTGTGTACCAATTCTCAGAACAAAAGTGGCTTTGCTTCCTGTGCAACAAACATCAGCAGGACATTTCTCACCCTCTCCTCACACAATGGAGAACCACTAGTGGCTGAGTGGCCCTTGGACATGCAGAAGGGGTATATTTCAGTGTAGGGACTCCTCATTCTGCTGCTTTACAATAATGTTAAAGATTATAAAACCTTGACCATCCAAGTGAAAAAAGTTAAGTAAATTATACTAACAGTTTTTATTAAAAAGAACAATATGTATATATGAAAATGTAAATGTTTATTCTATATTGCTATGAAATGTATATGAAATATATTTCCTTAATTGATTTATTGCCCATTTTGAGACTGGGCAATAAAACAAAATCAATAAATTATAAGTAAAATAAATAATGTGATATTTTGGCTTCAATTATTTTAATAGTTTTTCAAATGAAAACATGAGATATTTTATGTTTTGACATAAATTATTTAAATAGAATAATTTTTAATCCATGTTGCCAAAGCAAGTGTGGCATTAATCTGGATTATGAGAAAGTGTTCTGATTTTACACACACACACAAAAAGTATAGTAAAGCAAACAATAGATTTTCTATGAAAATAGTTTCTTATATCTTTATATGACTGTGTTTTAAAAAACCAAAAGACACAAATCTAAAATATAGTGAATATATTACTATAATGTGTATGCACAAATACAATCCATTTTCATAAAATAACACAGGCCACATAACCTTAATTTTTAAAAACTACTGACAGAGGTTCTTTTTTTAATTTTCCAGAATGTAAGTAATAAAATTTAATATTAAAATACATATAAATATTAATGCACACTTATTAATACATATATTCTCTTGTTAATATATGTATTTATACATATTTTTTTCGAAGTGATAATACATATTCAGTGCAGCTTATCTAAAAATCTGAAATCTGATGTGTTTCAAAAAATGAAATATTTTTTGCAGGAAGACATTACACTTAAAAATTTTAGTTTTAGAGCGTTTCAGCTTTCAAAATTTTAGGTTAAGAATGTCCAAGTGGTAAAGTCTGTCGACATATTCCAAAATCTGTAATAATCCAAAAGCTGAAATACTTGTGGCCTCAAGAATTTTGGATAAGGGATCTGTAGTGATTGATAAAAGATAACATAAATAATTAATAAATAAATGTATAGGAGTTGTGGCTTAGTTGTAAAGCACTCGCCTAGAACGTGCAGAGCGCTGGGTTAGATCTTTAGCATCACATAAAAATAAAATAAAAGTATTGTGTCAAACTACAACTAAAGCAAAATATTAAAAATAAAATAAAATAAATGTATATATGGCATGCACTTGAAGATTTTTCTCTTTTAATTCTTCTCTTTTTAATTTTCTTAACAATTTCATATAATTCATAAATTGATATTTTAAAAATTGATTTCCTATGTCATCTATCCATATAGATTTCAAAACAAGTCCTATGTCTGAGTTTTTGTGTTTAGAAATAAAAATGCATTTTTTATAACATTACAACTGCATGTCTTAGAAAACTTACATAGGGAGCTTTAATTTTTTTTCTTTCAATGCAAACCATTTCAAGGGGACAGACACATAATAACCAGTCTTATCCAGGAATTTCAGTAAAATCCATTTTGCCATTATAAGAAAATGCAAATTCCAAAGTTCAAAAGTACAACAAATTAAAATAAAAAGTTTCTTCTTTTTTTTTTTTCCTTCTGCAAGCACATGTCTATCACCTTTGACAGAAAACATAGAGTAAGGTCTTATTGTATTTCTGTTGCAGCTCAGCTTATAATAGCCAACATAATAGAGAATGACAGGGTTCATGATGGAGTTGTGAAATACTCTGGCTTTTCAGACATGTAAGGTGTACTGTCCTTTTGTGAGGCATTCAAACCAATAGCAGTTTGAAATATATAATTTGTTATATATAATTAATCAGTCATCCATATTTGTCTTAAACCAATGCAGGCTATAGAACAGAAGGCTGTATTCTGTACAAACGCAGAATGCAATAAATTGCTTTCAGCACCATTCCACTTGGTGATGTAGGAAATAAAGACTTATCTGAGGTGTCCAAATGAAATTGGAGCAAAGGTAAAAATTATTTTGTGGAAGTCAGAAAAGACGAATAAGAAGTTTCTTCTATACGTATAATTTGATCATAGCAAATGTTGCTTCAAAAACCAGCAGCAGACAATTATTCTTCACTTGTCAGTTCCCACTTCATACCGTCCAACTTTCTTAGTGATACAATTCTGTTCTGTCCTTATGGCATTTACATTCATCATGATGTATTGTAATATATTTGATTATTTACTTACCATCTCAACTAGATGGAAAATTATTTAAGATAGGGGAATCAACCCTACAACTGTTTATTCACAGCATCTTGCATCTGGGACATCTCTGAAGAGTAAGGTATCCTGGGCAATGAAGTTTGAGACTTTAAAGATAGATATATTTGAAAGAAACAAAGAATTGCTGACATATGGACTCTGAAATATCATCAAAGAAACAATTTTAAATTAGCAGCAAAGCCACACATTTCCTTACCCCACTTTTGTCTGCCATCCATTCCTATTGTAATATCTCCCTAAAATATCTACCTAAGTGGAGAGCTTATTCACAATTCCAGATCCACAATTTTTTTGGAAAGCCTAAAACAAAAGGTGGTAATTTTGTTATTCAAATATCTTTTCCTACTCTTTCACTTTGTGAAAGTGATTTATCAGTATTGAGTTTGACTTTTAGATACTATGTCAGTGTCCTCTAGTGAAATTTAAAGACCATAGCTGATACCTTAAAATGTTGAAACAAAAGTTATTTTCTTCCTATAAAGAAATATAAAAAGCTCAACTGGAGAGCAAGATGAAAAATTGTCAACTAAATGTCAGTTAAAGTTTAATATTCCTGTGTTAGTTTGCTAGGGTCACTATAAAAACTCTCACACACTGTGTATCTTAAACAACAGAAATTTTTTTTTTCATGGCAGTTTTAAAGGCTAGCATTCTAATACTAAGTTTGATGCTTTTGATGTATTCCCTCTAAAAACACCCCACTGTGGTGTTTTTAAGAGGTGGGTCTTTGACAAATAGTTCAGTCATGAGAGCTCTGCCTTCATAAACAGATCACTGATTCACAAAAGATGTGGTAGGAGTTGGTTTATAACATTCCCCCTTCTACCTTCTAACATGTGCTGATGCATAATGAAGCTCAACATTGAAAGTAGAGCAGGACCTCACCCCACACCCAACCTGCCAGTGCCTTGATATTGGACACCCCTGCTTCCTGAAATGTGAGAAATAAACTTCTATTTTGTGTAAATTACCTAATCACCAGTATTTTTTTTTTAGCAGCACAGACAGTGTAAGACAAAAATTTGCTGTAGTAGGATGTTGTTGTAACAAATACTAAAAATGCAGAAGCAGCTTTCAAACTGGCTAATGATTAGACTTGAAAGATATATAATTAAAAAAAAAAAGCCTGGTTTGCTCTGAATGGACTGTTAACAGTTATGCTGGCAAGAGCTCACACAAAGAGAGCTATAGATAGAACTCCAATCTTCTTTGAGATCAATAAGTATGTTGGTAAAAATACAAATGGTAAAAGTGATTCTGATTAGCATTAAATGGAAATGTAGAAAGAGGAAAGTCCATCCTTGTTATAAAGTGAAGAAGAACGTGGCTGAATTTTGTCCTTGCCCTATTATCTTGTAAAAGAATGAACTTGCTACTCATAAATGAAATACTTAGTGTAAGAGCTATCTAAACAGAGTTACAAAGGTGCTAATTGATTTCTCTTGATTGCTGATAGTAAAATGTGAGAAGAAAGAAAAGAATTAAGTAGGACATTGATAATCAAAGGGAAGCAGAACTTGACTGGTTAGGAAAATTCTTTGGTTGGCAAGACTGTTGAGACCCAAACAACAGCATTTTTAAGAGAAAATACCAAGATCATGGCCAAGTGACCATTATATAATATAAATAGGAATTAAAAATAAACCAGGTGTATTTGTGACGTCAAAGGAATAAAACCCTGAAAACATGCCAGAGAACTTCAAGACTATCATCTCCATAAGAGAACCGGAGTACCATTTCCTTGAGGGCAAAATTGTTTCAAAGATGGGCCCCCAGGTAGTTCGGTGACCTCAAGATGCATTGTTCAGAGCCACCTCAAGTTTTGCTCCACATATTTCACTCCAGTTATGGCTTAATTTAGTCCACATGCTGCTTGAGCTACTGCTCTAAAAAGCACAATAATAAACCTTGACAGTCTGCAGGCCATGCTAGCTTGGCAGGGACCCCAAGAGCATGAACTTTAAAAGTAGGACGACCTCCTCAAAGAATGCCTCTGATAGACACCGGAGCCATTCTGGATTTTGAATTAATGTGAAACTTGTTACCTCTTTCTTCTTTCCTATTTCTCCCATTTGGAAGAAAAATAGCTGCCCTGTTTCTGTCTCACCATTGAATTTTAGAAGCACATAATTTGTTTGAATTCACATCCTTTCAGCTGGAGAGTAATTGGTCTCAGACTGAATGTTTACTTTGAGTCGCACACAAATTTGATTTACATGAGACTCTAGATTAGAATTTTGTGCTGACACAGAAACTAGTGAAAACTTCAGGGGCTTTGGGATGTAATTAATGTATTTGGCATGTAAGAAAAACACGAATGTTGGGGGCCACTGGTGAAACGTTGTGGAATATTTCCCCCAAAGTTATATGTTGAAACTTAATCATCAATGAAAAGAGTAGAAGAACAGGGGTGCCTTTAAAGTGATTAATTCATGAGAGCAGAGTAATTAATTCACAGATGAGAGGAAGACCTGTATGAAAGGGCTTAAGTAGTGTGTTCATCCTTTCATTCCTTTCACTATGGAAAGACACAGCATCTGTCTCCTCCAGAAGATGCACCAACACAGTGCCATTTTAGAAGCAGATAAAGAGAGCTTCCCGGACACCAAAATGGCCCACATCTCATCTTGGACTCCTTGTCTCCATAATTGTGAGAAATAACTTCATGTTGTTTCTAAATTACCAGGTTTCAGATACTCTGTCAAGTATCACAGATAAAACAAGATACAAGAGTGTTTTAGTGTTCTTCTTTGGAGGGCCAAGAGGGGAGGGTTTGTTTCAGGCTTTTCCTTTAACTTGTAGAGGGCTATCTTTTCTGTGACTTTTATTGGGTTCTTTCTGTATATCTTCGTTGGAAAATCTTCTTTTTATACTAATATAGGTCATATTAGATCATATTAGATTATGGTCCAATCTAAAGTCTTCATTCTAACTTTATTACCTCTGTAAAGAGTATATCTCCAAATGTGGTCACACTCTAGAATTAGGATTGCAGTATGAATAAAACACTATGTAATTTAAATTGGGGATAGACTTGACTAAAATTACATAGAATTTTGCAGTAAATTTCTGTTCTCTTTTCCTTTTTTCCCTATAATTCTTTATTTTCTCCTTCTCTCTCTGTCTTTCTTTCTTCCTTTCTTTCTTCCTTTCTTTCTTACTTTCTTTCTTCCTTTCTTTATGTTGTTAGTTACAGTATTAAAACCAGGACCTCATGTTTGCTAGGCAAGTGCTTTGCCACTGAACTGCACCACAGTCCCTAGATTATTCTTTTCTAAAAATAGAGACTCAGTTCTCAGTTTTTTTTGTTCGATGTTAAAGAAAATTATGTGATTACTTTCCCTGAAGATCACATCTATGCAAATATATTTAAAAATATTTATTTGGACAGCTGTATTACTAATGCAAACTGCTGACACATTATTGCATCACATTTTCATTTACTGATGTGCAGGGCTATATGCAAGTCAGTAGAAATATATTCATGATGGGTAGTAAAAGCTCACACTAAGGCTGACAATACTGTTTCCCGAAAAGAATGTCTATTCTATCTCCCCTTTATTCTCATGGATATTTTACTTTGCACATTATTTTACTTTGCACAAAAAACTGATAATTTGACAAGTATTAATGGCTACTTTTTGTAAAATTACCTGTATTAGGTAATATATGTGCTACTAAACTCCCGTATTCACATCTGAATGGAAAGTTATCCTATAAATATCTAGACATAACATTTTATGGCTTTACTTGTACTTCACCTTTACTTGCTAGCAGCATTATAATGGATTAATGCATCTTTATTCCTTTCATCTGGAGAAAATGTGAAGTCTTAGAATATTAATAAATAATTTTTTTCTAAATAAATACAATTATTTGACTAATAAGGATAAAGGAACTGCTAAAGAAGCCTGACAATGAGATAAATTATCAAGTCCATTTAAAGTTTACCACTTTCATTATGAGAAGTCCTGGTTTTAGGAAATGAGAGCAAGCACTACTGAATGCCAACTATGTGCCAGGCATAGTTAGAAAGCTTTCAAAAATATATTATCAATGAACACATGTCATCTTTACAATTCTCTTATCTAAGAGTCCTATTAGCATCCCAATTACTGCTGTCATCCCACATATCTACTCTTTTTTGAACTGGGGATTAAACCCAGGGGTGCTTTACCATTGAACTACAACTCTAGCCCTTTTTATTTTTTATGTTGAGACAGAGTCTCACTAAGTTGCTGAGGGCCTCACTAAGTTGCTGAGGCTGGGTTTGAACCTCAGCCTCCTGAATCACTTGGATTACCGGCAGGAGCCACTGTGTCCAGTCCCACTGTTGGACTCTTGCCACTCTGTGGGCATGTGTTGATGTGATACTAATGACACTACTGAGAAACTTAACTATGAGACTCACAATTAATTAATATAAATGTTTTCCAATGTAAATTTCCTACTTGATTTAGATTTCAACAGAAACCAAACATTTTACATATATACCCCTAATTCTCACAAGGTAGAGAACTTGTAAGGTGGAACTTCTAAAGAAGCATTGTCATGCTGTTTGTTAAAGGACATGTTAAGGAACAAGAGGGAAATTTCCTTGCATGGACTTTCACCTCCACCAAAGCATCCTGCAAAGTATTCCTGGGATGAGGGATTCTGTCTGAGAGAAACTTCTAAAAACAAAACTGAAGAAATGAAAGAATACAGAAATCTATTTTGATTAGATTCCCAGTATACTGCATACAAATATATTTATTTAGTTTGCAAATACATGCAGATAAACATGTTCATTGATTTACAGACAAGAAAAGTTTTGTTAAAAAATTTGACAATTTTGGAGCATTTCTCAACTGCTATTTTCCTTGAATTTTAAATAATTTGTATTATTTTATTTTCAAAAATATATATAATTTAGTTCATGGAAACAGTGCATCTAGGGATTTAGGTTATTTTTTTTAAAAGAGAGAGAGAGAGAGAGAGAGTGAGAGAGAGAGAGAGAGAGAGAATCTTTTTTGTAGATGGAAACAACACAATGCCTTTATTTTTATGTGGTACTGAGAATCCAACCCGCCCGTGCTAGGCGAGCACTCTACCGCTGAACCACAATCCCAGCTCTAGGTTATTCTTTATTTTGAATTTTAAAAGCTTATAAAAACTATATATAAATGATGTTAAAAACAGACCTATTAAAAAAAAAAAAAAAAACTCTTGACTACTCCAAATATTTAAAATGTGACATAGACTAGTATGGAAGAATCAGGAAATAAATGTACTCACCATGTTAGGAATACAATAATTAATTTTGAAGTGAAATATAAACAAAGTAAGTAAATGTTGTAATAGTTTCTCATGAGAAAATTTATCTTAGAATAAAATTATTTGTAATTTTTACTTTGTATTATAAACAGTGATGCCAATTATAATGATGATGAAAAGAGGAATAACTATAAAATTCTTACTATATCAAATATGCAGTTACTTAAAAATAAGTTAGATATTAATCTGTATATCTCTGTTGAGATTAGTCTCTTATTTTGCTGGGTTACTGAAAAATGAAGTCTAAATTCTTCTTTGGGATATAAATTTCAGTATGCATGTGGTTATAAATATCTATCTGCATAGCTCCCCTAAGTTTCAGTGTATTGTCTCACACATATTTGATGCCTGAGAAATATTCTTCAGATAAATATATGGCTAGCAGTTTGAAAACATATTATTAAATGAAACCGCAATAAATGAAAGAATTTTACATTTTTAAAGTAATTCAACATGAGAAATTAATTATTTAAAAATAAGGAATGTTTTCACTACCCACCATTTCTTAAAAGGAAGTAATTTCTGAGTTAGCAGTTGACAAAGTTGACAATACTCTTAGAAGCTAATTTATAATGCAGTGATTGTTTCTCAATTAAAAATATATATTTTTCTTTGTTCTAATTATATGGCTACAAACAAATCATCTGCACACTAACTAGGAAGTTAAGAATGGCTACAACATTAGTAGTACTTCTGCAGCATTAAAATATATGAATCAAATAGTGTCAATTTATGTCAAATATCTTATGAAATAGGTATAAGAACAAAAAAGAGAAATGCTTGAAAACTATGCATATAATTTATTTTTAAGACTATACTCATAGACCTAAATAATACATAATGAGAAGGCTTAATCAATGTTGAGGAAAACATAAAATCTAGCTGCAAAAAAAAAGAAAGAAAGAAAGAAAGAAAGAAAAGAAGGAAGGAAGGAAGGAAGGAAGGAGGGAGGGAGGGAGGGAAGGAAGGAAGGAGGGAAGAAAGAAAGAACATTGAAGAATTTGTAAATGGCTGAGTGCAGTGGTGCATACCTGCAATCTTAGTAACTTGGGAGGTTAATACAGGAGTATCACAACTTTGAGGCCAGCCTCAGCAATTTAGTAAGGCCCCAAACAACTTAATAGACCCTGTCTCAAAATAAAATAAATAAATAAAGATTGGAATATGGCTGTGGCTTAGTAGTAAAGCATATCTGGTTTCAATCCTTAATACAAAAAAAAAGAATTATTAAATGTATCAAATCTGGAGGATTGAATTTAGGCAACTGACACTTTTACCTAGATAACTTTCCTATCTGCTATTAAGCTGGTGTCCTGCTAACTTTAAGGTAATGATCTAATCAGTTACTTTTTAAGATTTGACCAAACAATGGTTTTTCAAACTATCTGTGGTGAAGAGCAAATGTTCCCAATTTTAATTCTATATGAGCTATTACTTGCATTTAAATACAAAAAAAAGTGACTAGAAAAAAATGAAATTAAAAGACTTATGTATCCCTGTCCTCAAATTTACACTGCATTTTGTACCATAAACTTACATCATGATAGTGCTAGAATGGCTAGAATGTACTAGATGTTCATTTGTGATATCTGTACTTATCTCCTCATGAATTGATAATCAAATTGAGAAGAGACTCAGTCAGCCAAATACACTATCAACTCAGGGCTACATGATATGACAGGAACCACACATGAATATTAAAAAAAATCTATTTAACAAAATATTATCAAAGAACAGATTTTTGTTGGTAAACAACAACAAAAACAACAGGATTTTTTCTGTTTACTGTTAGCTTTATTACTGGTGTTTTATTTTGAGATTTTCATAATCTAATCAGCTACGTAAAGATTTATTTTTTTTTAATATGTTTCAATTAGTTACACATGACAGTACAATGACTAGGTAAAGATTTTTATTTAAGTTATCAGATCTTTATCCTGTTTATTTTATTTTATTTTTTATTATTTTAATTAGTTTTACATGACAGTAGAATGCATTTATGCTCTTTGATATATCATACATACATGGGATATAATTTCTCATTTTTCTGAGTGTACGTCATAGAATCACATTGGTCATGCATGTGCATTTTAACTATAGTCAAGTGCAAACTGATATTGTTGAATTTGCTTCTTAGATCAGCATTGATTCAGGGCTAGTTAACATTTATCTACCCCTTCTTTTGGCAAAGGAGATGGATCAGAAATTTTTTGTGTGATTAGTTTGAGTAATTGGGCACAATTTCCCCTATATGATTACATGGCTGAATACTTAGGGAAAAGAACTTGAGGGAAGAGCTCTCCTTTGGACTCTGGTAATGCTATTCACAAACTAATCATTTGATTAATACTGCATGGATCTTTAGAGTTAAAATCTGTCACTAACACATTAAAGAAACTTATTCTTTTTCTTAGATTTTTTTCATATGAAGAATAGACAGACAATGTTGTTATTTTGTTGCATAGTTGTTTGGTTGTAAATGGTTTGTCCAACAAACCTATATCTATATTGTATGAAATGTCTCTATACAATCTAGTACCTAGGTATGGGTTTTGTGATTTTTTATTGATTTGATGAGTGTTGATTGATCTCTGAGTAAAAAGGACTGTGATATCAATATGTGAACACCTGCCTTTTCCTTCTATAGCATAGCATAGTCAATCTACTGGTGGTTAAATGGAAGTAATTTATTAAAACTAAACCTGTGGTGAAATTATATCCAGAAGTTACATAAGTAATCCTTTCCTTCATTCTGTTTAAATAATTGGCTTCATAGCTTAAAGCTTCTACCTTACCACTATCTAAGAGATGTATCATTTCTCCCTAATTGGTCAAAGTTCAGTCTCAAAACGAAGAACATTTTTACTTACAGAGACAGGCAAAATTTAAAATATCTGTATTGCTTATTCAATTTAATTAGCTATCCTATAACTTTATGTAACTCATAAAAGACATATTTGTTCAGTAAAAACATTTGGAAAATACCACTACCTAAACATCTACAGCCTTTACAGTAAGATCCATTGTAGATTATAACAAATGAGAGATATTGCCTTGGGGCCAAACCTCTCCATTCAGCCTATTCAGCAGTCTGTAGAGTGTTTTTCCTGTTACTAGTATCATCTATTGTCAAATATATTCTAGACATTTATTACTAAGGTTAAAAAAAGAAGCTTATTTATTATTTCTAAATGGTTGGGTATTTTACATCTACTTGAACAACAGAACAGCACAGCTTATTCTTCCATGAGCAGTATGGAATTATTCACTTAAGTAGATATTCAAATACTATGCCAGAAACGTACACTGGAGAGACAAAAGGGAACACTTTGCAAAAATCCACTGAGCTTATGAATGATTCAATCATTTTCTTTTCTCTTTTGGGGGGGTGGGGGTGGGGAAAGGGGAGGTACCAGGGATTGAACCCAGGGGCACTTAACCACTGAGCCACAACCCCAGCCCTTTTTGTATTTTGTTACAGAGACACGGTCTCACTGAGTTGCTTAGGGCCTCACTAAGTTGCCAAGGCTGTCTTTAAACTTGTGATCCCCCTGCCTCAGCTTCCTGGAACTGCTTGGGTTACAGGTGTGTGCCACTGTGCCCAGCTCATTTTTTTTGATGTATTACACATCAATACAAGTTTTAGAGTTATATACTGACAAAAAAAGTAATTTAAAATGAAAAAAAAAAATTCTTGCTAACAAATATCTAACACCTACAAATACATCTAAGAAAATATTCACAAATGTGTGCCTATGTTTGTGCAAACATGAAAACTAAATATATTACTAGAAGTTTAGTAAGATTTAAATAAAAGGAATCCTATGCCACATTCATATTATGAATTTTGTTTTATATTGATTCCAGTTCACCTTAAATAGATCTTAAAACTCAATGCAATTCTAGTCAAAACCCCAGCAAGCAATAATTCAACTCACTTATAGACATATTAATTAATTATTTGAATATATGCAGAAAACAATGTGTGTATTTAATCAGAAAGATCATATTTATTGATCATTATTTGTAGATCATTTCTCTAACCTGATTTTATTATTGAAGACATGACTGTATTTTCATTCTCACCTCTATTTCACTTAAGTAGTTTCATGACAAGAATTTCTACAATTGTTGCTTCATTTCTCAAGATTAAGAGCTGCTGTTTAACCAACAATTTTTAGTGCCCACACAAATTCTACAACCTTAGAAGTGTAAATTTTTAACCATCAACAATAATTTATGGTTATCAAAATCATTTCAAAGCAGAATTTTTATGAGGGAAAGGAAAGTATTGAGTAGGAGGAAATTTGCAGAGTGCAACTAAAGTTGATTATGAGCTGAAAATTCTCATTTATAGTAAAGGAACTAAAATACTGGTGCACTGAAGATAAACTTTGACTTTTAAACAACTTTATCCAATGACAATATTTTTTGACATCCATTAATAATAATTACAGAATGTGTTATTAGTATGTTTTTATTCTCCCTGTTGTCAATCTCAAAGCATGAAAAGGAAGCAAGTTACTTTTGTGGTAAAAGTGAAATTTGTCATTTCACTGTCACAAAACTATTGAAGAAAACTCACATGTACTCACATAAAATAATATTATTAGCACTTATATTTGATGATGTTGTCTTTTGACTCTTCCTAGTATCAAGAACCATATTTGTCCATCTTACTCCTTTGTAAGCACCATTTATTGATCTGTATCAATAACATTGCTATACCCTTACATATGCTTAGTCTTTTTCTTCAATATAATACATATCATTGTAATTTAACCACCACTTATATGTGGAATATTTCAGTGTTTTATATATGTATATTTAATTCCAATATACACCACAGAAAATACATATTTTTATACATGCACATAAATATTTACATGTGAAGCCATGCACATATATGTATGCATATATTTAAAATTACCCACTTATTTTATAGGACAATCATAATCTATTCTCTAAAGATTATTTGATTTCAAAATCTTACAATTTCTTATTACTCTCATTTTATAAAAACTGAAGATATGCCTGTTTTCATCACTTTTTATTGGGAATATTAAGGAATGATAACTTATCTCGTTAGTAGTTTTTGTTTCAGATAGAAAGTGGAATTTTGACCCAAGAGATATATTAATCAAATATGATGAAATGTTTGAATTCTTAGCTTATAAAATATAGGTTCAAGTTTTAGAAATTGAACTGATGCTTAAATGAGATAAGACTTTTTAATACATTTGGAAGGGGTAATTGAATTTCATATTTTGGATGCAAAGAAACTTTGGGAGACCAGACATACCTTTGTTTAGTTTTAGAATGTAATCAGCAAAAGTTTTAAGTATGTTCCTTCAAATTTATGTCCATAGGTTATTCATAGACCATTAATATTGATACAATTGTCATGGGATTTTGCTCATGTCTTCAGAGTTTCTTAAGATATGGAAATATGGAAATTAGTTGGATAGGCTTAACCAAGTTAGGCATCTTGTGAGTCTATTAAAATTAGGGGGATTTCATTACCTGGAGGCAGAGGTCAGTGATTTCTTATGAGATGAAGTGTCTATTGATAGAATGGACAGTCATGTTCACATGTTATATCTGATATCACTCTCCAGAAGAAGAAAATGTCTCTGTGGTGAGATACAACCACAAGGAAGGAATTGTATTATTCTTCTAGCAACTTGAACAAGCTCATCAAATATTTTTTTTTCTGTTTCTAGAAAGACCTTGACCCTGCATAGACCTTGATTTCAGCCTTCTGAGAGATAGTCAAGCTTGGACTTGTGAGCAATAGACAGACCTCTAACCTAATAAAAAGGTGTGGTTTAAGCTAGTAAGTTTGTGATCCTTTTTTAAATAGCAATAGAAAACTAACACAGTCAAGCAACTTGAAAAGGGCTCTTGCCTTAGTTAATTTCTGTTCTTACTTACTTTATCATTCCATGTGTTCTCATATAAGTTAAATGATAGTATTTGGAATTAATCTATTCTATCTATAGTAGCAGCCTCATGTTACTACCAGCAACATCACACTGAAAGCCCAAATTTTCCTTTTTAAGCATATACAAATAAAAATGCAAAATTACGAGAAATACAAGAAAATCCAAGAGCATTAAAATCTGGGTAATGAGACACTAAATGTAGGACTTAGAGGGAAACAAATTTCAAAGAACCAAAAAAAGAGAATAAACAAAAAAATTAAACAAGAAAATTAAAACAGTTACAATTAATAACTTTGGAACTGTAAAAAACAAAAATATTATTTGATTTTATTTCTAAAATTTTTCTAGAATTTTATGTTATTAATTTCCTTCAAGAAATTTATAGAATATGTACTTTTTTTGTTTTTGATTGACAGGGAAATTATGTCACGGGTCAAGGTAAATAATTTGTAAAAATCTATGCTTCTACCTATAAGCGGAGCTGAAACTTGAACTGAAAGAACTCAATCTAAAGCCATCATAGACAATACCATACAGAACAGGAATGCTCAAGGAAAAGAAAAACATCTGTCCATACATACACACACACATATACACACATATACCTGTTTACATGTCACATATATACATGTATATATGTATATTAAAAAATACAAATAGGTGCCATGGCACATTCCTATAATCCCAGTAGCTTTAGAGGCTGAGACAGGAGGATTGGGAGTTCAAAGGCAGCTTCAGCAATGAGGAGGCACTAAACAACTCAGTGAGACCTGTCTCCAAAAAAAAATATATAAATTAGGGTTGGGGATGTGGCTCAGTGGTTGAGTACTCCTAAGTTCAATCCCTGGTACCCCGCCCCACCAAAATATAATAATTACAAATACTTGCTGAAACATTTAGACTATTAGCTAGATATATGAATTATAAAAATATAGGTTATATATGATAATAATGTTATGTTGTATGACAATAATATGTATTATGTAGACATAGAAAATTCCTAAATAATGAGTCTGTGAAATTGAAAATATGGAATTATGAAAAAAAATTGAAGAAATCTTCCTATATTCAAAAGTGATAAGTTGTCCTAAATGTACTGAAATGGATAACTTAAAGTCATCCCTAGACATACCTTTGTTTAGTTTTAAAACATTATGTTACAAAAAATATTTTCTAGAAAAAAAGAATAGAAAATATCATTTCAAAAAGGATGAAAGTGACTAGCATTATTTATAATACTAAGAGCATCCTCTTTTCAGTGTTCCTCTATTTTCATAGTCAACCCATGGATACTTAGTGAATAAGCATGCACATTGTTAGGAAAATGCAAATGAATTTTGATGTTTTAGGTTTTAGATTTAATTATGAAGCAAGATCCAGAAAGTTGTTACTTCTCTAAAGCAGAATCTAATTATCAATTAGTATAAAGATACACCATAAATAATCTATAGAGAAGAACTCTATGGGAACCACACACTAACATCTTTACTTTTCCTAGAAAAAGTGTTCAACAAAATTTTGTAAATAAATACATATTATATAAAACTTATAAATACAATGAAACATGAAGCAGTATAACCACATATAGTTAAGTAAATATTAATGTTTTGAGATGAGGTAGGAGAAAGTGGAGAGGTAAATCTGTTGCATTCTTATCTATTATATGTGCTGATATGAAACTTTACGAAATATTCAAGCTTATTTCTAAAATTATGGATATAGTAATCCTGAAGATGTGTGTGGGCTAAGGGCGAAGAAGCACTTGCTTTTAATAATAGTCTCTCATGGATTTTCTTTGTAAAAAGAACATTAATTCTTACAAAAAAATTTTTTTGAATACATTTTTATCAAATCATAATCTCCAGTCTTTTGGTTTCAAGTGCACAATTACAATCATAGATCACATCTTTTTGATCAATGTAAATTAAGAATGTTAAGAGTAATAAGCTATTTGGTTTTTACTGTGAAAAACATTTAAATTCTGTTATTTTTGATGTCTTTAAAAATTAATTTTTTTTCACAAAAAAATGTGTACTTTTAAGAGAAACAGAATCCAATACTATAAATGTCAATCTTGCTTCTCATACTTCTTGAAAGTTCATTTAATCAGAAAAATACAGCTTGAATTTTTCACCTATTTTTTGTAAATTATTTATCCAAATAATCCAACAAAACAATTGTGTTTCAAGATCTACAATAATTCTTTACCAACCCATCTGAAAGATACCATTGACAAATAAATTTATCTTAATATCTGGATTATAATATATTTGATAACTTTTGAGTATTTATTTATTTATTTGAAAACATTATATAAATGACCAAATGTATTTCGAAAATATCAGGTTTCTTTGTCTCTAACACACAGGCACATTCGAAATAATTTAAGGCACTTGGAAATGAACAAAAATGTAGTATGATTCAAGTACTGAAAACATTCTAAGTACTTCCATATCTAAAACCACAATTTATTGTTGTAACAATATCATGAAGTAAATCGGATTATGGTTTGAACATTACAATTGAACAGGAAAGAGATTATATCAAATAGCGCTGTAATTGGTATTGACGTCAACCAGTCTGACTGCTTTCCAAAATGAGGAAGCTGTGACAATAATAAAAATAACTTCTACATCTGAGTGTTTTACATACATTATCTCACTTTATCTTACTAGTGCAGTGCTGTGTTGCAGTCTGTAAGCTGATGAAATACCTCCCAGAAATAAAGAGGAGAAGTAAGGTCAAAATAATCTCAGCAGGTTCTCTAAACCTTCATAAACCTCTTGTGAATTTCTATGTTTCCTAAACTGTCATATATCTATTGGTAAATTATGTATTTTGAATTTAAAGAGAAAATTAAGTTAAAATTCCTTTTCCACAAGGCTGCCATGTGCCTTTACTGTTTGAAACAGGATTCTGCGTTAGCTCTAGCTAATGCACCCATCACATAAGAACTTTGCATTTAAAAGTAACATATTCTAGAAAAAAAAAATAGCATTCAAGGGGGAAAAGACTTCAGTAAAATGAACCATCCCAAAATCAGTTACATTATTTTACATTATTGGTTTTTGACTTATAATATATTGGCTTCTTTTAGAACAGATTTCATCCAATTCAAGTCATTTGTTCAGCCTTGGAAATATAAGCATTTTGTGCCATTGTTTTCTAAAGGGCAGATCATGCCTTTTCTATTTGGTATAGTATTTTCAAAATGTCACAAAATGGCAGAGAGTAAAGAATCCTAGAGAACAAGAGAAACAAGTTTTACATATTTAATTACCAAAGAGACAGAGGAAAAATGTTCTTAAGGCTTTTCAAGTGTTTGTATCTAAAATAAGCATGACTTTTATTCATGCATATATTAAATAGAAAACAATCTCTTGATATTATGCTTACAATATATATGAGCACATTTAGAAATATTTTCTGAATGAAAGCATAGTTACAATGAAAATTGTTTCTAATTCTTGCTTCTCTATCCTTCTGTCCCTTGATCCATTGAGACAGATAAGGATGATGGATATAACCTAAAATTATGAAACTGAATTCTCTGGGAAAATTTTGTACCTTTCTTCTTCTTGCTAAAAAATATCTTTTTTCCCACCTGTGATCTCTGCTATTCTCATCCTTTGCAATAGAGTCTTGAAGCTTTTTTGATGATATCCAAATTTTAAGTCCATCTAGTATCCAGATACATCACACTGCCAAACACTGTTTAAATATCCTGTCACATATAACATATTTCAATGGCCCATGATGAGTTTTTTTTTAATTTCTATGCCTACTTCTAACAGTTGTCTTGAAGTCAGGGGTCTGTTCGTGGCATAAACAGTGACTTTAGAATTGAGATCCTTGAAGACATCATTCCTTCAGTTATTTCTAGCACTTCCTTGTGTAATGAGTAGATTTCATCTCAAAAAGTCATTTTCTTTTCTAACACTCTACCAGTAAGTGCATACTTTTCCATCTCCTGGTTAAAACTTTGTACTATCCTGTTAATAGTGAATTTTAAATTTCTATAACATATACTTAATACCTTACAACTCACCACTATTTTCCTTCCACATCTGAGCATATATTTTCTGGAAACAAATTGAACTATGCCACAATAGTAATTACCTTTTCTCTCTAATTTTTACTGCTGCCCCTTTGTTATTTTGCAAAGACTTTGCCTGACCAAAAACAAAACAAAATAAAACAAAAAATTATCAAAAATCTGGTTTCAATCAAGTTCTTTTATCATTTTCTACTTCACACACAGAAAATGATAAAAGAACTTGATTGGAAAGAGGATGAGTAAGTTAAAGACTATGGTCCTAATAAAATTCTCACCCACCATCTATTACACAACTTGTTTTATGATTGTTTTTCACATGTGTCTTCCTTTGCCTAAAGTGGAATTTCTGCCACCTTCATCCAACAATTGTTTCATGTTTTATTTTTATTTTTTAAATTTCATTTACTCTTCCTATTGGTTTATCATAATATTATTTGAAATAAAAATATTTTGAATTGTTACAGTAAGTTTCCAACCTCATTGAAACATATTTTTCCCCCTTAACTCATTTGTATCAATAGTGTACCACTGACAGTTTAACCAGAAAAGTAGATCCAGCAGAAGATGAGAATATAAAGGGTTCTGCTATGGCAGATGTATTTATGATTTTGGAGTCTAGCTAATGACCTCTGGAATATATAGGAAAAGAAGTCCAGAATAGAAAGATGATGAGTAAGTTAAAATCCCCAGAGCACAGGCTGCTGCTTGTGTCCATAAGCAGTCAGATGTCACAACACTTAGAGTCTGCCACATCATGCTGACTTCTTCTCGGAATGAAGGCCTCCTCATAATATTCTCCTCTATGAAATTCTGTGTGAAGTCCGCTCTCATTTTGGATCCGTTCTGCCTCACTTCTGCTCCCTATATGAGATGTCTCCCTGCATGGAAACCCCCTCCAAGGCCCCTTGATCATATTCAAAATCACCGCTGCACAGTGCATATGTCTAGCTCATCATGGGAGCCGTGCAGGTGCCATCTGCACTCTGCATGGGTTTTGCCATGCTGCTCACTGCCTCTGCAGCTTCCTTAGGCCCAGACATGGATAATTGACTTGCTCTGGCACATCTAATGGTTTTAATTCTGGATTATTAATTAATGGAAGGGGAAAGATGGAAAAAGGAAGTAATTCTACCAACTTGACAGCTAAATATTTTTGTATTTGTTGAGAGTTTTGCCAGATTCTCTTGAAGTTATTGTATTTACCTTTAACAAAGCAATATTCACTTTCAAATATTATAGCACTTTGTGAATATGGAGGTACTACCCATTCTTTGTACTGTCATATATTTTAGTTTTATATTAGAAATTTCACAATACATTCTTTTCTTGCTTTAAACCACTAGAAATTCTTTAAATAAAATAAACTAAAATTAATACATAATAAAATAGGCATTTCTTTGTTCCCACACAATTACCCTTTATTTTTTTAAAAAAGAGAGAGAGAGAGAGAGAGAGAGAAAATTTTTAACATTTATTTATTAGTTTTCGGCGGTCACAACATCTTTGTTTGTATGTGGTGCTGAGGATCGAACCCGGGCCGCCCGCATGCCAGAAGAGCACGCTACCGCTTGAGCCACATCCCCAGCCCCCACAATTACCCTTTCTAGTATTCATCTATCCTATACCTTATAGCATAACTTTCCCTTAACTGGAGACCCTTTCTCATTTTTTTTTCTAATGTAGATAGGCAGGCAGCAAATTATTTTCACTTTTGATCTGAAAGCTATTTATTTGAGATTTGTAATTAAAAATTATTTTCTTGAATAAAAAAAAAATTTTGTCTTACATTTTCTTTTCTCCTTATCATCCATCACACAAAACCCTGACAGTTTACTAAGAAAATGTAAAGTGGAACAGAAACTTATTAGCTAGACCCCAAGCTTGGAAGGCACATTTGAAATTTAACCAAAATATTTTTGAGATTTATAAGAAATGTATTTCTCATTAAGACCAACAAAGATGCTTTATGAGGTCAAACTTTGTTCCTAACCTATAATTCCACTCTGGAAGAGTTTCTGGGTGTTATTAAAAACTGAAGGAATAGAATTTATTGATATATGTGTGTGTGTGTGTGTGTGTGTGTTCGCGCGCGTACGTGTGTGTGTGTGTGTGTGCGCGCGTATGTGTGTTGGAAATACTGGGGTGTCACAAGGAATCAAACATGTGCTCAGAAGTAGCTTGGCAAGGAAAATTTTATTTCTGCCAAAGATGTGCTACTGAAGAAAATGAGGCAAGCAATCACACTTGGGCAGGTAGCCTGCCTATTTTTATCCCCTTCCCCTGGTAGGCGAAGCTATGGGTTACAATCTATGCAATTGAATAATTTTTAAATTGGGGACGGCAAAGAGAAAGGCTATAGTTAAAATGGCTACCATTGGACCTTACATCCCAATTTAGGCTAAATACTAATTTTGAAAATGAACCACTGTACTTTCTATTTTTCACATTTGCTACACCTTTTCTTTTTTTCATTTTATTGATTTTTAAAAATAAACGACAGCAGAATGAGTTACAATTCATAATACACATATAGAGAACAATTTTTCATATCTTTGTGTATAAAGTATGTTCACACTAATTCATTTTGTCACACATATGCTTTGGATACTGATGTCCATCACATTCTACCATTATTACTATCCCCCTACCCCCTACCATCCCCTCCCACCTCTCTGCCTTATCTTGAGTTTGTCTATTCCTCCCATGCTCCCCCCTCCCTAACCCATTATGAGTCAATCACCTTATATCAGAGAAAACATTTTATATTTGTTTTGGGGGGGGATTGACTAACTTACCATTATCTCCTCCAACTTCATACATTTACCTGAAAATGCCATGATTTTATTCTTTTTTATTGCTGAGTAATATAACATTATGGATATATGCCATATTGTCAACTCAAAGTGGATCAAGGACCTAGGAATTAAACCAGAGACACTACATCTAATAGAAGAAAAGATAGGCCCTAATCTTCATCATGTTCGAGGAGGACCCAACTTTCCTAATAAGACTCCTATTGCACAAGAATTAAAAGTAAGAATAAATAAATAGGATTGATTCAAACTAAAAAAGTTTCTTCTCAGCAAAAGAAACAATCTGTGAGGTGAATAGACAGCCTACATTTTGGAAGTAAATTTTTACCCCTCACACATCAGATAGAGCACTAGTCTCTAGAGTATATAAAGAACTCAAAAAGCAAAACACCAAAAAAAAAAAAAAAACAAACACCCAATCAATAAATGAGTCAAATACCTGAACAGACACTTCTCAGAAAAAGATGTACAATCAATCAACAAATATATAAAAAAAATGGTCATCATCTCTAGCAATTAGAGAAATGCAAATCAAAACTAAGATTTCATCTCAGTCCTATCAGAATGGTACTATTAAGAATACAAACAATAACTGTTGGTGAGGATGTGGGGAAAAAGGTACACCCATACATTGCTAGTAAGATTGCAAATTGTTGCAGCCAATATGGAAAACACTATAGAAATTCCTTGGAAAAATGGAAATGGAACCACCACTTGACCCAGTTATCCCTCTCCTTGGTCTATATCCAAGGACTTAAAAACATTTGCTACATCATTTTTGTATTCAAAAATCCTACTTAAACAACCTTTATTTTTTTTAATTAATTTTTATTGTTGGTTGTTGAAAACATTACATAGTTCTTGATATATCATATTTCACACTTTGATTCAAGTGGGATATGAACTCCCATTTTTACCCCATATACAGATTGCAGAATCACATCAGTTGCACATCCATTGATTTACATATTGCCATACTAGTGTCTGTGGTATTCTGCTGCCTTTCCTATCCTCTACTATCCCCCCTCCCCCCCTCCACTCCCCTCTTCTCTCTCTACCCCCTCTACTGTTATTCATTTCTCCCCCTTATATTTTCCCCCTTTCCCCTCACTTCCCCTTGTATGTAATTTTGTATACCCCTGAGGGTCTCCTTCCATTTCCATGCAATTTCCCTTCTCTCTCCCTTTCCCTCCCACCTCTCATCCCTGTTTAATGTTAATCTTCTTCTCATGCTCTTCGTTCTTAATTACTCTCCTTATATCAAAGAAGACATTTGGCATTTGTTTTTAAGGGATTGGCTAGCTTCACTTAGCATAATCTGCTCTAATGCCATCCATTTCCCTGCAAATTCTATGATTTTGTCATTTTTTAATGCAGAGTAATACTCCATTGTGTATAAATGCCACATTTTTTTTTATCCATTCGTCTATTGAAGGGCATCTAGGTTGGTTCCACAGTCTTGCTATTGTGAATTGTGCTGCTATGAACATGAATGTATCAGTGTCCCTATAGTGTCCTTTTGTTAGGTCTTTAGGGAATAGTCCGAGTAGGGGAATAGCTGGGTCAAATGGTGGTTCCATTCCGAGCTTTCCAAGAAATCTTCATACTGCTTTCCAAATTGGCCTCACCAATTTGCAGTCCCACCAGCAATGTACAAGTGAACCCTTTTCCTCACATCCTTGCCAGCACTTGTTATTGCTTGACTTCTTAATGGCTGCCAATCTTACTGGAGTGAGATGGTATCTTAGGGTGGTTTTGATTTCCATTTCTCTGACTGCTAGAGATGGTGAGCATTTTTTCATGTACTTGTTGATTGATTGTATGTCCTCCTCTGAGAAATGTCTGTTCAGGTCCTTGGCCCATTTGTTGATTGGGTTATTTGTTACCTTATTGTCTAATTTTTTGAGTTCTTTGTATATTCTGGATATTAGGGCTCCGTCTGAAGTGTGAGGAGTAAAGATTTGTTCCCAGGACGTAGGCTCCCTATTTACCTCTCTTATTGTTTCTTTTGCTGAGAAAAAACTTTTTAGTTTGAGTAAGTCCCATTTGTTGATTCTAGTTATTAACTCTTGTGCTATGGGTGTCCTATTGAGGAATTTGGAGCCTGACCCCACAGTATGTAGATCATAGCCCACTTTTTCTTCTATCAGACGCCATGTCTCTGATTTGATATCCAGTTCCTTGATCCACTTTGAGTTAACTTTTGTGCATGGTGAGAGAAAGGGATTCAATTTCATTTTGTTGCATATGGATTTCTAGTTTTCCCAGCACCATTTGTTGAAGATGCTATCCTTCCTCCATTGCATGCTTTTAGCCCCTTTATCAAATATAAGATAGTTGTAATTTTGTGGATTGGTTTCTGTGTCCTCTATTCTGTACCATTGGTCCACCTGCCTGTTTTGGTACCAGTACCATGCTGTTTTTGTTACTATTGCTCTGTAGTATAGTTTGAAGTCTGGTATAGCTATACCGCCTGATTCACACTTCCTGCTTAGCATTGTTTTTGCTATTCTGGGTCTTTTATTTTTCCATATGAATTTCATGATTGCTTTCTCTATTTCTACAAGGAATGCCGTTGGGATTTTGATTGGCATTGCATTAAACCTATAGAGAACTTTTGGTAATATCGCCATTTTGATGATGTTACTTCTACCTATCCATGAACAGGGTATATTTTTCCATCTTCTAAGATCTTCTTCTATTTCTCTCTTTAGGGTTCTGTAGTTTTCATTGTATAAGTCTTTCACCTCTTTTGTTAGGTTGATTCCCAAGTATTTTATTTTTTTTGAGGATATTGTGAATGGGGTAGATGTCCTCATTTCCAGTTCAGAAGATTTGTCGCTGATATACAGGAATGCCTTTGATTTATGCGTGTCTTCAACAACCTTTAAAAGAAAGGAAAAAAGATTTACAAAGCTCTAGTTAATTTTATTTCAGTATTCAGATGGGCTTGAGAATGTGTCACTAGATGAACAATGAAATTAAGGTACTGTTCGGAAAAATAATAGTACTATTTAGTCTGCAAAAGAGAAAGCTCTGAGTATGACAGCAAGTTTATTCTTTCTTAATGTTTTTATTAGTTCATTGTAATTATATATAATATTGGGATTCAGTTTTATATAATCATATATAAATATATATATATGGAATATAATTTGCTCCATTTCGGTATCTAATGCTTCCTCTTTCCTTTTCCTCCTCTCTCACCCTATTCTCCTTTCTCTGGTAAACTGGTCTTCCTGCCATTTATTTATTCATTTTTAACTGATGTTTTGTAGATATACATAAAGATAAAATTGCAAGTGCTTTTTAATATGTGTAAAGTTATTAAGTGGTAACAAGATATTCACCATCAAACTTCCATTTCTTATAGTGAATACAGAAAATTTAGAGGTTTTTAAAATTTAGGAAACGTGTATTATTACACAATAATGGAGAAAAGTAGTAGTGGAAGAAAAATATTCTTAAAGTAAATGCTTTTGAAACAGAATGGACTGATATATTTTTCCTTCTGGAGGCACACATCACAAAAGTGTTATAGGAAACTCACTTTTGATTAGGTGTTCATAAGAAATAACACTTTAAATTCTTCATGTGCAATTCTAACCATCATGAAAAGGACAATTAAGGTACTGTGTGCAAAAAAGCTGAATCCACCTAAAACTGCATGTGTTTCTGCTACATATAACTTAGAGATTTTTTGTTTTGCAAATGACAAAAAGCAATATTTTAAATACTATGATTTTCTAAATAATACTTTTTCACTCTTTAGTAGCAACCAACACCTGTACAAGAGGCTTCTGAATTTTTTTTTTTTTAAGTTGGAGTGTTGTTCTTCAGATTTAAATGTGAAAAAATATATATGAAAGATTAAAGACAATGCACTGTTTTCACAAATATTGAATTCCATGAATTTGAAAATCTGTCCATTGATAATAGAAAAACTAATATTCAACTTTATACATAATCTTGAAAGTTTACTGGAAAAATGTAAAAATGCATATTAGTTATTTTTTAAATTTTTTTAAGAGAGAGAGAGAATTTTTTTAATTTTTTTTTTTATTTTTTGTTGGACACAACATCTTTATTTTATTTTTATGTGGTGTTGAGGATTGAACCCAGCACCCCGCACATGCCAGGCAAGCATGCTACTGCTTGAGCCACATTCCCAGCCCCTAGTTATTTTTTATAACAATATACAATTGTTTGTTTAAAATTGAAATATCTACAAAAGTAAGATTATTTATACAAAAAACAAAATGAATATTTTTATGGAAAAGTAATATTTGAAAAGAAGAACATAGTTCTTCATAGATTTGAAGCAATTTAATTAGCTCACTAAATCTGAATTTTAAATCATAAATGAACAGGAAGAAATATTGCCTTACAATAGGAATATATGTAACAATAATGTAAAATATTTTAAAATCAGTAGTTAGGCATAGGTTAGCACAAAATATCATTATTATTAATGGCTTTCTTTCCACTGTGCACTTTCATTTATAATTGAATAAATATAAGTTAAAATGAAAAAAATTAAGTTTAAGTGTAGAGTGAAATATAAAAATATGGAAAGGGGACAGGAAAATATCTCAGTTGGGAGAAAGATTTTTTTTTAAAAAAATAATGAAAACATAGATATGGGACATTAGTTGACAATTAAAGGAAAAAATAGAAAATATTTACTTTTTATCTCAAACATTTAGAAATTGATCTTATATAATATAAGTATATTGAAAAAATGTTACTACTGAAAATATGAAACATTTTTAAATAACTAATATTATATCTATGGCAAATATTTAAAATTCAATATTTTACCATGTTCCTGTATCACATTTATAAAATAGATATGAAAATAACTCTTGGTTTTGATTTAATAAAATTAACCTGGTTCATTTAATGAAAAATAAAGGTATAAATGAGTAAATATATACTGGCATATTTGCAACACATATAAAAATATTCAACATCAATATTTTATTTAAAATTTTCGTACAAACTCAATTTAAAATTCTGTCCCTCTTGATGAGCTAAGTTGCCAAACTTTTACTCATGTGGAGACCTTAATATTCTCCAAAAGTGTACTTACATAAAAATATGAGTTTGATACTCTATAAACACTTCACTTTAAATAAAAGGAAAAGGACTGAGTGTTCATGTGGGCTTTTAGGCTAGGTTAGTCTTGAGCAGTCTGAGGAAGCTTCTGGACTGGTAAAATATAGACTCCTGGTCAACAGCCAAAATGAATTATCTTCAGAAGAAGGTAAATATAGATTAGAATTCAACTTATTTCCAGAAATTATTTTTCAAGTAAAAGACTGTTATAACATCAAAAATAAACATAAACACAAGGAAATAAAATCCATCTTTATAAGAGCAAGCAGAAATAGTCCTGCCTTGGCTTCCATTTTGGAATCATCACACACAAAATTTAGAAGAATCATGTTAACAAATTATAAATAAATAAAAATAATATAGAAAATATATTCAAGAAAGCATACAAAATATATTATAGATGATAATTTTAATACTTGAAAGAAAAATGTAACTGAAATTAAGAACACAAGGCTATGATTGATAATAGTTTGAATAGAAAAAGGAATTAATTAAATATAATCTTAAAGACTATGACCACTTAGAAACAATATTTTTAAAAATTAGTGATAGTCTTCTTTGGTATCTTGTTATGAATGTATTTGTTTATCTTTGTGTATGTGTCATTCACAAAAATTTATATACTAAGTATAAATTTTATATAGTAGTCTTTAAACATCTAAGAGATTTTTTTTCCAAATGTACCATGCATGTATGTAAGTTTAAAAAAATACTAAAATGCAAAAATCACTACATTTGTGAAGAGTTTGTTATTTCAAGCAGCTATAATCTGGAGATTATAGCTTAATTTAGGAAGCAGGAAACCTAAGAAAATATATTGAATATGCACATCACTGGTCCTTGTTTTCCTTGTCAAAATGCATGATTCTATGGTGGAAGAAGTTTTATAAATACTGAGATGTAGAATTTGACTAATGAGTAGTCTTGTGCTTCTGATCAATCTTGTAAGAAAAAATTAGACATGTTGTATATTTGGGGATCCCAGATATATCCAGCTATAAATTACGTTTGTTACCAATTATAAACATAATTGTCTTCCTTCTGATTTGTCAGAGAAGTTTTGTGACTATTAACTTGTTGGGTCATTAATGATAATTGTCATTGTCAAAGGTGTCATGATTCAAAGGCATCATATTCTATATTTGTGAGGGTTTTTTATAGTAGAAAGGACATTTTACAACACATATCATGAGATTATATTTTATTTACTCTTCTCATGTATTCATCTTCTACCAATGTTTCTGTAAAAAAACAGGCTGTGATCACAATGTATTGGTGACTTGCATGTTATAAAATAAACCATATTCCGCAACACTTATTTATAAGCCTAGAATGCAATTTGTCTTGACATTATGGACATTTTAGAAAAACTTTCATCAAAATGTTTGTTGATCATTCTGTTTCTCAAAAGTAAAAATAAAATATTGAGCTCCTTGAAATAATTGATTACTGAATATTTTAAAAATTTACAGATTACTTTTTTTTTTCCTGATAGTACCAATATGTGTACTGGAGACTAACCATCCCAGCATTTTTAGAAAGGCATTTACTTAAGTTTCTGGAAATTTATTAAATAATACAAATCTGACCACTTTAATAGTTTTGGGGAAATTGATTTTGTTTTTGTTTTTTTCTATGAAGAATCTAATTAAATAGAAATTATAAGTAATAAAAGTTCTGATCCTTATTTGATTCCTAAACAGAAAATCATGAGAATAGGAATACCTATTGTTCTGTAGCTGCTAATTGACACAGGATTATTGCACTAAAAGGGAATTGTGTAGTTCCTTAGAGGTATGCTTGTGTGTATGCACATGTGTGTGTAGGTGCTCACACAAATGCAGAAAAAAAGGAGCAAGAAGGGGATAAAGAGATGGACAGATTTTGAATAGAGGAAAATTTGATTAATCAAAATTTTAAAATGTAGTATTCTGTAACTAGCTCTACAAGGGTGATATTTCTGTTTGTAACATCTTTGCTTAAAAATAATAATCAATTTGGAAATGATCAGCATCATAAGCAAATTAGTATATAACATAGATTTTTCCATAATTCTTTATTGATGCTCATTAATTATACAGAATAGTAGGTTTAACGGTGACATATTCATAAACTCACATAACAAGATTTAATGAATGTTACTCCCCAATTTCTCCCTTTCTTCCTCCCCTCCTTGATGCTCTTCCTCTACCTAATAGTTGCTCTTCTGTTTTCATGATATCCTTTTCTTTTTTCTTTTCTTTCCTTTTTTGTTCCCATCTAGCATCCACATGAAAGAGAAAATACATAATGCTTGGCTTTTTGTCTGTCTTATTTTGCTAAAGGTCATAATGTCCAATTTCATCCATTTTTCTGCAAATGACATAATCTCATTCTTCTTTATGACATTGTTTGTGTATATGTTACATTTTCTTTATCCATTTGCCTGCTTGAAAATATCTAGACTGATTCCATAATTTCACTTTTGTGAATTGTGCTACAACAAACATGCATGTAAAGTACTCTGGCTTAATTCTTCAGAATAAATGCTGAATAATGTTTTACCTGGATCATGTAGTAGCTTTAAACAGACTAACTTAGGCCATTTACTATGCAGCCAAGGTTGTTATACATGGCTCAGGAAGTGCCTTCCCCAATATACTTCCAAGGACAAAGTTAAAAGGTTTAAATGAAACTGAAATGACACTACAAAGAGGGTAGTCAGATTTCAGGAAATATTTCTTGCTGAACAAAGCTATTGGCATTCCCTCTTTATGGAGCTTCATAGAGCCTCAGTATAAGAAAGACAGATTACACTAGTTTCAGAGAATAATTATCATAGTGAGCAATCGGAGAACACTTTATGGCAGTTGAGATCAGATGAGACACTTGTGCCAAGTCAGAACTGTAACATAAACTACATTTATGAAAGAGTACAGAGTTACTTTTTTAAAAACATTCTTCTTATTATTTTAGTTAGATGGACATGGGAACTGTTAACAAACAGTCCATTATAGCTCTGTATTTAAACAACTATTAAGAATATGAGTTGCAAGTCAGATTGCCAGCTTTTGAAACTCAGTTATATCCAGCTAGGTGTTCTTACAAGGTCATTCACCTACTTTTTTCTTCTTAAATTCCATTGCAAATGTGAAAATTAAATAAATCATATAAACTGCTTAAAATATAACTTGACATATCATAAATACTGAATGTTTTTTGTCCATATGCTGTATAGCTAAATTTACTCATCATTATACTAGCACTTTTATATAAAATAGTTAATACTATACTATTTTAAATCATGTAGGTTAAGCACTATTATAATATCCAGTGAAATTACAGAAATACAAAGAAAGTGAGTCAATTCATGTGACTTATTCAAATCATACAGTTAAAAAGTGTCAAAGTTACGGGCCTGGGGCTGGGGCTTAGTTCCAGAGCACTTGCCTAGCATGTGTGAGGCCCTGGGTTCAATTCTCAGCACCACATATAAATAAATAAAATAAAGGTCCCTTGACAACTAAGAAAATATTTTTTTTTAAAAAGTGTCAAAGCTAGGATTTGGAGTATTTTTGTATATTTAGATTTAAATACTTCACCATACTATATGTTATTTTGAGAACTATAAAGACTAGATAATGGATGCATTGATAGATGATAGGTGATGGATGGATGGATGGATAGATAGATATGCAGGCAGGCAGGCATATGGGACAAAACAGAGTAAGAAAACAAAGAAGTTGAGAAAAGAAAAACAATACTGTAGAATTCACACTATTCCTGCAACTAGCAGTCTATTCTCTTCCCATAAATTTAAAGATCTTACCTACAGAAGCATATTCTCACACTTCAAAAAAATTATGGAGTGCTGTATTTTACTTTTTGTAGCCCTAACTAATAATTTTATTTCCCTTCCTTTGTAGTTCATAGTGAAGTTTTTGGTTATTTGGCTAAGAGTAACTAGAAATGCACTGACATCACCATTAAATTACTGTTACACTGCTAGTAGATTAATACAGTGTCTTTCCCCGAAGAACATGATTCTGAAACTCTTAACACCAGGAATTAAAAGCTAAGACTTCTGTATAATTTATAAGAGAAAATATAAAAGGTAACTGCGTGAACTCCCTTGGTATTAAAAAATGGCATTATCACTTTGGTTAAGAATTTCACTCTATCAGAATAAAAAAATGATTAAAGAGAAATTGATTTCTGTTCAAATAGATGATACTCAGATTATATTACAATAATAGGCATGAATAAAATTTTATTTAGGTTTTCATTTATGTTTCGTATATTTTTGGGGGGAAGACAGCCAACATCTCATTGCGGGGTTTTTCTACCCAGAGGAATCCAAGCCACCCAAAATAGCAAACTTAAATCTTAATGATTCAAGTAAATAAGCCACCCTAAATCTTAATATCTCAAATAATTAACTAATAATAAAACACAAACACTCAGAAATATATTTACAAAAGTGTAGCTCCTGATAGATCTAGTTCACATGGGGTTGAACTAGACAAAGACAAATGGATACTGTAGTTTATTTTAAGGGGATACATGAAAGGCAGGGGTAAGGTTTCAAGGACAGAGTCTTGGTTTATGATGTCTTGCAGTCATCAGGTTGATTAACATCTTGGCAGGTTACACCCAACTCAGGTCCTGTGTGGGATCTTAGGCAGAGCTAGAGGGAAAAGTTCACCTGCATTAGTGAACGTTCACTGTAGAGAGTGCTCCAGGGTGTTCCCAGTGCCAGATTTATCCCATCAGGAGGCTACTATGCACAGCATAGTCTAGCACAGCCCACAGACGTCTAGTGACACCTATATTGATGAGTAGTCTTTTGGAATATTCCAATAGAGAAGAAATTTCCAAGAGTAAATGATAAAGAAGTTGTCAGACTAGTACTAAATTCTTTAATGAATAAATGAATCATTAGATCTTTAATACAGTTATTCATTAGCATAATCTGAATATCTTCTCTTAAAATTTGACTTTAATTTTACAATCTTGAAAACATGTACGTCATATAAATCTTATGTTCAAGGCATTCTCAGAATATAATTGGGACAATTCCAAAGTTAATCACAAACCCAGCTTTCGTGATTGTTGATTCATTTTGTTGTAGGTTTTTGTTTGTTTGTTTGGACATCCCAAGTATATGCTTGTTTGGCTGAAACAATAACACAGAATAGTATATGTTTAAACAAGTTATACACTTATTCTATTTCATTTATTTGTCTATTTACCTGTCAATCTATTACCCATATATCTTTTAATATACTTGCTTTGGATTGGCAAGTTTGTAATACAGAAACTAATATATGACACAATTTAATGTAGCTTTAAAAAAATATCCAAAAAAATACCTGTAAATGACATTCTTTGTTGTTTGGCAGGAAACAGATAGATATAAGAATGTTCAAGGGAACTATGTTTAGATTAGGTAAAAAGTGAAAAACATTAAGATACCAACTGCTAGGAGAGTGGAAGTTTAAACTATGATGTATTCTATATTATATATCAGTTATCATAAATGAAAATAGAAGAACAAATCTTAAAATTATATTATTGTTTTTACATATATTGGCCTTTTTTAATTTAAAGGCTAAACTAATTTAAATTTAAAACATACACTTTGTAAGTTTATATGTGAATGCCATAAATTGTAGTTTTTTGAACAAACAAAATATTAGAATCACTACTATTACCTTTTGGATAATGGTTTTATCAAAGTTTGGGTGGGATGAAGAAACTTATAGTAGAATATTCCCCTTTTACTCCTAAGGATCTAGGGCCTTGCCTTGTGTATGTGTGCATGTATACACAGTAGTTTTATGTCTTCTCATTACATTATTAAAATAGTTAACTAAGAAGAAGATTATGCATAGATAGATGATGTGTGTTTTAATAGAGATGATAATTCATTTCTCTGAACCCCCAATATACACATACATACAGACCAAAGACACAACTATACACTCAATACCAGTAAATACTAAGAACAAATTCAAAACAAATGTGAACCAATAACATCAAATGTGATTTATCATTATGGGAACTGTTAGTATAACACAAAATACTTAAATATTGTGTTTGACAAAAAAAAAAATATCCTTCTGAATTGCAAAATGTTCTGGACCTCACATTGAGACTATTAAAATAAAAATTTATTTTAGCTCCTTTTTAAAAATAGATATTCAAAAGCTTCCCTTGTCTCCAGAATGTTAGAGTAATAATCCATTTTAATGCAATCTGTATTGGTCAGATTCAATACAGTGTATCTATGATTTTGGCACTAGCAGGTTTAACTGGTCTGTTTATGATATTTCCATTAAAAAATGTGCTGAACTTGACAAATACACCTTCATTTTAAAGGCATTTTTTTTAAAATCAAATGTATCACCCTGAAATACTCAATTCTCTCTCATGAGAGCAATTAGGTTGCATGGCCTTTCTTAGACATGCAGTATATAACTTGCTTCAAACATAAGTCTTTCCTTTATAGCTTAGAGCACAATAAAATGTAGAAAAATGTTTTATATAGGGTACAATGTCCTTTAATTAACAGAAGACACTATAAAGTATCACACATCAGAAACATGAATAAGCAGTTAACTACATTAATTGGGCATTTGGGATTTAAACAGCTTTTAATTGAACTTCACATTAATTTATATTTATTCAAAATGGACACTTTTTTCAAGTCTTTTCCATTTTGATTAACAGAAAATGAAAATAAGCAACCTGATTTATTTTTGCATGGCAGCAAAACTAAAATGCAAATTATATTATACATATTTGTATGAATTCACTTTTTTACTATATGTTTGAATTCATAGAGAAGCACATTCAATTTCCTTTAACCTTGTTACTATGTTATTTGCCAAATAAGTTGACATTTATTTTAAAGTCATTACCATATGAGTAACTGTTACAAAAATAATTTCAAAAGTATTCAAAACAGATTTCTTTAAAATAAATAAAAAATATTGGGGCTGGGGATGTGGCTAAAGCGGTAGTGTGCTCGCCTGGCATGCGTGCGGCTCACGTTCGATCCTCAGCACCACATACAGAACAAAGATGTTGTGTCCGCCAATAACTAAAAAAAATAAATATTAAGAAAATTTAAAAAAAATATTACAGAGAACACTAAAATGTATATGAATGTTTTCTTTTTAATTGTATAGAAAGAACTGTAACAAACAGGAATATTGTATAATAGAATAAACACTGCAAATAAAATAAAATGAGAAACTGTTTATAGACAAATTGGAAAATACCTGTGCAATGATTTCATTTATCTGTGTTTTTATTCATTTTATTAGTTTTAGAAAATCTACATTTTTATGATATTGTATATTAATGCTTTCCACTGACTGAAAGTTTTGGTTTCTATAAAATCTGAATATTGGAAGGTAGTCATTATTGTGATTGTATTTGGTAGGTCATGAGGACAGAGCTCCTATGAGTAGGATCCATACTCTTAAACAAAAGTCGAGTAGTTCTTTTACTCTCTCCATATTGTGAGGATCCAACTGTCTTTGAATCAAGCAATAGTAATCACGTTAAATTTTTTAGCACCTTGATCTTGAACTCCTGAGTATCCAGAACTGAGAAAAACTAATTTGGCCTATTCAGTCTATGGTATTTTGTTACACAGTCTCAAAGTGATTAATTCAGAAATTGATACTGAAAAGTGGAATTGTTGCCATAAAAATTACCTAAAAAGGTAAAATTGGTTTTTCAACTGGCAATGGTAAGAGGTGTCAAGATCTTGTTATGTACACTGAAACAGGACTATGTTGTCATGAAATAACTGCTAAGGTTGATTCTAATGAAAAAAAAAAAGAAAGAAAAGAGAGTTGTAAAAAATATATATGCCTTTAATGATTTTGGAAAATATATAACTCATCCCAAACAGAATATTGGTATGAATATGGATGGTAAAGGTTTATGACAAGATCTCAAATGGAAATGAGGAATATATGGAGGAAAGGCAATCCTGGTTACAACGTAGAAAAAAACTTAGCTGAAGCTGTGTTTGTGTCATAGTGTTTTATTCAAGTTAGAGCTTGTAAGCAATGAAATTGGATATTCAGCTGAGGAAATTTCTAAGCAAAGTGTTTAGCCTGGATTCTCCTTTGGGTTTCGGAAAGTAGAAATTAAAATATTTAAGAATTTTCTGCTGATACAAGTAAAAAATGAGAACACAATGGTATGAATGTTTGTGCCTTCTCCATGTTCATATGCTGAATCTTAGTGTTTTTAATGTGATTGTATTAGGAGATGGGACATTTGTGAGGTGATTAAGTCATGAAGCAAGGGACCTCAAGGACAGGTTTTGTGCCCTTATTAAAGAGACCCCCAAAATTTACCTTGTCCCATCTACAAAAGTGAAGATAGAAAAAGAGGACGTCTATGAACCTGGAATAGGGCCCCACCAGAAGCCAGACACGTCCCTGTTTTTAAAAATGTGAGAAGTGAATTTTTGTTTTTAAACTACCCATTTGCAGTACTTCCTTATATAATCCTGAATGGACTACAGTAGCACTTTTTCATGGCTCATTTTGGATTAGTGCAAGTGGCATTGTTGTAATTTTTCTTTTTCTTTTTTATTATCTTGGAGAGCAATTTAAATATTTTTGATACCAATTGTATTACAGGGCTGGGACCTTTCAGTAAACTAAGGCAGTGGGAAGAGCCCCTTTTAAATTCCTTTTTTTTTTTTTTTTTTTGCAAATAGTCTCAAAGATTTCAGATAGGTAGTTCAGAGTGAACAGGCAAAGTTCATTAGAAGGGATGGGAAAGAGGAAAAGGGGGCTTTCTCAAGGGAGAAAGTGGGTCCTCTCAGAGAAGAGAGGGACAGTGTGCTCCTGCTGCACTCCAGTTTTATTGGGGATCCCAGAGAAGTTTCCAGGCATCCCACCCAGATCTACCTCTTGATTTTTGACTGACAGCAAGATGACATCAAACTTTCAAATCCCCAGTGCCCTGACAACTGTAGGTCAATTTGGTCCATGCTGACTGGTTTTATTTAGATTCTTAACCATAAATTTCACATAGTGTAATATTAGGAGGAATTATCCTTAACTCTCTGAATTCTGGAATCTGGTCTGTGAAAAATGTCATAAAAGTCTCCCACTTCAGGGTAACTTGTGTTGTTCTATAGACATTATTTCTAGTCTGCACTTCTCCTGCAGAAAACAGGTAGTTTGCTGAGGGATGTAACATATTCTGTCCATTCAAGCCAGGCAGAGCTATAGGTAAATTGCTTCTTGGAAAATAAAGCATGTGGGGCCCTAGTTAATAGAATTATTTCTTTAACCTCGTCTTCCCACCACATGCATGTGTCCCTTATCAATTAAAATATTATTTTCTTTCCTTCTTTATGTATTTTTTTCCTTTTTGGTGGGGGAATAAGGTATTTGATGATGTAACAATAGATAATTTGAAGAAAGAATAAACGTTATGTTTTTAAAATATGTCTGTGGACCTTTCCTTCTGTTCTAGAACTCATTTAATAATATATACATTTTTAACTCTCAGGTTTTCATTGAATAACATCTCACATGTTGCAATTTTAGTTAATAACACATCTATGGTCTGATATTTAATCTTTGATATGTGATGCTACAACCAGGCTCTATTTATATAAGACTTTAGGTTTCTTGCCTTGTGGATTGTTATATTAGATTTCCTGAAAGATTGAATCGAAATGAGTCTTCTTGAGAGTATGTCTGGTAAAAGTAATGAAGAAGCAAGAAGCAAAATATTGTTATAGATTATATCTCTTACCTCTGTTTAAAACAAATGAATATTTCATTCTTTGAAACAGAGTATTCCTGATCAGGACCCTCCACAGGAGTCTAAGTTAACCTCAGTATTCTGTCAATAGTGATACTCTACTTTGTGTCATTTTGGAACACATTTGAACATTTTTGTATGTACCTATTTATGTAGTTGCTTGATGGTCTACTCTTTGATGACAAATGTCATGCCTTTGCTATTAGTTCGTAAAGATTTAGTATAGTAACTACACATGTGACCCCTATATCTTCATTTTAATCCTTCAAAACAAATGTTATAACCTCTTGATAGACAGAAATAAGCATTTCTTTTTCTGTGGCTCCATGAAAAATTTCCCTGAGAAGAATGTCTCTAACATAAATTCAAGCTTTAATTAGGAGACCATCAGTCTCTTTTATATGTTTTGATGGATTTATGGCTCCCACTATGGAGGTGAACCAAACCATGCAAAGCTAATATTCCTAGCAGGAATAACCCTCTAGAACAGGACAAATGAAAGACATCTAAGTAATAGAGACTCCCTATGTTCTTCATCAAATGTGTGGGGAAGTATTTAATCAAAGAAAAGACTATGAAATGTTAAACAGATGCACTCTTTTATATACTGATAATGTTTCAAACTCCTATAGCTTATAGAGGTATGTATGTAGAGTAGACAGCAATTCAATTTGACACTTAAACTTTTATTTTCTCAGGATATGTTTGAGTGGTGACCATTTTTATAATGGTGATACATTTTTTTCTAAGTTTTATAACATAAAAGACCATAATGTCCTAGCAGCATTGCAGTTCATTAGCAGTTCATATTTATAAATCATCGTACAGAATTTATGAGCATTCTCTTCTCTTCCCCTAAAGTATCCTTTCAACTATTCCTTAAAAGAGAATAGACAGACATTCAAAAAGCAATGATGTAATTACCATGTGTTGAAAAATGGGGACTCCCTATTTAAGATATTTAAGTAGTTAAGAGCAGAGGCAAGATGGAAAATAATACTGGAGGGAATATTTTTAAGTCTGATGTAAATTTTAAAGGTGTACCTTTTTGAATTCTACTACTTCTCATTAAATTTCTTTGTTCTGTTAAGCATCTTCTCCAAATTTGATAACCTATCTCAACAAAATTCTATGAGAGTTATCTGATATTTCTTTCATATGCTCATAATTGAGGTCAATGCATAAGCTAAATTTATATATTCCTCATTCATTTCATTTCTGCCTAAACCTTGATAAAGTTAATTAATTAAAATTCTTATTACTGACTTTTACTCACAACATAACTTTAATGTCAATGTAATAGAATTCATTTTCCATGAATAGGTAATATTTTTTTATTTTTTTTCCAATCTGCACCACCCAAATTTATCGTATTTTGACTTCTACTGACATAACAATTATATATATTTTACACATGTATGCTGCTTGACATCATGTAGTCATGTAATATCACCATGAGGGTTTTCTTGCTCAATTTTATTTGTAAGAGAGTTATCCCTTGTGTATGTGTGTGAGTAGGTGTTCTTGTTTTCATGAAGCAAAGTTTTCCATTCTCATTCATATATGTATTCATAGAAATATTTATGAGAATAAATGATTAATTTTTGTTTTATTTATTAGTTCTATTATCTGGTTGAAATTAGCATTTTTATTAATGTTTCCAAACTTTAGTTTATTTTAAGAATTTTTAACTTATAGAAAAGTTTAAAGAATATTTGTCACATATTCTGCTTTGCTTTTCCCATTTCACATGTTTATTTTTATTTAGCTAAAGCATTTCAATGTCAGTCATTTTATCATACTTTAACCCCACATAATTTAGCATGTTTCTCCTAAGGGATGGGTGGATAAATTCTTCTACCTAATAGCAACTGATATTCCATATTAAAGATATTAGAGAGCTCTTATCAAGTAAAAATTCCATATTTAAACTTCTCAAGTTAGTCAGTATTATCATTTTTCCTTTATTTTTTAAAATCTACTGCTGTAGTTTTCTGCTCCTCCTCCTCCTTTTTCTTCTCTCATTCCTCTATTCCTTAAATGTTGACATTTAAGTCCCTGTAAGGACTGAACACTATCTCAGATTTATACTTTGCCTTTTACACTTTGTATTTTGATGCATGCAATGAAAATAAAACAAGACAAAATAAAAGGGAAATATAGTACCTTCTGAAAGTCAACTTGTTTTCTCTAAGAAAGAGTCATCATTTAAAAATCCAAACAGTTCTTTACTCCTTAGGAGAAACGGACAACACTGAAAAGTGATATTTAATGTCCCTAAGAGTAAGAGTAGATTAGGAAGAAAAAAAAATACTGAGATTTGCTGCTAATTGACTTCCTCCACCAGTGTGGTAGTTGTTGAGTTAGCCCTTGAGTGTTACTTGAGTTTCTTACCGTCATGGTCCATGTTCTTCCTGCATTCGGTAGCTCCCTCAGGTACAGAAACTTCAGAGAAGGTAAGAAGGCTGAACAATGCACTAAGAAAAAAGTGAGAGTTGAATGAGCATTCTACATGTTTTACGGGTTTTAATGTGTTTTAAAAAATAACCTAGAAACAATAATAATTCAATATCCTCAATATTAAAACATCATAAAATGCATCTTGTAGTTATTTTTATCTTTGCACTCTTAGAATTATATACCATTCCAAATGGTACAAGCTCTATTTTTTCAAAGAAAATGGATAATGTCTTTTTTTATTTTCTGATAAAATCTCTTATTTTTATATGATAAAACAGGAGAATTTAGGGCTTCTCAGAGTCAAACTACTGTATCTATGATACTTGGTTTTCATTATGTTTTTATTAGCATTTTTTCAAGACATATCAGTCATTTTGTTTCCTCATAATTGTTTTGTATTTGCATATAAGGCTCTTTCTTATTTTTGTTCTGATTTCAAACTAATGTTCCAGAGAGTAAAAACAAATTTGAATCCTCTAATGAAAATTCATGTGAACAATTTGTCATAAGAAGAATAAACATAATGATATTATAGTTCTCCAGAGGGGGTGAAATAGTTCACAATAACGTTAACTTTTTAATAGGGTGTTTGAGTTTTCTACTCACTTTATGTAAACTTGGCTATAAACTCTTATTTTCCCGTCATTTGAATTACAGATTCTGTGCTAAGTCAAAATTGAAGATAGTTTGCTGTACAATGTTAAAATCTTTGTCTTCAATGAATGACACCCAACTGTCAATCTGACTTGCAGGATGTGTCCTGCTGTGAGCAGCAGGAAACACACAAGCAAGCAGATAGTTGAAGAGCTCCTTTAGCATGAAACAATGAAGACTGTCTTTACTAGACAGGCCTGTCATTTAACCTGTTCACGTACTTGGCTCTTTTATATGAACTGCATGTTATTAATTCAGAGTTATATGTGCTTTTCATTTGTGAAGATAACTAAAATTAATTATTTTATAAAAGAGTAGGAAGTATAAAAGTAATCTTTGATTAAATAGCATATGCTGTCTTGACATTGACCAAAGATATTTTGTCCAATGAATTAGGGGGAAAATGTTTACCTGAAACTTAAAAATGGAAATGGAAAAGAGAAGATGGTAACAGAAATGGAACAAAATGAAAATGATGTTATAGATTGTTGATACTGAATAGTGGGTACACAAGAATTAATATCTGGTTTCCCTATTTTTGCATATGTTTAAAATTTTCTATTTTAATAGAAAAGGTTTGATAATGAGAAAAAGATGTTCTGAATAAGTTTGCTACAACCTGGAAGTAGCTTAAGAATTCCAGTTTAGAGACCAGGTCCTTTCGTTAGGGAAAAACTGTGTGAAGCACCGTTGAAATTTTTACACCAGTTTCTGAGCCAAGGATTTTGTTTTCAGTGACAATGAAAAATATGCAAAATTATTTGAAAAGTAAGTCACTTGGCCTCTAAATAATGAAGTCCAGTGTGGTAATCTTGTTAAAATACAGGACAAAACTCATGCCTTACAGGACACCTGTCTTCCATGGTAATAACACATCAGGCTAAGAAGAATAAGAAGAATAAACATAATGATATTATAGTTCTCCAGAGGGGGCAAAATAGTCCACAATAACTTCACTAGAGTGAAGCAGGATCCATAGAGCCAGGCAGAAAGAATAGATAAAATGTATGCCACAGACATATAGAAAAAGGGGAAACTCTTTTAAAATTTAAAAATAGCAGGGGAAGTAATATTGAAGAAACAACAGGTTTTTTTGTTTGTTTGTTTTTGTTTTTTTTCCAGGTAGTGTGGACTGGCTCCATTCTGCCTGTTCTGAAGATTCAAAAATAAAGCTGTTGAGCTGTTACAGAGAAGCATTGTGGAAAGATGAATAAACGAGCTCAGATTATCTAGGTAGAATATTGTGAAGACATGTTATTCCATTGTTAAAATATAATGGTTCTTTCTATTACAGACACTGAAATGAAACACCTACTGCTTAGGAGGGATATTTTAAAAATGTGAACCCAAAACATCCTAAAATGGTCTCAAAGAATAAGAGTTTCATTTTGACTTTATAGTCTATCTCACTACACTTCTTTTTGTGCCAACTGCATGCAACCCTGCCTCCCTAGTCACCCTCAGGCTTAAACCAGAACCTGGCATATACTTCTAGAAGAGAGGCATGTCAATTTGAGAGCATACCTGCTAAAGTCATTAAGCTGAAGGCTAATGTTTCACTCTTTCCAAGACATCTGTTCACCTTATTAGGAATTTATCTCTCCCTTGCCATGTTAATAGTTGCTACACTTCTGATCAGTATAGCTGCAGGTCCAGCCTACTCAATTTGTGTCTAGGCATGATGACTCCCCTGGTAATGTCCTGGCTGCCTTCCCAGAATGTGTTATTGGTGACCCTGTTGTTCTCTTCTTTAAACACAATGTTAATTATGACTTTTGGAGCCTCTAATGATATCGTATGATCTTTGAAACATCATATACTCCCTCACTATTCTTCTGACAAGTAGATTAGATTCTATGAAATAAAGGTTAAAGTGTCCTCTAAAAAAATAAATAAAAAAATAAAAATTGCCATATCAGACCAGGGCAAGCCAAATGGTGCCTTCTGAAGGTGTGAGACTGCAGAGAGTACATTAATGAGAGCTCACACACTTGGGATGGATTGACTTTAGTGTTATTCTAAGACAATGGTTCACCCACCACCTCAACTCTAATGAATATGCATTGAGTTAAATAGGAACAGGAGTGATAAGTCTGATTATAAAAAAAAAAAAAAGATTCTACAATACTGCTAATTTCTTTCTAAGTGGTTTGGATTGTCACAGTTTTGCAGAATATCCCAGACTTAGGTTAGATTCCTTTCATTTTACTTGTTAATTTAATTCAGTTTGCATCTAGATGTTTTAGATACTAGAAATAATTTTAGGAAAATATATTGAATTTTACTTAAGTTTAAAGTCTAACAGGGATTTATTTTAAAACATAACATACATATGTGGTCAGGAAAATATTTTTTATAGATTATGAATTATAGAATACAACACAGTAGTATTCTTAAGAAATGTTTTCTTATTCATGTGGCATTAATAAGTAGGTGATTTAAGAAAAATATGTATCATTCAAAATTCCTCATGCAGATATTTTTGGTACTTGCTATTGGTAAATAAATAAATTTTGTTTTTGTACATCTCTCCTTGTTATAGAGAAAACATAAGTTTATTTAACATAAAATATTTTTATTAAATTCTATTACTTTTTTATGAATTGGTACCAGGGATTGAACTCAGGAGCACTTAACCACTAAGCCACACGTCCAGCCCTGTTTTTGTGTTTTATTTTATTTTATTTTATTTGTATTTTATTTAGAGACAAGTTCTGTCTGAGTTGCTTAGGGCCTTGTTAAGTTGCTGAGGCTAGCTTTGAACTCACAATCCTCTTGCTTCAGCCTCCTGTTTAATTTTACTTAATATATTCCTGGGTAATGGAGAATATGTATTATATATCATTAGTAATTTAAAAGCTACTTGAAACCTCTCTTTTTAATTAAAATAAGCAAAAATTTATACACTAAAAGATACAACTATGCTTTACAATCTGAAATATAGGTATATTTACCTTGCATTGAAAACATTGATGATTCTTGAAATGTCATGGATAAAGAAAAAAATATGTACAAACTTGTCATTTACTGTAATTCTGTTATAATTATTAATTGGGCAAATGAACTGCAATATAATTTTATATTAATAAGAATATAGCTGATAAATGTATTTATCCAGAAAATGGCATATCCTAAAAAATTTAAAGAGTATAAATAAAATTTGGGACATGCATAAAAGGAAATTTTAATATAAATAAGATGATTATGGTGCAATTAAGGGCAGTAAACAGGTTGATAACTTTCCAGAATAAAGGGAAAAGAAAAACAAATGCATTTGAAATACAAGAGAATATTGAACTAATAAACATCATTATGCATCCTCCTCACCCAGTAATGCACTTCTGATTCAAGGAGTCACTTGTCAGAACCATATTTTTAGAAGGAATTGACAGTTTCTATTTTCAGAAAGTTTCTAAACACAGTTATAGTAGAGTGGCTCTAGGAAGCAGCCCCTCGGTTTGGGATATTCACCTTTAAGTTGCAAGGAAGATGTCAGTGATGGAAAAAGAAACTGTTAACTCAAGGTATAGCATAGCACCACCACCCAGAGATTATCTATTTGAAGGATTTCAATGCAGCACAGGTATAAGGGAAATGATTGTGTTATATTATAGCTCTAGCACTTGAGCAAAATGAAAGCAATAGCAATTAGGAAGTTTCAAAAATTGAATTGTCTCTTTGTGTACTGGAAACCTTAAATAAAAAGACTTATGTGAACCAATAGTGACTCAAGGCATACTGGGGAAACTAGAGGCTGTCATGATAGAATCTAATGAGACACTCCACTTTTGAAGTTATAGACAAGAGTACCACAAATCAGGTCTTAGATTTAACCAAAAAAATTGAAGACTCAAAGGAAAAGAAGAGCCTGATAGAAGTGAGAGAGACTTTATAATAGCTCTATGTAGACAGTTAAGCCCAGGATCCCTTTAATCACTCAGAGCTGGCATTAAAAGGACTCAACTGTTAGGTAGAAGAGAACAGACTCTCTTTCCTCCCTCATGAGTAGAATAGCACACAGGAAGAGAGAAAAACTTCCCCTGAAACCTATCTTGTAAAACCCACCATTCATTCCTGCACAGACCTTTGTTTCCAGAAAGTTACATGGGTTTATATCTCAGTAAATATCAAACATAAAAATACATTTAGCTTACAGAAAAAGAAAAATGCTTCAGAACCTAAAAACTATATAGAAGCAGACATATGATTATGTGCGGGTGTGCAACTTAAGATGGTTGGCCTGGCAGGGTGTGAAATATATGGCTGAATATAACTGAGCTTAAGGATATTTGATTACTTTCTCTTGAGTTAACTTTTAATATCTTAAAAATGATACTTAGAGACTTAGAACTCTGCTGGTGGTCTAGAACCTTGGAAAAACATGGTGATCTATACTAAATAAAACTACAGCAATTTCATACTTTCCAGAGTACTGGAGAAGAGGTAAGAAAACACTGGGAAGAATCTTAAGAGAATTGATTTATTTTTTATGAAATACAGAAATACTCATCATTGTAATGTACTATTCAGCATGGCCTAGAGGAAATTGCTTCACAGCAACAATAAAGTTTGCACTAGTAGGGAGGACACTGGCTTCATTAAGGTCAGCCATCAGTGGCTGTAGGAAAAGTTGCTTTGAGACTGGGTTTCTACATTTCAATGAGGATGTGGAATTCTAGAATGGCAGAAACTAGGAGGATTTACTTGCCTTCTGAGAAAAATAAGAATAAAACTTTAATGGGAAATAATGCCAGGATGGCCATCAAGATGCCTTATTCCACAAGATCTGTAGTGACCACTAATATACCTGTGGGTAAGACATGTTTATATGGCAGCTAATTGTTTAATGCAAAGTAGAAGAAACTCAAAGAGTTTTATGACAATCGATATCTAAAATCACGGTCTTTCACTTTGGTTTCAGATTTGAATTCATTCTCAGAACTAGTAGCATCACGTTAATAGAACAATTTTCCCAGTTAGTATCTGTTAGTATCCTCTAATATTCCCTACAAAATAGTGGTTGTTTACAAAAATACAGTTCACTGGGGTATGAGCAATACCTAGACTTTTGATGAGTTGATACACATACTAGGATCTCCAAGTTTTGATCATGCCCTTTCATCAGTTAGATTTAGAATTTAAGGAGGTCAAGTGATAAACATATTCCTGTTCCTAGTACATTTCAGTGTGTCTAATGGCCTGGTGGCCATACCTCTGGAGCCTTTTCTCGCTGGCTGCATACGTTTTATCAGTCTATCTAACACTGACTAAAACATCACAAAGATTCTTGATCTGAATTAACAACCAGAAAAGCCAAGTGTATACCTAGCATTTTATTCTCCAGACAAAAATATAAATATAAATCATTACTGAATCCATAGAGGAATTCAGAGATCAGTGGGACTGCGTTATGATGGTTGTCCTCATTATATCAACATTAATTTCTTGGTCTCAGGGAGTTTCTTTACATGCATGTGCTGATCAGCACTCAACTGAATGTGTGTTAGAGACTATGTAGATCATGGGAGTTCTCTGTGTGGGCATGTCTTTCTTCTCCACTACTTCTTCCCCAAAATGCTACCTGTCTTGCTTGACATTCCTGTTTTACTCAGCAAAAGACCTGGCCAGAACAATGTTAGGAGAGGAAAGGTTTATTTATGGGCTCAAAGTTTCAGCGGTCTCAATCCATAGACACCAGACTTCATTCCTTGGAGCTCACGTGAGGCTGACCATCATGGCCAAGGAGTGCAGCAGAGGGAGGCAGCTCCCTCCTATATGATGATCAGAAATCAAAGAGAGAATCCACTTGCCAGATACAAAGTATATACCCCAAAGCCACATCCCCAAGACTCCACCTCTTCCAGTCACATTCACCGACCATCAGTTACCACCCAATTAATTCCATCAGGTGATTAACTCACTGGTTGGGTTAAGACTCTCGTAACCCAATCATATCTTCTTTGAACCTTCTTGCATTATCTCATATCTGTGTTTTGGGGGGACAACTCACATCCAAACCATAACAACCCCTAAGTTCACAACTCTACATACTTATTCAAGGACTGTTCAATACTGTACCTGGATTTCCTCTCTTCCTCTGTTATGGTCTGAAATTTTTCTCCAACCAGTAAACCATAACAGTTCTAAGTATCACTTACTTCATCTCTCTCTCTCATGGATCACTACCCTTTGTTATCTTTTGATGTTCTTTCATGTTTTGTCCATTTTTTTCAGTTGTTTCTAGCTGAATGATAAATATGGTCTTAATTATTTTATCTTGACTGAATAGGAAGTCAGTGATAGAGTTGATTTATGTGAGTGTTCCATGTGGTAGATAATAGCAATAATTTTTAGTGTCTTGATAACATACCTTTGCATATGTCTTTACTTCCTCTGCTGTTTTATAGAATTACAGTGCATAATACAACATTTCAACTTCAATGTCTGCTTATTTATTTCATGGATGTAGTTCAAAGATATTTCCTGAACTGACTGAGCCTACATTGGGAAAGAAATAAGATGTTATTGCCTTCCAGAAAAGGGCAATTGATTATCACTTAAGATAGAATTGCCCAAGACACCCCAGATGGTTTTTTTTTTCCCCATTATGGTTTGGAAATGAGGTGCCCCCAAAATCTCCTGTGTTAATGTAGGAATGTGTGGAGGTAAAATGATGTGATTGTGTGTGCTGTAACCTCATCAGTCTATCCTACTTCAAGTGGACTAAGTGGGTGACAACTATAGGTAGGTGGGGTGTGACTAGATGGGATAGGTCACTGGGGCTGTGCCTTAGATGGGTTCTTCATCCTGAACCTCTTCCTCTCTCTCACTTCCAGCCATCATGACATAAACAGCACTTCTCTGGAATGTACTTCCGCCATGATGTTCTGCCTCACCTTAGGCCCAGAGCAATGGATCTGAGTGGCCATGAACTAACTAAACCTCTGAAACTGAGAGCCAAAATAAACTTTTCCTCCTTTAAATTATTCTTATCAGCCATTTTCATTAAAGTGATCAGAAGCTGACTAACACAGTTCCTCTGTACTCTGTAAACAAGATATTCTTTAATGATTTCCTGGATAGTTACATGGTCACTGAGATACATAACCCAGGGCAAGTTACCTTTCAGCACAGCTATGATGCAAGTGGGAAATGGGCAACTGAGGATGAACATGCCTGGTCAGGTTTCATGAGTCTCAGGGGACAGGCTCATAAAATATCCCAGGCTTATGGTGTCCCTTGCTGCCTATCTGCAGGTAGTAAGCACACTTCATTTAACTTGTGTGTAAGTGTTCAGTCTCATCACACTCAGACAATTTGGTAATCAGTGCACAGGGAGCCTGCTTCACATCTACTTGTAAGAGTTAGATTTTTTTAGATTCCACATGTAAGTGAGAATATGTGCTACAGGTCTTTCTGAGCCTGCCTATTTCACTTAACATGTTACCCTCTAAGTTCATCTAAGTTGTAGCAAATGATAAAATGTCCTTCCTTTTCAAGGCTGAATAATAGTACATTTTGTTTATATACCATATTTTCTTTACTAGGTTTCATCAGTAAAATGTTCTTAAATAAATACATGAATTATTAAATAATTTACAAAACATGACAATATAAATAAAAACTTATAAGATGATAGAAGTAGTTTAAACAGATTTGTAGAGTTAGCTACTATCTCAATGTGTATAGTAAATTTTAAGGAGACAGACTAAAACATAAAGTAAAATGCTCAAAAATACTGGGATACAAGAAAAAGAAAAATGAATAGCAAAAAAATTGAGTTTTGAATAAAGTACTAATGAGTATTTAGTGAAGATATTTGGATTAAAAAGTGACTATGGGCCCATTGTAGTGGCTAGTGTCTATAATCCCAGCAGCGTGGGAGGCTGAAGCACGAGGATCATGAGTTCAAAGCCAGCCTCAGCGATTAATGAGGCCCCAAGCAACTTAGTGAGATCCTGTCTTCAAATAAATATAAAAAATGCTGGGGCTGGTGCAGTTGCGCAAGCTGGTAATCCCAGCAGCTTGGGAGGATGAGGATCATTGGTTTAAAGGCAGCCTCAGCAACAGGGAGGTGCTAAGCAACTCAATGAGACCCTGTCTCTAAATATGACTGGGGATGCGGTTCAGTGGTAAAGCACCCTTGGGTTTAATCTCCAAATACCAAAGTGGTGGGGGAGAGGAAGAATTGACTTTGAAAACTAAAAGAGTATATTATTATACATTTTTATTCCTCTGATATTTCTGACATTTTGTTTTTTTAATGGAAATCCCTAAGCAATGAATAAATTGTTATATCAGCATCAGAAGAAATAGTCCATGTCTGTAAACTCCTGTGTTGTAACAGATAGAAAAGTGAATGTAATCTATTTTTATCACTTCTGTTTTAGCTATGATTTACAAAAAATAAAATACAATAAATAAATTTTAAAAAATAAAACTAAGAAGAAAAAACGAGTTCCAGAGTATGAACTTAAAATAAGTAAATATAAATGGGTTTTAAGAGATTCTACTATTAATGAAAAAAAAAAGTGATTCCCAGGTTAAGCAGTCATGGAGACTATGAGAACCATATAAAGAGGTGGCTCTGAAGCCTACTGCATTTCTTTTCTCACAGGCGAGAATTATAGTCTCTCACCTTCTCATATTCAATACTAATACTAGTAATAGGCAGATTGAACACTCTCACCAGTAACTTACTTAACATTAACGACTGAAATGTGTGCTGCATTGGGAAGCACCCACTGTTACAGTCTCTGTTACAGTCTCTAAGTTTCATCTACCAAATATACCAAAGCTAATAGGCAAAGGATGAATTACTAAGTCTCCCTTTAACAGTTTAAATGAGTTTCCCATAAGTCAATGTTACTTAGAGATACTGCACAGAGAAAATTTTTCTCACTGGTTGCTTTTTATTTTGATGTGTGGTTTCACTAACTGATATTACACATTACTTATGATCAGGATAAATGTTAGTATGCACATTGAACTTGAATTCTAAAATGTCAGCAGTGGTGCATGTCTGACAGAAAAGAGGGAATAATAAATAATCCAATTCTAAGTATAGGAAGTAAGACTATATTTAATAAATAAATGAGCCATAAAATACTGATTCAGGAATAAAAGGTAAGGAATTTAAGAGTAAACTCCTGTTGACTACTGCAAATTAATTGCAATTGTGAAGAAGAGAACGTATTCATTTAGAAGTTTCTGAGGTATTTTCTCAAAGGAAAAAAGGAAACTTAAATTGTATAGTGTTGGTTGAAATGAAATCAATAAAATTAAGGTAGAATGTTATTTTTTGTTCCTAAGAAACAATTTTATAGTTTCATTCACTCAAAAGACGGACACATTAATTTGCTAACTGTGTTAGCTTTCTATTCCTTCTGAAAACATTTGCCACAAACTTGGTGGTATAAAACAATAGCAATTTATTGTTTAACATTTCTGAAAATTCCCACATAGTTCATCTTGGATTAAAATCAAGGTTTTGGATCAGGATGATGTCTTTCAGGAGTTTCTGGGAGAAATTGGTTTTCTTGTCCTTTCCACCTTCCAGATGTTCTATGCATTGATTGGCTCATGCTCCTACATTCTTCTTCACAACCAGTAGCATAGCATTTGCAAACCTCCCTCTAATTCTGATGACGTCATTTCTCTCTTTCACTTAAAAGGACCCTTATAATAAGGAAACTCCAGAGTAATTGCATCTTAACATTAATCATGCATGCAAAGATCCTGTTACCAGGTAAGGTAACATACTCACAGTTTCCAAGATTAAAAGGTAGATCTTTGAGTTACATATTACCACACTGCCATTATTTATTGCAAAGCATCAAAATAAATGTAATCTAAATTAACAGATCCATTCCTCTTCAGTGCACTCATCTCTAGTTTTTTCAGAACCAAAATTTGTTTCTTATTTTTTAAAATGTTCAATATGAGACTCTCACAACAGGAGCTTCAAGAAAATTATAACAGAAAACAAGATATATCTGCTCAAATAGAACATAATTTCCCATGAGTGTATTCACATAATTCTATTAGTTTCCCCTTATCATGTTTACTTATTTCCATGTTTGTTGAATCAACCTGACAAAGAGATCATTAGAAGTTAAAACAATATTGAAAAAAACAAAACAAAACAAAACAATATTACCCATTATCTGTCCTAATTTCCAAATTATTTAAAGGTATTCTTGAAAAAGAACACGGTTTTTTTTTTTTATTTCAGATGAATTTTTATTTGTTTTTAACATAGCAGTCTCTTCATATTTTAAATTGAAATAAAATATATTTGAAAAATAAAATTTGAATTGTATAAGGCTGTTAAAAATGAATCAAGACATTTATAAGACTACCAATTCAATGATTTTTTGTTCTCTTTTTTAGAAATGCTGAAAATCTCATTTAAAGGTAAGCAAAGAATGCTGTGCCCATATTTCTCTAAAAGTCGAAACACTAAAGTGAAAGTTGAAATGACAATTAGAAAATGAAAAGTTTCAACAAAGAGAGGTAAACATTTTATAGTGTAAAGTCAAAATTAAATCAGAAGAGAACTATTTAAGATAATGTTTTGAAGACAATAAAGTTATACAAAGAACACCAAGTGGATACATTCTTGCCAGGCCGTCATTTTTTTGTTCATAGATTATTTTAATAAACAGGTATTGAGTGCTTGCTCTGTGTCACATATCCTATCAGCTGAGGATAGAAATGAAGACATGGAATGCTGTTCTGGATAACAAGGGCTGTGAAAGGAGAAGATCATGTACCTGTGTTTTCTCATACAAGAGAAATCAGACCCTAGCTTTGTGAGTTCTTGACAACGTCCCAGAGGAAGAGACACATACAATGTTGGGAAGGTTACTTGAGAGTTGGTTAGGCTAGGAGAAGGTGGGAATGGTTTCAGAATGGTCAAGCTAGGAGTCTGATGCTGAGAAGGAGCCAAATACACTGGGGACTAGAGTACATGCCTCAATGTCTCAAGCAGAGAGCAAAAAGAAACAATTTGTCAGTTAATGAAGTTCAGTGTCAAAGAACTGGGGACAGAGCTGTCCACAAACTCACAAGTATGAGGGAACAAGAGTGGAATAGAGTCTCTTGATATGTTATATCCTTGTTCAGAAAGCATTATGACACTTTCATGGAAAATTGTTGGTCACTTATGTTATATGAAAGTGAAAGAGTGTTTTAAAATGAAGGCAAAAAATTATTTAGAGTTGAAATGAATCTTTCAACTTTTATAATCAAATTTTCCCTTTTACAAATTGTGAAACCAAATTTATAGAAAGATCTGTCAAAGAAGGAAAACATTTCTCAGCATTATAAAACATCTTTACTGTTCAATTTTCAGAGATGATATGAAAATCATGCACTTTTATTTTACTTTCTTTCACATTTGCATGTAATATCTGCTTACTTGTTAACCTTGTAGATACATTCTATTCATGTGTCAAAGTAATCCAGGAGATTAAATATACTTTAGAAAAAATTCTCAATGTTTTAGAGCTCACTGGGTAATCAGAAATAAAGCAACCTAATCCTTAATTTACAACCTTATAGTTTACAGAGGCTAAAACTATAATTTTCACTCCCACATCATACAGGGAACTCAAAATAATACCCATGTGAAACAAAAAAAAACCTATTTTTGACATTTGCCCAGTATTTGCTACCCTACATTTAATCCTATAATTCCAAGAATTTTTGTATGGCATGAACTCATTTTCACACCTGTATTATAAACTTCTCAAAAGTAGTGAATATGCCTATTATTGTTCCTAAGACCTAATAAAATTGTATAGTATGTGGTTGATAAATGTTTATTCACTGATGGAATGAATTATCTACCTAAATTCATCCTAGAATCATAAGTCAGTAGGCTTAAATACAGACATTTTTCCCTTAAATTTTCACATTTATTTTCATTAAGCCTTCAAAAACATTTTTGTTCTTGCTTTTTTCCTATTTACTATGAATGTCAAAATAATATATCTGAAATTATCTCTTATTCCTTGTGTTACACTGGAACATAACCTAAAATAAACTTGCTTTTGTTAATATACTGACACTAAGAAAACATAACATTTTGAGGCTGTGATTATAACTCAGTGGCAGAGTGCTCATATGGCATGTGAGAACAAGGGATCAATTCCTGGTACCTTAAAATTTTTTGGGGGGGGAGAATGGTAACCTTTTAAAAAATAATGTACTGGGTAATTCTAAATTTATTTTTAATGGGTTAAAACAAACTGAGACTGTAATCTCCGTACCTTTGAGTAATTTATTAAAAATTTTTCAGAGTCAAAGTATGAAATAAATTCTCTAAATAGATTTAAATCAATTATTAAGTTTAAATCTATATATTCATTAGTTTCAAAGCTCAAATGATATTTTCTTTACTGTATTTTTTGGGGGGTTGTACCAGGGATTGAACTCAGGGGCACTTGAACACTAAACCACCTCCCCAGCCCTATTTTGAATTTTATTTAGAGACAGTGTCTCACAGAGTTGCTTAGCACCTCACTATTGCTGAGGCTGGCTTTGAACCTGCAATCCTCAGCCTCCTAAGCCCGTGAGATTACAGGCACGAGCCACCATGCCCTGCTCAATACTGTATTTTTACTCTGATATGTCCGAAATTTTTTAGCCCAGAACTTAAAACAAATAGAATTTAGACAATTCTGTTTTTTACTTGAGTTGTCCTGACCTGTAGAAGCCTTTGTGTTACTTTTACTGGGCAAGAAGAACTTAACTGTATACAGCACTTTTGTTTCACGACCTGTGACTATTGTTTCTGCAGATTGCTCTAAGCATCCCATTGTCTCCTAGATTTATGTCATGAAGATGAAGTTCAGACCAATTTAATTTTCCCGCATTTGTCCTAATCTGAATATTTTTGTCTGGATGTTTGTAGTCATTTTTATTTTTAATGGTTGAAAATTATAACACATATATTGTTGTTTCTCTTTTAACATTTACCCTTAACTTTACTACTTGGTATTAAGTAAATATTTTCTCTTCCAAATAGTGTCTGTGTTATCTCTGAACTTACAATTCTTAATAGATCTCCTAGATTAATTTTTCTTGCCTTACGTATTTACATTGATTGTTTTAAAATAATTTTTCTTTTTGTTTTTTTAAACCTTCACTTTCTCCCTATGTCCTTAGGGTAACTTAAGGGGATGAGCTTTTTAAGAACAGGTGATTTTATTCTTAGCATAAAATTAAATTATTTTGTCACAGTTTCTAAGAAGAATTTATTGCTTATTATTTTAAGCATTTCATTGTTTGGGATATGACTTTTATATTTATATTTAAAAAATATCAGTGAGTATTAAGCTACAGTTTTTAGCACTAAGAAATATGGGATGCTACACCTACTAGGGGGACTATAGAAAATTTAGCTTATATTTTGAAAAGCTAGAAGAAGGATTTTTAAAGATTTATTATAAAAGACTGATAAATGTTTGAGGGGATAGTTATGTTTAATCTGAATTAAACATTGTGTGATGTGTATGTGTACAAAAAAAAATTTATCCAATTAAAATGCACAATTTGCTCTATTTCAGACCCCAGTTCCTCTTCTTTGCCTTGCCTCTCTCCACCCACCCTACTCCCTTCTGTATATTGATACTACATGCTTTCACAATTGTGTCAAAAAGTAGTTTATTGTCATAAACAACTAAAAAGAACCAATAAAAAAATTAACACAGGAAAAATATACAATTTTTGTATCTATTCTGTTAAGAATAAATTCTTTTAAATTTTCAATATCTTTTGATAAAACATTTTAATGTTTAATGTTTGATCTATATTAATAATTTAATGAACTGAGACATACATGCAAACTGAAACATTTTGCATCTGAAATATCTAACATAAAATTACCCTTTTTAAGAAACAAGGCATTAAAAAAGTGGTTAGTAGCTTCACTTCTACTCAACAGCATCATATCTCCCTTGGATTGGAACTCATGACTAAAGCCTCATTTTCTCACTCTGCTGTATCCACCCTGGCTTTCCTCCAGGTCCATAGCAGCTCAGGATCTTTGCCCATAATATATATATCTTTGCCCATATTATATATCTATATCTATATATATATATATATATATATATATATATATATATATATATATGTCTTTGCCCATATTATATATAAAAGAATATATATAAAATATATATAAAATATATATAAAAGAATATATATAAAAGAATATAAAAAATATATATATTTTTTTTTTGCATGGAAGACTTTGTTGTCTGTATCTTTGCATTATTTCTCTCTTTCAGTTTTCTGCTTAATCTTCACTTTCAGTGAGATCCTGTCTGACCACCTATCTAAACTAAAACTCCCTCCTGATCCATCAAAAGTGTCATTAATAAACTCTTTATCTTGTTCATTTTTATTTGGATTATCTTCTGCACATCTATACCTAAGGTACCTCATTTCTCTTTACATTTGTCTCATCCACTGAGATATCAACAAATATGAAAGTGCTGATATTATTTGGAATATCCTATATTTTTCCAAATATCAAAACAATTTCAAACATGAGGATTTAGTATCTATGAAACTAATTAATGAAATTAATTGTAATATTTTATAATACTATTCCTGATATCTAATTATATTTTCTTTGTTCACAAAGATAGCCCAACATAATTTTATATCAGTTAATCTAATTATTTCAAATAAGTTATTGAAAAACGTAATCACTGGCTAAAGCAGTTTTTTATAAATTTTCTAAGACAAATAAGTTATGACTTCCTAGTGCCTCATCTAACTGCCAAAGCATAATCGTGGTTAGAAGAAAATAGCAGAAGCTTGTTTAAAATTAAACATTGTGTATTTTATAAATCTAGAGGGCCTCAATAAATTTCCTATCTTCTATACCACAATATAGCAAAGAGGCATTTTTAAATCAAAGCTTTTACTATGTAAGTGGCAAAATAAATCAAGTCATTTACCAATACAACACAAGTTATTGAATCTTTGTGGAAGAAAATATCACTTCAGATAGGAACTTCCTTTGTAAACATGGTCTATCAGGATAACATTCTACTCACCAAATCAAACCTTTCAGGAGTGCTGAGTGGTTTTATAAATAGTATTCACCCAAAAGAAAATATCACTTTAAGAACATGATAACTCAGGAAAGTAGCAGCTGTCCTGTTATCCTAGTCTTCTTAAAAATAACGATTTTAGATGATGATCTTCTAAATTGGAAATAATATTAATGTGACATTTTTTATAAAGAGAAGCAACAAAACTTCAGAATAAAGGAAAGAGACAATGACAAATAAAAATCTTTGGTGCTGACTGCAAAATGAATGAATGTCAGTGAATCATTAATCTTTTTAAACTATCATTTGAAAGGAAATTACATTATCAGATGAGTTTGTTGCAGCACTTGCTCCTGCACTGATGTAGTGTTAATATAGCACACATTGGATTCTTTCTTCACCCGAGCAACTTTAATAGTGCTTCTCATTTTCATAGTTTGACTGAAGCCACTATTCTGATGAAGGTGTTATCATATGAAAGGAATATTTTTATATAGAGACAACAAACTGCCCTAATATATTATAGTACAACTATAGTCTAGAGTAGCATTAGTTAGGGCCATAAATAAAGTCTTACTTCTGCTAAAGAACAACAATGACATTAACTGTCCAGTTGGAAAAATAGCTAAGTGAATATTCCCAAAGGACATCTTAGATGATAAAAAAATAAAAATAAAAAGCCAGTCACTTCTCAAAAACCATAACATAAATTCAAACTGTGCCTGTACAACTGTCAAGGACAATATGTTTTCCTCATGTAGGTTTATTGTTTAGATAATGCAAGTCAGGAAAAGTAACATTTGTATATGTTTGTTTTAAACCTATGGAATGTGGCTCAGAGAGCTTATTCCTAATCATAAAATTGTATACATTTTTGACACATTAATCCTTCTTTGTATGTCTACCCACTTTTTTCTTTAAACACTATTTATAAAAGTTGAAATAAAGGGTGTTATTAGTTATAATATCATACATGATTTTTCCAGTCCACAAAATATGAGATCTAATATTAGTGAGCTAAAATAAGAGTTAAATGGTCATTCGTCTTTCCTTTGATTTAATTTTATTTCTTGTTTAATATTACTTTGTATAAGAATAAAACACAAGAATATGAAGATAAAATTTTATGTGACTATTATGTATGCTTTACTTATTTATTGGCCCTCTCAATGAACAAGGATTTTTTTGAGTACACAAAGAACAAAAGCATTGACCAAAAAGATGAAAAAATAAATAAAGAAAAAGTTGAACTTTTAAATAGAAATAAATCATTAGGGTAAAGGAAAATAGAAATAAGTACAGGAAGTTAAGAAGGAAAGATACAACTGTGAGAATGAAAATTAAAGAATGGATTAAACTAACATTCACTTTGATTTAGTTTCCTAAAAGCCAAAGTGAAATGGAAACATCATTATATTATTGGCCATAGTAAGAGGAAAGAATTAGAGATGACTTAGGAAAAGCAAATAATTAACCTGTCACAGGAGTCCCAAACAATAATAGAGTGCATTTCCTGTTGACTGTGAGAAGTATGTTGCATAATGTCATCAAAATGATCACTGTGGCAAATTAAAAAAGTGGATTTTGCATCATTGATCCTTAATATGATTTTTCATTCCCTAAAAATACTCTAGGAAGTTATTTTGGTAGAGTATATGATAATAATATTCTATTAAATTAATTTTTCATGTGAAAAAATTCTTACAGAAAATAGGTATAATGGAAAATTCTTATACTTCAAAATTTTTTCTAGGAGCACCATATTTATGTTTCCATTTATACCTTTAAGGCCATTTAGCTGGTGGTTTTAGACAGTCTTATCTCCTAGAAGGACAGGTACTGTGCGCTTCTGGTTGAGGCCATGATGTTCAAGTCATGAGAAATGTGCTTGTTAAATTAAGGTGCTGGCTTAAAACTGGAGGTGTGTGATCTAGCCCAAAGTCTTGGATAGATTTGGTTGAAGAAGTACCTTAGATAATCAATAACATTTTTTTCTCACAAAGAAATGTAGATCTATTCTAGCTCATGAAGGACTGATTAAAATTATAAACCATAAAGTATATTCAGGATCTTTTTAGCCTGATAATTTTTATGAATTTTGTATTATCAGTTGCTTATAGTGGATATAAATGAAAGAAATCAATAACTTCTCTATGAAATTTAATTTTATGGAACTGTGTCTAAATGATTCCTAGAAAAACTTTAGTAAAAAACACATGAAATGTTTGGACAGTTTTATACTGAGTAAATGTGAAAAACACTAAAAAAAGGAATATCACCATTCCATAGTTAATAATGACTATCAGTATGATTTAATAGCCATTAGTTAAGTTAACCCATAATTAAGTATATTATTTTCTAGTTAGTGACAAACATATTGTCACTAAAAGGACTAATATACCCTAGTCTCTATAATGGACAGAAGCAGTTTCTGAACGTGATGTGATAGTGATTGCTCAGAGAAGGTGGGTAGTTGGGCTATTATTTGTACATTTTCCAATTCCACAATAGGGATTTCACACTGTATCCAACTTCAAATTACCAATTTGATGTCACAAAAAGTGGAATTGAGAAGAGACTCTCAGTAACATATTCTATAGTATTTTTAGCACATAGATTTTAATATAAATGTTGCCACAGAGACACACTATAAATGACTGCAAAAATTTAGATAATAATAAAGTGTGGCAAAATAATCAGAGCATAATAACTTTTGGTTAATTATGCATTCATTTGTAAGCTTGTCTTAATGTTTAATAGTAGCTGTGTTTAATAACTGTGCAGAATTCCTAAACTCTTAATAATCAACACCTCTGACTATAGACCATATAAATCCAATCATATCCAATGTTAAAAAGGCTTTTTAATGAAAGGGAGGATGGGATAAGGAAGATACCAAACACAGCATATACCGACTTGGACTTTTCTAAACAGGGTTAAAAATACAGATTGGATGTAAACCTTAATGAACCAGCTTATACACTGCATCTAGGCAACACAGAAACAAACTACTCCTAACTAGAATGAAATGTCAAGACCTTTAGAAACTAATATTCATAAAGTGCATGTATGATATAGAATATAGAAAGAACTTTTCCTCTTGTCCTGGATTTGTAGGTAAATCCACAAATGTGAAACCAATCACAGCATAGCATTTCCATTTTTAAAAGAAAATTACAAGATACAACCTTTATAACTCATAAACATTTGCCACACTTTACCTGCTACTTAATCAAACTACCATTTACCAGTAATGCACCAGGAAAAAACAAAACAGGAATTGAAGATCAATGTTAAGAAGTGTAGACCTAATTACATAGGATAGCAGTTGCTCTGCAATGTCTGTTACCTCACACTCATATACTTTTTCTCTTGGATCTAGAGATATGTGGGGCAAACCAACCAGACCTTTTTAGAAGTTAATGTCAAACCCAAAATTAATTTGCCAGCATCCCCTTCTTGGCAGATCTCAGACTATCTACAATCCCTACCACTTGGAGCACATAAATGATCTCACATATTCACCAACCCTTAGAAAATGATTGCTATAGCATTGAATAGGTAACACAAAGGCTATTTGCATTTCCTCATCTTCCCTCCCAGACTCCAACACAGTGAAAGAAAGAGGACTACTGGTAAAAAGAAAGAAAGGAACAGAGTGAGAGTACAGACTGTATCATTGTCCAGAGTTTTCAGATCAAACTATTGATGAATGACATATAAGAATGTGAATCCAAAGTTTTAAAATAGATGAAGTTGAACTTCATAGACCATATTATGGACAAATTGTCTGAAAACGTAGGGAGTCTATCCAATACGTAGTTATGGGACATGAAAGAAGATCTCACATTTATGGTTGAAGACAATGATGGATAGAATACTCAAACACAGGTACACAATATTCATATGCATTTAGAGAGATTAACACATTTTCTCCAGATGATAAAATCTATTATTCTAAACTATAACAAAATTTACATTTCACCCATAATACATTGGTGAAATAAAATCTAATAGTATTTACCATGTTTTATGAGAGAAAAATATGAAATTGAGACCAAAAGTGCAGTAGAAATGCAATGTATCTTGAAAATAATGGTGAAATATATATTCAGACTGGATCATATCTATGTAGCTATTTGGTCTGCACTTATAACAATACCTCCTAAACACATATTCAGAAAGAAAGATCTTTTATTTGTATTTCCATTTAAGACATTAGTGATGAAAAAAATAAATATTTGAAAGGATTCAAATGAAGTGCTTCAATTTACAGCACACTGATTTCATATTAAAATACTAAACCTTGATAGAAACAGTAATAATGTCCCCTTTTAAACCGATCTAAAACACATTTTAAAAATCAGTATAATGAGATAATTATAATATAAAGAGTAAATTAATAAAAAGTGATTTAAAATAAATTAAAACTTATTTTTGTCTCTAAGGAAAAAGAAACACATCACTACAGGATGTGATAAAAGCACAAAATAGTGTGTTTATATGTGGAAGTGGCAAGAATGTCCAAGTTACCTAAGACTGATAGGGTATTAGGGATGGCTCAAATAACAAAAGCAGTATTGCTGTTGGGGATAAGACTTTCCAAGATGAGAAGCCACTGGATAAAATTTTGAATATTCCCTTATCTTAAAGGAAATTTTAATATGGAGGACATTTTGTATATATTAGAACTTCAAAAACTATTTTATTCTAATACTTGTTTTAAATGGATTCTAAGATAGATAATTATAAACATATGTTTAATTTATTTGAATATTTAGTAATCACTGGGTGTGGAATGATAGGAGTGTTCTGGCGGGGAGGTAGGGGGTCTTCCCTATCCATACACACTAAAAGGCAGTAGTGTTCTACAATCTTTGTGACAACTAGAAAAGGTACAAAAATGTGCAAGCTATTCCTTAGCAGTCACTACATCCACTGAGAAGCATTGGTAGTGGGCATGCTAATGGAAATCAAAGTACCTGGGTTCTTTTCCTAGATTCTATTAAATAGTGATAAGTGCTTCCATTAATCTCTTTAAGGATACTTCCAATGTCAAAATTATGATTTTTTTATTATGTCCAGTTCATGAAAATCAGGGTATCAAGAAACTTTAAAAATAAACAAAAAATAAAAATAAAAAAGATTTGTTTTACTTCCTTATAGTGATTTCCAAATTTTCATGCTCAAAATTTACATATGAACGTCTTTCAACTAAATTTTATTTTCACTTCCTATGCATTGCTGTTATTAAAGACAGCCACAAAGTACAATAGTGATTGTATTTTTGCAATTTGTTGAGGTTATATTCCATAAACCACTTTGAACCAAAAAGATATAGGTATTGATTTCTGAAAGTAAATTAGTTTTTTAGTGTAAAGTGTTTGTCCATGTGATTGCTCACCCATTTAGCAAATGATATCTTGCAGCACACTAATTGCTACCTTGGTTAATTCATTTCACACAGTTATACACTTAACCACCAAAAGAAACCAAGAGATGTGGAGGACATAATTGCACCTTAAAAATATAAGTATAACCTTCTGCATCATCCCAAGCTTTCTTTAAGATAACAAAATAAAACATGTAATTTCCAATAGCTTTTAAAGCAATGGTGCTTTCTAAATAGGCAGTTACATTCTACTAGTATTTCCAAATGCTTTACACAATTTTTTTTAAATAGTGTTTTCTTCATAAATGTGTAGGTTACTTCCATTTAATAAGTCTAAAGATTCTGAAACTGTGCAGTCTGACCATGCTCACTAATCTATTTGATGCAAACAGGCAAAATATTTAAGCATGCGGACTCAACCTGAGACATTGCACAACAATTTTCCTGTTTTGATCAACTGATGTTCACAGATGAATCTGGACACCATCCCTTTAATCAGCTCTCACAGTCTAAAGGCTGGAACAGACTCTAAACGGGTAATTTGAGTACAAAATGTGAAATATTGATAAGGCATCCTGGAGTCGTAAATTAGAGGACCATATATGTTGAACGAGTATGAGTGTCAATAAAAGATAAATTCAGAAATAATTATGTGATCACATAATGAAAATTTACATTTTATTCACATACAGCAAAAATGTTATTTTCTGAGCAGTGCACTGGGGATTCAGGAATGCTACATTCCACTGAGTCACTAAAAAATTAAAGACTTCAGCACTGCTTCTGGGGTCATCCAGATCATGATTTCAGCAGAAGTGAGGAGAGTAGATAAACAGAGCGTACCTGCTCCCCTAGCAACCTGGAACTGGAAGTGACAATCTCCTTTCCGTTTGCATTCCTTGGTTGAGATCAAGGTATTTGGCTGTCCTTAACTGCATGAGGGACTGGAAAGTAACACCTAGCTCAGATCAGAGAGAAAGAGACAGAGAGAGACAGATAAGGAATTCGGTTTTAGAAAATATGAAACATTCTTTATCACTTTTCTCTGAGCTAAGACTAAAAAAAAAATTAAAATTTAAAACTACACAGCTGTAAGCAATAGGGAATTTAAAAGGCATTTAAATCAGAGAAGTAACATGATCAGTTGTGCATTTTAGTTAGCTAACTCTGGCACCTGTGTGTGGGAAGAATTGGGGGTGGCACATTTCTGGAAAATTATAGTTTCAGCCACGGATTAACAGCAAGCTTGAGCAAAGAGAAATTAGGCATAGCATGAGTGTTCTTAACTTAATATGCTACAATTGAAGAAGCGGAGTGTAGAGTTGAAAAATAATTTTGATGAGGGCCAGAAATTCTCATCAAATTATGTTGCTGACATTTTGTGTCAAGAACTAATTTATTGAGCCTTACAGATGAGAAAATTTAGAGCAGGCAAATTCAGAATTCCTTCCAATTCTACTATTCTAGTGAGTCTTCTGAAGTATCATTACAAGATGCACCAGGGAATTTCTGACATTGTCCATTTGATGCTATGAAGAACATGCAAACTAGGCAAAGTGACGATGAAAAATTTATAGTGGTTGCTGCCATTTCAGCAGGATTGGTGAAATGAAGGTTTGATTTGATTTTAATATACATAAAATAAGTAAGAGAGGAAATTAATTTTCTACATGTTCTTAAGCAAGCCAGTTAGCATGATGTCATGTCAGTTTCCTTCTCTAAAATGAAGATTGCAAGCGTAATTACCAGAATAAGTAGTTGTTTCATTATTATTATTATTATTATTATTATTATTATTATTATTATTAAATAGATAATCTATGTGAAATATACATGATATTTCCTATTGTAGAATAACTGATCAATACAGGCTAGTAGGCTAGTTACTGGGCCTGTTATAAACTAGGCATTTCCTAACTCTCTGTCCACCAGAACCCTAAATGGGTGGATCAACTTTGTCAGCTTTGCTCCTCCTTGCTACTTCCAGAACTTTCTACCTCTGTTTACCAAAAGTCCCCAGCTTTGGATTTAATGTCATTACAATTACACCAATATTTTTCAAACTTTAGAGCATATCACATCACCTAAAAGACTTGTTAAGATAGAAATTGCTGTATCCTAACCAGAATTTTTGGTCACTAGCCTGGGATCAGCCTAGAACTTTGTATTCTAACATGATCCCAATGATGCAATTATTGCACATAACACTTGACCAAAGCACTTCCTTATAGTATGTAAAACTACTTAGTATTACTAGCATTGACAAACCTCTGGGCCTTTCCTCATTTCCTGAGGGTTTTAGTTCCTGGATCACTCATGATGCCCCAAAAATAGTTGGACATATTTCTGAGTAATTTCAATAACCACTTAGTTCTGGCTTTGGAGTTCAGAAAAACACAAAATTTTAGTCTATGTTTTACTTTCCCCTCATTTTTCCCCCCAAACTTTCAGTTGTATTATACTACACACACAAACACACACAAAAAAAATGTCATTAGCAATAACTGCAACATCTCCATTATCCCAATATCACACATCCCTCTCAGATCAAGACCTCATATTTTTCCTGCTCCTTTCCACTTATGCACGACGTGTCTTCACAATCTTTTGAACCTATATTCCACTGAGGTCACCTTCTTGTCACTGTCCGTCATCCTCATCATGTGTTCAATTACTTTTTACCTCACTCGATTTTTACGGTCAATTGAAACTGAACAAACTGTCAACTTCTTTGCTTCCATTTCATTTTATCATATTTACCTGGAAGAAACCAAACAGGACTAAACATGATCCCACCCCTAATACACACTGCCATTTTCAGAGCTATACAGCTGGAGGAAAAATACAGAAGTACTCACTGCACTTTGAATTCAGATCTGTGTGATTTCAAAGTTTATGATCTTGTCACTTGTCACAAAAATAGCTAGCAAGCACCGTATCAGCACTTTATGTGTGTTAGGTTCTTGAACGAGCTCTCTCTTAATGCTTAACAAATCACTACAAACTTGAAAGCTTCAAACAACACACAAGTTTCTTTAGTTTCCGTGGGTCATTCATTAGTACACAGATTTATTGGATCTTCCAATTCAGGATCTCATATTAAAAATATGAAAAGTATTGATCAGGCCATGGATTTCATCTGAAGCTTGTCTGGGTAGGATCTGCTTCTAACCTTGCATGATCATTGGAGACATTCAGGTCCTTGTAGACAGTCAAACTAAGGGCTTTAGTTACTTGCTGTATGTCAGCAAATGGCCATCCTTAGTTTCTTGCCCATCGTGCCTACCCAATATTCCCTGCTGCTTCCTGAAAGTCATGAAGGGAGGGAAAATCTCTGTGCAGGAGGAATAATTCAGTTTATATGAGGAAATACAGTCAACAGATAACATATGTATAATCATGTACATCTTATTAGCTGTACTCTGCTGGTTAGATGTCATAGCAGTTTTCATAAAAATAAAAGAACCTGAATATAAGAAGGTTGAAAAATGGGTTCTCTTAGTAGCAAAAGGATTATTTTAAGAATCTTAATTATATTAATTGTAGATTTTTGTACCATTTTAAGATACAAAAACAAAGAGAAAGAGATTTCAAACAACTACTCCAATGCTGTTACCAGTACCTATATTAGAATTAAATCAGTCTGCTGAACATGGTGGTCCACACCTATAATCCTAGTGATTCAGGCTGAGGAAGACTGATAAGTTCAAGACCAGCCTCAGCAAAACTGTTCTCAAATTAAAAAAAAAAATAAGGGGTCCATGATGTAGCTTGGTGGTAGAGAGCCACTGGGTTCAGTCCCAAGTACTACACATGTAAATACACACACACACACATTCACACACACACACACACACACACACACACAGATGCATGAAAGTCTGACTCGAGACTCTACTCCTTTAATCACTATGATATATTGATCTGACCATTTTAAAGGTGAAGATTGATCTTTTTTAAATTTAATTTTATGAGAAAAATTAAAAATATTTTGAGGAAATATAGACTAAGATTTTAGTTAAGCAGTCAATTTTCATGAGCATATTTGTTAAAATCAAATTATGTAATAAGATTACAGAGAACATTAGGGATGTGAATTTCAACAAAGCTCTAACATAGTTTCTGCTTATATATATCCAATGCTATTAATATTATTTTCAATACTAGGAGTGCACAGATAAATAATTATTTGGAAATGACTAACCTTTGCAATAGCAATATTCCCACCACAGTGACAAATTTTGATTTCTGCTTGGTACTTGAGTACCAAAGTAAATATTACATTTCCCAGCCCTCCTCAAAACTAGCTGTGGCCTTTGAACCATTGCTGACCTGTGAGATGTCAGTGGAAATATTGTAGAGTATATAAATTTTATGAAATGTCTGAATAGATGAGAGGGCACAGACACACCTCTTTTCTCCCTCTTGCTGGTTGGAACACTGTAATGACAGATCCCATTAGAGAAAACATCCTGGGTCATGAGGTGAAACCTTATTCTCTGGATGACACACTAGAAAGAAAATAAGAATTAGAGTGCCCAGGGTTCATGGGATTACTATAGCATACTTGCCTTCATTGTGACAGAAATCAACTTTAATTTTTTTAAGGCACTATTATCAAGGATTTCTCTCTTATTCAAAGCCAAACTCAATTCACACTGATACAATAATTTGAAAAGAAATAATTGTCAATGCTTTTCTTATCCTCATGGACTGTTGCTTCTCATTTAAAGTATAAATTGATAATAATTATTAAAAATTGTATAGAAAGTACCTTGTCAACATGCACCAAGGTTTGAGTAAATTAGATTATATTCTGACTAACCTTTAAAATAATTATCGAAGCATTCAAAGGAAGATAAATCCTACTCTTGAAATTTCTGTAACTAAGTTCTTATTATTTCTGTTTTTCTTGAATACTAATCATGATTTAATTGAAAGTTAATATTTGCCAGAAATGTTTGGATATAATACATTTTCAACATGATACTGATTCTACTACTGAGGAGAGCTCATTAGAATATGGCTTACTGAAAATCATGCTATAAAATATTCTGTCTTATGAAAATAAAGTGGATATATAGCCAATAAAGTATTCAGGCAAATATCCAAATCTTTAAGGCCATCAAAAATATCAATTCATTCTAATAGTTTGTATCTGTAAACTGAAGAGAAAAAGTCAGCAAATTATTGTTTTAACAAGTTACAAAATACATAGAACAATGTGATTATCCTGCTCTTGAAATATGCTTCTTTTCAAACAGGGGTAATGAAGACAGCTAAAGAAGCAATGCAACAATAAAAATCTCCATATATGTTCAGTGAATTGTACTTTACATGTGATTGGCTTTAAAATTAGGAGGTCCTACTTTCTGAGGTAATAGATTATAATATTTGAAGATAGCAAGTGCAGATGGATCACCAGTTCATGTCACTTGCCACTACACAATGAAGATTCAATCTTTATGCTGAACAATTCAGTCTTTATACTACTGGTCCAGTGGCATGTTCATATAAACTGCCATCATTCTATTTATAATGTGGATATTATATTCCTTCATAGTTTTACATAGTGAATTTACTGGTATTTTGCAACTTTAAATAATTGTGGTGCTGTTTATAAGTGAGTCATATAAAATATATTAAAAGAAAAAAGAAACTATGATTGTTAAATAACATTTTAGCATGTCTACATGAAAACTAATAAAACCATTTAAAAGGCAAATATATTTGTGTTCAGACAAGCAAAATGTGCCATGAATTCCACTTATGTAGATAAATGGTGAATCAACTATTCTAAACAATCTACTTCAACTTATCACAGTTTTATTGGCTAGCTGTTCATAACCCAATGAATCCTCAATATTTAAATAAATTCTGCTTACTTTTTAAGTAGATCGGTTTCTTCAAACTTCTTTCAATGAAAGACTTTTAATTTACAAGTTAAAATTAGATTTCTCATTATAAGATATCTTTCAAGATGAAAAAATTTTTAAACTAAATTCAGAATGATTGAAATACTGTACATATGTGGACAGGTTGGAGGAAGGAGATGATTTATAGAAATGTTTATACACAACAAATTTTGTTAAGAATATAGAGTGGTATGTGTCTTACTTAAATATACTTGTATATTGATATAAGCATTTGCAGCACTCTGTGACATAGGCAGACATTTTACTTCATCTTTATATGGATCATAGCTCTAATTCTAAAGTTAGTTATTTGCTGAACATTACAACATCTAGTTTGGAATTCTTCTTTTATATTAATTCCAATGGAAATTTTTTCTTTCTTTTTCTCCTCCACTCCCATTTCTATCTTCCCATCTCCTTTTCTATGCTTTTTTTTTCTCTCTCTCTCTTTCAAATCCCTTTCTCTAACTGCTACACTGTTTTAGGTCATTGCAGTCTTTAATTCCCCTTAATTTTACTAAGTTCTTCTTTTATTCATGCATTTTAATTATACACAATAGTGGGATTCATTATGCCATATTCACACATGCATGTAACATAATGTAAAATATTTCAGCAATTTCTTCAAATAATACTCATCATGTTGTTTCTATCCCAAGGTCTGTTTGTTGTTCACACATTGCTGCCATCTGCCTTGTGGATGTGTCTCAGGACATCTGCTGCCTATCAGAGTCTTTGTTTTTGTCTTTTTTTCTTCCTTCCCATTGTGTAAGGAATTATGGAAATCTATTTTATAACTCCACTAAAAATACAAATTCAAAGTGCTCAATGTTCTAGGCCAGAGGACATCTAGCATCTCTATCTTTGCATCACAGATGTTGGACTACTTGGTTTCAGTATTGTTTCTTTCTCAAATGAGTTAATCAACTTAGGCAGTTTGATTGACAGAATTATGGTCTCACTTATTCTTAGCTTCCATTTTTACTCTTTGTATTTTTTTTTAATTCAGAGAGCAAAATGTTAAATCACCCTTGGTTTAGTTTTTTGTTTTATACCTAGTATTACCATGCAAACTGCTTGCATATTTGTGGTTTGCTTTTGTATCCCTAGTGTCTTTTCCAATTTAACTATTGAGCAATATTTTTTTTTCATTTTTAACGATGCAATCTTCCTAACAGTTGCATTAAAACAAGCAAATATGCACTTTGTTGAACTACAGACTCTCCCTGACTTCATCTACTAGTGACTGACATGCCTGTGCACACAGCAATTTTCTCAACTAAGTGAGTTAGAAGTAAAAATTGTGTATAAAGATTATCTACCTCTTTTTCCCTTAAAACTAATTCAATGTAACTAACACTTCTCATTTAAGCATATCATGCAAAATGCTCACTGGTGAAACAAGCAACTCTAATTCACAAATGGCAAACAATTGTTGTGGCCTTCCAGCTTCTAGTGGTTCCGGGAGGATTATGCTATATTGCTGCCTTTGCAAGTCACTCCTCAGACCCAATGTGCCATGGTTTGTCTAGTGCTATGCAATTGTCAGCTGGCAATAAATGGTGAGAAATGGAAAAATCATCTATTACATAAACAAAAAATACCTGTAGGAAATAAAACTACAAGTCTGTTCCTGTGGAATGCAAAATGAATTGTCAACACTCCAAACATTTTTTCTTTCTGCCATTATATGGTCTAAACCTTAATTATTGTATTGTTAGAAATATCTCCAAAATTCTAAAAAATTCTTAGGCAGCAATTGGCCCAATAAAAGTGAAGATGCATGCTAAATGTAAAATTAAATACTAAATTTATTTCATAAAAATGTTGATGTGAGCATTTAACCTGCATAATACCTTTATTTGATGTTTGTCATCTACCTTGGGTATAATACTAATATCACTAAACAAATGAAAACAAAAAGGAAGAAGATGTATCTGCTTCTACTTCAAAAGTTATTATTATTTAAAGTTTATGGTTGAAAGAAAAATTTTAAAAAATTCTAGCCACAGAAGCCACATTTGCATATCATCTATGATGCAAGAATTTTCATTTAGATCAAATAACTGATCTTCTAAGATGTTTTTTTAATGCTCTTTTGACAATAGGAAATTAAATGATTGCTGTTAATGTGGTAACTTCATTAGCCTAAGTATTTCATGAAAGTCAAGTAAATAAATTCCAATAATAGATTGATACCTCTCAATCAACTGAATGAATCAAAATTTTAGAATGTATTCTATCAAAGATGAACTCTCTTTACATTATATTGAATGCTACCATAAAATTAGAAATGATATTAGAATTTTAGATTTGAGGATAAAATTACTAGTTCTTGAATTTAAAAAAATAGACATTAGATTAAGAAATTGAGGCAAAAGAAATGTACATAGAATTGATTGTTGTGAGTGTATCATTTATATTGTACCCAAACCAATATCAACATTTTATCAATCAAAATAAAAGTTGTAGTGCTGGGGATATAGCTCAGTGATAGAGTGTTTACCAACATGTGTGAAGCCTGGGTTCAATCACCAGCACTGAAGAAAAATTATAATAATTTTAAAATATTTAATGTTGAAATTTTGTATTAATTTTTTAAATATACATACAAAGTACTGAGCTACCCAATTTGGGGAGAGTGAAGTTCATTATGAATGCAAAAAACTCTAGCATTATAAATATGAATTCTTTCTTCACTTTTCATTAAAAAGTAGATGTTCAAAGTACTGAACAATCACTTGGCAAATTGAACTAAATATCCCATTATTGGTTATGAACATGATTGTAAATGAGTTCTACAAATTAAATTTTATTTTATTTTCTAAATAATTTGTTAATTTTTAATCAAAGCATTTAGTATGTGCTGTATCACAAAATTTCCATTTTAGAAACTGCTAAAAGAATTCAGTTGCTGAAAGTAATGCTCAAATATATTTCAACAAACACGAAGTAAAAGGGAACATTTTGAAGTGGGAATAATTGTATGAAAAGGTTTTTATGTGGATTAATTTATATATATATTATTTGGAATGAACTGTCATTGAGAACAACCACTTTAATTGACAATGTATGTAAATAAGAAATAAATTATTTGAGAAATTTTGTGTTAAAAATAATTTTGTGAAAAATGATACTAAATAAAGACAAAATGGCTGATGATATACAATTTTGAATGAAATGGTAATATTGTAAAGTTTTAAAAAGTGAAACAGACAATGTCATCTGGCAGAATTTTCTCAGAATTTACCAGATGTCTCAAATACTATGGAGAATAATTACTCAAATGAATTTGCTATGATACAGAGTATAGAATCAATTAGGCTTAATAATTTTGAATATATTAACCATAAAAATGCAGCTTTGGGCCACACTTTTAAAAATTGTTTGAAAATACTTTATTTTTAAAACAAGACTACTCTTAAAACATATAGGTGACATATAGTATTATTGACAGATATAGCTAGAATACTGATTAATATACATATAATAATATATTTGGAGTATTCTTATTTTGTTATACTTTAGCAATCGAATAACTAATATAAATTTATTTTTAATTTTAGATTTATGTACATAGATTTTTATATTTATTTGAATTTTTAAAAGAAATTTTGTTTAATTTTTTAAAAATGCAAACATATTATAGGGCCATTGACATTCACAGAAGGTTTCTACTCAATAAACAAATATTTTAATGTACTATTTTAATTATTGTGCCATCTTGTTCTTTCAATTTTTTTCCAATATAGAAAATAAATATGCTTTATGAATCTGTACACTTCATCCATCCAAAATTAGGAAAGCTCTATATAAAGCAATCATGTTGACTCAAATCTTAGTGTTATAGTCTAGATACGATGTGCCCCCAAAGGTCCTATGTTAATTCAGGATTATTCAGAGTTGTGATTATTAAATTAGATTACCTGTAACCTAATCATGACATGATAATTTGAATTGTCTAACTGTAAACCATGGCTGGATCAGGTGGGTCACAGGTGACAAGCCCTGAAAGGGTTACTCTTCCCCTTGGTCCCTATTCCTTCTCTCTCTCTCTCTCTCTCTCTCTCTCTCTCTCTCTCTCTCTCTGTCTCTCTCACTTACTTCTTGCTTTCTGATTACTATAAATGGAGCAACTTTCCTCTACCAATCCTTACCACCATAATATTCTGCTGTTCTTGGTCCCAAAGCCATGCCATGGAGTTGGTCCAACATGAACTGGGTCTTTGAAAGTATGAGCCAAAGTAAACTTTTCCTCCTTTATGTTGTCCTTGTCTGATATTTGGGTCATAGTGAAAAAAAGCTGACTAATATACTACTGTTCCTTTTGATGTCCCCACTCATCCTTAAACTATACTACTCTTTGGTCTCCCAACCCATCTTTCTTTATGTACCTTTGTCCCTCTAAAATCTATTCTCCATATAGCAGCTATAGTAAGACTTTTTAAATGTAAACGTATTCAAAAGTATATACATATTCCTCAGTTCATCCACAATAAAAAGCCAGAGTCTTCAGTATGATTTTCAAGTCCCTACAAGAACCCCATGTAAACTCTTGAACTTTGCCTGTAGCAGTCTAGTCCTGGTTCACTGAAATTTGGTCATGCTGACCTCATCGGTATATTGCTCAGGTGTGATAGCCACCTTCTATATGTAGGGGCTTTGTTCTAGCTATTACTTCTCTACAAACCTGTCTGGTTAATTTTACATATCCTTCAGGTCTTAATTAAAACCTCACCCATTCAATGATTTCTACCAACCCCCAAAACACACACACACACACACACACACACACAGACATGTGCACACAAACACAACCACCTGCCTATTGTCCTTTCTCAGGCTAAAGAAATTATGCTTTCCCTATCCATGTTTCTTATTGTTATTTGCATCCTATACTTTGCTATATGATTTACCTACTTACTACATTAATGCTTATGCTCCCCCTTATCTTCTAGAATGCTTTGAGTGTAGAACAATGTTCATTCTTTACTCAGAAGTCCTATGTACCTACAACAATATCTGAACCTATGACTCATAGGTCTTCAGAGAATTAAAAGTTTTCTGAATTGTAATGTCTAGGACAAGTAATTGCATCTAATAAAGCATACAGATGTCTTATCTGGGGGTAGTATATCTATCACTCAGTCAATATACAAAAGGTTTGCTATTCTCCAATACACTTAAAGTTACAATAATTCAAAAGCAAAGTAAAAAAAAATACTTCCATTTTGATAAAAATCACACTATGTATATTCTGAGATAGCTCAAGATTCTCTGTGTTGTTGTTGTTATATTTTAGTAGAAACTTAAAGAAAGATTGGGATGTATCATTCAGTAATAGAGAAATTTCACATAGACTATAAAAATCAGAAATAGGATTGTGGAAGAATAAGAGTTCAAAGTAAAATTTTATACAGTTTTTTTTTTTTTTTTACTTTCTACTAATTAACATAACACAGGCAAAAAAAGAAAAAAAAAAGAAAAACCACAATTAAGTAAATGTGTGTGGTGGTAAGAAGAGAACAGAAGATTTAAATACTTTCAGGAGCTTCAATCATTTGTCAAGGATTTTAGAAATTGACTTTTAATACCGAATTTTCTAAATACTTTTTCTCTATTTATTTATCATTGAATGAAATTTCTCTATTTAATTTATGTCCTATCCATTAAATGATAATTCAGAAAATATTTAAATATATTAAAATGCTTGCATATGTATTCCCCATAACATGAAGATTCATGAACATGAGCAACACAATTATTGTTTTGTAGTTATTAAGGGGAAAAATCTTAGCTATCTTAATGTATTCCACTTAACATTTCATTGGCTTTTATTATAATTTGTTTCAGGAATTAGAAAACCCTTTTTTATGGTTTAAAATAATGATGAAATTATAAAAGAAATAGGATACTGGAAAAGTATACCTAGAGGTTTCTTGTAAATTTAAAAAAAAATGTTATTTAGGATTAAATATAATCTGTTAGAGGATTTGAGTACAGTGGTACATGAAAAGTTGTAAAAATATGCTTTACCCACAATTTTTTTCTAGTGCCCAGGCAATTCCTGGAGCATAAAGAAATTTACAATGAAACTAAGTATTAAATATCATAGTGACCTAAAATATTAAAACAAATTAATTATAATTGATAAAAATAGAGAACTTGGGGATATATTTAACTGAAAAAAATAAAATTCCAACATTGTCCTGCAAAAAGAGGAGCTTCAGGATAGTAATCAGTTTATTGGTGGCCTAGCTTTGTCTATTTCGCCTGAAATACTGCAAACCACATTATGTTAATGTGGTTCATAAGTATGCAGGGCTAAATGTAAAAATTGTACATTAATTTATAGGGATATAGAAACAACATTTTCAAATTTATAAATCACCCAAATTATTATAGAGAATGATGAAATATCATCCTGAAATAATATTAGTTCTAACTACAATGAAATTCGTCAGTTACATAGGGGTCTTAGAGTATGAAGGAGCCTGTGGCTCTGGATTCCAATGAGGAGAATGAATTTACACTCTGGATTGGAGCTCAGTGATCAGACCTCCTTAGACAGTGACTACAGGTCAGGACTCACATGCAGGGGTGAAAGATTTATTCAAACTATCCTAGTTGCAGAGACTTTCCTGGCCACTTCCATCGGGATATTTTAAGAGACCTCTGCTTTCTACTGGCCTGCAACTCCTGCCATTTCTAGCCTTAATTCAATGCTCCCTTAATATTCTCTCCTGGCTGCAAAATAGCCTAAAGAAAAAAAATGTCTAAAATTCAAACCATTAAAATTCTTTGCAATCTGCAAGAAGACAGAACTCATCATTGAGAAGAAACTTCTCATTCTCTGTCAAAATTCATTTTAATTTTTGGTAAGATGAAGTTATATGCAAAAAGATGTCATCGCAGGCCTGGGAGCAAAAGTAAAACTAGCTGATTCAGACATGTATTCTAAAGGCAGAGGGAAAATGAGTCCCTCAGTAGTGTTTGTCCTACTTAGCACACACAAAAAAAAGATGCTGGGACTGCAGCACTATTAGATGAAAACTTCGGATAATATTCAGGAATAATATCCTAAATCAGAATAAAATTGAGGAATAATGGCCTCAATTTATGCATGTATGCATACACATTGAGCAATAGTTGTTTAAGCTTAGTAAATATGTATCTAACATTCTTCTTATCAATATTGAACTTGATCAATGGAAAAATATTTTATCTCCATATATTTAGGTTGCCTATGTACCATAACATGAACATAGTTTTGTTTTAGAATCAAAAATAAGTAATAGTAGAGTGCCATTAGCTTTTCCTATTTCACAATACAGTTTCTTTAACATAATTGAAAAAAATCTTTATAAATTTGTTTGTTTGAAAGGTATTATTTTCAGTGTTTCCATAACAAAATACTGTGAATTTAATGGCTCAAAGCTGTACACTTTATTTCATCATAGTTCTAGAAATCAAAGTTTTTGCAGGGTCAAGTTATCTCTGAAAGTTCTAAGTGGGAATCCTTTCTTTCTTTTCCCCCAACTTCTGGGATTGCTGGCAATTGTTAGCATTCCTTGGGTTATGAAGGGACATCACTAAAGTCTTTACTTCCATCTCAACTTGCCTTCTCCTCTTGGTATTCCTGTGTGCAAATTTCCTCATTATACAAAGATGTTACTCATCTGATTAAAAACTCACTCTAATCTGGTATGTTCTCAATTCTATTTTCAAATAAGAGGACATTCATAGATATCAGGATTTAGGACTTGAATATATCTTTTCAAAGAGATATCACTCAACCCAGAACAAGTGGTAAGAAAGATGAGTAAAATAGAGAACACTATTCCATACTTTGAAGGAAGACCTGAGAGTATACAGAGGAAGAGAGTGAAAAGGTAGGAAAAAAATGGATGTGCCTGAGAGACACAATAAAATGAAAAATGTAAGGTGAAGAAGATGAGAACCATATGATTCATGTATTACTTATATATGAAGAAAAAATCAGCAGTACCATATAAATATGTAAAGTCCATTTTTTATTTCAGGTCAACAATTGAAATAGATAAGCTATAAAATGGCACTTCTATTGAACCCTCCTCCTAGTTTTATGCTCCCATTACTAGTTCCTGGAACTCTTAGAAGCCTAACTCTTACTAATGAAAAACCATAGACACATAGTTCTCATTTTAAACATCCATTTGATTAATTGAGAAAAAAAAGCCAAAATATACTGGTAGATTATGTTGTCAATTTTAACAGTGCCTCTTGACTTAAAGATGTCTAAGATACCATGTATGGTATCATGTCCCATAAGTTTTTCTCCTAACTTCATTAATTTAGCTCTGCTACTAGTCCAATATCAAAGAGTTAAGTAAAAGACAGTGATGTTTGCATATGATGAATCCTAAACTCTTTTGCTTATTTTGTTAAAGTGTCAGTCTCATTCAGAGAACAAATGAATACCCAGTCACAAGTTTACTTTTAAAGCATAAGTGAAAACATATGAGCTTACAGAAATTCAACACAACATATTAAGCAGATTTTATTCAGAGAAAAGCTTAATATTTTCTATCAGTGTGACATATGAAAACTACATTATACTACTTTAACATACTGATAGATAGCCACAGGCAGCACAGTGTCAGTTCAGTTTGCCATAACAAAATACTATAAAGTATTTATTTGTCATTATTCTTGAGGCTATGAAGTTCCAGAGTAAGGTGCTGGTAAGACTCATATTTCATGAGGGCCCATCTTTTAGTTCAGGGGTGGTGACTTCTTGCTGTGCCCTTGACTTTGAAAGATGTGAGGCAGCTTGCTTGGGTCTCTTTTATAAGGTAGAAGGGCCACCTCTTAATACCAATACATTGAAAGTTTGGTACCAACATTAAATTTTGACGGACACAAATATTCAGACCACAGCACTTTTTAAAATTCAACTTTTGGGGTGTTACTAATATTTGGATAATAATTATCCAAAATTCCTTTAAAATTTCTGAAGACAAATATTACAGCAGGAAATAAGTATCAGGACAAAGAGATGTGGAAGCAACACTTTATTAGTGGCACCAAGGCCCAGAGGGAAAATTTCCAAAGTCTGAGCTCCAAGCACAGCAAGGATTTTCACTTTTATACATAAGCAAGTTTCTGGTAATAAGCAATGGGAGTTGGTGAAATTCTACTGGAGGGTGCATTCTATATTCCTATGTGGGTAATAGCTTGTCAACAACCAAGATAGTCTTAACTCATACAGCTTAGGAACTTTTATTGCAGTAAACCTAAGGAAGGATTGTTCTGTTCCCCTTGTTTTGTTTCCTGTTTCTGCTAGTGCAGTTATCTTTTACAGCTGTTAGCCACTGCAAGACTCTATGGTTAAATGTCAGCAAGCCGAGTTGCTGTGTTTCAGCATACAAAACCACAGCCTGTCAGTTCTTAAACTGCTAAAGTTACCATTTTGCTCTATCAGAGTATTATATACTTATGTCAGCTAAATTCTAAGTGTAATATTTTTCATAAACTTTTTTCATTTATCGGAGCACTTATATCAAATTCTTAAGATGGCAATTCCTATATACCCTAATAAGAATAGGGAAAATAGCAAAGTGCCTATATAGAAACATATGCATTAATAGTTCCACACATTTATTTAAGATTATATGTATTTTGTATAGAACAAGTCACTTCTCAAAGATGTTCTTTGAGAAGTTCATCATTAGGTGAATTTGTTACTTGGCAAACATAGTGTATTTACATAACGATGACTACCATGTCACTAGTGTTATAATCTTATGGGACAACAGTTTTATATGTGGTCTGTCATTGACACAAATGTGGCATATGACTGCATAGATACATATGTTTGTGTGTGTGAGTATGACAGTGAGTGTGTGTGTGTGTATTTGAAACAAACCTTGGGCTTCTTTCTTTAAGAATCTTGCTTCTTGCACAAAAGGAGTATTATCTCCCTGAGAAGCTAAGGTGCCTGCTTGAGAGGAGGCAGAGAAAGCCTTCCTAATTGTGCCTATAACTGGAGATGTGGGTGAATCTGTCCAAGTCAAGGAGATATCAATCAGCAATTCACTTGGCCTATATTTAACTTTGTATTTTAATTGTTAATAAAAATAACATTTTTATTTCCATCTTCATGGTTCCTCAGTCATTCTCTCAATAGATTTGAAACTTGTTAAATAAAGAAAACAAGATTTATCTATCCTTCAGGAATCCAAAACTAAACAATATTTAATGCAAATATAGATAAATTGATTTCTAAATCAGGAATATCAGTCATCATATTCTTTCCTTTTCTTCAAATTATCCAACTCATTATTCACTCATCCAGTTTTTTTGACTTCCAAACAATCTTTTTTTTTTTCAATGTTTCTACATCCATCCACAGGTCTACCACTTTGGTTTTATTCTCATCGTCTGTTACCAGACTACTGAAATCACTTTCCTTTTTCTAGTGTTGCCCTTATCCACAGGGGAAAAAAAAATTAAAACCCAAAAGTAATTTTGCCGTTTCCTACTTAAAATCACCTGTCATTCTCTAAAAGGGTAAATCATCTTTATTCATTTCTTTACGTAGCTCACACTCATCCTTCAAAACTCAGATCAAGATGTGCTCATGGAATGATACTTTCCTGTTCTCATACATCTCTATGTAGGCTCGCTTACTATATTTAGTGAACAGTTAACACATCATTCTCTCCTGATAGACCAGTGAGGAGTTGGGGCAAAGATCTGTGTCTTATGCTTCCATAAAATTCCCTGTTTTACATAGCACATTAATTGTTAGGTACCCTATATTTGGAGTATTTTAACACTAATAAAATAAAAACAAAATTTGATTTCAAATTTGGGGCTCAATTTTCAGTCCATTTTGTGCTTCTATAACAAAGTGCCTGAGACTGTTAAAAAGAAGGAGGGGGAGGAGGAGGACGAGGAGGAGGAGGAGGAGGAGGAGGAGGAAATATGGTATTTGTAGGTAAATGAATGTAGTTGGTTGGAGCTGGAGAATATCGTGCTAAGCAAAATAAGCCAAACCCCAAACAACCAAAGGCCAAATGTTTTCTCTGATATGTGCATGCTAATTCATAATGGGAAGGGGTACTAGGGGAAAATAGAATACTTTGGATTAGGCAGAGGGGAGTGAAGGGAGGGGAGGGGTCTGGGGGTAAGAAGGAGAGTAGAATGAATCTGACAGTATTACCCTATATATACATATGATTACACAATTTGTGATTCTACATCTTATACAATAGGAAGAATGAGAAGTTACACTCCATTTATGTATGATGTGTCCAAATGCATTCTACTGTCATGTATAACTAAATAGAACAATTAAAAAAAACAGTAAATTTAGAAGAACCTAAAGGGAAGTAAAGATTTCCATTTGTATAAAATAATAATGCCTGAGTCTGAAACTTTATAAAGAAAAGTTTATTTGGCTCATGGTCATGGTGGATGGAAATTCCAAACACCATCTTCCCTGTATCTGTCTGCTCCATAATATGGTGGAAAAGTTGAAAAGGAAATTACTGCATGCACAGGGGCATGCAAGATGATTCCACATTTACACATTTTCTTTGGGACTAATCCACTTCTCCATGACTGAACCCATTTCGTAAAACCAGCACCCAACCCTTATGAACTTGGTCATGGCCCAATCATCTCTCACTGGGTAAATTTCTTAAAGATTCCATCACCCCTGAACATTACCATAATTCCAGCACATGAAACTCCAGGGGGATAAACTATATCTGACCATCGAAAACTCCAAACTGTAAAAGCATTCATAATGTTCAAGAAAATCTGCATGTGTTCAAGATTAGAAATGATTGTGTTAATTATAGGTTTTTATTTATTTAATTATCTGATCCATGACAAAGCCAATCTTAAATAAAACTGGGATGTACTTCCTATACTATTGTAATACCATGATGATGGGGACAATGGTCCTTCTCTACTGCAGGTTTTATTCAAGTCTTTGGCAATAAGGACACCATGGACAGTTCTGGATTTGAAAGGATTCAACTTCGTACAGTGAATAGCACAGGATTCCAGGAAAGGGGAAAGAGAACATAATACTGTCATTTTAAAGAGGCTACTATCTCAGTGTCTGCAAAGTATTTAACTTGGATGAGTTAACGCTTTGAACTTAATGGGATAATTTCTTTTCTGTCTTCTGTAAAATAAAATCTACTTGGATTGAAAATTTGAGGGAATGGATAAAAAAAAAGCTCTCATTTATCTACCTTGCCAGATGCTAAGGAAATAATCAATCTTAGAGTGGGAAACATTTTCTTTCAAGTACTCTATCTTAAATTCTAGTCTGGAGGTGATTATAAGCAGCTAGGTTGGAGACATGAATCCAAAATTCTACATTTTACAGATGAAGAAAATTAAATCTAAGATAAAGTGTTTAATGAACCTTCATTCATTGAAAATTTAGAGGAGAAAAGTCAACGTGGACTATAAGGGTTACTTCTCCAGAATTCCACCAACTCCCTTAAAATAAGGCACCATCCTTAACTTTGTTAGACAAACATTATGGTCCTGTAGTGGAAGATCTTCAGTTACATACATAAAATACTTACTGACTCTTTGGATAATGATGCTACAGATGTCTCTAACATAATATAATTGCTTATAGGAAGGGAAGGAGGCACACTCTGGCTTTTAAACATACACATGTGCATGTATACCACATACATACACACAGAGGACAATCAGTGGCCAGAGGTAATATTCAGTCAAAACAGGAAATTCCTTTAAAAATCTTTTGGTAATATATTTACACTATGGTGGTTTGATGGTGCATGCTTGTAATTCCAGCAGCTTGGGAGGCTGAGGCAGGAGGACTGAAAGTTTAAAGCCATTCTTGGCAACTTAGTGAGCTCCTAAGCAATTTAACCAAGACCCTGTTTCTAAATAATATATGAAAAAGGGCTGGGGATCTGGCTCAGTGGCTAAGCACCCCTGGGTTCAATCCCTGGTACCAAAAAAAAATGTTCGCACTTATGGTAGGTCATTTTTTTCTTGAGCACATTCTTCAAAACTTAAAATTGCTTTAAAAAAATGCTTTAGGTTTCTGACCTTTACCATCACACTAGTGCTATGCCAAGTTTCCAATAAGTATAGCAGTTTCTTATGTGACATGCATTATAATAAATCAATGAGGTTTTGTCAAACATTTCTCCAATTCCCATGCACAGATGTGTGCACACACAATGTGCACACATACAGAATCTCAATTTCCCCTTAAAATTTCTATCACCTCTACAATTAGCATGCAATATTTTACCTTCTCAGAGCTTTTCCCTTTCCCCTTCTGGGATACCAGAAGTACTTAGAATACTTTCTGAGCAAAATATCTGTTTTAAAGCATATAGCAAATGCTAATTGGTGCCTTTTTAAGAGCTGCAAGCATTGTGTTCTCATTAGAAGACAGTTTCAGTTTTCCCAAGTGCATAGTAATCTCAAGGAGGTCTCTCACTTGTCCTCTGGCATGAAAAAAAAAATTCTCTTAATGACACCAATTAAGAGGTGTGAATGTCATTTCTACATCTTTGTTCTGTTTCAGGTCAGCAAGTCCAGGGCTCAAAACAAAGTCATAACAACCTTGTTGAAGCTTGCAGACTTTTGTAACATTAGATAGGAAAGGCAGGTAATTCAAAATAACTGCAAGTGTCTTACGACGTTTTCAATATATTATTTTATTTATAGTCTTTTTTATTTATTCCTACATTTTCCCTATAAAATGAAAATAAGAAAAAAGTTGTAGAAAATTTGTTCTAATCTTACCTGATTCTTCTTTAGTTAATATCACTTATGAGTTTTAGGATAAGAAATTAACTTTTCTTAAATCCCTTTAAACAAACAATGCAATTTTTCTTTAAATATTTTGTTTTACATGTAGTTGAACACAATACCTTTATTTTATTTTTATGTGGTGCTGAGGATAGAACCCAGCACCTGACACATGACTGGCAAGTGCTCTACCCCTGAGCCACAACCCAGGCCCCCAAAATGTAATTGTTTTACAACATTCTTTGGATTACTCTTTTAGAGAATGAATTGGACACCCATTCGTCTGCAGTTTTATTTTGGCCTCCCATCCAAAAATGTTGATTCCTTCCTCCTTAATGTTTACATGTGCCCATTCAGCAATAATTTGTCACCTCTATCTGAATCAGCTTTTACTATAATGCCATTCAAAATCATTTCTGCTCGATGAGGTGGTAAAGATCTATGGTTCTAGGATAATCTGGATGAGAACTTTGCAGTGAAATATGGTGTATAGGAAGGAGGGTCATTTTGCTAGAGGAATTTTAATCCTGCAGAGGCTGTAAAAAACATGCCCTCCTGGCAGAAAATCCCATGGTTTCCTTTCACATAAATAATTAATGATTTCTAATGATAATTGAACACAAATATTGGTTGGTGCAAATTTTTATAACTATTTTTTCATGTAATTGGTTATTAGGCTAATTGTTTACATATAACTAGTTTTAGTTATGAGAAATAACAAATCTGCATAAATTTAAATTGGAGTTTATTTTTAATTTTAAGAACACAGTAAAACTAAAATGAAAATACATTTGGAGTTATATTTACTTTAGGTGATGTTAGTATCAATATTATTCTTTGTGCCAAACCTGATAGCTCAAAACACTCCTATGTAGTGTCTGAATGACCTTCTCAGCTGAGTTGAACTGTGTAGTCTATTTTTTAAACCACTTTCAAAATTCAATAGAATATAATATCAACCTTTCAACACCCTGGAGAACTTGGGATTATTGTTCTGATTTTACATATAAGCAATTGAAAAACCATAGAAGTTGCACCATTTTCTATAATCACTAAGGAACAAGTAAACAATTTTGGAGCCAAATAAACTCTCAAAGGTATAGTGGTATTCAGGGTCTTGTGTATTGTTTGCCATAAAATATAATGAACTCTTTTCTGAATATTAATTCCAAGCAATTGCTTGAATGTAATCAAGTTCTTCAATACTTATCCAGAAAGACACTATAACCCAGTCAAGTCAAATTGCAGATGAGAGGTTATGTTCAATACATTTAAATCAGAACTATTCAGGAGTGCTTTCACATTTCCTAATTAATTCATTTTTCTTTTTCATCATTAAAACTATTTCTCATAATAATGAATAAAGTCATAAACACAATAAAAAATCCTATATTTTATAATAAAAGTTAACTTTTCTAATTAGTACAAATGGGGCATATATACACTTCCATAAGTAACCACTCCTAAAAATTACTTGTATGTTTTTCTATGTACATATATATGATGTTATAAATATTTATATGTACTTTTTACATACATATATAGTTTTTATTCATGTATCACATAAAAATTATCTTTCCATTTGGGCCTTATAGTCTTCTCTTATGCTGTATAAGGATAGCAAACTATTCCACTGTATTTAAAACATGTATACACTGGTTTCTTACCCACTGGCCTACCAGTGATTTAATTAAATGCAATATAACTCTATAGTGTATTTCTTTCTAGAGGTAGGATTTCAGCATCAATGACTAGGTATATTTTGCACTTTGACAGTTATCTTTAAATTCTCCTGCATAAAGTTTGTTGTAATTTGAAAAATCATCAGTACTCCAAAATTTTTTTTTTGGCTGTTTCATTGCATCCTTGACAACACTTATCATTATCTAGTCCCTATCTTAACTGTTACACACATACATTACCATATAGGTGATTTGGTTTTGATCAACTTTCAAGATAATTCAGAAATTTTCTTTTGATTTTTGGTTCCAAATTTATGTATTTTTTTTCTTTTTTTAAATTATTTTTTTAAAAGAGAGAGACGAGAGTGAGAGAGAGAGAGAGAATTTTTAACATTTATTTATTTATTTTTTTTTAGTTTTCAGCGGACACAACATCTTTGTTTGTATGTGGTGCTGAGGATCAAACACGGACCGCATGCATGCCAGGCGAGCGCGCTACCGCTTGAGCCGCATCCCCAGCCCCTGTATTTTTTTCTGATGTTTCAATTTTTGGCAACTTTTGCAAATTTTCTCTGCCACTTGACCTATTTAGAAATCTCATTCTGCCCTTCTTTTGCCACAGATGACCCATGAATAACTAAGCATCATTCAGTTCTTTGTATTTTCTCTTTGTTGTTTTGGCTCAAGAGTCTTTCCACATGCACAGTAACCCAGAAGAATGTAAGCTCTTGGAGCACTCTTCTTGCCCATCAGTTTGCTGCTATTCTACTTCAGATTTATTCTTTCAATAATCTTCAGAAATGATTTTGAGACCCTTCAGAATAGTTTGATGCCCCTACACTAGCATTGCATTTATTTTCTGTTTAAGCATTAATGTTTGTTGGTAGATATTTTAGTTTTAGAATGAAGGCAGGGCAGTATCTGTACCCCTAGCCTATAGTACAACACCTACTACATGGAAGGCATTCAGAGCAGTTTTTCACCTGAGGAAAATCTTCATGTAGTAAACACATTGTGAAACATTTGTATACGTGTTAAGTAACTAAAAAGGAGTGGTTTGAATTTATATTAAAGTGTATTTTAAATCAATAATCTATAAATGTAATCATTCTGTGAATGTGACTAATCACATAATAAATTTGGCATTAAATATAAAAATTGCAAACAGCAACACTTGACTATTGAGAAAGTGCTTTTTATTTACTAAGAACTGTGTGTGAATTTTTTATTATAAATTACAAAAGTCCTTTGAGGAGTAGAATTCTTATTATGGAGAATTTACAAATGAAACTGAAATTATAAGAACTTGAGAAATACATCAAAATTATGAACCTCATAGGCAATTATCAGAATAATTAATTTTAGGTTTTGTTGATTTTAATATGTAATTTTAACTATATCAAGAAAACTACATGATTTCTATTTTTGCATAAACAAAGACCCCATTACATGCAAGATAATTGGTAAATATTTTCCATTGTATTTCTTCTATCTTCAAAGCTCAACATTGTACATTTTTTATTTTTTTTTTTGTTTTTACATATATGGAAACAATGTTATGATTCATATTTTTTAATTTTGCTAATATATTCAAGTACCATAATTGATTTTAAAATATGAAAATTCCTTCAATTGGGGAGATAAAACTTTCTTGGTGATAATTTATTAACTTTTATATGTTACTGGGTTTGCTTTATTATTGTATTTTTGAAGATTTCTCCATCTATGTTTAAAACACTTTTTAAAAATTCTTGATCTTTCAAAATATCTTGTTAGACATGTTACTAGAATTTTGCTGCCTTTTTAATAGACATTTTTTTCTTCTATTTTCTCAAAGAAATTATGAAAATGATATTAATTTCTTTCTGAATGTTATAAAATATAAGTATAAAATAACGGTTTATTAAAGATGGCAAAACTTATGTTTCCCTGTTCCTTCCAGCTAAGTTTCTGAAATACTCTGGAAAAAACACAACACAGCAAAAGAAAAACTCTGATAAGTGGAAAGGTAAGCATGGACTATCCACAGACTCCAGGGCTAAAGGAATAGCATAGCGAGGAAGTCTGGTGAAGCACCCCTCAGCAGAAGAATGAAGCTGAGTTCTGGTGTTTCCAAGTCCTACATTACAAATCAATTAAGCTCATAGCCTGCCTAGATCAAATATACTTCAGCCAACAACACTAAGTGAGCCTGCCAGCACTGGAAAAGGAATGGATCAGAATCCATTAGCAAAAATCAGAGAAATGCTGTTCTTCCCCACAGGGACTGTCTTGCCTCACCTCCCCAAAGAAACACCAGCCATTTGGTATCAGCAGCTAGTAGGATCTCATCAAAACAAGTACCAGACCAGGGAAAAAATCTCTGTCCCATTAGGCAAGGAGGATCCCCTCACAAAAAGGGGAAAAGCCTTGAATATTGGTTTTCATGGGCTCGTCTCCCCTCCATCACCTAGCGATAGGGTGACCAATGGGCACCAGTAAAGGGAACATACCAACAACAAGTGGTCTCATTCAGGAAGTGTTTAAAAGTGAAATGGTCATTGGATCCAGTCCATGATTATAAGACAGAACCATTGAGACAAAGCCAAATGGGGTGACCACTTCATAAAATAAAAGATAACTAAGACACTGAATTTCCAAAAACACATCCAAAATGTCCAGCAGGCAGTAAAAATTATCCCATTGTGCCAAGACTCAGGAAAATCACAGCCCAAAAGAAAAAAAAAAATTAACCTGACACACTATCATGATGAGACAATTGTTAGAATTACCTGCCAAAAATTTTAAAACAGCAGTAACAGAAAAGCTTTAACAGTCATTTTCAAATTCTTTGAAACAAATGAAAACAAAATAGACACATTCAAAAAGAAGGTATAAAAAATCGGGAAAAACAAATTATAGAAATTAGAAGTCCAATAACAGAGGGAGAAAAACAACTTGTTGGAAGGGTTCTATTGAACCCAGCGCCCTGTGCATGCCAGGTGAGCACGTTACCACATGAGCCTCATCCCAAGCCCTCTCCCATTTTACTTTAAGTAGTGAAAGGAAACCACTGTGCCTTTCACATCTTGCCTGAAACCCTCAGCTTAACAGCTGAGTAAATATTTAAAAGCTCTGCTTTCCAACCAGTAGCAAAACACAATTCAGCCACATTCCTGCCATTTTATAGTATGGATGCCTACTATATCCAATTTTATGTTCCTCATTGCCTTCTAAAGCATCTCCAGGAAGAGCATTAGAGTTCATATTTTTACCAACATTCTCTTCATGATACTCTATGTACCCCTAAGGAGAAAGAATGTCTCTGTAGATCTCCTTACTTGTTTTTCAACTCTCACTGGAATCATGTGTAGCATCTATATTTCTACCAACAATCTCTTACAAGGAAACTAGGCTTTTTGTATTAAGTGCCTCAAAACTCTTCCATTCTCTACCCACTGCCTAATCTTAGGTATTTATTACAGCAACACCCCAATTCTTTGTAATTTTTTTTTTTAAATCTGTAATACAATTTTAGAACTGCTGTAACAAAGTACTATAGAATGATCAAGTGGCCTTAAAAAAAATAGTGAAATCTTGTGGCCTAGGTATGTGGCTCAAGCAGTAGCATGCTCACCTGGCATGCGTGCGGCCTGAGTTCGATCCTCAGCACCACGTACAAAGAAAGATGTTGTGTCCGCCGAAAACTAAAAAATAAATATTAAAAAAAAAATCTCTCTTTCTCTCTCTAAAAAAAAAAAAAAAAAATAGTGAGATTTATTCTCTTCCATTTCTGGAGGTTAGAAGTCCTAAATTAAGGTATTGTCAAGGCTACGGCTTTCTTTTAGCCTTTCTGACCTCTTCCTAGCTTCTTGAGGGCTGCTGGCAAAACTTGGTATTCCTTGGCTTATAGAGATCTCTTTCCAGTCTCTCCCTCCACAGTCACATGGTTTTCTTGTATCTGTGTTTCTGTTATCTCCTCTAATAAAGACATCAGACATTGGATTAGGGCTCATGATAATCAGAAGGCCTTCGTTTTACCTTATTGATAATCATTATATTGTCAAAAACACAATTTCCAAACATGGCCACATTCTGTGGTTGTAAGTTTCTGATAGACACTCTCCATACATGTTTAAATCATATTTGATGATTGAAAACAAAAATTATAACACCACCTTATACCTAAGAAAACTCTATGCAAAAGAAGTAAAGGTAAAGGAAACCAAATAGAAGAATAATTTCTATCCTGTACTCCAAGTACTAAATATTACACAAAAATAATAATTTTAAAACCCATATGGACCTGGTATACATTGTTGTGAGAAGGATTTGACTATGAATGCAAATCTTAACAGTAAAATGGTCATTTGAAAAAAGCCTTTTTTTTTCTTTTTCTTATACCAGGGATTAAATCCAGGGGGACTTACCCACTAAGCCATTATCTAAGTCCTTTTTTATTTTTATTTTTATTTTATTTTGAAACAGGGTCTTGTTAAGTTACATAGGGCCTCACTAAATTGCTGAGGCTGACTTGGAACTCTTGATCCTCCTGCCTTAGCCTCCTGAGCTCTGGGAATACAGCCATGTGTCACCACACCCAGTCTAAGTCTTTTTAGATTCGTTTTGGACACTGAATTTTTCAAGGAAATTCCATTTCATCAAAATAATCAAAATTATTTTGGATTTTTTGCCTATGGTATTAATATTTGAGTTCATTATAGTGATATTCCTTTTTTATTGTTTATGTTAGTAATTTAAATTTCTTATATATATTTTATACTTTGATCTTGTGATTGGTTTTTCAAGTTTATTAAAACCTTGAAAGATTTAAATTCTTCTGTGTTGTGTTTTATGCTTTTTTTAAATTTGTTTTTGCAGTAAATTGAACCTGAACTCACACATACAAGATAGGAGCTCTACTGCTAAGCAGAATCCCCAGCATATTTTTCTTGTTGTTGTGATGCTTTTTTGTCTTTTATTTTTCTTCCCTTCTATTTTGAATTTAAATTGCTTAAGCTTACTGGGTAGAAACTTATATAAATGTCTTCACAATTTACTCTTTTTAAACTATTGGCTTTCAATGCTATCATGTTGCTTTTAAGCACTTAGTATGCTATGTACTATGAATGTAAACATCTGGGGTTTTTCTTATATATGTTGTAGTATTTTTAATATCCTTTGAGATATTGGTTTTGACTCCTTAGTTTCTCAGAAATGAGAAAAATGTTCAGGAATATAATTCCAAAATATTTGTGAATTTCCTATATCTTTTTTATTGTTTTCTATTTCAATACAACTTGGTTCAAGTAAAATACTGCACATAATTTTTATGTCTTCAAATTTATTGAACTTTGTCTTATTGACCAACATATGTTTTTTTCTAAGTGTATTTCTAAAGCATGTGCAGCTGAAATTGTTAAGTGTAAGATTCTATAAATGTCAGTTGATAAAATTGATAGAATTGTTCTGATCTTCTCTATGCATGGTATATTTTTGTATACTCAGTCTATTAATTAATAATTGTTAAGTTACATAGGGCCTTACTAAATTGCTGAGGCTGACTTTGAACTCTTGATCCTCCTGCCTCAGCCTCCTGAGCTGAGTTTATTAATTACTGTCAATTAGTGAGAGAAATATGCTAAATTTTTCAATTTGAACACTTATCTCTCTTCAATTGGACCAATTTCTGGTCCATGAATTTTGAAGTTCTGTTATTATAGGTGCATAGGTATTTCATAGATATTTTAAACTCATGTCTTTCCAGTGAAATTCTCCTTTGTTTTCTTCCCACAGTCCTTTCTTGCACATGTCTAAGTCATGGCATTTATTATGGAGAACCCTTCCCAACACTCTACATCTGCATCCCTTCCAGTGCCCTGACTGGCAGATTGCAGATTGTGGTCTCAACTCTGATCTCTGCCTTTTGTATTCTGCAATACCATCATGCTGTGCCAAAAGTCCAGCTTTCTGAGCTACTTATGGGGAACTTTTCATCAGGCAAAAAAAACAGGATGATCTGGACCTTCACCTCAGGAGTTTACCTACCCTAGGTGATTAGTCTTTGCTTGTTTTCCTTTGACTATAGACAGTTGTCTTTTATTTTCTATTTAGTTCTAATGTTTCCTGTGGCACAGCAACTCCAGCTTTTATCATAGAAGCAGAACTCCCTGGTTGTGGTGTTGTGTGGCTGTTCATTTTATTTTTTTCAATTTTATGTTGTTTTGAGGAAACTAGCTTTGACTCCATCTCTTATTAAGTTCTGTGATATCCTCCAGGGGGAGCCAAAACATTAATCCTTCTATGTGATGATCCTGGATCTGATGTTCCCCTCACCATGAAGAGAGTTCGGATAAAATCTTAACAAGAAATGTTTTGTGCTTTCTTCTTGTTGTTTTTCTTCCTCTCCTTTTTATCACAGGAGATACCTCAACTTTAATCAGGGCACACTCTCATTAAAGGAAGGTATTTTCATAAAGTTGATGATCTAATCAATGTCCCATCTGTGATGATAATTCATTGCTCTGGATTTAATGTCTTAGGTTGTAAAAGGAATGCTGTGTCTTCAAGATAAGCAGTGGAAAATACATTATTTAATAAGCTGTTGTCCTCAAGGTGTGCCAACGGATTTACTAGTTGCACTTGAGTGTTTGCTATAATAGAAGCATAAGCAAATTGTAAATATGGGAAGTACATATTTTATGCAGGCCCATTTCTTTGAGTTTATAATATTTGTTTATAATTCTTTGTGGCTGACTTATTTATATTAGCTGAATTTCATTCTGATTTTTTAAAAATTTATGCCATTTTTTCTGTATTTTTTTTTGACACATGCCATTCTCATTTATTTATATATTTATTTGTTATTTATATATTTATTTCATTGCTTTTCTTTCTTTTTTTGCTGAACTCTGGCTATAGAATTATATCTCTTCAAGTTGTATTTGATTATGAATGTAAATTAAATTACAAATAGTTACAATCTGAGCATAGAATAGAAATTGGTGATAAAAATTGGAAGACTATGTAAAGAGAATAGTACATCATTTAGCCTCCTGCAGCCATCTCCTAATGACTACTAACTCCTCCCCAATAATAATTACACCTTCCTTTCATCCATACTACATATGTGTTCTTTCTAAATATAATCCTAAATTTCTTCCTCCCATCAAATCTGCCAGTATCTGACAAGACACAAAATTCAAAGATGAGCTTCTTAACAAGGCACAAATGGAGGCCCTGCATGTCCATTAATTTATCTCTAGCCCTCTCTTCTTGGTAGATCCTGTGCCCTAGGCATTCTAAGAAATGAGTTAAATTGCCAATGATTTGTTTTCTCAAAACTCCATGACTTTGTTTTTACTGATTCTCAGCTTAAAATTCTACCTGGGACCTCCATCAGTAAAGTGTCTACTTCTCTTTACAATACTCTTTTCCAAGTGTTACCTTTTCTTTTTAAAACTTTATTGACATCCCCTTCTCCCTCAACCAGTATATCATTCTGTTTCCATTCTTAAGTGAATTCTGAAGGCCTTTCTGCTGAAAATGTGTAGAATGTATGTGTATAGTATATATCTTTATTTGCCAATAAAGTGTGTGATTCCTGCCTCTGTATGAACAAATTCCCACATTATTCTAAAATTCTCAAAAATCTATAACTTGGTTTAATTAATTCTTCTGTCCCCAAAACTTTTCAAAATGATGTAATGCATAGCTGGTTATATGGACCTGGACCTGTTAAATGTGTAAGAAAAGTATGGAAAGAGCTCTGGTCATATATAAATAAAATAATATTGAGATCAAGTACAGTATAAAACATCTTGGTAATCTACTAGAAGAGAATCAAAGCTCAAGTGAAAATATTACTTTATAAGCAACAAGTTTGTTCTTAGATATAATAAGAAATTTGAGAAGATGGACATATGAGAAGTACACACAAACATATACTATATATACATAAACAAATACACATTTTTCTCAATACTGGTATTAAACCTACTGGGCATTACCTTACGACTAGGCTACATTCCCAGTTCATTTATTTATTTATTTATTTATTTATCTATCTATCTATCTATCTATCTATCTATCTATCTATTTACATGTTTGTTTGTTTTTATTTCAAGACAGGGTCTTGTTAAGTGGCCCACTGCCCAGGCTGGTGTTGAACTCGCAATCATCATCCATCAGTCTCCCAAGTTGCTGGGGTTATATACTTGCATTGGTGCACATGACTGAGGAATCGATCTTAATATCCCTGAAAGGTAATTCCCTTCCTATGTCTGTACTACAGCAGAGATGCAACTCCCCTGGGCTAAGCATTCTGCAGAGAGTCAATACCTTTGACTGCTGTACATGATCCAGCATGAAAAGCTGTAAACATTTGGAAGGTGATTAGGTCATGAGGGTGGGAGACTCTCATGAATAGGATGAGAGTTCTTAGAACAGAGGCACTTGAGAGACATTTTGTCCCTTCCACCATATGAAGATACCAGAAGGAAGCCATCTGCAACCCTGAAGAAGGCTCCCACCAAACCTGACAATTTTGGCACTCCCGGTAACCAGAATTATGAAAAATAAATTTTTATGGTTCATAAGGTACCCAGTTCATGGTATTTTGTTATAGTAGACTAAAAGACACAAGACTTATAAAGTAGTTGCTCTAGAAAGGTCTATAACCGCCTATCTCCCTATCACAGGTTTCGGCTGGTATAAATGGTGAATTCTCCCTGCAATATTCAGCTTTTTCAGACAGATATTTTAAAGGAGGCTGGGAGATGTAGGGGAGTTGTGGAGAAAAGGACTGGCATCATCTTAGAGATGATGCCTTAGGTTGCTAAAAGCCATGTTAAAGTTGGTCACCCTTTAATGCACAGGATTGGATGTCAAAGTTATGTGCCCAGTTCTACAGTTTTCACTTGGCAGAGAAACAGTTCTCACATCTGTTCTGCTTCATCTGACCCTCAACTAAGTGCCATTTCTAAAGATAACAAAGGAACAAAGACTTGGTTTTTCCCCCAGTTTAGCTTCTTGTACCATTGCAAAAAGTGACAGAAGACTTGACTATTACATTCCTTTTGTCTTGCTGCCTTACTCAGCTACTTCCACACCTAGAAGCTCAACAATCTTCTGCTCCGCTGACTTTCTGCTATACTTCTCTCCTTTTCACATAGGTCCTTTCCATTCCTTTTTTAAAAGAAGGAATTGTGTGATTTCTTTATTTTCAGAATAATATAGTCCCATTTTTTTCCCATCTGTGACCTCTGAAAATGGATGGACAGTTTACATATTGCCTGCTTTGTTCTGAGTTAGATGGATGGTACGCCTAAGCTCAGACCAAGAGTATTGTAATAAATGTGAACTAGAGCACTGACTTTAAGCTGGTTATCACACCTTCCTTATCAGCCATCAGAAGTCACTTATAGTGACATAATGGAAACTCAACAAAGAAATTATTTCAGAGAACTGACAATTTCATTCTCAAGACAACATGGAGAACTTAAGTTATTAGGGCATATGAGTTTCCATCTCTAAGAAATAAATAAGTGGAAGGGGGTATTAAGAGCAAATAATTATCTCATTTTCTATTATTAATATGAATAAAAACCTTCAGATATCCAACAGCAACCAATCTTAGAAATGATTCACAAGATAAATTCCTCAGAAAGTTGGATTTAATGTCCAATATAATCTAGCTCTTTGAAACCTCTTTAATGTTGTTCAAATGTTATTCATGGCTATTGAGCCATATCAGACTACACTAAGAACAGTATGCTCTTTCCAAACAGCACCTTGAAACCATGATGATGTGGCATCTACATTAATCATGAGGCTTATATTTAATGATGCCCTAAGAGTGAAGGAGCCAATGATTATAAAGAAGAATCTGGGTGGTCCTGGAGGTGTGGTTTCTGTTGTTTTGCTCAAAGGTAACTCATCTGGACTGAGCAGTCTAAAGACAGTAAATTCTTTGGCTAATGTCAGCATTCCTGGTGGGCAAAGCTGTTCCCTTGATGGGTTTCTTGTCACTTGTAGAAACTAAGTGTTCTCTTGCCCCTCTAACCTATACACATGTAACACTAAGGCAGGCAGGAATCTCTCTTGTAATAGCTCTTTTTAGTATATTCACCTTGTTGAGTGAAGATGTCTTCTAGAACCCTGACTTCGTTGACACAGAATACTAGATATCAAGTCTAGGCTGTAGAACAGTTAGAGATTGAGAGACAGTGTCCATTCTGTTACTCCTTTGCTAGTAAACAGCGCAAATAAACCTTGGGTCACAGTTGGCATCATATGAACCTAATCATCTTTCTACCAGATCTGTACCTCACTTTGCACAAAAATATGCAATCAAATTTATATAAGTTTGGAAGACATTACTTTCCATTTAATAAATATAAACACATATAGGATAAATTAATCATTCATATTTGTACAATGTTTGCAAATCTTTGGGTCAAATGGGAAGTTCATTCAAATTTGAAATAATGTGACACGGCAGATAATTAATTTTAACATATCACCTATCATTAAGTTAACTGGTTGGAATAGTGTATGCATTTCCACATTTTAATTTGACTAATATGAGAAAATTACATAGCAAATTATTCAAACACATGACCTGACAGTGTGTGATTAGTTAACAAGTGTTATTTGTCAATGACGAGAGTCAGTAGTCAAGCTCTGGGAAATGCACAAAACTAGAGCAGTTGTGGTTTCTCTATGATGCTGTGCAGCATGGTAATGACAAAGTAAAATATTTAAATGATTTCTTGTGGCTATTCAGTGAGAAAAATTAACTCTGACAGAAAATCTCTGTGGTATACATGCAATCTCCACTGATAAAATACTTCTTGACCTTGACAACCTTTTGTAATTCCAGCTTTTGTGAAGCCACACATTTCAATTGCCAGAATCAATAAGCTGGAACTACTTCTACAAGAAGGGGGAATTAGGTGAGGCTGGAGCTGAGATAGAGAGACTTCCCTCCAAAGTGTCCCAGGACCAAATTGCAGTTATAACAGTTCTTGAGCGAGAACAACTGTGTACTAGTTTTTACCTTTTTAAAGGATGCAGTTTTGATGACATCCAAGAAAACACCCAGAAATTAAATTTGAGTTAATTCCTGGTTATGGAAATCCCTTAGGCCAGTATCAAGTTACATTATAAATGTCCTGACTATAAAGGTTTATCTTAAAGATTAATCATTGTTATCAATGTTGTCAATATTAATTCATTACATTCAATGTAATACATGGCTTTAACACAATTCATTGTATTAAATGTAAATAAATGTTTTATGCAATAAAACATTCTGTTCACTTCATTGAACAAACATTAATAGAATTGAAGGAGAAATGTTCTCTTACTTGGTTCTTCAGAAACAGCCTTGATGTAACTATAAATCTAAAATGTCTATGACCTCCTTTTACACATACAGGTTTGAAGCAAGCAATTACATTTGTCTCCAAGCAATTCTTGTCCATCAAGTCCTTGGCAGCCAAAGCAACATCATTATTGTCACTATTACTTCTTAAGCTCTTCAGTTCTCCCTTTGGGAAATAGTAAGCATCTCTATTTAGATTCGTAATAAGTTTCAGCTTAATTCCAAAATATTCCGCATAATGATATGAAGTTATGAAATGGTACGAGTGAGTCGAACCAAAGAAATTTAGGTTTACGAGAATGGCTTTTCTATTTAATATTGTCTTTTAGCTTTCTTACAGTTTTTAAATCCCCAGTATTCTCAAAAGGAACAAGAGCAGTTCTGCCAGGAGGGATAGAGTCCTCTCCCCAGGCTTACTCGGAAGAAAGGCACACACATTGCGTGACAGTGATCATCAGATTTACTCCCCATTAGCTGAAGCTCACAGAGATGAAAATGGTCCCTGGATTCATGCTGTGCCTATCTTCTTGATTCCTCTGCCGTTCCTTCCTCAGGGAATTATGGGGATAAGAATCTCTCCCTTTTATAACTAACATTCAGAGCTCATACAGGAGCATGTCTTTTGCGTTCCTGTCTGGGGAGTTATTTATCTCCTCTGAAGCACAGTTTTATTATTTTGTTTTAAAGAGCAAGGTTTGGGTGCACATAACCCATTCAGTTATCAGGGTCAAAAGCAATTGTTCTGTCTTCCAGGGTGTGCGGCTTCCCCACATGATGAGTGGTTTATAAATGCTGCACTCTGATTTTTGGCTCTGCTTCCTATTCACTTGGGGAAAAAAATCATTATTCATTGCAATGCACACTGCAAACATTATAAAAATCCAGTGAAAATTATTTCTACTGACAATATCCCAATTAGATGAACTAGAAATAAAGAAGCTAGTCATAGAAAAATCAGGGCAGCACCAGTGAATTTTGTCACCCCTCCAGGCCCTTGCTCTGTTTTTTTTTTTTTTTTTTTTTTTCAGAACTAGCCAGTTCACTCTCTTCTATCTGTTTTCTGTTTCTTATCCTTCTTTTTCTTTTACTCTTCCGCCCTTTCCCTTTTCACTGATATATCTGAGGTCAGTGTGGTTTAAGGAATGAATTAAGTTGTTTAAAAGCTTAGAAACATTTAAAATATACCTTGCTCACAAATAATACTGCTAATACTACTAATAGCCACAATAATAAAAATATTTCATATTTTGAACAAGTTTATGAAATAGGGAGAAATAATAACTATTCATATCTCCATTCCACAGGAAAGAAACACAAAATTAATATAATGACCCAATGTCACAAAGGTGAAAAAAGGCAGAGATCAGCTTTACTCAACTGCTTTCTGACTCATAAAGATTTAAGAAGGTTTCCTCCTTAAAAGAACCTTAAATTGACATGTTTTAGAGGGTTCAGGAATGCATCCTTTGCCTTACAGACTGAGGTTTATTATGGATCATTTTTTGGTTCTACCCACTCTATCACTAGATAAAGATATAAAAGAAAAAAAAATCATACCAATGTAAATCACTAGACAAAGTAACCAGAAGAGTTCCTGATTCATGGTAGGTTCTAAATGCACACTTGTTCAGACTACATTAAGGGAATCTATGTATAGAACTCCTACTAAAAAAATCATTGCAGGACACATGAGGATAAGGTGCTTTTAACACAATGGACAAATGATTGGTATTAGTAAACTAAATATTGGAAATCTCCAAAATATATGTGGGTCATGTTTAAAAATTTTAAAAAAAGAAAACAGTGCAAGTAGGTTCTTTAGTATTTAATTTTATAATAGATTTTTTTCTAAATATTATACTTAGTGATATAGAAAATAACAACATTAAAAGTTCATATTTTGATGTAGACCCTAATCTTCAAATCAAGTATATGTCTAGATAAGTGTACTTATTATGAGAGTTGCTTGTCAAAAAAAAAACTTATTCAGTGATGCTGGTTGAAGCATTAAGAGGAAGAATTCATTCAGAACCATGGCACTACGTAGAGTGACTACAGTAACATGATTTTGCTATAGGGTGAAGAGATCAAACTCACCTCCAAATAGAATGGGCAAGTAGGGATTTACAGAAAATCCATCGGGTAGGACAGAAAATTACTAAGTGGACAGAAAATTACTAAGAGGAAGCATCAGGAGTAAGTAGATTCTGGCCCATGAGGGGTGTTCTTGCTGAAAACAGACCACAGTGCTCAGACATCACATGAGGAACAGTGGGAGATGAGAAACCTCATCAGATGTCCAGAGTTATCAGAACCTGGGGAACGAGGGTTCTTTTTAAAATGATGTAGCTATGTTCTTGTTAAAATGGTATTTCACAAGGAAATTCATAGATGTCCCCAGGAGAAAATTCAAGAGACTAATAAAACTTTGTCAAGCAAAACATCTTTGGTGTTTGTGGAGTGAAGGTGTTTAAAGTAAGATCTCTCATCTGATTGCTATCATATATTTCAGTGTTATGCCCCTAGATCAATTGCATAAAGGGAAGAGAATGAAGCTGTCAGTGTATCTGAATTTGTTTTGAACACCTGAGTTTGGAACAATGCTGCCCCAGGTTGAGATGGTAAGCATCGTTTCAATGCAAGAATGCTCTGCTTACTGGAGAATGAACACTATTGTGTTCTCTTTTCTTATGCATGTGAGCATTTGTATATATTTTTTCAGGCTCTTCAAATTTTATTAAATGGTATTGACTTGATTACCATAAACTACCTCTTCTATCTGAAAACATAACTAAGGTACAACATATAGAGTGCCATGATTAATAGTATTTTACTGAAGGATTCAATTATCAGTACAGAAATGGATAAGTTTCTCTAACCACACTGAAAATTTCATTCTGTTTCTGCAAAGATGTGAACATGTGTTTTACGTTTACAATTTTGCCTAAATTTCAACCAAATGAGGCTGTTCTGAATCACTGCTGTAATTTAGAATGTGAGGCCTAACTTCTTAGGTAAGCTGCTCATTTCTATTGATGTTCCTGTCACATTTACTTACCTCAGTAAAATCAATCTTCGTATTATTTTACTTTAAGTAGTCTTTGTTCTCAAAGCAAATTAAGTTGTCAGAGAATCTCACCAAGATTAGGTAAAACTTAAGAAGACCTGCAAATGAGAATATGAAGGGTCATAAATCAGTTTTATTTTTTCAGTTAGATGAAAAACATGTTGAAACAATCTGCCTTTTCTTCCTTTACTCTGGGAATCTTTCTCCTATAACCTGCCCTTCTGCACCTCACTGGCCTAAGAGGAATAATTCTGATAATATTCACAAGGATTGAAAAGTTGTAACCAGAATCTTACAAACATATTACCAAATATGCACGTAGCAGCCCTCTTTATTTGTCAGTGAGGATTAGGGCACAGAAATAACTAATATCTACATCAACATTGTATGTTATCTGAAAAATATAAAGGTCATGAATGTGAATCCTTTGTTCGTCTTTTTTTTTTGTTCTAGCAGCATCTGAGAAATCATTGCCAAAATGACAGAATTTGCGAAAAATACAACATTTCTTTAAGATTACCTAATTGAAGTATATGTCTGTATGGGATATCTAGGACACTAGCTATAATTTTGCTTTTGCAAATGTCTGGAGTTTCAAACTAGTCATTATTCTAGCAATTTGGTCTCTAAAATTGTTTTAAGTGTGTAGAACCATAATCAATCTTATTCTTTTTCCTAGCGTCATCCTTTTTTGCCAGTACTTTATCCCAAGCATTGATGTACTTTTTTGTTAACCCACTAAGAATCTTTTTTACTTCATTCCTGTTACAAATTCTAATTGATGTGTGCTTTTAGTTTTAATCAATAGGGCAATGTCAAGAAAAATGTAAATTATAATTTTAAAAAAACAAAGATAATTTACCTCTTCATCTTTCATAGAATAATAATTCTTTAAAACTTGAGTAAATTAATAACAAATTCTGAAATTGATTTGACTCCAAATGATATGAATTGATGAGTTAATTCCTCTTTCTCTTACCCTCTTCTTTTCTGCAAAAGCAATAGTTTAAACTTTGGCTAAAACTTACTTGACTCTAATGTTGTGAGAAAGTCTTATTTTGCTTTGTTTTCTTTAGTGGTGTCCTTAATATGATAAGGGTTTGATTCTTGTTATGTCTTTATGAAGTCCTTAAAACTTTACCCCCTTGATTGTTTAATATTAATTTCTTAGGAGTAGGCAACAGAACTTACTGCCAGAAAGTTATTAAAGAATTTATTTCTTAATAGTTTTATTAGTCAGTGTTTGGTTGCTGTGTCAAAATAGCTGAGAAAAACAACATAAAGGAAGAAAGATTTATTTTGGCTCAGGGTTTCAGAGATTGCAGTCCATGGTCAGCTTTTTAGGTTTCTGTGAGACAGAATGTAATGAATGGCGTGGAAGGAGAATACTGTTCAGCACTTGGGAGCCAGGAAGCAGAAAGAGAGGAAGGAACCAAGACATGATATAATCATCAATGGCACACCCCCAGGGCATCCACCCCATCCAACTATTACAGTTTCTACTACCTCCAGAGAGTCCATCCAGCTATGAGTCCATCAGTGGATTAACCCATTGATGAGTTCAGAGCATTCATCATGATACAATATTTTCAGAAAATCCCCATCTCTGAACACTGCTCCACTGGGGATCAAATCTATAATAGATGAGTCTTTGGGGGACACATCATCTACAAACCTTAACACTAGGCTTGAGAGCAAGTTTTAAAGAAAATAAACCCACCTTTATATCCTTTCTATTATATATAAGAATAAGTAAAAGAAAATTATAGAAATTTATTTGTATTTCCTTTATTTCCTCTGAAAACTCTTCTAAAAGGACAAGATTTAGTGCATGATTTTGAAACCCTTTAGTTTTTTTGTTTTTTTTTTTGTTTTGTTTTGTTTTTACCATATTCTTTCCCTTAACAATTTAGACTCTTGTCTAAGTTGATTTTTCTTGGAAATATGTAGGTTAAATTTTAAATGGCTGTTTCAGTGCATTTATATTTTGGGTATAGCCCATCCCATCTAGAAGTAGACTAGAAAGGGACCTCTGGGGAAGGAAATTTAGTCGAGGCAAGGTGACAAAGAGTGAACTATTATAACATAATACCAGACAACTGCTGTGTGAAAGCAATGCAGCTTTTCAGCATGCCATTCACAGGTTTTCCACCTCCCTTCATCCCATAGGTGTTAGAGTGAGGGTGTGCCTTGCCCACAAACCATTTTGTTTCTCTCTCGGAAGTTAGGTTAAAAAAAAAAAAAATCATAACATTTCAAAGTGTCGTTAAATTTTAGATTGTCCCAGACAAGCATTTTCAGTTTCACTTGGAAACGTTTTTAGGAAAGCAAATTCTCAGGCATCACTCAATAATCTAGGGAATCAGAAATTCTGTGCACAGGATCCAGTGACACACATTTAACAAGCTGTTCTGGCATTTCCGATGCACACTAAAGTCTCAGAAGCCCTGGCTCAATGATGGAATTCTGCTTCAGGTCTGCTTACAGGTCTGATTTCCAAACATTTTTTCCCTAATGCTCTTGATGTTCTATCCAGGGATTCTGCTCTCACAAGTTCAGCATAAAAAAATTATTGTCCTTAAAAAAAAATCCTGTGTGCAGTTTTGCAATTTCACTGTCCCCACTTTGCCTGAAAATTGAGTATTAGCTCCTGCATCTTCTCTCAGCTTCATCTAAATTTCATTGAATCAGGTAGATATTTCAGAATGTGTGGGATGACGATGGGAACTTGTCTAGTTTTACTATAGATGAAGTTTTCATGTCTATTTTATTGTGATTTATATCACATTTTATGTCTGTCAAACAATTTTGGAAACATGTACCAACTCTCTGTCTTTCTTAGAAGTCTCTTAGTGAACTGCATATTTATTAGATACTAACACCTAATGGAATGTAACTACTTTGCTTTAAAATATAAACTTCCTTGAAATGTCATACTTTCAGTATACCTGAGAGCAATTTCAGTGCATCATTATCTCCACTGAAATGGAAATGGTATCTAGGGCTTATTTCTGTAACAGCAGAGTCATATACCAATCAGGATGGCAGGTAAAGTGGGTTGTCCTTACGTATTGACCAAGAAGAAACTGATATTTCAAAAACACGTAGCCCTACTGCATATTAGAAGACTCTGAAGAATCACATATGTTTTACTCTCTTGCTAAGAATCCAAGTCACATATCAGCTTCTCACTGGTGCTTTAAAACAACAGTGTGCTAAAGACAAACTAGAAAAGGAAACTATCAAGGCTAGGTAAAAAGAAATGTGGATAAAACCACTATTTGTACAAAGATGTCTGCTCTAAAAAGCAAAACCTTGAAAGATGGCTATCCCAAATGCTATAAACCATTAAAAAAAATGAACCCAGGGAGTCAGCAGCCACCCACCCTCCACTTCCTTTTCATGTCTTTGTTTTCTTTTACTGAGAGACTATTATTTTCTTGGTATATGGGAGCCTCAATTCATTTTCATTATTTCTTATCTTTATATTAAGATTTTTATAGATCCTAAGGAAACAGCATTCCCCAAAGTCATATTTTATATACCATTATGTATATATCACATAGATGGCTTTCTTTATTTCTTAAATTGAAGAGCTCATGTATTTAAAATTATTCTATTAAAATTAATTTTTAGTGTTTTTGAAAATTTATACCTTTGTGCAAGCAATACAAGTTATGTACAAGTGGTTGTGGTCTTTAGTTGGATATATTTGCCAAGAATTTCAGCTAAATTCTCACTGTCCTCATAATCACACATTGATGTTTCCAAGGCTATCAAAATCAGAAAATCTAGATAATATTTAGTCCTTCTATACTCATTTAAGCAAGTTTTATAATGCAAAAGTTGTCATGATAATATTTTTCTTTTCAACTAAAATTTTTCAAATATAAGCCCATGCCTTTACCATGGAAACATTGGCCTTCATATTAAAATAAAGACTGCAATTCAGGACAAGCCATGTACCTTGTGGAAAGAATACATACTAAAAGTAACTTTCAACAGAAAGGGTGAGATGAAGCCCTATTGATTCTGAGGATCAGGAATGGCACGACAGAAAACTAGTTTCATTTTAAATATGTTTGAGCAAAAGGACTAAATATAAATAATATTAATATTGACCATATTAACTGTTTTATATACTACATCATTATTTATATACTAGATCAACCCATCTATATACTTTTTGTTGCTCCTATCATATTTTTTAATGTACACAAATGACATTTAATACTGTGAAGAATTTCTCATGAAAATATAATTGGGTTATTATTTGATATAAGGTAGTACATTTTAATTGTTTACCAGTATGAAGATTTTTGCACATTCAGTATTTTCAATCAGTTTACATATAATAATAAACTTTTAGAAAACATTTTTTGCAGACAAGATGTTCTATGTAAGAAAATTTAAAAATGCTTTACTAATGAGCCCTAATACACAAAAATATAACTTTCTATTGCAATGAGACACTATTAATCAGCATATTAGAAATAATTTTACATACATAAGTTAATTAGACATAATAGATAACCTGAAACTTTAATTTTTTAAACTATAGTTATAGCATTATTTAAGTATTGTAATACCTGAAAATAAAAATGTATTTTAAAAATATTTTTAATCAAATGATTATTTTTTATACCTTTTAAGCATATTTCATTTTGAGGGCTCAATGCTTCAAAGTATGACATATGATAACCCAGTGTAGAAATTTTTTAGAGTATATAACATGTTATCATAAGATAAGTATATTCTTGTGATACAGCAGAAATACTCATTGACTTCAGGATTGCATTTCTGTTACTTTATGCAATTTTATCTTCCGAGGCTGTCTGGGGTTGGCATACAAATATCAATTTCTGTATAACTGTGTGCATGTGAAGATTAACTTAAATGATATTTCATAGAGCACATAGAACAGAATGTCTTCAGGTGGCTATGTAACTTAAAAATTCAGAGACTAGTAAGTCCCTATGATAATTCAATTTTGTTTTCTTCCTTCTTATTTTCCTTGATTTTAGGTGAAACAACAGTTTTGCCTGAATTATCCACATGAATCTCTCAAATTTTCATTAGGACTTACATATGTAAATATGGCCTATACAGACATGTACTATAGCCTTTTCTGTCATTTTTATATTGAAAGCAAAGATTCAAATTCATGAAATAATTGGTGTCATAAATAACAGGTACACTTGCTGTACTTTTGCACTTGAATAGGTATATTTATTTTTTCATCTGGCCTACATGGTGCTCTGCTTATATACCTATACCCTTGGGAAACAGCAGAGTTATTTATTTGTACTTGGAGAACAACTAGACTTTGATAAATGGAGAGGGACAGGGTTCATGTACCACAGATTTCACTCATCACTTTTTGTTAAAAGTAGGATTTGGGGCCACATTAATATGTGATATCAGCAAAGGTTTGTTTTATCACTTTCCTTACTTCAAATATTGTTAAAAGGTACATTACTAAACATACATTGTGAAATAGGTTGAGAATTTTTGACAAAAAACTTAGTTTTTTAATTACTCAAATTAAAAAATTACTCAAATTACAGTGTAATTGAAGGCTTAGTCCTGTTCCCTAACACCAACTCAATAACAAGGACATGGTTTTGAGAAAAAGGAAAATAAAGTTTTATTTCTTTGCTCCCAAAGGAGAAGCATGGAGGACTCCTGTCCTGGAGGCTGTGATTTTGTCCATCAGTGGGAACAGAGGGTTTTTAAAGAAGTGATTCGTTCCAGGTGTTAAGGGGGTGAATCACTTGCTAATTTGGAAGAGGGACATTTCTTAAATCCTTTGGAACCATCCCTGAAGTCTGAGTTTCTTGGTTCCTGTGGTGGGTGTATTCTCAAAGCTCAATAACTTGGCCTAGGAAGGGAAAAAGGGTACTCTCATTTGCCCCTCCCTGGAAGTTAGGAAGGGGGAGAGGGAGGACAGAAAAAGAAAACAATGACATCCATTTTAAAATAAGCCTCAGTGTTGGAATAGTAGGACTAAATTCAAAGTATGAGGTAGAACACTGTTACAACAGGAATAGAGAAAACATTTACATCCTACAATTGTGTGGTAAAGAGAAAGAACTATATTAAACAAATAAATAAATTAAATAAATAAATTAATTAAATAAATAAATCTTTATGATCTATATAATATAAAACATAATATATAATCTTTAAAATCTGTGTATTTCTACTGTGACATTGCTTTCCATAAAAGGGGTATGAGGGAGCAAGGATGGATTAAAAGTGTATAAACATATATATCCCCTCAGAAACCCTTTCAGCTAAAAAACTCATAAAACATTAGGCCAATTACCTCTGACATCAAGCAACTCACCAGTTCTTTCCAATATGTTGTAATAGTTTTGACACTTTCTATACATGCTAAAACTTGGACAAATTTGAGAAGCACTAAAATAAAAGAAGCTCTTAACAAAAGATAGAAATTGTCAAATAAAATAATTTTAAAAGACATTTTGAAATGCATTGCCAATCTAACTTCAAAAATAAGTAAATAGGTGTATGGTGAGGCCAATAGTAAAGCAAAAGCAAGATCTCTGAAAAGTAAGTTTGTCTTTGTCTTCTCTGTTGCTGTAACAGAATACCTGAGGCTGGTTGATGTATGAAAAATAGAATTTTTTTTCATTCTGCAGTCTGGGAAATCCAAAACTGTGGTCCCATCATCTAATAGGTTTCTGGTAGCCAATCCAATCATCTGAGAACTACATTAGTCCATTTAAAAATATTTATTCATGGGGCTGGGGATGTGGCTCAAGCGGTAGCGCGCTCGCCTGGCATGTGTGCGGCCCGGGTTCGATCCTCAGCACCAAATACAAACAAGGATGTGTGCCCGCCGATAACTAAAAAATAAATATTAAAAAATTCTCTCTCTCTACCTCTCTCTCTTTAAAAAAATAAATAAAATAAAATATTTATTTATTCATTCATTCATTACTATTTATTTAGAAACAAGTCTTGCTATGTTGCCCAGACTGATCTCAAATTTATGGGTTCAAACAGTCGTTCCACCTTAGTCTCCTAAGTAGCTGCCAAGGGGCATGCCACCACACCCAGGTATATTAATTCTTTTAAATGACTTTTATATCTCCTAAGGATCCAACCTCCTCTCAACACTGTTACACTAGGGATCAAATTTTAGTCTAAGTTTCAGAGGAGATAAACATACACAAACCATACTAGTAATCCCAAAGCTAGTAAACAAAATTTATCTAAGTTTCTGGGGAAATATATCTGAGAATCATAGAATTTTGAAACATATTTCCCAGAAAAATACAGATACTTGCAATTTCAGATTCTGGGGAACACCTAATTTTACATCCTTAATATATAAAAATTTTAGGTGTTCTGTTATGCATTAGAATAACCTAAATTCTCTCTAAAAACTCTCCCATAGATAACAGTGGGGAAAAAAAATCTCATGATATTTAATTAGGATAAGCTGGGGTAGTCACAATATTATCAATTCCTGCTTTGCTTGATTTAAAATTTAAAATTTCATTATTCTGTTAATTGTGGATTTAGTATTAATTGTATTTTTAAACACATATAACACTGGAGTATTAACATACTAAATCATCTATCTTCATTTTTTGGCATCTTAAATTTTGTACCCCATGTTTTCACTTTTTCTTACCCGATTTATGGATGCTGCAGGTTAATCCACTCTTGCATTCTTGCCTACAGCTATCACATTGTAATGGTGACAAATGTATTCCTTTCAAAGTCCTACCTTTTCATTTAATATTGCTGACACATTAAGAAATTAAATCTACCACGACTTCTACTGGTGGTAGATTTGTTATGATCATGGTTAATGGATCTCCTAAATCAATGTCATAGGGTAAGGCATACTTAAACTACTAGCATCCAGGATATCCCATTGTAGAGTGCACTCTTGGAGATAGATGAAAGAACTTCATGGGGCCTAAAACACTTTGTGTCAAGGTACTTATTTTCCTGAAATTCTTTTTCATCTATGCAGTCTTCAATTATAAGACTAAAAGCCATAAGGAATTCAGTGTTAGTCTATTGAATTATTAAGGGTCTCTAAAGAGATCAAAATAATGGAATAGAAAGGTAGGTATCTGAGAGATAATTTATTAGGGGACTTGACTCACATGATTATGGAGGCTGAAAAGCTCTACAATGGACCATCTGCAATGGTGACTGGTAGGATGGCTTAGTTCAAGTATGAAGTCTTGAAAATAGGAACACAAATAGTGTATCTCCTAGTCTGAAGCCCAAAGCCCGAGAGCCCAGGAGTCCACTGGTGCAAATCTCAAATTAGAGGCTAGATTTGTACCAACTATGCAACAGGCCTTGCTGGAGTCCCAGCCTCGAGTTCTGATGCCCAAGGGCAGGAGAAGTGCATCCCAGTTCTAGGAGAGAGTGAAAATCTTTCCTGAGATTTTTGACTCTCTTGCTGTCCTCATCCAGTGTAGTCATCCCTGACTGCTTTTGTTACATTGGCATTCTCCTCAGAAAACATCCTCATGGATATACCCAGAAATAATGCTTCACCTAATATCATTTAATCTAGTCAATTTGACATTTAAAATTAGCTATTACAAATATCAAACAGGAAATATGATGAAAGAATTTTGATACTTTGTAAATATCAAAATATAGAAATTTTGTGAATATCAAAAGATATAAAGGTGGGTAACAGGTCTCTATGTTTTATTCTACGTTTTTTTTAATAATCTTCTCCATGTTACTGTTAACACAAGTAAGGGAACCTAAACCCCAAGAGGGTTCATTACTATGTTATGTGAGTCACACAACATGGAAATGAAAAAGTGTTAAATTTAAATAATAAGAGATTTTACCAAGCAATATCAAGCTACCAGAAAAAAAAAAAAGAAGTGAAATATGTGACATATACTACTTGTCTTGGAGAGGCTTTATATGGTAAAATGTTGTCAATCCACAGTCATATAATAAAAGTTATATGTGTACTAAAAGAACATAAACTGTATGTCACTTCTCCATTGCAATAAAATATTTAAATGATGAATAACAAACACACACACACACACACACACACACACACACACACAATTTTTAAAAGACTTTTTCTCATGAGATTGCAGGTCAGCTTAGTAGGCTTGGACTGAATATGTGGTGTTTTTGGTATCAAATAGCATTACTTACATAACTGCTCGTTAGCTAATTGCCTGCTAGTCTGGATGCTCTTGGCTGGGATGTCTGCAAAAGACTGGCCAGGGCACGAACTCATTGTAATCAGCAGATGGTAAGAAACAAGCACAATTTTCCAAGCTCAGTTCAAGCTTATGAATGTTTGCCAAAATTCCAGTGGATAAAGAAGACAAAGACTAGAGACAAGTAGGGAAGCATTTATATTTAAACAAAGGCTGTGGATTCAGGGAGAAGTGAAGAATCAAGGTTACTAATGCAACCGGTCTTCCATAATTACATAGAGCCAAACTGAAAAACTGTGAGAAAAAAAATAAATCCCCCATTATATACATGTAGTTTAAAATATTTATTTTAGTAGTTGACAGATCCAGCCAGAAAAAAAATTAAAAATGAACTATTTGAATAATATATTAACATGGTTGGAAGTCTATAGAATACAAAAAAAAAAAATTCCCCCAAATCATGGAACATTTGCAATGATTCATGAATATTAGACCATGAAACAAGCCTAAATAAAGTTCAAATAATTAGTATCGTTCTCTGTCCATAATGAAATTAATTAAAAAGTTTCAAAAATATGGTGATCTATACCAAATAATTTGAGATACCAAGAGTGAAAAGACAACTACTGAATGTGAAAAATACTTGCAACTCTGTCTGATAGGATAATAATATCTAAAATATATCATGAATTCCTACAATTCAATAGCACAAAGTGGAATAACATGATTAAAAATGAGTAAGCACTAGTAGTATAGCTCAGTGCCAGAATACTTGCCCAGGATGTACAAGATGCTGAGTTCCATCCTTGGTGCTGTGTTCAATTCCTAGTGCTGAAAAATAACAAAACTAAACAGAACAGAACAGGTAAAGGACCTGAATAGACTTTTTTTTTTTCAAAGAAGATACACAAATGTTCAAGAGATGTATGAAAAAGAAGTTAAACATCACTAACATCAGGGAAACAAGCCAAAATACCAGTGAGGTCTCCTTACACTGAGCACCAGTCTTACCCTGGGGGGGCTTCAGCAACTTATCTGAGTCTGGGGGGAATCAGATAACATTCATACACAACAAGCTACATGAAACAGGTTTATTACTTGAAGATAGGACAGGAGGCCTAAGCTTTATGGTGAGGCATTCCCCCAAGGCTAAGAAATCTGCCCAGGAGGGATGGAGTCTCAACTATACACATCTGGTATGTGTACATCAGTATGATGGACCCTGGAGAGCACCCAGCCTGACCTCATTACCACAGGCAAACAAGGCACAGCACATTAGCTAGAGCATAAAGTTCCTGGTTCTAGAGGAAGACTGAAACAGAGTCTGGCTATTCTGAGTAGTCCCTCCTCAAGATGTTACATTTCTAGCATATCTACTAATAATTTTGAGAAATGCCAGAGAAAGGGCAGAACTGAATCACTACACGTTCCTTCAGGGATGGAATGTAGTGATACTTCAAAAATTGAAACACACCAAATCTGGTCTCAGTATGAAAGAGATAACCTCAACATTTCTAATAGCTTAAAGGCACTGAATCTGTAATTTCAAATAATCCTTTGGCAAAAAAAAAGTACCCACCAGAGTCAGATGGGTTTGTAATTGAGTTTTACTTAATATTCATAGAATAGTTAATTCTAATCTTATCTGAACATCTTTTATAAATTAAAAGAAAAATGTCAGGAGTCTTGAGAATAAAGAAAAATTCTGTATGCTTTTCTCAAACATTAATTCAATAAACAACATTTTCTAGGATAATTGCCTTCTGAACTGGACAGTTCTGCCTAGATTCTTTGTTATCTAATTTTTCAAGCAAGGACAACAAGCAAGAGATATGTTTGGACTGTTTTTTCTTGATTTTGACCCTAAACATGGGCATTAGATGCCCCTGCATATTCTCTGAAAATCTTATATTTTATTTATTTGAGCTAATAAATATTTTACATACATAAATTTTAAGGTGTAATGATACATTTTGATTTTAAAATAGTATATTCAACCTTGATATGTACTAAAATATAATATAAATATAAATGTATATATATGTGTGTGTGTGTGTGTGTGTGTGTGTGTGTGTGTACATGTATATATGGATATATTTTTTTTTGGTGAGTAGCATACCAGAAATTGAATCCAGAGCTTCTTGTTTGCTAAGCAAGCACTGTACCTCTGAGGTACAGTGCCTAAGTCTGAGCTCCATATTTTAATCTTCACCTATATTCTATGAGAATGCACATTTAGTTATTTATTTATTGATAGTTTTTTAAAAGGGTATTTCTAATAATTTAAACAGAGCAGAAGTGATTTTTATTTTATTTAACTCTACAGTATCATTGTAATGTGAATAGACCACAGCACAGTCAATAATGCTACTGTGAAAATTTCACTGATTACATTATTTTGATACTTGTGCTTATAATGTAATTCTATTTAAATAATCAAAGATATTATCTGAATTTTCAAACCTATCTATCACACTGCCTGTTTGCAATTCATTGGATATAGATTTTATCCATCCTCAGAATGTCAGGGTTGCCACTATTATCATGTTTACTCAATAGATAGAAAAGTGGAGCTTTTATAATTGCTTGGTTAGCTGACAATCAATAGTAGATTATGAGCACTAAAGTAAATTGAAGGTGAAGGTGGTGCTAAATTGTCTATCTGGTTATGAATATTGATCAAGTTGATAACAGCAGAATTCCTACTTCCTTCTCTAATACATATTTTCAATTCCAAATGTTTATTTCCTTTTTAATGAAATGCACAAGGTTTAAGACAATTAATTTCTCTGCAAAAATAACTTTTCTTTTTATGCATATCTATTTGTCCCTAAATATCAAATGACTCTATTTTACTACCTTCCACTTTATTCTTACTTTACTATTGTTTCAGTTTTCACTACTTTCCTCCATTTCTCTATTTTTAAAATTTACTCATTCCTTCTTTATTTGGATTTTAATATTTCTCATCTTTTTTGTGTCATTCATCCTCAATTTTGAGTTCTTCCTTATTCTCAGATAAATACAGTTTGTTGGGACTTCATCATAAAGAAAGTGAAGAAAATGTTTGAATGTTTAGCTACTGCTAAAGCCTACTACATCAATTAAGTCTCAGTTGAAGCCAGAGTTAGCTGTTCCCTGAAAATAGAGGCCACTCCTCTCTTTTCATTGTGCTCCTCAAAGAAAGTTAGAAATTTCCAACATTAATTAAAATTGAATTGAATATCTGTTTAAGTCAGCTGTTACATTACTGTGACCAAAATACTTGACAAGAACAACTTAGAGGAGAAAAGGCTTATTTGAGGCTCAGGTTTCAGATCTCTCAGTTCACAGATGGCCAACTCCATTGCTTTGGGCCCAAGATGAGGCTGCGCATCATTGAGGAAGAGCCCAGTGGAAGAAAGCTGTCAAGGCAGGGTCAGGAAACAAAGAGAGAAAGAAGGGGGATAAAGGGCCACAGGGAAGATATCCTCTTCCAGGACCAGCCCCCAGTGACCTACCTACTCTACTCCTGCCTCACCTGCCTACAATTACCACCCAGTAACTTCATTCAAACTCAGATGGACTGATTAGGAAACATCTCTCAAAATCTTATCACTTAACCTTTGAATATCCCTGCATTAATAGGAGCTTTGGAGAAAATTTTATATCCAAAGTATAACAGTATTCTAGTCAAAATAAAACTTAATAGGATTCATAATAAAGCAATATACTTAATAGAAAAATTTGACATTTTATACTTCTTCTCCAGGTACAATTTCCAGCTCTTTCTATTCTCCTGTGCTCATATTATTGTCATTTGTGATAGTTAATTTGACCAGCCTATTATACCCAAATATTCAATCAAAAGCCAGTCTAGGAAATCTCAAGTTTGTAAATCTCAGCTTTAGCTCCTGCCAGGGTTTTCAGTGAGTTTCCAATCTGAGGGTCTACAATCATATTTTTGACCTGCCAATATCTGTGTATGTATACAAACGTGCGCGCGCGCACACACACACACACACACACACACACACACACTCACACACATTCATTTGGTTCTGTTTCTCTGGAGAACTTTGCTTTATGTACCTGTCTACCATTGCAAAAGAATGTATACATTCAAGTGTACACATACACCTACACACTTCTAAAAGTAAACAAAAAAGTTGAGATACAAATGTGATATATAGACACATAAACTATATGATATAAAATATATATACAAGTATATATATATATAATAATTTTTTCACTGTATGTGCGTGCATACATATATTTACAACAAGCATCATCATTGTATTGAATTGCAACTATTTCACATATTATTTGTACAACTTATCTGTAGAACTTTAGGCACATTACTTAGGCCCTGTGGGCTTCAGTTTTCTTGTTTTTAAAATCAAAACATAGTATTGTCTATCAATATGAATCAATATGTTGAAGGCATTTAAAGTAGTGTCTGTAGTGTAGAGAATGCTCAGGAAATGTTAATTTTCATGATTAATAGTATCAAAATATTAACACATTAAGTGGAAACAGGAAATAAGATAAAGAAGTATACCATGGAATTCAGACATGCTTCTTCAATTTGGGAGACATGTTGAGACTTCTATTTATTTGTTTAGTTGTTCTAGGTTCCAAATAACTAGGAACAGAGATATTTATTTGATAGTTATTTCCTAGTCTTAAAGACCCAAAGAACAGAACAATTGCAGATGTCATGTGATTTTTTTCAGGGTTTATTGGAAAGTCAGTGAATATAAACTTGGGGAAATTCAGGTACTGCAAATGAAAATGCCCTTTTGCTTTCCTTCCACTTTAGAAGTTTTACATTTAAATCAACCTCTTTGTTTCTGTACCACCTGGTAGAATGCCTGATGTCTCATTTCCATATACATGGAATTATAGCCTATAATGTTTTAAAAGCCTTCTATTCTACTTACAAATGTTAGGTGAAAACAAGGAAAGAGTGTGCTTTCACTTGGTTTATAAGGTTATTCCTTAAAATTAGTCCTTTGAAAACAAATCTTCTTATGGACATGCATTAGTATAAAAAATGTCATGACCATCACAAAAGAGAATGTGTTTGAAACATTGATTTTTTTCAGAATAGCATTCTCAATTATTTGCTCTAATAGTGGGATGAAGATCTTTAACTCTAGAGGGTACAAACTTCTTTTAAGAATAATATATTAAAATAAGCTCCAAGTCTTTAGATTTCTTTGTCTTAAGTACATAAAAAGATTTTTGCACTATAGTAGAAAAGGCAATATATTAGAGCTTATCTGAACAAACCTTACAGCTTAACAAGATATTATATTTTCCTTGAGAGAGAATACAGGCAGTGTGTAAAACTGGATTTTCTTGAGTTCATTTTTTTTCTATCTGGAAGATGTTATCTTTTTGTGGATTCCATTATAATTCATACATAAATGCATGAGGTTGCCTAAAACCTTATTGATAGCTCTGTTAGATGTAATACAGGTTCTCACTGCATTAAGAAACCAGAATTACAAAACCATATCACTTGGTCTATTTAAAATCTTGCCATGGTAGGCTATTAATGCTTTGGCTAAAATCGGTGTCTCCACTGCCATCTAACTATAAGAGTGAATTATTTTGTCACCTACTCCTAAAATTGGAAGTCTCTGGGACCAATGCTATTATTCCACCTTTTCAATGGGTTCCATTTAAAATGGGTCTATATACCTTTTAGGAATTTTGCTTTTACTTTCTCAGTAGGTAAAGAAAGGCGCAGGCTTAAAATGAAGTAATGGTTATGGGCTCAAATTCCATTTCTTATACTTATTAGACACAGTAACATGGAAAATTACTTATTTTCCTTATCTATAAAGGAAGGTACTAACACTGTAAGAACATAGTAATTTAGAATTATTAATAAACTCTTCCACTCTATGATAATATAGCTTATGTTGTTTTTTATTGACATTTTCCCTGACATATATAAAATGTTATCATTTATAAAAATTTAGATATTTTATGTTAAAAAATGTGATGAAAAATTAGATATCTTAAATTTATTTTCATGTTTCTGACTGTCCAAAAGAGTAGTTACATTTTTGGAGAATTCATTGTTGTATAAAATGTGGCATCAGTGGTTTCAGATCCTGATTCTATAATTTATCTTAGGAAATTCAAGAAAATGAATATAATTCTATGAGTCCCTATTACTCAGCCTAAGTACATTATTGTTAAATATACAGAATCTAGCTCCACACAGCTTGCTTGCTTTCTTTCTTTCTTTCTTTCTTTCTTTCTTTCTTTCTTTCTTTTTTTTTTTAATGGGGAGGGGTTACCAGGATTGAATTCAAGGGCACTCAAACACTGAGCAACATCCCCAATCTTATTTTGTATTTTATCTGGAAACAGTGTTTCACTGAGTTGCTTAGTGCCTTGCAGGCTTTGAGCTCATGATCCTCCTGCCTCAGCCTTCCCAGCTTCAGAGGTTATGAAAGTGCACCACCACCACACCAGGCCACACACCTTTCTTGATTGAGAAGATAATTTTACAAACAATAGCAATGATTACTAAACCGAAATGTTTTACTGGAAAATCTCCTCCAGCCAAGAAAATTGGCCCTCTAAAACTATGACATCAGGTAAATTATTTCTTCTTTCTAAGCTTAGAATCTACCTAAGAAGGACAGAGATAAAATATTATTGGGTGAGGCAAGTTTTGGGAGAATTAAATGAAAAGTACTTAGCTTGTGACTATCAAAAGCAAGGGCTTAAGAAACTTTATCTACAATTATTACATGAGTTCTACATTTCCTATAAAAATTGAATGATTAAATTTACAAAATCATAGTGAAAAACCTTTCAAAGACAATTTGGTTGCCTGTAATATTTTTAAATGACATGCTAAAACCAAGAAATGAGTCTCTTCCAAAAATATTTTATTTATAACCAGTATCTGTGCTTATGAAGATCCATGGGTTCCAACAGCTTTTTGGTCTAATTTGGGTTTATCTGTTAAACCATGAATTTTAGTTTATTCTAATATTAATATTATTTAGATTATACAATGATAATATCTCTGATTTTTGTCAGCTCATCATCGTAATTTAAATTTCTTTGGGGAAAGAAATAAACAACTCAGGAAAAATGTAAATCCTCTGACACAATATGAAGACATACACCCTTTAGGCAAGTGGATTTTCAGCTGATTGCATGCAAAGGAATTTTCATTGCTTATCTCCTTGTAAGAAAAATTAGAAATCATCCCTTCACAACTCTCAGTTCAAGGGAGAAGAATGAGTCAAGTTCTTCTTTTACACATCATCAATGTTAGCAGAGTCAAGAGCCCAGACAACCTTCAAATGGGAAAATTAGAACTGTTTTGGAAATTTAGAAAATACATATAATATGAAATTTATTAACTAAAAACATAAGTTGAATTTTGTGTGTGTGTGTGGGGGAGCGGTGCTTAGTATTGAACTCAGGGGCACTCAACCTCTGAGCCACATCCGCAGCCCTATTTAGTATTTTATTGAGGGACAGGGTCTCACTGAGTTGCTTAGTGCCTCACCATTGTTAAGGCTGGTTTGAACTGTGATCCATCTGTCTCAGCCTCCTGAGATGATGTGGCTATAAGTTGAAATTTTAAATACTTTTAATGAGAAAGAATATGTGATTTTTCACTTGAAATTATTTTTCTTAAACTCATAATCACTTTTTATGTTATACTTTAATCTACAATCATAAATGATATGGAATATTGCATCAAATTTATAAATATTTATCCCATAAAAGCATTCTTTCCAGTATTTATTTTAGGCATGATAGTAATCAGCAACTTATTACATGTGATATTTACTATATTAAAATTTCCTTAGGGTAAAATTTTTTGACTTTAATTACTAGGGTAGTTGACCTTTGATATTTTTAATATAATTTATTTTTCCAAAGTTGAAAGTTTACATCACATAATTTATTGCTCAACAACTTACTTTTAAAATCTTACAAAGTCCTGTAAGTAGACACAGTTATAGTATTTTACTACATTTAATATAATAAATGCTCAGTTCATCAATATTATTTTAAATTATCATGTTTAATAGTATATATTTAAGACAATATATGGGAAAACCACGCATAAGCAAAAGCAAATATACAATTTAAAAAATGAACAAAAAGACAAAATTAAGCAAACAAAAAAAATTAAAAATATATATTTTCAAGTTTTAAAAAAATCTGGTAGAAATATTTTATATCTAAGTTAGAGGACAATACCTTTAATTTTAATTGAATAAACTTAACTGTATTCCCATAATATTCAGAATAATAGACTAGCATTAAAGTAATGTTTTCAGTACTTATGCCACTGTGATTAAATTAGACTATTATTGTAGTTTAAATATCATGTTGATTAACCAACCAGCTCACATGTTTGATCTATAAAGGCACATTCACCAACAAGTCTGTCCATCATTTCTTCTTCTTTATGATATCGATTGAGATAGAAGACCAAAGAGAAGAATCCAGTTCTAAAATGTAAGTTTTTAATTAAAATAAAAAATGTATTTATTCATTTAATGTATATTTATTGAGAATCTATTATGTATCCAGTGATATTCCAAACAGATATATGAACAAAGCCAAACAAAACAAAACAACACAAGAACAAAAACCCGCAGCTAGTAAATGCAGACAGTTACTGTTCTTTAGGTTGCAATGAGACATCTGTGCATATTTGAAGTAGTCCTTACTAAAGAATAAATTTGATGTGAATCATAAATGCATTATATTATAATTTCAAACATTTGGAATTGAGAACAAAAGAAAAGCCTCAGAAATAGGGTTAGAGCTAGGCATAGTGGTGCACACCTGTATTCCCAGCAGTTTAGAAGGCTAAGGCAGGAGGATCACAAGTTCAAAGCCAGCCTTAGCAATGGCAAGGCACTAAACAACTTAGTGAGATTCTGTTTCTAAATAAAATATAAAATAGGGCTGGGGCTTATTGCCCTTGAGTTCAATCTCAGATCCACAGAAGAAAAAAAAATAGGATTAGAGTTGTTTATTGTGGATAATTCATCATTAGTCTAGAAATGAGCATGCTTAGAAAAGTTTAAATGTTCACACATTCACATGTAGAGAAACATAATTTCATAAATGACAGAGAGCTAATAATATTAGATAGTATATATATATTAAGTGAATGTTCTGTACCCAGTACTACCCTAAATATTTCACATGAATTATCTCATTTAATCCAACAACACCTGAGTGTGATAATTTCAAACTTATTTTATACCTGAGGGATCTGAGGAATTGTATACCTGTATTCTTTTGCATGATATATGGTTGATAAATGGCAGACCTATGATTTGAACACATTTGCCCACTACCAGAGCCACAGTCTCAAGGGCAATGACCTGGAGAGCCCTAGACTTTCCAGATGTCCTGATGCTAGAGGTACTGATTTGCCTGTGAATGTTGCAAGGAAGTCCACGTTGTTCTAGAGAAAAAACATGTTGAAGTCTCCAGAAACACTCCCTTGATACTATGCATAAAAAAATGTAAACATGTATTGTAATTGAATTTATCATCCATCTCTCAATACATCCATCTTTCCAAATCGCTAATTTCTCTAGATGGTATATTAGGATGATTTGGAATTTTCATTGTGTTGAATCTTTTGTGGTAATTTTGTTCAAATTACAGTTAACTAAAAAAATAAGCAGACCTCGATGATATAGGTATAACCAAATTATAATAAAACACACTTTGTATGCTTTATGTGTTCCCTGAGGAGCTACATCCTTTAGGGATTCTAATTATCCAGGCCATAACTTTTTCTTTCTATTTCCGAGTAAGAAAATTATGCCAATACTTTGTGCAGTGGCAGAACTGTTATTATCAGAAGGATCAAACAGTTATTATTAAAACAAAAACCACAATAAAATAAACACACAAAAGAATTGACTTTCTGTTATTTTTATATACAAAGACACAACCACTTTATTTAATTTTCTACTAAAGTTGCCTAGAAAAATTATAGTAATGATTCTGCTTTAGCAGAAAGGATTTTATGGGTCAAATAAGTCACAAAAACTAATAGCACACTAACTTCCTTAGGAATTGACTACAACTCTCTGGTTTGGTTACAAAATTTAACACTTGGAAATTTTCACTTAGGTTGTAATACAAGAGATTTTGATTATATGGCAAAAACTGCATGAATATTGGACCATATAAACAATTCCAGGCTCTTGAAATGTAGGTTTAATTTTTCTTTCAATTTGAAACAAAATTATAAATTCCTCTGGTCGAAAATTCATGATATACAATTTCAGACCATAAATAAAAACCTAATTGGAGATCTGACATCCTTAGTTGTAGGTCTAAGGTGTAAACTTTACCTTTAGTTTCAGAAACATTGATTCAGAACTAATGCAATGTTCCACATCCATAATTGTCTATTAACAAGACTGGTTATATCATAAAGCATATTTGCTATTGAGACTTAAAATTTTATATTAAAAAAATCAGTAACTTGGAGAGTGTTTTACTCAGTGAGGTTATAAAAACTTAAGTGTGGAAGATTATATACCACAGGGAAAAGCAGAGTGCTCCATATTATATAATGCTGTATAAAAGATTTTAGTAGAGTAATAAAGCTATAATTTTACAAACCAACACTAATGGTTGTGGTAAAAGGGATGTCCACACAATTCAGAAATACTATAACTTTTCCTTTATATTAAGGTAATGAATATCAATAACATAATAAGATATTCACATTTTACTAAAACATATGATATTTGTGATTCTGAACTAAACCAGACATTTATATTTTATTTATGTGAAAGATGATTTTTCAAGAACATAAAATTGAAGGCAAATGTGACTATTATACCATTAGTGTTTTTATTCTGTTTTTTTTCTGCAAAATATTAGAACTATGAAAATACCTTAATATGAGAGAATTTAATGATTTTGTACATTCTATCTGTGAGATAAATCTATAGGACACCCATTTATAATAGCTGTTTTAAATTATTCTTATAATGGACCATTATTTTATAACAGTGGCTGTAAATTTTTACTCAACTGTCTTTAATCTTGATTGTATTAAGTGGAAAAATAAACTCTAATTAAATAGAAAACAATAATAAATTATTTATTTGAATTTATAATCAACTTGTTTTTTCTAGGTTGATATCCTATTAATTTCATTTGTTTTTATACATACGTGAAACTTTACTTTTACTTCAATAAAATTAACTTAGTTATTCTGCAGCTTCTTCTTTTATTTGTCTTTTTTTTTTTTTTTTTTTTTTTTTTAACCCAAGAAGGAGAAAACTTATGTAGGGCTTTGGGGCAGAAAACTTGAATTAATTAACCTCAAGTTTTATTACTAAATAGTAGTGTAATTTTATATATCTTTTAAATCAAACACATTTGATATTTCCAAGTATTAAATGAAAATACATAAGTGAATGTATTATGAAAAAACTCTAAAGTTATTAATTACCTAAATCTTAACAATTAATTTAAATTCCAAACAAATTTACCACCCTGGATTTTATAGTACTTAGTCCTAATTATCATTGTCACTGCTTATGTGTATTCATCAATTAAACTATGGGTTTAGTAGTAGTCACTTAAGACTCTGTCATGTTTGAATAGGAAAATTTATAGTGTCTATTTCCTATTTGTATAAAATTTTTGTCATACAGTGTCTATGTTGAAGCTGATAGATTGATATCCTATGAAAGTTTGCAATCTAATACAAGGTTTGGCAAATTCTCTATTGTATCACATAGTATGTCATAAGCATTGTTAGCCTATAGTTGCAGTCATATTTTTTATTACTTGCTTAGTTGTTCATATTTATTTGTTTACAACCCTTTAATTTAATTTATTATTATTATTTTTTGTAATTACCAGGACAGTACAAAACAAGTTTTCAGCTGGGATTGGACCCCTGCAATGCAGTGTTTGCCTATCCCTGGTCTGGTATCACCTACAACTGCATCGTGTTAAATTAACAGGTGAGAAATTTAATTGTATTTGTGGAAAGCTCCCCTGATTACCTAAGGGCAAACTGGGTAAGCAGGGGAGCTTTCCAGATGTCCTGATGCTAGAGGTACTGATTTGCCTATGAATGTTGAAAGGAAGTCCACTTTGTTAGAAAGACCAGGTCGAATCTACTTCTGTGGATGCACGCTAATTTTTTAAAACAATTCCTTATGTGTTTATTTGAAAATTATATTTAATATAAACAATTTCAGGGGCCAGTGAAGATGAAATAAAACTAATTGTTAAAAGCAAGTAATATAATAGTATTCATGAGTCAGTGACCTAGGATTTGTCTAAGAATCAATTACTGCCTCATAAATGTATACATGTTTTCTTGTTTCAGTTTCAAGTACTTTTAACAATATAATCCTAACAGAAGGGTAATATTCCATTCCTGCATGAACATGGGGAAAAACTAAAATGATTCCATGCAGTATCATCAAAGAGAAAACAATGAAAGTTGGAGTAAAGCATACTTTTACATCAGGATTATATCTGGGTTAACTGGCCACGGATGCTAATTTCAACTCTATCCCATATGGTCGTTAAATTAATAAAACCTTTCATGTGTATTTTAAAACATAAGAGAAGCCATCTGGCTACTGACTGTCACCTTAATTTTTAGTGTCTTTATTGTGAATTTTATAGTCCAATGTACCATTTTAATGCCAGAGAATGTTTATCATCCATATTTAATTATTAAGTGCCTAAAAGCACTGACATTTTTAAACCAGATACAATAAGGCTGATTAAGACATGTGTATATATGCCAAATAGAGTTCTGGAAAATTCTTCACAATTAAAGTCAAAAGACTATTAACCTGAAATTGACAGGAATGTTAGGTGGCAGTGTTATGTAATTTGTATTTTATCTCTGTGGGACACTTCCCTAATTCACTATGTGCACATAGTCTCAGTTATAATGTATTATTAAATTCCCTTCATAAAAATTCATGAGCAATAATTGTTGCTTGGTAAGTATAATAGAGAAACTCATGGCCAAGCTGAGTAAATTTCCTGATTTGAATACAAGTTTGGTATTTGAGGGTAAATTACAGATAATGAAGAATTCAGCTGATGCTATTACTGTGTTCAAGAAACTTAAGGATGCTATATACTATGGATACAAATTGAAGTTTAAAGTCTGTCACTTGTTTTATGATTTCGGTCTTCATTCTAGATGTGAGGAAAATATTTAGAATGATCACATACATATATGGTAAAAAGTATGATTCTTTAATATCTACAAAGAAATGGAATGGTTTAGAATTTAATGGAAGCATTTTTTGTTATATTACATATATAAAAATAAGACTATTCTCATGAATTTTACTGTTTTGAAATAGACAGATAAAATTGTTGATTTATCATATGAGAAAAGCATTAAAAATAAAAGCTAATTACTTAAAGGGACATATGCAAAAATGTAAATCAGCTTTACCATTTAGAGTCTAATGACATATTTTAGGCATGCTATAAATAGCTGTGTAAGATGTACAAAAAGGAAGGAGTACAAGATGAAACACTGATTATCTGTTGAGAGACCAGAAACAAGAGCTTATTTTTGAATACACATAAAAAATTCTGGTAGTCAAGATTGTCCACAATGGCTCCCTGTAAATTACATGATAATAAAGGTGGATGCTTGTATTAGTCTGTCATTATTATTATGAAGCACCCATGGTTGAGTAAAAGAAAAAAGTTTATTTTAATTTCATTCCGGAAGTTCAAGGTTGAATGCTACACCAGGCAATGATCTTGCTAGCAAAGTCCTAAGGCAGCTCAGAGCATTATGTCCAACTGACAGGGATTACAGTTGTGTTTATCTGTCTTCTGGTCTCTCTCCGTTGGTTCCAACAGCTTTTTTGGTCTAATTTGAGTTTATCTGTTAAACCATGAATTTTAGTTTATTCTAATATTAATATTATTTAGATTATACAATGATAATATCTCTGATTTTTGTCAGCTCATCATCATAATTTAAATTTCTTTGGGGAAAGAAATAACTCAGGAAAAATGTAAATCCTCTGACACAATGTGAAGACATACACTCTTTAGGCAAGTAGATTTTCAGCTGATTGCATGCAAAGGATTTTTCATTGCTTATCTCCTTGTAAGAAAAATTAGAAATCATCTAATGCTGCACTCTAATGGCCTTATGTAATCCAGAACACCTCCCAAAGGCCCACCTCTAAATGCCATATTCAGATTTGGTTTCTACTCTTTAATTCCTCAAAACAAGGATTAAATTTCAATACATGAAACCTTGCATGGTACTTTCAAACCATATCCAAATTACAGCAGTGCTAAAGTAGACTGGAGTAAAAGCAATAGTGAAATCATTAGCACAATTGACTAATAAAAGTTGATTTGCAATTTCTATTCTTCCTCCCAAATTAATAGTTCCTTAAGGGCTTGGGTGATAACCTACTTGTTCCTTTACCACTCACACTTAACCATCAATGTTTTGAATGCTTAACAATATTTGGTAAGCAGAACTGATCTAAGTAGCATAAAATTCACCATGAGGAGTTGAATACTATGATAATCAGACCAGAGGTCCACTATAATTTGTAATAACAAGGGGTTCAAGAATCTCAGTGTTGGTGTCAGATTTAAGTGTTGCATCAGAATTATTGACAGATGCAGACCAGGGATGTGGGCAAAGAGGGTATGGAACCCAAACAAGATCCAATAGCAGAGGTGGCATTTGTCGCAGCCCCATTAAGAAAAAGAAGTTGTACATGACTACTAGCAATGGCTGCATAATTGAAGAGAATTAGGCTGGAGTAGATTATAGAGGTATGGGCCTTAAGAATCCATTAGATTGGGTTAGAAGCATCCTTAGAAGTCATGAGTTGTAGAAAGTGGGTCAGACTTAGGCCACAACTCCATCAGGATAAAAGCTGATCAAAAGATACCTAAAATACCTCAATTTGGCCTCAATAAACCAAAATCCAAGGTAAAGAGAGAATAACAGAGAGTATCTTCTCTCCCAAGAGAAGACTGAACCCTGTAATGTAACAGACATTCTCAAGGCCAGAAATAAGGAATATTTTCTAACTTAAATTCATGTATATTATTTAAAGACTAAAATGTAAAGACCAAAGTGAGACCTGGAAAATCCTAAAATATGATCAAAGATTAAAGCAAAATGTGTAAAACTATTTTTTGGAACATATTTTCCCCTAACATAGGAGAATTAATGCAGAAATATTTTTGTATTTATCCCTATATATTATAGACAGTTTGCTCTGCCAGCTATATTATACTAATTAGACCTTCATAAAAAGTTATGTCTAAATCTTTTAAAGCAAAATTTAGAGACAGCCTTGATTTATTCAGTGATGGGAAATACCTGAGACTATTTCTCTTTACTTATGAGCTTGTCAACATTATGTTTATTTGCTTAACATTCTGAATAAGTAAAAAATGTGTTTAAGATGAATATCAAAGCCAATATTAACTTGATTTTCAAAGATATAATGTTTTGAGTTGTATATAAGTTATTGTAGGAACACCATCTAAATATATGTTTGAAAAACAGAATGATACAAATATTTATCAATATCAAGCAATTATATCATAAAGGAACCATTTCAATTAGTTAATAATAATGACAGACAATTTTAGAGGCAAGATAATTAATAGAATATTATAAACTTTCCTTGTTTTAAAACATAAAGTCTCTTGCCTTTATGAGTCTTAGTCTTGTCCTTCTACTTAAATTACCAATAGTCACTGTACATTTATTTTTGTTACTTTGGATAATTCCTGTTATTACTCTGATTCTTTTACTGCCATATTACAGAGCAAATTAAGCACACCAAAATACTTTTGCTAAAAATAATGTAAGTTTTTTTAACTTGATTTTTAATCACAGAATTTCTTTTTTTTAAGAGCGAGAGAGAGAGAGAGAGAATTTTTTAATATTTCTTTTTTAGTTTTTGGTGGACATAACATCTTTGTTTATATGTGGTGCTGAGGATCGAACCTGGGCCGCATGCATGCCAGGCGAGTGCGCTACCACTTGAGCCACATTCCCAACCCAAATCACAGAATTTCATCAATACAATTTTTGGCAGAAAAGGGGTATTTTAAAGTTGTATATATATATAAAACTTATGCGTATTAAAAAAGATGAAATTAATACTTCAATATTGTAGTGGTGGGTGTAAAACTTCCAAATAAAACATTTTGAAAAGTGACAGAATAGACAGCTGGCAGACTGTTAAATTTTCTTAAGAAGTTAGCTAATATTACATAAAGCTTCATGAGAAGATATAAATATTTATTCTTAATGATACATTAAATGTGAATTAGCTTGTTTGTTGTGGTAAGAATATTTAACATGAGACTTTCCTACTTCCTATTTGAAGAATGCAATGCATTAATGTGAACTATGGGTGTTGTGTTGTATAGCAGATCTCTAGATCTTATCCATCTTTTGTGAAAGAAATTTTATATCTATTGAATAGTAACTCCCATTTCCTCCTCTTCTCATCCTTTGGGAATGATTCTCCTTTGAGTTTTCATAAGTTTGACTACTTCAGATAACTCATATAAGTGGCATCATGCAATTTTTATTGTCTATGACTGGCTTATTTCACTTAGCATGATGTACTACAGGTTCACTGATGTTGTACATATGCCAGAATTTCCTTTTTTAAAAGACAGATTGTGTTGTAAAATTAGCAGACCTCTACCTTCCATCACTTTTAAAGCTAAGTTATCCTGTAACTTCTGAAATCTACAGAAGGGGTACCATACTTAGCTTGCTTGCCTATTTAATGCCTTTGACAAATATGTTTATATCGTGTTTCATTTACTCACTTATGTGTTGAAAGACTCATCTGTTGGTAGTTTCCATATCTTATATAATGTGCATAATCTTTTAATGAACATGCTAGTACAGATATTTCTTTGAGATCCTGATTTCAGTTGTTCTGGATAAATACTGAGAAGTAAGATGTCTTTAATTTTGTATATTAAAGATCTTACACATTGTTTGACCTCAGCTGTGTAGAATATTGTGCTTCTAGAGAGATGAGATTTTGCATGCTTAAAGCCAGAATTATCTTGAGCTATCTTAGGCCATTAGGAAAATAACTGTTTACTTTTAACTTTTATGTCAACTTAATATTCTTGTGACTGTTAGATAAACTTCTTGGACTGTGTTATTAAACTTATTAGACATCTAACCTCTGTGAATCCTAAAGCAAAAAATTTTTTAACTTCTGAAATCTATGCAAAAGTTTTCTAACTTAAGCCTGCCTATCTAATGTCTCCACCAAAGTATTTGTTAAATATATTGATTTATATCTTTTTTTATTCTCTGGTTATAAAAGTTTGTAATTTCTTCCAATTCAGAGTACATCACCAAGGATCACTTGAATCTAGCTTCTTTTGCCATCTTCACTCATATTTAGCCTAAAGTAAACTATTTTCTAATTTCCTTTAAAACAGAGTTGTTATTTTATGTCAACACACCAAAGAAGACATACAAATTGTCAACAGGTAGATGACAAGATGCTCAAAATTACTAATCATCAGGGAAATGCAAATCAAAAACACAATGAGACAGCACCTTATACCTATTATGATAACTATTTAAAGATGTAAACAATAGTAGTAATAGTAGTAGCAGTAAAAAAATAATAATGATAATAATAATAAGCCAGAATATGGCGAAATATTGGTGGAAAAATTGCCTGCAACAGCTACTATGGAAGAAAATATGAAGCTCACCCAAATATAAAATTAATTAATTAATTAATTAATTAAAATCAGGGATTGAACCCAGGGGCACTTTACAACTTATCCACATCCCCATCTATGTTCTTTTAAATTTTGATACAAGATTTCGCTAAGTTTTTTAGGGCCCTACTAAGTTGTTGAGGCTGGCTTTGAACTTGTGATCCTCCTTTCTCTACCTCCAGAACCACAAGGATTACAGCTGTACACCACCATGCCCAGCCTGAATTGACTTTTAATTGAGAAAACATATATTTGTATAAAGGGATTAAAAAGCTTTCCCAGGAGGTAAAGCAAAGTGGCAGCTGAGTAAAATCCTCCAGTGGTCATCTCCCCAGAAATACACCAGTTTGAACAGCTATTTGTGGATTAAATTACCTTCACAATAGCTAAGGAAAGGAGATGAGAGACCACATAGTTCCTGGAGAGAACAAGGAAAAGATACATTGAAGAAGGTAGAAAAGAGTTACTGACATCACCTCTCCTCCAAATCCAGACAGCATAGATAGAAATACCTCTGACTTGGGAGAGGGAGAGGAAAATAAGTAACACTTTCAGATTTTAAACCTGGTACCAGGCCTACCAGGATGAAACCAGGTACAGAGCAAACAGGCCAATACCCATAGACTAATTCACTGGAAATGTAATATCCCTTTGCAGGTTGTTGCTTCCTCCACCACCTGTCTCTCAAACTCAGGCAACAGAGAAAGGAGAAAGACTGTACCCAATGAGGAGTAAGACATGAAAGTTAACCAAGGATTTTTTCTTGGAGCTCAGAACAGAGCCTTCCATAGTGAGGTCAGAGTCTATACTTGTGCCAGAGCTTTTAGAAATTCTAGGCCTGTCCCAACATCAAGTCATAACCTATGAGCCCATAGGAGCAATGAATTTCAGCCTACACTGTGTCCAGGATTAGGATGTGCTTGCAGCACACTGATCCTGCCTAGAGTATGACTCAGCTTGGCAGCATTGATGGCAATGTAGGCAACAGGAGCCTTGAGCTCATTCTTCTAAGATGATACTACCTAGAGCCGAGCAGAATCCTTGCAGTGCCTAACCCTAGCCTGGTGGTTATCAGACATCTGGGTCTACTCCAACCCGCAGGTAAGGGCTTGGAGAGATGGACTATGCTTTTGGAATGTACTCTGATTCATGCTATATAACAGATCAACCAACCATGGATTTGGGACAAACCTGGGTTTGCATAGTCCTCTAGTGCTAAAACAGTGACAACACTCCAATAGTAGACTTGCAGTGAACCTGGACTTAAGGTAACATCTGGTGCTGAAATAATAGAAGTGACTATAGGCTCAGAGAAAACTAGCAGCCTATTAAAATTTTAAGACACAAACAATGAAGACTTCAAAAAAAAATACTTAAGTTTTCAATGTCTCTACAACATTGTAAAACACCAAGAGCCTACAAAAAATGATGACCTTACCTAATGGTCAAAATGAGATTTCAGAAATTGGCCAGATGGTAAGCAGTTTGGGAGAGCTTTCAGATTTAGAATTTAAAATGACCTTTTTAAGGAAAATTAATGAGATCCAAGAAAATACTGATAAATGTTCCAATTCTCTAACAAAGAAACTTTAACAGAGAGATAAAAGCAATTAAAACAATGGAAATTCTTAAAAGTACACTAAACTAACTTAAAACATGATAGGAGTTATCAATAACAGAATAGATGAAACAAAATAATTTATAAGCTCAAAAACAGGCTGTTTAAAAAGAAAGAAAAGAGAGAAGGAATAACTAAGCCTACTGGAAATTTGGTGAGTATTAAAACAGCAAATATTTGGGCTATTGGGGTTTAAAAGGGACTTGAGAATGTCAACAGGGTAGAAATCTTTTTAAATAAATCATAACAGAAAGTTTCCAAACTAGAGAGAAATAAAAATATTCCAAGTACAAGAAAATGAAAGGTCACTAGTCAGATATAACTTAGTAAAGTCTACCCTAAATATATTATAATAAATCCCTCAAAGTTGAAATGTAAAGAGGTGCTTCTCAGGGCAGAAAGGAGAAAGAAACAAATAACAAGAAGGTAGTTTCTATTTGCCTGACAGCAAACTTCTCAGCGGAAATCTTTTATGCCAGGAGAGAATGGCATGAGATTCCTCAAAGTAGTAAGGAGAAATGCCGCAGTCCGGCTGCAGCAAACTAACTGGGGGGTGACGAGCAACTTGTGTACATTGATACAGCAAGAGTGGGAGCCGTTTATTGTAGGACAGGAGGGGTATATATACATTACACACAGCTTATCTTAATTAACATAAACTAGATACAGCAGTCAACCAATAAGGAATCTCCACACTTAATGGCTCGCTGGCATTACTTCACAAACCACTCCCTCTGGCAAAATGCCAGGTGCCATCTTGACTTGTTTACAGACCCTAACAGAGAAATATGGCCAATTGAGAATATTGTACCTGTGGAGAGTAAGTTTTGCCCTACTCTGAGCTATTCTGTGATGTATACAACAGCAGTTCTCATGCTGTGCCTAAATCTTTGCTACTATATATTTTTTTAAAAAGTTGTTTGCCATAATTACTCCATTTTCAGTTTAAGAACTGAAGTAGAATGACTCTACACCTTATTTGTAACCACCATCTTCTCGGAACAACCATAAAGCATACACTAATACATAAATTAATTGTGCTTATAAGAATGATCACCTGTTAACTTATTGAATTAATCAGGAATATTTAGATGCCTGTGTGTATCAAACTCATATTAGAAAAAAACCTATAAGCTTTTTGAAGACACCAGGAAAAACATCATACCACCAAATGATGCAAACCCCTCATTCAAGATATATAAAAGGAGGAGAACCCCAAGACTGGATGCCATGACTCCTTGACCCCATCACCTGGTTACTCATTCTAAGTCTTTTTCAGGAAAATCATCACAGAGATGAATGGCTCAGTCTCAAGCTTTAGTATAGTGTTGTTTCTCCTATGCATGAAAAACATGCAAGTCTGCTGGGAGCCATCAGCCAAGTAGGTATGACAATTTCCTTGCCAGCGTACCCCCATGTTTCTTTAGTGGAAGGACTCATGGAAATAGGACATTTTGCAGGACATTGCATGTAAGGTGACCTTGCTCAAGGACCAGGGCGGATCCGTGTTTAGGGTGTTCCCCCTTTAGAATAGGGCGGTTTAGCATAATAGGAGATTAGGGTGTTCCCCCTTTAGAATAGGGCGTATCCTGCTGCTGAGTTCCTCTTGAGTTCTTAGGGTCAGACAGTATATTTGGGAGACAGAAGCCCAGGAGTAGTGGATTTGGGCAGAGTGTGGATTTGGGCAGAGAGTGGATTTGGGCAGAGAACGTGGATTTCCCCAGAATGTGTTTGTAGAAGGCCGGTGTGAGATCGGGAATAAAGAATTGCTGCTTGAATCTACAAGCTGTGTGGAGGCTTGGTATTTGTGCCCAGCCAGAGACTGCGGCACACAAGTCCAACTCCAAACAGATATCTCAAGCTGACACTCCATGCTGACTGCAACTGCTGTAACCCAAACCTTGCTAGAATAAGATCCTGCTCTTTGACAGCTCTATGCCCTGAACACTGAGCTGGCCATGATCTTACCTGACCACCTACAGTAACTCTTTGCATTCATGCATTCATATCTTTTTTCTTTGCTCATTTCAGCATTCTGAACCCCTCAAGCTGCCTTAACCCTTTCGCAGCTTTTCTCATATATAGATATGAGGCCTGTGTCATAGATATTAGAAATTAAGATTGAAAAAAAGAACTTGTGATTGTCCAACTTATGACTACCAAGTGACCCATAAGGATTCAGTGCAGTGATCTGCCACTGATGAAAGTGGTATAGATTGTAGATTTATTGCTCTTCAATGAATTCTGACATGGTGAAAAGACACAAATGTGTTTGCTCTGTTAATGGAATAGTATGCTTGCAAGAGTACACAATAAAACTGTTTTCTACAAATGAAAGAGAGATAAAGAAATGCCCAGATAAACAAAACTGTGAGAATGCATCTTCCATAGATTGTTAGTAAAAGAAATGTTAAAGAAAATTATTTGAATTGAAAGCAGGAAAGACACATAGACAGACAGACATTAATGAATAAGATGAACACAGTGGAGGATAAAAAACTAGAAAAAGTAACTGGAAGAGGAATTCAGAATGCTCTAATATTGTGAACATGGTATAAAAGCCATCATAATTTTAGTTTGAAGTCTAAAACAGTAATAATTATAATAAGTACATTCATATGTTAAGATAATATATATATAAAGATGTAAATTGGGACATCAAAAATTTTAAATGTGACACAGAATAAGATATTTCATACAAAAAAGAAACCAAAAAATAAAATAAAAAGCAAAATGTGCATACATAAATCAGATAAAATGAAAAGCCATCAAAAAGGAAAAGGAAGGTCATTGTTTCAGTCAACTTTCTTGTCTCTGTGACCAAAAGACCTGACAAGAACAATTAGAGGATAAAAAGGTTATTTATCTTATGTTTTTGAGGTCTCAGTCCAAAGATGGACAACTCCATTGCCGAGGGCCCAAATGAAGGCAAAAAATCATGGCAGAGGGCTGGGGCTGTAGCTCAGTGGTAGAGCACTTGTCTAGCATGTGTGAGGCACTGGGTTTGATCCTAAGCACCACATAAAAATAAACAAATAAAATAAAGGCATCTGTCCATCTACAATTACAAAAACAAAACAAAAAATATCATAGCAGAGAAGTATGCAGGAGGAAAGTAGTTAAGGGAATGGCCATCAGGAAGTAGAGAAAGAGTTCTGCTTACCAGGGAAAAATACATATTCCAATAATATGTACCCCAACAACACACCTTCAGTAACCTTCCTCCTCTATCCACACCTTACTTGCCTATTTACCCATCCAGTGAATCCATATCAGTGGATTAAGTTATGTCTCCTATAATCTAATGATTTGCCTCTGATCATTCTTGCATTATCTCAACATGAGATTTTGGGGGACACCTTATATCTAAACAATAATAGTCTTTATAAGTGAAAACAAGAGGAAATAGAAAATCTAAGCATTTGTACACCAGATATTGGAACAACAAATATTAAAAGCAAAACTTAAGAGAATAAAAGGAGATAGTCTCCAATATAGTAATAGCTAAGGTTTTAATTTAAGCAATGGGTAAATTATTCAGACAGCCAACAAAAAATAATTATAGTTAAATTGAATTGTAGAATAAATGCACATAAGAGGCATGTAGAGAGTGTTCCATTCAAATACAATAGAATGCACATTTTTCTCATCAGCACATAGAATATTCCCTAGAATAGATACGATAGGACACCAATCAAGTCCAAGTAAAATTTTAAAAATTAAAATCATATTGAGTATCTTTTCTAAAAACATGCAATAAAAATAGAAGTAAACAAGAAAAAATTTGAAACCTATGTAAATATATAGAAATTAAACAACTTTTTTGAAACATTTAAAAGATCAAAAAAAGAAATCAAAATGCAAAAAGACTTCAAATAAAGAACTTTTCATGGCATCTCACAGAACTAGAAAAACAAGAAAGAGTCAAAATTAGTAGAAAATATTAAAAAGTTCAGAGCATAAATAAATAAATGTATTATACATACACACATATTTATATCTATAGGTATATAGATAAATGTGTGTATAATATGTTTTATATGAATAATTGGTGAGAAAAGTGCTGGTTTTTCAAAAAGATGAATAAAATTGATAAACCCTTACCCATTTTAACTAAGAAAAATAGAAGACTCATATAAATACAATTAGAACTCAAAAGGAAGATTAGAATTGACATCACAGATATACAAAGAATCTTTAGAGATTATTAAGGAACATTTTGCACTGAAAAATTTAATACCTATAAGAAATGGACAAAGTACTAGACACATAAAGCCTACTGATTGAATCATGCCAAAATAGAAAATCTGAACATTCCAATGACAAGCAATGAGATCAAATCAGTAAAAAAAATTCCCATTAAATAAAATCTCAGGACTATAGAATTTCATTGATGAGTTCTATCAAACATTTACAGAATAATTAAAGTAATTATAATGAAGTCATTCTAAAAACATAAAATTTGAAGGGAAGGGATTTCTTACAACTTTCTATGAAGCCAGCATTACCTTGGTAACAAAATCAGACACACTATAAAGGAAGAATGAGGAGGAGGAGGAGGAGGAAGAGGAGGAGGAGGAGGAGGAGGAGGAGGAGGAGAAGGAGGAGGAAGAGGAAAAGAAAGAAAGAAAATAAACTACAGGCAAATATCACTGATGAACTCAGACACACAAAAAAATCTTCAATACTATGCTAGTAAACTGGATTCATCATAAGCAAGTGGGATTCATTCCTGGGATGCAAATATGGTTCAAATGCAAATTAATAAACATTATATAGCATTTCAAAAGAATGAAGGACAACAAACCCATGATCAATTCAATAGATGCAGAAAAGGTATTTGAGATAATTCAACATCATATTATGATAAAAATGTTGAGAAAAATTGATGTGGAAGGAATTTTTTAAAACATAATAAAGGCTGGATATAAGAAGCCAATAGCTAACATTATATACAGAATGATGTAAAGTTAAAAGGACTCTCTCTGAGATCAGGGGAAAAAGACAACAAAGCCCAATTTTATGTCATTTTCTCAAAATTGTTCTGAAAGACCTAGGCAGAGGAATCAGGCAAGAGAAAAATAAAAGACATCCAAATAGGAAAAGAAAATTTTTACTGTTGGCAGAGACATCATCTTATATATATAGAAAACCTTAAAGATTTCATTAAAATATATAGATATATATATATAAGGCATAAATTCAGAAAAGTTTCAGGATATAAAGTCAACATACAGAAATCAGTAGTGTGACCATATACCAATACTGAATTATCAAAAACAGAAACCAATAAAGCAATCTCACTTGAAATAGCTAAACAAAATAAAATAAAATACCCAGGAAGTAAATTAATCAAATAGGTAAAAACTATCTAGAATTAAAACTAAAAAACACTGATTAAAGATGTAGAGGACATGAAAAAAAATGAGTAATCTACAAAACCATTACAATTTCTATCAAAATACCAGTGACATTATTCACAGATCTTGACAAAGTAGTCCTAAAACTTGTGTGAAACCATCTCATATAACCAAAATTATCCTCAACAAAAGTAAAAAACAAAAAGCAGAAAACATTATAATATTAAACTTCAAAATACACTACAGAGTTGTAGTAAACATACAGCATGGTATTAGCATAGAAACAGACATAGACCCCTAACTCCCACCAGTTACAAAAGTCAGATCAAAATGTATTAAATACTTAAATGTGAGACACAACACAATGAAACTTAATAGAAGAAAACATAGAGGTGGGAATGCTCCAGGAAATTGAAATGGTCAAGGATTTTAAAAATATAAATCATAAAAGCAAGAAAGTGGACAAATAAGATTACATCAAACTCAGGAGCTTCTATACATCAGAAGAAAGTCATCCTAGTGAATAGACAACCTACAGAATTGGGGAAAATATTTGCAAACGATACATCAGATGAGGTGCTCATATCCAAACACATTAGAAATCTCAAAAACTCAACAATTATGAAATCAATTATTCAATTACAAAATGGGTTATGAATCTAAATAGACATTTCTCAAGAGAAGACCTACAAATATTCAACACACATGAAAAAAAGTGGTCAAAATTATTAATCCACAGATACATGCTAATCAAAACAACAATGGCATATCATTTCACTCTAGTAAGAATGGCTATTTTAAAAAAGGGAGAGATGACAGATCCGAAGGATGTGGGTAAATGAATTTAGAATTGTGAAATTCTGGTGTGCTATTATTGCACAGTAAGTAGCTACAGATAATAATAAGGAATTAAACATTTCAAAAAGCTAGAAGAAACAATTTTGAATAATTTCACAATAATGAAATGATAAGTATTTGAGACAACAAATATGCTTAACCTGATTTAAAAATTACATAATATAAACGTTTCATAACACTATGTGGTATTTAATTAACACATACATTTTTCATGTTTTTATATATCAGATAGATAGTAAATTAGGAAATGAAACTATGTAAGTCAGAAGATAAGAAATTTTTTAAAGAAAAATGAAGTTAAGCCAGAATTCTGTAAGCAGACAAGATATATTTTTAAATGTTCATAACTTAAAACCTCTTATACACAACAAAAAAAAATGAGAGTAACAAAAACAGCATTCCCAGTAGAATTATTCCCAGTAGAATCACACTAAAATAAATGTTAAAGGAAATTCCTCAGATAGAAGAAACATACTATCAGACCAAAACTTGGATCCACATAAATATCTATGTATGTGGTTAAAAGATACATATAAATTAGATTACATTCTCATTTAGAATCACTCTAAAAGATATATGACTATCTAAATATATGTCAATTTATTGTGGGTGTATATTTGGACATAGGAAATTATGACCTGCCAACTAAATATGGCCTGCACTTGTGTTTCTCAATACAATTTATTAGAACTTAAAAAATAAAAATTGCTCTTGGCCATCAAAAATGGCATGCTATATTTAGTGGTGTACTAGAACAGGCTCTTTGAAAAAGAAAAGAGCTCCCATTCGTGGTATTTGCTAATTTCCATCATGCAATCACTGCCATAATGAACAATTGTTGTCAAGTAATAACAAGGACCTTAAATTTGAAAATTAGCTATGGTGATCCAGAACAAACTAGTATCTACCAAACTATTGCTGGGATGAGCACTGTGGATATTGGGTATTTGTTTATGGGGCAGAAACCCATAAAGATTTTGCAAATGATTATAATTCTTAGCAATAATGTTGACAGTTACTCACTTTTCTACATAGCTCATGGTGAAAAGCCAAGTATCAGTTGTATAAATGATGGCATAAAACTGAACTTCAAGATTATAAAACTCTCTCCTCACACATGAAACCTGGAAAAACAGCGCCAGGTAAATAGCTTCTGCTGATTGCACACAGCACGTGCAACAAATGAAAGCAGCACCTTGTTTGAAAATTGTGACACTCGAGATACAGGAGAGATATATGAGAAAATATGTACAAGAATAGGTGATTTTATCCTTATTCTTATGCTTTTTAGCAAGAAACTCTACTAGCATTTGACCTCTATCTCTAAAAATGTTCTTTGCTAGTAATGAGTTCACATGTCAGGAGTGAACCTGATGTTATTTATTTTATCTACTACATGAGAATTCTCTTTGTGATTAGAGCCATCAAATCTCATTCTTTGATTAGATCCATGTAGCATGTAGTGAGATCTGAACATTGATATGATAAGGATTGCTATAAGTTTATACAACATATAACTCAAGATCTATGTAATGCTACAAAATGATTTTGAGGCTCTTTAATAATCTCATATGTAATTACTTGTGTAGTTTTAATGAAGAATTTTTAGAGACAAAATGGTAATCATTGTAAATAATTGGGAAACTACACAAGTAAACAAATATCTTAACAGATTTCTATGTGATTGTTATTTATAAAAACGCAAAGGAAAAAACATGATTTCAAATATACAATTGCTTTGGATTATTATGAAGTTCTCAGATAAACTATGCATTTAATTATATTTAGCAGATGCACTCTGTAATTTGGCATGACATAATATGCATTATCAGAGAAATGTATTATATTTTTCACAGGTTAAATTAGAATATGTCCCATAGTTTTAAGTAAAGCATCAACTGGAATGAATTCCCGAAAATATCTATGGAGAACATAACAACGTTCATAGGATTAAATCTCTTAACCAAATTGATATACTCTTTTTATTATATATTTGTATCTGCTTTTGTGGTTTTCTTAGTTGTCGCTTTCTGGATGGAAATTTCTCATCCTGGGCAGAGTTATATATACAAGGCAGATTTTTTTCTGTGTTATACAGTGGAGATGCTTTGCTTGGTTGTCCAAAAAGGTTTGAAATTGTTTTCTATACTTAATGAAATTAACTCTATTGAAAGAATATTAGTCTCCAATGTGGAAACTCATCAGAAAATCATTTTCTGAGACTTCCACCAGGTGGTATTTAGCCATTTGATATGAGTTCTATTATGACTTAACACTGTTCTTCTAAAATGTATGTGATGCAGTTCTAATACCCAGTGAGACTATATTTGGATGAAGGAGCCTAAAAGTCCTACATGCAATGAAGTTGTAGGGATGGGGACTTAATTCTGTCTTAATTCTGGTGTCCTTAAAAATGGCAAAGTCATCAATGTTCTTTCTTGCTCCATAACTGCAAAAAACGCAGGTCATGTGAGGGCATAGTGAGAAGGGGGTGATCTGCAAGCCATGAAAAGACGTTTTAAAACTAACTCTACAAACACATGATCTTGAACTTCTAGCTTCTAGATCTGTGAGGCATTTAAATGTGTGTTGTTTTAAGACCCAAATCTTGGATTTTTTTACCACAGCTTAAGCAAACTAAAACATACAGTGATAATGAGACATCTTGATTGAGATTTTTTTTTATAAACTTGAGATATCAATAAATTACACTATATATCATATAGTGATGAAATTGAGCTGTTTATGCTCAGCAGCAACAGTGATGGGTCTGAAGTACAGTTCTGCCACATGGTTTAAGTCTGACATCTGTTTAAATTCCCAAGCTGATTCTCTGACCCTTCTTGATATAACAAATATTAATTAATATACTTATATTCTGTCTACCTGGTTTTCTTCTTGTCTTTTTTTATTTTTTAATTTATCACCAAAAAGTGATTTAAAATAACGTTTTACATATAGGTAAGTCATGAAATCAGTTCATTAAGTCATGGAAATTTATTTTTTAATGACAAAGAACAAAAATACCATAGTTAAACATATTGAGTCACACTAGAGTCTCATGAAAACATTTATTCATATATATATATATATATATATATATATATATATATATATATATGAATGAGATACATACCCATATATGTGTCTCTGAGACTATGTGATTGAACATAAATTAATAAATGTATCCAATTTATAGGTCCTGAATTTCAGGTAAAACACTTTTTCTTGAACTTGAGGAAAAGGTGTTACTTAGGGCTAAATATATTTGGGAGAGAGATTTCTGGAAATGTCAAACACTTTTTAAAGTATTTGAGATAAAGAAACATATAATTAGATAATACTAATTAGAATAAAGGCAGAGTTTTCATTATATATATATATATATATATATATATATATATATATATATATGCCTCCATCTCATTTTTTAATCTATCTGGCTATTCCTATCACACAGAAAAAAACAGAGCATACTTGATAAATCCTTCTCTTTGTAAGTAATAAAGAGAAATAATCTTCCTACCCAAGCCTAAAGAATTAAGTTCTGTTTCTAATCCCAATATTTTTTTTCTCCCTCTCAGTATTATGTAAAAAGATAATTGTGCTGAACATAAAGAAGAATTTTATCGCTTCACATGATCTTGGCTTTTTCCTTACTTCAAAGATAGAAAGGTTTTAGAATTCTCTCTCAGAATGATAAGCTATTCTACAACACTACATAAACACATCAAGAGTCTTCTTGAGAAGGTCACATCTAACTTGTTCTGACTATTTTATAAACTTCAAAAGTTTATTTCCTTTGTTGGATTCTGTAGTCCTTTCTGTTTATGAAAAATCCTTTGACAACCATGGAAATATACAAAAATATCCCTGGAGAGATGATGTGCCAAGGATCTTACCATCCACACAAAGGTGCTGTCGGATGGGACATAAACAGTGTAACAGCATACAGACAGCAGAAAGGAAGTACTGTGGAAAACAGATAATCATCAAGTTATTCATTCATAGTAAATAGAATATGCAATCAAAATATAATCAATTTAAATATATTATTTGAAGTATTAAACCAAGAAGTAAAGATGATTTGCAATGTAAAGGTATTTGCAACCTGAAAGATAAGTGTTAATTTTTTTTTCCTTCTCGGGTGATTTTATTTACAGAGAGAAGAAATAAGTAGATTAAAAAAGTAAGATTTGCAGATTAAATATATTATTTGTTCACAATATTGACTTTGTTTACATCCTTGTCATACTTCATTGGGTGCATATATTCTCTACTTCCCTGACTTTGGGTTTGATCAAGGGATTTGATTTCCTCAGTGGAACATAGTAGACACATTATAAACCACAATTAAATTTCAGTTTTAAATGCACTATATGATCCTAGTATGCTCCATTCTCTCCTTTTCCATCTATCTTTTCCCTTCTACTGGGAAAACATTGCTTAATATAACAGCTGTTTTTTCAGACTAAGTTACAATTCAGCTGAAGAGTAGGCAAATTCCCTCACTTAACACAAGACTATAGTGAAACATACTGTTTTGAAGATTTTCTGTTGTGGTGGAGTTCAAATTGTATAATAGAAAATTTTAACTAATGAGGGCTTACTCAAATATTTATAGTAGGTAAAAGGAAAAAAGAATATAACCCAAAGAAGAACATCAGATCAAACATAAAATAGATCTGTGACAATTGGGAAAAGCTGCTGTATCGTTGTTTCTATGCAAATAAAAATAAAATTTCATAGAAACATAGAGTGTTTTATGACCCAGATAAGGAAAAAAAAAAATCTCAGTAAAGAAAAAAAAATTAGGAAAAAAAAAAAAAAAGATTGGTCTTCAAAAGGTTTTTCACCCTCAAACTGGCAGTGACTTGCCCTAACAAGTACCTTTATTTGAACCACTTTCACTCTCAATAAGAGAAGTACTGTAAGCAATTTGTCTGTTACCCGAAAGGACAAAATAACTACCCAATTTTAGAGTCTCCTTCTCCCATACTGTTAAATTGGGAAATAATAGCCTTAGAATTCTTTGGTCCAAGATCAAATGAGAAAATTTTCTTGGAATAAGGTTGTAGAATGGAATCTGTAGATGGAAGTTGATCTCTAGTTGAGTTTGTAGTCCTAAGACTGTAACTCAGATTTTGGTGGAAAGCATCTGAGCTGAATTAAGCTCTTATTTCCAAATTTACATACTTAATAACCTACCTGATACCTGTAGATACACACGCAATCTGCTTCTCAAAATTCATTTTCCTCATCCCTTCCCACCAATCCTGCTCCTCCAGTCTCAGTAGCTCCACTTCTGAAAAAAGTTACTACATTATTCTGTGTTCTAAAGTAATGAACCTTGGCATCCCTGGTCCTTCTCTTTCTTATGCATCTGTTTTTCAGTAAATCATATGGATTCTACTTTGAAAATGTCTGCAAAACTTGCAAAAAGTAGTGAACTTCGCTGTGATACCCTTATCCCATCACTTAAGCAAAAGTACACAGAGAATAACAGGTGAGGGGAGTAGGGATTAAGAAGTGAGGGGAGTAGGGAAAGGGCAAGTGAGTGAATCTTCATAGGATGAGGACTATAAATTATTGCCTTGGGAAAAAACAGCTTTCTTATCAAGAGATCCTGTGTTAAAACATCCTGGGATTGAGAAGATTACACTGGCAACCCATGTGAATTTGTAGTGATTAGGTTAAATCACAATGTAAATCACGAAACCCAAGAGTTTGTGGCTGTCATATTTGGAACTTTTTAAAGTACATCAATGATAAGTTCACAATTCTAATAATGTTAGGTGTTCAGGTAAAACAAGTTTATGTTGATTTATTAGTTAATCTACATACTGGTGCAAGTTTTATTTAAATGATAAAACAAAGACTTCTCTGAAATGAAGGGGCCCCAGAGCTTGGTGTCTGAGAAAGTGAGAGTGTCCTGCCCATTTTATAGATTTTAGATTTTCTTTGTTCTCATGCCCCTCTTCTCCCCTTATCTTGCCCACTGACTAGTGACCAAAAGATGAGCCTAAATGGAGTGATTCAAGGGCAAGAATGAAGCCACCCAAGGAAGGGAGCAGCTCAGGAGGCTACACATTAACAACTGCTTGCTGGAAGGAACAATTCCCTACAGGTAGGTAACCTTGGCAACAGGTTGAAGGGGAGGGAGAAGTGTCCTGAAGTTATTGGCATTTTATTTACTTTCTTTTCAAACCAGACCCCATCTTCCCTATCCAACCCAATCATTTATTACCTACATTGACTCCTTTTGTGCTGCAGCCACCTGGCACTTTTGTCCCCCACCTCGCCTTAATATTGCCCAATGATAATTATATATCTCACTTTGCTGAAGAAAGTAGAAGAGCTGTTGTCTCAAATTTATGAAGATTTCCTTATATATGTTAATAATGTAGTCTTAAAAATTGAACACCTTTATGTGTTTATTGCAAGATGTACAATTATATTTTTACTTAGCTCTATGGGTATTTTAGCATATATTGTGCATAAATAATTCTGATAAAAACTTAAAGAGATAATCACATTTACTGCTAGTGATTCAATAGAAAGATGGCTAATTCACTCATGTCTTCAAATAACAACTTTATCCTTGTCACAGAAGAAACTTTGAAAGTCTAAGTTATTATAGCTGCAGAAAGTTGTTTTTGCATCTGTATGTTTATAGTAAAAGACAGAAATATAAAATTGAATGTGCAATATAACCACCAAATTATAATAGAATTATACATGAACACATTATGTTTCATGCATATTTAATTTTAAGCACTAGGTATATGTTTTATTCTTAATTCCACTGACATACTTGCATATTAAATTCTTCTTAGAATCGGTTCACAAAGACCTCACAGAATGTGATACCACAGTTGTTCTATTACAGCCAATCTTATGGTGTCATTCTAAATTTCTATTTATTTGCATTCTCATTAACAATGTTGGTGGTCTTTTTCCACAACAGCTATGCTGGTTTGATTGCCGGTACAGAGGGTAGCATGTTTGGAAGGGTAATGTTCAAACTCAGTCTACAATTGAATGTTTGAGAAATGCGCATACATTTTAGTGTTTACATTAAGATGAGTAATATTCTGTACTTAACTCCTAACAGTGTTCAGGATACAGCTCAGTCATGGGACCCAAATTCCAATCAGAAAGTGACATTGCTTTAGCTACTTCTGAGTCTGAAATGTTCCTTCCTCCCTCCCTACCTTACTTCCTCCTTTTTCCTTACCTCCCTTCTTCCTTTCCTCCTTCTCCACCTCCCTCCCTTCCTTCCTTCCTTCATTCCTTCCTTCCATAGTTTAACACAATAAAGTTCCTTCTTCTCTTAAACCCTGAGGACAGCAGAGGTAAAAGCAGAATTGCAGTCATGTGAAAACTCCATATATGTATTAACCATCATCAAAATTGATTCTTTCATGCATGTAACATGGGATTCTATATTATTTGGAAACTGCATTATTGATCTCATTTCTAACAATCTAAATATGAACTTTAAGATTTCAGTTTCATTTATTGATTAGGAAGTTATTGCAAATTCAATTTTTTTGGATTTTTAAATGCAGTGTGTTGAATGGGTTAAGGCAGTTAAAAGTAATTTCAATAAATTCTCTAGAATTATCGACGCTAATTCTAACAATGTGTGTGTGTTTTGGTGGAAAAGAAAAATAAATAAGTTTAGAACTAAAACATACCTTACAAAATCACATTAGTTTTAAAATAAAATTTTGAAATATTTTGAATAACTATCATGACAATATTAAGCCAAGAATGTTTTACTTAATGGAGAATAATCAAGGGTGCCCAAATTTTGAAAAATTGAAAAGTTCATTGTGTACTTATCATTCTTTCCAAAACAACCAAGCTATTTTTGCTTTATTTTGTTTTAAAAATCTTACTCAATGCTTTTAATGCTAATCCATTAGTTCTAGTGTAGTGTTTGTAAATCTAAATTTTTAACCTCAGGTTATAAGCACTCCAGTGATAACAGAAACACTATTAGGATTATAATCTAGATCACACTATTTCTCTAAATTAATAGTAAATGGGAAATCTATTTATTTTTCATTTAAAGGGTTAGAGAAAAATAAATAAGGCATTGATATTTACACTAGTAAAGGTATCTACTTTAAAAATAATAAATAAATAATTCTGTTATGAGACAATAGAGCTAGAGATAGATGTCTCCAAGATTGAAATTTAACAGCTAAATTATTTCATTAAGGACCTATGTACCTTTAAATATTCATGTTGTCACCCTTAACATGTGTGCTTTTTTGTAGTCTAGAAATTAACAGGGTCACAGAAAACCTCTGTGAGTTCCAGTCAATGCAGTCAGACATGCAAAGGGTCACCAAACTTGAAGGGAAGATGTGATAGGAGTCTTCTCCAGAGTTTCCTGGGCAGTATCCTTTTGCCTTTATTTAGATAGACTGGTTTTACAAGTTGATGCCTAAATCTATCCATGAATATGAGAAGGATGTTCAAATAATTGGTTGAAATTGATGAGATATGAAAACTAGAGGTGGAGATGGGTGACTGTTCATCGATGTGGTGGAGAATGAGTACAGAAATTCAATTTTTTTCAGAAAAGAACAAGTAAATATATATTGTGTGGGAACCTCAATATTTTGCTAGTGGTTTTCAATGTTTCTTTAGCTATATTTAAAAAGTCACATTTTTTCATCAGGATCATATAAATGATAATAAACTAGATCTTTTATTGCTTTGTTTTGTTTGGTTGGACATTTGAATGGATAAGGCAAACCACCCATGGTGTGAGTTGAACTTCTTTAATTTATCCATCTAATTTCATTAGTTTTATATCACAACTTTCCAAAAGTACTTTGAGAGCTTCAAATGTTCCCTCAGAGTAAACCTCGAATTTTTACCCTAATATTATAAGCCATGTAAATTAAGCATGCATTTTTGCAGGGACAGCGGGGAGTGACCATCATTGACTATTGTACAGAGAGAAGGAGATAAGGGATGAAGGCAAAAATGATAAATTACACAAGATAAGTAATCAGGCTTTCTAGTTTTAATATAATGTTTCTCAGTCCCACTAGATCTTCCATTTGTTATTATTTTCTATGTGTTGTCGTTCTGAAAGGATATAAATCACTACTTAATCATGTTGCTCCTTATCACCCTCTAATAGATCAGCAGGCATTTCACACTGCACTAGTCCAGCATGGTAGGAATACAGAATTAAGGGAATTAAGGATGCTATGTTTTCTCATATGGTACCTATGATTGATACTATGGTTGTTAACATGGAATACATGCTTGCTCCTATTAACATAAGACAATTAGAACAGAAACCTGATAATATTAAAGTGATATATAAATCTGTCAACTAAAAACCATGCCTTGTTTTAAAATCTGCACATATTTTAACACACATTGTTAAGTCACACAAATTATGCAGTCCAGCATGACATGTTAAATTGTCTTTTCCTTAAAATATCCATGATGATATTAAGTTTACATATTTAGATGAAATGGAATTGAGCTAAGAACATATTGAATTCGTTTTTATCATCTAGAAATTGCATTGAGCTAAAAAAATGGTTCAATAGATTTTTAAAAACTGTTTTATTTATAGGAATTTTAAGGAAGAAAATCTAGGATGGAGACTGCGGCTTCAACGTACTTTGTGAGCACATCTCATCTGACATAGTTTATTTCCATTCTTTTAGTGTTATCCTTTTTTTCACACTTGTAAGATGGCTGTCAGGGATTCAGCCATTAATTTGATGTTTCATAAGGTAGAAGACAAAACACAAATGAGTTTCATGTCAAATTAATGAATTCTCTTTAAAGAGCTACCATAGTAACATGTGCCTTTAACTTTGTAGTAAATACTATGTTAGTTAACAACAGCAGTTGCAAAGGGAGGTGAAGAAATTTGTTTTTGCAAGGGGCAGGTAAAAGTTGGGCTTATTGAACCTTCCAACTTTGTCCAAATAAGACAAGTTTTATACTTAGGAAATGGGAGTCGGTAAATATTGGAGTGCACCTAGCTGTTTCTGTGCAAAAAAAAAAAAAAAAAAAAAAAAAAAAGGCATGGGGGAAAGGATGACAAAAATAGATGAAATGAGGCTCAAAATCAGAAATATTTTTACAATTCTGATAAAATCATAGCCAGTAAAAGGGCAAAGGAGAGTAAAAAACCTCCCCCTAGATAATCCTATTACACTCTCATTCACACCACAGTTTATAGATTTTTTTTCTGGTAACATTAATATACATATATAAAATCTTATTTTCTTCTCATCCCTTGTCCTGTGGACACATACAACTAAATAGCACAAAGTGAAATAATTTACATTGATAGGTTCCAATGGATCTGGCTTTTTTTTTTTTTTTTCTGATTTTTAAATTTCTGTTCAAGGTCTGATTATTTTCTCTCAAATAGGACTGAAACACTTCCGTTAAATTTTATTGTGCATTCTCCTTTATTTATTCTATCCTGTTAACTTCCAGTCTGTAGATCACATCTCCAAAATTTCACTTCAATAAACTTTCCATGCATTCTTGCTGCCACTATCCCATTCTTATCCTGAATTATTCAATGGGCAATCTTCCACACCTTTTCCTCTCTCCTTTGTATAATCCTTCCTACAAACAATCGTGAGACCTTTCCAAAACCTTGTTACAGTCACATGAGTCTCATGAAAATTGTTCAGGAATCATAATACCTAAAACACCATAAGACAGCTTTCTAGCATCTTCATAATATTTTCCTAATTTAATTTTTCAGTCTTAATTGTTACTCTTCTGTTTTGCAATACATTCCAGCTAACAGCACGGTTTATTTAATGTTAAAAACTTTTTTCCTTATGTCTGGACTTCTGCTCACAGTATAATTCTCTGTAGGGATTTAGCTATATATTATTGAAATTCAGTTGCAAATTCAAGTTAACAATATTTTTTTCTTATTCAGTCAATTGCAATTTTTCTTTTTCTTTTTTTTTTTTTATCTTAGTGTAAATCCCTAGATGGCATTGACCATCTGAACTCTCTCCTTTCTCACTTGCAGATCTCAGTATAACTGTAGTGTATACTAAGAATTCAACAAGTATGTACTAAGAATTCTGAGAGAGTGAGGGGGTGGCAAAGGTGCTGTCTGTTCCTGTACCTCCTACAACAGGATGTCCCCCTGCACTGCTTTAGCCCAGTGGTCCCCCAGCATCACCTGGGACACAAAGACAGGGCACAGTACTTCCAGGATCCCTTCATTGTGGTGCATCCTGGGGCACACTATACAGGATTCTGTTCACCCTGGGCAGCTATTGTGAGCAGTGGGAGAACTGATCACCCTACACCCTAGGCTTCTGTAGTTCCTTGATATCTGTCTTTGAGTAATCAAGTTCTGTAGTTCTTAACAGGTAATGTGAATTTTGTGTTCACCATTTTCATGAAAGTGGCAGAATTTCAGATGGCTAAGCCAGGTATCCTCACACTTAGTGGTATCAGACTTAATTTGTTTACCTCTTCTAAGGCATTAGATTGATGTCTCTCTTATTCTTATGATTATATATAGTTTTATGATTTCTTTTGGTTGAATAATACAGGAATTACTACTATTTAATGGGTCTACTGATGTGATAATCACAATATGAAAATGTGAGCCACTTCTATGCCCAGAAAAATAACATGAGAAATTATAGACAGTGAATAGGTTTGTGTCATACAAAGCACCCGGGTCTAATATCAGTGAGGGGCATTTTTTCACAGACCATATAAAATTTACTTTTTCTTTAATGTCTATGTAAATCACTTAGGAATATAATTTAAAATATTGGATCTAATTCAGTAGTTTTGTGGGCCTGAAGCTCTGCATTTCCTACAAGCTTCTTAGTGATGCCGACACTATTGACCTTCTAACTGCACTTTGACTAGGAGGGGAACGAACAAAGGAACAGTTCAGGAAAAGGACACTGGACAGATTTATTTCCTGTCTCCAAATCTGTAAATGGAACATTAATAACACTATCTACATCTTGTTGTAAAAATTGAAATAGATTATGGCAAAAAAAAATTGTTTTAGAAACACCATCCTGTAATCCCTTACATTGTGTGATCAATACATCTGGGGAACTGAAATTGAATTGGAACTCAGGATCTTAGTAGACTCCTTCAGAGAACTGCTGAGCTCATACCCACAGGAGGGGATATGTCTTGCCCCTTTATAGATTTCAAGTTTTCTTTCTTCTTACCCTCCCTTCTCTTCTTATTTTGCCTACATGGCCAAAGGTCAGGAAAAGAGCCTCCAGGGGCACTCATTAGCAACTGCTTCTGTTGGAAGGTGCAATTCCCTGGAGGTGTAACCTTGAGAAGGGGAAGTGCTCTGGAGGTGTCAGCATTTCATTTCCTTTTCTTTGAATTAGCTCGGATCTTCCCAGCACATCATTTATTGTCTACACTATCTGTCCTTTGCCACTGACTCAAAATTATGTGTGTCTAAAAGTAAATATGGACGCTGATAAGTCATACATATTATTAATTAGTACCACTTAAAAACAATATCTTACTTTTATATTTAGGACTTACAATTTTTCCACATGGTCCTTTTGATCTAATTTTTGGCATTTAAAATATCTGTTTAGGGCGATGGACCTTAGAGAGTGTTTTAAAATTGATTCTCAAATACTCTATAGAATCTTATCTCATTTAGGATTTGAAACAACACGGAAAACTCTTGTTTTGTTCCTAAAACTACTATAAGTTATGTTAAATTTCTATGTTATTTAGGCTTTGAAACAACTTTGAAAATTCATACTCAATAAAGAGTAAGAAATGTATAGTTAAAAACAAAGTGTATGCATACATAGAAGTATTGTCAGTGTTTCAAACTAGGCAAGTCATTTAGCAATTAGCAGTTATAGTCACAAAATGCCAACTAAATCCAAAAGCATGCTCTTCTCATCAAACAGTCCAATTGTTTATACTGATGCAAGCATTAGTCATAGACCAGGTGCTCTGAGCTTTAAATATGAATTCATTTTCTCAAATTAAGTCTGAAAACCAAATGAAAAAGCTGTCTGTAATTGCAAAGGGTACATTACATCATGACAATAGCCAGTTATAAATGATTCAAACAGCAATTGAATGTGCCTCTAACTTTTTTGACATGGGTAGTGGGGAAAAAGTTGTTTAGTTCTATTTATGTTTAGAATTTTAAGGCTGCATTTCTAAGGAATATAGAGTCCATTTCCAGAACTAAAATGCCAGTAATTTTTTTTTTCTCTATATAACACTCCACTGCACTGACTAACCCCAGCAGTGATAAGTACTCATCCTATTAAAAAAAAAAAAAAAAAAAAAAGTTATTTCTAAAAAGTTCTCCAGGCAAGAGATGGTATTAGAAAGGGTAGACTGGAAGAGAGCACAAGATATACATGTATGGAAATGTCACAGAGACACCCATTATCTGTACAATTAATGTGAGTTAGTAATTATAATTTTAAAAGTTAAAAAAACTCTCCAATATTGTAAGAAAATTGCAGTAATTGTTGGTAAAAATTATTTGTTTTGCTTTTTTACTAAATTAAATGTTTCTTTATAGCACAGCATGGTGGCTTTTATAACCTTTTCAATGTTAAAATTAGCTGTTCACTGTTTACTAGCATGTTCTTTTGCAAGAAAAATGAATGTAATTGATTGAATTGTGGTAAACAATGAATTTATCCATAAAACTAAAAAGCTTATATGGTCTATTTTACATTTCAAAGTAATTTAGTGCTTTGAAAACTGTTTCTTTAAAATATTTTACTTTTTGTTTTAAATAGATGAACACATATAAAACATTATTTTTTATGAAATAATACATTTGCTAGTAATTTAATGAAAGAGACAAAAATTACAAATTTTGGTTGTTATGTGTTGTTGAACAGAAATCCAAGTGATAGGGATTTTTATAAAATACTTGGGATTCTGTTTCTATTCTGACCTGAAATGTATTAGAGAGAAAAAAAATAATTAAATAGTTTATTTTTCATTTGGAAATTAAAAGTATATATTTTAAAGTGAGCATATTGTTTGTGATTTAGCACTCCATGAATCTGAGCATGTGATCAGCATCTATGCTCCTAAAATATGTACCTCTACATCTTGAGGATCAGTCCCAAATTCTATTACTACATAGGCCAAAGAATAGTTTGGCAGCTAGGATAAATTAGTCATGTTATCTAATTTTATCTTCAGCATTCTATAAATTTTGCTACACAAAGAATTTCTATGGGGCTGGGGATGTGGCTCAAGTGGTAGCACACTCGCCTGGCATGCATGCGGCCTGGGTTCGATCCTCAGCACCACATACAAACAAAGATGTTGTGTCTGCAGAAAAACTAAAAAATAAATATTAAAAAAAATTCTCTCTCTCTCTCTCTCTCTCTCTCTCTCACACACACACACACACACACACACACACACACACTCTCTCTCTCTCTCTCTCTTTAAAAAAAAAAGAAATTCTATGATATATTATGATTATACTATGAGCTTCTATAGGCAATAATTATATATTCTGTTTATATTTTTTTTTGTTTCTTAAAACAATAGTATTAGGACAGACTAGGCAAGGCACTGAAGATAGCAGGAAACAGTTTTTTTGGCTGCAGCCAGGTTCAGAGGGCACAGCTTTTGCTGTAGTCAATCAATCCTCTGAACCCCTAGTTTAGGTAGTTTCAGAATTTTATACCCAGCATGTAAAGGGAGAGGCTAAGAAGTTCACAGTCTGTAGAAGTTCACACAAAAGCAGTTGTTTCTTTCACTGTTCTGGGCAAATTAACCCTTCAAGGACAACACCTGAGAAGGGGAGAGCTTTTTCTCCCCTTTCTTTCCTCCTCCTGCCAGCTGTTACCACGGAGCCCAATTGACAACTGCTCTTATCTTACAAATGTAGACATCTCTGTGAAGCCCCAGCTCAAGGCCAGAGGCCTTGTTTACACATTTCTACAAACTACTATACTGGATACATGTGTGTGAGAAACTAGTAAGGGGGTGTCCAGCAACTGGTGTGCTTTCTTCCCAGCCAGTGGCCAAGTAAAACAGGGCAACACAAAAAAAATAAGTTTATCTACATTGAACTCTTTTGCTGACAGTCCTAAAATCATCCACGACGAAGATTTCTAAAGAAGTCCAGTTAAGACTTTTTGTGGAGGAGGGAGTGCCACTAAAATAGGACTGCCTATATCTTTCATAGACATGTACTTTATCTAACTGTACTATAATCTGAGATTAATTGTGTTTGCTATTTCAGTGAAGCAAAAATGTTAGAGAACATGCTTTTAAGACTTATTACTTTTGTCTTAACAAAGTTTATTACTTAAAAAATTAGATCAGTGTTTCGTAATGGTCTTTTTTGGGCAGTGAGTACTAGAGATTAAACTCAGGAACACTCAACCACTGAGCCACATTCCCAGCTTTATTTTGTATTTTATTTAGAGACAAGGTCTCACTGACTTACTTAGTGCCTCACTGTTGCTGAGGCTGGCTTCAAAGCTGTGATCCTCCTGTATCAGACTCCCAAACCACTAGGATAACAGACGTGCACTAACACTTCAAGTGTATTTGTCAGCTTTTTCACCACTCTGACTATAAGACCCAATCAGCACAATTGTAGAGGAGGAAAAGTTTATTTGGGGGCTCACAGTTTCAGAAATTTCAGTCCCTAGAGAGCTGGCTGCCTTCCTCAGGACTCGCGTGAGACAGGACATCATGGTGGAAAAGCATGGTGGAGAAAAGCAGCTCACATGACTATCAGAAAGCAGAAAGACTCCATTCACCAGATACAAAATTTGTACCCATTAGCCATGCCCCCTGTACCCTACCTTCTCCAGCCATACCCTACCTGCCTACAGTTACCACTCAATGAATTCCTGTGGGGGTTAATTCGCTGATTGGGTTAAGGCTTGTACAGCCCAATAATTTCTCTTCTGAACTTTGCATTGTCTCACACATGAGTTTTTGGGGGACACCTAACATCCAAACCATAATATGGAGTCTCGGTGATAGTCATGAACATGTTATGAACATATGTGTGAAAAAAAACAGAATTAGGAATCATAAAATGTTCATTATTCTACTTGCTATTATGTTCATTGATTTAAAAAAAACAGTTTAATAAAATATAGGCAATTTCTTTGATCTCAGAAAACTGAGCATTTGTGCACTTAAGGTTAATTTACTGTAAGGACAACAGAAATTGTGAAGAAAAATGTGAATGGTTATGGTGCAAAAATAACACAGGAGAACGATAATCACATCAGTTTGTCTTAAGGAGAAGACTAAACTCCCAATGACCAATTTGAAAACTCTTTGACACTGCAGTTTATGCTAATAAAAGAGTGTTTATTAAAAATTATAATTCCTGACAGAGTGGAAATAGGGGCAGAGGGAGATGGAGAAAAACCAATTCACCTATACATGAGGTATTTTGAAAAGAAATAATGACAATAATTGCAAGTAACCAGATGAAATTCACATAAACAAATAGCAATATTTACTAAATACCTATCATGTTCCATGAACCTTTGTATGGAGAACTGGGGGAAAGGAAACATGGTATCACTGTATGGAGAGATAGGGCAAGCAATGTATAGACAAATTTAAAAACAATTGAGTATTTTTACCCACAGAGAAGATAGAAAACCAATAGGTTACATATCTTAATACAGATTTTCTTCGGTATGAAAAGAATACAAACAGAGTAACCTTAACACCAAATATATTCTAAACTATCGGAGTTGGTTGTCTTGGTAAATACCGATCACATTTCTAATAGCAGATACCTCTTCTGTGCTCCTGAATCTCAGAGTCTCAATCAAATAAATTAGCATGTTAAAGGGCTGAGGCCTATTATGAAACTAAGGCAGGCAGGGTGGAGTACTCCTCTTCACCCTGATTCTTGATATCCTGCCAGAAAGATTTCATAAATGTAGCTCAGAGTAATAGGCATGAGTTTATTAGAAGAGATAGTAAGAGACACTCTCACGGGACAGAGTCCTCTCAGAGAGGAGGGGGACCGCTTGGCACTCCCCTCCTTAATTATAGTTTTATTGAAGATCTCAGGGATCCAGAGAGTCCTGGCCAGGTTTACCTTTTGATTTCCTCATAGGAACTGCATGGACCACCTCAAAGAGATGGTTGGGTGCTCACATGAAATTGAGTCACCCTGGATTTGTTCCAATTTTCTTTTCCATGGATCAATGTATGACCTTCAGAATAGGCCTCAGCAAACTTTCTTTGTGAGTTTCTTGATGTTTTGATTACCAGGGTGATGGGGTTGTGATAGTTTCAGTGATAAGGAAGGGCCAGGCCACCTGGTAGGATGTAACCTGATCTTGAAATAATAGTCATTTGTAAAGGAACATAAATATGGGTAGGGGAATTTTAGATATACCAGGCCCCTATCTTTCAGAGTTTATCTGTCAGACAAGGCTCTCTGTGTTTTTTAGTCACCCTTTATTATTGTGTCCCTGTCTGCCTGTTCATGGTTAACTAGCTACCTGATAAACATTGGCAAAAAGAAATGATTTTTAAAATATATTTTCATTTTGGGAATCTTCTGTTTAACATCCTGGTTCTAAGTCCTCCTAGTTGATAACATTTGGCGTGTTTCTAAGAGATTTGAACATGGGTGAAGAGATATCTTCAGAGAAGAAGGGTTGAGGATTTCCCAGAGGAGAGGGGAACTCAATTCAGGACCAGTGGGTCTCTTGTCATATGTGTCAGGAAAGAATTTCAGCATGAGCCAAAGACAAAGGCATAGACAGAGGTTTATTTAGGAAGGTAGATACACATTCAAGTGATAATTTGGCTGTCTCAAGAGTCAACAGGCCTGATCTGAGCTGGGGGTCCAATATTCATAGAAGAGCTCTATCAGGGGCTAGACTGGAAGTGGATCCAGAGTGGAGCAACCCTAATTCAATCTCAAGTACCAAAAACAAGAAACAAGAAAACAAAATGAAAAGTACATAAGTATTGAAATAGACTGAGGTATGACATCACCAAGATGCCCCCCAAACCAAATATAGAAAACTGTCCACAAAGCAAAACAGCCCACAGAAAGCTCAACACATCTCATCAAAGAATCTGTAACAAAACAGTGAATAGAAAAAAAAAAAACTAAACAGAATATCCACATAGAAAATATTGTTGGTAATATCAGCTTAACCAAAACACCAGGAGATGACTAGAAACAAAGAGAGAAATTTAACATAATAGAGCAATAACTGAAAATGTAAAAGGCAATCAAATTAGAAAGTAAGAAGTTAAATTGTTTCTGTATTCAACATGATCTTATTCAGAATATCATAAAGATTTCAACAATAACAACAAAAAACTTTAGTAACTAATGAAGACATAAATCATCAGTATCAGCCTATAATGGAACTACAATTGTCCTCAGCAGTTGGCCATATAAAAGACACCAGCATATTTTGCCAAAGTGGCAACCCACAATCATTCCTGCTGAAAAAACTTTGAGCAATGGAATATGGTCATATACCCCTCATGTACTTCACATTAAGTAGCCTGTTTTGATCTTCTTTAGGAAAGAAATTTCCATGTCTCCCATTCCCACCACTCATGCCCTGTCTCAAAGCCATGGATACCACTTCAATGTTCACACTACACCCTGGACTCTATAAGTTTAACAAACATTTCTATTTTTCCTATTGCAAAACCATCATTGCAGAGAATTAGTTTGTACCTCAGATCTATATAGAGATAAACCTATCATGTGCTCTTGGAACTAACTTAGTTGCCATAAAGAGACCCTTGCAATGCCAGAACCACTATAACTGTGTGCACTCATGAACTCCCATTCCTGTGTCTCTGGTAGCTTCACAAACATCTGCAGCCAATATGCATTCACTCACAAGGTAGTGAAGCAGTCTTCACCCTGAAAATCATGCCATTAACATCCCAGATCCCAGATCAATAGTTCCACTAATAGGTAGCTAGTCAGCCATGAACAGGTGGGCAGGGGAAAGGCAGGTAAGGTGACTGAAAACCACAGGGAACTTTATCTAACAGACAAGTACCTAGAAGATGGTGTGATATCAAAACCTCCCAGAGCCTTAATGAAGAAAAGCTACAGTTTCTAGACCATGTTGTCAGTAACCAACTCTCTAAGATACTTCCTTATCACTGAAGTATGTCACAATCCCAGTCTTCCTGATAGCCAAAACATCAAGACCCTCAAAGAAAATCAACAGTGGTTCTTCAAGGATAATAAACTGATTAAAGAGACAGGAATAATAAGGGAAAAGAGAAGAACTTGATAACAAAACCGTTAAGGGGGCAGGAAATTGGGAGAAAAATGCGGGGGGGGGGGGGGGTTCAGTTTCCTTAAAAATGCCAACTTTGTGAGCACCACACCATCCTCTCTTAAAGGCATTCCAGGCAGATCCTATGCTGTTCATAACCCTCACTTCTCAATCTCTGTTAATCTCTTGCTAACTACTCTGAGTTTTCCTGAAATTCTTTCCATCAGAGTCACAAGAAGAGGCATGCAAGGACTGCAGCAGCTGCTCTGAATCCATAGGTCACCACTCACACCAGGATTCAGGTCTCCACTATGGACTCTCACGAGGATTGATCATCAGACACCATGCCCCTTCCCTTGTAAGTGGACCTACAAGCCAGGCCTCATGCAAAGATCCATTCCCTCAGAAATTAGAGGACATCACAGCATTTCCTACTGAGGATCTCTGCAATTATCATCAACACCAATCTCAGCTGATGGAGGATATATAGCTGTGTTGTCACTGGTATTAGAATCACTGCACCCCAACCAACAATCTTCTCATAATTCCATATAAATTAGGAAGGTCTTTGCACACTGAAAGTAGTCATAAAGTCTGGAAGAGGTAAATTATCCACAGAATGTGCAGCTATCAAAAAAATACAACAAATAACATGAAAAATCAAGAAAACATATAAGCATCAAAAGAGCAAAATGATCTCCTGCTAGCTTATCCAAAATAAATAGGTATATATGAGTTGTCTGATGAAGAGTGCAAAGTAATCTTTAAAGGAATGTGAGTAAACTTTTAGAAAATTGAAACAAGTCAAAAATATCTGGCAAATAATAATCAACTAAAGTGAGAAATTTAACATAGAGCAATAACTGAAAAAGGTAAAAGGTAATTAAATTAGAAAATAAGAAGTTAAATTGTCTCTGTATACAACATGATCTTATTCAGAATATGTAAACACTTCAATAATAACAACAAAAAACTTTAGAAACGAATAAATTTAGTAACAATGTAGTACAGAATCTCAACATACAATGCTGAATGTCTCTGTTCACTAACAATGAAGGGTACACAAGAGCAATCAATAAAATAATCCTATTTGTAATATTAAGGTACTTAGAAAATTAAAGAAAATGAAGATGTATATAGTGAAAGCATATAGCACTAATGAAAAAAATGAAGGCAAAATTAAATGGAAGGATTTTTTGTTAATGGATTAAAAATTAATATTATTAAAATGCTTATATTACCAAAGTGCTTTCTTAATGCAATACAATTCCTATCAAAATTCTCTTGACCTTTTTACAAATAGAAAAAAAAAAACTTTCTAAAATTGGTATGGATACACAAAAGCCCCCAAATAACCAAAGCAAAATTCAGCAGAAAGACCAAAGCTGAAGGTGTCATACAAACAAGAATAAATAAAGAACCATCTCTATGACACTGAACTTAGCAGTGATATTTTTATATGACCATCAATGAACAGATGACAAAAGTCAAAGTTAAGCAAATTGGGTGGCATCAAACTAAAGTGCTACTGTGCCATAAAGGAAACAATGGATAGATGAAGGACAGTGTGTGAAATGGGAGTGTATATTTACAAACCATACATCTAGTAAGGGAATAATAACCAAACAAATCAATAGTAAAGAAAACAGCATAATTAGCAAATGGAAAAACAGCCTGAATAGACATTTCTCAAAAGAATCAAACAAATACCCAACAGATATCCGAAAAAAAAAAAAACACTCAGCATTACTAATGATATGGAAATGAAAATTAACACTACAATCAAATATTACCTCACCTCTGAGAATGTGTATCATCAAAAATTTAAAAATGAAGGACACGTGTGGAAAAGGAGAAATACAAAAGGGAAACTTAGCAAATTATCGATGGAGAATATAAACTAATATAGTAATTATGGGAAATAGTATGGAAGTTTCTCAAAAATTTAAAATAGAACTATCATATGACCAGCAATCCCACTATTGGGTATTCATAGAAGAGAAATAAAATCATTATGGCCGGAACATCTGCACTCTGAAGTTTACTGCAACATTATTCAAAATACCCAAGTTATGGAATCAGTTTCTTTGTCCATCATAGATGAATGGGTGAAGAAAGTATGGAGTACATACATAATGTAATACGATTCTGCTTATAAAAAAAAAAAAGGATCCTGACCTTTGCATACACATGGATGATTCTGGAGGACATTATGCTAAATAAAATAAGCCAAACACAGAAGGATAAATATTAGTTGATCTCACTTGTACGTAGGATGCATTCATGTAACAAGTAGAACTTAAATAAGCAGAGTATAGGGTGGTTCATGGAGACTTGGGAATGGGGAGTTGGGAAGATATTGGTTAAGGACATGAAGTATCAGCTGGACAGAGAAAATAAGTTCAAGAGATCCACCTACGGCATGGCCACTATAATTAATAATACATTGCATACTTGAAAATTACTGAGACTAGATTTTACATATTCATAGCACAAAATATAAGCACTTAGTAAAAAAAAACACCACACACACACGTAGTAAAAAAAAAACACAGAAAAGGCTTGAATTAGTTATTCCACCATGCATACATACATGAAAATTTTATGCTTATAGCATAAAAATGTACAATATACTGGTCGACTATTTTTTTAAGAGAAATACAAAGTGAATTATCCACCCCAGACTCCCACTTTAGAGTCCTGTTTTTTTTTCTGGAATCAAGTGGAATTTGCTGTAGGTCCTGAAGGGAGCTTACATGAAAGAGCAGGTTTAAAGTAATAGGCACATTCATTTAATGATTACTGTATGACAGGCCCAATTCTAAATGCTTTCTGGGGAGTTCTCACAGTCTTCTAACATCTTCATGGAAATCCTTTGTAGAGGTTATATTACTTTTTACTGTTTTAAAGATGAGATTTAGTCTAAAGAAGGGCTATATTACTTGATGAATTCATGCAGTTTTCAGATAGCAGAGCCAAATTTAAACCTAGGAATTGGACTATGGAATCATATATTTACAATTTTCTATATTTCCTCAAGTAAGAATAAATATTTTAAATTACATATCTAATTTTATTAAATTCTTAATATTTCTAGAATATAGACATTATTATTTCTAGAATATAGACATATTATTATACTGCACACATTAAAATGTTCCCATATATTCAATTTATTTAAAAGTTGATCATTTGCTCTCTACTTAGAGGAACAGGTATAGTCTCAAGAAAGCAAAATCATCTCTTTCCTTGAAATTTTCAAAATTTATAATTCTCAAATATTTATAACATAAGCCTACCTGAGTAATGAATTTCATGATGATGAAATTAAACACTGTGACATTAATTTCAATTTCTTCATTATGATCTCAACAAGATCATACTATTAAATTTAGTATTAGAAAATAAATTCAGAACTTAAAAAAAACCTTTGATTCCCTAATAATGAAGATATTTATAGCCCTGAAATACCACTTAAAATATAAAAGTAAAAATTATATCCAGGTCACTGTCAGATTTCTGGTAAGCAAAATGCTTTCAGACCTCTGTTTCAGATTATTTTTCTTCATTATAGTAAATCTTGAAAGTAGAGATTTAGGAGTGATCCACTAAGTTGATCAGGACTTCCCTCTCCAAACTTGTCCTGTATCATTTTGATACTACATAAAAAACAATTATTTGTGTCTATCACTGTAGTTCAAGACCTTCTTCATAATTTTAATTAGAATTTATTGTTGTTATTCATATTGACAATTTATTGTTGTTATTCATAATGATAATTTAATATAATGCAATTATATTAAAACTTTTGTTCACAAATTGATCATTTTATAAGCATAATTAATATCAGTCATGTGAAAGCAGTAAATAAATAATCTTTCTTAGTCTTATATATTAAAAAATTTTATCAAGTTATTAAAAATACAAGAGTTGCTGAAAGATTAAATGTATGGTTATAATTGTGCTTCCCTTTCGTGCAGTATCTTATTACTACTATGAATCTTAACATCCAAGTGATGACTATTTCGTTTTTAACCATCTAATGATATAATTTTTCTTTAAGAAACATTGCTCTGATATTTTCTTCTCTTTATATTTTACACATACCTATTCAGAAAAGAATTTAGAAACCCCTGAAAATTTCTACAAATACCTAATTGACGTGATTTAAAGTCATTTTTCAAAATGATGAAATAGGGAAACAATCACAGACTTTGAGAGGCACATTATTTTCCTAGTTGTGTGATAATGGACAGATTTTGGAGGCTTTTGAATCTTAGAATCACTATTTATAAAATAAATCTTAAGGTACAAATAGAAAAAATTCAAATAACTTTTTAATCTAATATTTGTCTCATGTAAATTATTTAGTACATTATCAAACACCTAAGAGGCATATGATCTACAACTTTATGAATTTATTCATTCATTCATTCAAAAATACTTAATGAGCACTTACTATGTGCTAGGCATTTCTCTATATACAAAACCAATAATGCCTAATCTTCACAGTTGGATTTCACACTTTATACATATAGACATGTTGCAACTAAAAACAGAATGACATTTTAGAAAATTATTTAGAGTACACTGCAAGCTGAATTAGAATTAGTCATGCAATAAATTGAAATCATCCAAAATCCGTGCTATTATACACATACATGTCTTTGACATGAATAAAGATGTCTCTGCAGCCCTCACAAAATAAAACATTCTTTAGTATTTAATTCATAGTGTACTTTAAGATCAAAACACAATATTTTCTGAGCACTGAGGTAAATCTTCCAAAGAGTACATTTTAAGTCTATAAGAAATGCCACTTAATTATTAAAATACTAACCACAAAAGTAATTTTCATATATGATTTTCTTAGGCTACTTCTTCAAATCATGTGTGTATGAGTAAAACTAATATTAAAATGACCCTAAGTACAAGGAAAGCTGATAGTTCTGAGGCTAGAAATTGATGACAGGTGGATTATAGTCCTCCTTAAACAAGTGTTTGTTTGTCCTATTCAATGAGTTTGTCATTAACCTCCAAAAATTATCTCTACAAACACTTTAAACTGATAGTCATATTTCTAATTTTAATACCAGAAACTGAAATTTGACAACGTTTAGCTTCATTCCTACCTAGCAAGCAGGTACTACTCCTCAATAACTTTAACCTCTTCAGTGTAGGCAGAAGTTCTCTAGTATCAAGGTGCTGCATCCTACCTTTCTTTGCTCTTATTTCTTGTCTGAACATAGCAGGAACTAGAGTTGAAGTTTCCTCACTTTAAGGAAAATGTATTTCAAGACATAGATTTGATTTCATATATTCATAAAATTTGTTTTTTGTCAATGTTTGACTAGCCTGAGGCAGCTTAAATATTAGGGTTATTTTTTTAGTCAAATACATTATCCAGGTGACCCAAATAATTCAGATGGACTTATAATCAGATAATCTGATTTTGGATTTGTATCATTCTCTGAAATTGGAAGTCATCTGCATTGATTCAAGGCCAATTCATATTTTAAGGAAATATGACCATGCCAGGACATTAGTGTAGACATTAAAGATGGAAAAGTCTATATCTTTATATAGTTTAACTTTTGGCGGCATGTCTAAAAGTAAATAAATTGAATAAATACATTTTCTCCTGAATTAAGTGAATGAATACCTTTTTAAAAATTAAAATTAGGAACTTATAAAATGGTGGGACTTGGAAGATACATGTTGTAGTCCACATGATATGAAAAGTCCTCTTACTTTGAGTCACCTCCTCTAAGTGAGCGGTAATGAAGACATAAGAAATCAGCCTTTGTGGTGGACCTCATGTAAGAGTCTCCAGGGTAGGGCTTCCAAGGCAACTTGGTGTTAACCAGAAAAGTCTCAAATCTGCTACAGAGAGTCTTCCTATTAGGTTGAGAGTATTCTCCAGGATGTGACAGAGTATAACAAAATCAGTCATGGGAATGGTGTGACTACTCAATCCTGTTTACCTTGCAATGTAGACTATGAGGAGTTCCTCCAAGGAGTAAAGAGAAACATTAGCATATCATATCACAATATAATTTGGGAAAAGATGTCATACTTAAAACCATGTACATCACATTGTGGAGTACTTTGTAATTGCTATGAACAGAGCAAGACAGCAGGTATAAAATAACCATTAAGCATTGGAACCTCACATTATTTCATGGTACAGGGTTGCCAAACAGAAAATCTAGATATTAGAATAATATTATATGAAATAGGCCTATACTTAATTATTTTTCAAAGAGTATTGAATGGCTTTTATATGTAATGCTCCCAAATCATGAACAGGATAGACAAAGAAGTGATAGTGATAATATACAAAGTTCTGTCTTTGGTAACTTGGTAGTGCTAGTCATAGGAAATCCAGGAGAAGGCATTGCTTTGGGGATGGAGGAGGGTCAAGGGGAGCATGTATTAACAAGCTACAAGTAAGCACCTTCATTAGGTGCTTTTTACTGCCTACAGAATTGGTGGGGCACAGAGTGACACCTTGGTAGAAGCATAGGAGCTTACATGGACAGTTACTGTTGTCTATAATAATGGGTGAGGGTGAACAACAGGGTACTGAAAAATATTTTGATAGCTATTTGACTTAATAAATCAGTCAAAGAAGTAGGACTGATCTTTGAAGAGGGGTGTTTTGTGTGAAGGATGCTGAGTATTGCAACATATATCCTGATAAACTCAACAGGCATTATGTTGAAATTCCTTAAATAATTTTTCTAATTATACTGAAGATTCTCACATTATCATTAATGTCCATTTCACAAATTAGAGGAAACAACACATAATATTACCATAATTTGTTATGTTCAACTTTGTAGGCTATAACACAAATTAATATAAATAAAATATTATATTATTGATAATTTAGTATCATTTCTATGTAATAGGAAAATACAGTAGTGGTAAACGTGTATTTAGCCCCCTTATTTTAAAGTCAGCATCATAAAGTTAGTAATAATTAGTAGAAATAATTTATCACATATATAGCTTCAGGCATGCAATATGAAATTAGTTATAGAAACCGTTCAAAACAATGCAGAGTTTAGCTGCAGAATCATTGAAATCCATTAATATAAAATTCTAGATGATCCAAGTCAAAATTAATTTCTAAAAGATATTATAACATAAGAAACACCAATAGCTATAGAAAAAGACAGTTTTGTAAAATCTTTAGCATTTTTATAATGTGTAGATTTAAAGTATGTTGTAATTTAATTTTGTTTCTATGTTATCAAAGTTATCAAATTTGTTATTTATTTATTAGATTTTATTTCAATATAATTTCTTAAAATCAAAAGAACTGTATATCTAGTAGTATAATTTAGGATAAAATAATCTATTTTCAGATCATTGCTAAAAAAAACTGCCATAAAATTAAAAGTTGATTATTTACATATATCAACCATTAACTGATCATTTCTTCTTATTATTATACATGTAAAAACCTCAAAAAGTATCGTATTATATATTATAGAGATAAATGACTGGCCTTACCTTATTAACAAGAATATTATAGCTTATTATTTAATCTATGATATTTTTTAGGACTTCAACATTTTTGATAAAATACTATAAGATGTTGATTTTTCTCTCTGACTGCAAAAACAGTTTGAATTTTCCATGATATATTAAGTTAGAGTTACTCTGCTTTATTTAGCTTTTCTGAATTTTCTGTTTATTTTTTTCTGAATAACACAATTAGAACTTGGATTAATTTATCTATAAAAACATACTGTGTATAACCAACAGTTGCATATATAAAACAAGATTGCTGATTTGTAACAGTTCTAAACTGGTCACCTTTTCAAAAAGTAAAATCTGTCCCCCTTTTTCTTCTAAAAGTCCTTACCATATACAAGCCTCATAAATAATAAAAGAGAATGAGACACATTTTTCCTGTTACTAATATTAATCTAATCTTGAAAAGGTAATGTAAGTTTGGAAGAATGCCAAGTTCCTATTTGTAAACTTATTTCTCATTTAAATAAATGTTTCAATATATTTTTTTCTTTTCAAAGCATTATTTAATACAAAAGGTATACATTCTCTTTTCATAAATGTGAATTAAATACTCCTCACCTCATACAAATAATAAATTTTAATTTTTAGTAAACTTCTCATTGTATAATAGTTTTAATTCACATAAAAGTCACAAAGACAGTATAGACTTCCCATATACCATGCACCCTAAATACACGTCATTGTTGACATTTTATCTTAACTTGAAATATTAGTCATGATTAATGAATAATAGTGAGTGGTTTAATGTAACAAAAGTTCATAGTTTATACTATCCTCTTAGTTTTTAACTGACATTCTTTCTTTTTTTTTTCCTCCTATTCCAGGATCCTAGCCAAGTTACCACATTATATTTACCTATTACATGTCCTTAGATTCTTCTGGCCTGTTTCTCAGATTTTCTTTGCTTTTGTTCAGCTTGGCAGCTTTGAAGACTATATATCTCATATTTTGTTGGGCTGTCAATAAATTTAGTTTTGCATGAAAATTTTCTCATAGTGGGGCTGGGATTATTAATTTGGGGACAAAGACTATAGAGGTAAGGTGAAATAAATAAATACACACACACACATAAACATTTATATAAAGATCAGAAAAGAAGAAATGATAGTACAGTATTTTATGGTTTGTATAAACTAGTTAAAATTTATAAACTAGTTGCATTTCTCTGAAATCTAGAATTTGATAAGTTAAAGCATTCATTACAATAAAACAAAAAGTTGTAACAAATATATTAGGATGAAAAGTGGACAAAAAATAACAACTAATATAAAATATGGTAGTGAAAGAGGGAAATTCGGTAAATAAAATATGAAGTGAATAAAATGGCCTGACAACAGACGTAGCCAGATTTTATCAGTAACATATTATGTTTATGGGTCTAAATATTTTAGTTAACAGCAGATTTTTAAAAATTGCATTAAAAAGCAAACTAATTATATGTTACCTGTAAAAATAAAAACTGTAAATATAAAACCAGAAGTAGACTAAAAAGTAATTTAAAAAGCTAACCACACAAATACTAGCTAAAGGAAGATGGAATGATGATATTAATATCAAACAAAATGAAATCCCTATGTAAAGAATAGAAAAAGTGAAATTAGGGAGCATTTTGAACAGCATGAAAATAAGAGCAAAGCATATCAAAATTTGTATACTGATATTTCTTTGGAGAAAGTACAGCATTAATGAATAAATCTCAAATCAGTGCTCTTAATTTTTACCACAAAATATGAAAATAATAAGAGATAAAAAAAATGCCAGAATAAAGCAATGAAAAAGAGAAAATAATGTCTAGAATAGCAATCAATTAATGGAGAAAAATAGTTACGAGAAAAATCAACAAAACTGACAAATCTAAAATCCTAGCCAAACTTCTCAGTAAAAAAGACAGGATTCACAAATCAATCAATACAAGGAATCAGAAAGGAAAAAAAAAAAAAAAAAAAAGAACCTCCAGTTGCTAAGAGATACTTAAGGACTATTATGAGCAACTTTATTCAAGCACTTTCAATAATTTAAGTTCAAAATTTCAATCTTTTTAATGATCCATACTATTAAATTTTATTAAAGTAGAAAGAGGCTGGGCAGAGTGACATGTGCCTATAATCTCAGTGGCTCCGGAGGCTGAGGCAGGAGGATCTCTAGTTCAAAACAAGCCTCAGCAACTTAATGAGGCCATAAGCAACTTAGGGAGACTCTGTCTCAAAATAAAAAATGAAGGGGTTGGAGATGTGGCCCAGTAGTTAACAACCACTGCATTCAATCTCTGATTAAAAAAAAAAAAAAGTAGAAAGAGGCTGAATGTTGGATAACAACTAAAAACACTGGAATTGTATGATTTTTTTCCCCCAAAAGAAATTTGTACTCTTAATTTGTCCCCTTGAAAAGTATACCATACATACATTTAAAGAAATAAAAAATAATAAGATTAGCAATTCAACACAAATTCAGGAAATCAAAGAGAATGGAACAATCTTTCTATGAGGACGTTTCCTTAATACTAAAATCACATAGATAATTGTACAGTTGTAGTTCAATTTTTTAAAAGAATTTCTTAAACACATTCGAATATTTATTTGGAATCTGTGAATAGCCAAACTCAGAAGGTCAAGAAGCCTATGTCTTTTCTCATAGATGGAAGTTAAAGAGGAAAAAGAAAAAAAGGTGGTAGAGGGGATCTCATAAAAATAAAATGGAGATTATGCATAACTAATAAGAACAAATTAAAAAATAAATGTGTATATATATTATGTATAAAGAAATATAAATTTGTATATATGTGTGTATATATATATATATATATATATATATATATATATATATATATATATATATATCAATCAAAGAGAGATTGGTAGAATAGAGGAAAAGGACCTCGGGATAGTAGGAGGGGAGAGAGGGGGAAATATGGGAGAATGGTGGTATTAATTAAATTCTATTGTTATATTGTGTGCATGTACAGATATGTAATAGCAAATTCCACCATTATGTACAACTATAATGCACCAATAAAAATGTGGGAAAAAACAAACAAACAAAAAGAACAGAAGAGCAGAGTTAGATGTTAAAGGATGATAAAGAATTCCTAAGAGTTATCTCCCTGCAGAGATACATTTGCATTTCAATTGGGAAGGAAATCTGAGGTCTGTGATTGAATATATGCTTGAATCTTCAAAGGATGGTAGACATCTTCTCTTCCTAGGGCACATTTTTTACAACAGGGAAATATGCATTCTCTCTGTGTCTCCTTTTCAGTGAAAATATAAACCTGGACTATATTCATAAAAGAAAAGAAATTATAATAAAGATCAACATATGTGAGTTCTAATTAATGCATAAAATATGGTTAATACATATGATACATCAGAGGCAAATATAAAGTTATGAACACTACCAAAAAAAGGGGGGAAATGGGCAAATTTCATCATGCCTTTTTTGGACAGTACTTATTATGCTTCTGCATTTTGGAATGAGGGGACATCAGTGAAATGAAAAGTGTATATGGTATTGAACATGCGTAAAGTGAAGTGTTGACTGCAGAATAAGACAATCAAAAAATAAACCAAAAACAAACAAGAAAACAAACAACAACAACAACAAAACCCCAAACACACTATATGCAATACAGAAACTACAGATGACACATGAAGAGTGAAATAAAATTACTAGAAAACAGAAATTCAAGAATGTTCTTTCTGTTAAATACAGATTTGTCTTTCCTCCTCCCCAAGAGAAAGCAACTGTGTGCTAATGACAATTGATGATTACAAAGGGAGATGTTGGTTAACATAAAAAAAATGGAAAGAAATAGAATTGGTAGCAATAGCATAATATAATGGGCAAATACGATAAAAGTGCAAAATGAAACTAGATGAGTGATGTGCCCTCTATAAGATTCCCAAATTAGAACAGGGACTGGAAATGACAGTGATGAAATGGCAAACTGATAAAATGATCTATGAAGTGTACTTATGACCTGCTTTGTGTACTTTATTTCCCAGAATATTATAAAAGCAATGAGGGCTATTATTGCATTAGACTAATTTTGAAAAACAATGATGAATTCTCTGGTAGAAATAAAATGAAAATGAAAGTATAAAACCTGAAATTAGTGACCTTTGAGAGAAAAAAAAATAGTATTATTTGAGCATGTATCTTAGACCAGATAAAACACAGCTATGACATCAATGTGCACATTTTTTAAAATCATAAATTTATTTTCAAGATGTCAAACTAGATAAAAAAGGGAAATTTTTACAGAGAATAACAATATTTATTTGGGAATAGCAGTGCATCCCAATGAAAAAAGCAAAACACTGCAGTGAGTGTATGTATGCCATAATAAACTACAGGCATATTCAAAGAGGTTGAGGCAAGGGGAAGGTTTTAAAGATAAAGAAATTGAAAAGTGCACCTCAGATATTTCAAAATGATAATCTTTGGCCATAATGATTAATATCAAGAGTGGTATCGGAGTAGATAGATGCTATGCAGATGTCCTTCTGGAAGTAATTTTTAATAGAAGGTTGTGGTGTCTCCTGTGCATGTTGTCATCCTGCAGAGCCTCCGTTGATAATTACTGCCAGGCAATCATAAACAAGAACCCTTCTTTCATACCCTGCCTGCTTTATTTACTATTTTTTTTTTTTGTTAGTGATGACACAAGTCACTCCATTTTGACTCTGACACCTTTTCACATTACTTTCAAAAAGATCATTTGTAATTATTTTCTGTAAACATCATTTTGAAGAGGTCAATTAAGAATGAAATGTGAAATGATTTAATAATAGTAACATGTATCTCACACACTGGTCCACAATTGACACGACTAAAAGTTTAGATAAATGGACAGATATTTCATAATTAATAAAACATGCATAGGTCAGAAGTCTATAAAATTAATGTAAGGAGACTGTGATACTAATTTTATATGTCACTCTGACTGGTCACAACATACCTGTATAATTGCTTAAACATTATTCTGTTTTGTTTTTTTTTTCCCTGTGGGGACAGTTTGGGATGATACTAACATATAAATAAGTAGATTACGCAAAGCAGATTGCCATCCCTACTGTGGGTGGCCTTCATAAAAATTTGAAGATCTGAATAGGATCAAAGTGCTGGCTCTCCTGGGATAAGAAGAAATCTGTCCTTCCCCACTATCTTCAAGCTGAGGCATCATTGTCTGCTGAGACATCATTGTCTGCTACCTTTGGACTGGAATTGAAAAATCAGATTATCTTCTTGAGACTGCTGGCCTTGAATTGAAAAAAATATATTATTTACTCTCCCGGGTCTCCAACCTACTGGCTTCCACTGCGGATCTTGGGACTTATCAGTCTCTATAATGGTTTGAGCCAATTCCTTCTAATAAATCTCTTCCTTTCTCTCTATCCCCACTCCTTTTCCTCTTCTCAAATTCTATACACACACTCACATATATGCACACTAACAGCCTATGGGTTCTGTTTCTATAGAGAACCCTGTGAAATATAGAGACCTAAACGTTAGAACACAATTACTACTTATGAAAGTGCAAGGGAGAAGGACAGAATATCTTGGCTGTATCTGGAAGGAGAAAATGAAGAGAGGCCATAGGTCTAATGCTTAGAAGAGATGGTCAAAAATCCAATGGAAACATAATAAGATAAAGTCCTCAATTGTTGTTTAGTTTCTGTTTTCTTTGAAATTTAGGAAGGAGATTAAACCAGTTGGTAAGAAAAAAGAAATTGATTGACACAATAAATCAAATGTATTGAGAAAAATTGTAGGAGTGCAACCAGCTTACTAAATGCATTTAAGACTTTTGGCTCAGACAAATTATATCTCAGGGCACTGAATGAACTTCAAGATGAGTTCATTAAACTTATGTCAAATATCCGTGAGAAATGATGGGAAGCCAAGTAAAAATGGAAAAAAAGTAGACTGAATGTTTAGGAGAGAAAGAAGGTTAAGTCCAGACTCCAGACTAGACAGAGGTTGATATTGATCATGTCCCAGACTGCAGGGCTCAGCAGCACCTACTTGAATCTTGGGCTCCCAGGAAAAAGAAGTAATGAAAATTCTGAATGCTCAAAAGTAGGACGTATTTGGAAAAGGAATTGTTTGAGCTTAGTGTATTGCAGTGTATGGGTCAACAGGCATATAAATATACTATATTCTATGCTAGGAGAAAAATACAGCTACATTAGCACAAATCACCTCTAGAGGCAGAAGAATAATTATGAGGATAATTTAATCTAGACATTTCAAGAAATTGGGGGACATGGAAGACAGTTAACAAGGAGAAAACATGTTTAAAAGCAATAATTTCAGGTGTATATTTGAAAAGATGACATTTTGGACAAGGACTTAAATGTATTTTCTACACTTAGGAGGATCAACCAACCAACCAACCAGAAGTTACAGCCACCAAAAAGCTTGCCACAGATTATCCTCTCTTCTCTGAAAAATGAGATTTCTCTCCTTGTGATATCATTTGTTTTGAACATGTCAGTGATGAGGCTGGATTATCATTTTCTGAAGGTGCTCCATGCAAGATGCAAGAGATGTGGAAGAGGAAAAACTGCTGGCTTTAAGATTCTAAGGCTTTCTTCCAAATCTGATGTTATGAGACTGATTAATTGTGCATCAATAGAAAAAATATTGGGCTCAAGTGTGCAATTAAAGAAGAAAATACAATTTGTGTATTTCTATAACATTACTTGATTTAAGATTATCATCATTAAAAATTTTTCTTCTGACGATAGAGCCGCTTGTGAAGAACTGTAGCTTATGTCATTTAAAACTGGAAAAGTATGTCCTTAAAATATAGAACATACCCTTCATGTAAAGGTGATGACTCAGATGACCTAATAAGGTTTACCTACCTGCAATTTCTTCAGTATGATAGAAAAATACCTTGATATGATTATAATATGCAGTGCATTACTCTAAATATCTATTGTTTTTACATTGCCAAAGGCAATATATACTCTCCCGTTTAATCTGTATTTCTAAAAATAGCATCATATTCATTATAAGAGCTTATCTCATATCCTATTCACAGGATTAAATAGAATTGACCAGAGTCATGCTTTACCTATTGATAGAAGAAAACAGCATTGCACATTTTTACTTATAAAACATTGTTTCTCAGTAATTAGACCAAAATGTTTATATCAATTTAATTAACAAGTTACTCATTTATAAAGAAGATATTAGTCCATAATTTGAGCTCCACCACTCCTTTATACCACTCTTTGTATATTATAATGTAAACATCATAAAGATACTAGCTAAAAGAAAAAATAAATTCGTATCAAACATCTAGGAACAGATAAATCAAAAATACAAAGTAATAAATGGGCTCAAATATTCAGAAACCAGCAGGAAAAGATAAGACAACTAAGTCTCCTTGTGAGGTAAGTAGTAAAAAGATTTCCTGACACACAAGACCTGATGATGAGTTTTTTGAAATCAAGATATAAGTTTGGTTTCCTCACTGAGAGGAGACTATAAAAAAAAAGCAATGATGCACATTCTGTTTGATATTATGACTTAAAGTTGACACTCAGTGAATTGGAATAAAGAAGATATAGTCGTGTTGCCGCTCATTTTGGTTAGTCTATATGTCACTTTCTCTAAGAGATAGAGACTCTGAGCCAATGATATAAAATCTTTCTGGTTTTGTTTGGGAGAAATGTGATTAGATTAGTGTGAGGAGATAGCTAGAAGAGATTTCTACAAATCCAGTATAGAGCTCTCATTAGGTACCATATCTGCTGGTATTTTGATCTTACACTTTCTAGTTCTCAGAATGTGAGATATAACTTTATTTTGTTTATCAACTACCCATCTTATTATATTTGGTTATAGCAGCCTGAATGGACTAAGATATTCCTTTATTATTCTCACTTAATCAGGCTATATTCATCACCTAATCAATTTAGCTTCGTATCATTCTAAATACTAACATGAATTTCCAAATTCTGGTTAAAAAGTTCAGATTCAATGATAATTTTTATTTTGATTTATATTTCTTTATCTTTTCCTCCTTTCATTTGCACACACATCCTTTTTTAAATGTGAGCTTTTTTGTCAATACTGAATACCAGGAATGATAAAATGCATATAAAAAAAAAAACACTGAAAACCTTTGGAGTAAAAGGAAGACCCATTAATAATTACAAGAAAAGTTGTAACTGTACTATAAAAATGTAAAAAATAAATCCAAGAAAAGAAATAATTAGATTGGCAGATTGGCAATTGGTAGCCAGTTTTTTTTTAATTACAAAAATATAGAAAATTCAGTAAAATAAAATTTTATATTTATGTTGAAATATTACTGTCAACAAAGAGTTCTCCTTCAGGGTGCCCTATTCCTCATAATAGAAAGAAAAAGAAAGACATTTCAAATATAAAACTGTAAAAGAGCTTGCATACAGCACACCTTTCACAAAGTGAACCTATATGAATAGAGTGAAGCCTGAAATAAATAAAACATGAAGAGAACAACATATATTTGGTAATTCAACCATTGTGAGTGAAAACAATAATGGTGAGCAATGTTCATCACTAAAATATTAAGAATTACTTTCTGGAAAGAATCAATAAGTACAATCTGAAAAGGTGATGGCTTTGTAAATGTTTAAAATTTGTTAAGGTCTTTGTCTTTAACAACCAGAGGCTAGAGGCACTAATTATAAAACACTGATTTAGCTATATAAGTTAAAAATTAGAGTGTGAGTTTGAGCGCAAGGAGTCAAGAATAACATAAATTCCCAAGACATGCACTCAGTGACCTATTTCTTTCAGACATAATTACTTGCCAACAGAAGTGAGGATCTGACTAACATAAACCCTCCAACTCCAATCTTCTGATATATGATCATATATATATGATCATATATCATATGATTCATAATTTTATGAACAATCTGGTTTACCTACTTCTTGAAAAAGTCCAATCTTACCACTTTCAAAACATAAATCTGTTAGCAAGTCTCTTATTATTTGTATATTCAGAATAAAACAATGTTAACAGTGGCCACCACTATAGCACTGAAAGTTCAGAAGTGAGTATGAACAACATATGAACAAACATACTCACAGAGTATGTTTGCTGTATCATAATGAGAAGACTAATTCATTTGAAGGTTTAATAATTTGAATGGATTTATGGATTGTAACTGTAGGCAGCTTGCTACTGATTATCCTCTCTTCCCTGAAGAATGGGAGTTTTGTTTTCTCCTATGCCATTTTTTAAAAATGTGAATGATGAGGTTAGGTTATCACTTATTCCAGATGCAAGAGATATGGAAGAGGGAAAACTGCTGTCTTTAAGCTTAAAGGATTTCTTCCTAATCTAATGCTATTTGACTGATTAATTGTATGCAAGTAAACAAAATATTGGGCTCATTTGTGCAATGTTGAAAGAAGAAAATATAGTCTGCTTTCTGACCACCATAAACAGAGCAGCACTCCTCCACCAAGTCATGATGTTCTGCTTCACCTTGATCCTAGTGTAATGGAGTCACTTGAACATAGGTGAAATGTCTGAAACCATGAGGCAAAATAAAATTTTCCTTCTCTAAGTTATTCTTATCAGGCATTTTTGTCACAGAGATACACAATTAACTAACACAGCATTTGGGACCAGGAGTGGGTTCATTACTGTAACTAACTTAACTATGTGATTCAGAAACCTTTGGGGTTGATTTGAGTGAAGAGTTTGGAAAAGTTTGAGATGCTGGTTGTAGATGCTTTAGAATGTTATCAGTAGAGCTTAATGAGTTATCCTGGTAGGAGCTCAGAAGACCAGAATGTAGATTACAAAGATTATGCTAACCAGGTTCCAGAGGGGAATGAAGATTATATTGGGAATTCAGCTAGATGCCACTAATTTTATGTTTTGCAGAAACTTGGCTACATTTTCACCATGTTCTAAGACGTTGTGTGAGTCTGAATTTAAAATTGATGGATTAATTAATCTGGTGGGGGAAATGTCAAGACAACACAGCACTTTGATGGTGGCATAGATATTGGCAGAGAACCTTTAGCTGTGTTTACTGTGATAATCAGGAGCAGAAAATAGAGTGGAGAGATTTGAAAAAAAAATTGCAATTTGGCAAAAAAAAGGGGGGGGATGTAAAACTGGGGCCAAGGAAAATGTGATTGTTGAAGAGATTTCAACAAATGAGGAGATGCTAAGTAATTTATTTACACAGATACAATAGGAAAGATGGCTTAAGGTCATGCCAGGAATTGGCAAGACCACACCCAGCACAATCTCATAGATATAGAAGTAAAAATTCCTTTGAGAAGACATCATGGGGGTACATTCTATGCAGTTTTGTTCACTGTACTCAGATGCCCAGGCACTCAGAGGCCACTGCAGCCTCCCAGGAAACCTGACTACTCCTCAAGATGGTGATTAGCCTTGACATCATCCACATGGTGCTGATTCTGCTGGATTTTAGGATGCCAGAGTTATGGCATCATAGAGGCTTTCACTGAAATTTGCAGGAAGACCTGGGAGACCAGGCAGAATGTAGCAGGATTAAAATTCATGCAGGTAGCCCCTGAGAAGCAGAATAAAGATGTGAGGATGAAGCTGAAGCTTCAGTAAAGATACTTGGGATCAAGAGATGCCTGTAGTGTGGAATGTCTGCCAAGGAAATTAGCATAAATTAAGCAGAAATAAGTCAGGAGACAGACCATGTGGGCTACAACCAGCAAGGGCATAGGATAGGAGATACATAAGCATTTTGGAGAGAACATCATGAGGTAATGTTCCTCAGATGCTGGATGTGGAGCCAAGGACTTGTTTACCTAACTGAATTTCAACTTTGCTTTGTTTTCATACCTTATTTCTTTGCCCCTATTTCTCCCTTTTGGAATAGAAATGCATATATATATCTATTCCAAAAGGGAGAAATATATATATATATATATATATATAAAGGGAGAAATATATATATATATATATATATATATATATATATATATATATATATATACATATTCTACATCTGATATATATATAGTTTGTATTTTATCAGATGTTGAATTTAGTTTTTATTTTATCAGATGTAGAATTTGGGCTCATGGCCAAGAGTTTGCCTTGAATCTCAGATGGACTTTGTATTTAAGACTTTTAGGTAATGCTGAAACTATTAAGACTATTAAAAGTTTGGTCCCAAATTCTCTAGACATCTGATATATGGTATCACTCTAACACTGACTCGACTTTATCTACTTTTCAGCACTATAATTCCATTGAATACCTTTTTTGTGTGGATAAGAATTTTGACTTGAGAAGGTACATAGGCACAAAAAAATGTAAAGTAGAAATAGAGTAGCTGTTCTTATTAAATGAATTTTGTTTATTTTTATCTCTTCTATAGCTTCACTAATTTTGTCTTCTTTTTCTTTCAATCACTCCAAAAGTTATGCTCATGTTACTCAATAAGATAATTAATTCATCAATACCTCCTTGTATTCTTATCTTTGCTTTAAATATATTAAAACTTTAGTACTGAGTGCATAAAATTTGGAGTGTTCCTAAAATTTAGCATATTGAATTTTTAGTTTATTGTTTTGGTTCTCTTTATTACTCTTTTTTTTTTTGTAGTTCATTTGATGCTTGTTTTTCTATTAAGGTACCCTCACTACTTGACTATTTTCTTTTTTAAAAAATATTTATTCTTAAGTTTTAGGTGGACACAAAATCTTCAGTTTACATTTATGTGGTGCTGAGGATCGAACCCAGTGCCTCGTGCATGCTAGGCGAGCGCTCTACCACTGAGCCACAACACCAGACCCTTGACTATTTTCTTTTTGTGACTATATTTTCCACATTTAAAAAAAAATTATTGTGTTATTTTTTGCTGCATGTATTGCTTATCAATATAGTACATAGTACATAGCCTCACCATCACCCTAACCTACCCATGCACCTGTCATATACAATCATTCATGTGATAGATTCAGCATCACAAAACTTTGACCTGCCAATAATATAACATTTAAAAGCAAACTGAAATGTGCCTGTAATAACTTAATTTTTTTCATAGCTCAGAAAACTATTTTTGTCTCCATCTTTTTTACACACAGTATATTAAAAAAAGAAAAACAGGTAAATATGGTATAAATAGATATAAAATATAAACGTTTTAAAAAATGTACATTTTAAGAGATTCTGAACACCCTTGCTCTCAATCCTGACTGCCTCTCTGTTAAATTTGCACTGCTCTGTTTTGGTTGGGTTTATCTCCATGTTGAACTTAGAGTGTTTTAAGTTAATTTTATTTTGTCAATGTTAACAGTTTTTTAGGAATTTTTAAAAATGCTTCAGACTGTCTGATTCAGTGAACTTTTTGTAGTGAAAAAGCCATGGAACCAGTAGACAAGACAGATGTTCTGGAGGGATGCAGGTCAATGTTTTTGAGAAGGCACAGAATCCTCAGACGGGCGTAGAAAATTCACTGTATAGTCCACATATTAGTCTGCCCGAGTGCACGTCTTCGGGTGCATGTACATATGCTGTTGTCCTCTCCCTCACCTAAGTGTGTGTCCATCTGGCCCACTGTAATTGTGAAGTTCCTTGTACTGTACTATTATCGTTGTTCCCCTTGCATTGATGAGATAACAGCACCATTTTTAAATTATTGTTAAAAGATTAACCGGCAATGTACAGAGTTCACTCAGAATTTTCTTGTTTAAGGAAAACACTGCAAAATCATGAGGATACCAAATTGAGACAAACGGTGGTGCCTCTGAGTCTGTCTGAGACCATGATGAAGTAGAAATAAAAGCTTTTTTGAGAAAAAAAAATAAAAATAAAAAATAAAAGCAAACTGAATTATTCTTATTTGGATAGAGGGAAGAAATTTCCCCTCCTCCAAACCCAACTTTTTAAGACATCCCTTAATGATTCACTTCCTAGTGTAGATATACATATTTTCTATATTTATATATTCAGATATATCTATATCTGTATCTACTATATCTATATGAGATAGATTCCAAAGACTCCAAAATAAAATTCTGATATGTATGTATCTTAGTTTCCCATTTTTCTTTTAGGTTAAATTTTACTTGGCTTCTACTGTAAAAAGTGAACACATACTTTTTATTGACTACTTCCAGGTTTGTTTTCATGAAAACACCAAATAAATTATATGAAATCCTTGTTCTACAGTCTGTTTCTGGGCGAACCCAACAGAAATTCCACATTTTCAAATATCTGACTCCCTGGGATTACTAGAGAGAGCATTAAAAAGGGACAACACTACTTCTAGAATCAGATTTTAAATAATTTTCTCAAAGACCAGATATAATTGTCAATTTTTAAGGAATACTTTATTCTCATGCATGTGCTTTATTTGTCCAAAAGCTAAAGTATAGAAATATTTTGCAAATTTGAACATGGAATAAATTTTAAAAATCTAAGTATTACTATAACAACAGCAACTATCATTTATCAAGTACATGCTACAGTGAAATTATAGGGCTCAGAACATTCCACACATTCCCTCCTGTGCTCTCCATCATTGCCCTGGTTAGATACACTGTTATATATATATCACATATAAGGAATATGGAGTATTCATAAATTCAGAAAGTTGGCTGCGCAATAGAAAGTACCCAAGTTATTCTGATCTACATAACCAAATACAAGTAAAATTTAAGCCCTTTGAAAGAGGATGAAGTTGAAACTATTTTCCTGAGACAGAAAGTACAAAAAAATTGAAGTTCTTAATTTCTAATTTTGAAGTGCTCCACAGCTTATTGCTCTATATCATATGCTATAGTAAAAAATACCATGATTTAAAAAAGTATCTGCCATCTACATTTTTGAACAGTGTTATAAAATTTCTAAAGAGATAATTTTCATTGCTTTATAAACATCCCTCTTAATCTAGACTGTAGGTGGGATTATGTGTGTGTGCGCGTTTCACATATATGAAAAAAATTAACTCTATTTCTTAATGGAATGTTCAAGATTAAAACCTATAATTTTGGTAATGTCACCAGTATTAGTTAAACTCCTTATTTTATTTGAATAAATTCTATAATACACCTTGGAAGCCTTATAATACATAAGCAAATATTTTTTAAAAAATTTAAAAGGCATAATGTTTCAGGGCAAGAAGCATTAGATGTATTCATCAAATCCACATAGTATTTCTTAAGTCTTTGTCTAGACATTTTTAACATCTCAAGGTCCCTTTCTTGCACCATGAGCATTTCACTGTCTCCAGATACTTCATAGAGTTGTTAGAAGGGTCAAATGATAATAGGGTAAAACGCTTTAGAAACTGTCAGCTATTTTATAGAGAAAAAATAATTAAGATATTATTGTTAATAAAGTAACCACTTACAGGAATTTTATATTACCCACTAACGTTTTTTTCAATGGAATATTGTTCCTTAGACACTTAAACTGTGTCCACCATAGATAACCTCTACCATCTTGACTGTTTTTGATGCCACATTATAAAAATGCCCAATCATCATTTTGTTGAAATTATACGAAACTAGTCATTATACTGACCCTAATTTATTTCTCAGATATTTGATATTGAAGGCTATTCACCTTTTAGATTTTCTCTCCCATAGGATTCATGTTTCATTTTTTAAAATAATTTTAGTGTTACTTTGAAAGATTCTTTCAGTACCCTAATCTTAGAAATTCTGAAAATGCTTCTACTTCATTAAGATTTTTCTTCACCCATTTTCTTGTGGTTGTTCCCTGGTTCTTATTATTGCCAACCACATTCCTTCCTTAATACTAACTTGAATACTTTTAAATATTCATTCATTTATTTATGTTCTTATTTTTTGTTATCAGGAACTGAACCCAGCTCTGCTTAACCACTGAGTCATACCCTTATCCTGTGTGTATGTATATGTGTATATATATATATATATATATATATATATATATATATATATTTTTTTTTTTTTTTTTTTTTTTTTTTTTTTAAACAGGGTCACTAGGATTTTTAGTCTCACTAAATTTCTGAGGCTGGATTTGCTAACTTAAATCTGCACACTTTCTAACCTCATCTTTACAATCATTACCTCACAGCTTTACAAACATTACTTTCTGAACCTCCTCCAATCCAGTGACCTATTCCTCTTCTTTAGTTCAATCATGTCTTTATTCTCCTTATCACCCACTAGAGTTTCCATGATCATCATAATAATCACTGTTTTGAATGAATTTACAATTCCTTTCTTACTTTCCACTCCGAATACAGCTACTTTGGGAAAACCCATCCTTAATTAACCTTAATTCACTACCTTTCCTATTCCTGTACCAGAGCAACTGAGATTAGCTGAAGAAAAATATACCCCCCATACAGTTTGATTGCACTTGTAATGATGACAAATAACAGTGATTTACTTCCTCCTCTGAGATCCTATTACATGTTCCTTGTCTTTTTACTCCAGTTTTAATCTCAACAACTGTATCTGAGTAATTTTTACTAAAGCATCCCTTTTTTAAGTCATAAAACATAACAAATCAGAAGTAGGATATAATAAATACAAAAAGACCTATATTGAAAAGTACATTTCTATTTACATTCTATTTTCCCACCTTCTATAAAAATTGTTTTATACGCATTACATTCTGGGATGAAGACTAAATTCTATACCTGTACATTGGAATTATCTCCTTTCAAACTATTTGTTGCAGCCTTTTTTTTTTTTTCATATACTTACCATGTGAGTTTATTATCAGTTCAAAATATTTAAAAGTTTCACTAAACATTTTCTCTACTATCATATATTAGTTTTACTTTCTCCATGGTTTAGAATAAAATTCTCTCAATAATTGTCAATAATTGAATGCAATTTTTCTCCTCCCACTCTCTCTTGAGTTTAGTCCTGTCACGTAACAAAACAATTACAGTTAAAGCCCTTAGTGATATTTGATTGTTGAATCTACTAGACAATTATTTGCTTTCATCTTACATAGTTTAGCAGAGGCAAGTGTAACAGAGGCAAGTGTATCACTCCTATAGACCCACACCCTCCTAATTCCGGAATCTCTTCGTTCTTTCATTTTTTTCTCTTTAATCTTCTACATTTGTTATTCACAGAGCTCAGTTTTGAGCTCTCTTTTCTCTAAACTGTAATCATTTTCTTGGAGAACATATCTAAGGTCATAGCTTTAAAAATTATTTAAGTTTGAAAACTATTATTTCCATCTTCATAGGTCTCTCTTGTCAGAACTATACCTACTCAAACATTCAGTTTTGTGCCTCTAGGTCATCACAAACTTCACATGTTTGAATCTGACTGTTTTTTCACTACCACCTGAACTTTTATTTATTTGTCCCCATTTTAGTTTAAAAAAAAAAATCATTCTTTCTGTAGCTCACAACAAAAGTTTGGAGCCTTCCTGGACCAATGTATTTTTATTTTTTTTTATTTTTTTGTAGTTGTAGATGGACAGCATACGTTTATTTTTATTTTATATTTTGTTTATTTTTATGTGGTGCTGAGGATCAAACCCAGTGCCTCCCATGTGCAAGACAAATGCTCTGCCACTGAGCTACAGTCCCAGCCCCCAATGTATATCTTTCTTATCCAGTATTATTAGCAAAAACTAACAGTGTTTTAGCTGAAGTGCATGCACACACACATACACACACACACACACACACACCAGGGATTTTCACAACTCTCTAAGAAAGTAAAACAGTAATCTATTCTTTGTAGATGAATTATAATAGAACTTTGATGTGGTACCTGAAATTATAGCAAGAGGCAGGTGGTTTATAGATTCAAGCCAAAATAGTCTAGATCCATATTGCATACTCTTAACTATTATAGTTTGAAAATAAAGTCTAAATTCAATCAATTCTTACTGGCTTCACAATTACTGATTTGTTAGAAGTTACATTTTCTTCTAACTGCAATTGTATTGCTGATGCACTGTCCTTGCCTCAGGCCTTACAAAAATACCTGCCCATTCTACCCCTTCCTTACTTTCAGGTCTGCTCAAAGTCTTTTTGTTAAAGAAGCTGTCCCTGATCACCCTACGGAATATAGCATCAATCTCTTTTCCTTCTTACATGATCTGTAGTCTTCATAGCTTAAGGGGTGATTAGGTCAGTGTACATTTTCCTCCTCCTCCATTGCTTTAATCTTAGAAGAGGAACTGTATTGATTGTGTTAGTTAGCTTCGTGTCATTGTGATTAAAATTCCCGACAAGTACAATTTGAGAGAAGGAAATATTTATTTTGGTTCATGGTTTCTGATATTTCATGCATGATGAGCTGACTACATTACTCTGGGTTCAAAGTGAGGCAGAAAATCAGTAATACTGGAAGGTTTATGATAAAGGAGTTCTGCTGGCCTTCCTTTGGGATTTTGATGTAATCGTCCATTATCCCCTAACTCCAGCAATTCATGAAGAACAAATATCACAAGTGTGACATCAAGTTCTACTACCAACTTGAGCATTAGCCAGGCTACCTATGATCATGGTTGCCCCGACCTCTAAATGTTCCATAGCTAAGTACTGTGAAATGAACTCTAGGCCTCCCTGTGCAATCAGGGTGCTTCTAAGTTCTCTTAAATGAATTTTCACTTTTATACCCTGGGCATTCAACAGATTTTGTTTAGCAAATTCCTGAGATGTCCTCAAGTCATCTTTCCTATTGTCTCTGTACAAAGTACTTAAACTCTTTATTGGCTATAATCTCTCCAATAGCCATACCTTCATCAACCTTAGTTTTACATGCAATCTTTTGCCAAGCTGCAAGTTTCAAAGTACTTCAGCCCTGCTTTCTGCCCCTAATTGTCAAAGTAAAGTTGGATAATGTCTGTCAGCAAGACCATACATATCCAAAATGATGTGCTATCTTGAAATTTTATCTGCCAGATTAATTAGTGCATCACCTTTAAATATAACTTCACACAGTGTTTCAGGACATGAGGAAAATGTAGCCAAGTTTCTGCAGAACATAAAATTAGTGGCATCTAGTTGAATTCCCAATATAATCCTTATTACCCACTGGAATCTTGTAAGCACAGTCTTTGTTATCTGAATTCTGGCCTTCTGAGTTTCTATCAGAATAACTCATTAAGCTTTAATTGAAACATTCTAAAGCATCTACAGCCAGCATCTCAAACTTTTCCAAACCCTTCACCCAAATCAACTCCTAAGGCTTCTGAATCATATAGTTAAGTTAGTCATAGTGATGAACCCACTCCTGGTCCCAAATGCTGTGTTAGTTTTGTATCTCTGTGACAAAAATGCCTGATAAGAATAACTTATAGGAGGTAAAGTTTATTTTGACTCATGGCTTCAGACATTTCAGGTGAGGCAGAACATCATGAGTTGGTAGAGGACTGTTGCTTTGCTCATAGTGGCTAGAAATCAAAAAGAGAAGGTACAGTTCTGCAGAAGATGAATCCTTCCAGGGCACATCCCCAGTGAACACCTCCTCCAGCCACATCTCACCTACCTACAGTTACTACTGAGTTCATCTGAATAAAGCAGGATGGGCTGGTTAGGTTATAGTTCTTGTAATTCAACTGTTTTACCTCTAAATATTCTTGCATTGATATAAAGGATTTGAGGGATACCTCATATCCAAACCAGAACATTAGTAAATACTGTTAATGGTTATTGGACAAATAAGTAGCTCATGCATATACTAAAAGCATTATTAGTTGTCTGAATGGTTTGTAGTTAACCTTAAGGTAAATGAAGCCAGAACTGTATTGTGCATTTTTTTCTTTTCAAATCAAATTGATAAAATTATTCTGCTTATTTGAGTATTAAATATCATCATCCAATATCAGTTAATTTGACATGATGATATCTGGAAAATTTTGCCATATTCTATACACTAAGTATTCCACATTCCACACAAATCTGGACATAGAAAACTTCCAAATTGGCAAAAGCTGACTTAGTAGCTAAATTGCTGAGACATTTTTGAAGATTTCAGATGCCAACCCAAAGTTTTCATCTATACTAATAGTTTGCTGTGGTGGATTTGTCTTCTATATTGAGGTATATGTGTGTGTGTGTGTGTGTGTGTAAAACTGATGAAAACTAAGTACTGAGAAGTTTCAAAAGTATATATATATATATATACTTTTTATAATCCATTATGGTGAAATAAGGAAAATATTATAATAGATTATATTTAAACATAAACACTGATGTTCTCAATACATCTTATTAACAGAGAATTCAAACAAAATAAGTGCCAATCACACTTCTTTCTTTTTCTCTTAACAAGTTCTCATGAATTTAAATACATCCTTCTAGGATAAGTGAATTTCTGGATAACATCTCATTTAATCAAAACTAAGTCTTATAAAATGGCAAGCAGCTGAAAAATTTACTTTTAAACAACAACAGATTGACTATATTTACAAGAAAATGAGAAATGACAGGAATTAAACTTTTCTTAGTCAATAACTACCCAATCAAAATATGCCAGAATAAAAAGATTTGAAGGGAAGATCTCAAAATTTGAAGTAAAATGTAAACACATTAATTTTCACCTAAAATTGTGTTTTGCCTTGGGATACTGATGAATAATAGTATTATATAATCATGGTTCACAAAACTGATGAAAACTAAGTACTGAGAAGTATCAATAATTGTTTGAAAGTAATAAGTAGCAACAATTATGCTATTAAGAGTATGTTGTCAATATGTCTGAAACAAGATAAATATATCAAATCATTCTTTTATATTTATTTCTATTTCATGCATATTTTGTATTGCTTATAGATTTCAGTGTAGAAGCTAGAAAGAAATAATATACATATTGGGAGTGCATGCTCAAAATTTTAATAAGGCATGTGAATGATTAAATTGTGTTGGCAAGTTGGAGGATGCAACTCAGTTGGTGGAGTGTTTGCCTTGAATGTGTGAATTCTGGGGCTCCACCCCCAACATTGCAAATTGAATAGAATGAAGTAAAACAAAATTAAAATAAGCACACTAGTAAAAAGTGTCCAGTATAAGAATGGTTCATAATCTATATATGATATTCACACAAATGACAAATACCTAATGAAATTTGTTTATTTAAACTATTGGCTAATTTGTTTAAACATTTATTTATTTTTTAGTTGTAGACAATACCCTTATTTATTTATTTTTATGTGGTGCTGAGGATCGAACCCAGGGCCTTGCCTGTGCTAGGCGAGCACTGTACCACTGAGCCACAACCCCAGCCCACTATTGGCTAATTTGATAAATATTTTTATCAAACAGACTGGCACCACCCAGGAAGAGAATGACTGCATTGATGCAAAAGAAGCTGATATCAAAAAATGAGAATTTTGAGAATGTTTTAGCTAGGTTTTTGTACAACATGTGGTTAATTAGACTAATTTGTCCTATTACATGAACAAGCGAATATGCCTCTAAAAGAAAAATAAAACCACAAATGGAAATCATGCATTATTTTGAATATCTGTTTAAAAATCATGCTCAAGCATGAAGGAAATTATACTAATTTTCAACTCAGAAAGGTTATTTTCTCTAAAATAAATTGGTCTATGTAACAAAAACACTGGGTCATCTAAACTATACCTCATTAAACATTAAATATTTTGTGCACAAATGCTTACCTCAATGTGGGTTACAATGGTTCCTGATTAGTAGAAAATGTAAAAATTTTTTTTACAGACAGTATGCATTGTGTGTAGTTAAAAATATTGTATGTGTATTTAAGATATATGCAAATGCTAAACAATCATCTTTGTGGTTTTCAATATGAAATTCTTTTTATGTTATAAAAGCCAGCTAAGTTTTATAGTTTTATGAAGTTCTGTATTGAAAATTAAAGATATGTTTTTGAAAACAAATTTGTTCCTATATCTTTATTGTTTAAAATTGATGGTACTTTGAAAGAAATGCAAGAAATATACATAAAAACTGCAAATTGTGCTGCCAAGTATTATAAATTGTATTCACCATGACAAAATCTTAAACTTCCTAATTACACATAAAGTTATTTTTCAATGAAAGAAAATTATTTCTGAATTTGAAATAAAAAATTTAAATATCATTTAAAAATAGTAAACATTTCAGAAGTATTAGAATAATTCTTATGACATTATAACATATATTATATTCAAAGTATGATTTTAAGTTTTAACAAAATAGCAACTTACATTTATTTGGAGACTTGATTTTGGTACATGAAGATGTGTGATGGAAAGAAAACTTTAAAGGAAAAGAGGTTTCATATGTATTTGGGCAATTTCATCAAATCCACAGCTTTTCCCCTTTTGATAGAAACTAAGAAGTAAGAGAAAAAAAATGAAAAGAAAGAAAGAAACTGTCAAACTAAAAAAACGTTTGAAATAGAAGTACACAACATATCTACTTCCCACTTCCAGGCTCAATTGATATTTCAATTAAATATGAGGTAGTCAAGTAGGTTAGTCAAATAAATGTAAGATAATGAAAAGATGAAGAGCTCTTAATATAATCATCCTCAATTTAGAGTGCAGATAATAAAGTGAGCTAACTCATGGCAAACTCAAATGCAAAGCAGTCCAGGCATTAATATTTATCACATTCAAGGGAAGTTCAACAATTGAACTAACACAAAGTAAAATGAAAAATTTTAATACCTTAGAGGCACAAATCGCTTTTCTGTAAAAATGTTTGCATTATCTAATAATCAGGAGTGATTAAACTTCACATGGTTGTAAGCATTTGACCCTTAAATGAAATTTCTAAGCACAAAGACCTTGGTGAGTTGGGTATTAGAACTTGGCACTTCCACATGTCATGAGTCAACTCAGCCAATCAATTTCACCTCTAAATTATTTGTATCCATAACATTGCCTTTATAGTTAACCATACACTCTAGTTCTATTTAGGTCAAACAATAGTAGCCCAATTTATTAAATATCCCCATTATGATTATAACCTTTAAATTTTTGGTTTTTGGTAGTGCTGAGAATGAAACTCAGGACCTTACAATGTTCTACCATTGAACTACATGCCCTGCCCCAATACAAACTCTCTCACATTTTTAATTTTAGTTTCATTCCAGCTACCATATCACTGACTCGAAGGAAAGAAAGAAAGAGAAAGAAAGAAAGAAAGAAAGAAAGAAAGAAAGAAAGAAAGAAAGAAAGAAAGAAAGAAAGAAAGAGAGAAGAAAACCAGTAAGGGCCAACAAGTGATGCTTATCTTCAAAAAATCTTAAGTTGAACCCTCAAATGTCAGGGTCATTTTGAATTTAGAAATGATTTCTAAACAATTTAAATCAAAATAGTATGTCATATTTTGTAGACTTTTTAATTTTTTTATTATTAGTTGTTCAAAACATTACAAAGCTCTTGACATATCATATTTCATACATTTGATTCAAGCAGATTATGAACTCCCATTTTTACCCCATATTTTGTAGATTTTTGAACATGTAAATGAACATGTAAATATTGATTTCTCAGCTTATTTTAATAAAATATAATTCAACTTTTAAGTACCTACATTAGCATGGCAAGTCAAATAATACTTTTTAAAACAATTACTATCATCATTATTATTATTATTCCAGGGATTGAACCCATGGGCACTTAACCACTGAACCACTTAACCTTCTGTTTTCTACTGATTATTTTCCAGGCTTTTTTTGTGTGTCATGCTATCTTTTTGTCTTTTCCCAATGCACTGCCCAACCTTCCTCTAGCCTACAAAGTTTAACCTCCACTTTAGATCATCAGAAGTTCCTATACTATAAACTATTTGATTGTCTCTGCAGGACATGGCCTTCTAGAAATCTGTATGAATTAAAAAACTAAAGAAGCAGACAAGTAACAGGGATTTTAATAGGATTAAAATATTTTCATTAAGTTTGCATTTATATTACCATTGTACTTATGTTCTCAAATGTGTTGTTTCTCTTCCCTCAAGAGTTTATTGATATGTATAGGAAGATTTAATGTATTTATAAAGCATAAAATCAGTCACACCTTGAACTTTGTAGTTTTCTAAAAATGTCTATTTTAATCTAAATAACTTTAGATTTTGTACATAGTTAAAAACATAAAATTCTAAAATAGTCATAAAAATACTGTAAGGTTTTCAAAAACTCTCTTAATTAATGATCTATTTAAAGATGTTTTAATTTTAATTTATTTTTATTTTTTACTCTTTTTGGTAATGAGATAAAAGCTAAAGCAATTTGCTAAACTCCACCTCCCCCAAATTAAATCATTCCCTAAGGAGAGGGTATTGACTTTAAAAGGGCACAGCTACATTGTTTATAATTACTTTTCAGAGCAAATCTCTGAAATCAAGTTAAGAAACTGTTGCAAATTTGTTTAAATCACAAAGCCCTGGTGGAAGATCTTAATTCCTCATCTCCCTAAGTAACCAGTCAGCACAGACAGATGCTAATGCAGACCAAAAGAAAGTCCTGTGGGAACCTTCCAAACCTGGTGAGTTATATAGTAGCTTATTAGTGGTATATTTTAAGGAGGCTTTTTTTCCCACTTATATCTGGAAATAAAATTACTTGCTTTATGAAGTCCATTTCCTTTGGTGTAATCCTCTGTGGACATGGAATACTGCATTTCCCACCTAATTACTCTATCTATGACTCATTTCTATAATCAGATCATCCTTGTCCTTCCTTTCTCTAAGCTAAACAAATCTAATTCGTTTAATATATCTATTTGCCAGAAGGTTAATTATCTCCGTTTCTCTTCTCTGACCATCTCCTGTTCTGTCATTTCTTTTTTTGAGGTCAGTATCTAAAACGAGACACAATTATAAAAACCTGATTGATGCAGAACAGCAGAAAGATTACTCTCCATTTCTTCCATAATTATGTTATTTAATATTTCTCAGTATCTTATTGGATTATATTTTATCATGGCATTTCAATATAGATTTCACCATAGCAATAAATCTCATGTTTAGGATTTTTTTTATCTTATATGTTTAGCATTTCACACAGAAAGTATTTTATCAATTTATTCATCCATCCACAATTCTGTGACTCTGATACTAACATTTACCCTGGTCCTTCTCCTTTCCAATATCACTATCTCCCACCATTATACTAATTTACTAAAGTAGCTACCATCACTTATTATCATCCCATGAGAACCTGGTGTTCCTATTAATAGGCACACTAAGTCACAGTTCTTACTACTCCTTGCAGGCTATTCTTATTCCATCCCTGAACATGACAGTGAGCTGTCTACAGGTAAAGTGCTCTCATAAAAGAGGGAAGAGTAAATATTTTCCTTCAAGAACAACATAACATAGGTCTAGAGAATAAAAGAGGGAAGGGTAAATATTGTCCTTCAAGGATAACATAACATAGGTCTAGAAAATAAAAGAGGGAAGGGTAAATATTGTCCTTCAAAGACAACATAACGTAGGTCCTGTGAAAAGAAACTGTTTATTCAGAAGGGAGAAGGAGGAAGAAAAGAAGTCATATTTGAGATTCTGAATCCTCATCTAGGTTATAACCTCATAGGAAAAAGGTCCACAAAACTACACATGGTCCCCAGTAAAGGAGAAAATTGGATGCAGCAGGAGTTTGAGTTACTTTCCGGTTAGGGATTCTGATCCACCCACCTTGGAGATAGTTCTCCATGTACATAATTTTAGAAGAGGAAGCATGGCATTTGGTTTGTATAGACTCAAAGAATAGCTGGACAATATTCCTCCTGCAGTCACATCAATATGTAAGAGCTGCCCAGAGACAGGATAGAGCCCGCAAATCTGTTGAATGGAGGGTGGGTTTTGACTCCATTACAAAAACCACAGCTTAAAATGTGAAGTGCAAACACTGAACGAAGGACATATAATGAGGACTGCAGATTAAATAGTACCAAGAGCTGCTGTAGGGATGGATCCATTTGGAGCCTAAGAAACTCCCACTCTGAAAAGAGCTCAGTCGAGCTTGCCTGGCTATAACTGACAGCTAGATCACAGGGGACACCTGGGACTAAGGAGCATTAATGGGGAAGGCCCAGAGGAGTGCACCAGGATGGATGGAATTCAGAGCTGAGGTCCATCCTCTCATCACTATAAGGATTCATAAGCAATCCTCTTCACATCAGCCATTATGAGGAGCAGGAAACTGCCTGGAAGACTGAGCATTCTCCCAAAGAAGGCTATTTTAAAATGAAAACAAAATGCATTACTTTTCATCAAAAATTTTCAAAGTTACACTGCCCTCAGCAGAGATGAAAACTTATGAGCCCAGTGAGAATATTCATGACTGAATATTAATATGTATTCTAGTATGGTTATTATTATTCTAGGTGATTATTTTTAAACTAAGCTACAGGTAAATGAAAGAAGCAGGTTATCTATTGTCACTGGATGGAATACACAGGAGTGCTTGTCCATTCACAAACTCTGTCTATATAAAAACTTCATTCAGAATGTAAAACCTTTCCATAAAATCCAGATCAAATGTCCTTCTCTACCCTCTCACATGCTTGGCCTTAATACCAACATCCTTCCTAAAAAATTTTCTATAGTCACATTGATCTCTTCACTGTGTGGCATACTTTTTCATCTTTGCATCTTTTTTCACAAATTTCCTCATCTTTCTCTTCATTTTTTATAATCCCACCCCAACTGATCTCTAATACCCAAGTGAGAATCTTAATGGAAGAAAAATAAAAAATCAGTTTGGGAACTTTGCTATAAATTAAGTAAACTTTACTTACTATTTAGGTGTCCTTTTTGAGTATAGGTACAAGCTATCATCCCCTCTTCTCAGAATAATGCCTTAAGTATCCAAACACATAGCCCAGTCTCGGCAGATTTCTAGACCCCCAGATCAGAAATTCTGTTCCAAAGTATAAAATAGGCAGCCTTTTTGTTTTCACCCCAGTACCTTAATTTATAAACAGCTAATAATTCATTAAAATTTTGCACTTAGATACTCAGTTAAGGGTCAGCTGTAGACTGCTGGCCTAGCTTGTATGAAGCCCAATCACTGGAACTCAAAAACAAAATTACAATTGATTTTGCCATCAATAATCTCTTAAGCAAACTTAAGAAAGTCAAAAGAGGTCATTTCTTGAATGGTCTTAAGCTGTTGCTTTTAAGGGTTTATGTTTTAAAATTATTATTATTTCCATCTTCTGCAATACCTCAAGGAATTATTATTATTTATTAGTAGTATTATTATTACTTTATCTCAATAGCAGTTATTAAAGAATTGTGAAATATTGAAAGAAGAAGTAAAAAAAATAATACCAACAAAAAATACAGAAACAAAACAAAAATCACTTTCATATACTTTTCAATTTTTCATACTTTTAAGGGAAGTAAAAGGACTTATTCAGTGGTCTTCTCACTCTTTGCCTTCTTTTATGTTGTTATAGTCTATATTATTTTAGACATGATAGGATGATATTCAGAAATACAAGATGGGGACTTTTTGAATGCTTGGCCACAGGATAAAATTTTAAAACAAAACAAAAAAAATGCTAATTAAAAAATATTATATTATATTATATATATATTTAGAAATATATAAATATATATTTCTAAATACTACAGTTATTTAGAAATATATACATATATATTTCTAAATAATAACTGTAGTAGGTATAAAATCAAGAATGGAAAGCACATTTGGAAAGAAAATTAATCCTTAATGTACTATTAAAATGTGGAATAATACAAAAACTGCACAAAATTCATGCAGAGTAGGCCTACAAAAATTGTCACTGACCATGAACTTAAATAATACACTCAATAATCAAACTTTCTACTGGATATAATAGGATTCATTCAATATGTATAAACATTACACACCTTTCATAAGAAATTCAAAGCTTAATCTTTAGATGTAGTAACATCACTAACTTTTATTAGTGAGTAGTATAGGTTTAATGAAGAGCTAAATTTTGTGGTTCTGAGATTCTTTCTGCTTTCCAGGATGTTCAGTTTAGAAGCATGGAAGTTTGTTCAGCAAGGTGGTTTAGTACACTGCAGCTATCATGGCCCACTGGACATGGGCACTTCCTTTGAGCAGCATTCCCTCCCTGCTTGCTAACCATGCCAGGCACTGGGCTCCCTACTGGGACTCAGATATTGTGGGACCCCTTGCCTACATGTCATTGCCCAGGCTGGAGGGCACAGTATTACATTGCCAGACCAGCAGCCTGAAAGGTGAGCTGGTCCTGGGAGGGCTCCTTGTTGTCTTAGAAATTGATCATGGATACCACAGGGATTTCTTGGCCATGAAGCACTCCTGGCTTATTGGCAGCTGAGATTATTCTGAAGTATATTTGCTCATCTAGATGGCTGGCCCCCAGAGGCATCTGAGACTTGCATCTGCTACAGACTAAACTTTCTAATGTATCAGCAAAGCTCACTGCCTAGGGATGACAGTGCACAGTGATGCTTCTCTTCAAAAAATCTTAAGTTGAACCACCAAACGTCAGGGACATTTTGAATTTAGAAATGATTTCTAAACAATTTAAATCAAAATGGTATGTTATATTTTGTAGACTTTTGAACATGTAAATGGTTTGTCATATTGATTTCTCATCTTATTTGAATAAAATATAATTCAACTTTTAAGTATCTTTATTAGTATGGCAAGTCAAATAATACTGTTTTAAACAATTACTATTATTATTATTAAACAATTACTATTATTATTATTATTATTATTATTATTCCAGGATTGAACCCATGGGCACTTAACCACTAAACCATATCCCCAGCACTCTCCTCTATTTATTATTATTATTATTATTTTTAATTTTGAGGCAAGGCCTCTCTAAATTGCTAAGGCTTGCCTTAAACTTGTAATCCTGTTGCCTCAGCCTCTTGAGCCACTCAGATTATAATGCCATCAATATTATAGTGCCACCATATGCAGTTTAAGACAGGTGAGTTTGCTGGGTAGGTAATAAATAGTTATTTCACTTATACAGATAAGTAAGTTTATCTTATTCACTTCCTTACTGCCTCCAAATTTGAGGATTTTATTTTACTACTTCTATATATTTTCCTTTGAAACCAAACAGCTGAACAAGATGAAGAAGAAAAAGATGTTACAAGGTATTAGATAATATCAAGTGAGAGCAAAGCCAGGTTTAAATAGCATGGTGTACGACTGCATAAGACACAGATTTGAATGATGTAAAGCAATAATAAAGAGCCAGGAAAGTAACGGGTGACTCCTGTTTGAAAACTGAAATGATGTGTGCACACAGGTACATGCTAATATGCACGTCTGCATTCATTCACACACATATTTCAGGTTCTTCTGTTTATTATAAGCAAGATATATTCTTTATATTAATATATACTTCATTGTGCTTAAATTAAGTGCTCAGAGAGATCATTCACTATCCAGTTTTCATGACCTGGTCTATTTTTTAATGAAAATAATTTACTTTATATTTTTCATAGAATACCAAAAGTAAAAAAAAAAAAAAATCGTTATTAAGGGCAATTGCAAAGTGTAAGTGTCATTTCTATCTCACTAATTTACCTCAGATCAATATGAAAGTAGCCAGGAAACATAGGAGGTGATCTATTAACTAATAAACTTTAAGTGAAATTCTGTGATTTATTATAGTATTAGAATTTAATGTGCACATAAATATTTCAATTTGCTCATTTCAAACATATTCAGAACATACTAAGAAATATTTGGATTACATCAAAAGTCATGAGGAATGAAGTTTCAAAATTGGATTATTATGCTAAATGGAGCTAACCAGTGGCAAAGGGTTATTTGCTTGTAAAGTTTCATAGCCCATATTTTATTCATTTTATACTCATATAGACTTTTCTTAAGTATGTTCTTTCTTTTTCTTCCAACTGGCCCAAATTCTCAATTTTAGAGTAAAGACCTCCTCTGTTCTCATAAACTCCCATTGCATTTTATTTTTATCACTTTCATCTTATACCACATCCTAAATTATAATCATGTAGTTGCATATCTAGCTCCCATATTATAGTTCCATAAAAGTACTTGAGAATCAATTTCTCAAGTTTTAGTTTTTGTTTCTGTAGAACATTATACAGTACCTTACATAGAAGAGGCCAAACTGATAGATATTACATTGCCAAGTAGTTTATGACATATAACTCCAGGCAGACATTTTATAAGTAGTTAAGAATCAGTTAACATATTTGCCTATATTTGTTACAGACAAGGGTAAGGCTCCATTGAGAAAACTCAATATTTGTCACTTGTAGTTGAAGATTCATAGCACTGATGTCTGACGCATGCCTAACAAAAATAAGTGTAGGCATCTGACAGAGCAGGTGGCAGTAGCTATGAAGTAGAGTGAGAAGATGAAGGAAACTTCTGGTTTAGATGCAGAGAGCTGTAGTTGAAGGAGTCCAACTTTGGGATACATGACCACAGACGATGAAAAGACAAGGAAACTTCATGTTAATACCTGTCCATTGAAATTTTTTTTTTCAGTTATTCTCCTATACTCTCATAACAATCCTGGTAGGGCCAGAAACACCATGGCAGAAGAAAAATACCGAACATATGAGAGCCTAAATTCTACTTCTAAAACTGAAGGTGTTTTACCTGCAGCAGGTCCCAATAGAAGGTAAAACAACGGTTATTTTTAAAAAGATCTTTCTTAATGTATAATTGACACACAGTAAACTACATAAATTTAAAGTGTAAAATTTAAATAATTTTGACATACGCATACATCTTTGAAAATATCACCACAATCAAGATAATAACATGTCATCACCCTTCAAAGCCCTCCTGCTCCTCTACAAACCTTCCTCTCACCCCTACCTAAACCACTGTCTGCTTTCCATCACTTTATATTAATTTGCATTTATACTGGAATCATTAAGTATGTTATTGGAGGGATTCTGGCTTCTTTTACTCAGCATAAGTATTTTAAGTTCCATCCATGGTGTTGGCTTGATCAATAGTTCATCCATTTTAAAAATATTTTTTAGATATACATGGGAACCATATCTTTATTTTGTTTATTTATATAAATGTGGTGCTGAGGATTGAACCCAGTGCCTCACATGTGCGAGACAAGTGCTGTACTACTGAGCCACAACCCCAACCCAGTTCATCCATTTTTTAATGGACAATAATGTATTTGTTAAGAACACTAGAATGGACTTACTTATTCTTAATGAATATTTGTGCTGGCTTGAACAATTACAAATATCACCAGCACAAAAATTTATATATAGTATATGAATATACATATTCTTTTTATTTCCCTTTGGGTAAATGCATAGAAGTAAAATGATTATACCATATTGTGGAAATATGCTTCATAATGACCTGTGACCACAACAATGACAACACACTACCCAACTATTTTCCTAGAGTGGTTGATTCCTTTTATACTCAGACCAGCTGTGCCTTAGACTTCCAGTTCCACCCAAAATATACAATGCTTTTTAATACTAGCCATTTTAATAAGCATATAATTGCATCTTATTGTGATTTTAATTTGCATTTAATTGATGATGTTGAGTTTCTTTGGAAGTGTGTATCCACAATTTGCCTAAGACTAAACATTTTAAATTGCAAATTTTTTTTGAATCTCAAGACTTCAAGTGACTAAATGTCTGTCTGTTACTTATTTATACAACATAACAGCTATAACTGAAAGAACTTTTTCAATTCACTATTTTAACAAGCATCTTCTGACTCAACATCTTAATAAATCAATAACATGTGTTTAATTAGTTAAAAGTTCTATACAGTGATTAATGTGGCAGATTCCTAATTAAAGAAAATTTCTTTTTTAGGAAACGGTAATTTTTTAAATTATCGTAGCACCAGACAAGGTATTTGTGAGAAATTAGGCAATTGAAAAAAAAATTGACCAGGTGGAGAATGATGTAAGGTCTGCTGGATATTTTCATAAAATGTTTTCAACACAGTTTTAAAACAATTGCATCAGATTGGAGGCATTTTTTTACACTTAAATTACACTACAGTTACACTTAAAGGCACTGCAGTTAAACATCATTTGACTTATAAATGATAATTAAGTGTAAAACAAATGACTATAGTTTTAACTTCAAATTACTAGTTCATATTAAGTATCAATATTATATCTAACAATCTGAGATACAGAATACATGTCAAATCTGTAATACATGTTTTGAGGAATATTTTATTTGTGTCATATATTTATTTCCACACTAATGGAATTGAACCCAGGGCTTCCACATGCTTAGCAAGTGATCTAGCACCGAGTTACATCATCTCCAACCCATATTTATTCAACTGCTGTTTTGGGGGAGCATGCTGGGGATTGAATCAGGGTCTTGTTTATGCTAAGCCCACTCTCTAACACTATGCTACACTCCCAGTCTCTATCTGTGCCATTATTAAAGTAGCATTGGAAGGGACTAATGTTACACAATGTTGTGTTCACTATGTTTTTTTTTTTTTCTAGTTGTCAATTACTCATACATTTCTCCATTTATTTTCTAACTTAGCTCATAAAATCTCCTATTGGTATTCATTGATTTAATAAACATCCTTCAGTAGTTTTTGAAAAGGGTGGGGTAACCCTGTGAATCACCACAAGATATTTCCAGTTTGATAAATGCAAGTCATTTGACATTACATTAGACCTTTTGCATTATTGATTTAATGAGGAAGAGGAATATAAGAATGGTGATTTAATATTAACCCTCAAATCTAAAGTTCCAACAGCATTCTATGTTGTCAGTGTGCCAGCATGATTATAAAGTGAGAAGAAAATTCAACTTAACAGTTTATGTTATTGTGAAAAATAAAATGATAACACACTCAAAGGTTTTTTGTTTTTGTTTTTGTTTTTTTGGTACTGGACATTGAACTCAGAGGCACTCAACTATGAAGCCACATCCCCAATCCTATTTTGTATTTTATTTACAGCCAGTGTCTCACTGAGTTGCTTAGTGCCTCACTTTTGCTGAGGCTGGCTTTGAACACTCTTAATTAATTGTTGATATAACTTTTAATAAGTTATTACTTCAGAAAATAGAAATGTTGAAAATGAAAAAAAAAATTATTGCTAATAGTTATATGTTCAGAAATTTCATCAATACTTATAATCAGCAGTGTTAAAAAATGAGGCTAACATGACTTGCTTCTGTTGGGTAGAAGTCAAGAAATATTGTTCTCTAATTAGCTATAATGTGTTGGAAAAAGATGCTCAGTCTGTCAATTTCTGTGATCAAATCAATCTTTAAAAATGTCTTATAACAATCTTCATTGCAAATCTTCATTTGAATAAATTTTAAAAAGTGATATCAAACCATTGAATTCAAAGGGAAGAAATACAAAATCAGGAAAACTGTATGTATAAATGCTTCCTAGTATTTTAGTAAATATGGACTGAGGGATATTATGATGTACAAGTGAAACCAACCATATGTGTGAAAGAAGCATTGAATGCTTCATTATATCTGTGAGGAGAGGTATTTAGGGAAGTAGGATAGGTAGTGAAGGCAGAGAATTATGTGTTTATGCATGTATTTATGCACATATGTATATTGTATCTATCAATGCCAATATTTCCCACTTCAGTTCTGTACTCAAAGCTCTATTCTATTCCTTAACCCCTTTCCACTTGGATCTTCCCTTTCCCAACAGTGAAATATTTTGCTACTATTGCCCATAACATATATTATTCATTGTCAATGTTAGATTACATAAAGAGCAGTTTTGAAACTATTAATCTATACCAATACAAAAATCTTGGGTTGTTTTTAGTGGTGGTAGGAAGGCTTGTTTTGTTGCTAGGATAATGATAAGTGCTATTATTTATCATATGTTTATAAAATATTTAATCTTATGCCAAGTGAATTACATAAAATTATAATCTTTATTTCTCACAAACTCCCCTTTTCCAATAAATAAAGTTGAGTTTAATGATAAAAAATCACCTCTAAATCTCTGAGGTAGCTATTGGTGAGATCAGGTGTTATCACTTAGAGGTCAATCAGGGAACCATACCTAGATGGATAGAGATTTGACTTCATATAGTAATTGCAGATCTTTGGCCTTATGCAGAACAGGCTACATAGCATCTGTTCATTCTGTTGTCTTTTTGTGTGATGCTGTATCTTGAAGTACAAAAGGCCCAAGCAACAGGGAAGCAAGGAATAATGTCAGGTGGGTTAGAGCTTAAAAACCCAAGAGCCTGGTTTTTACTTTAGCCCCTAAGTATAGGGTCAATGCTAGATCAGTGGAATTGAGCATTCTGCAGAAGCCTTGTCTTTCATCATATACCTGACATATACCAGAAATAGAAAATGAAGTTGGAGCAATCTCAGGCCTTGCCTGGCCACTGCTTCACATTGAAGACACAAGTTAACAAATCAGTCAAATGTCTGAGAGCAACAAAATGGCTGATGCTTTACTTTCACCCTTTAAATCTCTCACACTAGTTTCTCCTATAGTCCACCCAGCTAGAAACATACACCAAATATACCATATGGGAAATGAAAAAAAAATTGAAAATGCATAGCTAAACTGATACATTACAAAGGATTCAATACTAGAGTTTCTATTTTTAAAACCCAGGTTCTAAATTCCCCCATGGGGTTACCTCCCCTGGCAGATTGTCGAGCTCCCCATGGTTTCTGAGGGTAGTAAAGTAGAGGCTGCCCAGAACCAAGCAAGGGAGGACAATGCATTCTCAAATAAATGACACCTAACCAAAATTAGCAAGACCTAGCATTGTGCTTTGCCAAATGTAAGAATTTAACTTTATGGACATATTTGAGTAGTTCATAAATCTATGCACGTGAACATTCATGCAGAAAAGAGATATTCATTAAGTATACATCAAGTGGACACTCAGATTGAGGAGGATGGAAAGAGGAGAAAAGCAAGTCATAGTAAGTGTGAAAGCAGGACACAGGGTAACAGGAATGACTGGGCCTGAGGAACTGAAAGGATACTTGGACACCAGATCTTCTACAATCATAACCTAAACCCTGGTGACTCACTCTCTGGATTTCCACATGCAATCTGTGATCTAATACACAGATTTTCTATTTCAATTGTTTTAACTTTGATTCTAAACCTTTACATTAATAAAAGTATTTACAAAGTGTCCTACAGATTTAGTATTTTCTATAATATGTGTTAGAAAATGAGGGCTTTCATTTTTTATCATAATTAACATGCACAGATTTATGATCTACTCAGATTTGTCCATAAATTAAAACTCTTACAATTGGTAAACAGAATGTACCCCATTGTCTGTCTTTAGAACTCTTGTTTAATAGATAATTAAATTTTCTGAGGAAATTTAAGTGAATTATTCAAACCATATTTCTCTAAAACAATCTTTTTATAAATGGGAAAATTATTACAGTTTATCTAGGGAGACTGTTAAGTACAAATTAAACTGGTAATTATTAAAGTTTTATTTTTAGAATTAGATTATTATAATAACTTAATGGTTGTAGTCATAGGCAATTAATTATTATAACAAAAAGAGCATGAAATATTACTTTGTCCAGGATTTCAGTCTTGATAAAGCATAAAGTGACCTATGTTGTATTATTTTTAAAATCAATTATGTTATGTTATTTCAAAAATCAATGTTGGTAAGTGACAGGTGAAAAGTAGAAATCTATACATTTTTATCAGTAGAGATAATATTGCAACTAGACTATATGGTCAGGAGATAAAATGTCTCATTTAGAGTTTGTGTGAGTGAAAGGTGTGGTTTAGCTTTGAAAAAAGCATAAGATAAAGAAATAAAAGGCAGCCATTTTTTTATCTTAAATGCAATAAAGTATTCTATTCATTAGCCTTTGAAGTTTCCTGTTTTTTCATTGATTATTCAGCGTAATTATAACCATGTTTTTCAACAAGGTCACCTAGGACAAAACTGAATATAGTGAGCTTGAGCTTTAGTTTAGGAGCTTCACTCCAAAATGGAAATTAATGTAGTTACTTATAAAAATAATTCTCAAACCAATTAACATATTCCCATTTTTTCTTTATGATGCAAATTGCTATTAAAGAGCTGTGCAACATTTTATTGCACATGACTTAATGAAATGGAAAAATTCATATGGTGGAAGTTAAAAATGTGGAAGGATTACCATTATAAATATTTCCAGCATTCTGAATTTTATCTTAAACTTTTGTCAATCAGGAAAACTCATAAACCAGTTCTGCCAAGGATCCCCACTGTATTTAACCTAAGCATTCCATAAGCTGGAACAATGGCAAGAACATCTGTAATCACACACGTGTGCACACACAACATGATATCACCAGTGGCAAACATTTTGTTCCACTTCATTCACTGAGAACTTAGACACTGAATATGAGAGCAGTCTTACTCCAACTCTTGTCATTATTCTGATTTATATGAAACTCCCTGTGGGCAATCTGTTCAGTATTGAAGGCTTAATTTTATATCAGCAACTTAACCCCCTTACATAGCTTAAATTTATTATCACCTGAAATAATCCAGGTTCTAAAAATCTCATATACTTCTTCCACAGCCTAAGCTATATATTCAACTGGCCATAAGACCAGCATCATCACTCATTATCCAGATAGCTACCTTTCTGCTCTGTACTTCTTAAACAATCACTATTGCTATAGTTTGGATGTGGGATGCCCCACTTCAGGTTCACACACTGGAGACTTGGTCATTAGAGTGGCAGTATTGAGACAGTGTGTTACCTTAAAAGGTGGGGTCTCAGAGTGATCCTCAGGTCAGTGGGCCTGGATTGCCCTCCTAAGGAAATACTGCCCTCATAGGATGAGTTCTCTCAAGAGTGAGTTGTTATAGAGTGTGAATCACTTTATTTGATTTCCATTTCAACATGTGATGACTCTCACCTGAGCAGCCACAGTGATGTACAGTTAGGCCCTCCTCAGGGGCTAAACCTGGGTGGTCTGCCCAATCTTGGACTTTTAATTTTCAGATCTGTAAGGGTCACAAATCTCTTCTCTTCATAAGCAGTTCACCTTGGGTGATTTGATGCAATAATGCAAAATAGACTAATACAGTCAACTTTTGTCCCTATGTTTCTTCATCCTGTATAAAATGTGAGATTTTGTTGGAGGAAAAAATAATATCATCAAATAAACATATCCCACTACTGTGTCTCTAAATGTAAATGAGCACCATCCTCTCTTTCTAGAGTTATCTCTAGTTGCCAGCTCCATTCTTCTTAAGTTACTTCATTTATTTCTACAGTTTCAAATGTAGTGTTATTTTTTTGTATTCCTGGTGGAAGGAAACATTGTCCCCATTTATTTACTCACTCTCCCGCATGAGGATTATGACCCTCCCAGCCAATTTTAGCCAAGGAAAGGGAATCAGAAATGACATACTCCATGTCAGAGTGGTCCAAGTAGATTTATTCAGGGATTTTCCACTTTTTCTCTTTTTCTCATTTTCCATGAGAATGTCTTTTCTCTGATAGAAATGTTTCTTCACACTACATTTGAAACTAAGGAAGACAGGTGGCAAAATCACAGTGGATATCCAGCTGATGTATAATTTGGTAAGAAATGAGATTTTGCATTTGCATACTACCATACAGATCTGGAATTATAAACACCTTGACTAACAATTTCCAAAGAAACTGTTCACAGAGTGAAGCTACCTAATTTTCCTTAAAAAAAAAAAAAAGTTCTACATCTTTTTTTTAGGTTCTCGCCTAATTAGCCAATCACTTTGATTATTCTTGTCACTGTTTTCTTCATGGGTCTGTATACCATCTATTTTCTCAGCTTGGAATGATCTGTCCTCCTGTTTTCATATATCTAGTTTCTTTCTTTCTTTAGGTCTTGGATTAAATGACATCTGAGGTAGATTACTATCTCCCTCAATCCCCCAAAAGCTTTGTATTCCCCCTCGTTGTACTTTGGTAGTGCCATCCCATGCTGACTCTGGGTTTGGCCAAGTGAATTGCTTTGTCCAGAGAGACAATAGTAAGTGGGATCCAAAAAGAGGTTTCCAACTGTTCATTGCAACTCACTCTCTTTTCGTCATTAGAACCAGTCCACTCCTGTGAACAAGGTCAGTCTAACTTATGGGATAATGAGAGGCATGTGACTCTGATTTCTTGACCAATAACCTGCCAATTTCCAAATATGTGAGAGAGATCATCCAAGGTCATCCATTTCCCAGACAACACATGGGAAATTCCAGACCAGAAAAATCAGACAAATATTCCATGTTGTTCAAAGATAAAGAGATGGTTATTGTTTTAATCCACTGAGTTTTGGAGTAGATGTTATGTGCCAAAAGCTACTAATCACATTACAGAGAGTCATTTGCTTATTATGCAAACTAGAAAATCTTTTCCATCACTTCTTAATGTAGCATTGAATTTTAAGCTATCTGCATAGCATTTGTGACCTTAGGTGAGTTTTTTTTTTTTTTTTTTTTTTCTGTCTCTCTTGCTAATACTGCTCTAAAGAACATGTTATTATTTGACTTCTCATTGCTTGGATTTTCCCAGAGACTAGAAAGTTTTTGACTAGAAGTACAGATTGAATAAATAGTTTATGAAACAATGAAGAAGTAAATGAAGCATGTATTTGTAATCACAAATGTACTGTCAATACCGTTCTTTAATATGCTCACTATTTCTTATGAATTCTCTCAGAAATGTTTGGATCTTTGCCAGACACAATTTTAGTTGTTCAATAAATATTATTTTCTTCACTCTTTTACATATTTTTAATACAAACTCCACAAAGTAGTAAAACCTATATTTCTATCAATTTATAGTATCTCAAACTTCTGTGTTGTGAATAAGACTAAAGGAACTTAAGCAATCAAAGTATTAAGGTGGTATTTTTCTCCCAATTTTTCATTACTTAATATTTTTTTCAGTATCTTTTGAGAATTTTTGTTCTCATCAGATCATTGGGTATATGTCAATGTAATTCTTGAGGACCTCTTTTAGTTCTGCAATTAAAACTCTGCCTCATTCCAGTTGTGAGACACTCTAGGGCTACAGCAAATTCAGAGGGGTTGTGTTGGTCTTATAACCACTCTGTCTTACTTTACTCCTCATAAGGCAACACGGTTCAGAAATTGCAATGAAATTATCAAAGACCCTCCTACTTTATAGAGACCCATAACAACTTCTTATCTAGTCATCTGGGTTATGTTTCTGCAAGAAGAATTGTTATGATTATGCCATAGTCCTGGGCACAAGTCTCCCACCAGATTCAATTTTCTTTAAATTCTGATGTTCTAGTATTGTCTTCCAAATCCAGCCTCACAGGTAAATCCTGCTTAGCATCAAGCTTCCTTGGGTAGCACATTAATTTCTGCTATAACAGTTGTTTTTCTCCTCAAGTTCAGGGGCGAGACACACTTTTATCATCCCCTCAGGCTTTGCAAATACGCACAATTTGATTCAAATCAACAAACATGCTTATTATTAACCTTTATGTACATATCAAAGATGTCAATCAAGGTCAAGTCAAAGAACTTTTGTCAATAAACTAATTCCAAATATTAGTACATGTTTATCTCAACATATTATACATTCTAACTAAATGTTCTTCAACACCAAGTTTTCTGGGGACTTATCATTATAGTTTGGTGTGTTGGAAAACAGAGATACTATCAGTGTTTCTCAGAAGACAAAAAAAATGAAAAAAAAAGAAAGAAAGGAAGAAAGAAAAAGAAAACTAAGTAATCAGGAACAGAATCAATTGGATGCTTGCTAAAACTATGAACTTTGATTCACATTCAGATATAGTTAGCAAAAATCACATATAAAAACAACAAAATCCACTTGAAAAAATGAATTTTATAAAGAGCAGTATAAAATATACATAACAGCAAAGGCTTAAATAGGTTTACATGATACAACCAATCTACTAAAATTATACTTGAACTTCCTATTTTTATGTTGGACAAATAATCCAATTCACTCTCTCTTCTCTAAGGGGAACCGATCACCTGGGCTAACAAAGAAGCTCTCCAGTGTCAAGAATACAAAGATCAGAGAGAACAAACCTGTGATCATCCTCCGGAAGTGAACCAGACATTTCAACATAATATTATATTGCAATTGTTCTAAGAAATTTGGAAATTTTAGACAATATTGATTACATATGAATAATTCAGCTCAGCTAATATGAGAGCTATGATTAGCCTACTTGGTTTGCTGCAAGACCCTGACCTTGGCTTACTTCCCAGGACTTCACATTGTAGACAGGGATTTAATTCATAAACTTGTTCAGAACAAACAAGTGTCTGAAGTAACCCCTATGTAGTTAAACAAGTATTCACTTTCTTAAATTAATTAAGTTAATTGATCTATGGAGATTACTAAATGTTCAATATTTTAAAATGCATTTTTACATAATTTCTAGACAAGCATGGACTTTAAACCTCTAATACACTAAGGAAAAAAAATTCAGTTAATCTCAGTTTGAATATTTTATGATTGCTTAGTTAAAAAAAAAAAGAAAAGTTTAAGCCAAGACATGTTTCAAGAATGCTGCTAATTGAAATACACTTATAGTACAAATACTAACATTTGTAATAATTGAGAATGGATATGTGTATTCAAAACTCTCTGAACAATTGGCATTAAGCACCGTTTTTTTATGGAACTGTCTTAACATGTGAAACTCAGACAAAGGTCTTGAAAAAACTAGACATTAGGGACATGAGTTATTTGTGTAAGAAATTATTAATGCTCTGTTACTAGAGGATGCACCTAGGTGAACAATATTCAAAAGGTGGAGTTCATTCAGTTTCCATTCTCAAGAGGCAGTACATTATATTAAAAACCATGGAAAGGAACCATTGACTCTCAACCATTTTATTAACTACACTAAAGAAAGAGAATTGTCATATCAGGTAACAAGAAGGAAAAATATGACATTCTACAGTGAATTTGGGTAAAATATAGTGGTGTGTATTATAATATGAGTATGATAATTTTAAAGAGTTAACAGTATAGAATTCTAATTTTATAACCTGTGACTTAACATAAAAAGAATTCTATTTTTCATTTTCCTCAGGCTAGTCCACCTAACTTCTTCTAATTTACCAGCCAAATTGGTTTCCGAAATTTTAATATCAGTCTGTGTAATAGAATCTATGGAGTAATGTAATTACTTAATCCATTCATTACATGAGATAAAGATAGCACAGTTAAAATGTCAAATAGAATCAAAGCTGTCTGAATGAGAAATATTTTCAATTGTAATTTTTTTTCTTTCCCAAAGGGACATGAAGATATAATTTATATTAATCTTCTAAAAACAAAACTCTCAAGAATCATTTCAGAGTAAACAAAGTACCTGAGATTTGTGACTGTGAACAAATTTTGTAATTTTTCATGACCTCAGTTTCCTCATCCCTAAAATGAGAATTAGGAGCCAAACCATCTGTCATTCTTATAATAACCAATGGACTTATAGACCCAGAAAACAATCAATTATTTTAAGTAAGAAAAGAGTTCAGTGAGATTTAGAAATTTAATGGGACTGTAGCAATTATGTTATATTGACGTTGAAACCTAAAAACTTAATTGAAAGGAGATTTATAGGAAAAAGATAAATACTGCAATTCAGTAAACTGATATTTAATCCACACACACACTTCTGGTAATTCTTTAGTCTATCTCAGAAGCCATATATTCCTGGGAAAGAATGTGACTCAGAAATAAAGTAAGGGAGAAGTAAAAAATAACTAGAGAACCTGTCCAGAGGCAACACATACACACACACACACAGAACACATATGGGATAATCATGTGGTCTTTGTGTTCTCAGCAGATGCAAGGCACAAAATTTCTTGGGAATGATTTGTAAAGAGAATCTGAAGATAAGAACCTAAATTTTCAATACCATATCATGCACACTTTCTCAAGCAATGCATCTGATTTGTCTAATGTATTAGATATTTGAGTTGTATCAGTGGGGGAAAAAAGATTTCAGCTCTTGTAAGGACATACATTTTATTAAATAGGAGAAACATAAGATAAATGATATGTTAAAGAAAACAAATTATTTGGCAATTAGAAAAGGATAAAAGATGGGTAGATAAGGGGAGTTGAGAATATCTATTTTGCAAACTGCTTTCCATTCATGGTAATCTACATGTATCACAAGCATGAGATAGTCAGAGAAGTGAATTTAATGAGGTTTTTCAAATGAATAAAGGAAATGCAGATTTAAGGGTATAAGCAATGGAACAATTATTGTGATTGACTACAGTATTAAACTTAGTAAATGAGAATATCTATAAAAGTGGTGAAGAACAGTTGAAAAAATAATGTGTGAAATTAATTAAATAATTTTTGGTAGACCAAGCAATGGCTTAAATGAGGGAATACATCATTTTATACTTGCATCTTTACATAGACCTGAATGGATTTCATGAAATAATAAGTATGGACAGGTTGGAGATATTGATGATACACAAAGTAATCAAGTTTGTTTCTTTCTCCAAGAAAAATTAAGATTATTGGCTTTTCTATAAAGCAATAATTAAAACATCTCAATGTTGTCAAACCGAATGAAGAAAATGATGTAGCCATTTTATATTTTATTTGAAATTTAATACCCATCACTCAGATGACACTGGAAGCTTGCATTTGTTTCCCCTTCTTATATTGTCTCACTTGCTTTTCATGGGAAGACTGCCAAGTAGGTAGCTTGGTCTGTATTTTGCAGATAAGGAACAAAGAGCAGAGAAATGGAGTGGCTTACTGGTAGACAGCAGTTCCAGGTCCCAGGTGATGAGATTCGCTCCAACAGTATGTTCCAGTAAAAAGCACACATCCTCCCTGGGAGACATGTTCACTCTCATCTCTGTATCATTCTGTGAGTAAAGCAACAGACACAGGAAAATATCATTAGCAATGTCAAATGAGAGTTTTCCCATATTGATTATTCAAACTATTATTTAAAATATTATATAACATTATGGTAATGATCTAAAATATTTTTGAGATTAAAAATAAATAAGTGAAGTGTGGCGGTGCATGCCTGTAATACCATTGGCTTAGGAGGCTGAGGCAGGAGAATGGCAAATTTGAGCCCAGCCTCAACAATTTAGCCAGGCCCTAAGCAACTTAACTAGACCCTGTCTCAAAATAAAAAAAAATAAAAATGGTTGGGGATGTGACTCAGTGGTTAACTGCCCCTGGGTTCAAGCTCCCCTCCAAAAAAAAACAAATGAATAAATACATAAACAATACTTAGAAAATTGACAATTTGAGAGACTAAAATTCAGAATAATCTTTGCTTTGTTATTTTGTAGGTAGGAGCTGATACTCCCAAAGACCTTGAAACTGACCTTTGATTAATTGCACTTTTGTCTATCTCCATAGCAATAAGTGCAATTTTTCTTATAAAAAAGATGTCAATGATTGTTTACCTAATAGATGCAATGGTGTCCAACTTCATACAATCCCAACACTTTCTCTGAATGTAACACAATATATCATTTTTCAGTTTTATTACAATGAATATCCTTCAATGTCACTTTTTCTCTTTGTGATATACTAAATAAAGGTGAAACTATTTTATTTTCTACTCTATACTGAATTTTCATTTCAAAGTATAAAATTAATATTAGACCTTTGGAATGAAATGTAATTTAACCTTGGTGTCATATTTTGAAACATACTAAATCTTCAGCTAGAAATAATACAACTAATATTTTTATTCAACCCAATAATTTTTAAAGGAACAAAAACCACAGTCTTTTTTAGTGCATCTCAAAAAAATACTAAAATCATCAGTGACAAGGTTAACATTCCAGGGCATTCAATCCGTCTTTTGAATATGCATTGTCAGACAAGCCCTAGATACCACCAAAATATGTTTTCCTAACAGTAAATCATCATCATGATTGCCATTATTGATCTGTAGAGTCAGTAACCAAATCTATCCATGGGATTCAACACCATCTATCTTTATATTATATAGCCCCATCCTCCTGCCTAAGCCCATTAAACTGTCATCTATGGGTTTACATCATTTTTATTTGAGGGACCTAGTGAAACTTTGCACTTTACTTGTTTTCTAAAACACTTCTAAGACGAAACTATCTCATCAAGAAAATTCCATTGTTTCCTGTTAGCATCTGCTGTCACAAAGAATGGATCCAAAGTAACTTTAGATTGGAGAACAACCATTACCACTTAAATTAGTTTGTCATGTGGTATGTGGATGTTTATTTTTATGGCTACACATATATGAATGTAAAATATAATATATATCAGAACATGAAAAATAGTATGTAATAATGTGTGCCTTACCACACATGCAGAAAAAATTAGGAATTTCGGAATACTATTTAAATGCTCTTACTTATCTGCCCCTAAATTAAAATTTAATAAAGAAATGATAAAACTTTTGAAGTAGTTAAGATCATTTTCCTGAAGTTAAGCTGAAGACAGAATATCATATCATGATGTTTCCTTATGTTATTTCCAAAGACTTCCAGGAATTTATTAATGGATTTTGATGTGTACATGGATTCCTTGACAGTAAATGGCAAAGATTACATCTGTCTAATTATTGTAAATTAGCTAAGAAAAGATCAGCAATTTTCAACAGTTTTTCTGGATAATCCAAATCTATCAATTAATAAAGTATATTAATTGTAACTAAAAAAACCATCTTTTTTAACTTAAAGAATAATTTCAAGAATCAATTTGATGAAAACAAAAAATGTGGTATATTTTATTACATTTATACTAAATACCTTGAGAGTAAGCCTTGAATATTGGCTCAACAAAAATAAAAGAGAAAACAACATATATCTACAGTACAAACATTGTAAGTCAGAAGCATTTAGGAAAAACACACACATATTTCATGTAAGAAGTAGAAATGAATATGTATATATAAATACACACACATATATTGGTATAATACATATCCTTTGCCTTAAAAGGAACTTTTATGCTCTTAACTACATTTTATATATTTGTGGTTATAAATTACATTTTTTATTTCCAAAATCTAATAATTGCTATTACAATAAAGTGAATTTGTCTATTGTAGTTCATATGTGGTGGAACTTTGAATTTTTTAAATATATAATATGTGGGCAATTGAACTTACTCTAATCTCTATTTTAATTGCAGAGCAAAATAATGATAATAACAATAAAGATAGAGTACAGTTCACGATGAGTAATCACTCGTATTTTAATTCCACATCAATACCTTTGGAGAAAAGTTTAGATACAGGTAAATAAAGCAATTTGTCTTAACTTGATAGAAACTATGTTGTTCAATATGAGGGAAAACAAGCTCTCTTGCTCATGGTTACAAACCTGCACTGCTGTTTCTGAAAACCATGATAATCAGAGTATAGTTTTAACTAATTAAGCAGGTATTTTTCCCCCTCACTTGGAAAATATTATGCTCTACATTATGGTAAGTTTTTTCAGAATTGGTAAGTTCTAACAACAGGTATACTTAAATAAATTTATCCCCCATGCACGATTTACTTTTCATGTTAAATACTTTCTAAGACAATTTATGTAATACAGGTTACTTACCATACATTTACAAATGTGTTCAACAGTCATAGAACAAATATATTTGTGCCAGATTCTAAGGATCAGTGATGGCAAATGATATTTGTTTATTATCTCTACCTTTAAGGGGTTCAGTCTGATGAATATGTAATTATAATGCTATCATGCATCACTGCATGGGGTTATATTTTGGTGAGTCCATTGTTAGGTGATTTTATCACTGCGTAAACTCTGCAGAGTTCTTCAACTATGATGGCTATGTTGTCACTAAGAGAAGGGACCTCCAATGTGTATGTGGTCCATCCTTGACTAAAACATCATCATATGGCTAATGATTATATGAATATAACACAACAAGGAAACTGCAGGTATGAAGACATACCCAGAGCAGGTCTAATGGTGTGCCAAACTTGTTTCTTGAAGAAATTGGCTATAGGACTGCCTATGTCTCAACTCTATTATTCTATGAATATTGTGATGGACCTGCTGCACTGAACACAACACACAACACATAGAGGAGTACATTTCACACATGAAACCTTATAAATGCTTCCTGGTGAATGCAGTTTAAGTTACCCATTCATCAGTATATTATCATCTTACAAAAATTAAACACAGGCCATTTTCATAAACTTAAATTTACTGAAACAGGTTCTGAGGGCAGAAGTAGAACACTAAAGAGAAAGTATTTTATTTTCTTAGTGCATTAGAGTCATACATAATTGTGGGGTTCATTTTGTCATATTCATAAATGCATATAACAGTGTATTTTTTTTCAGTTCTCAATACTATCCCGCCCCCTCCCTTTCTTTTAATCTATTTTCTTCCTTCTATTCATTTTTTTTTAATTAGTACATCAAGGGTTTTGTCTAACAGTGGACTTCATGGTGCTGTATCCACACCTACACTTAATGTATTATTTGGACAATTTCATTCGCTAGTTCCTTCCATTCCCATCCCTCCTCCTGGCCCCTCAATCCTTTTCCTCTATTCACTCTTTCCCCTTCCATTTTTTGAAGAAGCTCCATTTTGAGGATTTCTAAAATAGCATGCATTGAAACAGTTCTAAACTTAAAGTTTTAATTCTGCAGTGGCAGGCATAATTCTAAGAATAAAAGTACTCTTTCTTTTTATATATGTATTATTATATTAAGGTAATTTTCCAGAATTTTTGATATATATGTATACATAAATATACATATATATGTATATATTCACTTTATAGATGAATATACATATACATATACATACATATTCATCTAATTTTAAAGAAAATTTTTGTATTATGGAGAATTTCAAACATAGACAAAGAAGTAGAACATATTTATAATGGATCATTATGACAAGTTTAAAAGTTATAAAAATATTGTTAATGTTGTTTTACTTATTCTTTTATATATGTATGTCCTAGCAGTTTTTTTGAAACAAATCTCATGCATTAGGTCATTTCATCTCTAAATAATTTAACATGTTACTCAAAATCATACAGAATATTTTCTTTTTGAGAAAATAATCTTTAATACACCTATAAATATAGATATGGAGAAAGTGACAAGGAAATAGGCAATAAAAATATATGAGCAACACAGAGAATTGAAAGAGATCTTATTATTTAGTGTAACCACAACATAGTAAATAACATTTTTCAAGTCTATTGCAATGAGTCTTACATATTTAAAACATTTTCTAAGACATTTTTGAAAAGTTACTGGTTTTCATATTTAAATTATATTCTAAATTTTTCATAATATATCTAAATGTGTTTTGCCATAAAGAAATTGCATTTCATATATTTGTTTTAAAAAAAAAAGAATTTGCTGTGGCTTGGATATGATTTAAGTGTTTACCCCAAGGTTTCATATGTTACAAGCTTTGTCCCCAGAGTGGCGATGTGGAAGCTGAAGGGATCTTTAAGAGGTAGAACCTAAAGGGAGATCCTTCTGTCACGGGTTGTGCTGTCCTCAGAAGAGATTAAGTCAGCTTTTATGAAGAGTCCTTGCCAGAGCAGGTGTTTATAAGAGTGAGACTGAATCCCGAATTGCTGTCAAGCTTCCCATTTTGACATGTGTCCCATGAAAATGATGCAATCCACGTTGAGGTCTTGCCAGAGCCAAGCTAACATTAACATTAGCTCTCCCAAAGCATAAACTAAAAAAAAAAAACCTCTATTCCTGAGGAAAAACTCAGCTTCAAATATTTTGATACAACAATGAAAAACAGATGCAATATACTGAACATGTGGTGGACACAATTCTTCACAATAGAGATTAAAAAGAGTAAGAAATGGCCCTAAATCTGTGGTCTCAGAAAAATTAATTTTGCATGATACATGTCATTAGTCTTCTCAGATGAACAAGTATTTTTTTTCTGACTATTAAATTTAAGAAGTAATTATCTTAGCCACATCACAAAATAACTGAGCTTCTTGGTAAAACAAAATAAAACAACAACAACAACAAAAAAAGTGAACCAACATGTGCAAGGGCTTATAAATATGAACAAAAAAGGTGTATCAGTCTTAGGGAAGGGTCATGCTTGGTATGAGGGGGAAAAGTGAGAATCTGGGATGGGGAATTCTACACAAGATTAAGGAATTCAATGTTTTATGCTGTAGGAGAGTGACTGTAAGATTTGTGAACAGATTTGTTTTTCCCAAAGTCTAAGGTCAGTATAAACAGGAAGTGGATTCCATACAGAAAGCAGCAAAAGGGATTTGTTCAAGGTCTAATGAAAGAGCTACTAATAAAAATAATTCAATTTAATTATAACTAATAATTACAATTCAGTTGTTCCAATTTCCCAGAATAAAACCAAAATAAGGTTAATGTACTCTCATTCAGTAATAATCCAAGATTGGGGTAGTGGGAACAATCTACTCTAGGTACAGGCAATAAGGGGGCAATTTGTCTATGGATACATTTAAAACAATAATAAGAAATCTTATTCTGCTTATTTTTATCACTATGAACTCATACATCTAAAAACTATCAGAAGATATCCTTTCTCCTCTATGTTCTAAACAATTGCTGCAGTTAATGTCTAGTTTAAGTCACACATTTACAAGCTACAATTGTTACATTGGTATCACTGAACTTTTTTTTTTAAGAGAGAGAGAGAGAGAGAATTTTTTAATATTTATTTTTTAGTTTTCGGCAGACACAACATCTTTGTTTGTATGTGGTGTTGAGGATTCAACCCGGGCGGCACACATGCCAGGCAAGCGCGCTACCACTTGAGCCACATCCCCAGCCCTACTGAACTTTTAAAGAACATTAAAAGTTAATGTTAAAACAGAGAATTCCTGTTTATATGGTCAGTATCCAAGCCACTGAGACGTACTTACACATGTTCATCTTGAGAGGAAGTTGGTAAGAATACATAATCCATTGACCTTCTTTCAGCACATTTTGTTTTTAATTTTAAAACATCAAATAATTATGTATGCAAAGGCTGTATATAATTTTCTTTCATGAGTTACTTTTTCCCTAATGTGAACTTTTTAAATGAGGTTAATCAGAAGCAAAATATATTTGCAAACAGCCAAAATTAGCCTTGAACAATGTAAACTGGAATGATCAGTTTTCAAATTATTCTTTGAAAATCAGTGCATAGAAATCTTAAGAGTAGGCCATTAATTATGCAACCACCACAGCAAGGAAATAGATCCTTTTAAAGAAAAGTAGAATCAAATTTTAAGAAGAAGCCCTGCAGAGCTGACAGAAGATGCTCCTATTATACTGCTAAAGACATCAAAAATCAAATAGTTTATTGCATTTTTTAATCAAGAACAGGAAATTTAAATTAACAAATCAATAATGTCATTTTTATTCAGCCATTGTCTGCAATTTTTATAGAACAAAAAACTTTAGATTTTAATAAACACAATTGACATTTTTGCTATATTTTATTAAAGACAAGTTAAAGGAAATTTGTGAGAGCAGGAAGAAAATACTATAATTAGATTTCCAAATAGGAAATCTAATTCAACCTTATGCTAAAATTTTTACTGATGATAAAATATCTACTTTCTTCACGTGAAATTTTTCAAAATGAAAATTCAAATAAGTATTTTTGAAACAATAAGATGAAGATTAGATTGATAAACCTGATTTAATAGGTATTAGACATAAAGGGTAGATAAATTTTGGCCAAGTCAAAAATACTTGACAAATTTATGTAAGTTAATGCTCAAAAACAAAAGTTGTAATATTGTTTAATATCCATATCATTATATAGGCATAACATTTTTGTTTATTTTCAATAATTATATATAATGAAAATTAATAGTATTAATTCATTATTTTATAATTACTTTCTAAATTTTTTCAATGATTTTACATATATGAAGTTTAGTAAAATAAAATTGAATTTCTCTGGACATTATTAGCACTTGTTTCAACTTAATATTTTTCCTCATCATAATTGTATCACACAGTCAAGGTTAGTGCTTAAAAACGATCCACCCTTTCCATCAAAGAAGCCAGGCATGCTGAAGCAGCTCTCATTAAGCCTCCCAAAACTTTGACTTATATCACATTGTACCAAAATCTAGAAAAAAAATTAAATTTCTATGAAAATTTCACTGTAACAATTGTATATTAAGCTGAATATTATAATTTTAAAGGAATTATAATTTCATTGAAATTACATTAAAACATGTCCAAGTTTCTTAGGCAAACAATGAAAGGCAAAGATGTCTACGATTTGCTTTGAAGTATTTCATTATCAAAGTATAGATAAAATGGTGGGAACAAGAAAGACATGGAAAGATATGAAAAAGTTCAAGAAAATATTGACCAGTTTTTATTTGAATGATGAATATTTAGAAGTATTATTATATTCTTCCCATTTGAGGATAACTGAAGTTTTTCTAACTAAAAATAATCAGGAAGGAGTTCCTCTTGACCTATGGGCGTAGATTGATACATACCTCATTATATTTTTGCAGCTGAACACCAGCAGTACTGGAAAAGAAAAAAAGGAAGAAAGAAAACAAAACAAAACAAAAAAAACTATTTAATAAGTGTCTCCAGGAACCAGAGTCTAATCAAAACTGTATATTTATTCTTCCACAAGGCATTTTTATAGAAAAGATATAATATTCGGTTCAGTCTATTTGTCTTCAACCTCTCTCTCTTTTACCCTCTCACCTCTCATCAGTACATTTCTTTCATTCAGAAATTACAACTTAGAAATAAGCAGATCTGGTAATAAAACTAAAGTAAAAATAAAAGATGGAGAGACCTCTTGTTACAAGGCATCTAAGGAAATATGATTTAATTTATTCACCAGTTCAGAGACTCAGAGAAATAGTGGAATTAAGAGAAGGATCTAGTTTAACAAATAATATAAATATGCTCAATATGTTACTTTTATGTTCAAAGATCTCCCCAATTTACTTTTCAAATTTTTTTCCTTTTTTAAATGTTAATTTGTTATGAATGACAGTAGAATGCTTTACAATTCATATTACACATATAGAGCACAATTTTTCATATCTCTTGTTGTACACAAAGTAGTCACACAATTTATGTCTTCATACTTGTACTTAGGGTAATAATGTACATCTCATTCCACTATCTTTCCTACCCCCATATCCCTCCCTTCCCCTCCCTACCCTTTGCTCTACCTAGAGTTCATCTAATCCTCCCATGAGCCCCACCAACCACATTATGAATCAGCATCCTTAAATCAGAGAAAACATTTGGCATTTGTTTTTTTGAGGATTGGCTAACTTCACTTAGCATTATATGCTCCAACTCCATCCATTTACTTGCAAATGCCATGATTTTATTCTCTTTTAATGCTGAATAATATTCCATTTTGTATATATACCACATTTTCTTTATTCATTCATCTACTGAAGGGTATCTAGGTTGGTTCCACAGTTTAGCTACTGTGAATTTTGCTGCTATAAATGTGGATATGGCTGTGTTCCTGTAGTATGCTGTTTTTAAGTCCTTTGGGTAAAGGCCAAAATGTGGGTTAGCTGGGTCAAATGGTGGTTCCATTTCCACTTTTCCAAGGATTCTCCACACTGCTTTCCATATTGGCTATACCAATTTGCAGTCCCAACAGCAATGTATGAATGTGCCTTTTCTAATTCTAATTCATGAAAAAAAAAGATTCAAGTAAATAACCTAAAGAAATGAAGATGAAAGAAAGCATAAAAATGTTTGCCCTAAGAAAGAAAACATTAGCAGTGAGTTTGGCTAAAGTTGTACAAAAGAACTGAGGGACCTGCAGTGATGAAGCTGAGCCCAAGCTCCTGATCTGTTCCCCCCTCCCCCACCCCCCACCCCAGCAGAAGTACCAGGTTGTGTGGGGACAGCTAACCCAACATAGAATACATGTGGAGTTAAAGTTAACAAAGCAACGTCTACAATGACAACCACCCCAGGAAAGGGAGCAAACAAGGAGAAGGATTTAATTTTCTATAATTACTCAAGAACTGATCAGTTTCTGTAAAGGTAGAGGGAGTAAGAAACGACCAGTTCTATAGAGGCATGAGTAGAATCTATAATCAGGAAGACTGAAGGAGGGAGAGTTAGGAATATGCCCAGGTAAGGACAAGTGAAAATTGAACCTGACAAAGTTAAAAAGATAAGGAAGTCTTTATTCTACACTATTTGCAACAGGAAGGAGAAAACAGGAAGCAGTTTTTAAGAAAAACAGAAGCAGTTTTTAAGAGCTGCTATGGAGAATAGTACTAGGCCACTCATGTTGGCTAAGTAGCCTTCCCCTTGAAAATGCAAACTTTCTTCTTCAAGAGGAAAGGGATTCACATTGGCATCAGGCTTCTAGGCTCAGACAGAGACAGGGATATTGACACTGCAACTTCATTAATGATTCTGTTTCAAAAAGGGGTCTCCTAGGTCTTTGAGGAAGGAAGTTCAAGGTTATAACATTGCCAAGAGGCTTTTACAAGAGATCTCCATCTCAAAGGAGTAAATAAAGTATTTGCAATTGCCCATTCCACAGACTGTATTCTCTAGAAAAAAATAAAGGAATTTTGGAGCCTAATGGTAGAAAAAAGCCTGTCTAAGGTATTGTCAAGCTTAAGGGAATACTAAGGCCATCTTCATCAGGAGTTTGTTATTAAAATGGAGAACTGAAGAACAGAATTTTATCTACTGAGTAAGCTCCCTTTGAATTTCTTGAAAGTAGACTCTCTTTTTTTTTTTTTTTTAAGTTTTCTAATTGTAAAGATTGATTTTAATTACCAGGAAATTCCCTTCTTCATTTTGATGCTTCTTTTACCAAGCCACATTATCTTATGATATTTAGGTTACAATGTCAAATGAGGCTTTACCAAGGACTTCAATAAACCTTAAAGATTTTTCTTAACTCAGATGAAATGAAAGCGTAGGGGGCAGACATATGCATGCGATTAGTAATGATAGAACATCTCATCAGTTGAGGAAAATGCTTCAGGTTCCTCTTTCATATTTCCAATCTGTAATTAACCAATGAGACCAACTAATATGATACAAATGGAGGAAAGCTAAAAGAAATGTCTTAGTCTAATTTATGTTGCTATAATACAATAACACAAATGGAAGTCTGTTTGGTTCATAGAGATTAGAAAGTCCAAGAGAATGGAGGTGCTTCTGGTAAGAGCTACATGATGCATCATAACATGGTAGAAAGGTATTTCAAGCAAATGTTGGCTCTAAGTATGGCTTGGGCTTGGGAGAAAAGAGAGGGGCCTCGAGTAAGGAAGCTAACTCACATCCACTAATTCAAGAACACAGGGCAAAGAGAGAGGCAATGGAAGTGAACTCATCTCTTGTATAGGGAACCCACTACTGGAAAAACTAACTCCCTCCTGCAATAATAGTGAACAAGAAAACAGAGCGGTCATGATCTAATCCCTTCCTAAAGTTCACACCTCTTAATATTTTTGTAATGGTATTTAAATTTCAACATGTGTCTTGAAGTGGGACATTCAAAATATAGCAGTAAGTATTTGGTCATAAGGCAGAATGTAATTTGTTTGTATGAAAGAGATGTACTAGATCAGAGTCCACTAATATGGGAAGGTGATGGGCCAATGAAAGGGTGATGGTGAAAGGCAGTGAAGAGTCTCTGAAGGATTCACCAAATTATTCTTTTATCCCTAGACACAAAGCTAAACTATCCCCACTTTCTCTACCACTCCCATTTTTTAGAAGGATGATATCATGGGATCAAATTATGGTAGAATGTAGGTAGGCAGAAATGATATACCTCTCTTCCAGGTGTCTTATTTATTTTTTTTTTCTTTTCTTTTTAAGTTCTATCCAGATAACTCTGTGGGGAACTCCATGTTCCTAGTAGATGCTAGAAGATGTTGGAACTGCTTGATGGAAAAATTTTGTATCCTGTATCTCAGTTCATCAAGAAATGCCATCCAAGAAAGTTGCATGTTTGAGAAATTTACATTGTACTTAGAAGAACAAGATGCATTCATATATTGTGTTAATCCATGGAGAACTTTGATTACTCGTTTATTCAGTTTAGTGGATAATAATAAGCTAAATTAAAAATAAACAAGACTGGGAATATAAATATAGAATATCACAACAAAAGTAGAAATGAATTAATTATTTAGGGAAACAAAACTTGGATGTTCAAAGTCAGAAGTTTGGGACTACCTAAATAAAGGGAGTGGGTATAAGTAGCAATAAATGCACACATAATCTGATTGTGGAAAAAATATAATAACATAATGCCATTTAAAATGAAGGAGTATTTTTTTTTTCTAAATGAGGAGCCATACTGATTAAACAAGATCTAGGACAACAGTGATTAAATAATTACATGAGAGAGATTTTGAAATTTAATTTTAATTTATCACAAAACTTGCAGATAGCAGAGGACATTTTACTCAATGTTTTCAATTTAAGAGAAATGCAAATTAACATAGGAAGATTAAATGATTAAAGTCATTTTTTTGTAACTCTTAACAATGCAATGAGAACTTTAATTAAGGTAAACTGTCATGGACACTTGAGGTACAAATATTTTTGGAAGATTTTTTTGTTTGTTTTTTAATGTGAAGCTTTTTGTCAGATACTAAGGAAGCCAATGTATGCAAAATAAGTGTGTGTATCTCCTTTATTGTAAAAAGGAAAAATTTTAATACCTTGGAGAATTCTTCATGTAAGCAGGACATTTTGTTTGTATGATTACCAAAAATAATTAAAAAATAATTTCCAAATAATGGCAACATAGAAATAAAAGGGAGAGTCTAGAATGTCATGCAATTATAGATTCTGAGTTCAAAATTATTTATCTAATAATCTTCTTTGGAAAATATTCATAAGTGATGTGTAGGGTGTTATTGAATTCCTGAAATTAAAAGTAAAATGCTAAGTGGGAGTAATTTTCAAAAGTTCTGACTCATTAAGATCAAAAATCACTGTTATAGTTGAGCTTTATTCTTTTTTCAAATGAGGTATATGAATTTAGACCAGTGAAATGTCTTATATAGTCAAATAGGTTGTTAGGTACAAAATTACAACAAGAACATACATTTTCTTATTTACCATCCTTTCTTTTTTATATATTTTCTACTATATCTTTATGATTCTCTGACAAATTCTAGAGAAGAAGAAAGCCATCTAATGATTTATTTATGGTTTCACTGAGAGACCATGGATGTTTTTCTTGTTCCTTAAGCTTTTACAGCTGTTATACTCTGTTGCTTCCTCTGTAAAGTGCCTGGAACTAGTCTAATAAGCATAACTTTTTATACGCTTAGGGATAGTTATTAAATCTGTCTAAGCCTTTCAGGAAAAATATTCTCAGTTCTTCTACTCTTTCTTTACATATCGTACTTTCTATCACTGTTTCATTTGTTCTTTTATGAAAGGTCTCCCAGCCTTTCCAATGCATTTTTATGTTAGATAGCTACAAATAGAAGACATGGTAAATACTACAGTAATACATGCATTTCCTGAAGCATTTTCTATTACTCCACTAGATTTTTCACTTATGTAATTACTTTGGTCCCTACAAAATTGAAGGAACATGACAAGTATTTGTATAACTGAATTAGATAATTGAAAATATTTTAAAAGAAGCTTTTGAGATTTTCATGAAACTTAAAAACAATGTTGTGTAAAGAGAATAAGTGATGGACTATTTATAAACTGCTTTGAAATTCTTGTTCTAAAAATTAATTGTGTAATATTGGACATGCTATTTTACTTCTGTGAGTTCCCATTTTATTCTTAAGTTGAGGTATCAATAGAAACTAAAGGTTATTATATATATATATATATATATATATATATATATATATATATACACACACACACACACACACACACACACACATATATATATAATACACACACACATATGGACTTTAGAAAGAATGAATCTAAACTTTGTGGCATATTCCCAGAAAGTATAGTTCTTACATTATTTAAAACTTAATGTATTATTGAAATATATGCTAGCATCCTCATTTCAAGTTACTAATTTATGCCAAATGGAAAAGCAATACTGATTAGATTCATTTTAACATTTATATGCATTCTACATATTTTTTTAAATTTATATGATGTTTTTGTTGAATTCCACAAATATCTTAGTGTTTCTCACTCTTGTTTAGCTATGAAACATTTGGTTCAATGGTCATCATTGATGACCAAAAAGAAAAACAAATAAATCTTAATCTTACTCTCATCTCATCATGATTTGATCATGTGGCATCTCATCTTCTTACTTACATCCCCCCGACTCCTCACCAACATTGTAATCCCCCAGTTTATAAAAATCAGTATGTTGGAGAGGTATTAATTAGATAACTACAGATTTTATTTTTTTATAATATTTCAATATTTTAAAGACTCGTAGTATGTATGTCAGTATATGCCTGAACTGCATTCCTCTCAACCTTACAATTGTGGAATGAAGTATTGATCTCTAAAAATAAAATCCTTAGCCAGACGCAGAGGCACATGCATTTAATCCCAGTAGTGTGAAAACCTGAGGTAGAAAATGCAAGTTCAAGGCCAGTTTTAGCAATTTAGCAAGGCTCTAAGCAATTTAAGGAGAATTTGTCTCAAAATAAAAAATAAAAAGGGCTGGTATAGTGTAGTGGTATATTGCCCTGGTTAAATACTCATTACCAAAAAAATAAACAAATTAATTAAAATAAAATTATTTTTATTTCCTATAGTCCCTTGTTTTCCTATTGTATTTCCTAATAGTTTAAGAAATACATTTTTTCAGAGCTTAGGGGAAAATAATAACTCTTAGACACAGAAATGTCAAAGCACTGTGACACTACTATGCAGTTGGGAATTTATTAAAAGAACATATTTGAATGCCCCCAAATCTCAGTAGCTTGAAGTTCTTTGTTTATTTTATTTATTTATTTTTACAGTTTGATTTAAAATGTTTACTAGTACATTACGAAGAATCTCAATAAATAATTGATACTACTCTGAAAACTGATATATTTTGTATTCTGAAATATGCATGTTGCAGCTTTTGGAGGAAATGAGAACAGCATCTTTTCTATATAAAGAATAGCAATCACATAAGTTAAGGTATGAACTGCAGCATGATATAGCACAATGTAGTGTAATATGTCACAGTCACAACACTAGGTACAAGGCACCTCTGTGCTGTGAACTTTGAAGTGTTTTATTGATGGTCTGGCAATGCAAGCATGAGTATCTGGTTGTAATTTAACATGAACATTGTTTCTGCAGGCATTTTAACAGTGGAAAATTTTATTGTTAGTCAAATCTAGTTTCATGCAAGGCAGGTAAACATAAAACAACCATGACATATCTCTCCATTGTTCAGTGACCAATATATCCTAAAATACATTTTTTTTTCACAAATGGAAATAACTTTTCTATTTGTTATGCTAAAAGATAAATATTTGTCAGTATTGAGTTTAGTGAGTATTGTGTATTTTATTTGATTTTTTTTCACTATTCTGTAACTCCATAGATTTAGACAAAGGTATTTCTTATGCTTAAAAGATATATATATATATATATATATATATTTAAACAATACTAAATTAATCAAAGGAAATATATCATGGCCTTTGGAGGTTTATGTGAGGTTAATTTATAAAATACCTAGCACAGTGCCTGATACTTAGTAGACATTTTTTTTTCATTCACTTTCCTTCTTTATTAATCATAAATTTATGAATTTATGAATAATTTAAAATTTCATTTATTGTCAACACATAAATTGCCATTATATGTCAAAAGTGTCCCGTCATCCTCAAGGCTAATAATCTCATTAAATTGTCATTTCTAAGCAAATAACTCTCAATTTTTAAGTATGTCTTATTTTATCTTCATTTATTGATCTAGTCACAAAGGTGTTGAATATATATTTTATTCTGAGCACTATGCTGGGCATGGAGAATGCAGTGGCGATAAGAAAGATATTCTCCCTGTCCCCAAAGGCCTTACATTCTAATGAGGGAATTAAAAAATAGAAAGGAATTAATCGACAATGTAAGTTCAGAGAGTACCATGTGTTTTGAAAACCCAAAGCAGACCTATTGGTCAATGTATTAGAGGAGGCAAAGCTGCTTTAAAAGGGCATTGATGGAAAAACCCTTTGATAGTGATGTGTCCTTATCTTGATAAGCTGTAGGAGAGTCTGAGGGAAAGACAGTCCAAGTAAAAGAAACTGTAAGGATAATGTTTTGAGATTGAGAAGTTGCATTCTGCTAAGAAAGTCTGCCTGCTTCATTCTACATTACAGGAAGAGCTTTCTACATATTTCTGACTCAATCACCCTACATTCAGTTTGCTAACCAGCAGTGTTAGTTTAAAAACTTCATTAGATACTTCATTAGTCTAGTGAATGTAAAAATATTAAATAATTTTCAAAGACTTTCCATAGTCTGCAGAGCAAGCCATGCTTCTTCCTATCTTTCTGACATCATCTACCATAAGTATTTTCCTCACTGTACAAGCTCTAATCATACCTACTTTAAGGTGTTGGGTTGAATGTAAAACACATGTCAGTCTATCACTTGCAGTGGATAAAGTTTGAGGAATAAGATAAAGGCATCAGGGCATACCCTATATTTGAAACAATCATGATACTTGATATTCTATAAAGTTATTATAATAGAGAAATAAAAATCAAGGACATGTCCAAGGTTTTTGGTCTGAGAACTAGAGAATAACATAACCAGATAAACTATAGCAATGCTGAATTTATTATGGATCCTCTAACATAACCCAGTTTCACATTTCTGCTTCATTACAGACAAATCCTTCATTTGGAATACTGGTTTTTCTTTTTGTTGTAGTTGTTGTTGTTGTTTTGTTTGTTTTTGTTTTCCTTTCTTTTTTCCTCCCAGATTCTGTTATCTTCACTACTTCTATCCAATCATTTTTCAGATCCTCTTGATTATGTGACCTTAATATTTTGTGTCTGATTCCTCTACTTGTCATCTGTGCTAATAGCACCAACTCTATTTTCACTGATCTCCCTTTTTCCTAATAAACTTTCTTGAAATGTTCTTTCTAAAATGCTAATGAAACCAATGTTCTGCCCTGTTGAAAGTCTTTAAGGATTATTTTTTTAATCTTCAAAATCGAATTTAAATTTAGCAGAATGGGCGAATATGTGCTTCTGTTATGAAGTTTTTGCTTCCACCTTCAACCACATGTTTTACTATGCCCTGTTAGTAATACCTGTTACAGCTATTCTAAAAAGTTACAGCACCTCATTATGAAAGTTTCGTGATTTTGTCTGTGATTTTTTCCACAATTAGATGTGTTTACATTTAAAGACTTATTTCAATGACATAATCTATTATTTTCACCTGCCTGTCCCTTATTGATCATTTAATGCACTTGTTTTTATTTTTTTTTTTGTTGTTGTTGTTGTTTGCTGTTTGTTTTTCAACTCTTTATGGAAAAAAAATGTAATTAATGGGTGACAGAGGTGAGGGCAGTCACCCATACATAAGGTTCAGTAGAGAACAGTTAATTCTCAGTGTTGTTTAAAAATAAATTTCACAGAGATACAGTCATCATGGAGATGAATTCTAGCCTAGTTCTATATACAATGTTGCCATGAAAAACTTGACACATGATCTTGTTTATTTATTTCCTTTCTGGGTATGAAGCATTCCCTTGTCATGACCTGTTTACATTCTGAAGCTCTCTCACTATCCTTCAATTTGCTCCTGGCTTTCTTTTCTTTCTTTCATCAAGTTCCTTATAACTTTGACATACACAATACTCAATATGTACTTGTATAAGTGGAAAATGATATGGGTTTTGGTTGAAATAGAGGTAATCCTGATATATTTTCTTCAAACTTCAGAGTAAAATGGCCTATAGTAGCTTCTCTCACCTAACACAATCAAATAACCTTACAGAAACTTTTATAATACACTCAAAGAAAAAAAAATTGTCTATACTCCCAGCTCAAATTTCTATGAAAGAAAAGTGTGCTTAGGTATTATCACATTTTAAGCCCATTTTACAGACTGCTAGAGCCTATGAATGGAATGACTTGTTGGTGTATGAGATTCCTGATTGAATTGCCAAGATCATGAAATAAAGAGCCTAGGTAGGAAGATGTTTGACCACTGAACTAAGCAGGGACAGGAAGTTTCCATTAGTAAAGCATTTGGGAGAGCCCCAATAAAGTGTAAAACATCCAGAATGAAAAGAAAAAAAAATGAATCTGTGTTCTCAAAACATGGTTTCTTATGATATGCATTATTTTTTCATTCAGGGTACATGCTTAATTCATATTCTATAATTGATGGTAGTAGAAGATAACACTACTCTGATGCTACATACATTAATAAATCACAGGATAAAGGAACAAATGAGTTATTCTTTGGCATGGACATTGCAACATTGAAAAATTATTGCAAGTAGAGTTTGTATTGACTCTTATTTACAATAATATGAAACCATGCTGTATATGATAAAAGTCAAGACAATTTTCAAGCTTTGAGCCAGGTACTTTCTACCCAACAGAAAATAAATGGCCTGTGAAGCAATTTGCTTTAATGGATAGTTAATTATTTAAATCTATTCTATTCACTATATTATCAGGAGATATATGTGCTCTAATCTAGCTATTAAAGGGCAATATTTCAAACTTAATACCTAATCAGGAGCCAGATACAATACCTTTTACTTCTGGGAGAGGGCGTATTCAGCTTTAACTCAGTTATAGTTTTGCAGACATGGTAGTTAATTTTATCAACACAATGTTTCTACCAATGAAAAGGATTGATGAGTGCCAGGATCATCCCATTCTAGTACAACTGCAGTTCATCCTGAAGCCTCACAGAGCACTGGACATCTCTTGTACACTTTTCTTGTCATGAAGTCTCATTGTGCTTTTACAGCTATAGCACATACACCCTTGTTGCCAGTCGTGCATAGCAATGTGTTCATTATTCCAAAATTAAGTCTTTTCTGGAAAGACTTGGAAAGTGGAAGCACTGCAGCAAGTTTGAGATTGACCAGTTAAGTGTAATGGAGAAAATCACAATGTATGTGGTCAGTCTATATCTTGCTTGGATGTTCATATTTTTAAGGAAAATCCACAAACAATTCAACATAGAAATAACTATTCACCAATAAGATAGTTTCCATCTATCTCAGTATTTTCAGGCACTGAAAATATTTGTAACAGTATGCACATGCATGCACACACACATATGTGTAAAATGAAGCTGTGCAAATATATCTAATATTTTAAAGATGATATCTGCTACAGTCAAGTTTAAAATTATTCCACTGACAGTTACTCCTGTGTGTAGGTTACATAAAATGGCAAAGACGAGAGGACATCTCTTAAAATTATACAACCAAAATCTATGTTTTCATATAAAGAACAGAGTGATGCTTCCTTTCTGTATTTGGAAACAAACGGCCATTTCTGAGAGGACTTGTGTGAGGGACACAAGCTATAAAAGTGCAGGCAGTCTCTAGGAGCCTGGAGTCGCCCCCAGGTTGGGGTCAAAGAGAAAATATGAATCTCATCCCTGAGCACATGAGAAAACCAGTACTTCCAATACTTAAGATAGTTTGAAAGTGATTGTTATTATAGATGAAGCTCTGATGAGACTGGATTGTGTCCTATTGAGACCCAGATGCAGAGAACCTAATTAAGCTGTAGCTGAATTTCTGACATACAGAAACTGAGATACTAAATATATGTTGTTTTTAAGATGCTAAGTTTGTGGTAATTTGTTATGCAGCATAGAAATTAATATACTTATGCATTAATATGCCTGCAGCCAAAGTAGAGCACCTCAATATATCTGAACGTTATAAAACTAACCATGATGAAAAAAAAAAAAAAACCTTTCATCTTTAATAAGCATTTAACATTTTATGGAGAGATATTTAATGAAGAAATTATTTCATTTCTGCATTTTGTGTCCTGAATCTATTAGAATGAGCATCAAACTAAACAAAGAAAGCAAGCTATTCTTCTCCCATGATTTACAGTCCTTAAATATTATGGCTCTTAGCAGCATTGTAATTCAGAATCTTCTGTGAATATTATTAAAAAGTCATGATAATAATTAAAAATCACCCTCAACTCTTCAATATTTGGAATTTCTAAATGAAAATTTCCATTTTCTCCAACTCTAGACACCCTTGGGATTGCTATGTTCTCTGGACGCCCCCCAAACATATGTACTGAAATGCAATAGTCATTGTAGTAGTATTACCAAGAGGTGGGGCCCTTGGAAGGTAATTAAGTGGTGAAGACAGTACCTCCTGAATGAGATTAAAACCTTTTTCAAAGCAGTTTTCTTCTGGTATTCGTACTATTTGGCCCTTTTATTTTCTTTCCTCCTTCTACCACACAAGACACAGTGTTCATCCATGTGCAAGAACAAGGCATTTCTTGGAGTAAAGGGCACTGTCTGCACTGTCTCAGATGCAGATATCAGAGCTCACCAAACACCCGAGCTGCTGGTGCCTTAATCTTGGGTTTCCCAGACTTCAGAAATGTGAGAATAAATTTCTACTATTTATAAATTACCAATCTAAGATTGTTTATTATAGCAGTGCAAACTAAGATAAAGAAGGAGTAAATAAAAATTGAATGTCTTTCTACAAATGGAAGTAGTCATTTTTAAAGACTGCAAAGGCAAGGTTGGATCTTTACTGATAAATGCTAGTGTTTTGATGCCCTCTAGTTCCTATAAGACAAAACGTGCAGTGACATATAATATGACCCTACTTACCTTCTTAATATCCAGCCCTGCATTCAACATATACGACAATGATCAGTTCTCTAAACAGGCAATGAGATCTAATACTTTTATGATATTGCAGTAATCTTCTTACTTTGTTTATTAGCCACTTTCTGTATTTCCTGAAAACATGACTCCCTAGGCATGTGTTAGTGGTCATTCCTTTCATGCTTCAGATATATTACTGCATCTCGCTCCTTTTAACAAAATACTGTTATGCTGTGATTGTTTGTAAACATATCTATCTTTTAGTTAGGATGCAGTTGTCAAAGTCAGTGACAGTGTGCCTAACATCTTTATATGACTAGAGCTTAGTAAAATGCTGTAATTAGCACATAGTAAACACTCAGGAGGTAAGTTTAGCACTTCCTACATGGAAGCATATGCACATACACATGTAGACATAGTAAATGTTACATAGTAACTATGGCATAATTTCTTTAATAAATTTTTAAGTTGCAGATGGGCATAATACCTTTATTTATTCATCTTTATGCGGTGCTAAGGATTGAACTTGCCAGGCAAGCAAGTCCCATGGCGTAATTTTTTAATCAATAAATAAATGTAAGAAAACATATAAAAGGCTCTCACAAAATTAATACATTCTTCATAGAAAGCTTTTATTCCACAATCATTTCTTTACGTGCTAACTTGGTGTTAACCTGACCAGGTTCTGGTACCCATTATTTGATCATACCCTAGTCCAGATGTTGTAAAAATTTTTTGGCTTCCTGTAACTGTTAGAAAATATCTGAGAGAAACAATTTGTTAAACTCAGAGTTGGTTACAGAGGTTTATGTCCAGTTAGTTCATCACTTTTGGCCTATAGTGGCCCAGTATGTCCTGGTGGGAGCACATAGCAGAGGAAACCCTCACTTCATTGTAACTAGGAAGCAAAGAGAGAAAGAAGGGGAAACATCCTGTTTTAGTCAGTTTTTTTTTTTTTTTAACTGCTGTGACTAAAAGACCTGTCAAGAACAATTAGAGGCGGAAAGGTTTATTTTGGGATTCACAGTTTCAAAGGTCATAGTCCATAGATGGCTGTCTCCATTCCCTGAGGCTTGAGATGAGGCAGGACATACTGGTGAAAGAGTGTGACAGAGTAAAGCAGCTCAGGACATGATTAGCAAGCACAGAGTGTTATGATCAGCTCATAAAATATATACCCCAAAGGCATGCCCCCATCAAACTCCTCCAGCCACACCCTATCTGCCTACAGTTACCACTCAGATAATCCCTATTAGGGGATTAATGCACTGAATAAATTAAACCTCTTAGAACTCAATCATTTTCTCTCTAAACTTTCTTTCATTGTCTCACACATGAGCTTTTGAGCGACAAACCATAACAGGTCCTGATATCCCCCGGAAGAGCACGTCACCAGTGACCTAACTTCCTCCATCTAGGTCCAACAATCAATAATCCCTCAAGACTGAAACATAGAAACTTGAGTTCCCAGATTCTTGAATCACCTATAGATTATTTTAGATTTACAACTGCAAACAACTTTTATGTGAATCTCCAGTCTGTTTGCTAATTTTTTTTTTTATTTATAAGTCCCCACAATGTGAGAGCAGATTTCTAAAACCAAATCTGTAAATATATGATTGATTGATTGATAAATAGACAGACAGACAGATACCTCCTTTTAGTTCAGTTCCTTTACAGAACACTGACTCATGGAGTGAAATAATTTTAACTGATGATGATTTAAGCAGTTACTCTATCCTAAAGATGATGGAACCAAAAGGAGATCTAAAGACTTTTTCCTAATACTAACATTGTGAATCTTAGTAAAAATTTATATTTGGACCTTCAAAATTACTTTTGTCAATGAACATGTCATTTTTATAAAATTTGTCACAGTTAAAAGGAGAACATAAGAATAAATCTTACTTCTTACTAGCTCTTCTTATCTATATTAATATAGAAATCTGAATCTTTGTTTCAAAGGACAATTTTCTGACTTGAAGAAGTCACCATAAGATAAATTGCTTTTTAAAAGATTGTTGGTAGCCAGGTGTAGTGACACACGCCTGTAATCCCAGTGGCTTAGGAGGCTAAGGCAGAAGGATCCCAAGTTCAAAGCCAGTGTCAGCAAAAGCAAGGTGCTAAGCAACTCAGTGAGACCTGTCTCCAAACAAAATACAAAACAGGGCTGAGGATGCAGCTCAGTGGTCGAGTGCTCTTGAGTTCAATCCCCAGTGCCCCACCCCAAAACACATTGTTGGTGGTTACATGGATTGGTTAGATTTTCATGCCTTTTACAATATACAAAATGAAGTTTTATTCATCCATGAAAAGAATGAAATTTAGTTATTAAATTTATTATTTTTAAAATTTCAAAATATCTTAAAATCTTGTGTATATTTTGTATTTTAGACTAAACTCATTTAAGAGCTTAATAAACACATGTAATTAGTAGCTACCATTAGAAAGAATAACTCTAAACGTAATGCTTATAGGATGCTTTGTAAAACAAGTTGTTCATTCAGTCCAAAGTTTTATCCATTTTATTTCTCAGAGAAAAAAATATACCTTTTCCCAGTAACTATCGATTTGTGGTAGAAGAGTAAACATATATGAGAACTAACTTACTTTTATAGCTTCAACTAGAGCCATTATAGTTTATTCTTATTCATTACCTTATGTTACTATAGAATTCTTTTCGGACAAACTTTCCTGATTTAAAAAAAAAAAAGAAAAGAAAAGAAAAAGAAAAAAAAAAAGAAAAGAAAGAAAGCTTAAAAAAAAATGTTTCCAAGCAGTGATAAAAATAAACAGGCTGGGCACGGTAGTGCATGCCTGTAATCCCAGCAGCTCAAGATGCTGAGGCAGGAGGATTGCCAGTTCAAAGTCAGCCTCAGCTAAAGCCAGGTGCTAAGCAACTCAGTGAGACCCTGTCTCTAAATAAAATACAAAATAGGGCTGGGGATATGGCTCAGTGGTCAAGTGCCCTTGAGTTCAATCCTGAAACAAAACAACAGAAAAACAAACAGAACACAAAAGCAGAAAGAAACCCATGAATATCATACATTTTGTACCTGTTAATAATGTTTTTTTTTTCAAGTAAACAGCTAAATTTATACCTTTAAAAAAAAAAAAACACACAAAATACCAGTTCAGATGTTCTTTAAGTGTCCATTCCTCACTCACCCAATAATCCTTCTGTCATGCAGTATCTTATACAATCCTCAACTCATTTTGTGTCACCAGTCAAGTTTCTACGGAAAATAAAAATTTTCAAGGTGTGCTCTAGCATTAGAGGCATCAAGACCAAACACCCAAGATCTCTGTTCATAAAGAGAATGTCTCCTATTTAATTTTGTTCTAGCTACTTGAGTAACAATAACTGATATAATTGTAAGGGCACCTATTCCAAAAGAATACAACACAGCATGAATCTACATAAGAAAAGTTATAGTAGATGTGCCAGAATCTTAGTTCAGATATTTGGATAATTTTTTTTTTTTTAGGAAAAACTAAGGAAACTGTGTCATTTTCAGTCCACTAAAACTTGACTACATTGCCTAAGCCCCAGAACAATATCTATTATACTAAGTACCTCTCAAGTTAAAAGCCTCCATGTAAATTTCTAATCAACTGTTTCTACTGAGGAGGATTCTATTGCTAATCAGCTGAGGCAGATGTTTTTAAAATTATGTTTGGATTTTTTGAGACCCTAAAAAATTACCTTTTATTATAGAAAATTTTAAACAACAAATCTGGATTACACAACCTGAGCAGATCAAGTAGTATATGGAAATGAGATCTCTATTCTAATTATCTTTTTGAACTTAATGCTTAAAAAGCAGGAATGGCTCTGAAAGGAAAGAGAAAATTTATGTCAGAGCAAACAATGTAAATAGATACTTTCGTATGCTGATTATTTCTTTCCCCTTTTTTTCCCAATAAGAAAATTCCTAAAATTACACAATTATTTACAATATTAGTAGCTAATAGATGCTTATTATGAAACACTCCCAGCTGTGCAATTCCATACTGGAGAATGTTTTCCTCAATCTTTCTATCTTGATTCTCTTAACCCAACCCATTGTCCCATCATTTTGAATAACATGTTTACTCCTCCATTTAAAGAATTGAGGCTGTTAAGAAAGAACATCCCAGGCTATATGTGCTATTTTACAGGACATTATATTATTTATGTATATATAATATATACTACTTTCCTTTTGTCTCAGAAAATGAGCCATTTCTTTGAAATTTGAAGTTGAGTATTTCAAGCTGTGCCGTATTCTCCATCTTCATTTTCCATGTTTTCCTTTTGTTATCAGGCTATCAACTTCTTTCTTGGTTGCCTCATTTTTTTCTCTTATAATTTCCAGCTCTTCTTCTTTCTGCACTCTTTTTCATGAATCTGCTGTACACTTCATAGTTATGAATGTTTAATTAATTTAATAGTTAATAGTTTAATAAATTACACTATTATTTTTAATATTAGTAGCTAACCCAACTGAATTGCATATTGAAATTACTGGGGGACTACCGAAGACCAAAAAGATGGTGAGTTAGTTGTAAGGGATATGGTCTGCATATTGAATTTCCATGATTCTCACATGCCAAAGTTTGAGTACTGCCCGCCTATAGAATTGCTTAGCCAGAATCCAATTCATCTTTTATTTAGTTCCTGTCAACACCAGCCATATCCAATTAAAAAAGAAAAAGTCCTGTCAACCCATTGTTAACTACCTGTCAAATTCAATCCCTCTTTACATATACATTACCATCTCTCTATTTGAGGAACTCATCTTTCCTTATGATTATTTCATTAAGAAAATTAATCATACTGACCTTGATCTGCCTTTTGGTCAGTAAACCAGGCAAACTGTCATCAGACTGCACTTTATAAGTCAAAAGTTGGATAATATTTCACACCTCTCAAAAATCATTTGAAGGCTCACTCTTATGATCAGTGAAGTGTGAATGCTTTAGTTGGATATGTAAAACTATGTGTAACCTGCTACCTTCCAGGTTCTTCACCCTTAACTCATTTTAGCACTTTTCTTCCATCCATATATTAGTAACCTAAGCCATATGCTCTAAGTGATTAGGGTTAATCTTGGGATTTCAAAATTTAGTTAAATCATAAACTTCTTGTATCCAATGACTGTATCCCACTACCTACTGCTCTGCTTTGATGGAACAAAAACACCTTTTGACTTTGCGAGTAAACTTTTTGCCATATTTGTTATAGGATTTTCTTTATTTTCTAGATTTCGAATTCCTTAAAACAAAGTAAAACATATTATTCATCTTTATACTACATTTGTATTCATTGGATGGACATATTTTATCCAATGAGTATCTGTTCATTATAATGATAAAAAGAGTGATTTTCTAGTGTTGACCTTTCAGACATCTTAGAAACACATTTTGAAAGACATCCTCAAATTAGATGGTCATCTATATTTAGCCAAGTATAAACAGCACCTACACTTTCTTTAATAAAGCCATTTTATCACCTCCATAGATTTCCTGTGTATATCTGACCTAGAACATTGGTTCTCAAAGTGTGATCCCTTTGCCAGTAGCAGCAGCAGCATTACTTGGGACATTGATAAATATGTACATTTTTTTCACCTGAAGCCAGGCCTGCTTAATCAGAAACTTTGGGTTTCAAGAAGCCCTTCAAATTTTTGTGACATGCTAAAATTTAAGAACCACTCTTTATGTCAGGGAAGAGCTAACATTTGCTGTTTGCCTAATTTTCCCTCCTTATACACTGCAGTAGAGTATGAAGGTTGGAAGACCAACCTCTGACCTCACACACTGATCATAAGCATTTCATGAAGAAGTGATTTACACTTTATATTACTTTCCCCAACAGTGGCTGAAGATATAAAGTGAGTTAATCCATAAAAAAATGTTTAGCAAAATTTAGGAAGAAAATGTTTAGTACAATTCTTGATAGAAACTTCCCCTCCCTTTTGGTACTATTGCGGTCATTTTTATTATTACATTTCTACTACTATCTGTTCGTATTATGTCTGTTACCAGAGAATACAATTTTCATACTTAGCATAGTTAGTATTCTGACTTAATCTACACTACAAACCAAAAATACTTTAAAAAAAATTTAGTGTCTAAATAAAAGGAAGTTTTCTTATTGATAAAAACTAAGATACCATTGAGTAATACAAAGGTATTATTATTTCAAAAAGCAGTAACTGTAGGGCTGGGAATATAACTCAGTTGGTAGAGTGCTTGCCTTGCATGCACAAAGTCCTGGGTTCAATACCCAGCACTACCCCCGCCCCCCAAAAATTTAACCCAACTACAATTGTACAAAAATATATATCAGTATGCATATGTGTGTGTGTTTGTGTACTGTTTTTTCCCAAAAATGATTTAATTTAATTTATTTTTTTAATACCCATGGTATGAGATAAAAAATTTAATACTCTCTCAGGGAGTGTTTTCCCATTACTGAAGTGACAGAATCACTTAGTCCTTAACTAACCTGTTATTGTGGGTTTATGCTGAGATTTTCGTCATTCCATCTGACCTTTTATCACCAAGCAATTCAAGTTGTTGTTGAAGCACTCCCCTTTCCTATCTGTGGACTTCAAATTCCACTGTTAATTGTGTTTCTTTTATCGAAACACAACATATGGTGGACACAGAACAGCCAAATGGTTTCTCATTAACAGAGAATGAAGGATTGAGAGAATAAAAATGACATCAGATTTATAATGAAAACAAAGCAGTCATATTCTTATACATTATACAATTTCTGTCACATTTCCAGGTTAAAATCATATGTCCACCTTAAATTTACCTTCAGTCTGCAGTAGCCTAAGCACTTTAGCTTTGCTGCACAAAACAAATGAATAAATAACAACTCAGCTGATAATCTGATTCAATTCACTAGACCATGAGCTACACACAATTCTTATATTTATAATGTGCTTGGCAACAATGCTAAAAGTTTGCATATATTCACAGAGACATTAAATTTTTACCCTGGAGAAAGATGAGGAGAAACATATGGTATTCACAATGCTAGTGATTAAATCTCAAAAAGCATTAAAAGAAAAGGAACATTAAGATCCTGCAAAGCATATGCAAACATCAATAAAGGTTTATATATTAGAGGGAAGCAGGGAAAGAAAACTTAAGTTTATCAAGAAAGTGTGAATTGAAATTAATAAACTTATTGCTCAGCTTTTATAAGAATTGACTGAGAACCAAATAATTGGTTCAGATAGATACCTGCACACTCCCCAAACACACCCACATGAGCACACACTCACCCACACATATTTTGCTCTTGTTGTATGATCAAAATAAACCTAGGACTAGACAGTTTAGATTATGTGGGTTTATTTATTGCATCCAATATTTCCTTCATTTATTCCTAATTTATCTTAATAATAGAATCAATATTTTCATCATCTATGTAAATGAAGTAGTAATTTATCAAAACAAGCTAGCTCACTTCATGACTGAAACTCAAATATCTAATCCCAGTGGTACACTAACGTAAAACACTGAAAACTGAGTCATAAAGTAAATGACACAAAAATGTAACTCACAGACTATAGGCTTGATACTTATTTTAAAAACAAACAAAATGTGTGTAAAGGAGAAGGAGAGAAAATGGATATGAGTGAAAGGAGGGCGAAAGAAGGGAGGATGGGAGGAAGAAAAATATGGAAAAAAGAAAAAGAAACAAAAAAGAAAAAACTTGGAAGCTGCAGTGATAAATATGTATTTTTCTTCTAAATAGTAGTAATAACCATTAGTTATTCCTTCTTTCAACTTAAACAACCTTGCAGTGTAGGAGAAGGCAAATCTCTACAATAAAGATAAACTATCCTGTTTCTTTCCGTAGTACCATATTGCTCCAGTCATTTTGTTTAATCCCAGAAGCAGTTTTTAAAAACTTCTTTCCTTTGACACAAATTTCAATAGCTTCTCATGAACCATTGACAATATCTTTTAGAACATCTATGCTTCTTTTAAACATCTGCTTCCACCACCATATTTAGATTGTTAAAATCACTACTTCAATGATTCTCAGGTATTAGATCTCCTTGTGGATCTACCCAAAAGGCATAAATAAAATACATCAGATCAATTTTCATAAACGCTGGTTTCTTGTTATTATGACTTTCAATAATATTATATTTTCTTCAAAATCACATCTATCATGTCTAAGTTTGTACCCTGCAAAAATCTCAATGTGTTCCCCAGCCATGTTTCCAAACTTATTTTCCACTATTCTTGGGCATAAATACCCTTATGTTTTCATAGGATGATGACTAAATATTACATTCATATTGTTACTTTGTCATCTATTTTTGCAGTTGTCCAAATGGAACATCCCAAGTATTGTTTCACTTACCTCCACTATAAGAATCTTATCCTGATCCCAAGTGCATATATGGTAAATTTTCATTAAAATCTAACAGTCCGCTGGGAGTTGTGGTGCACACCTGTGATTCCCACAACTTGGAAGGCTGAGAAAGGAGGATTGCAACTTCAAAGTCAGCCTCAGCAACTAAGCAAGGTCCTAAGTAACTTAGTAAGACCCTGTCTGAAAATAACAACAAATAAAAAGGCCTGACAATGTGGCTCAGTGTTTAAGGGCCTTGAATTGAATGCCTGGTATAAACAAGCAAACAAACAAAAACTAATGGCCTGATTTAAATTCAAATATCTCAGCTAGAATCAAAACAAGACCTGAAAATATAAAACAACAAAAAAAAAAAACTTAACTTGTTCATAAGTATAAATTATTATTATTTTTAGTCCCTCAATAAAGAGTTGTTATCCATAGGCTAATAATGATTTCTCATCTTTTCCTAGCATTATTCCTTCCCTATATGTCTTTATTGGGAAAAAATATAAAATTTAAGAGAAAACAAAAGAGTATAAAATAAATGTTCAAGTGTACTTCTCTTATCTAATTTCACTATCATTATTGCTTTTTAAATTTTTGCTACACTTACTTTATCTCCCTCAAACAAAACACACACGTGTACACACACATGCACACACCATCTCACTGATATATTTGAAAGTGACATGCACAATTGACTCACAGAATACTTTATATATCCCCTAAAAAATAAAGCTAATATTTTCTCCTTTAAAAACAAATACTGATATTCTTATTGTAGAAGGAAAATAATGACCACTGAAATAAGAACAAGCATAGAGTATTCATTAAGAGTTTGTTACACAAGCAAGCCAGCCAAGATCACTTTTATTCTGTCAGAGATGCAAAGGCAGGTGGAATAGTGGGAAAGCTTCATAGAAGAAAAAGAAGGGAGGCCTTTAGGGGTGCCAAGATTGCAAACTATTAGTCTAGAGACCTGTTTGAGATAGACCAAGTAGCAGCAAGTCTTATGGGATTTGCAGGAGGTTCATAATTGGCTTTCTCCATTTGGCCCTAGCCTGGAAATGAGGATAAAAATTAGGGAATATTTCAGTTATGAACCAAATCCTGGAAACTTGCAGCTGATCATACAGGTGCAATTTTCTTTTTTCCCCTAGACTGATTGCTAGAGATAATGGTACAACACAGTAAGAATTAGACTTGGAGATGAACAGCATGTAGGCTTCAAGAACTGTTTGCTTCAGAGTATGGGTCTGAAGCTTTATTTTGACATATGGTCCTTTCATTGACCATTGATAAATTCAATCTTTCATAGGATATGTGTGACCTCAACTCAAGATTAACTTTGTTGGTAAATATATTATACAAGTGGTGGTCTATGTTGCCTGCATCACATAGGGTCAATGTGTCCCATCATTTATGTAAACATCCAGTTAAGATGGTATCTGCCAGACTTCTCCAGGACATATGATTTTAGTTTATTCCTCTCTTTGCAATCATAAAATATATATTATAAGGTGAATCTGGGAGTGATCTTAGTATCCTTAAATAACCTGTTCTCCAACAGAATTTTACCAAATCCTTTAGTTTTATAATTATTTGGATGATAGTCAAAAATTATTCTTTTCAATTTTTCCATTTCTTCTCTATATGTTAGTAAGTAAAGAAGGACTTTCTCATGGCCCCTATACTTCCTTTGGTAAAACAAGACCACATCATAGATCCTTGGAAACTTTTGTTTTTCAAAATAATATATTACCACCAATCATTTTTGAAACTTTTTCTAACTTAAAATTTATCCTAAATTTGGCCCATGGGAACCAGGTTATGGCCATTTTAATATATTTATATCAGACTCTGAGTGTTTCCTTGTTTCCTGGAACAAGATGCTGTATGTGTATGTCCTACTTTGCCTGCCCCAAATATGGAATCAGCCATTTATCCAAGAAATTGTTGACTTTTAACGGGAACATATTAGCACTTTCTTTTTCATTTAGAGAAAACAAATATAACATTTTTCACCATGCTAACTATGTTCAACTTAACATTGAAAAATTTTGTATTTAACAATAATTCTGTAATGACCAAATAAATATTTTCAATATCATGTATGTCTCTAAAGTATCACTAACAAGGTGCTAAGCAGTTAATGGTTTATCAACCAATAGTCATCTTTGTAGTTACTTTTTCATGTGTAAATAAATACGTATGAATATTCCTTGAATGACTGGTGAAGCAAAAATAGTTCAGTCACACAGTCGTCAAATTCTATTTTTGACAAAAACTATCTTTTCTCAATGTGGTATCAAATAAATAAATAAAAATATCAAGTTTTCTTTTAAATTTATGGGTGAGGGAAAAAACAAATATAGGGAAAGAAATAAAACATAAATCAAAATAGTTTCTGTAGAAAAATCTGACTGTTATGGGTAGAAAAAAATTAGAAATATAGTAGTCATTTTAGGAAAACTCTTCAATTTTAAAAGTTAATAAAAAGTTTGAAAGTTTTCATATTGGTGCAAGAATAAAAATAAGTTCATTAATTATCTCACTATATAAAAATTACGTAGGCTTATATAGATAATGAATTAGTTTGTATCCTTATAAATACATAACTGGATAAATTTCAATATTATACCATACAACAGACTCATATGAGAAAACAGTAAGATTAAGAGGTTTATGAAATAAGTATACTACAGTGACAGAGCCACATCAATGTTAATAGCAGCTCAATTCAGAATAGCTAAACTATGGAAACAAACTAGGTGCCCTTCAACAGATGAATGGATAAAGAAAATGTAGTCTTTATATACAATGGAATATTACTCAGCCTTAAGGAAGACTGAAATTATAGTATTTGCTGGTAAATGGGTGGAACTGGAGAATATTATGCTAAGCCAAATAAGCCAACCCTAAAGAATCAAAGGCTGGAATGTTTTCTCTGATATGCAGATGCTAATTCACAATAAGGGGGAGGGGGAGGGGAGAATTATGGTATTTTGGACTAAACAGAGAGGAATAAAGGGAGGGGAGGGGGCATTGGTGTAGGAATCATGGTAGAATGAATCAGACATTATTATCCTATGTGCATATATGATTACATGACCTGTATATCTATACATCATGTAAACCCAGATGAATGAGAAATTATACTCTATTTAAGTGTGATGTATCAAAATGCATTCTACTGTCATGTATAACTAATTAGAAAAAATGAAAAATAAACTATATTTTTAATGTAAACTACAAAAGGAGGCATGTTCAGAAATTAACTATATGTTGAACTATTTGTTAAAATTATATCCAAGTTAAATGTGCCTTTTTCTCTTGTCAAAAAGATCATATTTCTAGCATGACATTTTATTGCCCCTTCTAAGTAATATATTGCTGCATTGCTATAAAATGAATTTATAATAACTGCATTGGGTTGAAGCAAGTATATTGTCATATATATATATATATATATATATAGTAATTATTAAGAGAACTTTCTCATTTTCACTCTGTTTCCTTTTAAAAGATGAAGTCTTTGAAAATCTTGAGGGCTCCTATCCAAATGTAATTGACTTTCAAAATTTAATACATACTTTTTTTTGGTCAACCCAGGTCTCACTGGAAAGGTTACAGAAAGGCTGTATATATTAAAATATAAAATCAGATAACATAGGTGAACCTCAGACTAAGAGAAAAAGTACAGATTCCATTCAGATATGTTTTGATTTCTTTCTGGCAGGCTCAATAATTTAATAAAATTTTATTTAACATATGTTAAAAATAGATTGGGAGCAGAAACATGGATGTAAGCTTAAAATAAGAACCATAAGAAAAATAGCACTGCCCTTTTACTATGTATTCAACACAGTTTTAAGTACCTAAGTGATCAATCCTCCTGATAATGCTTCAAGAGGGAAAGCATTACTGGTGATTCTTCACAGACAAGGAAACTGCATTCAGATAAATTAGGTAATTCACCTGCAGAAGCTGGACCTTGGCTGAAAGAACTGAGGTGCCATACCAGGCAGTGTTTTACACTTGTCTTTTGCCCTAAATCATGTAATAATATATTTCAAAAAAAACTGGTACAAACAATATGAATAAAAAGGAGAAAAAATATGAAAGTGATAATTTAGCATTTATTCCATATAAAAGTGATGATGTTGAATTTCCTTCATATTTAACCTAAAAACATTTTGTTTGATGTATGACCTTATCCAAATAAATGGTTTTCCTTCACAATTTTATACAGTAAAAAATAGCTTCCTCTAAAAATTAAATGATTTGCAAAAAAAGTATATATAATGTGTGTGTGTGTGTGTGTGTGTGTGTGTGTGTGTATGAATCAGGTATTCCTGAAAATAAGTCCAGATTTATTTTTGTAAGAACAAGGTAACAGATAGAAATCATCAGGATAGTGACTAGTTAATAGAGGAGAGAGGACATAATAATACAAACAAAAATTCAGTGTTTACTGTGTGCTAGCTATCTGAGTAGCTATAACACAATCATGTAAAATAAGTTTTATTATTATCCTCAACTTTGAGATGCAGAAATTAAGTTGTAAAGGGATAAATAAAATTTTTAATGTCATAAAACTAATAAACAACTAATAAATTTCATGTTCATAGAGTTTGGCTCAACAGTTATTATCTTTTTTAAGTCCAATAAAATTCCAACATTTCAGTTTTTATGAGTAGGAGAATTCATAATAGTAAAAATATGGAAAATGTGGTAAACAGATATGGTTTATGATATTTCTTCCAAAAAATGTAGAAAATAATTAGAAGTTTTACATATGCTATGTTTTAAATATTAAATTCACTGATAATCAGATGGAAGGAATTTGAGAATTAAAAGAGAGAGAGAGACGGAGAGAAGAGAAAGAGACAAAATGCCAGCACAAAATTTGGAACAGAAATTTGCATTCATCTATTGTAGGGACCATTTCAACTAACAGTGTGAAATTATTATTATTAACAATATCATAAGTACTATAATAATTCAAATTTATATTTATTTTTAATGTAGAGTCCTTTTCATATGTATTATGTCAGTTACCAATATATATTATTTCACTAAATCTCCAAGATAAAATTCATTGTAGAACAGAATAATTCCAAGAAAGCTCAGGAAAGCATGGGCAATCAGAAATCAAAATTCAGTTAGAGAGCTGAGAAATGATCCAGAGCCACAAAAAAGGGGGGAGAAAAATTTCAAGAAGATACAAATTGTCAACTTGTCTGCATTAGCCCAAAGGACAAAGACTTTAACTTATTGAAGGAAGACATTAAGAATAATTAACTAACATAAAACAGATTTCATGAGTTTGAATAGTGAGTGGTTGATGAGTCAGTAAAATTGACAAGATATGTCTACACACAGTATGTTTTCAGCAAAAGAAAAGAAAGAGGTAAAGAGTATTAAAATATCTAAATAAAGAAAAGCTTTCACAAACTGAAGCATATTTAGAGACAGGGAAAAAAATCAATGGAGAAATAGAAATTAAATCACAGAAGTGGGGGAAAGAGATGGTAAATTAACTGGGTTTCTTGGACATGAATAAATAAAATCAGATACTTCTACCAATGTCTTAGGAGAGATCATGGAAGATCTGCGTTACAGGAAATTTCAGCAGAAAATATGGAGTAGGAATCTATCAAACACTATGAGTTTAATCACTTCGGACAGGCGTGTCATAAATTTATCTGTTGAGTTGTAAAGGAATAAATAAAATATATTGGGAATGAGAGAAGAATACTGAGAAGAAAAGATGGAACAGGCATTGTGGGGAAGTGTAATAAGCTATCAAGAAGAGTAGTATTTTCCAATAAAGAGCATGCATTTATTGGTCAGCTTTCTATCCAAAGTAAGAATATAATTTTAATCACTTCAATCTTCTAAAATTAAAAAGAGCCTTGCATTTCACTATCATAATATAAATATTAGATGCTCCATTAATTGTGCTAAGTAGGCAGTTAATGGTACAATCTAAGAAAGACTGAATGGATTCTCAAATGGGCCAATAAAGGATTTCTGTCAGCATAAAACTTTAAATAGAAACTGATTTTAATAGTAATTATCATAATCTACATTGGAGCTGTGAGAAGGCAGGAATCAAGCACAAAATTATTTACCATCAGTTAATGTTCCCATGTCCACAGGGATTTCACTGTTATTCTTTCCCACACTAACAGTTATATGTGTGACAAATTAAATAAGATTTCTGAGAGTTAATCTATCTAATTATTATACTTCTGATTAGTTTAATCTTCAAATTGTGAGGCCATTTTCTACATGTTTGGATGTCCGGAATATGACCCATATGCCTGGACTCCTCCCTTGTGGGAATTCCACTTCCTGTTTCTTAAATAAATTCTTTTACTTTGGTTTCTCTCTCTCTCTCTCTCTCTCTCTCTCTCTCCATATATATATATATATATATATATATACATGTATATATATATACACATACATATACACACATATATAATAAAAATTAAATTTATATAATAAAAATTAAAGTGAGAAAAACTAAATTTTTATCTTATTTTAAAATATGTCTCATGAAAGTACTAACAAATATAGGAACATGACTTTTTAACATTTCTATACAATCTAAACTTACTATAAGTTTTTAGAAAAAAGAAAAGCACTAATGTAATTTCTTAATCAGTTTTAAGAAAATCCATACCCAAATCACATACAATAATCTGAATAATGACAGGAAGAAAAACAGTACCTAAATTGTCTATTCCAGAATCTATAGATACATTGTCCTAGGTAAAATGATAATTCAACTATTATTTCCATTTAGAAATATTTTACATAGTGAAATAGTGAATCTCTGTCTGGAGTATATATTACAATTTTTTATTAGAAGTTTATTGTCTGAAAAACTAAGGACATGAACAAGAATAAAAAAACTTTAAATCAAAAATGAAAATCAATTATCTGAATATACTATGCCCCAAGGAAAAAGTTCACAGTGTTCTTTTGTTATTGAGTATCAATATGGTTTCTTATGTCTGCTACAAAAATGTCGTACACTACATGCCAATTTGTTCTTTAATGGTTCTAAAGGCCAAAAATTCAAATCAGTTTCACTGGGCTGAAACCAAGGTGCAGTTGGGCCACACTCCCTCTGGAGGAATAAGGACAAATGTTTTCTGGTCTTTCCAAATTCTAGAATTACATTCCTAAACTCGAAGACTCTTCCTCCATCTTTAAAATTAGTGCAATCACATTTTTTTTTCTATCTGACTCTATTTCCTTCACATGGTTTCTTCCTCTGTAGTCTGTAGTTCTGTGGTTTGTCATATCTTTCATATAACAATACATGTGATTGTATTTGGGGTCCACCTAAGTAGTTCCTACTAATCTCCCTATTTCAAAAATTTTTAACTTAATCTTATCTCCAAAGTTCTTTCTTTGTCACAAAAGATAATATTCACAAAACCCATGGATTAGAATGTAAATATATTTGGGGATTCATTATTTACCCTACCACATTATGTAATGTACACAAAAATCTTTAACTTGGTATCTTATGTGGTTTTTTTTTTTTTTCCTCTAACTGGTATATATAAAGGAAAATTTCAGGAAAAAACTTAATGGTTGAGAACTTGTACCCTGAAAGGAACATATACTGCCCAGAAAATCATGTTTCCATAAACCCACAGAAAATGAGTTGTGTTCTTACCATAATGAGTTATCACTACCTTAACCAAAAACCTCAAAGAAATGGTAATTGTGAGCATCTTCAAGTTATAGCCTTTTTCTATCAAGGACACTACCTAGCTAGTGTGGACAACAAATTAGATTTATAGTAAACCAGAATATTATAAGATAAAACCAAAACTAAGGACCAGATGGATCCAAAATTCTAGGATAATGTTAGAGAAAAAGACTAACAGAGAGTTTGAAACTGTAATAATAATATAATTATAATAATAATAGAATTATTATAATATATAATAATTGGTGATTGGTCACATAAGTATATATGCCACACCAACTTTTGTAACTTTTATCTTTCAAACATAAATGTATCATGTCATGACACTATTGTATCTGCAGTATTTAGTTCATAGCAGATGATTAATAAATACCTAGTAGATAATCAAATATATCAATGAATGAAAGAAATTCTTGGTTCTATGCATTTCAGTTTTTTTCCCTTTTCTTTTTCTTTTTTCCTTTTCCATTTTTAGAAGTCTTCAAACCAAATCACAAGTTTAAGTTTCTTGCTCAAGGTAATAGAAGTTAACCAGAATGATTACCACATTAATTGAATTCTTACTAGAAGTGTCTGTTCAGTGTTAAAATGTGAGTTATTTAGCAGAGGAAACTCTGGAATCAAGATAATAGAATACCCACTCCTCTAATTCTTCAGGTAACAGTAAACAATAAGGAGGTAAAGAAGCAGCTTCAGACAAAGACAAAAAGCAACCCATACATGATGCATATAGATAAGAAGAAGAAAACATAACTGAAGATAAAAATAATAATTTGTAAAATGAGAAAATACAAGATACACAAATGTGACAAACAGTTGTGATCGGTGATCCAGCTCTATAGAAAGCAAATATAGCCCTGAATTCTAAGTAGGAACAGTGCATCCAGAGATAATGTGTGACTATCGAATTGCATTCATGGTGCTTTCTTTATTTTTAGATTCTATTTTTAAAGTATTTTTAAGTTCACATCAAAATGGAGGGGAAAGTACAGAGATGTCCTTTATAACTCATTTTCTCACATGTACATAACCTCCCTCATGGTCAGCATCTGCACCAGGGTGGTACATTTGTTACAATAAATTTATGAATTTGCATTGACATAGTATGATCACCCAGAATCCATAGTTTACATTACAGTTTACGGTTGTTGTAATACTTTCTGAGTTTAAATTCATATAATGACCTGTATTGTAGTGTGGTGGTGTGTATTGGAGGGTGGATTCACTGCCATAATAACACTCTGTGCTCTGTCATCTCTCCTCCTTCTCACTTGTCAATTCCTAGCAACCATTGATATTTTTACTGACTCCATATTTTGCCTTTTCCAGGATATCATATAGTTCAGTAAAATCATATAGTGTGGATTCTTTTCAGATTACTGTTTTTACTTAGTAACATGCATTAATGTTTTATACGTGTCTTTTCACAGCTTGATAATTCATTTACTTTTAGTGCTGAAGAATATTCCATTGTCTGAATTGTATCACAGTATACTTTTCCATTCACCTGCTCCAGAATATCTTGGTTATTTTAACCAAATTTTGTCATTTATGGATACAGTTTCTATAATTCTCAGCTTATAGAGTTTAGTATGCATATATTTTCAGTTTGTCCGAGTAGATAAGAAACATCAAGTTTTCTGAATTGAATAATACAAATTTGTTGAGTTTTGTAAGCAACTATCAGCAATTTGTCTTCCAAAGTAGCTGTATAATTTTGTAATCCCACCAGCAAGAAGTGAGCTTTTCCCCCCATTGTGTGACTAAGAAATTCTTAGAAAAATAAGGAGTATATTCAGAGGAAGGAATATAGTGGTAATTAATTAGTTCAATTTAAAAAAAAGACCAGATAAGATGTGACCACACTAAGAGGACTATTCCTTATTTTCAGCATATGGAGGCCCCTCTGCAAAGGTGACATTCAGACCCTCCCCACCCAGCCTAGAAACAAATAAGATCAAATAACACTATCATAGTCAGGCTTGAGAAATGATTGCATTATGTGTAAAAATGAATACCAGTATGAGATATTATAGGAAAAAAACTAAAAATTGGTTATCAGTTACTTTGAATAATTTAATAAAATGGCATTGAATAGAAAGCAATTGAATAAAAACCATTCTCTGTCACTCTTCTCCATTATGAACATTTTGAGCTTATCATTTTGAATGTCTGCCTGACTAGCTGATTTAGAAAACACTGTTTAAAGCATCAAAAAAACAGAAATCCTTTTTATTTTTATTTTGTTCTGAATATATAAAGATAACTGAATATACAAATATCTTATTTTCTCCAAAACACAAACTTGTTGATGGCAATTTGAGTTTTTATTATAAACTATGGTCTGATTTTTGTGTTCTTTCATGAATAATTTATTGTTTGAGAATTTTTATTATGGTGTCAGCATCTGATTCAATATTTTAAAATTTTCTTCACCATTTTCTAGTGAACTAAGGACAAAATCATTGATTATAAAATTATCATTAGAAACATTAACTTTTCTAAAATTTTCACTATAATAAAACTATTTGATTTTGTAAAATGGAACAGTTGCTACAATATATAATTCTAAATTAATTTTCAATTATTGTATAATATTGAAAATTTGAGGTTTTTTCGTGTATTAAGTTTCTTTGAACCGTTTTCCTTATTTTTATTTTGAAAAGAAAATTTGTATCAATTTAGCAGACAAAAATAAGATGAAAAGTTTCCTTCATTCCAAATACATTAAGACATAAAAATGACATATTTTGATTAATAAAAAGGGTTAGTACACAGCAATAAAATATTTATACTTTTTCTCTAATATTTATAAAATATCAACCATATTAGACCTATGTATAACATTAATTATTTCAACTTCCTTGACTTAAAAAAGATTTATATATGCAATAAATGTATACAGAAAAAGTTGAAGCATAACTGAAAGTAGGTTTATTCAGAAAATCCATATTATGTCCTATAAAAAGGATTCCAAAATTTCTGAAAAAACATTTTAGATGGAAGGATTAAATGTATACTCTATACTTTACCATGCACATATTAGACAAATATGAAATCTGAAATATTATTTTTACATCATAAGTAAAATATCTCACCCTAAAATAATGGTAAAAAAACATGTTATGCCGTATATATCAACTAAACAATATCATCTCAATTTCACATTAGCTATGTAATACATAAAAATTGAGGACTATTTTGCAAATGTGGTATTCAAAAGCAAAAAAAAAAAAATTTACATTTAAAAACATAACAAATTATTATACAGAAATTAACCACATTTATAACAAATTTTATTTTTGAAATTTGCATCTGATAGAATTCGTGCAGTTGAATTTCACTGAAGTTTTGAATTCTTGTGTTGCTTTATTTGAACTTCTGCATCTTAATAAGCTTCTACAGACACATTTTTGCTGTTTGAGTAGCACTCTCCATCAATGTTAATGAGTATTTTTACAACATAACTTGTAAAGGACTGTTCCATCCATTAAATTAGATGGGACTTTTAGCATCATCTTGAAAAAAGATGCATCAGCTGTTTCTAAGCACTTTTGAATATAAGATCTATGACTTCTAGACTACAAAATGAAGTTGGCAGAACTCTCACAATAATGCTCTTGATACTCTCATGAGATTTTCTAAGACTAATGTCAATGGAAATGATAAAAGATTAGACTATAAAATAAGAAAATATGGAAAAATCCAAGAAAAAGTAAGAAGTCACACTTTCTAGCTAGATTAAAGCCAAGCTGTTTTCAAGGCAATATGAAAAATAAACCCCATATCTGTTTAAAGAGTAAAGAAAATTTTAACATGGATGCAAGGGCCTTGAGAGAAATGCAGGCAAACAAAGATTTAAAATAGGTACTAATACATACCTTTCATAAAGTTTTAATTACCATTTCTTCCTGAACAGTTAAAGAATATCAAGAATATAACAGGGAGAGTTTTAAAATTAAAAATTGGAGAACATTTATCTATGAAAATGGAAGTGTACTTGAAAATATTCTACATGAAGTCATATGGGGAAAAATATGTTAATGTTCCAGTTGTGCAAGAAAATAGCATTTTCCAATATTTTTTTATAAACATAAATAGACAAATAATTCTGTTGAATGGTTAACCTGCTCACAATATTAATGAAAATGGCATTTTAAATGAAATAATTCTTAATTTAGTAAATACTAAATTAAACTCATAAGAAACACTCATAGGATAAATATTTTATTACACCTGTATTTTATGGGCCTACTTTTCAAATATTTAAATTTAATGGCACTGGAACCCAGAACATGAAATATTGAACATGGTAATAGGCAGCTTCCTTCTCCCAATAAATCTAATGATATATGAGTTATGATTTTGTGAAAGCAGCTGAAGTTTCTCTGTTTCAGGGGTTAGGAATAAAACTTCAGAAAAGTGATGTACAACAAGTTTTCTCCAGTATTATAAAATTATTCCAACATAAGTACATTGTGGATCATTTTCTGGACATCAATAAAATGTTTGTTACACATTTCTCATTCTTCAATAACACATCCTTTTATAAACTAAAAAACAGTGAACAAGTTTCAATTAAGCATGCCTTATATTTTATGTATGGATTATTTTTCAACTCTAGCTCAGACACAAATTAAGGACAGTCAGTATATTCTTCCCAACTCAGTCAATATTAAAATTTAGATCAGATAAAATTCTGAGCACTTAAGCTTTTGTATATACTTGTCTCATTTTGGACTTGACAAAACCTGCAGTCTCCTCAAAGTATTTCTGTTCGAAGAAACTTAAAATTGTTTTTGAATTATTTACATCAGACTGATTTCACCAGATGCTAAGATAGCACATAGTACTGAACATTAATTTAAGGACTTATGCCACAATATACATTTGTATTCTTTAATTAGTGTCTATATTTGTAGGAACTATGATAAAATACAGGTGTCTAATCACTTATCTGTGATTACAAAATCCAAAATCTTCTGAAAACTGAAAATGTTTTCATAACTCGATGGGCAGTAAAATTTGTGCTTCTCAGTACTCACTTAGTGAATGAATAGATTCGAGGTTATTTATAGCTTTTCCTTCTCACTTAATGTGAATATTCATATGGTGTGCTGTGAACATAAAGCTGTGCTTGATTACAGACCCCACTAGGAGTGTTATGTAATCTATGATAAATGTACAGCATATTTCTCTCTAAAGTACCTTCAAAGTTCCAAATTCTAAAACACTTCTGGTTTCATGAGGTTCAGAAAAGAGATATGTATAAGGATTTAAGGACAATATTCTTGAGTAAGTAGATAAAAAGAGGGAAGTTTTCTCATAGTTCTCCTTTCTAAGCTTTATGTAATAGGATCAAAACTAGCAAGAACCCTTCTCTCAGATGTCCTTGGACTTGTATTGTTTATTGTACTACTTGGAAGTCACACCCACCCAGATGCCTTTTGTTATCACTTGGATCTGGAATGTCCACTAGAGTCTCAAGTGTTGAAGTCTTGGTTAGTAATGTAGCAATGTTCAGAGGCCAGTCTTTTGAGAAGTGATTCATCAATCATGACAAATTCTGACCAATCTAATGGAAACTGTAGGTAGGGGGTAATTTTGTAGGACATAGGTAATTGGGGGCATACTCTGGAGTGATATTTTTTCCCTGGTTTTTCCTCCCTCCCCACCTTCCCTCCCTGCTTCCCGATTAACCATGCAGTGAGCCAATTTCCTCTTTCCACCATGATATTCTTTCTAACATTTTGGACCAAAGTAATGAAGTCAGCTGGCCATAGACTTAATCTAAAACTGTAAGCCGAAACAATTCTTTCTTCCTCTAAGTTGTTTTTCTCAAATATTTATCACAGCAAAAAAAAAAAACTGACCAACCCTCCATTATATCCATTAATTCACTTTTTTTTCACATTATCCAAATTTGGAATCTGGGATACCACATAGAAATGTGTTCCTGTGCTACAATCTTTATATAACAATCTTTATATAACATTTTCTTGCATACATAGTTAGAACTCCTTATAACATGTAGTACTAGGATCTGACAGCCTGACCTAAGCTTAGATGATTACAGGAGTCACTAGATTGGGCAAAGTTCAACACTGTGTCCTTAAATTCTCTTATCAATAAAGTAGTTAATATAAGTCATGTAGTTCCTCTGCTTGAAGGGTGGTAGCATTCTTTATTTTGTCCATAGTAAAATAAAACTCCTTCATATGACCCAGTGGTTTTTCTGTTTTGGCTCACTTACTGCTTCTCCAATCTCATCTTGGATTGGGTTTATGCTACTCAGGATTGAACCCAGGGCCTTGCATGTGCTAAATATGCACTCTACCATTCAGTTATATACTCCTCCCCTTCATAAATTTTTATTTTGAAATAGGGTCTTGTTAAGTTACCCAAGCTGGTTTTGGACTTGAAATCTTCCTTCCTTGCCTTCCTAAGTGGTTATTTGCACAGCTTAAGGACTTCATAGTGACTTGAGTTTTTCTTTCAATAAATGTCCTCTCACTTAACTTCCTCACCTCCTTCAACTCATGGTTAAAATATCTTCTGTTAGGTGACATTTATTGTCTGCTCTTTACAAATTTAGGTATTCCCAAGCTTATTCTTGGCACTTTGTCTTAATCTGTTATCATCCTTTTCTTCAGTACATCAATATGTTTGACATGCCATATACTACACTTATTCAATAGTTGCAATGATCATATGAGCTATTATATTGATTTCATAAATATTTTTTGTCATGCATTGTGCATTTACTATATATTTGTGAGTGAATGGATGATGGATAAAGGTAATGGCATTGACTAAATTTGTCTGAGTTTACAAATCGATGGATTATTGAAGAAAATCATTGGATGAAGTATTAGGGGATTTGAGGTCTTGTATATTGCTCTTAAAAAATTGACTATGTTAACCATAGAAAAATTACTTAACATGAGCTTCATGATACAATCAGTCACAATAATTGGTAGAGGTAGTTTGTTTAATTTCTTTTTTCATTCTTTTTTACTTTGCATCCTCTCATTATATAAACTTTTATTTATTATTTCCTATTAAAAAAGAAGAAAGGGCATAAAAAATTATAAATATTTGCAATTCATGGCCTGTAGTAAGGAATGAAAATATAGCAATTGAATTCATGAATGTATGTAAAGATGAAATTTCTAGGTGCATCATTTTAAATGTTTAGATGATAAGTTTCAGAGGTTATCAATGAAAGGTATTCTGTGACTAAAGCAAATCTTCCATGATATGCATTATACAAACAAAGGCCAGCAATGATGTAAAAGCCAGTGATGGGTCCCATTTATACTAAGCATAGAGAGGAATGATCCTCATGGAGCTATTGAAAGTTTCACTTACGGAAGTGTGTCATGCCTCTGAAATTCTTTCCTAGTCTTGGGAGTCTTAAAAATGCATCTGTAGTTGGAAATGAATAATGACCTTTGTGGGGGGCGGGTAGAGACCTAGGATTTCACAAATCTTATTCAGATGAGAATGAATTATTTATTCAAAAAGATATGTTGCCAACAATTAGTCCATGTGCTATAGTTCTGAAAATGTTGCAGTCCCAATTTTCAAAAAAAGTAAAAAAGACAATGTACATTAATTTGTATTTTCACTACCAACTGGAATAATAAGTTGAATTTCACATGCCAAAAAATAATTATGCTCTTAAAAAGTTAAACAAAGGTTATTTTACTCAGAGTGATATATCCTTTTCAAAATTAATTGGACTTGTAAAAATATTATAATCAGAAGTAACTTGATTCAGAATTAGTGTTTTTGTGCTGACAATATTTATCTTAAAGTTAAAACAATCAGTTGAGAAAAGTACTTCTAATATAAAATCTCAAAGAGATTAGTAGGTGATAAAACAACTCAAGAAAAGTGTCTGCATTTTTGAAACTTGAAATAGGCAACAAAACAAGGGAAGCAGAATTAGGCGTGGTAAGTATAAGGAGAGATAAATGGTTAATCAGGGAGCTGTTTGAAAGTGTCTGTCATATGTGGCAACTACAAAACCCATTTAAAGTTCTCTGCCACACAATAAGGGAGAAAAATGGCCTAATACATTTTTTCTCCAGATAGTAATTACTTTCCAAAAACAAGGCATTAAGTGTCAGGAAATCTCCATTCCAGACTTAATTATTTGTCAAATAAAATATGTCATTTAAAAATGACAAAGAGGCTCTAATCCCATTGGCTTAGGAGGCTGAGGCAGGAGGATAATGAGTTAAAAGCCATCCTCAGCAACAGAGAATCACTAAACAATTCAGTGAGACCCTGTCATTAAAAAATAATAACAATAAAAAAATTAAAACTACAAAAATGGGCTGGGGATATGGCTCAGTGATTGGATGCCCCTGATTTCAATCCCCAGTACCAGCCTCTCCCCCCACCAAAAATGACCAAAGAATTCAATCTCTATTCTATTCTAAAAAATCAGCAATTAGAATCTTAATTTAAATGTTACTATAGCCCACAGTACAGTGAGCAGTGTCTATCTCTATGAAGCTATCATTCCTTGGGACCTGTAGATATTAGTAATAATGTTTTATTTGGATTCTCTTCACTTAATTTTCTTACCCTTCAATGTCTTCCACATCTCTGTTAAAATCGTTCAATCCTATTGTGCTTCTTCAGCCTCTGAGAAACAGTTTCTCTTTAACTTTGCTCCTTCTACATCAAGAACAACAAGACACCTGATAGAAATCCAATATATATGTAATATCACAATAAAATTGGCTGCTATAATATATCCAAGCAATTCCTTTAACATGTCTGCAAAACTTTAACATGTCTGCATGAATATTTTTTATCATGTGTCTTAGTTTGGGTTCTTAATACCAATGCATGAGGCAATGACTGAGTGCAAGTTGGGGATGACCCTAAACAAAAAAATAGAGAAAAGCAGGGAGACAGAGATAAGAAAGGAGGAAAGGCACACATAAGGATGACAGGAAGGAAAATATAGTGAAGAAGGAGTTGTTATGTTATGGTATAAGCATCATCTGTGACTCAATTGTTCTGGAGACCCTCCAAATATCTATGCAGAATAGACCTTCAGTTTTTTTCTACAAAGGGGAATTAGTTCATTGATCCTCATTCTCTATGGACAAAGTTATTACCAGTGGACTTCATGACCCTAAACTTTCATAGGTCACCTACAGTTGGGCTGAGTGGCCCTATTCAACTCTGGAAAATGGTTTTAGGAAGAAAAACATCACATAGCACTGTTCAGCCAGGACAAAAGTCCACCTACCAGAATGTTCCACCACAGCTGTGTAGAAGTATTAGCTGTGCCAAGACATGATGTGATGTGAGGCACAAATGGACAATATGAATGAAAAATATTCACAGAAAATTGAATGCTCAGTACTTTATAACATGTCAATTAGCATTTCTACAAATGATAAAATATCAAGAGTATTTTCTATGGCCTTTTTTTTTCTTACACATATATTTTATAAAATTCTAACTACATTTATTCATTCATCTGTATATATACATACATTTATTCATGAAAATATCTATTTGTTCCTTTAATATATACATATGAATTTTCTCATACATTAATTTACTGATGAATAACCATAGTCAGGCACCGCTCCAGTCAAAGAGGAAAAGTTTAAGGACAAGATATATAGGAAACTGCTCTCTTGGAGCTTCCATAATATGGAGTTCAGTCTCAGGTCTTATATTTTGTAAGATCTAGGGATTACTGGATACTGAACGTACAATGAATATTCACAAACTATCAAACCTATGAGAAACTGTTTTACTCAATAAAAGTTAGCATGTCTTATCTATTACACTAAAATAAGCACATTGAGTGTTGAGGTCATATAAATATATATGATAGTTTGTACCTTCTTTTAATTTTTAGCTATTCCCAAAGAATAAAACCAAATGCTTAACTGCGACCTATGTTGGGCCTGTGATGTGTGCCTAAATGAACCAGAGTTGCTTGACTGAAGCATGCTCATTCATGCACTGGTAAGAGCAATAATAGTATCATGATCTGAAGGACACTTGCTCAATACTCAGTGAAGCTAAAATAATTTATGTAATGAGAACTTTGAAAGAACTTAGATGAAAGAGAAACAAGTTAATATTGTCAATAATGAAATGTAAAAGCAAACAAAAAAAATAGCTCTGATACACAAGTCCCTAGGCTGACATATCATAAATAACATCAGCAACATGGAGTCTGGCCATGTTGTTTCCCAGAAATAATTTCATTTGCAAGAAGTTTAGCATGATTGTCACATACTATGGAATCTTGAGACCAGAGGCATTCTGTCATAACAAGTATGGTATACATGGTTGAGTTTTCAATAAACTATGACTCAGTTGTCCCATCAGGTAAGCAAGATTTTTGAATATAACATGTTCTCAAAAGTTTTAGAGTTAAATTATTCTCCAGAAGTTCCTCAATGTCACACAGTAATTTCTCTTTGAAAGAAATTAAATTGATCAATCTATGGTTTTATTTTACTGGAAATGTATGTGTGACTTGAACATTCAGAGAAAAAAATTCAGTTTTCAATACGTCACATACATTTTAAAATTAAAAATATCATTTTAACTTTTCTTTAATTATTTGCACAACACTTATGGATTGAGATTTAGAGAGAGGCAGGATTCTACTCCCTCATTATATACACAACAGAACTGGTCAATGAGGTTCCTGCTAAATTATATAACTTTTTTCAGGATGAACAGCCATGTATCAAAAGCTTAAAGTAAAATTGGATTAAACAAAAACAATAAGATGTATTTCTAACTAGTCAGGCTGGCGACCTATGCTGGGTTCACAAAATGTGGCTACATCAATAACTGAGAAATCAGCGAAGAAAGCATGCAAGCACACAGAAATATCTTTTCAAAATCCAGGATGGATCTTGATCTTATTGGTCTGTTGGAAAAGAGAGAGCTTGCCCCTGGATTCTTTGTTTTTATGGAGTTGGGGGCACACAAAGGGAGGTTCCATGGAATGTTCTTTCCAAATAAGGCCAGTGGTCAGCTTTCAGGGGATTGAGGGTAGCTTCTTGATGTCTTATGGTCAGCAGATTCGACTGACATCTTGGAAAGCCATACCCATCTCAGGTGCTGTGGGAATACAGGCAGAGTGAGAGGAAAGTGCACATGTGTGTTGCATGGCCCAAAGAGCACGCAACACCCGGCCAGTCCTCCCATACGCTCAAATGCACATAGCTCACACACACAGCCCAGGGATGGCCAGTGACAAAGATGCATCTTTTAACTATTTCTGATATCTTTGCTTTATAGTTATAAAGGGACAAAATTCATATACACATCCACACACAGCCCATATTGACAAATGATATATGGAACATCTTTAGGTGATTTACTTAGTCATAGTAGGACAGCACCTCAGCAAAGCCTACATTTTCTTTCTTTCTACCATTTTAATAGGTTCTTCTAAGGGAGAGAACTAGAAGGAGATTGGAAAGCAGGAGGAATAGAAAAAGAATTGAGTCTGTTCCATATGCATGCTGTTCCTAATAGTTTCTTCCCAGAAATTAATATTCGAATTAGCAGTGGCCGAGCAGCTGCCAGTTCCAGCTTCTTTCAGCACTCCCAGGACTAACCTCACATGCCCTCCCTCCCAGAGTTACCCTCCAAAGCCAGGCATCACCTTCCCCTAGGAGGTCAAAGCTGCATTCTCATGGATGACTTCCTAGATTTCTAGAACCCTTATATCCTCCTGTTGCTTCTCCAATCTTTTACGAATGTTACCTGAAGTGATTCTCATTTGCTCTGTCAGCCCCTTACAAATAACACTAAATTACATCTATGGAAATACTTTTTTTTTCTATTTTCCTGAATGAAAATATGAAAATTGATGGTTCAATCCCAATCTCAATGCTGTTAAACTCAACCCCAAAAGACTTGATATCTCATTTCAAGTTCAAATGTAGAACAAGTGGAGTTCTTCCCTAAATGTGGGAGATCAGGACTTTTGTTCTACTGGAGTCTTCAAATGTTTGAATGAGGATAATCTACCTTAGGGAAGGAAAAAGGTTTATATCATCTATCAATTCAATGTTAATTTTACCCAAATGTGCATTCGGAGACACACCCAGAATTACGTTTGACCAACTGACTAGGAACACTGTGGGCCAGTCAAGATGACACATAAAATTAATCATCACATAGTATATATCCTTCCTTTAAGAAAGAGGAGGAGGAGGAGGAGGAAGAGGAGGAGGAGAAGGAACTGACAACAGTTCCACAACTTTAGAGCCAATCTACCTTTATTTGACTTAAAATAACTCTCTCAACTAAGCTGATACATGCTTGGACATTTATTATGTTTATTATGCTTAATAGATGGATAATTTTCTAAGTGTATACTTTCATGATCACCACATACCATGTTTTGCTTAAATATTTTTTCATGATGACAAGAATCATCTTTCTAAGTTTTACTATTTAAAAACAATTATAGTCTAAACAACTTTGTACATATGTGTTTATATATATGGTTATGGTTTAGATATGAAGTAATGCCCAAAAGCTTGTGCATGAGACAACGCAAGAATTTTCAGAGGTGAAATGATAAGATTATGTGAGGTGTGACCTAAGCAGTGGAATCCACTGGTATAAATTAACTAGGTGGAAATTGTAGGAATATAGGCAGGAAGTAAAATCCCTGGGGGTGTGACTTTGGGGTTTATATTTGTCCCTGTTGAGTGGCACTCTCTCTGCTTTTTGGTTGCCATGTCCTGAGGTACCTTCCTTTGCCCTACCCTTTCACCATGATGTTCTGTTTCACTCAGGCAAAGAGCTATGCAGTCAACTGACTGTGGGCAGATTCTTTGAAACTGTGAGCCAAAATAAACTTTTCTTCTCTAAGTTATTCCTGTTGGGGCACAGCAATGAAAAGATTGACTAAAACCCATATTTTTCCTTTTTTTTTTTTAATCTTTTATGTTAATTTCTCAGATTTAGGTTGCTATCATTAAAAATGCAAATTTTTTAAACTTTAGTAAATGTTCCTGGAAAAATATATGAAATTGTATGTGGACACATTTTAGCTTACAAAATGACAGACACTTCTACACTAATATTATTAAACAAATTATATCCAAAGCAAATGTTCTAATAGCTTGTGAAATGGAATGTTTGCTCATTGTTCATTATTTTTTTCTGTTATTGCACAGTAAACAGAAATTTATTTTTGCTTCATTGTTTTTTTTTTTTAATTAATTTTTATTGTAGGTTGTTCAAAACATTACATAGTTCTTGATATATCATATTTCACACTTTGATTCAAGTGGGATATGAGCTCCCATTTTTACCCCATATACAGATTGCAGAATCACTTCAGTTGCACAACCATTGATTTACATATTGCCATTCTGGAGTCTGTTGTATTCTGTGCCTTTCCTATCCTCTACTATCCCCCCTCCCCCCTCCCCTCCCCTCTTCTCTCTCTACCCCCTCTACTGTAATTCATTTCTCCCCCTTATATTTTCCCTCCTTTCCCCTCACTTCCTCTTGTATGTAATTTTGTATACCCCTGAGGGTCTCCTTCCATTTACATGCAATTTCCCTTCTCTCTCCCTTTCCCTCCCACCCCTCATCCCTGTTTAATGTTAATCTTCTTCTCATGCTCTTCGTCCCTACTCTGTTCTTAGTTACTCTCCTTATATCAAAGAAGACATTTGGCATTTGTTTTTAAGGGATTGGCTAGCTTCACTTAGCATAATCTGCTCTAATGCCATCCATTTCCCTCCAAATTCTATGATTTTGTCATTTCTTAATGCAGAGTAATACTCCATTGTGTATAAATGCCACATTTTTTTTATCCATTCGTCTATTGAAGGGCATCTAGGTTGGTTCCACAGTCTTGCTATTGTGAATTGTGCTGCTATGAACATGGATGTAGCAGTGTCCCTATAGTGTGCTCTTTTTAGGTCTTTGGGGAATAGACCGAGTAGTGGAATAGCTGGATCAAATGGTGGTTCCATTCCGAGCTTTCCAAGAAATCTCCATACTGCTTTCCAAATTGGCCGCACCAATTTGCAGTCCCACCAGCAATGTACAAGAGTACCCTTTTCCCCACATCCTCGCCAGCACTTGTTGCTGTTTGACTTCCTAATGGCTGCCAATCTTACTGGAGTGAGATGGTATCTTAGGGTGGTTTTGATTTGCATTTCTCTGACTGCTAGAGATGGTGAGCATTTTTTCATGCTTCATTGTTTCATGGGGATATCAGTGAAATAGCTTTTATTGTCATCTTCTTAAGCCCTAGCCATCTTTAAATGACTTCTGTGAAATCGCCTGAGACCAAACTCATATGGATAATGGAATCACCCTTAATTTAAACTCTGAATCTTCACCATTTCTGGAAGTGAGAGGGCTTTAATTCTCTCTTTCCTTATGTTAAACATTTCGAAGAAAGTGTTAGTTTTCTTGCCACCAAAAAAAAAAAAAAAGAAAAGAAAGAAAAAAAATCTGAGATAATCAATTTATAAAATTAAATTGCTTATTTTGGCTCATGGATTTGGAGATTTTAGTCCACGTTTGGTTGGCCCTGTTGCTTTTGGGCCCATGGTGAGGAAGCACATCATGGCAAGAGCAAATGGTGAGGCAAACCTGCTCACCTCATGGCCAGTGCTAAAAGAAAGAAAGGGGAGAGGGCAGGAAGAAAGGGAGGGAGGGAGGGAGGTAGAGAAAAGAAAGAAAGAAAGAAAAAAAAGAGGAAGTGACCATATTCTACTATCCCTTCAAGGGTTACCCCCAATGACCTGAAGACCTCCCACAGTGCCCCACTTTTTACATTTCTACCCCACCTTAGTAGTGCCATAGACTGGGAACTATTTCTTTAATAAATGGACCTTAGGTGAATAGTCCGGATTCAAAATACAGTCAGAAACACTCTATAGACAGTAACTCCTGGTAGTATCTCCCCATGTTTCTCAACTCAGACTCTTAAGATCTCCGGATATATCCACATACATATGAATTCTAGTGTAAACCTACATTAAGTTCTAGAGTTGCAATCCACATAATATGAGTCTCTTGATCTATAAAGTATAGGCTTTTACAAAAAGCTACTGAGCACTTGAAGAGGAAGAGGTTTCTGGAAATGCTATGAAAATCGTCATTGTGAATTCACTGCTATAATGTTAACAAGGTAATGAGATCAAAGATCAGCCAAGAGTTAAAGGAGAGGCAGGGAAATTTGATGTCTATTATAATGAAAGAGAGATGAGTATATATTAGAATGGTGGCAAGGGAAAAGTGTTTTGAAGGCTAGAAAATCATAACCGGTTTTATTGTTAAAAAGGTTTCCATGGAGATAGTTTTGAGAAGCAAAGCAAAATAAGGAAATAATGGAACAAAATCCCCAAAGACAGAAACTGAATGAAATGAGGACACAAATGAAAAAACTTGCTTTGGTAGAAATGAAGGGCACTTCACACTCAAAGATACAAGAGAATGAAGACAAGGTGGATCAAAATAAAGGGGATTTTTAATGTATAAGGAAAATAAGTCATGAAAGTTCATATTGAAAATACTTTCACATTTTAAATTAATTTGCAATTTATACCAGCTTCAGAAAGTTAGAAGATAAAATGAGAAAGTGGGTAAACAATGTCACCAAAAGATAAAAGTATAAACCTCTTGCATTGGGCTCAGAGACTTAGAGTAAGTTTCTCCACTTATCTTGCCTGGATGCAGAAAGAAGGCATGTCATAAGAACACCTGGAGAAACTGTTTCTCAGAAAAGTTGGCTTTCAAAGTCAAAAATACTTTCTAAAAGACCAACCCTCTATAAAGGTAAGTTAAATCATGGAAGGTGATCAAATAGAGTCTTGGGGAAAAAATATTAATGTCATGGGTAAAACATTAAGTTCACAGAAATTCCATTAATACATGTAAAAATTTGTGTGTGTGTGTGTGCATATGAGAACTTATTATATCTCTTTAAATAGTGGAGCTTTTGCCTAATGCAATGTGCAGAGGAAGCTATGAAAAATGCAAACTGCCATCTCTCCAGAGAGTTTAAGGAGAATATAAAATTATTTTTTAAAAAAGACTATACTAGATTATGTATTAAGACAAACTTAAAAAGAAAAATAATGTGAGTAAGTCAAGATTAACAAATGAGGAATCATCTAAATTTGGATGTCAGAGATTTAAGTAGACAGCCAGCCCTGTTCCCTACTTTCTCTTGAAACCACTAGGAGCCTGCAGTGATACCCAAAGACAGGGTTATCCAAACATTGTAAGCTTTATGATTGATATAACTAAAGTCCAGAGAAAAATTAAGGTTGTTTGGGAAGGATGATGGAAATTGTTCCTTATGGTCTGAATAAGAATAAAAAAAAAAGAGAGAGAGAGAGAGACAAATGAACTGTGATAGTCGAGCTATTTTGAAGATTGTACATGTAGTTATGGCTTAGACATGAGGTGTCCCTTAATTTCTAGCCCAGACTTATCAATTTAGAAAGACCCTGTCCAAAAATACAAAGAGTTGGGGGTGTAGCTCAGTATTTTGAATATAGTTGTATACATTCATCACTGCAATCCTAAAAGGAGCAGTTTTTAGTTATTTAAAAACATAAAAACAGGACTGAGGTTGTAGCTCAGTGGCAGAGCACCTGCCTTGCACATATGAGGCACTGGGTTTGATCTTCAGCACTACATAAAAATAAGTAAATAAAATGAAAGCATTCTGTCCATCTACAACTACAAAAAGTTTTTTAAAAACCACAAAACAGTGTACATTAATTATTATTTCCCATAGTTTATAACATTTTCTTCTTTATTTCCAAAATTTCCTTTCCAAAAAAATTGTAACTTTCTCATTAGTATGATTTTTATTTTTTATTTAATTTTTTTAGATAAATATATTATTTTTTTTAATATATGACAGCAGAATGCACTACAATTCTTATTACACATATAGATCACAACTTTTCATATCTCTGTTTATATATACAGTATATTCACACCAATTCATGTATTCATACATGTACTTTGGATAATAATGATCCTCACATTCCACCATCATTAATAACCCCATGACCCCTCCTTCCCCTTCATCCCCTCTGCCCTATCTAGAGTTTGTCTATTCCTCGAATTGTATGACTTTTATACTGTTCAATTATTTTATTTTCTCTAGGCCTTGTGTTTATACATGACATAAATGTAAATTTTTCAGATTTTTATATTTTGAACAGAAAAATATGCATGGCTCATAATAAATGATCTGAAGTGTGCTAAATTATGATAATGAAACTATAGAATTGAACAAATTTTATTATAAAGTATTATGAGTGTGTTTCTAGGGATCAAATCCTTAGCCCTACCACTGAACAACTTCTTTGGCCCTTTATCATAAAATGTTTTAATTTATAGCCTATTACAAGTTCATATTTGTAGCATCTTAGAGATATGATATAACCCAAAGCAAATGTATTTCAGGATGGCTATTCATATGTCATAATGTTGATCTTTTAATATAAGTAAAAATGAATCAATAGTTAATATCCTTTGCAAGTCAGGTTCCATAAATATTCTTTATATGTCTAAGATCATTTAGCAGAGACCTTAACTTATTCAGAATTTTGAATACTAATCAAGATTCTAAATGTTTGCCTTTCTGATATTTCTAAATAACCAGCCAAATTTTTTTTACCCTCTCTTTTTTACCCTCTCTTATTTACTAAATTCTATAAAAGGACTTATAATCACAGTATATTTATGATCACAAAATGTACCAAACTTCAGTTTTGATTTCTATGTCCACCTGCTAGAATTTCCATAAAGTTTTAAATTGAAGTTGATTCATGTCAGAGTAAGTCAGTGTGTTACAATTAAGTTTTGTTAAGAATGATTAAATCCACTTTTGAATTTTTCATTCATTATAAACATAGCTTTGTTTTCTCAAAAATGGCTCACAGTTTTTTTCTATAGCTAAATTTTAAGCAGCTTATTAAAAGAGATCATGTTATTATAGTAATTTTAGTTTTTTAAAAATTTGTTGTTATTTTTATGTCATGCCGAGGATCGAACCCAGTGCCTCCCACATGCTAGGCATATGCTCTTCCACTGAGCCACAATCTCAGCCCCAGTATCTTTAGTTTTTATTTTCACATTTAAGGCTTAACATATTTAGCTTTGCCCCTTACTATCCTTTTCCAGGATAAATGCATTTCTTTAAAAATGATTGTTTTATATCTTAAGAAATGAAAACTTTATTAATATTGATGATTATGTTGATTCTGCTTTCCAATGTTTTCAGGAAAGAAATACTGTTTGCTTCCAAAGAATATTGCTGGTATAAGCTTCACCTAAACAATGATCAAAACTGTCTAATGTGCTGGTAGAAATGAAACAGTGGAATTCCTTTAAGAAACTAGGAAACTCCTGGAACTGAGTTCATCTTAAAGGATAAGGAAGTCAGACACAATGAACCTGACCTAACTGAGTTCTCTATAATAGAGAAAAAGGTCATCAATTCTGTCTACTGATTCTTCTCTAGGATTTGGGACAAATTTAACTACATTCAGAAAGAACTATTTCTCTAAGACCATTGTAAGATGTTGAGGCAGAAGCAGAAGTACTTTACTGTATTTTAAGAAAGAATAAACAGTATTTTCTGTTAACAGTATCTGAGATTCCTAATATGATAAAGGGTAAAGAGTACACTATGAATTTAGAAGTCAGAAACTATTTTTGACCTTGGAAAAAACTCCTTTAGAATAGAGTCAATATATGGATGAAATGAATGGCAATAATTCACACTAAAAATTTTGGGGGTGTGAAACACAGGAGATAAGTAGGATTACATTCTCCTGTGTACTGAATGGATATATTGAACAGAGAGTAACTTTATTTTGTTGACCTTCAATACAACAAACTTTATTTTGTTTTAACTCTGAGATAAAACTAATCCTTCTTATATGAGCAGGAAACAAATAATGAAATATGGCAAAGTATTATGATTTGGATGTGAGGTATCCCCCAAAAGCTTATGTGTGAAATAATTCAAGGTTTAGAGGTAAAATGATTGGGTTTAAGAATCTTAAACCATGTGAATTAATCCCCTGATGGCATTAACTAGATAACTAAAGGTGGCAGGGTGTGGTGGGAAGAGTTAGCTCATTGAGGGTATGCGATTGGGGCATATATTTTGTATCTGGCAAGTGGAGTCTGTATCTGCTGCCTGATCATCAAATGAGCCACTCTCTTCGGCCATGATGTTCCGCCCACTTAAAGGTCCAAAGAATAGAGCCTATGTTCCATGCACTGAGACCTAAGAAACCATGATCTTTCAAATAAACTTTTCCTCCTCTACAATTGTTCTTGTCAGGTCTTTTAGTCACAGCAGCAAAGCTAACTAAAACACAAAGTGCAAAAAAAAAAAAAAAATTTCTAGGAGTACAAGTTCCCTCCAAAGTGATAGGAAAGAATAAGACATAATTAAAGATATGGAAATTCATACAGATTTGGCTATGGTAATTCGAGTCCACATCAACCTTATGACATCGAGTTTCACTGTAATGTAAGTGAGATCATTCCTAAGAGTTAGTGTGTACAAATGAGAAAGAAAGCAGGGGTGAAGTTGAAGTTCAGAAATAGGAAAATAACAGTGACTAAGTAGCCCAAAGTATTTTCCAAAGACACAACAATATCTTCCATCTCACAGGTTCTTCAACGCAGTAATATTCCTATTTTCTAATCAAGAATTGAAGTCTATTTTACAACCTTCCTGACTTTAGGCCATTCCAGTGACTGCTGTCATCAGTAAATAAAACCAAGAAATTGCAAAAACCAGCAGTACCCTTTAATAACTTCTTAATCTTCTTGGAAACCAGGTCCATATAAAAATGTGGTTGTTCTGAATGCACCATGAAATGAGAAGCCAAAGCTAAGAAAATAGTGTTGGGGAACAAGATAGATAGATAGATAGATAGATAGATAGATAGATAGATAGGAGACAGAGAGAGAGAAAGGGACATCAAGGTCTCAAGAATAAGTAAGAAAGCCAGTTTAAGTGTCTAGTACCTTTAAGAATTCATATGACGCTATTCCCAGGACCATGTATCAGCAACCAAAAGACAGAAGAACTCAGGTAAGGAGTGGCAAACCACAGATCCATGAGACATGTTTATTATAAATAGTGCATTCAAACCACTACAATTGGGACAGGTTTTTTACAACAATAAATAATTGGAAATACTGTTGACTTTGTTGTTTTGGATGGTACTGAAGTAAGCTAACAATGAAAATATAGCAGTATATTAAGTATTGTAAAATGCCTAAATAAGGTATCAACATTAATTTTTTTGTTGGTAAAGTTCATGCACAATTGAGTAAATCCATCCAGCATTAGCCATCAGCCATAAGTGAGCACTGACATGGAAGAAAATTACTGGGGCTTAACCTAAGACTAATGTTTGGCCAGAACCATACAAGAAAGTGAAAAAAAAAATAGTTAAGAAAATGGAACATAATAATTGAGCATTATTTAAATTATTATTTCACTTTAAATGAATTTTTTTTTCTGCCGTCTTGTTTTTGTTTTTAATCATTTTACTCAAACTGTTTCTGGAGGATGAGTCACTGTTCTCGTTCTCATCATCCAAAAACATGCTCTTTCACAGAATCTAATCATGATTTCTCTCCACCAGAGTAGTGGGAGAAAATCACTATGCTTTTCCCATGGGCTGCTCTATGTAGTTTCTAATCTTTCTCCAATGATTGACGTTAATTATAGATTATCCATCTTGGGAGGATATGTGCTTTCCAATAGTCTGATTTGGCACTGAAGTTTCATTTTGTTCCTCCTCAAATTGATGTTTATAATTTAAAATCTAGGAAATTGTATTTAAATTTGAAATGGAGGCAGGCTTTCCTTTGCAAAGTTTTACTCTCAGATAAAGTTCTTTTTAAAATGTCATTTTTTTTTTTAAGAGAGAGGGAGATAGAGAGAGAACTTTTTTTTTTAATATATATATATATATATATTTTTTTTAGTATTTGGCGGACACAACATCTTTGTTTGTATGTGGTGCTGAGGATCGAACCCGGGCCACATGCATGCCAGGCGAGCGTGCTACCGCTTGAGCCACATCCCCAGCCCAAATGTCATGTTTTAAAGAAACAAGTCATGCACTATTTTACTTCTCACTATACCTGAAGATATCATCAGATAGTAGAAAAATATTTATAATGGAAATGGTCTTCCTCTCGTAACAAGCAGTCTTACATATGTGAAACTGTTGATGGTCTTAAGCAAGTAGCCTTAGTTTTATATGTCACACCTACATTTTTACCATCTTCCTGAACTGTTATTCATCCACAGTTACAATTGCCAAACAAAAAGAAAGCATTTTAAATTTTAATAACTGATTTGCTGTGTGTTCTGTTTTGCTGGCTTCCAGAGAATAACTTCTATTCCCTTTTTGATGATAGTGGAAACTGAAATAGAATGAGGCACATGTACACCAATTTTGCCAAATTGGAAGTATGTGAAAACCTGATATAAATGAATTTTTTTTATGGTTTCATTTCTTAGAAAAAGCGTTTTCCTCAGAAGATACAAGAGTCTCATAGCAGTGATAGATTTGAGGTTTGTTGTCTTTGGAATGAATTGAAAATGGAATTGGTCATAAGTATATTTCCTGTGTACCTCAGTAAGTATATAAATACTTGGTGGAAAATTTTAATGTAGCCATATAAAGTGTGTAGAACAATATGCTTGTATTCCTTGGACAATGAAGAAGTGACCCTAGTTTTTCTATCTAGCTATGCAGTCTGCACATGATTGCTTAATTCAGTCATTCTGTTAAATGGTGTAGTCTTGGCCAAAAAAAAGAGTAAAATAGAAGGGAGACAGTATATTTTCTGCAGTAGCTTAGCCCATATAATTTTCTTCTCTGTTTTGTAACACACAGATGTCTTTGTTTTCCTTTACTTATAAAGTTGGAGGTTAGATAAATCCACATTTATATTCTGTTTCTCTTTTAAAATGCTATATCCAAACATCTGTAATTGTGTGACATTATTCTTAATATTTTAATACTACTCTCAATCCTTTAACTAGTAAAGATTTACATCACTTAATGAAACAAAAAGTCTTGTGCTATCTGTGTTGTAGTAAACCCAGAGATGTGTGACATTCCATTCCTGTGTTAATTATCCAGCTTTGACAATTTCAAACAAAGAGATGAGCATGCATGCTGATATTGATGATATTCATTTTCAGAGCTAACATAACAGTGGCCAGTGTTTATCCCTTAAGAATTAGGATACTGTTCATTGGAGACACTTGAGCTTTTATTTGAATAGTAAACTCTCCCTCATAGGTTTGAGAGGAGATTGCAAAAGTGGAGATTCTCAGCCTCTGACAGAATACAAGTCTCCATTTGTGTTATCCCCTAACCCATAATCCAAAAAGCAGGGTTTGCTGAAGCTGTCACTATAAATCCCTGAAGAATTTTACACTTACTACTTAAAATGATGTCTCTACAATTTGCTACAAAATGGCTATTTGAGGATTCTGCTTATTCCCTTACATTCTTTATACAAGATTTCCTCCACATTATATGGTGAACCCAGTTCAGATACTGGCATATTTGCTACATGTCAAGATTTTCATCAGTGACCTCTGCTTCCTGAAGAAATATATGACTGAGAGGTAAATCTCCTGACATTCTGGAGAAAGTCACCATCTAAAGTTGATTATATCATAGTCCTTAAAAACCAGTTTTGTATAGTCAGATATCATATTTGACAAAACATTCAGTCTCTTTTGAACAAATAACAAGAGATGGTATTACTCCCTTGTTTTGAAGCTGCTCAGAACTTGGTTCCAGATCATCAGAAATCTTAGAGAGAAAGAAAAATACGGAGTTAAGATGCAAACTCAGTGAAAACCACATTGAATATAACCTATATAAATTGATAAGTAGAAACAAAGATAATAACAAAAAAGGACAATGAATTTATGCAAATTTTGATAATTAAACCTTTTGTTGCTGGTTTATTTATTTATTTATTTATTTATGACTGTTTGGTGAAAACATAACCGTACTTTCCAGTAGATCTCCAGTTTCATGATATATATCTCCACATATTCTTTATTCACCAGTTGATGGACACAACTACTTTCCATTTTTTGGTTATTATAAATAGTGCTACAATAAACATGAAGTGTATGCATCTCTTCAACATACTGACTTAATGTCCTCTGGATATCTACCCAGTAGTGGAATTCCTAAACCTCAAAAATAATAGGGTACTAGATAATGTTTTAAAACAGGTATACACTGAGTAATATCTAAATTCGGTTAGACCTATTTAGCTCTAAGAACATTTTTCATTTCTTTATGGTGAAAACCTTCAAAATCCTTTCTTCTAGCTTTTTTAAATGAACAGTACATTAGTATATTCTATTACCACCCTACTGTGTGTAACAGCAAAGAGAACTTCTTGCTCTGATATAACTGTAACTTAACATACGTCCATCAATCTTTTTCCATAACCCACCCACCCTGCCACCCTGCCTGGCCCCTGGTTACCACCATTATACTTTCAACTTCTATTAGACCAATCTTTTTTTTATATTCCACAAGTGTGTGAGATTATGCAGTACTTGGCTTTCTGTGCCTGGCTTATTTTCACTAAACATAATGATCTCTGGTTCCATCATGATGTCATATATGACAGTATTTCATGTGTTTTTATGACTGAAGAGTACCCCATGATATATATGCACCACGTATTATTTATCTATTGATTAGTTGATGGGCCAGGTCATTTCCATTTCGGAGCAATTATGAATAGTGCTGCAATAAACATTGGAATGTGGGTGTCTCTTCAACATTCTGACTTAATTTCCTCTGTATATCTACCCAGGAGTGGAATTCCTGGATCAGGTGGTAGTTTTATTTTTAATTTTAAAGTGCTCATTATTCACCAGTCATTAGTTGATCCATATTGCACAGTGTTCTATAAATCAGAAGTAATGTCTTTAAATTGCTCTCTACAAATATGATTAAAAAAACCGACTAATATATTAATTGTTGGAATACTATCACTTTCTCTAAATGGTGGCATTCTTTTCAATTTCAAAACTGAAAATTTCTAAACAATTCAAAAGTAGGCTCAATACAGTAATGGATCCCTGTGTTTATCCTTAGCTTCTGGAGTAAACTTCGGCGTTTTGTTTGTTTGTTTGGCATCATTAGGTGCTTCTTCTATATTTCCATCCCACCCTCTTCTTGTTATAAAATAAATTTCATTCTTGGATTGTTACATATAGATCTCTAGAAGGTAAGCCTTTTAGAAATCATTCTCAATGTCATTAATATACACATAAAGTCTGTAAATGCTTTAATTCTGAGTGTCATTGTTCACATTTCCAATCATTTCATAAATATCACAGATTGTTTGCAGTGTTTAGAAGACATTTGTGTTGGTAATTTTTTAAAACATTTTTTCTCTATAAATTCTCCTTCTCTCTCTTAGGTTTTCCTCTTTCATCCTGTCCTCTTTCCTTGCCCCAACCCCTTCCCAATTATTCCTTGAATAAACTAGGAGGAGGTTTTTGTTTTTGTTTCTTTTTATTTTTTTAAAATGTTTCTAAAGCATTTTTGTACTCTAAATTTTGTTTATTTCCTTGCAGTAATAATACAATGTTTTCTATCTACTGTATTCTGTATACATTGGTAGATGAATCTAGATACATGTTTGAATAGAAGCAAATACTTTGTAACACATGTGTGCCTTTGTTTTTATTATCATTAAGAGATATATAATTTCTACCAGAAAAATCTGTTTTGTCTGATTGTCATCTTTTTATCATATTAATAGCTAATAGTGACTAACCCATAGATCCATTATGTCAGTGAGGATTGCCAAAAAAAAAAAAAAAAGCTTCAGATCCAATTGTTCATTCTTCCTTATTATTTGGAAACTTTCTACCAAAAGAAATTTGCCATAATTTCCTAATTGATCACCCTGTGGTATAATTTCTAAAGAAAAGTCAACATAAATGCTTGTTTCTTTTTTTAAATTTAATATGTTTCAAAATATTTCCCTCAAATTTTAATTAATATGTTAATTTTTAGAAACTATAATTAATTTATGGGCATAATAAGCTTAACATATTGATTTTTGTAGTGCCAAATATGCTTCATTTTTGGTCAGTAGAATCTTCTGTTAGATCCTATGTCATTTAAACATGGTGAAAGCAGTCACTGGGAGTTTCTTTGTTATCTGATATATCAGGATACCGTAAATTCATCTTCTATGTAGTCTTGCCCACAGTTAGGATGAGACATTTCTCCTCAGTACACTAGCACTGGGTAGAAGTGTTATGTTATTGCTAGGAGAAAACCCATTATTTCTAGTTCTTTACTGCAAAGAATGTTAAAAAAAAATACCTTTTGCTGTTATATTTGTTTAATACTGGTTTATAAGTTACAATATAAAATGTTTTCACAGTGATACTTTTAATTTAAAATGGTGACTAAAGAATTGTTATTTAACCTAGTTTACCATGTATTTACTTACACAGATCATTTTTTTAGCATATTTGTAAAGATATAATACTAATATTACATAAGCACTCAATTTTCATAACAACCTTCTCAGAATAAAAATACCAATATTACCATGGCAATATACTTGTGTTTTAAAATTTTTTTAAATATTTGTTTTTGTCCTAATACATGTTTATTGTCAAATTACTCTGCTTTTAATCTAATTGCATAATTTGAAAATATGTGAATATGACCAATTGCCTGCATGTTTTGTTGCATTTTACTTTTGGTTGTATTGTTTGGAATTTTTAGTTTAACCTCAATAATTTTATGCAATATTTCCATGGCTTTAAAGTAAAATTTACAAAACAGTCTCTATGTTACTTAGCTAAACTATACCATACTACTGATGACTTTATATTATTATAAAGACAAAAATGTTATTACTTTTTAATCAGAAACATTTTAACAAAAGTAACATTTTATAGGACAAAAGAGTAAGGCATGATATTTTATAACTTTCTTTGATTATTCTAGAATTTATGAGATATCAGCTCTACAGCTATTTAAATTAGAATTTTTCCATGTGAAGAGAAATATTTACAGTCCTTTATGAATTTTACATTTTTAATTTGTATGTAGTTTTGAACAAGAGCAATCTTTCAGATGCCACTACAAAGGAAGAAGACATACCTCTCAAGTAAGCTTCCTATGGTAAAATTGTATTTATTAATATGTCTCATTTAATGGATGATAAAGTCAAGTGAGAAAATTTTGCTTTAAGTAATGTAAGCCAATTCAGAATTGTCATTAAGTAGTGCTTTGAATTGCTTCAGTCATGGCTAATTACCAAACAACAAGTTTTTAAGCCTTTCCATTTGTCTTCACTTCTAAATTTAGAAAAGAGAAAAGATGTTGATAGCTCAGGCAGTAAGTGATTTGCTCCAATCAGAGTGTTTTTGTCAGGTGTTTATACTTGCCCTCTCCAGTAGAAGTTTATATCTTAGTAGGAAGTATAATTGTCACATTGCCTTGAATACACATTGGGGAATTTTGAGGGTGTATGCTTTATCCAAAAAAAAAAAAAAAAAAAGATATTTTAAGAAGTCTACAATCACTTTTAAAAACTCATTTTGACGGGTGCAACATGGCGGCCGGCGAGGAGGCAGCACTTTCAATGCCTCCGCAGTAATGGGAGCAGAGAGGCCCATTAATACACCTGCATGCGACCTGCGGAGGGACTTCTAGCAAAATTCTGCTGAAAGGAGACCTGCCGGGATTTGTAAGTCTATTGGAGGGGTCAGTTTGTCCCAGGCGAGTGAATCTCGGCAACTCAGATCCCGCCGGCCAACGCCGAACTCCCACTGCCCACACATTGCAGCGAACTTACAGACGGCCACAGCCTGCTTGGACCCAGGCCGGCCTGGCACAGAGGCGGTTCGGCGCTGCAAACGACCACCCCCTCCCCCCCACCGGCTCGGCGCTGTGAATGACGACCCCCACCCCCTGACCCCCACGCTCGTGTGAACGGCTCCCACGGGGGCCCAGTCCCGCCAGCCACTGCCGAGCAACCGCTGCCCACACATTGCAGCGAGCATAGGAAAGGCCGCTGCCTGACTAGGCCCCACGGGCCCAGCTCTGTGAACCGCCTCTGGCGGTTCGGCACTGCAAATGACCCACCCACCCCGCCACCCACCCTTCCACCCCCGCGCTCGTGTGAACAGCTCCTGCAGGGGCACAGTCCCTCCGGCTGCCACCGAACTCCCACTGCTCACACACTGCTGCGAGCATACGAAAGGCCGCTGCCTGGCTAGGCCCTGCCTGCCCAGCTCTGTGAACCCACCTCTGGCGGTTCGGCCCGGCAAACGACCACCCCACCCCCCCACCCCGCACTCGTGTGGACAGCTCCCGCCTGCCGGGTGCTGCGAAGGCCCACCCGCACTTCCAACAGCCCTGCCCGCTCGGGGGAATCAGGAGTGGCGCGGGACCCACGGCGCGGAAATCTCGGCTACCGCTACCACCAGTGCTGACAACTGAGATCTCTTGCACCAGCTTCCAGGGGCGTGGCTACCAGAGGGCAAGCAAATTCGCTGGGGGTTCTCAGCCCTAAGCTCTACAAACTTAGGGTCCAAGGGAATGGCAGACAGGGAGAATGTGCCCAGGCGTTCAAGAAAACAGGGCTCACAGGAGCAGCAGACTTGGCGTGTAGCCAATATTGTGGTGAGCGTCACCTGTGCACTCAGGATTGGAGACCGCACAGTCCAGGAGGAAGAGCTGCTGCACAGTGACTGGCTCCCCCCTACTGAGAGGAGAAGCTTGTCCCGGTGGGCACAGCTCCACCTACTGGAAGAATAGTGAATCGAGCTCTAAGACTGCATTTATTAATTTTTTTTTTTATTTTTTTGGTTTTGTTTTGTTTTTGTTGTTGTTGTAGTTGTGGTTTTCTCAAAATTTTTTTTTAATTCATTTTATTTTATTTTATTTTTTTAATATTAATCTTTATTTTTATTATTGCTATTATGATTTCTTTTTAATTCTTTTAAATTTTCTGTTTCTTTTCTCTCTCTCTTCTTTTCCTCTGTCTTTGCATTTCTTTTCAATTCTCATACTCCCCCTTCCTTGAATTCTACCTGCCTACTCTCATTCTCTTTGGTGACTTCTTCCCTTCCCTTATAATAACTTTCCTCCCAAGTATCAAATAAATTTATAGGAGTAAACAGTAACTCAGTAGTCAAACAGAACAAGAACCAATATGAGCAACATGAAAAAGCAAGGAAGAAAAGGAGCACAAACAATGCAGGAAAGCCTAAATATTCAGGAGGATATAGATTCATCAGAAAAATGGTCATATAAAGAACTCAAGGAATACCTTAGACAGATGGAATAGAACCTTAAAGAGGATACGAGACAGCAAATTCAAGCAGCAAAAGAACACATTTTAGAATGAATTACAAAAACAGATAAAAGAAGAAGTTAAGCATCTTTATCAGGAGATAGAGATTATAAAAAAGAATCAAACAATAATCTTAGAAATGAAGGAAATTATAAACCAAATTAAAATCTAAAACGAGAGCATCACTAATAGAGTGGAGCAAGTAGAAGCCAGAACATCAGATAATGAAGACAAAATATATCATCTTGAAAAGAGTCTAGCCAGCTCTGATAGGCTGGTTAAAAATCACGAGAGAAATATCCAAGAGATATGTGATAACATTAAAAAAACAAATTTAAGAGTCATCGGGATAGAGGAAGGTACAGAGATTCAAACCAAGGGAAAGAGTAACATGCTACATGAAATAATTACAGAAAACTTTCCAGAAATAAAAAAGGAAACAGATATACAAATTGTAGATGCATACAGGACACTGAGCATACAAAATAAAAGTAGACCAACACCAAGACACATTGTTATGAAGATATCTAATATACAGAACAAAGAGAAAATATTAAAAGCTACAAGAGAAAGGAGGCAGATTACATTCAGGGGTAAACCAATAAGGTTAACAACGGATTTTTCATAAGAGACGTTGAAAGCGAGAAGATCCTAGAACAATGTATTTCAAACACTGAAAGACAATGGATGCCAACCAAGAATTCTGTATCCAGCAAAATTAAGCTTCAGGTACGACAACAAAATAAAAATCTTTCATGATAAACAAAAGCTAAAAGAATTTGCAGCCAGAAAAAGAGCATTGCAAAGCATCTTGAGCAAAACACTACACGGGGAAGAAATGAAAAACAATAACCAACGCCAACAGTGGGAAGTACCTCAGTAAAGACAGATGGAGGGGGGAAAGCTAATCATGGAGAAACAAACTAAATTTAAAAAAAAAAAAAAGAGAGAGACAAATAATCAAACATGGCTGGAAGTACAAACCTTATAGCAATATTAACTCTAAACGTTAATGGTTTAAACTCTCCAATAAAGCGACATAGACTGGTAACATGGATTAAAAAAACAAATCCAACAATATGCTGCCTCCAGGAGACACATCTGACTGGAAAAGACATACACAGGCTGAAGGTGAAAGGTTGGGAAAAAATATACCATGCACAAGGCCCTCGCAAGCAAGCAGGGGTGGCCATCCTCATAACGAATAAAATCGACTTCAAGACTAAGTTAATCCAAAGGGATAAGGAAGGACATTATATACTGTTAAAAGGAACCATTCACCAACAAGATATAACAATTATCAATATTTATGCACCAAATAATGGTGCTGCGACGTTCATAAAATAAATTCTCCTCAAGTTCAAGAATCAAATAGACCACAACACAATAATTATGGGTGACTTCAACACATCTCTCTCACCATTGGACAGATCCTCCAAACAAAAGTTGAATAAAGAAACTATAGATCTCAATACCACAATCAAAAACCTAGACTTAACTGACATATATAGAATATATCAACCATCATCAAGTGGATATACTTTTTTTCTCAGCAGCACATGGATCCTTCTAAAAAATAGACCATATATCATGCCATAGGGCAACCCTCAGTAAATATAAAGGCATGGAGATAATACCATGCATTTTATCTGATCATAATGGAATGAAACTGGAAATCAATGATAAAAGAAGGATGGGAAAATCCTATATCACATGGAAAATGAACAATATGTTACTGAATGATCAAGGGGTTACAGAAGACATAAAAGAGGAAATCAAAAATTCTTAGAGATAAATGAAAATACAGACACAACTTATCAGAATCTATGGGACACAATGAAAGCAGTTTTAAGAGGGAAATTCATCGTCTGGAGGTCATTCCTCAAAAAAAAGAAAAACCAACAAATAAATGAGCTCACACTTCATCTCAAAGCCCTAGAAAAGGAAGAACAAAACAACAGCAAATGCAGCAGAAGGCAAGAAATAATTAAAATCAGAGCGGAAATCAATGAAATTGAAACAAAAGAAACTATTGAAAAAATTAACAAAACTAAAAGTTGGTTCTTCAAAAAAATAAATAAGATTGACAGACCCTTAGCCATGCTAACAAAGAGAAGAAGAGAGAGAACTCAAATTACTAACATACGGGATGAAAAAGGCAATATCACAACAGATGCTACAGAAATACAGAAGACAATTAGAAATTATTTTGAAAACCTATATTCCAATAAAATTGAAGATAGTGAAGACATCGATAAATTTCTTAAGACATATGATTTGCCCAGACTGAGTCAGGAGGACACACACAATTTGAACAGACCAATATCAATGGATAAAATTGAAGAAGCAATCAAAAGACTACCAACCAAGAAAAGCCCAGGACCGGATGGGTATACAGCGGAGTTTTACAAAACTTTTAAAGAAGAATTAATACCAATACTTTTCAAGTTATTTAAGGAAATAGAAAAAGAGGGAGCTCTTCCAAATTCATTCTATAAGGCCAACATCACGTTGATTCTGAAACCAGACAAAGACACCTCAAAGAAAGAAAACTACAGACCAATATCCCTGATGAACCTAGATGCAAAAATCCTCAATAAAATTCTGGCAAATCGGATACAAAGGCACATCAAAAAAATTGTGCACCATGATCAAGTAGGATTCATCCCTGGGATGCAAGGATGGGTCAATATACGGAAATCAATAAATGTTATTCACCACATCAATAGACTTAAAGATAAGAACCATATGATCATCTCGATAGACGCAGAAAAAGCATTTGACAAAGTACAGCATCCCTTTATGTTCAAAACATTAGAAAAACTAGGGATAACAGTAAATTACCTTGACATTGTAAAAGCTATCTATGCTAAGCTTCAGGCTAGCATCATTCTGAATGGAGAAAAATTGAAGGCATTCCCTCTAAAATCTGGAACAAGACAGGGATGCCCTCTATCACCACTTCTATTCAATATAGTTCTCAAAACACTGGCCAGAGCAATTAGACAGACGAAAGAAATTAAAGGCATAAAAATTGGAAAAGAAGAACTTAAATTATCACTATTTGCGTTGCGGATGACATGATTCTATACCTAGAAGACCCAAAAGGGTCTACAAAAAAACTACTAGAACTAATAAATGAATTCAGCAAAGTGGCAGGATATAAAATCAACACGCATAAATCAAAGGCATTCCTGTATATCAGCGACAAAACTTCTGAAACGGAAATGAGGAAAAACACTCCATTCACAATATCCTCAAAAAAAATAAAATACTTGGGAATCAACCTAACAAAAGAGGTGAAAGATTTATACAATGAAAACTACAGAACCCTAAAGAGAGAAATAGAAGAAGATCTTAGAAGATGGAAAAATATACCCTGTTCATGGATAGGCAGAACTAACATCATCAAAATGGCGATATTACCAAAAGTTCTCTATAGGTTTAATGCAATGCCAATCAAAATCCCAAAGGCATTGCTTGTAGAAATAGAGAAAGCAATCATGAAATTCATATGGAAAAATAAAAGACCCAGAATAGCAAAAGCAATTCTAAACAGGAAGTGTGAATCAGGCGATATAGCGATACCAGATTTCAAATTATATTACAGAGCAATAGTAACAAAAACAGCATGGTACTGGTACCAAAACAGGCGGGTGAACCAATGGTACAGAATAGAGGACACAGAGATTAATCCACAAAGTTACAACTATCTTATATTTGATAAAGGGGCTAAAAGCATGCAATGGAAGAAGGATAGTATCTTCAACAAATGGTGTTGGGAAAACTGGAAATCCATATGCAACAAAATGAAACTGAACCCCCTCCTCTCACCATGCACAAAAGTTAACTCAAAATGGATCAAGGACCTTGATATCAAATCAGAGACCCTGCGTCTGTTAGAAGAAAAAGTTGGCTCTGATCTACATATTGTGGGGTCGGGCTCCAAATTCCTTAATAGGACACCCATAGCACAAGAGTTAATAGCAAGAATCAACAAATGGGACTTACTTAAACTTAAAAGTTTTTTCTCAGTAAGAGAAACAATAAGAGAGGTAAATAGGGAGCCTACATCATGGGAACAAATATTTACTCCTCACACTTCAGATAGAGCCCTAATATCCAGAATATACAAAGAACTCAAAAAATTAGACAATAAGATAACAAATAACCCAATCAACAAATCGGCCAAGGACCTGAACAGAAACTTCTCAGAGGAGGACATACAATCAATCAAGAAGTACATGAAAAAATGCTCACCATCTCTAGCAGTCAGAGAAATGCAAATCAAAACCACCCTAAGATACCATCTCACTCCAGTAAGATTGGCAGCCATTAGGAAGTCAAACAACAACAAGTGCTGGCGAGGATGTGAGGAAAAGGGTACTCTTGTACATTGCTGGTGGGACTGCAAATTGGTTCGGCCAATTTGGAAAGCAGTATGGAGATTCCTGGGAAAGCTGTGAATGGAACCACCATTAGATCCAGCTATTGCCCTTCTCGGACTATTCCCTGAAGACCTTAAAAGAGCGTATTACAGGGATACTGCCACATCGATTTTCATAGCAGCACAATTCACAATAGCTATACTGTGGAACCAACCCAGATGCCATTCAATGGATGAATGGATTAAAAAAATGTGGCATCTATACACCATGGAGTATTACGCAGCACTAAAAAATGACAAAATCATGGAATTTGCAGGGAAATGGATGGCACTAGAGCAGATTATGCTTAGTGAAGCTAGCCAATCCCTAAAAAACAAATACCAAATGTCTTCTTTGATATAATGAGAGCAACTAAGAATAGAGCAGGGAAGAAGACCAGGAAGAAAAGATTAACATTAAACAGAGACATGAGGTGGGAGGGAAAGGGAGAGAAAAGGGGAATTGCATGGAAACTGAGGGAGACCCTCATTGTTATACTAAATTACATATAAGAGGTTGTGAGTGGAATGGGAAAATAAACAAGGTGAGAAATGAATTACAGTAGATGGGGTAGAGGGAGAAGATGGGAGGGGATGGGTGGGGGGATAGTAGAGGATAGGAAAGGTAGCAGAATACAACAGTTACTAGTATGGCATTATGTAAAAATGTGGATGTGTAACCCATGTGATTCTGCAATATGTATTTGGGGTAAAAATGGGAGTTCATAACTCACTTGAAGCTAACGTACGCTAATGTATGAAATGTGATATGTCAAGAGCTTTGTAAGGTTTTGAACAACCAATAAAAAAAAAAAGAAAAAAAAATAAAAACTCATTTTGAGAATGTAAACAAAAGACTGATCTTTTTCATACATGTAACGTCAAATACTTCATCATTTTTATTATATATTTCTAAAATAAACACCTAGTTAGTAAACTCCATCTTCACTTTATATTTTGGTACTCAAAGTATGAAAATACACTGAGTCAAAAATGAAAGAACACTCTCATCAAATAGTCTGGCATGAAACAGACAGCAGATCTGAGCAAAAGGCACTGAAATATCGGAGGGATAATATTTCTGAAAGAAAATAGAAGATGCAAGAAATTTAACTCTAGGTATAGTTAATATTGATTTGTATGAAGTATCATAGCATTCAACTGAAGATGAATATATTATGTTTCATAGGCCAAGGTCATGGAGCACATAGCATGTTTAACAAGGACAGTATGATAACACAAATGATTAAGAACATGCTTTGGAAAGTGTCCACAAACTCATTTAACTTTGGAGATGTGCCCCTTCACGGCCAGCATAAATCATAAACTAATTTTTTAACTAGCTGAATTTGGGGAATTCACTCAAATGAGTGAGGTCCAAGGCAATTGAGAGTCATGTACAAAAGAAGAGAAATGATTAGTTCAAAGTATATGAATAAGGCAAGCAATTGCGTATTGCACAGAATCTCTGAATCAGACTCTGTTGCAAAAAGTATTTACTTATTTCACCACATTATGATTTTTAAATTATGTGATTATTTTCTCCCATTACTGTGTATAATTTAGACTGCATCTAATTGAAATCATTTTATAGGCCCTGGGAAAGGAATGATGATTTTATGATTCAGTAGGGGGAGAAATACCTCAAGGCTTAAAGATATTCATGACAAAAGAGATCCATTGAAATTAGGGAAAAATTCATGAGCCAAGGATCTTATTCCTTTTCAATTCCTGCTTTTAACTTTGCCCTTCTGGCAATTAAGCTCCTTTTCATTTAGCTCTTGCAGATATTGAATTCTAAATATTGAAAAAAATCCCCATATTTCATTGAAAAATGCAACACTTTGATTTTGGAATAAAGATTCAGTTCATAAGAGATGAAACTCTAATCTAAATTTCCATTTAGAGGTATTACATTTCATTGTTGGGCAACTCTACATATAAATGAGGATGATAGATTATTTTTTTCCAAATTCAAGATATCTACAGATCCCTTAAAAAATGTTCACATATTTTTCAGATATGGAAATTTGGATTCTGAATGGTGGACTGTTATTTTAAGACTGAATGTTTTGCATTAATCAGTCTTCTATTTTACATCTTCACATGGGTCTTTTTAATTTTTCTTTCTTTTTTTTTGTAGTTGTTATTTTCAAATGTGTGGTAGGTGTCCAAATTTCTATTTAAAAGAATTTTACTATGTTTCAATCAAGGAGTAAACTAAGAACTCGGAGTCACAAAAACTGAGTTTTAATTTTGTTCTTTCACTGAAAATATTTGCACGTGCCTTGAGGCCAGTCATTTAAAGTTTCTGGACTTTAGTTTTCTCAATCAGAAAAGGAAAAAGCAGAAATGACAATGTTGTAATTTCCCATATAGATCTATAGCACACTGAAATATCATATAATACCTATCATTTTACCTCAAATCTACATCAAATCAATCAATAGCAGAAATAATTCTCAGTTGTCTTTAAACTTGTAGATGAATAGTGCATGGAATAATATGAGATTAAAAAATTAAGGAAACTCTTTTTGTTATTTTTTAAATAAGGTCTATTTAGTGTTTAGCAAGATATATTTTAAAATCTAAAAACATCTGCTAGGAACATCAGTAGATTTAACGCGACCTAAATAGAATAATAATTTGACCATTTGTGAATATGAAGTATTGAAATTTTTCAAAACATTTTCAATTTTAGAAGGTACTTAAATGTTTTATGTGATATATTCTACCTCTAGCCTAGCTGCTAGCACATAGTTTGTGTTCATTAAATGATTGAATATTTAAAAGGGAAATCTGATATCTTCCTATTGTTCCACAGATTTTCTGAGTTTGTTTTGTTTTCAAAATATGTAGCACCTATTTGAAACAAAATAGATTTGCAAAAGCTGAAAAAATAGTTGAATAATTATGAGTATTAAAATGCTAAATATTTTCTTGTTATTTTTTCTTGTAGTTTTCAGGACTAATTAACATTCGTGTGTTTTGAGAACGAATTTAAGAACTCTTAGCTAGTTCAATGCTACTAGAAGACAAAATAATAAATCTGCAGTATTCTTCATTCTATCTGTGTTAATGGTACCTTGATTTGTAATGTTTTTGATGCAATATTACTCTAAATGTATTTTAATGCTTTCAATCAGTGTTGTCCCAAAAATTTTGTTCAGTAAATTCAAATAGAAGTTAAAACAGGTAGAATTTAATTCTATAAAATTGTTTGTTATTTCAATTCCTGAAAAACATGTTATTGTGCTAAATATAATCAAAGTTTCAAAAACACTTTTTATTTTGATAGTATACTACCAGACACCTAATTAATTATTTTTAAAATGTCAATTTCCTTCAGTTTTTAATTTGTTTGACATGACCAACATAAGGGGTTTATCTGAGTGTTTTTGTGTATGTGTAAGAACATTCGTTTTCACACAGAATGTAAATCCAATTACTTTGTAGTCAAACTGTGTTTTTAAGAAGTTTAAAATGTAATTATCATCTACTTAGAATTGATATATGCTAAAATTGATTAATGTATAAATGAGGGAATTCATAAGATGCCACTCTTTCCAAGAGTATTTGGTGATGTGACTATAGATAAAAAATTGTATCAGATACAAATTCAGTTACTACCTTGGTAGGTCATGGAGGAAAATTCAACAATATCTCCTGAGTAATTTTTTCTTCCATACAAAAATATATAACTCTGCAGCTTCACAGCATATATGTAAATATCAGAGTCAAATGAGGAGTTCTTAAATTTGTTCTCAAAAAATTTTATAGTATTGACAATTATTGCAAAATCAATAGAAATTTAAGACACAAATGAGTTTTTATTTTTAATTATATCTATGGAAATTTATCATAATAGAATTCTCTGGAAAAAAATCTCAAAATTGTACATTAATTCATTTGAGAATAAAAATATATCCACTAGGCATACATATAAATAATGTGCTTTTCTCTGAATAATAAAAGTATGTCTGTGAAAGTGTGGACTTAGATTCTTTGGTAGAGACTTTAGAATTATATATACATGATCATGTCATCTGGGAACAGGGATAAATTAGCTTTCTCTTTTCCAATTTCCATGTCATTATTCCTGTCTTACCATATTGCTCTAGCTAGGACTTCTACTACTATGTTGAGGGCTAGAGTTGTGGCTCAGAGGAAGAGCACTTACCTAGCATGTGCAAGGCTCTGAGTTTGATCCTTAGCAGCACATAAAAATAAAGAAATAAAGTTATTTTAAAAACCACAGATAGATATAGAGAGAGAAGAAGAAGAAGTGGTTATCGTAAATCATAGTCAATTTTGTCTTATTTTCAAATTTTAGATTATTTTTCTTAACACAATATTCTTTTGCCAAATGCTAGTCCATCAAAATTCCAATATCATTCTTTACAAATATAAACAAAATTCCTTTAGTTCATGTGACACCCACAAAATATCCCAAGTATCCAAACCACCTTGAGCAATAAGAACCATGTTGAAGACATCACATTACATGACTTCACAAAGTCAAAGCTATATTATCTAAAGCAGAAGGATTTTGATTTTAAACAGGCATGAAAGCCCAATGAAACCGAATAGAGAGCCCAGAAATAACCCCACACCTTTACATCCAACATTTTTTTTCCTATTTATTTATTTATATTGGTACTAGTGATTAGACCTGGAGTGCTTTAGCACTGAGCTACATTTTCAGACCTTTAATTTGTTTTTGAGACAGGCTCTCATAAGGTACCAAGGAAGTTCAATCCACAATAACAATGTATTTTATTTTATTTTTTTATGTTTGCCATCATCACTTTTATTTTAAACTGTACTTTACAATGTGTATTAAATATTGACTGCCATAAATGAACTAATAAAGAGCCTCTGCATTTTAAGTTTTGCATTTATAAGAGGGAGAAGCTATCTTGTGTGTTCTATGTCCATTACCTGCACATAAAAATAACAGTGCAAGAGGGCACTCCAAACCAGTGGATCAACAAACAACCAAAGAAAGTCAATTTTACACAACATATGTATCTTTTAAAAACTACTTATTATGCAATCAAAAATATCCTGTTTTTGTAAACTGACTAATTTCAATTATTGATCACCTTTCTTTGGAAGTATTTTAAAAATTGATTTCTATGGTTCATCTTTCCATTTTCATAAGATGTTAATTAGCAACTTCTAAATTAGTGCACTCAAAATATCAATTATTTAATATTAATTTTTTTCTCCAGGAGATTTCTAATTTAAAAAATTAATATTTTTATTTTATAGATTGACATGGGTTAATCAAAAGTAGGTTATATATCACCTGTAATTTTTTTCCTTCAGTTTTCTCAGCCAATGTAGATACATGAATGATGAGACTTATTCTATTTCCTAAAGTAATTTATAACTTAAATGGAATTTCAGGGAAGTAAACAGAAATATAATAAAGTTTGTTCAGTTTAATAATTAAAGTGATTGTAGAAATAAATCCTATCCCAGCATTGAAGAAAAACATTTATTTGAACATTACTAGAAAGACAGATATGATATCATTATGAGAGTTATTGTTACTGACAATAACATATTTATGGCTGCCTAGTAATGACAGAAAACCTCCCATCCATAATCAACATAATCTGATGATACCTGTAGCTAAGCTGTTACAACATATCTCACTAATTTTTACTTCTTTCATACTAAATTATTTTTATAGAAATTCTGAGACTCATTTCATTGTCAATTTTGAATTTCTGTTCAAGTTTAAAATTCACCTTCTTTATTGAGCTTCTCCTTTTTAAATGAATATTTAAACATTATTGTAGATGAAGATTTAACATGTTAAATTCCTTTCCTCAAATCAAAATATATACTTTTATGTATTTCTAAGTGGAAATGAAAATAAGCATGGAATTTTGTTCACTTTTGAAAGCAAGCATTTTTCTTCTTTCTGCAATCTCAAGATAATAAATGCAAGTATGATACATTTTTGAAATGCACTCATACATATTACACATTACAACTGGATATGTTAATATCCTGTTTCTGGCTCCTCGCCAAACACCTAGTTTCTTCCCACCCATAGCAGAATTTAATTTAAAAAAAAAAAAAGGAAAAAGTTTTCAAAACATGTGCTCTCATTTCTTCATTTTTTCCTCTTTTTTAAAAATTATATCTATATTGGAGAAATTTCAAATGTATAGTTATCATCAACCTAAGATAGAGCCCCCCCAAAATCTACAAATATTAGCCTGTGTTGGAGTCAAGATCCAGAGGCATAACATTGTATTGTCTGTGTTAATCAGATATACTCACAGGATACTTAAATTTCAATGGAAACATTTTTTTTTGTAGGGAAGTACTCTCCTGTTTTCAGACATAGCAGTAATTATAAGGGTGAGCTCTTTTCTGAATCAGCTTCTGTCTTAGCTTTATAATTTTCCCATGAATTTAGTGAGGCCAGTGGGAGCTGAAGTATATTCTTTAAAATTCTGGACTGTATTCTAGGGAACTTTGTTTCAAACCTAGCTCTCCTGTCCTTTGAGGATATCCATGGACAATCAACATATGAGCAAAAATAAAATTAAAACAAAGAAAAACTCTTTCCATTTAATCAGTAAAAATTATATCTGTTCTAAACAAAACTTATGACTATGACTTCCAAATGATTAAATAAAATTTCTGTGACTTAGAAAGCTTTTTTAGAAACTATCTTTGCACTGAGAGAATCATAAGATTAGAGGCATCAAAAACATATTCTAATTGATATGTTAGTGTATAAGTTTTTGATGACTGTACAAAAATTATTCTAAAACTTACAATGAAAACAAAACATATTGCAGTTAATGGTACAGTGTATTCAGATCCTCTGTGCTACAGTGCTCTATGAAACAGTGATCAAGATACAGGTCCAGTGTCTGTGGTCTCACCCAAACATATCTGGAAAGAAACCATCTGTGAGCTTGCATGATGCTGGTTGCAGCATTTAGTTTCTTGCACACTGTTGAGCTGAGGCCCTCAATCCTTTATTGGCTATTAGCGTAAAGCTATTTGAAGATTTTTTTTTACCAGGTGGACCTCTGTTACAATGCAGTTTCCTTCATTGAAGCTTGCAAAGAAAGTGATTTTGAGAGTGTGCTAGCAATAAAGGAGTCAGAATCCTCTGTAACCTAATTTGGGACATGACATCTCCTTAAATTTGCTGTATTTTCTTGGTCAGAAGCAGATAGCTCACAAAGAAGACATTATGCAAATCTATGAATATCTGGAAGCAGGAATTGGGGGCCATCTTATACTCTGCCTAAGACAAGTAGATATTAATTATCCTACAGGCAATCTTTGTTATATTTAGACCAAAAAAAAAAAAAAAGAAGAAGAAGAAGAAGAAGAAGAAGAAGAAGAAGAAGAAGAAGAAGAAGAAGAAGAAGAATGAAAGAAAAAAAGAAAGAAGGAAAGAAAAAGAAAAAATATAGCTTAGAAGTGAGTCATTGTTTTAAAAGCCATGGAAGGTATTGACAGATGAAGAAACCAATTTTTAAGGCATTAACATTTTTAAAGCACTAACATAAGAAAATTTGGAAAAGATTTGAACTTCAACAATTTATATGTATTGCACAATTTGAAACTCACAACTGAGGAGCTATATATACCATGAAAAAATTTAATTTAATTCATGATGTAGATGGACAACATTTTTTATAAAATAAAGCCTAAAAATTTTAGAAGCCATTTACAGAAAAACTCTTTGCAATTATGATTGCAATACTCATGCAAACAAATTGTTATTCAATTGTGAACTATTATTAATGATAATTGGCTATTAAATAATATGCATTATAAAGAGGAAACCAAAAGAAGAAATCCTAGACAATAACAAGGAAAACATAAAAGCTGAACAAAGATTTGCTCACAACCAAAGGAAATTTTAATATTACACTGCTTACTATAAAACTTAAAAGGGGTTATCTTCTAATAGTAAGTATTTATAATATACCTGTGCCATAAGCAATATAGATTTCTGACTTCCCAAAGATCATGAAGATAGAATATAAATCAACAAACTTTACTTTAACTGTAATAAACTCAGTTTGGTTGAAGTAAAGGAGAACATCCATCTGATAGTTAAAGTGCTATCTCAGAAAAGGGAAGATTGAAAGAAACAGGAGGGTCATTAGTAACAATTCATGTTTCTACTGAGAATAGTGTAAATTTTAGCAAATAATCAAAGGATTTCTAGAAACAATTTTTTTCACTTATAGAAGAAAAAATAAACTCAGGTTTTGGGTGAATAAAAAGGAGGCAGAAAACCAGGAATTTGAGTTGTTAGGGGGGATGAAAATTAAGAAAAAAAGTAATAAAGAATCCCCAAACTGTGGATTGTGGTATCACTAAAATAGGTGGATAATTCCAATGCTTGCAATATTTAGTTTGGAGAAAACATCTTAACTGTTTAAATTACTCCAGATTATACACTTAGAAAGTGGCAGACTCTGCATTAGAATCCAATACTAACTTATTTAAAAATGTATCCTTTTAAATACTATGAAATCAAGGATCATGTTGCCTTACATATCATTATACCAAACTCTTAGTTTCTATGTAACAAGTTCTTGCTATGGACTGAATGTCTTTGTTCTCCAAATTCATATATTGAAATCTCAACTTCACACTCCTGGTTATTAGGAGATGAATCTTTTCAGAGGTGATTATGTCATTGGAAAGGAGCCAAGAATGAGATTAGCATCCTTACAAGAGCCCAGGAGTTCCTTCAACCCTTCCACCACATGAGAACACAGTGAAAAGACATGTTAAGCTATATTTATTTTTATACATCGATGATTCTTCACTATTTTAGTTGCTTTTATGCATCTATTTTGCAATAGTAAATATATTGCACTTTACTGCACACTTTGTCATATTTTAGAAGGTGGTATAATTATACAGATACATATTCTGATAATATGAAATCATACTCTATTTTCAATTATATTTCCTAATAAGTAAAATTGAAAGAAATTTTAAAATTTATCTTCAAGAGTAGTGTTCAGTGAATATTTGTTCTAATTATATTTTACCTAGCTTTATTTGTTACTATTTATAGATACTGATTACACACTACTTTATATCTGTGCAATTTAAATTTAATATATACTATATAAAATACTTCATAGTTGAAACCAATAATTAGGTTAAAAAACTGACAGATATAACATGTTACTTTGTTTATTAATTAAGTGTATATTTAGTAATAATTACTATAAGTCAGGTACAGTGATAATTGTTGAGTCTACAGTTTTGAAGACAACATAGTTTTGATTCTAGAACCTTTACATTGGCATCGTATCAAAGCTACATTGTTAAATAAAATATATAGAAACATACATAAATATAATTGCTATGGTTTTACACTTATATCTGTACACACAGCTATACTGTTATTGTATGAATATTATGTATATGGGGGAAGGTTTTCCAATGGGAAAATATCCTTCACTTCTGAGCAATAACATTTGAGAAAAAAGGGCAGTATTTTTATTGTCTATTTATTATAGAATATTTAGAATATTTGCACTTTTAGAGTAAATATATATATATATATATTACTGAATGTTTCAGTAAGTTTTTTTCACTGCTGTGATTAAAAGACCCAACCAGAACAACTGTAGAGGAGGAAAGATTTATTTAGCGGCTCACCTTTTCAGAGGTCTCAGTCCATAAGTGGCTTTCTTGGTGACGATGAAGCAAGACATCATGGTAGAGGAGGGTGGCAGAGGGAAATAGCTCACTTGATGAGGAAGCAGAGAGACTCCACTCTCCGGATAGGAAATGTACCCCATAGCCACGCCCCCAGTGAACCACTTCCTCCGCCTCCAATTACTACCCAGTTAATCTCATCTATTTTAAATTAACTCATTAGATTAAGGCTATCACCCAATCATTTCTCCTCCAAACCTTCTTGCACTGTCTCTCACGTTAGCTTTTTGGGGATACCACGTCTAAACCATAATGCTGAATAATTAAAATAAATTAAATGTTATCATTGAACAAAGTTCTAATTAAGCAACAAGTTTCTTTAAAAACTTCATTGGATAAAACACTGAAATAAGTATTGGAAAATCTAGCTATACTGTATAGTAGTATTACATGCAAGTGATCTAAAATAGGTCATTGCTTTTAAAAACTAAATCTTCCATCTTTTCTTTAAGACTCATATTCCTCATATATAAATGAGGCATTTATTTACATCACTATAAATGTTCCTTCCAGTTCTAAAGTCCTCTGATTTTAAATACTAATAAATCTGAATAATCACAAGGGAAAATATGGAAAGTAGGGAGGATGGCAACACAACATGATGGCATAATGGTCATTTTCTAATGTTTATATACAGAAATAAAAATCCTCAGATTTAAAATTATGGCTTCAATTTTCTCCATGATTACACAAGATTTGCTGGATATATCTGCTGATTGCAATTCACATGAAGGATAGGGAAAAGAGAGACTTTCATGCAAGGGACCCAACTCAAATTCTCAAAGTTTTCTCAAACCATGGTCTTTAAAAACCAGAAACAGAATCAAAGGGAAGTTAATTACACATTCAGATCTCCTGGTGGCATCCATATTCTACCAAAGTAGAAATTTGAAATGGATCCTATTAATTATTGTCTATAATAAGCTGCTAAAGATTTTCTGATAAAATCTTAGAACTACCTAAAATTAAAACTAGGAAAAAATGACAATCAATAATAACTACAAAATAGAAGTAACACGTTAATTGCCGATGTCATCAAATCATATCTGATCTATTTTTTTTTTCTAACTAAGGCTACCATGAGGCATCTGTTCTATATCTGGATGACCATTGATTCTGACCTACAGGAATTTGAATGAATGAGTTTTAAAGAATGTAGTGATATAGATATGGAGTGATTTATAGCTTAATATAGAGCTACATAGGTAATTGAAACACATTGAGGGCAGAAAAGGGGGAGAGGGAGTCTGTTCAAGTAATTCAGTGGGATCACAAGGAAGCTTCACTCCTTATAATCCCTCCCATAGCTTGTTAATGACAGTGTGAGCTCACTATCTGAGTCCTTCTTGGCACTGGGAGGAAATATGGCTGTACCAACTATTTAAAGAGTTACATTTGAATTAGAGAAGAATATTGTTTGATTAAAAAAGTAAGGGAAATATTTCTATTCAGTTCTTTCATTGGAGCAATAAGTTTGTGGTATGTTTTTGGTAGGGTCACTTATTATCTGTTTCATAAGTGTTTTAAATGCCATTTAAAGCAGTGACTGTAAATTTACTAGAGACATAGATAAACCAGAAACTGTGAAGAAAACTTTGGACTTTTCACATGTATGCATTTATGCAAGGAATTTCCACATTTTCCAGAATCTTATGGAATCTCATTTGTGGAAGCTGAATTTTTACTTCAGAGAATATTTCTGTGAAAATAGTGCAATGAAGTAACAAATATAGTATTTTCAAAAGTTAGCTTTTTAAATCTGGCAAGGTAAAAAGTATTCTATGTTTTTTTTTAACTGTCAATCATATCAAAGCATCAGCAAGGTTGTTCTACATATTAGTCATTTAATTTATCTGTCACAATGGAAAATATGTGGGTAGTCACTTGAAAGTTCAAGCAAATTTAAATGAATTAAAGGTTCAAATAAGTAATTACTGTCATTGGATAAAAGGTTACTTAGGACTGAACCTGACCACTCCATCTATTTTATAGTCTCCAGTCAAACTTAGGTGGCTGTATATCATTGCCACTTTTCTAAAAAGCTGACATAGGCATTAGTATGCTGACATTGAAACTCATTTTACAAGATATTTTGAATGTAACTAAGCATGAGACCTGAGGTCTAAAGATATCCTACTCCTCTTTAATTCTAAGGATAAATTTCTGACAGATTAAGTGCTGTAAATCTCCTACAGACACTGTCATGAGTGCCTTCAAATGCCACTCAGTGTCCCCACAATGCTGTCAAGAAGGAAAGATCAATTATGGGTAAACATAAATGCAAGAAAATAAAAATTTTGTCAAAGAATTTTAATGCTGATTTGAATTTCATAGAAGGTTGATAAAAATGTACAAAAATAGAATAATGATAGTTGAGATCAGTTACAAACTATAACTCTGACAGAATAATATTAAAAATTATAATAATAATATAAATATAAGGAAAAAGAATAAGCAAATTACATGATGTCTCAATAATGACATGTAGTGGCAATAACATAAGAATAGTTTGTTGAGCATGTAACCACATGCTGCAAATGTTTATAAAGTTTAATATCCTCAAATTTATCCAAAGTTATAGCCCAGCTGAAGTGTAAATAAAGTTGAGTCAGAGACAAGGTCAAACAAGTAGGAAGTGTCAGAGTCTGGATTCAAAGTCAGGCCTATCTGGTCTCAAAGCATTCTTTTCAAATTGAACAGAAATCTTATCATCACCCAGATGGTGTTATCAACTCTCTGAAATCAGTATCAGTTAATCTTTCCTACACCACAATGTGCTCCAGCCAGAAAACAATCCTAGCTCAAACAAATGGGTTTGTTGTTGTTGTTGTTATTGTTGTTGTTGTTTGCATGGGTGGTTTGTTTGATGCAGGCTTGGGGTGTAAAATGGCACCAATCCAGTGTCTGGAACCTCAGCTTGGTGTGAGATACTCTGACTTTCTGTATGGTATTTCGTCCTCTAAAACATCATCCTAAGCCTGTTCACACAAAGACAAGAGATCTTCCAAGAGTAGGGAAATCTCACTAGGAGAGTGCTGCTTTTGAAGTCTTGATCTCTTCCCCTTTGCTTCCATTAGCTGACAAGTCACAGGGCCACTTCTGCACTTGGTAATATGCAGTGACAGAAACTGACTTAATACTATGACTATTAAAATATTTTTTTAAAAAAACATCAATATTAGCCTCCAAAAACAAATTAAACAGTTCTTTTTAATAAGCAAAAATCTCAGGTAAGCAGTGAATGTTATACTTAATTGAAACAGATCTGGCTCCTCCCTATCTAGCCTGCTCCACTTCTGTCTTCTGTACATCCAACAGTATTCGTCAAATTGTTAGGCCAAAATTTGTCATTCTATTGACCCTTTCCTTTGTTTCTCATCTTTTTTCTAATCCATCAGAAAATTCTGTGGTGTTACCCATTACGTACAGCAAATGAATACTGCTCAGACCCCTTTACTAGAATGCTGGTTCTGGTCACTGGTATCTCCTGTTTGTGTTCCCATAATATCCTCCTGATCAGATTTTTCTCAATCTATTGTTATGAAAACTACAATCTATCAGTTCTTCAAAGCAACTCCACCAGATTGTAGTAAAACCTACGAATGTCTACATGTTTTATTCAGAATAAAGAAAATTCTTAGTGTAGCTCACAAGTTCTTACAGATTATATAGACTGTGGCATCCTTCACTTATCAAGCCTTTCAGATCATTTATTCCATTACAGGATCACAAACTTCTCAAATGTTTGTCAAATAAGGAAAATATATTTCTGCCTTATGACTTTGCCACCATTCACACAAAATAGATTAGTATTTCTCCCACTTCAAGCTGTTGCTCAGACCCCAAGTTCATAATGATATCTACATAGGTCCTGATCAATCTTTTTATAATTATAAACCATGATATGAATCCTTAATTCTCTAAATATTTATTTATTTGACTATCATTTCAATTTTTTCTTTTAACATTTATCACGGGTGAACATACCATATAATTTACTTATTTATTTTGTGTTGCTTCACAAAAGAATACATTTTTTGTTTGATGACATTCCAAATATCTGTGTTGAATAAAATTTTGAATGAATGAGTAAATAATGATAATAATCCAGAGGATTATGACATATTGCTGTTTTAAAAGATAATAACTATATTTAACCATTCAAATTAACTGAATAAATCCCCAAGAAATATTTATTCTTTTTTTTATCTTATGTATAAGCTCCTGGAGAATTTGATATAATAAACCAGACTCTCTCATTTAGGTACATGAACTTCAGTCCTGCATTTATAGAAAATTATTAAACATAGGCAATAATCTCTGATGACAAATCCATGAGGTGAAGAATATCATATTTAATTTTTTTTCTGGCATTTCTATATCAATAATGAGGATATGCAGTAAAGGTATCTCTTCAGACTGTATGTACAGTGACAAACATTTTATTATACTGGACATAAAAATCAATGTTAATGGCTTCATTGCTCATAGTTTTCATTTTGTAATCTTTTGGAAATAATACCAACACATCAGGCTGTTCTGTTTAAAAACTGAATTTGTTCCTGTTTTTAGGTATGTATAAAATTAGGATACATTTTGATATAATTAAAAACATGGAAAATAGTTTATTCTAATTCACTTCCTAAAACTTTCCCCTTCCTCTACCTCCCTCCCCCTGATTCTATCTCTCTAATCTACTGATCTTTTTGCAATGTATTTATAGACTTTTGTTTTTTCAATTAGTGTCTTATTGGTATACTTGATGTTGGGATTCAGTGTGGTATATATGCATGTAAGTACAAATAAGCATTTTGAACGTTTCCTTTCCCCAAAGTGTTAACTGTATAATATTTATGTTGCAGATTTTATTTTTTCCACAATACAAAGGGAATACTATATTCGTTTTATTTCTATAGTAAATTATTTTGAATGATTTTATGATGATTTTGAATTATCCTAAATAATACAAGGGACTAACATCTTCCCAATTTACTCAGAATAAATATGTTTTCTGAAAGCATCATATAATTAAGATCTTAAAAGCCTCACCGTATTTATTTATTCATTTATTCACTTTATTTTTCACATTAAATGTGAAGATATGTGCTCTAATTAATTCTATGTTCACTTAGCATTTGTGTGAAAAGCTTTAGAATAAAAAAGTTATTAAACAAATTTCTAGAAGAGTTTATGCATTTTAGTAAAAAATGAATCACAATAAAGCTATCAAAAATAGTAAAATAATTCTATTATTTTTCCAATAAGCTATGTGGAACAAAATAAAAGTATAAGTGGGGAGTTAATCTTCATTACCTTTCTCTTACACATTCTAATTTTTGTATTCCAACCCTAGCATGTGACTAGTTTTTAGATATGGTATCAAAATTAGATGTGTTGCTAATTAATATTTGTTAAGTAATATTTTGTTAGAATAAGATTTCAGACTATTCTCTCTGGCCTTTAAAAGAAGTATCCTCGGACTAAATTCTGCAATTCTCTCTTAAGCCTCACAAAATACAGATGGCAAATTTCAAACATGGCTCCCACATTCTTTGACACCAAGATTAGTTTTTATATACCATTCCCTTAAAATATAGAAGGGTTTGTGCTCTAATGCTTTGGAGGCTAGTTTGCAACAGGTCAAACTACTTCCACTTGATTATCTTTTATCATTGGCTTCCTGGATGCCTCCCTTTCTAAAACAGGGGCTGGGGATCTAGCGTATGCATTAAGCCTAGGGATCCATCCCCAGTGCCACGCAGACATACACATATACGCACATTAAAAACATCTAAGATATATTAGGAACTCATACATCTCAGCAAACAAAGAAAAATATTAAATCAGCTAACTTTAAAGTAGACATAAAAAAGTAGATAACAAACAACAGAGTGAAAGCAAAGTATAAAATGGAAGGAAATAGTTGTAAACTATACATCTGAAATGGGGTAATAGCCAGAATACGTAAGGAACTCAAAACAATCGAAATTAGATATACAAATGGAATATTACTCAGCACTAAAAAATAACAAGATCATGGCATTTGCAGGCAAATGGATGGCATTAGAGCAGATTATGCTAAGTGAAGTTAGCCAATCCCTAAAAAACAAATGCCAAATATCTTCTTTGATATAAGGGGGGTGACTCAAAATGGGATAGGGAGGAAGAGCATGAGAAGACTACCACTAAATAGGGAAGAGAGGTGGGAGGGAAAAAAGAGGGAGAAGGGGAGTTGCACGGAAGATGGAAGGAGAACCTCATTGTTATACAGAATACATATATGATGTTGGGATGAGAAAAAGAAAGAAAAAAGTGTGTCACATTAGATTTGATAGAGAGAAAGGATGAGAGAAGAGGGGAGGACTAGGGGGGATAGGAAGGGCAGCAGAATAGAATAGACAATATGATTGATGTATGTACATTCCATGTATGGATTATATGTCAAAAATACATTCTGCTGTCATCTATGACTTTAAAAATTAAAAATAAATTGTATGGCAAAAAAAATAATAAAATAAATAAATAAATAAATTTTAAAACTAAAAAGGAAATTTGAAAAAAAAGATATACAAATGTCTCATAGTATATGAAAAATGCTCAACATCATTCACACTATCAAAGAAATGCAAATCAAAATGACAGTGATAAATTATCTCTCTTCAGTAAGAATAGCTGTGACTAAAGAAGTAAGAGATAACAGGTGCTTGTGAGGAAGAGAAAAAGCAATCCTTGCACACTATTGCAGGGAATGCAAATTAGTAACAATACTATGGAAAACAGTATTAAGATCCTCAAAAACTTAAAAATACAACTACTCTATGATTGATTAATCCCAACAGTGGTATATTTCTAAAGAAAATGAAATTGGTAAGTTGAAGAGATCTCTGCTCTCCCATGCTCATTGTAGATTTTTCACCATAACTAAGAAATGAAAACAACCAAAATGTACATCAGTTAATGAAAGGAAAAATACGTGTATAAAGATGTACCCATTGGATTATCATTCAGCAATAAAAATAAAGAATCCTCTTATTTTTGACAACATAGATAGAGCTAAAAATTATTTGTTAAGTGAAATAAGCAAATCTCATCAATATGTGGGATCTAAAATTTTTAAGGTCCTAAATGGTGAGAGTTGGGTGGTGGTTACTAAAGGCTAGGGAAAATCTGTGGCTGTCAGGGAAAAGTTGATCAGTGGTTCCTAAGACACAGATAGGAACAAGAAGTTCTGCACAGTGAGGTGAGTACATATAATAATGTACTGTAGAGATTAAAAAGAAACAGAAGAAAGGATTTTTATGTTTTCACCATAATAAAAGGATAATTATTTGATAAGATAGATAGATACATTTACTCTGATCCAAACATTATACAGCCTATACATATAACCAGACATCACATACCACCCAGTAAATATACATACATATTATGTTTTATGTGTCAGTTAAAAAGTAAATTTATTATCAATTTTGAAAAAAAATTACCAACAGGTACATACAAAGGTGATTAAAATCAATAATCATCAGAGAAATGTCAATAAAAACTATGAAGAGATATGACTTCAGGCTTGTTAAGATGACTTGTCAGGAGCAGTAACTGAATTATGGGTCTTGAACTATCCTGTGACAGAGGTGATGCAACTCTTGGGAACTCTCTGTGCAAAGGCATCAATTTGAGACTGCCCAGTTGCTATGGTGACACACTGTTCAATAAGAAGTTTGGTGCCAGCCACGGGGCTATTTAATTCTTGACCTTGAGGTCAGATACAGGCTGCTCAGGGGTAGAAAGTTATGGATACAAGCTGATAATCATAATGGGGCTGCTCATGCTTATAATCTTGATTCTGTTTACTTTTAAGAAATTTTCTCACAATAAATCCTTTTTATGTTTATACCTATATAATAAATGTGCTGAGCTTGTTGTGTGTCACTACCTCCCTACCAGGATTGAAGTCAACCACTGAAACACAGCTTTTTCTCTATTGTGTGTCTAGTTTTTTTTCCCTCCATCCCCTCACCGCCTACTCCAGGAGCCTGAATTAATGACCTTGCAGGTCACAACAATGGCTTCTACCAAAAAGACTAGAAATAAGTGTTGGAGAGAGAAAAGGGAATCCTTGAAATATTGGTTACAAGGTTGGAATGTAAATTTGTATTGCCATTTTGGAAATAGTATGGTGGTTCCTCCAAAAACAAAAACCTGAAAAGAGAACTATCCTATGTTTTAACCATTAGTTATATATTTTTAGGTATATTCCCAAAAGAAGTTAAATCGGCACTTTTAGAGGTATGTGTATTTCTGTTTTCATTACAAGCATTATATATAATAGCCAAGACATGGAAGCAATCTGTGGATGGATGAATGGGAAAATAAATTGTGGATATCTATTTCAATGGACCATGTTTATTTTTACCTTAAAAATAAAAGACCTTAACATTTGTAACATTATTAATATACCCCAAACATGTTATGCTAAACGAAATAAGTAAAGCCCAGAAAGGAAAAAATATTACATGATGTCACTTCTGTGTGGAAGATCTTTTTTAAAAAGACCACTGCACAGAAATAGTTGTTACCAGGGTCTGAGGGCAGATGAAATGGGTATAATATTGCGGTCATATGGATGGAGAAGTCGTCCAGAAATCTAATATACAGCATAAAATCTATATTTAATAATAATGTATGGTATGATGGAAGTTTGCTATAGAATAAATTTTAGGTGCTCTTAATACACACACACACACACACACACACACACACACACAGAGTAACCATGTGAGGTACATCCATAAACTCACAGTTAATTTATTTGACTGTAGTAAACATTTCACAATGCATGACACCTTAAATATATATATATATATATATAATTTTGATTTTATATATATAATCAAAATAAATAATCAAAATAAAATTATTTTTATTATATATATATATATATATATATATATATATATATATATATATTTAAGGTGTCATGCATTGTGGATATATTATATATATTATATATATATATATAATATATATAATCAAAATAATTTTAAAATAAAATAAACATAACTCCAAATGCTCAGATTATTCTTACCCATTGGAGAATTTTCATTAGAAATAAATCATTCCTTCTGTGCCAAGCCCTAATTCCTGAAGCAGAGAATGGGCTATCATGTGAGAGTAGTTATTTTAAGCCACCGAAATCTAAGAGGTTTGATATACCTCAATAAATATTGGAACCCCAACTACCCATCCTCCATAAATGACTATGGCTCTTGTATGACTGAATACCTGAATGTAACTATTATTCCTTAAATAATCAAGATGCATTTACATGAGCAGTTCAGATTTGGGGGCAGAGCTTAACTACTATTGCATGCTTAGTCACCAAAACTGACTACAGCAGCATTTTCTAAATCAGCTTGTCAAACACAAAATATTGCATTTGATAGAGTAAGCGCTTTATCAGTAAAGTAAGTGGAGTCAGGCAAAACCTGAAGTAATCTTGTGTCTATAATACAAATGATAACTTTTTAATTAAGGTAAAAAGAAAGAGAAGGAAGAGAAGATATTTACTATCAATAGAAAAAGTGAAAAAATGACAAACTTTAGTTGGTAAGCTCCAAATCATTATTTTTACTTAAAAAAGTTACCTTTTTAATTCTATAAATGTAACTTAAATTCATTTTCAAGAAACAAAACCACAAAAGAAACTAAGTTGTTGAGAGTAATTGAGACAAATATTAATTTTTTCAAATGACTATTCAGTTAATCTGCAAATAAAAATAAAGAAAGGGGATTGGAATTTTTGCTGTGTGAGACTTTACAAGAAAAACATTTGCATAAAATGTCCACAGCTAAGGTTTAACCAGCAAAAGCAAGTTAAAGCTTAATTAACTAGATTGTCGGTAAATATTGTCATTCTAATTACTTTTACTTATACTGGTATTGTCCCAGGGATTCTTTGTCAGTTTTATTAATAATGCATTTTAACAATGTTTATTTGTATTTAGTTCTATTTTCATTTGTATTTCATTAAATGTCTATCACATAATAATTTTATATGCATGTAATTACGTATAAACAATTATGTCTGATCAACACTAAGACCCTCTTCTGGAAGCCAAATATTAAAAAAAATAGTGTTGCATTGAAATGCATTACATTCTGACATTAGCATTGCTTATTAGAAATGCTTTTTAATTTATCTATGTGCAGTGATAATATTAAAAGCAACTAAAATTATGGTAATATTTCTGAAAAAAAAAAAGAACCAGCATTGGGGATAACAGTTTTTAACAACAACAACAACAAATGTCAAATACGAAGAAGTTTGTTCTTGTATTGTTTTGTTTTGTTTTGTTTTGTTTTTACATTACTCACAAACATTGCAATTATTTTTCTCTCCTAAGCAAATTGTTGAGAGTTATCTTGTAGACCAGGTCAAAAACTATTGCAAGTATATTCCTTAACGTTGTACCATAATTGTGCATCAGCTTTTCTAAACCTTCTTCACCTACAGCTTTCTTTTGTAAGGTAACAAGATGGAGGAACAATAAGTGGGATGAGTCCTTTTTTTGTACACTGTTCAAAATATTACAGGAAGGTCCTGAGTACCATGTTCTCCTGGGATTTTCAGGCCATTGACAGCTGACCTCAACACATCCAGGCACAGGTGTCCCATGAGCCTCAGAAGCCTCATAAGCAAACTGATGATTTTAATGGACTGAGACTCATATCAACATGTAGCAAATGACAGACCCTCTAGAAATTTGTCTTCTTCTGGGACTTTCCCCAGATAAGTTATCTCTTTATGTATTTCACAGTTTTGAAGACATTTATTTAAAGATGTTTATAATTTCATATTTATTTATTTAGTACAAGTTATGAAAAGAGCCTGAGACACTTTCTGTGTATATTTTCTTTCTAATGGCTGAGGTGAGTGAGGAGCAGTTGAGATGTGACATGTAAAAGATTTTGGTAACATTGCCAGGATAGGTAGTCAACTCAAGAAGTGACATCTCAATGTAATTGCCACTCAGTTCATGAGTCCATTCCTCATATGGGACAATGTACATCCTGTCCTCTTACTGAAATACAAACGCTGATCAGACATTTTATAGATAAGTGTTCTTTTATCCCTTGAGGGTGAGCCATATTATATGAATAATTTCATGCAAACCATTCAAACTGCCGGGAGGGGGGGTGGGAAGTCACATCATGCTATCAGGGAGTCTTCTGCCCTATTTTTATATGAGACAATCATGATACAAATACTAGGGCTTACAATGGAAAACAAGTTTAGATGGCATTGCCCATAACATTTAAGAACAAGAAATAATTGTAGAACCAAATGATGATATCAAAGTATCTTTTAACTAAAAAATATATTAAATATTATATTGGAATAACTTTCAGTCACAGCTAGCAGATACTAGCAGCTTGGAAGTGCTTGAAATATCCACGTTCCTTCTGGCCTGACAGGAGCGCCTGCAGGATGGGGTGAAACCACGTCATCAGCACTTGTGGTTAGCATTGCCAAATTGCCTGGTCAGGAAACCAAGAGTCAGGGGCTTCAGGGCATGAAACCCCTGACTCAGTAAGAGCCAAAGTCCCTTCCAGATTGCTTTCTGCCATGACAGCAATATTTAGAGTTTCCTCACAATGTAGTTACATTAGGCAGAAGATGATTGGCTTATGGATATTGTCTTGCTTATCTATGATTGACAGGCACACCCCACTCAAACCCTATAACAGTTGTGTGCATTCAAAAAATAAACTGAGCTACTGGATAACAACCTGGGGTGGGTCTCCAGCCAGTTCTCTCACCAGCTCCTGGGAGGCTGTGTATTGATTCTGTGTCTCTATCTCCAGCAACAAGGTAGCTGAGTGACCATCGACCACAAAGGGACTTAGGAACACATTCAGTATTATATTAAACTTGGGAAAATGCATACACATAAATAAACACACAATGAGAATTTTATTAAAACTATTTGGAAGTATTCAGTATGAGAGAAGTTTGCCCAAATGATCTCCAGAATAGAAGTAGAATTAACTCAACCTTGATCACCTGATCTAGTTTTTAATTAAATATGAAAAGAGGAAGAAAAATTGGATATTTAGAAAAGATACCATTAAGGAAATCTCTGAAATAATTTTTACAAGATCAGTGTGTGAAAATCAGTAAATATATCAATAATATTATAATACCAATGAACCTTCGCTATTCACTTTACTGAGGAAAGAACATCAGGCATTCATTAAGAAAATTAAAATGAATCCTACTCTATTACATTCCTAAGGAAAAAAAAGCTGCTTTTTCTAACTGTATGAATGCCAAATATTAATTGAAGATGATATGTTTCAAATGAAAAAACAATTTCAATATTATAGAAACATTTGTTCCACATTATAGAGTGAAATAGTTTTCAAACACAATTTACATGAGTGCAAGTGTTTATTTTAAGTTTGCAAGAAAAGTGACTAAATGATGTTGAATGAATTAGGATTAAGGACAAGGTAAGAAATAAATATATGAGATAAAATACTGTCTAATACTTCAAAATGCTTTCCCATAACAAAAAGTATATTTTAAAAGTGATTTATGCCTATAAGTGATATTTTAAAATGAATTAAATGCTTCCACTTGCAATGTAAACTAAAAGGCAATAAAATATTATATATTTAAAATAATTTAACATTAATAACTATGGTATGATGACAGTTGTTTAAAAATCACATGTTCCTCTATAAGTGAGAAGACAGGAAAGACTAATTGTCTCTTTAGGCACTTTGGAGGATTGTGACTTAGGGTTCTCTACATGGTGTTCTTCTCCTGCACCTGAGTAGGGGATGTGCTCCATTTTTGTGTAATGAAAGGAAACAAAACCAGGCAGCAGAGGCAGCATTTTAAGTTCACTCCTACTTAAGAGCCAGGTAAGTGAATGTGTGGAGTGAGGCTCAGTATTTTGGACGTGTATATGGATGGGTATTGCACACAGTTCTCATGCTAATAGTCATACAACATAGAATATGAGATCCTCAAGTAAATATTAAACATCATAACCTACCATAAATTTTGACTTTTTTCTTTTACTACTTCCTAGTGCTTTTGGAATTATCTTTTAAACTAAAGAAAAAATTGACTGAAATTGAAATTCCTGACAGGAAAGAGGTAGGCAATTTTGAAATAGTCTTTATTTATTCACGTGTTTTCCAGGGGCTCAATGTGTATCAGATCAATCTCTGCTCTCATAGAGCTCACATTCAAACAGGATGGGACAGAGGACAACATGGACTAAATCTTTAGAATGCTAGCTGGTGATATTTATATAGAAAATAAAAAAAATTAAACATGGCATAAAAGCCAATGGAAGCCAAAAACAGGGAGAGAGGGTGTGTTGCTCTTTCTTTTATATCTTAGAGAGAGCCTTTTTAATAAAGTGATAGTTGAATGGTAAAGAAGCAAGTCCAGTCAAGGCAGAGGAAAAAGCAAATGCGAAGATCTGAGATGGCAAAACATTTCGCATTTTGAGAAAAATCAGAGATCAGAGAGTCAAGTGCGCAAGGAAAGGTGATAGGATTAGGCCTTCTCTACAATACATCAGAGCATGGAATAGGAATGAAGATGGGGCTCAGGAATCTCATGCTTAAAAATGTAATAGTGTACGTCAATTTAACCAACTTCTAAATAAATACCTTCCATTAGAGACAGGATTACTTTCCTAACAACCTAGAGAACTACTTGACTTTAGAAATCTTGGACTCTTTAGTGTTATCACCAATTTACAATTACACAGGAAAAACTACCTGAGGAGTTAAATTAGGATTGACTATAATAATCCACACACATGATGGTATTACAGGGGAAGATTATGCTGGTGAGTGGGAAGAAGTGATGATGATTCTGGATGTGTTCATTAGGTAGTGAAGAATGGATATGTTGATAGACCAGGTATGTGACATAAGACAAAACAATAAATTGTGGATGGATATAAGACTTGTAATATGAGAAACTGGAAGAAGAATGGCCCAATATGTGATGGGGAAGACTATGACAGAGCATTTTTATTTGGGAGACTGGGTGTCACAAGCCGTCTGTGGGTTGTGTGTGGACTATGTTGTGCATAGTAGCTTCCTGAGGCAATATCTGGCACTGGGGCTCCCTGGGGCACTCCCCTTTGGGACTAACTGCCTGATGCAGGTGAACTTCTCCCTCAAGCTTTGCCTAAGATCCCACACTGCACCTGAGATGGGTGTGACCTGCCAAGATGTCAATCAATCTGCTGACTGTAAGACATCCCAAAGCAAGACTCCGCCCTTGGAACTTTACCCCTGCCTTTGATGTACCTCCTTAAATAAACCACTGGAGCCATTTTGTCTTTGTCTAGTTCAAGAATCCATGTGGACTAGATCTATCAGGGGCTTTGCTTTTGTAAATATATTTCTGAAGGTTTGTGTTTTATTATTTGTTAATTATTTGAGATATTAAGATTTAGGGTGGCTTTTTAGGGTGGCTTGGTTTCCTCTGGGCAGAACCCCCAAATGAGACACTGGCTGTCTTCCCTCCAAAGATAGTAGTTAGAAATTGCGGGGGAGCGGGGGGCACCAATTAATATACAGAAGCCTGTGAGACATTCAAATGACTATTCTTAGTAGGCTTCTAGATTTACTAAAATGGGATTCAGGGGGAAGATCTGGATCACACTTATGAATTGGAAAGTGTTCCATGAGCAGGTGGTATTACTAACAGGGACACTTATTGTATGCAAGTGGGTGCTTGGTGTCAGCTCTTTTAAGTTATGTTCAGGTTGTTTTATTCTCTCAAAATAGAAAGAAAGTTCATTTTCTGTGAATAAGAATGATGAAGGAACTGGGAGATACCTGAGAAGAGTAGGGAAAATATAACTTTTTCCAAGAGATTGAATATGTGAATTGGAATTCACAAATAGCACCAGAGCCATATAATTACAAATAATTTGGGGGATATAGGTTGTATATCAACTCCTTTTTTGTATGTAAAACATGAATAGAGTATGTACAACTTAACATTTATGAAGTGTGTGTTAAATTAAATTGTATGAAAAGGAATGCTGTATCATTATGTCTTTTTCCAACTTAGTATATGGATTCTTATTCTTATCTATTTCAGTTACTGGAAAAAGAAAATAAACCTTTCTACCTTGAATCCCTTCCACAACTATTGTTGGGACATAGATTAGAAACCCTGGTGTTTGGTAATGCTGCTGTGTCTGCCTTTTTGCACATGATACTTTTGTATTTGTTGCTGCTACTCTTAGGGACACATGTCAAAGGACCATCTTTGCTTATATCACCTCTTTGGTTACCAACTTACATGGTTAATCAAAGATTTCCTTTCTGAGGATTTTTCTCGGATAGTAATGCTGGGCTCACTTTCTCTTACTTTTTCTGTCACTCTACTTGATCTTTCCTTATTTAAATGTGATTCTTATTTTTTAAAATTTTTTAAGAACCTCCATACTATTTTCCATGATTGTATTAATTTACCTTCCCATGAAGATTGTACTTGGGTTCCTTTCCCCCCACATTTCTTTTTGTCTTTTTGATGATAAGCATCCTCACAAGAGTGAGGAGATATCTCATTGCAATTTTTATTTACATTCCCTAGCCAATGGATAAAAAGTTACTAGCGAAATACTTCCTATGTCATACTACAAAGCAGGATGCCTATAGTTAACACTCATGGCTTGGATGCTTCAAAATAGCTGAAAGAAGGATTTTTGAATGTTTTCACCACAAGGAAGTGAAATGTGTTTGAGATAGTGGATAAGCTAATTAATTGCCTTAATATGAACATTTTACAACATGCACATATATCAAAACATCAAATTGCACCCCATAAATACGTACAATTGCTAAGTAACATTTTTAAAAGGTCAAACTTTAAATATAAATTACATTTAAGTTTTTCAAAATGCTTTCTCTCCATATCTCCTTTAAAATGGAAAAGTCTCTCTATAGTCAACTGTTCAGTTGAGAGGAAGCAAAAAGGATCAAAAAGAATTCCCACCTGTTTCCTTTTTTTTTTCCCTGAGTCTTCTCTATTTTCACCTCTGGGGATCATTTTATGATACAGAAACCTAAGAGCTGCTTGCCTAGGGGTCAGGGTACAATAATTATCCTCTGTAAGTATCCCTGGGTTTTTTTCTTGAGCACCTTCAATGATACTAGCTCATGATCATTGAATCAAATTGAATTGAATTTTAAATGTCACACTGAACCTAATTTAATGTAGTAATTAAAATGACTTATAGCTCAATCACTTTCACGTTTTAATTCAGATACCCTCCCTTGCTCTCCCTTTTCCTGAGGCCCTCATGCACCGCATTGTGCTTTTCAGAAGAGGAGGACAATATTGAGAAGTATCATACAAGATCCTTTTCCTCGGGACATTTACAATGTTAATAGGGAGACAAGAAATGTATGCATAAGATTTTTAAAATTACTGTCAAATTGCAGCTTAATAATGAAGTCCAGAGAATTACATTTTTGGCATAGATGAGTTTAGTTTAAATGGTGTCAGATGACAGAAATGTGCTCAAGTGGAAAAGTCCTGCAGGCAGTTGGAAATGTGGGACTGAAGCACAGAGAATGGTGAAAACTAGATTAATATGAATCATTCTGTTCCACAGAAGTGAGTGGGTTATTTAAAGAAGCTAATTCATATAGAGAAAAAATACAGTGGACCTTTGAGAACTTTGAGTCAAACTATGTCACACACCAGGGTGTATATCTTTCCCCTGTGTGCTATGGCACAAATCACCTGCTTTCACTGATATTCTGCTTCTCATTAAGTGGTATAATGAGACTTCTATACTTCTTTTTTTTTTTTTTTTTTTTTTTTTAATTTTACTTAGAATCAGGGCCTCACTGAGTTGCTCAGGGTCTCGCTAAATTGCTGAGGTTGGCTTTGAACTTAAGATCTTCCTGTCTCATCCTCCTGAACTGCTAGGATTACAGGCGTGCACCACCACACCTAGCTGAAACGTCTATACTTCTATGTATATAATGTAGGTAACAGCTCTCCAGCTATACAAGTGTTGACAGTTGATGTCATAAAAACACTAACAGTATCTGTTAATCCAGCAAAGTTAAGTTTACCGGTGCCTCAGAAGGGAAATATCAGAAGAGGACATTGGGATCTGAAATAAAACAGATTATGCCAAACCTTTCAAAGAAGATGAGTATTTGGATTTGGGCAAACATTGTAGCATCAGTGGACACAATGAGATGAGAGAATTGAGAAGTAAACATTTATCCAATAATCGAGTTTTTTTGAACAGGTTGGCTGGCAATCTATTGCCTGAAGGAAGATTTGTTTGCCTAAATGAATTAAATCTTTTCTTGGGAAAAATAAGTAGCTTGCAAGAATTTTCTGAATAGAAATGTAAAACTATTTTTCTTTCTTTCTTTCTTTCTTTTTTTTTTATTTAGAGGCTTATATTCCTAGGTGAAAATTTGGGCAAACATAAATCATACAAACAGAGGTTTCATTAATTCTTAATCTTCAGTTGGTTCTCAGGAATATGGAGGGAGAAAAACTTAATTTTTCACAGATATATATGTGAATTTGCAATTCACACAATATACATGTAATTAAAGGAATTGTTTTTTGGTGAGATATTTATTTCTATTGTAAGCCACAATTGTATGTATGTATGTATGTATGTACGTATGTATGTATGTATTTTTTAATTTGCTTGTTCTGCCCAAGGCAAAGATTTCATTTTTAGCATTTAAGGGAAATTATATTATTTTATAGGTGTTCTAAATATAAGCAAGATAAACTTACAGTTTGGTAATCCCTCAATATCTCACATATTTAATAGTGAATATTTATTATGGTCTTTAATGTCCTCTGTCCCAAGTTCATGTGTTTGGGAATGCAGTACTGTTCAGAGGTGAAATGATCAAATTCTGAGAGCTGTAAGTGGATTAATCTATTGTTACCATTTGGTAGTAACCATAGGTAGATGGAACAACACAGGAAGAAATCACTGAACATGTACCTTTGGGGATTGTATCTTGTCCCTAACCCTTACCCCCACTTCCTGGATATCATGTTCTGAGTAATTTCTCTCTGTCATGACCTTCTGCCTCACCTCAGGCCATAGAGATGGAATAGGCTCACCTCTGAAATTGTGAGCCCCAAATAATCTTTTCCTCCTCTAAATTGTTCTTGTCAGGTACTTTGGTCACAGAAATGAAAAGCTGAATAATTCCCCATTTATGAATGATAACAAGGGAATTGGTCTTCTGCCACTGATTATATAGTTTTAGGGTATAAATTTTATAGTCAGACTACCAGGTTCAAGCTTTTACCTCTATCATGCAAGATAAACCACTTAAACTCTCTTTGGATTAGTTTTTTTAGTCAATAAAATTGCTGTAAAAATACTACCTGCTTTATTGGATTGTAATTGGAAAGTTGCAATAAATTAAGAAATAGTTCTTAAAACAATGTTTGACCCATTGAAAGAATCCAATAAATGTTTTCTAGAGTAATGCTAATAACAATTATAAGCCAAGTATCTAATATTTATCCTGCTTGTTGTTTACTAAGATCCTCTGGTCTGCACTTAAATTTGGGAAATCATTAGTTGTGGGAAGTTCTCAAACATTATCTGCAATATTTCTTCTACTCTGTTATCTCTTTTTGTAGTTCTAACATTGCAATTCTGTTTATAACCCTCTTTTTAAAAGTAATCCCACAGGTTTGAGATGATCCATCCAGTTTTATCTTTTAAATTACTATTATTACTTTTTCTTTCCATTTCACTTTAGGAAATTTCTATGGGAAATTCAGACTCACTGACTCATTCTTCAATTTTGTGAAGTCTGTTGTTGAACACAGAGACATTTGTCTCTTAACAGATTTTTTTTTTTATTTCTAACATAACAGTTTGACTTCTTTATAGTTTCTATTTCTCTGCTTCCATTTCCCTTTCATTCATATGCATTTTTTTGCTTTCCATTGAAGCCTTTAACATTAATTATTGTTATTTAAATCCACTGACTGATAATTCTAACATCTGTACCATGTCTTAGTCTCATTCTGATGATTTTGTTCTCTTCAGAGATTATTTTTCTTACCTTCAGCATGCCTTGTAATTTATTTTGAAAGCTGGCATTGTTTCATTATGTAATTGGAAGTGAGTAAAGAGATCTTACTGCACTGATAGGCATCTTAGGAGATCAGTGAGTCTTGGTTCTCTGAGGCTATAGGTACAAGAGGCTTAGATTTTTCCAACGCTATAGTTTTTCTCTTCTGTTGACAATGGACTTCTTTAAGTACTCCTCCTCAAGACTGGCAGGTCTTTTATCTTTAATACCCTATTTTTATTTTGAATCCCTATTGTTGTACTGATAGATTGCTAATTTCTTATCTGACTCTTGTAGACTAAGGTATATTTTGCCTTTCATTTTTCACCCATAAGTGAGACAAGAAGCCTAGAGAGAGCTAGAATTCAGTGATCCTTTTCCTTCAGCATGGAATGAATGATGGAGAATGTTTTCACATAGGAGAGTAGGCACTTGTTATTAGAGAAGACTTTAAGAGTATTTCATAATCCTTTCCTTCACCTGATATTCAACCAGGTTTTTCTCAAGATATCATTTATTATGATGAACAACTTAATATAAAAACAGCTATTTCTACGCATCCCTACTGTGAGTGCCTCCCCAAATATTTGACTCATTATTTACACTGTCTGCTAAAACTTTCTGACTAAAAAAATAGTTAAGAGCATATGAAAAAATTAGTTGATATTTATAAATACATCTTTAATCTGTAAAGGAAAAGTGTTTTGTCAATAGATACAGTTTACATGTTTACCTATTAGAATAAATTTAGGAAAAAAGTAAAAAGCAGCATACTTAGTGTGAGATTACTAACTTTCAGGGGTGTGTGTGTGTGTGTGTGTGTGTATGTATACATATATATACATTCATATATCACATATAAAAAAGTCTTTACTCAAGTACCATAGAATATTCTATATATAAATAACAAAGAACAAAAGAAGTACATAAAGTCACTTGTTGTTTTTGCAAAAAAAAACATAAAATATGACATTTTATCAGAGGAGCTATAGGCACTGAAATTAACAACCAAACCCTCATTTTTTTAAATGTATACTTGTCTTTGCTTGATTACATTCTCCAACTGCATACTACTGAGTCGTTAGGTTTATATTTTATACAAAAAGTCCCTGAGGAAGAATATCTACTTCAAAAATTGTTATAGTTCATATTAAATATTAACTTCTCCAAATTCATGTTCCATTTGTGTATTTTATGCTTACTGTTTGAAAAAGTAAAAGGAGGTTAGAAATTATATTTATCTTTATGTCATATCCTTCTTCATGTATAAATAAACATGATCATTTTGGTTCAATTGATTTTTAGCTCAAAGAATAAATATAGAATGCATATGAATATCCTGTATTATTTTAACCAAAATCTCCCTCTAGCCTCAATTTAGATTGATTGACTCTTATCTTTTTTAAAAACTACTTCCAAAAATACTTCGAAATTTATCTTTTGAAGGACATTTAGTTATGATACACTCAAGTCAAGTATTTTCTGACAAAACCAAGGTTGCTGTTGTTTTTTGTTTTTTGTTTTTTCCTCCTTAAGGAGAATCATGTCAAGTTAATATTATCTGATCAAGACACTTCACACTTTTGACCACTCTATAAATTTGGTACTTTACATTAAATTGGATTCTGCCATGCATCTTTCCACAAGGACTTGTTCAACTTACCTGAAATATTTAACTTTTCCACTGTGATAGGCTTGTCAAATCACAAGACAGAATCTAATAGGAATAAATTAGTCTTTGCTCACCCTACCTCCTTGTTTATTTTAAAAGCTGGGCTAATAAGATGTTGAGAACAGATTAAAGCCTGGAGCAGTGGCTCACACCTGTAATCCCAGTGGCTCTAGAGACTGAGACAGGATCGCTAGTTCAAAGCCAGCATCAGCAATGACAAGACACTTAGCAATTCAGTGAGATCCTGTCTCTAAATAAAATACAAAACAGGGTTGGGGATGTGGCTCAGTGGTTGAGTACCCCTGAGTTCAATCCCTGCTACCAAAATAAATAAATAAATAAAAATAAAAATAAAGGACTGGGGATATTGTTTAGTGGTTAATAACCCCTAGGTTCAATTCCTGGTACCAAAAAAAAAAAAAAAAAAAAAAAAAAAAGAAAGGATTAAAGAGTAATCTCATCACATCACGGTGGACATTAAAAAAGGTAATCCCTTTGTGCCATGGATTTGAAAAATCTGCCCTTGATTGTGGTGAAACTTTTGACTTGGTTCTGTCTACAGACTGTAATAAAGTGATAGGATAGTTACATCTGTGATTCTTATATTATATATGACTTCATCACAACACAATAGAGCCACAAGGAGTTTTGCTCGTCTTTTAGTCAGTTGTCATGCTGTCAGAGGTCTGTGAGAGAACCTGCAAAAAGGCCACCTGGCAATAAACTTAGGGTGGCTTCTGAGAGCTAAAAGCAGCTTCCAGCTGACAGCCAGAGAGGAAAGTGAGGTCATACTCCTACAGAAACAGGAGAGGAATTGTACTGATAATCATTTGAGCTTGGAATAGGATCCTAAGCTTCAGAAAGCAATGCAGCCACATTGACACATTGACTGCAACCTTGTGAAACCCTCAGCAGAAGAGCAAGTTAGGCTATCCCCGAAATCCTCACACAGAAGCTATGAGGTGCATGCATACTGTTCTAAACCTCTCAGTGTGTGGTATCTCAAAAGATACCTAATACATTCATGCATGCCTTAGTTTATTAAAATAGTTGGACATTTTTTCATAACAGGTTAGAGCTTCACTATACTAATGCTTCATGCAATATAAAGCTTGTTTCCAATGGATCTTTAAAAGTTTCCTGTTTTTCTGTAATATACAATGTATAATATTTTCAATCTATCAATCTTAAAGATAACTATGTAAAGTAGTTTCAAATGATAATAAAAATAATTCACTGGTAAAAAATGAATACACCTATAATGATGACTGTCATTGTATTGCTACTGTCTATTTAAAAGTGATTTTATAATAAATGTTTTTGTAATGTTTTATAAATATTTTTAAATGGTTTTATAAGAGTTGCTGTGCATGCAGCTGATAATGATACTGTGTCTGTAATTGGATCCTCAACAGAAAAATAAAGAAGGAGGTTATCTTTTAAAAATCCACATAACCACTTGTACCTAGAAAATAGAAGAGGGATGAAACAGAGATGGGACACAGCAATGGTGAAATGAGTGAATGAGAACAGCCACAGCTAGGCATAAGGACCTCATCCCTGAATGAGACTGTAGCACCAACAGCAGGCTGAGGCTATTTTGACTTCTTTGTAAGGCACCTAATTGTGTCATTCTCCAGAATGAGAAGAAAGGAAAGTGGTAATGGGATCCCCTTCCTGAATATTGAGAAGGGTATTTATGCCCTTGAAAGGATGAACAACTTTGTCATCCAGGAAATTTGGGTGAGTTAAATTTGAATTTAGATTTTAAATAACTCTTATGAGAACAAATACTTGTTACAGAAGTTTCAGGTTAGTTTCTTTGATATGTTTGCTTATACCTTATTTTCTTTGATATGTTTGCTTATACCTTCTTATATTTTAACTAATTATTTACTTTTTTTTAGTATATAATCACACATGAAGATGGAGAACTGATGGATCAATTATTTCTATTTAAAAATTTCAATAGTTACTTTGTAATTACTCTGTACTGAGAGTATCTTGACCTGCAAAACTAATAATAATTTGACACTTAATTTTGCAACATCCTCGCCAACTGCTGTTTTCCAACATTATTATTTATTAATCTATTATGTGAACTATGATGTCTTTTTATTTTGATTTGTATTTCTCTATTTATAAATGACTGCACTTTTGTGTATTTGTAAGGCATTAAAATTGAAATTTGAGTTGTGATAATACAGCATTTAAATAGTTATTGTACATTAACTTTTTCTAGTACATTGTAAAATATATTTCTATTAATTGTTTTAGTTAATATTAATAATATATGTTTGTTTATGTTGGAAAGCAGGAAAACAAACACATTAAAAAGAAAAATGATGTTAAAATCACAAAACACTGAATATGCTGATTTATAGCTTTCTTTGCATAATCACCAATATTTATCATCTTTGCTTAGTAAATATATATGTTATGTTGAATTCTCTTTTATCAACAAAAACCAAACTAGAGTATTTTAAACAAGGAAGCAAACCTAAGAACACTTGGCCTTCTATTTTCTTGCATGCCATGTCCATAATCCAACCAAAGTATGGATTGAAAATATTTAGAAATCTTCACATCTCTATTGAACATATACTTTTTTCCTTGTAATGTTTTACCACAACAATTCAGCATAACAACTATTTATATGACATTCACCTCGGATTGAGTATTATAAGCAAACTAGAGTTGTTTTAAAACATATGAAGACTGACCCTAAGTTATTAGCACATATGTGCTGAGCCATTTTATGTAAAGGACATGAGCAACTAAATTTCCAGTATGCATGAACCTAGAACCAATCCCATCAAGAATGGCCAGGGGTGACTGTGATTGAACTATCTTATAGAGTTCACAAAGAAGCTAAAGAATCATGTCATATTTAGAACAGAAACAGAGTGAGTTCAAAAAATATAACTGATAAAAATCAAGGGACAGTAAATTTCAGACATCTTTGTTGGGATTAGTCAGTTCTGTTAAAAGCAGTCTTCCATTCAAGATATAGGAGAAGTGATGACACTTGGATACTCCACAGCAGAACTTGGTCCATTATGTGTATACGTGTGTGTGAAGGTATGTGTCTCATGGTAGTTAACAAAGTCTAATTAGCATAAGTAGAGAAATAGAAATGATCTAATTCTAGCAATTACAACAGATGTCCAGTGTATCTGTTATGTTTTCTTAATGGAATATTAACATTCCATTTAATAGATTATTTATCACTTTGTATCTGACAATATATTTTTTGATTTTTTGTCATTTTTTACAACTTTGATTGTTGTACTAGTAGTTGACATTGAAGACATCTTCAACGTGATGATTCAATACAGTGTGAGTTTTTTTTCAGCTAATTGTCCACCAGATATTTTGGGCCACTTTAAAACCCAATCCTTAGTTTAAAAGATCATTTATTCCTAAAACAAACATAACACATTTGCTTTGTTATTTGATTTCATTAAGAGTTTATTTGCATTCCTTAGATCTCCAACTGGATCAAACATTTAGATGTGCAATCCACACTGAATTTTGATTTTGTGCATTGTCTGGACTAAACATAGTTCAATTTTTCCACAAGAAAGTTTGTCTTTTACTTGTTGATTTATAATAGATCCTTAAATGTTTTTTTTTATTTGACAATATTTGTATCTGTCATGTATTAATATTATTTAAAATAATTCCTTGTTTATTATAATATACGAAGAGCTTTTACATCTATATGCAAACTATTAAGCTTTGTTCTTATAATGTTTGCATTTCTCTAGTTATTGTTGCTTTGTAAGATTTCTGGCACAAAATTGTGTTTATTCTCTTGCTTTCCATGATTAATCATTAATTATGCTTCTTAGTTAAAATATTATCTTGTTTGTTTAATGTATATGAATTGTATTGGTAATGAAATCATCTGGTAAACTGAACACACACAGAATCCAGAATACCCATCTTGAACCTCTGTCTTCTGAGTTATCTGAAAAGCAGGTTTTCCTCTAGCAATTAGTTGTGTCTTATGGTGCTCCATCTCTTCCATAATGGCAATTCCTTCCCATCACTATTTAGAGATGCAGGGGAAAGAAAGTTCTTCAGAGCCTTCAGAGATGGTGCTTAAAACAGGCATTACTCTGTGGCTGTCTACTACTCAAATGACCCAGGCATAACTCTCAAATCACAAACAACCTTTCTGGAGGGACTGCAAAGTGGTGTAATCATTCTGGAAAGCAGTATGAAAATTCTCACCCAAAATAGGAATGAAACCACCATTTAACCTGGTTATACTACTCCTTGGTATATATCCAAAGGAGTTAAAATCAGCATACTACCATGACAGAGACACATCAATATTTATAGCAGCTCAGCTCACAATAGCTAAACTATGGAACAAACATAGGAGCCCTTCAACAGATGAATGCACAAACAAAATGTGATATATATATATATATATATATATATATATATATATATATATATATATATATATATTCCATTATATATATAATGGAATATTACTGAGCCATAAAAACGAATGACTTTATGACTTTTGCTGATAAATGGATGAATTTGGAATTATCATTGAGTGATATAAGCCAATCTCCAAGAAACAAAAGTCAAGCATTCTCTCTAATATGCAGATGCTAACTTACAATGGGTTGGGGTAGGGAATTAAAATTTAGTGGATTGGAGAAAGAGTAGTGAAGGAAGGGGATAGGGGCTAGGAATAAGAAAGACAATAGAATGAGTCAAACATAAGTTTCCTGTGATCATACATACATACATGGCTAGTGAAACTATACATCATGTACAACCACAAGAATGGGATCCTAATTAAAATAAGTTGTACTCCATGTATATATAATATGTCAAAATGCACTCTACTTTCATGTATATCTAAAAAGAACAAACAGAACCCAAAAGAACAAAATCAGTTTACCAAGATTTCTCCATTCCTTCCAAAGATATTTGTCAAAGTAGTTGTCTTAAATGTTCTGTTCTGTTCTCTGAGTCATAAGCTGACCCTGAAAGGCTATTGGATCTCCCTAATATTTTTTTCCAAATGTTTATATTTCAAGAGGGCTCAATGTTAGAAAATAAGCAACAATAATAAATAAGTAGTCTGTTTCATATCAAATGTAATTTATGTAACACCAAATATCTCCATGTAATTTTTTCTTTTTTAGTATAAAAGCTTCTCCAGTTATTACTTTAAAGTGTACATAGGCTTGAAATGTTGTAGGTTAAATTCCCTTTAATCAAAATGTATACTTCCCATCTTCTAATTATGTATATGTATAGAGATATAATATATATGTGTGTATATATTATATTAATATATGTCACATATATATAATATAATGAATACATAATATAATGATCATATATAATATATATATTATATGCAAGGGAAAATTAGAGTACAAATTTAAAAAGATCATTACAAATATTATTTCATTTTTTAGTATGTTAAGAATGTCCATATTTTGGTGCTTTTTCCCACAAAGCCTTTCATGACTATAGATATGCTACAGAAGGTTCTGCAAATTTTCTTATCTGCTACCTTAGGTAAGATTCTGACAGAGTACTAGCAAGGCTATTTGCATTGAGGAGCTGAAACACAAAGAGTTACAACCAAACCATCATATGGGCTCCTTTGAATGGTTCCATTTAAATTATCAATATAGTACATTCATTGGCTAAATTTAGCGGAAATTCTTGGACATGCCAATGAAAAATTCTTATATAGATTTTAGGTAAACTTCATAAAAACCAGGCATCACAGCAAAAATAATTATTTTTAAAGTGTTTCTTGATGTTATAATTTGGAAATAGTAGTCTTTTAAAGCATTTATAACTAAAAGATTGTTTAACATATTAATTTGAGAATTTTTTAAAAAATTGCAAGGTTTTTACAAATATATGAGATAACTAACAAAGTTAATTATTAAATATAACTCATATGTATATAACTCATATAATCATATAAAAATATTATATAATCATATATAATTATAATATATAGTTATCTCATATATTAATCAAAGTCTATTTTATATAATATATATAATATTAATTATTGTTATATTATAATATCATACATAATATTAATTATATATAATCACATATATATAATTAACTTTGGTAATTGTATATATTCATACAGATTCTTACATAAACATAGAGATATAATTTTTATTCAAAAGTCCATATGAATGCCATATACATTTTAATCTCTTTTTAAATTTTTAGTTGTAGATGAACACAGTCCTTTCATTTTATTTATTTTTTTATCTGATGCTGAAGATTGAACCCAGAGCATCACACATGCTAGGCAAGCGCTCTACTACTGAGCCAAAACCAGACCCCCAGCCACACGCATTTTTAAAAGAAAATGTTTCCTCATTTTTCCTCCCTCTGGAGTAATCTAATACCTATATCATCCAAAAGTTTGGGAAATTGATTATAAAGTTCAGGGTGTTACTGCAGATGATGTTTTGACTTTGGTTTGGGCAGTTTTATATAGTTGCAAAGCAACAATATTCTTCTTTTAGGCTACACTAAATCATGCATCTTTTTTCTTTCTTTTCTGATTTATTTTTATTTTTGCCATGATTGTCCTTTTCCTCTTTTGCTATTATCTAACACCACAGTTTTTGATTGAGAGTGTCAACTGTGAAGTTACAAATGAACTGGTCCTGGAAACCCAAAGGACTAGATTTATGCCCCAGAACCTTCTAGCGAAGATGTGACCTGTGGTGAGTGAGGGGCAGTGAATTGAATGTGGCATGGGAGGCAGTAGAAATGTACTCAAACCCAAGTCACAACTCTTTATAGCTGTATAAGCTTGACAGGTTCCTTAATCTCCTTGATCCTTGGCTATTTTTCTTTGAAAGTGTGATTGATGTTTTATGCACATCATTGCTCTGCATCTTAACCAGGAAAACTTCCTAAAGGATCTGACCCCCAAAAAAGTTCTCAAAAAATGTTTGTTGTTTGTCACTTCTCTTTCTCTCTGAAACTCAATTGCTTGTCTGTATAAAACCCTTGTGTATATTCATATCAGTAAACCCAACTGCCCTATAGATGACCCCGTGCTTATGGGCTTAGTCTTTCCCCCTCTTTCCGTCCTAAGTAATTGAAATTTTCACAATTTCACTACAGGAAGCACTTCCAGTTCTCCTTTTCTTAAAAAGAGACATTTGCATTCCCACCTGTCTCCTGACACCTGCCCCTAATCACAGGTCTCCTTAACTCACTGTGCTCTCACTTTTACCCATTAAGTTTAGTAAGATGTATATTCTATACAAAAACCATAGTTATATTTTCTAGATTGTGCCATGAAGTGATTGTATGACACACCGGAAGAAAACACACTGTAACAACTGTGAATGTTCTTCACAGTTGGTAGGCAAGGAATTTACTTGTGATCATTTAGGTTCCATGCCATGGTTCCTGTGATGCATGCAGAAGATTCTGGACACCAACTTTAAGTTACCTCTCTGTTTCCTATGTCCCTTCTTACCTTTACCTTACTTTCAGCATTTCCAGAGTTCAGAACCATACCACATTTCCACTGATGTGCCATTTTTGACAATAGGCACTCGCTGCTCACCAACTCCAGTTGTCACACCTAGAAACTTCCCTTCTGCACTTGCCTAAATTTTCTCATTATTAATTGTCTCCATTTTCCTGAAAAAAATGTTTATTCCTCACCTGAGGATTGTTTCTGTCATCACACTGGACTCTTTGGAAGCATATGCAATTTAAGATGGTTATTTTTCCATTGTTCTTTGAAGTCTTTGTTCTACTCTCTTCTAGCCTCTGGTGTTACTGAAAAGATATATGATATCAGTTTGTTTATTGTCACTATTTACAGTTTTTATTTACTGTTTGTATTCCATGCCTATTCTCTTGATCTTAAGTCATTGGAAATTTCACTATGTAATATATAATATTAGGGAATTCAAAGTGGCCCATATTGCTATTGTTCATTGATTGATTGATTGTTTGTTGGTTTGTAGTACTCGGGATTGAACCCAGTAGTATTTGACCTGTGAACCATATTCCTGGTTTTAAAAAGAAAAATGAGATTAGGTTTCCCTGAGTTGCCCAGGCTGGACTGGAACTTGTGATTCTCCTGTCTCAGCTTCCTTACTAGCTGGGATAATAAGTGTGCACTGCTGTCTGGGCCTGCTGTTACTGATGGTTGTTTCACTTTGAAGAGTTTCTGGTTTTGTTTAATAGATTAAATATGTCCTTAAATCTCACTCAGGATAAAAATTAGCACCCCCACTTCTGTTTTGTTTCTCTGTGCCTTTTAATATCACTAGATAAATGTCAACTCTTTGTGTGTTTTTTTTTTCTAGTTCTTTTTCTTCATGTTTTCTATTATTTGTATCTTTTGTCTGCCAGTTTAGTTTGTACAATAATATTATAGAAGATATGTATGTCAATGCTGCTTTGGTAGCAATTTAAAGTGGATAGAGACAGAACCATTTTGTTAAGGGACTTCCAGAAGAAAAGAAAAAATCTCTCAACAAATAGAATCAAATACTCTATTTGCATTTTTCCATTAACTGGTATATTTTTGGTCTCCACTACTCATTACAGACATTTTTATTTGAATCTACAATTCCAAAATTTGATACTCACTATGTCACTCTCTATGAAAAGTGGTGTCCAGTCACAAATACCTGTAAAGTCCCTACAATGTGTGTGGCTTCTCCCTGCTTTATCTGTGCCACCTGTGAGAAGGCACACCGCAATTACCAGAGAAGGGATCCTAAGCGTGTGTTGAGAACACATCAAGTCAGGATAAGATCGTTCAGGAATCTCAAGTAATACTTCCCAATCTTAAAAATCACTCAATGCAAGGATTCCTTTTATCTTATCTGCTGAAAAAATAATCATGTCTCTATATATGCAGTCATATTCCATGCAATTTTCTACATTATTTGGCATGCTGGCTCTTTATTCTAGAGTTCTAATGCTCAAGGCAAATGAAAAGAGCTTTCCTGAAAGCTGAGGTGTTTTTGTTTCTGCTGCATCTTTTTCAGGGTGCCTCGATCAGAGTTTGGTGGAAGAGTCAGCCCACTAGTTGCTTCTACTTAAGAAACTCAATGGCTCATCTATCTAACAGCCTGCTTTCCTTGCTTGCATTTTAGTCTTTCTCATACCATCCCTTATATGTGAACATCCTCCAATTTCAGGATAAGCTTTAATTATTGATGTAGAAAAGTCATTTAAAATTCAGTCTCCCTGTATTTATAGTAGATTTTCTTGTTAAGTAAATGACATTGACAAACTATGTCTTAAATTCACACATAATCTGTGATCCCTGTAACTTATCTCTTTGATAAGAAAAAGGCTGGGAAAGAGCTGCCTCTTCTTGAATATTGGAATTCACAAAAGACCAAGTCAACAGTGAGCTGCCATCTTAAACAGTTTTGAAACACTCAATACAGCCTTTTGAAAATATTGAAAATAGCAAAGCCATGATTCTGAAAGCCTGGTCCCATGTTATCCTGAAATCCTAAACTTTGGGGAGAATAAAAAATGAGGTTCAAAGGAATGAGAAAAGAAGTCAAATGAGGTAATAATGGGAAAAGTGTAAATGCAGAAAATCAGATGTGGGTACCAGGCTCAACTTTCCTCTTTTAGTACATGGTCTTATCAAATCTCAAGCTTATTTTCAAATTTGCAACTTTTATTTTCATAATACTTTCTTTGTTTTGCTTATAATATCTTTTTACAAACCGTATTCTTTCAGGCCCTTTTTAACTCTCCCCACCCACCCCTGTGGAGTGTCACTCTATTATTTCAGTATGCAATAAATATCCTTCCTCTGAACTACCACAATTGTTATTAAGCCCGCAGTTTAAGCTACCCATTTATATGTGTGTCATATTTTTGGAATCACATCTGCGAGGTCTGAATTACATATTCACCAAGGAGAAGTCTTTTCAAAGTGCTATTTGCTGTTAATAAGTGTAATATGAAATGCTAAATACTAAAGACTAATGAATGCATGAAACCCAGGCCTGCTTCTCTTCATTTCCAGAATAATATTAGATGCTAGATGAGCTGTAATTCTTATAAAAAGTGAAAAATCTAGCTTCAAAGTTCTTCCTTTTTCTTTTTCTACAAACTTCTTTGATGTTTTGTTTCATTTCTAACAATTTACCCACAGAGTATTAAAAAGTTTGGCATAGGCCCCGTTTAGACTGTTTTCATGGAAAGTAAGGAAAAAACATGAGATTTGGAAATTTATATTTAGTAAGAAAATATATGGTAAACCTTAAACTCCACGGTTCATTTTCTGCTCTTCTTTTGATTTCTCTGCATTCTTGGCCCAGGAGAGAACAAAAACTTTTTGTGTGCAACTTCATTTCTGTACTGTTTACCCCATTTCCACATCTGTACTACTTCTTCCTTCACCCAATTTTATTTTCCTATTTTCATTGCTTACTTGAAACTGGGGCATATGATTAAAATCAAAGAAATAAGACTTGGATATTTTTTATACCTGTCTCTTTTCCCCATAGATAATTTTTTTCATGCTCTTTTTTTTTAACTAGAATATATTTTGGAAACACTTAAGGGCACATGCAAATGGGAAAGTAATATAATTCATTGTATAGTAAAACCCCATGTCCCCTTACCCTGCTTTAGCAATTCATAACATTTTTTTTTCAGTTTCAGCTTTATATTTCCCCTTTCCGCTCAGCCCATCAACTGAATGAGTTAATTTCAGTTTTATGACAGAGTAATTATTAAACTAAGGTAGATCACCATGTGTATGGGCATCCATAAATTATGCTTTTTTTATTTTCCTATTATCAAAAATCTACATAGACAATAGATTGTTAGACTCAGGATTTTCATGTATCACATCCAAGCCAGGCAGTGTGGTAATGGACAAATTACTGAATCTATCAAGACAAACGTATTGACTGATATCCCCCCAAACAAACCAATAAGTGAAAGGGAGCTTGGAAATACTACATAAGTCACTTGCCTTTCACAGTGTACTAACTCTCTATGCCAATCTCACTGTAGCACTGCATTCATTATGTATTCATATTGTTTCTCATACATTCACTCTCCAAACAATTCTACACAGGCTTCCATACTTTTGAATCCATTTCCCACTGTATTACATTAACGTGTATTTTTTGCTACTATTCAGTGAGTGCTGGGAGCCATCAGCCAAGTAGGTATGACAAATTCCTTGCCAGCTTACTCCCATGCTGTCTAGTGGAAGGACTTCTGAAAGGTGACCTTGCTCAAGGACCAGGGCAGGATCCCTGTTTAGGGTGTTTCCCCTTTAGAATAGGGCGGTTTAGCATAATAGGAGATTAGGGTGTTCCTCCTTTAGAATAGGGCCTATCCTGCTGCTGAGTTCCTCTTGAGTGCTTAGGGTCAGACAGTATATTTTGGGAGACAGAAGCCCATGCGGGTGGATTTGGGAGAGAGTGGATTAGGGCAGAGTGTGGATTTGGAAAGAGAACGTGGATTCCCCCAGAACGTGTTTGTAGACGGCCGGTGTGAGTTCGGGAATAAAGAATTGCTGTTTGAATCTACAAGCTGTGTGGAGACTCGTGATTTGTGCCCAGCAAAAGACTGTGGCATCTGGTGGCCCGTACGCGGAACGTCTGAAACTTGGAGGTAAGTAAAATTGCTCGCCCCTGAGGGAAGGCGAGAGAATGGGTGAGCATTTCAAAAAACAATGTGTTCTTCTTTTGATTTATTTTGTTTTTCTTTCAAGCTGCCTATCCCTAGAAATTTCTCAGGCAAACTGGAAAAAATGGTTGACTAAAGGTTTGAAGTTTGTCGGCCCTGAGGAAGAGAAAATTGATACAACGATTTTTTATTCCGTTTTTGCTTCATTCAATTTCAGTTTTGTTTTGTGTTACCTTACTGGGTTGTGTTATCTTTATAGTAGATTAAAACAAACTGAAAAGATGTTAAGTAAATTGTTAGAGGTTCAGAACATGGAGAAAGACGTTTTAGATCAAGCAAAAGAGAAGGTCTCTCGAGCTAGTCAGACAGAGGAAGAAAATTTAAAGGAAAAGGGGTTGTTAGGAAAAAGGCCACAACAGGAGGCTGTTACTAACTCCGTTTTATCACAAGAGAGTTTAATTCAACCAACAGCCCCACCGATAGAGACAGCTGAGTGGCCCTCAAACCCCGTAGTTGATAAATGGGATCCTGAGACAGGACCTCAAAGATTAGCATGCCCTGTACTTGAACAGGTAGGAGGGCAGCGAATTCACCGTGCTTTAGATTTTAAAACAGTGAAGCAGTTAAAGGAGGCTGTAACAACCTATGGTCCCCAAGCTCCCTTCACAGTGAGCATGGTCGAGTCCATTACTAACTTGGACATGACGCCAGCAGATTGGGCTAGCATGTGTAAATCTGTGCTAAATGGAGGACAATATTTGTTATGGAAGGTTGCCAATGAGGAATTTTGTGCAGAGACAGCTAGGCGAAATGCAGCAGCCGGTTACCCTCAAAGAAATTTAGAAATGTTGCTAGGAAAAGGACCTTATGAGGGTCAGCGGCAACAAATTGAATATGATCCTGCTATATATGCACAAATTGCTGCAGACGCAGTTAGGGCATGGAAGACTTTACAAGGACATGGAGATTTACAAGGTCAGCTATATAAGGTAATACAGAGAGCTAATGAACCTTACGCTGACTTTGTAGATAGGCTAATTCAAACGGCTGCCAAAATATTTGGGGATACGGAACAAGCAATGCCATTAATAAAACAACTGGCTTATGACCAAGCAAATCGTTGCTGCAGAGAGGTTATTAGACCATGGAGACATGAAGATTTAAACACATATATTAAATTATGTAGAGATATTAATGAACAAGGGCAAGTCTTGGCAGCTGCAGTACAACAGGCTTTAGATGCCAGGCCAAAAACATGCTATGATTGTGAACAAACAGGACATTTTAAAAGGAGTTGCCCCATAGGAGGAGGATTTAACAAAACTAGGTATCAAAGGAATAGAATACCAGGTATTTGCCCAAGATGCCGTAGAGGGAGACATTGGGCTAATGAATGCCGTTCTCAAACTACCATAGAGGGTACTCCCTTATCAAAAAACGGACAAAGACCAGGTATTTACCCACAATATCGTGGAGAAAGGCATCAGGCTCCATTGCCAAAAAACGGACAGCCAGGCCCAGTGCTCCGGGGCCCACAACCACAAATATACGGGGCAGTGGAGGAACCCAGCAACACCATCAGAGTAGTGCCCAGGACACATTGTCCATTAAATCCCTCATCAGACAAACCCGAGGGAGCGCAGGGTTGGACATCTGCGCCTCGGCCAGAGCAGTACTAACTCCAGAGATGGGAGTTCAAATCATTCCTACAGGAATAAAAGGACCTCTTCCCCAAGGGACAGTAGGCTTATTATTGGGACGTAGTTCATCTACATTAAAAGGACTTATGATAAGTCCTGGGGTAATTGATCCCGATTATGTAGGTGAAATAAAAATTATAGCTAGTTCTCCAAGAGGTATATCAGTAATTTCACCTGGAGACAGAATAGCACAGTTGTTAATAATACCCAGCCTACATAATAAATTTCCTAGTCATAGTGTAAAAAGAGGTTCCAGGGGATTAGGCTCCACAGGTGTAGATTGGGCTATGTTGTCTTTAAATTTAGATTCTCGCCCAATGTTAAAACTAAATATTCAAGGACACGACTTTAATGGGCTACTGGACACAGGTGTAGACCTTAGCATCATATCTAGTAAGGAATGGCCAAAACATTGGCCATTACAACAAGCCACTCAAACGCTTCGAGGCCTAGGAGTGGCGACTAATCCCCATAGAAGTGCAATGATATTAGATTGGAAGGATCCTGAAGGTTGTGAGGGAACTATACAGCCATATGTATTGGATCATCTTCCTATAAATTTATGGGGACGAGATGTCCTAGATCAATTAGGTTTGACGTTAACAAATAACATCAATCCTAATGCGCCCACTACTAGGGCTAGACAAGGTTTTAGGAAAGAAAAAAGATTAGGAAAACAAGGACAAGGTATAGCAGCACCAATTCAAATAGATCAAGGAACAGACAGACATGGGTTGGATTTTCAGAAAGGGCCACTGAGACAATAAAAATTACTTGGAAATCAGAAAGACCAGTGTGGGTTCCTCAGTGGCCCCTGACTAAAGAAAAGATACAAGTAGCCCATGATCTGGTCAAACAACAATTAGCGGAAGGACATATACAACCTTCCATATCTCCTCATAATACTCCCATTTTTGTCATTAAAAAGAAATCTGGTAAATGGAGATTATTGCAAGATTTAAGAGCCATTAATAATGAAATGGTTATTATGGGACCTGCTCAATCAGGGATTCCTCAATTGTCTGCTTTGCCAAAAACCTGGCATGTTTTAGCCATAGATATTAAAGATTGTTTTTTTTTCAATTCCAATTCATCCCGAGGATAGTCCACGTTTTGCATTTACTATTCCTGCATTAAATCATGAAGGTCCTGATCAGAGATATGAATGGAAAGTACTCCCTCAAGGGATGGCTAACAGTCCAACTATGTGTCAAATATATGTTAATAAAGCAATCCAGCCACTTAGAAATCAAACTCCTGAACTACAAATATTTCACTATATGGATGATGTATTATTGGCACATAAAGATAAAAACATATTGCTGGAATGTTATGCCACACTTACAAACTTATTAAAAAATTATAATCTAGAGATAGCAATAGATAAAGTACAATTAAATTTTCCAATTACTTATTTAGGAGTTCTATTATCCTCAACCATGGTCCGTCCACCAAAAATTCAAATACGAGTAGATCAACTCAAGTCACTTAACGACTTTCAAAAGTTATTGGGAGACATAAATTGGATAAGGCCTTATCTAGGCATACCAACAGGAGAGTTGGGACCTTTATTTGATATTCTAAAAGGTCCATCAGATCCAAACTCACCTCGCATGTTAACTCCTGAAGCAAGAAAGGCATTAAAAATTATTGAAACATATATGGAAAATATACATTTGGATAGAATTGATATAAGTTTGCCTTTATTATTTATTGTACTACCAACAAAAAATATTCCTACAGGAGTATTTTGGCAAGAAGGTCCATTATTGTGGATACATTTATCTTATTCTCCTAACACTATTCTTACTAGGTATCCTGAGGCTGTAGGACAATTAATACTCAAAGGAATAAAAGCAGCGAAGGGAGTGTTTGGAATTTCTCCCAATAAAATTATTACTCCATATACTATGGATCAAATTGATGAGTTAGCTAATGAGTTAAATACTTGGGCAATAATCATGTGTAAATCTAATGTTGCATTTGATAATCACTTACCATCTAATCCTTTGTTGTCTTTTTGGTCTAAGCATCCTGTAGTTTTTCCAAAAATGATAAGAAAAACCCCTATCATGAATGCTCCAAATATATTCACTGATGGGTCAAATAATGGTACAGCAGCAGTAGTTACCCCTGATCAAACTTTTACATTTTTAGTACCCAAACAATCAGCTCAAAAGGTAGAGCTTAATGCAGTATTACAAGCCTTTTTAATGTTTAAAGATTCTGTATTTAATTTATTTTCTGATAGTCAGTATGTAGTTAATGCTATAGTATCTCTTGAAGATGCTGGTAGGATTTCCCCTTCTTCTACTGTTTTCTCTTTGTTTTCCTCTATACAAAGTCTAATCTGGGACAGAAAAGATCCATTCTTTATAGGACATATTAGAGCACATACAGGATTACCTGGAGCCCTTAGTTTGGGCAATGATTTAGCAGATAAAACTACACATGACATACATATTTTCTCTACACTAGAAGAAGCTACGAATTTTCATAAAAAATTCCATGTTAATGCTAATACTTTACAAAAGCGTTTTAAAATAACTAAGGAACAAGCCAGACATATAATAAAACAATGTCAAAATTGTGTGACCTTTTTACCACAAGTTAATCTTGGCGTCAATCCTAGAGGACTGATACCTAACCATATTTGGCAGATGGACGTCACACACTTGCCAGAATTTGGAAAATTAAAATATTTACATGTTACAGTTGATACTTCTTCCGGATTTTTGATGGGCTCCCTTCATGCCGGAGAAAAAACTAAAGATGTTATAGCTCATTGCTTACAAAATTTTGCCACTGTGGGCATTCCTAAACAGTTAAAAACTGATAACGGTCCTGGCTATACCTCTACCTCTTTTAAACAATTTTGCTCATCATTTGGTATTACTCATATAACAGGAATTCCATACAATCCACAGGGACAAGGCATAGTTGAAAGAGCTCATCAAACTATTAAAACGTACTTATTAAAGCAAAAAGAGGGAATTGGAAAGGGGTATATATCCCCCAAAGATAAACTTAAAATAACGCTTTTTACTCTAAACTTTTTAAATTTGGATTCATCAGGACTTAGTGCTGTGGAAAGGCATATGTATCCAAAAAATGTGCATAAGCCTAAAGTTCTTTGGAAAGATATTCTAACAGGACAATGGAAAGGTCCTGATCCAGTGATTGTCTGGAGTCGGGGCTCTGTTTGCGTGTTTCCACAGGGAGAACAGCAGCCGATTTGGATTCCAGAAAGACTAACTAAAACGATTTCTACAGATCGAAAAGAAGATGATTTGACTCAAATCCATAACAGCTGATATCCAGAACTCCAGCTTGGCCATTCTTACATCTGCGACTGTGATTAACCAGGATGCTTTTTTCAATATCTATTTTATTATTGCATTTTTCCACATCATAAGGTTCTATTTTTATTTTTTGAGCTCATACAAACCTAGGTTAATGTTTTTCTGATCAGTTTTATTTTTTTTGACTATAGAGTTTTTAAACATTGCAATGGAGATTTCACCTAGGTAAAGCTACAAGGCCTTTATTATTATCTTATGTGTTGTACGTTTGTTTGCACATTTGTGTTTTGTGTTATATGTCTGTGTGTGCGTATGTCCATATTTCATATATGAGGAGCGCTCATGAGAAAATGGATCCGAATTATTTATTTTTTATTCACGTGATTTAAATGGCTTAATTTAAATTAAGTAAACAGCTGTTAAGGATTCTTTTTAAAGGTGGTTAACAGATCTGCTTGTTTACTAATTTAAATCAGGTAAACAGCTGTTAAGGATTGTTTTTTTAAGTAGGTTAACAGATCTGTTTGTTTACTTTCACCTTTCCTTTTCATTATATTTAATAATTCTTTTCAGGATAATGTCTTTTTAGCATCATTGCCAGAATTCCTATCTTCATCCCAATGAATATAACTCAACAAGTATGCTCAATCAAGGAGCCAACTTACTTTGGGAGGCAACGGACTTTGGGAGGAGATGGACAGATTGATAGATTCCTCCACTTTGAACCGCTTGCAGAACTTGCCTGGACTATGTAACTACGATTAGTGCAGCTATTGTGGTAATGCTGGCATATATTTGCTGATGGTGTCACCAGTGATCTTTGCTGATGGTGTCACCAATGATGCAATTTTTCCAAAGGAACTGTCAATTGGCTTGGTGTCGTGGCATTTCTGTATCCTCCTCCCTTCTGCTAGTGATGGTCTAAATTTGGGGGCCAATGGCTATATGCTGGACCGGCAGTCAGTGATGGGTATGATCCAATTGCAATGGTATCAACCTAAGACAGGAGGCTGACGCCTAAAGGTCAGTTACCTAAAGGTCAGTTTTCCGATGACGGGTAAGAACCATATGTTGAATTGGACAACCTACCAGGCGCGGTCCTTAAGCCACATTAACCTCACTCCCCCACTGGCACCAAGGCCAAATTTGGGGGCCAACAGAGGTGAGGCAAAGAACCTCACCCCCCCACTGGTGCATAGACCTATCCACAAGTATGGCTGTATGCTGGACCAGTAGTCAGTGACGGGTATGATCCAGTTGCAATGGTATCAACCTAAGACAGGAGGCTGACGCCTAAAGGTCAGTTACCTAAAGGTCAGTTTTCTGATGACAGGTAAGAGCCATATGTTGAACTGGACAACCTACCAGGCACGGTCCTTAAGCCACATTACTTGTTGTTTAATTAATCAGAAGGGGGGAGATGCTGGGAGCCATCAGCCAAGTAGGTATGACAAATTCCTTGCCAGCTTACTCCCATGCTGTCTAGTGGAAGGACTTCTGAAAGGTGACCTTGCTCAAGGACCAGGGCAGGATCCGTGTTTAGGGTGTTCCCCCTTTAGAATAGGGCAGTTTAGCATAATAGGAGAGTAGGGTGTTTCCCCTTTAGAATAGGGCGGTTTAGCATAATAGGAGATTAGGGTGTTCCTCCTTTAGAATAGGGCCTATCCTGCTGCTGAGTTCCTCTTGAGTGCTTAGGGTCAGACAGTATATTTTGGGAGACAGAAGCCCATGCGGGTGGATTTGGGAGAGAGTGGATTAGGGCAGAGTGTGGATTTGGAAAGAGAACGTGGATTCCCCCAGAACGTGTTTGTAGACGGCCGGTGTGAGTTCGGGAATAAAGAATTGCTGTTTGAATCTACAAGCTGTGTGGAGACTCGTGATTTGTGCCCAGCAAAAGACTGTGGCAAGTGAGCTACTCTCCCAATGACACATATACACAGGAAATAGCAAAAGGAAATGACTTCAAATAGATTCTAACATCTTAAGGAAGGTTGAGTTATTTAAGGATTTAGTAAGAGTCTTTAGATAAAAGTGATTTTATATAATTATAGAAATGGATGTGGAAAAATGATTCACACGATTGAATTCCATCATTATAAGAAACAAAACATTTTACACTGTGGAAAGCAGATATTTTACACTTATTTGTAATTGTGGGAAAAAGATATTTTTCCCAAATTCTATATAAATCTCATTTTATTTTTATAATGTCTCTTATCAAAAATGCATATCTGAATTTGTAGCATTTTTTTTTGTTTCATTCCATTTCTTTTTTTTTGATCCAGTTGTGGTTACTATATCAGCAACTACACCAATTGAATAAAAATTGTTATTGTGTAAATATGTAAAAACTGCAGAAAACCACATACTTCAGTAATCTATCACTAAAAAGAATCTCTATTTTCTTAAAAAATCAGTAAATTCTTGACAATTTACCTATATTGATAATTTTACAAGAGAATGCTTGTATCATTATTAATCTAAATTATATAAAGATATATGCACCAATTTTAAAAGCTCTGGAAAAATTTTAAGTAAAATCAGTTTAAATGCAATTCAAAACTCTCTGAATTTCTCTTTGCTGACGTGATCTGGATTTCATAGCAGTTATGATTTACTCTGTAACTTTTCTCCTCTGAGTTTTTCATACCGTATAGCACAAGGGACATAGTTTATCTCTGTAGCGTTGTTCTTTCCTGCTTTGGGTCGTGTTTAATTTCTTCAGACCACTCTTTGAAATACCAACCTCTGACTCTAAGGATTGAAAAACAATCCTGAAGGATGCTGTTTGTTTCACAGCTCTGTGAGACAGTTTTAATCTTTGGTTTCCTGCAAATTCAAGATGACAGTGGCATTTTTATATCAAATGTTTGTTAAATCAGATTCATTTTCTGGTATTATCCAGTGTGGTTCTACAACAGAGTCTTGAGTCCAAATGTACCTTTTAGTTTTCGTTTTCCCGAAGCAGGACTTGAAAAGCCACTCTGCCCTTAGAAGACCATCTACATAATGGGAGGAAAGTGATATAAATAATTTGCCCTGTGTAAATAAATCTAAAATACAGCAATACTAAATCTTCTTAATTCTAGTTATTAGGTAACATTGCTCTCAGATTATGGAGCTTCAGTTTTCTGGAATAAATTTAGAATTATACTTGGTATGCAATATCATTTTTGAAATGTGAAATCTTGCTCATTATTCTGTCAAAATGTAGGTTTAGTGATTGAATATATTGAATATATATATATATTTCTCTTGAAATACAGCGTAAGAAGCTGGGCCAAAATTAATAATCACTCTAATTTGTAACTTCTCCACAGAGCCATCCATCTCATCTATGCATGAAAGACACTTTAACTCCAATAGATATTCAAAGTTCAGAAAAGATATATGGGTGTACAAAAAAAAGGATTATAGGGGACATAACAGCATGCTACATTGATGTAGCTTTCTGAATTAAAATTATTTTTACCCTTTTCAATATTATCTTGACATATCCATGCTTATTCCACAAAAAGGTGGAGTGTAAGATAAATGAATGAATGTAGAATTTATTTGATGGTTGTATAGTGATCTTATTGACCATATGAATCAGGTAGAAGCAAACTTCCATAGTTAGGTGTTGCTTTCATCAGTACAGAGAAAAAAAAATGTTTATGTAATACTATTTCCAATTTTCTATGTTTTCCCTTAGATATGAAATAATAAATCAATAAATTTATAGTTCCCTGGAGAAGGAGTTTTGAAGTTAAATATGGGTGTGATTACAGAATGCATCAATACTTGTTTTTCATAAAAAATTCTTCAGCGTCTTTGAATCCAATTGTTAAAAGAAAGAGCTTAAACATAATTCAAATGTGTCTTGGACAAAAGGGCAGGTTTTTAGTATAATTTATGTACATTTCTTACAAAAAATCTTCATTTGATGAATGACAATTGTCAGTTACTAAGCAGCTGGCTAATGATTCATTTAAAAAAATCAAACACTGAATCCTGAGTATTTAGTCTTTAATTATATGTGAGTGTGCTCAGATCCTAGAAATCAGCAGTCCTTATTGTGTGTCTGTTCTTAAGTTATATTAGAACATGATCTGATCTTTGGCACAAGAAACTCTGAAACACCTTTAATGTTTTGCTGTCAGACTATCTATTTAATGGGCTACTGGGCTAAGAGCAAGATGCCTTGGGACTGAAACAATGGGTACATTTTCACCAAATCTTCTTGTCTCACTATATATGCAATGTTATCATACAAAGAAGTTGTTTTAAAGATTCTAAAGGACAAAAATATAGATTTGTGTAAAAAAGTTCATCTGTGTGAATGGAGTCTGCCTTGTATTATACATTTAAGAGAACAAAGGCTTTACTTGTGATAGCTTTGCCTTTGATGATCTGATCCTCAGCAAACACTTCCTAACTTGAAAATTAAATCAAGACAGAGGCTTTTTGGTGAGGGAGTGGTTCTGGCATACTGGGATGTGGTTTTCTGATTGAGTTTTCCATGTCAATGAATTCCCAATCTCCACCATCAGTATGGTAGTCCTTTTTATTTTCTTTCCATCATCAGACACAGTACCTATTTTAACTGTAGTGAGCTAAACTTCCTTCCTGTAGCTAGAACTCTTTTCACAAGCTTCAGAGTCCTGACATTACAGCCCTCATGGTTGTGTTGAGGCAGCAATGTTATCCCAACAGGTAAGACTATGGTTTCTTGAATATAAGACATGCTGCCCCAGATTATAATCCATCAAGGTGGATAATTTGATGATGATTGACTTTCAGGAAAATATCTAAAAAATGTTGTCACTGCTGTGGACGGACAAATCTAGGGGGAGGTGCTTTTCACTCACTCTGTGATATTTTTGTTTTCAAAGACAATGTAATTTGTTTCTCCTTTTCATTAGGGCTGATCTAAATTTTCAAAATTTAGATTTTATGTACATTTCTTACAAAAATCTTCATTTGATGAATGACAGTTGTCACTCATCTAAATTTATAAAACTTAGATCTTGCAAAATTTTATTGAATTACTAAAACATTAAATTTGTTAGGAAGGAATTGCTTCCAGACTTCTGCTACTAGGAACTGTAATGCCAGATTCGTGGGACCCCAATAGACTTCCAGGAGCCAAATCTGATGCAATCACACAAGAGTCTTTATTGCAAGCTCAAGCCTGGACTCACAACCTTTCTTGATACAGTGATCCCAGGGAGTGAGTCCTGGTCCTTTGTCCAGTGAGATTTTATAGGTTTTGGGGGGATACGCTATGCTTCACAACATCACACAGCAAATCATTCCATACCGTAGGAAAATCAAACAACAACTCTTAACATTGATTAGCACATTCACTGGAGGGAACAAGTTGGGTAGGAGTGATTGGTTAGTACAAGAGGAGGATTCCTTTGAACTGATTGGTTTAAGCCACAAGAGGTGTACTTGCTAAATTACATGGTTTCCCAACATGTTATCAACCACCATAAACTACTGGGGGGCCATCTGGCATCCCAGGTATTTTCCCTGTCTCATGCTGATTGGTGGTTGCTAGGGGATTTCTATGGGTCCTCACCTAGCCTGAGTCAGGGACACCTGGCACCACAGATCTCTCTTGTTATTTGCAGACAAACAACTCAGCAGGGTAGGTGTGTGCCTAGGAGTGCTCTGTGGGTTTTTCCAAGGACAAGGGTCACGGCCCCCTTCCTTGGACAGGCTTCGAGGTAGAAGCTGTTTTCAAAAATGGAGTCACATCAGTTTCTCAGAACAAAATTAGCAACCAAGGAAAGAACTTTTGGCTCTATTAAAAAAAAAAAGGCAAGAGAAATATGAGCATGCTTATTTTCATTGTTTGTGCTATTTTAATTCTCCTCAATTCCACTTATCCTTTTGAATACAAGGTGTCTATAGAGAATAAGCCCTGTCTTCTTTTCAGGCATCATTAAGTGTTTTAGTACATGCTAGAGACATGGAGTTCAAGAATTATCAATCCTGCATTTATCATTATCTTCCAAGCCTCAGTTTAGAATCCAGTCAAATGCAAAGAAAGAAACTTATATATCAGAGAACTATGATGATTAAATGATATAACCTAGGTAAAATTCTTAGCTTAGAACCCGGTATATAACAAATAGTAAATGTTAGGTAAATCCTACTTACTGTTAATACTTATTTTATAATACACATAAAAATTGAAAATTCAATTATTCAGGCTACCAATTAGTTTTTTCTTTATAATATGAAATGATTGGCTCATATTTTCCATATTAAAAAATCATAATTTTAAAATTACAATAATGATTGTTGAAAGATTTTTTCTTTTCATTTCAATTACAATGTTAAAATCACATCTCTATATTTAGATGTATAACTTGACATATTTAAGACTCATATAGCCAGGTGTTTTGGCACATGCCTGTAATTCTAGCAACTTGGTAGACTGAGGCAGTGGATTAGAAAATTCAAGGTTCGCCTGGGAAACTTAGGGGACTCTGACTCAAAACAAAATCATAAAGGGCTAAGGAAATAGTTCTGAGGTAGAGTGCCCGTGGGTTCGAACCTCAGTACCCACCCCCTGAGAAAAAGATAGAACCCATTATGTGTAAAACATCAGAATCTGATCCCTGAAATCAGTGTGTAATTTAATTAAATTCAATCCCTAACTTCCACCTTTTACAGACACCCATATAAATGGAGATTTATTTGGCCTTGAGGTGCAGAAAGGCCTGAGATAGGGAAGCTACCTCTTTCTTTAGGAAATGGGCCATGAATCTTTGCTTTTATCATTTCTATGCAACTATCACTTGATGGTAAATATTATAGCTGATGTTTAGAAATTGCCCTAGATGAAAGGAGTTAGTCTGGGCAAGGTGAAAATCAAGAGTTGTGAATACATTACAGGCTGAAAGAATTTTTGGAAACTATTTCCAACTATGTATAATGCACAATTTCTAAAATGAATAAAAGTTTGAAATAAGCTTTAAATAAGATCTTGAAAAGATGTAAGTATAGCTACTTTAATCTTAATCAATGCAACTTGTGATGAGGTAATGAAGAGCAGGCAATCAGTCAGAACCCAATCTACCCAAATGAAGTCTCAAACAACAACAGAAGATAATTTTTTTTTTCTTACTTCAGTTTGTGTTAAGAGAAATGGGCAATGTAAGTGCTATGCAGATTTAATGTGCTAATGAAATCAATTCATCAAGTTTTAAATTATGTAGGAAATTAAAATAAGAAACTGTTCTGTACACAAAAGAGATTATGCCCCAAGAGAATATCAAGCCTTGATAAGGAACAGTCCTAACAAATTTTAGATTAGAATTTAAAAATATTATATGTCAGCTTCTTCCGAAGACACTTTTTTTTTTCTTTTTTAAAAAACATTTCCCCAGTGAGTCTCTAGAATTTCTATATGAAAAGGAGCCTGGAAATAGAAATCTAGAATGGACAGCAAAGAAAACTATTATGAAGCTGTTTACCTAGATAGTGTCTAATTAGTCCTCAGATCAGGGTCTGCCACCTGGGTTTTGGGTGCCCATTACAGTATCTAGATGCACTCTTAGGTACCTTAGAACAGATAGTTTCTAATTAAAAGTTTTAGTTTATGCTAAATATTTCATAAAAGTCTTTGATGCAGCTTCAGGCAACAGTAAAAATTTCAAAACATTTCAAAATATAGTACTTTTTACCTAGTACTAAACTTCATAGGGGAGATTGTCCTGAAAAGTTCAAAACATCAGAGGCATCATGAAAGAACAATCAAAATATTTTTAATTGATTTTGAGAATATAAATTTAAATAAATTTTAAAATAAATAAATTAAAAAGCCAAGTGGTTTTAAATTGTTAGTTGTAAACAAAACTAATGGGATTACCTGCTTTAATTATCAGCATATAGGTTATCTACAAATCATAATTGTTTTGTAAAATTAGAACAAGACTTTACATAAATCATGAGAAGAGTCCAGATAATTGAGAATAGAATAGAGTAGAATAACATACCTATCCCTATCTAGTTATTTATGTTTAAAAGTCGCTTCAATACCTAGAGTTACAAAGATAAGCAAATAATTAATAATAAGAAGAGAATGTATTCCAAAATTTGTCTTAGTCTAACAATCTTGGTTAATTCAAAGTAATAGATTTGATATAATTAAATAGTCATGAAGAGATCTTTTTAAATAATTACTCTATGTTTATGAGACTATCTGATAAATTTACATTGTCTACATCAATTACCTTTCAATGACTACAATAATAATTTTAGTTATGAACAATTACTGTAGTAATAACTGACTACTGAAATAATTTTTTCAAAATTAATAAGGTTTATGTCTTCAAAAAATAAAGCTATATTAATAAAAATAATCCTATATTAAAGTATATCATATATGATAAAAATTTAATTTGGAGAGTTAGGTAAAATTAGAAAATAAAAAATAAAAATTTAAAATGTCTGACTTGAACCAAACATTGCTGATACTGTTTTAAAATAGATGGTAATAAATAACAAGTCATTGTTATATTTTTACTCCATTGCAAATGTTCTAAAAAGTGATGAAGCAACTTTAATTTAAAATAAAATCCACATAGTGCTGAAAATTAGTATTTTAACTATTAGAACTCATGATAAAATTGTAGCTAAGGGTTTCTGGTATATTAAATTAAATATTGCTTTGTGGTGTCTTGAGTATATCTACAGAAATTTGAAACCTACTAAGCAGTGAATGTTGAAAATTTCCATTTCACAACTGTGAAGTAGAACTCCATGTGCATAATGTCTTTATTTACACTATATCTTTCAGTAAAGTCTTTAAAAATTATATGCATGCATATCCTATGCTACTTTTTAAAAAATGTTTGATTACCATGTGCTTTTCTTGGATTAGCTTATGCAAATGCACAGTAACTCCTTGAGAACAGTACAGTCATCACTGGGTTTGAGATAGAGACAACTAACACTTAGGATGGTTAGTGGAATTTTCTCTAATTATCTACCTTCAAGTGTGTGAGGAGGGTTCAGTCTTTCTCCCAATGTGTGTTCTAACCCATTATTACTTTGTGTCTTGATGTTTGCAAATTTCTGAGACAGAAACAGAAAAAAAAAATGCCAATTTGGGATGATTAATTTTATGTCTCAAATTCAGTGGGCCATAATATGCTCAAATAAATGATAAAATGTCATTTCTAAATGTGTCTGAAGGGTATTTCTAGAAGAGGTTTGCATTTGAATTTGTGAACCTAGAAATATAATAGTTGTTCTCAACATGACTAGACCTCATCTCATTGATTGATGATCTAAAGATATTAAAAGAGCTAGGGACTTCCAGGAAACTGAAGCAGCCTGATGAAACTACATACCCAGCCCTCTAACATCTGTCTGATTCTTCCAATCAAGGCAGAAAGACTTCAGACCTCGCTTAGAGCAGCAAACCTGAGTTTGCAGAAGGTGTAGGAAAAGGGAAAGAAGACACTCTAAAAGGAACTAGTGATTCCTTCTAGGAGAGGGACAGTGTACCTCTCCTGTTTTATTGGGGATCCTAGAGAAGTTTCCAGAGAGTCCCATCCAAGACAACCACTTGACTTTTGACTGAGAGCAGAATGACATCAGATTTTTAAGTTCCCACTGCCATGACAACTCTATGTCACTTTGGTCCATGCTGACCAGTTCTAATTGGATTCTTAACCATAAAATCTTATAAGACTTTATGATTAGGAAGAATTATCCTTATCTCCATGAGTTTCAGAATCTAGACTATGAAAGGGTCACAAAAGTCTCTCCCTTCGAGGTAACTTGGGATCCTCTTATGCACATTACTTCCAGCCTGCATTTTTCAAGCATTTAACAGGTAATTTGCTGAGAAATGTAACATATCCTCTCTACTTAAGCCAGGCAGGGCTACAGGTAAATTGCTTCGAGGAAAAAAAAAAAAAAAAGCATGTGGGGGTCAGCGCTGTGAGCCCATTTTATAGAGTTATTCCCTTAACCTCTTATTCCCACCACTTGCATCTCTTTGTCCCTGTCAATGAGAACAAAAAGAGCAAAAGAAAATTCTCTGTCTTTGCCTATCTTCAAGCTAGAACATAAGTCTCTTCTTGTCTTCAGATTCAGGTACAGATGAGTTTCTTAGTTCTCAAGCTTTTGGACTTGGACTGGAACTATATAATTGGCTCTCCTGGGTCTCCATCTGATTTGGTTTTACCTACCTGTAATATATAATAGAATGACTGAACAAGTAAATGTCAGTAGCAGCCACACTTCCATTAAGTTACAATAACCCAACTTTCCCATATGTTTGGGAGAAATGAAAATCATGCTCAGTAATTTTATACCTTGAGAGAAAGAAAATATTATTTTCTAAATAATTTAATGTAAATATACTCTTATATAAATAAATTCTCATATTGTAAATTATATTTATATTTAGTCCATAGAGACAATATAAAGAATGATAAAGGTTTAGAGTAAAAACAAGTGAAAGTATACATATTAAATAAGATATTTGTTTATGTTCTTTAATCATTTAAACTTCTCTCAAGAATAATCAAAATAAATATCAAAATGGAATAATTTATTAAATTTATATGAAATATATATAACATTTCAAAGATATCATTTTATGCAAAATTGTTTTTCAAAGACACATGCAATAACCTAAGGTATGTAAATTAGAGTTCACCTAGATTTTAGCACTCTGGAATATAAGAAAGGTAATATAAAAAGGAAGGGAATAAAGAATCAAATGTGTGTGATTTTCAGACTTCAGCTTAATAATTACATGTTCATAACCTGTAATTAACCTCATTTTGTTTTATTAATGTTAGATCTGAAAACAAAATTCTTTATAGCGATGTAGGTGGTCAAATTATAGTCAAATGACTTACGAAAACTAACTTAACAACTTTTTTCCCAAGGAAATGAATTAAACTCACAATCTCTGACTTGTAGTCTACAACTTTAGTTACCATCAAACACAAAAATTTATGAAGAAATTTATAAACTTTTATTGGGTATAAAAGTTCATTGTCTGTTAAGAGAAAGGATTTAAAGGGATGATATTTGAGCTGTTCAGAAAACATCAACTTATTTGTCTCTAGAATACATTTCCCAGATGCATTATATTCTTGGAAAGCACTAGGACACTGAGGAAGACTAAAAGAAGGAACTTCACTGTCATAACCTAGGATATTATCTAATACATAGGTATATGTGTGTTGTGCATGCAGTATACAACTATATATGTGTTTATATATATACATATAATTGTTAATGGATAGCAAAATGAGCACTGTAATTTTCTGGAAAAATAATACAATAAATATAATCTGGAATAGATCTTTTTAAAATATACTTTTAATTGTTGATAGACTTTTATTTTATTTATTTATTTGCATGTGGTGTTGAGAATCGAACCCAGTGCCTCACACATGCCAGGTAAGTGTGCTACTGCTGAGTCAAAGCCCCAGGCCTTGGAATAGATTTTTAACTAAGAAAAGATGCTCTATTTCCTCTGATTGCTTGGCCTTTCACTTCACCATATCCTATTGGCAAATAAGCACAGATCTAAAATTACTTATGAGTCTAGCTCTCTTTTTTACTTCTATTACTATTTGCTAATCTCAGGCCCTCACTAAACTTCTCTTGAGAGTCTTCCTTGAACAGAGATGTTTCAACATAGTCAGATATCTTTCTAAAAAGTTGAATTTGGTTGAATAACCAAATTCAACTTTTTATTAACTGACTGTCAATGCTTTTGTCCTCACATTTTCTAATATTAACAGCATGTAATTGTAAGGAAAATTAATTTGAAGGAAATAAGCAATGATCAGTTTAGAAAAGCTATTTAGTGGGCCACTGCAGTAGTTCAGGCAAGAAGAATAATAGCATGAATCAAGAAAGTAGTGAAACATAGAGAAAGTAGTTAACATATTCTAAATATATTTCATGAGTAAACCGAATAGGACTGGCAATTAGTTTTATAAAGAAACTAAGGAAGAACATGAGAAAAATCTAACTTAAAAAATTGATTATTGAAAAGTTGAAATGTTATCAGGGGAAAATATTACCTGCCACAAAATCTGTAGATGATGATTCATGGAGTATCCTTTGGATGGGTTTAATTCATGGTGCCTCTGGAAAATAAAAACATGGAGGTGTGAAGTGAGAATCTGAACAAATGTCTATGAAGAGTAAAGGAGAAGTCAGTGCTTGGAGTCCCAAGTGTAAAGGAAGAAAAGGAAGCAGTGGATATGTGGAAATGACCTTAAAAATATGACAGAATGAGCCAATCAATCTTTAGCTATATGAATATTTAAAGTTCAAAACAGATGGATGACACCAAACAATAGAAATTAGAGGAGCAAAAGGAACAATGCGAGAATGTGTTAGAAAAGCCAAGGGGAAAGAATCATTTCAATGAGGTCTTTCCTGAGAATCTAAAATGGGATCCTATCTCCAACAAGTTTGCTGACAAGTTTGGTAATACTTTTTACACAGTGTGGCGGGGAGGGAGGGGCGGTTTCAAACCATACCTAAACTCAGCATTTGGAATGGAGACAGTGATAGGTTTGTGACATCTTATCAACTGTTGGATTTAGATATAGAAAAAAAGAAGATGAAAAAGTAAATAAATACTAATTGTAAAGAACTAGCTGTGGTGGATAAGTTGCTCATGATAAAATAAGAAATTAGAGAAACATAAGAAAAATACCTAATAAGCTTTGGGATATGGTACAAATTTCACTTTCTTTTCATGTCACCTCTTTGTAGTCCTGTCTTGGTATTTTAATTGAACATTATATAGTATATCTGCATGTTTTATCATGTATAAAAAAATTTGAAGAAACAGTTGTGAAAGTATTGCTACATAAATGAAAATATTCTAAGCAAATTGAATGTAGCAAAGAGTGGAATTTTTTTGCATCATTTCTGTAGAATTATGAAAATATGGAGTTAAAGCAGATTGAAAATTGAGAACATTTATCTATGTTCCCTACTAGTTCTTAAACTCACCTATTAATTACATATCTGTATGCACACATATATATATTTGAATTATCTATTTATCTATCTATCTATCTATCTATCTATCTACCTATCATCTATCTATATCTATATTTGCTTACTTCCCCAGCAGTGGAAGAGTAAAACAATGAAAGTGATACATAAGCACATTATAAAATAGGTTTCAGTAATGTCTGACATTTATATTCAAGCTTTCATTCTAAATGATTGGTATGTTCTTTGCATAATGTATGCATAGCAGGTGTTTCAACCTCCAAAAAAGAAGCTCCACTGAAGTGGGAATAAAGTAATTGTTCTGCCTCAGCAACTGGGAAATGGGAGAAGAATCATTTTTTGCAACCAAAATAGAAATGAGGAAAGCAATACAGGAACAGTCTGACCAACTATTGATACAGGACCAATGAAGTTAGTTCTCAAAGACCTACATTTGTAAAAGTCATTTAATGAAATCTTTGCATCAGAAGTTAAAAAACAGAGATTCTTATTTGAATGTAGCCAAGTATATAAATATGTCAAGTTAAATATAAGAAAATCCAAATGACTGTCTAAATCACTAACTTACTATCTGTGTATCAGCTAGGAGTTTATTTTTAGTGAGGGAGAAAAATAAGAGCTTGCCACAATAATTTGAAAATTTTATTTATAGCGTGTATTATTTAACTGAAACTATCACTTGATTATTTCAGATGAATTATGATAGTGAAATGCACTCAGATTTGTGAAGGATTAGAGTCAATTAATAATGTTGTATTTTGTAAGTAGCAATCAATATTTTATTCTCAACACTTAAAATGAAGACTTTTGAATTTTTCAAAAAATAGAAATATTATCAGTGTTCAATTACTTTCACCAGTTAAATAACTTATCAGCTTATTATTTGTGGCTAGGACTTCTGTATTGTTGTAATTACAAATATTCAGATAATAGGACAAAGTTTTAAAATAAACTAATAAAGATGACTTTAAGTCTATGTAAATAGTAACATTGTTCATAAGAATAAAACAGATCTTCATTTTTAACAAAAACCTTGGAGCATTTCTTCTTGTGTTCCATAAAAGAGAATAAGCATAAATTAAAATAAAACAACTTGGGTATCTTGAATCATAGAATTACAATAAAAATTAAGTGCAGACAATCCATTGATCCAATTCCAACTTGAAATGGTAAATCCACACCATACCTTCCATTCCAAAGTTTTCAAATTGGAACAGGCAAACATTGAGTTAATATGTAAATGCAGTCTTTTCTCAATATTCACAGTATTTTTTTTATAAAGTCACCACGGACACTAATGTAGGGAATACTGATCTATTGCTTCTAGGGAAGATACAGTTTTAGGTTGTTGGGAGTCTCTAGTCAAAATATTTTATCAATCTTGTACATAGCCTTATTTTATGTATATTTTTGCTTAAAGGAAGTTTAATATATGTTGCTGATTCAAATACATTGACCTCACAGCCAATTTGTGGCTGAAATAAGCTTTTCTTACACATGTATTTTTTCCACAAGGCACATTACATCTTTCTTGAGCTCAGAAACACTGACGGGGCTTCAGCATTGTACTTAGATAACATTTGAAAGAGAGAATTCAGCAGCAAAAAGCACAAGAATGCAGGAAACATGGCATTAAGGAGTTCACAAAAGACAAAAATTTTCTAGTATGTGAGTTGAAAAAAGAAGACTAAAAATAGTACTGTTGGAAATTAGATAAGGACCTAACCTAATATCCCCCCTTTTTTTTTTTTTTTCCTGCTCTAGCTATATATATGAATGATAATGAAAGCTCTGGGAATATTGATTTGGAGGTAAGACATAAATTGCAGCAAGTTGGTGTATTTGCAAATATTGAATCTATACACTATATGACACTAATCCCTGAAGAAGAATCTCCAATGAGCATGGCCAGCTAGAATTCACAAAAATATTGGAAAGAGTCAAAGGAAACAGCAAAAGAAATGCAAATTTACAGTAAATTATTCAGACCACTTTAATTTACTAAAGACATAAAGACCACAGTTAAGAATTAAATATTGAGCTGTACTTGTTGGTACACACCTATAATCCCAGTGGCCCAGGAAGCAGAGGCAGGAGAATGGGGAGTTCAAAGCCAGCCTCAGCAAAAGTGAGGCAGTAAGAAACTCATTAAGACCCTGTCTCTAAATAAAATACAAAATCGGGCTGTGGATGTGGCTCAGTGATTAAGTGCTCGTGAGTTCAATCCCTGGTACCCCCACTCAAAAAACAAGAATTAAAAATTGATATGCATACCTATAAACTTTTTTCTTCTGTTCAATTAGGCCTGAGCCGGTTTTTTGCTGTCTTTTTTTTTTTTTTTTTTTTTTAACTGTGAGGAACTCACAGAATTTAAAGGGAATTTGGGAGAAATGTGTAAAAAGATTGAACTGAAACTTGCATACCTAGCTCAGGCAAAGTGTGTGGGTGAAATCAACTGCTCTTGTATGGAATCTGGCCTGCCATCTCTTGCTGATTGCCAATAGATTTATTTGGTGAAGTGGGGCATCAGGAAGACTGCAAAAAGCTCTGGAACTTATTGTTCTTGGAGTTTTATGTTTCAAACTGTTAACTGGTAAAGTTACAATGTGACACAGCCTTTTGGGTTGAGTGTTTCCTAAGAGCAAATGATTTGATTAACTTACCAGGATTCCTGTGTGTACTTGCAGACCACTGATTTTAAGGAGATTCTTAAAAGTATAGGCATTATTCTGAAATCAGTTTTGAAAGTGATTGATGTATCCTTGACTCTAAAGAATGTCAGAGATATTACTAAATGCTGTTAACAGAAGCTTGGGGGCTCAAAAATTATTCAAAGTTATTTATAAAAATAGGGAATGCAAGAACTCTGGGAATACTAAATGGTAGATTTAAGGAACAGAAAATGAGTTACTTTAGGGACAATACCAAATACCAAGAAGAGTGTTAAAAATAGAATATTTTTAAAAATTAAAAGATTTTTCATTTACTAAGGAAAATATACAACATATCAACTACATATTTCTCAATCATTTATTTATGTGGCTATAATTTAAAATTTCAATTCAGACATCTATTCTTTTCCTATCAAGTTAGTTGGAGACACTAACATTCAGAGATAAAAATATACTTTCTAAAAACATAAGAAATTAAAGTGAGTAGTAGTGGCTGAATCTTAGTGGCTGAATCATGTGTCACTATTTTTCTCCTATTCAAAATTAAAATGCAAAGAAAAGATTTAAGAATATAAAAGCCAATATATACAAACCTTAATATGACTTCAATGGGTTTTTGGAAAAAAAGTCAGCATATAGAGATTTAGCGGCTAACTTAGTAAAGAAAGACAGCAACAACCCAAGAGAGAACTCACACCATTGAAGCCCAGTAAGTTTCAGAATGTGAGGCATTATGTAACCTGAAAACAAAACTGAAGGTGGAAGCTTAAAATTGAGATAGTGAGTTTTAGAAAGATCAAGAAATAAAGCTAAAATTGACAAATTACCTGATTCATTTGAGCATTTGGAAAACAATATTTCTAAAAATTATTTGTCAAGTTTGATGCAGCAAAGGAGTAAAACCTGTTTGATTACAAATGAGTCACAATCATGCCCCCTCCTTTTTTTAGTCTTGCATGAATCATTGGGAGATTATTAACATAGTCTAAATATTTACATGATCCAAGTAAATACTTATTCATTATTTTACCCAAAATCAATATTCTATTTAAGGGGAAACAGAAGTAGGTGGTTAGTGTCTCCAATTAACTTGATAGGAAAAGAATAGATGTCTGAATTGAAATTTTAAATTATAGACACACAAATAAAAGATTGAGAAATAGGTAGTTGATTTACAAAGGAGGTATTAACAGCCTCAAGATTCTTCCTCTCTTGTAATGCAATTGAGAATGAAGCGAGGTGAAAGGGGACCAGGCAGGAAAATAGCTTGTTTTTATTATAAGCTTTTGTATCATTTAGGGTTTTTTTTTTTTTCTCTTTCTTTTTCTTAAATGCAGAATGATGTCAGCAAAATGGTTTACTAGACATTTGGGTTTGCAAGTAAAGGTTCCCCCCAAAGATCACAAGTGAGACAATGCAAGAAGTTTTAGAGGAGAAATGATTGGGTGAGTGCCCAATCAGTGAGTTGATCCCTGATGGGATTAACTGAATTGGTAGGGTGTGGCTGGTGGAGTGGCCTTGGTGTATATATTTATTTCTGGCAAGTAAAACCGCTGTCTGCTTCTTGATCACTATGATGTAAGCTGCTTCCCTCTGCCACTCTCTCCTGCCATGATATTCAGCCTTACCTGAAATTGAGGAATGAAACCTGCATTCTATGGATTAAGACCTCTGAAACCATGAGCCCTTGAATAAACCCTTTCTCCTCTCTAATTGTGCTGGTCTTGTCCTTTAGTCACACAGTGAAAAGGCTAACTAAAACACTAGAAATGGCGGAAATGCTTCCACCCACAAAAAAAAAAAAAAAAAAAATGAAAAGCCAATAGTTATTCCCATGGAATATTTGAGAAAGAGCCCCAAAATGCAACAGGGATGTGGCAGAAATCAGAGAACTGAGACACACAGTAGTGGCCTTAAAAGGAAAGGAACTAAGTACTTTGCAACTATCATCTTGTTTCTTTAGTTAGTATTAACAATGAATCAAGAGGAACTTTGTTTGGCACAGAAAGGGTGAGCAGGAACCCCTCCCTGTACTCCCTCCCCATAGTACCTGTTAATTCCATGGACACCTAAAATATTTGCTGCTAGAAAACCCTGAATGCTTCACTTCCCTTACTCCAGTTTGGGGAGCTCTCAGGAATCCATAAGACTATATTACCCTGATTTAAAAAAAAAAAAAAGAAAGAAAGAAAGAAAAAAAGCCTAGTCTCCATTGTACTCAAACTCACCCAGGCTCTTTGTGCCTGCTCTCATCTTAAGACTTAGCCTATCCAGGGTCCTATGAAGTAGCAGAGTAGTTGCCCCCAGAAGCTTTGCACGTATAGTCTTGCAAAACAGCTAAGCGGTCCTGCCTATCCACTGTATGTCCAAAAGCTGTCAGGAGGTTTGATCTCATTGTCCCTGGTGGCACTCTGCTCAGTCTTCTTTAGTCCTAGAAAGAGCTAGGCAACCTGAATTAAGTGACTTAGTCTGCTGAAGCTATGGGAAGCATCTGGGGGTCTACACTTCCCAAAGAAGCTTAGCAGCCCACTCTGAGTGCATTGGTCTGCTGATGCTTCCAAGAAGAATTCACATAGCATGTCTACCTATCCTTAGCCATAAGACCCTTTGGAGAGCCACTCTTAGCATCTTGGTCTCAAAAGGCTTATGAAGGAACTCATTCAGTCCTTGGACAGTGGTAACACTTACCTGGCTCACAGACGTAGCTCGCTCAGTACCTAGGCAGCCCTCAGACACTGTTGAGCATATCTGACCTTGTCTCCTGGGTCCACATTAGTGACTTTGAAGCCAGATAGGCAAGGGTCAGATCCAGAGAATGGAGGAATTGAACTGTTAATGCCTTCAGAGCCCTTCCTCTGCCTTTATCAAGAACCTCCCCCTGCTCCAACCTGCTGCTAAGGTAACCCGTGCCAGTAATTACCCCTCCCTACAGGGAGTTATAAAGTTGTTAATGTGTCCTCAGCTGCTTAACCCTGCCCTTCCCCTTCAGCCTACCTGTTTCCCATCTTTTGGCCATCCCACCTAGCATCTCCTGAGCCTAGTCACCTATACAGGAAGGAGAGAGACAAGGGGAAGAGAGCAGGAGATCAAAGGACGCCTAGCACATGTATAAAAAGGCAAAACAACCTCACTTCTTGAGATACCAGGATACCAGCTATGGCCCCCTTTTCCCTCCTGGAGAAGTCTACGTTAGCCTTTTTAAATAAACCCTGCTTTATATGATTGCCTAAGCATGCTTCACTAATGTTATTCTTCAACATGTGAGGGAGCAGAACTGGTCACCAGTAATGGCAGTATCAACAACACCTATCCATGGCCCTTGAAAACTCACAGGCACAACAGCCTCACTGCCATACCAGCCACGTTTACATGCTCAGGCACAGTATAATAGCCCTATTAGTCATGTGACTCATGGAAACTGAGGGGCGTCTCATACCCACATCCACATGGGTCATGACCTGGGATAACAGCAAACTCACCCACTTAGAAGAGGTGCATCCCAGCTACATCCATCTATCAGAGAAATCCCATAAAGACATCAGCAGACATAGCTTAAATCGACTGCAGTTTAAGAAACTAAACAGATGTTACACTGCTGTACTCACCTGAAGCCAAAGTCCATGTAGCCTCTACAGAGAATTCCTTTAATGTGAAGTCAGCCCTATAAAGTTAACAGAGGCAAAGAATAATCCAGTTGAGCACATCTCAATAAAGAAACACAAAAAGCCTGAAAAAGCAAGATAGTGTCTGTCCCCAAAGGAACATAACTCATAGAAATAGAATACTAAAAGATAAAGGAAATTAACAAATTGTGTGAAAAAAGAATTAAAAATAATAATTTTTGTATAGTCAATAATACAAGACAATATATAAATAGGCAATTTAAATAAATTACAAAAGCAATTTATTCCATGAATGAAAAATTTTTTAAAAAAGATAAAGATCCTGAAAGAGAAGTAAATAAATATTCAATCTGAAGAACTCTATAAGTAAAGAAAAACATTTAATAGCATTAATGGCAGACAAGACCCAGCAGAAGAAAAAATTTCTGAGCTTAAAAACAGATCTTTTGAAATAAAACAGATCAAAAGAAAAAAGAATTAAAAAGAAAAGTAAAGCTTACAAGATCTGTGGCACAATAAAGCCAACAAGTAATTACATTATGAATGTTTCAGAAGAAAAAAATAGTAAAAAGACATAAACCAATTTAGCAAAAAAATTCTGAAAAATGTCTAAATTTAGGGAAAAAATATGGGAATTCAGTTCCCCAAAATCTCAAGGGACCCTGAACATATTCCAACACATGATGTCCTCTAATGTGGACATTATAATCACATTGTCTAAAGTATATGGAGAGAACAAATTTTAAAACAACTAGAGAAACTGTTAAGTTACCTGAGGGGACCCCAATTAAACTCACAGCAGATATTTCTAAGCAGAAAATTTATAGGCGGGGAAAGAATGGGATAATATTTTCAACCCCTGAAAAAAAGAAAACAAACAAACAAAAAACTCTGGCAACGAGGAATACTATACCTGACAAAGCTGAAGAGAAAACAAGCAAAAGTTGAGAGAATTTATTACTATCAGACCGGCCCTTCAAGACATAATTAAAGATATCTTATACTAAAAGTGAAAGGGCATAACTACCTTCATGGAAATGTGAAAAATATGCAACTAACTAGGTAACCATATACATAAAAACAAAGAAAAAAATAATAAAACCTTACCAATACAGAAAACCACCAAGTCACAAAGATGAATATCAACAGAGGAAGAGAGGAAAAGAAGATATATAGGACAACCAGAAAAACATTAACAAAACCATAGGATTATGTCCTTTTTTCATTAGTAATGCCATTGAATGTCGATGGAATAAGTTCCTAAACTAAGAGATGTAGCCTAATTCAATGGGTAGGGAAACAAATGATAAGATGCTTATGAGAAACACACTTGTACAGAAAGATAAACATAAATTGAAACTGAAGAGATGGAAAAAGATATTCTATGCAAATGGAAATAAAAGGTGAGCCTGTGTAGCTGTACTCACATCAGATATAACAGACTTCTAAGTCAAAAAATGTGGCAAAGAAGATCACCATACAATGGTTTAAAATTTATTCAAATAAGAGGAAATAACTTTTATAAATATATATGCATCCAGTACTAGAATACCCAATTACATAATGCAAACTTCGTTAGACATACAGGGATAGTCTATAATATAATAATATCTGAGGACTTAAATACCGATTTTAATGGACAGATTATCCAAATAAAAAATTAACAAGTAAACATCAGATTTGAACTTTACTATAGACCAAATGGACCTAACAGAAATTTATAGAACATTTTTCCCAACAGCTTCAGAATATAAATTCTTCTTATCAACCTATGAAATACTCTCCAGGATGAATTGTGTCGTATCTACAAATCAAGTCTCAAAGCCATAGTACCTATGTTGAAGTCATATTACCTATCTTCTCTGATGATAATGGACTAAAAACTAAATACACAACAAAAAGAAATTTAGAAATTATACAGATACACAGAAATTAAGCAATATTGCTCTTGAATAATGAGCGGACAAAGGAATAGATAGAAGAAAAATTTAAAATTTCCACCTTATGTATATTTATAGAGCATCAATTAAAAATAATTTATAGGTCAGTTTGATGTAGTAGCACACTCCCCGCAAATTGGAAAGCTGAGGGAGGAGGATTGCAAGTTCTAAGCCAGACTCAGCAATGGCGATGTAGGCCCTAATCAACTTAGCAAGATCCTATCTCAAAAGAAAAATTAAAAAAAAAAAAAAAACAGAGCTGGGGATGCAGTTCAGTGTAAATTGCCCCTGGATTCAAGCTCCAATACCAAAAATAAAAATAATATTAAAATAATAATAATAAATAAATAAATAGGAGGAAGATTAGTAGAACAAAGAAAAGGGAACTTTAGGAGGGAGGAGGGAGGGAAATTGTAAGTATTTGGGATTGAAATGGACAAATTATATTCCATGCATACATGAATATGTCATAATGAACTCCATTATTACATGTAACTATAATGTACTAATAAGAACATCAAAAATTTACTGGGAAAACTTGATATCTATACACAGCAGGATGATACTAGCTCTCTATTTCTCACTATATATAAAATTGAAATCAAATTGAATCTAAGACCTAAATGCATGATCTTAAAATTTGAAATTAATTGATAAAAAAAAGCAGGAGAAACACTTAAGGACATCATTACATGCAATGGTGTTTTCCATAATGCCACCAAAACATGGGTGGCTACATAAGAATAGACAATTAGGATTGAGAGATGTTTTGGCACAGCAAAAGAAACAGCCATGAAAGAGTGATGAAACAACCTGAAGAATAGGAGAAGACATTTTCAAACTATTTAGCTGACATAGGATTAATATTTACAATATACAAAAAACTCAAAACAATTGAACAGCAAAAAGGAAAAACAATCTGATTTAAAAATGGGAAAATACTCTCAACAGACATTTGTCAATAAAAGATGGAAAAAGGGACAACAAGTATATGAAAATGTTCAACTTCATGAATTATCAGGTTAATGCAAAAAAAAAAACAAACAGGATGATATGTCTTACTCAAGTTCCAATGGCGAAAATCAAAATGACAAAAAAATGCCAAATACTAGTAGGTGTGAAGAAAAGGGCACTTCTTATACATAGCTGCTGGAAATGTCTAGCAGTAAAGTTAATTCAGAGAACAATACAAAGTTTCTTCAAAAAAAATAAAAGGTAAAAATTAAGCTACCATATAATTTAGTGATCTAAATTATATGGTAGCTTATAAGGAAGACACAAATGAAGACAGAAATGGCAAATCTTGCATGTTCTTATTTATCTGTGGATGCTACAGATGTTAATTTCTTAGAAATAGCACACTAGTGGTTACTAGAGAGAAATTGTGGAAAGAGTTAATAGAGAGTATGGATAATGGGTACAAAAATGACTCTTATATTGGAAGAATAAATTTTAATGTTCTTTAGTGCGTGAGTGTGACTTAACAATAATTATAATGTATTTTATAAAATATATGATGGAACCATATTTTATGAAAAATTAGAATTTCAATGATTCTCAGCACAAAGAAGTGATGTTTACTTAAAGGCTAATTATCATGATTCATCATTTTACGTCATATACATATATCAAATTATCACACTATACCCCATAAATATCTATCATATTATGTTAAGTTTAAAAATGAAAGAAACTGCTGAGAAGAAAATGTTCAATTCCTAAAAGAAAATTTAATTGAATGTGTTACTTCTGTATAATAGATATCAAAAACAGAAAGTAATGTTGAGAGTGGGTTGGGCAATTGCTTAGCAATCTTTTAGTCCAGTAGCATGAATGACAAAAATTCACATCTTTGCCATACATAGCTACATAGGTGAATAGATGCATAGACATAGACAAGATAGATCATTTTAAAATCACTTTATTAGTTACTTGGTTTCTTGTAGGCTGTTTATATTAAGTTCTTTTCTATATTTCATTGCAAGTTTGTGAGAATCTCAATAACCAACTACAAACTGTAATTTTTTGTAAAATCAAGTTCATTTTCTTTTTGTACAACTTTACATCTATTTCCATATATGAAGTCTATATTTTAATAGATAGGGGTTTAAATTTTCTACTTGTATTTCTCTCTGTATTAGTCCTATATTGAAAACACGTTTTTCATCCTCCCTCTTGAGTTTTATGTTTTAAATATATTTGGCCTAAGGGTACTTCCATATGCAGAGTCCCTTATATAATGAACTACAACCTAACTCTGTATATAAATTAACTGTAAGCCTTACTAAGGAGTATACTTTAGTTACAAACAGCTGAGCCTCAGTCAATCACAGTCACCACACTTCAGTCAATCACAGGTAGCCAACTGATTAGGCCACATTCAAATGAAGGAATCACTGAGCTATAACCAATCAAGCTGTTTCTATAATTCGCTACCATTTTCTGTGTATTAATGCTGCCTTAGCACTTCACAGAAAGAAGCTATTTGAACCTTTTCTAGTTCTGAGGAATACCCTATTAGTGACTTGTACTTTGCTCAAATAAACTTTGCTGAATTTAATTTGTCTGAAGTTTTTTTTTTTTTTTTTTTTTGCACAGTCTTAAATAGCACTCTGGATTCTGCTCAAATAATTCCTAGAAACCATCTTGGACTAGTGTAATCCTCCAATTTCTGTGTGAACAAATGAACGAAGACCCTCTAAGTTTGGTCACCTCTAAGTGGCTAGTGCCACTGGCTCAATTTCAACCTGCTTAAGAATTACAGGGATTTATCAACTCACATACCCGGAGAAGACTAAAATGGACAAGACTCTAGACATAGTGAGATCAGGAATTTCTCCCTCTCCATCTCTCAATCCTGCTTTCTTTGTTTTTTGGCTGTGTTCTCTGAAGGCTCTTATACTTGTGTAGCAAGGACTATACATGAGAATTTAAATGACTTCATCTTAAAACACGTACCTACACAAAAATAATTGCTTCTCTCTTGTTCTAGAAAATCTGCAAGTAGTTTTACTGGCCCAGTTTTGAAACAGTCTGGATAGTGGAATGGGTGTGCTAATTAACCTGAGAGGAGTCACATAAACACCACTAGCCTGGAGAATTCAGTTTACTATTACCAGATGGTCTAGGTGGGGAGAGGTATATTAACAAAGGAAAAAATGTGTTGACAATAGGCAAATTTTCACCATAGATTCCCTCCTACTCTCTGTATCTTTGGTTTATATCAACTGACATTTATTATTTATCTAATATCACTGCAGTTACAAATCATCTGTCAACGTATACATATGGATATATGTGCTGTTTTTCCATCTAGATCATAAGTTCTTCTAGGAGGCTACATTTTATAGTTCCTTTTATACCTAGCAACTATTACAGTGATCTGTGCTTAGTAAGGGGTCAATAAATAATATAGAATTGTGAGGAAGGATATTCAGTAATTAATCAATTATATCTTATGTTATCTTGCCCATGAAAGCCTATGATAGGGAGGTGTTTTAGTAAATAGCACATCACTCAATTTAAGGATCCATTATGAAAAAATGTTATGTACAGGAGAGTCCAATCTATTAACTGTATTGCTATTCTCCTAAAGACCAAACATTGATTTAGTTGGTAAAGTTGCATATAAACAGGCAGAAAATAATTCTGACCTTATGCAACAACAGAGAATGGTATTTATGAAACCAAAAGTTTTAAAGAAACATATCATCTAATAAACAGGAAATAGTGGTGACATTTTATAGCTTAAATGTGAAATGAAAGGGCATTTCATCGACATTCACGATGTTCTAAAAACAAAGGAAATTACATTTTATAAACTGCATTTTGCAGCCAACTTCTGTTTCTCTAAATTGTTGATTATTCATAAGCATCTGGATCTGTCTCAGCTGGCGGATGTACTGACCTGCCTGGTTCAACGCCGTACCCTGCTCTGTGGCTTCTACTCATTCAGTCATATTCAAGCATCCACTTTGTCCTCCAGGTTGGCCTGGGTCACATCTCGGGCTTCTGAGATTAAAGTTCTCTGACTCTTACCCAGCTGAGACCTGAGCTGCTGCTTCTCATCTTAGGGCTGTGGGACTCTGCTGTTGGCAAATGGAATTGAGAGTTGGATACAAGCAGAGAACTTTAACATGGTACATGGTACGTTGCAGTTCCCAAAATGTATTCTTGGTAACTTTGTATGTTTCAAGACTATTCCATGGAATCTAAGAAGTAAAACATCTATTTTTACAACAATATTAAAATGGCATTCACCCTTTTTTCAGTTTTTTTTTTCTCAAAAATATATGTATGCTAGGTGTTAATTGAGTTCCATGCCCTGGGCTCACTTGGTAATTATGTGTTAGAAGGTAAAGGTAATCCCCTCAATTTTTCTCCTACCCTGGTTGGTGTGCTTAAGGTAATTCTGTTTCATACTTTCTTCTCTAGCTTTTGTTCTGACATTGAATCTGACAAATCATCTGTTAGATGATTTTCACTTTGGGTGAAGTAGTCTGATTAGTGATGGCATGAAAATAAGCCATGGAAGTTTGAATAGAATTAATTTTCCAGTTCAAGCAAAGTCTGCTATTGACATATGAGATGCATTCATAATGAGGAAGGATAACAGGTGATTAAAGATCACCATGGCAGGTAATAGTCTATCTTTTCCTGGCACTTTCCCATGCAACATACCTGAGGCCTCCTTTTTAAAGTGGCATGCAATGCACTCACGTATAAATTGTCTAAGAAAATTGTACCAGACAGAGTTCAAGTAGGCAAAGAGGACGTTATTCAAGAGTTTTGCAATATGGAAGAGATATGGAACCAAATACACACCTTGGTATCAAACTCTACTTCCTGGTACACTTCAAACTGGCTTTGAGTGTGTTTGCAGGATGGATGATCTGTCCTTTCACTTTACTTTTTTGACACTGGGGCCTCAGCTACCCGGTTCATTTCAATCACTTTTAGTTAAATAGATACCCTTTCATTACTAATCCTTAGTTATATTTTTAAAGGTATCAAACATTGTATGATTTTGTTGACAAAAAAGTGGAATGAAGAGTTCTAGCATAACAGAAATGAGGAACCACTTCTTCCCTGAGCTAGATGAGACTCTTATCTACTTTATTTGTCAAGTAGTGTTCTTCTAAATGGTCTATCAGGTATAGTTTTTATCTAGGAGACAGTATCTTGTTGGTCAGCAATTGCTCATACAGTCACAAATATTTAGGCATTGAAAATTCCTGAAGTTGGCTTAGGAAATCTGATACAATTGCTATTGTTTCTGTCATTCAAGAAGTGCACCCAGTAGATTCAGGTGTGGCTGAGTCTTGGGATACAACTTTAAAAACATCATAATTTGAAAAGGGCAATGAGTCTCCTGGGAAACAGATTTGAGAGATCATCAAAATGTCAAACCTGTAGATAGTAAATCAACTGTAAAATGTGTTCTTGAATCCACTTCAGTTTCTTTTGGAGAGTTTTTTTTTCTGTATAAAAATGCATTTAAAAAATTTATACTCAAGTACAAATTTAATGAGCACAGGTAGTATTGAAATATGACTTTGATAACCAAGTCAATAACCATATTGGAAAAGGGTCATTGTATTTGTTTTGCTAAAAAAAAAGTACATTTAGAATATTGATTAGCAACATTATTAAAACATCTCTCCACCTCTCTCTTTTGGAACTATAACTCTAGTCTCCTGACTGGAAGCAGTAATGAGAACTTCCAAGACATTTGTATTATTGCTTTTCTCTACCTTTGTCAGTTTAGTTCTGCTTGACATGGCTTCAGCACATAAAATTCATGCTTTGTGCTCATGTAATAAGATGGTGAGCCTATAGCTCAATTTGGATACTGAGCAATGTTTACCAATATTCTAAGATTATTCATGATGGAATAGACCATTGAGCTCCTATTAACTGCATTGTGTTTGAGACGTTTCTAATTCTGATCAAGTGAAACAGGTTTTTATTATGCACCTAGATCTAATCAAATATGTTTACACAATCAAGCAAGAGACCAATAATCAATATTCTGAAACCTGATATTAACATATGTCTCATATTTTCTTGATAAATTAAGAGCTACCATAATAATGTTTTAGAGACTGCATGTCAAATAATTATAGCTTTTACAATATGTTCTACTATATATTTAGATGAAAATATCAAGGTACCTGAAGTTTAACATTCTAATATTCACTTGATTGTTGGCCTCTGAAAATTTGCAGTTTTACTTATGTTTTTATATTAAGCACACAAGAACAGTCCAGTTTCTAAGCCTGTGACATTCAGGTTGAAATGCAGTTTGTAAATATTGATAAGCTTGTACTTAATTGCAATTATTCCATTACCCTTAGCCTCCATTGTGATTTTGAAAACTGCATTTTGTCTCATATCAGTTATTTTTAATGTTGGTTCAGTTCCCCAATGACTCTCCCATATCTTGGCTAAGAGAAAAGTGCACTCTTGTTCTTTCTCAACCACACTTGAGCTAGATCAGCTCTAATTTTAATGGTTTCAAAGGCTGGACATCTGTATAACCTTTCATTATAACAATAAAAAAGGAGGTTGCTTTCGGCTACTAAGTAAAAAATCTGCAATACAATTTTATAGATCTAGATCATAGTCTGTGAAAGTCTAATTCAAAGACTTGGAAAAATAGAAACTTTACCAAATTGGTTTCTATTGGTCACTTTTTCAATCCTAAACTTCATGACTCTCTCTAAGCCATGAAATCAGAGAGAGTACATAATAGTAATGTGAGGTCCCCTATTCAAAATTACTAGAAGTTCGAAAGAGTGACAGAGAATATAAAACCATACATTTCTAAGCATAGGGACCTGTGAAGTTGCATATGTTGCAGGCCTAATAAGCCTGCCGACACTGACCACAGGAAGAAAGTCTATATATTGGTATTCTAAATTATAGTTATTTGAAACTCTTTAAAACAGTCTTTTCCTACTTTGATGAATTATAAAAGTGATAGTCTTTAGTAAACAAATAAAATAAGCCATTCAATTGCAATTCTTTATTGAGAGCTATACCCCTGAAACTCATGCAGAAAGACATGAACCACATCATGTATCTTGGAGTGCCAGCACAGCACTGTATTGACAATAAACTTGAAGGAGAATGAGGTAATTTATCAACCAGCTTTGGCAAATTGCCTCTTTAAAATTCTTAGTTCCTTAACTGCAATAAATATCCAACTTTCCAATCTCTAGACCTGTAAAAGAGAGTTGTGGTCCACTGGAGGTGATTTCCTGTTGAAAGTAGGATGAACAATAGATATTCCTAACAGGAATAAAAACCCAGCCACTGAAATAAGGGCAATGGCCACTTCTTGTTCCACAGGATCAACTTATATTTTGAAAGCAGTTGTGTCAATAGGAACTTTAATTAAGTTCATGTTATTTCTATTTTAGTAGATGTCCAGCTAGAGAAATGACCACCACCAAAAAGAATCCAAATGCATTTAATACCAGGGAAGAGTATAAGAAGCATTTTTTTTTCTGCATAGATACATTTTGTACATTTATTTTCTATATAATGGTCATGATAAATAAGACATTCCACATGGATATTTATTTATATGAAATAAATATAAAGCATGACATACTTAAGTAAATACTTCTTTATTGTTAAATTAAATCATATCTACATGAAGTAATATTAAAATACAGTTATGATGAAGCTGGATTCAAACCCAAGTGACTTTTTCCTTAGCAGCTAATTAATATTGTGGAATACTCGATTCAATTAACTCAACCTTTTTTATACAAAAATGTATTATTTTATGTTCAAGGCAGTTTGCAATTTCCAAGGAGATACAAAACTGCTAATGTTATGGTCTCTGAACTTAAGCAGATAATACTTTATTAGGTGAGGAATGATATAAACCCCACAGATTATTAGTCAATCTATGGGGTTTATATTATTGTATGTTGCAATTTATAATGCACACAATGTTATATACCTAATACTATTGGAAAAATATGGAAGCAATGAATTATTACTTATGAATAGGAAAATCAGTAAAGGATCAACAATGTTGGTGACTTATCATGTAGGTATTAAACTTAGCAGAATTTAGATACCAAAAGAAAAAAAAAGTGAATTTTAAACATAGAGAACAGCTAAACAAAGGCATAGGCCACAAAAAAAGTTTGACAACTATAGAAATACACACAGCTTCAAGGATTCAGATACTTTTGCTCTGGCAAGGTATACATTGTTGAAGATTTCCTTCTCCCTTACTCCTTTCTTAATTTCTCATAGTAATTATAAGATTTATTGTGTATGAAAATACAAAAATGAATATAAGGTGCAAAAATAAATATTATCAATCAGTTCATAAAATGGATGGCTTTGAAATGAGCATGTGAATTTCTAAATCAATTTACATTCTTTACACCTGAATCTCCCTTTATCAGATGCCTAAGGGGTAAAGTCATAAAGTGAAGTAGTTAGCTACAATGAAATTTTAAATTATTTATTAATTGGACTATTTAAGATGCTTTAAAATCAGCTCTTTAGTAGTTTTATGGTTTCATAAATGCTTTCACCCTTGTAAAATCTTATTGTCTCTATATCCACTGTCCAATGTAATTTTAAAATAATATAATGGGAAACAAACTTTACAATGAATAATTTAAGAATTGGTTCCAAAACTTCAAACACACTGCCTGTGGACGGCTTTTTTTGTTTGTTTGTTTTATTTTCCTAATTGTTTTATAGGGGCAAGGTCCGATATCTAAGGGATTTGAAATGCCAGTGAAAGTTTTAAACACGAAGCATCCTTTCATTATTCAAGTGTGAATTTTGGAATCAAATTTTACACAGTTTTAGTAACATATTATTATTCAACTTGCTTGTGCCTTAGCAATTCAAATTAATAAATTATTTGTGGTGAGTAAATCTTTTCTATAAAACAAGCACATTATATCTTTTGCCTTTAATCAATAAGACCCGTTAGGACTGCAATTCCCTGATATGGGGACTTGAGCTACTTCAACATCAATTCAATTTAGGATGTGTAGCAAAGAAAAGATATTAGGATTTTAGCTTGAGAAACTCATGAGAATATCAGTAATAGAGATAAGAAAAATAAATGGGGAGTGGACTGGATGTACAGAGAATGAGGTTACAATGACCACATTGAATTTAAGTTTCTTGGAAACATCCAATTGGAAATATGAAAGAGATTCAGTTAAATTGGATTTTCTGTGAATATTTCTCAATGATGGTAAGAATATCAATGGATGAGTAAATTAATAATTATAACTTTTATCTCAAAGTAGAATTTATAAAATTCCATCTTCATTCTGTTTTAAACTGTAGTATTATCTAATTTGGTGAGTCATAAAAAGAAAAAAAAGACAAACAAAGATGGACCTGTAAAATATGAACAGATTCATTTTAGTTAGTGAGAGAAGGAAGAATCAGCCATCAGTTTTCCGAACAAATAGCCACAAAGTAAGAAAGAGAATATAGAGTGATTCAAAAGCCAAGGGACACCAAGTAAAATAAGAATATAAAAAAGGTTCACTAAGAATAGGCCTTGTTAAATACATGATATATCTCAGTGTTGGAATACTGGGGAAAATTATCATTTTATGTGGAGGGATATTTATTCATACTTACGTGGAAAGGTAAAAATGTATATATATATTTAACTCAAAATTGTTTCAAGTTTTTATTAGGTTTGTTCTAATTATATCTCACTCCATCCTCCTCCACCTTTGTTAAACCCTCCCCCCCCCAAAAAAAAACACATTATTCCAGTTGCCTATGTGTTGTTACCCTGGTCCAAATATAAAAGCTGACTTTTAGATCGAATTGAGCAGGGACATTGGGGAATATATAGTGCCTATCTTTGAGTGGATGTAGGCAACCAGAACTTAATTTTAAACCACCATAACCAATATTCATGCTGCCATAACTTATTAAGGGTCCAGGAAGACTGAGAAGATTGTGTAATAAATGGTTATGGCCCTTGAATATATCTTATGCTTGTTGTCATGAGAATGGTTAGAAAAGTTTCGATTAAATATTTTAGTCCATAACTTGAAACATACAATCCAATTAGAAAATGCTGTTGGAATATGTGCCGACAAGCAGAAACTACACAATATATATGCTCAAGTTTTCAGTTCATAATTTTAGAGTTATGTAGATTACTTTTCTCCAAGCCTAAACTCCCTGTTTTGTGACACAGTGATGATAGCACCTTCCCCTCTTATTGCTGAAAAATAAAATATGTAGTTTTATTTCAGTATACTGTGAAATTCTCTTGTATACAAAGAGTCTAATAAATTTAAATCTGCATACACTGGATATCATTCAAATTTAATTTATTTGTAAAATACAAAGTAAATTATACTACATATCACAATATTGCAATTTTCCATTTTAGGCCAAAAGTCATTTAAACTGCCCTGCTTAGAAGTTTCATGTGTAAAGCACAAGGACCAACAAGTTCTAACCCCTCATTTCTCCAGTGAAATATTTTTAAATAACCAAAAATTGTCTGGACTAACTTCCTAAGAATTTTGGAAAATGTTTACAACATCCAAGCCAATGTTTACTGAAGAAAAAGGCACTTTTTAAGTGCTAAGAAAATTTTTGATATATTTAATTGCTCTTATTCAGTGATACTTGTATATCAATGCTCACAGCATCATCATTCACAGTAGTAAAAGTGGAAAAAAATCTGCTATGGTTTGAATGTCTCCTTCGAGTTCAGGTGTTGGCAACTTAATCCCCAAATTCAACCATGTTGGCAGTTAGAGCCCACAGGAGGTGTTCAGGTCATAGGTGCTTCTCCATCATGAATGGATTAATGGCAAGTATAGAAGAGATTGAAGATGCCTCCTTGAATTCTTGCTCTCTTCTCCCTTCCCCTGTTTTCTTTTCCCTCCAACACGGTATGACATACAAGAAAGTCCTTACCAAATGCTGACCCCTTAACTTAGGTTTTCCAATGTCTAGAATCCTGAGGCAGTAATTCTGTTCATCATAAATTACTCAACCTGCATTACTCTGTAATAGCAGCATGAATGAAGACACAGCTCTGATGTCCATCAATGGATGAAAGTGTGGGGTTTATACTTACACTAGAAAATAATTTAGCCTTAAAAAGAAATGAAATTCTCTTACTTGTTACAGCCTGGATGAAACTTGAAAACATGTTATGTGTAATAAATCAGGCACAAAATGAAAAATATTGTGTGGTTCAATCTGTATGAGATATAAAGAATAATCAAATTCATAGAGACTAAAAGTACAACTGGGGTTTCTAGAGGTCTCAGGGAGGAGGGAAAGAAAAGTTGTTTTTGTTTTTAAGATTTGTTTGTCTTTTTCTTTTAATGGCCACAGAGTTTCAGTTTGGCATGATAGAGAAATTCTAGAGAGAGATAAGTAGTGAATATTGTAGAGTAATACAAGTGCACTTAACGAGACCGAATAGCCTACTTAAAGATGTTTAGAATGGTACATTTTCTGTTATGTATATTTTATGATAATATTTTAAAAAGTCTTTCTAGCACTCTTTTTTCTTCTGAGGTATCATTGCTCTCTCTCTCACAATAGTATAGGCTTATTCTTGTGACCCTATCCATAATCAGAAAAAAAATTTAAAAAGAGCTGCCAATCATTCTCAATTAGTTATTTCTCCTGGAAGTGAGTTTGAGAATTCAGTTTTATTTTGTTTTAATAATATCAAAGTGTAGTTTTCAATGTTTAAAATGGTATGCCAGTGTTACCCATTAGCTTTACAAATAAATAATCATAAATTTTGTCAACAGAAAAACTCAGTTCATTCAGTCTTTTAAGTTCAACCTAGAAATTTTATCCTATTTATAAACTTGACATGTTTAATATTTTACCTATTTCCAAATTTTAGAAACATTTCCTTAAAAATAGAAACTGAATTCTTAATATAAATGAAAATGAAAGTAGCAATATCAAGTAGAATCAAATCATGCTAATTGTGTAAACAATTATTTTTAAGGTTACAACAGTGGCCAAATAGGAACCATGGATCTAATTTGATTACATAAAATTTTAAAACTTAATAATTAAGTAGTAACATAAAGTTATTAATAATTTTAAATATATTGCTACTTTTAGTTGATTCACATTTATTTAAACAAATTTTAGGAATAGAACATTCATTTCAATAGACTTGTTTTGGAAAATCATTTAGGCTGAGAGTAGTATTTAAAATGTCATGAAAATCTTGTCATAACAGTTATAACTGATACAGGTACATTTAATAAAGTAACTTGGAAAGATTCTGACAAATAAAAATATGCAAATATTTTCTGGTGATTAAAAGCTACCATTATATGGAAATCATATATTGTGAGAACTCTATTTTAATGAATGCATTATTTTCATCAATTTATTTTCAACCAAATTGCTTACTACAAATTTATTTTCCATTACTTCTTTTGGATCTAGACAGTGCAGAAGTATTTAGGTATTTTAGAAACCAATTGTGGTGGGATTTGAGATTGGAATTTAGATATTTCATAGCTCAGCTTTTATTTTCTATTGAAGACATCTCCAGTTTATCATCTGTGACGGGCTGGGAGTGAAGAAAGTGGTTTCAGTGAACTTAAAAGCAATTTGAAAGCACCTTCCTATGAGTTAGAACCAAACAGAAGAAAAAAATGTAAAGGACAACATACTCCTTATTCAACTTAGATTTGAGAGCATAAACTTGTCAGCAGTACATTTATGTAATACTGTGAACATACTAGTGATTCTTATAACCTAAACCCATGACCCAGAGGGTTCTAGTTTGGGTATTCTTCTTCCTTTCTATCCTCTTCAGACTTGCTTAAGGTTAGTAAGTTCTTAAGTATAATACATGTACCTTAAATTTATTATCATCAAAGAACAGCTATGGCTTTTCTCAAATTCCAGGTTTTGTTTTAAGCCAAGGCTGGTTTCCCCTCCATCCTTTTCTCCCCTCTCCATCTGATTCTCAATTTTCCTCCTCTTCTACATCTAACCTCCACCACCCTCTTCTCATTCTCTTCCTCTTTTCTCTTTTCCCTCTTCCTCTGTCTCAAAATTCCTCTTCTCAGTGCCCCACCGTATTTCCTGTTGAATCCAAGGACCACTGAAAAGAAGGATTTATCTTCCTATTTGCAATAGAAATATAGGATTTTATTGTGAATCACTTCATCTAAATAGACTGTGGATAACAAAAGAACCTGGGAAATTTCTAGAAAACAGAATTCTCCAAAGTTACAGAGGTTATGAAAAGTATCAGCATAGATGGGTATAACCCGCAGACTTTTGAGACCTTATTCTATTCTATTCATACTGCTTTTTTTGTTGCCTTTTCTTTGAAAGAGATGCCTGTTTTTTGTTTGTTAGTTGCTGTTATTGTTTTCTTTTGTTTCCACTCTCTGTTTACATAGTTGAAACACTCACTTGCCCCTCAAACCATCTTTCCTCTTAGTTTTCCACTCCTGATGGAACAACAGCTGCCAGTGTTTCCATGGCACCTTGCATCTCTGAGGGTCTTTAGACTTTTAATTGATGACACCTAGGATAAAAATAACCTCCTACTATTCCCCAAGAATCTTTTCAGTTATGAGATTTTCTTGGGAGTTAAGGATGTTCATATTTACATATTTGTATCCTCCAATAGCATGCATGTTTTTATTTCCCAAAGATTTATCAAGATAAAATATTTGCCAAGCCATGTCTATGTAAAAATGTTTGTTGTTTGGAACGGATGCTTTTATTTTCTCTTAATTGTAGTCATTGTTTTGTAAACTAGTTGTGTCCATGTATTTTTGGGATTATCTAGTGAGTGTTAAATATAAAGACTACTTAAATTTATAATTTGTAATTCCAGTTCAATATTTGAGAATCTGTGGCTCAGGTAAGGTTATTTGTAAATGATTTTTAATTTAGAAGTATATCTTTCCTGAATTCAAATTCACATTTAAATTAAAGTATAGATATGTGTGTGTGTGATTGTTTAACATAAATGCAAATTTATAAATCCATATTCTGGACAACTGATTTCCTGTTTTTGTGCAATGAAATCTTTTTTGGAGGAAACCTCTAGAATACTGTGAGAATAATGTGATATGAGGCTTTAGAAATTTTAAAAAGCATGAAGATACCAAATTGAATTTTCAAATCAAGAAAATTTCAACTTTGGATACAACCAGTAGTGGTTCCCAGGAAAATCTTTCCAAGACATTTAAATTGGCAAGTAAAATTTCTGTTATTATTATTATTTTTTTTTCATGGCAGTTCAAAACAGTCTAGTGAACCTTGAAAGGTGATACAATTTTAGGTGTGTTTCCACTGTTTATTGTCTTTATATTACTAGATCATTTTAAAATCCACTGGTTTAGAAGCTAACTTATAAAAATGGGGCATAATTGAAATAATTCTTATTGATGACAATGAAAATTATTTCTTTCTCATGGAAATACAAGAGGTTTCTGCTCTGAAAAATATATGACCCCAACTACTGCATTTTATTTCCATCTAAATTAGTAAACAATTTTCATGTATTAGAAAATTTGTTTCAGAATTCTTAAATGTATCTGTGTATATACACACACTCTGTTCTTCAAAGTCTTCTTTTTACAATTTTGACATTTTACTAGTTTCTACATTAGTTAATAAAAACTTTTGACCCATATTAATTTTATATTTGTATGAGTATCATATTTTATGTCTTGTATAATTATAATTTAGCAGCATTAATAAGTCACATATAAGTCAGAGATAAGAGTTTTCCTGATATTTCTTTTGCAAGCTCTAAAAGCGATTCAGAATGTAAGTATTGGTCACTGGTCATAATTTTAGGCAACTTACTTGTAGTGAACTGTGGTGGTTACCATTAGAACTGCATTAGAGCTATACTTGCCATAGAAGCAGAAGTAGCTTGTGGAAATTAAGAGTAGCTCTGCACTGTCACTATTCTTTGTTCAGGAAGGAGCTTCAAATTCTGATCACTAAGAGTCTGGGATCCTGAATAATTTATGAAAATTGAATGGTTTGTCATGAGCTTTAGTTGGTGATATCAGACACAATAAAATGTCAAGTTCAGTTTTGGTATCCCTTGGACAAGTTTTTCTCTCAAAGGAAAAATTCACATTGAAGAGTTTTAATTTTCTCATAAGCTACATTTTTTAAGTTAAAAAATATTATGTTATCTGGAGATATCAAGTTTTATCTGTTCAGTAATTCCTGTTTTATACTTTTAACAAACTGCAGAACTGGTTAAGGCATAATTATTTTTTCCTTTGTTTATAATTTCTAAATTTTACTATCTTTTATCTATTCCAGTCTTTGAATTAAAAAAAAAAACATATTTTCTTTATTCTAATGTTCATGCCATAGTTAACTTATTTTTGATATATGTAAATTTCCACAAACATCACATATTTTGTTACTCTTTTATGACACAGGGAAAAGTATCTTTTGTTATGTCCAATATTCTTCTGAACTAGACTCATTTTAAACAAACTTATAGAATATAGTCATTCCTTCAAAATAATGACATTCATTTACAGAATCAGGATGGCTGATTAAAGCTCTTTATATTATGAATAAGTCCCAAAGATACTCTCAAGTTTTTACCAAAAAGAACACTAGGAAGTCTTTTATTTATTAATATCATTGAAGGGAACAGTAAGCTGAACTTATGAGAAAAAAACATGCAATATTCACATTTTAATATAAAATGAATTTGAGTGTTTTAATGTGTATTTTACCTGACATTACACTGATTTTAGATTCTAATATAGTAAATCTCTAAATATACAGTGATTTACAAAATATTGTGTGTAGAAATTAATTATTTGAAAAATAACATTTCAGCAGAGCAAATAATAATATGATAGTTTTAAGCAATGACATAACCTTGTTGAAAACAAACTTTAAACACAAAATATGGACTGTTAAAAAATTTCTTTTGGCTTCTACACAGTTATTTTTAATTAATCCATAAAAAATGGAAAATACAGCTATTAAATTTAATTAATATAGACAAAAACATTGAAGAACTACGATGAAAATGAAGAACAGAAATATATTGGCATTCAAATTTAAATGTCTTGTTTAAAGAATAAAGAAAACATTGAAGAGGTATCCTGTATTGGTGGGTGGTTAAAATAATTTTTCATTTAGTTTTCTGGTCAAAAACGTGATTATTAAACAGATAAATGAAAACATCAAACAAGACTCATAATTTCCCACAGGCATTTAATTGTTTGAAATATAATTCTATAAAATTTTAATTTAAAATTATAATGCAATTAATAGCAATAATTATAATAGCAATGATATTGTATTTTATGATGCAATGTGAATTAAGTGCAGTATTTAAAAGTACGATTTTGGAGATCATGAAATATGAACTTGGTCACTAGTTCTGAATCTTTCTTGTCATTATCTTGGTACATAGGTCACCAGAGAAGATGTCAATTAAGCCTAAAACATGCATTTAAATTATCAGATGTATCTGAGCTGGACTGGAATAAAATTCTTTATTTTGATCCTGTGATTTCCACAAAATCCTGTATTTTTTGAAAATAATGACACTTTGTGCATTTCATGAACTAGAGACTACTTTAAAACACATGCTGAAAAGCCACTCAGGGACTATAGCCACACATTTGAGCTTGAAGTGCAATTATTCAAACTGGCCCTTCATATTGCCTCCCGACTCTACACTGCACACTGCTCAGGTTCTGCACAGCTCTGTTTTATATGCAGAGAAAACATGGTAAGCTATCTTTTTCATGTACATGTTTGAAAATATAACAATACAAGAAGTATGAATTAGGGCCAATGTAAATCCCTAGAACAGCCACTCATGACAACTCTTGTTTTAAGAATTTAAAGTTTTCAATGGATATGTCTGTTTCTTGGTTTGTTTGTTTGTTCGTTTAATTAATGAATTATTTATTTATTCTTTGCTTCAGTCCAAAAAACTGTTAGACTTAACACCCAGCTCATTCTTTTACTCTCCTGTTCTCCAGTGAGTTTTGTAGTATTGACAAAAGTGTACAACTTTTTCACATGTAGTTCTGAAAGCCAGAAAGCTCTGAAGACTAAAATATTTTTTGTTAAGTCATTTTAAAGCAAAACCTGACTTCAGGTGACCAGACATAAATTTTACAATTTTTATTTGTTGTACTTACTGTGAATATATTTGTTTCAGAATAATATATCATGAGCCATTATCCTAGAAATGTCAATGAATGCTACAAAATATATACTCTAATACCTTTATAAAATCTAAAAAAATCTATACTCTAAACATATCTTGGCTTGGATAAAAGTTTGCAGAACTACATGGTTATTCCCTGATTTTACCTCTCAGTAAATGTTTAAGTTAATGCTTAAGTTAATAATCCATTAGCCTCTGTTACTACATTTTAGATTGAACTTTCTTTGTACCCCACTGATATCCACCCCCATATCAACTCTTCCTGTGGTGTACATCTCTTCCTCCATAAATGTTGGCTAACTCTGCAAAACTCAGGGGTTTAAAGCAGGAGCAATTTATCGTTATTCTTACATCTGCAAGTTCACTTGGTGCTCAGTGGCCATCAACTAGCCTTTCACAGCAGCAGTGTGGGAGGCTAAGGTAGCAGAGGATGGGGACACTCAATTCCAAGTGTCTCTTCTTCCCAAAAACAAGTTAACTAGACCATGCTGTTTCTATGGTGACACACAAGTGCAAAGGAGCAAAGATTTAATAAAGCCAGGGGAATAGAAAAAGTGGGAGTACAGAGGTACTGTGATGGGAGGTAATGGCTGTATCTGATAGATTTTTAAAACACAATATTTCTGCTATTTTACCCTCCCATCTATCATTATATCTCACAATAGTCTATATGGTCATTTGTGATGGGAATTTGAACACTGAAAATTGGAACATAAATAAAAAACTAAGTAATAAATGATCATATTTCATTATAACCAATACTCCTTTTGGAAATGAGAAAATAGAGATTTGTATCATTTAAAAATACTTCACAACATGATCCTTGCATGCATGACCCTCAGGATAACACACTAGAAATGCATTCTTGTTAAAAATTTTCTAAAAGAAAAATATTTATTGATCCTGTTTTGAGAGTCAAATTTGTATATTATAAAAAATTTGATGCAAGATTACAGTCACTAAACATATGAAAAATACCTATTTTATTTTAAATATTCATTATAATTTTACATGATTGAGGTATTCATTTTGACATATTCATGAATGCATATATCATAATTTGCTCTACTTCAATCCCTCCCCAACTTCCTTCCCCTGAACTCCTACTGCTACCCTATTGGTATTTCTTTTACTATTTTATTTTTTAATTAGTACATTATAATTATAGATAAAAGTGGAATCCCTTGTGATATATTCATACACGCACACTACATACTTTGGTCTGTCTTATTTCACCTGGCATGATGTTTCTTGGTCAGTTCCATTCATTTACCCACAAAATATGTAATTGTGTTCTTCTTTTTGGCTGTCATAAGGAGAGTAAAACTCCAATATATATACATATACATTTTCTTTATCCATCTATCTTTTGAAGGATACCTAGGCTGGTTTCATAGCATGGCTGTTATGAATTGCATTGCCATAAACATTGATATGCATGTATCACTATAATATGCTGACTTTAGATCTTTTAGATAAATGCCAAGGAGTGGGATGACTGGGTTAAATGAAGGATCCATTTCTAGTCTCTTGAGGAATCTCCATACTCCTTTCCAACATGATTGTACTAATTTGCTGTCCTACTAATAATTCATTAGTGTACCTTTTCCCCTACAACCTATCCAGCATTTATTATTATTTGTATTATTGCCATTCCAACAGAAATGAAATGAAATCTCAGTGCTATTTTCATTTGCATTTCCTTGTTCACTAAAGATGTTGAACATTTTTTTTTTCAAATATTTGTTGGCCAGTTGCATTTTTTCTTTTGAGAAATGCCTGTCTAGTTCATTTGTCACTTTATTGCTTGAGCTATTTTTTTTTTTTTGGTATTATATTTTTGAGTTCTTTGTATATTCTGGGTATAAATCTTGTGTGAGAAGAGTAACTGGCAGATTTTCTCTCATTCTGCAGGCTCACTCTTCATGCTGTTACTTGTTTCCTGTGCTGTGCAGAAACTTTTTAATTTGAAGTCATCACACTTATTGATTCTTGTTTCTTTGTTTCTCTTGAGCTTTATAAGTTCCATTAAGGAAGTTGGTGCTTGAGCCAATAAGTAGGACTGTTGATTCTGTGATTTCTTCTAACAATTGCAGTATTTCTGGTCTAATTCCTCAATTTTTGATCCGTTTTGAGTTTATTTTTGTGCAACGTGAGAGATAGGATATAACTTTGTTCTCTTACATATGGATATTCAGTTTTCGCAGCTCCATGTGTTAAAAAGGGCTATCATTTCTCCTAAGTATAAGAAATGCTTTTGGCACCTGTTTCAAGGATCAAAGGAATTTTTTCTGTGTCTGCTATTATATCCCATTGGTCTTCATGTCTGTTTTGATACCAATATCATGCTGTATTTGTTACTACAGTTCTGTGGTGCAACTGTGGTACCTCCAGCATCAGTGTTCTTGATCAGGATAGCTTTGATTATTCTGGTTCTTTTATTCTTCCATATAAATTTTTAACAATTTTATTCCAGTTCTGCAAATAATGACATTGCTATTTTAATAGAGATTGCTTTGAATCTTTACATTGCTTTTGGTAATATAGCCATTTGACACTATTAATTTGGCCTACCCAAGAACATGGAAGAAGATCATTTTATTTAAATGAGTTATTTTAAAATTCCACATTTGATGCATTGGAGCATTTTATTTACATGTGTGCTGCTCAAAAATTAGTAATTTTTGGAAAGTCTATGAAATTCAATCTTCATATTGAAAAGTGTCAACTAATAAGCTGGAGGTAACAAAGTTGCTTAGAAAACATTGGCATATATTTCAAGTAATGGAAAACATACTTCTTTGTGTTTTGAAAAATAAAGTTTTAATTTCTACTCACTAGATTTAATATAAATGTGTTTCTCTTGATGCAATTCGCAATAACAACAGGATGAGACTTTGGTTGAAAGTGTAGGTTCCCAGTCTCTTTTTTTCCTTCTTCCCTGGGTATTCTAATGGTGGGACTAAGTGTTCTGCCTTTTTCTGAGCATTCTAGCAACTCTTAATCATATCAGTATTTAAGGTCTCAGGGAGCTCTAAATCCAATGTAGTTTCAATTAACACCACATTTTTGCTGGTTAAACAAGTACATCATTGGTGTTTCAATAGAAAACAAATGCTAATTAAATCAAGGAAAGATTGCATCATGGTTCATGTAAATGAAAATCACATTTCCTCAAAAATATTTATAATTTTAATAAGAAGAAATGAGAGTTGAGTAATAAATTCTAACATCAACCATGCCTACAAAACTTGTTTGTCTTTCAGAAATAATTTTGTTTTAGTTGACTGCATCTAATGTCACTTGGCCAGAATATAAAGACTAATTAAAATCATGTAAGGAAAAAATAAAATATTGACTTTTTGTCTAGACAAATATAGTAAGATAATGTGCTAAAACTCCTTTAGAACAAACAGATTAGTTATTCCCATACTAGTAGAAAAATAATTAAGAATAATTGCATAAGGAAAATCTTAAAACAAGTGTCTAACCTACAGAATAATCTTAGGGTCAACTATGAATTATGCTTTCTGCTGTAAAGATAATTACAATGAACTTTGACCACCCATCTTTGTTTTTACCATCTCCTAAGAGAAAAATAAAGGAGTAATTCCCTCACAGCCCCCATTCTCATTTTCTTTTCCACTTCCAAAAGCAAAAAATTATTCTCAAAAACTCTTTAATAAATGTCAGATGTGACATTAAAATTTTATTATCAATTTTTAGACTACTAATGTCATTGTGCACAAATAAATTATGTATTCAGGCACTTACTATTAGAAGTGCCAAATAAATATTTATAATAACAAATTCAGAATATCCATTGTAACCATTGCTGAATTCTATATTAAACAGTATAAAGTCTATTTTCTTGTAAGGGTTGTACTCTTAGATGGACATATGAATCCATATTTCCTCTGGTCCCTCCTGAGTAATTACCTTCTCTCTTCACTTAACTCCTTCTCCCAAGGCTGAATCTATGGATATTCTATGTTATTGTCAGTGTTTCCACTGCTGTGACCAAAAGACCTTATGAGAAAAATTTTAGAGGAAGAAAAGCTTATTTGGGGCTCCTGGTTTCAGAGGTCTGAGTCCACAGATAGCTAACCCCAATGCGCTGGGCCCCAGATGAGGTAGAATATCATGACAGAAGACTATGGCAGAAGAATACATGCAAGGACACAGTTCCAGGAAGCAGAGTTCCCTTCACAGGACAAAATATAAACCCGAGACCATGCCATCAATCAGAGTTATACTTTCATTTAGATTTAAAGTGTAAAACACACAACATTGAACCAGAGTTTAATGTTCTTGAGATGTAGCTGCTATCTTGTAAAACAATGGGCAATGCTTGAATGTGACAAAATTAAGTTAACATGAGGTAAATACAACCTAAAATATACGTCTTCATTTAAGCAGAGTGACGGAAGAAAAGGTACTCATTGTCAGTGCAAAAAAGACAAGGAGGAACACAGACTTCACAATCAGCTCACCGCTTTTATTCAGGAATACAGTTTCACACCGGAACAGGCAATGCAAGGACGAAATGACCCTGTGGTAACCCCTTTTTTGGTGGAATATGAGTCCCCTAAAAAAGAAAGGGACTGGGCTTATGTCAGTTATCCTGAGAGGTTATTTAATTATTGCCAGTGTTGTGTCTAACAGAGGGTTCAGGATTAACAGTCAGTGGGTCAGATGGAGGGTCTGGGGTCAGCAGTGAGTGGACCAGATGGAGGGTCTGGGGACAGTGGTTAGTATTCATCTCTTTCCCTCCAAGGTCTCATTGTGAAGCCAGAATTATACAGATAGGCAAGAGTCAGATCCAGAGAATGGAGGGATTAAAATGTTAATTCCTTCAGAGCCCTTCCTCCACCATTATCAAGATAACCTGCCCTTGCTCCAACCTGTTGCTAAGGTAACCTATCTCAGGGATTGTGGTTTGGTACAGGGAGTTGTTAATTATGCCCCACCTTCCCCACCCCTGTCCTGCTTCTGCCCAGATCACTCCAACTTGGTCCTTCCAGCCCATCTGCTTCTTACTGTTTGGCCATCCCACCTGAGCATCTCCTGGGCCTAATATGCAGGAAGGAGAGAGATAAGAGGAAGAGAGCAGGAATCCCACTTCTTGGGATACCAGGAAAACTTTTTTTTTCCTCCTGGGAAAAGCCTATGTTACCCCTTTTTGAATAAACTCTGCTTTATATGCTTGCCTTGGTGTGATTCTCTAATCTTATACTTCAACAAGTAAGGGAGCAAAGCTTGGTACCCACCAGTAACTAGCGGTATCAATTGTACTGTCACTGAGAAAGTACTCATTTTGGGAAGGGTTAATACATTGATTTCTTCCTAGAGATCTTCAGTCTCATCTTGAATCTCATCTTTCCTCCCCAGGGCTTCTCTTGTCACTGGAAAAGAATGTACTGGGAAAGGATCAATTCTACCTGTGTATGGCTTTCTTTTGCACTCCCTTTTCCCAGGCCTGACTCACTACTTAAGGATTTTTCATTTTCTATATCTAATACTCATTGATTAGCCTGTGTGATTCCTCCTAGTCTTGCTAATGAAACTTGTGGTGGTAGAGACTTGTGGGAATTTTTCTCGGGATAAAATATTGGGAACTAAATATTCAACAGTTCACCTTTTTAGGATATTGTTGCCAAAAACTCAGGTCCTTGTCCCCAATACCAATCCAACAATGAGGACATGGTTTTGAGAAAACGGACAAAGAAGGTATATTGCTTTGCTAGCAAAGGAGAAACACAAGGGACTCCTAAAGGCTGTGATTATGCCCAATAGGAGGAAGTGGGGATTAAAGAGGTGATTCAAAGCTACATTCCATGTGTCTGTTGGAGTTGTAATTCACTTGTTAATTTGGGAGACAGTCATTTCTGAGATCTGGTATCATCCCCCACAGTCTTCATTCCTATGGTGGATGTGTACTTAAGGACAGAAAATCTTCCTAAAATGGGGAACAGAAGTAATTCTGTTTCCCCTGAGATTAAGGAGAGGGAGAGAGGAATAGAAGAAACATGTCCATTTAAAAAACAAATTACAGGTGCAGAGCAGCAAGGGCTATATTCAAAGAATAAAGTGGACCATGGTTACAATATAAGCAGCAATTATAAATGAGTTTTTAACACATTTGTAAAATTTCTCATGCTTTGAATTTTATTATGTCAATTATTGCTTTATTCCTTACATTACTATAATAATTTACAGAAATGCTTTAAATGGATCATTCTGGAGGGTTATATCCTTTAATAGCAGCAAACAGTAGTTAGAAGTCTTGAGCCTGAAAGGACACTGAGACCTGGGCAAAGGGAAATGCGGAAAAAAAATGAGCTTTAGGGTCCTCATGAAAAGACACAGTGAACTACAGGCCTAAGACGGAGTGTGGTCCTGAGGCTCAGAGAATCCTGTGAATTGCTCCTGCCATTCATGATAGATTCATTTGGTATGTTTACAACATTATCTCTAGGATTTTACAATTTGAGCATTCTTTGTCTCCTTTCAATTCTAGTGCTAACACTGTCCATAACTAGCTATCTAGTTAGAGATAAGAGATTTACCCATTTCACATGTTCATTTACTCCTCTGTGATATATGGTTTACAAATCAAACCTTGCAGATCACCAGAGTCACTCAAAGTCCTAGTTAGCAATCTAAATTCCTTGAATCTTTTACACATCTTAGTGTTCTTGAATCCAGAGAAGCTGGGGACACTTAAATTTTTATTTAGATATAAGTCATATTTCTTAGGCAACTACATCAGAATCCTAGATTTTGAACGGCTACCTGATGTTGACCTCAGATCTATGCAATATTGATCTTGAAGTGATACAAGTCAATCTTTACCAACTATTCCAAGTAATTCTAATAAATACTAACATGAAAACCTGAGATGAATATCCTCCCATCAGGTCAAAAAATAATTTCTAAAACATTTAATACTGTGATGAGGACGGGGGACAAAAAGATAGTCAATGTAAGTAATAATGATTGGGTCAGAAAGATGAAGGCTGATTCAGGGGAAATGAAATGCTAACCTCCAGAGCCCTCCCTCTACTGCAAACTGTTAGCAAAGTGACCATCCTCCAGGGAATTGTCCTCCCTACAAGGGGCTTTTAATGAATGCCTCTGGGGCTGCTCCCTTCCTGTCTGGACCCCTGAGCAGCTTTGTTCTGCTCTTGGCCCAACTTTTGGTCAAGAGTCACTTTGGTCACAGTCAGAATCCAGGATGGGAGGTGGAATATGGGAACAGAGAAATTCTAACATGTATAGAAAAGCAGCAGGACACCCCCACTTCCTCGGACTCCCAGTTCCAAGATCCCCTTGTTTGTAGAGAAGTTTATCACTATTTTATCCTTTAAATAAAACTTGCTTTCTACACTTGCCTCAGCATTTCTCAGGTGTTCAGTCTTCACATTTGGGGATCAGAACTTCGCCATGATTGATTCTCATTGCTGGAAGTATCAAGGATTTAGAAAGGCAATGGTATTTAGTAAAGAACAATGAAACTCTCAGAGATTAGCAAGCATTTTCAATAGCTAAACTGTGTCACACCAGATGAGGATAACTTGACCCATTTTCCCTCCTCTGCAATTCATGGAAGACACATTTAAAGGAGTCTGGGGAGAAGAAAAGAATAACTAGAATTATGTGAAGTCAGTTAGATGGTCATTATTGCTATTTCAAATACTTTTGATTCTCCTTCTGGAACATGGGAGAATTGCACTTTTCTGTCTCATTGAAAGTAGGCAGGGCAATATGAATTTCTTTAGACAAAGATGGAATCAAAAGTGTATGTGCCTTCCGAGCTAAGAATTTATGACTATTATTATTTTTTTTAATTTTTAACAGAAGCAAGGTGACTATGCCCTGACTAATACTCTCTGTTTGTATTACTAGAAAAAAAAAAATGACTGTGTGCTCCTCTAGAGCAGAGTATTTCTTATGCAATTTCACATGTATTGTGTTTCGGATCTTTGGTACCCTACTTGGCAATTCTATAGTGAATTCATACATTAATGCATGTGTGACTGAGCAAATTAAACTCTATGAACTAGAAGAACCACAAAAAAACAAAGAAAAAGTATTTATATGTACTTAATATCTTCCATAAGACATTTCCCAGAGTGAGAATGAGATAATATTTGGAAATTTCTTCTCCTCTCATTTATTTGTGGCTTTATTCCATGAATAATGACTGAATGCCACATATCAAAAAATATTTTGCATAATTGTTTAACCCAATAAAGCTTCTCCCCTGCCTTGGAAAGCTTATGTTCTAGAGGAGGGAGATGCATTATAAATAATAAACTTTAATAAGTGAAATATGTGGCATGTTAAAATTGACAAGTGCTGTTGAAAATGGAAGGAGTGCAGCAGAATAAGGAGGAATCAAATGCAGAGTGATTGATTGGACAGCAAGTTACAGTGTCACATTCACTGTCTCTGGCAGAGATCCTTGAGAAAGGGTGATCTGAGAAGACAGGAAGGAGATGAAAGGATTAGCTGAGCAACACTTCCTTGGACATAGTCTCCCAAACACAACATATATTTGGAACATATATCCAAAGGTATTTTCTGACATTTTGGATCAGTAGATTACTAAAATATAATAAGGTCAGAAATTTACTGATGGTTTTGCAGTCATTGTGTGATAGGTAGTTTCTGTGGGACTAAAATGGGAATTAATTCCAAGTTTTCAAGAAATAAAAGAGACAGAATCTGACCTAAATATTTGAGGAACTGATGGTAATTTTCAAAATAAAATAGACAATATGAGGGGAAAAAAGAAAACAGGGATGACATTTAGCATGCAGTTACAATACTATAGAAAAGCATTTGTGGTACTATAAGAAAGTAACAGTGAAATGACATTAGGCACACTTCATGTTGTTCCTTCCCTTCCCTTTTCTCTTCTCTTCTCTTCTCTTTTTTCTTTCTTTTCTTTCAGTGGTACTAGTACTTGGAATTAAAGGAAATTTATAATTTTTAAATTTTGAGATAGTTCTTGCTGTGTTGCCCAGGCTGTCCCAGGACTTGTGATCCTATTGCCTTAGCCTCCTGAGTCACTGAGAATATAGGTGTATGCCACCATACCCAGCTGTTTCTTCTATTTCATGAGAAAAATTAAAGATCAGATAATAAAATAGCAATCACCTATATGAAAAAAAAATTATTTAAGTTTAATTATGAAAGTATTTCTGAGCTAGAATGATGCAGAAAAAAGGCAAAATCCTTGTTAATGCACTTGTAACCTAGGAACGGTTTCCAAACCTGTCAGAGAAATAGCAATTTATACTACTTAAAATATGTCTTTAAATCTGGCACAAGCTTCATTTGATGATGTTTAGATTGTGTATAAATGGTTTCCTACTACATAGAGTAGGAAGTAGGCTAGAGAGATTCCACTACACCTTTTTAAATACAAATTTTAATTTTTAAGATTTATCCATGTTTAAAATCTCTCTAGTTCACTTATTTTAATTATAGTTTTATTCTTTTGTATTAGTAAAATTTATCCACTCTTATGATCATGGATATTTTGGAAATGTCATGGTATTTAGGGAAATGCAAATTAAAATCACAATAAAGTACCTCCTTTTTGTTCAGGGTTTTCCAGAGAAAACAAGAATGTGTGTATCTGTCCTGTCTATTTATCTAATCTATCTATCTATCTATTTATCTATTTATCTATCTATCTATCTATTATGAAGACATGTATTGCAAGGTACTGGATATTACCTCACAAGATTTTCAACCCTGGAAATTTTCAGAAATCTGAGGGCCTGTTTGCTACTGAGCCTATGGTGTAGATTCCAGGCAATGTCTGAAGGCCTGAAAACCAGGACTGCCTAGGGAAAACAGTAGACCTTCCAGCTCAGACGTTCAGAGAAAGAATTCAACCTTCCTCTATCATTTTGTTCTATTTGGTTTTTCAAGAATTGGATGATGATGCCACCCCCATTGGAGAGGGCCACCTACAGTTCACCATTTCAACCTGTTTGAACCTGTTTTGAAAACATTCTCACAGACACAGCTAGATAAATGGACATTCTTTGGCCTAATGAAGTTGACACAAAAATGAACCATTATCTTTGGTATGGCATGTTTTAAAAGGTTTTAGCATATAGATGTTGAAAAATTTTAGCAATAATTAAAATATGACAATTTCAAGCATTGGATATTGAGCTTGGGAATTAGCATTAATGTTGAGTGCAGTATAAATTTGAATTTCTTAGGACCAAATTTGGCATGATATGTAAAATTGAGGATTTATACACTAAAATTCCATATAATGCACGTGTGTGTGTGTGTGTGTGTGTGTAATGGAACCATTGCTTGTATACACATGAAGACAGACAAGACTGTCCCCTGCGGTTATTTTTAATAGCAATATTAGAACTCTTCCAAAAAACATTGGCGGAGGGTATCATTACCATTGCTATACAGTTGAACTTTATGGAAAAAGCAGCAAGGGAGATCTATTATGCGCAAAGACATAGTGAGCAAATGCATAGAACTATCAAACTGCAGGCATACTTTAGAAAAAAAACCCAATTCAGTTAAAATGTGTGATTTGTAAAGAATAAAATAATATATCTAAAAAGACTGGTAAACATTAATTTATGGTAGGCTTCAGATAACATGAAAAGAAATATTAACTTTATGCTATGGACAAGGAATAATAAAAGTGTGGGTTCCCCCCCAAAATCACAATCACGTATATACATACACACACACACACACAGACACATATGTGATTGTATACATATAAACATACACACACATATATATATATTTATATAATATATGTATATATACATTTACATATATTTTTAAAAGTGAATACATGTATTTATGAATACATTTTAAAATAATACATTTCAAAAGACATTTTAAAGTAACAGAGTAATAACAAATAGCACACAATTTGCACTGTGTATATTTGCATTATAGAGGCACACCAAAAGCAATAGATATCATAAAAATGAGTAACAACTAAATTGTTTTGGAAAAAAGAGCACATGGTCAGTCTAATTTCTGAGCCTATACAGTTTCTGAAAGCAGCAGGTGAAATTATGAAGCTGCTGATTATAAGATTAGCACAATATTCCTATTGTGGGCATGTCTCTGTGACTTGATCATTACCTTAGAAAGAAGTGAAAACTCACAAATCAAAGACATATGCTAAAATCATAAACACCTTGTTTCCAAAAACCAATAACAGGAAAATCATGGCATCCTTGGCTGTTATTGCATTGTATAATTAGAAAATAATATCTGATTTCATGGGAAATCAAAAAAACAAGGGTAGCATAAAATACCAAAATGAAAATCCTCAATAAAGAGTGATGTTAGCATAATTGATGTCATCTTCTTTCTTTTTTTTTCAAATCAATAACACAATGGTCAAAATTGGAGAAGTAGATACAGTTTTTATATACCTAGGAGCAAAGCAGTTAAATTTGAATTAAAATATCATATCAACATTAAGCCTCACCGTAGCAATATTAAACACTGAGAAACATCTGTTAAGACATTCCCAGCACATTTTTAAATATTTTCCTTGACATTTGGCCAAATATGTCTTTCTCTTTTTTGCTATTTTTTGTATGCTGGATAAGAGCCAATATTCATAAAGTGAACAAATACATCCCCATATGTTTTTCAAAGGGATATATTTCTTTAGTAGAATGTAAGACAAATTATATTAAAAACAACTTAAGAAGGTATAAACCATTGACATGACTATTGTTAAAATTCATTTATTAAATTTTTATCTGCATAGTGCTTACCTGTTTTCTGCGTAAAGAGATTTTTATTAAAGAAAGAACAACAAGAAAAAAACAAAAATCAACAAGGAAACAAAAAAGGGAACTTCTCTGGCAAAAAAAAAAAAAATATGTAAGAGTAATGAATATAACCATTATTGAATGTGAGTGACTTTACAGTTAATTAAACTTAAACCTCATTGTCTTCCTTTGATTTTGATATCCTTCTGTTTTTTGTCAAAAATTAAAACTATACTTTGCAAGACAGTGACATCTTGGCCTGTACAATTAGTGTTGGATTCAAATACATGTCACTTTGCCCCATAATCCTGATGCTCTATGCAAATGTCAAAACATATTAATCTAGAGATACTTGGATCTATCTGTTTTTGGCTCTAGAATATCAATCATTCAATTGTTCCCACTTCTAAAATTTTGAAAAGGTATCTTCCAAGGTACATTCCCTTCACTTTCCCAAATTACATTCTAGAAATGGTTGTTACACACAAAGATAACTGAGAAAAACATCAAACTTTTTCTTTGGTAGATACTAGAATAGAGCAACCAATTTGGCATATCAGGCCCTGGTAGTTGACACCAATGCTGGTAACCTAAGAGTCTCACTTTGGAAAACACAGTTGTTTCTAAGAAGCATTATTTGACCACTGATAAGCCTGACAAAGTTGCACCTTCTGTGTTTTCACATAATTGCTGATTTGAGTATTTATTTACAATTCTAACCACACCGTTGTTGCCATTGTCCACTTCCTCAGCAAGCCCCTTGACCTGATTTAGGTATTTCTGAGACAAAGCTCCATTATCAGTCTTTCTCTACACCAAACCCAGTGCTTGGTATATAGTGAATGCTGAGTAAGGGTATGAATGAATGGCTTACTGTTTGAATGATAAATCCCATTTGAAAATGCCATCCAGAAAAGACAATGAAAGTTTTTTTTTTTTGTTAAATCAATTTTATCAATCAGATTTTTCATTCACAACAATAGAATCTATTCTTAATGCTTAAATCAGAAACATAGTTTAAAAAGTACATTCGATAGCACAGAGAATCATTAGTAGGCCCAGACACACAGGATCGAGGCTCAGCTCCTATCAAAATGAAGCAAAGAAATGCCAACTAAGTAAAGAATGTTGAACTTTGGATGAAAATACTTTTCAATTATTACTGCTCCCACCCATTACTTAATGCTAGGGACTTTGCAGCTCTGCAACCACTACTACTGCCACACAGGGGTGGCACTTCTGAGTTAAGACCTCGACCTTGAACTACCACTGCATCCAGCATCAGACACCTCCACATGCTTGTTTCAGAAAACAGATGGCTTGATTCAGATTTGTGTTCTCATGTTGTTTATTTAAATCCAAGTTTCATGTACAACCAATCATGGGAACATAGATTGTATGACTACAGACTGTGGGATGACAGAATTTAGTTTTTTTCTCTTCTGTGTCAAATGACATGGAAGCACAAACACACATCAAGTATATGATGTTGGGCAGATAAATTAAGTATCACAGTCAAATATTTTTCTGCACCTCTTATGTGTGATATATTGAGTCATCTAGTTTGGGTTTGGGGCAGGGGATTCTCTTTTCATTTCAAAAGCTTAGGATCCACTCAGCTTAATAATTACAATGGTTTTTATCTGGTCTCAGTGGAGCTGAATTTTTAGAACACCTGGATGTTACTGAATTGACACATTTGGATAATCATAAGAGAAAATAAATCCTCTAAAACTTTTTGATTAGCTGTAGGAAATAATTTTGAGTGGCACATTGGTATATAAGGGTAAAGCTCTTTCTGTCTCCTGATAGTATTAATAAAAAAGGTGAAAATAAAAACTTGGAGAGACTGACAATAAAATTTTATGACTAGAATGAACTTATTGGTACGGAAATGAAAGTCAGGTGAAAGTTATTTAAAATGAGAAAAGTAGAATACCAGATCTTTACAAGAACATGAAAATGCCTAAACCCTGACACACAGAGCATGCAAAACTTTCTCAATGCTTTCCTGAATAAAATTCAAAATGCAGCTGCAGCAGCATTTAGTTCATATTTTAGTTCACAACACATCGATGCGTTATACATGAAATTGATATAGAATACATTACTAAATATCCATGGCAGTTTTCATGAATTCATTCAGGTAAAATTTTCAATATTTTTTCTAATATTACTTTGTGGTTAAATATATTTAACACAAAATTGGCATTTTGACTATTTTTAAGTATAAAGTTCAGAAGTATTGCTATATTTATATTTTTATAGAATCACATCTAAAAAATTTGTTTATCTTCTTTAGCTGAAACCTTATACTCATTAGATAGTAATACGTCATTACACCTTCCTGTAGCTCCTGGTAGCCACCATTCTATTTTCCAATTTCCTATAACTCCTGCAAATGGCATCAAACAATTGGGCTTTTGTCACTGGCTTTTTTCACTTAACATAATGTCTTTACTGTGAGCCATGTTGTAGCATAGGTTCTGAGTTGAATTGTTTCTATATATTAGCATCCTGCTTTTCTTAGGAATCTGGGAAATATTCACAATAAAATATATGTTTTACATTCAACATCAAAGGCTATAACCCATCCTGGACATCTCTGGTTATGGAACTACCACACACACTTTGTATCATTCTACTTCCCAACAATGTGGTTCCAAATTAGCACATACACAAGTCAATGAAAAATCTTCTATGCTCCTATAACTTTCCTACTTTGTTTGCTCATTTCCAATCCTTCAATTGTCACCATGTAACAACCATAGTATTCTTTTAAAAACAAATTGTATCTCATTCCTCAGCTTAAAAGCTGTCTCAGTGATTCTCACTGCCTTTAGAATAAATCTGAGTTCTTTACCTTGATCTTCAAGGATTTGTATGAAGTGGATTCATCCACCCTTCCTGAATTTATCTCTTGGCAGCCTTAGATTCAATTACTACCCTCCAGCAGCACCTAAGCATTCCAATCCAATTCAACTTGAGAACTTTGATCTTTGATTTACTTGGTGTTCTTGCCTTTCAGTTCTGTAGAAATCTATACACTTTTTGTTTTCCTATAGAGTATTGGCTTATTTTCCACAATGGCATTTATTACAACTTTAAATTTTATACTTGTGTGTTTATTTGTTAAAAGCTGTATCTTCTACTACATTACAAACCCATGAGAACAGGCACAATGTGGATTTTTTTTTTTTTTTTTTATACCATGTGTGAAATAGAAAGTTCAGTTTTTCCATTTTCAGAATACAGTATTTGGACTTAAATGTAAAACTGTGAAGATCCAATCAGAGCCATTTTGAACTTCACAACCTCTATCTAATCATAGCCATAATTTTAAAACTAGCCAATGTGTGAATTGTAACCCGGAGCTCCTGCTATCAGAGCAAGGGCCAGTGCTGCATTAGGGAGTAGATACAGGCAGACTGCCCACCCAAGTGTGTTTACATCCCAGATTTTATTCAGTAGCACACACTTATGCAGAAGTAAAGTTTGTCTTGCAGAGTAACTTTTGAGCATATGCCTGATTTCTTGTGGCACCCTGATACCTCTAACATTATCATATAGTCAGAATTGGAAAGAATCAGATATTCCTAAACGCTGATTCAAAAGATGAATGAATAATGTTATGCTATGCAGTGGAAGAATAATTATGCTCTAGCACATATATCAACTATGAGTGATTAAAATCTCAAATAGAGTCAAAGTCAGACTGCAAACCACAGGATGTGCACAACTCATGATCTTTGCCTTAAAAAAGTCTTTTGTAATCATGGGTAACAACTTCCTTACTGCCCATAAAGTTGCCGCCACTAGAAATCGGGATTAGAAGTTCCTCTGCTTGCAAATAAAACCATGCATCAAGTAACGAATCCAATGTTTAATGGTAGAAGAAAAAGAGAAAGAAGTAGATATATGAAGATTCATTTTTTAAAAAATTGGTTAAATAAAAAATATCTTTCTCAGAAGAGTGCCATGTTTTTTAAATAAGATTTGGTTCCAATATTGATTCTTCACTTCTTTGTGAGATGTAATATATTAATTATTTGAGATTTTGCTAATTCCAATATTAAATAAAATTAGCAATTCTTGCCAGAGCTACATTCTTGGATTGTTGACATTGTAGCATTTTGTACTATTTAGAGTGCTTTCCAAATATGTTATATTAATATGCCTTTGCATAAGGTTAAGTACTGAGGTTTTATAGGATCTTGAGTTTAATTCAAAATATACTTAAATCATAATTGCTTTATGGTTAATAGTTAGAAAAGTTACAGAAAGAATGAGTACATTTTGATTTTTAAGAGCAACACTGTAAAATAATGGAATCCTAACAGGTTTGTTAAAGGGAGAAATAGGTCAATTCATTGATTTTGCTGTTGAATTATTCCAGAGATAGTAGCTGAGAGCAACGGCCACATTCTGTTTGACATGCTCTATTTCACAACATAATTCCCAGTTTTCCACTTCTACTGAGACTTATGCAGACTGTTTTTCATTAAAACTATGGCATATTTTGATTTTCCCCCAAAGTTATCCTAGGGAGAGAACATCTCTGAGACCAGTCATTTGTGCTCAATTCCCCTTGAGAAGCGCCACTATTAATTGGAACAAAAACGTTTGAATAGCAAATGTCACTGAATCTCTCAGGATGTTTGAAGCCTCTGCAGCTATGAGAAAACACAAAGCAATCACCACTACATTATCTGAATGAGTGAAGGAAACAAGAGAAAACTTAAATTGTGCCTCCATGCTACAAGAAGCCTGAAAAGTTTGAATAAATTCACCAGTGAATAGCAATTCACTACATGTCTATTATGTATGAGGCATTTAACCTGGTTATAAGGTTACAAAGATGAGCAGGAAATGACTTCCATCTCCACTGGATATAAGATCCACAGAGGACAAGTGGCAATATCGAGTCTTAGAAAAATGTAGAAAGTAGTAAATTTAGAATGCATGGCTGTTGACATAGCATGAGGGAGGAATCTGCCTTAGGGAACTAGGATGCGATGCGTGGACTAGTTAGAACTCCAGAATGTAGTAGCTTAACAAGCATTTTGTTACCTCTCTAAACTGCAGCATAGTTCGAAAACCAGTATTGCTTATGTGTCTATGGTTGAATATGCTAAATCTGACTGGGCAATGGTATGTCTGTCTTCACTGAGAAATTAAGCTGACTCAGTTTTTACCTCTGTGATCACTCATCCATTAGCATGTCAGCCCAGACTTGTTCACATGGCAGGCACAGAGGACAAAGTGAGAATATAAAGATGGGAAAGGACTATTGAAACCTAGACATGGAACTGGCATTTTGTCAGGTCTGCCGCATCCTATTATTCAAAACAATTTACAGGTTCTACTCAGATTCAGGGGGTAGAAAAATTGGCTTGCTTTCTTGATGGGAAGAGCTGCAAAGAATGTTGTGAAGGGGCAGGGAGAGAGGTAAGGGAAAAATTGTGGCCATTTTTTTTGTAAATGATCTACTAGCACAGAGGAAAAAAGTGATTGTGATCTCTTTGTGAAAGTTTGCCAAAATTAGAGGAGAGAAGGGCAATTTTTAATAAAACCAAGTAAGAACAGGGATGATTCTGAATTGAAGGTATGAAATAAATGCTTTAAATTTAACCCTCACACCAACACTATTTATAGAAAATTAAAATTTATCATTATAAAAACTAAAACAATGAAAATAAGTTGCTTCAGGAAAGCTGAAGAGATAGTAAGTGGTGAGTAATAAATTGAGGTCCTAGTTGTTTTCACTCTGAAGTGACAATGTTTAAATGTTACTGTACCATCTGTTTATAAACAATACAGGAAATCTCCAAAGATACCTATAATATGTCTCATATAGTTTGTTCTGAACCTTTTGTGCTACTTTTTATTTATTTTTAATCATTTATTCATTTTTAGTCATATTTTCTACATATATGTTATATATTTGTCTATTATTTTTGCATTGGATATGTTCATTGAAAAGGAAAAATGACAATTGCTTACCTCGAAACATTTTTTTTCCATTTTCTTCTTTCTTTTTTCTTCCAGAATGAAAATCTAACTTTTTCACTTATTGACATCATAACCCATATGATTCAGGACATTTATCCTTGACTCTAAGTCAACTAATATATAATATTCTGATGACAAACTTCCTTAGTCCAAAGACAAGGATTTGACTTAAATTGAACAGATCTTGCTGAAGGCAATTACTTCAGTAACTTGTTTATCACTTAGGACAATGGGATGTGCAGTTACAATACAAACAACTAGCTGCAAAAGAAAGGATAACAGACAGAGAAAATTGCACATTATAGGACAAAAACATGAGTGGAAATGACCCGATTCTTTATGATGTCACTAAGCAACTGATCTCACTTTTACTCTATCTCTGGATACCATAAGACGTAATACTTTTTTTAAAAAAATTGTGTAGATCAGTTTTTGTTGCTTTTGTAATTGTTGTTGGTGGTGGCACTGCACTTATTACTTGTAGCTTCATTCATGATCTGATGACTATGCTTTGTAATGTCCCCAGTACCATCTCCAAATTAGACCTTAATCATCAAACCTTTCACTGTTTTTGTTCTAAAAGTGACTCCCTTTGTTCATTCCTGAAAGAGAACAGCACTAAAGCAAATGATGGCTCCTCTGCAAAAACACTTTCCTAGTTTTTAAAAAGCAAATTCTTTAAAAATCCCCCAAAGAAGGCAAATGATCAGAGTACATACATATGAACATGTAATATTTATATAACATAAATAGTTTTCTCTATGTATACATACACAATATGACTTTGGCAACAACTATTAAAAAACAAAGACCATAGGTAGGAAAAATAGACACTAAGTAGCTAAAAAGGTGGATGGCAATAGGTGACTTCATATTATTTCTTAACCCTTCAATCTTAGAGACTTTTTTTAACACATAAATAGATACCAAGATACTTCCAATCATCTCCTGCCTTCTCAAGTCATTTTAGGATCCACATGAGAAGGAGGCTCTAGACTCATAAATACACAAAACTTAAAAGGATTAACTAATAATATACATTTGAAAATGATTGACATGTGTAGTTCTAAAACAATAGGAGCACAAGGAAATGAAGTGAATATGAATTTTTAAAAGATATGTGTATATATATGCATATATATGTTTTAAAAACATAGTGCAAAAAAGGTCAAATACATACTTGAAAATATATCTTCTAAAAACTAGGCTGTTGAATAAATATACTATATCATATCTATCGAAAAAATAAGTGAAGCTATGTGTTAAAACAAGTAGAATCACAAATGCTCAGAAGAGTAGAGGAAAGGTTGAAAATTAGGGAGAAAATCACTTAGAACATTTTGTTCAGTAGAAATTTAAAATGTATCTCTGACATAAACTTGCATTTATTGTTCGAGAGTGCAAGATTATTTACTTTTTCTCCTTTGTGGATCAACCCACATATTTACAGCATGTGTTCTTTAGTATGTAATATCTTTATAAGGCATATGAATTATTTATCACTGTGTAAAAAAATTGCCACAAAATTTTGTGAGTTAAAACAACAAAAAAAAAATATTATCACATAGTTTCTGTGTATAAAGAAGCTGAATGCCTATGGTCAGGGATCTTTACAAGGCTCAAAGAAGATGTCAGACAAGACTGAATTCATCTTAAGGGTTGCCTAGGCCAAGATCCCCTCTGAGTTCACTGACATGGTCACTGGCCAGAAACACTTTGTAACCATGTACACCTGTCAAAAGGTGGAACATTACTTTCATCATAGGAATCTGAAAGACAAGACAGTGAGAGGAAAGGAGTCGAGAAGAGTGTCATTCTATCATGATCTGGATGTCTAATATCACAGTATATGCATAACTTCTGCCTTACTACATTCATTAGAGGGATTCTCAAAATTCAACCCAGAATTAAGGAAAAAAAAAACTACTATAAGTCAGTGAATATTGAGGAACATCTTTTAGGCTGCATATTGCATGAGAATTGTAATTGCTGAATATGAAAATTACTTGAAGGTAAATATTGTCAAAGTTAGGAAAGGATGATCTATGTATTGGACAGAATTACACAAATAAAAACATGATTGTAAGTACTATATCAGATTCCATTGACTTCCTAGTGTATTTGGCTTGAATTATTCTGTTGCTGCTAAGTAAAACTTTGGCTGTAAACTCACGTTTCTGCAGAAAAGGGAACAAAAACAGAAATGATTCTTAACAAAGACTAGAGGTGTTGGAAGCATCTGTGCCTGCTCATACTGACATATATGATGTGACCCACAGTCAATTAAACTGGGCTTGCATAATTATCACTACAGTTAGAGAGTCTCTATCCCTCTCTATCTCCTCTTATCTATTTTTAACCAACTTAGATGATTTATGTCTGAGGCATAAATCCTGGATCCATCTTTGAGACCCATGTGGAATGTGTTAAATTCTATTTATAGTCATTCTGTGAATTCATTCATAACTCCAAGAGTGAAAGTTTCAATGTGACACCTCTATTAACTAAGATATTACAAATAGCTCTTCTAGCAGAAGACTATAATTCTAAACCAAGTTAATACCTCAGTGTTTTTCTACTTTTAAGATTAACACTTTTATCTTGAAAAGATCCTACTACTTAATTTTTCCCACAGTCTTATTGAGATAAGTGTCACATAATATAAAATTAATCCACTCAAGGGTATAATTCAATGATTTTTAGTCAAAGATTTGTATATTTATAATGAAAATCTTATCTGTGAAAACACTTGTCACCTCAACAAGAAGGAACATTTTCACTAGCAGTTGTTCACACTTTCCAACCCTTTTCCAAATCCCACGTCTTCAGCACTCACAACCTAATTTCTGTTTTATACATTTACCTATATTGGACATTTCAGGTAATTGGAATTATATAATATGGTCTTTTGTGACTATGTTTTTCCCTTAGCATAATATTCTAAACCTTCATCCACATTATGTTAATATTAGTAATTTTTTGATGGGTAAATAACATCTTACTGTATAGATGTAATACATTAGATGTATCCATTTTTAAATTAATAGAGATTTGGTTATTATGAATAATGTTACTATAAATATTCATGTTTAGGTTGTTGAGTGGATTTATACTTTCAGGTTTCTTGGGTTTACTTGAGAGTTGAATTGCTTAGTTATAGGATAAGTGTTTAACTATTCAAGGAACTTAGATGTTTACCTATGCTATTTTATATTCCTACATTACAAATCTATGTGTGCATTTGTAATCTGTTTTTGATTATAGCTATCTTAGGCGGGGCAAATAGTCATATACCACTGTGGCTTTAATTTGCTTTTCTCCATTGGCTAATAATTGTGAGCAGTTTATTGTTTATTGGCTATTTATGAGTCTTCCTTGGAAAAGTTTTATTCAGGTACTTTGCCCATTTAAAGGGGGGTTGTTTATGTAAGTACTGGTTACATGTTCTCAACACAAATCCCTCATTAAATGGATGATTTTCAAAACTTAATTTGCTTGCTGCCTTTTCAGTTCCTTGATGCTATAATCTGCAGTACAAAATGTATAACTATGATGAAGGACGGTTTGTTTCATGTTTTCTTTTGTCAGTTATGCTTTGGTTTCATATCCCAAAAACCATTACTTAATTCAAAACTATACTTTCCTAAGTTATTTTCTAAAAGTTTCATAATTTAAGTTTTTCTATTTAAGTGTACAATATATGAATAGTTAATGTTGGTGTATGGTCTAAAGGAGGACTTCAAAAATCATAATTTTAAGTGTGCATTTCCAGTCATGCTAGCATCACTTATTGAAAAGGAAATTCTCCTACTGAACTTATTTAGGCCCCTTTGTAAAAACGTAATGAACCATAATAAGGGCTTATTTTTGTACTTTTAATCAATTCCATTGATCTACATATCTATTCTATTCCAGTATCACATTATGTTGATTACTACTGCTTTGTAGTAACTTATTAAATGTGGACATTTAATCTTTTCAATTTTCAATTCTTTTTTCATTTTTAAAAATTTTTATTCTAATTTGTTATATATGATAGCAGAATTGTTTTGTCAATATTTTCAATTGTTTCTTTTTGTTTCAATTTCATTGAGTTCAGCTCTGATTTTTAATTATATTCTCTATTCTACTGCTTTACTGTTGATTTGTTCTTCTTTTTCTAGAACTTTGAAATATAATGTTAGGTCATTTATTTGTTGACTTTTTCTTAAGGAATGAATTTCATGCAATGAACTTTCTTCTTAGTACTGCCCTCATAGTGTCCAGAGATTTCAATGTTTAGTATCAGTGTTCTCATTTACCTCTAAGAGTTTTTTAATCTCCACCTTGATGTCTTTTGCAACCCATTTTTTATTCAGTAGCCTATTATTTAGTCTCCAGATGTTGGAGTAGTTTTGATTTTTTTATTTTATCATTGATTTTTAATTTCATTCCATTGTGATCTAATAGAATGCAGGATAGTAGCTCTACTTTTTGTTTTTTACTTGTTAATAATTGCTTTATTTCTCTATAATATGGTCTATTATAGAGAAGGATCCATGTGTTGCTGAGATGAAAGTGTAATCACTCGTTGAAGAATGAAATATTCTATATATGTCAGTTAAGTCTAACTTATTGATTGTATTATTGAGTTCTATAGTTTCTTTGTTCAGCTTTTGTTTGCAAGATTTACACAGCAGTGAAACAGGTGTGTTAAATCACCCAGAATTATTGTGTTGTGGTCAATTTGACTCTTGAACTTGAGAAGAGTTTGATGAATGTGGGTGCTCCATTGTTTGGGGCATATATATTTATAATTGTTATGTCTTGTTAGTGTATGGTTCAGTTGAGTAGTATGAAATGTCCTTCTTTATCCCTTTTGATTAATTTTAGCTTAAAGTCTATTTTATTTGACATGAGGATGGAAACCTCTGCTTGCTTCTGCAGTCCATGTGAGTGGTATGATTTTTTCTAGCCTTTCACTTTCAGTCTGTGGATGCCTTTTCCTATGAGATGAGTCTCTAGGATGCAGAATATTGTTGGGTCTTTTTTTTTTTTTTAATCCAATCAGCTAGCCTATATCTTTTCATTGGTGAGTTTAGGCCATTAACATGATTTTTATTCCTGGCCATATTTGTTTATTTTTGTTATTTAACTTGGTTTCTCCTTTGATTAGTTTTTCCTTTAGTGTAATACCTCCCTCTGTTGATTTTTATTGCTGCTTTTCATTTCCTCTTCATGGAATATTTTGCCAAAGATATTCTGTCATGTAGGTTTTCTAGGTGTAAATTCTTTTAACTTTTGTTTGTAATGGAAGGTTTTTATTTTAGCATTAAATCAAAAGCTTAATTTTGCTGGATACAGATTCTTGTTTGGCATCCATTTTCTTTCAAATCTTTATATATGTTGTTCCAGGATCTTCTAGCTTTCAGGATCTGGGGTGAAAAATCTGCAGGTAACCTAATTGTTTTCCCCCTATATGTAATCTAATGCCTTTTTCTAGTGGCTTTTAATATTCTCCTTAATCAGTATGTTAGGCATTTTCATTATAATATGTCTTGATATGGATCTATTGAGATTTTGTACATTTGGTGTCCTCTAAGCCTCTTGAATTTGGTTTTCCAACTTGTTCTTCATGTTTGAAAATTTTTCTGATATTATTTCATTGAACAGATTGTTCATTCCTTTGGTTTGGAACTCTATGCCTTACTTTTTCCCAATAACTCTTAAATTTAGACTTTTTATGCTATCCCTTATTTCTTGTGAATGTTCTACTCATGGTTTCTTACCATTTTCACTGTGTGGTCTACATTCTTTTCAAGATTATACATTTTGTCTTCATTGTCTGATGTCCTGTCCTCCACATTATCTAAGCTATTGGTGATGCTTTCAATTGGACTTTTTATTTGGCTTATTGTTCCTTTCATTTCAAGGATTTCTGTTTTATCTTTCTTTCGAATTTCTATCTCCCAGTTGAAGTAATCCTTTATTTTGTGAAAGAGAAATATAAAGAAGAAGGTCAGTAGCAGGAGAATAGAGAGAAAGTTATTTTGGGTAGACAACTACGAGGAAAGACAGTAGAGTACATAAAACACACACACATATATATTAAGAAAAGTAAAAAAAAAAAATGTTAAAATAGTAAAAATTGGAGAAAAAAGAAAAATAACAAAAACAACAAAAAAAGAATATACAACACAACTGTAATATACTATTCTGTTGTCTCAGACCTCAATGTCCTAATTCATCCAAAATACCTAGTTTCACATATGTTGGGGATATAATGGTGGGAGAATAGAAAGGGAAAAGAAAAAAAAAAAAAAACAATCTTGAAATAAGAAACAAGGATTGTTTTGATTGGAGATCAGTATCTTTCCTGCTTCCCTTCTCATTCAATAGGTGGGATCATCTGTTGTTAGCCTGCTCTTGTGGTGTGAGCTCCTGGTCTTATCTCCTATCTCATCTGAAGACCTCCAAGTTCCTGGTCTCTGTTAGTCTCTAAACTGTCTCACACTCACCCTCTCCCTTACTGCTTCCAAATAAGGGACTGTTCTCTCTGTGCAGCACTTTGGGGGCTCTGCACCTGCCCCACTGAGAGCTGTTATTTTTTTGTTGACCACTCACTGTGCCAGGGTTAGTGGCTACTGGGGAGACAGGGGAGTTAGAAAGTGGGTACCTGTCCATCCAGAGTTCCAAACTGGGAGTTGCCCCCCACTGAAGATGGTGATGAAGGTGACTAAGATAGGGGCATCTGCTTTCAGCGATGGGGTGTCCAGTTGGGTGGTGGGGGGAACCTGGTGATGGTGCTGGATGATGAATTCAGAGCCTGGGTCTGTGGCCTGCAGCGTGTGGCTTTGGCCGTCTTCAGAGCCGGTGTGAAGTTCCATGGTGCAAGCTGGCTATGGTGCATGTAGGGTACTGGCTATCTCTGCTGCTCCAAAGTTCCAAGATGGAGATAACCAGGGGAGCCCCACATTGGTTGATAGGGGTCCACACAGGAGTGGCAGCTGGAGTTCCTGCATGAGGGTAGCTTCCAGGTGTACTGTGTGAGAGCTGTGTCTGGGATTTCTGCTCAGGTGGGTGGCTGAAAGTTTTGGGCCAGTGCTGATGCCTATGGTTCTGCTTGGGCACCCAGTAGTCCTGTGTGGGCAAGTAGTTGGGAGACCTACTCTGACACTGAGGCCTGGAGCCCTCAACTTTTATTCTTTTTCCAGATAGTTTTAGTTATTGTATGTCCTTTGTGGAATTAATTTTCCAGTGTTGTATTATCGAAGTACCATGAACTGAGTCACTTAAACAACAGATATTTTTTTTTACAACACTATAGGCCACAAATCTATAATAAGGTTTTGGAAGTATTATTTTTTTTTATGAGATTTCATTCTTTGACTTGTAGATAGCCAAATTCTCCTTGTTTCTTCACATGGTCTTCACTTTCTGTCTTTGTTCCATTGAGGCCAATGTGGGGCAGGTGAGCCTCAGTTTTCTTGAATGCTTTACTGGAAAATAGTTGGGTGGTATAAGAGGTCCTGGTGTCCTGAGTTGAAACTGTAGTCCTAGATGGAAACAAAAACTATGGGGAGAAGGAGTCTACATTCTTGGTCATACTAAAGTAGAGTAGATCTCCATCATATTATTCTGCAGTTGGAGTAAGAAAGTCATGATCCAGTGCTGAAGACACTGTTTTAGATCTCAAGACAAATTTTTATAAACATTTCTCCATTTGATGTAGGTCTAACAAAATTTCCTGGGACTGCAAATAGTTGCTTACGATTCTTTATGTTTATGCTTGTTTAGCTGGAGAATGTCTACCAAGCTCTTTATACTTCCATTCTGGACATTTTCCCCTTAAAAAAAAAAATGTAATTTTAAATTCCTTTGAACCTAACACAGAGCTTCCTCATATTTAGTTGACTGAAACTCTTAAAACAGTTGATAGAAATGCATTCCATCTGCTTCATCTTCATTACTACACTTGGTCAATATTTTATGTCTTTCATTATGGACTCCTAATTTTTCATATTCAGTATAAATTGGACAGATTAATTTGATATTATTTTTATCTAAAATTGTCTTTACTTGTGTAGTATGATTCTCTGCTAAGTTAGTTTCTGGGTCTTTAACATAAACCAATTGAATTTGAAAGACGTTTTGCTTTTTGACAGAGCAATGCGTTTCAGGGTTACCTTAAACCTTTCAGTTTCAAACATCAACTGCTTCTCCAAGGATCTGAGATTCCATTTAGTGGAAAACAGTATTGGAGACAAGAATCTAGATGCCTGACTGAATCATAGGGTTGAAATTACTCCTGGGAAATTTCAATGGATATAGCTAGAAAAATATTGAATTTAATTTTATTTTGTGATATCATATTGACATTTACACTGGAGGCAATAGGGCTCTGTTTTGCTTAAATTCTTGATTTTTTCATTGTATTTCTTCTCCAAGTCAATTTTAAAAATAGATGTGGGAAAGCAAGAGGCAGCTTTTGCTGTGTATGTTTATTAAGCAAAATCATTTCTTTATGATGTTGAGACTCACTCTGCAGTCTTATTCCAGTAAAAGTCATAAAAATAAAGGGCAGAAAGAAGAGTCTGAGAAGTAGCAGATTTCTTATGAGAATGACAAAACACACAAAAGGATAAGGATGAATTCTTATCAGAATTCATGTCCTTTTTACTGTTTCCATCTCTCAAATCTCTGCTTGAATTGAGATACACAGAGGCCTCCTTCAGACTTCAATTTTTGGAACCGCAATATCTTCTGTCTCTAATAGAAGCAAGAGAACAGTAACACAATGAAACCTGCAGATGCCTCTTCTCTGCTTCCAGATGGACCAAGATCAAACCGAGTATTTGTCACCTTTCAACTATGTGATTTTGGGAAATGTCTCAACAGGCTTGGCCAGTTTCAACACTTGTGAAAGGGAAAAAATGATGATAACTCCCATTTCAGACTATTGTTTTGAGAATATATGGATTTAAAATTCATAGTATTCAATGAATTAGTATTTATAAAACACAAGAATATCTGGCATAGGTAGTTAAATAAATTCATCATCATCATTACAGATATCTTCCTAAAATAAGAATTACTAGATCACTGTTTTTCTTTGTGGTTGTACAATTTTGTCAAATTTGTTTTTGAGTTTTGGAAGCCTTTTCTAAGAAAACATAACTAAACTTATGTATGAATTTTTTTAAAAAGAAAATATTGTGCAAGCACCAAACACACAAAATATTTGGCAAAAAGGTCAGTTGTAAGTATGTATGACCAGAATATTATATTTTAAATCAAGAAACTTTATGATTTGGGAAGACAACACTTGAAAAATTTAAATTGTGTGTCTATTTACACTGACTATTTATGAAAATATATATTGCTTTAAGGGAAAATTTACACTAGCATGAGAAATTAACATGAAGGTGAATGCTTTTTCTTTTATTTGTATTTTATAATGGGAATTGGCTCAATTGTTGTCTCTGATAGAGGTTTTACCAGATGTACTCTTGATGGTTCCTAAAACATATGAGGTTCCCGGGGGTTAATCTCTGCTTCCATGGAAACTACCCTGGTGTGCCCCAGTTTTAAACGACTTCCTGCAGGCTGACACCTGGAGGCACCTGCTCAAAAAACATCTTTCTTAGGGCTGAAGCAACACATGGAAATTTAAAAAAGAAGAAGTTCTGTGTAACTGTCCCTTGCATAAAATCTATCAGCATTTTCAGTTTTTAGGGAATCATTTCATTGGAATACTCTTAACTATGACTTTGTTTCTTAAGTTGTTCACTTAAGTGCTTGGCTGTGCTGGAAATTTAAGGACATTTGTTCTTACATGTAATAGTGTGATGCTATCATTCTAACATGTAATAGTGTGATGCTATCATAAGAGATTCATCAACTGGCCATTTTTTTTATTCATTCATTCATTCATTCATCAGAAGAGTATGATGAAAGACTGGCTGTGTAGAAAAAGTACCAATTAATAGTACCTGTTCTATTAAGTCCCTGGCATTTCCAACTGAGATAGCCAGTATTGCACATGGTAAAACAAAGATGCCTGTGATTTACCCAGATAGAGCTGAACAGCAGGAAGCCCTGTATCTGAGTCTAAAGTGAAGGGGAAATCACCAAGCTAGACACAGAATCTTGAGTCCCCTAATATTTAAGCAGTTAATAAATTCAAGCAATGGCTAGTTACTCAGTTGTTAAAATAGGCAAAACCTGTCACAATCCAAGAAATTGGAGACATATTCATGCGGTCCCACCTTATTTATAGTAAGTATAAAGAGAAAAGCCACTTCTAAAACTTTTGATGAAAATGTATAGAATAACTGAGTGGTCAAACAAGATTTGGGATTATCCTACTTTATAAAAATATATATACCATTCACATGAAAATCAAAAGTCTTTCATCCTTCATTCTATAAGTAATCCTGATTCCAGAAGTGACTTATAATAGTAGAATTGGTTTTCATTATTCCTTATGCATAGATTGACAGCCATTTTTCTATTTCTTACTACAGAACTTCCAATCAGGATACACTAACTCCTCCCTACAAAAGCTAAGTTAATCTTACTTTTTAATCTTTTTATATTTCTAATTTTTATGCTTATATTATTTCTAAAACAGAAATCAATTAAGCTTATATTCTTAACTTGTTCTAACATTAAAATGTACCTCTGGCATTAATAATACAGCAATTAAGTACTTATAACTTTAGAATAAAACTGTAGGATTGAACACATACTAAAAGAAAATAATCCTTGAACTTACATTTGTATCACTTAAAGAAAACATTAAAGACAGTTTTAAACAGGCATTGAGCCAAAAGCTTTCTATGAGTTAAGGAAGGGGTGATTGAAACTAGAATCCTCAGTATAATTTTTTGCTTGTTTTTTGTTTTATTTTGGTACCAAGGGTTGAACTCAGGGGCACTTAACCACTGAGCCATATTCCCAGTCCTTTTATATATTGTATTTAGAAACAGGGTCTCTCTGAGTTGCTTAGGGCCTAAATTGCTGAGGCTGGCCTTGTACTCCTGCCTCAGGTGCCTCAATACATACAATTTTTAATCAGTCACTTTTCTTATTTTCTCATGTCATATTCCTGCTTTTTAAACATTTACTCTGCATTTGTATTTTTTTGTTTCTACCTTACAAGAATTGTTCTTTCTTTGATGTTCTATATAGCAGTTGATGTATCAATCTGATCCATGTTCATTTCCATTTTCCCAAATATTCAAAATATGTAGTTCAGCACCCTGTTGCACATTTGAAAGACTGACCCATTAAACACAGAAGCCAGTATTTTTCTACAAAGTCCCATGTGCTGCAGCATTGGGAGCTGTGAATGAATTGTGGGCATGTCTGAGCCATCTCTAAGTGGAGATTAGCCCCTCACGGAACTTTTGGTATTATTTCACCGATCTGAGACTGCTCTGTTGCCTTGGCAAACTTTCTGCTTAAAGAGAATTTTGTGATACAGCAGAATTTATTGGCTCAGACAGCCCTAAGTTCAAACATAACTCCCCTGAGGTGGAAAGAGATAGCAGTGCACCCAACTAGCCTGGAGGTCCCAGATACCTGGAGGAGGAAGAATTACTGCTCAAGTGATAAGTCCCCAAACAGGCCAACTTCCCCTCAGTCTCTTGCTTCTTGTTTACCTTGAAGAACCCCTCCTCACAATAAATTCCTTTGGTGTGTGTCACTATGAATAAAACATTCCTTGGCTTTTACCTTTTGTTAGGATCAGATCCATCAGGTCTTTATAACCAGCAATCCCTTGATTTAAATACTTTTCTTGTGTCTTTTGTTTTTCTTTCTTTCTTTGTTATTTTAAGATGACCTTTTAAAAATTTTTTTTATTTGTTCTAATTAGTTATACATGACAGCAGAATGCATTTCGATTCATTGTACACAAATGGAGCACAACTTTTCATTTCTCTGGTTTTACAGGATGTAGAGATGCACCAGGAGTGCAGTCATACATGTACCTAGGGTAATGATATTTATCTCATTTCACCATCCTCCCTGCTCCCATAGCCCTTCCCTTCTTCTTCCCTCCCTCCCCTTTGCCCAATCAAAGTTTCTTCATCCTCCCCGTGCCCCACCCTCGCCATTATGGATCAGAGAGAACATTTAGCCTTTGGTTTTGGAGGATTGGCTTACTTCGTTTAGCATGATATTCTCCGACTACATCCATTTACCTTCAAATGCCATAATTTCATTCTCTTTTAATGCTAAGTAATATTGCATTGGGTATATACGCCACACTTTCTTTATCCACTCATCTGTTGAAGGGCATCTAGGTTGTTGGTTCCTTCTTCTTATTACTTGTTCAGCCTTTAATTTCCAGCTGGCCCTCACCTCTGAGGGTTACTTATTCCCTTGCCATGCAGGTAGGGGTGAGACTGAAGAGGCTAGAAAGTTCAAAACAAAACAAAACCCTCCATTTTCTAAGTTTTCTTTCTGCTTACATTCTAGAACACTGAATGAACACACACAAGATCAGCCAGATGCCAGAGCTATTGATTTTGCTGATGATTCAATTACAATTTTAGTTGTCATGTAGGAGGTCCAAGTAAAGTCTGCTTTTCTATACTTTCCTTCTTCTTCATGATAACCAAATTTCCTCTATTAAATCCATTTTGTACAAATTATTTAACGTGAGATTTTGTTATCTGGAAATAACCTTTGTTCAACATATAGCCCTTATTTTATAAAGCTGTGATTCTCAGTATGAATATTTATAGGGAGTCATCTTTTCTGAATTTTAGAAATTCTGAAGTTAAATAAGATAGTAGGACAGTAAGCAAATATTTTTACTGAGTTTCACATCTACTCATATTGTCGAATGCCTAATTCATGTCTATTAATAATCATCAAACATATACAAATCAAAGTATACATATCAGAACAAAAAATATATCTTGTCTTCCTGGATGCTTTGCATTACATGGACTTATATATTTCCTATTGTAATCTATGTTTTATGTACTTATCTCAGTAAAATAGCTATTAAATTGTGCTAGAATTTGAAAGGTAAATATTAACCTCATAAACACACACTTTGGGACTAATGATTTACACTTCTTTATAAATTTGACACTCCTATTTATGAAGAGTATGTTCTCATTGTCATTTGCTCATCATTTCAGTGCAGTATCTTGACAGTTGCTGGAGGCATATGTGTTATCCTGGACTGTCTTGATTAAATGCTAATGAGCAATTTTTGCCTTGAAACTTAGGTCAGAATAGACTGCTTTAAAAGGCATATTTTGCTGGATGCATCATTGGATACCATGAATGTCATTCTTACAAATGTTTCACACTCATTATGTTGTATATATATATATGAAAATTAGGATCAAAGTAGATAAATCAATCTGAAAATTCTGCCAATTAGAAGAAAAGAAATTAGGATTCTTGGATCATACCTCATTTCACAGTTAATAGTAATTTTGAGACAGAGACACCAACATAACAACAAGTTTTCTAAGTAGTAACAAGGAAACTATAAATATAATATTTGATTTTAAAACTTGAAATATTAGTCAATTCTTTTAAATGATTGTCTCTTATGCTCAGTGCCTCAGATGTAAGATTTAAGATAACAGGTTGATTATATAGGACTGAGAAGTTAATGAAGCCCCTGTATAGGCACGCGCGCACACAACACCCCATACTAGTGTGGCACCTAGGAGGCTCAAGTTTCTATCTAAATAAAATTAAGTGCTTTCTATTAAAATTGCGTTTACTAAATTGAATGGATTTACGATTTACAATGATATGTTGGACACATTGCTTCAAAAATATTACTAACATCCAAGTTGATTAGGTAAAGACATTGTGACATCTGTGTCATACCTGGAGTCATATATACACATTTTAAAATTTATTTCTTTCTCAATTTGAATATCATGAGAACTACAGAGCAGCTTGTATGAAATGGGTTTGCTAGTGACAGGATACTTTAGTTAATTATGATATTTCTGCATTAGACTTTTCTTATTTTTTTCTGTTTTTACTAGTTTTATTTATTTTTTATTGATGCATTACAGTTGTACATAATGTTGGGATTTGTTTTTGCATATCCAGAAAGAGTTACCCATTTGTGTGTGTGTGTGTGTGTGAGTGTGTGTGTATGTGTGTGTGTGCGCGCGCGCGTGGAAGGAGACAGTGGGTGCCAGAATTGGGCAGGTGACTGAAAAACTCCACATTCTGCTTTGGACTCAAATACTTACCATAAAACAATGGTATCTTCTACATGAGGACACTAAAACATATGCCTGCTTCTGTTGTGTCTAAAAGAGACATGGCATTGGTGAAGCATCTGAGTTTCAAGAGTTAGGATGAGCTTTTCTGTTTTATTTTTATTTTTTAAATATCTTCTAGTTATACATGGACACAATATCTTTATTTTGTTTATTCATTTTTTTTTTAATGTGGTGCTGTGGACAAAACCAGTGCCTCACATGTGCAAGGTAAGTGCTCTGCCACTAAGCCACAAGCCCAGACCTCTGTTTTATTCTTTCTAGGATATTCATATGAAGGAATGCATGTGAGTTGAACCATCTCTAAAATGAAGAACACAAATCAAGAAGCTTCATTTTATTGACTGCTATTATGAAAATGATTATACCAAATTAAATTAAAAAACACAATATTTTATTTTCAAAATCATGAAAAAAGGCCATTTCTGAAGTAATACAAATGTAAGGGTCACAGATCTTCTTAAATAAAAGTGCATAGTTTAAATCTTCCTGAAAGCAGCTGCAATTTGCCCTCTAGTAAGATAAATACAGTTTGATATTTGAATTTAAAGTTGAGTCAAATATTCATGTCACATGCTACTCTCCATTAAATCTCCCCACCCAAATTACTTACATTCAACATTCCTGAAAACATTTCATAGTTCTGTTTTTCAGGGTGTTTTGGATTTATTCAATTTTTACTGAAAGAAAGAAAGAGAATTATTTTACCAATAGTTTTCATTTTTGAATTTTCAAAATTCTTCCATATATATTTCCACGTTAATTCAACTACCTAGGACTAGGTAATAAATGTATTGTGTCAACACATACACTAAAATATTTATTATATTTCATATTTCTTGTATTTTTAACACTGAATAATCTTCCCAAGACATTAGGAAAGAATTGCAAAGTTAGTACCAAGTGAAATACAAAGCAGTTAATGTTAGGGTGCATTTAAACTGATAACCAAAGTAGAAAACTCAGCATCAAGGATGAGTAATGATCCAAAGGAGTAATAAGATAGCATTTCTTGAGCATTTATGAAAACAAGATTTTGGAGAAAGGAATTAACATGGAATTATCCCCTTATTCCTTGCAGTATTTCTATGCAATCAATTTTAAAACCTATGTTGAAGCAACCGGAACTCAGAAAGCCTGAGGTGTCCATGAGCATACAAGTAATACATAGAGTTATTATGATAATGTCTGTTCACCATATCAGCTATCTATTTTTCTGGGGAAATCTTTAAGCCTTCCTAAAGATTTTGGTGTTCATTGTATATATCCTGATTAACAGACTATGAGGAAAGTGGCATTCACTTTTGTTGAGAGTCTGTTGAGAGGCTATTAGTTTTCTACACTTTCTTTTTCATTGATGCTGCTTGTCACTGAGACCATAAAATGATTTAGCATAGGAGATAGAATTAGTCTCTATCTCTGTGCTTTTGAATAAATAATTGTGTTATCTCAAAATTCACATATTCTATTCTCAAAATGATGACTTTAGACAGTAGACCTTTGGGAGGTGATGAGGTCATGAAGGGAAATTATTCATGAATGATATTAGTGCTTTTTTAAAGGAGGACCAACAGAGATTCCTCATCTTATCCACCATAAAAGTACACAATGAGGTTTCATATCTGAACCAGGAAATGGACTCTGTCCCTGACCATATTTGGATGTGGACATTTTAGCCTTGTTCTTGGAATTTCTAGCCTCTAGAAATGTGAAAAAAAAAATTCTATTGCGATTAATCTACCCAATGTATGGTATTTTGCTATAGTATTCCAAAGGAACAAAAGCACCAAATCATATTGCTTTCTGAGCACATCCACCAAATAGCATTCAACTTAGAATGATAGAGACCAAAATTGTCTGTGTTAAGTCAATGGGATTTTAGGTTAAGCTGATTAATTGATCAGACTAGACTATCTTTACTAAAATATAAAAAGAAAAATATTATTCTTTTCTGGTATCATTATATAGCAAGAAGAAATTATATTCAACAGACTAGAGTGAGTATATTTTAAGTAGAACATACTGCACTGGACAATATGGTAGCAACTAGTCCCATGCATCAATTTAATTAGAATTACAAAATTAAAAATCTATATAATTATCTCTGTTAGTCACATTACAAGTGCTCAATAGACAAATTTTGCTAGTGGCTACTAAATTAAACACTCAGAAGATTTCTAATATCATAGCTTTTTCTTGACCAGAGATGATACAGAGTATCACTAGGGAATGATTCCTGAGCCCCTCTTTTTGTATTCAAGGTACTGGTATCATCCCAGTATTAACAGGACATTGAAACAGACAGCTTTCAAAATTCCCTTGAATCATGAAATATTTTGAGAAAAGACTACACCTTAAATAATATAGAATAACTCAAAAAACTTTATATTGTACTCTTTAAAAATGAAAAATATGGGCTTAATGATTAGCCTCAAGGAAATCAACATGACAAGATGAATACTCAAAAGTTTATGATAAGCAATTATTTTCTTTCCAAATTCAAACTCTTCCTCCCCTCTTTTTCTGCTTTGTGAGGAATTAACAACTTTGCTAATTACATGTCTCCAAATATAGATTTGAATGACCATTTTTTTTCTTTATCTCTGGCCTTATTTTGGAGTTCAGTTCAAAGGAAACTAAGGAATGTTGTGAGTACTGTGAGTCTCCCAGAGAAGAAAATGACTGAAGCAGTACTATGGAGTTAAATAAAAAATATATTTATCTTTAGCTTGGGGAAGTTACTACAAAAATATAGTAGCATTTGAACAATGTTTGATCAGTTTTATCTTAGGAATTTAATAGTATTCCTTCATGTAGTAGTACTATATAATAACGATGTTTTATGGAATGTGCATAATTCTTTCCTGCTTTATTAAAGTATAGTATAAAATTTAATTAGTATATATTAAATGACAGGAGAAACTGATCAGCAAATCATAGCAACTGAGAAAATAAGGATATTGGAATTCAAGAGAACAAAATTTTAATTTAAATTTACAGTGTATTACTGCATTTGTTATTACATATTCAACTTGTCCAAATCTTTATTTCATTATCTGTAAAGTGAGGATGTCACTAAATGCTTCATAGGACTCTATTGAGGATTTAATTCATAAATGTACTTAAAGTGCCACTTACATGTTTCTATAGAATATTCTACATTTCTAAAAATTCCTACTATATTTTTAGTTCTTGGTTCTAAATTATGTATTCATATTGAGAAAAATCAATTTTAACATTCTAAATCAACTAGGTATAAACTCCATCAATAAACATGGCTATTTGATATTTTTAAATATATTTACTGTTACAGTTATGATCCTTTGTGTAATCAGTTAAAGTAAAATCGTGCTGTGGTTCAGAGATTGCATCATGATTTGAATTCAGAAAAAAAAAAATGGAAGAGATAGAAGAGCTTAATTATCCAAAGTGCAAATTAATATAGACACACTGAACTAAATTGAAATGAAACAAATGAAATAGTAAACAGTATAGTATTTACATTTTAATTAGAATATTATCTGACTGCACTCTGCTTACTAACTTGTAACTTTCTTAAGAAGTACTAAGTAGTATAAGATTTCTATATTTGATGGGAGCTTTATTGAATGGATTGGTTCTTTAAAATGATGAAAATACATAAAAATGTTTTAAAGGATATATGTCATAGTAATAATGGACACATTTTGGATGAAAATGTACTTTGTTTTCTATAGCTTGAATCAAGAGGAAAATGGAAAACTTGCACTTTACTTCCAAACCCAACCATTGATTTAACAGTTTGAATAAAATAGCATAGTCCATTATATTTATTTAATGTTTTGGGGAAAAATCAAATAAATTAAATAGAAATAAACTACCTCATTTTCCTTGGATTATCCTTCCAATCATTCATTAATTAAAAAAAATGTTAGAAGGTAAATTGTCAGCTTTTATTTTAAAATGTCACAAAGCATATAGTAAAATTACAATTTATTTTTTTCTTCACCATAGCTAATTGATGCCAGCAATTCCAAACAATATATTTGGGACTAGGGATAGTTTAAGTATCATGGCCATGTTCTTATCAAATTAAATACAATATTATGGTAAAGTTTGATCTTTTTGGAAATGTTATTCAAGCAAATCCTAAATGGGGAAAACAGATTCCTCTTATATTCCTGGATTTTCATCTTTCATTTAAGCTATGGCCATCAATTTTATTGCATATTGGGCTCATTTGAGAAACTGACTGATAAAGTAATTTTTCTGTAAATCTATTTAAGTTCAAATACCCAGGATTTTGAAAAATTCCCCAAACTCCACAAATGCTGTTTAGTTTCTGTTTGAGCCTTAATAGGAATCTTCCCGGTACAATAATCTTGGAACCATTTTTACTTCACTGCATTATTAAAGAAATATTTCTAGTAAAAAAAAAGTGGTTAAAAAACTAGATTATGCCAAGTGCAAAAAATATCACTTCTTGTCCATATCTGTTTGTTTTAGCAATCAGAAGAAATTAAATATAATTATGTATGAGTTGTTATGAGAGTAGAAAGAAAGAAGTGTCTGAGCCAGGAAAGGAATTGAATGAAAACTAAATTAAAGAACCCAACCTAACGAATGGAAAGTAACATGACAGAGAAGAGTGAAGGTCATCTGGAGCATATGAAATACCATGGGAAGGTCATGAAGGCAATATGAATAGTGATTTCCTTCTGAGAGGATCATATATAGACTGAGTCAGTGAATGGGGAAAAAGGTTGGGCAGTTGTAACAAGTTTGCATGTATCAGACTATGGCGTATGGAACTAGACATGTAAACCTCTATGAAATGGGATAGAACAAAGTAAGTTATTGTCCTTGACATGGAATTGAATCTTTTCCAAATGATCTCTGTGCTGGCAACAAAGATAATGTACTTGGCTTTACATTGAGCACTTCTGCAAGATAACCACTCAGAAAAATGCGAGTGGAATCATTTAGTTACTCCATGGAATAAAATCCTGCCGCTCAGTTTGACACTGCTATAACTGTGTGGCAATACAAAGATATATAAATTTTAAGAATAAATCAGTTATTAGGTTTTATTGATGACCTATCCAGTAATCTACAAGCAATAGCAATTTGAAATTATGTAATTGGGGCCAGACTACAGGTATAGGATAGTTTTTAAAACATCACTTAATTACTTTAAAATTGCAAATCTGGAAAGACCAAGAATTTAAGCAGCATAATTATCTTTTAAATGTTTCAATTTTTATATAATTTATGTTGTTGAAACAAGTTTTTATGGATCATAATACAAGTGTATTCTCCCTAAAGTTCATTCCCATCTGGGATATCCTTTACTTAGAGTAAAATTTTAATAGCGAAACCTTAATGACATATTCATGCTCATAATCACTTATGGCCATTATAGCGTAGGTCACTCACAGCTTCTGTTATTTTCAAACCATTAAATACTCTGCTGAGGCTTCTCATTGTTATTTGCTTGACATCCTCTTAATATTTACCAATGGGAACATCACAGATGGCCCGGTTTTCTTCTAATCTTTTTAATGAAGAGTAATCACTATTTTCATGGGTCCTTCTAGGATACCCTATCTCTAAGTAAGTAGCTACTTAGAAAGGGAGAAATCATATTTGAAAAGCTATCACCAATTCATACTCATTTTAAAAAAGTGGCACAGTACTTTGGATTCAGAGCTTTCAAACATTAATTCACCAGGAAAACATAAAAAATCATCAATTAAATATGAAGGCACATTATAATTTTTCTATTGCTTAGGAATATTTAGGATACAAATAAAAAAGATATCTTACTTATTTATACTTCTTAACATAGGCAACGTATCATCTCTATAATTGAACATTCCGAAGAAAGGGGTGACTCCTGGCATAGCATATTTTTGAAGTTCAAGTAATATCATGAAATTTGGTTTCTCTCCATCACTTGGTGCCTCTATGTCATTTCATTTTCACAAGGAAAATATGTGTGGTTTTGCAAGATCACCTACATTTGTAGGAGATTTGCCCTGGTATCACTGTTGAATCTGTGTGTTGATATTAGTTGGATTGTATTTTATGCCCAGCCCTGAACATACAGTATTAATTTAGATATTGTGAAAACTGATTATTTCATTCATGTCCAAAAGTCTTTATGTGTGCTTAAAAGATGAGAAAATGGAGAACAGACCCCTAGTTTTGCAATGAAGCTAAAGTAACAAATTACCAGAATAATAAAATACAGTTTGAAAAAATTGATGATTGACCTTAGGAGTAGATAGTTAAGCCAAATGAAGTTAAAGATAATTAATGCATAATGCATGAATCGTAAGTGTATATATGTGTATATTATTTATTTTGAATTTAAAACTTATTAGTATTTACATTTTATACCTGTCTTCTTGTGAAAACCCAAGGCAACTCTTAAACTATGTTGCAAATGATTGTTTTTATTTCCTAAAGCACACCCATGTACATATTCTTTCTCCATTTTCACTTTTTAAATACAGTGCATGGATTTAAAAATATTGGCAAAATAATTCAATTTCACAATTCTCTTTTTTGGACAAATTTTCTGCCAGTTTTAAAGTAGTTTTTCGCACATCTGTGCATACACTGAATTTTTTAGACACTCATGGTGTTACAGGTTGTCTTCTTTTCCTAAAATACATGAAGTACCTATTCTTAGATTTCTATTTTATTCCTTCAAATGGTGAAAAACTTCTTTTCTAGACAAAATGGTAGAGAGCTGTTTCTCTTTGTTGGTCCCTGCTCCTCTGCACTAAGTTAAACTATACACTCTAGAACTAACTATTGAGATAACAAAAGAAGAAATCTAAATGGTAGTGAGGAGAATGGGTGGAAGCCAGGAGTGGAAGAAAACAGAGGCATGTACACACAAATACACACACACACACACACACACACTCCCTCCCCCCCCCCCCCACACACACAGACTTTTTTCAGTCTCCAACCCAGAAACAGAAGGCAGCCTAGGTTAATTCCTTTCCAGAGAATCCAAAGTTCTTTCTTACACCAGGAGGGGGGACATCTATAAGAAGCCCCACAAACTTCCTGTCAAATATAGCTGTACTCAAGGAATAGAGGAAGCCCCAATCTAAACCTGATTCTGATACTTCCTTTCATTTTCTAGAGAGATATTCAAATGTTTATTGTAGGAGGAAGTAGTGGTTATTCCTGGCATATCACCATACCTCTCTACTGCAAACCTCATTCTGAGGAAACTTTCTTTGCCCCCTCAAGCTGCACCTTTTCTGCAGAGGAAAGCAGAGTGCCAGCTGCAACAGATAAACCAAGCAGCCTGCTATGCTCTGAATGCTGGTCTTCTCCAAATTCATGATAAAACTGAATCCCCTATATGATAGTTTACAGAAATGGAGCTCCAGAGGGGCTTCTTGACCTCTTCCATCATGTGTGGACATAGAAGACCGTGTGTGGACAGAAAAAAAAAAAAAAAAAACAATCTAAAGAGAACCCCCACCATATGGCAGCATCTTGATCTTGGACTTCTGAGCCTCTAGAACCAAGGCAATTCCTTTCTGTTATGTAAAATCCACTCAGTTCATGGTGTAGATTTAACTTATCTGTAGCATTAAAGTAAGCCTTGAAAATAAAATTATTTAAAAAAAATTTAGTGAAACATAATAATTCTGCACAATGTTTGCCTAGATCACTTCAGTTCTGTATTCAACTACCACTTTTACTTATGATCAGCAATTATTGAATATTAATGAGAACTTACTAAATGATGTTATTTTGTATTCTTTCTCTTTGGTTAAATTCCTTTATCTTCCTCACTCCTTCCCTCCTTTCCTTCCTTGCAATGTTTTTCTTGCTTTCCTTCATTCATTCTTAATAGTGTGACAAAACTAATTTATTTTGCTTCTTTTTTCTCCACTTGAAGTTTTAGGCTACGATGCAAGATTTCATTACCATATTTTTTAAAATATAACTTTTAAGTTACAACTTCTATTAATTTTAATGTTCATTTTCTAGAAAAAAAAATACATTAAAATATATCCAAAAGTAAAAACAAATGCCCAACATCATTTAGAAAGAAACTCAATTTTCTTCACTTTTAAGTACCTCATTATAGACAAAAGACAGCTTATTTTGTTTGTGATCAGGCAATTCTAATAATTGTGTTTCAGTTCTCTGTAACTTATCTCTGATATACATTGAGATAAATTTTGAATTTGAAGAATGGCCTATTTTACACTTTAAAAAGTTAACCCAATTTTACTTCAGTGCCACAGATTTGTTATCTGAATTCCTGATTGTCTTTCACCATATTCTATTCATCATTGAAAAGTCAAGTTTCTAAAATGACTTAAAATAACTTAAAAATGTGTATTTGGACTGTTGGGAGCTCAAGAAAATCTTTTAAAGAATATGGAATGTGAAATCTTTTAATTTATTATCAATATTGTCAATAACATAGCTTTGATAAATAGCTTTTGATAAAAAGCAAGAGAACTTAGACTAAATTGAGCAAATACTTTAAAGTATATTTCATCAATTATCCTTCTGCTGTTTTGATTCCTCCATAGGCAAATTGGAAGTCTTTATTTAGCTTTTAAAAATATCTTCAATTTAAATGTCTTTTCTTTGGAGGGGAATGACAATTTGACCTTATCAATTGTTCACAGAACTGATTTTGTTATATTTTGATAAGATACATAAGAATGTGTATTCTAATTAAATAGCTTCCTGTTGCATCTGATAAACAATAAACTGAATGTTTTCTACAAAATATGACCAGTTTTGTGAAATGTACACACATGTGAAAAGATAAAAACAATTAAGATAATGAATGCATCTTTTACCTCCACAAGTTTTTTGTAACACTTTGTAATCTTTCCCATCTTACCTCATTTTCCCCAGAAATTCACTGATATTCTTTATTCATTTTGAATTTTTTCATATAATAAATAGAATCATATAGCATTTTGTGTTTGCTTTTATTGTTTCTTTTGTTTCTGGCTTTTCTTTACTCAGCCAAATAATTTTGAGAATCATCTATATTTTTTTGTATAAACATTTCCATCACTGGTAGCTAGTATCATGATTATTTTACTAACAAAAAAAAAATTCCTTTCAGAGGAAAGCATATAATCAGGAATAAATAGGATTTTTAAAATAATATTAAAAGCATCATTCATCCAGAAGATACAACAACCATAATAAAAAAAAATTCAAAATAAAATAAGTAAGAAGTGATAAGACTGCAAGGAGAAAAACAAATTAACAACTATAGATCCCAATTTTTATAACATTCTCTGAATAAGGGATAGAACCATGAGACAGAAAATCAATCAAGGTACAGAACACTTTGAACAGCATTATTCATCACACTGACATAATTGACATTCACAGAATACTTAACCCAACTGCAACAGAAAACTCTTTCTTTTCAAGTTAACATGGAACCCTCATCAATATAAATGGTGTTCTTAGACATAAAGCAAGTTTCAGTAAATTTAAACATACTCAAGATATATAAAGTGTTCTCTTTCGACATGATTTGTTAGCTCATTCACTTATTAATGTGCAATGAAAAAATCACATTTTTTAAATTTATAAGAATGTTTTAAGGTCTGTATAATCTGTAAAAAGACTAATTTGGAATCACCAGGAAGCATATTCTAAATGTGGTTATTTTCGTCAATGATCTATGAACAACTTCTTGTCAGTAGCCAGAGATAGAAGAGAGATTGGAAACAAAAGTGTGCATTTCTCTCTTTATAGAAATTACTGATTTTCTACTTTAAAGGAATGAGTTTCCCACACACTGTTTGACTAAAGAATTAGACTTTTGAAGTTTCTGAACATTCTGGGGTGAAAAAAAGTTGGCAATCATCCAAATCAATTTTTTGAGGTAGACCATTTTTCCTTGAATATTGTTTACCAATGCTTTAAAACATAGTCTATATAAAGTTGTTCTTTATTTTTTTATACTATGTGAATTTTTCTTATACTTAGATATGCAATAATAAAGCATATTTTTGCCTGATTAGATGTCACTGTCTTACAGTCTAAAATATAAATAGAGAATATAACTAAAGATCTATCTATAATCATCCATTTCTATTTATAAGGTTTCTAATGCTTTGGAAAACACTAATACAGATTTTGGTACCAAGATTAGTTCTAATGGAACAAAATATTAAGGATGAGATTTTTGAATTGGTTCTATGGTTTTTGAAACTTACTGACTGATATGATTAGTTTTAAATGTATTTAATTCTTTATTTCCAACAGTAAAGAAAACACTAATAGTACATGTTGTGGATTATTTATAGAAATATGCAAAATATCTGGATTGTAAACTGCTAATGAATCAGGTACCAGAAGTAGTAGATGACTCTATATGCTAACTTCAAAAATAATGACTGATTACTTTTTCCCAATGATACTGGGAAAGTGGAAGAAGACAAAGATAAGATTAAGCATATGAATTCTTAGCTAAGGCATCATACATGTTTTCAAATGGCTTTTTGGTTTACCCTTTAAGAAAACCTATCTTCTGCAGATACAGGGATGAAATTGTCAAAAATCTAACTCAAAACCTGAACCTATGATTGGTTGATTTACAAAGCAAGTTGAACTCAGAATGTTGCAGAATGTCTACTGTTAAAATGAGAACATTTATGATATAAAGATCAAGTAAAAGTTATTAATTCTGCATGTTCTTTGGAAAATAATAAATCAAAAGGATTGGAAGAATCCCAGAAATTAGTGCCAACATCAAGGTTGTAAAGGATTTGGGGTAGCATCATTCAGCTCACCACCTTGAACTCTGCAGATGAAAAATGGGTCTTGGAAAATGAGACTGATTTACCATATGCATAACCAGATAGACACTTAGTGTAGCTGCTGCTATACCAGATTTTGTTCCATTGCTAAAGCAAATTAACTACCCCTGGTATCTGGTTTGTACCTATCAATCTGGAAAATGCCTTTTATTCCATAACTGTCTTTAGAGTCCCCCAGAAGCAACTTGTTTTTAATTGGTAAAGCCAGCAATACACCATCATTGTCCTACCTCAATAGTATATCAAAGCTCCAGCCCTATGTTATAATTTAGTTTACAGGGATATTGATTAATATTTCTCTTCTACAGGATATCACTCTGGCCCATACTTTTATAGCCTTATACTAATTGACCAATGAAAAAGAAATGGCAACTACTATAGACTTATGGGTAAGACATTTGCATGTTAGAATGTAAGAGACAAATCATACTAAAATTCAAGGATTGTCTACCTAAGTTAAATGTGTAGGCATCCAGGGTATGAGACATATCAAGATATACCTTCTAAGGTGAAAGATAAATTACTCTGGCCCTTCATATAACCAAAGAAAAGGCACAATACCTTGTAGGTTTTCTTGAAATTTGGAGGCAAGTTATTCATCATGATTACTCTAGAATATTTACCAAGTTATCCCAAAAGTTGTAATTTTGAGTAGGGCTCAGAACAAAAGAAGGTGATACAGAAAGACTAGGGTGCTGTACAAACTGTTCTGCTGCTTGAGTCATTATTCCAAAAGATATAATGGTGTTTAAAGTGCTAATGGCAGATACGGATAATTTTAGAATCTTTGTAGGGACTTTGCAGGTGAATCCCAGCACAAGGTTTCAGTGCTTTAGAATAAGGCTAAATGACAGCAGGCTGTCATTTAAACATAACTATTTTCCTTTTCAGAAATATCTTTCTGTATCTGTAGCACCAGAATATTCAACCATGATCCACCAAATTGCCATGAAAATTAAGTTGCCAATCATAAGCGGGAAGTCAACTGATCATTAGTTGGGTATGCACAGCAACATCATCGAATGGGAATGGTACATACATGATCAGGCTTAAGTATGTCCTAAAGCCACAAGCAAATTAACTGAAGAATTATCCCAAATGTCCATGTTTCTGCTCTTGATCCACTGCTTCCTCTTTTCCAAACTGCTCGAATGACCTCATGGGAAATTCCCTATTTGACCAGGCAAAAAGATTTAAACCTGGGTTATAGATGGTTTTGCATGGTTCACAGGTACAGCCACAGCACTATAGCGCCCCTCTGGGACATCCACGAATGTTAATGAAGGAAATTCTCCCAATGGGACAGAACTTCCAGCAGTGCACCTAATTACTCACTCTGCTGGAAAGTAGAACTGGTCTAACATGCTACTATGTATTGATTCTTGGGCATGGCCAAAGTTGGTTGTCATGGACTTGGAAGAAACTTGACTGCAGTATTGATGACAAAGTAATTTGTGATAAAGATATGTAAATACACTTCTCTGAGCTGGCAAAAATGTAAAGTTATTTTTGTTTAATGTGAATGTTCAATAAAAAGTAATCTTAACAAAAGAGGATTTTAGCTAGTGGTCAGGACAACTCTTTCTGTGGATACAAGGGAGCTTTTGATCTTAACTACCCCTATCATGAATCTATGGTCTCATGAATAAAGAACCTGGGGTGAAACAGAAGAAGGTAGTAAATATGGTTAACATCATGGACTTCCACTTACCAAAGCCAACTTGACTATGGTCACAATTGAGTGACCAACTTGTCAATAGCAGAAAACAACACTGAGTTCCTGATATGACACATTGCCTAGAAGCATCAGCAGCTCCCTGGCAAGGAGATTGGTTATGTTGGACAGTTTCCATCATGGAAACAGAGTATTCTTACTGGAACAGATGCTTACTCCATACCTAGATTTTCTTAACCTACTCCTAATGCTTCCGTCAAAACTACTATCTCATGGAATTATAAAATGCCTTATCCTCCATTAAGGGATTTCATGCAGCATTGCTTTCGACCAAGGAATTTTTTTTAACAGCAAAATGTATAGCAGTGAACCCATGTTTGTGGAATTTGTTGATCTTATCATGTTCATTGACTGACTGAATTGCACCACTGCATTTTCTGAACCCCCAAATTCATGAGATTTGAAGACTCCATAATCTCAAAGAAAGAATGTATAAAGACTGAATACATACATATAACTCTATATAATATATATTAGTACATGTACTGAATACATATATATTTACGTACTTGTGTGTGTGTGTGTGTATGTGTGTGTGTGTATGCACTTTTTTTCCTCTGGAGAACTTTTATTAATACATCAATATATCGACAGCCCCCAACATACCAGGAGGGAAGAACAAGGCATAAAGTTGAGACAAGTGAATTCTCAAAATCATAAGAAAAATATGTAGTTGCCTTATGTTAGTTTCATAGATGAAGAATCAAGTGTAAATTTTTATGTAAAGTGCTCAAATACACTTTATTATGCAGGTTATAGAATTGGTGTGTGAACCTAGGTTTATGCTAATTGCATACCTGGGTTATGTGTTTCCAATATTACTTCAAGAATCTCAGTTCTATCCCCTTTTCATCCTCTTTACAAAAGTGTGAAACAAATTTCCCTTATTTTTTTTTCTGATGAATAAAGGTGTAAATATCTTGGGTTTCTAGTTGACAGGAGTTTCATGAATACTTTTCAGAGGCTGTTTTCCCTTAAAACCTGTAGAATGTCTTCACACAGTCTAACTTCCACAACTCCATTTGAGTAAACCTATGTGTTTTTCTGACAGATTCACTTTGATTCCTTTGCTTACAAATAAGATGCCTTTTGCCTTCTCCACAGACAATACCTCCAATTGCAAAGAAAATTGCAATTTTCTTTTAAAACACTCCATTTTAAAATTACTCTCTCAGGATATTCAGTAACTGCATGATATCTAGATGTGATAGTATACAAACATTTTGGACTCATTTTTAAAATTATTCTCTCTTCTACATAATAATCTTTTCAACTCAGTTTCACATAGGAAAACAGGACAATGAGGGAATTAGGAAGTGGAAACTAGAGGTGAAAGAGAAGGTATCAGAATGAATTAAATAATCAAGTTAATCTTTTTCAACTATTGGGACATCTGAACATGAGTAATATCTGTGTTTATAGCATGCTGTATTAATAAAAAGTTAGCACATTAAATTTTGTTGAATTTGTTATTATTCTAGTATAGTGTCCTCTACCCTGTCAAAGATATAAAGAAAACACTGTTTCAGAAAGACAATTTAAATTATTCAAAAAGAGGTAAATTCAGAAAAGCTAAAATGCATAAATGTTCTTTTTTTTTGCAAGCAGAGTTATGCCACAAAATAAGTGTATAAAAAATCATGTAAAATAGAAAATATTTGTATTTGGATAATATTTGTATTATTTGTATTTGGAAAATATTCTTCCTTGTATATTTAAAATTTATGAAGAAAAATAGGTATTTAGAATGCTGAGTACATACCTGAATGACATCAATCTTAGCACACATATGTGTGTTGCTTATATTACAAGTAAAAAAATATATTATGCAATGTTTTGGAAAAGAAATAGAATTTACTAAAATATCAACATGGTTTATTTCCAAAAAAAAAAAAATTAGAGACTTAGTTTTAGCTTCTTTCTCATGGTACCCTTTTTCATTTCATTATAATTAACCTTTGAATAAATATTGAATACTAAAAGAACATGTAAATGTCCTCTTGTTCATTCTTCAAAGCACTTTTAATGTTATTTTTATTCAGTATGTGTAGATAGATGCTTTTGTAATTTGCAAAGTTTATATTAGAAATCATCCCTTTGTTAAAAAATGACACATATTATCATTAATTGTAAAGAATGAATCACATTTTACACTGGCTTTTTAAAAAATGAAAACACTTTATCCAGTGATGTGAAGAATGATTAGCTTCTCTACTTTTAAAACTCATATCTATAAGGTGGTAAAATGTATAATACTGGGAAATTAAATTCAATCATGAAGTAGAAGTTATTACTAGGTTACTATTCAAAATTTGCATAATATATCTTTTTAACTGTTTTAATATTTCTTTTTAAGCCTTCATTTTTTTGAGGGGGGCTCATATTTTTATTTTTGTTCTGGCTTCAAAATTGAATTAGTTTTGAGTAGCACATTCTAATTTTATTATTTCTCCAATACTGTTTTTTAAGTTCATGGTTTTGCAGTGTATTGTATTTGGGGCACACAATGTTGTAGTAAAGCTAAGCATCATCTCCTATACTTGGTGATGTCTAGCATTTATAAGTTGACAAATTTGGAAATTGAAAAATTATGTGCCTCACATCTAGTGAATTTAGAATTTCATGTGCATCAGAGTAACAAGAAAGACTTTGAGTCTTGATTCATCCAGTCTCTGGTGAGGTCCAGAAATTTAGACATCTACCAATTTCCTAGATGATGCTATATGCTGCTTGTCTACAAGCATCTTAAGGGATAATGCCTTAAAAGGTTTATTAATCTCTCTGAGCTGGGGACAGAGAAGATGTCAAAAGATTGTGACTCAGGGTGATGTAAGATGGCAAAAAGCATTCTTTTCTTATGGATATCTAGAGATATGTTTGAAAAAAAAATTAAACCTAAAACTATTTGTCAAGTCATAAGCTCACTCTTTACAAAGGTATTATTTGAAATAAACATAAAATTCAACACTTTATTAAAGTAAAAGTATCTTTACTATTAATATACAAATGGTGAAGAGTGACAATTTTGATATACCATAAGCCATACTTTCAATGTCTCTCATAAATACAAAACTTCAACATTTGCAGTATAATTTTTACAGTTTAGACATATATATACAGCATTTCATAGGGACATACTATATTGAAACAATAATAAAATCTCATGGTAGCTAACATAAGAATATAGAATTTGAATGGAATATATAAGTTAAAGAAAATAAAATGTAGTATGTTTTAATGCATACTGAACACAGCATAGAATTCACATACCCAAAAAATTATTTCTAAGAAGTTCATCTATTTCTAACAAGGGTTAGAAGCAAATGCTAATCCATGAACATTTCTTTAAGAGCTGGAACAACTATGTTTGCTCTTAACAATACCATTTATTTTATAGTACGCTTTGTTTTGTAAAAAATTTTGTAGATTGCATTATAGGTTCTATCTCTGTTAACTTTCTCTTATGGATTTCAGTAGATTTTTCTCCTATCAGTATTATTGGCCTTAACTTTCATGTATGCAATGTCTCTACTCCCTGGCCCAGCCTTTCTCACAGCCGGTCCTTCTTACTATTCCAAATGTAGAAGTTCAGTTTGCCTTTCTGGATCCTTTCATTTCATTTGCCCTCTACTCTCCTGTCTGCTTGTGACTGAAATGCTCCAATAGTTGTTGCTTTATTTATTCTCTTCCATGGAAAGCTAAATCTAGATGTCAAAGGAAATGTGTTTTCATGTCAGAAAACAAAAATTAGGGGCTGGGATTGTGGCTCAGCGGTAGAGCACTCGCCTAGCACGGGTGGAACCCGGGTTCAATCCTCAGCTCCATATAAAAAAAAATAAATAAAGGCATTGTGTTGTGTCCTCTACACTTAAAAAAAAATATTATTAAAAAAGAGAGAGAGAACAAAAATAAGAGTTGAAATATTTAAATGCATATGGACAATTTTTATAATAATAATTAGAAATATTGTGTGGCCAGAAACGTGAAAATTTCCAAAAAAGAAAATTTAAAGAGGTGATACCAATTAATAGTTTACTAGTGAAATCCTATAGTGAATAATGAACTTTATCTAAGAATATTGTTATTAAATAAATATTTACTATTGCATATAATATAAAAGCCTCTGACTTTTATAAGAAAGGAAATAATTAATCTTTTAACATTCTTGTATAACATCTTCAAATAGCTGCTTCTATATGGGTAAATGCAATTTTTAAAAAAGAAAGGGTGGAACCTGGAAGAAAATCACATCTACTCAGCAACTACTATGGCGAGGCTGTTTTATCACATTCTCATTGACACACATAATTGTTTCATCTTGGAACATCATTAAGACAATGCATAGAATGATTTCTTGAAAGATTTCAATTTGCGTATTAGAGCATTTCATTTATGACTTTCCACAATTTAAATTTATTATGTGTCAATATATCCATATGCAATTTCAATTTGAGAGAATATGTAAGACTGCTCCACAGGGTTAAGAATAAGATGTCAATATTTCTCTTTAGGCATAAATAATGCTAATAATATCATTTAAAAAATATTTTCATTTGCTCTTAAATTTTGTTGAATAAGCACTCTGGATATAATTTTGTAAAAGATCTCCATGAGGAATTCAAATTGAAATTTATGTTATTCTCCATGAAAAAGAACACTGCTGATTTCATAAATAATTATAATGTTATGCCAATATTTCCTAAATTAATAAACGAAAGAATATTCCTACCATTTCATTTGTCGATAGTTTCATCAGTGATTATCTTATCATCACAAGGATGATTTATGATCCCAAATCAAATATATATCAACAGGAGTAATGAAGACCCAACTGACACCACAATAATTTTCCCTATTTTAAGAAATCATTTGCTGCCTTTGTCTTACAACTGTCTAGTGACTCAGTTCCAACAATATCCAGAATGTATTTATTGTCTAATAGGATAGTGCAGAACACATTAAAAATATTTTGTGTACATATAAAAAGAACTTTCAGAAGTGCAAATGAATTAAAGAGCATAATTTAGATTTTTATCTTCAAGGCAAATGAGTTTTAATTGAGATAATTCATTTAATGTAACTAAGTATAATGCCAGTGTCATAAGTGTGAGCAAAATATATCTGTAATGATGTGATGGCAGTTTTAGTTGTTCTTTTGATAAAGGAGAATATCATGCTAATTCAAAGGCACAAATACATATTAATTATTTAAAATACAAAGAATAAAATGAAGATATGATTATAAATTTATAATTAATTATTGGCACTAAAATAAATAATTTGATTAATAACATCTATTTCTATAAATGTTTAATTCAAATACTAACACATATGAACTTTTCTGAATTAAATAGCCTTTGAAAAAATGACTTTGTAGGTATTAATATTAAAAATAAAGTAAAACATAGACAGTACATTGTTAGATATTAGTATTAATAAAATGGTAATATGCCTTATCCCACAAAAATAATAAATAAATCTGTAAAAATCACAATTTCTAATTAAATTCATTTGCAAATCATTGTTAAACAAGTTGACACATTAATTTGTGTCAATTTTTAAACAAAATAGTTATTAAAATTCTTATATTACTGTTTCCTTCTATAGGTTGTCATTATTTAAATGAATATAACCTACTTAGAAATATCAATGTTTTCAGTGACATTTTTGCTTCGTGGTTTAAAATAGCATAGGATTCAGATATCTTAACAGTACTTATATTCAGTCAACTCTTAACATTTTATACGAACATTTAAGAGTACTCCAGACAATAAAAATAACATATACACAGTTATATGGATGTATTTAGTCTAGAATAAGAATGAAAAATAAAAATAAGAAATAGGTTATTCAGTTCTATTCAAATTTTGCAATTTACTACAAGCCATTTCTTATTTGGAAACTTACAATTAATGTAACTCAGAGCATTCCATTGAAATGTTAAAAAAGTAAAAGTTTTTCACAGTAATACCTTGTTTCTGCATGGCATGGATTTCAAGGACAAGATGTAAGGATCATTCAGACAACTGAAATAGTGCACTTGAAACATCCTGTTTACAAATATTTCCAAATTATCTATGAATTTCATATAATTTCTCCACGAGTGACAAGAAATTTAACAGCATATATATATAAAGAAACATGTAAGTCAATTGCTTCACATGGAAAGTCCAAAGAAAAAAACCAGAACTTTCAAATTGAGAAAACACAAAAATATTTTGCTCTAGATTATGATTTCTCTGTTCTTGCAGTGTAGCACAAACATAACAATAGTAAACATGCGAAATTGTTTTCTGTCGTGGAATTCTTTCAGTATCCTTAGTGTAAAATTGAGTGGCCCTATCCATGACAAATCATCATTCATGGCTATTACTTCATGAACATTTTACTAAGCTTGCCACTTTACACAAACAAACAAATTCAAGTATTTTGACTAGTTTTAGCACATTGGTACAAATAAAACACAGAAAAATAAAACAAAACAAATGATCAGACAAACATAAACACCAACCATCAATCTGTCAAAAACCACTGGATAATCTCTGTTTCTTCTGAATATGCCAGAATGGGTAGCAAGGAGAGATTCCTGCATAAAAACCCGCATTTTATTATGGCAATGCTTTAATATGCAGATGGGCATATTGTCTTCTGCTATCAGCCAGCAAAGTAAGGAACAGTATAAAATTACTTACTTGTCTCTCCTTGGTTGACAGTTTCAAAGCACTTTGTAAATAAAAATATTCATGAGTGGAACTAATATTATATTTAATCTTCATGAAATCATCTCTATAAAAGAGACATTCTTAAAGTGGGTCCCTCTGCACTGTTAAAATTTTCTCCAATGTTCTATTGGAATATGTTCTCATATCTGGCAATATTTGAGCTATTCAGTCCATACCTGAAAAACCAAAGGTAACCAATGTGATGGGGTTAAAAAAAAAAAAAAAAAAAAAAAAAACCTTTGGCTGGTTAACTTAAAAGATAATCTAAAACCTGCTCCCAAGGGTTATATATCTTTATCGCAATACCTTTTCCCTTATATGTAAGTTAAATCATGTTTTAGACTTTTACCTCTGGAAGCTTGCATAGCTTGGAAGTTAATTTGTATTTTTATTCTGGTATAGGCCCTACCAAGTGATATTAGAAAGTTTATGTTGAATAATCCAGGAGTTTTGTCAACCAAAATTGTTTACCAAAATCTTAAAATGAATTCTAGCTACGACATTCAGCATAAAAATACAGTGGCAATTCAAATGTTGATCACTAACACTTTAGGGCACATTTAAATGTTAAATAACTTCTCTTCAACTAAGGTTTGTTTTTAATTTCCATTATCCAATTTCATTTAATGAAGGACCAAAAACTTTAAGAAAGACAACATATTTATATTGTTCCCATTTCAATTTATTTTATTTGAAGCTGAGGGCAAAAATCAATATTATTTTTACTTGTAATACACTTACTTTTTGTGTAATCCAATATGAATGAATATGGCATATATAAAGACACAGATTCAGGGAGTCTTTCTAATCTAATTTTGCACACAACTAAGATTCTTTCAAATGGGTAACAATTTTGATCTGATACTTCAATCTATCAAAATCAATGTTTAAAATGTACTGTAATCATTAGTTGAAAGTGTTCTCCAAAGATTCCTTGACTTTTAATATCTGCTAAAGATTACTGGCTCCTTCAAGCCTGGGTTCCCTGAAATTCCCCTGATAAAAAGTGTAACTTCTATTATGTGCCTTCATCTTAAGCTGAAAGCCACTTTATGAATCCATTGGCCCAAAATAAGTTTCATAAACATGCAGGGCTTTCTTGTACATTTAGATCAGAAAGCTTTTGTTTTCTTTTAATTTTCATCACACCCTCATGTGCTAGAGAGTTTGAAATATGTTTGTTGGTTATAAGACAAAGTTCTTAAGTAATAGAGCACTTTAGCCATATGATTAATTGCAGTATTTCAATCATAGAATCAAATTGAAACCCAAGAGTTGGTGTCAATCAAGTCTCTGTACTGAAATTCTTAACAAAAAGAACAATCACGACAACAACAACAAAAGGAAATGGACCATGGGCAGGAGTATATGATCATATGTATATGTGTACAAGCTATTCCAAGCTAGAATTTTCCCAAGAAATTAAGGTCAGTGGAATAGTTTTGGTCATAGGGTCACTGCAATCCAAATGCTCTTTTGTAGTGTGCATCAAGCCTCGGTAATATTGTTACGCTTTGCTGTCATCTTCTTTTGATTGGATGATGTCATTAGAAACTTTAATTTCTATAGCTTCTGGATTTAGGACTTCTTTCCCATTTTCTTCTTTTAATGGTAATTTTCTGGTAGGAAATAGAAATAGAAATATAATTTTTAAGGCATTGTTAGAGATATTCCTCAACATTTAAGTGAATGTTCTATAAAGAATAAAACAATATTGTCTATTGTAAAAAATGTAATGTGTATTAAAAAAAAAAGATGTAGGAAAAAATGTATACATGAATTTAGATGAGTGAAATTATTCAATATAGGATAGCTTAGATATGATAACTATTTGATACTAAAATATAACTTTTAAATTTTAAAGAAGCTTTTTTATATATTAAGTACATGATTTATTCTCTCTCAAACTTTTCAAGTCAAACAGTTAATAGTTGCTGTATGAAACAGCAATAGTACTTGTAACTCAAAAGAACATATTTTTAGAATATGCAGATGAACATATTTTAGAACTTTTTTGTTTTATTATATGTTTCTTTGGCCTCTTTTCACTATTACATTTTTCTTATCATTTTCATACCATTTTTTGAGAGTTGTTTCTAATAATAACCTAGAAAACAATAAAAGCCTTTGTCTATTAATATTGATAGTTTCACAAATGTTCCTATGATCATATGCATATTCCAAGCAAGCCCCATGAGTCACTGCAATCCAGATATTCTTTGCAATTTTGATAAAGCTATTGTAATATTGACTCAAGGTTTCCTTTTTTCCACTGTTCTAGCACTCACTAGTTTTTATCATTACATCTTTTGCATAAGACTTTTTTGGGGGGTAAAATTTCTTTCCTTGACAAAATGTTTCTTTCCACATTGAGAGAATTAAATATGTTTACAAATCTTGTTCTAATTCCCCATTATTTTATAACAGATGTAACCCTCTATGCTAGCTGGTATTTGTAATTCATTTTATATTTTTGAATAAGGAGGATAAATAATTACTTTATGACAACCAAAGCTTTCATGTGAAAAGTAACCAATCAAAGGCAAGTTATAGGCAAAAAATTAAGATCTATTATTGGGAATGAGGTAGCATCTACTTTGTACTTAATGTGGGATGTTCTTTTATGTGTGTTATTAAAAGTGCATTCACAATTTATTTTTTTATCTCTTTTCAATGTGATGAAACCATGAACAATATGAAATAGTGAAGCCAATAGCTCATTTCTGGCATAAAAATATTTAGAAATTTAGAGCTCTAATAGATATTTACCATAATGTTTAATATATGGTTTTACATACAGAAGTCTGTATTTATTATTTAGTGAATAAATGTACTCAACTAATTAGTGGGTGGTATATTTCTGTATAATTTTTTTTTTAATTCATAGGTTTACATTAAATATTTTTAAAAGATTACAGCTAATTATATTATTTTTATGTTGAATCTTTCTTTTCTATTAATTAAGATCTAGTGTGTGCTAAATTATAATCTAGTTGCATGTAAGAGCATTTTGTTAAATAGACTGCACACATCAATATAAGTTTGTCTTAATAGGGTTTTGTGAGTATGTGTGTGTGTGTGTGTATGTGTGTGTGTCTGTGTTTCTGTGTGTCTGTGTGTCTGTGAGTGTGATATTTTTCTTCATTAAAAAGACTTCTGATTTCTGAAAGGGAGATTATAAAACCTCCTTTGTGACAGCTGGCTCTCAAATAGTTAGCTTCAATTGAGAAAGTAATAAGCTCTAAATGCAATCACTAATATTGGCCTGAACATTTATACTGAAATATGAGCTACAGAATAGTACTTTCTAGTTTTCTACATATTACTACAGGCCATAGAGAGCAGGAAGCAGGGACTTCCATTCCTTCCCTTCCCTTTATTTCCCTTTCCTTCCCTTCTCTCTCTCTTTCCCTCCCTCCCTCCTTCCTTCCTTTCTCTTTTCTTCTTTCTTTTTCCTTACTGGGATGTGACCTAGGCGTGCTTCAACCTTGAGATACATCCTTAGAACTTTTTATTCATTTTGAGACAGAGTCTCACTAAATTGCCCAAGCTGGCCTCAAATTTGTGATCTTCCTTCCTCAGCTTCCTGAGTCACTTGGATTATAGGTTTGCACCACCATGTGCTGGGAGCCATCAGCCAAGTAGGTATGACAATCTCCTTGCCAGCTTACTCCCATGCTGTCTAGTGGAAGGACTTCTGAAAGGTGACCTTGCTCAAGGACCAGGGCAGTTTAGCATAATAGGAGATTAGGGTGTTCCCCCTTTAGAATAGGGCAGTTTAGCATAATAGGAGATTAGGGTGTTCCCCCTTTAGAATAGGGCGTATCCTGCTGCTGAGTTCCTCTTGAGTTCTTAGGGTCAGACAGTATTTTTTGGGAGAGAGAAGCCCAGGAGTAGTGGATTTGGGCAGAGTGTGGATTTGGGCAGAGAACGGGGATTTCCCCAGAACGTGTTTGTAGACGGCCCGTGTGAGTTCGGGAATAAAGAATTGCTGTTTGAATCTACAAGCTGTGTGGAGACTCGTGATTTGTGCCCAGCCAGAGACTGCGGCAACCATGCACGCAACAAACCGAGGGAATATCTGGGAGAAAAATCAGTTTCTTCAGCTGTGAAACCAAAAAAGCCTATAATTGGAGATAAGAATTCCACATCAGGTTATAATGTAAGGGAATGGAAGCTGGTAGGAAAAAAAAAGAGAGATAGTAATTTGAAAAAACAATGACATTTAAAAGTCAGCTTTGTGAGTAGCAGAGTATGATAATCTTGCTATTGTTATCAGCAGCTGCATTCAAAAGAATGCTACTATTACTTAATAATGCCTCTGATTTTAATCAATGTTATATGCATGAATAAATGCACACGTTTACCTTTGCAAGTTTAATTAGAATATCTATTATAGTTGTAATGGAGCTATGAGGGTGCAAACATAAATACATGAGGGTTATAAATTATAACTTATAATGATGGGGTTTAATAGTGGAGTTTCTCTGACAGCGAGGCCAAGTTTTCATGAAAAATATCTCAAGAGGAAATCAGCTTTTGATACACACAACCACTTCCATTAAAAAGAAATAATACAGTTCTTTCATAAACAATGATATGTGTAAATACATATAATAAATTATGCAAATGATCCATCATTTTGCTAATATTTGTTCAAAAACAAGTAACTATTTCGTCTACATACTCAGGTTCTGTTAGCGGTGTGGTTTCATTTGGCTCATTTACTGGGCTCCCATCTTCATGATTGGTAATTCTTTCATCTTCTGTTCTCATCTCCACTATTGGTTCTTTTGATCCATCTTTCCTGAAAAAAAAAAAAAGAAAAGAGAGAGAGAGGAAAAGAAAAAGATCTTGACATATGAATGTAAAAATAGGTGCAATGTAGAACACAGTTTAAAACCTCTACTTAATGCTACCTTCTTTGAATAAATCCAAATGTTTGGGGTCAGAATACCAGCAAGATTTTTTTTTTCCATTTGAATTCATTTCATCAAATATTTTCATGCAGAATAAATTGCAAGAAACTTCTTTTTTGTCCAAATCGCTATTCACCCAAAAATTGTGAAGGTTTTTGCAGAAGTATTTTATATTTTAAAATCTATTATGTAATAACTTTTGGAAATAAATGTATTTATTAAATAAAATTTATAACATGAAGCATTTCTCCCCAAAACATATTTTCCAATATAAAAATATTTTTAAATGTTTAAGAAATATTGATTAACATTTTAAATATATCATCAGAAATATTGCTTATATTTTAAAATATGGAAGATTATACATGTATTATACACTTCATTTTTTAAATATCTTTATTAATTTATATGAAAGATTTTAAATATGTGATCAATGACTTTTATTATATTCATATTTTTCAAGATGATAATTTTTAAAAAATCATTATATGATGTATATATAGAGAAAGATGTGTTTTATTAGTCAAATATTAATCATATTATTAAAATGAGTGGCATTTTAATAATTGGTGGAAACTAGAAAACTTACTGCCTCAAATATGAACAAAAGAAAGGACAAAAAGAAGTTATTTGGTGATTATATAGGGAATTTCAACTACTTACAACACAGTCTTATTACACAAATAATTTTGATGTTACATAATACAGTTAATTGAAAATTTACATCCATACCTATATTCATAATCACCCAAATTTGAAGACAAAAAATTCTCCTAATAAGTTAATTAATAAATAAACTGATTAACATCTATATTTGGATATTAATCATATAAATAAATTAACTATAAAAGCATAGAAAGATAGAGAAGAAATTTAAATGCATATCACTAAAGGAACCTAAGCCAGTTTGAAAAGGCTATGTAAATGTCATAGCAACTATATGTCGTTCTGGAAAAAGTAGAATATAGGGCCAATAATATGGTCAGTGACTATCAGGGGTCAAGGGAAGGAAGAAATGAAAATATAAATCACAGGAAACATTAAGGGTAGCTTAAAATAATCTCTTTAATACTGTAATGATGGACATATGACATTGAAATGAATGCTTAAAAACCATAGTAGATTACAAACAAAACAGAAAAGCAACAATGACCCAAAGATCAACAGGCCACACAAACACTGAGATTTTCATGATGATAAAACACGTTTAATCAGTGGCAATTTTGATATTATTGCTCTAGTCTGGGCATGGCACATACACATGCATTGAAATGCAAAGTATAGGCAGAATAGGCATTGGTGAAAATTTTTTAAAAATCTAGATGTTAGTAACAAAGAAACTTTTTATTTATTTATTTTTTTTCATTGTTGGGGATAAAACCTAGGTTTTTACACATGCTAGGCAAGCCATCTACCAGTCATCTGTATCTGAAGTCTTTTTTTTTTTTTTTTTTTTTTAATTCAGACGCAGGATTTTACTAATTTGTTCAAGCTGGCCTTGAACTTGTGATCCTCCTGCCTTAGCTTGCTGAGTAGCTGAGATTGTAGATATTTGCCCCCACACACTGTTAAAAAACTTTCCACTTCTTAAAATCAAATGCCTGTGGGAAGTGATGAGTGCATGTTAACAGCATTGTCTGACCAGTGGATTCAAGTAAATAAAATCTAGCACAATAATGAAGATTATCAAAGAGCTCATTCCCATGAGATATAAATTTTATTTTGCTCTTCATTCTGTGTCCATGATTTTCTGACTAGTATTTAGGCAGCGCTGGCCTCACTGAATCAGCTAGGAAGTATTTTATTTGCTTCTAAGACAGACTGTGGAGGACTAATGCAATTTCTTCCTAAAGTGTTTTGTATAATTCACTGTAAAGCATTTGGGCCTGGAATTTTCTGTTTATAAATGTTATTAATTATAGTTTAAATACATTAACTAGATGTAGGTTAATTCAGATATTATATTCTTTGTTTTCATAAGGAATTTATGTATTTAATTGAGGTTATACATATGTAGTAATCAAGTTGTTTACCTATTTCTTCATTATCCTGTCAATCATTGTGTGCTGTTTTGTGGATGTTCTTTGGCTTATTTCTGATATAAAATTGTGTCCTATCTTTATCTTGTTTTGACTCAGTTACCCTAAGTAAGAGCTGAGCAATTCTATTGATCTTTTCAAAGAACTACATTTTAGTTTTACTGTTTCTTTGATTTCATCTTTCAAATTCATTTATTTGTGCTATAATTTTTATGATTTGTTTTCTTCTGCTTACTCTATTAATTTGCTCTTCTTTTCAATTATGCAGAAATTAATTCATTTTAGATGTTTTTTAATTTTCTAATATGTGAATCAATATTATAGATTTCTTTCTAATGATTACTTTCACCTATTTCACAGATTGTGATAAATTGTGATTCATTTTCATTTATATCAAAATTATTCTAAATTATTTATTTATTTATTTGGAAGTATGATGTTGAATATTGAAGCACATGAGGTATTTTTAGCTCTTTCTTTTATTGATCTATAGCTTAATTTCATTATGGTCTCTGAGCAGATATTTTGTGATTTCTATTTTAAATTGCTTAAGGTATGTCTTGTGGTTCAACACAAAAGCTGAGATTTTCATGATGATAAAACACTTTTAATCAGTGGCAGGTTTGATATTGTTGCTCTAGTCTGGGCATGGCACATACACAAGCATAGGAATGCAAAGAACAGGTGTTGGTAAAAATTAAAGAAAAATCTAGTTGATAGTAATAAAGAAACTTTTGATCAACAACAGCACATGATGATACATTGTGTTCTGGCATTATGAGGTTATTGTGTCACTAGGTTATATGAATGTTTTAGCTCTAACATAATTTTATTGGACTACCATCTTATAGTCTGCCACTGATCGAAATATCATTACACAGTGTGCATTAGTATATTTGGCTATTGATTTTTATCTACTACACTTTTAATGATCTATTTCGACCCGACCACTGGTGTTTAAACAGATAATTGATGAAGTTGAATTAATACCTACTGTATTTGCTACCATTTTTCTATATCTTGCCCTTCCTCTTTGTGACTATTTTTGTTTTTTATTAAATTCATGTTTTTTATAGTTCAAATTGATCATTTTATATAATTGTTTTCTCTCATTTCTAAGCATATTAGTTGTATCTCCTATTTTTCTTCTTTTGTTTTTACTTTTTTAAATTGTTGCTCTAGAGTTTACAAATAAGACAACTCTGCTCTCACATAACACTACGCTGCCTCATGGGTAGTAGAAAAATACTTTATAATAGTAAGTTACTCTTCATTCTTCCCTTCCATCCTTTGTATCATTGTCACCATTCATTTCACATGTAAATATATTACATGAATATAAACTTAATGAAATACAATATTCTAACTAGTATCAGTTAGTTCAATTATGAAAAGGAAAAAGTTAAATTTACATTAACTTATTTCTTCTCTGATGCTCTTCCTTTCTTTATGTGGATTTGTATTTGTGACTGATATCATTTTCCTTTTTTCTAAATAACTTTTCTTACATTTTTTACAAAGTCCTTCCACTGGCATTTTTGTTTGTATGACAGAGTCTTTATGTTTTCTTTATTTTGAAAGGGTAATTTACCAAAGCAGAGAATTCTAGATTGATGAAGGATTTTGTCCTTTGAGATATCTTGTAGCTCAGAGATTCTTTTTTCAGCTCTGTCTAGCCTACTAATAAGCCCATCAAAACCAATTTTTTTCATTACTGTTTCTTTTTACTTTAGTATTTTTTGATTCTTTCTTAGATCCATTTCTTTTCTTCTACTGCCGATCTTTAGATACATGTTGTTTACTTTATCCATTAGAGTTCTTAACATCTGAATCATAATTGTTTTTAAATTCTCAGTCTGTTAATTCTAGCATCCCAGCCATTTATGATGTATGCTGTATCTCTTCAGACTGTACCATTTGCCTTTTAATATGCCTTATAATTTTACCTAGTCAGCCATGATGTAATGATTAAAAGTAACTATTATAAACTAGCCTTTAATAACGCAATCTTGGAAAGTTTTGTGTGGAAAGTGATTATAGTTTTATGATAAGATGTATGTCTCTAGTGAGTGCTTCTCAGGCTTTCATCCCATTTAGTGGAACAAGATGGCCATAGATAGTCAGAATTAAGTATTTCCTTTCCCCCAGATTGAAGTCTATAGAGTAAGATGAAATTGTTTTCTTGTCCCTCTATTCAGTTAAGTTCAAATAAACTTCAAGAGATTAGGCTCTGTTTAAATAGTTTCTTCTGAATAAAGATATATTTAAGAACAGAATGCTTGTTGTATTTCAAAATACTTAAAATACCTGTCTCTCCAGAAATATGGAAGGATTTTTCTCTAATACTCATTGTGGCAATATGGTTAAGCTCCTAGAGATAACATTTTTAAAATTTTGAGACTCCATATAACTGGCTCCTCCCCTGGAATTTTTATCTTTCAGATTGGTTCATACTGAGCCTACAGAAATTTATCAATTACATTTTATGTTTTCTACCACCACAGTGGTTCCCAAAGAGGTATCTGCTGGTAGATATCTGCTTTACCAAGTTGTAAGTCTCTGTATATGCTTGTGTGTCCTTTCAATATGGAGGGGCAGTAGTTTACACAGCAACCTTATTTTTCTTATGGATCTAACAACAGCTGTTAATTTTTTTAGTTTGTTTAGTTTTTGACTTCTTAGGAAAAAGTGGCAACTTCCAAACTCCTTACATGTTGGGCTGGAAACAGAAGTACCAATTGGTTTTATCCATCAGCATTACCCAGAATATACATATTTGACATTTGAAATGTAATTCCTCGGTTCTTTTAGCAAGACATGCTTATTCCTATAACAAACTTCCCTGAACAGTTTACTTCCTATTTGAAAGGTATTTTTCGCATCTTTCCCTGCAAACACACACACACACACACACACACACACACACACACTTAAGTTGTTCTCTTCTTTTGTATTTTGGGTTTTTTATAACCTTCTCAGGGTAAACCTGACCGATAAGTCATTTCTTTTTTGTTTATTTTTTACAGAACATTTAAAATTATTAATTCATTCAGTTGTTTTATGTAAGACATCTCCTACCTAAATAAAAGCTTGCTGGTGGCAGAGATTGAGTCTTCTTTCCATCCCAGTTGTATTCCCAGGACTGAGAATGTTATGTAGATCTTAATTAATATTTAATGAAGTTGAATAAATGCTCGGATAAGTAAAAGAATAATTTAATAAAATAGAATTGGTAGCCATTTTAAGATTAATCCTAATAATGCATGATAAAAGAATAATCTGATGAGAACTCAATAATGACATTCTCCAGAATTTTACACTAATGCTATTCTAGTAGCAAAATTAGATATCAATTTGTACTTGCTCTAATGTCATGAGTGACTAATCATGTAATTAATCTGTTGTATATGTAATTCACATTGTCTTATGCCTTTTGATATTATGAATGGGCTAATATCTAAATGCTTGGGGTCATGCTAATATGAATTAATATGATTAACCTGTTAATCAAACTTGTTATAGTTTATTTCCCGTAGATATTTTACATATCTTTTATGCTTACTGCAATTTTATTTTTGTTCCACATTTTTATTGGTGTGTTATAGTTGTATATAATGGTGGGATTTGTTGTTACATATTCCTGCATGCACACAACATAACAATATAACTTGGCCAACATCATTCCCCACTTACTGCATTTTAAAAAAGAGTTGAAAGTTATTTCCAAAGAAGAAGAAATTGTTACCTAAAATTGTGTGATTAATAATAAGCATTGGATTAACCACGTGTTTTCATTTTCCCAATTCTTTAAGGTTAATTAAACTCAGCAGGATTTATAAACAGAAGTGTTCATGGACAAATCAACACTTTGTAAAGTCAAACAAAAATAAAAAGCGGAACTCGCATTTCATCTTGTTGTTTCATACATGGTTACCATCATCCCTCTGGTTATTTAAAACAAAAACATGAAAGCATTTTTTGACTTCTTTCTTCCCTTTGCCTTAAATTAGAATCAATCAACAAGTAGTTGACATGACTTGAATGCTATCTAGAATATATATACTGGTTTATATATGTAATAATGATACCTCAAATCAGAAAAAAAGTATAAGATTTCTTCTGGAGTATTGCAAGATATTCCTATCCCAAGTATGTCCTCTAAACCTTCCAATGCTTAGTAATCCATTCTTCTACAGCAGCTAAAGTAATTTTTATAAAAAAATTTCTGGTAGTTTTCTAGTTCAAGTAAAATTAAGATTCCTTACTTTGACCAAAGACAATTTTGGGCCCTTAAATTATTCTCCATATGACATTTGTACCAATCTGTCTCAGCTGTATATCACTCATGTTCATTTGTCCTTGAACAGAGCAAACTGTTTTGCACCTCAAGACCTACATATTACTGTTGCACCTGAAAGAATGTTTTTCCCCCTGATTGTTATATTGTAAAATTAATAATTCAGTCAATATAGCATTCTAATGAATAACTCTTCATTGGAGTAAGAGGTTGACCTTAAGGTTTGCACAGAGTTACTGCACAAGCTAAGGGTCACCCTGGCACTGTAATCCGCATGTCTAGATTTGTTCAGAACACCATTTACCTGGATGTATGCAGCTGCCTAAAGGCCTAAATGTGAAATAATAAACTTAGTTTTGAAATTCACTGCATAAGAAACCTGGATTTGGTGCTGGGGATGTGGCTCAGGTGGTAGGCGCGCTTGCCTGGAATGCGTGTGGCCCGGGTTCGATCCTCAGCACCACATACAAAGATGTTGTGTCCACCAAGAACTAAAAAATAAATATTAAGAAAAATTCTCTCTCTCTCTCTCTCTCTCTCTCTCTCTCTCTCTCTCTCTCTCTCCCCCTCTCTCTTAAAAAAAAAAAAAAAAAAAAAAAAACCTGGATTTTTTTAAAGTCATATACTTTACTGTTTTGCAGCTGGAAATACTTTATATTGCAACAATATTGACCATACCCCAATAAATCTGGGTAATAAATAAATAAATCACTACAGCCCCAATGAAAATTTTAGTAGATTTTGTGTATGTGTGTGTATGTGTGTGTGTGTGTGTGTGTGTGTACTAATTACAAGATGATTTAAATAGAAAGGCAAGATTTGAGAATAGCAAAACAATCTTAAAGTCCAACAAAGGCAGAGGATGCATGCTATTAGCTATCAGGGAGTATTTTAAAGCTTTAGTGTTAATAGCTCAGTATTGGTGAAAGGATAAAGTCAGCAAAGCAACAGAAAGCAAACATAGAAACAGACCTATTCTTTCCTTTGTGGCCCATCTGAGATATGACAAAAATGAAACTGCTGACAGTGAATAAAGCATGCCATTTTCAGTCAATGCTTCTATTGTCAAAACAAAGGTTTTAAAAAAGCCAACTGAAAAGTGCCTGGACTCCAACCTCAGGTGGACTGCAGTTCTAAATGTGTAAAAAAAAAATTGCAAAGATTCTCATAAAAAATTTTCCAAAGTCTATGTATGAAGACATGAATTGGTGTGAATATACTATGTATACAACAAGAGATATGAAAATTTGTGTTCTATATATGTAAGAAAAATTGTAACCCATTCCACTGTCATATATAAATTAAAAAAAAAAAAGAAAAAGTGTCTTAGTGACTTGGTATAGTCATAGATTTGTAAAATAGAACTTAAAAGTGGAAATTAAATATTGTATTACACTGAAATTAAACACTTCTCTTCAAAAGAAGCAACATTTTGACCTGTCAAAAGATATCACAGCATTGAATGAGATCATATCTAATTATATTAACTATACAACATTTATAATATGAGCATTATGATATTCATATAGGATATAATGAGTAATATATATAGATGAATTTAAAATAATCACACACACACACACACACACACACACACACACAGGGCCATGTATACAAAGTGTAACATATTGAAGAACAGCTTCATAGCAGATGGGGAAGAAGACAGCCTAATGTAAAATGACTGAAATACTTGAATGAAGACCTCAATAAAAGATCATATCAAAATATTTAGAAAGTAAGAGAAAAGTCAATTTTACTAGTGCATACATATTGTCAATTTAAATCAATATGACCAACTACTACATACCCAGCAGAATCAAAGAAACAAAAATATGAAAAAGACTACTATAGTGCCAATCAACCAAAATTCTCACTCTGGAGTAGTTAGAACTCACAATACCTTGGAACATCATTTAGATACCCTACAAAAGCAGAATACATGTACATGTGGTGTATATCCCAGCAATTCCACACTAGGTTAAATACTAAAATAATATACATTTTGGAAACTACCAAAATCCATATCAATAACTGAATAGAGAAAGAAACTTTAGTATATTTATATCATGAGTTATTACACAGAGACTTGAATGAAGATTATTTGCCAATAAAAAATAGCATGGATTGATTCTAGAATGGAATCAACTAAATGGAATGGACTAATAGGAAAAGAAGATGCATCAACTGTTTTTATAATACACAAACACAAGCTATAGTGTTAAACACCACATTATTGTTATTGAGATTAAAGAGGAAAGGGAAAGGAGCTTTAAATGGTAAAATTATTTTTCTTGATGTGATCCTTGAACACAGCATGTTCAATATTTTTTTAGTAATCTTTAAGCTCTGTGCTTATGATGACTATACTTTAAATAATAATTTGCTTCTATAAGAATAAAAACATTAAAAGAGAACATTAGCAGACTATGTGCTTTCTGAACTTCTTGCATTGAGTCTATAGTAGTTTTGTAAATCTACTATATATGATATTTTTTGTATTTTGTTGTATCTATTCAGTTAATAAAAACTGTTTTAGCCAAGAGGATGAGGCAGAAGAATCCCAAGTTTGATGTCAGCCTCAGTTACTTAGAGAGATCCTCAGCAAATTAGGGAGACCCTAACTCATTTAAAAAGAGGCAGGGGTAGTGCTGGGATATAGCTCAGTGATAAAAATCCCTGAGTTGTTCAGTTGGGGTTGTAACTCAGTGATAAATTCCTTGAGTTAGTCAATCACAGTACCAAAACAATAAAAACAAAAGCAAGAAAATCAAGCTATAAAATAGGATGAATCCTGACATAGATAAATACATGCATAAGAAAAAATAATAGTAATTAGTCCACAATGAAAAGGCATTAAATCTTGATATTTAGAAAATGAATAAATCTTAAAACATGATGAATGAAGAATACTATATTTAAAAAAATAGTACACATTGAAGTAAGTTCATTTACATGAAGCTCATTATCAGGTAAAAATTTTATGTGGTAAAAACCATCAGAATAGTAGTACACTGAAATTTAGGGAAGATGGGGTGGGTTTACTAGATAGTAACATAAAAGAACGTTTGACAAATAACAATTGAGGTTATGAGGTTATGCATAGCTGTAATGTATTAATAAAAGATTTAAAAGTTTATGAATTTTGAAGAGTTTTGCATTACACAGATATAAGCATCTGTCAGGACTCATCAAATAGAGCATTTGTGTATTTCAATGTATGTAGCTTTAATTAAAGAAAACATTAGAAATCTTGAACTTCATGTAATGATATGGAAACCTTATGTGATGGCTATCTATACTGACTTTTTGAAATTTAAAAATATAATGCAGTGTGATGTGTATAATGTGTTATAAAGGAAATAAAATGAAATTTTAATTGTAAAAACCAACTGGTTGGAAAATACGTGTTTATTTGTTGTAAAATTCCTCTCTCTAAAAAACAAATGCCGAATGTCTTCTTTGATATAAGGAGGGCAACTCAAAACAGAGTAGTGAGGAAGAGCATGAGAAGAAGATTACCATTAAACAGGGACGAGAGGTGGGAGGGAAAGGGAAAGAGAAGGGAAATTGCATGGAAATGGAAGGAGACCCTCAATGTTATACAAAATTACATATAAGAGGAGGTGAGGGGAAAGGGGAAAAAAAAGAGAGAGAGAGAAATTAATTACAGTAGATGGGGTAGAGAGAGAAGATGGGAGGGGAGGGAAGGGAAGGGGATAGTAGGGGATAGGAAAGGCAGCAAAATACAACAGACACTAGTATGGCAGTATGTATAAACGTGGATGTGTAACCGATGAGATTCTGCAATCTGTATACATGGTAAAAATGGGAGTTCATAACCCACTTGAATCAAATGTATGAAATATGATATGTCAAGAGCTTTGTAATGTTTTGAACAACTAATAAAAAAAATTAAAAAAATAAAAAAAAATTCCTCTCTCTATGGTTGGAAAATTCCATACTGAAATGTTAAAAATGTACTCAATAGAAAGATTTTAAGATCCAACATGGTGGCAGCCGCAGAGAGCTCAAGTCTCTGACCTCTTCAGCTGTGCGGGCATAGGGAGTCGTAAACTGTCTAAATGCTGTTTGCTCAGGATCACTAGGCAATGCTGAGCTGACGTGGATCTGGGGCGAACAGTCTGGGCCTCTCAGAACACAAACCGAGCCTGGATCGGATGCATTCAAGCTCCGGTTCACCTGCTTCTCGCAGCCATATTGCTGTGACTCAGCACTAATGATCCCGCTGATACAACTGCTCGGCCCTTCTAAACTGCGGAGGTCAAAGCCAACCGAGCCTTCACAGGCAGTGGCCACAGAATTGAAACGGGGCTTGGGAGAGACAGTTAGGATCCACCTGTTGCATTGGTCACCCGGCAAAGGGAACGATCTGTCACCATTTGCATGGGATACCACCATGGCAGAGAACTGACGTCACCAAAACGCAGCAAGGAGATAACTTCATTGAAACCAGCGATGACAGGTGTGTAATCCCCTAGCCTTCCCTCTCCACACAGCGGGGAAACCTTAAGGGGCCATCCCAGCTCTCCCGTGAGTGCGATAGCCAGACCGAGGGAATCAGGAGTGGCGCAGGACCCGTTGCGCGGAACTCCCGGCTACCGCTCCCACCAGTGCTGACAACTGAGGTCCCTTGCACCAGCTACCGGGGGCGTGGCTACCAGAGGGCAAGCAAATTCGCTGGGGGTTCTCAGCCCCAAGCTCTACAAACTTAGGGTCTGAGGGAATGGCAAACAGGGAGAGTGTGCCCAGGAGTTCATGAAAACAGGGCTCCAGGAGCAGCAGACCTGGCGTGTAGCCAGTATTGTGGTGAACGTCACTAGTGAGCGGGACCTGGCTTGAGGAAAAGTGGGGAAGTGACTAGTCACAAGAGAAGGCCCTAGGCACTCATGATTGGAGACCCGCCCAGTCTGGGAGGAGGAGCTACTGCACAGTGATTGGTTCCCGCATATTGAGAGGAGAAGCTTGGCCCAGAGGGCACAGCTCCACCTACTGGAAGAGAAGTTAATCAAACTCTAAGACTGCATTCATTCTTTTTTTAAATCTGGGGTTTTTTTTTTTTCTTTTCATTTTCATTGTTTTGTTGTTGTTTTTTAACTTTTTTAATTTTTTTTAAATTTTTTTGTTATTATTATTTTTTTAAATTTTAATTTTCATTTTTTAATTTTTATTAGTTTTTTTAAATTTTTTTTTCTTTTTTTATTTTCTATTTTTTTCTTTTGACTTTTCATTTCTTTTCAATTTACTTATTCCCCCTTCCTTGAATTCTACCTGCTTACTCTCATTCTCTTTAGTGACTTCTTCCCTTCCCTTCTAATATCTTTCCTCCCAAGCATAAAATAAATTTATAAGAATAAACAGTAACTCAGCAGTCAAACAGAACAAGAAGTAACATGAGCAGCATGAAAAAGCAAGGAAGAAAAGGAGTACAAACAATGCAGGACAGCCTAAATATTCAGGAGGACCTAGTGTCATCAGAAAAATAGTCACATAAAGAACTCAAGGAATACCTTAGACAGATGGAATGGAACCTTAAAGAGGATATGAGACAGCAAATTCAAACAGTGAAAGAACTCATTGAAAATGAATTACATAAACAGATAAAAGAAGAAGTTAAGCATCTTTATCAGGAGATAGAGATTATAAAAAAAAATCAAACAATAATTCTAGAAATGAAGGAAACTATAAACCAAATTAAAAACTCAAATGAGAGTACCACTAACAGTGGAGCAAGTAGAAGCCAGAACGTCAGATAATGAAGACAAAATATATCATCTTGAAAAGAGTCTAGCCAACTCAGAAAGGCTGGTAAAAAATCACAAGAAAAGCATTCAAGAGATATGGGATACCATAAAAAAAACAAACTTACGAGTCATGGGGATAGAGGAAGGTATAAACCAAGGGAATGAGTAACCTGCTGAATGAAATAATTACAGAAAACTTTCCAGAAGTAAAAAAGGAAACGGATATACAAATCGTAGATGCATACAGGACACCGAGCACACAAAATCACAGTAGACCAACGCCAAGACACATTGTTATGAAGCTAGCCAATATACAGAATAAAGAGAAAATATTAAAAGCTACAAGAGAAAGGAGGCAGATTACATTCAGGGGTAAACCAATAAGGTTAACAACGGATTTTTCATCACAGACACTGAAAGCGAGAAGATCCTGTAACAATGTATTTCAAACACTGAAAGACAATGGATGCCAACCAAGAATTCTGTATCCAGCAAAATTAAGCTTCAGGTATGACAACGAAATAAAAATATTTCATGATAAACAAAAGCTAAAAGAATTTGCAGCCAGAAAACCGGCATTGCAAAGCATCTTGAGCAAAACACTAAAGGAGGAAGAAATGAAAAACAATAACCAAAACCATCAGTGGGAAGTGCCTTGGTAAAGACAGAGGGCAGGGGGAAAGCTAATCACGGAGAAACAAACAAAATTAAAAAAAAAAAAAAAGATAAATAATCAAACATGGCTGGAAGTACAAAACATATATCAACAGTAACTCTAAACTTTAATGGCTTAAAATCTCCAATAAAGCGACATAGGCTGGTAACATGGATTAAAAAAACAAATCCAACAATATGCTGCCTCCAGGAGACACATCTGACTGGAAATGACATACACAGGCTGAAGGTGAAAGGTTGGGAAAAAATATACCATGCACACGGTCCTCGCAAGCAAGCAGGGGTGGCCATCCTCATATCGAATAAAATCGATTTCAAGACTAAGTTAATCAAAAGGGATAAGGAAGGACATTATATACTGTTAAAAGGAACCATTCACCAACAGGACATAACAATTATCAATATTTATGCACCAAATAATGGTGCTGCGACGTTCATAAAACAAATTCTCCTCAAGTTCAAGAATCAAATAGACCACAACACAATTATTATGGGTGACTTCAACACACCTCTCTCACCATTGGACAGATCCTCCAAACAAAAGTTGAATAAAGAAACTATAGAACTCAATATCACAATCAATATCCCAGACTTAACTGACATATATAGAATATATCAACCATCATCAAGTTGATATACTTTTTTCTCAGCAGCACATGGATCCTTCTCAAAAATAGACCATATATTATGCCATAGGGCAAACCTCAGTAAATATAAAGGGGTGGAGATAATACCATGCACCATATCTGATCATAATGGAATGAAACTGGAAATCAATGAGAGAAGAAGGAAGGAAAAATCCTAAATCCATGGAAAATGAACAATATGTTACTGAATGATCAATGGGTTACAGAAGATAAAGGAGGAAATCAAAAAATTCTTAGAGATAAATGAAAATACAGACACAACATATCGGAATCTATGGGACACAATGAAAGCAATTTTAAGAGGGAAATTCATCACCTGGAGGTCATTCATCAAAAAAAAAAAGAAAAACCAACAAATAAATGAGCTCACACTTCATCTCAAAGCCCTAGAAAAGGAAGAGCAAAACAACAGAAAATGTAGCAGAGGGCAAGAAATAATTAAAATCAGAGTGGAAATCAATGAAATTGAAACAAAAGAAACTATTGAAAAATTAACAAAACTAAAAGTAGGTTATTCGAAAAAATAAATAAGATCGAGAGACCCTTAGCCATGCTAACAAAGAGAAGAAGAGAGGGAACTCAAATTACTAACATATGGGATGAAAAAGGCAATATCACAACAGATGCTACAGAAATACAAAAGACAATTAGAAATTATTTTGAAAACCTATATTCCAATAAAATAGAAGATAGTGAAGAGATCGATAAATTTCTTAAGTCATATGATCTGCCCAGACTGAGTCAGGAGGATACACAAATTTGAACAGACCAATATCAATGGATGAAATAGAAGAAGCAATCAAAAGACTACCAACCAAGAAAAGCCCAGGACCGGATGGGTATACAGCGGAGTTTTACAAAACCTTTAAAGAAGAATTAATACCAATACTTTTCAAGTTATTTCAGGAAATAGAAAAAGAGGGAGCTCTTCCAAATTCATTCTATGAGGCCAACATCACCCTGATTCCGAAACCAGACAAAGACACCTCAAAGAAAGAAAACTACAGACCAATATCTCTGATGAACCTAGATGTAAAAATCCTCAATAAAATTCTGACGAATCAGATACAAAGGCACATCAAAAAAATTGTGCACCATGATCAAGTAGGATTCATCCCTGGGATTCAAGGCTGATTCAATATACAGAAATCAATAAATGTTATTCACCACATCAACAGGCTTAAAGATAAGAACCATATGATCATCTCCATAGATGCAGAAAAAGCATTCAACGAAGTACAGCATCCCTTTGTGTTCAAAACATTAGAAAAACTAGGGATAACAGGAACTTACCTCGACATTGAAAAAGCTATCTATGCTAAGCCTCAGGCTAGCATCATTCTGAATGGAGAAAAATTGAAGGCATTCCCTCTAAAATCTGGAACAAGACAGGGATGCCCTCTATCACCACTTCTATTCAATATAGTTCTCAAAACACTGATCAGAGCAATTAGACAGAAGAAAGAAATTAAAGGCATAAAAATAGGAAAAGAAGAATTTAAATTATCACTATTTGCGGTTGACATGATTCTATACCTAGAAGACCCAAAAGGGTCTAAAAAAAAACTACTAGAACTAATAAATGAATTCAGCAAAGTGGCAGGATATAAAATCAACACACATAAATCAAAGGCATTTCTGTACATCAGCGACAAAACTTCTGAAACGGAAATGAGGAAAAACACCCCATTCACAATATCCTCAAAAAAAATAAAATACTTTGGAATCAACCTAACAAAAGAGGTGAAAGATTTTTACAATGACAACTACAGAACCCTAAAAAGAAAAGTAGAAGAAGATCTTAGAAGATGGAAAAATATACCCTGTTCATGGATAGGCAGAACTAACATCATCAAAATGGCGATATTACCAAAAGTTCTCTATAGGTTTAATGCAATGCCAATCAAAATCCTAATGGCATTTCTTATAGAAATAGATAAAGCAATCATGAAATTCATATGGAAAAATAAAAGACCCAGAATAGTAAAAGCAATTCTAAGCAGGAAGTGTGAATCAGGCGGTATAGCGATACCAGATTTTAAACTATATTACAGAGCAATAGTAACAAAAACAGCATGGTACTGGTACCAAAACAGGCGGGTGGATCAATGGTACAAAATAGAGGACACAGAGACTAATACACAAAGTTACAACTATCTTATATTTGATAAAGGGGCTAAAAGGATGCAATGGAGGAAGGATAGCATCTTCAACAAATGGTGTTGGGAAAACTGGAAATCCATATGCAACAAAATGAAACTGAATCCCCTCCTCTCGCCATGCACAAAAGTTAACTCAAAGTGGATCAAGGAGCTTGATATCAAATCAGAGACTCTGCATCTGATAGAAGAAAAAGTTGGCTCTGATCTACATATTGTGGGGTCGGGCTCCAAATTCCTCAATAGGACACCCATAGCACAAGAGTTAATAGCAAGAATCAACAAATGGGACTTACTTAAACTGAAAAGTTTTTCTCAGCAAGAGAAACAATAAGAGAGGTAAATAGGGAGCCTACATCATGGGAACAAATTTTTACTCCCCACCCTTCAGATAGAGCCCTAATATCCAGAGTATACAAAGAACTCAAAAAATTAGACAATAAGATAACAAATAACCAAATCAACAAATGGGCCAAGGACCTGAACAGACACTTCTCAGAGGAGGACATACAATCAATCAACAAGTACATGAAAAAATGCTCACCATCTCTAGCAGTCAGAGAAATGCAAATCAAAACCACCCTAAGTACCATCTCACTCCAGTAAGATTGGCAGCCATTATGAAGTCAAACAACAACAAGTGCTGGCGAGGATGTGGGGGAAAGGGTACTCTTGTACATTGCTGGTGGGACTGCAAATTGGTGTGGCCAATTTGGAAAGCAGTATGGAGATTCCTGGGAAAGCTGGGAATGGAACCACCATTTGACCCAGCTATTGCCCTTCTCGGACTATTCCCTGAAGACCTTAAAAGAGCGTACTATAGGGATACTGCCACATCGATGTTCATAGCAGCACAATTCACAATAGCTAGACTGTGGAACCAACCTAGATGCCCTTCAATAGATGAATGGATAAAAAAAATGTGGCATTTATACACCATGGAGTATTACGCAGCACTAAAAAATGACAAAATCAGGGAATTTGCAGGGAAATGGATGGCACTAGAACAGATTATGCTTAGTGAAGCTAGTCAATCCCTAAAAAACAAATACCAAATGTCTTCTTTGATATAATGAGAGCAACTAAAAACAGAGCAGGGAGGAAGAGCAGGAAGAAAAGATTAACATTAAACAGAGACATGAGGTGGGAGGGAAAGGGAGAGAAAAGGGAAATTGCATGGAAATGGAGGGAGACCCTCATTGTTAAACAAAATTACATATAAGAGGTTGTGAGTGGAATGGGAAAATAAACAAGGAGAGAAATGAATTACAGTAGATGGGGTAGAGAGAGAAGATGGAAGGGGAGGGGAGGCGGGATAGTAGAGAATAGGAAAGGTAGCAGAATACAACAGTTACTAATAAGGCATTATGTAAAAATGTGGATGTGTAACCGATGTGATTCTGCAATCTGTATTTGGAGTAAAAATGGGAGTTCAGAACCCACTTGAATCTAATGTATGAAATATGATATGTCAAGAGCTTTGTAATGTTTTGAACAACCAATAAAAAAATAAATAAAATAAAATAAAATAAAAAATAATAACACAGGGTATCACTGAAGCACTTAAGCCATTGCCAAGTTTCTGAGGCTGCTCTTGCATTTAAGTTTCTCCTGTTACATCCTCCTGAGCCACTGGGAGTACAGACATTCACAATAATACCCTGCTTCAAAAAATTATTATTAGTGGATTATATTGGATTTATATTTTGATCTTTTAAAAACCATGATAGTTTTTTCAAAAGTATCTTTAAAAAAAAAAAAGAAAGATTTTAAGATTAAAATGGCTAATAATTTAGATTCCCTGCATCCTGTAGAGTGCTAATTTTTGGTTCTCAGGTTTGATACACACATATGTATCAGGCACACATGTGTATTCAGGCATGCAGATATATATATATATATATATATATATATATATATATATATATATATATATATATATAATCACATATATGTTTTTATGTGCTTTCTGAACTTTCTACATCAAACATTTTGAGATTAGATACAAATTTTTAAAAAGACATGATATATGCATAATAAGTATTAAATCACAGCAAAAAGTATTTTCTACAATATTCAGCTAAATTTTCGTAGAATTTCTATTCCATTTAAATAAAGGAAGCTTCACAAAGATCTCAAAATTCTAACATGTAGTCATGTTTTAATTAAATTTGGAAGTGTAAATTCAGTCTTTAATAGTATGTATTGCATAGAACATGGTCTATACAAAATAAAATCTTGCAATCTTTATGTAGTCACGTGATACACTTACAGGAGGTGCCACAATTTTATGTTATTAACAATTCCTATTACTTTTGACGCCTTTATTTAATTCAACATGAACTGAAAATGGGAGAAATCATAAACAAATACCTTTGTACGACTATCTTTATATCCATCCATTTATCATCATTAAATCATGACAATGATTCCTTTAATTGAAGATCCCATTTTGAGATTATTTTTTGAGTAGAGGGTTCTCAAAGCCATTTGACTCTTCAGGGTGTTATACTGAAGGCAATATAGACCAGGCAGTGAAATGCTCAGAAGATTTACAGTTGATCTCCCCTTGGAAATCCAAGTCCCCAGCTAAAGCACTCAGGTTTAACTGTGGTATTTAGTTCAAGTGACATGGTACAGATGCCTTATACTCACAGATATGCAGCTTTCCCTTCTTCCAGTTCTTTACTTTTGCCACTGGAGCCACTTTTCTTCCCACACATTCTCCTGGTGATGCACATCAGTAGCCCACATTGTCGAATAAAGAAGCAGCTGACATCTGTTACCACAAGTATTAGCAAAAGTGCAGCAACTCCCAGGCCAATGACTGCTCCAAGTCCAAGACCATTAAAAAGTGTGTCTTAAAAATAAAGAAAACAATTTCATTAAATATCCTAATTAAAAAGCCTAAGCAACCAGCTTAAAAATTAATCCTAACCAAGGTATATATTTAAATGAAGAGGAAAAAAGTGATAGTAACTGGCTGGCAGACTTCAACTTCATGATTGTTAGGACCTATTATCTGGCTTTCAAACCATATTTTAAGAATGACAAGTTAATGACTAAAATTTTTTCAAACTTTCTTTTCTTAAAAAAAAATTCTAAGTAACTTTTTTCAATATACTTCTAGATTCCCTGTGGGGAAGATTATGAATATTATAATATTCCAAACTGAAATTTATCAGAAAGTCAATGTCATTATAGATCATTATGATGTTAAAAGGAAAATAGAGTCAAAGATCCTGTAAAAGAGATGTTACATAAATGTTCTTTATGGAAATATTTTAGTTTTAAGACTTAAACTTACAAAGGAATGGCTCTAAGCACTTTGACAGATAATGTATTTTAAAATACTGATGAATATTTTTAAAATTATCATTTTAGAATAAATGGTTTGCTTGTATTTTTCAGTAAATATTTTAACAAACAGATTCGATTAGAGGCTATTTTTACCAAGTCATGGTACTGACGACCATGAAAGGTCAAATTATGAAAACTCATGGAGAAGGAGTGTCAATTTTCAAAAACATATGGCTGCAGGAGATTCCCAATGATATGCATAAAATATTCACAAATAAGAGGACTGGGAATAGAAAGGAATATGCAGACTGACAAAATGGAAATTATGAGGAGGAAGGTAGTAGTAAAATAAATCATTACATGTCTGTACTTGAATACAAGGGAGGACCACACAACTATAACAATAAAAACACTTGATAGTGTGTTATCTAAAAAAAGATAATAATATAAGATAATTTTACAGACACTCAAAATTGTTAACATATATATGTTAAAAAATTTATTTATACATTATAAAATTGTGATTATTCCTTTGAGTAATAAAATGTATTCTTTATCAACTATGATAATGGCATGCTCATTTTATCACTGATAAGGAACAGAAATGACAGATACAGGTAGATATATAAATTTTGATTTTAAGAAAATGACTCATAAAATATATATAACAACATTTTTCTGTCTTATTTTTAAATTTAGATTGCTTATTTTAATAATGACTAAAGAAATAGTGACTCGAAATCAGAAGAAATGTTTCTATCCTTAGTCTACCATTTGAAGATCTACTTTGAATACATTTTTCTTGCAAAAAGAGTTTCATATCCACATTTATTTTACTTTTCCGAGGAAATAAATACAACTCATTAATACTTTAAACATTCTTGGAGTTAAAAAATAGTATTGCTGTTTTTGACTCGCTGGCCTGGCTTATTATCCACTTCCAAATAGAAATTGTATTCTGAATCTATTGTTTAATAATGAATATAATTTAGATAAGAAATATGGTTGATTACATGTAAAGTTAAAATATTTTCAAAATATTTTAGATTTGGCTGGTTAGTTTTCAAATGATAAATATTTTATTTGTGGCCTTTTTAGAATTAAATATATTGATCTGCTTCATTTCTATCTTTAGAAAACTGACTTTGTAAAGCATCTTATAGTAAAGGAATATTGATGCTAAAAAAACTTTTATTCTTTTCTAGAGAAACATAAATGTTTTTAAGTTGGAAATAAAATTTTGAAGGTTATTTGAATTTTATATTTATGTAAAAGTATATATATATATATATATATATATATATATATATATATATATATATATATATGCCATTGCAGAGGATAGGGGTAAGCATACAATAAGTCTAAGCATCAAATAAGTCTCTCTCTCTCTTTATATATACATATCTTTAAAAAATGTCTTTCATTCCTAAAATTCATATGAAAGAATAGGAGATTCAGAATAGCTAAAGCAATTCGGAACAAGAAAAGAGAAAAAGGAGGCACCCCAAAATCCTCTCTCAAATTATATTACAGAACTGTAGTAAGAAAAACAGCATAATATGGGCATCAAAATAGACATGAATATCAATGAAAAAGAATGAAAGACACAGAAACAAATTCAAATTTTCACAGCCGTCTGATACTTGACAAAGGTGCCAAGAATATATTGAAAACAGACAGCATTTTTAATAATTGGTGAAGGAAAAACTGGATATCCACATGTACTAATGAATTTTGATCATTAATTTCCACCTCTCCCCAAAGTCTAATCAAAAGGGATCAAAGATGTAGAAATAAAATGAGAAACTTTGAAACTGCTGGCAGAACACCTAGGGTCAACTCTCCATCATATAGTCTCCATCACCGACTTCCTTAACAAGACCCCCTAAGCTCAAGAAATAAAATAATCAATAAGTAGGATGGCATCAAAGTATAAAGCTTCTGCACTTCAAAGGAAACAAAAGAGTGAACACAGAACTTTTGTAATGGGAGAAAATCTTTGTCATCTACTCCTCTGACAGGAGATTAATATTCAAATATATAAAGAATGTAAATAAAACTCACTATGAAAAAAATAGTACAATTTAATAAATGGGCAAAATAACGAACAGAACCTTCTCAAAAGAAGAAACAGAAATGACCAAGAAATATATGAAAAAATGCTCAGCATCTCTAGCAATTAGGAAAAGGAAAACCAAAACTGCATTAAGATTTCATCTCACTCCATTCAGAATGGCAATTTTCAAGAACAATAAAAATGATAAATGCTGGCTAGAATGTGGTGAAAAAGCTACACTCTTTCATTGTTGAGTGGACTGAAAGTGCAACACATCTAGAAAGCAGTGTAGATAGTTCTCAGAAAACTAGGAATGGAACTACCATACGTATAATGTATCCCACTCTCAGATATTTATCCAAAAGATCTAAAATCAGCATACTGTGGCAATGTAGCCACTTCAATGTACAATTAACAATAGCCAAATTATGGAATCAACCAGATACCTGTGAATAGATGAATGACTTAAGAGAATATGTTATATACTCACAATGGAGTTTTACTCAGACATAAAGAATGAAAGTATAGTATTTGCTGGTAAATGGATAGAACTGAGGCATATAATGCTAAATGAAATAATGCCTCTGTGGGTAAATGGAGAAAAATCATCCTAAGTACAATAAGCCAGACTCAGAAAATCAAGGGTTGAGTGTTTTTTCTTATACGCGGAAGCTAGAACAAAATAAAGGAAAGAAGACAAATGGCAAGGGGATTGGATATCATAAAGATATAATGAAAATTAATGGAGTAGAAAAAAGATAATGAGAGGGAGGGAAGAAGAAAGGAGAAGGAGAATAAATATGGAATGAATTTAATAAAATTATGTTCCTATATAAAGGTACCAGAGAAAATTTCACATTTCTGTATGTGTAGAAAAAAAAAAGAAGTTTAGTAAAGAAGATGAGGGAGAATAGGGGGAGGGAGGAAGAGAGGAAATGTGTAGCGGGAATTTGATTGAAATGATTTTCACAAAATGAACCCAAAATACTGTTTAATTATAATGTTGTAATAAAAAAAAAACTATAAAAATAGTTTTTATATTTTAAAAAATAGCTTTAAAATATACTCAAATGTTTATATTTCTCATATCCTATAGGGTAGACTATAATATTTATAAAAGCTAAATTTTTATTTTTTCTTCCACAAATTTACTGTTATGAAAATTTTATTCAAAATATTGATTTTTCAAAATCATAGCCACCTATAAAATGATAGTAGTGTAATGTGAGGACTAGCAATGACTTTTTTTTAGAGACAAAAGTTTCTTCATTTGTAATTTAAATGTGGCTTAAATGTTCAATAAATTGGAATTGAGTATAAGTAAACATTAAAAGTACTTTAAACTAATTTTTTCTTTTTTCAGAATATTTATAAAAGTTATTTATACCATAATTTGTATGACACACTGTTACCTAAAATTAACAGTATTATCAGTTCTTCTTTACAGAAGAAGGTTCAGAGACATCAGTGAACTAAATTATATAATAACCCTTAAAATTAGAACTGTAGAAATGAAAAACTAGTTAACTCCAGGTCCTATATTTTTATGTATCTGTTGTAGTCAATATTTTATACTGGATACTCACCATGAAATATTAAAATATAGGAATATATTTTGGTAGATATAGTGAAATTTGTAATATTATTATATAATTTGTATCCATTTACTGTTCTTATTAATCAAGTAAAAATTACTTAACAACTATTAAATGAGATACCAGAATATCAATTATATAACTTGTATTTCTGCTTCCAGCTTTCTGATATCATTTAAAACCGTTCTCATGAAACATGGACTTTACATTGGAATTGAATAAAAATAAATGATTTAGGAATCAAACAGCTTAGACATCTGTCTTTGCCTCATATTTAGTATTGAAATAAAACACGACGAAGGGAAATGAAGAGAGGGGAGAGAGGATAGGAATAGGAAGACAATGGAATGAATCTGACCTAACTCTCCTATGTACATATAGAATACTCTCCAGTGAATCTCTACATCATCTACATCCACAAGACTTGGCTCCTAATTAGAATAAGATATTCCCCATTTTATATAAATATGCCAAAATAGAATCTACTGTCATTTTTAACTAAAAAGAACAATTAAAAATATATAAAGAGAGCAAACATGAGGATCAGTCTGAGTTTATTTAACTTCTTGCTAACTGCATCATTCAAACTTCATGACATTTGGCAATTAACTACCTCAATTGATCTAGTTTCCCAGATCTTTATGTCATTGTACTCTAGTTTCCATTTAAAAAAAAAAAGTATTGAATTCAGAAAACTATGTTAAATCAAATTTGTTAAATATATACATTTTCTTTTTTCTGTTATAAAATTCTCTACGGAAATGCTGAATGCATTTTAATGAAATTAATTGTATTTGACCATACCTGTATGAACATTTAGTAATAAAGTCATTAAACTCAGCCTTAACCAGGTGTCATGGTACTTGCCTATAATCCAAACCACTCAGGAGGCTGAGGCAGGAGGATTCAAAGTTCAAGGCCAGCCTCAGCATCTTAGCAAGGCTCTAAGCAACTTAGTGAGACATTGTCTCAAAATCTTAAAGGGCAAGTAGCTCTGTGGTAAAGTCCTCTGGGTTCTATCCCCAATACAAAAAAAAAAAAAAAAATAGCCTTCCATTTGACTCCTCAAATAACTACCATTTTCTTAAACTGTTTCTGTTTTTGTAAATATAATCTCAAAGTAGAATTTCAGAATATGGAGTCACCATTAGACAAGGAGAAAATCTTAAAGAGATCTAAGATGAAGATTGGTTGTTGCTCCCAGAAGAGTGGTAACTATTTTGATGAGCAATATGCTCAATATAGTAAGCCATTAGATTAAAAGTGTGAAAGACAAAGAGAACACATTTTTCAAAAAGCCCCTATTTGTCCCTCATCATGACATTACATACTATATAATCTATAATGTGAAAAGATATATTATATAGTATACAGGAAAACAGAGATGAGTCCATTTGTGTCTTACATACATGTTCATGATTCATCCTTCTAGGGGTAACTCCAAAACATCAGATGGAAAATACATGTACAAATCTATACAAAAATAGGTATGTGACGTATGTGGAAAGATCAAATTAATGAGACACAAAAATCTGCATCTCACTGCAATTCTATCTAGTGAATTAAAATGACATAGAATATTTTGGGTTGTTTGTAAAGAGCAACAATATTGCTGAACAATCCTATAAAGTAAATTTATTTAGATTCAGCAAACATGACAAATTATTCTTAAAACTTGCATCATTTAAAGAGTGCAGAGTTCATTCTTCAACTGAATAAATTTGATGCTTTTATAGAACATAATAAAGATGATACATAACTTTTGAGAGTTCTTAAAAATATTTTTAGATATTATATGTTATAAAACGCACCCCAAAACATCATTTTTGAGGCACATATTAAAAATCCAGTTTCAACAGCTTCAGTTGAAAATATTAGGAAATGTGTAAGATGCCAAAATGTTTTTTGAAAACATTAAATGTACTGAAAATAGCAACACCTAATAAATAGGCAATTTTAACTCTTAAAATACTTAAAGTACTGGACATCTTTTTCTTTAGGGGATATTTTCTTTACAATTTGGAAAAGACCTAAATATTTTCATTTATGAATATCTAGGAATTTTATTTTCATTGTTGAATTTCATAGTGATACCTAACATATTTTCCAATCCTTTGGAAGTGTGTAAAGGGATATATAATGTTCCTTACAGGGATGATCATATCCTACTAAAAATATACTTAATTACTGAGTAGTTTTAATTAGTTAAAAATTATATGTGTTTGGACTTCAGTAATTTTCTTAAACAAATGGAGAATGATAAATGTGTATAAATCCACATAAAACCACATATATTTTTGTAATATACTTTAAGTACTTAGGAAAAATTTTTCCAAAATTATCTATTTTATTTTATTTCAATTATACAGAATGATGGGTTTCATTATGACCTAATACACATATATAAAAACAAAGCTTGATCAATTTCACTCCCCAACACCCATTTCTATATATTTGAAACATGATATTTAGACTCTATTTTTTCAGATAGTAATCACAAATAGAAAAAAAAAATTTGATTCACTGGGGTTATAAAATTCACTTGAATTTTATATGAAATCACTGACATTAGTAATCTGTGAATGATGTGACACCATTTTAATTTATCTGAATACTACATTTCCCTTCTGTAACATGAGGAGGTTCTTCCAACATTTATGCTCTCCAATGTGCACCTCCAAATGGATGGATACATTGAATTTTGTTTTGTATTTAATTTCCCTGTATGAAAAAAGAATGTTTGAACATCTGATGCTTCCAATGTCAACACTCACTATATCAATTAGAAAGAAGAAAATCATGGCAAATTGCATGAGCAAGGATGATTAAAATATGATGCTCCTTTTATTCAAATTAGGCTACAAACTCTACAGCAACTATGATTGGATTTTAAAGTTTTGGCCCTCTCTAGGGCTACTTTTAAAAATACTTCCTCTGTACATTTAGAGATATATTAAGTGTACCTTCCCAACTAAATTTTAATTTTAAGTGTAAAAAGGTAATATAAAGTATTTATATTCATAAATATGCAGTGCACTTTAAAAATATCAAAATTAACTTAGAAAGATGATATATACATGACTAGATTTCTAATATCTTTATTTTTTTACACAGTAGATTGTGTTTTTACCTATCTGCTACCCATGCACTATCATTGAAAATATTTAAATAAAATCATTATTTTATCCTTGGTTTTACCATTGATAAAATATCAATTCCAATACTCACGCATTCTAAACAAACGCTCATTTAAAATCATGTATGAAAGCCTTCTGAGAATTAGTAAGCTTTACATAAATGTCATTATTTATTTGCCATACCTATCATTATAGTCATTTTTATTTGTAGTACCTTCTTGTTATTGTTTATAGTACTTTTTAAATAGATTTTCTCTATTTTTACCTAAACAGTTATGAAGTGTAAATTCATATTTTACAACTTCTAATTAATTTTAATTACTTTTCTTTTTTTTTTCTCTTTTCTTTTTTTATTTATTTTTTCACTGCTGGGTGCTGCACATTTTAAGTGCATGCTCTACTCTAAACTATACCCTCAGTCCAGAAAAATTTTGAAATACATTTGTTTTTGATAAACTCTCTTTTTAAGGTCTACATCATTCCATTTTTTAGATACACATTTAACTATGACCAGTGGAGTAGACAAAGGGGAATGAAATGAAGGAAGGGACAGGTGGGACAGGGAAAGGCACTGAAATGAATCTGTCCTAACTTTCCTATGTACATATATGAGTAAACCAGAGTGAATCTCACCATCATTCACATCCACAAAACACTGATTTAAAACAAACAAAAACCCACCACCAACAACAATACCACCAACAAAAATTGTATAATTAAATATAAGAAAGATCATTTGAAAAAAGGGTGGGGATAGGGAAAGGAAAAGGAGAGGGGGAACGGAAGTACTGCGGACTGAATTAGAACAAATTATATTCCATTCTTCTATAATTATGTCAAAACGAATCCTATCACTATGTATAACTAAAAAAAAAATATTTCTTAAAAAGAGGATTAAGTACTAGAACCTCCTTACAATTGTTCATAAAAGTGGAATTTTTTAACTCAAAAAAAAGAAAATAATTAAATGTTTAAAATATCATTTTTTATAAATTTATTTATTTTATTTACAGTGTAAATTTTATTTTTGGTAATTTCCTCACACTTAAATGCAATTTAAAAAACATTTTTGGTCTTTGTATAACCAAACTAAAAATAAATGACTGCCATATGATTATTAGAAATACTTATTGCTGCTCAAATGTGATGTTGACTTTTGTTCAGTACGGGGTAGATGTATTTTTTTTGTATACTCTTTAATTATAATACATTTTGTCTTTCTAGTGCATCATTATTATTTTGTTATTGTTACAATTATATTTATTTTATTGTTTTTTTCAGACAAATCCTTTTTAAAAAGTAGAAAACAAGATAAAAGCTTTCAAAAGGTAATGCAAAATGGATCAAATTTGCCTCCCTAAAATAAAGATTATGTTTCTTTCATGTCTTCATCTTTTAATCTGCCATCTCTTAGAGCATCATATCATTCATTAGATTCTTAATAGTGTATTTATGTTTTTCAGTTTCCTCATGAAATAGACTTAGTAGCAATTTTTTAAGTTCACTGAAGTTTATGCTATTCAGATATAAAAGGACAGAGAATTCACTGAAAACTGTGTGGGCAGAACATGTCTTATGTAATTTTCAATGAATATTTTAAAGGTAAAAATATTCAATGGTAATAAAATCTGTAATCATTGTTAAAAGAATGTTGTTATCCTAAAAAAAAGCTACAGAAATCTTAATAAATTAAATACTGATGTATAAAAATTTTTTAAATATTAAAAATAAATTTACATTATAATAATGAGTAAAGTCCATATTGGTATGAAATTATAATAGCTTAGTCTGAGAATTTTTAGTTTTTAATATTTTTGCAAAATATTTCTTTCTATTTTCAAATGATCATATATATAGTTCATAGAGTTTTATTAATGGGTCTAGAAATAAATTGTAAAGTTCATGTGAAACATTAATATATTTAAGTTGAAATTTATTTCTTATAAATTTTTAGTTTCCTTTATTCTTTTATAATAGTATTAGCAGTGTACATATATTATTTGAGAGATTTGAAAACTTCAGTTTTTAAATATTATAGGTAAAATTTACTAATAATGTTTTTAATAAACTTTCATAATAAATTTATTAAATACATTTTTCTAAAAGAATACATTTTAAAATTAATGTACCATTATATAATAAGGATTGATTGTCGCAGAACATTCTCAAAATATTTACTGAGCAATGACTATGTATGAGAACAATTGGTAATTGCTAATATTATATAAAACTAAATAATGCAGAATCTTTGTCCTAGTGGTGCTCAGTAACAAAAGAGAAGGTAGGACTATGAATAAACTAATACAGGAACAATCTGGTGAATCCCTTTCAGGGGTAAGCAGTTTCACCTCCTATGAAGATCATGTAATAGAGAGATTGACTGCTTAGAAGGCATAGGGATGTTTCATTAAACGGGTGAAATCTGAACTGGTCTGTCTGAAGTTCTGGTCAGAGAAGGGAATAAAGGCTCTTCTAAGAGAAGCAAGTGGTGTGTGCAAAGATAAAGGGAGTGAGGAGGTACTTTTTTGAGTACAGTGAGGAGATCATGCAGGGGGAAGTGCTGCCTACACATGGGGTGAGTAGAGTGAAAAGATACAACATCTTATTATTTTATATTTTAAGTATGACAGGGTCAGGAATTTCTTTTATGGGCAAGAGTAGCATGATCTAACTTGTGTTCGAGGAGGGAGTATTCCAGAACTGTACAAGGTGGTCAAGATGCATGTGAAGCAGGAAGAGAAGCCAAGTGGTGCCAAGTGGAGCCTGAACCAGGAACTGGAGTTCCTGCCTGTAGACAAGGAAAAGCTGCAAGCTGCGGGAAGCTAACCATAATGTTTTAACAGAACTTGATTATATTTGGTAAAGTCTAATGTGGTTATCCATGTATATTTTAAATCCCCAGGCTGCTTTCAGTACATTTTTATAAAGTAATCTTGTCTTTTATATGGACCTATTTATGTGCACTCAGATGAATAGGCTCATAAATTGTAAGCTCTTGATACAGACAACCCATGGCTTATTACCAAAATTTATTTTCTCACACCGCTGCTTTTAAGGGGCATAAAGACTCTATTTTCCTCACTTATTCTTCTCCATTGTGTCTCTATTCTCCAGTATTCCTGAGAGCTCATCATAATGCTCTGTTACATGTATCACTACTTATTTTACATATAAATGGCAGCCCAAACCTTTATTTCAAATCACTTTGCACTACTTGGAGATAGTATTTTGTAGGAGGGAGAATTAAAAAGGGAACAATGATCAACCAAACTATTTTTATCCCCTTTAATATCTGTTTCAGGGCAAGAAAATCTATCTTACAGAGGACATTTGATTTAGTAATGTATATTGTTTAAATAGCATTTACATATTGTTTAAATAGCATTTACATTTAAAATTATATACTTTTCTCATAACACTTTATTTTCCTACATATGGTTGTATACTAAGGGAGAATTATAAACTAAATACACTTTCAAAGTATCTTTTAGCAGTCTGATGTTACAAAATATCATATTTTCTCACCCAGTGATAAATTAAGTTAAAAAGTTTGTACTCATCATTTAATTCATCACAATGTTATTTGAAAGCTCAAATAAGAACTAGGCTGATGACTTTCTTCTATGGGGGATCATAATGTATTAGAAGGTGTAAGACACACAATTTAGAAAGTAGTGTGATTCATTGCTCTCCTATTGGCAAAAACAAACAAAACAAAACAAAAATCAGAACAAAAACTTGGGATAAGTATAAAGTTCATGACTGGTGGTAAGAAAGCAAGCTAGAGAATACAATTGAGAAAGTTTTGAAGAGTGAGAAGAAACCTTCCATTTTATGGCAGAATTCAATTTCTATCACCAAACAGCATGAATAAAAAAGAGGTATAAAAATATAGGTATACTTGTGATTAGCAAGTATGTACAGATATTAAGGATCGGATATGGGAGATGAATGGTGGGAGCTAGGCTTCATTAAGTGACGGATGTGGAGGTTAAGGAGAATGGGTTTGAAATTTAACATGTAATCAAATAAATAAAAAAAATCACAAAGTAGCAGTGCCAACAACAACAACAAAATTTAGAAAGTGTGATCATTTAAAAAAAAATGGTAGGAGGTCATTAAATGTGCTCAGCTCAGGAAACAGAATCAGCTGCAATTTTAAGAACAGTTAGTAGAGGTCTGTGCTATAGCAGTGGCTGTATAAAGCAGCTACTCTTACTTCTCTCTTATCCATGCCCTTTTCTTTTCCATAGTCTATATAGGCATGCCAATTTTCTAACTTATGTTTGGTTTGAAAGGAGAGGAAGCAGTTAGATCCAGCCTCTTATATGTGATCAGAGATTGAAAAAAGAATAATAATTAATTTCCATTAAAATAGTTTAAAATGCACTGAATACCTGAGTCTAATATTATAAAATTATATTACATGTATGTGTGATTATGTATAACTATTTTGCATACTTTTACTTGGAATGACATTTTAAGTGGTCCACCATGTTAACACTGCTATTTAAATATCTTCCCAATATGCCTTAAGATTTTAGTATTTTTTAAATAACACTGTATAAAAAGCAAACAACCTAAAATATAAATAAATACACTCTCTAGAAATTTCTATGCAAATCTTCAAATTATTGATATCATTTGATGTGAGAAAATAAGAACCGAAATTAAAGAAAATAAACTGTGCTAATTTGGGGCGGGGGGAAGCATGGCTGAAGACAAAAGAGTAGAAAACAGATTTCTTGTGGTAAACATTTCAAAATTACTGAAAACTTTAGAAATTATATTTTAGAAGTTATTTTAACAAATCTGGAGCAATAATAAACTATGAGAAATTTTGGAATATGTGAAGTCCTTGAACAATAAAATACTTATTGTCTTATCTACATTGAATATCACATAATTAAATATGTGACAAAACTTCTCCTTTTAAAAAAAAAGGAATAAAGAGCATATAAAATATTTTCTATATCTTTCTCTCTCTTTTTTTGAGGGGGTGGGAGTACTCGGGATCCAATCCATGGGTGCTTTACCACTGAGCCACATCCCCATTTCTTTTTAATTTTGAGACAGGGTCTTGCTGAGTTGCTGAGGTTTTTATCAAATCTGCGATAAACCCGCCTCAGCCTCCAGAGTTTCTGGGAGAGTAGAAGTGCTGCACCACACCTGGCAATAAAGTTGGGCTGTTTTGGTTTTTTTTTTTAGGTACTGGAGATTGAACCTAGTACAAGCACTCTACCACTGAGCTAGATCTCTTAATTATATAGTCAAATTCCTACTTTTGAAGTTTATTCCTACACTGGGCACTGTCTTATCCGAGGAGTCTTCACATCTGATGATATGTATTGGAATGCATGTTGGATGTGTCTTTTTCCCCATAAGAAAAATGTAGTGTTTATTGGCTAGTAGGAAGGGGAGGGAGCTTTGTAAATCTGAATGACTTGATCTGAAGAGATACTGGCCAAATTGGTTAAAGAACTGAATGATTTAAATGTTCTTTTCTTAACCATTACCTGATCCAGTTCATTTTTCTGTTACTATAAGTTTTTGCATTTTTTAATCATATAAGACTATAAATGCAAAATAGAGAAAAATACATGGATGGTTTATACTCTTATTCTCTTCGGAATTTCTGATAACAAAAGTTTTAGTTTCAGATATTAACTGTAGTGTGTGTCTTAGGGACTTCAAATTTCTAGAGTTACGCCAAGGGGGAAAAATGCTTACATAATTAAAACTATATGTTTTAAACATGTTAGTTCATTTATAATGTCTCTTATTATATGGTTCACATTAATTAGCACATTTTATACTATCAGCTATAAAATAGAAGTATAGATTTTCAATTTACTTCAAAATCTATTATGGCAAGTAACCAAGATATCCCTTAGTAGGTAAATGGATAAATAAATGAAGGTACATGAAATATTATTTATGAAGAAAAATCTTATTAAACCATAATAAAAATACATGGACCCTAAATATATATTACCTTAAATAGATATTACTAAATGAAAAATTAAAAGCTTATTGAAAAGGGTGCATACCTTCTGATTTCAAATTATGAAATTCTACAAATAGCAAAAGTCACAACCAGTAAAATGATGCATGCTTACCAAGGGTTAGAAGGGGAGCTAGGGTGAGTAGACAGCACTAAAGAGGGTACCCTAATGGTTGGTACATGTCATTATATATTTGTCCAAACTCAGAAATGTAAAATAGCAAGAATGAATCTTGGTGGAAATTGTGGATTCTGGGTGGCAAGTTCCATTGTCAAAAATGTATTGATGTGGTGTTTGATACAGAAAACAGTAAAGCATGAGTAATGTCAAGAGATCTGTGGAAATCACCTTCCTTTCAATTGTTTCTGTGACACTAAAACAGTTCTAAAAATTAAAGTCTATTTAAAAGGACAAAAAATATTATGATGCTTGAGTGACTTTAGGGGAATGACTTCCATGCATGTGTTGACTGAGAATTCTATAAAAACTAGGTTCATTCTTTCATGTCCTCTAGTAACTAAAAACACAGTTATGTATTAATAATAAACATGTATGTCTTAAACGCTTTTAGCCTTGCTATTTTATATGATGGAACTCATCAGAAATCTATACCATACTTTTCTTTAGGAAATATTTTCTATTCCTTCAAATAAACTTCATGACAGAGCTGGTCAATCACAGATCAGTATATTAAAATCCTAAACAACATTTTAATTGTTTTCTATCAAAAAGAACAGTGAAGCAGAAAAGTTTTCTTGTCATTATTTAAGAAACTCAGATAATTTTGCATTTAACATTCCGCACAGTATACATATCTAATTCAGCCTCTGTAAAAATAAGAGAAATAATAACCCCTTTAAGATTTAGTTCATGGATTACTGAAAGCAAATGTCAATTTGAGAAAATAATTTTTATTTCTACTTTAACAATATGGAAATGAAAATATTCTTCTATTTTAAATATTTTATAAATATTTTCTCTTTGCAATTTTAAATAAGAAATGAATAAAGAAAATTTATAAAAAATTATGAGTGTTTAGCCTATATATTTTGACTTCTTAAAATGGAAATAATAGATACTGAAGTAGAAACACCTAATTTTTTGATTGTACTAAGTAAAAAATACCATTTTATAAAACTAGTATAAAATTACCTATTTCTACCAATAATATAAGTTCATTCTTTTAAAATATTACCATAAAATGGATAAAAATAAGAAAAATGATTAAAATATATTGGATTCCACAGATATAGTGTATATTTGTTCACACTGATTATGGGAAATGAATGTATATAATTGTTTGAGTCAAAAAAATAACATTTATCTAATAGAAACAAATTGATTATACATGGTTTTTCCTCTGACACATAGTGTTTTCCACAGACCAATTAAGAAAATAGCAAAGAAACTAGGTAAAGACACAAGACCATATAATTTATAGACTACAGATATACATATGCCAAGTTTAAATTATTTAATCTGATAAATATATGAGGAAGATATCCCAAGTTATTTAACTATGTCAGTGACTTGTTATTTGACTTCTCTTATTTTCGGGTTTTGATTTGATAGAGTTTTTAAAAATAATACTTCTATCTTTCCACAAATCTCCTCTGAGTTTCTTCACATACAGCTGAAAATAATAGTTATAACAATTTAATGAAGGAATAAAATGCTTAACAGTTACCAAATAATTCCAATTTGAAATTGCTTGGTAATGCACCATCAGTAAAAATAAAAGTAATAAGAAAGAAAAACAACTGTTTTTCTCTAGGTGCAGTAAACTTTGGTCAGTATTCAAAAGTGTACATATTAATATTCAAATACAGGTAGTACATTAAAATTTCAGTATGAAAGCATACAAATATTTTTAAACAGGTGGTAGATAGATAGATGATACATGATAGATAGACTGGAGTGGGCTGTTTTGGAATAAGAGATGAAGCATTTTTTAGAAGTAATTTCTAGAATAATTCAAATCCTGCAAACAAACATTTCCTTTTGTAATTTTTGCACTAATTTGTCAATCTTTGTCTAGCAATGAAACAATTGATTGTGTTTGCATGATATTATATATTAGTTTCCAATTCATGTCTATGACTTTTTCACTATTAAAATTATTTGAAGAATTTCTGTAGTGAAAAGTATCAATTAGTATCTAGATCAGGACTTTTAAGAAAATGTTGGAAATGGGTTCAAATGATACATCTGTAACATGTAAACTGTTCATCTTTCTACATCTCGCCAGTCTCCTCTGAAACATGAGAGAAATACTACTTCCAATGGATCTTATGAAGAGTGAATGATATATTTCATTTAAGGCATTTCCAGTGTAGGATATAGTTGCTGTTCAAAATACAAACTTATTATTCTTATTATATTTCAGACTTCCAAAGCCATTATTTTTGTTTCATACTTTAGCAGTAGATGAGTAGAGAATCTTAGTGATTTTTACAACTATATTACCATGCTGCCCAAAGTAAAAGAAATTATCATGCATGAACCAAAGTAATAGGAGAAAAATCACTTTAGGCATTTATGTCTGGTTTTATGAACTTTTGCCAACAATGGGTATTACTCAACAATCTTTACATTACTGCCTGTATTCACTATGTTCATGTGCTTTATTAAAATGTTATCTGATTATTTTGGCCTTCCAGTGTGATTATTATTTTTGAAGATAACCTAGAACCAGGATCCTATAAACAACACTGGGTATGTTTCTAAACTTTTTCAAGAGATGATAATTATAAAAGTCAGAGGGCATATTTGTTGTCTAAAATTTGAAATCATTCAATGAGTATATGTTTATTACTATTTCCTGGCTATGTAAATAATCGTTGAACTGCTGATTTTGATCAAGTTAGAAATGAAAACACACAAGGACAAAAAGGTTGTACCAGTAATAAAGAAAACACATATAACAAAGCTTTTCCTCAGTTTTCTTTATTACAACATGGAGACACAGAGGTACAGAAAATAAAATGACATTTAATATACTATGAAACACATGCATAGGATTACACATAGTGCTGGATATTATGTTGGAGGTTTTAAATAAGGATGATACGGAGGACAATACACTTATAACATGTACATTTTTTTCAAAATAATCTGTGATGAAAACAAATGCAGTTATAGTGATCAAAAATAGTCATTTTAAACAGAAGTGTTATACATAAAATCAACATAAGATATGATAAAAAACTTCTTAAAATAAAATTATGAATTGTGTATGTTATTTCAAACAGTAGTTTTCAATGTATACTTTTAGAGAAAAAAAGACTAAGAATTATTTCATCGCAGCTACTTAATACATACATGAAATGAAAGTGAACTCATTAAAGTGATGCTGTTTTATATTATGCAATTTCTGCAATGTGTAACATTATAATTTATTACCTAAAAGGGATAATAAAGATTAAGTGAACTTAATTTGAGCATATACAGTTTTTTCAGAAAGTTAGCAATATACCTAGATTTGTTACAACCAACATAAAATTAATTCACACTTAAAATGAAATTAGTTCTATTTAAATTAATATATATTTACAAAGTAGATAAAAAGTCTATCAACAAAGGACATCAGATATAGTTTTCATTGTCTCAGATATATCAAAAGAACATGAAAAGCATGCACTTTTTATTTTCTTGGATAATGGCACTTTGTAATTAATAAATTGACCTTATAAAACAATTCCACTTTATTTGGAGCATTTTAGTGACAGAAAGTTTTGACTTAAAAATTAGTTAAAAGCCAGGAGACATGGAGACTTACAACATTGTTACCATCCTCATCAGGTTCATAATCTAGACAAAATGAAAACTAAAAGTATTTGGAAAATAAAGTACCAAAGTCAAACACATTTAGTGTAATTTAAGAACAATTAAATTAGATTTAAACTAAATGTATGATTCCTTAGATAAAATTCAGATTATTTGATGTGTTCATCAAGGTTTTAAATAATATAGACTAAGCAAAGAGCATACCATAACTTTGTATTTAAGAATTTAAAAAATAACTTTGTATTTAAAAAATTAAAAAATGTGAACTCCAGGAAACTTTAATTTTGATGGTAATTTGGAACAGAATTTATTAACATGTTAGAAAGATTATTTTTCTTTAGTTAACTTCAATAATTTAAATAGTAATGTTTTATGAAAATTCAGATTATTAACTATAAAGTATTAATACTTAAGCAGTTTGTCTATGACAACAGATTTGGAAATGGACTTGTAACCAAGTTCAATTAATTTTGTAATCATTGCAAGAGTTATTTGTATAGCATTTATAAATTCATTTACTTGAAATATGTAAACTTGAGCTACTTGCAAAATATATTAGACTTGTTGGAGATTTTATAACATATTTCTGTAGCATTATTAGGCCAAGACTTTAAATTTTACCAATGATTAATAGAAAAAATAATAGTAAAACTAAATCTTATTTATTCCTGGTCAGAAAAGAGAGATAGATAGAATGACAGGAAGGGGAGAGAGGAAATAGAGAAATAGAAAAAATAGAATAGAAAAAAAATTTTAAAAAGAAAGCTCACTTTATTAGGACTAGTTTAAAGATTGTTTAAAGGATGTTATATTATACCTAATAAATATGAACCATATAAAACACACAAAATCCGACTATTATTTCCTTTATCATTCTGGGTCTTTATTCATTCAGGGAAATTATAAGATAACAAATAATAATATTTAATCTAAGTAATGTCATAGTTGATTTATTTCAAATTAATAATGCTACTGATAGTATAACTGAAACTACCAATTTTGTTTCAAATTTTTTGTAAAAAATTTCAAAATGTTACAATAATCTTAAATTATCAGAAATATTCTTAATTTACTGCAAAGTGAAAGTATTACCACACATAATATTGGCTGTTCTTTTTCAAAACTAGACCTAAACATACTGATTATATTGATGTCATAAATTTCTGTCTCAAATTGCTAAAATATTTGTTAATTAAAATGTTATTTTCTGTTCTTAAGTAAGTGTATTAGGATACTTTTAATTGATTTAAATGTGTTCATCCATATTCAAAATTATGTGGCTAAATTCTTTCATGCACAATATATCTTGCTGAATAGAAATTAATAACCATAGATCTGATTATACATAATTGGAACTAGCTGGAATTTTTCTTAAGTTTTAATTTAAGTCAAACATAAAAAAGGGTATTCTTATATGAAATACATTTGAATTAAATGATTATATTTTTCCCAATTAAATCAAACTATATACCTTGTATACTATTATGCATATTATTAACTTTAATTATTAATTTAAGAAGAAATTGTGAATATTTTAAAAGTCTAATTTATATTCAAAAAATGTTTTGTATATGTTTGTTATATCTATATATAAAATTGAAATATGCACATATAAAAAGTTAATCCAATGTTCAATACATTTATGTATATTTAAATTCTTTAAATATTTGAGATATGTTAGGAAAAGTGAGAATAAAAGGAAAGAAATGAACAAATGGATTAAGCCATTGGATACTTAAACCTTTTTCATGTCTACCAGCAACATATATATGTGCATCTACATGATGTTTTTGAAAAGACTCTAAATACATAAGATTATACTAACTCCTAATGACCAATAGCATGGGGATAGAAAGTATTGAAACTGGCAGTTTATTTGAGGTCTTTTCATGTGAGAAAAATTTCATAAGGAAGAAAAATATACAGCTATCTCCTGGACATACTGTGTTAGCACAATTGAAGCATCATGGTGAATATTTGTACCTCATAATGATCTGATAAATAATTTTAGAGTTTTGATAGGGAATGAGGGACCATTAAGATAGATAAAGGAAAGGAGAGTATAGAAAAAGTTTGGGAGCCAAAAAAAGGAGATATTCTGAAATATGTAAAATAGATATCCTGATATTCCACATACTAATAAGAGCAATTATTATTATCTCATGCAAAAGTAAATTAGTTTAGCTCTATAACTGGTATATATGATAAGAGAAATGATTTAAATTATTTTAACATTGGAAGATATGATAAAACATCATTAGACATAGATACATATTTCTGACTACAAATAATTAACTCTATACTTACCTTAATACACTAGTTCATATTTATACAAATTAAGACACTAAATTGTATTCAAGAATCCACTGAATGGAAAAACATCATTAGTTGAAATTATAGATGTACTAAAAATAATTTTTAATTTTTATGTATTTTTTATGAAGAATCACATTAATTTAGTCAGATACTGATGAAATAAACTGTCAAATTTCATGGTTGCATGAAGGAAAGGTAAAGTTCATGTAATAAAAAAAATTCGAAAATGCTTATATTATTAATAGTTTGAAATAATCATACAACTTATAATTTCTAAGGTCTCATTTATTGAAATGCAGTAAGTTCATTATTTACAATTTTATGCTCTCTGATTTCTCATGAAAATGAAGTCAAGCACAATTCTGTTATTTTTAGATATCAGAATTTTTTTAAAGAATTTATGCTTATCTCAAGAGATGAAAAATAAGCATTCACCTAGACTATACATTTCTCCAAAGGACAAATTGTTTATTTATGTCTGAATTTAAAAAGATATATTCTTTGATCTTCAAAAATTCTACAAGCACATACCCCTTAATAAATTATTCTAAGATAACATTTTTTTAATTATTTAATTTTCTTTTCCAAACTGTAAATATTACAGTGCATTTCTATGCAAATTTGACCTTGAATTTTCTTTGGGTCACTATTGGTGACCTTGCTTGGTGAAATGTCAAATTTCAAAATAAATCATCTTAAATTATTAGGTGCATGTTCAATGTACTTCAAAAATAATAGTTTGAGACCCTAATTCAAAATAATTTCCATGTGACTTTCTCAAGATCTTTCTCATGAAAATATTTGTAAGTTATTGAAAGTTCAAGTTAGATTATAATGAATAAGAAAAAAAATCCTGGAAGTTTTATTAAAATTCCTTTCTTTTGCAACATTTTATACATATTAATAATGAACATATCTTCTATAATCTCAAATATCAGAAAATATTGCATTTCCCTGGACACCCAGGGGTCCAGGGAAATGCAGTAACTAACTATGCATGCTGTTAGAACAGAAGAACTTCATAATGGCTGAACATATAATCTGAATCCACTGAATCATACTCAAACTTTTAACATACTCAAACATTTATTCTGGGGCAATTACAAAGAAATATTTTCACTTCATGAAAAAATTAATTGGTATTAAATTTTAAAAAGAAGCCCTATTCATATTTATTCCTTCTGATATTTTATATCAATAAAGAGAAAATATTTACAAAAAAAGAGACATATATGATAAGATACCATGTTTATGTTTTGTGTAAATGGTGGACACTATGAAATTTTAGAAATGTTCATTTAGTTAGAAGTTTACATTTAACAATAACAAACATCAATAGAAATGATTAACAATTATACCAATCAAATTATGATTGGACATGGATATTAAGTTGCATTTGCAAAATAATCAAATGAAAAAAGACTAGATACAACACATAAAGTTTAAGTTCTAAGTACAAGTGACATGATACTTAACAAGGTCAACTTTAGAAATCAAAGAGATCTTTAGTGTAATGCATGTTATTCCATGAAACTGGTAGTAGAAGAAACAATTCTGTTTGAATTTCCTTCAGTGCTTTCTGATAAATTACCCTCACAAAATGGTGACAATTTGGGTAAGAGGAAAAGGTCTAATTGCTCCTGTGTTAACATACATGCATGATTAAGAGGAGTTTAGAAAATCTTTGACTTTTTTTAGATTAGGCTTGTTAGTACTATTTTGTTTTTACTTTGAAGGGCACAAAAGGAGATATCATATAACATAACAACAACATTAAAATATGCAAGACAAACTTATGGCTATAATGAAAGAAAACCCAGCAGCATTCAGCTGCCATGACTGGCTTCCATTTTCACCTTTATTCGCTTCACAGCATTTATCTGCATGAAGAAGATTGTGTTTGAAGGTAGAAAAAGAATAAAATAATTAAGAAAAAAAGAATAAAGTTACAAATATGAAAATAAAGGAAAAGAAAAATATGACAGTAGGAAAGAAAAAAAGAGAAAATAATTAATGCAACATTAACACATAGCCATCAACAACTACTAAGATTAAATAACTTTGATACGAGAAGAAAATGATTAAATTGTTTATAAAACGTTTCTAAATTATTGTAACCTATTAAAAACGTAGATTGGGTCAATATCAGTAAGGTCTATTTCAGGTTATCCAGACACTAGTTCTATCATTGATTCTTTAAATGTAAACTCACATTTATAAGTTGAAAATACGAATTATAAGGGACAAGTTACTAAGTTATTTCCTCTGTTACTGGAAAATTCACAGCCCTGTCCTAAGTAGGAACTTAATAGATTCTGCAAGATTTGGGGTGACTTTTCAACCACAATTTCTTAGAATGTATATTAAATAATTTCAGTTACATTTAAATAATATATTAATTACCAAAAAATATAAGTGAAAATTACCAATTCACATAATGAATATTTATTTGCAAAAAATAGAATATAGGAGAATTCATTTAATTAATCATGTACATATTGTGAACAGATATCATTGAACCTCTTCTACAATAATTTTGAAATCAATGGCATGAAAGTAATTTATAAACTTATTTTTTCACTATGTATTAAAGCAATGAAATATTATTGTGGGTGTGGTATCAATTCTTGATGGACAATTCTAGAGAGTTAAAATAAATTTCTCCATGGTTAATCGGATTTTAATTTCAATATTGCTAATGTCTTTATTTTATACTAAAATGTAAATTTCATATAAAGATCTGAGTTATTCACTCATGAAAGATTAGTATTGTTTTGAAATAGTGAAGGTCAGCAAAATTATTTTACTTTATAGTTCATTAGAAGTACAACTAAAGAGTCCATAAAAATACCAATTAGCAATATTTGTTAGCAATTGACTTCTTAGTGGTAATTCATATAATTTCTTTTTTAGCTTGTCAATTTTGAAGAACTAGTATGTGTTTATCACATGTCTCCAGATGATAGAATTATTTTACCAACAGAAATTGATAATGTAAGAACTGAACTGCCCCCAAATTATATGAATAGTCTAAATTACACATCTTCTCAGTAACAGCAAGAGTAGAAGGAAGCAGTTACTAAAAGGTACTAAGGGCTTTCCTTGGTTAAATACAAACAATATCAAACATTGTAATCCAATAGAAATGATGGGACATTATTTCAAAATAAATTTATCTCTAAGAATTCCTTAAAGTATTAAATTAAGTCCAAGCTAGCAATTTAATAGAACTTTTAGTCATTAAAATTGTAAAACTAATAAATAGATGCCATTCTGTCAATGTCTAGTTTCACAGATAAATTTGCAATCATTTGTCTAATAATTTGCCGTAACCACCCAATATTCTCAGTATTTGTAAAATACAATAAAATAGTTATGCTATATGAATTTTACAAAAGACAACATAATTGATTTTACATGCTCTATTTTTATGTTAATGAAGACACATATTTCAAAATATATACATATTAAATAAGAAGTAAAAATGTAAATATATTTACAATGATAAAATAATTTTAAAATTAAAAGTAAAGACAAAGGGAAAATGTAACCATTAATATGTATACACGGATAAAAACATTTTTAATAGAATGTATAATTTATAAGTGAATGTGAGAAGACCTAAAAAATGGTACTTTAATCCAACAAATTAATGTATTCTAGATTCAGCCTATTGTTTAAAAGAAGTTAAATATGTGTAAACACATATAACTAATGGCTTTTTAAATTTAGGATATGCATAAAACTCATTTGGACGGTATAAAATGCATGCTATATAAAAACAAATTAAAATCAAACTAACTTTTATTTTTTCCAATTTAAATGAAAAGATAGAAGATCTGCTGTTTACCATAGAGAACTAATTTAAGATAGGAGTTTAACACATATTTTATTTAAAAATGGAAAAAACAAACCACATGCCTATCACAGTAGTTTTAAATAAAACATATGGAGATCATTTTTCATATTATACAAATATATAATGTTAACTCTATAGTATTCTTTTGATTTAAAGGCTCCAACTTCCCTATCATGGACTCAACAGTTGCCTCAAGGAAACTACATCTAAATTGAACAATTCTGCATCTATTAGGACATGTCTTGGATGTCTTGTTGGGAGGCCTTTACAACCAGTGGATTCAGTTAGCAAATTCAATAATATTTTGCATTATTATAAATAAAGTATTTTATTTTCCCCTTTTCCAATAGGTTGTATGGAGGTTTTATCATGGCATGGTTTAGAGAGAATAGATTCCATCTGCTAGCTTCTAGGATTTCTTTATCTATGTGCATGTGTGACTTCCTTTGACTATGTGAATGATTTCATCAGACATGAACCACACTGTGTCATCAGCCTTTCTAATGCTGGCTCTTCTGTTTTCCGCTGCTCATCTTCACTTCTTGAAAGCATCAAGTAAACAAGGTATATAAATCTTTTAATCTCACATCCATCCTCAACTTACTACTTTCTCACTAAACCTCTTTAGCAAAGCTGCACACAGCAAGGAAACTTCATATCTCTTTGGTTGAGATCCTGTGAGCAGCATTTGACATATGACAATTTTTTTGTGTGTGTCTTGAGAAAAAAATTACTACCTGCCTTCACATCCAAGACACCATACTCTTTTTTTTTTTTTAACCCCAATAACTCTATAACATTTTAGTATCTTTAGCAGTGGAGAATTTTCGACTTCCAGTATTACAGTTCCTTGGGACTTAGTTCTTGACCTTCTACATAAGTCACTCAGAAGCACTCCTTGAATATCTATATCGTACCAGTCACCCTCTTGTGTTGAGAAAATATCAATGAGTGAATAGACAGCAATCCTTCTTCAGAGCTTAGGCTCTGTTTGTTGAGTGGGTTTATCTTCACCCAGGTTTCATATACCTTTCACTTGGTAAGACTCACAGCCTCACACTGTGGTTCCAAGACAGCTACCTTCTCGTCTCTATACCCGACACCTCAAACCAATTATTTTATGTTTCAAAGTGAATACTAAACTGGTCTTATGGTTGGTCCTCATTCAAGAGTGTTCCCCCTACCCAGTTCTTCACTTCAAGGAATGACGTCAACAGAAATTCAGTTGCTGAAGCAAGAAAACTTAAAATCATCATTATCCAATCTATTAAGGAGGCAGTGTTAGTCTTCATCTATAATGTGTCTGAAATGTAATCACCTTTCTTCAAGCATTCCTGTTCCTCTATCATTTGCATTTACTCATATGAATAAGAGTACTTTATAATGCCTATCAATTTACATAACTTCACCACTTAAAATTACTTCTTTTAGGATTTGTATTAAACTTATTTACACGAATTTTAGAAGTCCTTGTATTCATTTGAAATGTAGATCTCTTTTCAATAATTAAACTCCATATTCTCTCCCAAATATATTTTTTCTAATTGTTGAAGGAGATCAAGTATTTTCTTGATCAGAGATTTCTTCATATACCATACACCCTCTGGAAGGTTCATTCTTATGTTTCATTTAGGGGGAAAAAAAAAAAAACCTTTTTGAGGAGGCAACCCTGCTTAATCCTAACTCTATCATAAAATTCAATACACTTGCCAAATGCTCTCATGACAGACACTACATGGGCACATCTAATAGTTGTGAGCATTCATTGGTATTCTAAGTTATGATGAAATATCTGTCTTCTCTTCTAGTGTGTGTACATTTTGATGCCAGGAAAAAAGTCGTATTCTTCTCATAAATTAATCCTTTGTATTCATCTCAGCATTTGTCACAAAACAGGACTTCATGAACTAATTGTAATGAATATGTGAATGGATTTTGACAGGGCAGAGCTAGAAGTAAATAAACCATAATTATGTGCATTCTTCTCCTACATCTTATCTATGAAGTCTTGCCCCACAAGTTTCTCAAACTGATACAAATCATGTTTTTAGAGTTAATACATTACAATTCATCCTGGCCATTCATATGTACATATGTGATATATGTACATATGTATATGCATATATATGCAGGATCTATATCACTTATACCTGTAAGTGGCTTTTGTTTTCAATAGTTTCTTATAAAAATAGCAGGGATTCTAGGTTTGTTAACAATAAAATGTCAAAAATCAGTTTTTTGTATTTTATCTATAAATTGTTATTAAAATTTACCCAAGTTCATAGAATACCAATTTTCATTTATTATATAATATTGGTAAATATAATGAAGTACTGTGTAATATGCAGATACATGTATACAATGTAGGATAATCTACCAGTGAAAGTAACTTTTCTATCTCCAAAACAATTATCATTTCTTTGAGTAGGGAACATTCAAAATTCTCTGTTATAGTTCTCTATAATATACATAATAAATTGTTATGGACTATAGCCACTCTACTGTGCCATAAAATATTAGAACTAATTTCTTCTATGTAATTGTATTTTGATATCTGATAATGAAAATTGATAATTTCCTCCCAGTATTAACTAAGTTAAACACTCAGGAGGAGAAAATACACTATTGCCAGCCTCCTTTTGATACATTGACTTTGCTTGAAAGAGACTTTTACATCCTGATACATAGAGCATCATTATTACAAACATAATGCATTTAAATTGTAGAGACAGTTATTATATTTAAAAGTCATGAAGGAAAATATGTGGATAAATGATATGACATTCAACCACTGTTATTTAGGTACATCATATCATAAGGGCATTAAATTTGTCATAGGACCTAAAGTACCCTTTAGCATAAACAGATCATTTAACCTCTTAAAATCTTATTCGTAAAATGAGTATCTCTTCCTTGTCTAACTTATAAATAAGAAAGACTGAGACAATGAATGCAGAAATCCTCTGAAAATTAAAAAGAAATTGTCATCACAATATAAGTTATCTGAATTATTTCTAGAGGCCTCTCAGTTTCCAATTTCATATTATGATTTTTAGCATTTATTAATATTAGCAATTATTTTTAAATCCACAGTGTCAATTATTTTTAAACCTTATAATCAACAGTAATTACTTTTAATCAAAATATTAATTGTATAAAACTATTTTAAATTTTATAAACCTGATGTATGATATAACAAATTTATGAAAAATGAGATTAAAGTTGATTTGAAATTAGAAGAAGAATAAATAACATGACTGTACTGACAAGTTTTACTCATATTCTATTTTCAAACAATTATGGACTAATGGTAGTACTCTATGATAATTAGACATAAATAAACCATGATTTCATGAATTAATATGCTGCTGTCATATTTATATGTATACATAAAGAGATTAGACATACAGGTAAACCCACATACACAGGCTCCATAAAATTTAATGCTAAATGTGATAATTAAGAGAAAAATTTTAATGTATGGTCAATATGTCAACTAAAACTTAAATTTTATTTTGAAGCAGGATATATTCTTGTAACATGACCTCTATAGTATGTAACTGAAAAGAATTTTAATATTCTTCCTGTGGACTTTGATAATAGAAATAAAATATAATATGTAAAGATGGATGTAAGCACTACTACCTATCAAAGGCAGAATCCACTACCTTCAAACTCAAGCTATATATCTTTGTGTTATATTTGTGACTATTTTTGCATTGCTGTGTGACATTTTATATTTCTAAAATCAACATCATTGGACAGGGAGAGGTGAGCTCATCTTTATCTTTGGAAAAATTGAATCATAATTGGCATATCTCTCACAAGATTGAAAGAGAAGAGAGATTTTTCTTAGAAAAGCTGTTTTTTTTTCTTTTTTTGGGTCAACAGAAATTTTTCATATAGATTTTCTTCCTTCATTCTCACCCTCCACCTTCTCCCTATGCTCATTTTTTTTCCTCTTCATTCAATTGCTAAATCTGTGAAACAAAATAGCCAACATCCATGACAAGAGTAATTAAAATCATGTGAATGTGATATGTCATAATAAGTAAGAATGATAAGAACCTAGAATTTATATTGTCATTTATAAAATCATATTTTGTTTATTGAGAAAAACCAGATGGGTCATAAAAAGATGATATCATACTTGCATTAAGAAAAGATATGGTTTTGCTTACCTTTAATAATGTTGGGCTTTGGTGGCATGCTGAACTCATAAACTGTTGGTTCAGAATATCCTAATCTGTTGGCAGCTGTAATTTGAACTTCATATCCCATTGTCCACTGTAGATGCTCCAAAATAATGTGATCTTTATTTCCCTGCACTTTCTTCTCTAGCCACTGGTCTTCCTTATCTTTCTGTGAAGGAAATAAAAGTATATTTTGTAAATATTAATAAAATTGTGATTTTTAAAACAATTAATTTTAATATGAAACAAGTGGACACATTTCCTTATGCAGATGGATATATGAAGTTGCTATGTCAATGAAGTTAGTATTATTTTTATCAACTATCTACATAAAATGTTATGCCTGTAGTACCCAAGTTATAATTTTATAATTAATGTTGGATAATCCAGTAGTTTTTCATTCATTGATATTATTTTTACTTTAAGTTTGTATATATTAGTTGAGTTTTAGTTCACTTGGATGATTATTAAGAATACTGTGAACTGGACATATGAAACAAAATATATACAAAAAATCTTATATGATCCTTAAAATATTTGCTAGAGACCATTAAACTTTTGGGAGAGGAGTCTTGAAATTAAAGTCTGGATATCATTACAGATTATATTACCACTGTTTTCTTAATGCTATGATATTTTATGACTCAGAATGAGACAGCTTAGAAGAAACAATTAGCATAAGAAAATTAAAGAAAGTTATTTCTATTTTTAAAGAAATGTATACATAGCTCTATTTGATTCATTTTCTAAAATAAGAGTTTTAGATCATACACTATTTGAATTGCTACCTACTTTTCACAAATATAAAAAAATAACATGACTACTATAATTAACACAGAAAAACAAACTGGTATATCAATATAATTATCAGTTAATATAGTCACAAGAATGTGATCATTGTGTTATACCACATATTAAAGATGAAAACCAGGCAGTTTCCTTAATCTTCCCATTTCATTCCCTTCTCATTTATAACAGAAGTGGTTTCAGCAGCTGGCTCAATCATATTTCTTCATAGAAAAATGAGGAAAACCTAGTAAACTTGGTATTCTATGACCTTAAGAATCAAAACCATTAAAAATGGTAGCCAATATTGATAAATCACCTCTTTTCATAATAACGATATAACGAATCGGGCAACTGGCAATGCTCATGGCATATTCCAATTTTTATTGGAATTTTCCATGGAATGTTCTTATTACACCAAATTCATGTAAGGTGAAACTTTGATACTTTTTTATTCTCAAATTACAGCAAATTCCAAGTTAATGTTCAAATCATTTTTATACTACTACATAAAAATTGGTAAATTAGAGTGTAAATATTTAGAAAGGTATTTACTAGAAAGATTGATGATCTTAAGGATTGTTTTCAGTCTAATTACAAATACTTAACCAGTTGACTCAAATTTTTAAAATTGTAAACAATATTTTCATTTTAAATCTATCAGAGTCAGTTCTTTGGAATTTCCTCCATATTCAACCTTTATGGTTGATGATGCCATGAACACAATAGTGAACAAGAAGTGTAAAATATACTTATCTTAGTTTTTATAAAGCAACACAGAAGAAAGCTACAAATTCTCTGAATAATCAAGCAAGGGAATTCTTGACATGGAGATAAAATAGAGTCAGGAATCAGACAGGTCTCCTAAGAACATAATGTCACTCTTACTAGCAAAATAAACCCATGTGCCATTTTCTTTTCATTTTTTCCTAATCTAATAACAAAGGTGTGAGTCCTTTATAGAGCATAAAAACAATGATTTTATATCTTATAAAGATTCATAACCACCAGGGGATATAAAAGACACTGTAGACTAATTTTTTTCAAGTAAATTAAAAATTACTAAGGGCTATAAAGACAAGGGCCACCCAAGGCAGCAGAGCTGTTCATGCACCTGTGGCTTTGGCATTACCCCAATATTTTCTGTATATTCTTTGTAATTATAAGGCATTTTGTATAATCTGTGAGAGTCTGCATAATCAAATTTTGTTTTGGACTTAAGTGTAGATTTGGGTGAGTCAGAAAATAAATCAATAACAGATCTGTATTATCCAAGGATAACATTTATTCTTCAGAGAAATGGATAGGTTTCATGTCCTTCAAATAATCCTCCAAAAATATAATTTCTGAGACTTGAGCATTTGAGATGAAACTTCTTGACAAGTACAAGACACACAGGTAGTCTCCTCTGATTTAACAGTCATTTAACTCTTAATTGTTGAAGCCCTTAACATGGTAAATTTAAATCCTCTCAATTATTTTAGACTGATGGTAAAAGGAACCAAAGGGAGTTCTAATATTTCTTCAATATAAATCAATTTAATTTTCCATTCAACATTAGACAATGAGGTATTTTAATCCCTTAATTGTTATTCCTAGGGAATAGGAAAAAAAAATTAAAGTGGGTGTTACCAAATACTCCCCTAGGCATGAAAATCTCAATTAGGCATTTGTAGAGTGCCTAATTTACAGAAAATTCCCAGGGAACAATTTAAGATAACTAGTTGCAAAACGTTCCCCTAGGTAAGTTAATGAGATGATTTGCTGAATGGGGCTATTATTAATAAGCCAATTACATGTTGAAGGGCAGCTACTGAAAAAAATGGTCATTTTACTTTGATATAGCTCTTATTAAGCAATCCTTTTTGTCAGAAAATAGGTAGCAGGGCCATATGTGAATTGGACACTTCTTAGTAGTAATTATGAAGTCATAATATCACAGAGAGAGATTTGCTATCCTCCATATAGGTAGAGGGTCAGAGGAAAGGTAGAAGGAGTCATAACATTTTTTAATTTGTAGGAGCTTCCTCATTGTGTTTATTCAGAACAAGCAGTAGTCCATTAACTTGCTTTACAAGGTTTCGTGGGATGTACAGTCAAACAAATCATTAATAAAAACTGAATAATTATAAAATTAAAGGACAATAGAGAAGATGAACTCATTATAAGTAGACAAATTTTAGATTCTTCTGACTCTTTTGATGTATGATTTCCAATTTTCTATGGACATAAAGCAGTTTCTGAATTTCCTGGCAGCATGGTTCAGTTGATATTTGTATGACTTTGTAAAAGGATACAGGATTCTGCAAATTCAGATTGCTACTGTGACTATAAGACAGGTGATTTAGCAATCAGGATAACTCACATATATATATAAATATTTATATATAAATGTATTATATATATAAGCATATACTTATATGAAAAGAAAAATATGTATGAAACATATTTTCTCATGAGATTTGGGAACATTAGAGTTTGGACAATTTTAGCATAAACCTTTTAAATTGTTATTCATTTTTTTCATTATGATAAGTAACTCAAATTGCCTTTGCTCCATGTCCTGAAATTTGGTAAAATTTTGAAAGATGAGTCCTATTTAATATGTCTGTAAACCTTTATCACCCACTTACTACTCAAGGGAATAAAAACCTAATTTTTTTTCTGGTCATTACATTCTGTGTTCTCACATCCATTAAAAACTTGCACATAGCAAAGCATCTTCTTCACAACTGATTTTTAAACTTCTATTCTTTTTGCATTCATTATTTCTCATATTTATGAATCTATTATAAGACTATATATAATTGCATAACATGAATTGATTGATTCACTGATGCACGTGTTCCTTCTGACAACAAATACTCTATTTTATACTATCAATACAAACATGAACAAAACCATCCCCTTCTTTTACAACAAAGAACCTCCACTGAAGCACTTCATACTTTTTAATGCTCAAAGTTATTCATGTTTAAAAATATTTCAAAACTGAGGCCAATAGCTTTAAATATATTTCAATGTGCACATTAAAATATTATTAACTAAGAAGTTCACTCAACAAAAGCTCAACTTTATTATTTATCATTTTAATGCCCTTTTTAAACTTATCTCTTCTTTCTGTTCCAATTGAGATATTATACAACCTCTCAGACTCTTAATGACTTAAGAAGGTCAATTAAGACATAAAAACATATGTTATAACCATTGTTTTTGGTCCCTAAGGCACATTCCTCACAATTGATTTTTAACTTACCAATTTTCCTGAGCCTTTCTTAGCTCAAGAAAACTACTTAATGTGCCCACACTAAGTGATGGTTATGATCCCATAGCTATCATCAAATTAGAAGAAAAATTATGAAAAACTCATGGAATTTTAATTAATTTATTAAATTATGTGGAGTTATATTGACAGTTCAAGTACAAAATAGATGTGAATATTCTGTATTTAAAACAACTTCTGCATTTTTCTAAATACTTCATTTGGTTAATACCCTTGTCTTTACCTCCAAATACATGATTTAATACTACTACCCTATAGTTAGAGGTGTTAATTTTCATGAAGGATCCAGAGAGACATCTCATTCAGATCTTATTATTCTAGTTCTATTCTAACAAATTCTGTTGTCGTGATGTGTGAGTGAACGAACCCATGTGCTCTATTTCAGGGTAACATAGGAAAACATGTGCTTCCTGATTCACAATCTACTGGAATTTACATACAATCTAATCCCTTAATGTATTAAATGCTTATACTTAGTGTGTGCTAGAAATCAAGAATCATATAAGGAGCATATTGTCTCTGTTATAGTTCTCAGAATACAAAACATACTTTTGTCTACAATGGATTTGAAAGAAGAAATCTTGTGAAAATCTTAGGGGTGTTAATTATTTTCTAGATTCTCTGATTTTTTTCCATAGAGGTTATCTAATTAAAAAATGAATTTCTTATCTCTCAATCATTTTTCACATTATTAAATTGGACTTTGCTCACTATTAAAATCATGAGGGTTTAGAAACTAATAGATGAAGTGGTTTAGAACATACTAAAAGAACAGATGCTCAAGTAAATCATTTCAATGCAAGGAAGAGTATCAAGTCAAACGCCATTTTAAACACTTAGTGCCAAATGCTCTTGGAAAAAAACACATTTTTAAATGTCAAGAAAAATGTGAATAAAATTGTCCCTTTATAAGATTAGCTATTTACTTAAACACATTAATATAACTCCTTATTTAATCATAGTACCTTGAATGGGACCTTCAAAGCAAGAAACTTGTAGATGAGAGAGGTAGAAAAGGGAGGGACAAAATATAAGAGTATGTAGAATAGTTTAACACATTGAAGTGGAAAGCACACTACTAAACAATATGCTAAGAGGAAAGTGTTCCAGAATGGCTGTATTTGGAAGCACAGGACCTGAGCAGCTAAGGTTAAATGAGGTGGTGGTTGAGGTGTTGATGTAATTTCACAGGCAGATGTTTATGTGGATACTATGCCTGCAAACTGTGTTAAGTTTGTATAGTCTTATCTTCTGTTATCTGTACCTTCTCTTCACCAAGTCACCCAAATTTTCTGTTTCAGTTTGTCCCTAAAAAATGTAAAAAGTTATCATTTATATTTGATTGATTATAAAATACAACATCTCTAAGAGTGAGCAATACTTTTCTTGTAAGGCGAAACAACATAAAAAATTACCTTTTCAAAACTTTTTATAGGTGCCAAAAATTCTGTTATTAAAACAGTACTCACTATTAAAGTGCTAGTGGCTCAGGGACAAGTAATATAGTAATAGATTATCAGTTAATTTAGTTATTTTTAAATTAATGCAATAAAGCATTTCCATTATAATATTGAAACGGAACCTTCAGTATTTTTTGGAATTTGAAAGGGTGGAAATTGGCAATGAAGAGGAGGGGAACTGGGTAGGAATAAATATTTGGGGGGTAAACAAAATTGTTGGATAAATAGTAAGAAAAATAAGATATTATTGGAAGATAGACATTTACTTAAGATAAAATTGGTAACTGTTAAATTTTAAGCTAAGGCTCATCCATATACTTATTTAATTCCAAAAAAACCAAAATCATCTTAATTTAAGTTAACTCTGTCATATCAACTATGTGAAAGTTAAAATTTGTTGATAACCATTATGTAAACTTGCATCTTTCTTACTTTGCTAATCTCATTATGATTAACAGCGTAATTATTTGGATCTAGATGTGTTTCATACAACCTTTTCAGGAAAGCTAAATTGTAACCCACATTTAAAGAAATAAAATAAGTGCAAAGTAAACTTTAAATATTAATTTATTTTAAAATAAACTATATTTATATATATATACACCCCCCCCACACACACACACACCCCACACACATATTCCTGAATGTTTGAAATGTCATTATTGACATTTTGTGACTATAACTGGCTACAAATCCGAGTAGGAAATTGCCTGGGGCTACTACCAGCAGTGCAGTGAATGGGAGGCAGTGATGTGAAATATTCTGCCTTGGTTGATAGAGCTTCAGATCCTCAAAATGAAACCTCCCCAAATGCCACTTCTGTGCCTTTCAGATACGCATTATCAGTGGCAACCATTAAAATGATAAAAATGATCACATTAACAGCTCAATCCTCACATTAGTAACACTTTATTTAAAAAGGTCATCAGATAGATTTCTATATGATGAGAAAAAATTTTCATTTGCTTGGTGTTATTTTACTAAAAGATTCACTATATTGCTAAAATAGGAGACAGATTCAGCTGACTGGTTTATCCCTTCTTTTGTTGTTTCAAGTCTCTTTACATTGTGAATATGTACTAAAGCCACCTTTTTAGGAACATCCTCTATATGGGGATAAAGGCCAACATACTAAGAATAAAAGAGTATGAACAAAGATAGCTTGGATTCCTGATATATTTCTAAGCTACTATGTTAACTCTGCATTATCTAACAAATATACTTATTTAATTCCAAAAAAAACCAAAATCATCTTAATTTAATTTAATACCTTCAATTAATTATGTTTTCTATTGCCTGAAACCCAAATGTACATTATATCAAATAAACAGTCTAGATCAACTTGAAGAGTAAAATTTACATAAAATCCACTTTCCAGGAATGAGATATCCCTTAAGTTTTGGGGTAAATATGTAATAGTATTTCTTAAATTTGTATTAAATGGAGAAGAATGCATACTGTGTGCTGTAGTATTCTTAGTTACTGAAGTATACTTTTAGATAACTGGAAATGTGAACAAAGATGAAAAAAGTTAATCCAACAGAAAAACATCACAGCATTTGTAAATTATGCCTGATTTCTTAATAAAAGGCACTAATAAAGAAATGAAGAAAAGATACAGTGTAAAATAATAAATATTTTCTATCTTCAATTGAAATCAACAAGTCTGGTTTCACTGAATTTGTGCTATTTTCCACTATCAACTTATTAGAAAAGATAATCAAATATAGCTTTAATTTTAAATAAAAATTATATACATAAAATATATGACATATCCTCACAACTAGTTATTGCATTTTTAAAAAATATTATTATTGTAGATAGACACAACATCTTTATTTGTTTATTTTTATGTGGTGTTGAGGATCAAACCCAGGGCCTCACGTGTGTGAGGCAAGCGCTCTACCACTGAGCTACAACTCCAGCCCTAGTTATTACATTTTAATGTTCTCTAGTGGATGTGACTGGAGTTCTTTACACATTGTCAGAGTATACCTGTATATTATACCATCAGTTCTTCCAGGTGTATTGTAGGTTGGCTATAACCTGCATGGAAGGCCTCTTGTTCCAGTTCAATTCATCAATTTAATGCAAGCCAATGTGCCTTAGAGAGAGAAATCTCTGTCTTCCATATAACTTCCAGATGAACAAATGAGAATGTTCAAGGGACTTGGCCTAAGTGACAAGACACTCTCACACCCCTGAGAGACCAATAGTGCTTTCAGAGCTGTCTTGTTGTCAAGGAATGAAGCCTGCACAGCAGAGTAAGCAACAGACTCATGGCTGCCCATCACTTTCAGCAGGAAATCTGGACCAAAGAATTGTCTTGTGAAGGGATTATTAATACTAAATTGAAAAGACTGAAATGAAATATAGAAGTAAACATGGAAGCAAGGCATTCACAATTAAAGTCCTCTTTTATCACTTTTCAAAACTTAGGTGTTTAAATGTAGAAGAGCAATATTATAATTTAGAATATTGCGGATTGTAGGAAAATATTGGTATTTTTTTCCACATGCTATTAAGAAGCACGCTTTATAACCCATTTATAGCAGCCACAATCAATGTTACTTATGGAAAAGGTTTAAATGGCTTTTGGTATCATTGTCAGCTAAAGAGGTAAAGTCCATGGGGACACTTGTATCTCGGCACTCTATAGCCAGCAAATGTCACCCTTCCCCCATGTCTGTCAGCAGTACTCGTGAAGCTCTAGACTTCATTTATTAACTACAGCTAACTAAATTTGAGGAAAATGAATCCTGTTTCCTAAAGTTTATTGTGCTCCTTCTTTGATAAATGTTAAGGACAAAGTAATCTAATTATTTGATTATAATAACTTATTCTGAGGTGTGATTTGCTAATAATTCTATCCAAAGTATAAATAATGCACAAGAGGATATTTCCCAAAGTTACTAAAATCAAGTGTAATGGAAAGTTAAAATACGCTGGGAAACTTGTCAGAAAAATAAGAAAAATGGTATGTTCTTTCTGACATGTTGCCAATTAATATTTCACACGGAGAAATTAGAATATGCAATCCAAGAGATTATTTTGAAACTCCATTTTTACATTTCACCAAAGAGGGAAAAATAATTTATAATAATGAATATCAGGATTGAATATACATTTTCCTGATCTATAAACATAGTGTGACTCAGTGTCAGTAGAATTTGAGACATCTGATACAAAATAATAATAAATAAGGTACTTACACTTCTGTATTTCACTATGTATTCCAAAATAGGGGCCCCTCCATCATCCTGTTTGGTGATACTGAGTTTAAAACTCTTCCCACTGCTTGGCTGTCCGTGTATGGATGGAGGACTTGGTTCACCTAGATACGCAATACAACATTTCTTCATTTGCACACATGCCACATACCTAGAGAAACTGCATTTTAATAAGAGGAACATGGTCATATTATCAAATATATATTTTCCTGGATTCTACACTTGATATTTGCTCTTTGTTATGATGTGACCTCAGGTCTGACTTACTTATCTGAGATTCTTCAACATTCAGAAATCTGGAAGGATCATGCCAAAATTGTGGTGAGACATATTATTTATATCGATGTGCAAATGCTTGAGGACAGTATTGATTATTCAAATGTAAAATTTTATTTCTATTCTTATAAATAGTATATAATCCTAAGTAACTTATTAATGTAAATTTACATTGCAAAATTTGTTACCTGCTTTAATCAGCATTGTGTTTCATAGATGTAAATTCTAACAGTTTGTAATTTCCAATTCTTTGGACTGTTTTTTTTCTTTTTTTTTCAGTATTGTACTATTTTTAGTTTCATCATATATTTGCCTTTGATACTATTCTTTGTGTACACTTGACATAATAGAGATGCTAATAAATTTTGAATAAAACAAGGATTCACTTACGTGTAAAACTTTTCTAAGGAAGGATACCATTACTGCTTGGTGACTTGGAATGGGGACTCTCTGCTGTGTGTCACTGATTTGATATGCTTGGCATGCTGTGGCATCTCTCTGTTCCCTACAGTTCTCTAAGGATATCGTTATGGCTATGAGTGTGGTTACAGAAAGGGTAAAACTAAGGATAAAACACAAACTTTAGTTTTCTGTGTTTCAGAACACTGTCATTACCAGTTCACCCAGAGGAATGTCAAGGCAGACAAACAAGCACAACAATGTGAAGAGGATTGCATGCTGCTGGTCTGCAGAAACTTGGTTCTGTTTGATTAGTTTTGTTTTCTCAGCAAGTTATCTTTATATCTAATGTGGTATTTATAACCTTTAGTAAGTAAGTAAATTCTTTTAGAAAAGGTTAGGTCACAGCTGGACATGGTGGCTCAAACCTGTAATCCCAGCAACTTGGGAGGCTAAGACAGGAGGATAGCAAGTTCAAGACCAGCCTCAGCAACTTTGTGAGACACTAAGCAACTAGCAACTTAGCAACACTCTGCTTCAAAATAAATAAAATAAAATACAAAGGTCTAAGAAGCGTTTCAGTAACCCCATATTCAATCCCCAGTGCCAAATAAATAAAAAAACAAAAACAAAAAAAGTAGGTTACTAAAGCAATATGACAATGAGATACATTGGCACATAGATAGAAAATAAGTAGAAAAATAGATCCACATGTTATAGCTATATTGAAATAGAATCAAGGAACTGTAGAATAAATTTCCAAAAAGTTAATTAAATTAGCACATAGGTGTAATGATCCAACATAATTTGTATGTAAGAAATAGAATAATATTTTGGCTAAGTGAATTGAAACTTCTGTAAAGAAGAGTGCAATAATTTATTAAAAGTAGTTAGTTATCAGGGGAAACCAAAGTATTTAAAATGAATTATAAATCTCAGGTGGTTTCATATAATTTCTAAATCAGAACTGAGAATTTCCATGTTGTATATTACAAATTTATTTAATAGCATTACTATAATAATTTTAATAACAATATTTGAAATGTTATGAAGCAGAAACTATATTTTCAGAAGTGAAATCTTTACAAATATATTTTAAATATTGATGCATACATTTAACTGTTAAATAGATCCATTGTTGATGTTGATAGATCAAATTATTATTTCATTTCAATTCATATTTCCTTTGAAAAATGAAATTCAGAACAAATGTAATATTGGTTCTACTGGAATTAAACATACTGAACTACTAGTTTTTGTTTTTGATTACAATAGAATGTTTATGCAAAAGTAATAATATCAATAATAATCACTGACTATATATTAAGTACTTTTCATTTATTTTTTTCATTTTTACTTCAAAAAATCCTGAGAAGCAGCTAAATACATACTGATTTTTTAAAGATCCGATGTACCAGCTTACAAATTATTCATGGTATTTGGGAGAAATATGTGCCCAATTGTAAAATTGGAGAGATCATCCAGACTTGAATGGAAGGGATCATGTCTTCATTGTGAACTGATTTACAGTGACCCTAGGTTTCACCAGAAGTAAAGAAATCAAAACAGACTGTAGAGTTTTATAGAGAAAGGAAACATCCTTTCTCTTATTCAACCTCCAGATGGAGAGGGCTTTTGGGCAGCAGTGGAGGATGGGTGAGGCAAGGGCCAGGCAAAGCTGTGTCTGGAGGGAAAGTGGGAAGGTAGGAAGGTGAAGGTATGGTTGAAAAATTTAAGAAGAATCAATAGAAACTTCTTGGTCAAAATTAAGGTAAGAATTTATTTAGGCTAATGTGTGTATCTGATAGGTGTATCTGATAGGTGGTTGTATGCACTTATTTTATAAGTCTTCTGCCATATTCACTATGGTTTCTCATATAACTTCACATAAACTAAATACCTTAGAACAGCATAGTTATAAAGAAAAGGTTACACAGTTTGTTTTCTCTTGTAGTCACTTTTGTAACTGATTAACTGAATGTTTCTTTTTTTGTGTCACTTAAGGGATAAAGGGAACAGTCATGCCTCAACAAAAGAACAGAATATTGGTTATGTTAAATAAACATTTTCCACTATCTCACATCATAAAGTTTGAATTCTAAAATCCAATTAATTAGCTGGTGAATAGAAAATCTCCTGATAGCAAATTTTAGGCTATGTATTTCACTGCTCCTTTCCTTTTTTGCCTACCTTTAAAGCAACATTATATTAATAACACAAAGATGCTACCATCTTTAGAAATCACTTTAACAGAGGCATGATTTATTTTCCCAAAGTGTTAAAACATACTCCTGTATTTAAAGGTTCCACTAAAATTGCCAATGAAGAAAAGGGAAATACAGAGCAAAACATAGATGATTACTTACGAACTGGCAATGTTTGGAAGATTTCTATTTTACTGTAGTCTCCTTGCCCTTTTCCATTCACAGCTGCAACCCTGATTTCATAAGTTGTATTTGGTTCCAGGTTGCTCAAAACAACCATTGCTGAAAGAAAAAATACATATAAATATATGAATATATACCTATGTGTAATGTGTTTCAATAAGGAAAACAGATTAGCTTGTTACAATTTTGAATATATAATTTCACTGTAAATATTTCTGTAAACTACCTAAAAAAAAGGATGGTCACATTAGAAAATAATAATCTATAAAATTCTCTTCTTCACTTCTATTTTAGCTTTCTGATCCCAAATAATAACATTCATTAAAAAAAATTTTAAGTTCCTTTTTGCGATACATATTCTTAGATAATATAAAATAAAATATTTCTCATTTTTATATTGTCCAAGAAATAGGAATGTGGTAAATAAATAATCTTTTCTATATGTATCCCATTAGAGACGGCAAGTAGGATTAGGATTCTAAGTCAATTATTTCTATAAAATTTAATAGAGACATACAATTCAACATATAGAGTACTGGCCACTGATGTGAGGTGCATCAGTTATGTTAAAGAAGTGTCACAAAATCAAATACATAGTAAAAGTGGATCATTTATTTTAGAATCTCAAATGAAATCAAACTACTTTTAATACTAGTTTAAAGTATTCTTTCCTCATTCTCACAGTACCTTTCCTCTGAATTTCTTAAAGTTACAGTGATTTTTCCCTGCAATCAGAAACAAAATGTATGTGCCCAAATGTATGAAGAAAAATAAAACAGGAAAGTTTATGGGTCAAATGGAAGAGATCATGTTTTCACTGCAACATATTAACTTATATATATATATATATATATATATATATATATACATATATATATATATATATATATATATATATATATAAACTTTATATCATATATATATCTGGTAATCTACCCTACTAGTCCTGGATTCAACATGACAAATAAAAAGGAAGAACCTGAAAAGATACAAGGAAGTAAAGGTGATTTGATAATGTTGAATGCAAGTGTGGATTTCAAAATATTATACCTTCACAAGTTTTCTGATGAAACTTATAAACTTACATAGACGTCTCTATCTTTAGTCTCTTTTGATAAAGAGCAATAATTTTATGAGTGTAAAAGGACATGTCTTAATGACAATCAAAAGGAAATCATGTCTGCTTTACATAATAGAAACAAGTCAAAAGTAAATTCATAATAGAAGATATAATCAATCACAAAATGAAATATAGAATTATATAAGTAATCAGGACCATATTTTCAATGCTATTGAGTTTTTAAACTGTGGGTGAAAAATGATTGACATTTAACAAAATACCAAAGTAATAATACATTTTTCAGATGATTACATTGTCATATATATTCACTAGATGACATTTTCATTTTACAATGTCTGAGGACACTTAATAAATTTGTTTTGGTACTTCTGTTCCATTCTTTCCCCAAATATTCCTTATCATTGTGTCTGTTTAGTTTTTCATATTGGTAATTACTACATCTTCACTGAATTATTCATTAAGCTCTATAAAAGAAAAATAATTTGTTGAATGTACTGTAGAGATCTTTCTTCACCTAAAATACAAAATTAAATATGTAAATTATGGAACTCCAGATAAATATTACTTAAGAGCAGAGTCTATATATCAACCAGAACTGATTTTTAATTCTTAATTTGTTTTATTGAAACAATATGCATATTTTAGGGGCTCCATATTTTATTTTGACACATATATACACTGTTAATGTTCAATAAAGAAAACCATGTTTATATCCTCAAATACTTACCATTAATTTGTGGTGAAAATATTTCAAATAGTTTCTTCTAATTTTAACCAGATTTTATGTAATCACATAGAGATGTTTTAAAATTGGCAGAAAGAATAAATTTTCAACTGAAAAATTCATGTCTGTATATCTCTATTTCTTTAACTTACCAGGAAATTAAAACTGCTCTTGAGAGAGTGAATCACCTGTTAAGCCTCAGATTATAACACAAAATGTCATATTGAAGGGAGAGAAATTAGGGAAAACTGATTGGCACAGACAATTGACTGGTGTGAAGCTAAAAGGATAAATGGGAAAATAATGGCTTGAACACAATGATTCCTATTAGATTTTTCAGGAAAGCCAACTCCAGTTCATGATCAGGAATCAATTAACATACAATATGAGCTCCAGAAAAAAAAAAAATGTAGTTACAATGTAGAGAAGATGATTGCTTGCATGGATCTTGTTATGTAGATTATGGAAAACAAGAAATAATCTAAATTAGATTTGTATCTTAAATGCTAAGAAGTTGGAATTCTGACATTTATAGGGAAAGCTTCTACTCAAAGCCAGCATTACCAAGAATTCACAAGTAACAGTGCTATCCCACTCCTCTGTTTATACCCAAAAGACTTTAAATCAACATATGACAGTGATACAGCCCTATCAATGCTTATAGCAGCTCAACTCACAATAGCCAAACTGTGGAGCCAAATAGGTGCCCTTCAACAGGTGAATGGATAAAGAAAATATGGTATATATACACACAATGGAATATCAGTCAGCCATAAAGAAGGATGAAATATAGTATTTGCAGGTAAATGGATGGGGCTCAACAATATCATGCTAAGTGAAATAAGACAATCCCCCCCAAACCAAAGGCTGAATGTTTTCTCTGATATACAGATGCTAATTCACAATGGGGCCAGGGCTAGGGAAGAATAGAGATACTTTGGATTTGACAGAGAGGAGTGAAAGAAGGGGAGGAATATAGGGGTAGGAAGGATAGTAGAATGAACTGGACATTATTACCTTATGTGCACATGTGACTACACAATCAGTGTAATTCCACATCATGTACAAACAGAAGAATGAGAAGTTATACTTCATTTGTGTATGTGTCAAAATGCATTCTATTGTCATGTATAACTAATTAGAAAACATTTTTTCAAAAGTTAATCTTATTTTGTCAATTTGATTGGTAATAAGCATTAAGTAAAATTAAAAGCAAAGGGGATGTCAGTATTCGATGATACACTTCTTTCCCCCAGGGAAGCATGACTTGATGTAGCATGGACACATTAGGTGAGAAGACTCCAGGATCTCTGACTGCAATGACTTCTGAAGTAAGACACAGCAGTATGATGCATTACTTCTGAAAGAAGTCATGGAGCTTTGGGCCTGGTCTCATCATTGACTGGATCCAAGCAAGTCTTATAGCCAAGTTGGCCTATCAATTTTTAAATAGACTTTCATATTAAATGTCATGAACAAAGGCATAAAACCAATTTTAAAAAATATATAGATAAAATGATTTATAGTTGGTGCAAAACCCACCACCATGCATCCTTTACCTATGAAAATGGGAATATTATCTGCTGTCTGTGAGATAATACAAAATCATATGTAGCTCCAAAGTGATTCATGTTTTCTATATGTCTGATGACTAAAAACTATGTATAACTGCTAAATATGCTTCTAGTAATATTCACTTAAAATATTAATCACCATTTACATGGATAATCTACAGAGTATTAGAGTATTTGCTACATAAGAATATATGAGAGTTTACTGTTACTAACAACATCAATATTTCATGTTTCTCCAGATTTTTGTAACGTACAGTTGTAGCTGTGATCATCATTGTAAGGGCATGCAGTAAATTGTTTCATAGTTACATCAATCAGGGCAATTGGAAATGTTCATACTCAATGATTCACCTTGAAAACAATTCAACTAGAAAACACAGAATTTGAAGCACACAATTTTAATTGCAAACAAAATTCCTCATAAATCAGAAGTGTGGAGATCACATACTAGGTGTAGGCTAAAAATAGAAAATAACAGATCCCTTAAAGTATCAGAACATATTTAATCAGAGGAAAATCAAGTTTGTACTTCCTTTAACAATAATAACACACACCCCTCAATTTTTTTTTCACATTTTACTTGAATTATCTGCTTATTTCAGGCAAAAGTTCTTTCTAGCCAGCTGGTCAGCATTCTCCTTTTTCAAACATTTCATAGAGGCTATGACAAGTCTAGAGTGTCTCACTAGGGCTTCCAAGGGAAACTACTTTTTTATTTACAATTTGATTGTTTCCTCACCTTCTATTCTCCACATCAAGGTTTCCCTGTTACTAAGTTTCACAGCAAAGTAATTGGCAGGGGAGAGGAGCAAAGTGGGTAAAAATAAAGGTTAACCTGTTATAACAGTGGGCTAAAACACTTAACCTTAAGCTGAATGAGGGGAGGGCGTATAGATGATCTTTAAAATTACAGGGGAAAGGCTTGAAAGTAAACCTCTTGATGCAAGTTTTACAAAGATCATGTACAAGACGTCGGTTCAGTGTTGAGTTCTGAATTTAAAGGTTTTGGTATAATAGACCTTATATGAGGCTTATTCACATTCTGTGAAAATAAAGATCATTGTATGAAATAGAAAGAACACCATAAATGAACTAAATTAAAGAGAAGACAAGGAAAAAATTCCAGGGAGGCCAACCTGGAACTGTAATTTGCCTTGACTTTCTTAAATAAGAGGATATATACATAAATCATCCATAATTTACTGGCATATTACCAAACACAGGGTTTATGAACATGTTCAAGCTAGGGCTTGAAAGTAAACCACCACTTGAAATACAAAAGGCTGTGTACTCTATAATAGAATCTTGCCTCAAATTACCAAGCTTGTTAATGGAACACATTTTTTTCCCTTAAATGTGACCATACAATAGAACAATGGAACTACAAACTGAGGTGTAGGGTGGGTGCTTTCCCTATAATTTATTAGAAATTCAAACTAAGAATTTAGGTGGAAGTAGAACTAGATTATAAAATAGTAAAAGTTCTGTATGGTCAAATTTTGTAAATTAATACACATTATAGCTATATTAAGTTAGCATGATTTAGAAATCACAGTGCAATTCTTCTGAAATTTATACACAGTCAACTAGATTTCATTGTTATGGCACAGGGATGAACTCTACAAAGCAGCTGTTTTTCCTAATTAATTTAATGTTTTTTCTTTGATTTAAATATTACTGAGTTTCATAAATATCCTTTGGGTATAAATGAAAAATGTATAATAAATAAATAATATTTATTTGGGGGAAATGACAGAAAAAAATAAACCCTTACAGTGTTTTTATAAGCATGGAAATGATGCTGAGAGAAAAATAAAAGAAATTCTATTCTGTATATGGAATTTGGACTTTATTACAGGGAGCCAATCAAAATAAGTTTTTGTTAGTTTAGATAATATGTTATAAGTATCTTCCTTTTGTGAAATGAAGCAGAGGCTAAGAAACATTCATTTACAAACTTTAGAGCATAAGAAATTATTTATGTGTTAACTAATTAGACTGAGTCAAATTCTAAAGTGATATTAAATTTATTCCTATTCTCCAGGTCTTAAATCCTGGATCACTCCATGGGGTTTTTCTGCCATTCAATGTAAGCAGATAAGGTTTCCCTCAAGGTCAAACTGCTATATCACTCACCTACAATGGGATTGTTTCTATTGCCAAACACGAACACTATGGAATAATTCTGAGCTATAAGAAATCACAAAGCTTAACTGGATCATTCAAAACTACAATTGCTAGAAATATAAGACAGATCGGAAAACTGAGTGAAGTAAATTTCCCAGAGAGGATTCAGTCTTTGTTCAAATAAAAACAAGGCAATACAATTTTTAATTTTATTAAATTAGAAGGAAATGTTCCCTCCTGCAAGAAATTGGAACAGGCTTAAATAATAATAAAAGTACATTTTACTGTTTCTATCAATGTTGAATTTTTTTTCTATCAGTGTTGAATTTTTTAATATTTTGATTCCAGTTACACATGAAAAAAATGACTACAGGAATAATCCATTGGTATAGAAAGTGTCTTAAGATTTCTTTTAAGATTTTATGTATGTAATTATCTCTGTTCAGTGTTTTTTCATTTACCTTAGAAATTTAAAATTTCACATTTGTACAAATTAGTGTATTTCAAATTTCCAATAGTTTTATTCATAAGAATATGATCCTTCATTTTAAAAGTTCTTTCAAGACTTGTATGAGTCATATAATATTGTATGAGATACACCTTGATATAAATAGCCTTTATAGATGTATCCTCCATTCTAAATAAATTAATAAGTATATATGTTAATAAATAATAGAAATAATTAATAATTGAGTTATTTTTGTGAGGTTTTTATTTAAAAAATTGCCAATGACAATAAAATCTCAGGTTAGCACTTCTAAACATCCAGTACTTACTTATTGTACTGCTTTGTATGTTCTTTTCCATCACAAGTATGTGTAAATTAAACAATTTAACACTGAGTTTTAACTAATGTGACATTTTTACACAAGGTACATATTACTTCTTGAAGTGGAATGGCCCTAGCTGAAATATACAAACTTCACCTATATGAAAAGTATGACTTGAAAACACTTTAATCAAACAAAATATGTTTTATAAAAATCATATATGTTGAGAGATTTTTTTTTTCATTTCAAATGGAATACTTTTTAAGGTGTTTAACCAGGAAGAGTTCAATTGATAAATTTTTTTCAAGTTCCAGTATGTATGTGGTATATAATTGAATACATTTCCTTTTAGATTCTAAAACAGTAGGTTCTTAAAAGTGTTTAGGACATTTATGGATGATTGACTACAACTAGAAAATGACTTTTCACTCATATACTATGAAACCCTTTTTCTGCGATAAATTAATTTTTACTTTGGCAGATGGGCAGATTTAAGTTAGGCATTTGTAATACAATATTCCTTTTCTTTTGTGCCTATAAAAGATCTGAACATACTTTTTGTTATTAAACTTCCTGATAAACTATATGCATCACTTTTTCTGAGTTATTGATCATATTCTATCATTGCATTTGGCTATCTTTGAGAAGCTTTTTATTATAAAACTCATATGAAAATATGAATTGTATGTAAATATTGTTGCCAGCTTTCATGTAGTCCATGCACTTTGTGTGTAAAATATTAATTCAGTAAAGGTTTTTTTAATCTTCCAAATTAAAAAAAAAAAGACCAGTGCTTATAAAGAAACTGGCTAAAGGGCACCTTTGTTAAAACTGTTGTCTGTTATCTCTCATTTACATTATTATTTTGCTGCTGAACCTTTCAAGCACATTTTACTTCTCTAAGTAAAAATTATCTGGGGGAAGCAAAGCCATCTTTTTAAATCTCATTTCAAAGTGCTTTTTTTATTGAAGCATATTAATTATACAGAATGTTAAATTCCATTGTGGAATGTTCAAACATATATAAAACTATAATTTGATCAATTTCACTCTTCGGAACCTGTCAAACCCACTTCCCTTCCCTTTCCCTGATCCCCTTCTACTACCTGATGGTTTTCTTTGTACTTTCATGGTGTCCATTTTTTTCTTAATTCCCTCTATATTTACACATTTGACACAAAACTTAAAGAAATTCCCTGTGTTTGGCTTATTTCACTCAAAATTATGGTCTCCAGTTCCATGAATTTGTAGAAAATAACATAATTTCATTCTCCTTTGTGGACAAATACATTTCCATTAAGTATATGTACCACATTTTCTTTATCCATTCATCTGTTGATGGACACCTACGCTAATTCCATAACTTGGTTGTTGTGAATTATGCTGCTATAAAAATAGGTATTCACATATCTCTAAGACATGCTGACTTGAATTCTTATGGATAAATATCAAGGAGTGGTAGAGCTGGATCATATGGTGATTTCATTCTAGTCTTCTGAAGTTTGTCCATACTCACTTTCATATACAAATGTACAGCCCCAGGAACAATGTATGAATTCCTTTTTCCCTGAATCCTACCCAGTATTTATTTTTATTTGCATTCTTCATGATTGCCATTCTAATTGGAATAAGATACAATCTCAGTTTTGATTTGCATTTCCTTGACAGCTAAATATATTGAATATTTTTTCATATAATTGTTGATCATTTATACACATTCTTTTGAGATGTTAGCTAAGTCCATTTGTCTATTCATTGATGGGGTTGTTTTAATAATGCTGAGATTTTGAGTTCTTTATATATTCTAGATATTAATTCTCTGTTGGAAGGGAAGCTGGCAAAATTTTTCTCTCATTCCATAAGATTTATCTTCCTTCTATTAAATTTTCCCTTTGCTGTACAGAATCATTTAAATTTTATGCCAACCCATTTATTGATTCTGTAATTTCCAAACCTCCATGGTTCATCTTATTCAGACCTATAGACTAAATGCATGCCTTATTTTTTCTTCAACAATTGCAAGTATCTGGTCTGATACTTGGGTCTTTGATTCATTTTGAGTTGATTTTTGTGTAGTCTGAGAGAGAGGGATATAGTTTTATTCTTCAATATTTGTATATCCAGTTTGACTAGGACCACTTGTTAAAGTGGCTGTCTTTCTCCCCCCACACATACACCTTTAATGTATGTTTTCAGCACCTTTGTCAAGAATCTGATCATTTTAAGTATTTGGTCTTGTCTCTGTGTCATCTATTCTATGTGTCTTCTATGTGTTTGTTTACATGCCAGTAGCATGGTGTTTTTTTTGTTACTATGACTCTAGTATAATTTGAAGGAAGGTATTGTGATGCCACTTAAGATGACTTTAGCTATTCTGGTTCTTTTCTTCCATATAAATTTTAGATACATTGTTGTTGTTGTTTTCTAGTTGTGAGAAGAATAACATTGGTATTTTGATGAGAATAGCATTAAATCTGTAGATCACTTTTGATAGTGAGGCCATTTTAACAATGATCAATTCTGCCTATTCATAAACAAGGGAGGTCTTTTCAGCTTTGGGTGTCCTCTTTGATTTCTTTTTCTTTTCTTTCTTCTTTTTCTTCTTCTCCCCCCGTGTCTTTTTTTTTTCTTTTCTTGCATTTTGTAATTATAGAGACTTTTCACCTCTTTAGTTAGTTAGAATTATTTCCAAGTATTCTAGTTTCTTTTTTGTTTACACTATTTTAAATAGCATTGCTCTCCTGAGTTCTTTCTCAAGAGATTAATTATTGGTGTGTATAGAAAAGCAATTGATATTTGAATGTTACTTTTGTATCCAGTTACTGCTAAATTTGTTTATTAGTTCTAGAAATCTGGTGAAGTTTTAAGGATCTTCTTACTATCCTTTTGTAGTCAGAATTAGACAGGCAGTCAGTAGACAGGTAAATCAAGTCAGGTCCTATCAAGGAGGCCAATTTTGAGTGAGTCTGGGAAGTTGGAGACTTTCCCCTGAGGGATTGAAAAGTTAATTCCTTCACAGCCCTTCCTCCACCCTTTTCAAGAACCTGCCCCTGCTCCAACCTGTTTCCAAGGTAACCTGTCCCGGGAATTGCCCCTCCCTACAGGTAGCTGTAAGGTTGTGAAGGTGTCCTGGGCTACTCCATTCTGCCCTTCCCCATTCAGCCCACCTGTTTCCCACCTTTTGGCCATTCCACCAAGCATTCCTGGGCCTAGTCCTGGGCCTAGTCTCCAATGCTGGAAGGAGAAAAATAAGGGGAAAAGGTAGGAGAACAAAGGAAGCCTAGGACACATAAAAAAAGGCAGAACACTTTACTTCTGGGGACACCAGAATACCAGCTATAGCCCCCTTCTCCCTCGAGGGAAAAGTCTATGTTACCCCTTTTTAAATAAACCCTGCTTTATATGCTTGCCTCAGTGTGCTTCTCTAATCTTCAACTTCAACAATTGAGGGAACTCCTTACTGGTAACCATTGGTATCACTGTCATCTATACCACAGGGAAAATTTGACTTCATCTCCTATTGTTATCCCTTTAAATTCTTCTCTTCCCTAATTGCTCTGTTTAAAGTTTCAAGGACTTTATTGAATAGGAGTCATGAAAGTGGACATTTTCATTTTCTTTTTTGATTTTTATAGTAAATGCTTTCAGTTTTTGCCCATTCAGTGTGATAATGACCTTAGGTTTGTCATATAGAGTCTTTAAGATAATTAGTTAAGTTCTCCTATCCCTGCTTTCTTAAGAGTTTTTATCCTGAGGGAATGCTGAATTTTGTCAAAGGCTATTTCTGCATCCATTTTATCGTGCGATTTTTGTCCTTGATTCTATTTATGTGGCATATTATTTTTATTAATTTGCGTATGTTAAACTATTCTTATATCACTGAAATTAAACCAACTTGATAATGGTGTATGAACTTTCTAAGGCATTCTTAAATTCAATTTCTAATATTTAATAAGCATTTTGCATTTATGTTCATAAAGGACATTGATTTCTTTCAGTGAAGAGACCTTATTGTAATTTGGAATCATGATGATACTAGTTTCATATAATGGGTTTAGAAGTTTTCCTTCCCTTTGAATTTCATAGAATAATTGAGGACATTGGCATTAGTTTTAAAGATCTGGTAGAATTTATCAATGAATCCTTATGTTCTGGGTATTTCTTTATCAGAGGTTTTTTATTACTAGTTCAGTTTCATTGCTTGTTATTCTTCTGTTTAGGTTTTCCATATCTTCTTGGTCTAATTATATGAGGTCATATGTGTTAGAAGTTGAGCCACTTCTGATTTTATAATTTTCCTAATATAAGTTTCGAAACAGTTCTTAATGATTACCTGGATTTCAGTGATGACTCGTGTAATATTTCTTTTTTCAACTTCAATTTTATTAATTTGGGTCTTTTTCCTCTTCTATTACTTACTTGTGTTTATTTTGGGGGGTATCTTTTTAAATAGTCAACTCTGTTTCATGAATCCTTTGTATTGTTCTTTTATTCTATATTTTATTAGTTTCAGCTGTGTTCTTTTTATTTTCTTTTTTTATACTGGTTTTGAGATTCATCATTTTGGATCTTCCTCATTTTTTTTAATGTAGGCCCTCATGGATATAAACTTCTCTTTAAAACTGTTTTTACTTTATCCCAATTCAAGCATGTTATATTTATATTCTCATTTGATGATAATAATTATTCAATTTGCCTCTGATTTCTTTGATCACTCATCATTAAAAAAAGTTATTAAATTCCCATGTTTTTTAGATAGTTTTTGCACATTTATCATGTTCTTGATTTATAAATTTGTTCCATTATGATCCATGAGATATAAGAAATCATTTCAACATTTTTTTTAAAGAGAGAGAGAGAGATAACTTTTTTAATATTTATTTTTTAGATTTTGGTGGACACAACATCTTTATTTTTATGTTGTGCTGAGGATCAAACCCAGGGCTCTGCGCGTGACAGGCAGGCACGCTACTGCTTGAGCCACATCCCCAGCCCTCAACATTTTTGTTTTTGCTAAGACTTGTTTTGGGGCCCAATAAATGATCTATTTTGGAGAAAGTTCCATTGGCAACTAAAAAGAAAATATATTCAATTCTTATTAGATGTTAATAGTCTATAGATGAGTTCTTTTGACCTATAGTGTATTTTAACTCTCTAGTAACTTTGCTGTTTTGATATCTGGATGAATTATTAGGGAGAGAAGTCTATTGAAGTTACCTGATGATATTGCATTGGGGTCAGTCTGAGGTTTTTTGTGTAGCAGTATTTATTTTATGAAATGAGGTACATCAAAGTTTAGGTGAAAATTATTTACAATTATTATATCTTGCCTTTTCCATTTTTCAAAATCTGGTAAACTTCTATGTCACTTCTGACTAATATGTCTTGAAGTCTGCTTTGTAGGATATGACAGTAGCTACTCTTTCTTGCTTTTATATTACATTTGCATGGAATATTATTTTCTATACTTTAACATTCATTGTATTGATGTCTTTTCCAATGATGCTATTTCTTTCAGGAAACATAAAATTTGGCATTTTAAAAAAATCCAATCTGATACTCTTCTAATAAGATTCATCCTTTCCAGAGTTTTCTTCATTGTTTTCTTTTTTAAACATGTTTTTTAGTTGTAAATGGATACAATACCTGTATTTATATGTTTACTTATTTTTATGTGGCTTTGGGGATTGAACCCAGTGCCTCCTACATGCTAGGCAAGCACTCTACCACCGAGCCACAGCTCTTCATAGTTTTCGTCCTCTTGTCTTTGTTTAATTCCTTTAAGTCATAATTTTCTTTAGTTTATGCTTTTTTTTTTTTTTTGAAAGGTTTTATTTTTCCTTCAGTTCTGGAGGATATCATCCTGGATGTAGTAATCTATGTTTGCAGAAATTCTCTTCCAGGATTTGAAATATATCCTCCGAGCCCTCTGGGTCTTAAGGGTTTCTGCTAATATGCGCTATTATTCCAAATTTGTAAGTGACTTGGGGTTTCTCTCTTGTACATTTTCAATTTTTTTCTATGTTCTGTATTTTTGGCATTTTATCTATAATGTGTGTAGTGAACATGTTCCTTTCTGTTCTTGTCTATTTGGGGTTTGAAATGTCCCCAGTGTCCAAAAATCCATCTCATTCCCAAGGTCTGGGTAAATTTCTGCCATTCCTTCACTGCAATCATTTTCAGTATATGAGCCTGTATCTTTGCTCCTTTCTTAATCTCTATGAGCTTTAATTTGGCCTCTTAATTTTGTGCCAGACAAAGTTCTTGTATATTTTGATCAATCATAGTTTATTAGTTGTTTTTTTTTCTTTGTTATTAGCTGAATATAAGTTCATCAATTAGCTGAATATAAGTATAAGTTTATCAATTTTGTCTTCAAGCTCTGAAATTCTGTTTTCTAGTCTGCTTTTGATCTTGCCTACTTGAGAGACTTCCAACAAGTTTTTTTTTTTAAATATTTATTTTTTTTAGTTGTCAATGGACCTTTGTTTTTATTTATTTATATGTGGTGTTGAGAATGGAACCCATTGTTTCACACATGCTAGGCAAGCCACAACCCCAGCTCCAACAAAATTTTTATTTGACTTACTGTGTCCTTCATTTCCAAGATTTTTGTTTGTTTGTCTCAGAATCTCTGTTTCTTTATTGAAATGTTCTTTAATATCCTAAATGTTCCCTTCAATTCCTTCCTTAGTTCTTCTTTTGATTCATGAATCATTTTAACACCTGGCTTTTAAAATTATTTCTCTAGCATTTCCTTCTCTTCAATATTCATGGAATTAGTTACGGGGGAGTTATGTATTTCTGGAAGCTTCTTATTACCATATTTACTCATGTTGCCTACATCCCTATGTTGACATTTTTATATCTGATAGGATGTCTATCTCACTGTTGTGTGAGATCCCATCTGAATGTAAAAGTTAAATGGGAATTCAAGACTGCAAAGGCCAAGATTAAGGGCTTTGGGTGCAAGGAGATGTGGTATGTTGTGATAGCTTTTTTCCTCTTATATTGAAAGGAACAGTACAACACTTTTCTTCCTTTTATATAAATGTCCTACTCCCTTTCATAAAGGCTCTGTCCTCATCAGCTAATCATATCCCAAAGGCCCCACGTATAAATGCCAAAATTCTGAGAATTAGGTTTCAACATATGAACTTTGGAGGAACACAAAAATGCAATCTGTACCAATTTTCTTCTAGTAGTTTTATGGATTTATGGTTCAGTTATGACCTTTAGATCTTTAATGAACTTTGAATTTATATTTGCATGTAGTATGAGGTACTTTTAAAAAATAATTCAAATTATTAGAAAATATGATGCCCTTCTTGGAATACTTTATTTAATTATGTGTTTCTAAATTTTCATTAGACTAAACAATGTAAATGCATGCTGATGATTTTAATGAATTCCTAGCACTCTAAAATGAAAGCAGTTCAGTGATTTTCCTTATAGTTCACAGAAGCACATTATAAGCATAGTTAAAATGCAAGATGGGAGACTCAGAACAATGACAGATCAGACTGATTAATAAGAGACCTGAATCTTAGGCCTCTTGTAGAAAAGAGGCACTTACCAGCTATTCTGCTCTTTGTACATTTTGTAAAATTTATTCTGTTCTTTCAAAGTGCTGAATAAATCAATTTCATATATTTCATTGAAAATTCTCAAATATATTTCCAAAGAATTAGGCATAAACAATTCTTGCTTTATAATTTATATTCATTACTATAGAACTTACCAAATTACACAGAGAACCCTCCAAATATTTTTAGAATATTATCTTCATAATCAGTGCATCAATGCTAAATTGGGCATGGCTATGTTTTGTGTCTGTATTTTAGTGTCTCTAAAAAAATTATCTTTAATTTTTATTAAAGTAATATGAATATTATTTTAGAAAGTATCATAATACTTAAACTTCTTTCTATAAATATCTGTCTCTATAGCTAGTCAAAGCATCTCCAATAGTTCTAATATATTTCTTATTATTTTTCAATAAAATTCTGGACACATAAATATACTACTCTTTCTAATTATTCAGAAATATGTAAACTCTCTTCTAACTTGTTACTTAATACAGGTTTATTTAATTTTCAATCTGAATTCAATTGTTTCAACTGAATTAATATAAATGGTTACCAAGATATTTACATACCACTAAAAATTGAAAAAAATACTTGTAAATAATTGTTCAAACATTTTATGAAAATATTATATTATATGTCTGGCTATTTTGAAAGGTTTTAAATTATTTGGAACATGAACATTTTAAGATATGTCTTTGGAGGATTCAAATTATGGGGATGATAATTCAATAGCTAAGCAATTGTAGGCATAGTTTGTTTTCTTTTGAACACTTCACACAAACTGAAGACACTTGTTTGAATGACACCTGAGACTCCCTCTGAAGTTTAAAAATATAGCCTGAACCTTGTGTTTTAATGCTCAAGTAATTAATGTTCATAAATTAGAGTTTCAATTGATTGGATACAAAATTTGTGAACAGAAAATGAGAAATAGTGAAAAGATCCAACTTCAGTAACTTTGGGCTTGGGATTGTCTGTCTATATTCAATCATCAAATAGTAGAAATAAAATTAGAATTTTTCTTGAAAAGAAAACTTATTCTCTTTAAAGAGACATTGAATGAGTAGAAGGCTGTGGAATTTGGTTGAGGAGATCATATGATTTAATTTGTTGTACAAATTTATAATGCTGTGTATAAAAAGAATTAAAATCTTCCCTCTTGACATTCACTTGTATTTTGTAAATCTTAATAAAATGCAAAGGAGAATGAATTACTAATCCTAATTGCTATCCTTAGGCAAATTTGTGATAATTTTTCCATGTATATAGAGAAGCAAAATGTGCATCAGGCCTATAAAAATGCAAATAATGGTACTAACCACCTGCTTTATTAGAAGGGCAAGTGCAACCTGGTTCTGTTATATAATTCCTTTCCTATTTATTAAGAAATTTGAATACTTGATATCTGCTACAAAACCACAGAGCAGGTGTTTTCTCTTTAATGACTTGCTGTTTTTTAAGGCTTCTTGCTATTAAATGATTGAATAGGCTGAAACTTATAGTAAGCCAGATTCTTTTGCAAAACACAACTTTTGAGACTATTTTGAAAATTCTTTAACTAAATATCACAAAGATCAAATTTAGTAAAAGTTTTATCGTTTGAAACAATAACAAGAGAGTTTATAATTTGAAAATATAATACCTATTCTTTTGAACACAATCATATATGAACTGCAGGGCAGGTGTTTCTAGTTAGTAGCTACACCAATTTGTAAGGTGGGGATAGTAACACCTGAAAGAATAAAACCACATCTCAAACTCACCAAGAGGTAAATAAAAAAAATAAAAACTATGGAATATTGAGTGAATTTGTGTGATTAAAATTAATTAGCACAAAATCAGGAAAAATAATGTTCTAATATTCATACACACATACAGATCACACTAAAGCAATTTAACAAAAAATATTACAGAGAAGGACTATTTTCTCATGCTCTCAGTGCCACAAACACTGCTCAATGTATGGTAGACATTAGTTGTTTAATGAAAAAAGTCATCATATAATTTATAATTAGCAATGATACTGTGTGATATTTGTGCATGTATCTGAGTATATGTGTGTATGTTTCCATAAAGTCAGATCAATACATTTTCACAATGTGTTAAGTAGGTATCCTAGGCATGGGAAATCATGACGTACCTTTACAATACAGCTATTCCAAAAGAACATGCACAGGATGTTGGATTATTGTCACTGTCAGTATTTCAAGAATCAGAACAGTCTAATAGTACACAAGCAAACAAAAAAGCAATAACCATAAACATCATTTTATAAAGATTAATTCTAGAATATGCAGAACCGAAAAGCAAATTTCAATAACTACCACAAAAAAAGGAAATTTCAAAGATACCATGGAAGTATTTATTTAGTTGAAAGACAACGTATATGAAATGCTGCAATACACTAAGAACTCTTAATCTCTACTAACTGCATTTGTTTTTATAACATCATAGTTTTGCTTCAAGTAATAAAGGAGAATTTGAAAAGGTCTACCTCCGTCTGTCACAAGATCACGTTTTATTCATACCAGTACTAAAAAATAACCTCACTGGTTATGCCTGAGAGGATTACTTTTGAGACTGGCAATGCCTGTCCAGGAACCAGGAAGATGTAAAGTTATCCCCTGATTTACAAGACCCTGCTGGACCTGGGGTTTGGCCATTGTGCTATTCATACTTCCTTCAATTCTACTCCTTCATCATGCCACTACAACCTGAGTTGCTTTCCTGCGGACCTCTGCCCAGGACAGGTTTCTTCTCAATTGTGTGATCATGCCCTGACTTCTTTCCTGGTTCTGCCTAAATGTCACCTCCTCAGAGACTCCTATCCTGACTACCACTTACTAAATTGGTCCCCACTCCTACCTCTGTTTTACACACCATATTTTTGCTCTGTTTGAGTTCCATTCATAATATATAGTACTACCTAACTTTTAAATATACATTTTCATATATTAAATTTATTGTTATGCATATTAAATTGATATTTTACCTGTCATTCATAAATATATTTTCTCCTCTTCATTATCTCTAGCCATAAAAATTTTAAAATCTACCTAGACATGGTAGGTAATTTCAAAATTTTTGTTAAATTTATCAGTATATATTATTTGATTTTAAATAATCAAGTAGGGAATCATTTTTTATCATATATAGGTATACACACATATGTGCATAGATACATGTATACATACAAAAAACATATTGCATATGTACTATTACATATATAAATACTATATATATATTACACTAACATATGTAATGATATACATGATTATATATATGACACACACAGGATTTCTTAGTTCTTTTGCAATTCCTATAATCTAATACCAGAGGATGTGTAATTTTAAAGAATGATGGTTCTAATGTCCTCATCTAGTGAGGTGTTTTGTTGTTTTTGTTGTTGTTTTTGTTTTTGCTAATGCAGACTCTACAAATCATTGTGCAGTGTAGGTTATCACATGGTAACCACATTATGTAATATGTACATATTACATTATGTGTAAGACCAAGACAACTTAGTTTACGTCTCATCTCTTCTTACAAAGCCATAGTCTCTGGTTTTAATTCTTTGCACCCAAAAAGAAGAGACAAAAGAAAAATAAAATCCACAAGCTCATTGTATTCAGGACCCAGGCTTATGGGTTTTAACTTTAGTTGTGTCTCAAAAGGTCCCATCACCTATTACCATAATCAGGTTAGGTTTCCAAGGTCTTATTAACTTAAATGGGGATAAATGCCAATGTTTGTTTTGGCAGATTGCTCTCTCTCTCTCTCTCTCTCTCTCTCTCTCTCTCTCTGTATTTCATATTAGTTCATTTCATATCTATAAGGGGGATAAATAACTGCTCCAAATTACATGCCATAAGAGATGAAGTCACTACTAAACTATTTCCTAAGATGAAGAAACAGGAACATTCATTATTCTTAATTTGAGCAAGCAGAAATGGAAGAGACATGACATATGTTTGTAGTATCAAGTGAGAATCACTGGTTAAGACAGGCAAGAGAAGGTATAGAATGTAGGATGAATAAATAAATGAATAAATGGAGGCACAGGACAGAACTACCCTAAGCTGAATATCACATGCCTCTAGACTCAAATCCAAAGCTCTTGCTATGTGTCACAACAACACTCAATTGGGAATAAAGACCTCTGTCTTGGAGTTTCAAGTTGAAACAGCTTCACAGAACATAATCATATGCTTTCCATATGGTAGTCAAAACTGTGCAAATTACCAAAACTTGTCCTGTCACCAAAGGAGATTTCCTTCTTTCTTTAACAAGCCAGTAGCAGCAGACATGCTACACAATGGTTATTGCTGTTTTGGGGCTAAAGAGTGGGATTAAGATTGCATTTTAGGGCAAGACAAACTGCTATCACTGTTTTACTACTGAGTGTATTTATGTGCAGGCTGGATTTTTTTTTAACCTTGACAGGTATAATGAAGTTTTATATTTATGTCTTCGAGTTACTTTTGGAGATCTACTAATTACAAAATATAAATTCCCAGAAAAGTTTGTGGATTTCATTTCTAGAAAGTAAAATAAAATAAACAAAATTTTATTTTTTGGATGGTTTAGATAAATTTGACCTAGACATGGTGAAAATTTATACGTGTTCAGAAAGAATTAACAATTGTTTAACTCTATTTGTAAACAAAATTAAGCTATCCATTCAAGCATATAAACTAATGTAGAAGACTAAAAGTTCCACACAATAAAGCTCTCTGGTGTGTGGTCAAGGTGTGGAGATGTGACTCCTCTGATTATATTAAGAGGAAAGCAGCCAGGCATGGTGGCACACAATTTGGGAGCCTGAGATTGGAAGATCATGATTTCAAAGCCAGCCTCAATAAAAGCAAGGCACTAAGCAACTCAGTGAGACCCTGCCTCTAAATTAAAAAATACAAAATAGGTCTGGAGATGTGGCTCTGAGTTCAGTCCCCGACAGCTGTTCAAATAGTGGTATAAGCAATACTTACTAAAGAGTTGCAAAGAAGGGTAAAAATACACTCCTAAAATAATCCAGTCAAGGTCACATAAAAGCTAGGATTTATATTGGAGAGTGAAAGGAAGATATAAATAGCATGGGAGAAGGAATAGCATAAACTCAAGAAAAGCCATAAGAAAGTAAATTGCATTTGACATCTTAAGTGGACCAGCTTGGATGTGCCAAGTGATAGTGTAGAGTGGTTTGAGATAAGACATAAAAGAAATGTTAAGATATTAAGATACATGAGGCACACAGATACCTATGTATACAATGCATATGCATATGAAAAGAGCATATACATCCATAGGTATGCAAATATATACAATGCTGTCAACCAGATTTTATTGTGATTAAAATATATACAATGCTGTCAACCAGATTTTATTGTGATTAAGATAATTTGACTAAAGAAATGAAAAACATTTTCTAGATTATCTTTATGTACCCTATGGTTTATTCTTTCGCACACTTGGGAATACATATACCCTATTTTAGGCATTGCTGTTATTAGTGGTTTTCAAAAACGGTAGTGATAAAACCAAGGCAGTAGTAAGAGGTAAACATTACAGTTATCAGACATTAATATATGGACAAATAAAGAATTCATGAGACGGCAACAGTAAGAAAAGGTAGCAGTATTTTCTTTATGGTACACACATGAAGTAAAGTGATATAAGCTTCTCAAGGGTCATAGGACCCTGTAAGATATGTCTTCAACTCCTACCACACTCTTTCATATTCAACTTCTCTCCACACTGTGACCTTGTTTCCGATCTTCAAATACAATGAGCCTGACCTTTTTGGTAATATTTTCCTTGGCTTTCCACTTAATCTCTCAAAACTGACACTTTTTAATTAAAGTGTTGAGAACCAGTATGGGGTCAGTCTCTTACACCACTTCTGATCCTGAAGGTTCATAGTGTTCACTCTTCCCTGTGACGGTACTAAATGAAAGAAGACATTAGAACCTTCCCAGTATACATACTCAGGAATAGTGGAAAGGTTCTATCCTCCTCCTTAGCTTTTGAGTATATTTATATACTACAGTAGAGAAAATAATTGATGCTCATAGAATTCTAAAAATCAAATATCAAATAGTGTTTAAAGTATACAGGCCATGATTTCAAAACTTTACATTTACAAAATTTATATGTGTCTTCTAAAGTGTATTATCAGTAAAACTCACTATGGAAATAACCATGATGTTCAACCTACAGGGATTCTTAAATTCTGTTAAGAATGTGCATGCTAAATTCTATAAAATACATTTATGCTGACTTTGACTTTTAGTATGCAGAAGCATGTATATGAGATGAACTCTTTTTTTTTAAGTTTTGAAAAGTGTGAATATTTTTATCCTCCTGTTGATTAAATTCCTATAACTCATGGAAGTCTTTTTTCTCTCATAAACATCTTTCCTACCTACATTAGTATCATTTCTACATAATATTTTTCTGATTAATAAAATTATAAGCAGCATATAGAATTATGTATAAATTTTTGGTTTCACCTTGAGATATGGTGGAGAAATTTCTAACAGACAAGTAATTTTACTTAAAACTGTTATTTATCTTAAATTTCTTCTTAGGTTAGTGTGTGTGTACTTTGAACTGCATAGTAAAAATTCATTAAGTTTGGAATTATATAAAATATTCTAATTTAGCTGAGTTTCTTTTTATGGGTACAATGAAAACAGTCCAAAATATTCTTGTCTTGAATGTTAACATACAGAAACCTTTCTACTACATGCAAATTTTAACAAATTTTCTTTCACTGAAAATATAGAATTAGTGTGGATTATGTTTTTTCCTTTTCTTTGCAATTCATAAGAGTCTATTGCACTTGCATTTAACATATGCAGATGATATTTTACAGCCAATTTCTCCTTTACCATATGAAATATAGCCATTTAGAAATGATAGCCTTTTTTCTTCAGGCACATTTATGTTGGTAATAGTGTAATCATAGAAGATATTTCTTATAGAAAAATTTTAAAAGCAGTGAAACTCATTAAGATTTTAAAATCTGTAGTGGTTTAACACTAAACACTGATTATTTTAAATTGTTTCTATAGTAGTGAAATTGAACAGTATGATGGAAGGACCATTTTCACTCAGGCAACTGTAAACAACCTGGATTAAAAGAAACACTGCAGGGTACATCTGGAACCATAACTTGTAATAATGTTTCGATAACTTTTGGTTATTTGGAAATGAAGGGAAATCCATAGTTTTTCTATAGAACAACCATCCTAGTATCATGGAAAAAGGTTATCTCTCACTTATTATTTAGAAATAAAAATTTAGACACTCCTCATCACAATATGTAGCTGAGGTGTCTTGCTAGGTACTTGTGTGCTAAAGCATTTTTAAAATGTAAAAGCAATCAATGCTTCATGTCATTTTACCATAGGAATCTTTTACTCCTTGTTTTAAAAAGTTTCCTGCTAATATATTATAAAAAGAACATGCAGAATAATATAATTTTTTTTTTTTTTTTTAACAACACAAGCAAATAGCAAATGTCAGATCCAGAGAATGGAGGGATTAAAATGTTAATTCCTTCAGAGCCCTTCCTCTACCCTCATCAAGATAACCTGCCCCTGCTCCAACCTGTTGCTAAGGTAACCTGTCCCAGGGATTGTCCCTCCCTACAGGGAGTTGTTAATTCCAGCCCAGGAGTGCCACTCCTCCAGCCCATCTGCTTTTCACCTTTTGGCCATTCCTGAGCCTAGTCACTTATGCAGGAAGGGGAGAGATAAGGGCAAGAGAGCAGGAGAACAAAGGAAACCTAGGAAATATACAAAAGGCAGAACACCCTCACTTTTCTTGGGATACCAGGATACCTGAAGAAGTCAATGTTACCCCTTTTTAAATAAACCCTGCTATATACGCTTGCTTCAGTGTGCTTTTCTAATATTATACTTCAACATGTGAGGAAGCCAAACTCATCACCAATAACCAGCAAAAATCATTTAGGTCCCCTGTTCCACCAGTAGAAGTCTGTTCTATTATCCTTTAATAAAGCATCTTACTTTGTACTTCATGCTTCCTTCTATGTGCTTCTCTGGTGTTACACTCACCATTTGAGGAAGTAGGACTTGTCAAGGTAACTGGTGACAGGCAGTATCATTGCAGTAAACATGGGAGTATGGGTATCTCTTCAAAATGCCACTTGTATATCATATTGATGTTTACTCAGAGGTGATTTTTGGATCATATGATAGTTCTATTTCTAATTATTTGAAGAATTTCCACACTGTTTTTCATAATGGCTGCAGTAATTTACATTCTCATCAGTAATGTACGTACAAGTTTCCCTCTTTTCTGTGTCTTCACCAGCATTTGTTGTCTTTTGTGTTTTTGATAGTAGCCATTCTTACTGAGGTGAGGTGATATAGCATAGTGGTTTTAATTTGCATTTCCATAATCTTTACTAATGTTGAACATGCTTTTTGTATACCTGTTTTCCACATGTATGTCTGTTTTGGTAAATGTGTATGTAAGACTATTGCCCATGTTTAAGTTAGGTTATTTGGTGGTTGTTTTCTGTTTTTACTTTTTTTTTTCAGAGTTTATTTATTTATTTATTCTGCATTTGATAATAGTCATTGTAACAAATGTGAAATGAAAGCTTATGGTTTTCAGTTACATTTCCCTAACAATTAGTGAAACAAGTCTCTTCTTTACATACTTTAAAAGATTTCTGCATAGGTTACACCCAAGAAAGCTTTAGGAAAATCAAGTGAGTGGTGTTTGGAGCCCTTGGAGAACACTGTCACAATTCAGGGTGAAAACAACACAAAATATGGAAGTAACTAGATTTTGTAACAATGGTGTGTGTCGGATATTCCATACATACTAATAAGATAAACTTTTCATAGATTGCTAGCGTGTACTTTGGGTAGTCCAAATGAAGAAGATGTTTTAATTCCAAGAGGGCTCCTAAGGACAACAAATTTTGAAATAAAATTTGGGATAAAGGGAAGCACGAGGAAGAAGCGTCTCCTAAGTTGTACCAATCATTTCCTCTATTTGAGATTCATCATGGATGTTGCTGGCTAAATGAGGTAACTCAGAAACATGTAACAGTAACCTCAGCTATGCCTACAGCATTATTTTTGCCAATTATCATACCTGGACCCAGTCTTTCAGACTGATTTTTTTCTGACCTATGTCAAGGCTCATCTTTGTTATATATCAAAACACAAAGAGTTCTAGAACTGAAAACTGTCTTTAAGTTCCCAGAGAACAAATGTCACTTACATTAGAAGAACTGGGAATCAAGATGATACAGACTTCTCAACCACATCTAAAACAATTAGAATGTAAGGGAAAATGGTTTTTACACCATACTGTTATATCTAAACTATCAGAATATTAAGAGAGGACAGAATTCAACATCTCACACATTAACATCATCCATATTTTTTATTCCTTCCATTTCTTTTGAGGAAACTCCTGAGGAGATATCACAACAAACGTTACCCTAAATATGAACTGCAGGGGCCTAAGGCAAAAGAAAATCAAGATATAATGTTTTGAGTATTTCTTAAGAATGAGTGCCAATATTAAAAAAAAAAAATGTAGAAGTTAATCAAATAAAAGATTATTTATAAGGGGAAAAATTAACAATAAACCACCAGAACAGTGAATGATATTTTATAAACTAATTTTTTAATATGATTTTACTATTTGTGGGCCTGTGACTATTTCTGAGCCAAAGGTCTTCCTGGTTCCTTGCATTGTTAGGCTCCCTACAGGGATAAGCAGCTGACATGCAGGTAAACACAAAAAAGTGGTTAGCATAAGAGGGCAGAAGTGACCTTTTCCTTACTCATTCACATAAATGTTTCCAGATTAAAAAACCATTACTTTCTGTGAGTTTTGTCCAAATACTATGATATGAACCAAGTTTTAAGAATCTTAAAAGGCGGCACATTTAAATATTCTAATTAATGTGTAAACTAAAAGTTTCAGTCTCATGCATGGGCCTTTTCTTTTTCTCCTCCACATCTATTCCATTGTTGACTTCACAATATTATGATGTAAAACATTTAAATGCCAGTGATTTACACGTGTATTCTACATCTATCTTTAGTCATTCTTTCACTGCCTATGAGGGAACTCTAAGTGAACTAAGACATCTAATGTCTTAAATAACATGGCTCAATTTAGCAAACAAGATCCAGCTGTATTTTTTCTTCCTTTCAGAAATTTTGAAGCCAGAATTAGAAGAAGCAGCCAGTATAGATAGGTAAATCATGTCAGATCTGATCAAGGTGGCCAACTTCAGCCTGGGAAGTTGGAGAGTAATGGAAATGTTAAGGCACTCAGAGCCTTTTCTCTACCCTTATCAAGATAACCTTTAGGGCTGGGGATATAGCTCTGCTGGTAGAGTGCTTGCCTTGCATGAACAAGGCCCTGAGTTCAACCCCCAGTACCAAAAAAAAAAAAAAAAAAAGAATAAAGGAAAAAAAAAAAAAGATAACCTGCCCCTGCTCCAACCTGTTGCTAAGTAAACTGTCCCAGGGACTGTCCCTCCCCATGGGGAGTTATAAAAGTTGTTAATTAGTGCACCCTGGGCCCCCTTCTGGCTTGGCCCCTCCAGCTCATCTGCTTCTCATCCCACAAAAACATCTCCTGGGCCTAGTCACTTATGCAAGAAGGAAAGAGATAAGGGCAAGAGAGCAAAAGAACAAAGAACATATAAAAAGGCAGAGAGCTGTCACTTCTTGGGATACTAGCATACCAGTCTATATTACCCCTTTTTAAATAAACCTTGCTTTATAAGCTTGCCTCAGCCTGCTTCTCTAATGTTATAATTTAACATATGAGAAAACAGTACTTGTTGCTGGTAACTGGCGGTATCACTTTTAGTTGCTCAGATATAAAATATTAGAGTTAAATTCAACTTATTTTTTATAAATCCCTCCCATATATTCTATCCTTTGTGTTCCTACACATTTAAGGGGATCTTCTTGGTGCTATCTTTCAAAATATGCATAGAATCCCACCACTTCTCCCTATGCTCCTGACCTGCCTAGCCTAAGTGCTATGTACCTTTTGTTTAGAAGATGACGATTGCCTTTTGAGCTCAATTCCTTACTTATAGTCTTTTATCAAGAAAAAGCTGGGGCTGTAGTTGTGGCTCAGTGGTAGAGCACTTGGCCTGGAATGTATGAGGCCCTGGGTTTGATCCTCAGCACCATATAAATAAATAAATAATCCATTTATTTAAAAATAAATAATATTTTAAAATAAATATTAAAAAAATAAATATTAAAATATTTCAAGTCCTATACTGCACAAAACACCAAAATGAATTCCTATATTACCTAAGAAAATGTTCAAGTCCCGTGCTACTCTCCAATGTATTATATTAGTATTTTTCAATGTTTAATGTTATCTACTCTCATGCATAACAAAAAGAACCAATTAAAAAATATATATAAAATACTAAAAAATCCATAGGCTACTGAAGTATGAGACAGGAGTTAGAAGTTCTAATGGGCTAGTTCCACAATATAATGGCTATAGATAAAGATGTATGACATCTTCTTAAAAATAGAAGGAAAATATTGAATATTTTCAGATAAAATAAATGAAAAAATGCTTTAGATATGTATTCAACCTGATTTAAACATTAAAATTTAAATGTCACCAAAAAAATTAATGCATATGTGAATACCTGAATCTCGTTAAAATAAACAGGTTACTTAAATAGGTTTGAGAAAAGATTCAGAAGTCTGAATTTCTAATCTCTCAGGTCACATCAACACTGCTAGTTCACATCACTACATTACATACTGCCTCTCTGATTGCATCTTTTCAATCACTTTATCTATCTATCTGTCTATCTATTTATTTATTTTTGTCTCTAATCCAACCATGCTGAGCTGATCTCCTTTTTCCTTAGGCAAATATGTCTACTCCAGCCCAGACTTTCCTCCCAGGCAATCACCCTCCCATCTGTCAAGAATCTGCTGAAAAGTTATTTTTCCCATAAAATATACAATGAACACCTTATTTAAAATTAATAGTATCTCTTATTTAGATATTTTTAATGCTTTTCTTTCTCCAATTGCTCTTTTAAACTTATAAAACAACACAACATCTATAATTCTCAATGAAGATTTTTAGTATCCAAATCCAAAGGTTAGAAAGCAAGTTCCTAGTTTATTTTAAAGCAATATGTATTTTGCTCTCTATAACCAAAATAGTTCTAAAATATAATCACCATTTAGAAGTTATGACACATGTCATTTTATAGTGGCTCATAAATGATTAAAATCATAATATTTTGAAGATTTAGTGACTAATTCGTGTATCATGCACGTGTGCATGCAAGCATTCATACATCCACAAAATAAACACTGAATAACCACTTTGTGCTAGATTTTGTTCTAGGTGATTGGTATATGGTAACAAGCAGAAAGCACTAGAATGTCATTTAAAAGTGCTTGTATTTGATATTTTATGCTTTTAAGTCATATAGACAGGATATATATATATATATATATATACATATATATATATATATATATATATATATACACACACAATAGCTTTATTTTTATTTATTTATAAATAAATAAATAAAAGTCTCTGTTTTAAGAGACTTATGCCTCATAAGTGCTAGGCAAGTGCTATATCAATGAGCTACCACCCCAGCCTAGATTTGTCATAAAAATTGCATTGTTTATCTAGTACCTATGCAAATAATTACTTCTGTGGAGGAAAAACAACTTTGGAATTTCATGGACCTATAAATTTGGAATGTAGCTTGGTGAGTGGGAAGAAGAATAGAAGAATCATGTTTGAAATTTTTGATTTGGAGGGCACCGAATCATTATGAATTTAGTTAATTTTGATTTTAAACTCTGCTAACTCAAGTCATTTAAACAAATTTGATTATTAACACTGACTTATATTTCTCCCTAAATATAATTTTAAACATGAAGAAAATGATATTAATGTGTTTATTTAATTAGATGAGTGAACCTTTTTTTACATGTTGAATAAAAATTTTGAAATTTTTAACAAGCACAAATTATTACAGAATGTTTCCTTATGTTTGCATTCTGAGCAATGTATTTGTTTTCAATAAAAGAATGCTACATTAAAGAAAAACTATTTTGAAATACCATTTTATTATGAAATATATAGTTTAATTAATATTGACATATGCATTATGATTTATTAATTTTGATAAAGTTACCATGTCATATTACAAAGAGGAGAGACTGAGTGAAGGGTGTATATATGAGTTCTCATTTTACTATCTTTGAAGTCTTCTGTAAAACTAAACATACCTATAAATTATAATCTTGATGATAATGACAGTCAATGTCTTAATTGTCAAGTTATAAGATTTTTTTTAGTCTAGACCTCTACATCTACTAAACTGAGTTGAGCCAGAGGTGCTCAGAGAAACCTTATTACCCCAGCCTTGACTAAAGCGTAGCATTGTTATCACACAACTATGAGAGTAGGAGTTACACATATTTTTTTGGTTCAATTCATCTGTTTTAAGAGGCTTGGAAAATTTTCATTTGCTACATCTTACTTTTAACTAATTAAACCAATGACTAAATAGATAAATATGAATATATGCTGTATTCAACTACACAAATATGTTTTATTCAATTCCTGATTTTTATAGGAATGAAAGTCCTTTCCTTTGATATTCTATCTATAGATATTTTTACTTTTTTATTTAAAGAGATAGAGCAAATCTATTTCCTTGAATATTAGTTGTATTAATTGCTTGTATTTTACAGTTTGCACCTAAGGTCTCAGTATTTGACTTACTATTCTTTATTGTAATTCAGAATTCTATTCAAAATGTATTTGTTGACTTACTGGGAAAAGGCTTCACATTACATGTCTAAATCTACACTTCAAAATAATCTCAGAAAGAAAATGTGGATTTAAAATGAGAAAGCATTACTTTTACACAAAACTTAAAATGACTTTACCACATAAATTGATTATTGTATTAGATTTTTATTAGAGTAAGAATTTTTGTTGAAACTAAAATCTGACAAAAAGTTTGGAATTACAATAATGTGACATGTATCTAATTTTAATTGTATTGTACAAACTTATACAAAATAACATTATACTTTCCATATATGGATTAAAATGTACTGCAATTACTTCCTGTAAAATCCTACAGAAATTTCAGTGGACACATAAGCTAAAAAAAAACCTGAAAAATCTAGCAATTCATTTATTTCCCAATTGCATTCTTCAATTAGGAAAAATGGTAAAAATTTGAAACACAAAAAGTTTTCAATGAAAATTCTCCTTAGAAAATGAAATTATTTTCAAATGAAAACTATTATTTATTTTCAGGAACAAAGAGGATTTTTAGTATAACCATAGCCCTAAAGAAAGTAGAACAAATAAAATTTTGGTTGAGATTAAAAGAGTTTCTAAATGCAATTCCAGTTGCCTAAGTATTTCACAAATCAAAAAATTAGATCATACTATTTGAATTGTTTTATGTTCCCTAAAGTTATGTTTTACAATAATATTTTTCATTCATTTTGTTTTGGAGACTGAGAAAAGAGTTGCTGTTTTGCAAGATCATTATTTTCTCTTCATTAAGTACCCAATGAAGTAAACAGAACACACAAAGTGCTATGGCAATGAATATTGCCATATAGCTCCTTTAACCAAAAAAAAAAAAAAAAAAAAAAAAGTCCAGTTACATCTGTGCTACATGTTTCTCACTTGACATTAAATGTCAAGTTGATGTATGATCCATATGTGAGTAGTTCAAGATGTTGCTACTTGATTTGTTCACAATTTATTTTGAGACTAGTTGGATGTCATATTGGAGATTGAGAAGATCAGCAGGGTTTCAGCTAAACTTTGAAGAACGTAATAATAATTCAGGGCTCCATTGTAACCCTAAAACTAGGACTATGAGAGAGTGTGCAGGTGCAATTCATAGGTACTTAATTAATGTGTTATAGAGAATTGAAATCTACTAATAGAAAATTCTACCAAAAAATAAAAAATAAAAACAAAAACTTGCCTGCTAAGTAGCATTGCAGCTAAACAAGAAGTGAATATATATGAAGTCAGCAATTAGAAGTAGAAACCTGAACTGAATAGTAATAAGATGCAGGAAAAGCAACTGACTGTCACATAAATTAAGATTAATAAATAAAGCCACTCTCAGGGCCAAAAACAGCTGAAATGTTCATGAATCTAAACACCTGTATTTTTTATATAGAAAACTAAAATTTCCTTTTCCAAAATGCTTCAAAGTTGATTAGTATAATTGTATTTGCATAGACCTCTTAAACATTATGGTAAATATTAAAACAACCTAAATTTTATAAAATAAGGATTTCTTCACTATTTGAAAATATACATGTGCTTTGAAACATGACTTCAGATTTCCAGCCATCTGTTCATGTATATAGCCAGAAAAAGAAGCATACTACATAAGCCACCAAGTAAAATATACCATTTTCACAATATTTTTAAATGCACAGATTACCTCAAATAAAAGGAAGATATACTCTGCAGCATCAAAAATGATGTGGAGCAAAGGAGAGACCTGAAGCTAGAAGGGCTGCCATATAATTATTTTTCTATTGGTTATAGAAATTCTGTTGAAAATATCACTTGGACACTCAAAACTTTTGCACAGAATCTTGATAAAGAAGATTGCAGTTCAATGATCTCCATGAGGAGAGAAGAATTGTGATGGGGAGTTGAAGCTGGTACTATTGCATCAGGTCAGGACCCTCAAAATTATTGGAAGAAATAAAAGGGTGGAGTAGAAAACACATATAGACACACACATCTGCCTGCTGGTAACAAAAAATCATCTGGCTTTGTCATGAACCCATTCCTTGATAGACAGAGGGTGAAGTAAATACTTATTTGAAAATTAGTAAGCTTACACATACTTTCATAAAAGTGCCAAATAACAGAATTTAATTAAGTGGACTCTGATGCTTCGTCCTATCCAATGTCCGAGGGCAACTACCAGAAACAAAAGAATATCTTCTATGTAGTAATGTGCCCCAAATTTGGGCTATGCATTCTTTCTGGCAAATACAACATAATACAACAATACAACAATCAAAACATATGCAAGAAAATTAACTATTAGATTTAGCTGAAATAAATGAACAAATCCAGCAAATAATCCAAACACTAATATTTAAGGGTTTACAACTTCACGAACTTCAATAATCAAAATCCACACTTAAAGTGTTTAAAACTTTTTTTCTTTAAATCAAAATTGGCAAGATTTATAATATGCCCAGCTAACTTGGAAAAGAAGTGAAAATCAGGTGGATTAAAACTATGCTTATTAAATAAAAAAATGAATAGGAACAGTAGATTAAATATAAGTGATAAAAGAGTAGTATGGAATGTTGAGCTGAATAAATTCTCATAAATTCATAACAAAGATGAATAAAATAAGACATAATAAATGTATGTGAATACATATGATAACTCAAGTTCTCCAATAAAAAATTCAGTATATAGCTTGGATTTCAGAGTGAAAGTTTTGCAAGAACGGGGGAGGAGAAAATATTCATAAAAGTAATGTTGTAACATTGTCCAGAATTAAATCAAGACATGATTCTTAGATGTAGAAATCACACTGACTCTTAAGCAGGATAAATAATAAACAGATATACTAAGTTATAGTTAAACCTCAATATCAGAGTTTAAGTTGATGTCATAAAAGCAGCCAAAAATAAGAAAGTAACAATATCTACAAAGAAATGACCCCTCCAAAACAGTAACAATGGAAACCAGAAGAGAATAAAATATTGGAATCTGGTTGCTCAATGAAAACCAATATCAAATTTTATTATACAGCTAAAATAAAAATATTATTAAAATAAATCTTTTTTGAGATATTAATGAAAGCCATGGAGCTCCTTCTTCAAAAAATTTATAATTACAAAATCATTTTTAACTTTCTCACAGTAGCTAAAACCTGCCCTCTGCTGTAGATAATCAACTTTTACCCCTAAAGCAAGCTTCATCAGAGAGCTGTGTACTGGGGCAAACTTCTTGAGATCTCTTATAGTAATGCTATTATTAAATTACCCTAATTCTCAAAGCTTTTTCCAATACTTAAACACAATGAAAAGAAGCAACCATGTAATTACTTTCCTCCCAATTGTGATCACTTTGGAAACACCAAGTACAGACAACATACAAACATATGTACATTCAGACAATATTTGTCATGCATGTTCTCTAAATAAGAGTAACTTGTATTCAATTTTCTCAAATCTTAATTGAATAGAGGATTTAAATTGTGGAATACTAAATAGCACAGGCTTTAGAATCATACTTCTTGGTTTCAATTTCAATTTCACGATTATTTATCTAGGTAACCTATGGAGAAGTTGCTAAACATCATAGTCTCAATAATCTCAATATGTATTACTCTCAATTTTGTAGTCAAGATCTATTATTTTGACTTACTTTCAATATTTAACACTGTGACAAAATATAATAAATATTTATAAAATGTTAGCAATAATTAAAATGCTAATAGCCCGATCATTTTTATTTTGCCTCAGCAAGGAAAAATATGGTCACCTTAGAAGATTACCAATATAGCCTATGTGTGGAATAAAAAGTTTTTAGAGTACTTTAACTCTCAAGGCATATGGGTAGACCACAGGAGCTGAGAGCAGCCCTAGCAAGAGGTTGTAAACTTCAGTTTCACAGCAGCAAGAAAGTATCTAAGCAATAAGGAAGAGATCTTAGAAATATATTTTCAAAAGAAAACTCAAAAAATTAACACATTCCTGCCAATATTGTTACTTTTGCTGTGTAAAATCTGATGAATAAACCTACTCACACCATGCTTGAACTTCTGACCTAAATAAGTGCAAACTAATAAATAGGGATTGTTTAAAAAAAAGTAATTGAAAAGAGTAATTTATATCAGAACACAACACCTGATAAGTAAATTTCATGTGTTAAATGAGAAATTTGCTCACTTATTAATATGTGCCAATTTTGGTTTTTTGGATCAACTAAAAGTTGGCTTGGAAAATATTCATGAAATTTTTGTTTTTGCAATAAAGTGAAGGAATAATGCTAAATAAATGAAGATTGATTCTATGGTCTATATATTCACCTTTTTAGCAATGCATAGACACATACATTGCAGAACCTTTTATTATAACAGATATAATTCCAACAAAATTTCAAGATCTTAAATTTTTAAATTTACATTAAACATGAACTTAAAAATATACTATGTCACATGTAGAGATTTCAGCCTAAATATGTTAAGGTCTTTCTCAGTGCGGTGAGCTGAATTGATTAGTTATACCTCTCCCAGAGAAGCTTGAATCTAGGAAAATGGGTGGGTAGGAGTACAAAAGGACTATGCAGTTTTCCTGGGATAGACATTCTGTAGGCAAACCTCACAGCACAGTTGACAAGGACAACCAGTGGACAGATCAACTTTCTTCTTTTAATCTAGGTTATGCTTTCTTTTGTGAGATACTTGAAGTCCTAACAGTATCTCTGCATCAGTTACTGTATAATAATACACAGAGCAATTGATAACAGAAGGAGTATATACCAAAGATGCCTAAGGAAGCCGGCTGTAAAATATGCACTAGTTAAGGTGACACGTAAGACTTTTGTCATGTACGGAGGAAAGAGTAGATCATTCACTAAGTGGTACAAAATGTTATCATATTAGCTTTGAAATAGGAGAGCAGAAGGAAAGGGCTCTGAAGTAAGAATAATCTGTGGATCCAGCAGCCCTGCCACTTGCGCTGTATGATGGATTTGGTGAGACTGCTGCTCTTTGATATACTAGAAGTGGGAAGAAACATATGGTATTTGTGCAAGCCTCAATGGGTGAATTGCAATATGGTTCTTTACTTTCTTAGTCACAGGTAGTGCCATGTTTGGTGCAGAACTGTAGGCTTAAAAAAACTCCAAAAAACAAAAAAAAAAAAACAACTCTTAATATGCTACTGAGCAATTGTAAGGAAGGAATGACTTGACCAAGGGATCCTAATTGGACTATGTAGGTATATGATCAGAACTATCCATCACAATCTGGCTCCTGACCAACTAAAGCATAATGTATTGCTGCTCAATAACAACCTATCAAATGAAGTGGTGCATCTAAGATGGATAATGTTCTGTCTGCAGTTCTGCATTTAGTTGGGTGAGAATTTCTAGAGCCTGCAATGGAGCTTAACTATTTTATTTGCTCATTTCTGCTTCCTCCTCACCCTTTTCCTAAGTATTGATCCCTAATATATACTTTAAATCTTACTCTTCATTTAAAATTTATTTTTGTACACATGAGTTTTAAATTCTTCATTTAAAATTTATTTTTGTATACACATACCTCCTAAGCCTCTAGGGTTACAGGCATGTGTCACTGTGCCTGGTGAATTATTTCTTTAAAGGACTTACTGACTCAATGAGATCACATTATTAATTTATCTTATGAAAAATTCAACCAGAAAGTACTAAAATTAATATTTTCTATCCTCCTATCCCACTAAATTTCAAAATTCCCTCCACTGTAATATACTACTGACACTTGACATATGGAGATTGATATGGTATCCTTGTTCTACTTGTTGAGTTCATATGCTAAGAGTGAAGCTAGATCAGAAAATTCTAATGGGTGCAATATTGATTAGACATGACATGAAAATAAATATATATACTGTATAATATAATGCAAGAAATATGGTATTGCTTCCTTGTCACTCATCCTAGGGAAATGGAATTTTAGTGTGAGATTACTTACAAGAAGGAATGGAAGTAAAAGCACATTCTGGATGATTCAGAATAAAAGAGCAATATCTGCCAATGTTGAATGGCCATAAGCCTTCCTGATGAGAAATATGTGATGAAAGTTGAATTATCTTCCCCTTTCTTTTATTCTTTTTGGTACCTGGGATTGAACTCATGAACTCAGGGCACTCTAACACTGGGCCACATGCCCAACCCTATTTTTTATTTTATTCAGAGACAGAGTATCACCGAGTTTCTTAGCACCTCACTTTTGTTGAGGCTGGCTTTGAACTTTGGATCTTCCTGCCTCAGCCTCTCAAGCCGCTGGGGTTATAGGTATGTGCCACTATGCCTGATGAATTATCTCCTTAAAGAATATACTGACTCAATGAAATCACCATCACTCAATGAAAATATGTGTGCTTAACGGAGAAAGTTCAAGTCAAAACTATGTTACACAGTCTAACAATCAAATTATTGCTGTCAATTTATAGTAAACATAATTATAAATATTTACATTGCATTTCATATCTGTATAAGCATAAATAAATTGTTATTCTGACGAATGTATTTACTATATATATAAAGAAATGATACATATTTTTAGTGAAAGAAGAGTAATGCCACATACATATCCTTCAATATTAGGAGCAGTTCAAATAGAACTAGTTACAAAGCTTGTGTCCTTACTATTCATTAAATTTGTGTGTCCCTTTGGGTCACATATTTGTATCTATGCCTAATATCCAAACAGGAGAGCTATACTAAAGAATGCTTAAAAATATGGTTCTCTTTAAAACATGGGATTTTATATATATAATGAGATCATAATGCTATTATAACATGTAAATTTGGCATTAAATAAATAAGATTGCAAAGGTTACTTAATCCAATTTTGGGAGAGAGCATCTGCTCAGCAATAGGTAGCTGTATAGGAAATGGAATGGATGTAAGAGAAGATGTAAGTGCTAAATTCTATAATTTAAGTCTGTGGTATGCAGGACTCAACTGAATTATTTTTATACCTACAGACAACAAAAAATCTATAATATCTGCCAAATTTATTGCTAAATAATGAAATGAAAAATTCAAAAAACAAGGCTTAAAGCAGTAATCAAAAATATTTGTGCTACACTGAGTTGAAATTATGCAATGATTTGATTACATTGTTTTTATGGCCTTAACCTGGTTTAAGTTACTTGATAACATATCAGTGAAAGAAGAGCTGACTATGGAAACAGAAAAAAAGAAAAGAGAAAGTATCAATGCAAATATTTTCCTCAAGTGAAAGTGAAAAAACTCATGAGTCAGGATTTTGAAGTCTCATTGAGGAGCTTTAAGCAATCTTAATCTGAGACTGTTAAACATCCTGTTCATGCTGTAATTTCCCTTGCTCATGTTCTAGATTCATCAAGCAAGTTTTAGTCATATTTTCTTTCCTATATATTACAAGAAAAGAAAATGAACGTACCTATATAGCTCTGAATGTCCTAATTTCTGGTATAGTGATTTCTCATTATAAATTAACAAATGTGCTTTGTTATTATATATCCGTCTCATAAGCATAGAAATCTGCTTCCAACAATTACCTGGAGTTCAAAGTCACATTTTGAACTTGGTGAAATTGGCTAGAGTAAACCATTATAAATTGTCCATGAGGTTGTCACTTTGTAAGTTCAGGGAGAGTCAATTCACCTTCTATCCAGCCATGTTTAATTCCTGGAATATTCAGAATTAACATTACTTTTCTTCATGGTTATGCTTGAGAGCTCCACTGTATAAGAATTAATTTATTTTCTCTGTCACTCACCTAATATCTGCTATATTTTCTGTGTTTTGAAAAATTAAATATATTTAAAAAAATGTTATTCTTGAATCCAAGTTAATTTTTTTTTCTCTTTTACTAATGTCCTTGATTTCACTCACACTTTCCATTTTGGACACAATACTATTATTTTTTTTTAAATAAATCTTCTCTGCTGAGACACATTAGGTATGCACAAAGAATGTTAACTATTCAAAAATTTTCATCATTAAAAGAAATAATTAGGATTCACCTGTTTGGGGGTATTGTTTGAAGTGTGTGGTAAATGAGTGATGATCGATTCATTAATATTTCTCATATTTTTATGAAAACTCTGAAGTTGAATTCAGTTGAAACTGAAAAAACAAGTAAACATTGGTGGCCCTTGAGCTATTACATTTACTCTTCTTCATGTTCTCTAACATGGTTCCCTCTGTTCTTCTCAGAAGGGCTCAGGCCTGACACTGTAACCCTATACTACACATGTGAGAGCCAAGGCAGAGTCCCCAGAGGAAGGACAGTATGCAGTATTAATTTCCTCAACATTTTATGCTATTCTTTTGGATGACTCAATGTACCTCTGTGTCCTAATCAATAGAATCCAATACTGGAAATTTCTTATTATTTCTTAATATAGTTTCTTCATCTAAAGAACTGACAAATCACATTTTCACAAATCTACATAAGTGAATAGAAGTTTCACAAATTGTTTTGACATTTCAGAATCAGTGAATTCTATCATTCAAAAATGATATGGTTTGTAATAAAAAATTTAATTTTATAAAATTTTCAAAACACCTTTTTGAAATAAATTTTTGTAGATGGTTTTTTATAGATGTCTTCATGAATGGACACATATATTGCCTATATTTTATATTAAGAATTTACATGTATTTGTGAAAAATCATTAGTAATAAAAGGCACACATTCACTCATCAAATCTAACATGTTAGCAATTGTCTTTTCACAGGGAAAGTTTTAAAAAGGATAATTTCCCCAAGAATAAAAGTTTGGTGATTCTGTTAAACCTTTTCATCTGTAATAATGGCGATTTAGGGTATAGCTCAGAGGTGGGTCACTTGCCTAGCATTTGCTAACACCTAAGTTCAATGCATAATACTTCAAAACACAAGTGGAAAAATAAATAAATGGTAAAAACTTTCTACTCTATCTTAAGTTATTCTTAAGGATAATGTGTCACTGGAAATGTCCTTCCAATTTCACTGCATTTCAATTAAAATATGGAAAATGAAAGGTTAATCACATAGATACACTGAATATCAGCATGAATTAATCAACATATTTTGAAATCATTGACTCACTTTGAACTCCATGGGAGCGTACTATTTTCCAGGTTTCTGATGCCACTTCCTTGACATCCACTTGATAGTGATGAATAGGCACACCTCCATGGGAGTCCGGCTTGCTGAAAGAAAGTTTGGCTGTGGTCTGTGACAGCTCTATAATCTTTACTCCATAGGGACTGGATGGCACGTCTGTGAAGGAACAAACACAATGGAGACATAACCTAGGTTAACGCAGAAGGACATTATTAAGTCTTGCAGTGTCATGAGAATTAAGAGTGAAGGAAAATTGCTGAATATATCACTTAGTGTGTTTAAATTACAATGTCCACTTAAACACTCCAATTGGCTCTTAATAGCAAGAAAATTACACAAGCGCATTTCTATTACCACAGCAAATAACAATAAAACATTCAGCAAATTAACTAAAATATTCACTTATTCAGAAAATATTTTATTTCCATAGTTTTATGTAAGAACAACATTTTTTGATGTCAAGGAAAACAAATTTGTGCATTATTATTAAAAAAAAGTTTGTGTGTGTATTAGTCTGTGTGTGTATGTTTGAGAGAAAGACTGACACAAATAAAGAGAGACAGATATTAGAGGTAATATCTGTCTTTACCTCTAAAGGGGAATAATTAAAATGTAAAAATAAATCTATTATTTGAACATTACAAATAATTTTTGTGAAATGTTTTAATTTTAGAGAAAATGTTAATATGTTGATTTTTAATGTTTTGTTTACATTTTAATCAGTACATTATAATCATACACAATGCTGGGATTGGATATTATGTATTCATACATGCACACAATACAGTATGATTTGGACAAGATCATTTCCTGGCATAATCCCTTTTTCTCCTTTTCTCCCTCCACTTGGTCCCTTTACTCTACTGTATTGAACTCCCTTCCATTTTCATGAGATCACCATCAAAATTCTTTCCATTTTACCTCTCTAGCTTCCACATGTGAGGGAAAACATGACCTTTAACTTTTTGAATTACAGATTATAAATTATACCATCATTTATAATACACTTAATTAAGGGAAATCTTTAGTTGAGTTATTAAGTTTTTTTTTTCTTTTTTTCCTACCAGGGATTAAATCAAGGGGTGCTTAAGTACTGAGCCACATTCCCAGCCCCTTTTTTATATTTTATTTAGAGACAGGGTCTTGCTGAGTTGCTTAGGGCCTTGCTATATTGCTGAGGCTGACTTTGAACATGGGATCCTCTTGCCTCTGCCTCCTGAACTACTGGGATTATAGGCATGTGCCATCACACTTGGCTGAGTTACTGAGTTATTAATCCATTTTAAAGAATTTCTAATAATATTTTTTTGAATGTATAACTCCATTGGTTACATTATTTCACATTCAATAAGATATACTAGGTGGAAACTTATTTTAGCTTCTAATGTACAAAACTTCCTTGGAAAGAGTTCTCTCAAAGGCAGAACAAGTGGAACAAAATGAGAAAAAAAAATTCTCAATAAGGAAATTATTGAAAGTTATGCTCTAGAAACATCAAAATATGAAGTAACTTAAATCATTAAAGGGTTTTCTCTCTTAATTCTTTTCCCTCTTTTCTATATTATGTTTGAAATAAACTTTGGAAAAAGAAGCAGAAATAGATATTTTCAGAAAGAATCTATACACACAGATATTTGGTCAATGTACATTTCTCTCCTGATATCAATTAGGTATTCATGTAAAAATTGCTAAGGCAGTCAAAAGTCAAATGAGCCATGTTTGCAAGAGTTAGGAAAGTGCACACCAGAACACATCCAATTATGTCTTATCATGGTTCTAGGCAAAAGCTAGGAGTGCAGGATTATGGCCTTTTGGACCAATATTACAAAAAAATGCCTCACTATATAGTTTAACTGAAAGTTACTTAGAGATGCTGTGAGGTACATTTTGTTATAACTATAATGTTCAAATGTAGATGTGTTGAATAATGATGGCTCCAAAGTCACAGTACTATTACAATCTTGTCTAGAAATACAAAATTCAAGTCATCTAGATAATAATGTATTAAGCTGTCAGACATAAAATATTTTCTCAGTTTTCATATTTTTTAATGTCTAGGTTAAACTACAAATATTTTCGTATGTAGCTTTAATCCAAAATGAGAAGGAAATCAAACAAACATGGAATGCCCTTAGAAGACGAACAATACTTCAAACCACACTGAGCAACTGTCCTACATCCACTAGGTCTAAATTGGCATCATAGCAATTAGCATAATCCTCAATTCAAAGACATGTCAAAAGTGAAGGTAGTAGACTCTGGGGGATGAAGAAGAAACGTTTTACTTCTGACACTGGCAGAATATACATGATCCTTTGTATGCACCACTCAAGAAAAGATGCACCCTGATGTGGTGCAACTGGAGAAAAATAAAGCCTCCACTCTTTTAAGCACAAAGTGAACATCACCCAATATTGGCCATAGGCTTTCCTTTTCTAGTTATATAGTCTATTTTCAGATCTGTTGACTCTTGACCTGGATTTTTGAAATGTATACTACCTTTGTTGTGCTCTTCTATTATCAGATTAAAAATGAAAGAATTCTTATATCATGCAGATCTTGTCTCTTTTTACTTTTTCTTTTTGCATTCTGAGTATATATGTTCTATTATTTCCTGACTACTGAATTACGTTTCTTCCAGAAAGTAACAAAGCTTTTATACATAAACATATATTTATACAGACATCTATACACACACACACACACACACACACAAGTAACATTGAGCAAAATAACTAAACCAAGTCCTTGGAAAGCATTTGATAAATGAAAAGTCAGAAATTAAAAATTATATGCAAACTATGTGAGGTGTATAAACTATGTGAGACACTATATTTGTTACTCAGGTAAACTGAACGATTTCACATTGTCTGCATACTTCAAGACCTCATAATTTATGTGGTAAGTGCATACAATGTGTCTGTCAACCCTGAAAGTAAAGAAAAAAATAATACAGATATAGAACATGTCCAAGTATCTGGAATCAATATTTTGAATTTTTCTCTTTACTTTCTTAATTATTCGGTGATCATCTTAATCCTATTTTATGCATATAATAGTTATTCACCATATTATTTTAATAATATCTGCATTAATTCTTGTATCTATTTTGTCCTCATTTCTAATACTCACCCCCAAACTTTGGACCTACCTGCCTCTGTCTGTAATGACATTTAGCTTCCTTTTCTATTGGATTCACCACAAAAACTTCAATACACATAGTATGTAAATGCAATATTAGTCTTTCCAAAGAATCATTCTAATTGCTTCCCTGAAGGGAACATTCAGGCATTTCATTCTCATTATAACATGAATCTTAGCCTTTTGTTTCTCTCAATACCCTAGATCATCTAACATGTGGAATGTATGCAAACAGAAGACTACAGTGGAAAAGCTATCAGCATAGTCCAGTATGGGACTTAGAGACATTCAAAACCACACACAGTACTTCCGTCATTATTAGCATGTATTTTTAAACCTCTTTCTAGCATCTTTTATCTCAATGATTAATGAATACTACCCCACTGAATGAATGAATGATCACTCTTTCTTTTCAATTTTACTGGTACTGGTATAGCATTAGACTAAGAGATTGGATATGGGATCAGAATTTATGGATCCAAGATGTGGCTTTGCCAAATTCTCAATGGCAATCTTTAACTAATTCCTTAATCTTGCATTATTCTCTTTAAAATAGAAATTTGAATAATATCTATTACTAGAATTGGGGGGGGAGGTGTCATGTAACAGCATGTGTAAAACAGAAACTGGAATACACTAAACATTTCGTGGATATTACTTACTATAATTTCTGCTCTCTCCTGATAACTATCTGCCTTCTATTGCATCTCTCTCATCAATTAATAACCATAGACATTTCCATAAAATTGTAAGTAATTGGTACAATACCAAGGTTCAATATAGAAAATTTTTCTTTGCCTAATAGTAGAGAGATAGTGTCATGATCTGGGTTTCAGACAGAAACAATCTCTGAAGGCCCTGTAGGACCCTAGGCACATGACACATATTGAGTATTTATTTCCTAATGAGAAAAAGAACAACAATAATATTAATATTAAAGCTGTGATAGTAAGTTAATGGATATAAATCACTCTGCTTTCACAAATATAATTTTCCCTCATCTTCTAAAAAAGTTATCTCTATATAAATAATATTGGTAAACATTTTGATATTTAAACTTATGTCTGGTACCATATATTGATTGAAGTATAAATGTGACAATATAAAAAAAAATCTGCCTTGTTGATAAGGTAACTTCATAAGATACAGAGAAAAAGTGGGGGGAGATTTTTTCTCTTATTTGATAAAATAAAGGAATTCAATAAATAAAGAAGAATTAATAGGTGAAATGAAAGTATATGCAGGGCAATAATGTCTGGAAACAGATTTAAAAGAGCACATTGAGTGTGTATTTCCCTCCTGCTTAACAAGAAAGCATCTCAAAATGGTGATAACAAAATAAAGCAAAATCTTAAAACCATATATTTGAATATACTACTGGTGTGGACAAAGAGGCAGGCAGCAGAGAGATCTGAATAAGCACATTTTTAAAATGGCACTTCTGTTTTACTCAATACCACTTTGGCTACCTGGAATCTTTTGAGGTTTTATATGAATTTTAGGATTTTTTACTATTTATGTGAGGTGCATCACTGATATTTTATTTTGACAGAGATTATACTGGATCTCTACAATGCTTTGGGTATTATGAACATTTTAGAAGTATTAGTTCTTCTAGTCCATGAACAGGGAATATCTTTCCACTTACTTGTGTCTTCTTCAATGCCTTTCATCAGTGTTTCATAGTTTATGTGATAAAGATATTTAAACTTCTTTATTGAGTGATTACTAGAAAAATAATTTTATTTTTATAGCTATTACAGATAGGATTGCTATCTTGATTGCTTTTTATAGGTACTTGCCTTTTTATATAGAAATGCTATTAAATTTTGTATGTTTATTTTATGTCAAGTAATTTGCTGAACTCATTTATTATCTCTGACAGTGTTTGGGTAGAATCTTTATAATTATCTATACATAAGATCATGTCACCTGAGAAGAAGGACAGTTTGACTCACTCTTTTCAAATTTGGAAGTCTTCTTTATTTTTAATTGTTTCCCAAGTGCTCTGACTCACAGTTCCAACAAAGAAAGCAGTGGAAGCGACATGCTTGTCTTATTTTGGATCTTAGAGGAAAAACTTTCAACTGATCCCCATTCAATGTGATATTAGTTTTGGGTTTGTTATAGATAGTGTTTCCTGTGTCAAAAGGGTTTGCATCAAAGCCATAAATAGAGTGTTACCTGACTTCAAAATGTAATGCAAAACTATGATGACCAAAACTACATGGTAATGCCAGAAAAAGAGATGGATCAATGGAAAAACAAAAATACATGTGCACATGTAGAGCCTTCTCTCTCACAGATACAAAAACAACTCAAAATAGATCAAAGAGTTAAATATAATTTTGGAAACTACTGTAAAAAAATAGGGAGATGTTTCATGATATTTTTTAGGCAAATAGTTTTCTTTTTTAAAATACGAACTCAAAACATAGGAAACAAAAGCAAAACAGACAAGTACTATATAAAAGTTAAAACTTCTGTATATCAAGTACATAATCATAAGAGAAAAGACACAACCAAGAAAGTGTTAAAAACTTTTTAAATTAAGACATCAGATGAGATTAAGATAGAAAATATATAAGAAAATCCAAAAACTTAACAGCAAACAAATAAAAATACCAAATTACAAACTGGGCAAAATGCATAACTAGATATATTAGAAAAGATGACATGCAATTAGCCAATGTGCATAATAAAACACAGACAGCATCATTAATTATCTGTGAAAAACAAGTCAAGACCGCAATGGGCTAGAATATCACATAACACAAAGAACAAGCATGACAAGGAATGTAAATTAGTATAACTATTATGTAAAACAATATGGAAGTTCCCCCCAAAATTAAAAATAGAATTACCATGTGATCCAGAAATACACTATTGAGTATATGTCTGAAAGAAATGAAATAAATTTCTACAATAGACATTTGCACTCCCAGGTTTATTGCAGAACTTGTCATAATAGCCAAAATAAGGAATAGATCTAATTGTCCATCAACTGATGAATGAACAAGGAAGCATGGTACATTTCCACAATGGAATACTCTTCAGTAATAAAAACTAATAAAATTGTACCATTTGTCACAGCATGAATGAAACTGGAAGATTTGTATTAAATAAAATAATCCAAGCACAGAAAGATAAAAAATACATGATCTCAATCATATGTGAAACCTAAAGCAGTTGACTTCATAGAAGTAAAGTGAAGGCATTTTCTAGAAATTTGGGTGGTTAGGGAGGAGAAAGGGATAGGGAAATATTGGTCAAGGGATATATAATCACAGATTGAAGGAGGAAATAAATTTCAGGACTAAATAGTACAGCAAAGTGAGTTCAGTTAGTTATGATGTGTATTCTTGAAAAATATAATGAAGGGTTGGGTTGTAGCAAAGCAAGAGAGCTCTTGCCTTTCATGAGCGAGATCTTGAGTTCTGAGTTTAATCCCCAGCACTGATACAACGTAGTGTGTATGTTATATACTCTCACCACAAAAATGATAACTATGCGAGGTAATGCATGTATTTGTTAGGTAGGATTAAACATTCTACTGACTACATATACTAAATATTATATATTTCTATATATGCATATGTATATAATATATGTGCTTTAAAACATCATATGCACACAATAAAAGTATACAATGCTATTTCTCAATTAAGATAAATACATAAAATAACACTTTAAAAATGAAATAAGTTATAAAATTAGAAAGCAACATTTCCTAGTCTTTACAATCAAGTAAAAATACAAAATGGTGGAGATTCAAAAACCAGAAAGATTAGTTTTGTTTGTGTGTGCATTTGTGTGTGGGTGAATGTGTATTATAGCTCTTCCTTAACTACTTTCTCAATTCTCAGCAAATAAGTGGATCTTAACATCAAAAGTGAAAATAGTTGACATGATCACTCAATTTGAACCCCATGACCTCTTCCAATTTTATAGAGATATAATTTGCTAATAAAATTTTATATATCTCAGATGTATAATTTTACTTTTGCACATGAAAATTTAATTTTTGCTGTGAAATAGTTACCATAATCAAGCTAGTCAACGTATCCATCATTTATATTTTTATTTTATGTGTGTGTTTGTATGTAAGTGAGTGGTAAGAACATTTAAAACCTATCTTTTTTTGCAAATTTTACTGTAAAATACAATATTATTAAAAAGAGATATAGGTGAACATCATATCTCCAGAATTTATTCATCTTGCATTCCTGAAATTTTCTAGTTTTGGACCAACATATATTCATATCCTTGTCTAGCTCCTGACCACTACCACTCTACTCTTTGCTACTCTGAGATCAGCTTTTTTAGAATTCCATATATATCTGAGGTCATGTCATATTTGTCCTTCTGGGTCTGGATTATTTCGCTTAGCATAATGTTGTTTGGGTTCATGCATGTTGTCATAAGTGATAGGATTTATTTTTAAAGCTGAATTTTATACTCACATATACACAAACATACACATGCTTGTAAATATTTTATTTATCCATTCATCTGTCTCTTAAGTTATTTGAGTAGATTTTAAGTTGAAATAGATTATTCTGAATTTCTTTCCCATTATCTTTACTTCTGGGAACATGGTTTCCTAGAATGTGGGGAAGCTGGTGTTGAAGGTATGGTGGTAAGACAGTGAGTCAGCTCTTACTCCACAGATAAGGTCATGGTGTTGCTAACCTTAGATCAATAAATCTGAAGTGTTTGATTGTTGTAAACCTTCTTTAAAAAATGAATGCTTAGGAGAATATTCTCCCAGAGCTGTGTTTCCAACCTTATGGTAGATACTTTCTATTAACCCTCCACATCAATTTTTATAATTAATTCAACTTCCCTTTCCATTTAAGGAACTAAAAGCTAAGATGTTAATGATACAGACTCCGTCTCTGTAGTTCATGCATATAGGCAATTAGTATGAGTGGCACATGTATACAGTTGAGGATGCTGGAGGATTGTGGATGCCATTCCCATTTTCTTGAGAGGTGAAAGTGGAGAAGAGCACCTGAAGAGGTGAAGAAGGGCTCGGCTCCCCACTCCCTGTTTATTCTCATGTTCCTGATACAGGTGGATGTGATAGAACAGAGGGTAGCTTGGCAGCAAGAATTGATGATCTGTATGTAGAGTTGTAGACTTGAACTTGTTTGTGCTGTGTTCTGACCTAAAAGCTGGAAGGCTCATAAATGCCTGTTGTCTTTCCTATTCTCTACATTTCCAGTGATTGTATAACAAACTAATTCTATTATAATTTTTTCTGCTTTCCTTATTCTTCAATCTGTGTCTAATAAAAATCCAAAACATTAATGTTGGTCCATAAAGAATTGAATTTTCTAGATTCGGTAGAATTGCATCATACAGTATGTCACTAATAACTATTTGCCTCTCAAGAACACTATGCTAAGATGGGTCCCATCTGCTTCTGTTTTCAGTGAGCACTTTATTTCCAATAAGGTGCATATATTTTTAACTATTTCAAAAGATCTGTGCTCTGAATATTGATGTCCCTTAAAATTTGTACATTAACACTTAAGCACCAATGTGATATTTTTAACAAGCGGGGTTTTTGGGAATGTGGACAAAGGCCTAATGATGAAAAAATGTTCATCATCTCTAGCAATTAGAAAAATGAAAATCAAAACTACTCTAAGATTTCATCTCACTCCTGTCAGAATGGAAGCAATTATGAATATAAACAACAATAAGTGTTGGCGAGGATGTGGGGAAAAAGATAACTCATACATTGCTGGTGGGACTGCAAAGTGGTGCAGCCAATATAAAAAGGATTATGGAGATTCCTTGGAAAATTGGGACTGGAACTACAATTTGATCTAGTTATCCCTCTCCTCGGTCTATACACAAAGGACTTAAAAACAGCATACTAAAGGGACACAGCCACATCAATGTTCATAGCAGCACAATTCACAATAACTAAACAATGGAACCAACCTAGTTGCCCTTCAATAGATGAGTGGATAAAAAATGTGGCATATATATACACAGTGTAATATTACTCGGCAATAAAAGATAATAAAATCATGGCATTTGCAGGTAAATGGATGGAGTTGGAGAAGATAGTGCTAATTGAAGTTAGCCAATCCCCAAAAAACAAATGCCAAGTGTTTTCTCTGATATAAGGAAGTTGATTCATAATGAGGTAAGGAGAGGGGCAGGGAAGGGGGAGCAGGGGAAGAATAGATGAACTCTAGATAAAGCAGAGGGTTGGGAGGGGAAGAGAGGGGTCAGGGGGTTAGAAATGTTGGTGGAATGTGATGGACTTCATTATCCAAAGTACATGTATAAAGACATGAATTGGTGTGAATATACTTTGTATACAACCAGAGATATGAAAAATTGTGCTCCATATGTATAATAAGAATTGTAATTCATTCTACTGTCATATACATATATGTCATATATATGAAAGAGCTAAAGCAGGCATAGAAAACGGTATGTGTGAGAAGGTTTCATCAGACCCCAAATTTTACCAATGACTTGTCCTTAGACTTTCCAGTCTCTAGACTATGCCGGGCAAGTTTATGTTAATTATTAATTTCAGAATACAAGGCATTTTTTATAGCAGCCAGAATGGTGCAATGCAAGTTGTCAACTTTCTCTGATATTATGGTCAATTAGCAACACATCTAGAAACCTGTAAATTCTTTTAAATTTCATCTTTTTTTTTGGTTTCCCTTGATTGCCAAATACAGATCATAATTATATTGATTTTTTCATAGCATTTGAACACTTATGTGTATGTTTTCTCATCACAAATACTTACACTAACTCTGAATAATTCTTTTTATCTTTATTTATTCATATACTTTTAAATTTACTGATCAAACTTAAGCAGTCCAGGAATCTTTTCTTGATTTTCCCATTTCTACTTTTACTATTCTCCAAAGAAGTGTTTATTCACTTCTAAAATATCAATGGGAAATATTTCCTTCAAACTTACCCAGTTCATGATACTTCTTACAAGTCCCAGAAACCAAGGTCCCATTATTAATTGGGCATTTCAACCATATCTCATAAGCTAATAACACAACACAGCAAATCCTTCATACATTCACCAAATGCATCTAAAACAACTACAATTGTCTTATATATACATATTTGGGAGATTTTATATATATATATATATTCAAACGTCCTAAAGTAATGTCTACTCGTTGCAATGAATGGTAATGTATTTAAATAACAATACTATATTAAATAATAGTATAAAATAATATGTAATTATGTATATATTTCCTTTTTGCAATAGTGGACACTACTTTAGATGTTTGTATATTTACATAACTGGGCTACTTGGAAAAATACAGAAAGTGACCATTTCCCCATATCTAATGTTATGTTAAAAATCAGTCTCTGGAATATTGGCAGGGCACTTGAATGGATTAAGTTGCTTTATGGCTAAAATAAATCTTAACTTCACTTTCCATAACAGGCAGAACATAAGCATGTTTTTAAGAATATCCATAATTAGATCTCTCACTACCTCTCCATTCATGTTTTTAAGAATATCCATAATTAGATCTCTCACTATCTCTCTATTCATGGCACCCACCACGGGACCCATCACACAATACACTCCAGGTTTCCACTATGTGCCTCCTTTCTTAGTATTGTCCACTCTGCCATATAATTGTGCTTTTTGTACAAGTGTCATCTTGATCCTTTCAGTATTTCCTGTCTTCTTTTTGCACCTGTTTCTACTGACTTTTTATTGTCCAATTGCAAAGCTAATCCATATCTGAAGCTTCCCCCAGGAGCTTCAGTAAGAATTCAATTTTGTGTTCTCAGGGCTTTGATTTACACTTTTACTACAACCCTTAATTTTGAACTGCAGCTGCTTTATATATTATTCATCTTCAGATTCCCAAGATCTAGAACAGTGTCTGGAGCTTAATAAGGCTCACTAATATATTTTTTCTGTTAGTATGAATATCACTGTTCATCTCATGATTTTGGAGAAATTTTAAAAAAATGAACAAGATGTAGCGTTTTCCAGGATAGATCATTTCAGAGAAACATGGCTTTATATTCAGGCGAAGAGAATGTGTTTTCAAAAGAGCTAATGTTAACCTGCTTCTGAATAAGATACTATCTTAGTACAGGGACCAGTACATTGACTGGAGTTCCCTATCTATAGAATTTGGTCAATTAATCAATTTTAACCTATAAGCAGGTCTCTGTTCTCAAAAGTGACTTTTATAGCCTTTTTCATGACTTAACTGAAAGTACAGATGACTGCTTCATGATATTTGTGAATTAAGTCAATCTTGGAAAGAAACCTAAAATATTGGATTTGACAGGGTCTTAGTAGGTTAAAAAGATGAGTCAAAACTGTCAAGCTGAGATTTAATAGTTATAAGTATCATGTCCTGAGTTAAGGTTAAAAACAAAATCAATTCTCAAGCACTCTTAATAGTGGGAAAAATATGTAGAACAAGGTACTAGAAGGGAAAAAAATAAAATAGAGATTATATTAATTAATAGAAACACACTACCCAGAATAAGCAAGACTTAATTTCATTTTATTACTTATTGGTATAAGATGTCTAGATCTTTGTATTACAACTAAAAAGACATCAACATACTATATGTATGTAAAAGCAAATAATACAATCTATTTTTGGCCATAATAACAGTCAATTAATATTTTGTGGGTATTTGCCATATACTGGACATTTCAAACATGTTAACTCACATAGCCATTACAACATTTTCATCAGGTAGATCTCAGAGTACTTGCTATGGAACATGGCACAGAAATCACAAAGGACTGAGGTATGTACTCCCAGCCACAGTGTGTAGTACCTGATGGCAGTTCATAGATGAGGCCCTCCCACAAAATTGCCCAGGAGAAGGTGACATTATCACAAAAGTGTGTTAATTATGCAAAAATGGGATCATTGTTCTAAGGTCAAGGTAGGAGTATTTCAATATTTAAAACTGAAATATAGCACAAAAATTAAAATAAGATTTTTAAATAAATGAATGACATTATTTGATAATAAATTTTAAAAGCTTAGAATATTGTCTTTTTAAAATAATTGAAAACAAAAATATGCAGAGCACCTTGTCAAAAGATCACAATCTTTAGTAGGTAGAAAAATATAAGGAAGGAATAACATTATGTAGGTAAAATTTTATTTCTAATGTGTTCTACAACCATAATTCATGATTATGGATGTAAATATACATACAAGATATGCATGTGAGCACTAAAAGAAAGTATAGCCTCTAGTTAGAAAATAGGAATATGGCCTAGAAGACCTGTTTATGAAACATTTCATGGGGAAATCTTTAGAATATGTATCACTGTATTTCTTGTTATATTTTAATATTTGGATTAAAAAATTATTAAGTATACATTATCATCTTTCCATAGAATTATAAAATTTTTCTTTTTAAATTTCAACTGACAGGACAAAAATTAAATGAGTCTGAATCAATTGTTGCTCAAGGAATATAAAGCCAGGATTTAATAGTTAATGTTTAAAGATTTTTTGATATTAATACAAGTGTGTGTGTGTGCGTGTGTGTGTGTGTGTGTGTGTGTATAGAGAGAGAAGAGAGAGAGAGAGAGAGGGAGGGAGAGAGATCATTTTAAAAAATTCATTTGAGAAAAACAATAATTGTTGGATTTATTTGCAAGAATGTAAAAGTCATAGGATGAAAAAATAAATTTTTTTCTACTATTTCACAATCCACTGAGGTGTTTTAGTTTACATAAATTTATTACATATTTTCTTTTTTATGTTTTTCATTAATTTGTCCTTTGTTGTTCTTTTTCATATACATGATCCTAGAATGCATTTTGACATATCATACACACATGGAGTATAATTTCCCATTCTTGTGGTTGTACATGATGTGGAGGTACACAGGTTGTGTATTCATATAAGAACATATGTAAGTTATGCCCAATTCATTCTACGGTCTTTCCCATTCCCCAAACCTGCTCCCTTCCCTTCATTTTCCTCTGCCCAATTCAGTGGTCCTCTACTCCTCCCTGTCCCCGCCTCTTCCCTATTATGAGTCAGCATCCACATATCAGAGAGAACACTTGACTACTGATTTTTCCGGATTGGCTTATTTTACTTAGCATGATGGCCTCCAGTTCTGTCCATTTACCAGCAAGTGCCATAATTTCATTCTTTTCTATGGGTGAGTAATATTCCATTATGTATATATACTACTTTTTCTTTATCCATTCATTTTTTGGGTACCCAGGCTGGTTCCACAGGTTTGTTATTATGAATGGAGCTGCTATGAACATTGATGTGGCTGTGTGACTATAGTAAGCTTATTTTAAGTCTTTTAGATATATGCCAAGGAGTGAGATAACACGGTCAAATGGTGGTACTATTCCAAGTCTTCCCAGGAACCTCCATACTGCTTTCCAGAATGTGTTTGTACCAATTTGCAGTCCCACCAGCAATGTATGAGCATACAATTTTCCTCAAATCTTCTCCAACAATTATTGTTACTTGTTTTTTTTTAATTTTTAATTTTTTTAAAAAAAATTTGTTACTTGGATTCTTGATAATTGCCATTCTGACAGGAGTTAAATGAAATCTCAGTGTACCTTTAATTTTCATTTTTACAATTGCTAATATTGAACATTTTTTCATAGATTTATTAACCATTTGTATTTCTTCTTTTGTGATGTGACTGTTTGGTTTCTTTGGCCATTCATTGATTTTTTTTTTTTGAGCTAAGTTTTTTTGAGTTCTATGTATATTCTGGAGATTAATGCTCTATCTGAGGTGCAGGTGGCAAAGATTTTCACCCATTCTGTAGGCTCTCTGTTCACATTTTTTATTTATTCCTTTGCTGTGAAGAAGCTTTTTTAGTTTGACACAATCCATTTTATTGATTATTTATTTTCCTTCTTGTGCTTTAAGAGTTTTATTGAGGAATCTTTTTCCTAAAATGGCATTTTGGAGATTGGAGCCTACGTTTCTTTCTAGTAGGCATTGGGTCTCTGTACTAATGCCTAGGTCCTTGATCCACTTTGAGGTGACTTTTGAGCAGGGTGAGATATAGGGATATAAGCTCATTCTACTACATATGGATTCCCAGTTTCCCAGCACCATTTCCGAAGAGACTATCTTTTCTCCAATGTATGTTTGTGGTGCCTTTGTCTCATATGAGACAACTGTGTTTATGTGGGTTTGTCTCTGTTTCTTCCATTCTGTACTACTAGTGCATGTGTCTGTTTTGGAGCCAATACCATGCTATTTTTGTTACTCTAGCTCTGTAGTATAATTTAAGGTCTGGTATTGTGATGCCTCCTGCTTTACTTTTCCTGCTGAGTATTGCTTTGGCTATTCTGTGTATCATATTTTTTGAAATGAACTTCATGATTGCTTTTTCTATTTATATGAAGAATGTCATTAGGATTTTAAAGTGAACTGCATTAAGTATGTAAAATGATTTTAGTAGTATGGCCATTTTGACAATATTAATTCTGCCCATCCAAGAGCATGGGAGATCGTCCCATCCTCTAAGGTCTTCTTCCGTTTATTTATTTATTTTTTTTTAGTGTTTTGTAGTTTTCATTGTAGAGATTATTCACTTCTTTTGTTAAATCAATTCCCAAATATTTTTTTGAGTATATTGTGAATGGGATGGTTTTCCTAATTTCTTTTTCAGTGGATTCATCACTGATGTACAAAAGAACAGTTGATTTTTATATCCTGCTACCTTGTTGAATCCATTTATTAGTTTGAGAATTTCTCTAGTGGAACTTTTTGGATCTTCTAAATATAGAATTGTGTCATTAGCGAATAGGGATATTTGAGTTCTTCTTTTCCTATTTGTATCCTTTTAATTTCTGTCTTCTGTTTAATTGCTCTGGCTAGAGTTTCAAGTATGATGTTGAATAGAAGTGGTGAAAGAAGGAATCTCTGTGCTTGTTCCAGTTTTAGAGGGAATACTTTCACTTTTTCTACATTTAGAATGATGTTGGCCTTTGGTTTAGCATATATAGCTTTTATATGATGAAGTATGTTCTTACTATTCATAGTTTTTCTAGGGTTTTGAGCATGAAGGAGTGCTGAATTTTGGCAAATTCTTTTTCTGCATCTGTTGTAATGATAATTATGAATTTTGTCTTTAAGCCTATTGATGTAATGAAATATGTTTATTGATTTCTGTATGTTGAAACAACCTTGCATCCTTGGGAAAAACCCCACTTGATCATAGTGAACTATCTTTTTAATTTTTTATGTGATTTGTTGGTGTTCTATTAAGAATTTTTGCATCTATGTTTATTAGGGATATTGGTCTTAAATTTTGTTTCCTTGATGTGTCTTTGTCTGTATCAGGGTGACACTCATTTCATAGAATGATTTTGAAAGAGTTCCCTCTTTTTCTATATCATAAAACAATTTGAGGAGTATAGGTGTCATACATTGATAAGGATGCTGCAAATCAGTGCAGCCACTATGGAAAGCAGCATATAGATTCCTCCGAGAACTTGGAATGGAACCATCATTTGACCCAGTTATTCCACTCCTTGGCATATATCCAGAGGATTTAAAATCAGTATACTACAGTGACACCATCATATCAATGTTCACAATAGCTAAACTATGAAATCAACCTAGGTAACCTTCAACAGATAAATGGCTAAACAAAATGTGGTGTATATATACAATGGGATATTACTCAGCCTTAAAGAAGAATAAAATTATGGCATGAAAGGTAAATGGACAGAACTGGACAATATTATGCTAAGTGAAATAAGCCAATCTCAAAGAACCAAAGGCCAAATGTTTTCTATGGTATATGAATGATAATTCTCAATAAGGTGGAGGGGGGAGGAAAGAATAAAGGTTACATTTGATTAAGAGAGGGGACTGAAGGGAGAAAAGGGAATATGAGGGAAGGAAGGAGAGTAAAATGAATTGGACATTATTAACCTATGTGCACATATGATTACACTACTGGTATAATTCTATCTCTTGCACAATCAGAAGAATGAGAAGTTACATTTCATTTATGTGTAATATGTCAAAATACATCCTACTGTAATGTATAACTAATTAGTTCTAATTAAAAAATTAAAAAACAACACCAAAAATAAAATAAAATAAACAAATTGAAAGAAAACAAAAATGTTCACATGTGAGTAATGGTATAACAAAATGATTTGTCTTCAAGCTGACTCTGCTCAAGGAATTCCCTGATGTAGTCAGTATTAATAACACTAGATGTGATAACAATAAACTATATATATGTTATTCCATAATGTATGAACCTGTGTTCTCTATCTGTTAGATTGATATAAATACCTCAGTGTTTCCTTAAGGTATAAGAATTTTGATGACAACTATGCATGATTCGATTTAGTAGATAATGCCTTTCAATCTTACTATACTTTATCAAGTTGCTCCTCTTGATACAGATAATAGCAAACTGGAGTGAGGCATGAAATATTGAGCTCATGAATATATGATGCCTAAGTCTGTATATCTGATTTCCAGAATATAATTGTACTGATATGAATAAAGGATTATCTCTTCATTGTTATAGTAAATGCTGTCAGTATATTTATTCAAAGATTTCATCTAGGAATTTTTATATTTTAGAATAAAATGTATATCCACATATTGGAAAGTATTTGTTGCCTTTGACTAAATTATAATGTAGTATAAAAATATTCCTTATAATACATTACTATCATCTGTAAAGTCACAGATCAGTCTATAAATACACACAAAAATAAGATGTAGATTAGTTTTATCAATATAGGTAAGTATTTTTAGGTAGCCTGTTCTACAAATGGTGATGAGAAAATTGGAAATACAAATGTAGCAGAATGAAATTGAACTCCATCTCTCACTCTGCACAAAACTCAAAACAAAGTGCATCAAAGACCTGGGCAATTGACCAGAAACCCTGCACTTACTGAAAGAAAATGTAGGCCCAACATTGCAACATGTCAGCTTAGGAACTAAATTCCTCAACAAGATTCCTTATGCAAAAGAAGTAAAATCAAGAATCAATAAATGGGAAAATATCAAATGAAAAATACCATTCAAAATCAAGAGTGTGAAGAGATAGCTCACAGAATAGGAGAAAATCTTTGCCAACTGCATCTCAGATATAATGTTAATATCTAGGATATATAAAGAACTTAAAAAACATACAACCCAATCAATAAATGGCCAAAGAATTGAACAGACACTTCACAGAAGAAGAAATATGAATGATCAACAAATATATGAAAAATGTGCAATACCTCTAGCAACTAGAGAAATTCAAATTAAATCTACACCGATTTTTATCTCACTCAAGTCAGAATGGAAATTATCAAGAATACAAGCAACAATAAATGTTGGTGAGGAGGTTGGGAGAAAGTGCACTCATACATTGCTGGTGGGACAGCAAATTGGTGCAACCACTCTGGAAAGCTGTGTGAAGATTCTTCAAAAACTAGGACTGGAACCACCATTTGACCTGATTATACCACTCCTAGGTACATATCCAAGGGAATTAAAACCAGCATACTAGAGTGACATAGCCACATCAATGTCTGTCTACAGCAGTTCAATTCACAAATAGCTAAGCTATGAAAATAACCTTGGTGCCCTTCAATAGATAAATGGATAAAGAAAATGTGATATACACACATATACACACAATGAAATATTACTCAGAAACAGAAATGAATGACTTTATAACATCTACTGGTAAATGGATGAGATTGTAGCCTATCATGCTAAGTAAAATAAACCAATCCCCCAAAACCAAATGTGTTATGTTTTCTCTGATATGTGGATGCTAAAACATCCTAAAGGGTGGGGTGAAGGGAATATAAATTCAGTAGATTTGGCAAAAGGGAATAAAGGGAAAGAAGAGGAGGGAGAAACAGGAAAGACTGTGAATGAACCTAACATGTTCAGTGAATCTCTGCATCATGTACAATCATAAGACTGGGATGTTAATTAAAATAAGGCACTTCGTGTTTGTATAAATATGTAAGAATATATTCTACTGTTATGTATAACTAAAAAGAAAAATAAAATAAAAGAACGCTGTCTATTATTACAATTATTTTGCTTTTATAAAGCTTCTCTATCCATGCATGTTTGTGTAATGGTCTTAGATTTCTTCAATTATCAGTTTGCGTTTGAACAAATATAATTTTATTGAAAATTTTCATAAACGTACATAATAATATATTTATAAAATCTGAACAATTTAGAGTAGGACATAATGCCAACTTCACTGTGTATTTACTACCAAAAACATACCATTATATAAACTCCATAAAATTATTAAGCTGTCATCTGCCAATAGACTATAATCAAAATTTATTCATCACACCTTTAACATTCTTTAAAGCAAAATGATATAGTTTAGAACCTTGCATTACATATATTTGTCAAGTCTCTACAAACATTTCTTCTGAGAATTCTCTAACCAGTCCTTATTTTTCATGTAAGATATTCTGAAGGTTAGTTATTCAGTAGTAGATGGTTCCTCAATTTGAATTTGTTACAAATATCCTCAAATGGAATTCTAATTATGTTCTTTGGGAGCAGCATCACAGAAATTATTCTTAGTTTTTTGGATGCCTGCTAGTACAAAAGTATAATTTTCTCATTAGTAGTGATATTAATTTTGATCACTTTGCTAATTTGTTACCTGTTAGGTTAATCAACTATAATGTTATTATATTTATTTTCATAATAAATTCGTAATTTAAAGATAGGTACTTTGAACTATTTCCACTTACTGTTCTCCACTTGACTTTCACAAGTTTACTTTAGGAACCACTAAAGCTTCTTGGATGAGTTAATGAATAATACTATGTTTTCTGTTATGAATGTTATGTGTTTAATTTGCTTTTGTTTTAAGGCACTACAAGGTTTTCCAAATTTATCTTTTATTATCTCTTTTCCAGTGTGGAAGCAGCCCTTCCTACAAGGATCCCTAGTTACTCTGAGTATGATGCTTAGGGAAAGAGATCTGACTTTTAGGAGTGTTACATCTTCTATGTTCTCTCTGGATAGAGCTACCTCAGAAACTTCTTTCTAAATGGCAATCCCAGAACAGAGAAGTTCTTTGTAGGAATGTTTGAAAACAATACATAGATATGCACACAAACTCTTCTACTTATTTTCTCATTTCATGTACATTCCATGTACATGAAAATGAGATTTCACTTATACGTTCAATACCAATTCATTAGCACAGGATCATTTAGTTTGTTGCTTTCTTATTAAAAATTATTTTTGCCCAAAGTAAGAAAATGATGCTATATATATGCCATATATGTATGTACACACACACTAATAAGACATGTATTAATATGTATATATACACTAATAAGATCTACACTAATTATATATATAATTTAATCAATGTCTTTGGAAACAGTAATTCTTTACATCTGACAGCTTATGCAGACTTCTTGTAACCCTGATCAGGCTCCAGCAGTCCTTTCTACCCTGCCTGGGACCTGCTTGCCTTTGTGAACAGATGTATCAAAATGTAACCATTTTGATACATTTATTCAGCCAGGCCCTCTTACCATGAAACAATGGAGCCAGATTACCATAACTGAAACATATGAAAATGTGGGATGAAATAAATTTTTTCTTAAGTGTTTCTTCATAGTGATAAAAACTTGCTAAAATAACTTACATGTAAGAACTTCACTTAGAAAATGATTTAAAACTTCTTTACAGAAGATAAAATTCTATTAAAGCTTAAAATTAAAGTTATTTGCTGATATTTTGTATTTAATATTGAAAGGCATTTTTCTATTTGAGCTTTGACAAACTATACTTGAAAATAGTATTTCCAGATTTCTAATCAGTCTTGTCAAATCTAATAAATTCTATAAATACATATCTCAATAAGATCATAACCTAATTACCAGTTAAAATTAATTTTTATTCTTTGTTTTATTATTTCTGTATATTTAAGTATTAGAAGCACAACAGGCATATTTTATGCATATTTATAATGTTTTCAACAACAGTTATGTAACTTTATATTTTTTGATAAAAATTATTTCATTTTTTATTTTAATGACCAAAAGTTAAAAATATATAAATCATACTTTATTTTCTTCCATTTTTTAATTTTTAAATTACTTTGACTAGATTTTTACTTTATTTCAAGTATAATATGATTTCGTAAAGCATATGTTGTATACTTCATTCACAAATATTTCATTTATACATTTGGGCAAATTAGATTCAAAATTAAAAATAACCGTGATCAGTAAATATTATTCAAGTCTTCACTGTATACCACTGCTTCAGACTTTCAGGTAACAGCCTATGATTTATGAAAATGTTAAACATTTGTTGACATGTAAAATTAAATGATGCCATTTTATCAGTTTAAAATTTCATTTCTTAGAGAAATATTTTGTGAAATCTCAAAAAATTATTATGCCAGACTTACCAGCTAATGCTAGAATATATTCTTGAAATCTTGTTCCTATACGGTTAGTGGCTGTGCAGTTATATCTCCCAAAGTCACTGTCTGATGTAGGTGCAATCTAAAATAATAAATTGTAAAAGATTCAATACTGAAAATCAAAGAAGTTAAAAAAGACTTCAGTATGCTTACCCCTTGCACATATGTTCAATCATTTACTTCCTTGCACTTTTCTTAATCAAGTATTCATACATATTATTAATTCTTTTAAATGTAATCTGTAAAACTGCATTATCTATAGGACTAGGTAAATCATGGTTTACCTAATAAATCATTAACTGGATGAATGTTACCATTTTGATACATCTATCAATAGCAAAATCATTAAAATTTCCTATAGGTTAAACATAAAAAAATGACCAAAATAAAGGTTGCAACCAATATGGGTGTGAACTTGAAAATAGGAAGTTTGCACCAAAAGCAGTGTTAACTTTGCTTTCTGTTTTAACCTCAGACCAGGCTAATTTAAAGTCCAAAAAAGGCTAAAAATATCTAAGATTTTTTCTCGTTTCTTAAGTCTATGAACAGAAATACTGACATTAGATGAGGAATCATTCTCAAAAAGTCTTTCCAGGAAAGTATTTTGCAAAAAAATATTATTCTTGTGCAAATATCTGTAGACAGGCATTTTTCTTCATATTTAATAACAGTATCTTGCTTCCTTGTCCATTCAATTCCTATCATTCTCTTTTAGTTTAGGTGGAAAATAGCTGACCTCCATCTTTACACATTTGAAATCCATAATTAAGTTAACCTTTGGGGGTTCTACTGGTGAAGAGTGGGACCAACCCTGTAATTCTAATGTACAGAAATTCTGAAGTATCAATTCAGGAAATAGATTTGATGATGATAATAGATACAATTTTCAATTTCAGTAACTATTTTTAAGATAGAATATGCTTACAATAAGAGAGGCTGTTAATTTCAACTTTATCCCAAAAGAGAGAAAAATGATTTTGTGGTAATGGGAGGCTATTAACTAAGAGAGCAATTTTGAGGTCCATTGAAGATGATGATTCTGAGCAAGTATAAAAAAGCTGTGCCATTCATTTTTCAAGTCAGCTGTCTATATAGGAACAAATCAGGCTAAAGGCCCAGAAGTTTTAACAGCTCTTACATAAGTACTTCTAAGTGATTCAAATATGGATTTTTCTTATATGTAGCATTTAATAAAATAGGCTAATTTAAATCTAAAGTAATTTTACGATCTTTCATATTCTCTAGTCATATGAAAAAGATCTGGATATTCCATAAAGCAGAATGTTATTTATTGAATCAATACAATGCAGAGGTAGGGTGGCCACAACAAAGAATTGTGCCACCTGCACAGCTCCTTAAGATTAATAATTTAAATATAGACTTTTACATTGAAACCATTCTTAAAAAGGCTCAGTTCACTTTTTTCCCTCCTGGGAGTTCAATTGCCAACAGGCAAAAAGCTTTACAACTGTACCTTAAATAAGTAATTCCTTTATCATATTGTATTGTTAACAAATACAGAAAATACCCATCATAGCAAAGCATAGCTTTAGATTTAACCTGGAACATATTTGATGTATTCTAAGGAATATAATATGAAATTGAAGTCCAGTGTTTTGATATGCAAACTTAGCATTCTAAAATATTAAAAAATTATCAAAATATAATCCACATATCTGTGTTTATTATAGAGTACTAAGTAAAAAATATTCACATATTTAAAATGTGCAGTCTTGATAATATTTATTAAGAAAGTACTAAGAATATCTACTCATAAAACTTTTAAAATTTTTTTCTAAAATATACAGTTCAAATACGATTAATTTATGCTGTTAGTATTTGACCTAATACAGTTAAAAATTACTCTTGAACATCAAAATAAAAGTTGTAACCCAATATTAATATTAATATAGGGAGTTGGCTTACTCTTTCTACGTCTGTAAAAACTGATTTATTCTTCCTATGTATTGTATGGTGATAAAATATTATATAAAATAGTCAGAATCTTTTACTGAGGACATGATACAGATGATCTAAAACTGAATATTATTCCAAACAACTTATTAGAAATTTCCTGCTATCGATTTTGGCTGTAAATCTGTTGAGCACCTCAGGATATGTTTGCATAAAAAGAAAAAACTTAAAAAAATGTATAACCTTTACAGGTGTATTTTTTGGCAATAACCCAAATGACTCATATGGTCATATGTAAAAATTCACCCATTTAAAAGGTTAAGTGTATGCAACTTTAGAAGAAAAGGAAAAATTAAAAAATCAAGAGGTCTATTATTGACCAATTATTATTAAGTTTAAAATTGATTTATTTTTCTATATTTTATTATATATTTTAAAAAATCAGCACTTACATGGCTACTGTAATCATTATAAAGTAAAGATGATGAAAGGTATTATCCCAAGCAACTATGTATGCTAACAACTAAAAATTAATGATGTATTTTGTTCCTCTTTCTTTTGGGTTATTGTTATATTTTGCTTTCAAACTGTGAAAGTTCCACATCTGTATTTTTTAAATTCAAGATTTACATTTAATTTGTGTACACAGTATACACATAAATCAGTGTTTGTTCAAAGCCAGTGCTTTAACTTAAAGCTCCCTGGCTGAATGTAAAAAAAAATAGTCACATTTTTTTTTCACTTTGTGCTGGGGAGAAAAACCATTTAGACAGAATTTTAAATAGGATGACATCTATACATAAATAAAATAATTAAATATTGTATTTATAAAATGTTTCTTGATTTTAACAATGGAAATTTATGAGGTGCCTCCAGAAACTCAATGTGTCAAAATGACTAAAGCAGAAATTAAACAACAGCCTGTCATTAAGAATGAACTTAACTCTCTCTGCTGTGGACTTGAAAGAATTAAAGAGATACTATCACAAAATATGCAAAATTGGTATATTGATTATTTCAAGCTGAAATCACTTGAGGAAGTGTAACTTTAGGAAGAGACATATACATGTATTTTTGCACATGCAGGAAGACATAAAGATTTTTTGAGGAGAGATGACCTTCAATATCAAGAATGGAAAATAGCCTTAATCACCAGAGACTGGTAAAAAAACTTGAATATATAAACTATTCAAAGTATTTTTTATCTTTCAATAGCTTCTGTTTCTCCATATATCTTCAGTTACATCGATAGAATTAATTACCTAGTCCACTGTCGTGCCGCCTTCACAAAATTATTATTATTGTTTTTGCAAGCAGAGAGAAGGAGTGAAGAGAGTGAAGTGGTGAAGAAAAAGTGCAGAAGTGAAGTCTATTGTTCTTTCTCTAAATTTATAAAAGTAGTGCCATGCTTCAGAAGTTTGTGAAGATCCACATATACATGTAAAATTAATAAAACTTTTACATTTATCTCTTGCTAATCTACTAATGTATGGGTTGGGTTCTGAGAGTCTTCCAAAGAGCCCACATAAGAACTAAGGGCTACAAGTAAGGGGGATCTCTCTCTCCTCTACAGAGTGCATGTGCTCCCCTCAAATTCATGTCTACTGAATCCCTAATTCCCAGTGTGACTAAATTTGGATATAAAGACTATAGGGAGGTAATTTAGGTTAAAATGGTCATAAGGTTGGGGCTTAATCTAATAGGACTGGTATTCTGATGAGAGGAATAGGCAGCAGAAAGATCTCTATTTCTCTGTGCCTGTCTGTCTTCCTTCCTCTTTCTGTGTGTATATGAGGAAGAAAGACAAAGTGAGGACATGGCAGGAAAATAGCCAGCTACAGGTTAAAGAGTGAGTCCTCTCCAGAAACCATTCCTGCGGGCACATTGATCTTGGACTTCCAGGTTCCAGATACAAGGAAATGCATTTCTGTTGTTTTGTCATCTAGTCTGTGATATTATATTGTGACAGAGGAGAAAACAAATCTACTACCCCAAACTGAAGTTAATTTAACCTGTTTAGAATTAAAAAAAAAAACCCTGTTCAAAAGTCTTTGTAAAATTGCTATCCACATCAATTCACCAAAAGCTAGTTCTTCTAATACAATTTTAAAGAAACCGATCTAAATTGAATTAGCTTATACAAATAGATTTATTATCAGTTTACTTTTCCAAATATATGAAGATGTGATGGTCAAATCATTCTAGCAACCAAACATTTTATTAAATCCAGCTACCAGGTAGAAGAGATACTTTGGTACCAATGAGAACACCATAAGTTACAACAGTATGTATATCAGGTATTAAAATGTACATTAAAAGGTGCATTTCTTTTAATTTATGTAAACTGAATTAGTGGAAAATGTATCAGTTTTCATCTGAATAAGTTTGTAACAAGATCACCAATTTTTCCAGCAGCATCATAAATTAGAAAGGATGATAATCATTGTCATAGACTTCTAGAAGCACTGGGCATTAATACGTACACACACAAATCTGCAATTACTAAATAAAAAGAATATGATTCAAACAGTTCTTAAAATCCAGTCACCTGCCAGTATAAAAGAGTTCTCTCAAATCAGAAATATTAAATGAAATAAAATAAGTAAACTTGGATTATTCAGGAACCTACATCAGAATTATAAATATACAGCTATCAGATAATACATATACTAGTCAGAAAAGAGCACAATTACTGAAACAAGAATAAGTGAAAGCATAAAAACTCTTGCCCTTGAAAATTGTCAAATTATTATTTTTTTCTGATATTTTTCCTGATAATGTTTTTCTCTCCAAATATAAATCCATGAAAAATAGGTATTTGCAATATACACATATTTCTAATCAAGTAAATGTTAAAATAGTCATAATAAACACATCATTATCCAAATATATAAAATTTACCTTTAATAAATAAAAACGTGAAATATACAAATGATGATGTCATTATATATGTAAATATATTTAAAATAATAGATACATGCTAAAATAACATAGGTTACTGATGTTCATATTAAGACTTACCTCTAAGATCATCTTTCTTCCTGCACTATAAGTCTTTAAATTAGTGGTATTTCTAGCTGGTAAGACTAACTTCTCTTTCCGCCAATGGATTGATGCTGGTGGATTTGAGTTCACATCACAACTTATATTGATTGGATTTCCTTCCCAAGAGTAATAAATTGTTTGGTTTGATATAAACTTAGGAGCATCTGTAAAATAAAACATATATAGATTTGTTTCCTTTAAGATAATCTCTAAATTAGTATAAATATTAGCAAATTTTATTTGATTATAAAACAGTCATAACTCTAATTTTATATGCTTAATACATGACATTGGAACTCAGGAAACATATAATATTTGAATATTTCACCACACAATTTTAATATTATGAATGTGACCAATATCTTGGTCAATTATTAAAACATTAAACAATAGAGTTGAATCCACTCTTACCAATTTAATAAGAATATTTATTAGTGAAATTAATAACTACCTACATAGAAAATGTTTCTGGAGCAATTCATAGTATAAAGAGCAAGTTTAAGATAAATTTAATAAAATCAATGGTTACTGTGTCATTATTTAATCATATCTTCTACATAACAATCTTTGTATAAAACATTGTGGAGTAGGTATGAAATCCTTTGACTACAATACAAGTGAATTTATGTATGAAGACACAAATTGGTGTGAATATACTATGTAATCAACCAGAGATATGAAAATTGTGTTCTATATATGTAACAAGAATTGTAATGCATTCCGCTGTTATATATGAATTTTAAAAGTAAAAAAAAACAAGTGAACAAATATTATTTTTAATGCATTCCGCTGTTATATATAAATTTTAAAAGTAAAAAAAACAAGTGAACAAATATTATTTTTTAAAGTATAATATATTCAATTTTTATTGAAATGAATATTCTAAATAAATTCATGATAATTAATTAAAATTAAACAGTCCCTATAATTTCCCATATTTTCTATGACAGGAGTTAAGGGAAAACAGACACTATGGGAGAATTTTAGAAATGCTCTCTCAAAATATTCCCAAGTGCTATACTGATGTCACATGAGGAACTCACTGCAGGAAGGATCATCTCACTTGTCTTTCTCTACAAGAAGCAAATAACCAAGATTTTTTGGGGGGAGATATCCTCTGAATACCAAGGTTGGAAAATAACCTAAATTACCACAGTGTAGTGATTGTGGCTGCAATTAATTTAAATAATAAAACTGTAAAGAACCCTATATTCTATTAGTTTCTAATCTGGATTACCAGGCTAGATCAGATAGCCATTCATCCTGTCATTCCTTCACAAATTTATTGTATTTTGACTACTATATATAAAAACATCATGCTTTTAAACTTCATTATTTAAAATTTGTTAGTTTATGAAGAACCCCATGTACATGTAAATTAACAAAACTTTTATGTTTCCATCATGTTAATCAGCTATTCTATAAATTGAGTTCCTAGATGTAATGAAAGAGCCCACAAAAGATTTAAGAAAGATAGAGGAACTCTTTCTCTTTTTCTCTCTCTCTTTTCCACTATAATATTACATCATTTTATTGCAAGATCCTAATTTTGAAGATACACAAATAGAGTAACCTCTTTGATTCTTAATTTCCTGACTGCATAGTTATCTTAGAGGTATAGTTATTTATTTCAAAATAAAAACATAATTCCAATTTAGGTTGTAGCTTAAATTGTACGTAAGTACCTAATACTGTTAGCAATACTAGCTGCTTAGAACATAACAATCCATCATAAATTATTGATTTCATTGTCCTACCATTGAGCATTTTGTTTACTGCCCCTACTTACTTCAAAATGATCTACATTCCATTTTGTTAAATTTGCTTAGTATATTTCAGATGTGTAATATAAGAATTATAACCTATAGTACAAATCCACTTTCAGAATCCATCACATTCCTTTTTAAAAGTTAGATAATTTTATATTAAAATTTATGAGTAAAAACATAAAAGTATCATGTATGGATGAGTACTATATGATGCTTTAATAAATGTAAATATTCTATGATGTTTAAATCATGTCATTCATATATATATATATATATATATATATATATATATATATATAATACCTATTATTTGTTTATGGTGGAAACAGTCAAAATTTATCTTCTAGCTTTCTGAAATGTACACTACCTTAATTGTTACCAATAATCATCCTAGTGTGTAATAGCACACTGGAATTTTTTAATCCTACTTAATTGTAACTCAGTTACTAAATGATCAAGCTTTTCAAGTTCCTTCCTCTACCCACCCTCTCTAATTTCTTGTAACCACCATTCTACTCTCAAGATTTATGATAGAAACTGTATTAGATTCCTCATATGAGTGATATTATGTTTTACTTTTCTGTTCCTAGCCCATTTCACTTAACAAACTGACCATCAGTTTATCCGTGTTGTAGAAAATGAGATTTCATCCATATTTAGGCTTAAGACTATTCATTGTGTATATTTACCATATTTTATTTATCTTCTTATCAGTTAATATACAGCTTGGTTGTTCCAATTTCCTCTCTGTTGTGAATAATGCTACAATGAACATGAGAGTATAAATGTCTCTTTACTGATTTGATTTTCAGTAGGTAGCAGGACTACTGTGCTGGGAGCCACAGCCAATTAATATGATGCATGGCATTTTTGATTGAAAGGTGATGCCAGCTAGCCATTGAGATGATATGATTATGTTAAAAATTACATTCATATGGATACCGGACTCCTGCTGCGGGACTCCTGGAGAGTTCCCATTGGTTGGGAAAGTACAGTAGGAGGGAATTCCGGGGAGGCGCTTGCGCTGGAGTTCCGGAAAGGAGCAGCAGAACGCCGCGTGGGTGGATCGGGAAGCTTCCCGGGCGGACGTGTTATTGGCGGTTCTTTCAAATAAAGTTTGTTCCTGTTTGAGTGGCTCGTGATCTTGTGCCCAGCCAGACAGCGGCAACTGGTGGCCCTGTACGGGGAGCGCCTGAAGCTTGGAGGTGAGTAAAATTGCTCGCCCCTGAGGGAAGGCGACAGAATGGGTGACCATTTCAAAAAACAATGTGTTCTTCTTTTGATTTATTTTGTTTTTGTTTCAAGCTGCCTATCCCTAGAATTTTCTCAGGCAAACTGGGAAAAATGGTTGGCTCAAGGCTTGAAGTTGTTTGGCCCGGAGAAAGAGAAAATTGATACAACTATTCTTTGCTCCGTTTTTGTTTCATTCTGTTTCGGGTTTGTTTTATGCTACCTAACTGGGTTGCGTTACCTTTATAGTAGATTAGAAACTAGTAAAAAACAAACCGAAAAACTGTTAAGTAAATTGTTAGAGGTCCAAACTGTGGTAGAAAACATGTCAGGTCAAGCAAAAGAGAAGGTCTCTCCAGCTAGTCAGACAGAGGAAAATTTGAAGAAAGAAAGCTTAGAGGAAAAACGACCATCAGTTGGGGAGTTACAACAGGAGGCTGCTACTAACTCCGTTCTATCACCAGAGGGCGTAAGAGCTGAGCGGCCCTCAATTCCTGTAGTTAATGCACAAAATCCTAAGGCAAGATCCCAAAGACTAGCATGCCCTGTACTTGAGCAGGCAGGAGGGCAACGAATTCATCGCGCTCTAGATTTCAAAACAGTAAAGCAATTAAAAGAGGCTGTAACAACCTATGGCCCGCAAGCACCCTTCACCATAAGCATGGTTGAATCTATTACCAACTTAGACATGACACCAGCAGATTGGGCTAACATGTGTCGATCTGTGCTAAATGGAGGACAATATTTGTTATGGAAGGTTGCCAATGAGGAATTCTGCATGGAGACAGCTAGGCGAAATACAGCAGCCGGTTACCCTCAAAGAAATCTGGAGATGTTGTTAGGAAAGGGACCTTATGAGGGTCAACGGCAACAAATTGAATATGATCCTGGTGTATACGCACAAATTGCTGCAGATGCAGTTAGGGCATGGAAAACTTTACAGGGGCATGGAGATTTACAAGGACAGTTATCTAAGGTAATACAAGGAACTAACGAACCTTACGCTGAATTTGTAGATAGGCTTATTCAGACAGCTTCTAGGATATTTGGAGATGTAGAACAAGCAATGCCATTTATAAAACAACTGGCTTATGACCAAGCAAATCGTTGCTGCAGAGAGGTCATTAGACCATGGAAACATGAAGATTTAAACACATATATTAAATTATGTAGAGACATTAATGAACAAGGACAAGTCTTAGCAGCAGTACAACAGGCTTTAGATGCCAGGCCAAAAACATGCTACAATTGTGATCAGACAGGACATTTTAAAAGGAATTGTCCCATAGGAGGAGGGTTTAACAAAGCTAGGTATCAAAGGAATAGAATACCAGGTATTTGCCCACGATGCCGTAGAGGGAGACATTGGGCTAATGAATGCCGTTCTCAAACTACCATAGAGGGCACTCCGTTATCAAAAAACGGACAAGGATCAAGTGTTTACCCATGATATCGTGGAGAAAGGCATCAGGCTCCATTGCCAAAAAACGGACTGGAGGGCCCAATGCTCCGGGGCCCAAAACCACAAATATACGGGGCAATGGAGGAACCCAACAGCACCATCAAGGTAGTGCCCAGGACACATTATCCATTAAATCCCTCATCAGACAAACTAGAGGGAGCGCAGGGCTGGACATCTGCGCCTCCGCAAGAGCAGTACTAACTCCAGAGATGGGAATTCAAATTATTCCCACAGGAGTAAAAGGACCTCTTCCCCAAGGAACGGTAGGCTTATTATTGGGACGCAGTTCTTCCACACTAAAAGGACTTATGATAAGTCCCGGGGTAATTGATCCCGATTATGAAGGTGAAATAAAAATTATAGCTAGTTCTCCAAGAGGCATATCAGTTATCTCACCAGGGGATAGAATAGCACAGTTACTAATAATACCCAGCCTACATGATAAATTTTCTAGTCGTACTGTAGAAAGAGGTACCAGGGGATTGGGCTCCACAGGTGTAGATTGGGCTATGCTGTCTTTAAATTTAGATTCTCGCCCCATGCTAAAACTAAATATTCAAGGATACGACTTTAATGGGCTACTGGACACAGGTGCAGACCTTAGCATCATATCTAGTCAGGAATGGCCAAAACATTGGCCATTACAACAAGCCACTCAAACGCTTCGAGGCCTAGGAGTGGCTACTAATCCCCATAGAAGTGCAATGGTATTAGATTGGAAGGATCCTGAAGGATGTGAGGGAACTATACAGCCATATGTATTGGATCATCTTCCTATAAATTTATGGGGACGAGATGTCCTAGATCAATTAGGTTTAACGTTAACAAATAACATCAATCCTAATGCGCCCACTACTAGGGCTAAACAAGGTTTTAAAAAAGAAAAAAGATTAGGAAAACAAGGACAAAATATAGCAGCACCAATTCAAATAGATCAAGGAACAGACAGACATGGGTTGGATTTTCAGAAAGGGCCACTGAGACAATAAAAATTACTTGGAAATCAGAAAGACCAGTGTGGGTTCCTCAGTGGCCCCTGACTAAAGAAAAGATACAAGTAGCCCATGATCTGGTTAAACAACAATTAGCGAAAGGACATATACAACCTTCCATATCTCCCCATAATACTCCCATTTTTGTTATTAAAAAGAAATCTGGTAAATGGAGATTATTACAAGATTTAAGAGCCATTAATAATGAGATGGTTATTATGGGACCTGCTCAATCAGGGATTCCCCAATTGTCTGCTTTACCAAAAACCTGGTATGTTTTAGCTATAGATATTAAAGATTGTTTTTTTTCAATTCCTATTCATCCTGAGGATAGTCCACATTTTGCATTTACTATCCCTGCACTAAATCATGAAGGTCCTGATCAGAGATATGAATGGAAAGTACTCCCTCAGGGGATGGCTAATAGTCCAACTATGTGTCAAATTTATGTTAACAAAGCAATCCAACCACTTAGAAATCAAAATCCTGAACTACAAATATTTCACTATATGGATGATGTATTATTGGCACATAAAGATAAAAACATATTGCTGGAATGTTATGCCACACTTACAAACTTATTAAAAAATTATAATCTAGAGATAGCAATAGATAAAGTACAATTAAATCTTCCAATTAATTATCTAGGAGTCCTGTTATCCTCAACCATGGTCCGTCCACCAAAAATTCAAATACGAGTAGATCAACTCAAATCACTTAATGACTTTCAAAAGTTATTGGGAGACATAAATTGGATAAGGCCTTATCTAGGCATACCAACAGGAGAGCTAGGACCTTTATTTGATATCCTAAAAGGTCCATCAGATCCAAATTCACCCCGCATGCTAACGCCTGAAGCAAGAAAGGCATTAAAAATCATTGAAACATATATGGAAAATATGCACTTGGATAGAATTGATATAAGTTTGCCTTTATTATTTATTGTACTACCAACAAAAAATATTCCTACAGGAGTATTTTGGCAAGAAGGTCCATTATTGTGGATACATTTATCTTATTCTCCTAATACTATTCTTACTAGATATCCTGAGGCTGTAGGACAATTAATACTCAAAGGAATAAAAGCAGCAAAGGGAGTGTTTGGGATTTCTCCCAATAAAATTATTACTCCATATACTATGGATCAAATTGATGAGTTAGCCAATGAGTTAAATACTTGGGCAATAATCATGTGTAAATCTAATGTTTCATTTGATAATCACTTGCCATCTAATCCTTTGTTGTCTTTTTGGTCTAAGCATCCTGTAGTTTTTCCAAAAATGACAAGAAAGTCCCCTATCATGAATGCTCCAAATATATTCACTGATGGGTCAAATAATGGTACAGCAGCAGTAGTTACCCCTGATCAAACTTTTACATTTTTAGTACCCAAACAATCAGCTCAAAAGGTAGAGCTTAATGCAGTATTACAAGCTTTTATGATGTTTAAAGATTCTGTATTTAATTTATTTTCTGATAGTCAATATGTAGTTAATGCTATAGTATCCCTTGAAGATGCAGGTAGGATTTCCCCTTCTTCTACTGTTTTCTCTTTGTTTTCCACTATACAAAGTCTAATCTGGGACAGAAAAGATCCATTCTTTATAGGACATATCAGGGCACATACAGGATTGCCTGGAGCCCTTAGTTTAGGCAATGAATTAGCAGATAAATCTACACATGACATACATATTTTCTCCACAATAGAAGAAGCTATAAATTTTCATAAAAGGTTTCATGTCAATGCTAATACTTTACAAAAACGTTTTAAAATAACTAAAGAACAAGCCAGACATATAATAAAACAATGTCAAAATTGTGTGACATTTTTACCACAAGTTAATCTTGGAGTCAATCCTAGAGGACTGATACCTAACCATATTTGGCAGATGGACGTCACACACTTGCCAGAATTTGGAAAATTAAAATATTTGCATGTTACAGTTGATACTTCTTCTGGATTTTTGATGGGCTCCCTTCATGCCGGAGAAAAAACTAAAGATGTTATAGCTCATTGCTTACAAAATTTTGCCACTGTGGGCGTTCCAAAACAGTTAAAAACAGATAACGGTCCCGGTTATGCTTCTACCTCTTTTAAACAATTCTGCTCATCATTTGGCATTACTCACATAACAGGAATTCCATACAATCCACAGGGACAAGGCATAGTTGAAAGAGCTCATCAAACTATTAAAATGTACTTATTAAAACAAAAGGAGGGAATTGGAAAGGGGTATATATCCCCCAAAGATAAACTTAAAATAACCCTCTTTACTCTAAACTTTTTAAATTTGGATTCATCAGGACTTAGTGCTGCGGAAAGGCATATGTATCCAAAAAATGTGCATAAGCCTAAAGTTCTTTGGAAAGATATTCTAACAGGACAATGGAAAGGTCCTGACCCAGTAATTGTCTGGAGTCGGGGCTCTGTTTGCGTGTTTCCACAGGGAGAACAGCAGCCGATTTGGATTCCAGAAAGACTAACTAAAACGATTTCTACAGATCAAAAAGAAGATAATTTGACTCAAATCCATAACAGCTGATATCCAGAACTCCAGCTTGGCCATTCTTACATCTGCGACTGATTAACCAGGATGCTTTTTTTCAATATCTATTTTATTATTGCATTTTTCCATATCATAGGTTCTATTTTATTTTTGAGCTCATACAGACCTAGGTTGATGTTTTTCTGATCAGTTTTATTTTTTAACTGTGGAGTTTTTAACATTGCAATGGAGATTTCACCTAGGTGAAACTACAAGGCCTTTACTATTGTCTTATGTGTTGTATGTTATATGTGCACACTTCTGTTTCGTGTTATGTGTCTATATGTGCGTATGTCCATAGATCATATATGAGGAGTGCTCAAAAAAAAAAAAAAATGGATCCAAGTACTTTTTATTATTCACGTAATTTTAATGGTTTAATTTAAATTGGGTAAACAGCTGTTAAAAATTATTTTAATATGTGTACAAATAACCAGGTTAACAAATCTGTTTGTTTATTTTCATCTTTCCTTTTCATTATATTTAATAATTCTGTTCAAGATAATGTAAATTGTTCTAAAAAAAAAAAAAAGAAAATGTTTTCTTAGTACCTGTTAAAATGTTACATTTTTTTTTCTTTTTCTCTTTAACATCATTGTCAGAATTCTTATTTTTCATCCCAGTGCCGGTGAAGACAAAGATGAAACCAAACTACAACTTCTTCGATAATTATCACAACAAACTGTATAAACTGATATATCAATGATCTTGGGAGGAAATGGACATATTGATAGATTCCTCCACTTTGAACTGCTTACAAAACTTGCCTGGACTATGTATCACTTGTATGCACTGTGATCTATCCGTTGATACAACAAATTATGGTAATGCTGGCGTATCTTTGCTGATGTGTCACCAGTGATGCAATTTTCCCTAGGAGTCGTCAATTGATGTGGTGTTGTGGCATTTCTGTATCCTCCTCCCTTCTACTAGTGATGGTCTAATTTTGGGGGCCAACAGAGGTGAGGCAAAGAACCTCACCCCCCCACTGGCACCAAGGCCAAATCTGGGGGCCAACAGAGGTGAGGCAAAGAACCTCACCCCCCCACTGGTGCATAGGCCTATCCACAATTATGGCTATTTGCTGGACCGGTAGTCAGTGACGGGTATGATCCAATTGCAATGGTATCAACCTAAGACAGGAGGCTGACGCCTAAAGGTCAGTTTTCCAATGACGGGTAAGAACCATATGTTGAATTGGACAAACCTAACAGGCACGGTCCCTAGCCACATTACTTGCTTCTTAATTAAACAGAAGGGGGGAGATGCTGGGAGCCACAGCCAATTAATATGATGCATGGCATTTTTGATTGAAAGGTGATGCCAGCTAGCCATTGAGATGATATGATTATGTTAAAAATTACATTCATATGGATACCGGACTCCTGCTGCGGGACTCCTGGAGAGTTCCCATTGGTTGGGAAAGTACAGTAGGAGGGAATTCCGGGGAGGCGCTTGCGCTGGAGTTCCGGAAAGGAGCAGCAGAACGCCGCGTGGGTGGATCGGGAAGCTTCCCGGGCGGACGTGTTATTGGCGGTTCTTTCAAATAAAGTTTGTTCCTGTTTGAGTGGCTCGTGATCTTGTGCCCAGCCAGACAGCGGCACTACTGGATCATATGGTAGTTATTAAAAAAATTGTAGACTATCCTTACTATTTCCCATGATGGATATGCTAATTTACATTCCCACCAAAAATTGTGTAAAGATTAATGTTTCTCCATATTCTCAATACCACTTTTGTAAGTTTTAAAACAAACATTCTTATTGAAATGAGGTGATATCTTAGTCTGGTTTTGATATGAATTTCCCTGATGATTAGTGATGGGCAGAAAGTTTTCCATGCTGTGCGGAAACTTTTTAGTTTGATGTAATCCCATTTGTCTGTGTTTGCTATGGTTTAGGATCTTGTACCAAAAAAACCCAATGTACCCATTTCAATGTCCTGAAGCATTTTTTTCTATATGTTTTCTAGTAATTTCATAGTTTTTGATCTTACATATTGGTCTTTTGTTAATTTAGATTTGACTTTTATAAAACATAATTGAGAGAGATTTAGTTTCATTATTTGGCATATATATATATATATATATATATATATATATATATATATGTAAATTAACAAAACTTTTATGTGAATTTATGTATGAAGACACAAATTGGTGTGAATATACTATGTAATCAACCAGAGATATGAAAATTGTGTTCTATATATGTAACAAGAATTGTAATGCATTCCTTATATAAGATAAAAGTTTCCTTATATAAAATATATATATTGATATATATATCAATGTTTCCCAATATGCTAAATTCAAAACACTGTATTCGCTAATGAGTATTCTTAGTACCTTTATAAAAAGCAGTTGGCTGTCATGTGTGGGTGGATTTCTAGGCTCCTTTTCTGTGACATCTATCTCTGTCTGGTTTTACACAATGCCATGCTGTTCTGATTACTGCAGTAATGTAATATACTTTGAAGTAAGGTAATATACTGTCCGTCATCTTCTTCTTTTTTCTTAAAATTGTTTTTGTTCTCTGTGATTGTGTGTGTGTGTGTGTGTGTGTGTGTTTCTATATTTTTTTAAAAAAATACTCTGTGAATATTGATATTTTTATTTTAATGGGCATTATGCTGAACCTGTAAATAATTTAGGGTACTATAAATGTTTTTAACACCATTGATTCTTCAAACCATGATCGTGAAATGTTTTCCATATATTTATGTCTTTTGTGGTTTAATTCTTCATTGTAAATATTTCACTTTTTAGTTAAATTAATTTCTAGGTAGTTTTATAGCTATCACAAATCAGACTGCTTTTTCAAATTTAAAACCAGATAGCTAATTGTTGGTACATAGCAACACTACTGAATTTTGTATGCAGATTTGTATTCTAAAATTTTTCTGTATTTATCTATTAATTCATAAGCTTTTTGGTACAGTCTCTGGGGTTTCCTATCATTTAAACATAAATAAAAAGATCATCTTCAAGATTCATGATAATCACGAAGCAAAAATCTGTGATAGCCAAATAACAAAATAGTGAACAAGGAATCAAAACACTCTGTTAGAATGAATCACTTAACCACAAAGAAGAATGCCAAGGAAGGACAAAGAAAAAGAATGCAATAGAATAATAAAATAGGTTTCAAAATGCTTACAGTAAGTTGTTAAATATTGATATATTACCTGCAAAATAAATTGGTTAAATTATCCACTTAAAAGGACTAAGTTGATTTAAAAAATAGTCACAACTGTATGTTTCTTGTCAACAAGAAACCCATTTCATTTCTAAGGATAGAACCTGAAAATGAAAGGATGAAATAAGGTAATCCATGATAATGGAATGAAAAAAAAAAAAAAAAAACCTAGTAGCTATATCTAGATAAAACAGCCTGAAAACAAAAGCAGTAAAAAAGAGAGGGAGGGTCATTATATAATGATAAAGGGCCAACTTAGCTAGAAGAGATAACAATTCTAAATATGTATGTATCCAATATAAGAACGCAAAATCTATACAGCAAGTAATAGACATAATGGGACAGATAAACTCTAGTATAATAATGGGTGGTTTAACATCTAATTTTAGCAATGGACAGAACAGCCAAACAGAAAATTATAAACAGTAGACTCCCACACTCCCAGAAAGTCTCAAGCACCAACCTACAGAGCAGCAAAAGGACAGACAGGCCCCAGTATAGCTCAGCCCTCACCTCCAGGGATATATATTGACTCCTCCATCAATCAACTGCTATGATGGAGTGCACTGAACTGTTAAGGCTATTTCTTTCTCAGCCTGGCCACAGATCTACTTCTGGATCCATTTTTTGGGGAATGGAATATAGCAGTTCAAAGGAAGCCACACTATCAAGGCAGCTTCAAAAGATTAAATCAAAATAGAAATTCAGTACCAATAAATTGAGTCTACAAAGCTGAGATGAACAAAGGACATTTTCACTTGAAGTAGGTGATCTGAGTCCTGGGAATAACTGCTGGCTAACACTGTGGAGGTGGCACACTGAGACAAGTTAAATTTTTATCAAATCTAGTGTACCCTTAGTCATTTCTTCCAAGCTTAGAAAGGACAGAAGGATAGGCTAATGCATTCCACTCTCCACACCTTGGCACATGATCTGCGACTCCAGAAAGAGAGATCATCATAGATGTCCAACCAATAATGGAATGAAACCCTGCAGTGAAAGTATGCTTACAGACTTCCTGAAAGTTTGACCACTTTGGTTTAGAGCTAAGGATAAATGAACTACACAATAACTGAAAACTCTCCCCAGGGGAAAAAAAAACAACAACATCCTGACCAAGAAAAATAGATTAGTAGGCTACTCAAAATCATTGTTAATAATTTTTAAATGATTTATTAGTATGAGGCATTGCTATGAAATGGCTGTAATTACTGGAATATTAGTTTCACCTCTCAACCTGTTGTTAGATACTGGACATGGTAAACTTTTCAAATTGAGTGAAAATATTGACACCAAGACATTTTCCCAGCCCAGGACACAAAGTAAAGAAAAAGCAACTCACTACAAAGTTTCCTTATATAAAAGGAGAAGAAATAATTATTCCAGAAGAAAGTTAGAAATCCTAACAGTGTGAGCTGGGCATGGTGGTGCACACCTAGCAGCTTGAAAGGCTAAGGCAAGAGGATCACAAGTTCAAAGCCAGCCTCAGGAACTTAGCAAGGTCCTAAGCAACAAATTGAAATCCTGTTTCTAAATAAAATACAAAAATAAATAAATAAATAAAAGAAAAGGGACTGGGGATGTGGCTCAGTGTGTAAGCACCCTGGGTTCAATCTCTGTTATCAAAATAAAATAAAATAAAATACTAACAATATGAAAAATCAAGGGAATCAGCCACCCCAATAGCTCACAACACAACTGACTGCAATACACCACAGTGGAGAAAATGTTAGAATAATTATTTAGAAAGTGGATAATTAAATGTTCAATGAATTAAAAGAAGATCTAAGAAATGAACTGAGAGTGAATGTACAGAAAAATGAAAAAAACTCTTTAATAAAAAAAGATAGAGATTATAAAAATGAAACACAGAAATTCTGGAAATGAATAACTCAATAAATTTTTAAAAATCAGTTTAAATCAATATTAGATTACACCACATTGAAGATAGATTTTCATATATCAAATCAAAGTATTTAATCTTGAAAATAGAGTAAATAATAAAGAATACATGTTTACAGACCATGACCAGAATATTTAATAAATCTGGGTAACATTAGGAGACCAAATATAAGAATTATTGACTTAGAAAGAAGCACTGAAATACAAATTAAAAGAAGAAAAACCTTTTCAATTAAATGATACCAGATAAATTACCAAATCTTTTTTTTTCTTTTTTAAAGAGAGAGTGAGAGAGGAGAGAGAGAGAGAGAGAGAGAGAGAGAGAGAGAGAGAGAGAGAGAGAGAGAGAATTTTAATATTTATTTTTAGTTATCGGCGGACACAACATCTTTGTTTGTATGTGGTGCTGAGAATCGAACCCAGGCCGCACGCATGCCAGGTGAGTGCGCTACCACTTGAGCCACATCCCCAGCCCCTAAATTACCAAATCTTAAGGATGAAATGGAAATCCAAATAGAAGAGACATCTACAATCCCAAATAAACAAGGTTGAAAATGATCCTCTCCAAGATCTATTATGACAAAATGCCTAATAAACTGAACAAGAATATAATTCTAAAAGGTGTAAGAGAAAATCAATAGGTCATATTTAGAGGTAAGTCAATTAAAATTACTATTTATTTCTCATTTCATACCCTCAAATCCAGGATCGGTTATAATAATATATACAGGCTCCTGAAGATAACATGTTTCAACGAAAATTGTCATATCCAAAAAGACTATCCTTTATAACTGGAGATAAAATTTAAAAATTTATAGGATAAATCAGCATGAGAAAATATAATTAATGAGATAATTATATTTATATAATATAAAATTATAATTATATTTATATAATATAAAATATTTATATAATTATATTTAGATAATTATATCTCTACAATAGCACTGAATGTCAGTGGTCAAAACTTGCCAATCAAAATACTTAGACTGGCACAATGGATCAAAAAAAAAAACGACCCAACCACTTGTTGCTTACAAGGGACTCATAGACTATGACAAAAGGCAGAAGGTGAAAGGTCTAAAAACATATACCATGAAAAAGGAGATGAAAAGCAATCAATTGTAGCTATTCTATCTGACACAGTGGACTTTAAGCCAAAATTAATCTGAAGAGACAAAGAAGTTTGCTTAATATTGGTTAAGGGAATCATCCAGCAAGACATAATCACTGAAAATATTTATGTTCCTAACATAACAAATGACCAACATCAATAGCAATCAGGCAAATTAAAATCACATTGAGAATGTCAATCACAATCAGAATGGCAATCAAGGACACATATTAATGTTGGCAAGAATGTGGGGAAAAGGTACATTCATTGTTGGTGGGACTGCCAATTAATTATAACAATCCTCCAAAGATTCCTCCAAAGACTAGAAATAGAACCACCACATGACACAGTTATCCCACCCCTTGTTATTTATCCCACCCCAAACCCTGAAATTAACATACTATTGTGATACAACCACTTAAATGTTTATAGCAGTGTAATTCACAATGGTCAAGTTATGGAACCAGTAAAGGTGTCTCTTAACAGATGAAAGGATTTATAAATGTGCATAGATACACAGTAATTTTACTCAGCCCCCAAGATAATGAAATTATGGCATTTTCTGATTAATGAATGGAACTGAGGAAGATCATACTAAGTGTCTATTACTTGTTGTAAAAATCCAGACTCAGAAAGAAAAGGTCAATTATTTTCTCTCATGGGCAGAAACTAGAGGATAATAAAGAAAACCAAGAAGGGTGGGCACCATGAAAATAAAAGGGGAAGCAATGGAATAAGGGGAGATGACTGAGGGGGAAGAAGGAGGATAGGAGAAGGGAGGAATTGTGGAATGAACTTGACCAAATTATGTTGTGCATACATATGAATACACCACAGTGGATTTCACCTTTATGCATACCTGTAAAGCAGCAATTAAAAAAATCAATCAATAAATAGAATAAAGACCAATAGAATAGTTTAAGGGGAGTAGGGACAGAGAGGAGTGAAGGGAAAGAGGAGTTACTTGGAACTGAAATGAAGCAAATTATGTCCCATGCATGTATGATTATGTAAAAATAAGTCTCATATTATGTATAATTATAATGCTCAAATGTGAGCATTAAAAACTCAGAAGATTTAAATTTTATCCTAGACAAAATGGATCTAACATTACATCTATAGGACCTTCTCTTAACAACTGCAGAATCACACATTCATGCCAAACACACATGAATATTCTCTGGGATACATTATAAAAATGTCTCAAAACTAGTGTCAGCCAGATATAAGGCACACACCTGTAATCCTGGCAACTTTGAAAGCTGAGGCAAGAAGATCACAAGTTCAAGGCCAGTCTCAGCAACTTAGCCGGGCTCTAAGCAACTTAGTGAGACCCTGTTTCTAAATAAAATTTATAAAGTACTAAAGATATAGCTCAGTGGTAAAGCACCTCTGAGTTCATTCCCCAATACTCTGTCTCCAAAAAAGTGTGCATTAAAATTAATAAAAAATATTTTGAGTATTTTTTCTGAAATTTCTTGAAATAAATGAAAATGGAAACAGAACATTCCAAACCCTATAGAATGAAGCAAAAACAGTTTTAAGAAAAATGTTTATGGCATTCAATGTCTATATCAAAAAAATGGAGAGATCTCACACTACCTATAACTATACCTCAAGAAACTAGAGAAACAAGAAAACCAAAACTAGTAGGAGAAAAGAAATACAAACCTTTGATAGTTTAACCAAGACAATGAAAGAAGATTAAAGTAAATATAATTAGAAATAAAAAGGGAGATATTACAATGGACACTACAGAAATACAAAGGATCATTAGAGATTACTGGGAACCACTATGCAACAACAAATTTGATGACCTAGAAGAAATTGACAAGTTCCTGGATCATACAACCTACCAAGATGGAATTTTGAGGAAATATAAAACTTGAACTGACCAATAATGTGTAACAAGACTATTATCTAATTTTAATGCCAAACTTACATGCAGGTATAAAATACTTATTAAATGGTTTCTATATGACAGCAAGTTTATATATTTTATTATATTGAATATTTATTTTGATAATCTTTTGAACAGGTAATCTTTGCTTAATAAATGAGGGATTATGTTTAAGAGAGGTCTAGTTCATTCTACTACTATGTTGTAGGGATGGATAATAATTTAGGACTATTTTAACCAACATCCACAAATTCCCAATTGAATCCCAAAATAAAAATTTAATATTAAAGAGTAGGAACATTTGGTTATGGGGACACTATCATACAACAGTGACGGAAATATAATTGGGATAATACTTCAGGAAGATAAAGAATCTTAAAAAGTTTAATAATCTTGATTCTGCAATATGTCTTCCTTATCCAGTGGAAATAATAAAAATATTATCCAATTTTCACATAACGAACACTTATTAATTTTATTTAAATAATAAAACTCAAAGCATCTTAATATTCCACAGGTGAAAACTTAATGGTATGTGTCTTTAATTACGTATGCTAAATATCATACACCCGTATTTGTCTATGGTTTTCCATAAGCATGGCAAGTGTTGTCCTTCCCTTTTTATAACTGCCTTTAATACTAGTCTCTACACATTCTGATAAAAGTCTTTCCACATACTTGGCTTTTCAGTGAGGTTCTCTGTTTTGTATTTTCATAGCATTGTACATTCTCCCCAATTGTGGTCATAACATATTGGAAGGATCTCTTAGATTGTTTCTTCAGCAAATGATCTGCCTTTGCAGATTACTATGTGACTCAGTGAAACATTTATATAATGGATTGCATTGCATTTTTAAAAGTCAAAAACTATACATTGAACTAACTAGAAATTAAAGTCAATTATATATTTCAATCCAGGTTTTCAGTTAAATTGAAAGCAAGTTATTTCTAAAAGTAAAAAGAAGTCAAAATCTTTTTCAAGGGCCAGAGATAAAGAATCTAATATATAACTAATAAAAAAAGCAACTATAAAAGCTATGATTTTTGACATTAGAAGTTAAAAGTGAAGTGTCTATCTATAACTATAAAATGTTTTATTACTTCTTTATATATATATACTATTTATATATATATTATATATATAATATATATATACTATTTTGTTTAGCATTATATTATTTTAGGAAAAATATACATATAATTTACACATAAATATATCTAGAAAAAAGTTACACATGCTAATGAAACTACTGAAAGCTGTCATAGTCATATTCTCTGATATGGTTATCTATATGTATATTGTATTATTATAATTTAACTATAATCTAGTGGTAAATTTGTTTTTTTGTATGAAGTAGAGCAATTGCCACTAACTGCTTGCCTGATGGTCTCAGTGGGAACTGAATTCAAAACCAATGGTGCTGAATTATGTATGCACTATGTGCCACAGGCAATACATGCTCTACTGAAAGCCACACTGAAAATGTATTTACGGTGTGAGGCAAGAAGGCATTTAAAACCCCTGAACTCAATAAAATAGAATATTTTTAAAACATCAAAATGGTAGCAAGGCAGCAATTTTCACTGACACAATGTTAGCATGCTAATGAAATTGAAGAATTGGGTTTGAGCCATGATGTAAAGAAGGTCATGACTGGCAGAGCAACATGTGAGGAGGCTAAAAAGTGTTTTATAATTTATAGAGATAAAAGAGGAATTGTAATTATCTTTATATCATGAAAGGCTTCAAGTATTATGAGAAGAAATAAACATTGATGATTTAAAAAAATCAGAAGGAAGGCAAAAAGACAAAAATAGGTAGAAGCCAAGATGGAAAGCAATAAATTTACCATTGAAGTTATATTTTCTGCCTAATTCTTTTGTCCCATATTTTGTACATAAAATAAGTTATCCCCTAACTACAGGTAATATAAATTTATGTTAACATCTCTTAAGGGATTAAGTATTCTTCAAATCCTATGAAAGTTCATATTAAAATATTATTCTAAAAACTACAACATAAAGAAATAACATTATTGGAAGAACAATTTTTTTTTTAATTTGGGAAGTGCAGTGAAGAAAAATCAGAAAAATCTGAATATTGAAAGGATGCCAATATTTCATTAATTGGATGAGGAGCGAAAAATTTTATTTCAGAAAACCTCTGCTGTCCAAGAGAAACTTTTGAAAAGTCTCAAAGATTCCCTTTTTTATTTTTATTATTGGTACTGGGCATGGAATTCAGGGGCACTTAAACACTGACCCACATTCCCAGGCCTATTTTAATTTTTATCTTGAGACAGGGTCTCATTAAATTGCTTAGCTCCTTGCTAAGTTGCTGAGGCTGGCTTTGAACTTTTGATCCTTCTGCCTCAGCCTCCAAAGCCTCTGGGATTACAGGTGTGTGCCACAAGGCCCAGCCCTAAAACATCCTCTACAAACTTTAGTGAGGCTCTTCAAAACCCATTTCTCCATTATGCCTTTTCTATGGCCTTTCACTGGCTTGCGTTAGCAAAGCATCCTGCTAAATGCAAGCAGACGGAACTCCCTCATTCTTTTTTTTTTTTCCTTTATTTTTTTAAAATTTTTATTTTTATTTTATTTTTATTTATTTCTTACATACATAAGTGAAATAAGCAGTGCATGGAGAGACAGTGTATTATCTCACTCATACATAGAATCTAGATTTGTGAAACTGAAGGAAAAGAGCAATAGGATGTTAGTTACCCAAGGCTGTAGTGGGAGTAAGGGGAACAAGATCTAATGGAGTTCAAAGGGCAAATGGGTTCAAAGATTCACTTAGACAACATAATAAATTTTTGGTATTTGTTATGATTTAGATGTTGTGTCCCCTGAAAGCTCACATGTGAGACAATGCAAGAACATTTGGAGTAGAAATGACTGGGTTGTAAGAGTCTTAACCCAATCAGTAAATTAATCCCTTGATAGGGATTAACTGAGTGGTAACTGAAGTTGTAGGGTGTGGCTGCAGGATGTGGGATTTAGGTGTGGCTGTGGGGTGTATATTTGTATCTGCAGAGTGGAGTTCCTCTGATCTTCATGTGAGTTGCTTCCCTCTGCCACACTCTTCCACCAGTATGTACTGCCTCACCTTGAGCCCCAAGAGTCCTCCCCCAAAAGTTTTCTTTCTTTACAGTTGTTCTGGTCGGATCTTTCAGTCACAGGAGTGAAAAAGCTAACTAAAATTGTCTATGACACATTATGGCGACTATAGTTAATAATCATGTATCATGTATATCTTAATTGCTATAAAATTAATTTCAAATGTTCTCACCAAAAAGCTGATAAGTACATGATATCACATATATGTTAATTGGTTTGATTAAATCATCTCACACTCTTTTCCATGCAGCAAAAGATCATATTGCGCCAGAGAGCTCACAATAGCCCACACCCAGATCCAGGATTTCAGTAGGCCAGGTTCATCCCTCCCCGAGCAGGGCAGACACTGCCGACCCTAGCCTTTGGCACAAGACCGCCCCTTCCTACCAGCAGACTACCATGGGAGGTCAAGCCCAGCAGCCCAGATACAGCCACACTGGCCTCTGCAGGGCCCAAGTGCATAGCAGGCCAGGTCAACCCCTATCCTAGTGGGGCATACACTTGCCAAAGCCTACTCTCTTGTGCAGGACCACCCCTTCCGACCAGTGCACTTCTGATCAGTGCACTACTACCGAGATCCACCCCAGATGGCTCACAACAGCCCTCGCAGGATGCAGGATTTCACTAGGCCCAGTTCACTCCTCCCCTGGGGGGCAGACACTGCCAGAGCCTAGCCTTTGGTGTAGGACCACCCCTTCCTACCAGAAAACTACTGTCGGAGGTCAAGCCCAGTGGTCCAGACCCAACCACTCCAACTTACTCATGTCCCATACAGGATGCAGTAGCATCCATTGAGGGACACTAGCAGGATCTGGAAGCCCAACAGCAAGGTGAGTTACAGACAATCTGCACAGGTACTACAAGACTATAGGTAAGAAACTGTAATATTTCAGATCCACACTGCAAGAAAGGAAGACACATAGATAACATAAAAAAAAAAAAAAAAAAAAAAAACAAGGGAGGAAAGTGCCTCAAACAAACCAGAGCACTATAATAACAAAACCTAAGGACAGCGAAGTTGATGAAATGTCAGAGAAGGAGTTCAGAAGGTTAATTATTAAAATGATCTGTGAATTAAAGAATGACCTAAATGAGCAAATACAAGCAAAAATTGATCACTCCAACAATGAGATAAGAGAGCAAATACAGGTAGCAAAAGATTACTTCAAATGAGATAGATACCCTGAAAGAAAAAAAGCCAGTCAGAAATCCTTGAAATGAAAGATACAATATATCAAATAAAAAACTCAATAGAAAGCATAACCAAAAGAATAGATCACTTGGAAGAAAAACATCAGATAATGCAGACAAAGTATACAAGCTGGAAAATAAAGTTGATCACACAGTGAAGAATGTTAGAAATCATGAACAGAACTCCCAAGAATTATGAGACAGCATCAAAAGACCAAATCTAACAGTTATTGGGATAGAGGAAGGCACAGAGTTTTAAACCAAAGGAAGGCACAGTCTCTTCAATGAGATAACATCAGAAAATTTCCAGAGCATGAAGAACGCAAATTGGAAAACCAAAGACAAGAGGTTTACAGGATATCATATGTACAAAATTACAACAAAACTATACCAATGCACATTATAATGAAAATGCCTAGCACACAGAATAAGGATATAATCTTAAAAGCTCAAGAGAGAGAAATCAGATCACACATATTTGGGGAGACCAATTTGTATCTCAGCAGATATTTCAACCCAGACCCTCAAAGCCAAGAGATTGTGAACAACATATAGCAAGCTCTGAAAGAAAATGGATGTCAACCAAGAATCTTATACCCAGCGAAACTAAGCTTTAGATTTGATGATGAAATAAAAACCTTCCATGATAAACAAAAGTTAAAAGAATTTACAACAAGAAAGCCTGCACTATACAACATCCTCAGCAAAATATTCCAAAAAGAGAAAATGAAAAACAATGATAAAAATCAGCAGAGGGAGGGATTACACTAAAGGAAAATCTAATCAGAGGAGAAACCAAGTCACATTAAATATCAAAAATAAACAAAAATGGCTGGGAATACAAATCATGTCTCAATAATAACCCTGAATGTTAATGGCCTAAATTCACCAATCAAAAGACATAGACTAGCAGACTAGATAAAAAAAAAAAAAAAAAAGAGACCCAGAAATATGTTGTCTCCAAGAGACACCTCTCATAGAAAAATACATTCACAGACTGAAGGTGAAGGGTTTGGGAAAAATCATATCACTCACATGGACTGTGGAAGCAAGCAGGGGTTTCCATCCTCATATCAAATAAAGTAGACTTCAAACTAAAATTAATCAAAAAGGATAAAAAAGGACACTACATACTGATCAAGGGAACCATACACTAGCAAGATTTAATTATTATAAAAAGCCAGTCAGAAATCCTTGAAATGAAAGATACAATATATCAAATAAAAAACAATGGAGCAGTTATGTTCATCAAACAAATTCTTCTCAAGTTCAAGAGTCAAATAGACCACAACACAATAATTTTGGGTGACTTTAACAAACCTCTTTCATCACTAGATAGATCTTCCAAACAAAAGCTGAACAAAGAAACTATAGAACTCAATAATACAATCAACAACTTAGACTTAACTGACATATATAGAATATTCCAACCTTCAATGAGAGAATATACTTTTTTCTCAGCAGCACATTGATCCTTCTCTAAAATAGACCATACACTATGCCACAAAGCAACTCTTAGCAAATATAAAAAAGTAGAGATACTATCCCGCATTCTATCAGATCATAATGGAATGAAATTAGAAATCAATGATCAAATAAGAAATAAAATCCACTCCAACACCTGGAGACTAAATAATATGCTACTGGGCTACAGAAGACATCAAGGAGGAGATTAAAAAGTTTTTAGAGGTGAATGAGAACACAGATACAACGTATTGAAATCTCTGGGACACTATGAAAGCAGTTCATTGCATGGAGTTCATTCCTTGAAGGAAGAAAAAGTCAACACAATAAATGACTTAAAACTACATCTCAAAGCCCTAGAAAAAGAAGAACAATTCAACACCCAAAGCAACAGAAAAGAGGAAATAATTAAAATCAGAACTGAAATCAATGAAATTGAAACAAAAGAAACAATTGAAAAAATTGACAGAACAAAAAGTTGGTCCTTTGAAAAAATAAATAAAATTGACAGACCCTTAGCCATGCTAACAAAGAGAAAGTAGAGAGAAAACTCAAGTCACTAACATATGTGATGAGAAACGAAATATCAAAACAGACACTACAGAAATACAGAAGATAATTAGAATTATTTTGAAAACCTGCACTATAATAAAATAGAAAATATGAAGGCATCGACACATTTCTAGTCATTTAATTTACTCAAATTGAGTCAGGATGATATACACAAATTAAACAGAGGAAATGATGAAATAGCAGGTGCCATCAAAAGTCTACCAGCCAAGAAAAGCCCAGGTCAGGATAGATACATAGGTGAGTTCTACAAGACCTTTAAAGAAAGACTGATAGCAATACTATCCAATTTATTTCAGGAAATAGAAAAAGAGGGAGCACTTCTAAGCTCTTTCTATGAGGCCAGTATCACTGGGATTCCAAAACTAGTCAAAGACACATCAAAAAAAAAACAAAAAACAAAAAACTTCAGACCAGTATCTCTAATGAACATAGATGCAAAAATTCTCAATAAAATTCTGGCAAATTGAATACAAAAACATGTCAAAAAGATAGTGCACCATGATCAAGTGGGATTCATCCCAGGGATGCAAAGTTGATTCAACATGCAGAAATCAATAAATGTAATTCATCTCATCAATAGATTTAAACATGAGAATCATATGATCATCTCAATAGATGCAGAAAAAGCATTTGACAAAATACAGCACCCCTTTATGTTCAAAACGCAGAAAAACTAGGGATAAGAGGAATATATCTCAACATCATAAAGGCTATCGGTGCTAAGGCCCAGGCCAACATCATTCTAAATGGAGAAAAATTGAAGGCATTCCCTCTAAAAACTGTAACAAGACAGAGATGCCCTATTTCACCACTTCTATTTAACACAGTTCTTGAAACACTGGCCAGAGCAATTAGATGAAAGAAATTAAAGGGATACATATAGAAAAAGAAGAACTCAAATTGGCCCTATTTGCTGATAATATGATTCTATACCTGGAAGACCCTAAAAGTTCCACCAGAAAATTCTTAGAATTAGTAAATGAATTCAGCAAAGTAGCAGGATATAAAATCAACACCCATAAATCAAAGGCATTTCTTTATATCAGTGACAAATCCTTAGAAAGGGAAATGAGGAAAACTACCCCATTCTCAATAGCCTCAAAACAAAAATGAAATACTTGGGAATCAACTTAACAAAATAGGTGAAAGGTCTATATAATGAAAATTACAGAAACCTAAAGAAATAAATCAAAGAAGACCTTAGAAGATGGAAAGATCTACCTTGCTCTTAGATAGGCATAATTAATATTATCAAAATGACCATTTTTCCAAAAGCACTATATAGATTTAATGCAATTCTGATTAAAATTCCAATGACATTTCTCATAGAAACAGAAAAAGCAATCATGAATTTCATCTGGAAAAATAAGAGACCCAGAATAGGTAAAGCAATCCTTAGCAGGAATTGAAGCAGGTGGCATCACTATACCAGATTTTTAACTATACTACAGAGCAATAGTAACAAAAAACATGTATTGGTGTCAAAACAGAGTGGTAAACCAATGGTACAGAATAGAGGATACAGAGACTAACCCACAAAACTACAATTATTTTATATTAGACAAAGGTGCCAAGAACATGCATTGGAGAAAAGATAGGCTCTTCGAAAAATGGTGCGGGGAAAACTGGAAATCCATATGCAACAAAAGGAAATTAAACCCTATCTCTCACCATGCACAAAACTCAACTCAAAATGGATCAAGGACTAGAAATACAACCAGAGACTCTGTGTCTAATAGAAGAAAAAGTAGGCCCTAATCTCCAACACGTGGGATTAGGCCACAACTTCCTTAATAAGACTTCTATGTACAAGAATTAAAATCAACAATCAACAAATGGGATGGACTCAAACTTAAAATCTTCTTCTCAGAAAAAGAAACAATCTGTGAAGTATAGAGCCTAAATCTTGGGAGCAAATCTTTACCCTTCACACATCAGATAGACGAGAGGTGGGAGGGAAAGGGAGGGAGAAGGGAAATTGCATGGAAATGGAAGGAGACCCTCAGGGTTATACAAAATTACATACAAGAGGTAACGAGGGGAAAGGGAAAAATAATTCAAGGGGGAGATATGAACTGCAGTAGAGTGGGTAGAGAGAGAAGAGTGGAGGGGAGGGGAGGGGAGGGGGGTAGTAACGGATAGGAAAGGCAGCAGAATACAACAGACCCTAGTATGGCAATATATAAATCAATGGAAGTGTAACTGATGTGATTCTGCAATTTGTAAACGGAGTAAAAATGGGAGTTCATAACCCACTTGAATCAAAGTGTGAAATATGATATATCAAGAACTATGTAATGTTTTGAACAACCAACAATAAAAAAAAAAAAAAAAGATTTCATCTCAGTGCAGTCAAAATGGCAGTTATTATGCATACAAACAACAATAAGTGTTGGTGAGGATGTAGGAAAAAGGTACACTCATACACTGCTGGTGGGACTGCAATATGCAGCCAATATGGAAAGTAGTATGGAGATTTCTTGGAAAATTGGGAATGGAACCACCATTTGACCTAGCTATCCCACTCCTCCGTTTATACCAAAAGGACTTAAAAAACAGCCTATTTCAAGGACACAACCACATCAATGTTTATAGCAGCACAATTCACAATAGCTAAACTGTGGAATCAACCATAGATGCCCTTCAATAGATGAATGGATAAAAGGCCCCTGCCCCTCCCCCATCTGATGTGACTGGAGCTTGAGGCGCACAGGGCTGGAGAGGCTGCAGATCTGCGACCTGGAGCAAAATAAAAGGTGGTGATTATAGCTCTTCAAGTCTGCAATTTTAAAAAAATGGCCTCCAATAAGACTACATTGCAAAAAATGGGAAAGAAACAGAATGGAAAGAGTAAAAACGTTGAAGAGGCAGAGCCTGAAGAATTTGTGGTAGAAAAAGTCCTAGACTGACGTGTAGTAAATGGAAAGGTGGAATACTTTCTGAAATGGAAGGGATTTACAGATGCTGACAATTCTTGGGAACCTGAAGAAAATTTAGATTGTCCAGAGTGAATTGAGGCATTTCTCAATTCTCAAAAAGCTGGTAAAGAAAAAGATGGTACCAAAAGAAAATCTGTATCTGACAGTGAATCTGATGATAGCAAGTCAAAGAAGAAAAGAGATGCTGCTGACAAACCAAGAGGCTTTGCCAGAGGTCTTGATCCTGAACAAATAATTGGTGCCACAGACAGCAGTGGAGAATTGATGTTTCTTATGAAATGGAAAGATTCAGATGAGGCAGACTTGGTGCTGGCAAAAGAAGCAAATATGAAGTGTCCTCAAATTGTAATTGCTTTTTATGAAGAGAGACTAACTTGGCATTCTTGTCCAGAAGATGAAGCTCAATAACTATTTGCATTGTTTTATATATATATATGTGTGTGTGTGTGTGTGTACACATACACACATATATATAAATACATATATATATATATAAATACATATATACACATATATATATATATATAAATATAAAATATGAATCTTGGTTTTTGATTTACTAGTGTGAAAAAATAACTACATTCTAATGAAAATCAAGTTTGATATGTTAGTTTTGAAAGTAGTATTGGGGAGTTGTTGGGTTTTATTTTTTGTTTTGCATCAATAGCACTGGTTACTTTGAACAAATAAAAGCTTTCTGTAGTTGCTTTCTTTATCAGAAAAGAGCATTTGATAAGATGATATATTTCCTCTGCTTTTCTAAAAGTTGGGGAAATTTCTGTAGTTATTACTCAGAACTTGTTTTTAACTCATATGCCTAAGGACCATTCTGGGGGTTTTGTTTATTTGTGTGTGTGTGTGTGTGTGTGTGTGTGTGTGCATGTGTACATAAAATACTTACATAATGGTTTTGGTTTTTTAAACATTCACCAACACAAAAAACAATGGGTAGTAAACCCATGTTCCTGAGATGCCATCATCCTCTGCAACCTAAGAAATGTCACTTCAAGTTAAATTGAAATTTTCCCTAAACTTAACCTTTCAGTTTAAATAAGTGATTCTGTAGTTAATTGGACACTTTAAATTAGATAATTAAAAGCACATTAAATTTACATCTGTCATCACATAAATGCAACAGTTTTATTTGCAAAATTCCTGAAAGGAAAAATACTCTCACTATACAACTTCTGCACCCGGGCAAGTAAACTAGACAAATCCTAGTTTGTCTTAAAATTATTGAAGAATGAAGTAGGCATGTTAATAGTTCTTCTAGTTAGCCATTCCTTTTTTAAAAGTTGAAATCTGTGTACTAAAAGGTCATAATTCATGGAATGGCTTAAGATTTGGCTCATGGAAACCTGATCAGATGGCTAGAGACGTTGGCAATTTATAGCCTGCTCACATAAATTGGTGAGGGAATTTTTACAGTCTAAACTATTGATGTATTTTCGTCACCCCAGTTCATCCTTAACATGTAGGCTGAATCTTTTCAGTATTTGGATTACTGTTTCAACACAAGCTAGGAAAATAACTTTGTAGTAATCAGAAAGTTACCCAACTGTATATATTTTACTTTATTGTAAATACTGGTGAACAATGGTCAATAAATAGTTTTATATTCCTTTAAAAAATGAATGGATAAAAAAATGTGGCATACATACTCAAAGGAATATTACTCAGCAATAACAGAGAATAAAATCATGGCATTTGCAGGTAAATGGATGGCATTAGAGAAGATAATGCTAAGTGAAGTTAGCAAATCCCCAAAAAACAAATGCAGAATATATTTTTTTATATAAGGAGGCTGATTCATAGTGGGTTAGGGAGCAGGAACATGGGAGGAATAGATGAACTCTAGATAGGGCAGAGGGGATAGAGGGAAAAGGAGGGGGGAATGCTGTAATTAATGCTGGTGGAATGTGATGATCATTACTATCCAAAGTATGAAGACAGGAATTTGTGTGAATATACTATGTAGACAACCAGAGTTATGAAAAATTGTGCTGTATATGTATAATAAGAATTGTAATGCATTCTGTTGTCATATATAAATTCAAAAAATTATATTAAAAAAAAGATCACACTTTACCTCATATGAGACTTCAAAAAATAAAAGAGAGAGGGAATCTGGCCACATTCAAATACTTATGTACATACACACACTGACAGAATAGCAGAATTTTACAGTTGTCAAGACCTTGATGTTCTGTAGCAGTTTGGATGTTCTCTTTTGTTTTCTTTCTTTATTTTTTTTTAAGAATTAAGTTGAACTTGATAATTGGTTTCTAAATTCCTTAAACTCTAAGATAATTTAGGAAAGAACACAGGAATTTGAGTTTTATATTTTATATTTAAATATAATTTCTACCATTTATAAAATGCATCGGACCATATAAAATGTGACATTCCTTTTTGGCAAAATTGTATAATTTTGGCGGGACAGTGCTATTTATTCCATGTATAGGAAAGCCTCTTTACAAACAGAGATTCTATAAGGAAAAATACTATAGTAGTTCTTGGTGGTAAAAATCTTGATTTATTTTTAGTCCCAAATCTTCTTGATGATTAAATGTTAATAAAATTGTATGAGTTATAGCTTGAACTGTAAGAATAGGGATATTTCAAAGAGGAAATAATACAAATGCAGACTTAAAAAAAATTCAAGGAACCATGTTTCTTTCACCTACTATTGCTGTGAAATGTTCCCTAAGGAGAAATTATTTAGATTTAATTAAACGGCAGCTGTACAAGCAGAAGGCTGAGCTAGAACATTTAAACAATTCTTATGTCCATGACCTTGACTGAATTTCTGATTTAGAGTTACCAGAATCATAAGAGACAGTGAGGTTTGCCTGTGTCTGATTTTGTTACCCTCTTCAATGTTGTGTTCAGAACAAACTTTGTCCATGCCCAACCCTGTTAATACCTGGAAATACAAAAGAAACTTCTAAGCCTGATCTCAGAGTTGGTACCTAGTTGTACCTGTTTTGATAAATCTCACTTTTTGTTTTATTTTTCATTCTTTCTTGCTGAGATGTAGATCTAGACTTACAACTGCTATTCATTACTGCATTCTGTCATTGTATGAGATTTTCTGACTTGATTACTTGCTTAATGCAAACCATACTCTTTCTCCTGTCATTTCTGCTCAGGCTTTGAAATCTATCTTCTGAACATGATTTATTTGCAGTTGGTATGTGTGACCTAAGCACAGTCTTAGTGCTTCCTGTATTCTGACCTGTACCTGAATTCTGCTGGCTCAAAAGCAAGCTAAAGGTGATAACAAGCACACCACTGGCTCTGGGAATTGAAATATGAAATCTTTGACCTAAATCTGCCATAGGTCATGAATAATATTATCAGGCAATTCACCACAGGAACTTGGGCTCTCCACTTACTGAATCAAATAGAAAGGTATTATTTGAAAAATGAATGAAAACCAATGAAAAATAAATTTAAGTCTTTTAAAATCACATTGATGATATCATGTGTTTTGTCCTGTAAACAACACTGAGGATGAGAGCAAGGCTCTTTACTGGGCTTCATGCTCTGTGAAGAACTGTTCTCAAATTTGTTTCTTTAGCATTTTAACAACCACAAATAATAGTAACAGATTTTGTAATGTGTAATGGAGGTTTTATTTTTCAAGTTTTGCCATTCATTTCTCACTACTGAAACACAATCTAAAGGAACATCTTTCCCTTTTCTCAGTATCTACTCTTGGCTCTCCTATCTAGGTCATGGTCACTACCTGGTCTATTTTAGAAGCCCCTTCCTTACTAGCTTACAGACCTACCTGTTTCTACGTTAAGCTAATGTTAGTACCCAACTTTTATTATGGTTTCAGAGATGAATATAACTTGACCAATGTCTATCTTTGTGACTTTTTCTCCAGTTAGCTTAACGGTGCTCCTTAAATCCTAGCTACCCATAAACCTTTCCTCCTTTTAATCATTTGCTCCGTCCCATTTTGAGAAAATCATAACATCTACTTAGTGAATCAAATGAAAGGATATTATAAAATAAATGAGAAATGAATTTAAATATTTTAAAATCACAAAGATAATATATGTATTGTCCTGCACAACAAAACTACAGGACATAATTGTATTTTAGTTAAATACAGACCTTTTATCCAATGGTGGTCATGTAGGATTTTATGCCTAGTGACATTTTAGCCTCTTTAGTTGATCTACAGACATTCTGTGATGTTTACATAATAAAGGCATCACCTAATGAGGCATTTATTAGAAGCATCATATAAATAATTAGATAGTTTCAAGTTCTGTCTCATTAATCGAAGGGTGGGTACTTTCCTTGTAGTTCTATATACAGCAACTGAATTTATACTTGACACACAATAGGTGCTCCATATATAATTGTAAAATTAATGACTGGAGGATAAGTATATATTCTAACTGTTATTATTAATTATTCTAATTATTGCTGCATGTTAGCAGAAGAGGAAAAATATATCTTCATTTGTATTATGTTTCAAAAGTTTGGACTCCATTCTAGGTTTTATTTATTTATTTATTTTTCTATTGTAATACATTATCATTTTAAAACTCTGCCTATCTTGTGAAGATGTTAGCTCCTTAAATTAGTTGAGAATTAACTGCAATAAAAAATTGAAACACCTTAACATTTTTTTCCAAGCGTTTGAATTTTCTCATTTGATTTATTCAGAAGGAAACTACCAAGGGAGTAAAAGCTAATATATCCTTTGGCACATTTAGAGGATAATTCAATTAATGATTTCATAGATCCAGTACTGTATGTTCAGTCATATGCAGAATCAGCTATGGCAATTAACTGGATTCAGTCCATGTACCATGGGAATTTAAATGGCCACATGGAATACTAAATTAGATGAATGCTTATTGCCAATTAGCTGTAACACTTGATGTGCATTTTTTGTATTAAATTTCAACAACCAAGTTATGCATAAATCTTGGCATATTTTATGACCCTTAAGTCAAATCATATTAAGAAATGCCTGTGTATGACTTCTTAGAATATACCAGGTTTCCCTTTAATTTAATGTTTATTAATGATATAATCATTCTGACCATAATAGAAGATTTGTTATAAGTAAGGTGACTTATTCATCTTACTAATATTAATCTTTCTCTTTATCAAATATGTCTATCCTAATATGACACATGAAGTACAATAACATTATGTTGTAATGGCTATTTTTTTACCTTTATATAATTTTCCATAAATAACTGTTATTATTAGGCATAATTTCATGTAGAAATCTAGATTTCAGATATTAATCTCCATAAAAATTTCTAAGTTATCAAAGAAAGAATGATTGCTTTTGTAGACATATAGAAGTGTTAAAGTTCTTTTATTAATAAAAAGAGTCAGTTTCCTTATAAATGAAGTATTAAAATAGATATGCATTTATTCAAATGAAATTATAAATTTGCTTATTAATATATGACCAGAAATGTTTATATATACAATGCTTATTATATAAATGAAGCTTTTAAAATAAGTAAAATAAGCAGTCATAAAATTAAATTTTGGTCAGGTAAGAAAAAATGTATATAACTCCTGTTTTAGCATTAATAAATGAAGAGCAATTGAGACAAAAATCAATCATTTTACTAAGTCTGAAAAAAATCACAGAAATAAAATAAGATATAAAGTTTTATAAAGGTCTTTATGATATTGAGCAGACCACACCGATAGTTACTCCTATAATCTTAGAAGAATTTTATCTAGACACAAAAAATCAGATTGTCTAAACAAAAAGAAATGTCTTCAAATGCCTTGTATGTAATAAATATTATTTATTTATTTATTTATTTATTGCAGTGTTGAGGACTGAACCCAACCTCATGCATGTTGAGTAAGCATTTTACTGCTGAGTTTGTTCCCAAGCTTTATTTATAATTAAATAAAGATTTAATTATTGCTGCATGTTAAAGCATTTTAAGATTCATGAGTGTTAAAAGCAGTCCTTGGGAGAAGTGAATTTCTCTCATCAAAACTTCATCTCCATCCCAAGGACGTAGATGGTTTATTGTGTCCATAATATTAGAACATAGAAAGGTAACACTTGATGTGCATTTTTTGTATTAAATAATTTTTTGTATTGAAATAAATGTATTAATGTGAATATATGCTGTCCTATCAGTCACTGTATTTTCACTATACAGATTCCATATTATATTTTTCTTAGTTTCTATATCTTTAAAAACTGTGATGATTTTAGATTTTACTTCTTAAAGATTTTTTTTACGCTTGCTGCTCATTTTTGTACTCTATGAGACATATGCAATTATAAGTACATTAAATTATATGTTATTGTGTAATACTTTCTAAACTGATCTAGTAAGTAGACTCTCACTCCCAATACTTGGTGCAATATTTGCTTTCAATCATCTGCATGTTTGAAAAGCACTGATGCTACTCTATTTCTAGTTATACAATAAAAAATATTAAACTGAATAATTATAATTAAAGGTTTTTAAAGGAAGATACAGAAATCCCATTTACTCCTTTAATCAATTTAAAGCAACTTATTGACAATTATGTTTTTTTCTCATTCAATATGTAATGATTATTCAAGCATGTTGAATCCACTTATAGAAAATATAAATATGCATATTTTCACAAACCTAAATAGTATACTAAAACTAAGCAATATTACCCTTTTGACCATATGATTAGAAAAAAAGTCCAATTTTACATTACACTTAGGAATGTAATATCCCTATATCCCTGTAATTCATGTTTTTTCTTGCAATGTTGCACTGCATATATTCCTTAAGAATATGGCTAGCACAATTTCTTAACACAAAATCTTGAATATCACTTGAGATAATCTAAGACAAACACAACACACATACAATAATTTAATACTAAATTCAGTTTCAGGTTTTATATAATCTATTAAAATTGCAAGTGATGTCAGCATGTTGAATATGCCATTTATTCTTTCTTAAAAAGGATGTGCCCTAATCTTATATAAGTGTATGTTGAAGTGATGTCAATAAATTAAAATCACACCATAAAATTAGCTTCATTTATTTCAATACTGGTCCCCCTGTTCTCACTTTTATATCCCTTTCAACCTATTCTTAATACCACATCCAGGGGCATTTCTGTAAACTTTAGTGTGGGCAGTTTATTCTCTGCTCAAAACCCTTAGGTGGCTTCCCATAATTTCTAAAGAACTCCTTAAGATTATGAACCTCTATATAGTGCTGTCCATTGGAAGTGCAATTTTCTCTGATGCATGGACAACCACAGATTAGATGTCCAATGTATATTTTTCTAAGAGCTATATTAAAAATGAATAGGTCCATTTAATTGTGGTAATGCATTTTAAACCAATATACTACTCTGGACAAGGTGCATCTGCATTAGTCATAAATCCAAAAACATCCTGAGGAGGAAGAAAGAGTGGGGGTAACAAGCAATGTGTCACATATGCTAGGTGTGTCTTATTGTGTCAAGAGGCTAAACATCAGGGAAGTCAGTGAAGTCCAAAATGTGTATGTTACAACCCCAATTCTTACTATGATGGAATGTGGAAGTGAAGCATTGGGATATACTAAGATTTTTTTGAAGTTGCAGGGTGGAATTGTTAAAATGGGATTAATGCTCTTGTAAAAAGAGACAATAAATTTGTGGTTGTGCATTCACCAAGGAAAGGCCATGTGAGGACATAAGGAGGAACTGCATCCTCACAAAGCACTTCACCATGCTCCCATCCTGATCTCACACTTCCAGACATGAGAACTGCAAGATGAAATGTCTGTTGTTTAAATCACTCTGTCAATGACACCTCACTACAGAATCCTAACCTGAAATGCACCTTGACTGTCCTAATGACAACTGGCATCCTTATGGCAAGGTGTTCATTCCTGAGTAAGAACAGAAAGCTATACCAAGGTGGAGGTAAGGTTTAGTGTTTTTCTGTTAGAGTTGGAATAGGTGTCACAACACAGTGAGGAATTCAGTAGTTACACAAAATCATGTTTCCAGTTGTTTGTTTGGTGTTCATTCATTTCCAAGGTTTAGCCTCTCAAGAATTGGATGTTTTTTAAAATACTAAAAACATCTCACCACTTAATCTCTGAAATACATTTTAACAACAAGTTTTGATCTGAATTAGTATATGTCAGAGAGAGACAAATTGTAATAAAAGTAGAATAAGCAACAGAATCTGTGCACAGGAGAGAGAGAGAGAGAGAGAGAGAGAGAGAGAGAGAGAGAGAGAGAAATTTGATATTTGACGTTTCCCCAGGAAGTTCATGCAAGGATTGGGTTAAAAAATACTGTTGAGCAATTAAAGGCTTTTCATGTTTCTTTTAAAATGTTCTCTTTTAATCATCTGCATGAAGAGATGTTTTACATTCTCTTTTTCTGTCCTTGAAATTACCATACTTGGTATAAAATCTAAATAGTTGCATACAGAGGAACCAAATTTTATCTGCAAATGAGACATCCTCTTTAAAGTTTTAAACATCCTAAATATATTATGGTATGTGTAAAAGTCAAGATCATAAGACAAGATTTTAGTCACAGATATAAAATGTGTATCTGCTATGACCAAGGAAATTTTGCAATTTCTAAAAGCTTACTAAATTTTCATTTAATGTTAAATTCATGTTCTCATCTCATCTACCTTACAAGGTAGAATCACGATTATATTGAGAGACTTTAAAACTTGCATAAAGAATTATTAGACAAAGCACACATCTATTAATTCCATTGAATGCTTGTAAATATAGAAGAAATATGAATCAGTATCACAGATTAGTTAGTATTCCCAAAACCTTAGTATATATTTGATATTGCTAAGTACTTCTTTTATATTACAGAGAAAGCACATTTACAAGTTGCTATTATGTCAAATATTAATTAAAAATCAGCTGCAGCAAACTCAATTAGAAAAAGTGTAAGTGAAAAAATTCAATATTTCTTAACATGCATTGTTACCATGTTACTGTTAAATTAAATTTATCACATAAAATAATTAAGTCTAATTAATAGTTAATATGTAATGACTACCTACTCACAAAACTTAATGATATTCTAATTATAATCAAACATACTGTGTAATTGGTGCTTATTGCATTAAACTACCTATCACATGCCTGTTATCTCTTTGTTTTCTAAATTGGAACTTTAGTTCAACTCCTGCTTCTTAGTAAGGTAACACCTTTGAAACAGTGAAAATGAACTGGCAATATGCCAAGGAATCTGCTTAAGCTGAACAACAAAAGAAGTTTGGAGCAAAAAGGCTTAATCTTTTAACACCTTAAGTTTAGTATTATTATAGTAAATGAGGCTGCTATCAAGTTATAAATGGTTTGATTCTTTCCCACTAACTCTTAGCAACATTATAGTGTAGTTGTTCAATTCAGGTGGTAAAAATTCTTAGAATAAGAGGTTTTGTGACACCATGTAATGTCTCTTTAATTTTTATAGTCTTTATAAATGGTTTTTGATAAGAAAAATGCATAATAAAAGTATTTTAGGCATATCTAAAATGTATGTATTTAATTACAATAATAGCTTTCCATTGTTTTTTTCATGTAATGTACTAAGAAGTACATCACTATTATACATTTCTAAATACCTTATTTAATGCAAATTAGGTTTCAATTGCCAAAAAGGAAAGTTATTAAATATCTTCTATACACATTATGATTATTTAATTGTAATAGAAGACTAAATTAATTAATAGATGCAAATCCTAAAATGACCAAGAGGATGAATTTATCTCTCAGTAGATTTAGAGCAGAGATTTTAGAATTAATTATCCATGGTTCAAGGGGTAAAGAAAATGGATGAAAAGTATGAATTGTGAGCAAAGAGACAGAAGACACAAAACATAAAAATTGAAACTTTACAACTAAAACATAATAATTTCTGAATTAAAACACTTATTCTATAGGCTCAATTGCAGAAAATAGACGATGCAGTAAAGTTATAGGGAAACAACAAAAATGATGTGGTGTCAAAAGCACTGGGACATGAGTCTATGAGATGTCTCTCTACCTCTGAGATAATTTTGAAAGGCCTCATGTATAAGTAAAGTCACAATGTATGAACAGATTAGAGAGAAAAAAAAATATTTGAAGAAATAATGACCCCAAACTGTCCAAGTCTATTGACAAACATGAATCTACAGCTTGAAGAAGCTCAGCATACACTGAACAGGGACATTTAAAGAAAATCATATCTAGACACATTATAATTAAACTTGAAAATAACAAAGATAAATAAAATAGCTTAAAATAGCTAGATAAAAATGATACATGACACAGAAATGAAAAACAATACAAATTACATAGATTTCTCTTAGGAAAAAAAAAACTTACAAGAATGTGAAAACAAATCTTTAAAGAAATGTCAACCCAGAACTCTTACCAACAAAAATTTCATAAATAGAATGGTGCAGGAGTTGATCTTTCTACATTAAAAAAATCTAATACACTTTATTCTAAGAAAATAGGCTGTACAAGAAATAAAGAAATTTTGGGGGGTTAATAGAAAATTTAGGTTTTCAAGGAAAATGAAAAAGAAAAAGAAATGGTATTTAAATTAATAAATATAAAAAAAAATTCTCTCCAGTTTTTAAAAATATTTATAACTACATGAAACTAATGTTATTATAATTTTCAGTTAGATTGTGAATGGATGTGGATGTAATATATATGACATTAATAATAAAAAGGTCAGCTGATAAGGGTGACTGTAAAGGGACACATGTGATAACAAGAATGCAGCACATCATAATTTGGTAAACACAAATAAAGCAAAGTTCAGCAGGACAGGTGAGTTTTACATGACTTGTTAAAAACATATGAAATACCTAAAATAAATTTCCTAAGAGTTCACTTTAAAAATTAATGAACAAAGAGAAAAGTGAATGCAAAATATATAAGAGAAAGAAAATAAAGAAAGCAAAACAGAAAATGTCAAACTAGAATACAGATAAATGATGGAAATTATAAATTTTAAAAAACTAAAAGCTAAAACTTGGAACAGATCAATAATTTTGGCAAATGCCTTGCTAGATAAAGTAAAATATTTTATCAATATGTGGTGCAATATCTACTGAATATACAAATGGAAAAATAATAAACAAATCCAAAAAATGGACTCAAAATGGACTCAAAATGTAAAACCTAAGTCCACAAAGTTTAAAATGCAAGTATACGCAGAAGTCTCCCAGACTTTTTACTAGGTAATGGTTTCTTAAAAAGAATATAAACCGCATGACCTGAAAAGTCCAAATTTATGTATTTGATAAACTGGTATTAGTCAAAACTTAACATTTTATCTTTTCAAATTTTACATTAAGATTCCACAAAAGTCAGGCATGGTGGTGGCACATGCTTATAATCTCAGTGGCTTTGGAGGCTGAGGCAAGAGGATCACAAGTTCAAAGTCAGCTTCAGCAATTTAGTGAGATCTTAAGAAACTCAGTGAGACCCTATCTCTAAATAAAATATAAAAAAGAACTGGAATGTTGCTCAGTGGTTCAATCCCTGGTATAAAAAAAAAGCCAAAGAAAATTGAAAGTGGGCATGACTGCACATGCCTGTAATCCTAGCTGCTTGGGAGGCTGAGAAGGGAGAATTTCTCAAGCTCAAGGCCAGTTGAACAGTTAAGCAAGACCCTGTGTCAAAACAAACAAATAAACAAACAAAACCCCAAAAAGAAACAACAAAACAAGACAAAACAACAATACCGCAAAACCCCAAAGGGCTGCAGAGGTAGTATTTCCACTAGGTATAAAATAAATAAATAAATAAAAAGAATAGAAAAAATGTTTAAAATATTTATTTTCATAAAGCAGAAAGTATATGCCCACATGATTCTTAAAAGTATTCACAAAGATGTTTTGCATAATATCCAATATCTGAAAACAAAAAATGTCCACCAACATACCAGAAAACTTCTATGATCTGTGTATAATAGAATAAAAGAAAGAAACATAATAAATTATTGATATACAGATATATGTGTCAATGAATATTAAATGAAAGAGCTCAGCAAAGATAAATAATGGAATGGGAGAAAATATTATAAAATAATACACTAGCCAAAGAATTAATATTCAAAACACACAAGGAACTGAATTCAATAGCAAGAAAAGACATTATGTAATTTTAAAATGGTCAAAGGACTTGAACATACCTTTCTCAAAAGAAGATACTCAACAGGACAATACATGAAAAAATACACAGCTTCACTAATTAGAAAAATGCAAACTAAATCCATATTAAGGTATTATCTCATACCTGTTAGAATAGTTTATATTAAGGAGATGACGGATAAGTATTGAAGAGGATGCAGAGAAAAGGAGACAAGCTTTTATAGTATGCTGTAAGTTGAAAAGTAAATTAGTGTTGCCTCTATAGAAAACTGCATGGAGATTCCTCAAGGGAAAACAACAACAATAACAACAACAAAAAACACCATATGATCCAGTAATCCTTGTGGGTACATTACTAAGTGGAAATAAAATTAGCACCCTCTAGAGAATCTGTACACCCATGTTCACCGTAGCATTATTCACAATAGTCAAGAAATGCAATAAATATTAATGCCCATCCAGGATACAAGCATAAAGAAAATGTGGTATGTACACCCAATGACTTACTTTTCAATTGTAACATGGATGAATCTGGAGGGTATTACAGTAAATGAAACAAGTCAGGCACAGAGAGAAAAATATTGTATGAGCTCACTTATTCATGGGATTTAATAAAATTGAGTTCATACTTTATAGAGTTCAATGATAGTTACCAAAGCCTGGAGGGGTGAAAAGGAAGGAGAAGGGAAGTTGCTGAACACAGGATGCAAAGTTTCAAATAGTTAGGAGATATAGGTTTGGAAGTCTATTGCATAGCCAGATGACTATCATCAATAATAATATATTGCATATTTAAAATAACTGAGGGCAAATTTTAAATGTCTCACCATAAAATCAATTGGCAATATATATTAATATACAAATATGTTAGTCATTTAAATTTAATTGTTAAATACTGTATAAGTACATCAAAACATCATATTGTATCCCATAAATATATATAATTATAATTTGCCAATCAAAAATAATATAAATAATACAGTTTTTAAAACCACCTTATTTATATATCATAAATACATAAAAATGTTTGTAATATGCCCCTAATGAATGTAAAAGAAACATTTTAAAATATGAAATAAAAATAATAGTACATGATTATTTGCATATGAATTATACAATTATAAAATATAAAAGGAAACTATATAATTTTATTTTGAGCTTTAGGATAAACACTTATCTCGAAATACTTAAGCTGAAAACAATTAATATTTATTTAAGCCTGTAAAGGAGAAATGAATCTGTGATTAAAAGAAGCTTGTGCTTTGTTAGAAATCAGTATTTGAAAAATAGATATCCTAAAATAGATAAAGATAAAATAGATATCCTAAGTATTTTTATATTAAATTATTCATTTTACTAAAAGATTGCAATAGTAAAGAATTCACACTGTAATATAACATCACTTTTATCATTATTTTCTACATAGTTAAAATCGATGGCAACTAAAAATATCATATCATTATATATTAGAATTTCACATTATCTTCAAGTTTTTCTCCACCTATCCCTTTCAAATACGAATATGTGTTAAGTTTGATTTAATCTTGTTAGTCCTGGTGTTCCAATAAAGGAGGAGTTGTTTTATTCTTCTGTGTGTCTGCTTTCACTCATCACAGAACCTGAATCTTAAGGTAGATACAATTGGCTTTTAAATTTTTTTTCATGAGGTTTTAGAATAGAGAAATTACATATCATAGTTTAGGTTTTTATTTATGACATACAGACACCTATGCAGTCATTCATGGATGATAATGCAGAAGTCCTAAGGTATCTTTTATGGATGTGGCTATGCTTGAAGAAAAGCACTTTTTAATGGTTTGAGTATAAAGATGCCACAAAAATAAACCTTTTATTCCATAAAGAAAGAATCTGAGATCCCAAGAATGCAAGTTATACTGCTGAATAGCACCAACCTTAGAAGGAGCATATTAGTTAATCTTAACAGTCTAGTGTCATGAGCCATTCTGCCTTACCCTGTTTTGGAAGGTACGTACATTTTTCAAAAGCTCCCCTTTTGTAAGTACTTGCAACAGGGATTCAATAATAGTCTTACAATATGTTAAATAACTTTTAATTTATTTTTAAAAGACAAAATAAGTCCTAAATATTGTTTTCTTAGTGAGAGTAAGTTGCCTAGCCCTTGTTTGAATAGTTGGAAGAAGCCAGTAGTATTCAAAGGGTTTGTCTTAAAAATTGTTGGGCGCTTTCAAATGTTAATCATATATTAAAACCTTAGGTTTATGTTTATTTATATAAATATTAAACAAAGACAAAAATCATAAAGAAAATTTTGTTCTAAACATACATATTTCAAATTACAAAATATAAACAGGTGGAAGTTTGAGGAATATTTTCATTTTTCCTATTGCTGACCTAAAAAAGAAATGTACTTAAGGATGATGAAAAAATAGCTGCATATAATATGAGTGCGGAGGAAGCATGTGAAGTAAGTTAATATTATCACTTCCTCCTTTGTACATTCTCCACAATATTTGTTTATCTGTTCGGTTTTTAAGACATGTGATGACAATAAAATGACTTTCTTGGAAGTCACCTAATATTAGCAAAGTGAATAAATATGTAAAATAACATACTTAACTTATGTCAATTCTTGAAAAAGTGTTTTCTTTCTAAAGGGATTCTCAATAGAAAATGTATCTATTTTTTCACAGTTACTGTTGCTTTCTATCAATATTAATGTACCAGAAATATGCCCATAGAAATGTTTTGTCAACAAGAATTATCTCAAACATTTCTACTAAGACAGCTATGTTCCTTCAAGCATCAGAGAGTTTCTAACACTGATGGTTCATAAATATTTATTGAGAATGATGCTAAATTTCTTCCTTTTTAAATAACATATATAGCATCTTACTTTAAAATTCTATTCAATGACTTAAAGTGAACTGTGAAAGCCCATCTTGTATTAGCCTTCTTGCTTCCCAATCTCATAGTCATGAACACCTTTTTTTTTTTTTCAAATTTACTCTAAAAACTGGCCTAGTAATTGTCCTATTTTCAAGACAGACAACAAGCACAATCTGGATAAAATAGAAGTACTGATGCATTTCACTGTATTTATGATAGTGTTTCATATCTTAAGAAGATGCAAAATAATTTAATAAAAGAATAAGAAATGAAAAGAGTCTTTGCATATGTGAGGCACAGAATCATGATATATTTTTTAAAGCACACATAAAAGTCTAAGGAGTTATTGAACATTATTGATAAGTGATATGATTTAGCTAACGCTCAGTTTGGGGTTAAATATTATAAAAACGAAAGTCATCATTCCAGGATGGGCCATTAAATATGCAGCTCTGTGAAATGTCCCATTACCTCCACTAGATGTCTCTAATAACTGACTTTGAATGGCTACATTCCTTCTAAATGCTATTCATTAAACACTGAAACAGGAATTGCACATGTATTTTGATTTTCTTATAAAAATCATATTTTTCAAGGCAGATGAATTTGCTTTAATAAACATACAAATTGAAAGTAACTTACATTCAATATCAAGGTACATGCTTTTTTGATGTCCTCCAATTCTACTTGCTGCTTCACAGTCGTACCTCCCTGAATCTGACAGCTTTACATCTTTAATATGCAGTGATGAGCTTCCATGTTGCCCTTTGACTTCAATGCGGCCGTCTGGGCTCTGTTTACATTGATTCAGGAAAAAGAAAGATTTTATGCTTGTTTGTCTAAAACAATGATCATATTCACGATGCTTATTAAATATGCATGTAAATGAAAATAATCTCACATCAGCATGTGAGATTATCATCAAATTTCAAAAGTACTGTTTCTGCATTTTTTACTTATTGTTCTTTAGCTTATCCATTTCACTTGCTGCCTTTCTTACAAGGACATTGACATGTACTGACCATTTGGATATATATTTTATCAATCACTCATACCTAGTATGCTTTTTGCTTTTTAAAAAATTTTCATGTTCTTCTTGGAAGGATTTTGTTGGTTTCCAATTATATTCACTATAAATACAAATGCTGTCTAAAAACTACCAATGAAAATTGTATTTCTGCTATATTTTGGTTAAGTATTTTGTCTTATTCATTTTTGAATGAGTAAAATAGCATCGCACATAAGCAAAATTTACACCATATTCATCACAGATAAATTATTAAACACATAGTAATCACTACTTAAGTTCTTCATAGGAAATCACTAGAAACAATATGGAAATGATTAATCATTTATTTCAAGGATATTGATTCAAATCAAGGAATTGCTTACAATTCAATATTGTATAGATTATATTTCCAATGGGAATTCTTGTTGCAATTTAACTAGCATAACACATAAAATATTTTTTTCAATCACATAAATACCTTTATAACACTCACACATAAACACAGCTAGTATATTGATTAATTTTACTTCAAATAGAAAATATAGCAAACTTTTAACAATTTATAATTCATTAGAAAAAGTAATTTACTGTTTTTAATAGATTATTTTCAGTATTTGAGGTTTCAGTGCCTCAATGAACTATTATATACTATACATGGTAAAAATGTCTTTATCTTATAAAATGATCAATTTTATATGTGACCAAAATTCACATAAATTTTAGTACATGTGTGAAAATTGTTTCATAAAAACTTTGTTTATGATTATCATCAAATTATTTTTTATTCATATCAAAGACTATTTCAAAGATGTTTCTTAATCATAATATTGATTGAAGGGCACAGTAGAAATACTTTCTTGTCATAACTTTATTTATTAATGAAGTTATTAGATAATCTTAAATCTAATTTAAATTGACAATTTAATAATTAAGTTATCCAGTCACTCATATTTTGTTCACTATCAGAAAGGTGGTGTTCAAAACCAAGCAACTTAGAATAGGATTTCTATGCCCAAAATACGTTCACCAAAATCTAAATGTTGTTAAAATAAAAGGTAAAGTGAGATATTCTAATTTTCAAGATGTTCAGCTGCCAAATTGATTTAATTAATTGAGAGAAAAGGACAAAAAATAAAAATTGACAGAAGTTTAAAATCAGAATGAGTAAGCCCAAAAGCCAAATCACCAGTTTCTTCCTAAGGTGACTAGAGGATTTTCATAATCTCACGCCCTTGAGCCAGGCTTCTCTTTTTAAGCACTGAACTCTGCTGGCTCTCACGACATCCACTTGCCCAGTGTGCTCCCAGTTTCACTTCTCTGACTACCTCTTGGTCTCTGCTGCAGATTCCTCTCACCGTAGAGGAACCTTGGATTCCTCCCTGGATTTTATTCTCTTTTCAGTGCACACACTCCAGTTAGGCCCTCTCTTGCCTGCCCACAGCTAAACTGATGCCCTCTGATGAATCTTTCTCCTGTCAGAATCCCTCTTTCCTTGGAGATGGGGAGTCAGATATCTTAGTTCCAGATCATGACCCTTTGAGACCTACCTTACATCACAATGTACAGGTCTAAAATCATCATTCTCCACCACCAGCACAATCTGTTCTTTTTTTCAATGAATGATAGTAATTACTTTCCAAGACCCATGCTATATACTATGTGCTCACCCTTGGATCAGTTTCTAAAATTTAATTTACTTATTTTCCAATTGCTAAAAAATGTGAGTCTGTCAACTTTCTCAACGATATCTTTTTCTATTTTCAGAAACAATATTTTCTTCAACCTATCTGTTGTCCACCTCACCTGTTCACAGTCTCTGGTTGCACTCCTTTGAGTATAAAGACAGGGGTCTCTGGATTTTAGAGAGAACAATTATACCTTTAGGTTGATCCTGACCCACAAGGACTCCCATACTCTGTGAAAGCCACTGAAATGATATTGCTTATTATTTCTTTGACACCAAGTCATTACAGCTGAAGACATTTTTTTTGTGTGTAGCTGTGAATAATTTTAAAAAGCAACTGATCTTATTTTAATTCTCATGGCAACTTCATGAATATTTCTTCTTCCCCATTTCTATTGTTGTAAATATCGTCACTGTACAAAAAATCAGTATGATATTAGTAATAATATTGGTACTTCAAAGTTATTATCCATATATATGAAATTGTTAACAGAAATTCTGGAGAAATACAGTTTCTTTTTCTTAAATGAATCAAACAATGTGTGATTGACTGGGAAATTCTTATTTTCAGAGTTAACATTGCATTCATAGAGAGATGCTATGTGCTTTTAACTCAGATACTTACACTGGAAGACCAAAGTCATTCCTTCACATATCTGACATTCTAAAGGACATCTCTGTCTTTGTGCTATAAAGAGACATTGCACATATCTGAAAGAAATTTCATTTATATCTTGGCTTTGATTCAATACCTAAAGAAGATTCATTTAATACATCTGATATTTGATTGAGACAGGTTAATGGACATTTTAGCTGTCTACCTAGTGTTTCCAGGTTCTATCACTGAATTAAGTAAGATGATTAGAAAGCAAATTGTCTGACTGCACATTATTATTCTTACCCTTCACAGAAATGCACACTCTGAAATTTTGCTGTTATATTCTTTGCCTTTCTAGAAGGTCAGTTTAAAAACTTCTTATTTGAATAGTATTTCAATATTTTATAAATTAATTAAGCTTTAAGTTTATGGTCCTTTTAAGTATTACTTAATCAAATATCTTGATTTAGTTCCATCTTAAAATTCTGTTGGCAATTTTAATTGTAGCAAAATTGTAAATATGCAAAGTGCCATGTTCATAGGCTTTTTCTTGAGTGATCTTACAGACTAGATACTTATTGCCAAATTTAGAATTTAATTGTACTTGAGAGTACATTTTAGGCAGCCTATATTTCTCTTTTTCTACTCTGTTTCTTTGAAAATATTTGGAGTCATTGATGCCTCTGGCCTTTTTAAGAGAAATCTGGATCATGTTGCTGAGAAACCTTACAATTGCATGAATATTCTGTGTGCTTACTCTACACAAAGCAGGCGCTGAGGACATGATGTTGAGAAAAATTGAATAGTTTTTACTTTTAGTGTCATTAAAAGTCTAACAGGGAAGAAAGACATTAGTTGTGAAATATTCTACAAATCATTTGTGAAAAGTACCACGTGGGAACATTGCTGTTCTTTTCTGAGGTGACTAAAGAAAAGAAGCAGTAGAGTCAGAAGTATGTTCCCTGAAAAACTGAAGTGTGATTGTATCTAAAAATGTTGAGAGGTTGATAATAAGAAGAGAATTCCAAGTAGACTCTGCCAGGAAACAATGAAAGAACAGAGATAGGCCAGCAGACACCCAGGAGGAAGTAAAGTGATGTGGGGTCTCATGATGTAAAACAGGTGAATAGAGACTGCATGCAGAACCCAAGACAAATGTAGACTAACAAAAAACTCCATCTAATTTTGTACCTGTGAATTCTATATCATGTACTTCCTTCCTAATGGCATTATATCTCTACCTATAGTCAATTAAACCCAACTTCACACACTTAAAAGAGAAAGCATAACTGCTAAATATGCAAAAAGGAAAGTAGTCTATGGTTTACCATTATTTATCCAAATTTCTCAAAATTGTGTTAGTATTTCATTGAACAATTCCTGCAGTCATCAAATAATTTTAAATGGAAAGCTTTTCTTTCCTCCTTATAAGATTCTTGTATTAGCTATTATCATCAATTTTCTTCCTTCTGGGCTTGCTCCCAGATTCCTAATTCTCTATCTTGACTTCATGAACTGAACTTTTGTACAATTACCCTTCCTCCTAGCAGTATAAGTCAGTACAATAAAGATTAATATGTGCAATAAAAGTTCTGGTTATTTTATACCAGGTAGTAGTGCTATTTTCTTTCTCTTTCACATATAATCAAAAATTTATTCAACAAATAAAAATTTAATATAATAATTTTAATAGGTAAAATGATGGATAAATGGTAACTGTTTTTCAGAATTTTAATTTTTTTCCACTTATTATTTAAATGAATCCCATAATTCTACCACGGGATTAGAACTAGTAGCCTCATTTTCAGAAGAAGACATTAAGGCACAAAACATTAAATGACCTATGCAGGATGGAGAGTCTATAGCTTATAACTGATAGTAGCTACCTGCCCAGCCAGTCTGAATTTTTTATCTGAAATACATTTTCTATATGCCTAACCACTTGAGGCAAAATTGTGATGTTGAACTGCATATTGTACCACAGCTAGTGGTATAAAGGCACTGGACTAGATTCTGAGGGTAGAAAAATTCATAAGAAAGGCAAGCTATTGGTAAATCAAGTAAACATGCTTATAATAGAAAATGACAAATTATAATTAATTATGATATAGATTCAGGAAGAATATCAAATATGATCTACAGAAGTGAGGAACAGTTTCTTGAACGTATTTCTAAACAGAAGGACAAGTAATAATAATAACCCAGGTAATAGTATGACTACAAATTTTCAGAACCATAGGAAAAAAAATAAATGTGATTTCTTGTTCAAAATGTATTAAAATTTCAAGATGAGAACAAGTAATAATAAGCATTGGGTGCTCCTGAGTGTGGACCTGTATTCAATCACACCTGCTGTATGTGCATAAAGTAAGCCCTGGTGAGCAAATCAGGGCAAAGTAGAAAGGAAATGGGAAGTATAGACCTACACTTGAGAGAAAAAAACTCAAAGAATTGAAAGGAGTTCACTCAAGCTGCCAAATTCAAAATGATAAGGAGAATGTTTAAGTTGAAGTAGTTAGATAAATAAAATAAACTATGATAAAGAATCTCAAAAGCCATGGGAAAACTAAAAACAAACAAACAAAACAACATGAAAAGAGGTACAACATCATTAGTCCTTAGGGAAATAGAGATCATAACCATTATACTACTTTCTTCACACTGGAGTGACTTAAAACCTAATAACAAATGCTTGAGTGAATGGATGCAGAGAAGTTGGAATCTTTATACACACCATGTGGGCATGTAAAATAGTGCAGGTTTATTGAGAAAAGTCTGATAGTGTCTCCAAATGGTAAACCTTGAGTTACCAAACAAATTAGCAATTATATTCTCAAGAGAAATGAAGATATATATCCACACAAAAACTTGTACATGAATACTCATAATAGTATTATGAATAAAACCTGACACTTAAAACAGAACCAAATGTTCATCCACTGATGCATGGTTTTAAAATCCATATAAAGAAATATTTAGCAAAAAAAAATGTTATTAAGTGTTTGCATATACTTCAACTTGGAGGAATCTTGAAAATATTTTTCTAAGTAGAAAAAACCTGTAATAAAGGCCAAATATTGAATGATTCCATTTATTTCAAATTTCCAGGAGAGGTAAATCTACACAAATAAGACGCAGGAGTGGTTAACCAGGACTGGCAGGGGAATGGGAGATGGTAGTAAGATGACTGAGAGGGAGAGATGGAAATGTTCTAACACTAATTAGTCTAATGATTCCACAATTCTAGTAATACAGTAAAAGATTTTTAATTGTATATGTAATGGGTCAATTGTATGCAATGTAAACTAGGTTTAAATAGCACTCCTAAAATATAAAGACAAGGGAAGGGAAGGAGTTTCAGTGATTTACCAACAATTGGAAAAGGATGTGAAAAGTTTCAGGAAGAAGAGAAAGGTGTATGCATTAGTAATTTAAAAAGATCTCTCACACTGCAAGGTGAAGGATAAATTAGAAAGGGTGATGGGTTGGGGATGTGGCTCAAGCAGTAGCGCGCTGGACTGGCATGTATGCAGCCCAGGTTTGATCCTCAGCACCACATACAAACAAAGATGCTGTGTCCACTGAAAATACTAAAAAATAAATATTAAAAAATTCTCTCTCTCTCTCTCTCTCCTCTAAAAGAAAGAAAGAAAGGGTGTTATAGTTTGAGTGTTTGTAATCCCCCCATATTGATGCATTGAAACCCTAAATTCCAAGATGATGGCATTAAGACATGGCAACTTTGGTAGGTCATTACTTCATGATAAAACACTCTTTACAGTATTAATGTCTTGGTTACCAAAAATCAAGCCAGTGACTTCTAGCAAATGCGGAAAGGGACATAAGAAATCTATGCCTCATGAAAAGTGGCCTCAATCAACACCAAATCCTCCCTGCCAGCCCTATGATCTTGGATTTTCTGGTCTCTACAACTATGAGAAATGAATTTCCCTGTTTAAGTCACTTAATTTATGGTCCTTTGGTATGGCAGTCTAAATATACCAAGACAGTGTGGCAAGGAGATCCACTGGAAAACTTCAGTGATAATGTTCTGGAGAAATGCAGAGTTAGTGGACATGGAGAGAAGTGAGTAGATTCCACAAATAGATCCAGGTGAAATCAACAGCATTTAGTCAATGGTTAGATGGAAAAGAAAGGAAGAAAGAAATACATATAGTTTTCTGTCAAAGACCTCTAGATGGAAAATATCTTAGTATATTCTTATATGTATAGTAAGTAATACATATACATACATACATATATATATATGTATGTGTATATATATATATACACACACATATTTTAACATAATCAAGGATATTTTCATAATCTGCTTGCATTTCATCTCATATTATGAATTTGGTATTTTAAAACCAATATCTAAAATTAAATACTGTAATAAGTAAAAAATAGAATAAAACATTCAGAGATTTAATTCTAAAAACTTAGACTAGGTGCATTCCAACTGACAAATATCAGAATGCTGTTTTTCATGTGACCAGAATATTTTATATGACTGCTTGGATGTTCTATCTATTTAATATATTAGTTGTGGCTATCCACTGCAAGAACAAATTGTTCAGAGTAACATACTGGCTGTGTTTCCTGAAAGCATACTGGGAAATTAGTACTTAGACTCTGATTCTGGAGATAACTACTATACTTAACTGTACCTCAATCTCTCTACATATAATTCACTAATAAGAGTACAAATGTCATATGATTGCTATGCAGATTAAATCAGTGAATATTTATAAAGAGTTCAGCATCTGTTGATTCCTTTATAAACTGGTACAAAAATCTGATATCTAGACTTAAGCAATAAGTACACGGGTCTTATGTCCATTCTATGTCATTTTCTAAAATTATTCTACATATATTCTACCCTCTAAACAAATAATAATTCTCCTATCCTCTACTTAATTAACAGCATATTATTGTTGCTGGACTTGTCTCCTAATCCCAGGAATAGCATGCATATTATTTTTATTCTTTATATTCCATGGACAAAATGTGACATATTCAGTAAAAAGCAAAAACATAACTAGGGTAAAGGACTTCTTCAGGGCAGGAAAATCACTGTTATAGTTTAGATATGATATATCTCCTAAAAGCTCATGTGTGAGACAATTTAGAGGGAAATAATTGAATTATGAGAGGTTTAACTTAATCAGTTAATTAATACCCTAAAAGGGATTAACTTGCTGCTAACTATAGGTAGGTAGGCTGTGGTTGGAAGCAGAGCTCTCTCTGCTTTCTGGTGCTATGTCTTGCACTGCTTTCCTCTGCCATATCTTTTCTGCCATGATGTTCTATTTTACTTTGGACCCTAAGGAATGGAGTTGGCTATCTATAGACTGAGACCTCTGAGACCACAAGCCCCTTAATGAAATTTCCCTCTTCTGATTGTTCTTGTCAGGTCTTTTGGTCACAGCAGCAAAATGCTGACTAAAACAATCACTCCTAGTAAGTGATAAAGCACATCACATAATCCCATTTGTTTGCTATCATAATTACTTATTATGGTTATTAATAATGGTTGGAATACTAAATAAGTAAATTAGAAAAAGGAAAATGTTAATGTAATGTGTGTGAACACAATTTTGCCATACTTGTTGGTTTCCCTGACAAAATATTTTTAGGTTGTATCTATCCATGTATAATTTTAACTGAATGAGAAAGTAAATATTTGATAATGTCATTATTTAGAAAATTCAATACATGTGAATTGGAGATATAAGTATGGTGTTGGAGTAGAAAACCAGCACTTAGAAACTCCAACTGAGTCCAGGTATCCATCTATGCAACATTTCATTGTTTACTCCAATATGAAGAAGTATGGAAAAATAACGATAATTTGGGGGTTCCATTTTTTAATGTATTGTTTATAATTGAGAAGAAATTATGAACAAGCATCAATAAGGGATAAAGAGGTCAAGAAAATACTCAGCTCTCAAAATTACATCTCTTCTAAGGTGAAATTTAGTTTCATGTCACACAACAATGAAAATATTAGAAAAATATCTGAAGGAATGTAACAAACGGTATTTGGAAACTTTTTTTGTTCAGCATGCTTTATAGCATGGCCAGATGTAGTGTGATGATTTATGCCATACATTTGAACTCAACACAAAGACACTGATATCATTTTATTAAACCATACTGTGTTTGAAGTAATGTAAGAACTCCTGAAAACTGTATTGTTTCAAGGCCTTGAAGAAGCCATAAGTCCTATGCTTTGATATTATTTAACCCAAAATTTAGAAATTTTTACTATTTAACCCAATTATCAATGTTTCTTATTGGAAAACAGAAAAATACAAAAATTCCTAGAATTAGAATGCAAAGCATTGGTAGTTATTGAAGTTTGGTGATATATATATGGAATTTCCTTGTACTATTCTGTGTTGTGCCTTGTTTTCAAATTGCATTTTGCATTTTACCATGGAAATTTTCAAACAGCACATAACAGATGAAATCTATTCCTGCAGTCTTTTTCCTGAATCAACAGAACATGTGCAGCATATCAGAATCCAAATTCAATTCCAGAGCTTGATACTACAGCCCAATTACAAACCCAGAAGTTTTTGTATTGAAAAGTACTGAGATTTTGTACTAACATAGTTTGAGTAATGCACAGTATTTAACTCTTGTTTCTTTTACCTACTTATAATAAAAAGTAAATGAGGCTCAGTACTAGGTATGTAGTAACTATAACGATACTCAGTGGTACATTTAGTGACTAAGCAGCAGCAGTCATATAATTAAAATTATAGACAAATGTTATTTAAAAATGAAACAAAAGAAACACAATACCCACCATAATGTTGATCAATAATGTCATGTTAAGTGCTTACAAAATGCCTGATATGTAGAATATCTTAAATAAAAGTTAATAGAGTCACCACTACATTTGTCCTCTAGTCTGTTTTTATATAAGTCTCATCAATAATTCTATGGGAATTGCATCATTTGTTTTCTTAATGATCAATGTGAGGTTCAACACTTTGTAAATTTTGTCTTGTTGTTGCTGATTGTTTAAATTCAGATAATAAATCACACACCTCTTAATCCACTATGACAAGATAATATCTAAAAAAAATTTTTAAATTGTCACTAGTTCCAAAGCCACAGTTAATGTTGGAAAGTGTAATGCATTTGCCAGCTAGTGACCACATTTTGTCACAGATATCGAAATTGTTATATTGTAAAAAAAAAAAAAATCAGTATTTGTTTCATTTAGTTAAACTGATGCTACCAAATTGAAACTACATAGCAATACATGTATAGTTCCTTTCCTTATGAAAATCATATTATTCTAATTAATGTGTTTAAATATCTATACAAAATAAATTATAAAACATTTTATCTGGTAGATACAAATGCATTATGTGTTGGTAGTATTATAGCAATATATGTTCTTTTTTGAATACGAAGTTTACAATGGTCTCATGTACTATATTTTGGTGTCTTATAACTATATTTGGGGTGGGAAGCCAAGAAGCTGAAGATTATACCCATGCAGCTATGCTTTGAAATCTCCTTAATTTGTCCTCTGGTATATATATTTATATATTTTAGGAAATATTTTCATAAGACATTGATGGAAACACAAAAATTACCAACCAACCACCAATATTAGAAAATCACAATTTCATGAAATCATTTTCTGTTATACATACATTTCCATATATACACAAGAAATGAGTACTTAAAAATTAAAACTATAGATAACAATAGATGTGCTGCTTTGAGATTGTGAGTTTGGTTTCAGTTTTTTTGTCTTTAAAGTAAATAACTCTTCATAAAGAATTATTAAGTTAGTTTGCAAATATTTTGGTTACTTTCTGTAGATTGTCATTTCACTCACAACGTTCAACAGGAAAAGAAAAAATGACTCGGTTTAAAAAAAAATGGGTGTTAGGACCAAATGTACAGGTTTGAAAGAAGACATACAAATGGCAAACATATTTATGAAAAAACTCTCAACATTATGAATCACCAGGGAAATGCAAGTCAAAACCAAAAGTCATCACCTCATTCTAGTAAGTATGGCTATTATCAAGTTACTAAAGATAGCAACTGCTGGGGAAGATGTCTAGAAAAGAGAATAATTGCATTTTATTAGTGGAAATGTAAATTAGTACAGCCATAATGAAAAATGGAAAACAATATGGAAGCTCTTCAAAAGTTAAAACCAGAAATACCCTTTGATCCAAAACCCCCAAACTGGAAACACATACAAAGAAGAGAAATCAACTGGAAACACATACAAAGTAAGAGAAATCAGTATGGCAGAGAGACATCTCTATTCCCATATTTACTGCATCACTCTTAAAATTAGCCAATAAATGAAACAATTTACAAGTCCATCAACTGATTAATGGATAAATAAAATGTATTACATACTCACAAACACATAGCATTTTCACTGTGGTGAACAAAACACCTGCCTGACAAGAACAATGTAAAGGAGGAAAAGCTTATTTGGTGCTAAGGGTTTCAGAGGTCTCTGTCCATGGACCAACAACTCCATTGCTCTGGGTCAGAGGAGAGGAAGAAGATTATGGCAGAGAGATATGGCAGAAGAAAGCAGCTCAGAACATGGCACCAGGAAGCAGGGAGAGAGCTCCACTCACCACGGAAAAAATATAAACCCTAAAAGCATGCCTGCAATAAACCCTCTCTTTCAGTCACAACCTACCTGCCTACAATTAATGCCCATTTAAGCCCTATTAACAGATCAGTCCACTTATTAGATTAGGGTTCTCATACTCCACGTATTTCACCTTTAAACTTTTGTACATTGTCTCACACATGAGCTTTTAGGAGTACCTAATATTTAAACCATAACACACACACACACACACACACACACACACACACAATACTATTCAGACACAAATAGAATGAAATCTGATAATTTGTTACTCGTGTCTGGAACTGATGATCATTATGTTAAATGAAATAAACCAGTCAGCAAAAGAAAGGTACTATATGATCTCTTTATATATTGAATTAAAAAAAAAGTTTATTTCACGGAGGTTGGAAATATAATGGTGGTTAATAGAGGTTGAAAAAGTAGGTTAAGATAGGATAAGGAAGAGGTGAATCAATAGGTTAAAATTACAGTTAGATAGCAGATGTTCTGGTGTACTATTGACAGTTGGATGACTGCAGGTAATAATAATATACTTCATATTTCAAGAATCAGAAGGAAAAATTTAAAGGTTGATAAATGCTTGAAGAGATAAATTTATTTATCCTGATTTAAACATAACACAATGTATATATGCATAAAAAGTCATATGGTATCTTATAAATATGATTTTTTTCCTTTTATGTATTATTTAATAGAAACAAATTTATAATAAAGATTATTTGAAAACAAGAAAGTTAAAACAAAATATACTAACCAAACTTCTTAAAATTGTTAAAAAATAATTAAAAGAGAAGGAACACTTCAGATAGCATATAATAGAATTTATTAAAATTACAATGTATAGGAGAAACAGGGCTGGAAACATTAATGAGGTATGATATACATATTTTTAAACAAAAGTTAGAAGATTTTTTAAGATACTTCCCCTGTGTGGAATAAATAAATCTATAATATGACCCTCAACATAGGGTAAGATAGAGAATGGACTTTGTAAAATACAATAAGATCATATAAAATATTCTATGTTATATCCCTTTCTCTAAAATAATTTTAAAACAATTATGGACCAGAGAGTTTGTGATTAATCTTTACAGGAATTTTTATCAATCACTAGATGATAAAAATGAATTATGAACATTATCATTAAAGAAAAGTCTGATAACATGGGCTCTAGAGACCCATGAAACTTAGATAATCTGGAAAGTTATTGCTCGCTTTACTACAAAACATACAATCATGAGAAACAGTCCTCATCAAGCTTCTAATTGTGTGTTGGTTTATGCAGACATAAGAAGGATTTGAGTAATTATATGACATGGCATACTGCTGAAAATTTTGTAAGAAGATATTAAAAAGTATACTACTTGGTGGTAAAAGTATGTCATGTGCTATCACAGTGCTGTCCAAAACAGCAAGTTAGAAACATTTCCTATAATTCAGGAAGATATGAGTAAAGACATAATGAACCCCCAACATCTTCTCCTCTATTATGTACAACAAAATCCTGCAGTTCTAGTGTCTGTTAATCTCCTGCTTTTCTCAAATTTTGTATGAGAGTTATCATTTGTCCTTAAAGGAGCTTTCAATTTATAGATAAATTATTAATTTGTAAAGCATCAGATTACATTTACTTTTTCAAATATTTATCAATGGGTATATGGATATTCTATAACTTCAATGTTATCAGAGTTCAAAAAACAAACAAATAAATAAATATTATCAGAGTTCATAACATTTCTGGGTGTGGTGAACATTGAAATTAAATGCAAATATATGTTTAAACAACTATGGCATTTCATGTAAAGTTAAAATATTTTCTCACTTTAGAAGTTAAATAACTGGACTGCACATTATCCTTAATTTACTTAAGAACCTATTAATTAATGTGAAGATATTCAGAATTAATAATACTGGTTAAAATCAGTTGCTTTTCACATTGATTTCAGTTTCACTTTTTAAAGAATCTTGGCCACTCAAAACATAATTAGAAACTATAGTAATTACTTCCAAGTTTTGAGAAAGTTTTAATTTCACTCATGACTAAATGTGTACTCATTGTTCTGGATGAGAAAAGTATATATGACATTCAAAAAAATTACAACATGCATGGATTGGTGGAGGAAGTGTTAAATTTCATTTAGTTAAAATGAATTGATTTTTATGGTAGAATGTGAGTAAGCAGAGTGCCATGCAGGGTGCCAGCTAATTTTGAATCACATATGAGTATATAGAAACTTTCTAGATAGAATATATTCTGTGAGTTATTTTCTTTTTAAATAGTCATTATTTAATGCGATTAGGGTGCTAAAGATTAAAGGATAAGTGAGTGGATGAGAAACTGTACAAAGTTCTTCTGGACATTTAAAACTTTGAGATATTTACTTATTGTCCAAACAAAGATGTTTGGTTGGACAGAAAGGACTGAAGTTCAGTGGAGAGAAGGCCTATTACCAAAATTCGTAGCTTCCAAAATTAATTCAGTCAGGACACTAGACAGGAAGCCCAAGGAAGTGAGCACAGATAGAGAAATCCAAGAATGAAGTCCAAACTAGGTCCTTTGGTTATTTAGAGTTTAATAAGAATGACAAAAAGTGATTTATAGGCATGAACAGTACCGTAAGAAAAAATCCAGGTGTGTGTACTCGAAACCAAATAACATGTTTCATAGAAGACATAACTGGGTCATTGCTGCTGCAGACCAGAAAAAAAGATAAGCAACAATAATTTACCATTAGGTTTAATAAAGTGAAGTTCGTTGGTAAACTTGCCAGAGAGTATCTGTGGAGTGATGAGGTCAAAGTCTAATTGGAGTGCATTTAAGAAATAATTGGACAAAAAACTAAAGAGAGTAATATTCAATATTTTCAAGGGACTTTGCTGTAAGAGGAGTAATATCAGACTTTGGTATCTGTTTTTGGCCCCTATGTATATACACACATAAAAATACACAGGTGTACGAAGGACATGTGTATGTTTACTGAGAGAAATAAGAACATTTTTTCAATGTTGATGGGAATGAACAATGAGGTAGGTAGTACAAAAAGTATTGGGGATTAAGAGATGAATTTTTATACTGATGATATTTATGATATATTACAGAGGATGAAATGTAATATCTACATAAAAATACAAAGAGACCTCAATTATGGTGATATATAGGTTCAGCCACTGTATGAGTACAGATGTAAAAGTCTTGGTTTAGTCAAGATTTTACTGATTGCTTTCTAGTTAATTAGTAAAAGAGGAAGTGAGTTATTAGCTGAGCCTTCGGGGAATAGAGGAAGTTTATAAATTTAAGCATAGAGGAAATTATATGAAGTAGTTTCTAAAACTTTTGCTCAAAAATTGGATCAGGATTTGCATTTCCCTGATGGATAACATTACAGTTTAGATATGAAGTATCCTCCAAAACATCATGTATGAGGCAATGCAAGAATGTTCAGAGATTAAATGATTAGATTGTGAGAGGTGTAATCTAATGAGTGGGTTAATCCACTGATATAGATTGACTGGGTGGTAACTATAGGCAGGTGGGGTGGAAGAAGTAGGTCACTAGGATTATGCTTTTGGGGTTTATGTTTTGCCCCTGTTAAATGGAGCTCTTTCTTTATCTGCTTCCTGTTTGCCATTTTCTCAGCCATTTTCCTTCAGCATGACCCTCTGCCATAATGTTATACCTCACCTTTGGAGCTGTGAAGTGAGCTGACCATGGACTGAACTTCTGGAACCATGAGCCAAAATAAACTTTTCATCCTCGGTGTTGGTCTTATCAGTAATATTGGTCACAACAACACAAAGGTAACTTAAGCAGTTAATAGTGTTGAGCATTTTACACATACTTGTTAACAATTGATAGTCTCTTTTTGATATATGCCTATTCAAACCATTTGCCCATGTTTTATTATATTACTTCTTTTGTTACTAAGTTGTTTTAGTTCGTTGTGTATTCTGGCTATTAACCCTGTGCTGATAAGTAGTTAGCAATATTTTCTTCCATTCTGTATGTCATCTCTTTACTCTGTTGAGTGTTTCCTTTGTAGAAAGTTTTTAGTTTGATATAATCCCATTCATCTATCTTTGCTTTTATTTCCTGTGTTTTGGAGAATATCTTACCACAGTTAGTATGACCATTAAAAAATTAAAAAAAAAAAATTAACAAATGCTTGAAAGAATGTGGAAAAAATACTAGTGTACACTGTTGTTAGGGACATAAATTAGTATAGCCACTTTAGACAATAGTATTAAATTTCTCAAAAAATTAAAAATAGACATACATTATGATTCAAATGTTTCACTTCTGATTGTATATCCAAAGGAAGAACCATAAAACCAAGGAGATATGTAACCTCCCATGTTTATTGTTATATTATTCACAATAATTATGATATGAAATCATTGTGCATTAACAAATAAATGAATAAAAAATATGGCATAAATTCACAATGGAATATTCAGCTGTTAAGATGAATGAAATCCTGACATTTGTAATAAACTGGATAGAGCCAGAGGAAATAATTTTAAGTGAAATAAAGCCACACAAACACAAATACCTCATATTCTGTCTCACATATGGAAACTGAGGAATCTTGCCTTAAATGTGCAATAGTTTCTACTACAGGGTGAAGAGGGTGGAGGAGAGGAAGAGGGATGAAGCAGGTTAGATAACAGGTAAAAACCCGAATTACACAGAAAGAATAAGTGTTGGTGTTCAACTGTATTTATGAAAATTTACTAGATAGTTTATGAACATCTACAAGAGAGGAGCTCAAATGCTTCAAACATAAGTACATGATTATAAAAGAGAATTCCTAATTATCTTGATTTGATCAGTGCTTACTATAAACATGTGTTGAAGTATCACACTGTATTCCACTAATAAATTAAATTAAAAATTTAGTAAAAGAATAAAATTTAATAAAAAAGAAAAGAAAAGAAGCCAGGAAAGAGTAGGATAACAGGCATCCTACTTAACAGCAAGTTACGGGTCACAATGTTAAAGAGACCATTAAGAATGACAATGGGTTTTTCTCCTGGTAAATTCAGCTGTGCTACTTTACCTGAAAAATGATCAGGAAGCTAAATTTAACCATAACTTGGAAAACAAGAAAATATTGAGGAGTGTATATGAGGTAGTTACTATTACAACAGACAATGACCCAAGAATTAAAAGAAATGAGCAAGGTGGATGATAGGGGTCAGGGAAAAATAGTAGTATCCATAAATATTAGAATTATATTGTTTCTGTCTATTTGATAGGCTATAAAATATGTATGCTTACATATAGATGTACATGAAATATTCATACGAAAACCTCTGACACCCAAGAATGAAAAACTTAGAAAGTATGACAACAACATCTTTATATAACAAAAATGAAGCAATGATGATCTCATGGTGTTGGTCACAATAATATAACATTATAGCCACAAAGATTTTCCTGGAAGAGTTGATTTTTCCTAAATAAGGATGAGCTACAAAATAAAAGGCTAAATATTGATAGCTGAAGATCTTGCTTAATATATCTTATTTAAGTTTCTTGTATGATAAAGCAATCAAGAGCAATGAATGTATGATAATTACTATTTAGGGTAATTATCACTGCAATAATTTCAATTTTATTCCTTAATTGTCATGTTAATTCCATGCATATATTTTTGTTGCATACGTAACCTTGAAAATGGAGTTCATCATATGTATTGTTTTGCTGCAATAATTTTTTACAATACTTACTCAAATATTTTCATAGGTATTATGTATTTACTTATATGGCATATTATTCAAACTACATTGATTGTACATGCATTATTTTAAAATTTATTTCATTTTATTGCTTAAATTTAGCTGACATTACTCACTAAAATAACACATATCTAATTCAAAGTTACTTTTACTGAAAAATTCCTAATTTTGTTAATTCTGTTAATATTAATTTTAGCTGGAATATTTTATATTTTCTTAAATAGTAGGAGTAGATTACTTCATAAGCAGAATACCAACACAATTCTGTATGTAGGACTATATTAAAAAAAGAAAATAATATATTTTCTGTTGTGAATCTATATTAAAATCGCTTTCCTTATATCAATAACATTTTCCCCAAAGCAAATATTGTATAATTCTAAACCACTATCATACGGTCTTAAAAGCTAGATCACAGTTTTTTAAAAATGAAAATTCTTACAACAGATTTCAAAATAATGCATTAGTAAATGATGTTTTCAGAAAAGAACAATGCCATTTTCATTTTTAAAATATTTCATCAAATTCTGTCAAAAATAGGATGTGTTTAACGTGTGACTAGACTTCTTTGATAATCTTTATTCAAGCTGTGGGCTGGAAAAGATTCCTGGAAGCTGTAAATGATCGAAACCCCACCTCTCAGCAAGCTCAGAAGCATCAAGGAAGATTTCCAGCACAGCTAATTATATTCTACCACCTACATCAGATGGGGAACAGAGGTATCCATTTTGCCTATTGCCCAGCAGGGACCTATATTATTGCTCTCACAGTACTAGCATGAGAAAAAAAATGCATTAGGTAGATCTTAAAAATGTCATTCAAATAAAAAAAAAAAATCCTTCAGAAAAGCCCATTATCTCTGGAAAGAAAAAAAATACATGTGTTAAAATCTACAGGTGCCAGGAGTTGTTGGTATGCTCTTTAGCATTCTTCTCTACAGTCAGAAATTGACTCTTTTTTTCCAATTTAAAGAAGTGCTAACATAATCTTACTTTTTATACTTGTTGAGTTACATGGAAAAGCTAAGTAGAATAAGAAAACTAGAAAAAACATGGTAAGTAATTAGAAGATCATGAACTGAAAAACGAATAAATATTTAAATTTTATGAAGTGTGGCATGGGAATAAAAATTATATCTTGTAACATGTTTACTGAAAAAAATGAGAGACTTACTGGACAAGTAAATATTAGAAATTGTAGAGAACTTGTAAACCATGAGCCTCAAAAATACAGCAATTTACCTCAGGTCATGGAGAAGATAAATTGATGTTGCAATTCATATGAACAAGTAATTAATTAAGTCCTATTATGTAAACTTGGAATTCCAAAGATAACATTAGTAGAAAGCCATGGGATACTTGAATTAATTTCCTTCATATAATATTATAGGTATAGCAGTTTATACAATATGTGTTTTTGTAATGGCAGTAATAGTAATCTCCTACACAGAGGATATCTACAGAGCATACACATAAGTAACATATCTGATTATTTTGAAAGTATAGCTCATTTTTCTCCTTAAATTGATTTAAAATTGGGTTAACATATAACTGTGCATTTATGTGGTAGAGTATATTAATGCAATACATGTGTGTAATATGTATTGCTCAAATCAGAGCAATTGATATTTACAGTTCTTTATTACTTTGTGTTTGGAGATTCTGAGTTCCTCTCTTCTATTTATTCATTGTGAACTATCATCCCCAAATGCTCTTTAATCCCTATCAAAAATTCAGCATATCAGATCTAAAGAATAATATTCAGTCACATCTCATGTCCCAGGGAATAAAGTTCATGTGGGTCTATGTATATACAGCTGCTCACAAGGTTGTCATGTACAGACATGGTACATCCACCCATTTGAGAGAAAATATTCCACTTGTCTATTTGAATCTTATTTCATTTAGCATGATATTCTCCAGTTCTATCCATTTCCCAGCAAATGGTATAACTTTAGTCTTCTGAGTTTATGCCTGATTAAAACTCCAGTATCTATAAATACCACATTTTATTTATCTCTTCTCCTATTGATGGACACCTAGTCTGTTTCCATTACTTGGTAGTTGTGATCTACTCTGCTCTACACGTTGCTATGCATGCATCACTGTAGTATGCTCTTTTTAGTTCTTTTGGATAAATACCAAAGTGAGGGATAGCTGGGTCACATGGTTGCTCCATTCTTAAACTTTTAGGACACTCCATATTACTTTTCAAAATGGTTGTACTAAGTTGCAGTCTCCCACAAAATCTATAAGAGTATGTTTTCCCCTACATTCTTACCATAATTATTGTTATTTGTATTCTTGATGATTGCCATACTAACTGAAGTAAGATGAAATCTCAGTGAAGTTTTGATTTTTATTTTCTTGATAGATGAAGTTATTGAACATTTTTTATATGTTTCTTGGCCATTTGTATTTCTTCTTTTTAGAAATGTCTGTTTAGATAATTTATTTCATTATGATTGATTGGATATTTGGGTTTTCATTTTTTTTCCTTATTTATTTATTTATATTTTTGGTGTGCTTTAAGATCTATATATATTCCAGATTTCAATTCCCTGTTTGAAAACTAGCTGACAAAGATTTTGTCCCTTTATGTACGTTCTTCTTCTCACACTCTTAATACTTTCTTTTAATATGTAGAAGTTTTTTAATTTAATGCCTTCCATTTACTGATTCTTTGTTTTATTTCTTGAGCTTTAGGTGTCTTATTAAAGAAGTAGATGCCTCCACCAATATGTTGGAGTGTTGATCCTATTTTTCTTTAGGTAGTTACAGTGTTTCTGATTTATTTCCTAGGTCTTTGAACAAGTTTGAGTTGATATTTTTTCCAGGATGAGGCATAGGAATCTAATTTCATTCTCCTACATATAGATATTCAGTTACTCAGTTTTCCCAGCACCTTTTATTAAAAAGCCTCTTTTCTGAAGGTTTTGGCATCTTTGTCAAGGATCAGCTGATTTTATCCATGTGGATTAATTTCTATGAATTCTATTTTATTCCATTGGTCACACCATGCTGAATTTGTTATTGTAACTCTGTCGTGTAACTTGACGTCAGGTATTTTGATGTCCCCAGGATTGCTCTTCCTCCTCAGAATTGCTTTGGATCTTCTAGGTTTTTGTTCTTATGGATTTTTAAGACTGTTTTTTCTAGTTCTGTGAAGAATGTTATTGGTATTTTGATTGGGATTGTATTGAGTTTGCAGATTTCTGAAATATTTTTGTTTATTTTCTTTTTTGCATTAGTATTTCTCCTTAATCTTTTTGGCTTTCTTGTTTCTTTCCATTTTATTCTCTATTTTATTATTCATAAAATCAGCTTCTAAAAATTACCAATGACTGCATCAAAAAAGACATCAGTAGCAATCAGTAAAGTGATACAAATACTCCTCAAGAATATAATAAAACACATGTGTTCTATATTGTCCTAGAAGTAGATAGTATTTTTAATGATAAATAGAACATATATATATATATATATATATATATATATATATATATATATATATATATACTGTTCTTTATTCTTCATTTTCCTGAAACTATTTTTCACTTTATTTTTTCTTCATTTTCTATTGGTGCACTATAGTTGTACATATTTGATGTAATTTTTTGTTACTTATTCACACATGCCCACAATATAACAATATCATGTAGCCAGTATCACTCCCCAGCATTTCCACCTTCCCTACCTCATAACCCTTGGTTCCTTCCTCTACTAATCTCCCTTTGATTTTTAGAAAATGCACCATTGTTTTCCTTTTTCCTCTTCAGCTTCTGCATATGAGAGAAAACAAAGGGCCCTTAACCTTCTGAGTTTGACTTTTTGCTTAACTGTCATTCATTAGTAAAGATAGTGATACAAATATGCCATCATAATTTTCATATTTTAATTACCAATTTTACTTGAGCTTTTTTCAAAAAGTGAAGATATGTGAATCTTTACAGATTCTATTAAATCAATCATCGTGAACATTTTATCTTATTTTGGTGATAATGACTTAAGGAAGAAAAGAACATTAAAAATATTCCCCTCTCCCATAAGGACACTGCCATTAATTATACCATCACTTTTTTTTAAAACCAGAATATAAGCATTTTTTTGAAGCATGAAACAAATTAAAAGAAGGTATTCCGGTGAGAGTAGACATAGCTTCCAACATGCACATACACAAAAACCTGCTATTCAAGAAAGTTGAACTGGGACTGTGAAAGCTTGGGGAAATATGCCAAAGCTATTATTGGCCATGTGAAAGTATATTTCCATACTCAAAAGTCATATTTTAATGTGAAAATTGTATATTTCAAAATTATATATTCATAAAAAAAGCTTGCTAATTTTGAATTTGCTTTGATTCCATTGCACCTCCTAAATTGAATCTGCCACGAATCAGAAAATTTTTATTTTTCTGTATTTGTGGTGGCTAGAGTAGCAAATTTAAATGTAACAACTCTCAATATTATTTTTTGAGCATTGTTAAGTTATTTGAGGCAAGTAATAAAGAAAATTTTTGTCACATTGATTCCTATCATCTTAAGATTTTCTTCATTGCCTCAAGTAGTCACATTTGCTTAAGAATGAACAAAGTTGATATAGAAAAAAATGGCTGATGTAACTTCCATATGTTAAGTATTAAAAAACAAAGATTTTTTTTTCAGTGGAAATTTTCTTGGGAGTTGAAAATATCATCCTACTAATCTTCTATCTTCAAATAAAGTAGTTTAAGTAAATAATTTTTAAAACATGAGACTTCCCACTTATATAAATAGCAATATTAAATTGCAACAAAGTATTTGTATATACATGTATATAAGAAATAACAATGTCCTTGAGCATAAAAGTATATTATGATAATGAATGCAGTGTGATAATATATAGGTGTATGCTGATATATTTAATTTCTTATAAATTTTAACTGTCTCATTTTTTTCAAGTAATTTTACCTAAGTATTTGCCTTTTTAGTTATAGATAAAAATCCCTTTTGAATTTTGTCTGTAAAAGTATTGTAAGTACACATCTTCTAGATCACAGTGTCTAAATTCACAGAGAAAATTTTTGCTCACTCTGTCTATATTATAAAAATAGATAGAAACACTTTGGTATAACTAAGACGTCTGTATGTAAATGCAAAACTAAGTGTTAACAATGACTATTTCTACTGTAAAAAAATAATCTTAAGTTTCATTTCAAATATATCACTTTATTTGAAGAAATAATAAAACATACTCAGTACTAAAGTTAATGTTGAGTCAGTAAAGCTTTTTTTTATACAGAAATATACATTTTTCAAAAGACTATAAAAGAACAGAAAAAATTTTATACCTATAGAAATTTTTGAGGTGATCTAAATTCAGACCAGTCTAGTATTTCAATTTTTACTTTGGCCAAAAACGTAGAAGTTGGTTTTGAAGGTTTGTTACTCTGCTTTATTAATTCAGTTTATTGGTGTCATTTTGAAAGGGCCATTTCATGTTAAGAACTGAAATAAAATGAGTTTCAGTCAAAATGATTTATGAATAAAGTGTGTGTCAATTAGTGAAGCAAAGCATATTTACTTACTGAAGTTAAGTTCTGGGTCCCACCATGGAAGGATGGAGAAAGAGTTTTGTCCCCATAGTTATATGTTTAAATATGCTCCACTCAAAATTTCATAGTTAAATTCTACATCTACATCATATTAATGCAATATAAGTTTAAACTGAAAGTAGTTTTTCTGAAAGTGTGTCTGTGTACCATTAAGGGAACACACACCAAGTTTAGGTAATATATTGAAACATATTTTATTTTAGTTTCATATTAATTTATGTATAGACATACACACATATCTGACATGCACATCATACTTTTGAGTTCGTTGATTTGTTACAATAAAAATAAATTAAAAATAATTCCATTTAAATTTAAAAATTGAACATATAATGGTACAGGCAATTCATGGATATAGAAAAGAGATGAAGCTAGTTTCAAATGACTGAGTTTTGAGAAATGCCACTTTAAAAGAGTTATAATTTATTACAGTACATTTAAAGTAGTTCTTATTTAATGTAGAGTGGGATTGATTTCTAGTGAAGGTAGAACTATAATTTACTAGTAGGACAAATATCACAGGAATAAGGTAATTATAGTTTCTGTATCCTAAGAGTAGATAAATGACACAAAGGAGATGTCATCCATTAGACAATATAATAAGCACTTTATAATTGTTATATTAAACACACTATTCACATGCATAGAATTGCTTATCGTTCTGTTTACAAGTGTATAAGTATTCTAGAGCAAAAATTACTCCCATAGAACTTTTAATTTCATTTAATACTAAAATTGTCAAGTAAAAATATTTCTAGAAAAGTGTTTGAAGAGAACATTTTTAGCATGTGGATATAAAATAATATTTTAAAAAATGTATAAAGAATAAATCATTTTAAGCAGCCTCACTTATGGGAGCATTGTATGTTCTGTTTCTTTCTACCGTAATGGCCTGTTTGGGTTCTTCCCAGAGTGTGGAATCATATATTCCCAAATTAGAATTTATCTCTGTGTAATATGGAAGGGACCAAAGGATGGGGGGAAAGTGATACTTCCTAGAGAGGAAAATTTGAAAGACTGAGAGAAGATGTGAAAGAAAGGAAAGATGATGTTAAAAGAAATCTATATTATAATCTGATTTTGTGTTTTATAAGACAGAAAATACCAGCCTTTATGATTGAGAGTGGCTTGAAACTCTATCCTCTTTTGAGTCAGGAAGCTAGAGTCCTCATCTGTACTTCACTGAAAATGTGGAGATGTAAGTCAGTCACAAGGAGGAAAACACAAGACCCAAATGCAGACTTATGACATAGTCAACTCTTAAAAGGAGTTGCTCCTTTGTCTCCTATGAGACGAGTGTATTTTTATGGGTATGAATCTGTCTTCTAATCTGTTCCATTGATCTTCATGTCTGTTTTTGTGCCAATACCATGTTGTTTTTGTTACTACAACTCTGTAGTATATAATTTAAGGTCTGGTATTATGATGCTTCCTGCATGAGTTATTTTGGCTCTTCTAGGTCTCTTGTTTTTCCAAATAAATTTCATGACTGCTTTTTCTATTTCTATGAAAAAGATCATGGGAGTTTTAATAGGTATTGCATAAAATTTGTTTAGTGCTTTTGGTAGTACAGCCATTTTGACAATATTAATTCTGCCTATCAAACAACATAGGATTCTTTCCATCTTCCAAAGTCTTCTTTAATTTCTTCTTTTAGTCGTCTATAGTTTTCATTGTAGAGATCTTTCACCTCTTTTGTTAGAATGATTCCCAAATTTTTTATTTTATTTTTTTGAGGCTATTGTGAATGGGATAGTTTTTCTGATTTCTCTTTCAGCTGACTCGTCATTGGTATAGGAACGCAACTGATTTATCAGTGTGAATTTTATATTCTGCTACTTTGATGAATTCATTTATGAGTTCTGGAAGCTCTCTAGTGGATTTTTTTTGGGGGGGTCTTCTAAATATAGAATCATATCATCTGCAAACTGGGACAGTTTGAGCTCTTCTTTTCCTATTTGTATCCCTTTAATTTCTTTCTTTTGCCTAATTGCTCTGATTAGGGTTTCAAGGATAATGTTGAATAGGCGTGGTGAAAAAGGGCATCTTGGTCCTGATATAGTTTTATAGATTTTTCAATTTTTCTCCATTTAGAATGTTGGCTTTGAGTTTAACATATATAGCTTTCAAATATTGAGGTACATTCCTACTATTCCTGATTTTTCAGCTATCCACTGGTCATTCAATATTGTATTATTTAGTCTCCAGGTGTAAAAGCATTTTCTATTTTTTTTGTTTTATCAGTGATTTCTAATTTCATTCCATTATGTTCTAATAAAATGTATATTTCAAAATTATATATTCATAAAGAAAAGCTTGCTAATTTTGAATTTGCTTTGATTCCATTGCACCTCCTAAATTGAATCTGCCATGAATCAGAAAATTTTTATTTTTCTGTATTTGTGGTGGCTAGAGTATGTGCTAAGAGTTGCTGGGTGGACTAGGATATGGTCTATTTTAGAGAAGGATCCATGTACACTGAGAAAAAGTATATTTAGTTTTTTGATGAATGAAATATTTTATATGTATCTGTTAAGTCTAAAATGTTAATTGTATTTTATAGTTCTATAAGATACTCTTTTCGACAAATGATGCTGGGAAAACTGGAAATGTATATGTATTAGAAAGAAATTGAACCCCCATCTCTCACCCTGCACAAAATTCAACTCAAAAGTGGATTAAGGAGTTAGGCATTAGACCAGAGTCTCAGTGCCTACTACCAGAAAAAGTAGGCCCAACTCTCCATCATGTCAGTTTAAGAAATTACTTCCTCAATAAGACTCCTAAAGTACAAGAAGTACAACCAAGAATCAATAAATAGAATAGTTTCAAACTGAAATTCTGCATCACATCAAAGAAACAGGCAAGAATGTAAACAGAGAGCCTATGAATGGGAGAAAATCTTTATCTGCACCTCAGATAGAGCATTAGTCTCCAGGATATAAATAAACCTCAAAAAACTGAACACCCAAACAAATATTCCAACTAATAAGTGGGCTAAGAAACTGAAAAGACTCTTCACAGAAGAAGAAATACAAATGGTGAACAAAAAAACAAAAATGAAAAAAATATTTAACATCTCTAGCAATTAGAGAAACGCAAGTAAAAACTACAGTGATATTATGTCTCCCCCCAGTCAGAATGGCAATCATCAAGAATATAAGCAACAATAAATGTTGGTGAGGATGTGGGGGGAAGGTACAATTATTCGCTGCTGGGAATACAAATTGGAAAGCAGTATGGAGATTACTTAGAAAACTTGGAATGGAAGCACCATTTGACCTTGTTATCCTACTCCTCAGTTTATACCCAAAGGACTTAAAATCAGCATATTATAGTGAAGCAGCCACTTCAATGTTTATTGCAGCTTAATTCATAATAGCCAAGCTAAGGAACCAAACTAGGTGCCCTACAACAGACAAATGGATAAAGAAAATGTAGTGTATATACTCAGCCATAAAGAAGAAATTATGTTATTTGCCAGTAGATGGATGGCACTGGAGAATATCATGCTAAGTGAAATAAACCAGTCTCAAAAAACCAAAGGCAGACTGTTCTCTCTGATATGTGGATGCTATCCTACAATAAGGGAGGGGTAGATTAGAAGTGCATTGGACTAGAAAAAGGGGAATAAAAGGAATGGAGGGAGTATGGGAATAGAAAAGATAGTAGAATGAATTGGACATATCTTTACTATCCATATATATGAATATATGACCAATGTAACTCCACATCACATACAACCACAATAATGGTATTATAACTGGAAAATAGTTCACTTATTCTATGTATGTATACTATTTCAAAATATACTTTACACATATGAAAAATTAAAAATATATATATAAAAATAAATAAACAAAGAGTTGCAAGACCTAGAATTTTGTGAGACAATTTCATATTTAAAAACTCACTTAATGTTGCTAGAGATAGTTTTAGATTAAACTGTATAAATTTGTTAAGGGAACACAGTCTACAAATATGTATAGGCAGAAGACTATTATTCTTCTGAATGTTATTCCTTCACAGAGGACCTATAAAGATGCTAATTAAAGCATTTACCTGGTCTCTTTGGGGGCAGCAATCAATGACATAGAATTAACACGATCATTTGTTTTCATTTGTGAAAGATTTGAATTCAATCATATGATAAACCTAATTCTGAAAAAAAAACTAGATACCTCCAAAGACAATAGGAAATAAAACTTTTAAGTTGTTCGATTTATGTTCAAGATTTTTTTTTTTATGTATGATCTCATTTCATGTTTAGAAACCTTTTCCAGGAATGTCTTAGGATTAACCATCTTTATATATGCAAAAACTGAATTCAGACATAAGTGGCATGGTGATTGAAATATCAAAATTAAAAAGTCAGGATTAAACTTTGATTTCTGTGAAACTTTCCATGAATTTCATTCATAATTCATCAATATCTGTGTTTTCACTTATAATAACATGTATTGATCAATAATAATCATAGGCAGGGATGATTTAAAGAAAATTTGGTTCAGAAATAGTTAAGAGGTATTAATACGGGTGGAAATATCCACTGAGTGTTTTTTTGATTTTTGTTTTTTATGCCAGGGAATATGACAAATCAATTTGGGCACACAAACTCACACATTCCCTTGAAATAACCAGAGTTTTATTTAATTTTTAAAAATCTCTTTAATGAAAAAACTTAATTTTTTATATGTATATGATTATTTGATCTTCATGTCTCTTTTACATATCACAACCATATTTTCAGTTTGTTTTTAAGCTTTATTGTATACATTTCACTACTAAAATTAAATATAGATAACATTATATATATAAAAATGATAGGGTTTCTGATTTTTATATGAATGTATACCTAACGAAGACTCCATGTATTTTAAAATAGGGCTGTTAAAGTAATGAACTTTTAGATAACCATAGTATACAAATTGTATTTTAATAGAAATATCACAAATAAAATTCATTACCACTAAAGTAAATTTCCATGAAACTTAAAACAAACTGATAATTATAAATTAGAGACAGTTAATTTAATAAAATAGGACGAAAATATTATCTTCAAATAACAATGGATATTTGGAAATACTTGTAAAGGAAGTGGATATCCTTTTATTTGTATTTGAAGTTTATCTGAAGAGCTCTTGAAATTATATGTATTTAATGTAGTTAAGATGCTTTGGATTCTAAATAAAAGAGTACTTACTTTAAAAGAGATTTGTTTGTTAGAACATGGTAGCATGTTACTGTAATCCCAGTGGCTTGCTAGGCTGTGCCAGGAGATTACAAGTTCAAAGCCAGCTTTAGCAATTCAGCAAAGCCCTGAGCAATTTAACAAGATGCTGTCTAAAAATGAAAAATAAAAAATGGGCTGGGGATGTGGCTTAGTGGATAAGGGGCCCTGGACTCAATCTCTGGTATCAAAGAATAAACAAATAAATAAAAATCTAAATATTTAAAAATTTTAAAAATAAAAATATTGTATTTCTAAGCACTATTTTGATGATATTTTTAAAGATATTTTCATATTATTCAAGAATAGTAATATGCATAGTTCAACTGTTGAATATCTTTCACACAGCAATGAAGGATTGTTAGCACCAGGAACCAGAAAATGGTGGCAAATTTTATATAAATATCATAACATTTATCTTTCAGTACCATTTGTGTGAAAGAAAGAAGAGGGGTCTAATTCTTCTTATCTTGATTTAGGCTGGCCTTATAATTTGTTTGCAACCATTATAAATATAGAAATAGCGGTAAAGCATGACTTCTAAGACTAGTTCAGAAAAGATCAAATAGTGTTTGTCTAGTATGGTATTCTTGAAACATTTCCTCTGGAGCAAGATGGCTGACATAATGAGGACAGACTATATTAATACAGTCATACTGGAAAAGCTCCATGTTAAGTGTTCCAATTGACAGTTCCAAATGAGCTCACTGTCCACAGGAAGCACTGACAGCCACTTATGTGTGCCTTCTTGACTTTTAAGCTCTGTTAAAACTTCTCAGAACTACAACTATAGACAACATTTAAGTGCAAGCACATTAGAGAGTTCAAGCGATACTCAAGCTAGTCTTTGACTCAAATTCCTGACTCACAAAAGCATGAATGAAAAACTGGTTGGTTTATGCCACTGTTTTGGGGTCACTTATTGTGCAATAAGAATATTAGAAAAATTTATATAAGGTTTTCTGTGATTTTTAAAATGTTATTAGCAGGATATTGTTGGAGAGTTAACACTTCTTATGGACTAGTAATTTTTTTCCCATAAGAAGAAAACTTTATCATACCATAATGAGTTTTCACACTGCCTTCTTTCTTTCAGTGAGAAATAAAGAGATATATGATGAGTAAATGTGAACATGAAGATTGGAAATTCTTTTCTACCACTACATTTTCTCTTCAGAAAGGAACTTCTGACAGAGACCAATAGATCTCCATTGCTCTCATCTATGGAAGTAACAGTATTTTCTATGCAAGGCGTAATCCATTGAAGACTATGTTGACTATGTTTATCTAATTTTTGTGTTCAGTATAAGAGCACTCAATTGTCTGTAGAATTTAAGCCACATAATATTTTATCCCCATTTCTTTTGTTTTATCCATTGATTAGTTATAAACTTACACAAGAAAAAGGATGCTATTAATTGAGATCCCATTTAAAAGTCTACAAGTAGGAACATATTTGATAAGTACAATGGATAAAATTATTAGTTTGAGCCCTATGATACTGAAGATGGTTTATTTGTTTTATTTTGGTACTAGGGATTAAATGCAAAGGAGCTAAAATACTGAGCCACAGCCCCAGCTTTTAAAAAATATTTTATTTTGAGACAGGGTCTCACTAAATTGCTGAGGCTTGCTTTGAACTTACAATCCTCTTGCCTCAGCCTCCCTAGCCGCTGGGAATATAGGCATGTGCTACCATGCCTGGAGAAGATGTTTTATTTTTGCAGTTTAATCAAAGCTTTCGACAGGTGTATTCACAATAGTAAGTTTAATTTGTGTTGTATCAAGTCCCAATTTGAGGCATAAGTTATTATTAAGAACATTTTCCTATTAAAAGGATTAGTTGTTAAATTTCATGTTAGCTTATACTAAAGCTTGCCAAAGTATGGCCAGAAAACCATCCATATGATACCAAATGAAGCCACTCATTAAGTATCATTCATAGGCCTTGAGGTACAAACATTAATTAACATTGAGGATGAGAAAGCATGGCAGCATCTCTTAATGGTTATTGTCGAAAGTATTATTTCATGTCACTTTCTTTCTTTGATTATTGTAATTATTAGCAAATATTAATTGTACAAAATAATGGGTTTCATGGTGACATTTTATACATGTATAAATACAAACTTTGATCATGCCCACCTTCCGAATAGCCCCCTCTTATTCTCTGCCCTCTTCCCCTTCTCTAGTGGTTTTTCAAGATTCCACATTTGTGAGAAAATATTCCAAACTTACCTTTCTTGGTCTCACTTATTTAAAGATGCTCTCTAGTTCCCTCAATTTTTCTGTAAATGAGTGCCTCCTTCTTTATGGTGGAGTAATTATCCAATGGCGTGTGTGTGTGTGTGTGTGTGTGTGTGTGTACCTATCCACATATGAGCAACAAGGCTGATTCTGTAACTTGGCTATTATGAGTTGTGTCGTGATAAACATGGGTATGTGATGCATGTATCTCCATAGTATGCTTAATTTTAAAAAATTGGGTATGTATACAGGAGTGTTATGGAAAGATCATATGGTAGTTCTATTTTTGAGGAATCTCCACACTGTTTTTCATAGTGACTTTACTGATTTACATTTCCAACAACAAGGCTTAAATGTTCCATTTTTCTTGGATTCTGAAGAGCATTTGTTATTTTTTATTTCCTACACAATAACCAGTATGACCCAGGTGAGATGGAATCTCAATGTAGGTTTGATTTACATTTCCCTGAAGACTAAATATGTTAAGCATGATTTCATATATGTTAGAGTCTGTAAACAAGTCAAGATGGCGCCTGGCATTTTGCCAGAGGGAGTGGTTTGTGAAGTAACGCCAGTGAGCCATTAAGTGTGGAGATTACTTATTGGTTGACTGCTGTATCTAGTTTATGTTAATTAAGATAAGCTGTGTGGAATGTATATATACCCCTCCTGTCCTACAATAAACGGCTCCCACTCCTGCTGTATCAATGTACACAAGTTGTTTGTCACCCTCTGGTTATTTTGCTGCAGCCGGACTGTGACACATATATTTATGAAATATACTTGTACTTTTTAAAAATTGAATTATTTGCTTTTTTTTGTCAAGTTTTTTGAGTTCTTTGTATATCCTCAATATTATTCCTTTTCCAGATGAATAGTGAGCAAATACTTTTTATCATTCCATAGGTAGTTTCTTCATTCTGTTCATTTGCTGTGCAAAAGTTTTTTAGTTTAATGTAATTCCATTTGTAAATTATTATTTCTTGAGCGATTTAAGTCCTGTTCAGGAAATCATTGCTTATATCAATGTTTAAAGTGTTTCCCCTATGTTTTCTTATAGTAGTTTCAAATTTTTCAAGTCTCATTAAGGTCAGTGATCTACTTAAAATTACTTATTGTATAGTTTGAGAAATAAGGATCTTTTTGTTATTTTCTGCAGAGAGATGTTCAGTTTTATAGAATCATTTGTTAAAGAGGCTATCTTTTCTCCAACATATGTTTTTGAATCCTTTGTTGAGAATCAGATGTCTGTAATTGCACAGTTTATTTTTTCTAATTTTATATCAATATCATGATGTTTTTCTTTTTTTTTTCTTTTCTTCATCTTTTAATTAATTAATTTATTTTTTAAATACACAACAGTTGAATGCATTACAATCATTATTATACATATAGAGCACAATTTTTCATATCTATGTTTATAAAGTATGTTCACGCCAATTTATGCCATTATACATGTACTCTTTTTTTTGCATTACAATTCTTAATACACATATATACCACAATTTTTCATATCTCTGTTTGTATATAAGGTATGTTGGCCCCAAATTCAAATCTTCATACATGTATTTTGTATAATGATGACCATCATATTCCACCATCCTTGCTAATCCCCTTCCCCCTCCCTTTCCCTTCCACCCCTCTTCCTTATATAGAATTAATCTAATCCTGCATGCTCTCCCTCCCTACTCCACTATGAGTCACCCCCCTTATATCAGAGAAAACATTTGGCATTTTTTTTCTTTTTTGGTATTGGCTAACTTCACTTAGCATTATCTTCTCCAACACCATCCATTTACCTGCAAATGGCAATATCATGATGCTTTTCTTATAATGGCTGTATAGTATATTTTTGAAACTGGGTATTAGGACATTTCTAGCATTGTTCTTTCTGCAAATGACTGCTTTGGCTATTCAGGGTTTTGTTTAGTTTTTATTTTTGTGATTCCATATTATTTTAGCATTGTTTTTTCTAGTTCTGTGAAGAATGTCATTGGCATTTTGATGGAGATTGTGATGTATCCATAGATCACTTTCTAGTAGGACTGTTTTAACAATGTTGATTCTCTCAATCAATAAACAAGAGAAGTCTCTCCATTTTCTAGAGTCTTTTTCAATTTCTTCAGTGTTTTCTAATTTGTATTGCAGAAGCCTTTCAATCCCTTGGTTAGGTGTATTCCTTAGAATTTCCTTTCTCACTTCCTTTCCTCCTTGCTTTCCTTCCCTTTCTTCCCTCTCTTTTTGAAGCCTGTAGGTCTACAAGAAATCCACTGATTTTTGTATGATGATTTTATTCCCTTCTACTTTGATGAATTTATCAATTCTAAGAGACTTGGTGGACACTTTAGGGTTTTCTAGTAATGGAATCATTATCTGCAAACAGGGCAATTTGATTTCCACTTTTCTTGTGCATACCCATTTTATTTCTTTCCCTTGCCTAATAGCTGTGGTTAAAATTTCCAATACTGTGTTGAATAAAAGTGGTAAGAGTAGAAACCCTTGTCTTGTTTCTGATTTCGGAGGAAATGCTTCCAGTTTTCCCCCATTCAGTATGATATTGGCTATGAGTTTGTCAAAGATAGTATTTATCATGTTGAGCTATGATCCTTCTACACCCAATTTATAGTGAAGAGTAGTTGAATTTTATCAAAAGCTTTTTCTCCATGTATTAAAATAATAATGTGATTCTTACCCTTGATTCAATTTATACAGTGCATTACGTTTATTCATTTGCATTCCTGCCACTTTTCATCACAAGAATGATATGATATCAGTGCAATCTACGATAGTATTGTTCAATCAAACATTAGGTATTAGAATTTGCATGAACTTTCTGCAAACAGAATTTACACAGAATAAGAGAAACAAGATAGTCTGTGCTTGAACACTATGTAATATGACAAAGATGAAAAATGTGTAATGAATGCTTAAGTTGGACATGTGTTTTTGAATATACTCTTCATCATCCTTAAATAAAAGGAAAATAAGAATTATCAATATTTTAGGTGAAGGAAATCAAAGAGTTCAAATACTATTGCCACAGCTAAACCACCATTTAGCAAAGCTGAAATACAAAACTAGATTTGTCTTTCTTAAAAGCTCAGAGCAAGTATTCAATTTTTGAAATTTACTGCTGAAGACAGTAGGAATTTTAGAAGAAAGGAGACTTCTTGGTGTCCAGATATGAAAGTATTTTGGGAGAACTGGGAAGATAGAATGTAAATAGTTGTAATTTCTTCATCCATTGTATAATCTTAGCACAAAAATCATATTTCAGTTCCTATAATTTCTCTGTGAAAAATTACCAAATCAAAACATTTTATAGAAATATATATTCTCTAATAAAAATAGTTCTTAGAAAACACAAACTGGAATATTGTTTTCACAGATACTATGGAAGAAATTCTTGTTTGTAGTTTCAGGTGATCAAGACCATATTTTACCACGCTGATAAAATAGCTGAATATAATCCGCTTTCATTCTCAGCATATACATATGGAAATATAAATTATATGAAAAATAAAACCTGATTTTGAGAAGAGAACTTTTAGTGATTTTTTTTTTTCAGTAGACCAGAAAACAATTGGAAAGTTTAGCATTACTAACAGGAAGGTACACTTAATAAGGACAAAGTGCATGTGTGGATCTAATCCACAGAAATGTGATAAATTGAAATATGAAAGAATCCTCTACAGTTTTTGATATCTGATGTTTTTTTTAATTTTATTGAAATTTAACTCACTTCAGACTTGGAAACTCTGCTATAGCAGAATCTGTTATTTTATGTTAAGAAAATATTAAAGAAAACTCTGTACAACTGTGGTTCTAGGAAGACTGCGATTATATTTCCCATTTTATAAATTTGGTTTTCAACTTGAATATATAAAGCAAGAATGCCAAAACAGTGCTACTATTACCAAAAAATATACACTCATAAAAATGCTATCATGAGGAGGAAATGGAACAAATAAAAAGGGTGATGGAAAAGCATTCTTTCAAAAGTTAATAGATGGACAAGAGAGATGCAATTTTTGTCAGTTTATGAGGTTAAATAGATTGTTAAATATAATATAATAAGTTGGAGGGATGGAAAATGTACTGTAGACAAATGTTTTCAAGTTTTTCCACTCCAATATACTAGTAAGTCAAAGTACTTTTAGGTGTACGTATATTTCAGAAACTAGACATTCTGTAAAAACTAATGAATTTTAACTTTGAGCAAAGCCATCTAAAAGCTAAATTACAACATCTTTATTGCTGTGAAATGTCAATCGTATCATGTCATTGCACCACAACATTTTTTTTTCTATTTCTGTCTATATTTGGAATTGATGAAAAGTAAAATAAAAATCTGTGGAGTATCATGAAACATGTAGTAATTTTTAATTAATTTCTCAGTAACTTGAATGCATTTTGGTGAAAGATCATCAGAATGCTAAATTTGTTTACCCATATTTTTCTTTTTCAGTGTACAAATTATAGGAAAGCAGAAACCCAGTGACATTTCTAAAGAGTAAATAATTAAATGATATTCAGAATTTTATATATTTGAATTGCTTTCATGTAAAGAGCAAATGGGGAGGTGAAAATTACCACAAAATATTTTAGATATGCAATGTATAAAAATACCCATTGGAAGCAACCTTAAGAATAATACCCAAAATTATAATTCTGTAATTTAATGGAAAAAACATCTTTAAATGTTATACATTGACATTTTTCTCTGCTAAACTAAGTTAGTTACCTTTTAAAAAGTTAAGCCATTGGGCTGGGATTGAGGCTCAGTGGTAGAGTGCTCGCCTAGCAAGTGCAAGGCCTGGGTTTCAATCCTCAGCACCACATAAAAGTAAATAAATAAAAATATCGTGTCAAACTACAACTAAAAAATAAATAAATAAATAAATAAATATATTTTTTTTAAAATTAAGTCATTTCTTTGATTTGTACAAGTTCCTTTGTAAGCTAGATACTAACTTGAGATTTGTTAATATTCAAAATTCTGGACACGACAATGCTATCGGACACCACTACATATTGAGTCTATGTTACCTTATCGCCTTCCGAAAATGTGATGCCATCCACTGCCCTTTTCCAAGTAATTTCTGGGACAGGCTCCCCTTCTGCTTCACAGACGAGTGTGACATGACCATTCTCATATGTAGTCTCATTTTTAAGCTGTATTATGTGAGGCTGTACTGTAAAAAATGTATACATTACTCAATTGATATTGGATGAAGACAATAACTGTTCGAACTTAATATGGGTAATGGGCTCTTTAGTCGATGTTAACACAATACAAGGTGATTAACTACAGCAGTTTACAGTGGCATGCTTTACTTTACAAGAGTACCAATAGAGTGGAAAAGAGCAGAGAAAGAAGAACTCTGAATATAAGACTCATTTATTATCATTAAAATATTTGAGGTAGCTTAAACACCAACATAAAAATTATAATTCTTTTAAAAAAGTGAACATATTTCATTTCTTTCTTAAAGTCACAAACTTAAATTTCCTCTTTTGAAGTAGTATGTATATAGAGGTATTGCTTTAACAATGTATTGATTATTAAACTAATTATTTCTTTGTATCTACTAATAATACTTTATATTAATTTCAATTCTTAATATTTAAAAATATGCTTCTTTATAAGTATACATAGTATCCAAGAAATTTTTTTGAAGTATTATTTCTTATTTTTTTCCTTCTTTAGATACAAAATGGATACAAGCCTAAAAGTCAGTACTTGTTTTTCAGTACTTGGGGTTTCATGTGAATTTTTTTTAAGTATAGTGAATGGAAAATAGATCCCAACATGAAATTTAAGACTCATGAAGATTAACCCTCATGGAGATATGAAACATTACAGAATCCATTGAAGCAATTTAATTTTTTTTGTTCAGATTCAGTTATGATTCAGCTAATATTCTATAAAAATTTAAATGGGTGATTTGATATAATTCTTAAGACAATTCTATTTGGTAGCTGAAATTTGAAAATATATTTCAGAGGGGAGCAAAATATATAGGACCAAATTTAATTATGGAAATTTAAATGATTTGCATTAACAGCGGAATAGAAGTTTACTCAGGCACCCCTCTAGACATCTCAGACTTAGGCAATATGCTATAATACTTACCAAAGACTTGGAGAAATGCCTGCTTTTCATCTTCTCCTGCCTTATTTGTGGCCCTGCAGACATAAGGCCCTCCATCACTATTGATTATGTTCCTGACAGTGAGTTCTGTATTGCTTCCTTTCAAAAGGTACTTTTCACTTTCTTCAATGAGCTTGCCATTCCTAAAGAAGAAAAAGAAGGTTGTTCTTCATAAATTTGTATTCATAACCCAGGAGATCATAATCAACTTTTTGATCTATAGGCATCAATTATTTCATGGCTATTGTCATTGATAGACAGTGATATAGTCCAATCAAAAGTATGGTTTAGTACCCCAGTAATTTAATCTGTAAATAATAAAATTATGCTTAAATTTGTTTTGACTTTAGAGACAAGAAATCCATTGGGCAATGTTGAAATCTTGACTTTAGTCAGTTTACAAAAGCATATTTGTTCAATTTGAACTTTGATTATTAGCAAAAACTCAGTTTTCTTTGATTATTTTTATTCCCTTCACACATTATAAGTTGGTGAGCCAACACATCTTTATGAAATATGTTTATTTTCTAGGTGGGACACATTTTTAAAAATAATTTCTATGGAAAATTTATTTAAATAAATTCCAATGTAAGTACAATATAAACACATAAAAAATTTTTATTGTATATAAGTACTATCAATACATTAATGAAAAAAATCAAGTGAAAGCACAACTAATCAGAAATATTATGCTGGATATAATTTAATTAATGAAGGAAATAGGAAGTTTTTATGTTTCCTTTTAGACACAAATAATTAAAATTTTCCCAATTCTTTTTTATTCACAAATAACATTTATTTAATAAATATTTTCAATTTTTTATTTGTTTTAATTAGTTATATATGACTGTGGAATACATTTATGTACTTTGATATATCATACATTAATGGGGTATAATTTCTCACTTTTCTGATTTTACATGTAATAGAATCACATTAATCATGCAGTGTTTATACAATGAAATAGATCTAATTCTGCTCTAAGTGTGGTATATATAACCTTTCAAGTATTTTCTACTAGACTGTATAATAGGAGATATTTAAAATATATTAAAACTCTGAAACATTTCTACAATTGCCCTTATTAGTTGAAAAACTTTTTATGTATTCTCTTTGCTTCTTTTTTTTTTATTATCCTCATTCTCCTTTACCTCATTCTTTTCTTTATTTTTCTTCTTTTTTCTCTTCCTAGTACAAAAATATAGTGGTTTGAATGTCTTAATTGATCTTAGGACTCACTAACATAAAATGTTTAGGATTTGTATTAGTTAATGGGAATATTTACTTTTTCATATAAATTAGAAACAAAAAACCCTAAAAATTGTATTAAAATATTTCCAAAATTAAACAAAACATTTCTATGATATATCATGAATATTTGAAGTAAATTCTGATTATATTTCCAGTAAACACTGACACATATTCTAATAAAATTCTTATTCTTTTGTGACTCAATAACATCATTTTTCCCAGTTTCTTATGACATCTCTACATATATACTAGGAAGTGTGCATTTCCAAGAGAAGTAGAAATCCTTAAAGTTAAAATAATAATAATGTGTATATAGTATTCTGTAGTTTTATTTGTATTTTCCAAATGTTTAAGTGATAAATAAGCAATTTTATATACAACTTTATTATGAAATAGAAGAGGAGGAAATACGTCACTGTTCAGTCTATAAGGCCAACATTGCCTTGAGGTGTAACAATTCAAGAATGAGAAAATAATAATATTATGTTTCTCATAGTCATTAATTCAACAATTCTTAACATCATCATCATATCTATCACAACGATACATAAAAATATAACATATCTTAAGTGGGTTTTAAACAAGGAATATAAGGGAGCCCTAACATTTGAAAATCAATGGAACTTATTAGATTAATGGGCTAACAATAAAAGTGTATAGAGTATTTTCAGTAGATAGAAAACAACTATTTGAAGGGAATGAAGGGAGAGATGTAGAATTGCTGCTTTTCCTCTCACTTATTTAAATACCACTTATTTGTTTCTGATTATATTTGTGAAATATTCTTATAATTCCTCAATTTTTATTCCTTGACTGTCTTCTTTACTTCTACCAAATGGCTCTTCTCTCCCAAATTCAAAACTTTGATTCCTTAAGTCCTCTAAGTGACTGTATCTGAAGATAGGGCCATTAAGGACATAATTAAGGTTAAATGAGATTACATGGTGCAACTTATCCATGATGGAACAGGTGTACTTAAAAGAAGAGGAAGAGATACTAGAGATCTCTTTCTCAGTCTTTCCAGACAGTGGAGAGAGCATATGACAATAAAGGAGACAATGTATAAGCCACTAAGAGAGAGCTATCAGAAACCAACCCTGCTGGTACTTTGACCTTGGATGTCTGTCTACATCTACAAATAAAAAGCACAAATATAAAAACTTCCCCTTAAAACTAATGTCATCTCTATAGACGTTATGACCACATACTCCCTTTCTCCTAATACAAACTTTATATCCAGAGGCTAAAATGACTATTTACATTTAAAGTAATTATTTTTCCATCCTATTCAATTGAAGAAAATAATGACATATGAAGCTACTAAGATGAAAAATTATAGATATAAATTACAGTTTATTTCCTCTGACTCTGCCTCCTCTTGTCCCTATGATTATTATTTTTCTGATTAAATATAAGAAAACAATTTTGAATACATATAAAACTTTTTAAAATCTAAGTAAATAAATTTCTTTGGAAATATAAAATTATTAAAATAATATTCTGTGACAATATTTTTTCATCATAATAGTTGACCTGAAAGGTTTTCTGTGATGCAGTTGGATCTCACATAAGTAAACTGTTAAAGAATAGATTTAGAATACAAATTTTACTCATATGATAGGTTGAACATTTTTAAAATGACAAATTAAACTCATGAAGTTTTATCTTTGCATAATTACCTTTTATCTACACATAAATAAAATATACAATTAATTACATTATAATAAAAAGTACACTTATAACAATGTGGCCTGCAACACTGGGATATTTCAAGACACACTAGTTGTAACATTTAAAAGGTAGGATCAGTTACAAGATTCCCAGGCCCATTCTGGCCAGAAACATGCCCTCAAAGACAGAACAAGCATCATGAGGGCAGCCTTGGACTCAAAATCAGAGAAGAACACACTGCTTATATCTTTAGCAATTAACCTCAGGAATTGAACTGAAAACAGTAGCCTTATTAATTTTTAGATGAAATTAAAAACATTGCTCTACTTCTTGACAAAACAAAAATCCAAATAGTATTTCATGAGTCAGACGACACATACATACTTAACCTACCTTGACCAGGAGATGGTAGGTTCTGGAGAGCCTGAAGCCCTGCAGGACAATGTCATCTCTTCTCCTCTCTCTGCTGTGGCATTAAATGATTTCTGAGGCATTGTGATTGCTGGTGGCACTGAAAGACAGATAGACATAGAATAAATAGAGACAAAAACGTTTGAACCAACACCATTCTAAGACTTTTTGTCCCCTTTTTTCTAACTGCTAAACATTAAAAATTGATGTTAAATTCTAGTTTAATAATAAAAGAATATTAATGTCCACTGCTATGCATTCTTATGTACAATAATTAGAAAATATTTACAATGTTGTTTTATTTTTTCTTAATCTATTAAAACAAACAATGAACTATATGTTTTAACAAACACATACACTTTTATAAAATGTCTCACAAGAAGACAATACCATCCTTACTTAATCAATACTGATATTTAATTTAAGCATAAATGGATTTCCTATTTGGTTTCTCATTGCTATATGTAATGCCATAAGCAATCATTCACTGCTTTAAGACAGGGCTTTCAAATTAGGTGTCAAAGCATAATGTTCTTTCTGATTAACTGCACTTAATTTCTTCAAACAACTATAAAACATTTTATGAAGAGAAACTGCTTAAGCCATAGAGAGTATGAAAATAGATTTTCATGAACAATTCAATTTTAAAATTAAGCATCCCCAATTTCTAACTAATTACATTGCAAAAACTGCATATGCTGCAAATTTTGGACAGGTTGAAACTGTTACTGAAATGCACTGTTGGCAATAAACAAGTTACTAACATCCATAACAGAAGCTAAATTTCAAAGTAAAGCATAAATTGTAACTCAGTACACAGTTTCATTTATTAAATTGAATGTGATAAAGTAATATTAGAAATTAATTCTCCTAATAAATGAATTTATTTTTTACATATCCAAACAACATGGCCAGATAGGTACTTATAAGTTTAATTATAATTAAATATCTCTATAATAGCATTATGCTATTTTCAGGTCAGTAACTATGTTTCATTAGCTCACTGATAGTGAGAATAATAAGTTAAATGTATCTCAATCATTAAACACAACAAATCAAGTTTCTGAATTTACGATGTAGATATGAGGAACATGATCTGACATGTTATCTCTAAAATAATAATGATGAATGGTATTTAAAAAGATGACTTTTTAATATATTAATGCTTAATTTAAAGTACACTGCTCTTTGACTATCTGTATGTTATTTTTTCTTCCTGGTGATAGGAATAAAAAAACACAATTTAATAAAAATGCATTGATTTGCTTTTTCTAATTTATAAAGGTAGTTTGAAGAGCACTGTTACTATTTGTATTATAAAAGTAAAGATTTTCAATACATTAAGGAATTAAAATAAAAGTGAACTTTTAGCAGAAATTCTCTCTAACATCAAATATAAATAGACATTTCCAAGTTGATAATGAGGTGCTTCAGTTCTTGTTCTGAAGCTGCCATTCACTGGAAAACTTTATTTTATTCTTTAACATCATTTTCTTGTTTATAAAGTAAAGTAAGCTAGAAGATCTATAAAAACTGACCACTTCAATAGTTTTAGCTCTTGTTATCTTAAATCTTCTAATAAAACTTCTTCTCTTAACTTAGTGTAGGTTAGCAGAACACTACTAATATTTTATGTCCATACAATTTTGTGAAAAGAAACTCTCCAAATAGTCTGTAAAATAATAATATCAAAATCTGAGGAGGTTTTTCATTAGTTCTAATGCCAAGGTGTTCAGGGAGTTTAATACCCACTGTTTTGGACTATGGAAATCATTTTTATGTATACTATTATTTTATTGATTATAAATTTCCCAGTGGAATTAAGCAATATTAAAAGTTATTGCAATTCTATTTCATTCAGTCTTCTTGTTTTCTCATAAATCCTATGCCTCTCTATTTTTTACTTTTTAAAAACACTTTACTTCAAATTTGACTGCAACAGAAATATTCTGTTTTAATACACTTATTGATATTTGTATTCTGTATCTGTTACTTTGTCAAAACTTCCTGGAAACAAATCCATTTTTATTCTTTAGTTACTAGAAATAGGACAGGTGTTGAAGTAGCCTCATAACTTTCAACAATATGAAGGCTTTGGTTACCTTCAAGTTATCATTGCCCTCACTGGATGCTTAGGCTCCAGAGACACCACTAATTTAACAGTTTAATTTCCCTTTCTTCAAAAATGGCTCCAGCTATTTCATATATCTTCCATGTCTTGTAAGCATTTCTGTACCCACTTTTCCTCAAATATTTCTCGGAAGATGGATGTCACCCTAACCAAGGGATACCTAAGTATGTCACAGTTATAGTAGTTCAGACAAACCAACATCCATTTATTCCCCCAAATTTATTCTGGATAGCAATAACAAACCTCATTCTGCCACAGGCAGAAAGTTACTATTTTGTAATGATTTCTTTTCAGTTCTAAATATATATCAGAGACTAAATTCACACATAGATAGTTTATCTATCTGAGGACCTCTAAAAAGTTACCTCACAATTATTTTACATCATTACTCTTTCTTTAAAATCTTCAGACTATGTAGCTATTAGAAAATCACAAAAATAACTCAGTCCTTTACCAAGAAGAGACATGGACCAGTTTAATAATAAAGTATCTTGTTGCTTTTACTTTTTGTTTTGCCATTCTCAGTCTACATGCAAAGAAAATTAGTTTCTTTTCTTAGGTCTTCCCATAAATTAATTATCACATGATCCCTTCTATTGCATTTAAGTATTGAAGATAAAAAAGTGGAAAAATTCAGAAACCACATTTTTAAAACTAATTCCTATTATTAAATGAACTTACATTTTTTGCATTTTTCATAAACTCAGTTTCTTATAATATTATGGAATAAAGAATTTTAATATTATGTAGATGCTTTTTTGTAATGAGGTACTTCCATTATGGAGACCACATTATCATTATTTTGATCAAATAACTGGTACTTTCCAATGGTTATATTAGTCTTTAACATAATTATTGTATCTACATTTTTTGTCTCTCAGTTTCATCTGCTTTGCTTTTTACTAATTTCTAAAATGCTGTAATATGATCTAACACCTCTAAATTTTCATTAATAACAGTTCTGGTTCTTGAAATAATATTCCATTTCTCACTTACAGAGTTGCTTAATTTAAATTTCCATTTAACAGGAATATATTTTCAACTAAAGAAACACAATTTAAGGACTATTAAGTATCAAATTATGGACAAAAAATAATTCTACAACTTCAGTTTGAAAGACAGTACATTTCCAAGGTTGAACTAAACATATATAGTTAACCCTTATAGAAAACTGCAGATGAGTTGTTTGTGATTTTGAGTATCAGCAGTTACTATTTTTGTCTTGCAATAGGATTTAATCAATATGTCTTTACATACTTGATTGAGAATGGTAACAAACACTTTCCAAGTATTAATTGCTAATTTGTGAAAACAGTAAAGTGGTGATATAATGATGATGATATGTTGAGCACTGAGTTTTAAAATCAAATCTATCTGAAGAAAACAGTAAGATCTTTGATGCCACCAGATTACAAGATAATGAAGATCAAGATAACTCATTACATTGATTGAGAAAAAGGCATTAAAGGAAAAACATTGCTTTGGCATTTTAAATTCCATTCTTAGTGATCTCCGAGAAGTTGACAATTCAATAAAATAAGTGTTGCTTTCAGTGGACATAAATATAAAAGTAAACACAATGTTGACAGATGATCTGTGGCATTTTCATAATCATGATCTGCATTTTACAAATGTTCACTAAATTAATCTGATTTATATGCTCTTCTTTAAAATTGACTTATAAAATAGTTCAACTTCACAGGTTCAAAACAAAGTAAAAATTTAAGCAATTTAACCTCTTTCTTCCTTAGTTACTTTTATAACTTAAATTGTTTAGGCAAATATTAATCCAAGTTTTATTCTTCCTTCTTCCTGCTTCAAAATATACCTTTTTCTGTATAATAATCCATGTGAGAGATGATATGTAAAGAACTTCCTCACTTTTTTTCAAACTGTGTAGTATTCCATACCATCTGGAAACACTGTTGGGCATGTTAGGTTACCTTGTTAAACACAGCCAAATACATATATTTTACAACATTTATCTATTTTAGGAAGTTCTGACTTAAGCTATCCAGAAGTGCAATTTGGAGGTCACCTACAACAGAAAGTCTCAAAGTATGTTTGAAGAAACCCTAAGGTCTCCAACACCCTTTCAGAGGACTCTGGGGCCCTCTCTTTACCAGTCACATATCTGTGGGCAGAAGAATTTTCTCCTGCAAAAGTCAATTATTGACCTTGCCAATGGAGAAAAAGTTCAATAACCTCTTTATCTGAAAGAGTGTTCAGTTCAAAAGTACACAATGAAATATTGAGTTTGGTAGCACATTGCAATGTCTACCTTGTATCTGCTAAGTCACAATAAATTCATATTCAAAACTACATAAAAAGGTCAAATCTGAGCCATCTCGGCAGTGCCAATGTAGCCTGATTTGTACCCCAAAGTGGATCGTGGCCAAGCATGCCCAGGGGACTGCTTAGGGTGGGACACTTAATGTTAGAGGAGCAAAACAAAGATAACAGCCATGTAGGTTTAAAGATTGATCACAAAAGATGGCATTCATTTTTATAGAATTTTTAAATAACAAAGGATAAAATCTTCATAATTTATAATTCTAAAACAGAAAAATATAAATTTTGTATATGAAAGCTAAATAAAGACTCTCTCAAAGAAATAAAGTAGGAAAAGATGGGCACATGAGATGAGAGAAAACAAACTGAAGTAATAGATTTAAACCCTATCCAATCAATATAATAACATATTTAATGTAAATTATATAAATGTTCTAATTCAAAATCAGAAAATGTCAGTGTAGATGAAAAAAATAAACCTCATTGTATACTTCTTATAAATGGTCACTTTAAAAATCAAGAAACATTTAGGTTAACAAATAACAAATAACAAAATAAAGGAATAGACATTCCATGAGACCCTTAATAGGAAAAATGGATGGGTGAAATACAGAAGTATCATTGAAAGATTTCAGAGCAAAGAATTTTATCAGGAATAAACAGTCATTTCCTAATGATAAAGAAGTTAGCACAACAAGAACTCATAAAAATTCCAAATCAGTTGGCCCCTAACCTGATGATTAAGAAAACTCCAACTAACATAAAAATAATTCACACTCTTTTTTTAAGTACAAAGAAATATATATGAAAATATACAGCCCAAACAAATGTATGCTTTGAATCTATTAAAGTGAAATTAGAAATCAATGACAGAATTACAGCTAGAAAATTTCCATATATTTGGAAGTTAAATAATATAATTGTAAATATCCTGCTGGAAAAAAGAATATTCAAAAGAAAATTACAAGATATTTTCAAATCAATGGCAAAATACATAACATTATCAAAAGTGGTGGAAAGAAGTTAGTGCAGTACATACATACAGGCATGCATGCATCAGATGAAAGAGATTTTAAATGAATGTACTCAGTTTAACCCTAAGAAAACAGAAAAAGAATATCAAATTACCCTCCCATCAGTAAAAATAGAATAATAAAGGTAATATTTGAAAAAAAATAAAAGAGAAAAAAAATCAAGAAATTCAAAATCTGCTTTTCTTTTTTTTCTTTTGAGAGAGATCAACATTACTGAAAAAATCTAACCAGACTGATTAGAAAAGAGGGAGAGAAGAAGGAAGAGAAAAAAAAATGAATGAGAACTCAAATAATAATAGTAAGAGAGTGAGAACATTATCTCAACTACAGATACTAAATATATTGACAAAATAACTTGAAGATGCTATAAACAATTTTATGTCAACAATTTTCAGCAGATTAGATAAAGTTGACAAATTCTTGAAAGACATCAGCTATCAAATTTCACTTTAAAAATAGTCTAAAAAATATTTTTAAAATCAAAGGATTAAAATAATATTTTATTATATTATCACAGTGTAAAATTTAAATCCAAGTAGGTTTACTGATGAATTCAATTAATTATTTAAAGGAAATATAATTTAAATGAAACACAAACTCTCCCAACAGAAAGAAGGAAAGTTTTTCTAACTTATTCTGTGAGGCCAATTTTCCTTTGAAATTAAAATCATACAAAGGAATGACAAGAGGAGACAGGTGATGATTTACAGCCTATAAAAAATACCATTCATAAGAAATTCTAGGGAATTAAATCCAACAATATATAAAAGAATAACACACTGTGATCAGGTGGGAATAGAAAGCTAAGTAACATTCAAAAATCTAAGAAATGAATTAACCAAATCATTGTATTTAAAAGTATGCCTCATGATGTCATCTCAGTAGATTCAGAAAAAAAATGACAAAATCCAAAACCCATGTTTAATAAAAACTCTTGATAATCTAGGAACAAGTTACTTTCTCAACTTGATTATAAAACAAAGAAGCAGAAACTGCTAGTGTACAACTAAGGAGATACATAAAATTGTAAGAAAGTATGTTTCCTCCCTCCAAAGTTTAAGGACCAGGCAGGGTTAATCATTTTTATCACTTTTGTTTAACAAGGTAGTAGAGGTTCCAGTGAAAAGAGGGAAGTAAAGCCATCTAGTTAGGAAAAACACAAGTAAACTATATTTATTCACAGTTGTTGGCATAACTACAGCCATCTTCCTTTCCCCCACCCCCACTTTATGAACACAGTCCCTATTCTTAAGAAATAACTTGCCGATCCTTGAGGAGTAAAAACTTGTTCGTCTCTATCCTTGAGAAATAGAAAATCACCTTTGACAAAATCAGGTGATGGTTATTAAGCCAATTGCAAAGGCTAAGCCTGCTCCTAACCCATGGCCATAATCTTGCATATACAAAGTAATTCTTGAGATAAAGTTGCTGCTCTCTCTCTGCATGATATAGCTTGTCAGGTTCCTGACAATAAATCTGCTTTTGCCTTTGTCCTTGGTGTGTTTGTAAGATCAGTCCTGTGCCAGTTTTCTGTCAACAGTGATATTGTGTGATCACGAAATTCCTTAGGAACCTAATAGTAAGTCAACTACAACATAATAAAATAAATAAGTAAATTTAGTAATATTTTATTTTAAATATTTATTTTTTAGTTGTAGATGGACAAAATATATTTATATTATTTATTAATATTTATGTGGTGCTGAGCATCGAATCTCATGTGCTAGGCAAATACTTTACTGCTGAGCCATAATACCAGTCCCAATATTTTAGAACATAATTTTATTACCCCCTCTATATAGATCTCCATCTACCTTTCTAATATCAAAACAATTAAAAATTGAAAGACAACAAACACATGTGATTATTTTTTCAGTGCTGAGAGTGAAATAAAGGGATAAAATCAAGCACTGGCTTGATCAGTGTACCAACATTGAGTTACATCCCCAGAACCAAATTATACAGGGTATTTAGAGATAAATCTGGCAAAATATGTGCTAGGGCTGTATACAGAACTTTAAGAAGCACTGCTGAGACTAATTGAAGACCCACATATGCAGGTAATTATACTGTATTTGTCAAAAAGAGGCATCCTTATTTAGTAGAAAACAATGGTCCCAAAAGTGATATTTAGCTTCAAAACCACTCTACAATATACTTGGCAGTGTATGTTTGTGCATGCATATGTTGTAAAAATTGATACAATGACTCCAAAATGAACATGAAAATGAAATTAACCTAGAATATTTGATTGCATGTTGAAACTCTTCTGAAAACAATAATGGAATTGAAGGGGTTAGAACAAATCATTCCCTTATTATAAATCTAAGAAACCAAGACAGTTTGGTATTGGGGCAAGAAGACAAAAGATGAACAGAATACAGTCCCTAAAACACATACATTATCAAGTTATTTCAAATCAAGGAAAGGTTTTTGATTGTTACAGTATAGTCATTTCAGCAAATGTGGTGAAAATTGGACATGCAATGCCAAAAAAGGAAGAAAAAAATTGTGTAGAACTAATTCCAAATCAAAAGTTTTAAAACTACCAGAGGAAAGCATTGTGGAGTTTTATCATATTTAATTTAGATAGTGAATTCTCAGATTTAACACAAGCACAGTTCATTAAAAAAAATGGACTTTATTAAGGTAGATTTTTTTTCTCTTGAAAGTCAGTGATAAGAAAATGAAAAAATAAGGCATGAATTGGATAAAAATATTCCAAAATTGTATATTTGATAAAGGAATTCTGTACAAAATACAAAATATACAGGGAATTCTAGAAACTCAAATTTAAGAAAATAACACAAGTAAAAATTGGTTAAATATTTCAAGACATTTACCATGGTTTGGAGGTTGGCTTAGTGGTATGGCACTTACCAACCATGTGTGAAGCCATGATCCCTAGCACCTCAGAAAAAATGCAAAAGCTATAAATGATTAGTGGTAAAGGTGATCAATGTATTTACTCATTAAAGAAATGCAAATTAAACCCACAATATGAAATTACTAAATATTTATTAGTATAAATACACAATTTTTGAATACATGAAGCTTTGGTGAGAACTTGAAGCAACTGGAATGCCTATACAGTTATTCTAGGAACCCTTTCAAAGGGATTCTACAAACAATTTTCAAAACATTTTGGCAGCATTTTCAAGTCTATCATGCCATAAGATCCACCATAAAATGTGCCCATGCCTCTCCTGGGTATTTTACTAAGAGAATTAAAGGCATATGTCTGCACAAAGACTTATAGACAAATGGGTATAGTAGCTTCATTTGTAATTCAAAAGCTGAAACCTCTTAAAAAGAATTTTGGTGAATGGATAGCAAAATATTACTAATTTGAACATTTTGAAGCAATAAAAAGGAATGTATTTTGCTGCATAGGACAACATGAATAAATCTCAGAATCATTTCAAGTGAGAGAAAACTGTAAGATTTCACTTAAAGGAGAGTATGTACAGGCTGGGGTTGTGGCTCAGTGGTAATGTGCTTGCCTAGCACATGTGAGGCACTGGGTTCAATCCTCAGTGCCACATATACTTTACATATTTGACAAACTTACATGCAAGATAACTGGAATTGGCTATGTAAAAGGAAAGATGCCTGGGAGTAAAAGGAAGATGCCTTCCGTGTAATAGTAAGATAATGTGAGTTATTTCAAAAAAAGAGAAAACAAGTTAAGTAGCAATGACTGCCAGTCACAATATCTCTATGAGTAGTATGTTCTCATTTTTGCAAAAAATAATTAAAAGCTGAAATATTATTCCTGAAATTACAGGCTACCTTCTCTACACCTATATTGATGATATACCCTGAGGCTATATTACCTTTGTTCTTGAAGAATAAATGACGTAATCCATGAAATAATTTGACACATAAATGGGTCAACTCAAATTGGTGAGAAAGGTACGATGTTAGAGATTTTAGAGATAGAATTAACAGTTCAGGTAGAAAGATCTATCAATATCTCAGAGATACTTTTGGATGCCTGGTATGTGACTTTAGGCCAAGATAAGGGCATTGAAATTTATGATCTATGGAGACATTCTCCTAGTAACCCCTGAAGTCATTTTCTGCACTTAATTTTTGTACCTGTCCTAAACAATGTTTAAAACCTAACTTGATTACCTTAGGGACCCCACCTTGAGGTTCACTGAGATGCCTCAGTCACCCACACCTTTGTGGCCATAGTTGAAGATACATCACCATGGTATGTATGTGCAAATTGGGCCCTTCGGAATCTTGCTTGTAAGATTATCTCTGGAGTGCCCAAAGCTGGCCTACATTATTCTCTATACCACATTCTTTCCTTCAAAATGAAACTTCTAAATATATGTACTCTGTGGAATCTGGCAAGTCTTCTGAAATACCTGAACTTTAAAAAAAATTACAGATGCAGACATTGTATTACAAGATATCACAAGGGGAAATTTTGAAATAAGGCAAGCAAAATTAATAATTGCTTGCTAGAATTGATGCTTGGACTAAGTCCTACAGAGCAATTATACTGGTCAAAAAGAAAAAGGAAGAAAGAAAAGAGAGGAAGAGAGAGATATTCAGTAAAAGAGAGAGAGGCAGAGATGAGGCAGAAAAAGAGATATATAGAGAGACTGTGTCTGCATGAAGGATAAGAATGTTTAAAAGACCATCCAGTAATAGGAACAAGTATTATGCACAATTTGATGGTTATAAAATTTTTTTTCTGATTTCAATTAAATATTCTCTGATTCTTAAATATCTTCACTCTTCTGAGCACTTATATTGTTATAATTTGGAAATGAGATACAGGAGCTTTGAGAGGTCAAAGCTCCTGTATTAATACAGAAATGTTCAGAGTTAACATTATTAGATTGTGAGAGCTGCAACCTAACCACTTCATCCTCCTTTTAATGGACTGACTCGGTGGTAACCATAGGTAAGTGAAGTGTAGCTGGAGGAGGTGGGTCACTAGGGGGGTGCCCTAGAAGGGGACATATTTCCTATGTTCCCAGTCACTCCCCAAACTCCTTCCAGCTTCCTGACCCCACCATGAACTGAGCAGCTTTTATCCACTGGATCCTTGCCTTGTCATGTGCCATCTCATGTCACGCTCAGAGCTATGATATTGGCTATCTATGTACTGAGACCTCTAAAATAATGAACCCTAAATAAACTTACCCTCCTCTAAATTGTTCTTGATGGGTATTTTGGTCATGGTGATTCAAAAGCTGACTAGAACGCATACTATGGGTACTTACATTGTTACTGAAAGCTATAAAATGTGACAAAACAAAAACTAAAGGGAACAGATACTCAACAACTTTGAATGTGAATATTATTGATGCTGCTTCCCAAGCTGTCCTTTACTGCAGCACACTTTCAGAATTAGGACTCATGAATGTCTCTCCAGAGTAATTTAGACATTGATTGTTCCAAATGTCATTCATCTCCACAATGTCAGATCCTATCTTAATGGTCCCTTTACTTTAGTGATTGATTCTAAAAAATGATAAAAATTTGCTTTATTGAAGTATCTTGTGGTCTCTCTGGATTTCTTGAAGCTTCTGTTGTTGTTACCATTGTTGTTTTTCCTGTAGATGACAAGGTTCAATTTTGTAATTATCAACCAAATATTTGATAAGAAAACAACAAACACTAATCCCTATACGACCAGCAGAAGAATGCCATCTGGAAGACAGCTGAATTTAGAGTGGGAATCTGATTCAAATGTGAGACAATGCTAACTCCTCTTTTCATTAGTGAATAAAACATTATGTTGAAAATGGATACATGCATTTCTATAGCCATTCTAATATATTAGGCCTCTTTAAAATGTATTAAAAACCTGAATAAAAAAACATGGAGAAAAGATTAAGGACTATATGTCATCTCCTCAGATCAATCATTAATGTGGAGGAGAAAATCTGCAAAAGTTGACTTAGATAGAGGATCTCTCCCCCTGCCCCTCTGTCTCCTCATCTAATGTATATAAAATGACAGCTGATAAAATGAGGATTAAATAAGAGTTAAGGTGAATATATATTTTTATATCTTTACATTCCCAGACTAATACATCAAATTTAATGGAATCAATTTCAATATTAGTGGCATTACAGCAGAAATATATTTGATAAAATATATAAAGTGTGGTTTTCACAAATGCTTACTTATTTATCTTTTTGTAAATTATATTTTGTATTTTACATGTTATTATATGGATTACCCATTAAAATTATTCAAAATCACTAGTTGTCTGCATGTTGGAATCAATTATATTATTAATATGCACAGGGTGAGCTGTCTTTTATACTCACTATTCTTTATGTTATTCCATATTGTGCACAACTTAAAAGGAATTACAAAGTAACTTTTCATTTATTATAAAAAGAAAAATACTTTTCTTCATTACATTGACATTGAAATGATTAAAAATGGGTAGGAATATAAAAATCACTTCCAGAGATCATTGAAATATCAAAATGCAGTACACAGTCAAACACACACTTGTACAAATATCTCTGCCCATTATCATCCACTGTTGATTTTCATGTTCAAGGGAAGGCTAAAGACACAATTGCTTTAAAATTACACAAGTAGGAGTTTTTCATTCAACCTCAAATTTCCTGCCTACATGACCCCAAACTTGAACTAGAGGTTATTGGAGCATTCTTTAGAAATTTACAAAAGATTTAGAAAATAATGAATCATTATGCCTGAGAAGAACATTTTATAAAAATAACCCTCTATTGACTTTATTTGAAATTTAAATTATTTCCAGTTCTTTCATGTGTATGAACCTTTAATGAGTCGCTATGGAGTCTAGAAATCAGATGATGGGTGATGTACCTGATAAAAGCTAGAGAGATGATATTGACCTCTTTTAAAATAGTATATCCATGATTTGTGCATAAGTGGGCATGTTTGTGTCTATATAATTTACCTAATATACTTAAAAGAGTTCAGTAATTCATACTAAATTTGGCCAGACAATTCAACAAATCTCTCTGTTAATCTGCTTTTAAAAGATTTCAAATAGTGGCTCAAGAGTCAAACCTGACATGATAGTAAAATGAAGTCACTCACTGATTAAGGCTAGGGAAAAAGTTTTAGGCAGGGTATAAAGTTAAAAGTTTAATTGGTGATACCATAAAAACTGATATAATCACATAAAAACATAGGAAATACTTGGGAAATATCATTGGAAAATTAATATTTGCCAGATGAGAGAACCCAGCTGATTATAAATAGAATGATAAAGTCATGTAACAAGATTTCTCTAAATTATTGACCAAAGCCAACTGTGAATCTATCTACAGCCTCACCCATTTTCTACTCAAAATAAAAGGTATCTTACTTCTATATTTTCATTATATGTTAGTGTATATTTATACTTCAAGTCATTATAATCTGAATTTTACACAGGTTACTTAAGTGATACAGTTCAGCCTTAATGTCTCTTGTTAGCTCCATAATTATCAAATTCAAAATATAGCAAGGTTCATACCATATTAAATTTCTGCTAGTATTTGCTACTCTGGAAGCTCAAATTCACATTACAAGTCCTGAAATTATCTGTAATTCCTTTTACCGTGTGTACCCGTATGCCATGATGATTTTGCTTCAAACATGACCTAACTATATAGCTCTCCTTTCATTTCCTTGTTCTTTCTCCCTACCTCCATCCTTCTGTCAACTTTCTTACTCTCTTGTCAGCCTGCTTACTTCTCAATGTCAGCCCAAATTTGTTTTACAGACCAGGCTTTTAATGACACATCCATAGTTCTCCATGCTCTATCTCCACCTGCTTTAGTATATGGTCCACTAAAACTACACATATTATATTCATATATATCCATCTTTCCCATAAATAAAAAGGGGTTTCAGTGAAGGTGATTATTTTAAGTTGTTGAGATCAGTTCTAAACAACCTGATGAAACTGATTCTATGGTAGGTCTGTTAGTATTACAAGTATAACATAGTGTGAAATATAGCCAAAATTTTGTATGTACCTATTGAATAAATTTATGAATGCAATATAAAACAATTTTGAAATGTCGGTAAACAATATTAGGTTAAATTTCTAAAGTTTTAATAAGTTGGTACAAAGACATGATAAAGGGTCAACATCAGGGGAAAGTGAGAGTAGAATTGTCTAGGAAAATTAGTGAAGTAATTTTAGGTGAGACAATGTTTAAATTAATTGTATGAGGAAAAACAATCCACTAAAATAAAAACAATAAAATTTATTGTTTAAAAACAATAAAATTACAAACAATGTTAAGATAACAGCACTTAGAAATATGATTTATTTGAAACTCAGTTCTGCAACTGCAGGCCAGCTGTGACTCTGTTTATTATGTCTACAATCTGGTGTCCAGGATTAAATCGTCCCTATTTAAGTCATGTAGTTTCATGGCAGAAGAGAAGAGCAAGAGAGTCTGAAGAAAACATGAAGTGTCATGAAGTCTGAGTTAAGCCATTCTTCATGTTATACTTGCTTAACTACCATTGGTCAGACCAAGTCACACAATCAGTTAGGAGGAAACGCATAGAACTCCCATTAGAAGCAGTGTACTTACATGGCAATGGACAGTGATATACAATCTTCTTCAAGGGACATGGAGAATTTTTGTGAAAAATTTTACATAGGAATTGAGGAATACAGTAGAGTCAAGACAAAAATAGGATCTACAACATTTAGTAATGTTAGTACTGCAGATGCTATGTAATATCTGTTAGATCTAGCAAGGATATCATTTATCTAACTGCAGTTTACAAAAGATTCTGAATTGAAAGGATGGAACATGAGAGGAAAATGTGAAAAGGACAGACAAAGAAATTAAGAACAGATATTGCAGAGTCAAGATTTGACAAGGAAGCAGAATATATAGTCACAGTTATTTCGAGCATTTGGTCAAGAGGTCAATACACTTGAGGGGGAAGGAAAGTATTGGAAGAGTACCAGGATAATGCCAAATCTGTGAGAAAGCTTGGAATATGAATTGAGGGGAAAGTCACAGAACGAATCAAATTTTGTAGTTGAAGAAAGATAAACTAACACCAAAAAGTAGTACATTTTACTTATTTATATATTTTGTATTTCAAACTTTACACTGAAAAATCTTTAAGAGGTTTCATGAAAGAAAAATAAGGAAAAACTTTCTGAGTATCCCAATATTTAAAAGGAGTCACTAAGCAGGACAAGAGTCCCTTAGACTGGAACACAATAATTTTCCTGGTGGAATCAAGAGGAAATGAGAGAGAAAAGCACAGTTGTCTTCCTGGCATTCATTAATGTGCCCTTGACAGGGTTCCAATGCATCACCCAGAGGGCATCAGCTAATGGTGAATTTTTTTTTTTCTAATGTTAAATTTTGTGAAAACTATTGTTTTGAAGAAAAGTGTTATAAGGATGCTATTGTATAATAGTTTTTGTCCAAGAGAAAATGTAACTAATTGGCACTGTTCCAGCAAAGAATGTTAGATTAGAATCTGTGGTTGATTCTGTTAAAATCAGATGAAGAACTGCATTTGGAGGATCAGACAGACAGATAAAAAATCACATTATCAATATGACTTTTTCAAGTGGTACAAGAAAAGGCATTCCAGCATTTATCTTATAGATTCTAAAGTACATATATACAAAATATAGAATTAAATAGTCCAGTTTGAATACAGACCATGGTGGACTGGAAGATTCAAACATGGGTTATTCAGATGCACACTGGTACTCAGATACTCATTCCATGAAAATGAATAAAATCACAAGTACACAACATTCAGAGATTAAAGTAGGGAAACAGGTGAGAACACACAATAAATGTATTAAAGTTTTCTAGAAATCATAATATATGAAAGAATAATAATAAATTAGTGTACTGCCTGCCATATAACATTTCTTTTTGAATATCATACTCAAATTAATGTTTCAGTAGAAAAATCTACACATACACAGTTACAAATACATTTGTGTATGTAATCACATATTATAATCCTTTTATGGTAAATACTTACAACATACTACTTCTTATGAACTTTACATGTTTTTTAAAAAACTTCACATATATTAATTTATATTATAATCTTCAAGCTGACAAGAGAATACTGAGTACAAAGACTTACCCATCATGAAAGACACATAAGTTTCCTTTTAGGAACCAAAGTATGCTGCATATTTGAATGGATAAGCTAAATAGCTACTGTATGTTACCTTTGTTTATTGTATATAATAAATATATAAGAAATGCGTACAGAAAATATACATAGAAAAAAATACAGATACAGACAGATGCATTCATTTTAAAACTTATCCTCTGTACACTGAAAATCTCCTCCTGCACCATAAGTAAAATTCTCCAGTGATATGACAACCTTAGTATTACTGGACTCTGCATTCATAAAAAGGCCTCAGAAAAGCTAGATCTTCTCTAAACCCTGGTTTCATATGGCTAAAGTATAGGTTGTTCATGACAGAATATTTAAAGAAGGGGCCAACCACATAAGATTTTCTACACCTCAAAGTCATTTTGATTTTGTCTTAAAGGTATTACAAAGCACTGAAAAATTAATATGGTTGAAAGGAATAAAGTGAGACAAACATGCTCAAAGGAGAAGATAACCTCCTGATTTCATAAACTAGCTATTAATGTCCATTAATATTGAAAAGTAACCTTATAAATTCAATTAAAGTCAAATAAGATAATATCAGCAATGAGCAATTCATCTAACTGCAAAGTAAAATCTGATACTTTGTTTCATTTGACTTTTTTGAAAAACTACAAACATTGACAAAAGATAACTAAAGACTCTGAAAAGTGATGTCAGGGTGACAGCATTAATAACTCAGAGGCACTGATCTTAATACTTTTATATGATATAAAAAATGTTACCAGAGAGGTGGGGGGATTTCTTCTTGACATAGAAGATATTTACTAAGGGACAAGGTGGGTTTTGAGTTTAATAAGTGTATTGTTAAAATGAATAACAGAATACGTACAAATTATTTACTGCTTACCATTAACAATAACGATGATATCACGGAAGTCAATTTCTCCCCTGGCTTCCACTCTTCCTTCACATCTATATATACCTTCATCACTTTTATTGATGTTGAGAATCTGCAGATTATTGTTAGCTAACATGGCAAAACGACCTGGAGAGTAAGCAAAGGGGAGGAAATGACATCAGTAATTGAAGGCTGAGTCCAGTATGCTCAAAATTGCTAAGAGTTAAAATATGGCACTTGTCTGACACTATCAAACTTTTCATCAACAAACAAATTCAAATTTGAAAGTAAAATGTAATTTCATAACTTCAATTTTTCCACTCTACACTGACTTGTTACACCTTTTTTTTTTCCTGAAATACATTCAAGACTTTATATCCACATAAAATGGTCAGGTTATTATTTTCTTGTTGGCGCTTTGAATGCAGAAATGACATAAAAAAAGAAAAATGCAGGGAGATTAGATATTGTAGCCTTGAAAACTTTTGACTGCAAATATGTAGCAACTTGTGTATAGAAAATGGAGGAAATTTTATTGATCATCCTTCCTCAACAATAATTAAACTAATAATTCTACATATCCTGAGGAGGCAGCTAAGTGATATAATAATGTTCAAATCACATAAAGTATATAAAAATACTTGTAATATAAATTTATTTAAGGTTTTTTTTAGGGAAACACAAGGTAATCTTCTTTAGGAATTAATAGATTTGCTTTTATTATTTTTTTAAGATTCTATTTTATGTGTGTACACATTAAAATATGCAAAAATAATCTGACATACAGCATGCATTAACTAATAGGTTAGAATAACATTTTATAGCAATCTGAGATGCCAAACAGCATCTCACCTTGGCATTATTTTCTAAGTTTAGTCTAATTTATAATGATCACGATTTTGTTGCAGTGCTAAAACCTATTCCCTTCTTGTAAAGAATTTTCTTACATCTAGTCATTTTAAAACACGTTGTACAGGAAATATCATAAGTTTTAATTAATGCATCCATATTTATTGTTAAACTTCTTTTTTTCCCCTTGGATACAGTAGATATAGTATTAAAGATACATTGGTTACTGAGATTCAGTCTTTTATCTACTTTGAATATTTTGGTCAAGTAGAATTGCCATTATTTTAGGGTAGCAGTACCTAGGATGTTTACAGTCTGGAGATTGCTTTTGTAATGCTGTTCAATTTTACTGCTTTTCCTCTATCTGCTGGTATGATAGAGATTAATATGATATGATAGGGACATCTCAAAACACATTTGTGAAAAAGGCAGAGAGCTTCATCACCTGCATTGCTGACTGGATTCACTTTGTAGAATCTTGCTGCTACTCCTGCTGCCAACTGGACATGCTGTGAGTAAGAAACAGTCTGCTATGGTAATAGGCCATTCAGATTTTGGGGTTAGTTTGCCAGAGCAATTCCTTGGTAAGATGAGAGAAAGTTTAAGCTGGGAATCACAGAGGGATTCATCAGGCAATAGACTGCCGTAAAGCAGGCAGAAAAGTGGTTAACTCTCTGATAGGGAGTGGAACTCTGTAGATTCAGAGGCTGCCACAGAATGAAAATACTGATCACAAAGCCCAGACACATGACTTTCATCCCAGGATTTATAAGCTTTTCCCTAATGTCTATTTCTTCTTTAGGTTGATCCTAAGAAGAGAGATAAAAATGTTTATGTAAACCTTTCCCTGATAAATAAATCACAGACTTGAACTTTTGTCACCAAAGGAAAGACTGGGAAGTAAGAAAGGTAGTCTGTTAGAAGTTTCAAAGTTTAATACATAAGAAGTTCTGGAGTAACTCAAAATTCATAAAATTTATGAAATTTCAAAAACAATTAAAATTTTTCTATCAAATTTTGTGGTTGGAAGTTAGAAAAATATATTTTAATAATGTTCAGAATTAGGAAGGATGTTCATAATCATACATAGATCATTGTAATATTATATTTTAACTTGCTAAAATATGTATCATCTTTTACCTCTATACTCTCTAGTTATTATGTGTTATTTGAATTAACAAAAAAGAGTAAGGGTGAGTATTATTTTAATAAGGAAGGCAGTGTTTATATAAAAAAGAATTAGAATCACATAATACTCATATTTAATGGAAAACGTGTTTCTTCTAATTGGAAAATTTTAGTCCCAAATGGCCTTTTTAATCCATTACTTTTACTAACTCTAAAAACTTTAGGAAAACAATAATTACCTGGTAAAGTTAAACACTATTATACATGCTTATGTCTACAAATTTTTTTTCAACACTGAAAAAAAGTTATGTGAAGATTGTGTCAAATTCCAAATATATTTCCAAAGCCTCATGATGGTTCTTAGTAAACTAGAGAAACAATGCATTACCATTATGTGTTTTCAGAAGATATCTAAAGAAAGCAATGCTTCAGTCACCCCCCTAACTATAGGTTTTAGAAATATTTCACTATTACCAGTTATGTTTTTATCAGTTACATAGAAACTCAATTTTAATTATCAATGTTAGAAAGATAAATTGAATAAGATAATATCCAACAAATTTTCTGCTTTATACTTCTTTAAACAAGTTATTTCTAAAGCCCTTCTTTCGTACTAAATCTTATTCTATACCTACTCAATGGTTTGTCTCATCTATCCTTATGACCAATCATCATATATATTTTGATGACTTACAGATTTTCTTCAGATTAAAAGGTTTCTGTCTTCCATAACTATCTTTTTTTTTGTGGGGGGGAAGGATTGTTCGTGAAATTAAGCCCAGGGGTGATTAGCAAACTGAACCACATCCCCCACCCTTTTTATCTTTTATTTTGAGAAAGGGTCTCACTAAACTGCATAGGGCCTTTCTAAGCTGCTGAAGCTGACTTTAAACTTGTGATCCTCCTGTCTCAGCCTCCCCAGCTGAGATTACAGGCCTTTATAACCTCTATCCATCCAGATGTACTACTTAGAATGGTTATAAGTACAACAATCAGCATATCTGACATTTAGCTTAGCATCTGTGCCTGCTTTTCTATGTCTTCACATGTCTTTACAATTCCTTTATAGGAAACTAGTTGCTCAAGATGTAATGTTTTGAACAACCTACAATAAAAATTAAAAAAAAAAAAAAAAAGATAAATTCCGTAAGTTATAGAACACTTTGTTCAAGGCAAATTCCAAGTTACCCTTGACATATCCTTAACTCTGCATAATCAAAAATACTCTATATCCTATTATTTATGTCTTTAGTCCAAAATCTTGCTTTCCCTTGGCAATTATTTCATTTAATTCTGAGCTGATCTCAGGGCCTGGAATTTTTTCCTTGAATCCCATCCAACTGAAACACTAATATCCTTTTCAAATACACATTAGATCATGTCATTGCCTTCATTAAAACACTTCAGTTATTTCCCCTTTGAATAAATTCCAAACTCCTTAGCAGTGATGTCAAAACCATATTGGCCAGACTTGGCATTCCTCTCTACCTTTTTTCTTATTAGTCCTTGATTAACAAATACTGGTTTTAATTATCTACTTATGCAAATATTCAACTTGTACTTTTTCAAAAGTTCTAGTTATAATAAACTATACCAGTGTCTGAAGTATGTCATCAATGTTGCTTTCACCTCTGGGCTATTGCACATGGTATTCTCTGTTCATTAAATTCTCATCACCTAAGTGCTATTTATATTTAAAGGTAAATATTTTTCTCCCTGCAAGCATCTTTGACATCTTTCTTTTCCCTAACTCTTTCAGTGTTCTTTTTTTTTCTCTGCTACCACTTTCCTTCCCATAAACACAATATACTATTTTTCACTGATTTATCTATTTACCCCTTTAAAGACTATTAGTTTTGAAGGGAGTGAACTTTTTTTATCTTGTTTACTATGAATCAATGCATCTAGAACTCAAGCAGGAATACACAGGTTAATCCATAACTGTTAAATGAATCTTTTATACCAGAAGTAGATTAATATTTTAATGAAGAATATGAGTCTATTAATTATTTGTGATACAGAAAGAATACTTTAACCAAAGACTTTTCAATGTTTATAAGATCATTTTCACACTGGCCTGTGTTCAATGAGCATATGTATCTCTCTCCTTCTGGATGAAAATAAAAGTCAGGTTATTCAACTTTTATAACAAAATGTCACTCTTTGTTCTTACATGCTTTTCTTCTTTAGCATATGTATCTCCCTTCAATGAGAAACATGGCCAAACTCCATTCAAATTATTCTGCAAAAGTCCTGATTCTGATTATCTACCACATAGCTACTATAAAAGCATAAGGGATAAATTGAACATTTCCAAACCATTTAGTGTCTGATCTCCTACATATAAACTTTACTCTCTATCACATTAAAGATATGGAAAGGAAAGTATTTAAAAAATACTCAATATTTTTTTAAATCTAGATAAATTATGTTCAGTGTTATAAACCTAATCATATCCCAGTAGCTATAAAATGAAAGGGACTAAATAAGGTAATTTTAGTCACTTTTTTGTTACTGTGACCAATGATTTGACAAGAACAATTTTAGTGGAGGAAACATTTATTTGGGGGCTCATGTTTTCAGAGGTCTTAGTCCACAGAGGTCCAGCTCCATTGCCTTGGGTCCAAAGTATGACAGAGCACCATGGTAGAAGACAGTAGAGGGGGAAGGATGCTCAGGAAATGGCACCAGGAAGCAAAGAGAGATTCCCCTCACCATGGACAAAATACAGAACCCAAAGAACACACCCCACCTGCCTACAGTTACCAATTAGTTAATCCCTAACAGTGGATTGGTTAAGGCTCTTCTAACCCAATCATTTCTCCTCTGAACCTTCTTGAATATTCTCACCCGTGATCTTTTGGGGGACACCTTACTTCCAAACCATCACAGACTCTCATAACTCAATCATTCCACTTCTAAATCTTCTTGAATTGTGTCACACATGAACTTCTGGGGGATACCTCATAGGTAAACCATAACAGATACCTCTTGTGAAACCATGATAAATGTAAAAATTGTTCAACAATGAAGTATATGTCAAGACCTTTCATTGTAACAAGGTTAGAAAAGTTTGGCCTTCCTCATATGTTTACTTTCTTTAGTTGCCTGCTATGCACCTTAGCTCATTCATATTTAACTTTAGTCACTTTCCTAAATAAAACTTTCTATTTCAAGTTATAGTCTAATGGCATATAATTTGGGTAAAATTGATTCTAAAAATTTAAAAACTCATTAAGAAGGAATAAGAAAGATAAATAGATAAATTTCATCTATTGAGAGACTGACATCTACCTCAATAGTTTATTCATTTCAATATGACTAATATGTTATTTATAAATTACAACCATTGTTTGAAACAGATATAATACTTCATTTTTGAAAGATGAAGAATGTGACTTCAGAGCACAACAGCTAGAAAATTTTTTCATTATTTCAGGGTCAAGAGAAGGAGTAGAACCCAAAATGAACTTTCAAGTTTACATCATTCAATTTTGGATTACTGGGGAAAAATTATCTGTTAAATCATAGAAATATTACTCCTCCATCACCACTACACTTTGTTATTAATCTTTGTTTTGATGTTTTGTTTCAAGTGTCTTCTTTAAAAATATAATTTTTTAAAAAACCTTCTTGTAATTAAAATGTATAATAAAACAGATGTATATGTGAGACAATATTAGATAATGTAAAAATATTTATATATTATCATTTAGCTGTAATAAAATCACTTCCTTTTCTGTATGATTGAGAGGCAGAAAAAAACCAAAAATATATCACACACAAGTACTCATATAATTTGTTAATAAAATCTAAAGCAGTTACTCAAATAAAATATGAGATAATTAAGTAGTATTCCTCATTAGCTTATTGTATTAGAAACAAAGAGTTTTCATTAATAACTGACTAGTATTGATCATATCAAGGTCTGGAAAATTAAATTTTAAAAAAATGACTATTGTATATGATTATGATATGTTCTATTTACATATTCAAAAATATAAATTGTCTACCTTCTGTCTTTTATGCTATAGAAATTTCATCTCTTAGAAATACAAAAAAGAATCATGCAAGATGAAAAATACTTAAAAAGATTCAACTATTTTGTTCCTCTCTGCAATGCAGGTGCATTGAAAAATATTCTAAATTGAAAATGCTCCCTATGCACAATGATAAAGGAGCATAATGTAAGCAAATTATGCTTTCAATTACAGATGTCACATCATTCTGGAATTTCAGCTCAATATGAATCAAAATCATGAAGACAATTTGAGTGAATTTACACTTCTTTCTATTATTCATATATGTCTTATCATAGTATTTAGAACTTTTATGTGTCCTTTAAAGAACAGCTCCAGAATAATAAACAGAATTCACATATAAATTATTATCAGTTTTCTTTCTTTGTTACCAGGGATTGAATTCAAGGGTGCTTATCAACCAAACCACATCCTGAGCTCTTTTTATCCTTTATTTAGACAAAGTCTCAATGGGCTGCTTAGGGTCTCACTGCTGAAGTTGGCTTTGTCTCAGCCTCCATATATAAATTATTTTAATTTATTTTGAATTATAAAAAGTTGAATTTATGAATCTGTATCTGTTCTTCATTAATTTCTTAAAAATACATTAAATTTTCTCTGAAAGTAGAAAAAGTGTAAACAAACTTTTTGTTTCATATAGTAACTGCAGAAAGCTTCCTAAGATAAATCAGTTGCCAGACATATTCAACTCTGGGATCAAAGCATCCATAGCAATATGTAATTGTTGATCATGATCATGTTTTATAACATGTTATAGAAACAAAAGAAGTGTTAAATTTGACCTAAAGTTCATAGTGCCCCAAATTACAGTGTATAATTTTAAGGTTCAAAAAGGAGTTGTTTGACATTTGGGGTCAAAAAATACATTTTTTAATCAGCCACATATATTCAGTAATTTTAAAAACTTGCAATGGTTTTAGAACATATAACTTAGGGAGTTACCAAAATACTAACTGTCGGAAATTGCGGTGACTTCCTCATTATGATACAACCAGGTGACGGCAGGTGCAGGTGAACTGCTAACACGGCAAATGACCTCTGCATCTTCCCCTTGTTTGAATTCTTGAGGAGAAACCACTTCTCTGAAAGTGAGTTTTTCTGAATCAAGAAAATAACACAGATCATAAAATAATTATCACTTATTTATCCTAAAAAATATTCTAAAATAGATGTTAATTGATGTTATGTTGTATGATCCGTAGGTAAGCCTAGGTCTTTTAAAACATCAAACCAAATTAACAGATTCCTTTCCTAGTAACCTTCCATCTCACTGAGAATTCCAAAGTCCTCCCAGTACCATAGAAGGTCCTATGTGATCTGGAGTCCAATCTACAACTCTGATCCTAATTTCTCCTCTTTCCAGTATTGTGCTCCAGTAACAGTGTCTTCCTTTAACATTCCAGGTTTGCTTTTGAACAGGGCATTTGCCCTCCCCCAATTCATTAAGAGTTCTGACCAAACTCTTTAGTAAAAACAATAGACCTTCCCACATAAACTTTTGCCATCTCTGCCTAATTTATTTTCTATAAAATTGTATAGCAGGTAAATACACCACCTGTAATTTTTAGATGATTTATTATGTAAATAATAGAATTGACTTAGAACAGTACTTAGTAGACTTCAATAAATATGTTTAATGAAAGAATTAAGAAGAATATTTGTTTTTTTACAAATGCATGTTTTTTTTTAAACATCACAATTAATTTTTTTACATTCACAATAAAACACTAGGGTTCTTCTAGTGTATCATTTAAAATAGTAAAATGATCATTCAATTTCATTGTTTGCTGTGTATTAAATAGTTACCAATAGTGCATCACATAAATAAGGAAGATAACTTTTCTGGAAATGCATAATGCAAAAGGGGGGCAGGGAGCTAAATCAGGATAAATGAAACCAATAATGTATTAACAAATTTCCCTGGTTACCAAACCAGAAGTCTTAGTATGGAAAAGATCTGATATTCTTTTACGTTTCCTATTTCTAGAATAACAATAATTTAAGATGGTATAAAGAAGTGAGAGCTTACACGAATTTTTACTCAAAATATTTATATGTTTTCACTTGTAAGAAATTCACTGCCACACATTAATGGTGAAATTGTTCTAAATATTTCATGCAATATCAGTTAATGTAGTCCTCAGAACAACTCTGTGTATGATGTAGGTCCTTTACACATATTTATAGTAGAGGACACTGAAGGCAGAGAGGTTAGGCAATCTGTTCAAGGTCATAAAAGTACTTGATAGAGCTGGTTTTAAATTTAGGGAGTTAACAGGCTTCACAGTGAACCTTAACAGTTTAATGATTTCTAAATATATACAAGAAAAAGGGACAGGACACAATCCATCTTAAGTGTAAAATGAAGTGTAAATACGGAAAATTCTGCTAATGAAAACATCTATTATTCAAGAGTCCTGACAACATATTATTTTCTTCTAGTTGAGTTGTCAGCTCTATCTCTGTCTACTTCTGTTCATTGACTAAGTCTTCCCAGTTCTCACTCTAGAATGGTCAATGTTATAACTTTCTGCAATGTCCTTGGTTCTAATTGTGACCTTTATTTTAAACTGAAAATGTACAACAAATATATTTCATAACACCAACTAACCACTGTATTTTATTTACCCAATTATTTTCTAGTGTACTGAGATTGTTGAAGCACATTTTAAAATATGATTTAACTAAGATAATTGGCTCCATTTATGTTTATAACTACCTATAAGTCATTATCAATTCTAAGATGCACTAAAGTAAAACACAAATAAGCTGATGTCTACATAGGTTGTAAAACATTGCACAGTATATAGGTTGCTCTTGAGTGTTAGTTTGTATTACTAACATTTTATTTTGCTTGAATTCTTTATAAGTCTTCTATCAACTGAAACTTACAAATATATGACTTACGGTAAATTTCCAAAACTACCGTAGCTTCCTGTGTCTGTCCTTTGGCATCTGCTGCTTGACAGCGATATATCCCTGCATCTTCTATGTTAGCGTTGTAGATGGTTAATCTTGACCTAACGCCTTCTTTCTGTACCACTACCCTCTGGGTTGAAATTATCTTCTCTCCTTGAGGGTTATACCAATCTATACTCTCAGGTTCACCAATTGCTGCAAAAAGCCAAGGAGAAGAAGCATTTGGAAATATGTTTTAAATGTTTGTTTTGGCAGTGGCATTTACTATTCTGCATCAGTTTTAACAATTTAGAAAAATGTAAATAGAAAACTGGAAATCTGAGTATTGTACAAAATTGAAAGTAAACACAAATGTTAACACACATGTTCGTTTTTGTTTCTTCAAATTAAAGACTAAATCCTGTTCCAGTAAGCAAAATCTAAAAGTTATGTAGGAAATTTACTATGTAGTATTGAAGCAACGAGAGTTGAAATTTTACATTAATGATCTGTGGATTATCACTGCACTTAAATACGAAAATTTTATAATCAAGACATAAACTCCATGTGATAGATAATGTTTGATCAGAAATATGAATACTAATAAGATCTTCACATGCTTGACTCTTTTTGCTTAGGGACAGGGGATAGCACTATTTTTCCTGATAAAGCACAAATTAGGAAAATGTAAGAAATTTACAAAACAAATTTTTACCATTGACAATTCTTAATTTGAATAAATTTCTCAAGTTGTTAAACTCATACAGATAAGGCAAATAAACATTTTAAAAATGAAGCCCTTATATCTTTTTCCAACTGATATGAGTAGTTTTATCATTTTAATCTGAAATTATTAACTATTAAATTATGATAATTAGAATGTATTGAAGTGATACTTATCCTGCTAGGCAATTACAACCAAATCATTAGTGTGTAAATATTTATTTAAGTTTTCCAATTCAGAATCTAGGTTACTAACCACTTTTTAATATCTAGAAATACCTGCATTTTTAGTCATCAAAAGGATGTATTTCACTCAATTACATAAAAAATAATTTGGGGAAGCAACATACTTTATTAACTCAAAAGTATTGGGAGAAAATGAGTGTAGCTAACTAATATCTTCAGGACCTCCTCAAACAAGAAAATTTTTCTTTTCTTTTTGTCCCTAAGATGATTTTTAAAAAATAGCATCTTTTTTTAAAATTACAAACTAGATAGGATTTAGCAAAAATTTGAAAATTTAGGTAGAATTTCAAATGGATCATAGTTTTATTATCTTCACTTTTTATGAACGGAAATACAAAACCAAAATAGTTATAGGATAATGAATTTAGGGGTTAGTATTTCTTGTCATTCCTTCTTTCATAAAGAAGCTAAAAAAGTAGCCAGGTGCAGTGGTGCATGCCTGTAATTCAAGTGGTCAGGAGGCTGAGGCAGAAGGATCAGGAGTTCAAAGCCAGCCTCAGCAAAAATGAGGTTCAGTGAGATCCTGTCTCTAAATGAAATACAAAATAGGGCTGGGGATGGGGCTCAGTGTTCAAGTGCCCCTGAGTTCAATCCTTGGTACCTGCCCCCCCCAAAAGAAGCTAAAAAGGATAATTAAAATGAGCAGCACTTTAATTTTAAACAATATACAACTTCATTTTTATACTGTAAATTCAACATTAAACATGATCTGCTGAGAAATATTTTGAATACTTTCTTTCGAAATAATATGGTATAAAATCTCATTATCATGGGAAGTTTATTATGGATTTTCAGAGGGTAGTCATAAATCTCTTACAAAATCTCTAATACATATTAATTTTGACCAAAATTTTCTATATTTATAAGAATGGCCTATTAGACAAACTATTAACAAATATAACAAAATGGTTTTGTAGTTTTGAACATGTAGTGATACTATTAATTTGCTGTACATGACACATTCTATTTATATCACACTGTATGTCTACCTTCTAGGTTAAATTTAAGATATAAATATTTTATTGGGTTTGAAACATTCATGTTTTTTAAGGTGTCTTGGAACTTTATTGGCATCTACATAGAAAAAAAATATGTAAGTATTCTGGCATGCATCATTTTCCATATCACTTTTTGAGATTCTTGTTTTATTACTAAAATTAATTTAAATAAAACCACTTCCATGATTATGGTACCACTCTTGGTAATATACCTTTATGTAAAAGAAAAAAAGATTCACTTAGTTTGGTTTCATAATAAGAAAATCAATACCACTGAATAGTATTAATTAATGTTTTATCTTATTCTTTACATAGTCAATTGTGTTACATGGTGATGTCAGAATATAAAATAATAAAATTTTACTTTATTTTCATCATTTTTTAACTATTTTATTATTCTGTCAATATGTCATACAATTTAGTATGCATGCATCTGTTTATAGCTATGTAGACAAAACAAAATGAGCTGTAGAAACAGGGACCTTATGTACACTTATGTCAAAGTTCTTTTGACACTATTTGCACTGGACAAATTATTGCTCTACTCATTGATTTTTTTCATTAGTCAATAAACAAAATATGTATTAATAGACATATCAATTTAGACACCTTGGAATGTAGATATATGAACATACATAGGTTCTATTAGTTTTAGTAAGTCGTGGCAATTTATACATACCGGGTTTAGATATGCTTTATGAATGCTATTTTCATTATGTTTTTACTTTTCATAAATTTAATAATAATTTAAGCATGTCCACAGTTCTCAAGCTAACTTTTCAATGCTTTTTAAATCAAGAATACATACTGTAATCCTGTTGTGACTTGCTTTTGGAACAATCACAAACAGAAACAATTCTAAAACAGTCTTATAAGAGATTTTGACATTACATGAATAGTTAATACTTCATGCTTGTGTACATAAATATGAATATGATAAATCTAAATAGACAAGGATGTGTGCTTTTGAGAGTTCTATTTTATGTTGAATTAGATTTTGATGTTCAAGTACTTAAATATCTTTTGAAAGAATTCTGAAATCTTCATGATTAAACTGAATGAGGCTTATATTATTTTCTATAGGCATTGTAATACATGATATATTTGTTTAATAGCTACAAAAATCTTTCAGAACTTTTCCTAATTAACTATTTGATATTAGAATAAATATTCACCCTTTAAAAGGTTATTTTTTCTGAATCATATAATTTTCATTAATGTGAAAGTATAATTCACCATGCTTTATCTGATTTATTTATTGCTTATTTACAAAAATTAATCAATTATATTTTTGTACTAATCCTTATATTTCTGTTTATACTACTTAAATTGAAAAGTTATGGAAACATTTAATCTCATAAGTTTTTTTAAATGATCTAGTTTTAATGTCAAAATTAATAAGCTGAAAATAACAAATAAAATCATTATTTTTAATATTAAAAATGTGATTATTTTTATTTTTCCAATCATATAAACCCAGTGATAAGGTGTCACTTTTGAGAATTAAGGTTTTCATATTTAAATTTGGCTAATAAATATATTTATGCCAATAGTTAAAGCACAAAACATGTTATCTGAAATTATTTAAAGGAATACATACCTGTACATGTGAAGAATTTAGATTCGCCCACACTAAGCTCTACTTTGCTAAGTGAAATTGTCACTTGAAGAAGAGCTGAAAAACATATTTGAGTAATAATTAATAGTGGTTTTAAATATTAATTCTAACAAATGATGTGTAAACCTCAGGTCCAAAAATACTGATCATTTCCCTTAATTTTTTTCCAGAAAATGGGAAATGAAAATTTTGGAAAATATAATCTAATGCCAGACTATATGTTACATTATTACACATTTCATACCATAGCAAATGTAGTATTTATTCAACTTAATATATCAAAATTCTGTTAAATAAAGGACCTAATTCGTATCCATAAAGCTATTTGTCTTTGACAAAGTAACTATATATAACTAGAGTGCATGATAACTAAAGACAATTTTGCCCAATAATTAAACCTTTTTAGGAAAGAGCAAATCCTATATTATTATTACAATATTAACCAATATAAAAACTAACTACATTTTGATTATCTAGCAAAATATTTCCATGAGAAGAGGCATGCACAGGAAAGGAAGCACTGCACAAGAAAACACAGATGAGCATTTGTATTCACAAGATAAATGAGAACTGAGATAAGAGCAATAAAACAGAGAGGATACTCAGCACATTAAATGTAAAATAACTGGATATTCTAGAAATTTATACAATAATCAAAATTTTGTTTTCATACAAAATGATAATTGCTGATGATATGACAGAGAAGAAGTGTGTTCACTCTCCAGACTCAGCCCCACCATCCCTTTTACTCAGAAATAAATAAGCTTTTAGTAATGCAATGGATGTGCAGAAGATAAATGGAGGAAAAATATGAAGCTAGAGTACAATCCTATTTGGGAATTAGCAGATCCAATAACCAAAGACTTATTAAGTTCATCACAGAATGCAAAGATACAGAACCTGGGCTTGTCCAGTATAATGAGGTACTTCATAAAAGCAGATGATGAAGGGCTGTGATAAAATCTACACTCAATATTCAGAGAGAAGAGAACCAATCACTCTGCTGACAAAGACAGCTGACAAGGAGACTTGTCTCCATTGACCTGGGTAGGAAGAAGCCATCGCCTCTTAGATTAGTCACAATTCTGTCCTATCCTGGTTTAGGATTTTAATTATAAACATATTCTCTAGAAAACACCCGCCAAAGAAGCCAAAAAAGAATGCAGTCTCTTGTGGAGCTCAAAGCAAAGTGGCAGACGTAAACATAAATCGATTTGAAGAAAACAATATTATCAGCCCAGATTGCCCAATAATTTTATAGACAAAGTTTTCTTTAATCTAAACTCACATTCTGATATGAAATGCAAATGATCAAAGAAGGCACTATAAGCAAGATTACATTGAAACAACTAGTAGATAAAACAGACCCCTTGAAAATTTCAAAGGATATAAAACTTAGACAAGAAATCTAACATACTATGTTAAAAATGCTTAAGGAAATAAACACAGAATCAAAAACATATTAAATGCTAGAAGAAAGTACTTTGAATATTTTCATAATGAAGAAATGATGACTGAGGAGACAGGAAAGTTAAATGTAATCTAAATATTACACCATGTATACATGTATGGAAATATCACATGGAACAACACAGATACATAAAATTTTGTTTCTACATATCAGATAAAATAGATTTAATTTTAAAGAAAACCCAAGAAAAGTACAAAATCATTTTCAAGAAAGGCCTGACTTGTATCTTGTTTAGGTCTTTAAGATGTTTCCTAAAATAAAGTAAAATGTTCCTTCATATACACCAACTTTTGTTGTTAAATTCCTTTTCCTTTTTCTAGAAACATTTCTAGGAAATTAAGGCTGGGGTGAATTGACTTTCTCCTCCCCTCTGAACCTTGAGTTCATTTTTATTTATAATTTCATAATGCTCAGAGAAAGCTGGGTGCATCTTAGGGGCTCAACCAGTGTTCAAGTAAATTCAGTATTTCAGAGAGAAACAGACCAAGAGAAGCCTATGTCAGAGAGACTACAAAGGAAACTAGTAGAAACAAGAAAAAAGGATGCCTATAAAGCCATTAACAATGCCTACTCCACTGAAAATTCATGAAACAATATTTTTCCTCAAAAATGTAGTTATTCTCTTTGATGAAGTTGGATTAAGTGGAATGGGCATCAACAGTAGCAAATGTCAGAACACAAGAAACTAGAGAATGTCTTCATGAGTAACTTCGTCTTGAGGAGATGGGTAGTTATTTGGATGTACAATCTGGGCATTTGACAGGAATTTAATATACTGGAGAAGACTTGAGCAAGTCAATGGATAGAAGGGAAGGAAGGAAAGGAAGTCAGTGTTGAAAGGAAAGGGGAAATTATAATTTCGTGCCTCATTCTCTTTTTATTTTTTTCTACTTATACTTTCTACTATAGACATCTTTTATAATGTGCCATCAACATTTTTATTTTTCAATATTCATTTTTTTTTACTGAAATCTAACGCTGCACTCTCCAGCCCTCAGCTTTCAGTTGAATGTGTACTAATTCTATTCAATCTGAACACATTCTGCTTCATCCAAACTTTGGCCACTGCTCATTATTTCCTTTTTGGTCCACTGAATCAATTTCCAACACTTGAAGATAGGAACTCTGTAAATATCACTTGTTTTTTATACTTTTCTTTTTCTTTCCTTTAAAGAAATATGTTCAATGATTTTAATTCAAAATATTTCATCAGTCACCATATTTTTCCTGACTTTTATCTAAATAACCTTTCTCTTTAAAAAAGTTTCCTGGCTGATACATGCTCATATTTCTTGTTACAAATACTCTTACTGAAAACATTCAAAGTGGATTTATGTCATTCAATGAATCAATTATTATTCAAATTTTAATTGATAAAACTTACCTTTTTCCAGTTTATTTCCAATTACTTCTCTCCAATTTTTCTGTAGCAATAGACACTAGGATTGATTCTCACCCTCTCTCCACTGACTCACAGGTTCCTATCACTTTGCATTAGCTCAAATGGTTTTTCTTGCCTTTGTCTCCCTTTTTCACAGGTCCACATGTCTAGCTATCTCCTATCTTCAAAATAAAACTAAAACATCAATAACTTTTCAAAACAGCTCTGACAGACCCGTCAGTGACATCAACAAATATCTTTGATCAGTAAGAATTTTTCCTAAACAAATGAGACCTTATTGAAAATCATATTCCCTTCTCTACCTCATTTAAATATAAATTATAGATGCCAGGGCTCATCAATCACACTTTTGTTTCTTCTAAATATAATACAGAGATAAGAGAATAATGGACAAATACATACTATTAGCTTACTATGTGATATGTTCACAACATTGTCAGTGACTTCAAGGCGTTAAATTAATTTAAGGCTATTAGAAAATTTGATCAAATCTGCCAGTTATTACTTAAGCAATTTCTATCTCTGACCTTTATGGTAAATTTGATTGTCTATGGAAGATTTATAAAAAAAAAAGATAGAACTTGAAAGATGTAAGCACTTTAAAACTCAAAGTTCTAGACAATTTTAATACTGATTTGCTGATGGGTGCAATAAATAACATACATTCATTGTAATAAAATGAAATTGAGCATGAAATTAATTAGATAATTTATACTAAAATACTTGGATAATTTTTCACTCAGTACAAATTATCAATTTTCCCATTAATCAAGATCATATTTTCAGAGACATTATGATAACTGAATACATTGTTATATTTTATTGGTATGTTATGTATAAAATTAGATAAAGAAAAAAATATCCAGTTTACTATATTTTCTGAAGGCCAGATTGCTCTACTTGACCTCTGCATCTGCAGACATATTAAAACATGTGGATCTCAGTTAAAACCTAGAGCATTAAAATGAGCGGTCATTCTCTGATCATTATTCTAATGATTTAACATCCAGAATTTCTTGTGATCAGTCTTGAGCTATGTATGCTTACAACAAATGTCAGAATAAAACTAGGCCATTTCCCAGTCAAAAAGATGTGATTGAAGAAAGCTAGAAAGAAATGATATATTTGACATCTATCCATTTTATGTCTCCTCGATCTATAACATTACAATTTAGATAAGAATAAATGAAGGAGATAATGCTATGTGGTCTTTTTTTTAAGTTAGAACAAATTATTAGGAGAGTTGTTTGAAAAAGTTATACTGATGGTAAAGTGTCTAATTTTGATATTGTACTCTGTATTTGACACTGATATAATACCTTTGACTACATGTATTTGACATAAATACAATGCCTTTGAAGAAAATTGTGAAGGATGTAATAATACATTAGCTGCATATAATTTCCATAAATCATTAAATGATTGCATTCATTCTTCTTATAGCTGAGTAATATTCCATTGTTTATATTTACCACAGTGTCTTTTTCCATTCATTCATTGAAAGACAACTAGGTTTTTTCCATAGTTTGGCTATTGTGACCCAGTTAAAAAATGCACAGAAGTGGTGGTGCTTACCTGCCTGAAATCTCCACTATTGTGGAGGCAGGATGAGTGCAAGTTCAAGGGCAGTATCAATAACTTAGTGAGACCCTCAACAACTTAGTAAGACCCTGTCTCAAAATTAAAAAAAAAAAAAAAAAGAGGACCTGGGATGTAGCTTAGTGGTAGAATACTGTGGATTCAATACCAGGAACAAAAAAGTAAAAGGTGAAAACATAAAATCCTTCAATAAGAAATATATATGATCAGCAGATTCACAAATATTTACTTTCCTATGTTCATATATAAATCATGACCAGTTTAAGTCCACATCATGTACAACCACAGAAAGCAATCCTAATTAGGAAAAGTTACATTCCAGGAATGTATAATATGTCAAAATACACTCTACTGTCATGTGTATCTAAAAAGAACAAATAAAAATTTTAAAAAGATTGCATTCATTATAAATCAATCAATGTCATTTTTATCAGAGCTGGGGTTGAAAAATAATAAACTACAGTAAATATTTTCACAGAAGATTTGTATTTAAGGTAAGATGGAGATTTAATCCCAAGGATTGAAAATTGAAGCCATGATTACTTGTGTTCTGTGAATGATTCTCAAAGAAGTGTATGTAATAACAATCTTAAGTGTAATCTTGGGCATATGACCATGATTAAGTATCTATGGACAATATGCATCTTAAAAATCACTCTTCTAGATGCTACAATTTGCAAAAAAAAAAAAAAAAAAAAAAAAAAAACTAAGTGACAATTCTCAATGTCAAGGGATTTCCAGTTTATTTGCAAAATAAAATAAAATAAACTACACAAAATTATGAGCAATATGATGGTGTATACAAATAGTGGTCATTATGAAATTTATGATCAAGATGTTTTTGCAGAGTGCATTGAAACTTTAAAAAGATCAAGAAGATGTGATAGGTATTATAATATAAAGGAGAGAAAGAGTGAGGATATTCCATATCAGGTAAGGCAGAAATTTTCAAAGACCATAATAATAATAATAAAAATGAGATTTATCTCATATATACTATTACTGAGATATCATTAGAGAAATAGTTTGGAAAGATTACGGAGGATCTCAAAAGCCATTGTAAAATTTCTGGACTTAAATTTTTGTCTGCTAATGATTTAAAATAGAAAAATTGGCATTTGTAAATATTGGTCTAGAGGTAGAAATACTGATAAAGGGGATGAACCAGCACTATGGGGTATGTTGTGATTAATAAATGAGTTGCCTGGTGGCAAAGAATATGGAGAAGTAGGAATGAATGTAACATTTCAAAGTAAGTTATGTTTGGGATGACTTAGCTTAAGGATGAAGAGGAAATATTAAAGATGTTAAGATCTTCTACTTCTGCCAGGGTCACCAAAAGGAGAAACAAATTAAGTATAAGTGTTCATATGTGAGAGAAAAATGGGAGACAGAATCTTGGACAATTCTATTCCATCAGTTTGAGGGAAATAGAAGCTAAAATTGATTTCATAAATAAAAATTCCTCAAAATGGACTGTAGGCAGCATTATAAAAATGAATTATCAAAAAATAAATAACTTGGTATTTATAATTATAGTAAGCACTTAAACAAAATAGTAGCTAAGGAGAATTTCTTAATTTCCAGAAATAAAACATAATTAAGTCATTGGGATTTCTAAATTTCATCAGGAGACCAAGAACCCTGTGCAATTTGATACAACATTTAGTAGTGAAATTTTAAAATGATCAATTTTTCACCTGCAGAGATTTGAAAAAACTGACATTTTAATCAGTCTACTACCTTCTTGAAATAAAACAGACCTGGATTCACTTAGAATTCCAACAGACACAAAGAGATAATTTTAGGGCACAGTTTATCTTGGTACAATTATTTGTAACATTTTGCAGGCAAATACCTTTTTTTCCCTAGACCTCTACATCAAATAAGCTAGAAGATCAAGATGTTTATTTAATAATTATAGAAATTTTTCAACAATCTTACATCTACAACATCCTCAAAGATTATTGATTATGCCAAATAAATGACTTTTTTCTTTAAGAACGTAGTTTAAAACTGTATTTGTTCTTTTTTTCATATTAAAAAAGAAGATTTATTTTGAATGTTTAGATTTACAGAATAATTGGGAAATTTTTAAAATAATGTCTTTCAGTCCATCCTTCCCAAAGTTAATATCTTTTTTATTGATTGTCAACATACTATATATACAACCAGAGATATGAAAAATTGTACTGCATATGTGTAATAAGAATTATAATACATTCTGCTTTCATTTATTTTTTCAAAATTTTATTTATTCTGATAATTATGAAAATTTTTATTTATCTTCTCTTATTATTAAATGTTCTTGGCAATGTATTACAACAGCCCATGTGGATTTTTAGTGCTCCAATTTTCAAGAAAATTCAGTACTTTTGAAACATTTAAGAGAGAAAAACTCATTACACATTTTGAGAAAACTATCAACTTAAATGTTTTATTAAAATTATTTTCAGGCTGGAGTTGTAGCTCAGTAGTAGAGTGCTTGCCTCGAATGTGTAAGGCACAGGGTTTGATCCTCAGCACCACATAAAAATAAATAAAGATATTTTGTATATATACAACTAAATTTTTTAAAAATTATTTTTAATTCTTACATCTAAGTCATGCCTTACATTTACCAATTTCTTTGGGCTCATCCAAAGTTAGAAAAATAAATGCCTCAGGTGCTAGATAATCTGAATTATTTTAAGACAAAATTTGTTTCCCTTCTTAATGCTAGTTTCTGTTGACCATTCCTGTAAAGCTGTAAACACTGTTTAGTGAATTTCATCCTCAGCAGTACATACTAAAAACAGAAGCAAATAACAAAAAACAAAACTAAGTAAGTAATTAATATATGAAGAAACAACCTTTTCTTTGTTTTTCTCTCAAATCAATAGGCATTTTGTACTGTGTTCATTAAAAAAATACAAAAACTGTAGGATTCCATTGATCATATTTGTGTTTTTCTTTTTTGTGGATGTTGTTCTTTCTTTCTTTCTTTTTTTTTTTTTTTTTTGGTGGTACTGAAGATTGAAACCAGGGCTTTGTACATTCTAGGCACTCACTCTGCCAACTGAACCATGTCCCCAGGCCTCCAGGCATTTTTAATTCTGTACTCTCCATTCTACTAATAAGCTTAGCATTCTTAAACCAAAATCTTCTAATTTTCTAATTTTTCAAACATGATAATAACTTTCATCTATAATTTTTATTTGGTTTAATAAAAGATGAGATATCACCTTCTTTCTTCTTTTATTTGTTGCAGTACTGAGGACTGAACCCAGGGGTACTCTACCACTAAGCTATATCCCCAGCCCTTTCGATTGTTTTAGATTGGTAGAGGGACTTGCTAAGTTACGCAGCCTGGCCTCAACTTGTGGATCCTCCTGAGTAGCAGGGAATACAGGCATACATAACTGTGCCTGGTCCACTTTGTGCTTTAATCATTCCCTTCTTTGACACATATGCATTTATTCTTTGCTGCACTTTCATGATTATTTCTACATAGGTGTGTTGGGTTATACCTCTTCTTTGACATAAACTGTAAATGTGTTTTTTAGCTCGCTCTTTTTTTGTTTTCCTGGAGTTATAGGTAACTTCCTCTACTGAAAAATACATGTATGATTTTTTTATGTGCTAGATATTCTAAAACAGCATACCTATCATACTTAATTTGCTTTTTACATTATTCCTATTAATGGTCATCTCTAAATTTAAGATGAGAAAGATGAGCAAAGGATGGTGTTGTGACTTGCTAATGAGCAGTTCAGCAACTCATGTTAAAACCAATTTCAATTAGATATTTGCACCCAGTGTTTATGCTTTTAATCACTTTACTAAGTGATTCTCATGTATAATTGTGTTCAATGTAATTTCACTCATTTTATGCATTCAAAATCAAACTGCCATATGTTCCCTATGTCCATTTCTATATTTTATCTACAGAGGGAGAAAGAGAGATAGAGGGAGAAAAAGGAATAATACTATTAATTTTGAAGTCACAAAATATATTTGCTCACATGAAATATACTACTTAGAAAAATTGATATTTTTAGAGCAATAATATCAAAATTAATTTTTTTTCAATGTTGGCAATTAGATCCAGTTCCTTGTGTATAGAAGTCAGGAGCTCTACTACTTGACTACACCTGTAGATTCTCTTATTTCATAATTTATTCTCTATGTTAAATGATGCTTTTATTAGCTACCAAGTCTTTTTTGCCATAAAACATGAGAAATGTCCAAGATTTCCTTCCCTTCCCTTTTCTTAAATATAAACACCCATCAAATCCCACTTTTAAATGTTTTTGACATATGCCTGGTTTCATCTACACTGCCTTAGTTTTATTGCCCATCATTGCTAGTATGGTCCAATAAATGGTGTGCATTGGGTTTAAAAGAAACATCTAAGGAAGTTTTTGTGTGCATATGTTTGCGTGTATAATCACATGTGCACATGTATGAATGGTCATTTGTATTTATTTTTTCTGATATTATATATATATATATATATATATATATATATATATATATATATGTTTAAATGTAATGTGTACCTATACCTACTTTTATTTTTCTTTGATTTTGTCCCATTTCTGGAAATTCAGATTCACAATATCTGATGTAGCAAGTAGCATTCTCTATTTTTAATTAGCTTCTTGGTGCTAAAGATTACTACTCAGAAAGTGGTTCCCAGTCCACTGCCATTGATCTCAACAAGGAACTTCTTTTTATTGTAGATTCTCAAGTCTCAGTTCTAACTGACCGAATCACAATCTGCAGTTTAACAAGTTCCTCCACTTGGACCTATGCACAACAGAATGTGATCAGCATCTGGTTCGAGTGTAGCAGTCTAATACCTTTATCAAGTTCTAGTACAAAATACTATCCATTGTATGTAGATAAGGCCCAATCTCCTTCACATTTGACACATAAAATAGTTAACAATCCAATCATGATTTGATTTTATGAGACCTTATTTTCAACCAAATCAAAATATAATATACACAATAGTCAACCTATTAAAAAATTCTGGAAATACTCCACACTTCTTTATTTCTTGCCTTTCACATTATATACCTTATTTATTTGAACTCTTTTTTCTTTCTAACCAAAGATACAACTGTTATATCACCTAAAATCCTATACTACTATTTTTAGATCATTTAACACATTGCACAAAATTATACTAATAAGAATTTTGTAAATTTTTATATGCAAACACATTTATATATATTTTATCTTAAAGGCATACATTCTCTTATGCAAATTTACATAGTAGTATTTAAGTAAAAACGGTTTGAAGGAAAGGTGTTTGTTTTAGTTTTAATGCTAAGTCTCCAGTAGCATCTAACACATATTTTCCTTCACACATATATTTCTTCACTGGATCCAAATTCTTAGAAAATAGAGACTATGATTTATTTATTTTTCTATAGTTTATTAATTGAGCACGTGTTATGAAGGAAAATCCATACTAACATATTTGTGTTGAAATGAGTTAACACCACAATAAAAGGAAAACAACAAACTCTTATCCTATTAATCGTCTTGAAACTTAAAAATATTCAAATCAATAATAACTAGTTTTGAATCTATTTTATTCTGTTTATTATACGTTTCCTTGCATAACCTACAAATATTGTGAAAATTTAATTAACGATATTGACATTTGAGTACAAATTTCACTCCTATTTGATTATTCAGGAATTGCTGTGTGAATTTGTACTTATGTTTCAATTTTGACATATATCTCACATGGGAAAATGTCATCTAAATGATCAGGAATCAAGAATTAATTGATGTTCAAAGAGGTCATGCGAGTGAAAAGAAAGGGTCACTAGGTTTAACCAAAGGAAAGAAAGAATTAAAATTGAAGGTGAAAAAATCTGTAAGGAAAGTCCAAGAAATGACAAGTTTGAGAAGATGATGATGTCAGGCAAAGTGTGGGATTATTACCTGTCCTCAGTCATTGAACCATAGCTTGAGCAAATATCAATTCAATACCCATTTATTGAGAATCCCCCATATATCATACATATGAATACCTGGACATTCTAAATAATTAAAGTGAAGTATCACACTAAAGAGGAGATGTTTATGAAATGAAGTCCATGCTGATTAGAACATATTTTTGCTTTAAAACTAATAGAATGTCCTTTTCTAAAATCCATTTTTTTTAAATTTAATAGAATTCAATAAATTCAAGAAGTGAATATATATGTTGCAACCCAAAATATAACTTAAGTAAACTTCATTGCAGAGCAAGAAAGGAAAGTTTCATTATTAAAGTAAAATTATTTCATGTGGTATGTTTGTGTTTATAAAGTAGGAAGAATAAAGACCATCTTTCTCCTATTTTGGTATTAATGTAAATAAAAGTAGAAATGCTGCTTTCATCTAAGCAGACTGGTGTCTTGTCTAAAGGATGAATGGAGCAATCTGTGTGCTGACATGCTTGCTAGGCCCTGAGTCCATTAGGATATCAGAAATAGGTCACTCATCACTTATTTTGAATGTGACATTTAATTAAAACTAAAAAAAAAAATAAAAAATCTTGAGGAGTCCAAGTTCTACACTCAATCCAAGTTTATTTCAACAGGCACCACTTAGACATGTAAGTTATTAGCCACCTTGATGAAGCTGGCGTAGGGCATTGTGTAAAAATTTTTCATCACTGCTCAGACTGTGGAGTAATAAATTAAATTATGGGAGAATGTTTACACTAGCCCATTTAAAAGTCTCTGGATGCCCATGTAAGTGCTCCACTTAAAGTCACATGTGTGAAATTTCTCTCCAGAGTAAGGGCAGTATAAACCTTAGTTATAAGCCTGACAAATCAGAAATCAAACATCTGTCACACAACACTCAATCAGCACGTCACCTCCCTTAACCTCTTACATGATATTATAACAGTAGCTACTCAACTGTCAACTACTTTCCAATGTGCTTTGATATACATGGGAGAGAATGTAAAACACTGATCAGAGTATAGAAAGCAATATTTCAACAGATGAGTTTTAAAAAAGCAAAACACCTTCTTCAGCTTTGGCAACAAATGTATTTTGAATGAGAAGCACTAAAAAAGAAATCAATAAAAGATGCCACCCTTATTGTGAGTGTATACCAATGTCCTCTGACATTGTATACCATATGAGAGTGTAAATCATGAACTCAAAATAATGAACATTTTACATTATAGGTTCCAAAGCATTTCTATAGAAATATGATCTTTCAAAAGAAACATTTAAAAAAGAATATTACAATGCATGTTTCATTATGTTATTCATTGCCTAAGTAACTAAATAATGCAATGAAATTGGCATTTAAAATTAAAAATATGCAACTATAGACTCATTAATTGAGTCATTTAATAACCACACATGGAATCGCTAAGGAGAGTTTCTGAAGCCTCTAGGTAAATGTGCATTGTGTTTACACTGGAGAAATATTTCACCATTCTGAAAATGTTTCACTTTTCATAAATCATTTATATGTTTAAGAAGCAGGCAGTATTTCTGTTTTTTAGGCCTCCAAATCAGTTGCATAAGAACTTTATCACAGAGCCAGAGGCATTTATGTTTAGTATCATGATAAAATATTACAAGAAAGACCAAAAAAAAAATCTTCCATCGGAATTATTCAAACAGTTTCAGAGAAGTATGGTGGAAAAAAGTATAGCATTTTTGAAAGGAAAAATAAACTTGGATGACTAAACAATAGACAAATTATTTTTGCCTTTGTTTTTACCAAAAGAATTTTAGTCACCTTGAATTTTAGATGGTCATAGCTGGAAGGCACTGATGGATCTCAGACTCAAGATGTGAGATTACAGAAGAAACCTGGGGCCAGAAGGCTCATCTTTCTGTGAAGGCTTCAGTGCAGTGTATGTGCACCTGTGTTTAGACTAAAGAATCCCAGCATGAACTAACTTTGACTCTTTCAAAACACTTGGTGCTATTTTGTTGATAGTGCTCAGGAATTTGAATGAAAGACACAGTGAAGTACCTTCTCAGAATGGAGGGAAGGTAAATTGAGGGTAATTTCTTCTATATTTGAATCAATCACAGAGAGCCTATCTTTCTCACAAGGAGCAGAGTAAAAAGAAGAGAGTTATGAGTTGCCAGGAGTTGGTCTTGTCTTGTATGCTTTCCCATCTTGTTCTAAAGTAATTGAAAATTAGAGGTTTCCTTAAGTTGAGAAGGCTGAAAAAAGAGAAATTGGAACTGAAATTTTCAAGTGGTGTCTGAGGTTGTGTGTGCCTATGCATATATATGCATGAGAGAGATAATAGTAAAGCATTTGCATGTATGGTGACTCTGCATCAACTTGAAGCAGCAAAGAAAATATTAATTGTGTTACAGTTGGTGCAAAGAAGAGCAGCATCATGTCACTCTGTCAACCAGGATGCATTTGTGTTGTGAGAGATGCAATATTCCAAAGACCAAACATGCCACATGTAGGGCAAAGTACTTCATTTGAGGGGACTGTTGTGGGGAGTTCCCTGGTGAGATATAAATGAATGGCCTTGAGGCACCTACTAGCCAGAAGTATAATAGAAACTATAGCTTAACTGTGAGAAGTCATCAGCCTCAACAAGAACTGAACAAGGGCTGAGTATGCTTAAGAGAGATCCATGGCCCTGGTCAAGGCATGGGCACAAACCATATATTCACTAGCAATTTCTGTGAACTCTTCAGTTCAAAAAGCTAGGAAACCACAGGAGCTAACAAAACAAAACAAAACAAAAAATTCCAAAGCAAAAAACTGCAGCTGAACCAAGGCCCAGAGGATGCACATGTACCTGTGGGTTCTCCAACAGCCATAGGTTTATATAAGCAGATTTTGCCTCCTTTCCAGATACACAAAAGTAATCTTGGGAAAGTGTTTTAAGCTAAGAGTCTGTCTGTAAGCTATTGAGTTAACTGTATAAACTGCAACAAACAAGATTCTGTCTTTAGCATTTTCTTTTATATAATGTGCATATAATAGTACTAGCTCCTTTATTTTGCAAGGTTTTGTATAAAGCATTTACTTAACTCAGTGTCTAGAACACAGTAAATACTCAATAAATATCAACTGCTGAAATAATAACTCCTTCTCTTATTTAGCTCAAGAGGAGCTCAACAAATTTAATATTCTCTTCTTGCTTCATTTTGTTTCCTTATTCTAAGAGATATACTCCTTATTTGTACATTACTGAGTTGGGATTATCAATTACAATTATATCTTGGCTTCTTTCTTCAAATTAACTGGGGAATTCTTCGTTGAATCCAAATATAAATGAAATGTATTCACTTAAAATTTAGTTCATCTGCACTCAGTAATGTTGATTGACAAGCTTAAGATTTCCAGCCTGGCACAATTGTACATAGGGCTGCAGAATTTTTTGATATTCCATAAACAATAACAAAAACCCCAGAGACCAATTTGATGATATTCTGTTACCCTGGTGAAAAGTAATAAATGTAGTGCAAAATTTAAATTTTACTCTCATGGACAAAAGAAAGATTACTAATTTGTGATCATTTAAAGAAAACTACGGAATAGACAATACTTAATATAATATAATATGTACACTTGGAATGAACAGATTTCTAAATTGATGCTAAGGCCAATAATAATAGTATAAAATGTGATTCGTGTATACCCAAACGTGTATGGCAATAAGCATAAAATTCAATATCAAAGTGTGCCGTGTGCTTTAAATTCTGTCATGTATAAACATTGCTTCTTCCCCATAGAGAATTGTACTTTATACATTAGGAATCTCACACCTTCTACTCCAACATTCTCTCCTTATACTCTGCTTTTGCTTTCATATTCCAGAATAATTTGTCATATTTTCAGGTTTTTTTCTCTCTCTCTCTCTTTTTCCATCTGTCCTATGCATAAGTGCGTGTGTGTGTGTGTGTGTGTGTGTGTGCACGTATGCATGTGTGCATGTGTTTCTACGGTTGTTTTAGAAAAAATACTCTTTCTCAGAACCTGGAATACTGCAGAAATTCATAATATTTCTTACATAACGATTAAATACATAAATTTAATATATATATATATATATATATATTTTTTTTAAAAATCAACATATTGAAATCTAAATTTCCCAAATAAATATTTGTATTTCCATTCCTCAATTTTATCCCCAGGAAAAAGAGGGTAATTATTTTACTTATATTTTTTAAAGAGTTTCTCAAATCCAATAATTTTATTTTTTAAATATCAACTAAAAATGAAGAAAACAAATATATTTCAATGTAAATTAATTGACTGAATTCATTTAAAGTTGATTATTACTGTAAATTCTGTAATAGGTTTAAAACCCCAAATAACACCCTCACATAATTACTAGTTCTTTTCATTCAAACATTTTTAACAGCTCCCACAACTTTTGGTTGTATGAGTGATGAAAATATTTTATACATTAATATTTTATGACTTAGCTGGTACCTAAAGACAAGTGAGGAAAATATTAATAATGCATGTCAAATAGATACATTTTAAAATAGAATACTGGAAGTAAAAAAATACACATTGTATAACTTGCAAATAATGTTTAACTCTTTCTGTGTTGCTTTTCAATTGTGAACATATATGTATACATATATTCATATATATATATATATATATATATATATATATATATATATGAAATTTTGTCATGAACTTGGCCTTTTAAAGGTTCATCTATTAATCCTTTTAGACCCCTTCAAGTGAAACTAACAAGAAACTAACAAGGCCCTAAGCCAAGAAAAAGGGTTTGAAGCATTTATCTAAGATTTCCTCCAAAAGCTGCAAGTTTACATAAATAGGTCCCTTTATTCCCCATATCTCTGTAAATATAGCTACCTTGTGTAATTTAAAAGTTCTATGCTCATTTTCTTATATCCCCGATTCCCCAAGTTTTATTTCATATTTTGTACCAATTATTTTTTCTGGCAAAAAATTTAGAATGCACTGATAGATTTCTTACACTCCTGTGGACTGTTGACAAGAAAACTGCTGTAGTTATAACAAGAAAGACTCCATATTACCTGGCTTCAAAGTTTCCATAAGCTTCACCTGACAACCAGACTGGGGGATACAATCATGTGGTTTACTGTATTATCTACTTAATTGATGTTCTGCAGTCCGTTAAGTGAGTGTTCTATTGATTGACTTTTATTTCTAACCTCCAGAAAAATTTGGTACCATTCAACTCAAACCATCACTTTATTTTACAAACCAATGCATTTGCAGTTCAATGACAACTTCAGAGATGTGGTTTTATTTGTCCACAATGTGTTCATCAGAAGACTGGAATAGTATACATATTTCCTCCTGTATAAAGGAAGTTCATAACAATGTTTCCCAGGCCTGGTGTTATGATTTGGATCTGGAATGTTAACACAAAATCTCATATGTTAAGCAATGTACCAATGTTCAAAGGTGAAAAGATTGGATTTTGAAAGTTGTAACTTCACCAGTGGATAAATCCCTTTGATGGATTATTAATTTAAATTAACTACTGGGTGGTAACTGCAGGCTGGTGGGTGTGGCTGGAGGAAGTAGGTCACTGGGGGTTTGTACTTAGGACTATATCTTGACCCTGCCTCGTTTCTTTCTGCTTACTTGCTACCAGAGTTGGGAAGCTTTCCTGTGTCTTGTCCTTTGGCCATGATATTCTGCCTCACTTCAGGCCTGGATCAAGAGAGTTGGCTTACCTTGAACTGAAATGCTGATACTGTGAGCCCCAAATAAACTTTTCCTATTCTAAGATGTTCTTGCCAGGTATTTTGGTGACAGTAATGAAAAGCTCATTAACACATTGGGTATTTTGGTCACAGTGATGAAAAGTTATCACAACTGGGCATCCTAAGTCACTTCAGACATTCATCCACTTTAGCAGCTTGATTAAAAAAAATGAGTGTTTTCAGGTCTAATTAGGAAAGTCAAAGATTGGAACTCACAATGACTTCTTCAGAGATGCCCCTGTGCTCTTAGAAGAGAACAGAAGACTCTTACTGTTTCAGTGTTATGGAGTACACACTGTTATCAACTATGTCAGGGATGCTTTCTTTGTAAATTATAACTTCCAGTATGTATAGAACATCCTCAAACCTCCTCTGGATGCTGATAATACGTAGTTCCAACACATAGTAGTGACTCCTCTTGCCCTAGAATTCCATTAACAACATAGTAGTCAAATTCCTAGTCTATAATACATTTGAGGTATTTTGTAAATTGTTCTTTATACTGGACTTTGTGCAAGTTTCTGTCCCATCATTGTGATCTGTGGCACACTTTAAAAATGCATGCAGTTGTAGAAGTAGAACCTTACATAATCAATAATTGAACTCATATTTCAAGAATACGAGAGGATATATTTTGGTTATATATGAATAATACACCATTTTCTATATGAACTCTGAACACTGGTATATTATGTTTTCCACAGGAGTCCTGGAAATAATAAATACCCCTGCATACTCAAGGATCATAAAAGCCCTATCACCCTGAATCACACGAATTCACTAAGATGTTCCTTTCATTCTAAAACCATTATACATATTTCATGCATGGCAATCCTTCCTTGGACATATCTTGCTTCACTTAATCTCCTTATGCTGTATCTAGATTAGGAAAGTAAAGGTGTAAAATGTGTTGCACAGTAAAATAAGGACAACTTCAACAATTAGCATGGTAAGAAGGTTATACTCCAGATGACTCATTTTGCTACAATCTTTAAAACCAATATTTTCCTACCAGAATGTTTGATAGGAAGATACTGAGGGGAAAGTGTGTCAATTGATCAACAGTCCTTTTTCTGGTCACGCACAAAGCTCACCTAGTTTTCAGATAAAAAATCAAGACACAGATAACAGCTTTCTTATGGGAAACTGGCCTAGATTTCTGAGTCAGGGCTATGAGGGACTAGAAAGTTGTCTTTTGGCATGAGACTTAAGTAAGATATCCTAGCTTTACCATGTTAGCTGTGAAACTTCAGTTTTCTTGATTTCTCACAGTTTCATATGCTTCATCTGCGTGGAATCATGTGAATAGACAATATTTCATTGTCTTTCTGATAAGCAAAGTTAATAATAATATATCTAGTTTAGTGTATTGCTTGAAAAAGCAAAAGTAAGAAAGACAAATGAAAACTAAAATCATAATGAAGATGTGGACTTTTGTGATATTTTCAGCCCAACTCATGTTTTGACAATTGCTTCTAATCAATGCTTTTTGTTGGACAACATTTTATATTCTTGTTTTTATTCTTGGGTTTCACCATCCTACCAGGGCCTTGTAATTTTTGGTTTTGAATTTTTTTTTGTATTCGATAACTTAGAGATGTTCAATGTCAAAACCTGAGCTTATAATCACTATTAACCCTGTTTTAGAAATCTAGGCCAATTGCAGATTAGGCTCTAAAAACCCAGTATCGAAGCCAAAGTGTAGGCATTTTAACTTTCAATAGATTTCAGTTATAGAAACACTATAGTTTTCTAAAAGCTGTTTGATTTTAGAAAAATTTAAATAGCATTTTTGTGAAAGATGCTATAATGAAATACTAAAACTGGGTGGTTTCTAAAAATAAACATTTATTTCTCATAGGCCTAGTGACCAGAAAGTCCAAGATCAAGTTATCAACGAATACAGCATCAAGCAATGGGGACTATTTGCTCATAAATGGTAACTACCTTCTTCTATGTCCCTGGATGGCAGAAGGGGGAAGTCAACTTTGCAGAGCTTCTCTTATAATGCCACTAATCCTATTCATGAGGGCTCTACTTTCATGACCTAATGACATCCCAAGGACACAACTCATAATACTATTTTGGTAACACAATTAAAAACCAACATATCAATTTGGGGGATACTAATGTTTAGAGCGTAACAAATAAATGTTATTGATAACTTCCCACACAAAGGAGGAATTGTTCTATGCATGGATAGGTATCCTAAAATGAACCGGCTTCTGTTCAGTTTGCTTAATCTAAATTAGTAGGGAACATAAGACACACCCACCCATGAATGTAGAAGGAGTATGAGAAGAGAGCAAGAGCCAAGTGTGATAGTGGTGAGGAGGATAAAGTTAATACTGATCAAGCATTGTGCAAAAACTTTAGGGGAAGCTGTGTAGTTCTTTAGCTTTCTAATTATTGAGAAATAAGTACAGGGGAGAAGGGGGAAAAATCCCACTAATCAAGAATACAAGCAGAAAAAAAAAAGTTAGTTCACCAGTGGTTATTGCTAAGGTGAAGTTCATCATTTGGAGCCAAATTTTGTCAGTGTTTCTGATGCCTTGAAAATTGGTAAGAGGAACAGGAAAAGGTTAGACCTTTCCAGATGGAGGATAACAATGTCCCTGCAGAAATATGAAATGAAGGGAGAGAAGAGTGGGAAAGCAAGAAAAATAAAAACTTGGTGGCGTGAAAAGATAATTTGATTTTTTACTTTAATAGATTTTTGACTACTAGTTTACCAATTATAATTTCTCAAGTATTCAAGAATATGGTAAAAGTATATGAATGAAAGAACAGATTATTTATTGCTTGATTATTATTGCTTCATTATTCAAAATATCCAGTAACTATATTGTTACTCATAATTTTTATTTGTTTTAAAAAAACCTTTCCTATGAAACTATTTTTGTGTTATTATCTTTTATAATCTAAAAAATCAATTTTCTATAATAGTTTTCTTTCTCTTTAAATGACATATTTAGGTAGCTTTTAAAGGAAAGATAATCTGATTTATTGGTAGGAGTTACCTTGTTAAGAATAATCCTATTTTATGCATGTTAGATAAGAGAGCATTAACTTTCCCTAATAACATATAATCAAAAAATAAATAAATAAACCACAGCACATTTAATCCTTTCCCCTGGAGAAAGAATAGATAAGCCAGGTGTTAAAAAAATCATGCATTTAAGTTTAATTTATTTCTGTGCTATGGGTGGGGACATATTATCTGATAAATAACAAAAAATTGTGATCATATTAGGGTAGCCAGAGAGACAAATTTATGATCAAAATTGTTTGTCATGAACATAACCAGAACAGAAAGGGTATTTATTACATAGTTACTCATGAATACCCTGAAATCTTCCTCAGAATTCAACCTGATGAGTTGTAAAATGCTTTAAAACATACTCAGAATTAAGGTAAAGTTTAGCACTGAATTTTTCTAAGATTTCTAACTAGCACTCTGTGACTATAGTACACAGAGTAGGGTTGTTTTGTTATGCCTGTAATATTATTTATAAATATGAATTTGAATCCCGTCTGAGAAGTCATTCACATCAGGTTTTTAAGTATCTCTGTCTTACTTCTTCACCAATACACATTAATACCTGCAGGGTCTGTGTAATCAGTAAACTTACTGACCCCTGTGTTGTATATGTTTATAATTAGTCTGCTCAATTATTTTTCTTTCATAGGAAAAAATGTTAGAAGTGAAAATGCTTATTATACTTTAACATGTTTCAAACACTCTATCGACTGCAAACTTTAGAAACACATGGTGCATAGGATCACATTATGTGAGGCATCACCTGAAATTTTTTTTCCAATTTGCTAATGAGTAATGGGAGAAACCCACAGGCGGAGAAAGCAATTCCCTGGGTAGCATGCACTGACCAGGACAGAAGTGCCTGCATCAGACATGAAGCAAATACAATTTATTCATAAGATCAAGTTAGAGTGTTGGTGACTCTCCATGTACTTTTTTCTTTAGAAGCTTTGACTTGCCCAATTAGCATTCAATGGTGCTTGAAATTCCCCCTTGAAATGCCTTATGTTGACCTGTCCATTTTAATCAAGTTAAATACTACCTGGGAGGAAGATATATTAGCTATCACTTAGGCACAAATTAGTCTATCTGAACCTATTACTGCACATTGTCAACCAGCACAAAAGTGGGCCTTAGAACAGTGATTCCTGAAATCATTCTAAGGCCAGGCCACAGACCACTTGGTGGAAAACCATGCGATATTAATCCATTGCTCTTAAAACAGTTAAATATATTTTGTGATGCTAAATCAGGTGCATTTTATTGCAGTCTAATACGGTAGAAAAAAGTCACAGACTTCAAAAACTTTATACAAGAAAAATTAAATTATAAATATTTCTTTCACATTAAAATTTTGACAAATGTTATAATATTTATCTGCAGCAAACACCTTTCTTTTTGTAGGCATTATACTTTAGTCTCAATGATAAAAAAAATGTAAGTCAGTAAGCAGTTTTGATTGCTAAAGAAGGGATTTAATTTTCTTGATTCTAATAAACAAATCACAAATAAGCTCAGTCATCAATTTAGTAAAAATGTACAATGAGACAAAAAATTACTGAATGTACACATTTCCTGTAAGACAATTAAAATCTCAAATATGTGAAAATCTGTTTACGATATAACTGAAAATATAGTTTGTAATAAGGAGTTCCAATTATTTGACTTGGTTTGATAAAGAGAGTTGTGGGCACTGTTTCAGTACCTTGGGATTAATGCATACCTTGAAAAACAGTCCTGTGTGAAAATTAACCTCCAGAACTCTAAGATAGTGTATGCAATATATTAACTTCATTGATATCAATCAAGAATTGTATTAGCTACAGCCAATGCTTGAGAAAAATGGCACATTAATTACTCAAATTATTTTCTGTAAAATTTAATCCTCTAGTAGAATTCAAGTGGAACAGACTGGAGTACAGATCTATTAAAGAACGAATTGATTGTGGATAGAGGAAAAAAACAACATCCATTTTGATTTATAATTTAGGTAACAATGGTTTATCAATTTGATATTATACTATTCTTTACTTCATAATTGGATAAGGGAGCCTGAAAATCAGGGAATAATAAAAGTCTGCTTAGAAATCAGAAAAATATGACCTTCAAGATATTTTTCTAACCAATATAGTTAATCAACTCAGTAAATACCTGGACATTTATTTTGCACCCTCCAAATTTTCCCGGGTACAATAAATGCTATTATTTAATAGTAATGGAACTTCACCCAGCCTTATGTTCCTAATGTGGGAGCAAAGCACACTGGTAAATGAGGAAAGTCATAAATCTTAGTTAATTCAATTAATAATGGAGCAAGGCCTCTTAGAGCGTGACAATTTTGTCTTGAAAGCCAAGGTTTATTTTACAGTGAAGAACACCAAAAGATTACAAGAGGAAAAGAAGTGTAGTTACTCAACTGTTTAATGGTAATAAAAATAAAATTCTTCAAATGGTGAAATAATACTAACAACTTACACATTCAATGGATAGAAGGAATAGTCAGAAATCATACTTCTAGTTACTTTTATATAACTACACAATGTAAAATAGTTCAATGAACAAGTAGTCATATGGACAAACAAATCAACTAAACTCTTTCTGAGAATGTATACATATCAAGTGGAAATGACAGTGTCACTTCTCACCTCAGGGAAGAATTCTAAAGCCTCTATGTTATGTGTGTATGAGTGTGTGTGTGTGTGTGTGTGTGTGTGAGTGTGTGTATAAATCAGTTCAAACCCTTATATTTAAAAAATGGTGCATGGAAGCAGAGAGAAGGGGATGAGGAAGGAAGGAAGGAAAGAAGGAGGCAAAGATGGAAGGAAGGCAAGAAGGAGGTAATGAGGGACAGAAGCCCAGTCACTGTCCTCTTTCCAGTAGTGAAAGCAGTTTTAGAAATTTTTTCCCCTAGGTTAGTGAATTGATTCCCATAGTACATGACAAAATCCTACAATGTGATAGTATGTACTGGACAATGGAAATGAAGCTAGTGTGAATAGAAATGAACATGTATTTTTCATACTTTTACTTACAATTTCAATACAGTAATTACATGGCAATGTGAATTTATATAAAACAGGAACTGCTTTATGTAAAGGCAAGGGTCCTTTGCAAGTTATGGAAGCTAATTCCCACAACAGTAAAAGATTTAAGTGAGAGTTAGAAAGGCTTCATGCCCCGGGCCCCATGCTGGAGTTGAACACAGGGACCTTTCCTACTGAAATACATCCACAGACATTTTCATTGTTTTATTTTGAGACATATGTTCTCTAAGTTGTCCAGACTGGCTTTGAACTTGTGATTTTCCTGCCTCAATCTCCCAACTAGCTTGGATTATGAGTACGTGCCACTGTTCCTGGCTCAGTACCTTTTATCCAAACAAAAACAGCACACTGTCATTTTAGCTCTAATCTGTTGGGCAAAATTGAGTCATGAAGTATAATCCATACCAAGGGGAGGAAGTAAATCGCTATTCCTTGAAAGACAGATAACAAACAATTTGTTCATGTATTTTTAAACCACAGCGTATACAATTTATATCTAACTAATCTACCTACTTATCTTCCTTCCTTCCAAATCAGACACAAACCATCTGCCATTTACTTCTTTATCTATATTTTCCACATTTCATCAACCATGTACCTAACCCCTGCCCCGCGCTTTTTAGAAAGATACAAAGAAAAGAAAAATTAAGAAGATAAGTGAAGATTTCATGGAAAAAGTATCTGAGAAATGCAAATAGAAAATAAATAAATTGTGAGTTCTGGCATTTCCAATATGGTTCTGAAGAATGGGCAATATTTAGACATTTTTAAAGAGGCAACTTCTGGTAACCTGAGTCCAAGTAAAGAGACAAAGTGACTCCCATTATCTTCCTGTCTTCTTGACAATCTTAAGAGCTGTAACATTTCGCCCCTTGAGATATATGTCACTATGTGCCTATCTGGGTGATTATACTACATCTTCTCATGTCCATCCAAAAAGGAATACTTGTGCCAAAAGGAAAAGGCAAGCTCATGTTTTCAAATAACTTACAAAACAGAAGAAAAGAAGTAAGATAGAGTGTACCATTCTAACATGCAATGTGATAAAAAAGCAAAAGTTCATGAACATGAAAGAGTCAGTTATTGAACATCTCAGGCATGGAGATGGTAAGTGCAATTTTCAATGAAAAGTTCACAGGGTAAGTAACAATTGACCTTGGAGTGAAGAATGAGTGATACTGGGAGAGAGAAGGTACCTAAGCAGAGGAAACAGCAAAAGCTTAGAGGAATGTGTGCACCTGCAATCTGATAGCTGCAAAATATGGCTGTCACACAGGAAAGTGGGGAAGCATGTGAGGAGTGGCCTCAGCTGTCTCTCAACACACTTCCCATCATCCTTGCAGGATGTATCACATCTGGGTGCTGGTTATTCTCATTCTATCTTAAATGGTGATTTGAACATTTTTTTTTTATTATTTCTTTCAACTCTTCCCGTTTTTGAAGAACATATTATTTGCCATAGATTCAATTCATGGGAGTAGCTGGTAAAACCACTACTCAATGGAGTTCATGGATATCACAATGAAGTATTTTAATAAAGCCTATTCTTTTTTTTCTATATATAATTTTAGCATTAACATGGGGGATATGTGCTAAATTCAATTTATATACTAAAACATAAAAGGTGATTTTTCTACAAACTTGGAAGGAATTTTATTGTTTCAAATGGGTAACTGAGGATTTTGGGAGATATGGAAGATAGTCATGTACTTTTTATTGGGTTCTCCACCAACATAAATATGTCTCACTCAGCATAGGTCATCAGACAAATAAATGCTTTCCTAATTAAAAAAAAACAATGATCATCAATTATCATTGTTAGTTCTCATTGATCAAATTGAAAGGCCTTTAAATTTAGTAATTCTTGGATTCCATCCCAGATCAATTATATTGGCATTTAGGGGAAGAGATGTAGACATTAAAAAACATTTCTCAAGTGATTGCTCCTTACTGTGGATTGAGGCAAGGGCCTCTTGTATCCTAGGAAAGCAATGTACCACTAAGCTTCATCCAGAGCCCTCTCTGATGATTCTTAGGTACATAGTAGAACTACAACCAGTGTTCTCTATCTTACTCCATGGTATATTATTTGCTTGTTTTGGTGCCAGGCATTGAACCCAGGGACTCACACATGCTAGGCAAGCACTCTATCACTGAGCTACATCCCCAGTCCCTATATTATTATTATGTGTCAGATAGACTCTATCTTACTTTCCTTGAATATTATACATCCCTACTTCATTATCTTTCTGTTGCATCTCCTAGATACATGCATTGCTATAGGACTTGTTCTAGTAGACAAGCTATGGATTTATAAGACATTTATATTTCCATTTTCTAAGCAGCTTTTGAGAACTAGAATGTGGAATGCTCTCAGGTATTCCTTAAGCTAGGTAATCATGTGACTATATGACACCATGTGTGTCCATGTCATGACTAGGAACTGGGACCAAGGCCAAAGCCAGACAACTCCAATAAGGAGAACAGCTTTGAAGACTTACTTATAAATATGTCTCAATAAAATAAATTTTCATCAGCCAGTTAGTCAGATAATGTCTTTATTTCTTAAAACCTGAAAAAGGGTAATACAGCACAATACACATTTCAGTCATTAAAAATTGAACCTCTGCTAAGCTTTATGAGCTATGATATCCCCCCTACAAAAAATGATTAAAGTACTTTCTAATTATTTCAAGGTGTGACTCTCAGATGGCTTGGAATGTGTCTATGCATTCTAAATTCTATATTGTTTCTTCCTGCAGTTCTAAGACTCTTCTTGTTTATTAATAGAAATATCAAACCTCTGGGACATGGAGTTTTATGCAATCACTGCCTTCACTCACATTACACTGTTTCTTTCATTCGTAAAACTTTGAAAGTAAATGCCTTATGGGTTTTCTCTATCACTTTTAGGATTCCCTGCTTCATTTCTCAATTACGTCTATGTATAAAGTATTAACTTAGGTATTTATGATACCTTCACTGACAGTTCATCTGGTTTATTCTTTCAAATAATAAGGTCTAAAATACACAGGGAACAATTATCTTTCTGTGTACATTTTCTTCAATTATTCTTCTGCTACTTTAATTTCTACTCTGATTTACAAGATTCACTCACTTCTCTGCTTCTTTCTTTTCATTATGATTCTAAAAGTCTTACTTCCTAATTTAATATAAAGAACTACTCATTACAACAAACATTTGCCTATGTAATTCACATATATATGATCTATGAAATTTCATGCAATGTAGTTCCAGAAATTTGATAGATATTCAAGAATTATGGTGCTTAATGGCTGGCCTGGTGAATTAGTTAATTTCCACTTTTTCTGAACTCAATTATTTTAATCACTTTCAAATCGTTATTTGATAATATTAGTCTGAAAACTTTCAACCTCAATTTCTAGTTTAAACTTACTATAAAATTAGCTATATTTTTTTTCTACATCATTGTAGCATCAATTAGTGTAGAAGATAACCAAGTGGCCAAATTTTATTAGTCATGAATACAACACTAAGCACACGACTGGCCAACAGGGTGCTTAGAAACATGCAGCATTGTATATAAACTCTAGAGTATGTAATAAATAAATAAATAAATAAACCATAGTCTTGATTTCATTCCTCCCAATTACCTGGAGTAAACCTTTTACAACTTGGCACATGCTTCATGTTAATGGAGTTGGCAAGATTTCCCAAACAGCTTGCCATTTAGACCCCTTTCCACACCATCTGCCCTACTGAAGTCAGGTAAAAGACATGTAATTTGGACTCAGTAAATCTGGGTGACAGTTTGAAATGCATCATACATTAATTATGAGCTTAGCCAAGTTAATTGGCATATATACATTTAATTCCATAATTTATAAAATATAGATAATAAAAGCTATATGCTGTATACTTCCTAAAACTTATAAACACAATAAACAGTATTTAACTACATAAACACTATATTTTTATCATTGTTTAGAATCAGGAAGACAATTACTTCTCTCATAAAAACGTAATCGGGAATGACTGATTAATTTTAAGGTCACAGAATTTTTTTTTTTCAAAATACAGTTTTTTAAAGCATTTTTTATTGTTTCAGTCATCCCTGTTCTAAAATTCTAAAGCTTAGATGACTTTTTGTTTTTAATTAAATGTATCTGAGACACATAATGATCCAAAGTGTACTTTGAATATAATTTTATTTGTAAGATTTTATAAATAGGAGTAGTATATTTTTCTTTCTTTTTTTTTAGAGAGAGAGAGAGAGAGAGAGAGAGAGAGAGAGAGAGAACTTTAATATTTATTTTTTAGTTATCAGCGGACACAACATCTTTCTTTGTATGTGGTGCTGAGGATCGAACACGGGCCGCACGCATGCCAGGCGAACGCGCTACCGCTTGAGCCACATCCCCAGCCCAGTAGTACATTTTTCAAACTAATCTTTTGTGTAGTTCGTTTTCATCAAATTACTATGATGTAGTCATAAAGAAAACTTATACTAACAAGTTTGACTATATCATGATAATGCTAATAGTAATGCTGTTTATAACAACAGTAAAAATTAATACATTTTTTCTGGTACTTATTTGTTCTGAAGACTGTTCTAAATATTTTATAAATATTAACTCTATTAATCCTCAAAATGCTGTGATGCAGATTTAATTAGTTACATTTTTCAAATGAGAATTGAAACATAGATGAATAATAACCTGCCCAAGTTCACTACACACTCTTAAAATATTATGATGTTTTAATGGGTTGCACTTTCATTTTGAGTACTTTGGGGATTTTCCTGAATACCACACTGGGCTGATACCAGGAAAAAATATGAGATGGTGGATGCAAAATTATACATTTATAAATCATTATAAACATCACTGTGCTTAATAAATTGTTACTATAAAGCATGACAAAACCACAACTGCAATGTAGGTTATGCAAATTACCACAACTCCAGTTTTCTCAGATAATGAAATGGAAATCTGTAGTAACTTTTCCATTGACTGGACATTCAAGAGTCTTATACAGGAATCAATTTTATTTTAGGAAAGAATTAATGCATTTGCACACTTAGCTTTCTTAATATCTAAACAAAATAATCACACATGTTCTACATGAAAACATTGTGTTAGGGCTGGGGCTGGGGCTCAGAGGTAGTGCACTTGCCTGGCATGTGTGAGGCACTGGGTTCAGTTTTCAGAACCACATAAAAATAAATAAATAAAATAAAGGTCTATTAACAAGTAAAAAAATTTAAAAAAAACCATTATGTAACAGAAAAATATTTTGGGGGGAAAATATTTAAGGTTTTGCACATTTCTTTTTAAGTAGATATGCCACCACTGATACGAATAGTGGACAGTCTAATAATGGCCAAAAATATCTGTTGGGCACTTGATATTGTCCTTTTTAAAGCAGTTTTAGTTTTAATCATACTTTAAGTACTTATCCGTAAGAGGCATATATCATCATTAATATATAAATTAATTTAAATACTACTTTGTCTAGAAGAAACAATGTAGTTGATATTATTATTGTGTAGGTGGTGGCATCATTATGTGTGTGCACAAGTGTGTGTATGTGTGTGCACATGTGTGTGCATGTGTGTGCATGAGAGAGAGGGAGGGAGGAAAAGAATTTTTTGAAAGTCATTGCAGTTTGGAAGAAAAAAAAACATGCAATATTATATAACTTACGCCTACACCCGCACATAGGATTAAAAGTGTCTCTGACTTTAATTTTCCAAATGATATTCCATTGGCAATTAGACTAAATTGCAGTATTTTATATAGTAGGATATTACTATTAAGCCAAAGAAAAGAATGAAACCCTATCATTTGTGACAACATGAATAATTGGATAATTGTTGAAAATGGAAATAATTAGGTTAAGTGAAATTAACCAGGTACAGAAGATAAGTACCCGTGTCCTCATTCATATGTAGACTCTAAAAATGTTGATTGCATGGGAGTAGAGAACAGCAGAGCTGTGACCAGAGGTGGGTGGAGGACTGGTGAACATTGATCAATGGGTACCAAGTTACAGTCAGACAGGAGGAAGAAGTTATGCTGTGGAGTTACAGAGGGGGTGGCTATGGATAACAGCAACATACAGTGGATTTTAAAAAACCTAGAAAAACAATTTAAATATTTTCATTACAAAGAAAAGTTAAATGATTCAAAAGATAAGTATGTTAAATCTGATTTAAATTTTACTCAGTTTGCATGTTTTAAAACATCACATGGTACATCATTAACATGTACAGTTTTTATGCATCAGTTCAAAATAAATGAATAAAATAGAAAGCTTTAGATCTTACTAACAGCACTTTAATATTGAAAAATTATCAAAAATCTCTAATAATATCTTTCAAGTGAGATGTTTGTATTAACACTTTCGGGTTGCAAAGCCCAATACCCTATCTATATATTATGGGCAACACTTGCCTACTGTTTTCTCCTTTAACTACCATTTTTCCTCTTAAAATTTTCTGCTCCAGATATCTCCAGGGACAAGCATTGCCTTAAGATGGTTGCAATGGCAGGCACTCTCCTCTTCCACACAGAATCGTTTTATATTTCTTTAATATAGGTTGCAGATGGCTCAAGGAACAATTCCTCACTGACCCTTTTAACATTGGGCAGGCCCAGTATCTGAGTTTATAGTTTGCATAAATATTTAATTTAAAAAATAAACATTCTAGAGACAGGCTAAAGGAGATGAAAGAACTGTATGTATCTCTCTTTTTTATACAATGTCAACCCCCCAGTTTATTGCTCGATAAATGCTGACATCATTATGAAATATTCTCATATGGAGGAAATTGGGAATCTAATTTCATTTAGTCCAATTGTATCTAGAGATTACGAATGTTTCCATTATCCACTGTAATGACCCACTGAGGGGAATAGCTCTGAGAAGATTACACCCTGCGATTGAAGCCTTTATCAGTATTTTAATACATATTTGAGTTGCTACTTTGCAACCCCAGGAAATTGAGGTAAACAACTCTCTGAACTTCCAGTTGATGATGTTGGCAGAAAATGCCCACTTATTACAACTCTTTACAAAAAAGAGCATCGTTCTAATGCATGTTACCAGATGACTAAAGATTCAATTTTTGCATGTTTTACCCTCTTGGAAAGTGTTTCCTTAGATGCCTGAGTTAAAAAACCCAAATGTTAAACGGAAAAGCAATACTGAAATACCCCATTATATTTAGTTAAGAACAAACACTATTTTAAAATTAAGTCTATCACTCACAGCTAAAATTTTCATGTTTCTTGCCTATGATTTCACCATGATCTGCTTCTTCGGTTTCAGTAATATTTATATTCAAAAATATATTCTACTGTATAATTTCAAAGTCAAGTAAGGCAATCTGCCAAACTTCCAATAGTAGTGTTAAATAAATATTATTTAGTTGGAAGAAAAATTTAATTATGTATCATTTTAAAAGAAAATAGTTCAAGTAAAAATAGCTTTCTTACTTTTGTTCTTATTATGAATTCTTATGAAAATTCCTACAGCAAAGGATGGCAAACATTATATATTTATAAATTTATTGTGAAGATTAGAGTATTACTTCTAAGGATTAAATAGAGTAGATAAAATTTTAACAAAGGAATAAAAGATCCTTCGAAAATCTCTTCTGTTTTTGTGGAATCAGAAATTCAACATTTAATAATGTGTAAAACTTAACCAACACAGAGTATAAATATTGTTTAAGAAGTTCCACTGAAGCCATAATTTCATTGCATGATTCAAAGACTACTTTTTGCACTGATGCTCTTTACTAAGAACTACAACTGTACAGCAAATTGAATTTACCTATAATAAAAATTTCTTAAAAACAAGACTCAAATTAATGGAAGAGCAGTGAAGCATCAACTGTTCCATAAAATATGAGCTTTCATGATGGTGCTAAAAAATATAAAATATTCTAATCTAGGTCAGAAATCACTTAAATAAATTTGGGTCTCTAAAATAATAAAACTTTAGCAGAATTTAGGGGATCTAACTTCTAATTCATAAGGAAATAAAAATTTGGCCTAAGAGTTGAAATGTGAAAAAGAGAAAATGATACTCATGTTAATTATTACACCATCAAGTATTGTGAAAATGCCAAAAGCTTTACATCAAGTCTTACCTATTGCCATAGCTAATTGCAGGAAACAGTTGTTAGGTAGAACTTTCCCTCAGATAATGTAATGATATAAAACCTTAAATATTCAAAACTATAGCACTATGTGAACTGATCACTCTAACTCCCAGCAAGATGAAAAATACTAGTAATTCAGATACCTGACTAATGAAAGCAACAGGGAATTAGGTAGCCATGCCCATTGCAGCTGTATTCTTTCTGTTAATTCTCTTGAAAATACCAAGGATGTACTTCCAGAAATAGGATTAAATATAAATCAGCAATTAATGTTCTAGAAAGTAGTGAAAGCAGGGATAGAAACATAAATAATGAGCATCATTCTAAGGTCAACAGAAGTGGCCTTAAGGAAAAAAAAAGAATACGAAAGAAAGAAACATTGAAAATAGATAAACATGACACTAATATGCTATTATGTAAAAATGTGAATGTGTAACAGATGTGATTCTGCAATTTGTATTTGGGGTAAAAATGGGAGTTCATAACCCACTTGAGTCAAATGTATGAAAGATGATATGTCATGAGGTTTGTAATGTTTTGAACAACCAATAAAAAAAAAAAGAAAATAGATAAACATAATAGAGGCATTGAGCTAAAAGAAAATCTCAAGTTTTCTATTCTAAATCTCCAATTCTGCCAAAGTGCCTAGGCTTAATATTCTGTTGCTCTCAGTGATATTTGTAATTGGGAAAACTTGACTCTAAATTTTATTTTGTAAAATGTGTGTGTGTGTGTGTGTGTGTGTGTACACACATACACATGGTGATCACCAAGAATATTACTCAAACTTGAGTACTTTTTTTTAAGAGAGAGAGAGAGAGAGAGAATTTTAATATTTATTTTTTAGTTTTCGGCGGACACAATATCTTTGTTTGTATGTGGTGCTGAGGATCAAACCCAGGGCTGCACACATGCCACATGAGCGCGCTACCACTTGAGCCACATCCCCAGCCCAAGTAATTTTAATCTATCAATTAATATATTATGTCCCTTGATATGCTAAGGACAAAAACAGTCCTGAATTAAGACTTTTGTAAATATTATGATGTCACCAGTTTTAATTCAAAGCCCCCAAGCTTAATAAATTTTATTTTGGAAATGCCTTTAACAGTAGGAAGCAATTATCTTTGAGGAGTTGTCAGTAATAATTAGTTTACAAGAGAATTGTACTCATACTTTAGCAGTTATAAAGAAATTATTAAGGTCCATTAAAAAGGTTGAAACTATTAACAAATACACAGTTATAATAAGGATTATTTTGAGTGTAGTTTTCTCACTGATCAAAATAAATCTTTTCACATATTACGTAAAAAAAAAATACTTCCACAAACTATCATATTTTAAAAAGGACCAGGGTTAAAGTCATAAGGAGTAACTTTCATTATTTATCTTATTGGATTTAATAACTGCTTAAGTTACATTAAGTTTATAAAGCGAAACCTTCATTTTTTGAATCTTATATGTCTACTAATTTAATTGAGGTATTATCTCCTGTGAAACCAAACCTACAAAGTTGCCTAAGAATTTATCTAGATGCTTATGAAGTAAAAGACCTCACATAAAAGAACTGAGTATAACTTATCTATTATCTATCTGTCTGTCTATCTATCTATCTATCTATCTATCTATCTATCTATTTATTTATTTTTGGTACCAGGGATTGAATTTAGGGGTACTCAACCACTGAGCCACATCTCCAGCCCTATATTTTGTATTTTATTTAGATATAGGGTCTCACTGAGTTGTTTAGTGCTTCTCTGTTGCTCAGGTTGGCTTTGAATTTGTGATACTCCTATCTTAGCCTCCTGAGCTGCTGGGATTACAGGCGGGCACCACCATGCCCAACTACTGAGTATAATTTATTTTACTCATACTCACAAATGGATATTTGGACATCATTATATAATAAGAATCAATTTGTTCTTTGTTACAGTCCAACTCTTTTAAAAGTAGGTAGTCCTTTTTGTGTTTTATTTGCACCAATTTGATTAAATATGATATTGTACACCATTGACTGTACAAATCATGTTATAAATCCTTTTCATATTTGTAAGTAAACAGATAATTACAGAATAAGATGCACTTCCAAATCTCCAGTAAAAGAAGTAATGCATCTTTATTTATTAACTTGATTTTTTTTATTGATGATGTGGTACCATTGAGTTCTTTCTTACAGAAAACTAAAAGACAAATGACACGATTTTTGCCCTTCAAACTTTATCATTTAGTAGAAATTACATTATGACTGTGGTAAGTAGAAAAGAGAGAGAGAAAGAATGTCTTTCATGGTTTCCCAGAAGTGAACAATATTTATTTATTATTTATTTATTTGCTATGGTGATCACTGACTCGTAGAAGGTAAAATTTCAGTAAAGAGATATAATGACAAACACTGGAAAAGAAAGTAAAATTCAGAGGATTTATGTCCATAATCATTTCATTATCATTTCATGTGTCAAGTATGGGGTTATATGTTGAACTTCATTTAAGACTTCATTAATTCATTAAGTGCATACTATAGACCAATGACATGACAGAAAAGGAAAAAAATGAATAAAAATCTTATTAACTGTATTACTACTACTACTATTACTACTACTACTACTACTACTATTACTATTTAATAAAACGAAGAAACAACAGATAGTTCTGTGAGAACAGATGATAAATATAATGGGAAATAATCAAGAAAACCTCAGTGGCAGGATTTGGGGCAAATCTTCTCCTGGGTTTGAACTGCTGGAAAAAGTTGGTCTAGCTTCTATGCTTCTAAGCTCAGTAAGTCTAATCATTCATATGTGTGCTAATCTTCAATTTTCTGTTACATTCAAGACAGTGTGTCCTAATTACTTGGGGAATAGATTGCTCACATTCATGGCATTTTCACTTGATAATTTTACATATTGTTATAGTTTGGATCGTAAATGTTTCCCAAAGTCCATGTGTCAGAGGCTTGGTGACCAGCCTGTGGCACTATTGTGAATTGGTGAAACACTTAAGAGGTGGGGTATACTGGAAGGAAGTTACCATATTGGGACGAGCACTTGAAGGGAATATTGCAACACTGGCCTCTTGTTTCCTCTCTTCTCCATCCAGCCACCATTAGGTGAGCAGCTTTGCTCCACCAGAGTTCCCACCATAATGTTCTGGCTCACCATAGGCACAAAGCAAGTGACCGTGGACTGAAACTTCCAAAATGGTGAACTGAAAAAAACACTTTCCTCCCTTTAACTTGATTTTATCCGATATTTTGGCACAGTAACAAAAAGGAGACTAACACAGATAATTTAAGAGATTTAAGATTAATGAACTTAATAGAAGGAATAGAAATTTTTTTTAAAAGACTATATCTATTGATGTATGTATGAGTTTTAAAAATTAGCAAAGTTAACTTACAAATAAAATATAATAGTTTTGATATTATCCAGAAAATAAGTATATAAAACTAATGACTGAATTTTTTTACAAATTTCTTGAAATGTTTGAAAATCAATTATTTCTTTCTTGTCTAAAATATATAATTTAGAAATAATTAAGTTCATATAAAAATTAAATTGGTAAAAGAACAAAAATAAAATCTTTTATATCTTTATTACAAAAGCATGTCAAAATTCATGTTAAATTTTTCATATGTGTGTGTGTGTGTATGTGTTTATTGTTTTGACCTGTATACTTACCACAAGTTTAAAGGTAAATGTATTTGAATAATTAAATTTGAGGCCCTGTTTTGACTTCTCCCAGATAGGCAGAAGTTACTAGAAAATACTTTTCCTACAATGTTTCAATTTTAAAGTTGGAAAATGTTACAGAGGCACCATGCCACATAAACATAGGCACTATAAAAGTAAAAGTGGAATTAGATTATCCTCCGGTTCAATCTGCTTATTAAAAATATCTATTTGAATTGGAAAAGCATGCATGAGCAATTTATTCATCGTTCATTTAAATTCTCAGCAAAGTAACAGCAACAATAACCTTTTGGTCAGGCATTTCCTATAAGGTAATGACCATGTGGATCAAGGGTCTTCCACTCTGCTTAAAAGTTCCTGCTTGTCCAGACACTCATTAACTCTTAGGGGAGTTTGGGTCAAGAGATCATTGATGCTGAGAAGAAAAGTGCATATATGATTCACAAGCTAATGTGCAAATGAAATTTGTCATCACTAAATAAATTTATTATAACATTAAAAATCAGCATCTTGTTTTTAACAGTATTTGAAGAAAAGAAAGTAGGAAGTGAAATAAATCAACTTTAGCCTTCCCTAGTGGGAAAAAAGTTTATTAAAACTCTTAAGTTTCTATAATATCCATACTTCCATTTAAAAGATAAGTTAGTGCCTATAACATTATATTTTCTTACATGTAGTCTCCCTGAACCTATCTGGAAACTAAGTTAGATACTTCTATTATATTCTCCAACAGTGCCCTTTGGAGATTACCCAAATATTTTCTCTAGCACTGCACATATTTGCTCATTTTTTTTATTGCTTGTCATTCCTCATAAACTAAAAGTTTCATAAGTGTTTTAGTACTGTCTTACTTCTAATTATGAAACATTCAGAGAAAAGTATTTGTAAACACATAGTAAATTGTTGACAAATAGATATAATACTTAAAAAAAGTCCAACATAAATTTTATTCAAACAATACCCAGTATTAATGAGTTTTCTTCAGGTGAATATTAGCGAAAACCTTCTAAGTATTTTAAATACCCTTTTAAATTTGTTTTTAACAACTGAAGGTGTACAAAAATTAATCATTCATAGATATAGAATGATCCATGCATGCTCTTAAATCCAGAATATATTTACTTACAAATAGACTTTCCACAACATAATATAAAAAAGAGATAAATTATTTTAGAAGTATGTTGAAAATCTTTCTTAGATTTAGTTATACTATTTTATACTAATCACAAACAAAATAAAAGCTACAGTTGTTATTTTGGGTTGAAATTTGTCAATATCAAAGTGAAAGTATATTACGAACCAAATTACTATTTTCATGGAGAGAGAAAAATACATTGAGTTTCAACATTCATTTTAGAGTTTGGTGATGTATAAATTCTTTTGGTTTTACATGTTATTTTTACCTAAAGCTAGGGATGCGAAAATTTAATTTGTATCAATATTCATTGGAGCTAACAATAAAACTGTCTAAATAGCAATAATTTATATGATGATTTTTATCTAAATGACATAAATGTTGCTTTAACCTGTATGAATTGATCATTTCTGGAATTAATTTGACTAAACTTTCTATATAGAGAGAAAATGCAATGCTTTAATTGAAATCCCTTTTTATTAATTCTAAGGAATTTAGAAAATTATGTTTTGACAGTTAAAATAAAAAATTGAAACCATATGGAATAGAAATTAGTAAGAACTACAGTTTAATGAGACTGAGAAGGAATGTAAAATTGGACCCTGTTGTCAATCAGAGGTATGGCAGAACACCTTTTAGCATTAAAGAGATATTTCCACAGCTTTTATTTGGACTGTGCAGAATGCAACCTGGAGATTACCCAAATGGTAATGGAGAGAGATTTAAAATTAAACCAAAGAAAGAAACAAATACTTTCCAGATTTTACCCCTCTTCTTCCATCAAGAGTGCAGAGAAAGTAAAACTCAATCTAGAAAAAAGTCACAGACAAAACTCATAACTGCCTCACAAATATACCAAAACCCAAAATAAGGAAACAGGCTAGTATTTTAGGACTAGTACCTAAGTAAGTTTTTCTACCTAAATTTCCGTTTTGGTAGAATTTTAGCAATTTTCAGCAAAATCCACGAAATCCCAAGGGTATGGAAGTTTCAGGCCTCCAAGAGCTAAAATATGGAAACCATTTCCTCTTCAATGATGTCAAATGCTTCCAGATTATTTTAAGTCTAGGTCAAATATACCATAAGGGTGAATTGATCCTAGGGTTACTTTCAATTTTACCTAAGATCTTTATGTAAAATTGAAACAATTTTACTATTCTACTATGGAACAATTGTTAAAATTAACTCTTTCTTAATAAAGATTTAACTTCACTAATAATCATGGAAGTAATATAGGTTTTCATATAATGGAAAAAATTAGTCCTTTTAATGGATATGATTTTCACTGTAGAAAGTTTAATTTTCCTAAGATCACTGATTATATCTTTAAACCATCTAAATCCCATTTGCCAGAAGAGACAAAGTCTCCTCCTGATACCCAAAACATGACTGCCATCAAGTGGCAACTCAACAATATTCAAACCTCGCTGCACAATTGCAGGTAACAATTATCAACAGATTTCTCTAAAAAGGGATACAAAAGGATGTAGTTCAGAGATTTCACAATTAGTATGGTTAATACTAACTGGCTTTTAATAAATGTAATACATTTATTTTTCATATGATAAATCACATTTTATTTTCCATTGATAATTAATGTGTTTATAGATATTATAACATTTTCTATCACTTACTGATTATAATTTGAGTATAACAAAATAACCCAATATGTATGAATGGTTTACATTTAAGTCATATTTAAGAGTATGACTTAAGAGTATTAAGTCATACCAAGAATATTACTTGGATGACAGAAATCTAGAATGCTTGATCTTCTGAAAACAGCTTATAATTATCTCTATAAATCAAGTATCATCATAAAGACTACATCTGTTGCCAGATAAGTGGGGAGAAAATACCAAAAAAAAAATCTTTAAAATAATGCATATGAGGAGAGTGAGGTAGATATTCAAGGAGGTATTACCAATTAAGAAGCTAAAACACAAATCACTGAAGGAAACAGATTCCACTACAAAGAGAACCTAATTTTTAAAAAAAAATCGACAAAGTGTTTTTTTTTCATATAAAGTTTGCTACAGAGAGACACCAATTATTTGAAAATAGAACCCCTCAATAGATGCGGAAATGACATATTAAGGTAAAATGTTTTTCATTGGAAACAGTAAACTACTTAGCATCCATAACAACATTTTACTATTATTGTCCCTCACATTAGATAAAATAATTCTGCACAATATTTGATTCATTTGATTCATTTTTCAACTTTCATATAAAAGTCCATGTCTTAAATGCACTTTTGTGAATTTTTGCTCCCTCAATAATTTGTAACAATGATTAAACTATGCAAACTATATCTGTAACATAGTGAAATACATGGTGTCATTAACTAGCAAGAGTCCATAATAATATGCATTAACACTATAGTATAAAATTATAGTTAAAATAAGCCAAGTCTTCTGGCACTTAGATTTAATTTTATAGTCGGTTACTTTCTCCAAAAGTGCATATCTCATACTGTTTTCCCAGGAAGTATATGATAATGATACATATATTCCTGTAAGTTTTTTGTCAGAAATTTACCTATTAAATTATAAAAGGGAGACCTGCCATATAAATTCCACAGTACTTCAATTTATTAGGTAATATTTTGGATGTCCTATGAACATTTCTGTTTTATGAAAAGTTCTGTTAAATTTACTGCCCTCTCTCCTACTAAATCAGTTCTATGGCTTCCAAAGTTAGGCAATCAGGTATTTTTGGCATTGTGCTTTAAAATTGTTCATAGTACAAATCAATATACCACTTCTAGGTTTTTAGCAATGATTAATCCCCAATTGCTGACCTTGTCATCATTCTTAATTGTAAGGCAATTTTGTAAAGATACCAAAATTCTAGCACCCAGCACACATTGAAGTAATATCTTCATATATTTCATAAATGTACTAATTATTATTGCACATCTCCCATATCTCTTGCTGCTTGAAACATTCCACTCACCTAGAACTGACAGGAGAACGTAGAAGAGTATAGTGTGTGTCTAGGCTTTGGACTTCAAGAGCATTTTCAGAAGTGTCTTTACTGAACCATCTAAGTATATTTATTTTATGAACAATTCAGGTTCTTAAATTACAAACTCCCATACAAAACTTGCATGAAAGTTCTTAGTTTGCAATTTCCTGGTTGCAACATCACCTGGGAACATATTTAAGAACAACATGATTCAATTTTGACAAAATTGTTAAAAATAGATATGGCTAAGCAACCTATTGACAGCAAAACAATTTGCAAAGGTGAATAGGATAAGTGGTGTTTTTCATCATAATGAGGTGAGAGCAACAAAGAGAAGGGACAGAGGAGAAAGAAAAAATATCACAGTATTATATTTATACATTTTTGCGGGGGGAGTACTGGGATTGAACTCAGGGGCACTTAACCACTGAATCACATCCCCAGCTCTTTCTCGTATTTTATTAAGAGACATAGTCTTACTGAGTTGCTTAAGACCTTACTAAATTGCTGAGGCTGGATTTGAACTCGCAACCCTCCTGTCTCAGCCTCCAGAGCTGCTGGAATTACAGGTGTGTGCCACCATGCCCGGTTATATTTGTACTTTTAAGATCAAAGTATACTGAGATTGGAAGAGTGTGCTTGAATATCTTGGGGCCTTGAGCTTGGATTTCATGGTCTAGAAAAATTGTACAATAGAAGCAAAATAAAGGATTTGGGGATATACATCAGATTTGCTAAGTCTTATTTTTTCACTAAGAACATTAAAATCAAGCACATCTAAAATTACATTCTATTAGTACAATTATAAAGAAAAAAGTAAGAGACAATCATTTTTAAAAGGTGATAAGTTTATGGAATGAAGAATAAAAGTATTTCTATAAATGTATGAATTAATTATTGCTTAATTAAAAAGCAATACCTTTTATTTCCCTTTTCCATTTTAAGTATAAAGCATTTCTGAATGATGAAAGAACTCAATTATCCAAATTTAGCACATCATAGATGTGAGGCTTTAAACAATTTACTTATAATTTTTACACCTCAGATTATTCATTATTAAAATGGAGATAATCATAATTACCTCATACATGTGTATTTCTCAATAAACCAGTATACTTAAAAGTTTAGAACAGTTCTAGAGCATATAAAATATTTTTAGTAACATTATATAATTTTGTTGTTATTATATAAATGTTAATATTATCTCTAAAACCTTGATTAAGTAATAATTCAGTTGGGCTTAAAACATGGGCTTGTAAACATATCTCATATGGCTCCTTTAATTTTTGGAAAATGAAAATCATTGTGTACATATCCCCAACCCAAGAACAATAAATGATACAAAAGTGCATCTTTCATGATTCTTGAACTAGGTATGGAACAAATACATATACAGCATGGAAGAAAAAACAAGAGGGAATTCATTCAGAATGAATGAGATAATGAGATAAAGTGAATATTCCTGAAGACAAACAGAATGCAAAAAAAGAGGCCACTTTCTGCCTATGTAAACATAAGCAAATTATTTGACAGCCTTAATTCTGTGTTTTCTCATGTGTGAGAGCTGTAGCATACAGCTTTGTGAGGATTCAGTAAATACATGTATACATGGTACTTAGAAATGTTCACAGCATGGAGAAACCAACAGAAAAGTATTTATTAATAATATATTGCTTAATACATTGGCAAATATATTAACTTATTTTTAAAATGACATCTTCTTAACTTTCATGTTTCATTGTTTTTTACTAAGAGAATTTCAAATAAAATTTTGACATGTACAAAGTCAACAACCTATACTGGACATGTGTCTGTAACTTCATAATTATTAACTTTTATAGGAAATAAGCTTAAGTAAGATATAGGTTCTTGTTTATTTGTTTTGTTATGTTTGTGTTTTTTTTTTTGGTACTTAGGGTTAGGTGTTGAACTCAACCACTGAGCCACATCCCCAGCCTTATTTTGTATTTTATTTAGAGACAGGGGTCACTGACTTATTAAGCACCTCACTGTTGATGAGGCTGGCTTTGAACTCCTGATCCTCCTGTCTCAGCCTCCCAAGCCACTGGGATTACAGGTATTTGCACCATGCTGCCCCCAAGATTTAGATTGTTAAAATATTAAAAAAGATAAGCATTTCAGAATGCAATAAAGTACTTAGTTTTTGAAATTTTAATAAGTTAAATTTTGCTCAAATACCATATTAATTCCTCTAAGGAATTTCAATGTATATTTTGTGCTGCAAAGGGCAGGAAATGTATTTAAAGAAGCAAATAACTATTACTATTAATAAAAGCCACTTTAAAAGAACACAAATATGCAATCAGAAAAATATTGTGAAATACACAGAAGTATAATTTAAATCACATTTACCATGCACACAAAATAATTTTAAGCATAACATTTGATGAATATCTGTTTGTTAGTTTAAAATAGCATAAGAAATTGAAAAATATTTGAGGTAATGGATATGCCAATTAACTTGAAGTGAACATTACAATTACACATAAGTATCAAATGTCATACTACAGCCCATAAACACATCCAATTATTATGCATCAACTTAAAATTAAAAAAAATAATGAGTTTCAAAAATAAAGAAAAGTATAGAATAAAATATAGCAAAAAATTATGACCCAGAATTAAGATAAAATATTTGCTAGTTTTTCTCTCATTTGTTTCTTAAAAAAACAAACAGAAGCTACTAATGTAACATGGAGGTGGTGGGATGTGCCAGTGAACAGCAGCTGCTATGCCAATTGAGATGCAGAAGCTCCCTCAGATGGACCAGAACCAGCAGTGAAGGGGAATGGGGCTGAGGACTCTAAGCAGCATCCCAGATGACTAGCAGCAGCTGATAGAGGGCACTGACTTAGAACCAAAAGAGACAACACCATCTGACAGGAACAACAGTTGGGTAATGAGAGGGTGCCCTACCTGGATTCTGGCCCATGTACCAAAGGCCTTCCTGCCTCGGGACACCCCAGCAGCCAAAGATGGAGTGTGAGGATGGTGAGAAGACCCCCCCCCCCCAGCCAAAGCATGCTTATAGGTCTAGCCCTGAGGACCAGTCACAGGAAATTGTCTCACTTCCAGAGGCTGATGCTGCAACTACTGGCCAAAAGCAAGCCACAGCCCTGGAGAACCCCATTTGATCAACTGTGGTCTGAGCTCCTACCCCCACCATGGAGGAGAGATTCCAACTCAAAGGTCACCTACAGCACCATATGGAAGCTAATAGCTTTTGCAAATGATCTGTATCTGACAAAGCACTACATCCTTTTCAATAAATCATGATGTTAAAACACCTCTTTTTTCCTGTTTCTTGAGACTCAGGAGGGCAAAAGCAACAGTCTTTTTATTTTCTCTCTCTGCCATACTAGGGTTGAAGGAAAGTATCAATTCTTATTGTTCGGTCTACGATCACAAATCAATCTGGTTGTTTCTCTTCCCTAACCCAGTTTCTTTCTCTCTCTCTCTCTCTCTCTCTCTCTCTCTCTCTCTCTCTCTCTCTATTTCTCTCTCTATTTCTCCTCAGTTCTCCATCTCTGAGGTCATTTAATGAACTGTCATGTGGCACCTGAACCTCACATAGAAACAAAATATGCAAAAAATTTTTAAGGGAGCAAAAATAAACAAATAGGATTACATAAAAATCTTCTATACAGCAAAGGAAATAAAGAGATAACCTACACAAAGGAGAAAATACTTAAATATTTGTATACTAAACATCTGACAAGAAGTTAATTTACAGAATATATAAGAAACTCAATAGCAAATCAAACAACCAAATTAATAATAGCAACAACAAGAACATAAACCAAATAACTTGATTTAAAAAATGACCAATAGATCTAAATAGACAGTTATCCAAGAAGACATAAAAATGACCAACATGAAAAAATGCTCAACAATCAGGAAACTACACATCAAAATTATAAATAGATATCACCCCATCTTGTTAAGCATCACTGTTATAAAAATATAAAGATAGCAAGTGTTTGTGAGAATGAACCAACTGTGAACTCTGTTGGTAGAAATGTAAATTATTATAGACATTAGGGAAATTATGGGAAAAAAGCCTAGAGGATCTGTACAAAAATTTTTAAAAATGTTCCATATGATCAGCTCTTCTAATTCTGAAGATACATATGCACATATAAAGGAAATGAAATAAGAATGTAGAAAAGCTATATTTATTACCATGTATGTTTCATCAGTATTCCCAATAATCAAACAAAAGGAAATCAACTAACAGTCAATCAGTTGAAGAATGGGCAAAGAAAGTGGACTACATTATACAACATAGAATATTATCTAACCATTAAAAAGAATTAATCCTTTCATTTGTAGTACTGTGGATGGAACTGGAAGTCATGATGTTCAGTGATATAACAGGCATAGAAGAGAAGGTACTACATGATATTCTCATAAATGGAATCTAAAAAATATTGATCTCATAGAAGTTGAGAGGCCAGGGAATGTAGAAAGGATGTAGGTATGGGGAGAAGTTGATCAATGAGTACTAAATTACAGTTATACAGCAGTAAGAAGTTCTGGTGCGCTATTGTACAGTAGAATAGTGTAGATCACAGTTAGGTACTGAGTTTTTCTAAAATCCAAACAAAATGATTTTGAATATTTCCATCATTAATAAATGATAAGCACAGGAGGAGATACATATATTAATTTCAATTTTAGCAAATAAGCAAACAAACAAGTAAAATATTAAGAAAGAGTCTTTCCTCCTAGGAGTAAAAACAGTGTTGATAGTCTCTAGGAAAGTTTTGTATTTTGGCTACATCTTATGTGTGTATACACACACATAAGATATTATTTTGTATGTTTTATAATTTTGCATAAATTTTATGCTGTATAAAATAGGCTTTTGAAATATTCAATATCTTGTAATGTCATTCAACATTAGAATTTCAAATCTGTATTCATGATTTTAAAGATGTACTTCTGTCCTTTTCATTGGGATATACCTTGCACTGTAGGATTAAATCACACCTTACTTGTTCTTCTACTGAAGGATACTTAAGTGGACTCCATTTCTCTGCTATAATAGATAGTGCAACAACAAACAATGCACATTTAAATGTTGAAGAATTCCTACAGACTAGATATCAATCAGGAAATTGCTGATATATCAGGAACTTGAATTTTCAATTTCTTAGATTGAATAATTTTTAGGGCTTTTGTTACCATTAATCATGCATAGCAGGTCCCATTGTGTGCCAACCTCTCCAGCATTTAGTGTTATTAGAATAAAATCTTTTTGCCAAACTTCTTAGTATAAATGGAATCATTGTTAAAATGTACATTTGTCTGATTACCAGTGATACAATCCTTAGTCACTTAATTTTCTTTTTGTATGACCTCTCTGTTGGCTGTCTTTGTTGATTTTCTATTAGATTTCTGTCCTTTGGTTATTGAGGTATAGGTTTTACATATATTGTATCTCTATCTTTCATCAGTTTAATAGATTATATTAATCCTCTCTTTGTCTAAAATTCATCTTACCTTACACTATTATTTTCTCATAGACATTTTTTAATTTAATGGAATACATTTTATTTTATTTATCATGTTTAATTTTCCCTTATTTAGGTATACTTAAAATTGTAATTTTCTAAGTTCAAAAATTTGTTATAAATTTTTACTTCTTTTAAGAAGGCAGCATTTTAATTTTTTCAGTATAGGAGTCTTATTAATGAAGTTGGGGTCTAATCTCACATGATGAAGATTAGGGCCTACTTTCTCTTCTATTGGATGCAGAGTCTCTGGTTTAATTCCTACGTCCTTGATCCACTTTGAGGAGTTTTGTGCATGGTTAGAGATAGGGCTTTAATTTCATTTTGTTGCACGTGGGTTTCCAGTTTTCCCAGCACCATTTGTTGAAGAGGCTATCTTTTCTCCAATGCATGTTCTTGGCACCTTTGTCTAATATAAGATAATTGTAATTTTGTGCGCTAGTCTCTGTGTCCTCTCTCTGTACCATTGCATTGGTCTACAAGTCTGTTGTGGTGCCAGTACCATGCTTTTTTTGTAACTATTGCTCTGTAGTATAGTTTAATGTCTTGTATAGTGATGCCGCCTGCTTCACTCTTCCTGCTAAGAATTGCTTTAGCTATTCTGGGTCTCTTATTTTTCCAGATGAATTTCATGATTGCTTTTTCTATATCTAAGAGAAATGCCATTGGGATTCTGATCAGAATTGCATTAAATTTGTATAGTGCTTTTGGTAGTATGGTCATTTTGATAATATTAATTCTGCCTATCCAAGAGCAAGGTAGATCTTTCCACCATCTAAGGTCTTCTTTGATTTCTTTCTTTAGGGTTCTATAGCAACTCCTATAGTGCAAGAATTAAAACCAAGATGCAATAAATGGGATGAACTCAAACTAAAAAGTTTCTTCTCACCAAAAGAAACAATCTGTGAGGTAAACAGAGAGCCTACATCCTGGGAGCAAATTTTTACCCCTCACATATCAGATAGAGCACTAATCTCTAGGGTATATGAAGAACTCAAAAAGCTAAGCAACAAAAAAACCCAAATAAATAAATCAACAAATGGGCCAAGGACCTGAACAGACACTTCTTAGAAGAGAATATATAATCAATCAACAAATATATGAAAAAATGTTCATCATCTCTACAATTAGAGAAGTGCAAATCAAAACTATGCTAAGATATCATTTCACTCCCATAAGAATGGCAGTTATTATGAAGACAAATAACAATAATTACTGGTGAGGATGTGGGGAAAAGGTACACTCATATATTAATGGTAGGACTGCAGATTGGGGCAGCCAATATGGAAAGCAGTATGGAGATTGCTTGGAAAACTGGGAAAGGAACAACTATTTGACCCAGCTATCCCTGTCCTCAGTCTATACCCAAAGGACTTAAAAATAACTACAGGAATACTGCCACATCAATGTTTTTAGCAGCACAATTCACAATAGCTAAACTGTGGAACCAACCTAGATGTCCTTCAGTAGATGAATGGTTAAAAAAATGTGGCATATATACACACGGGATATTACTCAGCAACAAAAGAGAATAAAATCATGGCATTTGCAGGTAAATGGATAGAGTTAGAGAAGATAATGCTAAGTGAAGTTAGCAAATCCCAAAAGAACAAATGTTAAATGTTTTCTCTAATATAAGGTGAATGACTCATAGTAGGGTATGGAGGGCAAGCATGGGAGGAACAGACAAACTATAGATAGGGCAGAGGGGTGGGAGGGGAAAAGAGGGGTCGGAGGTCAGTATTGATGGTGGAATGTGATGGACATCATTATCCAAAATACCTGTATGAAGACATGTGAACATACTTTATATATAAACAAAGATATGAAAAATTGTGCTCTATATGTGTAATAAGAATTATAATGCATTCAACTGTCATGAATTTAATAAATAAAATCAATTTTAAAAAATAAAAATAAAAAATATGAAGGTAGGGATTTTATTTTTCCATTCAAGTAGACAATTGTCTTAGAATTATGAACTGAACTAGTTTCTTAGAATGACCCAATTAATAAAGCTTTTCATTAGACTTAATATCTGCTAAAATTATTCACCTAACCTGTTTTTTTTTCCAAAATAATATTTGTTATTCATGGAAGTTTATATTTCAAATTAATTTTAGATTCATAAGTTCATATTCATGTAAACAATTTTTTTGTAATTTTGTTTGTAATCATATTGGATTTCTTAATTTATGAAATAATTTATCCTTATAGCATTTTTCTGTCAATGACATGTTTCCATTACTTAGATCTTTGAGGCTTCAATCTATGAAGTATTTTCACATTATTTTTGTTTCTAGTTTGAGGTGTTTTAATCATATTTAACATTCTAATATTAGCTTTCTCTTTGAAATTAAATGTTATTTTTATTGTAATATAACTGTTTTCTACATTTACTACATTTCTTGAAATATAGTTTCAGTGATACAGGTAGGATCTGTAATGCTCTTAATAATTTGCCTGTGGATTCTTTCAGATTTTTCTGTAATCAATTACATCATCTGAATAAGAGCATGCTTTTTCTTTCCAGTCCTTTCACATTTTTATTTACTTATTCAGCTGTCTTACGAATCAGTACATTTAATTCTAGTCCAACGGAAATATTGTAGACAAAATTTCTTCATTAATTTATTTGCCATAAGTGATAGATCCACTTTATTAGATAAAGAGTATTACTTTTCAGACTTAAAGTCAGCATACTACAGTAACGCAGTCACATCAATGTTTAATTTTTAAATTTTTTTGCACTACAATTCTTATTATACATATATACCACAGTTTTTCATATCTCTGTTTGTACATAAACTATGCTGACACCCAATTTGTGTCTTCATACATGTACTTTGGATAATGATGTCTATAACATTCCACCATCCTTGCTAATCCTCTGCCCCACTCCCATTCCCTCCCACCCCTCTTCCTTATCTAGAATTCATTTATTCCTCCCATGCTTCCCCTCCCTACCCAACTATTAGTCAACCTCCTTATATCACAGAAAACATTTGGCATTTTTTTTGGGGGGGATTGGCTAACTTCACTTAGCATTATCTTCTCCAATGCCATCCATTTACCTGCAAATGCCATGATTTAATTCTCTTTTATTGCTGAGTAAAATTTCATTGTGTATATATGCCACATTTTTTTTATCCATTCATCCACTGAAGGACATCTAGGTTGGCTCCACAGTTTAGCTATTGTGAATTGTGCTGCTATAAACATTGATGTGGCTGTGTCCCTGTAGTATGCTGTTTTTTAAGTCCTTTGGGTATAGTCCAAGGAGAGGGATAGCTGGGTCAAATGGTGGTTCCATTCCCAGATTTCTAAGGAATCTCCATACAAAAGATAGCATCTTCAACAAATGGTGCTGGAAAAACTGGAAATCCATAGCGAACAAAATGAAATTAATCCCCATCTCTCACCATGCACAAAATTTAACTCAAAATGGATCAAGGACCTTGGAATTAAACCAGAAACTCTGTGTCTAATAGAAGAGAATGTAGGCTCTAATCTTCAGCATATGGGTTTAGGCCCCAACTTCCTTAATAAGACTTCCATAGCATAAGAATTAAAACCAAGAATGAATAAATGGGATGGAATAAAATTAAAAATTTCTTCTCAGCAAAAAAAAAAAAATCTGTGAAGTGAACAGAGAGCCTACATCCTGGGAGCAAATTTTTACCCCTCACAAATCAGATAGAGCACTAATCTCTAGGGTATATAAAGAATTCAAAAAGCTAAGCAACAACAACAATAAAAAAAGCAAACAACCCAATCAACCAATGGGCCAAGGACCTAAACAGACACTTCTCAGAAGAGGATATACAATCAATAAACAGATATATAAAAAATGCTCATCATCTCTAGCAATTAGAGAAATGCAAATCAAAAGTACACTAAGATATCATCCCACTCGAGTCAGAAAGGCAGCTATTATGAAGACAAACAGCAATAATTGCTGGTGAGGATGTGGGAAAAAAGGTATATTTATACATTGCTGGTGGGACGACATCAATCTTTCTAGCAACTCAATTCACAATAGCCAAACTATGGAATCAACCTAGATTCCCTTCAACAGATGAACAGATAAAATGTGGTATACATACACAATGAATATTACTTAGACTTAAAGAAGAATGAAATCATGGCATTTGCAGGTAAGTGGATGGAGCTAGAGAATATCATGGTAAGCAAAATAAGCCAATCCCCAAAACTCAAATGCTGAATATTTTCTCTGATGTGCAGATGCTAATTCACAATAATAAGGGGGTGCAGGCTTAGGGCAGAATAGAGGTATTTTGGATTATACAGAGGGGAATGAAGGGAGGAGAATGGATATGGGTAAAGGAAGAATAATAGAACAAATTGGACATTATTCCCCTATGTGCATATATGATTATTTATCAGTATGATTCTACACCATGTAAAACCAGAAGAATGAATAGTTATACTCCATTTATGTATGATGTTTCAAAATGCAATCTATTATCATGTATAAGTAATTAGAACAAATAAAGTGTTACCTTTTATTCCCAGCTTGTTAATAGACTTTCTTTAAATGAGTTTAAAATTTAAGCTCATTTTGAATGTGTTTTCAATTTTTCCATTTATTACATCAACTGAGATACTCATGTGTATGCATGTATATACGTGTGTATATATTTTTTCCTCTTTGATCTGTTAAAGCAGTATACTGTACTATTAGCCTTTCTACTCTTAAAGTTACCTTGCTTTCCTAGGTTAAATGTTTTCTGAGGGTCCTCTATAAGAACTCTCTTAAGTGATTTAACTATACTTTTACATATTTCCAAATGGACTTATTATCCTCATAGAGTGATCTCTCTTGTTTTTAGGCAATGTGTTCTTTATCATTAACAGTTATTGCATCAAGAACTCCTCCTTGTCTTACATTCACAGTGATGACACAAGGGCATGTTGCCCTCTTACTATCTTGAGGCTGTTGTGCTGTTGATCTTTACTTTTAGAATATGCATGATAGATGTGACAGCATTGAGTCCAGCAGAACTGTCTGTGCTACATTTCACATTTGTAAATATAACTGTACCTGAAAAATCTAAGTGCTATTCTGAATTTCATTTACTCATATTTAAGTATTAATATTTCTAACTGATACTTTTTCATCAGTTTTCCTTTGTGCTCCTTATTTTATTATCCAAGACTAAATATGTTATTTTATCATCCAAGACTAAATAATGTTAACAGAATCAAGGATAACACCCAGAGAATAATATAAATAGATGCATAAAAAGAATTTGATAAAATTAATCATACTTTCATGATAAAACTGATCAACAGTTAAAGCCTAGAAGGAACATATCTCCACAAAAATGGTATATATGATAAATCTGCAACCAACATCATACTCAATGGAGAAAATCTGAAAGCTTTTCCTATAAGATCCAGAGCAAGAAAAGGATACAGCCACTGGGTAAAAACTCTTCTATTCATTCTAATTTTCTTGTGGATTTAATGAAAATTCAAAATAAAAAATGAAGGCTGTTTAAGGGGTTTCAGGGGTAAAATTGTTTACTGTCTCTAAAGTCATATTTAAATTATATGTTTATGTATTTCTGCAATGACTACAAATATTTTATCTAAGAAAGAAATGCCTTCAAAAATTCCTTGCTAAAGGACATCTATTTGAAAATATGAGTTGTAGATAAAAGAACAGTATCTTAGCATTTGATTATGTTCTGCCTGGATTGTCTTTAAATATTCTATATATTTAGGGCATAAATAAGACATCTGAAGCAAAGCTAAAATGTAGTAATGTCTGAAGCAGAACGGAAGGGCCCATTTTCTGCCTCTCAGGGGACATAATACAGCTTTTCTCATTTGTATAAATTCATTTCTTAATCACAGAGGCATACTATGTAAAAAGCCTTCAAGTCTTAAAAAACTTCACAGTATTTTTCAACACCCTTGAGGAAAATTGTGAGATATATATAGTCAATGGACCTTTATTTTATTTATTTATATGTGGTGCTAAGAATCGAACCTAGGGCCTCACACATTCTAGGTAAGCGCTTTATCACTGAGCCACAACCTCAGCCCAGTAATTGTGCTTCTGACATTCCATATTGACTCACAAATTGCTGCACATTTGTATGGCTGCATTGAAAACTGAGGGGCAGCAGTTTTAAAAATGTAGTTCCAGGGCTTGACTACAGTTATATGCATTCCAGAGAGTCTGGACCTCCCACCCCTACCCAGTTACACACTGTGTTCAGTTATTGCTTGCTCCTTTTTATGAAATATACTTCTCAAATTGTGTTTGAAATGTGATGATTGCAAATACGTTTTCTGCTTCATTTTCTTCTTCTAGATGATGCGTTATTCTTCTTAGGCTTGTCACTTATCTCTGTTTACATTGTATTTAGTCTGGCAGTGTTTTGAGATAAAGCATTGGCTTCTGAATCTCATTAATATAACTGTTTTCTTTTCAATTGTACGTCTCATTCAAACCCTAATTTGAAAGAAACTTTCAAAGCAAGGCTGTTTTCACAGTACTGACAAAATTTGCTGTATATCATATGAGATTGTGTGGCACACTCATTCAAACTTTATGTTTTCCTGTTTTATAATCCTTAAGGGCATTGCATGGCTCACAAAATATCTAATACTAGTGCAGTCTAGCCTGGCTATTACTGCTCTGAAGACAGGCATAGTTGGTTTTAAAGAAAGAATGCTAATATTTTCCTTCCTATTTCTTTACCATTTTCTTCATGTAACTAAAGTTTTAAGTTTATAACAGATTAAAAAAGAAATGTAAATTTTTAAAGAACATAACAGGATGATTGTGATTTTAAAAGCACAGTATTGTTCATATCTAAAGATTCCCATAGAAAAGATATGATAAACATCAGGAAAACAAGAGTGTATTTTCTAAAAACAATAAATGTTAAATTTAACTAGCACATTTGTTCAGAAATCTATCTAATCTGTCTTTATTGCTAGGGTACCTGATTCTAAAAAATTGCAGTTTAAGTTCACATTTATAGAAACCAAAATTCTATATGAAATCATATAAGGGTGATTGAACACAATATGAAATCTAAACAAGCCAGTTACTGAAAAATAAGGGATTTATGGGTGCACATGTCCAGGCACAAAAGTATGCTATGTAAAATAAAATAAGAATGAAGATAATTATTTAGGAAAGTTCAGCAGAGTTACCAGAGTAATTAATAAGTAAAAATTAATGAAGGAAGGCATGCTGTCCTCAAAAGGATATTTAACAATTTTAGGTATAGGGAAGCATTTGACTTAGTCTCTTGAGGTTTTGTGCAAAATATTTTCAAAATAACTAATAATTCTCTTTCTCTGTAGGAGAGACATTCTATGATTATAAATTAGGAAGCTGGACTCCAGAGGCATTCTAAAATCAATCACAAGTACTTATTTTTATTTTTTGTAGATAGTAATGGAGAATCACTGACCATTTGGGGATTTATATGTTAAGATAAATTGAACAAATTCATAAGCTGTTTTAACAACAGAGTACAGAGCTAATACCAAAAAGAATGGAAAAGACAAGAAACTATGTACACAGAAAGGCAGAGATGCACCCAGAGCCTAAAAGCAGATTGATTCTAAGTAGGCAATATTTTTTTTAAAAAAAATTATAATCATAAGTGTGGATAAAATTTAAAACAGAAATAAGAATAGAAGAAGAATAGGCTTCTGTGGCAAAACTTTAGAAAACTCATGCATCTTGTAGTTATTCTCAAAAAAAAAATGTAATGTACCAAATTTGAAAATGTGATGTGAACTGTTAGGTGTTTTGCAAATATGAACTATTTAGGCTTGATATTCCCGAGAAATATGTTTCATTCTTATTTCCATGATCTTTCTCCAAGTATGGCAGCATAAGACTGCTAGGGAGAAAGGAAGAGAGTAAAATGGTACAGAATAGCAGACATTAAAAAAAAAAGCAAGAAAGAAAGACAGGTGGGAGAGAGACAGAGAGGAGAAAGAGAAAGAGTGAGAGAAGGAAGGAGGGCAGACTGGCTGGTTTTCATAGTATTATTCAGTAGCTTTCTGTTTTGTTTTTTTATAGCTTTGGATTTTGGGATCTTTCAGATCTTGGCAAGACTTGACTAAATAAATTCAAGAGTGTAGCAGAAGCATCCATCACATGGCAGAGGAACATGTACATTCGATATACTTGTGGATCCTGATTTCCATTTGAAGGGATTGGAGTTTCTTAACATCTCTGACCATCAATTATTTATCAATAATGCTATAATCATTATAATTGTTATATTATAAACATATACATATATGTATATAAATATACACATATATATTACTAAACAAAGATAATTATCAGATGGGTTTTTTATATACTAGGACATGAAGAGTATTCTTTAATGACCTGAGAAAAAGACATGCCTCATCAATGATATAAGGCAAATATCACTGGATATTTTTGAATGCAAAAAGATATACATTGTTTTGAATCACGACTGCATAAAATATACTATTTTCCTCATTTTAAAGATTAGTATTCTTAAATCCAGTAGATTAAGTGAATGGCCTGTAACCTCACAGCCAGTTAGTCACAGAAGAACTTAAATTCACATTTACCAGCCTTTTTTTTTCCTTTTTTCTTGCTTAATCAGCATTGCAACAAGAGCATCAAAACTTAATCAACTAAAGAGCTCATTGCCAAATGTAGATAGATTGTAGTCAGAAATGTCAGGGAAAAGATAGAGTATTCATAAATTCAAAAGCCTAACACTGTCTGCCATTTTTCATGATAATATTTAAAATGCCTGGGCTCCTGGCCGGATGTGTATAATATAAAGTTTTCCTTTAAAAGAATTGTGAAGCCATTCCAATTTTTATTCTTTTAGCTTCATTTTGCTAATGATTTGCATACCAATTAGATCATTATATTTTCCTTCCACCGTATTCACTCAATTAGTTTTTGTGCAACTGGCATTAATGGAAAGAATTTTAAGATGTTTTTAAATAGGCATTGCTAGGACCTGAGGAGATTTAATGTTTTAGTGAGTAAAATTACATGAGTGTTCAAATATACTTGTTAACTTGTTCATTGCTATAAAATAAAGTTCAGTAAAACTAAAGAGTCAAAAAATGTGAATGATGCCAAAGAAATAAACCTAAATGAGTAAAATCAGCCAAATATACTGGAACAACAATATAAAGTTCAAACAATATGTAGTAAATACATTAAAAAGGTGATAAAAATAATGATGAATTAGTTGACATTTACTTATGGTTGAACTATGCCAATGATAAGTATGTTACAGTTATTCTGTAATCAAATGAATGCAAGATAATGTAATCACAGAATTTAAATGAAGAAACAATGGATTAAAAGCTAATTTTCACCCAGTTACCCAGTTATCCCACTCCTCAGTATATGTCCAAAGGATTTATAGTCAGCATACTACAGTGACACAGTCACATCAATGTTTATAGCCTCAAAATCTACAATAGCAAAGCTATGGAACCAACCTGGAGGCCATCAACAGAGGAGTGAATAATAAATTCACTCATTGTGGTATATATACACGATGAGGTATTAGTCAGTCATAAAGAAGAATGACTTTATGACATTTGCCATAAATGGATGAATCTGGAGAGTATCATGCTAAGCAAAATAAGCCACTCCTCCAATATTGCCTTCATCACCTTGGAGCCTATCAGTTATTTGAGAAATAGGAAGAAAAGTTCTGTAGGGAAAAGTCTGAAGAAATCTGTGATAGCTAATTTGCATTACAGAAATGTGCATTGAAGTAGCAGGAAGAGACTTGCAGCATCTAAGACTGAAAGGTCTTAAGGGAATTGTGGAGGGAAAATACACAGAAAAGAGAGGTTTTAACAAGTTAGAAAGAGTGTATGCCTTTCTAAACCAGCAATGATTGGTGATCCTCTACAAGACAAAAGTATGAGATGCACATTTAATTTTCAAATTTCTAGTAGCTATGTTAATAAAATAAGTAGTAAAAACTAATTTTAACAATATATTTTATTTAATCCAGTATCCAATCCAAATTATTGTCAATTGAACATGTGATAAATACAAAATGCTAATGAGACATTTTACCTTAGTTTTTCATACAAAGCCTTCAAAATTTAGTTCACTTTTAATTTAAAGAACACCTCTGTCTAAACTATGCATATATCAAGTACTCATTGTTCACTTACGGCTACTGGTTACTCTCTTTGAATGTTCAGTTCCAGATCAATGATCATCGACCCTGAACTGAGTGACTAATCTGAAGAGCTTTAAAAAATATACCAATGTTTTAAGCCTACCAAAGAATTCAGCTTCAGTTGGTAGGGAATAAGGATTAACTGCTAGTTTTTAAAAGCCCCCTTGGTGACTGTAAGCTAGGAAAATCTTGGACTGAGAACCAAGCTGTGCTGGAAATTACCTGAAAAAGGTATGAGTAATAAAGAGGAAGAATGGAATGATATACTCTCACCTATTTTGACCATCTCTTGAAATTACTGGGAAATCAATGCTAATTATAAACTCCTTGGTAATAATGAGTACAAATGAGAACTTTCTGACTAAAGAAAGGGTGATCTTTTACTTAGTTGTAGTTGCCAAAGTACTCATTTGATTTTTTAAAATACAGATATGTATATTAATATGTGAATATACACATATATAGCAGGTGGACACAATACCTTTATTTATTTTTTTTATGTGGTGCTGAGGACCAAACCCAGTACCTCACATGTGCTAAGCAAGCACTCTATCACTGACCCACAACTCCAGTCCCTTATTTGATTTTTGTACTCTGTAATGAATTGTACAGAACACAACAGCTAAATGGTAAAATGAAAGAGAAATGATCATGTCTTCTAAACATCCCTAAAGACTAATCATTAATTATCATGAGATTTATTTTACAAGCAATTCAGAAAAGTACACATGCTCTTTTATTTTTCAATCAGTACTATGGATATTTTGTAGCAGAAAGTTTTGGAGAAATGTGATATAGTAATTGTTTTGCTAAATAAAACAAGCACTGTCCATTTTTCAATCCTTTTAAGTATTAGGCCTACTATGATTGTGATTTTTTTGCTTGTTCTCTTAGCAGAGATACTCAATAAATAGAGAGATTTTGATTGTGTATAAGACCTTACAAAGTTTCAATTTTGCAGCATAGACACAACAAATTAGAGAAATAAAAATGTATCTATATACGCAGATACAGCTTAGGTACCAGAAGTTTGGTCTTCCACATTCTTGTTTTCATATTTTGATCGCTAGCATTTGTACACAGAATAGGCCACTGTACAAAATTTATCTGACCATTGATTTTTGCCAAATGTTGCTTGTAATGTGATATCTTCCATGTCCTGTTGGCATGTTACTGTTACGTTAGGATGACTGTCACTGGATGTCAGATATATTCTTCTCTACTCCATTAATTCTTGCCCATCCATACAATCATCTCCTGACAGCAGAAGTTAAGGTTTTTACACAGCGGTTTTAGCATTTCCTCTGTGCTTTGTGCACATGGTAAGCCCTCAAACTTCACATCTTCACATAGTATTTCTTCTAGGTATGAAATAACAGTCTTTTTTTTTTTTTTTTTTTAGTAGAGGATAGGGATGAGGAAAGAAATAAAATAAAACTGAGAAATTATGTGTTTATATAAATATGTCACAATGAATCTTACTATTGTGTATATAATAATTCACCAATAAAAATTAATTTTAAAAATTAGAAAAAAATAGGTTTTATATTTTAGGAAAGTTTTTCTTGCTAAAGATCATCATTTGTCTTTTGCTTATAGGTTAAGTTTTGTCAAGGTTTCCAAATCAACTCTTTGTACAAGTAGAAGCTTGTTAAAACTTTTTAAAATATTTTAAAAATTTTATTTTAATCGGACTTGGTTCTAGCTCATTGTATCCAGTGTTTTCCTTAATGTACCAAACAGAACAGATCCTGAAGCAACCCTCCTTCATAAACCTAGAAGAAAATAATTTCTATTCCAATTCTTATCATGGTTGTATTGAAAGAACAAGCCTATCTATCCTTTAAGCTGCCTTTTTGGTTTAAATGTATCCCCAGTAGTACTTGGACTGGAAACGCAATGCCCAGATACATACATCAGTGATATCTGGAGGCACGGTCTTAACAAGAGAATTTGAAATGAAGTCATGGGATGAGATTCCCATGATGGCACTGGTGTCTTTATAAGAAGAGGAAGAGAAACGTAGGTAACAGGATTGCTCTGTCTCACCTGGGATGCCCTCTGCCATGCTGTGATGCAGTCAGGATACCTTACCAGATGCTGAATACATTCTGTTGCCATGCCACTGAATGCACAGTAAACTATAACTATAAACTATCACTATAAACTAAAGAAATTTCCATTTTATTTTCACAAATTACCCACTCTGGTGTTCAGTTAAAGTAAGAAAAAGTGGCCTAAAACATTCCATTATTCACTATAACCAATCGATGAATAGCATGATAAAGCTGATAAGCTAGAAAGGAGAGCCTGGGCATGTTTGGCTTAGTCCCTGATTAAACATATCAGGGCATTTGACTATGTTTGCCAGTTCTACAGTAAAGCTGTGTGTCAGGCCTGAAGTTGAAGTTCATCTCAGAGAGCAAGTATTAGAAAGCCAGATTGTAGCACATATCTAGGTCATGTCCTTCAAATCAGTATAAGTAGTAACAACGCTGAAATTTCGTACTCCATCTGTCCAAATCCTTATCTATTTCAAGGGTGGTTTGTAACTCACAGGGGAAGAAAAATATGTGATTAATTATGACCGCTCAAAACCGAGCAACATCTTACATATGCTCTGATATTTTTCCGTCAATCTTTTAAATAATCCATTTATTCAAGTTGTGCTTTTCCTACCTCTTTTGTTCTTTGTTTTCCTTTCTTTGACATTATAGACTTCTGATGCCAGACTACTGTTTCTGATTTTGAAGTCCTGTAATTTCATGGTGTCTAGCACAGTGCCTAACATACGGCCCAAATCCCTCTATTTATTGCCTACCTCTGCTAAAATTGCAAGCAAATACTGCCTTGAGCATAGTAGGCCTAAAAAAAAAAAAAAAAAGATAGTAGCTGTTTTATTTAGCAAAACAATTATTATTTCATATTTCTGCTTCTCTTGATTTTGAATTTTTACTCTTTTGCCATGCTATTAATATTTCTCCCATACAAGTGTAAAGCATCAGGAAAACAAATTTAAAATTTTTATTTTTCTCCACAAAACGAAATTTTATCAAATATCTCACAACCTTGAACATACATAAATACATATAAACATACATATATATAATACACACACATACATACCCAAATATATATCTATATATAGTGTATATATATATATATTATATATATATATAGACACACACACTATATACATATCCAACTATACATGCACACACACACACATAAACATACACATACAATACACACACACGCACACAACACACACACACACACACTCCTGAAAAGACTAAATAAATATAAGTATATGTTCTCATTTTTATTTACTTATTAGAAAAGCATTTAATAATAATACATAATATTAGTGAACTGCATTGAAAGTGATGCTTATATGTATTCTTCTAACACTTCTTAACAGTGTTACTCCTCTAACATGAGCACATTTGTATGGTTACTTTTTATGCAGAGCTGCCAAAATAATTTTTTGTGAAAGTCTTTTTGATCCAGCATGCATGACTCTTTGCGTAATAATGAACACAAGAAAATAAAGAGACTCTTATGCACACAATTCCCTAAATTCATGCAGTGTTTATCTGTTTCTATACAACTTCCCAATTCTACACCATCATCATAGCTTTTCCAAAGGCTTCTATCATCACAAGTAAAGAGATAAATAAAGCCTCAGTACCAGAGCCTCACCTTCAGTGTCTCTTATCCCTAAATGCACACAAGACAACTGAAATCAGCATATTCCAGGATGACATCATTCCTCCTGCCAAGAGTTACTTTTAGTACTATTTCAAGCTAAAACTAAGTCCTTGTAATAAGCCAATATTAATTTTTCTTTTAAATTAATAAAATAAAATAAAATACTACAGAAAGAATTCTTGAAGTATTTGAGGCACTGATAGTTTTGTTAATCTCCTGTAATGTATATATCCAAATATATTTCATGTTTACAACTTGATAGCAAATACTTCTTCTACTTAATAGTTCTTCCTCTGAGCAAACATAATTTATTTCCTCAGGAAATGACACTTTGTTACAGTTTCTGTTAATAATAGTTACTTGAATTCAAAAGAAGAAACTCTAAAGTTAAAGCATTGTGGTAATGTAGCAAATCATCCTAGTATCCATATTAAACATGAGAACTTACTAAAATTAACTTTACTGAAATTCACTAAGCTTTGAGTATTTAATAAGTACTTCACAGAAATAAGATATCATGGAAATAAAATCTGCCTGAATATTTAGAAATACTGACATAACTAAAGAACACCATGTATAGGTAATTGCCATAATTATTTCAACAGCAGGGGCCCACAAACATTTTTCAGAAATTGCTTTACTTGGTAAGACTATAATTCTCAATAACTGAAAAACTACACAAAAATAAATAAAAATCATATATACTAAAAAAAAAAAAATCAACCAAAAAAAACCAAAAAAACAAAAAACCCCACCCACATTGCACCATGACCTTCAACTCCTACACATTTCAGTATAAGTGAAATCCATTCACAGAATCAAAAAATAAAAAATAAAAGAAACACTTAAAATTTAGATCTGGTATTTCTTAGTAGATTGAGGTTAAAGTAGAAATTCATTTTCAGATGTTTTCCTCAAAATTAAAACTCAAAGATTTCAAAGGGGTATGCAAATTTATCAGCTATCAAGATGTAGCTGTCAATTAAGTTGATCTAACTAGATGAAAGATCTTATAATAAAATAACTGGAATATTCCTTAGGCAATGACCCCGAAACATTGTGTATATTTATTGTGTATACTGGGAAGATTATTTTACCTTGTTGTGTTTTTAAGCAAGAGATATGAAATATACTCAATTGAAGAACTGGAGAGTACTCTTTGTCAACTTATTTTCTGCCTGTATGTTTATATAACAGTTTATTCTCAAATAAAACCTGAAGCTTCAACAAATGTTTTCCAAGCAGGAATGAGCCTATGGAGAACTGTAGACAGAAGAATAAGATTATTCCTGGGTAAAAAGTATAACTATGTTATAATGGAAGCATATCTCAATAACAGCATTCCCAATAACATCAAATAGATGCTTTTATTTTGAAAGTTCTTGAAAAAGCATGCATTTCTTGAATTTAAAAATAATTGCAGTTTAGTACATTTGTGACAGATCATGAACTACATATCATATTTTAAATAAGGAGAAGAATTTATTTATATATCAATTGGTGACTGGAGAATATCTACCAAAAAATGTAGGATATTTTAAGCTTTAAGATAGTTTAAACTCTATCCTATGTTTACTTCAAAACGTGGCAAATTCAGAGCTGAGTCCAAAAATTAGAGGTCAAATATACTAAATCCATGGTATTTATATTAGATGAATGCTGGTCTTTCTATTTGCTGTAGCTGGTAGGAACTAATCTAATAAGGCTAAAAGTGATGATGAGTCATCACTACACATGTTATAAAGAAAATGAACCCATAGGTTATTCCAGATTCATAGACAGCTAGAAATTGTTAATTGATTGGTTCATTCATTTATTCACTCCTACAATTAATTATCCAATCTACAATTTAATTGATATAATCATAGATTCACATGCAGCTATAAGAAGTAATATAGAAACATTTAACTGACCGATTACCGAGTCCCCACAATAAAAACATTTTGCAAAACCCTAGATTGATGCAATCCGTCAATCTGTTTCAGTTCTTCTCATTTCTGCTTATACTCATTTGTGTGTAGATGTATGCACACAAATATATATTCTAATTTTGGAATTCTAATTTTGGAATCTCTGACTTTGGGACATAATTAAAAAAGACAAAATTCTAAAGGCAATAAATCCTGAATTTTGAAACTCTGAGAGATCAATATTAAAAATATTAAATTCATAAATATATGATTTTGGAAAACAATTTTTAAAAATCTTTAAAAGGAAGGGAGATATATTTGTACATATTTGAGAAGCATAAAAACCCAACAGAACAACTCACAAACCTATTTGAGGAACAAATATATAACATACCAGTTTCACAAGCAGAAATATTAATGACAATTGTACAAATATAGAGTTATGAGAAAACTAATGGTATGCATAAAGAAATATGTCACATTTGAACTAAATAAATACTAATTACAATTGTACAAATATAGAGTTATGAGAAAACTAATGGTATTCATAAAGAAATATGTCACATTTGAACTATATAAATGTTCATCATCATAATTGGTAATTGTGTGTGTGCTATTATTATAACTAAAGTCATCTCAAATTCCTGTTTTTTGATAAGATCAATAAAAAGCTGGAATGAGTCACCATCTTATCTGCAGTCACTCACATATTCAAGATATTGAAAAAATTTATCTTTCACAAACGCATAAACAAAAAGACATATTTTCACTTATTGAAAGAGATTCAATGTTTTTGTGTTAACACACACTGGTTACACAAAAAGTTTACAGTGTGATAATGCACTTTTGAAGAGTTGAATTTGTTAAAAGTTTAAAAAACAAACTAGAACTCTCAAAGTATGTACACAGCTGATTCCCAGAGCACTGAAAGTAATACAAAAATAAAAGTTGTGCATAATGAATTGTAAAAAAATGCTGACAATTAAAATAGTGAAAAAATGTTTTTTAAAATAAATGAGAAAAAAATTTAAATTCAGTATATGAAAATGTGTTTTTCAGGGAGAGATTATGGTAAATTGCCTAATGGTGGACCATAAAAACTACCTGATTTTCAAGATAATTAACTATATTTTAAGTCTCTCAGGGAAAATATTTATTTTTTCATGTAGGGAATAGCTTTTATGAGGGAGCATGCTCACATTCATGTCTACAGGACAGATTTTCCCTATTCAGCTTCCTACATTAAGACCTCTAAACACACCATTTTCTTACCCAAAAATATGCTTCACTGGATTTCTAAGTATTTCTTCTGCCTAGCATGATGCAACCATGTTTTGTACAACCAAAAACTCACTAATCCCTTCCTTGGAATTTGGCTTTCTAACAGTTAGAGAGTACCCCCTACTCTGCTGATTTTTATTTGAAAGGTACTCTGATTTGAGTATTCCAGCTTTTGTAATTTTAACATTTGGGATTTAAATATTATAGATTGTGAAATGGGAGATTTTAGAAGTTAGAATTTCAGTCTCTCAGGGTTTCAACACCTGAGATCACGGCATTCAAAATTGTGACTTTGGGGAATACAATTAGCACTGCTGCTAATCCATTCCATCACCAGTCCAGTTAAAATAAATGATCTTTTTTAACCGATCCTGCTCAAGGATAAAAATGTTACAGCCCAATCTCAACTATATTCACCGTGTTAAACATAAAAAAGAAAATAAATCAGTTTATCAATTTAAGCATATAATTTTAGGTTGAATCTAAAATGTTACCTAACATAAGATGAATTGATTCAATGAGAAAATTTATGCTGGAAATTTAAAAAAAATCAGTAATCACGTATTTTCCTATAGTTATTTTGCCTATAAACTAAGAAGGAACAAGGAAAAACTAAGATATTTTTTCTTAAGATATCCTCTCTAATAATTGCAATCTAGGTGGTGCCACTTTTCAAGCTTCATATTAGTTTATAATCAGAATGTGATCTATCCTAAAGTATGTCCAATAAATAAAAGCTGAAATTTATAATCATGTATATATTTGATCATGAAGAAACTAAAAGTAAAAGATTCAAGGTCATCCTAACATTTTCAAAATGGACTAGGAATAAACTATGATATTTAGTATATGTATGCTCACCCTGGCTTTTAATATTGCAGTCTTCTAATTGGTATTAATGTTACAAGAGAGACATCAAATACATCCTTCCCTGCTGCCTAGCACAGATTACATTTTATTAGTCTGAAGATATTTAAATAGTTCGAAGTAATTAAAATGTTCTTTTAATATGCTCTAATTTATTCATTGTCAATTGATTCAAGGTCATATACCAATGTCCTGTGTTACATTTGACATTTTAAACATTTTTCTACATCAATTTGTACCTTGAAAATATTTTTCTTTGGTATATTTTCAATATATCTTGGATATTTCTTTTCTGGCAACTAATTGTAATTAACTTCAAAGGGGCTTCTGATCTAATAAAGCATTTCCATTAATTTTATTATTCAAGTTCAGAGTCACAAAAATTTAATAATGTATGAAACAGTTATTTCATAATTCATAGCATACTTCTGCTTATTTAACTTGGAAGAATGACAATCAAACTTTTTAAGCATTAAATAAGATCATTAACAGAGTGTATTATACTTTCTTGTTTAATTATTCTTGACAAGGCACATGAAAAAGAAGAGTCTTAAGCATTTGTATTTCCTTGATAATATGCAGTTTACCCTTAACTGTCATAATTTAGTAGCAATCAAATTGCTGATGGCATGAGCTATTTGACATTATACCATTTGGGAATGGTCTTCATATTTGAAAGCTTTGTTTCCTCTCTTCACACGCTCCCAGTATCCTTGTGTTGCCTCAACAGGTACCTAGAATGAGACCCAAATAAGCCTACACTTTACTATTTTGCCACTCCATATTTTAAGTGTACACTTGCAGGCTAGTGTGGGTGCTCCATGAGTTTATGTCCTGTTCCTAGAAATTAGGTTCTTGTTCAGTACCCTCTGGGTAAGCTGTGCCAACAACTTAGTTCAAATGATCAGGCTCTTGGTTTTGTTTTCTTGGGCTGCAGTCCCTTAATAACAAATTTTAAAGGTACTAAACCAAGCAACAATACATTATTATTTCACTGAATTCCTATTGAATTAATCAGCACATTCCTTCTTTTATTTAGTAAGCATTACAAAATTATGTGTATTATGTCCAATTTATGTACTGAGGAGTTAAATTTCAACTTTAAGATATTCCATATTTCAAGTTGTGACATAATAAAAAAGTTAGTAAGCATGACATTTTATGTTGTAGAAACATATTAACAACTCCTATAACATGAAGTCATAAATAGGATATCAGTTCTTTAGTAATAGATTCTTTTTAAAAATATTTTATAGTTGTTGACAGACCATTTTAATTACTATTATTTAAAATATGCAGTGCTGAGAATCGAACCCAGTGCTTCACAACTGCCAGACAAGTGTGCTACCCCTGAGCCACAGTCTCAACCCAGTAACAGATTCTTAATTTTTTTTGTGTGTTACAAAAGTTTTTAACAGATGATATTTCTTATGTCACTATGTGTTCAAAGTCAGCAGGATTATGTAATATTTCACCTTGCTAAGGAGACTGTCTACGAAGTTAGAGCATCATTGCAGAGTATAATTAGCTTACAATAATTAGGTGAATCAACTGTAATGGGTGAATTCACTTTTAAAATGTTGCATATACAGCTATAATTTAAACATGTTGTTGAATAGTGGTTTGACATTTAAGTAATAATAGAAGTTTCCAAGACCTTTCACAACTTTATGTAATGAAAAACCTATTCAATTTTGATGCAATGAGTTTAATACTACATAAATAAGAATGGAAAACTCTGATGTGGACTTTAAATAATTACTAATTAAGACAATAAAACCCAAGTTAACCATCATTTTGTCACTCATGCTCTTCTTTGAATACTCTTTGTTCATTCAAACAACATTTTCTAATCACCTACAATATCTATGGAAGCACACTAAATAATTTTGGAGACATAAAATTAGAGAAATTGAAGAGTATATCTGTGTTCTGAATGTTTACCTCAGCCCAAACTCATATGCTGAAATATAATTATTAATGCAAAAATATTAGGAGGTAGGACATTTGGGAACTAATGAGATCACGAGGACACAGCAGTCATGAATGGGTTCAGTGCCCTTATAAGAGAATATGGAGGCTGCCTTGGCCATTCCATGAAATAAGGACACAGCTAGAATGTGACATCTAAGAACCAAGAAATGGGCTTTCATAGGACTTTTAATATGAAAGTATCTCGATCTTGGACTTCCCAGCTTCCAGAACTGCAAAGAATAACCTCTGAAATTTTTACAGCGGCCCAGATGGAGGAGAGAAATCTTTCTAAAATGTCTTACAAAGCTAATAGTTTCAGAAATTCCTTTTGACATTATTTATATAGGTTATATACAGTGTTGGTCATACGTTCTTGTTATTCATTTTAAATGAAAGAAGTGTAGACTAGATATTAAAAATTATTAAAATTGAAATAATGTAAATTATCTCTGGTTTAATCATTAAGAACGATAAATTTGGAAGACACTGCACATGAGAATGAACAGGCTATATTACAGCAGATTCTGACTCAATTAGTCTGTAGTTGTACCCAGGAAGTAATATAACTGAAAATACATTTTTAAAGTGACACAGTTAATTATGACACCTTGACGTGTGGTTAGTATAAAGCATTGAATACAGGTCTGTGAGAAAACTGTGGTGTGCGTGTATGTGTGTGTGTGTGTGTGTGTGTGTGTGTGTGCCTATTGATATGCTGTTTGAGCAGTTAAAATATATTTCATTATTTCAGCAAGTGAAGTATAAGACCCACATAATTAATAATAGATTAGGAGAATAACAGTGGAGAAGTTTTACTAATACTCTAGTGTATATAAGTGTAACACATATACATATACACATCATTCTGTATATATGTGTGTGTATGTATATATATATATATATATATATATATATATATATATATATAATAAAAATTCCCATCAAATATTTCACATTAATCATTAAGAGGAATGATATATATGCCTAGAAGAAAGGAAAGTTGTAACTTAAAGGAGGTAAAGGGTGGATGGAATATAGAAATAAATACTAACAGAGGCTAAATTCCATAATTATGTAGAAATTGTAGTTGTGAAATTATAGCAGTTACTTGATGTGATAACATCCCAAAAGACAATTAAGAAAAATATTTGCCATATGGATGTAGGCAATATGAATAAATTGGCAATAATCCAATTTTCTAAAATATTTTACTATGTATTAGAGAGTAGTAACGTCACCAGTCCGATAAAGGTTTCTTCAAATAAAGTGAATAGTTTTAATTCAGTCTATGTAAATACTCAGAGCAGAACCTAAAGGGTCTGTGCTCACATGAATGCTAAGGCAATATAACTGTCAGAATATTGGCTGTAACCCAGAACTTATTTCCAATGTGGCTCTCATTCCATCTTTAAAAAGTAATCCAAGTTTGAAAATGTTATTTAAAAAAAAAATGTGAAGAACAAACCAAATTTGTTTTTCTCTAAAGAAATACCTTTGTAATGGTTGATTTATATTGTTTATGCAACACAAGATAATACAGTATGTTTAATATTAAGTATAATGAAGGCTATGCAAATCCCAAAGGTAAAATATGAACACAAATGAAAATATTCACTTTATATTTTATTACTACTGGGGTATTTTATGAGCAATTCTAAGTTCTGCAGTGTACTCTTATGAAATCTCATATACCATATTCTTATTTTAGAATATGGAGATTATTTCTCAGATTTCCTAGGTAAAAATAGGTAAACAAACATAAATAATAAGGAGTTATACATGTAGTTATTAAAAAGAGAGAGAGAAGGAAGCAATAGACTGTTTATATAAGGAGTCAGTTAATTTAAAAGTCAAATTCTTCATCCTTAGGGTATGTAATATTCTGATTTTTAATTTTTTAAAAGTTTTTGTGCTGAGGACTCACTTGACTAACAACTACCAATCAGAATTACAATGTAAATCTATAAAGTAAAAAGTTATAAAAATACTAGTTATGTTTAAATGGTATGATTAGTAATAAAATGATTAGTAATAAATTCAATTTATTAAAGTCGCATTCTTAGACTCAAGGTTAAAGACTACAGATTTTAGTAGTCCCTGTGAGTTAAAATAAATAACTTACATTAATAATAATTATGAGAGAAGCAAATAATTATATCTGATGTATCCTGATTAAAAAGGTGAGGAAACAAAAATCTTAGAAAATTAATTTTCCTAAATTGATATAATTAAATATATAGTTAGATTTTTAAAATCCATTTGAAGCCTTTTAAATAAGGTAAGAGCTTTAGATTTTTTTAAAAAATTAATCTATAATAACTAAGTGGCTTTTAAACTATCATAAAATATAGCCTAGAAAGTGTAAACATAAACTACATCATTTTAAATATTCTAATGTTAATAGCTGACATTTCTTATGTGCCATGCATCATTCAAAGTCCTTTACATTGTGTAGTCCATTTAAATAATCACAACTACACTATGAACTACATAGAATCATTACCGTAGATTTACATCGCAGTACACATTCACAAAACTGGTAAGTGACGTAGGATGAATTTTAACCCAGAGAAGCTGGCTCTAAACCCCAGACTATCTCTTCACACTGATCTAAAACTACTATGTGCTAATGCCACATCTTTTAAAGAAGGTTCTATAAAACTTGTGATGCCCAACCCTCATTTCTATTGGACTCCGAAGAAATTTCTAAAGAATACTAATGTACAGGGTGCCCTGTAGATTCTCATTCTCAAATTTATTAATGTGTATTTAAAGCAGTTATGCTTTGATTCATGTCTTTAATTGGACAAATTGTTCCCTCAAAAATAGAAAATAGCACCACAGTAAGTTAAAAAGCAGTTTTAAAATATGATTTCATTTTTCAAACTGATTCCCTGTTGCTATAGTGACCAGGAAGTTCCAAGGTCTTGCAAATTGTAACTGACCGTTTTATCTGTCACTTATTTGTTTGTGTCTTCTTTATTTCTTAAAAGTGAAAAAAAAAAATAATGGTTAGAAAAACAACTAATGAAAGACAAAAGACATTACAATTTTCTTTCTGGTATGGCATTTTCTAGTTTGGAATTCTCAGAACCCACTCCTGAGGGTCTATCGACTACATGAGTCATGGGACTTCTGAGAAGCAGCACACAATGTTTCCTGGTATGAGGTAAGTGTTGACATCAAGGCAAGTCCATTTCATTGTTATTCAAAGTAAAGTGCCCCTTTCAAAGTGCACTTTCTCTTTCTCCTTTCATGGCACTATTATTTGAGGTCAAACCAACATTACTTGAAGATAGTTATTGGATCTGTCAGCTAGGTTAGTCCAGTCTCAAGTTCAACTTAGTTTCTTATTCTCTTTAGGTCTGCCTCCTTGTGTGATTTTAAAAAAAAGAAGGTCTGATTTTTGAGGCCCTCCAATATGGGGGCATTTTTCATGTAGTGGCAAAAGTATTTTGAACTTACTAATTTAATATGTATAATTACATAATGATGTTCATGGGAATTATCCCAGAGTTTTATTTTCTTTCACTTTCACTTGATACAAGGTATAATCCACTGTACAAATGCTGCAGTGTATTCAAAAGGCCATGAACCCTGAAAAATTTTGTCTAACATAACCCAGAAGGTACAACCTTAAATGATTACATCAGAAGCATTTTATAGGAATTTCAGGCAGTACTATAACAGGACCACAACCTTATATAATAAATATTTTAAAACTATGAGAGGCATTAATTTATTATACTAAAAATAGTCCATTGAATGTTCTATAGGTATTAATTTTTTTATTTATTGTCCCTGTTGTCTATTGAAATCTGGAAATAAAGTCACCTGAAGTTGGTTAGGTTTAATTTCTGAATGAGCTCATTATTCTCAAGGTTAGTCATTCCCATAGTAAGTGTGCTTTAAATAGAATCAGAAGCACAGTGTAGGTTGAGATATGCCCACCTCCTTCCCTTCACCATTGCTGCCTTGTGCTGAGATGAAAATAACATACCTGTTAGCTGTTCTTTGTTGGTAGAAGATGGCTGATCTTTTCTATGAGCAATACATGAGGAAGGGGTGACTCATTTCATAAGGTGATCATACATGTCCAAATTGGATTGCATTTGAGACTTAAAAGGGGAAGCTATTTTTTATGCTGAGACAATAGGCAAACAGGACATAAGATCATCCTACCTATGAGACCTTAAGACTGGGTCGGACTTTGCCACCCAGATACAAGGTACAAAGTTAAATTTCTGTTTGCATTTCTTTTGTTTCATCTCTGAGATATGAGCAAAACTTTTAAATTTGATGCTTTATTGTGAATTCTGACATTTGTATTCATCAGGAGATTATATACCAAATGCCTGTTTTTTCCATGTCTATGCTGTTCATTTGAGGAATATATTGTACAGAATATTGGGAGGAACATGCGGAAGTTTACATCTATGATGGGTAGGGGTCTTAATGAACATATAATGCCTTGCTTTCTGCACGTACATCTTTATACCTACAGGTATTATTAAAAGACCTGAGTAAAATGAAACTTAAGAATAGTATCAGAATGGTAAAAATAATTTCTCTGTTATCGCTAGCCTTTATTGGCCAATATTTCATTTTACTAAGTAAATTAACATGTTTCCATAGACTTCCAAAGTATTATATTTCATCTTTCCATAAGGTCATAGTCAAGATTTCAAAAAGGTGCTAATTCAATGCATTTATAATATCATCCCCCCCCACCCGGGAAATACATTCAGGCCAAAGTGAAAGAATATATTATTTTTTAGTTGTATTCTTCATGGATAGTCTACTTATAATAAATAAAAAGTGAAAATTTTACCATCTTTGCATTAAAAAGCAAATAGAATATAGTTAATTTTATTAAAATTTGAGAAAGGACAGATGGCCAAAGGGATGGACGATATATATAACTTGTAGATATTTATTTTTTAGAGTTTTCCAGATGTTTCCTATCTACTAAAACATGCACTCGTAATCTAGGAAGCAGCTGGAAAATTCTGATGAATAAATATTTATAAGCAACAAAGTCTTTGCACATATATTGACTCTCATGACCCTCATAAAAGTATTATGAACTGGGTTAAATAGTAAATATTAACAGGAACATCACTTTACAGACCATGAGTGGAGCATGTATTATGCCTAGTAAGAGTTGCTGCAGACACAGCACTACACTGAGCCTTTTGTGACAACATGTGCTGTACTTTTCCCTTCACCATTCCTAAGTGACATTTAATTTCATGTTAACAGAGTTCAGGAGTTTCACTTCCACCTTCTTCAGTATTTTACTGACAAATTCCTCAGTACAGTCTATGACCCCAGTCATTTATATACTGCAAATTCTTTAGCCACTGGAAAGTTGGAGTTAGAAAGTATGTGGCAAAGCTTTATCTTCATAGGAATAGGATGCATTTGTTCATGGGGAGACCAATTTGAGTTTAAAAATGTAACATGATAACAAGCTATAAGTTTCAAAACTCTTGAGTATTATTTTATTTCCAGACTTCTCCCGACATCATGACTTTATGCTCCGAAGATTCATCAAAAAAAGTGTCCTCCCTTTTGTCTTTTTTTTTTACCATATTTTATTTTCTTACAGGAGTCTGTGCTATCTAGCCTCTACCATATCACCATCACTTTCCATATTATTTAATACTTAAACCATCCACTCAAGAAGTTACTCACATAGTTGATCTTGTGATTCCAGGGTCTAAATCATAAAATTGTTATGAGTTTCATATAACTTACATCACAATTTTTATTCTCTGTGAAGCAGATTCTAAGAAAAAATGTAAAGTTCAGGAGTCAAGTTCTTGGAAAAGAAGGCAGAAATAGAGGATATGAGATGTCCCCCCAAAGCTCATGTATAAGACAATGCTAGAAATTTAGAGGTGGATTGATTGGGATTATGAGAGTTTTTACACAGTCAGTGTATTAATCCATTGATAATAGGATTAATTAACTGAACAGTAACTGTAGGCAGATTGGAAATGGTTAGAGGAGGTGCATCACTGGTAGCATGCCTTTGAGGTTTATATTTTATCCCTGGTGAGTGGCGGACTCTCTGTTTCCTGATTACCATGTCCTGAATTGCTTTTCCCCTCCATGCCCTTCCACCATGATATTCTCAATCACCTTGGGCACAGAGCAATGGAGTAATTTGTCTTTAGAATGAAACCTCTAAGACTGTGAGCCCCAGACAAAGTTTTTCTCCTCTATGTTGCTCTTGTCAGATCTTTTGGTCACAGAGATGATAATGCTGAGTAGCTTGTCAATTTTGTAGAGTGTTATGCCTTTGAAAGGATATAATAGAATCTTATGCATAATAAAAGCAAAAATACAGTGATTTTGAAAAACAAAAATGTGTATTCACCAAATTATTCCTATTTTTTAAAACTCAATATTAATTGAATCTTTTATATTCTTATGTATGAAATCTGATGTAGATCTTTATGAATAAGATAAATACCTAAAGCTTTTTTCCTGCAAAACAATTTTACTAATAAGCCTGAACATATCACACTTTTAATTTTTTTTCTTTTTTCCCATAGATTAGAACACTAAATTGAAGGCTATATCTTCTATATCTTAATCGTTTTGCACATGAATTTATATTTTTTTCAAGTTCTTTTTTCCCCATTGACATATAGCAATGCAAAAGACTGACTAAGGTTTGTTGATGATCTATATTCCTTTAACGTCACACTGATTGCTATAAAACTTACTACCTCATCCCAAATCACCTCTACACTTTCATGGTCAATTATATACATGAACCTGAAGACTCAGAAAGATAACTGCTGTGTGATTTCACTTGTAAATGGAGTCTAAAAAGGTTGAACTCAAAGAACCAGGAAGAACAAAGATCATTACCAGGTAATAAGTTTAGATGAAAAGGGAAGATGTTGATCTAAGGGCAGATACATTCTGACAGATGAAAAAGAACAGGGGAATCTAATGTACTAAAAATGGTAACCTTTATTACACAATGTATATGTATATTAAGAATATCACACTATACACCTTGAATATATATAGTGATTATTTATCAATTAAATATCTCCAATAGTAAATAAAATATTTAAATTTATCACATATAATATTTTTTTAAAATTTCATAAATTCTCAATAATTTAGCTACCAGTAAGACTTATAACTACTCTTGGTCTTCTCAGAAAGACTTGAATGTAGAGTGGATTAATTAGGGTCACATTATGTTTGCTCCTAAATAAGTTAATCCACCTTGAACTAGTTAAACTGTCTCTCTGTCTCAATTTTTATATCTCCAAAGTAAGGTGGACCTACCCATTACTAGAATTAAATCAGTTAATAGTTGTAAATAGCTTAAGTCAGAACTCAGTAATTCTGACTAAATATGGTGCTATCCACAGGGATATATATCTATATTTCAAAGCCATTCTACATTGGAATGCATTTTTTATAGAGAAATTACCACCCAAGTGACAAAAATAATGTACAAATGATAAGTTATATACTAATTGTAATTTCATTAAAAAAGAAATTAAACTATTCATTAGTGTCATAATTTTATTCCTAATATAGGTCTAAATAATACATTAGGAAACTATTTGAAATTATAAAATTAAACATAAATTATTTTTTTTATTTCAGAAAATTTTTTGTTGTTTGGTCTTTTCATGTAAATCTGAACATTCTTCATTCCGTTCAGGCAAACACTTTTTAAAAGGAATGCTCATGTGTACTGCTTCTGCTTCTCTTTTCTGATTAACCCCCAAAATCTTATTCAGTTTAGTTTTTACCTTACCATTGTAATGAGCAGGTTCTTCCATAGTTTCAACAATGTCCATTTTTCTATATCATTTGTGGACTTTATTGCCACCTCTTTTTAGAAACAATATCCTCTAATATTTGTTTGAGAACACTGAAAATTTTCATTCCACCTCAACTGCTTCTTTTTCTCACTCTCATTGATAGCTTCTCCTATCCTTAGTTTTGTCTATCAATCCTTTCCTCAATTTCCTCCATGTGATCTAACCCATTATCTTTATATGCTAATAAGTTGTGAGATGTAGGATTGTTGATGACCTGACCCTCACTAAGTCACAAGCACCATGAGGACAGTGACCTCATTTGCCTTGCTCATATTTGTATTTATACTCTTGGGCTTTATGCTCATCATACAGCAGGAACTCAATGAATATTGAGAATATGGAGGGAATTAATGAATTAGATATATAATTGATATATGTATATAAATATAATGTATAATATAAACTATATAATACACATAGGAATATATAATTATCTAACTCAGTTGTTTCTGAAAATGTTGTTTCATGCATGCATATGGAAAGGTCACTACAGGATTTGAGAACATTAAGAAGTCAAGGAAATCCATCATTGGTCTTATAACCTATAATCAGAATATCATTACAAGCCAAATGAGCATAATTTGTCACTTTGAAAATTCTCAGGTTGAAAATCAGGTCATTTCTAATACCAATTTACACAGGGCAAACAGGTCAGACAGTCCACCTGTTCTGTATATTTCTCCCAAATAACTTTCAAACTGGCTGACTTTCTCTAAACTATTATTCATTGCTAAAGGGACCTCCTGATGTTTCTCTTCACATGGCATCCATTTATAAGCAGTCTTTTCTTCTAAATCTAGTTATTTGTAAGAGCTTTTAGAGGGCAGTTTGGCAGTGTTTAATAAATATGTAAATATGTATAATTTTTATCTAACATTTTCAATAACAAGATAGCCAGCTCACTAGAACTCTCATTTATAATAATAGTAATAATAAATAATTTATAGAATAAATGTTGGGAAATTGTAACACTATCATTCCTTACTAGAGTATATCAGGTAGGTATTATTATCGAGTACATTTCACATATAAGCAAATTAATGCACCAAGAAATTAAGTAAGGTTCCTGAGGTCACATCATTTATAAATGGCAGAGCTGGAACTTGATCCTAGGTATGATCCTTCTAGAATCCATTCTCTTAATTTCCTGCACTAGGTTGACACAAAAACATCATTATATAATTTAACTAGGAACGCAAACTTAATTCAATTTCCAAATGAATTGTTAAAACCAGCTGTAAATGCTTATATCATTAACCAAAACACAGAAGAAACAAGACTCAAAGTCTAATCTGGGCAAATTAATTTTTCTCCCATTGCTTCATTTAACTTATTCCCTGGGAAAATTTCTCCTCTTTTTCCTGAACAAAACCTTGGGTTTTCAAGATGGATGGGTGTAGATAAGAGAGGTAAAATGTCCCAAATCTTATTTAATTGTTTACTTCCAAAGATGATCTTGTGCTTCCTGAAACTGAGAGATGATTAGAACTAACTCATCTGTTCACAACACACTTTTGCTGGTATTTGGAAACCTCTCCTCATTTGCAGTAACCTTCTAGTTGGAACTTGCTCACATTTTAACACCCAAGATTTCAATGGTCTCTCCAACTTCTAACTGGTCCATTTTATTGCAAAATTGGATAAAATCAAAACCACTATCTTTCTTCCACCTGCATCTGCTATGGTTGGAACATTGAGTAATCCCCAAAGGTAGATGCTTGTTTTTTTAGAGCAGCTGTGTTGGTAAGTGCTGTGAACTTTTAAGAAATGGAGACTTATGGGATGTTGTTTTAGTCAGCTTTTTCCCTGCTGTGACCAAAGAAGAGGACCAGCACAATGGTAGAGGAGAAAATTATTATTTGGGAGTTCATGGTCTCAGAGGCTCCATTCCTTGGGGCTCAAGGTAAGGCTGAGCATCATAACAGAGGAGGTGTGGCAGAGGAAAGCAGCTCACTTGGTGATCAGGTAGCACAGAGACTCCATTCACCAGATAAAAATAAATACCCCAAAGCCATGACCCCAATTAAACACTTTCTCCAACCACACCTCATGTGCTTCCAGTTACCATCCAGCTAATCCCATCAAGGATTAATTCACTGATTAGGTCAAGGCTATAACCCAATCATTTCTCCTTCTTGAACTGTCACACATGTGAGCTTTTGGGGGATACCTCACATCCAAACCATAACTGGTGCCCTTAGATAATTGGTGGCAAATCCTCAAAAGGCATTAAAAGAACCCACTTGTCCTCTCTCCTCTAATCCAGTTGATGAAATTGTTTGCTCCTATATGTGATTCTGCCAAGATATTCTAGGATCCACTTACCTCATCAGATGTAAAATTATTGGAGCTGATAGATCTTCAACATGAACATATGAAACTATAAAATAAATAGTTTTTCTCTTTATAAATTAGCTACCTCATATATTTAATTATTCTATTGCAAAGTGGACTAATACAGTATTTCTATGGGGATACTGGATCTTGATCCCAGTGCCTCAAGCATGCTAGGTAAGGGATCTACCACTGAGCTACATGACCAAGCTTTCATCCTGTGTGGTTCATATCTGGTAGTGTAAAAGCATATGTGTTCTTCTATTGGAAAAATCCAGAAATTAAAACCAATCATAATTTAGCAGCTATTTTATTTTGTTCCATCACTAATATAAATTACTCAGCTCTGTTCCTATAGACTAATCAAGGTCTAGATAGACAGCATTCTGTTGTCTCTCTCTCTCTCTAGACAAAGGGGACATATTTTGAGATCTCTAACTGGTCTGGTTAAAGAAGGTTGACCAGAGAAAATAAGAGCACAAACCCAAATCATTAACTTTGAGTCGAAATGGAATAAACTACCTGCAGTTTGCTCCAAAGAAATCCACTTCAAAAATAACCTTCTATAACATAATACTTCACAATTCATGACTTTTACAACCTGTATTCAGTGACAATACAAAACCAATCCAAACTTATTCAAGTTTAGTATAACTGATTTTAAATTGTGAAATTTGGTTAACATTGGATTATTCCTTGATTATTCTAAATTTGTTTCATTCAGTCCCAAAATCTTAATATTTTGTGAGTAATCTTTGAAACACTCTTTCATAATTGTTAAACCTTTCCTAGAAGTATGTAGTCTTAACTTTTCAGCCACTATTTACTTCAGGCTAGTGAGACTAGAAAATACTACAATTTTCTTTGTCCCAACATTGTATAATCTAAAATGCACTGTGTCCTGCTGAATGCTTGGGATTCCTGGAGGGTTCTCATATTTCTCTGAGCTGGTTTTCATGATACCTACCCTATTAAATAGTCCTGTTCTTATACTTTATACATGAAGAGGACCTACATCAAATTGCATTTAAAGATATTACTCAGCACTAAAAAATAACAAAATCATGGCATTTGCAGGGAAATAGATGACATTAGAGTAGATTATGCTAAGTGAAGTTAGCTAATCCCCCCAAAAAAACAGATGCCAAATGTCTTCTCTGATATAAGGGTGGTGACTCAAAATGGGGTAGGGAGGAAGAGCATGAGAAGAAAATTACCTCTAGATAGGGAAGAGAGGTGGGAGGGAAAGGGAGGGAGAATGGGAATTGCATGGAAGAGGGAAGGAGAATGCCTTATTATACAGAATACAGGTATGACAATGTGAGGGGAAAAAAAAAAAGAAATGGGTCACATTAAATTGGTTAGATAGAAGTGATGGGAGGGGAGATCCCTTACCTAGCATGCTTGAGGCACTGGGATCAATACCTAGTATCCCCATAGAAATACTGTATTAGTCCACTTTGCATTAGAATAATTAAATACATGAGGAAGAAAGGGAGAAATGGAAGGACAGCAAAATAAAATAGACATTATTATTGCTGTGGGTATATACGTGACTGCATGACCAATGTGATTCTGCAACCTGTACACTCAGAAAAATGAGAAATTATATCGCATATGATTCAAATGTATGATATGTCAAGATCTTTATACTGTCATGTGTAACTAATTAAAACAAATTTTTTAAAAAAGAAAATGTTTGGAAGTTTGAACCACTTACCAGTATGATTGACTAGATTATAATTACTATTTTTAACCTAGTGTTCAAGGCACATTGAATTTATCTCACATTATATAGGCTAGAGATATATTTTCTTTTGTAAATGAACAAACTATTTACATCTATAGTCATGAGTTTCTTGTGATCCGCAGGATCCATATGCTGTAATTGGTTATTCCCTCCAATTTACAGAATATAATCTGTTATGCCCTACAATTTACAGGCTTTACTCATTTTTACCACTGGCTATGTGCATGAATGTGAGAATGGAAATTCGTGACTTCAAAATCCAAGAACCCTCATCTATAAATCACTTGTTTTAATCCAGAGTGCTGTTGCATGTCAATGGGCATCTCTATTAGGAATTAATCTTGCTTTATTTTTAATATCAGCTTCTTGTAGACAATACATTTAAATGAGAATATTGGGATTATTTTAAACCATAACCAGCTATTAACTGTTTTTGTCTTCTATATTAGATAATCCTTTTGATTTTAAATGTATACATTAAAGAACATTTCCTGGATAGTAATTAAATTATCATATTATATTATTGATTATGAATAATTAACTTTTCCCTGAAATTTATTTGATTTACATACAGTAGTAAATACTTGCAACACTCCACATGTATTTTTATTCTATTAAGTGCTCTTTCTGGCTATGAATACATATTTGAATAGTTATTTTTTATATGTTGTGTTGCTTTTTATTATCAGTTTTGTTATCAGTTATTCTCTTGTACTTTCTTATGGGAAATGCTTTTAGATTACTTCAAACACGTGATGCATACATGGCAGAAAAAAATGGCAGGCTACTTAAATAATTTGTCATTGGTCTATAAATTTATAATTTATTCATTTTACCCTAAAAACATTTAGAACTAGTTAATTAGTGAATATTCTCCAATTTTACAGAAGTATTTATTCTTGACATATGTATAAAATTAACTTATTTTAAGTTATGTTGAGGTCATCTAGATATATATTTATTCTCTATAAAGTTTATAATATAGAAGTTCAGAAATATTATTGATCTGACCCCTTTCGGCACAAATTTCCCTATAGATTTAAAGTTTTAAGACAAATTGATGTGTTATCTCACTAACATGCTCATTCAATAATGAGTCAGGTTTAATGAATACTCCAGGCACAGCAATTATACAGACTGATGCCATGTAATCCCAAGGAAGTTGGGAAGTCTCCATAACTAGCACCACTGGGTCATGACCCTCTATTGGGTTGGTTTACATCATGTAATAGTGGTATCTGGAGTAAAATAATTTATTTAATCTTTTATTTTAAAATAACATTATTAAAAAAGATAGAGAGAAGGATGATTTCTCCTTTGAAAGCCCTACATTATACATGACTTCCTCCTTTAAAAGTCCTCCATTATACATATTCTTTTGGAGAGAATGGGAGTTGGACATATGTAACTAGATTAATTAATATGAAATTTACTTTTTTGTTTCATATTGGTTTGTTTTGTCAGAGGTGTACAATGAGTCAGAAGTCATATCTCATTAGGAAAATAAATGACATAAACATATGTGGTGGAGCATGACTATTACAAATGATAAGTATAATTTAAAAATTAAGTATTCCTGCTTTAAAACATTCTTAATAAATTCTGGATGTTCAAATCTGTAGTAAGACTCAGGTCTGTAAAACAAAGACAATGTCAAATCGTTTCCCTAATATTATTATAATTATTTTTCAAAAGAAAGTCAATTTGTATTTTTAGCATTAAAACAGTCCAACCTGCATTTTTGTTTCTAGACAGACATTTCACAGAAAATTGTACTTCTGTCCTCTTTTAGAAATTACTTTAGAAGATACACTAAATCAAATGTCTTATCATTACTCTTAACATAATTTTATATGTCAAAGGACAAAAATAGAAGGGATATTTAAGTATAGCATTTGTTCAGAGAAATCAATATTTGTGCACTTGGTAATAATTCTTTTTATATTATATGCTTCATTTGGTTTTTCAATAGTGATCATATTTGTAAATTACTGACCAAATTGTGGCACAAATTTTAAGTTCATTAGAGAAGAAGTAATATGAGAGAGGCAGAAGAGGAGAAGGAGAAGGAGTAAGATAAAGAAGACACAAATTTTGGTCCTTTTCCAAACTATTACCCTTGTGGCCTTCAGAAAGTCATTTAGCTCAACCAGTCATAAGTCACTTCTATTTATATTAGACTGATAATAATTTGTTTTGCCAACTCCTTAAAGATACAAGAAACAATGAAGTTTAAGGTCATAAGAGGAAAAATCATAGCAACTTGAAAATTATTAAGCTCACACTATATATCATTCACTATTTATGCAGCTGTCCTTAAAGGGAACAGCATTTGAATTTTACAAATACATAATCTCTTGACTCATACCCACAAATGCATATTATGCATTTTAAAAGTTAAATAGAATGTTTCCTCCTTTTCGAGGCAATTAACAACAAACCTTGTCCTTCCCACCTGATTATACTTATTTATTGATCCAGATATATTCTAGAATTCTTGGGTTAATATTAAGAAAATATTATTTAGCTATCACCCATATAAGTTTGATAATTTAAACAATGATGCTAGTATATTTAAAATAGTTAATTCCTACAAACATTTTTGAAGTTATTGTTTTAAAATGAAAAGCAGATTTTGTTAGAAATAGCTTTTAAGAGTACAAGCTAGAACATATTTCATTATTTTATAACAAACATTAAATGCAAAATGTGGTCTACTTACAAAACTTCTACAGAAAGAGGGAGTGGAAAATATGATGAATTAAAGTCAACTAGCAACTTGAATGAGCTCAATCATCTTGAAAAAAATGTTCATAACTTTTAAGTATTTCAAGTAAGTAGATGTATCTTAAATGCATATATTTTAATGGTGTTCAAATTTTATTTTAAAATATTATTTAATACACATACACACAGAGAGATACACTTCTAAAACCATTATGTTGCTAAATTGTGAAAACAGGCTGAGATAAATGATAAAACAGAAACTACTGCACATTTTTTAAGATAACAGAAACAGGTGAAAATCCAGAGAATACTTTGAAAACTTAACTTTCTAGTGATAATGTGCTTAGTACACTTTAAGATATCTTTTTTATTTGCTCTTAAAAATTACATTTATACAGTATTATGTCTTTTTTATGGTGGGAGATGTACTTGGATTGAACTCAGGGGCACTGAACCACTGAAACACATCCCCACATCCCCAGCCCTTTTTTGTATTTTATTTAGGTACTGAATCTCACTGAGATGCTTAGCATCTAGCTTTTGCTGAGGCTGGCTTTGAACCCGTGATCATCCTGCCTCAGCCCCCGGAGCTGCTGGGATAAAGGCCTGTTTCAGTCACTGCAACTGGCTTGGTACTGTGTCTTTATACAGTTTTCACATGCCTCTTAAAATGATACATTTTAGGATGACCTTATTTCTGCACAATTCTGCAGACAAGATATATAAATAAAAATAGGCTATTATGTGAATGCATGCAAAGCAAGCGATCACTACCATTTGAATTAATTAGCATTATTTTTACTTTTAAAGGACATTGAAAACTACCTTTATAAAATCAAGAACAAGCTTATTTTCTTCTATGAATAGTTTCTAAATTGTGATAATCCCAATTTCCATTTACTAATTTTTATTAACTCTTTATCATATAGAACATATATTATCTAAATAAGTTACTAAGTAGACAATGAAATTAGGCATTGCATTTTCCCCAAAGAAATCTTGCTTTCTATAATTCCCAATAAATTCCAAGAAGAGTCAGTTTTCTCATTACCAATCACATGAATTTTCATTTTTCCTCCTTTTAAAAGCCATATGATTTTCCCCTGGAGGTATTTCAAAACTCATTCATTATGAACATAAATACATAGTTCAAAAGTTTATGAAAACTAGTAGAGAGGAAAAAAGAATAATGGCAATTCTAAAATAAATCTTAGGTCTCTTTCTGGGACACATAATGACTAAAATTTCTACCGACTATTGTTAGTTCAAAAAGTAAAATAGCACTTGATTTTTTGACTTAAGAAAATATTGATGTTTTAACATTTAAAAATATGGTTTGCCCTTTTCAGTAATTACAAATTGCACCCTTTTGTGCGACTATAAGTTACTTTTTACAAAGTTCTAGAAAAGAAGAAGAAAAAGATCTTTATGTTTGGTATGTTTTCAGTTTCAGCTCACTTTCCAATAACATTTTGAATTTTTCTTTTATTTTATTTAAGACCAATAGTCATGGAGAAAATGTATGCATAACCAAGGTACCTCTATAAAATTTCCCAAATGAAAAATAACTAGCATCTATGTGAAGAAATAGAACTGTATCAGCATCCAAAATTACATCTCGTAAGGTTTTGTAGTTGTTAACCACAACTACAGTGGGGCCAGGCAGCTTCCTCACTCTGCCTGGCCCCACTATACTGCTCTCTAAAATAACACACTACCTTTGGCTCCATTTTCACTGTATATCAATGGAACTGTTTATTATGTGCTTTTAAAATTCTCATTCTTTTTCTTTTACATAATTTATTGAAAATTATTCATTAGTATACCCTCAAACTTAAACATTAATTCTCACTGCTACATAATAACTTGTGTGAATTTATCACAATGTATTTATTTATTTTAATATTGACAATCACAAATTTTCCAATTTGAAGAAAATTGAACTATTGCACCCTATGAATGTGTCTTTTTTTTTTTTTTTTCCTACTGAGAAAACATGTAAGAAGTGATATCACAACACAATAAAACTTTGGAAATACTGTCAGTTTTCCAAAGTGGCCATAAGGAAATTTGAAAGCAAATAATAAACTTTAATAATTGTTTTTTTAATAAAGGGTTAATGGGTATAAAAGTTATATCACAAGTAAAATTAATTCTAGAAGAAAGACTGCAAATTTAAGAGTCAAGAGAGAGATGCTTGAAATAAGCAAGTTAGCTAAAGATGAAGTTGATGCAATCCTGATAGAAACAGGCTATTTGCTACATGAGAGTGAAGATCCTCCAATGTGGATCTCTAGTTAAATGCCTCTCAAAAGTAACAAAGCATGGAATAAAAGCCAAATCAGGAGCACATTGGGTAAACATATTTAGACAGGCATTCTTATTGACTTAATCTAAACACTTGTAGTGAACATGTCTGTGTGTAAGTATATATTAAATGTTGGAATTCATTTTATAACTATAGAAGATTAAACTGTAATTTTAACTTGCTTTTTGGTAATATGAAATTTCTGGAAAACAAGTTAATCTTTTGCATATGCACATTAGTCTCCTTTTCCTGAGAATGTGGTGCCATTTAACTAGATTAGTGTCCACTCACTCCTCTATCGACCCCAACAGATTCATCTGTAAATGTACTCTCTTTTCAGGTATCCTTCCCAACTCCAGGCTTCTTTTATAAAAACAGACTACTGAAGTGCTAAAAGCATAGTATTTTATAAACAGTTTTCAAAATAATACACTTTGTTTTCTCTTCCTAGAAATAATCCAGACTTTTTGATGTTGATTCATTGCATTGGAAGTTCATTGGAACAGAGTGATTTCTTCCAATGGGTATTAATAGAAATGGGGATATGACACAGGGATGTGGTTATCTGGATAACAATAACTCCCAAATAACTATCCTGATCTTAATTTGCTACAGAGTCCTGGATTAGTTGTAACCAAAAATGGCTTTGTGTTAGAATCACCTGGGGAGTTTCAAAAAACATTCTTGCACAGGTCTGTGTTCAGTACCAATTAAATCAATCGGCAGGGGGAGCTCAGACATCAGATTTTTTAAGCATTCCCATGGTGATTCTAAAAAGGAGCCCATTTTGAGAACCACAGTATGAAGCCATCAACTTTTAAAGTGCCAATATTTACCCTACAGTTAAAGGAGAGGATGTGCTCTTTGAAGTTAGCATAGTATGTTACTTTTCCCTTTTTTCTTTTGTCTTTTTTCTTTTCAAATCCCAACTTTAAACATTCCTTTATCATTTGAACTCATTAATATTTCCCATGGAAATTGATTTTCTGGTTTTTATTATCATTTATCCACAAATTCCCTAACCTTAACCGTATGATTGTGTTATGCATGTGACCTTAATTAACTTAAACTTTTTTTCTTAAAATCATTTTACATAAAACAAACAAAAATTGGACAGTAATAGTAAAACTCTTCCAAAGACTACATATATTACCAATATGTATGTATTAGACAGAAAATGCTTTTCTCCTTTATCATATTTCAATGTTTAGTGAATAAAATTATGGTAAATTATCATTATGATCATAAACTGAGTAGAATATCAACATTCAATCCCACCATTTTACATGTATCAACTGCTATATGATGAAAAAGAAAATGTGGGTATATGGAGTTGTTTTGATTTTGCTTTTCCAGTTTAATTTCATTGTAGTAAACTAGACATTGTCAACTAAATTTCCGTGGTTACTAAGATCGTGGTATTTTTTTAGATAGAGGAGATTAAGTATTTAAGGTGGCTTAAAACAAGTATCCTTAGACTCCTCTGCATTTGAAAAAGATGAATTTCTCAAGGAGAGTTCTCAGGATTTCACACTTTGATATTTTTAAGAATTTGCTTAGATGTCAAGTTTGATTAATTTATGAGTTTAATCATATTTGTTAAGTGTATTCTACTGCTAAGTACTGTCAGGCCCAGGCTCCTTCCTCATTTCTTTACTTCCTAAAGCTGCTTTAGCCGGTCCTTCCAAATCTTATGACATTTCTTAGTTACCATTTCCATAATATTCCCAAAACAGGGCAGATAGATTTGTTTGTTTGCCACCCTTATAGATGCAGTCTGCAGAGGCTCTGTTATTCACAGTTTATGTGGGAAGCAGAATAGCACTGGGATTCAGAGACTGGTTTCTCAAGTCAAACCACAAGCATATTAATTCTGGCTTCCTAATGTATCAGTTGAGTGACCCAGGAAAAATTTTTAACCTTACTGTCCCTGAGTTTCCTCTTCTGTAAAAAGGAAATAATAAATTCATGCCTACTTAGTAAGGCAATAGTACAGAGTACATTAAATAATTTACTTAATGCCCTTAGCACAGTGCCTATGATATAGTAACTCTCAAGAACTACCACTCTATTTTTAACACCAAGGTGTAATGGAAAATCTATACCTAATTAATACTAGCTGAATGATGCACCATCTGAATTATATTATTTAGTTCAAACATTATAAAAGTATGTTTTCAAAATTTGGCTCCATAGATTATAAGGAAATCATCTTACTCTTCCTAAACTACTTATTTTATTCCAAAGAAAAGGAAATGTTCCATAGTACACTTTGAGTAAGTGACTAAAGTGATTTGGATAAGTCATACGTACAATCGTAGGAATAATACTGCCCAACCTGTCGAGTTCCCATGTGTTAATCACTGTCAAAATCATAACTAAAGTATATTTTGTAAAGATATTGACTTTCTAGTGCACCAGAATATGCTAGCAATTGTGTGTGAAGTAACAGTCTAAATTGAACAGCTAAAATAAAATTGGGTTTGGGAAGATGTCTAATATAAATTTTATCAAAGCCAATTCAACTACAGCAAAACACTAATGAAAATGATAAAACAGACACATAACAAAATTTATAGATGTTATTCATGACCACAAAATGCATTAATAGCTGATATAATGGAGATGAATATCAAAGTTGAAGATAATGTCTTCAACCCAAAACTAGAGTAAAACCATATAAATTCATTTCATCAGAAAATATGTACTCTGGGTTTATTGTGAGTATGGTAAGCACATTCAATCTTAAAGAAGACTTTAAAAACATTTTATGCTGTTCAGAGACTTCATACATATAAAATTCCTTTGCTTCCTACATTTAATAAGATGTGTCAGTGTGGAAACTCATGCAGACATACCTCATTTAATATGCTTCACTTTATTGTGCTTCGTAGATAATTGCATTTTTTTCAAACTGAATATTTGTGGCAACCCAGGCATATGCAAAGTCTATTACCACTATTTTTATAATAGCCTGTGCTCATCTCAAGCCTCTGTGTCACATTTTGGTAATACAATATTTCAAACTTTTTCACTATTGTATGTTACATGATCTGTGATGGGTGATGTCACCATTGTATTGATGCTACTATTGTTTTCATGTTATTATTATAATTTAGGGAGAGACACCACAAATTGCACCCTACAAAACAATGAACTCAATTAAGGTTGTGTGTGTTCTAATCATTCTTCTATGAGCCACTACACTGTCTCTGTCCCTGTGCTTGGGCCTCTCTATTCCGTGAGACAAAATAATATTGAAATTAGGCCAATTAATAACCCTATGGTGACATTTAAGTGTTCCAATGGTATGAAAAGTCATAGCTCTCATCTTAATTCAAAATCTAGAATTAATTAAGCTCAGTGAAGAAGTCAATGGATCAGCACAAAGTAAATTGAAACATTCTAGAATGGATTCACCATTCAAAATTCCATTAAGGACATGGTGACTCCTAGGAGGAAGTCAAAATCTAGACCTCTTGTGCCAAAAAGTTAGCCAAACTGTGAATGCAAATAGTTCTTAAGGAAAATTCAAAGTGTTGCTCCAGTGAAACCACAGACAATAAAAAAGTGAAACAGGAGGAGGTAATCCTGTGCCGGAACCTAAATTCTGGAGGCAGAGGTGGATCTGGGCTGGGCCTGAGCTCCAGAGCATCTGCTTGTCACTGGAGATGGTCCTGGGCCTGGCCTGAGCTTCTGTGGTGAAGAGGGTGGGGGAAATCTCCCTCTGCCCACCTGCACAGGACCCAAGCCCAGGCCCAGGGTAAGCCTGGGTCCATCCGGCCACTAGCAGACACTGCCAGGAGCTCAAGCTCTGACACTGGACTGCCTCTAGCAACCAGCACACACCCACTGGAGCTCAGTCCCTGCCCACATCCGCCTCTGCCCACCTCCAAAGGACACAGGGCTAGGAAAGGACAGGGTCTGTCGCCCCTTCCCCCATCACCTGGGAGCCCAAGCCTAACGCATTTCCATCTTTGGACACTGTAGACATAGCCATACTCTTCCCCACACAGTACCCTCGACCTTTCAACAATAGACAGGGACTAGAAGCAGCTGCATCTTGGAGCAGGCATTCCAAAGCCTGTTTAAAGCACACCATTTCAGCCCCATTTCTGAAAGACCTTGCATCCATCTTTGGGCCACTCCACTGCTATCTATAGTTACCTCCCTTATTGCCGCCATCACCTTTAGTTGCAGTAGCATCCATCATGGGACACCAGTAGGGTCCAGAAGCCCAGCATCAAGATGAGGTACACACTATCTTCACAGGTGCTACAAGAATATAGAGTAGAATATGTAATATCTCAGATCCACACTGTAAGAAAGGAAGATGCATAGACAATGTGAAAAAACAAGGGAGGAAAGTGCCCCAAACAAACCAGGATACTAAAATAACAGATCCTATGGATAGTGAAGTGGATAAAATGTCAAAGAAGGAGTTCAGAATGTTCATAATTAAAATGATATTTGAATTAAAGAATGACTTAAATGAGCAAATACAGGCAAAAATTGATCACTCCAATAAATAGATAAGAGAACAAATGCAGGTAGCAAAAGATTACTTCAAGAAAGATATAGAGACTATAAAAGAAAAACAATCAGAAATCCTTGAAATGAAGGAAATAATAAACCAAATAAAAAACTCAATAGAACTAGATCACTTGGAAGACAGAATATCAGATAATGAAGACAAAGTATGCAATCTAGAAAATAAAGTTAACCATACAGTGATGATACTAAGAAACCATGAACAGAACTTCCAAGAATTATGGGATAGTATCAAAAGACCAAATCTAAGAGTTTTGGGGCTAGAGAAAGGCACAGAGTTTCAAACCAATGGTATGAAAAGTCATAGCTCTCATGACTTTGCACAATCTCTTCAATGAGATAATATCAGAAAATTTCTCAAACATGAAGAATGAATTGGAAAATCAAATACAAGAGGCTTACAGGACACCAAATTACAAAATTACAACAGATATACACCAAGGCACATTATAATGAAAATGTCTAGCACACAAAATAAGGACAAAATATTAAAGGCCACAGAGAGCAGAATCAGATCACACATATAGGAGGAGACCAATTCATTTATCAGCAGATTTTTCAACCTAGACCCTCAAAGTCAGGAGATAATGGAACAACATATACCAAGCTCTGAAAGAAAATGGATGCCAACCAAGGTTCTTATCTCCAGCAAAATTAAGCTTTAGATTTGATGATGAAATGACAAACTTCCATGATAAACAAAAGTTAAAAGAATTTACAACTAGAAAACCTACACTACAGAACACTCTTGGCAAAACATTCCATGAAGAGAAAATGAAAAAACATGATGAAAATTAGCAGAGGAAGGTATTACACTAAAGGAAAAGCTAATTAAAGGAGAAACTAAGTGAAGTTAGATACCAAAAATAAACAAAATGACTGGGAATACAAAGCATGTCTCAATAATAACCATGAACATTAATGGCCTAAACTTGCCAATCAAAAGACACAGACTAGTGGATTGGGTCAAAAAAAGAAAAAAAAAAAAGACTCAACAATATGCTGCCCCCAAAGAGACTCATCTCATAGAAAAAGACATCCATAGACTGAAGGTGAAAGGTTGGGAAAAATCATATCTCTCACATGGACTGTGGAAGGAAGCAGGGATTTCCAACCTCATACCAAATAAAGTAAACTTCAAGCTAAAGTTAATCAAAAAGACTAAAGAAGGACACTACATACTGCTCAAGGGAAACATACACTAAAAAGACATAACAATTATAAATATATATGCCCCAAATAATGGATCATCTATGTTCATCAAACTCTTCTCAAGCTCAAGAGTTAAATAGACCATTACACAATAATTCTGGGTGACTTTAACATACCTCTTTCACCACTGGATAGATCTTCCAAACAAAAGCTAAAAAAAGAAACTATAGAACTCAATAATACAATCAATAACTTATACTTAATTGACATATATAGACTTTCATCTTTCAACAAGCAAATACTTATTCTTCTCAAGTCAGATTAGGCCCCGACTTCCTTAATAAGATTCCTATAGCACAAGAATTAAAATTAAGAATCAATAAATGGGATGGATTCAAACCAAAATGCTTCTTCTCAGCAATAGAAACAATTATTAGAGAGCCTACATTTGGGGAACAAATTTTAACCCTATGCACTAATTTCTAGGATATATAAAGAACTCAAAATCTTAACAGCAAAAAACAAAACAAAACAAAAAAAAAAACAAATCAACAAATAACCCAACCAATAAATGGGCCAAGGTATTGAACAGACAATTCTCAGAAGATGATATACAATCAATCAACAAATATATTAAAAAATGTTCAACATCTCTAGCAATTAGAGAAATGCAAATCAAAACTACTCTAAGATTTCATCTCACTCCAGTCAGAATGGCAGCTATTAAGAATACAAACAGGGCTGGGGATATGGCTCAAGCGGTAGTGCACTCGCCTGGCATGCGTGCGGCCCACGTTCGATCCTCAGCACCACATACAAAGATGTTGTGTCCGCTGAAAACTAAAAAATAAATATTAAAAAAGTCTTTCTCTCTCTCTCTTTCTCTCTCTCTCTCTCTCTCTCTCTCTCTCTCTCTCTCTCTCCCTCATCTCTCTCTCTCATTCTCTCTTAAAAAAAAGAAAGAATACAAACAACAATAAATGTTGTGGGGAGAGATGTACACTCATGCACTACTGGTGTGACTGCAAATTGGTGTGGCCAATATGGAAAGCAGTATGGAGATTCCTTGGAAAACTGGCAATGGAACCACCATTTGACTCAGCTCTCCCACTCCATGGTCTACACCCAAAGGACTTAAAAACAGCATACTACAGGGACACAGCCATATCAATGTTTATAGCAGTTAAATTCACAATAGCTAAACCGTGTAACCAACCTAGATTCTCTTAAGCAAATGAATGGATAATGAAAATGTGGTATATATACACAATGGAATACTATTCAGCATTAAAAGAGAATGAAATTATGGCATTTTCAGGTAAATGGATGGAACTGGAGAATATAATGGTAAGTGAAGTTAGCTAATCCCCCAAACCAAATACGGAATGTTTAATGTTTTCTCTGATATAGAGATGGTGATTCATAATGGTGTTGGTGGGGGGTTTGGGAAGATTAGATGAACTCTAGATAGAGCCAAAGGGAAGGAGAGAAAGGGAGGGGACATGGGGTGGGAAAGATGGTGGAATGAAATAGACATCATTACCCTAAGTACATGTATGAAGACACGAATGATGTGATGACTCTATTTTGTGTACAACCAGAGATATGAAAAATTGTGGTCTGTATTTGTAATATGAATTGTAATACATTCTACTGTCATACATAACAAATTAGAATAAAAAAATAAAAACAAAGAAAGTGAAACAGTCATTGCTGATGAGAAGAATTTTTTTATTATTCCAGCAAGAAGATCAAACTAGCCACAGCATTGCCTGAAGCCAAAGCCTAATCTTGAACCAATCTTCATAACAAAAATGCAAGGTGAAACCTGTAGAAGCTGCATACAGCAAGTTACAAGTTACACAGAAGATCTTGCTAAGCATGGTTACATAAAACAAAAGGTCTTCAATGTAGGTGAAAGAGCCTTATGTTGGAAGAAGGTGCAATTTATGACTTCAATAGCTAGAGAGTAGTCAGTATCTGGCTTCAATGCTTCAAAAGATAGCTTGCCTCTCGAAAGAGGCTAATTCAACTAAAATTACTTTAAGTTGAAGGCAATGCTCATTTACCACTTTCTAAATCCTAGGACTATTTAGAATTATACTAAGTCTACTCTTACTGTTCTCTATAAATGGATTGTTTGCACAACAGTAATCTGTTTATAAAATGACTTACTTAATATTTTAAGCCTATTTTTGGTAACTACTACTCAATTTAAATTTTAAATTTAAATTTAAAAGTCCCCTTTAAAATATTACAGTATATTACAGTTCATTAGCAATGCACCTGGTTTCCCAAGAGATCTGTCAGAGATCTACAATGAGATTAATGATGGTTTCATGCCCGTGACCACAATATCCATTCTGTAATTCCTGGATCAAGGTATAATTTTGACTGTCAAGTCTTATTATTTAAGAAATATATTTCAGAAAGGTGTAGCTGCTATAGAAGGTGATTCCCCTGATGGATCAGGACAAAGTAAATTGAAACATTCTAGAATGGATTCACCATTCAAAATGTCATTAGGAACACTGTGATTCCTAGGAGGAAGTCAAAATCTCAATATTAATAGGAGTTCAGAAGAAGGTGATTCCAACTTATGGATGACTATAAAGGGTCAAAGACTTTAGTGGAGAAAGGAGCTGCAGCTGTGGTGAAAATGGAGAACTAGACTTAGAAATGGAGCTTGAAGATGTGACTGAATGGCTGCAATTTCATGTAAATCTTTAAAAGATGAGGAGCTGCTTTTTGTGAATAAGCAAATGGCCTTTTAAGATGAAATTTACTTCTGGTGAAGATGCTATAAACATTATTGCAATGACAACAAAGGATTTAAAATATTGAATGAACTTAGTTGATAAAGAAGCAATATGAATTGAAAGGATTGGCTCCAATTATGAAATGATTTCTACTGTAAAATCCTATCAAAAAGCACTGCAATCAATCTCCAGCTCAACCAAAAAAAAACAACAAAAAACAGTGCAGGATACAGAGAACTCTTTCATGAAATCTTTCATGAACGAGTCAACCAATGCAGCATAATTCAGTTTCTCTCACTTGAAGAAATTGCCATAGCCACCCAAACCCTCAGCAAACACCACCCTGATTAGTTAACAACATTAATATCAAGGCAAGTACCTCCACCAAAAAAAAGATTATAATGTATTGGTTCACATTTTTTGGCAATATGTAAGTTTTAGTTAAGGTATTTACATTTTAGACATAATGGTATTACATGCTTAATAGACCACAATATAATGTGCCATGGAAAACCAAAAGAAATAATCATTTTATTTATTTATTTTATTTATTTATTTATTTTGTGACTCATTTTATTTTAGTGATCTAGAACCCTAAAATATCTCTAAGGTAAGCTTGTTTATATTGCCTATTGTTAACAGGGAAATAACATTGCCATAAAGTTACTAAATAATCCTCTACAAAAATGAACATGGGAAGATATATATCAATATTTATTAAATATATTTGATAAGTATTTCATTAATATTGAATTAAATTTCCTCAATAATGACCCATTTATTTATTCAAAAACATTAGTAAGTAATTGGTGTATCAGCAGCTATTTTAGGTGCTATGGATACAGCATCAAACAATATTAAACTAAAGATGGCTCCCTGTACTCAGAGATTAATTATCATGGGTCAGGGAGACAGAAAACTGATAAATTAACACAATATATGATCCTTCTGATGACAATAAATATTCTGCAGGAAAAAAGAACAGGAAGAGAATTAAGAAGCATTGAAGGACAGAGGTTGCTGTCACAAAGAAGAAATCTTTTCAATAAAGATCTAAGTGAGGTCTGGAGAAGCCAAGTCCCGAAAGTACCCAGAGAAAGAAATTGTAGTGAGAGTTTCACAAACTATAAAGAACCTGTACAGAAATGGGCCTACATGATGTCTTACATGGGGTGTGTGGTTATCAGATATTGGCATATTCATAAAATTTATATTTTTAGGAAAACATTTTATGTTTATTATAATGCATGCAGCGTCACACAGTAAGTTTTTAGTGAAGGTGCTAACAACATTAGTTACTGCAAACTGTATAATTCTTCCTCAATGTTGTTTATTCTACTTATCATATGAAATCAAACCTAAAGATGTAAAAAATGTAGGTTCTTGCTTTTATAAAATATTAAGAAGATGTACTAAAAAATTGCAATTCTGAGAAGAGACAATCAACTACTATTTTTTATAGAGAAAATTTATATAGTGGTGTAACACTGTAAAATATATAAAATCAGAATACAAATAAAAACTATTTTCCTTCTATTAAAATATTACCTTACCTCACTGAAACACAATTGTGGGAAGAATATCTAGGGAAAGTCATGTGAAACAGTTTCTTTTTACTAATGTAATTCAACTAAGCTCTTTTCTAATGCAGATATGTATAGTTATCCATAAAGTTATGCCATAAAGTTACTAAATAATCCATAGTTATCCATAAAGTTATGCCACACTCCAACATTAGAAAGTTGGACTGAGATTATAGCTTGTTTACATCAACTTTGAAAGACATAAGGAAATGATACTTTTATTTTCTTGGAATGTTGCAGAATGTCACTGCATTCTTCTAAAACATGCATGTGCATATACAATTCACACACTTCTGAGAAGTATCACATTGATAAATCTATACCAGAGAACTTTATTCCTACATTTACAGCAATGTTAGTACAGTTTGAAGCTTATGACATCAAGGCAATGTATGGATTTCTCTGCATGGTCCTCTTCCTCTTTTTAGATGATGGCATTCTGTTTGGGGCTGTTTGTTTATAATACTATTTTGGAATATTTTATGATAAACCACAATAAAATTTTGTGAAATAAGGCAAATAATTAATGAGTAATTAATATTTTTATATAACAAGATATTAATATTTATTGAATAAATAAATCGCACTTATTCATAGTCAAAAGGAGGTAAAATAGATTTACCTCTTTGACTGTGATATCTAACAAACTCTTAATACACTAAGTGTGGTGAGAGTGACAATTTGTAACTTCAAGTTCAGGAACTTAAGAGTCACAAACTTTTCCCAAGCATCACTGGAACATTCCTTGCAGGGAGGCAGCCATCTTTTTCAGGCAAGAAAGGTCAAGTAGTGATAAGGGGAAGCCAAAATGAAGGACAAATGAAAAGCTCCAGCTGATCTCTCAAATGGCAGTGTCACCAACTGTGGGATATTTCTATGAGGCCTTTTGAGAACTTATAAATATTCTACTGTCCCAGATAATAAGGAAGGAAAGGATTCCCAATCAACCAGCAGAACAATGACAAAAAATTAATTATTATTCTTTTAAGCTACAAAGTTTGGATCCATTTCATTTTACATCAGTAGGAAACTGAAACAACAGATGAGTGTTCCCCCTATGAGACACAGTGCTGTTTCCTGGGGATATGTCTGAATATAATGAAGTTTATTTTGGAGTCAACCCATGATGTCCTACATCTGCACATGGAAAATTGACTATTAAATAGCTGCGTATTCCTCATGAAAATGACATGAACAACTAGATATAGTTACTTCCATAAAGAAGTAAATACACTTTCTCACTTGAATAACCCCCACCAGAAACACAGTAATAATCTGGAACTGTGAGGATGGATTTTTGACAAATATAACACAGAAAAAAAGACAACAGCTGTTGGGATCGATTATAGTTAAGAGGAACAGCATTTTTGGAAGACTGTCATTTTAGTTTTGACTGGAATTTCTGATAGGTATTTTTATGCCAATTAAACAATTTCTTAAGGCCAAACCTTTCATAAGGAGAAGAAAAGAGAAATTCAGTTTTTTTTCCAGGTATACATGACTTTGCACTGCTTTCAAATATACAGTCTGAAAAAAATTTTTCAGATAAACTATCAGAAAATTCAATAATAGAACCATAAAATATACTTAATGTTGTTTTCCAAGTACTGATGTATAAAAATCAAATTAAAACTGTTCATGATAACTTTTACTTAACCTAACAAAGGCACTTAATGTTGAACTTATTGGAAGGAAAAGATAATGTTAAGGATTAATTTCATAAAACTATTCCATAAAATCTCAGAAGAAGTTCTGAAATCAGCCACAATTATCAGAATCTGTTTGTGAGTACACCTGGATTGATCAACATTCAACATTATATCCACTCTGAACCTGTCTTCACCAATTCTAGGAGAAGTTGTGAATTTTTGTAAGGAAGACACTCCCTTTATGACAAAATTTTACTCTGATTTATGCAAATAGCAGACACTGATCCATGGGCAAAATGTGGTCTCTTAAGCCTGGGGCCTAATCCAAGAACAATATTTTATAGGTAGTGATAGTAGTTAATCCTTTAAAAAATTTAAATGTAAAAAATATAACATTTGAAGAAAATGTTATTATAGTATATTATTTTCAGTGAATTCTACCTCTGTTAAGTAAGATGAAACTTCAAATAATAAAATGCAAGTGAAGGTAGTTATAAATGCTAACATCCATTAAAATGCAGATTTGGATATCCTAGAATAGGAAGTTGGCAAACATCTCCAAATCAGCTCTTTCAACATCAGTATCTGGTTCATAATATAAATTCAATGTATATTGTTGTCTTATCTCAAATTCTGTTCATAAAACATGTTTCTCTCTCTGGAAGAAGTTCAGTAAATTAAATATTTGCTTAATTAAAGGAATAAATTGTAGAATAACTGAAAACTATGCAGAGAAAGATGGAATACTCATACATTAATTTAATTAATTTAGCAATTCTAAATATTTAGATCAAATTTGAAAGAACACAGTGCTGAATATATTTAACATGAACTGAATTAGTTTTCTTTTTCTACCACAAGACAAAATATCAGGGTAGTAACCAAATTTAAGGTGATAAAGTTGTATCAGAAATTACAACACAGATGGAATCCACCCTAACTTCTTCTGTAAGAAAAACAATTAGATGATTGCTTATCATTATAAGAATAAAATAACAATGATGTATCTCCAATTGTATAACTAATTTACTAATATTCTTATGCTTAAATTAATCAGATACCAAGGACTGATTTTCAATTTAGCCTATTAGTTTCAAAATAATGACATTAAAATAATGTCAGAGTTTATTTCTTACCCCGCCTAAATAAAGCATAAACATATATAAAATGTTTTCATGAGATGTATGCCAGATATTTATCAAGCAATATATTTCTCTTTTTGTTATATCAACTCACCTATAAGACATATTATCCCAGGGCAAACACAATGAAGGTCACAAGAACAAGGTAGATGGAATGCAGTTCATTTCATCCCAGTGTCCCATTCATGAATTGTTGCAAGGGTTGCAAGGAGGAAGGGTGGTGGAAGGAGAGGGAAAGAAAAAATTGAGAGAAAATATTGAGAGATAGAAAGAAAGAAAGAGAGGAGAGAGAGAGAGGGAGAGAGGGAGGGAGAGAGGGAGGGGAAGATATGTTAACATAGCCTTACTTGAAACAAAACAAGCTTTTTATGAAAATCTAATGTAAATAATGATTCCTTAAACTTTATCATTTTAGATATATGTAATATATGATATGTGGAATAAAAATATGAAATGAAAAAGAGTTTCACAATTAACTTATTATTATTATCTGTGCTGCTCACATAAAATGGTAAGGATTTCAAGGGCATTTAGTAATCCTAATTTATAAAAATTTCTAAGATTATTTGTATTTTAATGCAGTACATAATAGTAGCTAGTCATTCTGTAAGCCTATTTAGAAAAATAAAGAATAAATATGGATTTTGAGTCAGAGATGTATGATAGGTGAAACTTCAAGCGAACACATAACTGATAGTTAAGAAGTAGCTATAGTAGCTACAAAGAAAAATAAATAACTAGGACTGATTATTGCCAAAATTAGTAAATTCAGGGCACTGCACATGATTTTAATGTAAATTTCTGCTGGTAAAAAAGATGATTACTTAAAAAAAATTGTATGGCAGATAACTTTCATAATACAGGCATTGATATGAATACAGGGTTAGACTTTTCCATTTAGATGTATTTTTGGTGTTAAAGGACAATGATGTTTGGAGATTTTAATTTCTAGTGTTTGTTTTGGTTATCTTTTGTTTGTCTTTTATCATTCCATCAACAAAGTACTTTGTAATCTTTAGTCACAAGTAACTATTACAAAATTATCTAATATATATCTAAGGGTTGATTGAGTAAAAAAGTTAATTGTCAATTTTGGAAAAAACTGAGATTTTCTATAATTTTGTGATTGTATGCAACATGGAAAATAAAGATAAAATATATAATATCTTCAATTAGCAAAAACTTATAAAACAATAAATATATATTTAATCTATATAATTTTAAAGTTTTCTCATGGAAAGTAATTTTGTCTGAAAAACATTTAAAATTTATTTTACATGGAAACTGTCTTAAATATACCAATATATCATTGTTTTCCTCATCAAAACATTTTTATTTATGTTGTGTTCATTTAAGTAATCTTTTATATCATCAAAAATGTACCACTTGTCCTTAATATTTTGAAAGAGAAACTCTGGATTCAATATTTTTCTAAAAAAATTGTATTTATATTAGGCAAGATTTAATTAGAAATTTAAATTAGCAAATCTATGTAAAAGAAAGATGCATAATAATGAAATTCAATTTTGATTATCTATTGCTATTAGGAGGATATTTAAACTATAAATATATGTTTGCAATGACACTCTGACTTCTCAATATATATGGTAACAACATGGGATGTGGTGGCATGTGCTTGTAGTCACAAAAATTCAGGAGACTGAGGCAGGAGAATTTTTAAGCTTGGGAGTTTGAGACTAGCCTGGGTCACAAAGTGAGACCCCACTTCTAAAAACAAACACAACTATGTATGGCTACAGAACTTATTATTTGAATAGATTCATATAAGTTGGAAATGTCACCAGTTTTATCAATATAGATATATATGACTGATTTTCTTTAAAAGTTCAAATCACATTATTTAGAAAAGGTAATAGAATAATAAATATAACCTCGTTCTTCAAAATCGAATAATTCACAAGTGTTCTCTCATGACTGAGAGAACCTGGATTCTCACAATGAATCCACATCTAATCAATGCTCTTTTTAAAGAAAACCATGTACTACCGAAATGCATTACATGTTTCCAAAATTTAACAGAAAGCTCACTCTTAGGTACTTCCGTTTTAAACCAGATTTTTGAAAGAGAATTAGTCCTGTGGGGATAAGACGGGGGAAAAAACATTTAAACAAATAAAATAAATTGTTTAAAGTCTAAGTCTAAAGTCTAAATGTCAGTCTACTCTATTTTAGGAATCAACTTAGAAATAACAAGAGTACCTCCCAGAGTACATATCCATCTGTCAGTATCGATTACTATCACTACATTTCACTTCACAAAGCCCTTTTCCCCATGACTCCCTTCTCTGAGCAAACACTATTGCTACTCCCAGTTGGAATGAGTCATACCTCATTCTAGTTTTCTGTCACACCCAACATCTAAGCTTTAGCAAGTCCTACATGCTTTCATCACAGATGTCAAAGCAAACCATCAACTTACCCAATTCTTGCCATTCAGTGTTTTCACCTTGCTTTTTCACTTATGACAACATCTTGAACCTGTATTATTATGTTTACATTTTATCTTATTTTCCAACTTATAATGTTGTGTTTCTGCTCTCTATCTTTTGTTAACCAGGCTCATTTAAAAAAAATAATAAAATATATAACCAAAACGTAATTTTTCTGCTTTAAGCCATCTAATTGCTTTCCAATTAAAAGCAGTAAAAGAGGAAGAAAAGGAGGAGAGGGGAAGAAAAAAAATTAAAAAATTAATGTTTTCATCACAAATTGCAAAAATCCTATGTAATTTTACCATAAAATTTCCACTCCTTTAGAAATAATTTTCCATACATGCCATCCAGGCTTTCTTCTAGGGTAGTATGATGAATGCACTCCTGTTTTCCAGAAAGCTATCTCAACCTTCAGTGTAAACTGCATTAGATCATTCTCAAACTGCAGTCCTCAGTTCAAAATGTATCTCCTCAACCAGAGGATCCCTGGCCTCCCTATCTCTCATATTGTCCTTTTTTTTTCATAACACTATATTTGTAATTGTGGATGTTTTATTATCTGTCTCCTATTAAACAGTCCTCTCCATGAAGGGAGTTTGTTCATTACAAAGTGCCTAGCAGGATTTCTTTCAAGTGGACACTCAATCTATATTTAAAAGAATTTAATTAAAAATGAGGTTTATATTTATTGTCTGCTGAAAATAGAGAATCTGTGGGAAATTCATTATCCGTGAGACAGCAATTTTGTGGCAGAAAGGATGCCAACTGTGGTTGGCCCCTTGATGTCTCAGGATATACTTGCCAGATAAAATACAGGATATTCGATTAAACTTGACATTCAGATAAAAAACTGAAATGTGTTCAAAATATTACATGGAAGGTACTTATAATAAGATTTTTTTTCACTCCTTATTTGAAATTTAAGGGTAATAGAACATCCTTCCAGCCATAGAGAACATACTCTCAGCATAGAGGTGAATGGCTCACTAATCAATGAAAGTTTTGTTTAAACCTCTAACTTTGAAAGTGTATGCTAACCTTGGTTGGCAACTCTTAAGCCCAAGGATATACTGCCTATCAACCACACGGGACATTTATGTTCCACTTCAATTTATATCGTGATTCTCACTGATAAAAATGATATACATGAGAATAGCTTGAAAAGTATCTGGGATACCTATTTATCTTAGCATACTAATCATTCCAAAGAAAAAAATAGATTCAAAATTTGATATGGTTTTATATCAAACAGAGTATACCACTTACAAAAGAGATTTCATGACTTTACCCTTGGAATTATGCTTCTCACTTACATTAAAAAACTATAAAGAAAAAAAAAGTAAGTCCAATTTAGCATGTTTCAGAGATGCCCTAAAGTTGCACTGTATCTCTCAAATATACAGTAATAAAGGTGCAGACAATAAATTATTACAACCTCATTTTTGTGATGCACTTCTAATTGAATACAAAGCTCACTGCTATTAACAACTTCAGACATTAAAAGAAATAATAAAAAGTCTATTAATATCTCTGTAAGCAAGTTTGTATTGCTTTAAAATGTAGCTACTCTGAAAAATTATACTATATAATTCATTTTTGTCATATTTACTTCCATTGAATACTGTCTACTTTCTTCTATCCAATGAATAGCAAAGAATTAGTGACTAAGCAAAAATAATCCCTAAGATGTATTTCTACATCAACAGAGATAACTTCTTGAATGTTAATAAATATATGAAAATTCCTTAATTTTTTTATAATTCTTTGTACAACATTTGAATATCCTCTATTTTTCAGGTATTGCATTACACTAATTATTTATATAAGTCTATGCTTTTAATTCCCTTCATAAGAAAGCAGTGAAAATATATTTGACACTTTAACCATTAGTTAAGCTTAGTATTAATAAATTTCATGAATAACATTACAGAGAAAAATCAAAAGCAGTGGAATCAAATAGAAGTACATTAAGTAAATAAATTTTCTTCTGTTATTTCTTTCATATTTCTTCTTCTTTATTAAATATGTATTTGGAAAATAATCCAAGTTATGAATTATATGTGAAAAGAGACTTTACTTTCTGTAAAATTTAGGAAAAAATTCAGTCAATAGCAAATGTGATGCAGTTTATAAATATCCAATTTTCAGTTGGATAAATATTTTAAATGCAATATATTCATCTGCTAAAGTATTAATGAATTTCTTGCAAATCTAAATAGAGTTCATGCTACCACTGAGTATGTCAGAGGAAACACTTGACCCATGTCCATGTTGGAATACTTTTAATCAATGCATTTGTTTCTCCTATGTAATTATGTCTAACTTCATAAATGGTATATTTATTTATATATGACTAAGACTGTGCAATATGTAAAGTATATATAAAGTGTGTGTGTGTGTGTATATATATGTATATATATATATGGAGGTAGCAGAGATTGAACTCAGAGGCACTTGGCCACTGAACCACATCCCCAGCCTACTTTGTATTTCATTTAGAGACTGGTTCTCACTGAGTTGCTTAGTACCTCACCATTGCTGAGGCTGGCTTTGAACTCTCCATCCTCCCACCTCAGCTTCCTTGTCTACTGATTACGGGCATGTGCTATGGGGCCTGGCTAAAGTGTATATTAAAGGGAATATTTTAATGTGTCCTTTTAAAGAAGAACTTTGTACATTTATTGACAGGAAATGAACACAAAATGCTAAAAAAAAAAAAATGACAAAGCTATTCTTTAAAATCTCCTAAAGAGTGAAACTATGTTAGATCAAAATGACAAAGGAGTGTCTATGAAGAAAATTATTTTATTATTTGTGGTTCATAAGATGATGTCAGATAATATTCTTTTAAAAGTGTGGTATTTGTATCTAAAAATTCTTCTTCTTTTTTTTTTAATTCTTGCCTGAGGCTCCAGCATGTGGAAATCTGTTATTTTTTTCCTCCTAATTTACCAAACTGATGACTTTGTCACTACTCTATCAGAAAACAATTGGGAACAAATGCAAGCTTGCTAAAAAGTTTAAATAGGGCACACACTGGGAAAGAATCATCTATATTTGGTGAAAGAAAAAATAAAAATGCAGAAAACACACATTCTATGTGTGATACACTGATTTTCAACACTACTTGGAAATAAAAAAATAACATAAGAGTTATTCATTTGCTTATAGTGATTAGCTTTTTAAGTACAAGAATCAGAGTTCTTGTAGTCTGGAAATACAAATAGTGGATAAGCCATGGCTACTAATTAATATAATACCTTCCATTAACTCTATATCTATGAAGAGAAAAAAAATCTTTGGATTTAATAAAAACCTTTGTGTCCATTTATATTAGCATTCTCCAATCAGATAATTTATGTTTTCATTTAATCAACTGTACTCCACTACCTTTAAGCTACAGAAAATATATCTGAGGTAGTACTTGTTTTGTTGCTATTTCCCCATCAGTCTTCTAAGATGGCTACTGAACTAGATAGAAATAAGGAGTATCAAATATTTTCATAGAACTCAGTGCTCCTACCATTCTGGTACTGGCAATCAAGAGTGGCTAAGAGACAGGACAGGGTGAAGTGGGAAACAGTATGGCAAAACTGCTAACAAGTACACTCAAGAAGCAGTATTATTTTGTCACAGTCCAGCTGGGCAAAATAACCAAGAGGTGACAAGCAACTTGAAGGTTGAAGCAGGAATTGCTTTATTGCAGAACAGCAGAGGTTTATATATCTAACTGATTACATGCAGCTTGACTCAATGAGCATCATCCAATCATAGCATTGCTCCCCTACAGATACAGCAATCAGCCAATAAGAAGTCCCCACCATCTTGATGGCTCGGTCGCATTGCCTCACAAACCACTCCTCCTGGCAAACTGCCAGGCGCCATCTTGACTTGATCTCGGCCTCCAACATTATTTGACACCTCAATCCAATGCTTTCTATGTTGTTACTTCGAGCAATTTGCTTTATCTCTGAGTACCTTAGTTTTCTGAATGCCCAAATAAGTGAAAAATCTGCCTTTTTACATAGAAGAAATTAAAGAATTAAACAAGATTATGCTTGCAATGTCTCATAGAAAGTGCAGGGCACACATAGAGTGTTCATAAGAGGTCAGTTTTCTTAAAATTTTCTCCTAAATTCCATATGCTTCATTGCCAAAGTCCAGCCCTGGCAGGGGTGTGAGGGTCCAGGGGATCCTGAAGGAGGAGTGGAGTTGGCAAAAGAAAAAGAGTCGGGACAACAGGTTGCAAGTTAAGAGCAGCCTCCAGAAGAAATCTCTGCTGCCTCTGGAGGGATCTTTATTTTTATACCTTTTTTTACAGGTGTTTTTTCAGGTAGTTAATGGATAGCTTCAAAGCCCAAAACTTTTTTTGATTTACATAACTTTCAAGAGTGACAGTCTTTTCTGGCATACAATGATTACCTAAGATACTGAGTATATTTTTCAAAATATTTTTCTGTAAACTTAGTCAATCATGATTAAGCTTTTAGGTTTTTACCTCAATCACTAGGTGCTAGGCGACACAACTAGACTACATGACTCCTGACCTATTATTCACTTCTAACTTTAAAGCATACCTATAATTATTTCATTAACCTTTAATTTAAAGCATACTTATGATTATTTGTAAGCTTTCTTACTTCTAAACTAAAATCCCAGTAAAACACACTTAAAGTAGTGAAAGTCTATTATTTAAAAGCCTACTACTCTAAAGTGCCTCTAAAATATATCTATGTTAATTTTACATTATTCTATTTTAATTTCCAAGATAATTTCTTTGTTTCATGTGGCCTTTGATGCACAGGTATTTGTAATTTCTAATATTTCCTTAAGAAAACATACGGCAAGTTTTAGTCATCATTCAGTTTAGAATCTACTTAAATAGTAATAATTCCATAATCATTTTCATGTACAGTTTCTCAGCCAATTTTGTTTTATACTAATTGTTTAGTTGTAGTTGGACACAATCCCTTTATTTTATTTATTTTTATGTGGTGATTAGGATTGAACCCATGGCCTCTCACATGCTAGGTAAATGTACTACCACTGAGCCACAACCCCAGCCCTCAGCCAGTGTTTAATGCATGGTAATAAATTACACCAGTGGCTGCAAGTGTCACATTATAAATGTATTACCAAACCCTTGTCTAAGTGACCATATAATTTATTACTACATCAAAATCTAAAGCTGAAATGTGTTTCCAAATGCCCTCAAAATGGAAATCTGAACTGTGCAACCCATCTGTTGCAATTTTAATACCATAAATTTAATTTTATGAATAGTTTTAAGTTCACACAAAAATTGCCAGAAAATAATACATTCCCATGTATGCCCTATCCTTACGTATGCACAGCCTCCTAATTATCAACATCATGCAACAGAGCGGAACATTTCTTAAAACCAGTTAATCAATACCGACTCATCATAATAACCCTAGGTCCATGGTTTACTTTAGGGATGACTCTTGGTGCTCTGCATTCCATAGATTTTGAGAAACATGTAAAGACACGGAAGATTCATTCAGATTAGTTTCACTGCCCTAAAAATTCCAGTGCTCTCCCAATTCATCTTCCTCCCCCATACCCAATGGCAATCTCTAATCTCCCCATAGTTTTGCCACTTCCAGAGTGCTGTATAGTTTAAGTTACAGTAGGTGGATTTTTCAGGTTGACTTCTTTCACTAATTAATATACATTTACATTTTCGTCATGCCTTTTCATTGCTTGATACCTCATTTCCTTTAATCAATAAATAATCTTTAATTGTCCAAATGTACCACACATTAAATAATGTTCACCTAATGATGAACATTGTCATTTTCATTTTTTGACAACTATGAGTAAAGCTGCCATAAACATCTTTGTGCAGAATTTTATATGGATATAGGTTTGTACTCATTTGGGTAAACACTAAGAAATGAGATTGTTGGATCATATGGTAAGAATGTGTAGCTTTGTAAGAAAGTGACAAACTCTTTCAAAGTGGTTGTACCATTTTTCATTCCCGCAAGAAATGAATAAGAACTCCTATTATTTCAAATACGCACCAATATTTTTTTCAGTGTTTTAGATTATCATCACTCTAATAAGCATGGAGTGGTGTTTACTTGTTTTAATTTGCAGTACTGTAGTGACATATGATATTGAATATCTTCCATATGCTCACTTACCACCTGCATATCTTATTTATTGAGGTGTTTGTTTAGGGTTTTTTTCCCCTGTTGTAATCAGTTTGTTCTTTTTCTTATTGGTAAATTTTAAGAGATAATAGTGTATTTTGAATCATACTTTAACAGAGATATATTTTTCAAATTTTTCTCCCAGTCTTATCATCTTACTCTCGTGATATTATATTTTACAGAGCATAAGCTTTTTTTTTTTTTTTTTTTGGTACCAGGTACTAAACTCAGGGGCACTGGGCCACTGAGCCACATCCCCAGGACTATTTTGTATTTTATTTAGAGACAGGGTCTCACTGAGTTGCTTAGTACTTCGCTTTTGCTGAGGGTTCCTTTGAATTTGTGATACTCCTGTCTCAGCATTCTGAGCTGCTGGAATTACAGGTGTGCGCCAACATACCCAGCCAGATCATAAGCTTTTTAATTTTAATTAACTACGGGTAATTAACCTTCTTCTTTCATAGAATATGCTTTCAGGGTTATATCAAAAAATCATCACCATATCAAAGGTCATCTTTAGTTTATACCATGTTATTTTCCAGAAATTTATATTATTGCATTTTCACATACATCTAATATCTACTTTTTTTTTTTTTTTTTGCACTGGGAATTGAACCCAGGGGCACTTAACTACTAAGCCAAATCCTATCTATGGTCCATTTTGAATTAATTTCTGTGGAAACTGTGAAGTCTGGGTCTGGATTCAATATTTTGCATGTGGGTATCTAGTTGCTCGTATGTTGAACATACTATCTTTATTCCATTGTGATGCTGTTGTTATTTATCAAAGCTCAGTTTTCTGAAATGAGAGCCAAAATATTAAGTTTATTTCTCCCAAATATCTTTTCACGGTGACAAAAAAATGGAAACAGTCCACCAACTGTTCTTCTTTGACATTGAGATAGCCATTCTCTGTCTTTCACATCTTATATATTGCATGTCAAATGTTAGAATTAGTTTTTTAAGCTCCATTAAATGATTTGCTGGGATTTGATTGTGATTTGCTGAATCTATAGGTCAGTTTGGGAAAATTGATCTTTTTTCTCCAAGATACTAGAGACTGAACCCAGGGGCACTTCACTACCAACCTATATCCCATTCCTTTTTTAGGGACAGTATCTTGCTAAATTGCTGAGGTTCTTATTACATTGTTAAGGCTGCCCTTGAATTTTCCATCCTCTTGCTTCAGCTTCCCGAGTTGCTGAGATTATGGGCATGCTCTACGATGCCCAGGTGAAAGAAAAACTTTTATCTTGAAAATCCTAAGTCTTCCATTCCATGAGCTGGGACTCCATTTCATTCTTCTTTGTCATCTTTCATCCCACTTTCCCCTCCCTCCCTCCCTCCCTCCCTCCCTCCCTCCCTCCCTCCCTCCCTCCCTCCCTCCCTCCCTTCCTTCCTTCCTTCCTTCCTTCCTTCCTTCCTTCCTTTCTTCCTTTCAGATGTATTCTTGATAAGTTGCCCAGCCTGGCATGAAACTTGGCAATTATCCTGCCTCAGTTGCCTAGTAGTTGGGATTACAGGGAGCACACCATGCTCAGCTTCTATATTTTAGAAGACATTACTGAAAACAGGCATATTTTCATTCTTAAATGTTTCATATATCTCACCAGTGAACTCATATGGTATTACTGCTTTTTATTTTGGAACATTATTATCAAATAAATTCAATTAAATTATTTAACAATTTTTACACATTATTGATACAATTTTATGAAATGAATTTAAGTCTGAGTACTGTAACTGACAAGAAAGATTCTATTCTACTAAACAAACCTTTGAGGAAGAAATTCAGTATGGTGAAGGGTCAATTAGTGTGTGGAATTTGATGAAGCAGTAATAGAATTGTTTTATTTGAACCTGAGGAGTTTAAATAAAGCCTTGTATACCTTAGAATCATGCTTGATAACAGTTTGGTCATACAATATGATGATGATATGAATTAACTATTCATGTATGAGTGAAAATGTAGTAATATGTGGGTCTTGTGACTCTTATTCTTCTGGTTATATCTACTACAAAGAATATTATTCAATAAGATATTTCCAGAAACTATTCCAACTAGGCCATCAAACAATGAGGTTGTATATAACTCCTGGGAGGTTAATCACTATATACCTACATAAACTTGATTATCAAATGCTTAGAAGAATCTGTGGTTATCATGGGCAACACAGATAGCAGTATACTTTAAAAGTCAAATTGTGTTATACACAAATACATATTGCCTTGTTTTAGTTGATGGAAAGCAATGAATATTGGGTTTCTCATAGGAAGAAAACAATAAGCATATAAAATGGGTTCAAATTCCCTTAGGGAATGGCCAGAAATGTAGACAAAGAAAATTATGGGAGGTCTTATGGCATAGTCAAGCTAAATTGCAGGCTTCATTTCCACTACCCAGACTCAGTATAAGCTTGTTACCAAGAGCAGCAGTGCTTGGCTTTGTCTGCAACTGACTTGGGACCCAGAGACAACCGGTTTATTTCCTATCTTAATGATTCCTGTTCAGAATATCAGCTGCATTTAAAAGGGCCAGTTTTGTTGGAAAGGCATAGCACATACATGTGAAATCTTTTTTATTTTCTTTTCTGTGATGAAAATAAATGCTATAATAAATGTAGATGCTGAAGAAAATGATTGTTTTATTATAAAAGAAATCAGGCTGGGAAGCAGAGAGATGAACTGAGAAGGAAAAGATATATGTCATCAGGCTTAGGTAACTCCAACTGTGAACACTCCAAAGAAAGAATTTGGTTGGCTCTAGGGAAATACCTTATAACCTGCTATGGTTTTGAAGTGAGGTGTCCCACAAAAGCTCATAGGTGAGACAATAAAAGAGGGTTTAGAGGAGAAATGAGTGGGTTATAGCCTTAACCTGATCAGTGAATTAATTCCCTGAAAGGGATTAACTGAGTGGTAACTGAAGTGGTAGAAATAGCTTTCTTAGAATATCTAAAGAGAAGTTAAGACCTAAAACTGTGAGCTCTCAAATAAACCTTTCCTCCTCTACAATTATTCTGGTTGGTCTTTTAGTCACAGTCTCAAATTTAAAAAAAAAAAAAAAAAGAAAGAAAGAAAACTGACTAAAACATAACCCTTGGAAAATTCTACCTGATAAAAGTGTTTTTGAATGCTCAAGGTCTTCAGCCATACTGAATTTATGATGAACACCAATCCTTATGCATGAGGATTTTGGTCACAGGGTAACTTACTAGTTTCATGGAACCATATAAATTATGGTGAATGGTGAATGTTTTTGCTCTAGGAAGGGGCTGATTTCTGAGTAGTTAAGTAAAAGGGGATAGTGAATACCTATGAAAATGGCCTCTATAAAAATACTGAATACCAATCCTCAAGAGTGGACTTCTCTACTTGACAGCTTTTTCATGCATATGTGTCAAACATCATTTCTAGGGGAAGTAAGTGTCTTGTGCTAATTTCATAATAGGAGACGCTGGTACTTAAGCCAGATTTCCTGGACCTGGCCGCTTGTGCCATTTCCTTTTCCTGATTTTGGTCAGTATTATTTCCCTATAATGAAAAATAACTGTATGTATTAAAGCTTTTCTGAGTCCTCCAAGTCTTTCTAGTAAATTATCAAAACTGAAGATAGTTTGGTAGTCCCATAATTTTTAATCAAACAAAGTTGTTTCAAGTATGAAATAAAATGGTGCGTGAAGTGTTCTTAAGGCGATGGCTAGCATGTGAGAAAAACTCAGTAATTTTACTGTCATTATTCTTAATTTCATTCCTTAACTGGTGAATTCAGAGAATTAACTAAATTGACTATCATGGTCTTTATTTATCTGTGAATTTTCTGTTCTTCACAATAGAAACTAAATCTCACATAGGTAAAAGATGGGCTTTTACCTATCTAGCTTACCATTTGATATCTAACATCCAGGTAGGGAATAATCACTAAATAAATATTTCTTCAATGATAAAATTAATAAATATAAATGTGACTACGATCCTTAGGAGCTGCAAGAATAATTTGGAAAATACCACTCAAAACAATCATCATAGTTTTCTTAGAATATCTGAAGAGAAGTTAAGATTCAAAGGCTTCATTTGGCATTATGTTTCCAAGATTAGATCAATAACAATAATGAAAATGTCATTAAAATACACATGTTGGCCTGGGATTGTGTCTCACACCTGTAATCCCAGCAGTTTTTGAGGCTGAAACAAGAAAACTGCAAATTCAAGGCCAGCCTCAGCAATTTAGTGAGGCCCTAAGCAACTTAGTGACACCCACTCTCAAAAAAAAAAAAAAAAAAAAAGTGGGGGTGTATCTCAGTGGTTAAGTCAACCTCCCCTACCAAAAAATACAAATGTTGGTCCATATAATGACTGATCTCTTTCTAATTACAATCTATCCAAGATGGCACAGGAAGTCTCTCAGGGACATGGTACTTAGCAGAGAAGTTCAGGCATTATCATATCTCTTTGCTGAGATCCTGGGAAGAAAATTCAATCATTCCCATGAGTCTAAAATTAATGGATTTTCCATTTTTTTGCTAACCTTATATTGTTTTCAAAGGCTAAATATCTATAACTTTCCTTAAAGGTATGTGTAATCATCCATAAAAGTTTAATATTCTCCTTTTAGGATTTTCTTTTTCAATTCAAATCAAAATACCAAAAACTCCATTAGAACAAGATAAATGGATTCCAAAAAAAAAAAAAAAAAAACAAAAACAAAAAACCCTCAATACTGTAAATCACAGAGCTGCAAAACGTAACATTGAGCATGCTAAACCAAGAACAGTCCAGGATAACAGCTACATTCAATTTTTTTTTTTTAATTGTATTTGGTGCCACCTGGTGGCAGCTGCTCACTGTGGCTTAAATATAAATGGAGATATTTCTGGGTCCTGGGTTATTGGCTGAGACTTTCTATATATCAACAGTAATTGCAGGAATGGTTATTAGTTTTCATTCATTGCATTGGTCCAATCCAAAGTTGAGCCAGGAGAAAATTGGAACCATGAGAACTTAATCTAGTTCCACTGCAATAAATAAGAACTAGAATCAAAAAGGCTGAGAGCAGAATATGTTTCATATTATAGTCCCACCTTTTATTAGAAATAAAACCTTTATATTTACTTAATTTCTCTCAACTTATTTATCTTAAAATAATAATAATAATAATAATAATAATAATAATAATAATAATTTATCCTCAATTTTTTGGAATAATTAAATGGACAATTCCTGTAAGATTTTAGTAGTTTTCCTGATAACTCAGCAAACAAACAAAAACAAACGAAAACCCATTAGTATCATGTAATATTAGCAACAATATAAAAAGCTACTCTCTACAGACCAAATGCATTCAAGCTTATAAATTTATATCACACAACTCAAGCATAGCAAAGAAAAACAGCACACTGATTAAGAGTTTTGAATGTAACAACGAATAACAGTCTAAGCAAAGAAAGAAACATGCTAAAATGTGTGATGATATTTGGTTTGTGATTTACATATTTTATTTTACCTACAGGTGTATGTTGATATCATATTTTTGAGAATGTGTTTGTGTAAGAAAAAGGAATAGACCCTTTAGAATGTCACTTTCGAAACAAAATGCCTTCAAGAGGAAAGAGCGCTGATTAATCAAAAACATAGAGCATAGCAAAGAAGGGAGGCAGATAGACTAGATGCACTCCTGACAGTAACAGAGCTTTTAATCTCCTTTCCACCTTCCTGTCTCCCTCTGGAGTCTCTTCTCCTTTAGTAAACTGCCTTTGAAGTACTTCAATCATCCTCTCTCCTACAGGTAATCACTGACCTCTATTTTGGCTGTCACCACCAAAAGCAATGCATTTATCTTTATTTTAACTGGAGTGTAAGCTCCTTCAGGGAAATTGATGAGTTTATTTCTTAGTCTGTATCCCTGACATCATTAATTCAATGCTATGCATCAAGGACAGAAATACATGATTAAATGAACATCCCTTTTTGCTTCAATATTACTATTTAGGAAAGGGATGAAAGAATATGCTAATTGGACACTTCATTATTTTAAGCACAGGGACTGAGTAAGCAATTGGGACTTCCCTTTTTAATCTATTCATGAAAACAGTTCAGTCTCCTCATAGGAGCTGCCAAATTTCTTCCAAGAGATGAACTTAAACTAGTGTTCATGATGTTTTTTGACAGAATAAATGTGTATGTGGTTTCTTCCCCGTGTGTGTGTGTGGGGGGGGGTGGTATTTGCTTTGCAAAGTTTTGAGATATCCAACAGTTTTTTTTTTAAGACATTTATATGTTAGTATTTGACAATCATTTTTAAGAACCTTACCTTTTTTTTGCCTGCAATCATTTAATCACATCTATGCATATGTCAAATGTAAGATTGAGATATAAAATAATGCAAAGTTTGGATTTTCTCCAAGTGCGAAGAGAAAAAGTGTATGAACTTGAGAGAACTTTTATTTTTCAAACAGAATTTCTGTTGATTTAAATATATTCCTATTCCCTTAACAGCCCATAGTCCTATGTAAATTGTGGTATTTTATGCTAGTAATTTGCTTAACTGGTATTTACACAAAGTTTTAAGCACAACTGCTCATGAAAATTTACAATCTGGTGAATCAGCAAACATTCATCTCCACATTTTATGTGTATTTTTCAGACTCATGACACATTTTATTTTTCTATTTCATTGGAATGAGATTTTCTCAACTTACACAGAGTTGTCTTTAATTTTAGAAATAGTTCTGAAATCATGTGTTAGAAATTATTTGTGGAAATATAAATTACATTTCAACTATATTACAGATTAAAATTTTATGAAATAAAAAGTTCTAGTAATTTGTTTTTGCAATGGTATTGTCATAATAAAGAAGAAAAGAATGGCATATTAGAATTTTATTAGAATGGCATAAGCTAAATCTAATATGTACATACTAATACTATATTAAGTATCCGTGTTAGCCTTTCATTGCTGCGACCAAAAAACCTAACAAGAAACACTTAAAGGTGGAGAAGTTTATTTTGACTCATGGTTTCAGAGCTTTAGTCTTTGACAGGCTGACTCCATTATTCTAGGCCCAAGATGAGGCAGAACATCATGGAGTAAGGGCATGGTGCAGGAAAACTGTTCAATTCATGATGGCAATAAAACAGAGAGAGTAAAAACTCCATATGAACACACCCAGTGACCTAACTTTCTCCAGATATACCCAACCTACCTACCATTACCATCCAGTTAGGCCATTCAAATTTTTAAGCCATCCAAAGGGTTAATCCATTCAATCAGTTACAACTCTCATAATCTAATAATTTCACCTCCTGAATCAACACAAGAGTATTTGTGGGGATACTTCACATCCAAACTTTAACAGTATCTCTAAATATAATTTAAAATAATAAGACACATCATAACATCCTAGTAATAGCATTTTTTTCTATTACAGTCCTTGTTTTTAGTATAATAAGAAAAAATAAGAATAAATTTAAAAAATGATAGTTAAAATTCTTATATTCCTAATTTCTTATGAATTAAATTATTCCAAAATTGTGTATGTTATACCCAATAAGATATTATCAACCCTCATAGATATGACTTTGAATTCCAATATGACAGAAGGATGGCTGCCATACAGTGAAGAAATTTACTGTCCTTTGTCCCTGGTTCTTGGAAGGAAAAACTTGGATCCTTGAATTTCCCAAATAATAGGAGCCTCACTGTAACTCATGAGCTCCTCCAATGACAATCTCTTTTGCGTGCTACAAAATGACACATGGTGGGCTCCTAGAGAGCTTCAGGATGGGAAAAATCCCACCAAGAAAACCAACCATGTGATTAGAGAATTAGAACTTTCAACTAGTCCAACCTCCAGGGAGACTTGGGATCTAAAACTCAAGTACAGTCCTGTAGATAAAGATTTGACCAACGATGCCTAAGTAAAAGAACCCCAGAGAAGACTCTGCACCTTGGGCTTAGTAGAGCTTCTTGGTTGGTGGATACATTGATATGCAAGGATGGTGATGCATACTTATTCCCCAAAGTGAGGACACCAAAGATTTGTTCCTCCCAGAACATACGAAATGTGTGAGGTGTCTCTTCATTGAGCTCATCCTGAGTTGAATCTTTCAACATGAGTCTGAAACCTTAAGTATAGTGCTTTCCTGAATTTTGAGAGTTAGGTTAGCAAACTATTGAATCTGAGGGTCATGGGAAACATGAATTTGTATCTAGTCAGTAAGAAGTTTAGGTGTCCTGGGAGTCATACTTGCAGCAGGTGTCTGAAGGGAGGGTAGTTTTCTGATCACCTCTGAGGTCTGTCTTAATTCCAGGTGGATAGATTCAGAATTAAAATGCAGTACATAAGCTCGTATGAAACAAAGAGTAGTCAGTGATTTCAACTCATATATGTTAAACACATATTTCAGTAAGTAATTTAAATTTATTTCCAAACTCACAATAAAATTATATATTAATATTTGTTGTTTTATTCTTTTTTAATGTAAATTTTTAACTGGTGTGTAAAATATAAAAATTTTACATATTTAAGGAACATCACATGACTTTTTGATACATGTATATATTGTATAATGTTTAAATCAGGTAAACATACAAATCTTAAAGAAAAAACATTCTCATGTGTACCCAAAGCTCACTAACTGGGTAGAAATTCTTCAAGCCAATATTAACTCACAATAATATACAGAAATATTTTTTTAAAGTACAAAACTAATATGACTAAAGATACTATTAGAAAAACACTTTTTGTTTACCATTTAGATCTGTAATATTGTTCAATGCCACTATTGCAAAATTTCTATTCATTTGACCTTCCCTTAGCCTAAGTACACCAATTACTAATTATTCACTGGGTGTTCCTCTTGTTTTATGACTTTCCTAATTAATCTATGCACCTTTTCTGATTAGTCTATTCACTGTATGGGATATTGCTGAGGCTGGCTTTGAACCTATCATCTTCCTTCCACAGGCTTCAGAGCAGCTGGGATTAGAGTAACACTAATCTATCTATCTGTATATGTGTGTGTACATATATACACACATATGCATACAAACACATGCATATAACAACTATGATCCTATATTAACTGGCACAATAAATATTAATATTTATAATTGCTTTAATATTACACTAGATAATAGTGTATGATAGATTAACATGCATTAATATATATTACAGACATGTGACATCTTTGTAGAGATATGTATCTCATGTAAATGTAACTCTTAGAGATTATAATCATATATACCACATATAATAAGGTCATGGCAATCTCTCAAATCACTCAATATTTCTTGACTATGAGATTGCTGTTAAGCTCCACAGAGTGGACTATCATCTGAAATAATCATTTTAGTAATTATACAGTGAATATAACAAAGACAGCTGTAACTCCTAATAAGTTACTTAAAATTTGGCACACAGTATGCACTTAGTTCTTAATTGTTGACATAAATAAAAACTATATAAATAAATAAAAAGCAATAAATTCTTTCTAGACATTGAATTCCTAGTATAGTTCTTTCTGTGTTTTGATTCTAGATTTCCGCCCCACCCCCTACCATGAGCAAGGTCAGGCATTCCTTCTTTTTTTTTGGGGGGGGGGGTACTGGGGATTGAACCCAGGTGGCTTAACTACTGAGCCATACCTCTAGCCCTTTTTATTTAAAGACAGGGTCTCATTCAGTTGCTGAGGCTGGCTTTGAATATGCAACCCTCAGGCCTGGTCCTCCCAAGCCACTGAGATTACAGGCGTGAGCAACCATACCCAACCCTTCATTCTTTTTCTATAAAGACTGATACATTTTTCCTATCTGAAGATTTGTGAATAATAACCATGTGTTACAATATGTTATGGCTCTACACTCTGCTGGCCTAAATTAGTTCATAAGAAAAAATATTTGTGATGGAGATGTTATAGAAAGAAAGCAAGAAAGAGAGAGAGAGCGGGGGGGAAGCAAGCAATCTTCATATTCAATAACCTTAACTGAATTAAAATTTTTCCAATATTTTTCAGTGCTTCAGGAAACAATCAAATATATGTCAAGAACAATTAAATGAATTATAGAAGTAAAATATCATTGTAAATAAAAACTTAAAATATGATATGGCCTTGTTTTCAATACTTCACAGTATAAAAGATAATACAGTATTGTCTTATTTTATCTTCAAGTTTTCCACAATTCCCAAGAAATTTTACCTTATTCATTATTGTTTATATGCATAATATCATGGAATAGAATTTAAATTGAAAAGAAATTATTTCAAAGACAAAATTTATCCAGTTTCACTGATTAAAGGGTGAGGCATATTCCATAAATTTTTCATCTTTACATTTTGTTCAATTAATTTTAGTATTTCTCAAATTCAAGTATAAAATAGTAGTCATCTGTTTTAACCACTGAAATACAAACAGTTGCTAGAAAACTAATTGGGTAAAATTTTTGTTTGCAATGAACATGAATAAAAAACTTATGCCAAAAGAATAAAATATTTATATGTTTATATTGTATAAGAATATGAATCAGTGATAATACTAAGTAAACTATTGTTTCCCTAGGTTTATTTAAAATCTCTAATCAATAGTTTTCTTTTCTCTTTTCCCATGATGACACAAAGCATTAACATTATAAAATTTAAATTTTATATATTAACAATTGTTCCCCCAAAGCTCATGTGTGAGACCATGCAAGATCATTCAGAGATGAAATGATTGGGTTATGAAAGGCTTAACCCAATTAGTGAATTAATCCCCTGAAAAGGATTAACTGAGTGGTACCTGTAGGTAGTTAGGGTGTGGCTTGAAGAGTTGGGTCATTGGGGGTGTGTCTTTGGAGTATACATCTGGTGAGTTGAGCTTAATCTCCTTCTTCTACTTTTCTGAGCATCATGTGAGCCATTTACCTCCACCACATCATTCTTGAATGATGTTTGGCCTCACATTGCAGCCAGCTGTCTAGGGACTGAGACCTCTGAGACTGTGAGCCCCCAAAATAAATTTTTTTTCCTCTAAAATGTGTTCTCATCAGGTCTTTTAGTCAAAGCAGCGAAAACCTCACTAAAGCACCATCTGAGAACATTTTAAATACAAAGGAATGTTTCTCTGTTGTTCCCTAATTTAGTTAATAATAACAAATTTCTATCTTTTAGGAACTCTTTCCTTCATTGTACATAACATTTATCCAGTCAGTGCTGAAGATTAATGCATTCTAATATTTTTTACATTATTATACAAATATTTACAATTTTAAAATGAAATAGAATGTAATAGCATACATATACACAATACATACACCTATGTATTCATTGTATACATGAACATATTTTAATGTATGTAAAAAACTGAAAATAAATTGTTTTAAAATATAATTCATTGTAGATGAATGCAGAAAAGAAAAAATACTTATATTCAGTATTATTTATATTCCATATAGACTGTTCATTGTCATAAATTATTGTATTTAATTCTTAATAAGCCAAGAAGGTTGTTTCATGTATTTTATCCGTATGTCTAGCATAACTGAGTAAAATATTTGAGAGTAGTGAACATGGCAAAGTTTAACTGGGATTAAAATTCCAAAAAATTTCATGGATAAATTTTAGATATGAAATTCATACTTGAGCTCATAGGTCAAACAAAGAATTTCATTTAAATGCTATTAAGTACTGACATCTTCTATATCAGAGAGAATGAGGACTATACTTCAACTAGAGAAGTTTTCAAAAAGGATGTTCAGTCTGGCTAAATTAATACAATAAGAACACCAACAGTTTCGAATATGTCCCCATTTTACCTACAATAGGACCTTCTCAACTTTACCTGCATCACACAAATAGAAACTGTGTACTACAATATTTCTGTCTTGCAGCTGCAAGTACTGGCAGCTATTCTTTGCATGTTTTATAAACATTCTTCTTAAAAACACAGATGATTCCATTAAAAGAAGTTCTTACTCCAGAAACTGTATAACAGGAAACACATATAAAACGTTAATTCACTTAATTCACCCCTTGATTTACTTGATAATACACAAATATGGTAATATACAATTACTTTCTATAATGTTAAATATGTCATTGATCTACAATACATGCCATCTTCAAAACTTCCCACTTCTTGCTTCCCAAATAATTCATGAAGGTACAAGATCAGAATTTTTTCCAATCTGTAAACTACTGCAATCTATAACATTGTATGCAAGATGCTGTAAGACTAAAATCCAAAGTGCAAAAGCCAAGGGAAAATGTTCAATACTATTGCCTAGGACAGAACAAGGTGTTTATACTTCTCCCCAGTATAGAAGCTAATTTTAGCTCAGTTTCAAGCAACGAATTACTCTTTCTGCCAAAATTCAGGGCAGGGTATAATTCCTTTCTACTCATGCAACAGTGAGTAACATATCAGTTTAGAGAAAGATAAAGCCATGAGTCCACAGATGAATAGAGAAGCACTCCTCGGAAAGAAGGAACGTGTGGCGGGCATCTTACAGAGTCTATTAGAGAAAAGTGAAAAATAAAAAATCTATAAGAATACAGTTTGTTCCTCTGTGTTGAATTGAAAGCCTGTGGGTTTCAGGAAATTTCTACCAATAATAATTCCAGTGTTGATAAAATGAAGGCCACTGTATGAGATGAGAGAATTTATACAATGAATACTGGGATCTTAAGCTCTTCTTAGAACATATGACATCTTTTTTAGACAGCCTGGGTCAGATGTTCCCCAGGTGCCTTCATTATGAAATGTATTGCAACTGCATCATGTTCATAACTCTGTATCCATTTCAAATTGTTCTCCAGTAGAAATTCTTCCTTTTTTTAAAAAAAAATAATTTTAATTGTTCTCATTTCATTGTTGTTTCCAGAAAACATTAAGAATACCATTTGGCATTCTAGTATAGGTGTGTGAAATGAATATAAAATAATGGTCATCTCTGCAAAATTTATATATCCATCTAGCTGCAACTGACTTCCGCATTTATCATTTGATGCTACCAATAACCACAGAAATACACAAAAAACTTACATAATTTTCATAGGATGACCAGGTAGACATTTTCCTGACTATGTATCCTACAGTTGTATTGTGATGTACACTTCATATATCTAGGCTACATATGTAGGGCAAACATCTATTATAAAATAATTTAATGTCAAAAATAGTGTTGCTCTTGCTGAATTATTTCTGTCTTATTATAAATGGTGTTTCAGTGTATCCAGAATTAATTTACTCATATGGAATTCGAACACTGGTAATTTGAAATTTACCTTGTTTTTTTTTTTTTTTTGCTGTTCACCAAAAGCAAGACGTTTTATTCTTTTTAATGAGAGACAGTAATATTACAGAATAAAGCTTCCATAGTGACAATTCAATTTTTATTCTGGCATTCTTGGATATGAAATAATTGGTGGAGGTTGCAAATGGGTAGAGATCATCTCCAAATATTTTTCAGATATGGAGTAAAGATAAAGGCAGGAAGTTGAGAGTAGTGATTGCTACACACTTCCAGTGAAGACTTAAATAAAGTAAGAAGGACCTCCGTACAGATGGACACAGGATTATGATAATAAGCACACCACGTTCATTTATGCTTCCTTAAGATATGTCTTATTAATGGCAAACTATATTTTAATGTCATAGAAATATGAATCACACAGAACAGTGTAGGACAATGCCTTTCTATGCACTTGATTTCAGGCCAAATTAAATGACACTAACTATTGATTAGTTGCTTTGAAATATATTTAGAGTCCAACCCTAAATATTTGCCAGCAACTTAAGCATCTTCACAAGCAATGGAAACATGTTAAAAAATCTTATCCAAAAAAAAAAAAATGTTTCCATACCTATATAGAAGCAGTACCTGATTTAATTTGGCAAGACATTAACTTAATGACAGTATTTTTAAATTAAAAAAGACTCATGTGTAGATGATCTGAATTGCTCTGTATATTTTATTACCAACATTCTGTTAATTTTTTAATTATAGTCCTCATTTCAAAAAAATGCATATTACATATTAAAACTGACATTAACTCCAAGATTGAACTATAACACTATGAAATCATGTATTTAACCAAGAATTAAAAAGAAGAGTAAAATGCCTTATGATAATCAAAGTGATGTGATGAATAATTATAAGTAACTAAAACAATTCCAGACTGGCATTTTTTAAGTTTTTAAAAAGAAAAAGAACAGATGAATGACCTATAACATAGACACATAGAAGTAAGTTTAACATTTTTAAATTCTATTATAATAAGAACATTAACATAAATACAATTTTAAACATATTTAAGTCAAAACATATCAATAATGGCATTAGGCAGACTTGAAATTCATTGTGCATGAAGAGATAGTGAGATGCCACTCACTTTGGTGAGATCTCATATGGCACAGCTTTTACAAAGTGCATCTTCTCTAATATACATTACAATTACGACACATAAATTATATTTTCTCCTAAGGCTGCACTCCTTTTTCTATCCATCATTTGGTTGGTGGCAATACTGTTCACCCTTCCTGTTGTCCAAGTCCAAAATCTTTACTTTAAAACTGAATTTATTCTCTCTCTGTTCCCAACCTGAAAAAGTTGAGAACTCTTAATTTTACTAAATTATGATGTCTTGCATCTTTCCTTATTTCGTAACTTTAATTTTCACTATCATGATCAAATTCTCCCACCCATCCTTTCTATCCCTTTCCTAGATGATTGTATGAATTCCTCAGAACCTAATGTTTTTCTGAATACCTTCATTAGTGGTGGGTCCAAGATGTTTGCTTTTGACCTTCTTATTCCGTACTCATTCCATAGTAATTTTATATATAATTTGTAATTTAAAGTATCATATACATGCACACACATTCACATACATACATGAATATGTATATGTATCTCTAAGACTTATGGATAGTGAACTCTATTTTTTAATGTCATAGAAATACCAAAATATGCAGAAGTACTGAAATGTGGTGCAATACACTTGTATGTACCTTTCATCATCTTGGTACAAGAATGTTCATTTTTTAACCTTTATTTATTTGTTTTTATGTGGTGCTGAGAATTGAACCCAAGGCCTCACCCATGCTAGGCAAGCACTTTATTACTGAGCTATACCCTCAACCTGGAAAAATGGTCTTTTTTTTGTTTTTGTTGTTATGTATGGTAACACATACATACCTTAGGCATGTGTGTTTGGCGTGGGGTATGTCTGGTAAATATGTTTCTTTGTTACCAAATCTTAAATCAATTATAGATATCATACACAATTTTATTTATAAGTTAACTCTTTCTCTTTACCTAATATAGACTGTTTTTAGTGAGACCAATTATGAATACTTTGCAATTAATTAAATAAAATCATTTCCTTTCTTAATAACATATGCCATGCCATCCACGTTTAATATCCCTGAATTTTCCAAAATGTTTTATAGTTTGCTTGTGGAAATCAAAAGGGACATTCAAGTTTTACACTGAGTTTTAAAACTCATACACACTTTTATATTAAACAAAATAATCTTCCTTTTCTTTTCTCATATGACTGATGTGTTAGGTAAAATGGGTCATTTTATCTTTATAACTCTCCATATGAATTTGGCTCATTGTTGTTTTATGGTCTTGTCTCACTTGTTATTCTATTCCCTGTACTTTCTGTGAACTGAAGATTCCAACTGCAAATACCAGTTAGACATATATACTTAAAATTGCAGCAGGTATCTCCAAACTTACATGCTAAAATAATAAAATCTTTCTCCCAATATTTTTATTCATCATCTATTCTCTCGTTCAATTAAAAGAAGAACTGTACATGCACCCTAGAAAAAGAAAAACCAAGATTAGACTTCAAATAGTTTTCCTCATTGTCTCCTACACTCTGTCACCATATCTTGACCTAGCTATTCTAAATTCTTCCCGAGTAAGTCTGTCACCTCTGATGTATACCACTATCTGAATTATATGAACTCAGGAGAAAACGTGTGAATAACAATATAGGTTTTCAATCATCAATTTATCATTAGTTTTCTTTAGACTTTGCCCCATCTTAGTATTAACATTTAAACTTTCACTTCCATATTTTAAAAATTTTCAAATTCATGTGCCTTTGGTCCAATTTGACTACAATGTGACTACATTTGGCCATACCTTACAAGAGCCATGATGCTGTGGCTCAAACTTAAAACTAATTCTCCTTCAAATTTGTATTTAATTATTCACATTCACGGTACTATATATTTCATATTTTTCTATCATAATTCCTTTGTGTATATCTATACTTCTTTTGTGTGTACAATTCAGTTATGATAATCATAAGTCAATTAGAAAACAAGTATTGTGGAATATACTATAAGAAGATATATAGAAAGCAGAGAAAAATGTGACAGCAAACAAAAAGGTCATTTACGAACAGTTCAGAGAGTTTCCTGAGGGAAAAAAAGGTGATACTTACCAAAGATCTACAGAAGTAAAAATAATAAGGGAATTTTGTTCCAGGTAGAAACATAAGGTATTCTAATGAGGAATATATTTTTATAAAGAAAGAAATAAAGATTTCCATTGGTAACCATGATAGTCTAAAATCATACCAGACGTCTTTTCCATCTGAACAATTAAAAAAGAAAAAAAATAGGAAAAATGTATTTTTTGGAAAACTATTTTCGCATCTGGGAAATAGGTAGTACAGAACATTGATGCAGGAGGGAAAGGAAAACATAGATAAAACCTAAGATTAGCCCCAGTTTCTGCCAGGAGGCTTTTACTAGACACAGAGATAAGAGTACAGTGGTTTATAGGAGCCAATTTTAGAGAAACTAAAATTTGTGTAAGAGTATAGTGGAAGAGGAAGCTGCTTATAAGGAGGGATGAACCTGGAAACCACCACAAGGGCCCTTTTGAGTCTTTTGTTGAATCCTAGGCTAATCTTGAAGAGAAAAAGAACAACTACTGGGGAGCTCTAAGCACAAAAGTCACCAGAACCCCAAGTCTGAGAAATTTTGAGTTCTATTAGGGTAAAAAGAATTATTTTTTTGAGTTAACTGGCACAATCTGTAGGGACCATAAAACACCAAGACTTGGAAGTGAGGCCGCTTTTAAGCACCTGCTCTTTAAAATTTACCCTAAAATGCTAAAATACAGGGATTCAACTTCTAATCCTCAATTATACCGCTGTATTTTCCAATAAAGCAAATCTGTCCTGAAACTAAAAACTGTAACTCATTGAGGTGATGATCATATCAACCAGCATATGAAAACAACAACAAAATCAGACTGACAAAGGGTCACAAAATGTGACCCATAAGCAGAAGAGAAATGTACCAAGAGAACTAGATGCATATGATGAACATAATGGAATTAGCAGATATATCCAAGAATTTTAAGGAAAATATTAATTAAGATAAAGAGAAAATGACATAGAAAAAGGAAAGAACATGGTCTATAGTGCTACAATTATAATATCTAAAATTATATATTCACAGGCTGTGCTCAAACAGATTAAAAGAAAAATAAAAGACTAGGGAATTTGAAAATATGGTAATAAAATTTATCCAAATTGAATCATCAAGAGAAAAAAGAAACTACATAAGGAAAGTATAGGTTGTTGCATAACATGGATCAGTATAAGGAACATGGGGTTAGAGTCTCAGAAAAGGGGGCATAAAGTACTTGAAGAAAGGCAAATTGAAAAATTTTCAGCAGCTATGAATAAATACAAACCCATCATTTCCAAGAACTCAATAAATTATAATTAAAATAAACACAAAACAATCATATCAACAGGCAAAATGACATTACTGAAAATCAGTGGTAAAGACATTGGGAGTAGCCCGAGAAAGAAAAGTGTCTTAATTCACAATGGATTTAATATGAGAACAATATTTATACTGCATCATAAACAAAGCAAGTCAGAGAAGAGTGAAGAACATATTTACAAACCTCAGCATAGGAAAATATACTGCACAAATGTTAATCACAAGACATCAGGGAAGCTGTATTAGTACCAGGAGCCAAATTTCTTACAACACAATTTAAAAAGAGAATAGTGCCAAAAACTAAAGGAGAAATTTCACAAGGAAGGCATAAAAATCACATGTGTGTATGCAACTAACAACAGAGCTTCAAAATACATGAATAACTGAAAGTAAACATGATAGAAAGTAGAAAATCAACAACTATAGTTAGAAATTTTAGTAATCCACTCTCAGCAATTAAGTAGTTAAATATGTAAGAACTTAGAGGACATGAATGACATTATTAACAGACTTTACCTAATGAATATAAAAAATATATTACAATGGAAATTACTGAGTAATTTTTTTAGAAATATTTTTTATTTTTAATTATACACTATAATTATATATACTTATAGGGTACAGTATGATATTTCAATACATGTAAAGAATGCACAATGATCAGATCAAGTTTGCTGGCATGTCTCTCAATATCCCCTTTCCTCATAGTCTACAAAGGGTTCAATAATCATTAATCTTTTCTCTACTTCTGTGACACAAACATTTTAGCCTTCACATAGAAGTGAGAATATGCAATACCTATCTTTATGTTCTTGTTCTCTTAGTGTAATATTCTGCAGATTTCTACATTTTGCTGCAACAAACTCAGTTCCATTCTGAACATATATCACATTTATTCATGCTTTTATCTGTTAATATACACACTGGTTGATTCCATGCGTTGACTACTATGACTAATACTGCAATAAACAAGGGAGCACAGATGTCTCTGTTACATACTGATCTCAATCCCTTTGTATATATATTCAGTAGTGAGATTGTTGGATCATACTGTAATTCTATTTCTAATTTTTGAGGAATGCCCCCACTGTTTTTCATAACTAGATGTTCTTTTTGAATACATGTTGACTATTATCCAAGATACATGACTTTTGGAGCTCTAAAACAAGCCTTACTAAGTTTAATATAACAAAATTACACTGAGTATGTTCTCTAAATCTAAAGGAATCAAATTAAAAAAATATTTGGGTATTTCCAAATATTTTGAAACTAAACATGTACTTATAAATAATCCATGCATCCACAAAGGTCACAAGAAAAATATTAAGCTTAATGAAATTATATAAAAATTTGTCAGAGACAAAAAATGTTTAAAAAAAACAGTTTAAATGATAATATTATAAAATAAAAATATAAATTTATGCTCCTACTTTTTTTGAAAATCAAAACCTACCAAAACTAACATAAATAGAATGAATTAAATAAACATACAATTATTAAAGAAATAAACATGAAATGGCTAAAATCTTTTCTATACAGAAAACCATCACAAGTTCAATTTTGCTGGAACATTTCATTAACCTGAAAGAAAGATGTAATATCGAACATCCACAAGTCTTTCAGAAAACCAACATAAATAGAGAATTTCCTATTAATTTTAAAAAATAGTATTACACTCATACAAAATGCAAAAAAAATATATTACTAGAAAATCCATAATATTGTTGTAAACATAGAGCACTCAGGAAGAAAATATAAGCTAATTCAACTTAACAGTATGTGAAACAGAAATACATGATCATGTAGTATTTATTCCAGGAATGGAAATTAAACAATGTAAGTCATCACACTTATAAATTAGAAGATAACAACAATATCCTCATCAGTATGGGTGCCAAAATCAATGTGACAAAATTTAATGCATAATTTAAAAATATCTTAACAAATTAGTCATAGAACACTCCCTGAATATGATGAATTATATGTATAAAGCATATAATGGTGAAAATATGATTATTTTTTCCCACAAATAAGAGGAAGAAAGGATATTTGTTCTCACCGACTCTATTCAATATTGTCCTAGAATCCCTAAGCAGTAGAATGGGCAAGAAAACAAACAAACAAAAAAGCAAATTATAAAGATGGGTAAAAGTCATACTACCTAACAGGTGACTTACAGGAAACAGCATTATGAACTGTGAGAATAAGTACATGTATTTGTGGAGACTAGGTCAATATGCAAAATTTTTACATGTGAACAAAATAATCTTTGCTATAAGGAGAATAATTCTTATTGTAATAGAAACATGAAATATTTAGAGAAGAAATTTATAAAATACATGTAACTTAAGCACTTGAGAATTAGAAAAAAAATCCTAAATCTCAATAAAAGGGAAAATGTTGTATAAACTAGGATTGGAAGAGAAATAATGTTAATTCTATCCAAATTGTTCCACAAATTTAATGTAATAGCCCCAATTCCCTACAGATCTTTTAAGAAAATTTCCAGAAATTTAAAAAATTTACATAGAAAATAAAGACCCAGAATAGCCAAAACAATTCTGATGAAGAAACAATGTTAGTAAATCTGCATTTTATGATTTAAAAACTTTATATAAACCTATAGGAATCAGAATGTCAGAGCTTAGAAAACTGATAGAGTTATAGATTAATAAAACATAATATAGTCCATATATTTGTCAGTTGATCTTATAAAAGATCCTATGATCATTAAATGTAGGAAGATATACTTTAGTAAATGTTGCTGGAATAACTGGACATCCTTTTGAGGAAAAATGTAGCTAAGGAACATTACTAGCAAAACAAATAATTTCAAGAAATACTGCATAAAATACACAGCTTTAGAGTCATACTTTATTTCTATCTTAGAATTATTTGCAGATTAGAATATAAATTCAGGTCAACTTTTAAGCAAAGATGTGAGAATTAACTGAATATACTGGGAAATCTAAGAGAAGTTCTTAGAACTATTAATAACTATGACAACTTAAGCACATATGAATACTTTTCACTGCAGTTACTAAAAAAAGCTTCCACAAAGAAAACGCCACATTCATGATTCTTCTCTACTTTTAAAGATTCTACAGGAAAATTAAAGAGTAAGATGTCTACTCCTAAGGTTGTAGGAGTTAAATGTTGTATATTTCCCTCCTTAAGATATGCTTTAAAATTTCCAATTCAGCTATATCTTCCTGTACTTAAGGGAAAATAAAAATTTCCAGAAAGGCTGGCTGGTTAAATAGCCAGAAAAACTAACACTAACTTGTGAAGCATCTCCCAGTAGCTGCTATTCAGTTATCTGCTTTCTTGCAAAGCCAGGACGCACATCAGTGCTTCTTCCACAATAGTGGCATTAGACAAGGCCTTAATTCCTGAAGTTGTAAAATCTAAATACAGACTGTCTCTGATGCTTAGTTTTATGTGCCAACGTGACTGGACATATGATACCTGATGGATCAAACATTATTTCTGAGTATGTCTATAAAGTTGTATCTGGAAGAGATTTGCATTTCATCGCTATATTTATCAAATCAATGATGCTACCCAACATGTTTGGGCATTCTCCAATCCACTGAGGGGTGAATAGGAGATAATGACAGGAAGATAGGATTTACCTTCTCTTTGTTTCTCTGACCTAGAACATTGATCACAACCTGCCTCCTGTATTCCTGGTTCAGAGATTTCTGAATTCAGATTGGAATCTACACCATTGGATCTCCAACCTTCTATCTATATAACTAACTTCCCTTGGTCTTCAAATTATATAGAGGATCATGGGAATTTTTAGCCTTTATAACCAGATGAGTTGATACCTTATAATAATCATTAATGTCTTTAAACACACATACACACACACACACACACACACACACCTACACACACGATATAGTGACATAAAGATGTATAGAGATAATTAATACATATACATACATGTATCTCCTTATCCTAAATGCCAGCAATTTTAAAAACTAAGTATATATACACATACATGTACACACATATATACATATATATGTGTATCCTATTGGTATATACCTATATAATCAAATATCCTAGATTATTACATATTACATATATTATACATTACATACATTTTATTATATATCCCATTTTATATATAAATGTATATGTACATTTTTTACATACTATTTTAGTCATATTTTTTACAGCTGTGACCAAAATACCTGAAAAAATAACATAGAGGAGAAAAAATTTTTTCAGTGCTCTCGTTTTCAATTCTCAGTCCATAGATGGCTGAATCCATTGCTCTGTGCTCAAGGTAAGGCATAACATCATGGAAGACGGTCATGGAAGAGGACAACAGTTCAGGACATGCCAATCAGGAAGCAGAGAGCATGCTCTGCTCTCCACAGGAAAAGAATATAAACTTAAAGCCATGCTCTCAGTGACCCACCTCTGCCAGCCACTCCTCTTCTGCCTAAAGTTACTGACCACTTAATCCATACCAGTGGGTTCATGCACTAATTAGGTTAAAGTTCTCATAACCCAATCATTTAATCTCTGAACACTGTCTTGAACATGAGCTTTTGGGAATATCTCATACCTAAACTATAACACAGACATATATCTTCTTTAATTTTTTAAAAATATATTTCCTTAGGGAACCCTGACTAGTTAAAACTCCAAGCAATTTCAGAGAATATAGGGTATTTAAGCATCAATACAGAAGAGTGAATATTTACTCAGCAGAATCAGATCAAAATTCACGTTGGAAACATAAATTTTGCTTTTCAATGTTTCATTACCAGTCAAAATCAAAACAAAGAAAAACCACAATAAGAACTGACAACAAAGTAAGGCTGTGATAATATCCCTAAAAAGAGTTTATTTTCTTAAAATAAAGTATAATATTTATTTTTTTAATTCAGCAAAAAAACCATATTTTATATAATCAGGTATTCTAAACTCTTATATTTAAAAATATTTTATAATAGAATATTTTGACAAAAATCATGCAATCCATTTTCATATCTTATCCATTATTGCTTTTGAACACTGTAGGAAAATCTTTTGTATCACGAAAGTTTCCAGGAAGAGCTGATATTTAAAGATATTGTCCTTCTTACTGTTTATATGCCAGCAACTATGGGAAGGCCTACTGCCCTCCTGCTTCCCTCAGGCCAATTAAATCACATTTTTCACTCTTTTACCAAGCTCCTTAAGTACCTGCTGTTGTTAAATGTAGTACAATGCACTTCAGTTATTGCCTATTTTTCCTACAAGACTGTTAGACCCCTGGTTAAAAAAAAAAAAAAAGTTGTGAATCATGCTAGCTAGAGCCTCAAAGATTTCCATTCTGCTTTTGCTTCATCATTATTAAAAGTTCTTTTGAATTTCAATGATGAAATTCAATGATTTTTTAGCTATTATAAAATAAAATGAATTTTATAGAATAGTAACTTAAGTATCAATAAAATTATTCAATTACCCATGATCATTCTTTCTTTCAAAATCATATACTGGTTTTCTTTATTACATGCATGCTGATCCCTCACTTTTCAAAGATAAGTTCTACTAATGTTGGCATGCTTTCCTGCTTGTGTTAATTTTGTATGTTAGTCAGGGAAAGAAGAAGGGAAGGGCATTTGGGAGCAGAAGTACTGAATCTGAACTCGAGTAGGTTTCCCTATTTTTATGACAAAGGAAAGTCAAAGATGTCTTATAAATACAAATCTTAAATTAAATAATAAAGGGAAATTGTGATTGAATGACATGTATACATCAATTTGGGAAGATGTGTAAATCTTCCAATTTGTGATCACTGTTTGCATTTCCATGTGTTTAGGTTTTGTTTCTCTCAGAAATGTTTTGAGGATGCAGTGTATAAGAGATTAAAATGTAGAATTCATTAGTTAAGTATACCATTTTAAGTTAAATACCAATTCTGTTTTGATTTTTAAATTTATACTTGATTTTGATGTTTAATTGTACAATTCTAGAATATGCTAAAAATTTTTAAATTTGAAATGGTGAATAAAATATCATAAAGAGACACAGGAACAGAATTAGACTTGAAGAACTGTAAACCAAATGCCTCTGGAAAGAAAGACTGCATGATAGAGATGTGAGTTCACTAAAAATTAATGTAAGCATCTTCAGTAATGATAAAAAGAAATCACAATTCTCTTTTCCCTTGGACATGAATAATTTTTTTTAAATTTTGAAGCAATAAATAAGTACAAGTCATTACTAGTCTCCCCATGCAAAAATAACAACAACAAAACCTAAAAAAAATGAGCTAATAGGAGAAAAGAACTACAAGATAAAATACAAATTTTTTTAAACATCATCAAAAAATGCTTTGGGTACATGAACAGATGAAATAAATAAGAGGCTAAAGTAGAAAAATAACATAGAACAACAATTAGGAATTGTTGAGGAAAGTGCTTTTAAATATCTGATTTGTGATCATTAGAGGCCATATGGAAAAGAGATAAAAACTGACCAATTCATTATAAAATGCATCTGGATATATTCCCAAATGGTCAGGGATTAAAATGTAAATGGATAAAACCATACACATGATGGAGGGAAACTTGGTTTCCTTTTCAATAAGTAGTAGAGGAAAAACTTTTTAAAACTTAAAGCTCAAAATTCAAAAGCAATATGAAATAATAGATGCAATTTATTAAATTAAAAAAGGTGCATGGCAAGAAAAGACAAGAAGTAAAGTAAATAGATGTCAAACTAAGAAAAAATAATTGAAATCTGGAATATTGAAAAATTAATACACTTAATAAGGAATATCTGAAATTAGACAAATCTTTTCAGCAATTCTACAAAAATACAGAAATGAACATACCCTTCAGAGAAAAAGAATAAAATAATCCAAAAACATGCCACATTCTCACCTATTACAATGACAAAATCCAAAAGTTTAACGACATACTTGGCTAATGAAGGAGAGGCTAAACAGGAACCTTTAGAAGTTGCTAGTGGGATGAAAAAATGATAAATCTCCATGAAAAGTAAATTGGCTTATATGACCACATTACTTAATCACTTACCCTTTGACCTAGCAATATAACCTCTTGGAATATATCTTAAACATATACTGAAAAATATTTTGATAAAGTATCCTGCCAAGGCTAATAATTGCAAAACTCTATGTAATGGAAAGGTGATCCAAAATTCTAGTAAACACAGACAATACAAAAAATCCATCAATACAACCTAGTTGAATAGAGCATGCTACATATACTCTAAAAAGTAGTGAGGATTACTTTATATACAACTATAATGGATTCCCATGTACACTATGGGAAAAGTGCAGAGAAAAGTGAATAGAAATGTATGTGTTTAGGTATACATCTATATTATATAGACTTGCTCTACCTTTTTTTTAATCAAGGAACTAAGCAAAACATTTTACAAAACTACATTAAAATTTTAAAATAAAAATTAGAAGTAATATATCCATTTATTATAAACACACAAGAAACTATTACTGGTGACTTTAAGTCAAAGTAGTTTAAATATGTGTTTATAGCAACATATAAGGACACAAAAAACTCTCAGAAATGTCTTAAATTGTTTAGAGTACTCACATTATTAGCTGTTGTTTGATTTTGCTATCTGCGGGTGTTTGATGGGCATGATGAAACAAAGAAAATATCAACTCAATTCAATAATTTTCAATATTGTTAAAAACCATAAGTAAAGAAGATTAAACTAAACAGACTTTACAAAACCCCTTAAAGACTTAATTAGAATTGGAACACTCACATGAACTCTTCATTAACATCCATCCATCCATCTACCTACCTACCTAGTTATCTATCATTTCTATTTATCCTATGTATATATCTATTATCTTTCTTTTATCTATTATTTTACTGGCTCTGCTCTCAGAAATGTCTAGAAACATGGATCAATCCTGTATCAATGAGCCTACCTAGGTCTCAGATTATGATATAATCATACAATGCCCCAATAAAAGCAATCAATTCACTTTGGAGAAATTTCTGATTCTTGGTCTAGGGCATGAACTATAGGACGTAGGCATAGAACACATTAACATGCCAGGTGGCATGGAACCTACCAAATGTGATTAGAACTTCATCAAAAAGACAGAATAATTGCAGAGGCTGGCATGAGTGAAAGTAGGTCTAATATGAGAATCAATAAGGAGACTATCTTGAGCAAAATTAAATATTATCTCTGTTAATAATCATGTTTATAAAAACTACCAACTACTCACCAATGAAAGTGCTAGAGAAACAAAGTTTTATTTTGGAAGTTAACAACTGATAGGAATGACACAAACATTTACCCCATCTTTCTTATCTTTTATTGGTAAACAAATACTTAATTAGCAGGATGTTTTCTTTATGAAAATTTTTGCTAATAAGTGAGAAAAATCATAGAATTACAATATAGCTATTTCCATTTGTTGGTGAAACAGTGGATCTACACAAAACTCACCCACAGCTGTGAACATCGTAAAAAAAAAAAAAAAAAAAAAAAAGACTCCCAGATAATATGTACCTCTGGATGAAATTTAAAATGTAGAGGAAATTGAAATGGGTTAAAGTATATCATTTGAAGATTATGGGCACACACACACAATACTTTAAAAAGTTGTAGAAAACACTTGAAAAGCATATTTACCTAAGTATGTAAGTTTGGAAATAGTGAAATGTTTTGACCTTTATGTTTTTCCAGATTAAAAAAAAATCAAGGCTACAAAAATATACAAAGCAGAAAATGTATTTATCACTTAGAATATTACATCTCCCTTAATGCAGAAAATCTTTACCTTATGCAGAATGGACAAACAGACCACTTTTCCAGTAAGAGATCTTTGAGAGAGAATGCATTTCAAAACAGGGATAAATCAAGAAATTTGTTTGTTCTTGCTGCTTGCTAAGGCTTTCCCTAAACAACTCCCATTCACAACCCCATTGCAATATGCAGAGTTTCCTCAATGAATTAACTAAACTCCTTAAATTTCATTAGAGATCATTCTTGAAAGTTAGGATTTAGGAATTTTATCCTGATAAAATTATTAATAAATAGCTTAATCCTTTAAGAATTCTTTTGTTTGTTTGTTTGTTTTGTTTTTATTTGTTTGTTTGTTTGTTTTCATTAAGGTTCAAAAAGAGCAAGAAAAGAGAACCAAGTTCTTCCAGGGTCTGAGTAAAATAACGCCTGGAATTCTGAGTAAAAAATTCTAATCCCACTAAGAAGTACTAATGAGGTATAGATGGAAGGAAAAAATTCTGACAAAATCTGGTGTAATTTTAAGTTTACTTTTCTTTCATATTTTATTATAATATGCCTCATTTTGCTAACTTTAGTTACATATATTACTGAAGGCTAGGAGGAAAATATAAGGTTTCTGTTAATAATTTTTGTCACCCAGAATTATTTATTGATGATATGGCTTATTGGACAAATCTGCTGTGCCCAAAGGGCTCAGTGTAATTTTAGATGTTCTTTCCAACATTACTGAAACTGAAATGTTTAGTCTCAATGCCCAAGAGGATAAAATGATTTGTCTTTATATCCCACAAAACTATGATTAAATTTCCCATACCATTTATTTGTCAATACTATTCATTCCTTAGGCTTATTACTCTTTGCCTTCTAAAATTAAAACAAAGCAATATCATTTTAATTATAATGATTTAAAAATACATTTCAATATTATTTTTCCACTTTCTAGAGGGACACCTGAAAACTTATCTAGCCATAGGAAAATAATCTTGAAACAGAAACTCTGGATAAATATTAGAAATCATACTACTGTTTTATGTCCTAAATTTTTGGAGATAGCATTCTTCATCTCTAAGCACATTATACAATTATTCACAATATGTTTTTAATCACAGAAGTTACCCATATATGTCCAACAAATCAAGTATTTATAAAACATGCATTTATGAAGAAAGTTTTGACTTAATTATACTAGAGGAGTACATTTTGATAATTAATTATTTAGCAAATTGACATTAATAAACAAGGGTATCTAGTATTTTCAAATACACACATACACACACATTATTTCCCATGTTTTGTATATTTGCAGGATAGACTTGTCTTGAAATATATATATATTTAAATAATTTATTCATTTTTTTAGTAACTGGGAATACTAAAATTAAGAGTGTTATAAATCTACCTGAATATTTATACCATACCACAAATAAGAGAATGAGAGTGAAATAAAACATTCATAGATAGATTCAAATGTATCTTTTTTACTCTGTATATTTGATTTCCTTCCTATATCTTATAAAGAAAATAAATGCATCAAGAATGTTTGTGAAAAATCATGCTACATTTTCAGGAATAGGTTCCAAGAAGCAGGGTCATTAACCCAGCTTTCTGACACCTGTATAATTACTTCTAATTTGGGGGCTTAAAGCAACAAAATTGTATTTCCCAGAGTTTACAAAGGCTAGGACTCTGACATTTGGTAAGGCCGTATTCCCTGTAGAGCTTTAGGGGAGAATCTGTAAACTTCTGACAACCTTGGTGGATCTCAGCATGTTACTATTTGTGGATTCATTTCTGAAGACTCTGTCTTTGTGGTCACATGGCTCCTCTTCTACCTCAAACTCCCCTTGCCTTTTTCTTATGAAGATACTTCTCACTGGACTTAGGGTCCACCAGAGGATCCAACATTCTTTCTTCATATTAAAATCCTTAATTCAATTACATACATGAAGATTATTTTTCTAAAGAAGGTAACATTCACAAATTAAGATATAGGCATATCTTTTGAGAAGGGCACCTTTCATCTGACTATATTGTATACAGTTGTTGTTATGGTATCCTAGGATGCAAAAAGTATTGAACAATTAAGAGAAACTCACTGCAATGATTGGAGTGTAGCTTTAGTTTGCCTGACCTACATTATCTAACATGAGGTCCAATAAGTAGTCACCAAAATACTAAAACAAGATAGATATTTTGGGTATAAAAATGTTTAGTTGTAGCATTGTCTTTTAATTGTTGTGGGTATTTTTCAACATTATCCAAATCAACATATATTAATTAGTTAACATCAATGTGCCACAGCTAGAAACAGTTACTTAGTAGAACCTAATGGTAGTGTGCAGTCACCCTTGGTATCATAGGGGATTGATATCAAGAGCCCGAAAGTAAAACAAAATTCTAATTTCATTAAACGAAACAGTGTAATATTTGCATATACCCTATGCACATCCTTCTGTATACATTAAATCCTCCCTGGATTATTTACAATACCTAGTAGAATGTAGATAGATATAATAGTTTTTATATTTAGGGAATAATGACAAGAATAAAATTTTCATACATTTAATACAGATGCACTTTAAAAAATGTCCACTGCATCCAAGGAGGGACAAATGTATTCAGAAAAATTTTTGTTTATAATATTGCTGGAGATTTGGGAGGTCAATAATAACATAAAAACAGATGCAATTCTGATTCTCATGTAGTTCATGAAATGGAAGAAGAGATCCTAGTCAATAGATACAGTATCATTAATCAATTCCTGATATATAGTAGGCAAATAAAGATACTAAGTATTTTGATTTGTGCATGTTATTATTACTATAAATTTACATATATAAAAATGAAGCATAAAACGACTAAATGCTTATTTGTGTCTTTGTCTCCCCTACTTTATCACCAATATTTGAAAAGTGCCACAGTGACATTTTGCTGAGAAGATTAGAGAGAATTCCTGGGTCAGCTCAGTGCACACTAGGAGAGGAAATTTTACTTCTGTGTTTCAGCTCCACAATGAATTAAGTGATCTGTGCATGCTGACACTTAGGAAATATGAAATGCAGCTGTTTCCAAGGTAAGGCATTAGAACAATGTAGAATTTGGGTTTTGAAAGACTCTGATCAGAGCTTGACAAGAGCACAATAGATGTGCATTTCTCACTTATTGATTCTTGGTTTTATTTCTTGCACTTGAGGAGTCTTGTTAAGGAAGTCAACACCTGTGCCAATATGTTGAAGTCCTGAGTCTACATTTTCTTCTAGTGATTGCAGTGTTCTGTTGGGTCTTGATCCACCAAGAGTTGGCTTTTGTGCAGGATGATAAACAGGAATCAAGTTTTATTCCTCTATATATGTATATCCAGCAACATTTATTTAAAATGCAATCTTTTCTTCAATATATATTTTTGGCACCTTTGTGGAGCATCAGAGGAAACTGTATCTATGTGGATTTGCCTCAGGGTCTTCTGTTATATTCCATTGGTCTTCATAAATGTTTTGGTGCCAATATTAGACAGTCTTTGTTACTACATCTCTGTAGTATAAAATTTTAGGTCCATTATAATGAAGCTTCCTGCACTTCTTTTCTTACACAGTATTTCTTTGGCTATTCTGGGTCCCTTATTCTTCCAAATGAATTGTAGAACTGTTTATTTTAGTTCTATGAAGAATGCTATTGGTATTTTGATGGAATTGCATTGAATTTGTATAATGTTTTTGGAAGCATGGTAATTTTGATACTATTTTAATTCTGCCTATCCAAGAACATGCAGTTTTTTTCCATCTTCTAAAGTCTTCTTCAATTTCTTATTTCACTGTTCCATAGTTTTCATTGTAGAGGTCTTCACTTCCATTGTTAGATTTTGCCTAAGTATTTTATTTTTTCAGTATTATGAATGGGAAAGTTCTCCTAATTTATTTTTAAGCAGATTCATTATTGGAGTATTGAAAAATTACTGATTTATTTATCTTGACATTGTATCCTGCTACTTTACTAAATTATCAGTTCTAGAAATCTTCTGGTAGAGTTTTATTTTTTGAGTCTTCTAAATATGGGATCATGTCATCAGAAGACAGTTAATTTGACTTCTTATCTTCCTACTAGTATCCCTTTAATTTCTCTTTCCTTGCCTGATTGCAAAGGAAACAATTAAGAACATGGAGAGCCTACAGAGAGAGAGAAGAGCTTTTTTTCCATCTGCTCTTCAGATAGGGAATTAATATGAAGATATATAAAGAACTCAAAAAAACTTAACAAATGGACAAAAGACCTAAAAAGATACTTCTCAAAAGAAGAAATACAAATAGCCAATAAATATACCAAAAACGTTCACCATGTCTAGGAATCAGGAAGATGCAAATCAGAACTACATTGAGATTTAATCTTACTTAAGTCACAAGGGTAATTATCAAGAATACAAATAAAAATATATGTTAGAGTGGATGTGGGGTAAATGTACAGTTATTCTTTGGTGGTGGTACTACTGCCAATTAGTAAAACCACTCTGGAAAGCAATATAAAGATTCCTCAATAAACTAGGAATGGAAGCACCATATGATCCAGGTATCCCACTCCTTGATTTATGTCCCAAAGATCTAAAATCAGCATATTTTAGGATACAGCCACCTCACTAATAATAGCATCATAATTCATAATAGCCAGATTATCACACTACCCTAGGTACCCTTCAACTAATGAATAGATAAAGAAAATGTGGCACATACACCAAATGGAGTTTTACTCACTCCTAAAGAAGAATGAAATTATGGCATTTACTTCTGTGTTTCAGCTCCACAATGGAGCTGAAGAATCTATGGCACTGGAGAACAATATGCTAAGTGAAATAAGCCACACCCAGCAAAAGTCCGATGTTTTCTCTCTCATATGTGGAATTTAGACAAAAATAATGAAAAGAGAGAGAGAGAAAAAAAAAAAAAACACAGATGGATTCCATGAACACAGAAAAGAGATCAGGGAATAGAGAAAGTGAGAGAGGAGGGCTGGGAAAAGGGAAGAATGGTGGACTGAATCTGACCCTAGGAATATACCACAGTGAATTTCACTTTTGTGTATATCCAGTATATATATAATCTAGATGAAAAGGGAACAGTAGAAGGAAGGAGGTAAGGAAAAGAGGAAGTAATGTGGGCTTCATTGGAACAAATTATACTCCAAGCTTGTATAATTATATCAAAATGAACACCAATATTATGTATAAAGAAAATGAACTAGTAAAAACTGTAAGTTTTTCTGTTCTAGAATATAGACAATACAAGAGATGTCAATAAACTAGTGTTTGGAGTGAGCTACATTTAATGAAGTGCTGTTACAAATGGTCTGGCCAAGTACACTAATTCAGAGTGCCACTCTCCTGTTAATATCCTAGCTAGGTAAAGAAAAGGACAGAAGTCATCACAGAGAGTACTAAGGAGAGTCACAGCATCAAGAAAAATATAACTGTCTTAAAAGCATATCCACTGGGTTTCGAAGCAAATAAAATTCATAATTACATGGTCCAACATATTTTCTAAACAATATTAAATGCCACAGAGTCTCTCACCAGATTTAAAATGATTTGTAGATTTTTAAATACTAGCCTTTGGAAAAAAGTGTGATGTATCATGAAATGCCACAACATACAAACACGTTTTGTTTTTAATTTCTACTTTGTTAATAATTTATTTTAAATGAAATGATTTTATATAATATTCTAGCATAAGCAATTATATCTTTAAAATATTAGCAGTACAATTTTCTTCCTTTTAAATTTGACAATACACAAAATGTGTTAAACATGTTTTATTATGTCTTCACAAAAGTTTTAGCTTGTTAATTGCATTTTTGAATATTGTTGTTATCTATTTAATAATGTAGTTTTTAATATTGCACCTTTGGGCTTGAGAGTAATTTAAGCAGGTTGGTGATAATTTCAGTTATATTTTAAGACAAAGAAATTCTCCAGACCACCATTGCACACATCACTCACACCTCTTCAAGATGTCCTATTAACACTGAAAACCAAGTGCTCAAAAAAGAAAAGGTGTGCACAAATGTGAAGCCTAAAGAATTTCTTCCCTTAATGCAAGCACTAAAATAAAAAAAAAATATTTCTCTTAACAATTGCAACATATTTTAGAAATGGCTAAGGAGTACAAAACATATTGTGCCCTCAGATATTACTTTTAAAAGTAGTGTTAAAAAAGAGCAAACCAAGATGAGAGGAAGAAAATAATATCTAATAAGAATGATAATTTAACATGTTATCCTAAGGTGCTTTATATTTTCTGAAAATAACTACTGATATTCTATCACCTACAACAGATGACTATGCTGAAGTGAATTTGAATAAGAATAAATCAGAGTCCATTTTAATAGTTCTTAGTCCATTAAAAACTGTCATAAGGTAGAAAATTACAACCTTCTTCCAAATCTAAATGTTTCAACATTTATAATATCTACAAATATTCAGAAATGGTTGATGAGAATAACTATACTAAACAATGATATTTATAAATATGTCAGGAAGATTTTCAAAGCAAGCAAAATTAATAGAGAATATGTAGAAAAAACACCATGTGTTCCCAGCATAATATTTTGAACAATGATACAATGTTTTGGACACTGACACAGTCAATAATGGCTGTGTCAGACACAACTCTCTTAATAAAAGTAGAACTGTGAAAGAAAGAGAATTTATAGAACTTCAAATGAAATCATTAAACAAAGGTGGAATCATAAAGAATCTATGATTGTATCTTAGATTGTTATCAGAAGTCACTGAATCTCAGATTGTTACCAGAGAACAACCCTCTGTGAAATGGTCCCCATCACAATTCATTCTTGGTGTTAGGATTCATTCTGAAAATTATCCATTTTTTTGCCACTGTTTACCACATTGTTTTTTCCTTTAAAAAAATCTATACTATACCTTCAAACACAGAAGAGAAATCAATCATCTACTACCAACTGCCATTCAACATGCTATTTGAGGAACAACTACTTATTTTTTCCTTTGCTTTGCATTGGCATTGATAACAGGAAGAAGTATTATTACACTGTAGCTCCTTTCCTAGATAGAATATTATAAAGAGAAAAAATTAGTACAGTGTTAATTCATATATCATATGTAGAGAAATGTATACGAGGAATTTTTAAATTCTGTTATTGCTTGTGGGATGCTATAGCATTCTTTAGCAGGTTTTTCAATTGGATACATGACAGGACTGCATACCACTCTTAACTTAGTTATGGCTATATGATTTCCTATAGCTATTTACATGCAAATAGATGCAGGAAGGAGGAAATGTGTCAGAAGGAAATGTTATAAAGTAGTAAAGATTTTTTCCATATTTTTTATTTTCCTCTGCCACAGTAACCTATACTGCACAGATATTGTCTATTTGAATAGTTTAGGCCACCGTATAAACAGAAAAAAAATCTCCCAAATCCACAGTGGACATATAATAAGAGTAATAAATATTTATTGATAGGTTAATAAGATTTCAAGGTTCTTTGTAACTACAGCATAATCAATCCTATCACATCAGAAATTATCACAAATCCTATCACATCAAATGCTACCACAACAATATTTTTATAGATTGGATGGTGACTTAGGGGTTATGAATAGTTTGTTAAGGAAATTTCGAGGAAGATATAATTCATGACACATGTTTTGAACTATCAGGTGCAACTGTAACTTGTAATAATATTGAAGACAAATTAATGTGTTTAGTGAACCTTGTGTCCCAGTAAAAATAATTGGGGGAAAAATTAAAAGCATCTGTTAGTTCCTGTCCATTGATTTTGTTGTAAGATATCACAACAGACAAGCTCAGAAAGTAATTAGTAAGTTAGCATGCAGAAAAAGTAGAGAATAGTGAGAGTAAGGGCATTGCAAGGAATGGCATGGTTAAAAAAGGAAATACGTATAAAATATGTAAAATTGAGATGGGCCTCAAGTGACATCAATTATACTTGGACTTGTAATAAGAATAGGATGAAGGAGAAGACTGTAACATCCACTGTCAGTAACTAAAACTTTATAGAGTTGTTTCACAGAAAAATACAAATAATCTACATGACATCTACCAATTTTTTTCCCCCTGGATTAAATGTCACACGGGAAAGTGAATAAAATTGACTCTGACTAAAGCCCCCCAAAATGTAATACAAACTATGGCTAAATTGCAGAAAGTGGAAAAATAAAAAGCAAACAAATAAGTTCAATGACAATATTTTATTAGCCCATGAAAAAGACTGAAATAAAAATAATGAAAAGATTACAAAATTTTACAATTTTCCACTATCAAATAAAACTTTATCCAGGACTACATAGTCTGTGGCCATTCAAGGTTTAATTGGTGTTTGGACTCTCTACCTCCTCCAGGCAAAAAAAAGTCTTTGCATCACAAAAATTACATCACAGTAATTGGTCAATCAAGGTATATTCTCCAAGGATACTAAGGAGACTTTTGCTTAGCATTACTTTGGAATTGATGTGCACCAGTATAATTTGAACTTCTAATACTTTCTGGTGCAATATCATCATATGTTTATCCTGCCCCTTTTCTACCAATGGATGTTGTCTGACAGGTTCAGGGTAGTTCATATAATTTTTGTTACATAAATTTCCACATCAGGTGATCTGGATTGAGGTGGCAATGACCATGCATTATGCACTAATGATGGAAATACCACCTTTCATTCTGGCATCTTTGACTTTAAGCATAATTCTATGACTAAAGTGCTCTTTAGGATTGGCTCCATCAGGGAGACTGAGTGTATTTGTGAGCAGAAAGTCCAGTGAATTGAATATGTGATGGCTAATATTCCAGTTGTCAAACTGATTAGTACAGTTTGCTATATATTTACAGGTCTTTTCCCTCCAGATACACTGTATGATTATAATTTCCACTCCTTGAAATTAGATATGGGCCTTGCAACTTACTGTGGCTGATGGATTAGAAGCAGAAGTGACCCAAGTCTGTTCTGGGCAGAAACTTTAACAGACAAAACAGAACCATTTACTAATTACCTTTGCCAGAGAAAAAGTCAATATTTCAGTTACGGTTCTTGCTTTAGAAGGTGGTAAAGACCATTGAGAACAGACTGATAATGGATGTGTAGTAACACAGCAAAGTTGCATGTTGTTTTAAGTGAAAAAGTTTGAATTTTTTACCACCATATGTTCAACCCTGAACAGTTTTTTCAAGTATCATAAAATTCAGTATTCTTTTCATTGCTTTTATTCCATTTTTTTTTTCATGTGTTAGTGGAAAGTGGTAGGTTGTTTTTAAAATTTTTTTGGAGAGAGAGAGAGAGAGAGAATTTTTTAATATTTATTTTTTAGTTTTGGGCGGACACAACATCCTTGTTTGTATGTGGTGCTGAGGATCGAACCCGGGCCGCATGCATGCCAGGCGAGCACACCACCGCTTGAGCCACATCCCCAGCCCCTTTAAAATTTTTGATATTTCTTGCTTTTCATTTTTTATTCTATATTTCACAACTTACAGTTTTGTTGCATTTTGATGAGAGAGCCACAATTTTAGTCGATTTTCCTTTGTGACATGTAATCCAACAGAAAATATTTGATAGGTACCAAGTAGGGTATTTGTGGTTTTGCTCAGAAATAACTAAAAAAAAAAATTGAGCACTGAGAACTAAGTCAACACCTGGATTGTAATCTTTTATGTTTCATTTAAAATATCTAACATCCAGAACTATAATAACATAATAAGTATGTGTTACTTTAAGCCACTGTGATGCATACAATATACTTTATTACAATATAAATAGTAAGTTAAGATACCTTCTTAGCTATTTACATAAATTCATATTAATCACTTCTAAATATTCAAAATCTTTCTCAGATAAATAAATGAAAAATAAGAAAGCCAATGTGTAACAAGGCCTGAGAAAAGAGTAAAAATATATGTAAAATTATTTTAGAAGGTATATTATAAAATAATCCTTGATAATATTTTAAGTGATAATATTATTAAATGTAATTTCATTAAAAACATTTGAGTGAAGTATGAACATAAAATTTAATAGATGTAAAAATTTCATACACTACTGTAATTTAGATATTGTCACATATGTAGTTATCCACATGTATAATTGTAGTAAATGAGTGCTTTCTATTTAGAGAAAAATTGGGTATTATACTATATGTATATGTGAGTACATGAATTTTTAAAAAGTGAAGCAAAAGGCTAATTTGGTTATATGAATCTTGACCCGAAGAAAGTTATTAAAACTTTTTTGCTTCTACTCATGTTATTGAATGATGATACCTGTCCCATGACCTCCACAATTACATTAATGATCAATTAAGTGTCTATTTTTGTTCCAATTTTCACAGGTTTTAATCTTGAAATCTTTAGATGAGGATTTCAAACTTACTTAAATGCATTTGCTAATAGTTTTCATTATGATGTAATTTTTTCCATATGTGTAATTTAGATGCAAGTAAATATATTTTAAATGTTTCAGAACATAATTTTTAAAAAATTTTCTGGTTTTGTCTAATATGAAGAATAATCATGTTAAATCCAATTTGACTAAACATCCTTTTCTGCACAGCCAATTTTCATCAATATGTATTAAATGTTACTAAATGTCCTTGTGTTTTTTAAACATATGATCTATGATCTACCATTTTTTAACATTCAACTAAAACACAAGCTAAACTATTTTGATTTAATAAGTTAATTTTTTTTTAAAGAGAGAGAGAGAGGAGAGAGAGAGAGAGAGAGAATTTCCTTTTAATATTTATTTTTCAGTTTTTGGTGGACACAACATCTTTATTTTATTTTATGTGGTGCTCAGAATTGAACCCAGCACCCTGTGCATACCAGGCAAGTGGGTTACCACTTGAGCCATATCCCCAGCCCAATAAGTTAATATTTTAATTACAAAATCAATTTGTAAGTTTACATAGAGACAAACATTATACCATAGAGTAGAAAAATAAATTTACAAAGATATGAATAGTATTCAATATCAAGAATATTTGAAAATATCTAATGAACATAATTTCACCACATTACATATAATTACATATGGTTCTTTTTATTATATTTTGTTTAAGCTTCTACATTAAATATTACAAAAAGGATATTACATAACCTAAGTGTTTGTTGCATGAAGTAATGCAATATTCAACATCTTTGAAGGCTGTCAATATTGACTAAAAATCCTTAAAAAAGAGGCTTCCAATAAATGTTTTATTAAGTATCATTATTAAAATGCTATTGACAATATCTATTTCCTGAGAACAGGATAACTTTTCCATAATTTGTACTTGTACAAAGCCTTGCATTACAAGCTGCCAAATAATGTCCAATTAGAATGTTAACACTGTTCCATGGAGCAGAAAATTGTAACAAATTATCCAAAAAGATTTCATGAATGATTTCATTTAAAATATGTTAGGCTACACCTTACTTGATTTTATTTTGTGTGTTTATTTTATGAATTTTCCATATTTAAAGTATTTACAAGTTGTATATGTGACAATATAATTTAGAATAAGAAAAAAAGTACATATCTAAACCAGGCACAGAGTGCATATCTGTACTCCCAGTGGCTGGGGAGACTAAGACAGGAGGATTGTGAGTTCAAAGCCAGCCTCAGCAATGGCAAGGCTTGTAAGCAACTCAGTGAGACCCTGTTTTTAAATAAAATACAAAATAGGGCTGGGGATGTGGCTCAGTGGTTGAGTGTCCCTGAGTCCAATCCCTGGTACCTAGAAAAAAAAAGTACATATCTAGTACAACATATTCAGTGTTTTCAGGACATGGGTTCCATATTCCTATTTAAATGCAGTGATGCTCCTTCAAGGCCATATCCAAGGCCTTCTGGTTCCATACAAATTCTACCTTACATTTTCCCAAATTACTACCACTAGAGACTGAATAACCAGACACTTCTAATAATATACAGACTCATCATTTAATGAACTTACCATAGTTAGTATCATTTCTTATGTTGAATTTTTGCTATGGACTGAATGTTCATGTCCTTCCAATGGAACATACCCCCCAATGTATTAATATTACAAGTGAAAGCCTTTGAGAGGTGATCAGCACTGGTAAAATCTTCCTGGTGAGATTAGTTCCCTTACAAAAAAGGACTCAGACAGGTAGCCAATACCATCCATCATGGGAAGACAAAAGAAGTCTCTATTTATGAGCCAGAAAACTAGTCTTTACCAGACACTGAATCTACTGTGCCTTGATCATTGCCTTCTCATTCTTCAAAAAACTGACAAATGAATTTTCATTCTTTATAAACCATCCTGTTTATTGTGTTTTATTACAGTAGCCCAAATGGGCTGATAATATTTAACGCTCATAATTTGCAAGAAACCTAAAAACCAGAATTTCTAGTTGCATTGTTATTTGAACATTCTTTTTTTTTAATTTGTGCTAATTAAATTAGTAAGATATAGATGTGGTCATTAATTTGATTGTGATGATCATTTTAAAAATGTATAGGTATATTAAATCATCAAATCTTTTAAAATGAATACATACAATTTTAAACTGTCAAATATTTTCTTAAAAATAAAAAAGGGGGGTTAGGGTAAATTTCTGTAGTAAGTAATTATTTTTTTTTAAATTATCTTTTAGTTGTAGTTGGACACAATACCTTTATTTTATTCATTTTTATGTGGTGCTGAGGATCGAACCCAGGGCTTTGCACATGCTAGGCGAGTGCTCTACCACTGAGCCCAAACCCCAGTTCCTGATTATTTTTAAACCATTAATTTTAGAATATTGTTAAAAATGTGATATGGTACATTAGTATGACAAATTTGTCACAGCATACATATGTATATTCTGATAGGTTTTAAAAATGTATTTGCTTGCAAAGCAGATAATAACTTTTTAATAATCAGTTTAAAGAATATTTAAAATTTAATGATATTTGTTGCACTTGTCTTTGGCATTTGTTTGCATTTATTTGAATTCATTCTATCCACATTTCTTTATACATTTTTACATTGGCCTTTCACAAGTATTTTTAATAGTTTGTCTTCATCTGAGATTATCTTACATTTTCTTATACTGTTCCTTGTAAAATTATGATTTCATTTTATACAATAATCATATTCTTTATGATTTCAAATGTAGATTTAATCTAGTTATTTGTCATTTATTATTATGTTGTTATGTCAAAATAATTTTTGTCTGAAAATGTCTTTCAACATTTTTTACTTGCCCTATAAAGTTCAAACCCTTTATATTTTACACTTACATTTTATTTTAAAATTCTCTTAGAATCAAAGTAAATGTCTTTCAAAAAGATCAGTAAATCATTATTTCATGCTACTTTTGCTCTTTTCAACAGGATCTATAAATCTAAAATTTGTGTAGTAGTATAAAATGTTCAATTTTGATTTTGTTCACACTTTTTCACTTAAGTCTTAAATAGGAAGATATCTTAATATTGTCATTACATATTGTATGAAGAACTTTTTATATAAATTATCCTGTTTGACCATTTACATACTGATCAAGTTCCCCTATTAGATGTGAAGTTGGAAGTCAAAGTGACATGTAAAACCTTTAGACAAATTTCCTGAATACCAGGAATCATATATTTTAATACTAAAGTAAAGGGAATTCATTAGGTTGCACAAGTTCCAAAGAAAAACTCCTCTGTAAACTCTTTTGGTGTTCTTCAAATGTAAGGGGGAAAAGTTGTCCCTGCACAAATCTCATTTATTGTTATTTCTTCTCTGACCAGAAAACAACCGCAAACAGGAACCTACATAGTACTAATCATAGTTCACCACTCAGAGCATATTTTCTGTTTGATTTCATCTTTGTTAAGACTCACATTCCAGAGATAATATGCAATACTTTCCCTCTTGGAATTCAGTTCTTTCTTTTAAATGAAGAGGAAATGATAGAATTAATGTGGGGTTCAAATGTGTCAAACGGGCTTCACAAATAAGTCCCACCAGCAAAAGGGTGCTAGCAGAGGTCCCAGCCTGCATGACATCTGTGTCCACTAGGGAGACTGAGAAGCTTGATGGCTATGTTCAGAGGGTTAAAGGTAAAAATATGAATATATTTAAATAAGATATAGTGAATTTTTAGTCTATGCTTACAAATGTTTCATTCCAGCATTTTTCTTTAGGAAACTATATTTCAGGATACTTACTTTATATATAATAGATAGACAGATAGATAGATATAGAGATATATATGTATTCATTTTATACCTGTACTCAATTTCTTTTCATACTAATTGCTAAATGATTATCTAAAAACGACTCATAAATAAGGTTCTGAAGATATTATAAAACTGAGATTTATAAGATAAGATAAATTTCTCTTTTTAGTAATAAAAATATATATAATGAACATATAGGGTAAAGATTTATAAGCATCCTTTATTTATGAAAATTCTCATTATAGAAGCACTCAAAGAAGTAAACTTTAGATGAAGTGTTTCTTTTTTCTATTTTCATGTGCATATGTGTGTAGAGCACCACTTTCTTGTTTAGCTTTACGTATTTAATGTTAACATTTTTATAACTCATAAAAATAACAAAAAACTTTGAAATTTTACATATTTATCTCTTAAAAGAAGTAACATTATATATGACAGGTCATTTTGTCTTTCAGTATTATTATTAAACCAGCTGAAATTTCATTTGATTTCTAATATTTCTATTTAAAGGTAATTATTTTTCATAAAATATACATTTTCTTTTCTGTGTGTTAAGACTAGCTTCTCTTTCCAAAGAAGCTTCCACTGGAATTTCACTTTCATTTTAAATTATAATGTTTATTTAAATAAGTATATCAAATATATAGTTTTTCACCAATCTTAACCACAGTACACATACACACATACACAAACGAACAGGTATGCAAATGGCGTTGATAGTCAAGATGTTTTATAATATGTTGATGAGCTAGGGGTGTTGATCAGTGGTATAGTATTTGCTAGGATACAAAAGGCCCTGGGTTTGATCATCAATACAGCAAAATAAAACATCAATAGTAATATGTTGGTTGTAATTATGTTACCATAACACAACTATATATATATAGCTCAAGACAGCATAACATCTTCTTTACTTTATCATATATATATATATATTTGAGCATATGAGCATTTATCCCACCAAACAAGTGAACATCTTTGGAAGCACTTCATCTTTCTGTGTAATCTGAGAATTGGGACACAGTAATTTAAAAAATATTTTCACTAGGATACCAGGCACAATGATGCATGCCTGGAATCCAAGCAACTCAGGAGGCTGAGGCAGGAGAATTGCAAGTTCAAGACCAGCCTCAGTAATGTAGCAAGGCCCTAAGCAACTTAGTGAGACTCTGTATCAAAATAAAAAATTAAAAGGGCTCGGAATGTGACTCAGTGGTAAAGCACCTCTGAATTCAATCCCTAGTATTAAAAAACAAACAAACAAAAATCACAAAGTTGCAGTATTCTTAAAGAAAACTTTCTCTGTGATTTGTTTTTTGTTTTGTTTTTGCACATACCAGTGAATTATAGTTGTACACAATGTTTGGATTTGTTGTTACATATTCACACATGTACACAATATAAACAATATAATTGGGGCAATATCACTCCACAGCATTTTCCCCCTTCCCTTCCCTTCCCTTCCCACCTCACACTGGTTGATCCCTTTACTCTATTGATCATTGTTTGATTTTTAGGACATCCACCACCACTTTTGTTTTCTTTTTTCCTCTCTAGCTTGTTCATATGAGAGAATACATGTATCCCTTAACTTTCTGAGTGTGACTTATTTCACTTAACATAATGCTTTCTAGTCCTATCCATTTTCCTGCAAATGCCATAATTTCATTTTTCTTTATGGATGAACAAAACTCCATTGTGTATACTTAACACAATTTCTTTATCCTTTCATTCACTGACGTGCACCCAGGCTGGTTCCATACTTTGACTATTGTGAATTGTGCTGCTATAAACATGTGTATGCATGTATCACTGTAGTAAGATGACTTAATTCTTCAGGCTAATTACTGAAGAATTTATAGCTAGGATATTTGGTACTTGTAGGTTTAGTCTTTTGAGAAGACTCTATACTGATTTTCATAGTTGTTCTACTAATTTACAGTTCTACAACTGTGTAAAAGTGTTTCTTTTTCTCCATATCCTCTCCTGCATTTACTATTATGTTTGTATTCTTGATTATTGCCATTCTGACAGGTGTGAGATGAAATTTCAGTACAGTTTTGATTTTCATTTCCTAATTGCATATTTTTGGTCATTTTTATTTCTTATTTTGAGAAGTGTCTATGTAATTAATTTGTTCATTTATTACTTGTTTTTTTATATTTTTTTTGTGTAAAGCATTTTGAGCTCTTATATATTCTAGATATTAATCCTCTGTCAGAAGAGTAGCTAGCAAATATTTATCCCATACTGCGAATTCTCTCTTCACATTCCTAATTATTCCCTTTCCTGCACAGAGGAAGCTTTCTAATTTGATGCTGTCATTTATTAACTCTTGGCATTGCTTCCTGAGCTACAGAGGTCATATAGAGAAAGTCTTTACCTGGGCCTAAAAGTTGGAGTGTTGACCCTGTTTTCTTCTAGGAGCTGCATACTTTGTAGTCGTTGATCCGCTTTGAGATGATTTTGGTGCAGAATGAGGATTAAGGGTCTAGTTTCATTCTTCTTTTTATGGATAACCAGTTGTCCCAGTACTGTTTGTTAAAAAGGCTGCCTTTTCCACAATGTATATTTTTGGCACCTTTGTCAAGGATCAGATGACTGTTGATATATGGGTTTGGCTCTGTATCTTCTATTCTGTGCCCTCAGTCTATGTGTCAGTTCCTATGCCAGTGCCATGACATTTTTGCTACTAGACCTCTATAGTATAATTTGAAGTCAGATATTCTGATGCCTCCACCATTGCTTTTTTTGGTTGAAAGTTGCTTTACCTATTCTGGGTCTTTGATTCTTCCAAATGAATTTTAGGCCCCATTTTTTTCTAATTCTGTGAAGAATGTCTTTACTAATTTTGAGGGGTGTTGCACTGTATGTGTATATTGTTTTCGGTAGTATTGTCATTTTAACAATATTAATTCTCCTATCCATGAAAATGGGAGGTCTTTCTATCTTTTGAGGTCTTTTTAAATTTCTTTCTTCAATGTTCTACATTTTTCATTTTAGAGGTCTTTCACCTCCTCAGTTAGATTTATTCCTATTCATTTTATTTTATTTTTTATTGAATATATTGTGAACAGAATTGTTTTCCTGATTTCTTTCTCAGAAGATTCATTCTTGGTATATAGGAAAGTTATTGATTTTTGTATGTTGATTTGGTAACCTCCTGAACCTACTGCTTTACCAAATTTGTTCATTAGATCTAGCAATCTTTTGGTGGAGTCCTTGGATCTTCTAAGGCATAGTACTATATCATCTGTAAACAGTGATGATTTGACTTCTGTGTTCCATAATACTGTAGAAAGTGAAAGCCAAATCTGTCTTCATCTTCTTATGCTACCTATCCAATAAAAGTTCCCTCCCCACACTCTATCAAAAACTATTATTTCTTATGTTCTGCTAAGGAAAACAATGTTTCTAAATGAAAATAATATAAAATCTTCAATAGGAAAAATAGTTTATTGCAGCCAATTTTTGAAATCCTGTTAGATAAATTTTGCAATATTAATACAGGCTGAGGAATTCTCTAGCATAAACAGAATAAATACTAAAAGAAATCATTGTGAATATTTTTAAAAAAAATTTGATACATTGGTGATGAAAGGGGTTAGATAGTTGCTTAACATTATTACCATCATTTCTTCCAATCAGATCTGAAAATGAATGGAAAATGAAGTTTATTTAAGTTCAATTTACAGTCAATTTTACTGTGTTGATTTCATTCTAGTTGAACAATTTTTCTGAACAATTTACATTTGAAGTTCAAGTTTTTCACCAAAAAATAAACGTGGTTTCAATTCTCCTGGAAATCTTTTTTTTTTTTTTTGAATTTTGAAATACAGTATCATCTTCTGGCAAAAATTTCAAAACAGATTTCCAAAAAGCAGTTGGAGGAAGTAAATACCATATCAAAGTTATGAAACAGTTAAAAAATTCCATTAAGAGAAACAATGAGAATTTGTTTAGAAAAAATTGCATGATAATTCCCACCACAGAAATTATAAAGTAGTCATGAACATGACATTACTGAATGTGGTATTCAAAAGAGATGTGGAGTAATGCAGATTTACATAGTATTATTAATTATATATATAATAGATGTTAAAAACCTGAAGAAGTAGATAATGGACTTATATAATAAAATAATTAGAGTGTGTTGGGTTTTTAGTAATGATTAATTTTTCTTTTAATATAGTAATCTAATAATTAGTCATATAATCTAGTACCTAATAAAGTCTGTATTTAACAATTAGTTCGCAAATTTCCTTAAAATTTAAAAATCAGTTTTTTTACAACTTGTTACAAACATTCTCCAGCACAGCCCCACTTTCTAATTTTATACATTTCACTGTTTTTCTGAGGGTAAAAAATGGTGACATAAATGTCTTGTTTGGGACCATGTGTAAGAGAAGATGGTATTAGTATTTTTCTTGGTTGCTTTAGTAGCACTGGGGTAGACACGAGAAAAGTGTAAAAGGGAATGTCATTGTAGATAAAGCAGGAGAGTCTTGGGAAATAAAAATATGCATATTTAAAGTAATTACACTATGACTCAAACTGTAAACTACTTCACAGGTTTGTACCTGCTTCAAAAATTCAAGATAATGAGTTTTGTTTCTTTCAAATTCTTTCTGAGCATAAATTATTCCCCCATTCTATATCTTCCCCATATTCCTCCCTATTTTTGTTCATTTAATTAGCAAAGGTATTCCTGAAAATAGGACATTGGTTAATATTTTAAGTAACTACACGAACTACTGGGAATTTAAAAATATTTCATGTGACCAACAAAAGCTACTCTGACATTGCCTTATTATGTGAACCAGACAAAATTTAAGTTGTCTGATCACTGAAATACATATGGACATTTGTAAATAGAACTATAATAAATTAAAATAATGCATTATAATTTCACTGGGAATGTTTATTTTTGTGGAGAACAGCAATAGTTTGGGCAATATCACTCCGTCTAACCCCATGTTGATTAATCTTCAAAATGGCCCTTGCTTTTGGCAAAGATAATCAAATAAAGTGTCATTAGAAAAGATTCAAAATTAATTTAAATATGATCTATTCCCCATATCTCCATGTCATCATCTGTAAAATGGGGACTATAATAACACCTAAATCATTCAGTTGTAAAGAATAGTCTAGGTTATTAATACAGATGCTTAATGTATAATAGCTCTTCTAATCACTTATTTCATGAAATAATCACAGCAAAATGCATTAGCTTAAGTGCCTATCATTATATATTTTGTTGAAGGAATAAGAAAATAGAAGTAAAATATTATAAGACATTGGTAGCATCTCACATCATTGCAGGATGACTTTATTAAACATTATTTTACTATGCCATGCCATGCAGATGTCATTTACACAAAAGAAATGTAGAAGCTAGGAAGTGGTATTCAAGGAAAACAACTGTAAATAGCTTTTACTTTTTAAATCTTTTGTATTTTTTGCATTGCACAATGCAGAATTTTAAATAATATGTCCTCAATAAAAATTCTTTCATTTGATTATATTTGTATAATTTTGTTGCCATGAACCATATACAGCCTGGTTACAGCTGTGCTTATTTGAATAGATTGTTGTTTCATTTAGGAAAGAGTCATGTCAGAAAAATTCACTCAGGGCCTTGGTTGATTTGCTGTTCACAGGTATACAAAAGAGTGCAATAAATGGTTTATAATGTTGCTTTGAGAGTCTCCTAAAGAATTATAGTCTATTTATGTCTTAATTCTAATCTAGCATGAATTGAGTTGAAATCAATATGCCTGTTCTGATCTCAAGACTCAGCAGGTCTTGCATTCTTCCAAAAACTCTTGGATTACTCTGATATAAAGAAAATACTAGGTACAGAAATAGAGTAAATTATATTCCATTCATGTATGTTTATGTCAAAATGAACCCCCAAATTTTGTATAACTATGATGCACTAATAAAAACATTAAAAAATGAATACAAGGTTACCTTTCTGGAAGATTCAAAACCATATGAAGGAGTACTGTATAGACTCAGCTATGACCCAGGAAACTACTATTCAACCTATTAACAAACTAAAAATGCCTGAACAAGTCAAGTCCAGATAAGTTAGCATGGTTCCACATCAAAAAAAACTACCTGGCCAACCTACAAAATTATTTAAATAGCTGTTGCTTTATGCCAGTAATTATTAGGCTAGCTTTTTGCACAGCATTATTGCAGAAATGTACACTTAATATGAAGCAAAATAACAAATTCTGAGAAAATGAATTAAAAACAATCTTTCTTGGGCTTAAAATTGAATGTTTTCATGAAACTCAGATTACATATGGTAGATAGAGTTCCTGAAGTTTTTGCCATATTAAACCATGTATCATTCCATGTAATCAACTTATCAGGTCATGTTAAGAGGTTAAATTAGTACATAATAAAATGTAGCACCATTCATTAAATTATTAAATTATGCATGGACAATCACAGAAGAAATTCAGGCTTAAAGAAATTATTCTCATTTCTATTCCTAGGTTGATAACATTTGAGTTTTTGATGTCTAACTTCATAATTTCTAAGCATTTCCAGAATGTCAGAAATAACATTAATTTATTTTAGCTTCATGTAAAACCCATGTGAGACAAATCCTCATCAAAACACACTACTTATTGTGTCTCTAAAGCCCAAACTCCCACATTTCACAGTTGTTCCTGAAAATATAACACTTTTGGATTCAGCTCAACAAACTGTCTTTTTCACTTCAACCTGTTTCATGACTTCTGAAGAAATATAGGTTTGGATCCCACAGCTGTGGTATTAGCTTCTGACTTAATCTAAACCCAGCATAAGCAGCAGATCCATCCATGGGCCACTTGAATAGCATGATTCTGGCAAGAATTCTGAAAGCTCAGCCTACTTTTCCATTCACCCTCAAACACTATGGTGCACAAGCTGTAATCCATTATGTATACCTATCTGCTTAAACTGGCTAAAAATAAATTCTCTGTTCCTTTATTAAGAGATCTGAACTTAAGGAACATGAATACTTTGTATTTTTGATCATGGGTTGAATAATAGTAATTGCTTAATAAGTATGGCAGGATAAATAAAATCTCATAGCTTTACAATTCATAATTAGAGATGAATTAAAAGTTACTTAATTTTTCAACATGAAAAGTACATGAAAATAAAGTTATGACACAAAATGATTCTTCAATTACTTGGAGCATATTATATGTCAAATAGCAAAAATTAAATAGAACTGATGATTTTATCCAATCTATTTTTGACATCAATTAATATACTCAAAAGATATGGGATTATCTTAAGTAAACCTTAAAAAAATTGTTCCTAATGAAGAATCTTGAGGCATGATAGCATGAAGGACAAGGAAAAGGAGGAAGAATCTGTGGTATTCACTGTTATCATTAGAAGATGTGGAATTAATATTTCAGAGCATTATCCTTCACCCTTTTATGATAAAAACTTCTGACATATTTGATAGAAAAAATCTGCAACATTGAAAACAGAAATATAACTAATGATCTCATGAAATATAGAGAAATCCAACAGGGATGTAAAAAATAGACTCAGTAAAGTCTTTCATATTGTACAAATAAATGATTTCTTTTAAAACTATCATTGTCTTTAAAAATGTCTCAGTAATTTTCTTCTTTGTTTGGACCATGCTGGGCTTATCCCCATTCTAGCAAATGCAAGCTCCTTTGTTATCATAAGGGCTCTGCAGAAGCAGCTTCATACACCTGTAAACATGCACACCCTTCCTCTCCTACTTATATCTCATGCTTCCAATATCAGTTGAAAATCATGCTTTAGGAAGAAACACATACAGTTACACACAATGCCCCTTCAGAAATCCATTTTCCATCTCTTTATTTATGTAATTTTCTTCCTCATTAAAAATCACTTCAAGTTTTAGTCATGATAAAATGACTCCCCATAGTCAAATGATATTATTTTCTTTTCCAATTATATATTTTAAATAAAATTCTGTGATTTACTGAATTTTTATGTGTCATTATCCTTGCAAACCACTGATAAAGTTGTTAATTCTAAGAAACCCTATATTTAGAAAATATATCATCCTTCAATATAATAAACCAAGAAACCTGAGAAAGTAATTTTCATCTTATACCACATACAAAGAAAAAGTTAAACTGAAAAAAATATACCAACTACACAAAGCAGTAGATAAAGAAATTGTAAAACAGTGATGAATCTGTAATATGATCCCAATTACTAAATGTACAATAAGTCAAACACTGGGGTGCTTAGGGAGCATTGAAGTATAAGATCACAGTGAGATTTTGCAAAAGTTTGAAACAAAGAAGGCAGGTTATAATTGAACACAAATAACGGAGTTTATTTTCATATTCAATTTGATATTAATATGTTAAGATTCAAAATTTTCAGAGTAATAATGTAAAAATATTGATTCTATATTTATATTTGGAATTATATTTTTTCTAAAAGTTTAGAAGTACTATTAACATGCCTCTGGAGAATTTTGTTTTCTTTTGTTCTTAGATAATATTATCAAAGGAAAAAAAACTGAGTTCATAAATATTCTTAAGGCTTCTAAAAAATTGCATTACTTCCTATATTGCTTCATCAAATAAAATGATAATAAAATAGTTATATCTGATTAGTTTTATATATTTTCTGCCATTTTATATACCATGAATGATTCTAGCAATTATAAAAATATATTAGCTGCACAGCAATTATTGCTTAATATACAACTTAAGCCCTTAAAGCAATACTACAATTCTTTTAAAATCAAACACCTAATGGAATAAGAAGAAAATCCTTCATTAAAACACTAATTTTTTTCTTATTGATGAGGACAGAGTATAGCCATATGACTATCATAACCAACAGAAATCTGAACTTATAGTCAGCTAATTTAAGAAACAAGATATGAAATTCGTACCCTGGGGCTGAAAACAAGCACTTAGAATTGAGATGTGACATTAATTAAAGTAAGGAAAGAACTATAATATTACTGTGAAGTAATCATTATGCTAAGATGAACATATAAAAGAGAATTATAACTGAAAGAAAATGCTCAATTATCTAGATTCTGGAGTTCAAATGTATTATCATGGTCTCCCAAATGAAAAATTACAGTTGAACTTTTGAAGAACAATGCAAGATATACATAAAAGAAAGTAAAATGGAAAGCAAGCAAACAAAGAAAACAAGCTATAAACATAAAGGAACAGTGGTGAGAATGAATATAGATACCTTTCTATTAGTGTTCATTTATACCAGAGTGAGGCATGGACACAAAATTAAAACCTTGGTATTAAATATATATATATTATTTTTTTCTTTTATCCTTGCTAAAACAGTCATATAGAAACACTGGGGAGAATGAGAATTATTTTATTTTTTACTATATTGGAGGAGAGAGCAAATGAACTTTCCCAAATATCTTAAATTCACTTGTGTAAGATGGTGTGTGCTTGGGGTGCAGGTGGGAAGGGACTATTAATTGGAAATGGTGAGGAATAAAGAATAAAAATGGGATGGGAGAATGAGAAAGTTAAAAAGAGGAGAAAAAGAAGAAACAAATTAAAGAAAAAAATGGAAAAGGATAGAGAAGAGCAAAAAAAAAAAAAAAAAAAAAAAGCCATAGCCTTCCTTTTAGGATTACTCAAATCTGTCTGACTGCTGATTTGTTCAGATAATGTACAGTAATTTAATATGGGATATTCTATATGGACTTCTCCCTACCTACCATGCCATCCATATTAGCTTACCTAAATTGTCAGGAGCTGATGACTAATCTTGCAGGAAGATAGGAATATTTCCTGAAATACTTAAAAGCATTTTTGTTGTTGTTGTTTTGTTTTGTTTTGCTTATTTTGAGATTTGATCATAATTTTCTTCCTCTACGTTTTGGTGACTGTATGTAAATTGTTAGAATGCATAAGCATACGATTACACACATGCATGATGATCTCAACTACTGGCCCTAGTTTATTGCTGATGCATATATAACCAGTGCTGATCCATATAACCAATCAAGGATATTAAGCAAAAGAAGGTGGTGAATTCTCATTATAAAGAGCATCCAAAGTAAGAAAATAACTTCATTTTATTTATCTACTAGAAGGTAAGTAAATAATCTGTAAGAAAAGTGTTGACCTATCCATTAAAACCAAAATGAACTTCATATACTGATGAGAAAAGATATGGTAGTAGAATTAATTGGTCAGAAAAACTGCAAACAAAGGCTAAGGTTTTAATGTTTCACTTAAGTAATTTCTGTACAATTCGTACCTTGAATCTCCATTTTAAGGTACACAATATGGATGTTAAATGGTATTGGGGCTGGAACAGTGAGTAAAGGGCAGAACCAACAGCAAAGTGAAGATTAATAAAATCAAAATAATAGATTTTATTAATATTAATATTAATACTGACATATTCTCAATCAAACATAAAATTAAACCAGACTAAATATGACTAACTAATGTAGTTTTACATTAGTAAAATGTAAATAAATATGACTGACTAAATATAACTGACTAATGTAGTTTTACACTGTTTCACATAGAAAAGTTTGTATTAAAATGTGGTATATATACACAATGGAATACTCAGCAACAAAAGAGAATAAAATCATGGCATTTGCAGGTAAATGGATGGAGCTGGAGAATATAATGCTAAGTGAAGTAGCCCATTCTCAAAAATCAAATGGCATATGTTTTCTCTGATATAAGGAAGCTGATTCATATTGGGGTTGAGACGGGGAGCATGGGAGGATTAGGAGAACTCTGGATAGGTCAAAGGGGTGAGAGGGGAAAGAGGGTGCATGGGGATAAAAAAGATGTTGGAATGGGATAGATATCATTACCCTAAGTACATGTATGACGACACAAATGGTGTGAATATACTTTGCGTACAACCAGAGATATGAAAAATTGTGTTCTATATGTGTAATATGAATTGTAATGCATTCTGCTGTGAAAATTAACAAATCAGAATAAAAAATTAATTGATTAATTAATTAAAAAAGAACAAAAAATGTCAGTGATAGACAAAATGAGTATACCATGTGTGTGTGTGTGTGTGTGTGTGTTGCAGGGAGTGGGGTTAAGCAGAGTTATCCAGGGTAAAGGGAAGAAATCCTGGGCTCTTTAAATCTTCCATTTAGCCCCATCTCAGCCTGGGAAGACACTGCTCAGGGTTCACTGTAACCTTCTAATAAACTGCTTTCTAGTATTGTTGGCATTATCTAAAGAGCCTACCCTATATCTTCTGCCACAATCTTTTCAGTTTTAAGAAACAATTTCTGGCACAAATCACCACTCCACCCTTGTTACTAAGCTGTTCCTATGGCAGAGCATTAACACCGACCCTTGTAAACTAAGGGTTATATCCCAGGAGGTCCATTAGTCATAATTACATGTGTATTCCCAAACAATTTTAGAAAAACGTTCACACAAAACCCATTGCAATTCACAAATGATGTTTTCAAATAGATCATTGGTCATAGGAAAATAAATTATTGCTTATAATAGCCACATTCCTGTTTGAAAAATTGGGTTTTGTCATAGAACAAAGACCTGTAAAAAACAATAACAGAAGGAAAATAAGATATCAGATGGTTGCTTTCACATATGTATGTACCTGGAGAGTCTCATGGGAAGCTTGCCACACTCTTCCACCAACAGTTGGAGGATATTTGGATTCTAGTGGCTTAGGTATATTCCAAAAGTCATACTCAAAACATTTGTCATTTTTTATAAAGTCTATAAAAAACACATTGCAGGGTTTTTTTTTTCTTGGTTCAAGGGTATAAACAGTCCATTAAGAAAAATTCCAGAGGCACAGAATGGAAGAGGAAGAGAGATGAGGGCTAAGCAATCCATAGCAAAACTATCTGACTCATCTGACCAATTATAACTAAATGGTGAAGGAAGAATGACATGGAAACTTCTTGACCACCTTAAACACTAAAGTAAAGCAGTCAGTATGAATTTGTATATCAAATTGAAATGAAAACTAATAATATTGTGACAGTAAGTACTGGCAGTGTTTCTGTGAAGGGACAGGGCCATGTGGTGCATTTAAAAATGCTCTATTACTAAGCCTAAATAATAATGACATCTCAATTTTTCCAATAGTAATAATATATATTATTATATATAATAAGCATGTCACTTAAATAATCCATACTTGCTACTTCCTCAAGGTAATTATATCATTGTTTGCAACTGATATTTTTATAGAAATATGAATTTTGTCAAACTGAATAATGAAAAGATGTGTTGAGATGGAAATCAATATTATGTTTTTGTGCTTCTTGAAAGACATTCTTCTATGAAATTAGTTTTGATCACTAATGAAAATGTCACACACTGAAAAATCCCAATTAGTGCCTTAGCATTATTAGAGAAAGAGTTTGGGGTTTTATTGTCTTTAACCTCACAAATCACCTGAAAGTTATTTTCCACGAACCTGGATGATATTTTCACTTTGAGAGCCAGTGACATACACCTTAAATTCTAAAAGAACAAATATATCTAATTATAATGGTAACTTATAATAGCCCTTAATGAAAATGAAATGTTGTTAAAAATAATCAGGTGCAGAAAAGCAACATATATATTCTACATTCAGGATCATGTGCAGGAAAGGAACACATTCTTTTTATTCCTATAAAACCAACTTGTGGTTTAAAGGGACTTAGATATGCCTTTGCTAAAAACTGCTATTGATTCAAGAGTGAAAAGAGAGGAATCCTGTGCAACTTGTTCTATCTCGCAGGCCAATCTCCTGCACTGATCGGCTTTGGGGCATTCTTTATGATCTGCCCTGTTCCTTTAGCTTGACCACTTGCTTGTGGGTGATAAGGCCTGATGGTAACAGACTGATAAAAGCTTTCTCTTCTTATATTTCTTAAATGGAGTTATCAGGACTGATAACATCTGGCAATCAGTGTGTCATAAAATGACTTCCAGAGAGCAGAGATGGCTGCCCTTGAAGTATGAGAAGGAACTGAGACATTTCGATTCATTTTGAGGTGTATTTAAAGTACACTGAGGCCACCAGATATGGTTCAACTTTATTTCAAATAAGAAATTCACACTGTTGAAAGAAGGAGCAATAGAAATGGGTAAGTACATGAAAATAGGTCAGATCTAGAAAAACAGCCATATTTATTTTTTTTTGGTTTCTCTGTTCTCCCTAGACAAACAATAGTTTGAAATGGAAAATCCAAAACTCAGAGCAAAATCTAACAAAATATAAAAAGCAAAATGTGGTTTAGAAAAAAAGAAAAGAAGTAAAGAGGTAGGTAAAAACAAATGAGTCACTATAGACTATTATGCCCTTAAAGGAACAAACAATAAAAAATAAAAACAATTTCAAATACTCAAAATACAGAATTTCTTTTAAAAAAAGAGGAAAGTAACTATTTTGTATGAAAGAGAACTATAAATAAAATAATGGAATGTCTATGCTAAATTAAAACTACGTAACTATACAAAATATTAATAAAACTGGCTTCAATGCAACTCTTATGTGATTCTTTATATGAATGGCTCAATAATTTATGCCACAAACAGTTATCAACTATTCATAATACCAGGTATGCATTTTACACTCTAAGGAACACAGAATCAGTGTCTGTTTTAAAAACATGCAAGCCAATGAAAGATCAGAAATTTTCCCTAGTTGACTTGTTCTCCCAGTCACCTAGTGGAGTACAGCCTGCTTCTCTCATGTTCTTCAAACCCCAAATGTGGTTTCCCATATTTTCCCATTTGGGAAAAAAAAATGCTTCTAATTTTGTTGAATAGACAAATAGGAAAATTTAAAAGGGAACTTTAAATGTCCTTCTTCCAACAAAGTTTCTAAGCATCTTGTGTCTGTACACATTTACTTTGCTTTCTTCAAGTTATAGTGAATGAAGTACCCCTGCTCTCTATCTGATTTTCCCTGATCTGTAGCGTGTGACAGAATAGACTTGTTCATCCTTGAACTTTCTACTTTGGGCTTCTAGAGCAGTTCTCTCTTGTTGTCCTTCATCTCAGTCTTCTTCTTCATCATCATCTAGACTTTCAAATAATGTATATCTCAGAGCTTAGCCTAGAATCCCTCTACCATCCACTTTCCTTCCCTAAAAGATCATATGAAATCTTTTCATATGGTTTTTATTGGTGCATTATAATTATACACAACAGTGGGAATTACTGTGACATTTCCATACTACACATAATTTGCTTCATCTCACTCCTTTCCTTCCTCCCTATTCATGATTGCCTTCCTCTATTCTACTGGCCTCCCTTCTATTATTACTTTTTTGATTAGTATATTATAATTGCACATATTATATACACATGCACATATATACAAAAATGTGTGTATTTATGATTTTTGTGGTCTATTTGTACATGGATACAGCATAATTTTCTCAATTTTGTTCCCTTGTGTTTCCCCATGCCTTACCCTCTTACTTTCCTCTTGATCCCCTTCCTTTACTCCACTGGTCTCTCTTCAATTTTCATTCAATGCCTTCCCTCCCTCTCTCTCTCTCTCTCTCTCCCCCCCCCCCCCCCCCCGTCTATTGTCCACATATGAGAGAAAACATCCAACCCGTGGCTTTTGAAATCTGGCTTATTTCACATAGCATGATGTTCTCCAGTTCCACCCATTAATCATAAAATTACATAATTTCATTCTTCTTTATGGTTCGGTAAGACTCCATTGTGTATATATACCACATTTTCTTGCCCATTTATCTGATGGCAGATACCTAGGCTGGTTCCATAACTGGCTATTTTGAATTGTCCTGCAATTCAATGCTCGCCTGGTGCACATGAGGCACTGGATTCAGTCCTCAGTAAACATTAATGTGCATGTATCACTGTGGTATTCTAGTATCAGTTTTACTGGATAAATACCAAGGACTGGAACACAGAGTTAAATGGTATCTCTGTTCTTTCCATTCTTAATGCACAGCTAGCGTCAAGATCTCTTTACTGAATTATGGATCAATATTTAAAAAGAGCAGCAGGGGATGCACAGTGAAATAAAATAGAATAACAAAAATGTAAAAGTTATGGTCAATGTAATTTATTAATAGGATTTTCTTGAAAATGTAGATAGATTCATTAGAAAAGAAAACAGTGGACTACATTTTTTTTCCAAATAAAAGTAAACATAATGCTTTTTTTGAAAAAAAAAATTATTTTGCCTGGAGCTATATTCCATGAAGAATTAATGTTGCTGCCTTTTAAATAAAGAACACTTAACAACAAATGTACCAATCCTGAAATAATATTTGATCATTTTATTTCTGTGCAGCATTTGATGTACCTCTTTAGTCAGCTATTGTTATTAAACACATACCTTTTTCCAGGTATTTTTCCACTCATTAAGTTTTTGATAAACTACTAATTCTGTGATTATTATCTGCATTTAACTGAGAAGCTAAAACTCCTAATTTAAGGGAACAAGTGTGCTTGCTTCAGTAAGTGGTAGAGCTGTTACTAGTCGCATGGTCCTTGCCTTCTCATAAAGCATAATTTTTAATAATAGTTTTGTGGTAAGGAAAATGCGGTATCCAAATAAATGCTTCACCAAAATAATAAGACAGAATATTAAAAAAGAATTCATATAAGGCATTCTCTGGTATTTTCATGACAAACTCCCAATTCATTTTGGTGTGTTAATGAGATGTACCATCAAGTTTATAAAATATAGAGAATATTGTATCTTGAGTCCTTAGGGTCCACCAGTTTCCTAGGCTTTATTTCTTGTGCTGGCCTGGAAATGTGAGCTTCCTGACCATTCTATGACCAGCTGCATGCTTGCCCTACAGGCTTGGATCCAAGCCTAGGAAGAAACAGTCCAAGGCCAGGATGAAGTTGTTTTGTTGATTCAATCCTTGGAGGATCAAGCATGTTGGTAAACTCTCAATCTGGGCCCTGAGCCAAATTCCCAAAACCCTCATATATATTCCATAACCCATGCTTCTTATTAAAGACATTTCTGGATAGAACTCCTCTTGCCACCATCTGTTATGGTAGCAAGCACTATAATTTGAATTGTAAAGATAAAACATAGAGATACATACACTGAGTCTCCTTTGTATAACCCAACAGACATTTTGTATTTATGGTATCTTTTCTTGGAATACTAAATGAACTTCTTCCACATGACAAATATGTCTTAACAAGGAGTAAGAAATGAACTAGAAACAATTTAAATACTTAAAAAGTTAATAGTAAGAGCTGGGCTGTGGCTCAGTGGTAAAACGTTCACCTAGTGCACATGAGGTACTGGTTCAGTCCTCAGCACCACATAAAAATAAATAAAGGTATTGTGTCTACTTACAACTAAAAAAATACATTTAAAAAAGTTAATAGTAAACAAAGATAAAACAATATTCCCATTGAACTAACAATTTCATTATGTATTTGCCTGAGAAATATAGAATAAACTCAATATATTTTCATAATCTTACAGCAACATAAAAAGTGAAATGAAAGAAATATTTCAATAAAAAAGGTATCTTTAATAACCATTATTTGAGCTTTAGCAACCAATTGGCCACTCATATCATTGTTCTTAAACAACACCTTACTCACAACAGGCTCATTCTTAGAAAGGCATTTTAAAGACAATATGCTTCCTCCCAATAAAATTTAAAAGTATTTTCCAGTCACTACAAAAAGTAATAACAATCTTTTCATAGCAGCAGTGACACTAGCAGCTAAACAATTTTGTATATGATACGCTATTTTTATAATATTTTCGACATAAGAAAAAATATCTATACTACTAGAAATCTAGTTGCAGGAAGCGGTAGATTTCTAGTTTGAACATAACTGTAGTGGAAGACAAATATGGGTTCCCTCTACCTCTAGGTATACCTGACATGCTCTAAATAATGAAGTTGATTTATTCTGTTTTTCAACATAAGATCTGACTTAGAAGCATATTTATATGAATTATAAGTTTGACTGAAAATTCCTCACATTTTTATATTTTGGATGCTGGAAAACTGTCACAATACAACAGAGAAAGGATAGATTTATGAGTTATGCCAGCAGAGGTAAAGTCCTCATTCCTGAATTACTAAAGTAGAGATAGTAAGAAAACAGAGAGTCTCCTCTCCTGGATATAATTATTCACAACAAATTAGAAATTGAAAAATCCATCTACTACTGTAGGATTTTCAAATTGTCTCACCTCTCTCACAATTCAATAATTTAATGTAACTTAAAATTCATGTTTTAAATAGAGTTCTTACACATGCCTGATAAAATTCAGTATTCAATTTCATAGCAAAAACTTTGCAATTAGTAAACACATTTTGACAGCAGTCTGGATGGTAGTGTGACAGCTTCAGTATAGCTTCAAAACTGAAAGTACAATCAATGGCCAAGCATATTCTAGATTGCTGTTTTTCAACTTTTACAACACAAATCAAATTTTAAATGAGGTTCAGTTATGTGAAAATATGGTTTACCTGTGCAGATTTTTGGGATGATACTTAAGCCTACCAATAGTATGTTTTAATAACCTTTTATTAAAAACTCAAGAATTCATGAGCCAAATTATATTTTTAAATATTTTATTAAGATTGGATTGAACAAGTTGGTTTATCAAATATGAGATTTTTTTCCTGATATACATATGTACAGAAACACACAACAAAATTAAGGTATAAGATCTAAACAATTAAACTACAAGGTTATTCATATATTCTAGCTTTTATTTTTTACCTTAAGGGGAATATATTTCTATTTATCATCTGGAATTTTGTTATTTTAATCTTTACAATACACAGTAAGAACATTCAAATGTCTGTTAAAATATTAATAAACTGTGCAAATTACCAGATAATATCCCAGTCGCACAATATGAATAAACTCATGAAGTTGCAAGGAGAAAAGAAAAATAAGTAAATAAACAAACAAACAAACAAATAAATAAATACTGTTCTTCCACAAACTCCATTTTACATCTTAGCAATGACATCAAGGTTGAAGTAAAGTCAGTTCATAATGACATTCACTATCAGTGATGAAGGGCTAAGACTCAAATTGTCAATAATTAATGCACTTTATTACCAGTTTCTCTATCATAGTGTTCAATGTTTTTTACAAAATTCTATACCCGCCGAATTACCTTAGAGTTCCATTGGGACTACTTTCTTACTTTAAATGCTTACATATGGTAAATATAATACAGGAAGAATTTTCAAAAGTTACCTTGAAAGGGACTTAATGGCATGACTATCCTCAGATTAGAAACTATACACACACACACACACACACACACACACACACACACACACACATTCCCAGTGAGAGGAAGACTATATACTGGGAAAATATAGGCTGGAAAACTCGGTTGATATGAAATGTTCATACCCCCAAATTACAAGTCCCCACTCAATAGTGAATCAAAATGGGACATTTTGAAAGCTGAATGAATCAGTCAACAGACCTTGTGGCGGGGGAAAAATATCTAGTTTACTTTTTGAACAAATGATTTCATTATGGTAGTTCTAGATTCATTCTTGCCATACCCCATACTAACTTTGTAATAGAAGGCATTTAATTCCTCTAAGTCTTAGTTGTTTTATCTTTCATGTGGAAGCCATTAAATAAAGATATTTCATGTGATAAGGGCAAAAGTGCAACAATAAATGTGAAACACATATAAGCCTAATAATTATATAAATAATACACTACTATTATGAATACACTACTATTATGGCTGTTATTACTGTTTTGAGACCTCCAGTAAACCCTAAATAAGTAGATTTGTATTAAAAATATAAAATGAAGGAATTTCTTAATAATTTTGTATTTGATATTAGGTTTGTCTCTAGGTCGCAAGCCATAGGGCAACATTTGAATGAATAAAATTTTAGTGATTCTACATCATGTGCAACCAGAAGAATGAAAAACTATATTCCATTTATGTATGATGTGTCAAAGTGCAAGCAACTTTCATGTATAACTAATTAGAACAAAGAAAAAAAACAATTATCATTATTACCTTAGACTTTCAATAAGAATGAATAAAATAATATTTTAAGGAATAATTTTATTCAAATAAATTGTTTTCCTATTTTTGACTCAAAACAAAAGCATAATTTTATTAATACCTAAAATATCTGTTAATGACATGAATGGCTTCTATTATAAAAACCAGAGGATTTGATCTCTCTAATCAATCTACAGTGTTTATATGTTATATGTTTTCTTCTCTTTTTGATTACCACCTCTTGAGGGTTTTTTTTTACATTAATGATCAACCAACACTATTTTCCTTTTCTAATCATTTTACTATAATTTTTCTTCAGCTGAGAACTCTGAAGACTAGTTTGAAGCTAGGGTTCCACTTCAAGAACACTGACATAGCTGCTGGTATTATTTGTTAGTCCATCTTCTGAGCCTCATCATTATGCTGCTCACAACACAGTTCCCCCCAGAGCAAGTAACCCAAGAGAAAGAAAAAAAATGGTGACCAAGAGAGCACCACAGTGTCTTTCATAACTTAATCTCAGAAGTAACATACAATCATTTTGGTTGTAGTCTATTGGTCACATAAACCAATCCCAGCGAAGTTCAGAAACAGACTACAGAAGGCAGTGACCATCAATGGCTCCTTAGCAGGCTGCATCACAACTTGCCCACTATATTCCAGCCACACCCTTCTATTTCTTATGTATTTTAAGTTCCTTTTCATCCAGGAAGCTGTGCATTTGCTGTTCTCTTTATTTACAACCCTTTCTCCCAGATTGTAGTATGATTTATTCTTTTGTATTGATAAGTCCTCAGTTCAAATGCAAACTCCTTGCAAAACTTCTAAGGACTTTAATTATTTTTTGCTTAACTTTCTCATTATCTCTTCTTCATTCTAATATATGTTCCACTAAAGCAAAGAATATCTCTACCTTCTTCATTCTATGTATAAAACTAATGCATGGCAAACAATAAATATCTTTAAAAGTTAAAGTTGTTAACAATGCAAAAATTAGTGGAAAATATTTTAATGTAATATACAGTAAACATCTCCGTGCTTTTATATCCTATTTATTTTTCATTTTAACATGGAGACGTATATAATATATGAAAGCACTCGTGTGTGTATGTGTGTGTGTGTGCAATGTGTTTAGATTATTACAACTATTTGAAAAGCAATTATATCTCAATGAAAAGGGAGACTAGAGAAAAGTAATGTTTATTTGCTAAATTTAAGATTATTTTTCACAAAAAAAGAAAATGTTTCCAAACCATCCTGAAGTAATCATTCTATGTGTATTTATTTACGTGAGGAAAATGAGTTTCAGAGAGATTAATTAACTTCTCCAAAATCACAGTAGTAATACTGAAAAAGCCACCATTGTAGACATACATCCGCTGGCCAAGACATTCCTCTTTGTTGTTACATTCCACAGTGGCAATCCTGAGCCCATATGCTGAAAATCCCTCAGGCATGTTTGTTTTCTCTGTTGTCATTTTTTTTGTGGTCAGATAAATGATCCTAAAACATTTCATTTTTCATTCTTAAAGCTAGCATGTTTCCATCAATATGCATCAATAAAAAAGCATTAAAAACACACATAGATGACTAATATTTGGTCATTGCTCTTCTAATTAACAAATCTGTTTCTTTTTTTTTTTTAAAGAAAGAGAGAGGGAGAGAGAGAGAGAGAATTTTTTTAATATTTATTTTTTAGTACTTGGCGGACACAACATCTTTGTTTGTAGGTGGTGCTGAGGATCGAACCCTGGCCGCACACATGCAAGGCGAGCGCGCTACCACTTGAGCCACATCCCCAGCCCCAACAAATCTGTTTCTTATATCAAATACATGCCCATCTTCCACAGGAGCTTGATAGGATAAAACACATGCACATATTTCTAAAACTAGATTCTATTTTATTACTCTGAGTATCCAAAAGAAACCTAAGCAGCAAACTGAGCATACTAGCCACTCATAAAAGCAGAAGCATCATATTTTTTTTCTATTGAAATCAATTCTGAAGCTCATTTAGTGAAAGCTTTTAATTTCAGAGAAAGAAATTGGCTATTTCAAGTATTACTAATTTTTATATTTTTTTTATTTTGGAATACATATTTTCCCATTATGTTATGTTTATCCTAATTAACCACAATCTTATTGCCACATTAATTATTCTTTTTGTACTTTCTAGATTTTTATTTTTTCAGTGTTTGTTGTATGACCATTTCCTTCCAATAAGCAGCCTTTTGTTATGTTTCCTGAGTTTAACTCCAGTTTCTCACAGATCAAGAAATGGAAAGCATCCAGATCTGGTATTGTTCATTTCCTGTTTTCTGCTTGTTACAAGTAACTACCATAAATACTATTGAAAGTACTCCTTAGACGAAATATAAAAATAAGGTGAGATTGCAGAGAAAAATTCCCTGGAAGATTTTACCCCCAATAATAGCTGTTTTGTAAAACTTGGACTTTCTACAGCTGTTGAATTTTTGAGTTTCCTAGGAGACTGTAAGCTAGCGTCACTTTCTTAAAAAACGATGAAAGCTCTCTTTAGTCTGTGTCTAAGCCTCGTTGATTCACAAGAATGAATCCTTTGATAAAAAGACTAGACAAGAATGCTTGCATTGGATGATGGAACTTAAAACTACTTATGACAGACCTTAGAGAGAACTAAAAAAACCCCAAAGTATGATAAGGCATTAGATTATACTACATAATTATATATGAAGATTTTTTAGCTCATCTTAAAAAACTTTCAGAAAAATAAAGATACAGAGAATGGTCTCTGTTTTTTTCCCTTCCCTTTCCCCCCTTATTTTTCATTTCCTTCCTTTCTTCCTACACTTTTTGATTAAATAATTCTGAATCCAGAGACAAGATGATTCACAGAAAGACCATTTCAATCTCTTTAATAACATATCGATATTATTTTTCATTTGGAAGTTTTATAACTGTGTATCATCAAGTTAAAAAAAACAATTTTATGTAAATAATGACATTTCAAGTATTTTCATTTATTTTATTCCCTCAAAGATATATCAGTGTTTTTACATAATTGGTGATTAAAAATGTTTCAGCATTTCATTAATTTGGACTGCAGTTTTTTGTTTTGTTCTTCTTTTTTTTTTTTTTTTTTGGTTTATATAAATGCCAAAAAAAAATCTCATTAAAAGTCCAATTTTCCCCACTCAAACATAACATTATTCTTAAAGTTTTCTGTAGGATGTTGAAACTTAATAAAAAGCTACACTATTAATGTAATATCATCTGAGCAGTACTATATTTAGAAGAATTAAGCAAATAAATTGTGAATAGTTCTCAACAATTATTTCAACTGAGAATTATGTTTCTAGTGAAAGTTTCATTATATTAAATGCTGAATTTTACCTATATTTTATAATTTGGAAAATAAAAGTCAAACATAAACAATGATCCAAAATCTAAACAAACCTTGTAATGGACAGTTTGGATTATGGTGCAGTTACTACCACCTCAAATGGTCATATATCAATGAAGAGTGTTTGGGGTTTTGCTGCATTTCCTGATAAATTCGGCAGGGGGCACTCTTGTCATGGTGACACAGACTCAGAAGGATGGACCCTTCACCTCACCTCACACAATCATTGGAGCTCTGCAAATGTTTTCAGCCAAGCAGTGCCACCTGCCACTGCAGCTCACACCCCATTGGCTGAAGCTTGTCATGTGCCATGTCTAATTTCAAAGACAGACAAATAAAATCATATTACATACCCCAATGCTGTGAGAGCTGGAAATGTCTCATAAACACCATTAAAAATTATGAAAACCATGGTTTAGAATAGCAGTAGTCTTTTGTAAACATCATAAAAAGTAAAAGCACAATTGTAAGACATATAGCATTTAAATTACTGTTATTTTTTTTCCTTTATTTTTTTGTGCATGAATCCATATCTAATTTTGCTTCATTTTGCTTCTGTTCTCATTATCTCAAAAATCAGAAAAGAACACTCTACACACTATTGTGACCTTGTTTGTTTGTTGTTGTTTTGTTTGGTTTGGTACCAGGGATTGAACTGAGGGACACTTGACCACTAAGCCATTTCCCTGGCCTTATTTTGTGTTTTATTTACAGGCAGGGTCTCATTGAATTGCTTAGTGCCTCGCTTCTGCTCAGGCTGCCTTTAAACTTACAATCTCCCTGCCTCAACCTTCCAAGCCACTGGGATTACAGGTGTGCACCAGTGTGCCAGGCCTATTGTGACTTTTTTTTTTAAAAAAAAAAAAACTGATTATATTTCAATATGTAATGTATCCATATTAGTGAACCACAGATAACTTGCTGCTTTAAGCTGTCCAACAACTATGTCATGTTTATTCTGCTAGATCAGAATTAAGGATTTAACATGAAAATTATAAAGTTACTAGGATGATCAATAATTGGACATAACTTTCCTATGTTTATATATGAATATACCACAGTGAATCTCCACATCATGTACAACCACAAGAATGGGATCCTAATTTGAGTAAGATACACTCCATGTATATATTATATGTCAAAATATACTCTACTATCATGCATATCTAAAAAGAACAGATTAAAAATTAAAAAAGAATAATAAAGTGACAATTACTTAAAACTTACTAGTTCTTTCACAATGAGCCATTTAATTCTACCAACACTAGAAACAGATATGGCTGTCATTTTGTCCATAAAGAAATAGAGGTTTATAGAAATTCAGTGACTTGCTCATCAAGTCAAAAAGCCTATAAATAGTGAAGAAGTCATTCATATATAAGAAGTCTGACTCCAGAGTCAGAAAAATGGATGAATTATTTTTATTCTCCCATAATTCTTATGAGAGTACGGAGAGTATGTATGAGTCAGTACACATGGGGTAGCAAGCATTGCTTAAACTTCCAAAGATAAAAACAGCATCTAAGCAATCATAATCTGAAATACACAAAAGAAATGAAATATTTCAATTTTATAATTACCCATGATTGTATGTTTATTTTATAATGTTTTATATTGCATTCTATCTCTGTATTGTATAAGAATAAAACTAATATATGTTACCAAACATTTAGTTAAATAATTATAAGGTTATGAGGTAGTGCATGTGAAAATACTTTTTAAAGAGTAAATACATTTACATAGAATAAAAATTATTTTCATTGCAACATATCACAACATAGTAAAATTATCTTTACATATAAAGTGCATCCCCAAATACCATCATGTCACTTAGACTTCATTGGCTGGTATAGCTGGGGACTTTTAAGGCATAGTCAGTCAATTAACTGATCAAATTCACTGGAATATTTGAGAGAAAATGGATCACAGGGACGTATCTGTTGTTAGGAAAGATGAAGTCACACAGACATCCTAAAAGAAGAATGCTCCAACACAAATGGGTATGTTTCTATATGTACAGGTCCTACATAGTGAGGAAGAGGACAAGAGCAGAGAGCACAAATATTAGGGAAAGTCACAGGCCAGGGAAACTAAATAGAAAGGGGGAATGAGGTCAGTTAAAGAAGAAGAAAAGCCTAGATATATCAAAAAGCAGTATTCAAGTGAACCAGACTCAGGCATGAAAACGCAAACATATTTACTACTAAACTTATTCTCCTGTGCAAGTTATTATGAACGATAACAAGAAACTCAATATTGGTAAACACAGGTAAAAGCAGTCCCTTGTAAATTCCTGTATTTAGATCATATCAAAATGTGAACTCTGATGTTCACATCACCTTGGAACCCAATTTGATTCTGTTTCTACATGGCATCTTATTGTTTGGTGTAAACTAGTTATTCTTCTGTCTTTGTCTCTCAAGACTCAATCCACCTAGATAATCCTTGCTGTGGTTCTGGAGGTCACTGATATATGTCCTTTGCCTCTACTGACAGGCATAAGCTCAATACAATTTGTAAGTGAATGTATTCTACAAACCTTGATTCCTCTGACATATTTATGTGTAAATTTCTACAGGACTTCCCTTTTGTTGATTAATATATAACAATATAGACTTTCCTTCTCTAAAAAAGATAGCCTCAGTATTCAAAAATCTTCTAAAACTTTCATTTCTTCCATAAAATATTTTGAAATGTTTTTAATCTTATTTGAAACTTGAAAGAAAACAATTTGATATATTTTATCTATCTATCTATCTATCTATCTTGATTGATTGATTGATTGCATTTGGCTATGCAGGCTCTATACTGCAGTGAAAACCATGGTCAGTTTTGATGCTGAAGAGCCTTAAGTGTTAAAAAGGAAGGAGAAATAAAATGCAGGATGGAGAAAAAAATGGAAGGGAGGGAGAGAGGGAAGTAAGACTAGTAATTAAAACTATGATAACCAACAAATAACTCAATTCTTTAATCTGTGCTCATCAGCAGAAAGGAAAAAGATAAGAAAAGGAAAACAAAGCATAAAAAAAGGTGCCATGACTAAGTGATGGCCAATCAGACCTGAAGTAAAGACAGTAGAGCAGGGTGATGTGTTGATTTTGGATAGCTATTAGAAATTCTTGTTCGGAGAAAGAAAGAAATTGGAGAGATACTGTTAACCCTGTTTCTGGCATTTGAAAAACAGCTACAGCTAGCAACCTTCATCCTTTTCTTAAAGCTAGTCTTTAGTGTAGCTTGCCAGAGCCACATTATCCCTAAATTGATGATTTACAAAGGCAAAATAGACATATTTTGGAATCATGCAAGGTATCACTCAGAATTCATCTTGCTATGTTCTAAAGTTGTTTGATTATTGATCCTCAGCTTTGACATTTTTACTTTGTTTCATTTCCTATTGCCTTTTTCTTCACCTTGGACCATTCATTGGACAGTGTCTAACATATTTTTAAATGTACAGTAGCTCATCAATAAACACCCATTGACACATGAGTGAATGAATGTTCACATTCATTGTGAACTCTGATGTTCACATCACCTTGGGACCCAATTTGATGCTTAGCTTTCTCAATTGCTTTCAACCAAACTCATAACTGGCTCATCCTATGCCTAGACATTTTAGGCAGGATGCTTTTTCGTAATCAATCTTAAAACTGATGGCCTGGCTGATATCTGAGGACTTTATTTCAACAATTGCCTCAAAAATTGCTTCATAATCAATTGGAACTTTCTAAAGCAATTCTTCTTGTGCTCATCTTCATGTCTCAGCCCAGAACAGTTAATTAACATTGAAAGAAATTTATGAAACACATTCCTTCATATTTCAATGCACATCATAAAAGATACTCCAGCTATGGAATTAAATGGAACTAATTTCACAGCATGATATACTGAGCCTTAATTTACTTGTCTTTAAAATGTGAATATCAATATCTCCCTAATATAGCTAATGTGAACACTAAATATGGCATATCAGGTCCAAAGCCTGATGTATAGAAACACATTATGAATGCATGATGTCCCTTCAGTTTCGGATTCTATTTGAGTATCATTAGTATAATACCAGGTGTGAGTAAAAAATAGTAGGACTGGGTTTCTAATGATTCACACAAAAGTGCATCACGTTACAAGTTGGGTCTATTGTGAAGATCGATACTGAAAAAGCTAAGAAGCCGTTATATAATTGGGAAATACAATGATGAGACAATTGAAATTATGTGATGAAATATCTTTGAATTGCACAATTACATAATAAAAATAATGCAGATATTTAAACCATAAAGTTTCCACTAGGCATGGAGGCACACACTTGTAATCCAGCGTTTCAGGAGGTTGAGACAGGAAGATTACAAGCTCAAGGCCAGCCCCAGCAAATTAAAACAAACAAACAAAAAAAGACCAAGCAAAAGGATGAGGATGTAACATAATGGTAAAACATCCCTGAGTTCAATCTCTACTAACACACACACACACACACACACACACACACACACACGGTTTCTAAAAATTTACAATTTACTTAAGAAACTTGAAAGTGCCAAAAACTTCATAGTAAAAAATCAAGCCATTTTTTGCTATAGTCATAAACTGCTTAAATTTTAACTATCTGAAAAAACACAGTGAACTGGATTCAATCTTTTCATTGCATTTTGCCATAGTATTAAGGAAACCTACAGTGACTTATTGTCTTATTGTTATGGTTGAGATATGAAGTAGCTCCAAAAGCTTTTATGTGAAAAGAAAGTCTGGAAACTGCAACTTTAAAAGTCCATCCTAATTTGAAAGAACTGAGTGGTAACTGTTGGCAGGTTATAAATGGTTGGAGGAGGTGGGTGGATGAGGGCCTGCACTGTAAGAGTTTATCTTCCCCATGACCCCTTTCCCCTCTTCCTCCTCTCTCTGCCTCCCTGCCACCAGGTGGTGAACAGAACTCTTTCACCACACCCTTCCACCATGATGTTCTGCCTCACCTTGAGCTCAGAGCAATGGGGTCAGCCCATTTATGGACCGAATCTCTGGAACTGTGAACCAAAATAAGCTTTTCTTATTTAAGTGGTTCTTTTTTTTTTTTAATACTTTTTCTAGTAGATAGACACAATGCCTCTATTTTATTTTTATCTAGTGATGAGGATCAAACCCAGGGCCTCACATGTGCCAGGCAAGCACTCTGCCAACTGAGCCACAATCCCAGTCCCCTTAAGTGGTTCTTGTAGGGTATTTTTGGTCACAGACAAACAAAAGCTGATTAGCAGGCTTATATAATATTGACTTGTTTTGTCATTCTAAAAAATTAGATTTGAACATGTTAAAATTATTAAATATAAAAATATGTGCATAAATTCGTGTAAATTACATTTTTACTATAACTATTTGAATGCTTATGGGATATAGGTTTATATGGACCAACTATTTTTGACAAGAAGATTGATGTTTGGATTAGGAAAAAAAGTAACAGTAATGTATCCAATCATGACAAATATATTTTATTCTTTTTCATTAAAATGCCTTGTATCCTTTAAATATTTACTGCCACCTGCAAAATGATGGAAAATTTGAAGATTTCAGTATTGTCAAGGGAAAAAAAATTTATATTGCATGTATCATATTTCATTAAGAATTCCTTTTAATTTATATTTGAAAATATATCAATTACACAAAATTGTGTTCTTAAATGAAAATAAATTAAAATGGCAGTAAGAATTTGTATTTGAATAAAAATACATTTGTATGCCCTTTTTTATTTCTAAGGCCATACCTTTTTTACATCTCATTACTGGCACCTGTAAAACAATACAGGTTTAATAGATATTTTGAATCTTATTTAAAGTGAGATGCTATTTTCTATGCTATTAATTATCTCCTTGTCACAAAGCTAAATAATGTTCACATAAAATAATATTAAGATAAATACTTATGTGTCATTTTCCTAATAAGTGATGAATGCTTTAGTCATTTTCTTAACTTTTGGATTAGGCACATTTTAAGATTTTCTAAAATTGCATTCATTCCCATTGATTCTAGACTCAATTTTAAAATCCATGGATGAAATGCCTTGTTCCTGTGATTGATTATGTTACTTCCCTATTTGGATAAATGTTAATACAGACATTCTCATTTCCTTTGTTCAAACAATTAAAAATGGAAAAGATTCTGAAAATAATATGTTGAATTGCATTTTCAACCTTGAAAAAAAATGTATTTAACAATCATTTCTCACATATTTGTTGATTATAATAACTTAGAGTTTAAAGACATAGCTAAGATTAAATCCTTTTTGAAAAATTCAGATATGACAATTAATAACTTCCATTGAAATAAAAATGTATTGTTCTATTATTTGATAGAACATTATTAGTTAATTAAATGGATACTTAAACCACAGAATGTGCTATAAAATTAACAATAGAAGAAGAATCAAGAGTGACAAGGTTAATATCTACTGTAGAATTATATCCATGGAAACATATTTAGGAAGCATGGTAAATGCACACCTGGTAAAGCATAATTTGATTAATTATAGTTAGCATCAATTTAGGCAAGAGAGGTCATGCTTAACAAACCTACTACAATACTTTGAAGTTATTACTGTGAAAAACATTGAATTTCAATTTATAAAGTATAGTTAGACATTAGAAAAGCTCTGGATAATGATTATCCCATAAAGTCAATAGATAAATTAAACAGCATATAGTAGGAAATAACATGAATAAAGATAGGAGAATATCTTATGAGAATTAAGCAAAAGCATTAAATTCAAAACAGATAAAAAATTAACAAATCTTATATCCTCATTAACCACAGTAAAAAATAATATGTTTAGCTATGAAATAATATATTGTTATGACTATAAAATATGACACTGAGGAAAACATAAGGATATAAAAACAAAACTGTAGTATTGTGTAATTTAAAGCCTATATATTTTGAGAAAGTTATTTTGGATTATGATTTTTTTCAAGTTGTAAGAAAAATGTACATTAAATAAAATTCAAAGAAGAAATAGAAATACATAGCTCATCATTTATACTGAAGAAATGCAAATTTTTGTTACAGATAGCTAAAATGTGTTTTTCAAGGTACTCAGAGAAGCACTAACATAAAGCAGAAACAAACTGACTGATATAATTTATTAGCAGAAGTCTAGATCATCTGGTTAAGGATTAAATGCATTTAAATGTATTTTAAAGTATATCTAAAAGTTATATATCTTAGTCTATTAACTCACAATGGAATGTAGAACTCCTATCTTATACTTGGCGTTTCAATATATATGTTAGAACAAATATTTTTATAAACCTAAAGTCTCTTAAAATTTCACTTAATAATTATTCATAACTTCTTATTTAAATGTAAATTCTATGTTACTTTTGACACTAACTAATAAAAGGACGTATTTCTTAGTTGGCTAAGGAAGCAGCTTCCTTAATTTGGCCATACTCAAAACACCCACCCTTTAAAAATGAACATATGAATAATTAAAATGTATGGTTACACACAAATATGCACACACACTTGAACACAGGTACATATACAATATAAAGATTAGCCATTTTTATGGAAGTAAGCAAAACAAAAAAGTAATGTGTAAACTAATTCATGGTTGAGGATCAACACGCTGGTGATAAAAGGGCTGGTGTAACATTTGATCAGCAGTCCTGGGTGTACTCCTAGGAAAACATGCCTCCATTTGGCTGATGTAAGGAAAGTGTAACCTGGCCCAATTATACAGCAATGTCTGGAAAAAGCAAATGATGCTAGTTGAAAGAAAACAAAATATATTTTTAAGAGCTTAAGGGAAAGTATATGAATAGTGTATGTCATATATTGGTCAACACATGGCAATAATACGTAACACAAAGTGTTTGAACAAATGTCAGGCAAATATCTAAAAAATGTATATTAATTATTAACTAAAATTTAAATCATTATCTCTCATATTTGACAGATAAGGAAAATAAGCAGTTTAAATGCTAGACCCAATGTCATACAGCAAGTAGTGAAGCCGAGATCTGAACCAAAACACTATGGCTGTTAAGCAATGCTGCCTGATAATACAATGTGAGCCATGTGTGCAATTTTAACTTTTTTATGGCAATATTTTAAAAATTAAAAAGATGAAATAAATTGTAGTTACATATTTTGTTTAAACTGATATACCAAATAATATAATTTCTTCATGAAGGAAGAAAAGTCTTGGTTTGCATTGCCTCTGTCTCCCATGATAAATCCACATGGTGATAAAAAAGAAAAGTAGATAATGAAAGAAGGACTTAGCTGACAAAAATGAAAGTTCAGTGAACAAAGTAGAAGTAATAACACAGTAAATGGAATTCACATCAAAGGTAAATGGACTTGCAGAAGAAATAACTGACTTGGGGATGTTGACACCATAGGAAGCCAGAGGGACTTAGATACCTCAGACATTGACTTAAATGAGGAAATTGGTTGGAATAAAAAGGGTGAACTTAACCCAAAGGAAGAGACACCAACAAAATAAAACAAAAGCTTCATTTTAATGGAACTATGGAGCTATTTCACCATGTTGAAAGAAAAGGCTAAAATTCTGAAAACTGACACAATTGTATAAAAGAAATATGACACTAACATCATCTAGGAAGGATAATTTTTTTCCAAAACTGTACTAATAATAAATTTTACAAAGAAGAAGTGATGCACTCCTTTAACTATTCTTCATAAAAATATTAGCAAGAAATAAAACATGTTATATCTCTATAGTCCAATATTTAAACTATAATAAATAAACATTAAGTTACTAGTTCCTTTTCTCTGTATACTTACAATCAAGAATAAGAAAGGTATTATTTATGAGAAAAAATTTAAGTATCACAGAACACTCATAATTTTTCTACTGACTTGTTTGCAATTTCAACTTGTATTATCATTTTAATGATACTCCACTTCTATGTAAAGTGACAGCTATCTACATGCACTTTAAAAGATCATTGATAATAGATCCAGTGAAAATGTTAAAAAAAAAAAAAAAAGAAAGAAAGAAATTCACTTTAAGCACATTTAGGAATGTAAGAAGGAAGAAATCATATGAAGCCAACATCTTACCTATTTTGAGATAAAGAAAATTGGAACAATGTGTCAAGGTTACCCTTTATGATAAGAATTTGTAACATTCTCTAATGCATGAACTAAAATTCAAAATAATAGGGGTTTTCAGTAAGACAAAGATAAAATACAAGGTGAAATATGAATCACTATGGATGCTCCCTCCCATTGGATATGAAGGATTTTTCTGTTTCTTATAAACAAATGTTCTGCTCTTATTTTCTTTGAGATAGATAGATGATTTGGATATATAGATATAGACATATAGATGACATGCCTTACTGATCTCTTCTCTCTTACGCCTCACTTTCAACTCATTTGAAATATTGTGATGGTCTATTTCAACAAGCAATGATTAATATCTAAACCTTAATAAGTTCCCCTGTATGCCAGGTACTGGGCAGGATTAGCAACATAAAAACAAAAGGAAATAAAATAATAGCCTTCTGAACAATATTTTGGAAGAGACAATACTTGCAGCGAATCTGCAACAAAAGTTAAAATTAATGTGCTTTTCTATATTAGATGATACTCAAATATGAGTTTTAAAATATTTTTTTCATAATATTCATGTACCATTGCTTTCAGTTATTTTTTTAAGGTGTCACCATATTCATTCTTTGTAGAATTAGCCATAGTTTGTTTCTTTTGTCTTATTTTGTTTCTGATGTGCTTTCTTTTTTTAACTAGTACATGATAATTTTATAAATCAGTGTAATTGTGGCAAATTCATACAGACATATTTCATAATTGAATCTATTTCACTCCACAAAACCTGCTCTTCCTTTCCCTCCTCCCTCCACCTGCCCTTCTTTCTTTGCATTAAGAAGGAAGAAGAGTTAAAAAAAAATAAAATAAAATGAAAAGAGGACATCATGAAAGCAGAAGAGGGGTGCAGTCTGCCTCTTATCACCTTTCTCCCTGAAGGACTTTCTGTGCCTCATTTAATTATTTTCTCCCAGACTGAGTTTTTGGACATATACTTCTGGGCTATATTCTTCCTATTGTCTTTACTTTTCCTTTTTTAAAGGTAAAGCTACCAGTGATTGCTAAATAGTAGATCAAGACACAACTTTAAAGTTGTTTTAACCTTTTCTACATTTAGCATGATGAATAATTAATGGATTACACTAGTGTGTTCATTTTACTATCAACCATCTTCTTGTATATATATATATATTTTTTTTTCCTGTGATCAATGTTACAAATTTGATTTGAACAGAAAATGTGTGCCTCAAATTAGAAGATTAGGGCTGGGGTTGTGGCTCAGCGGTAGAGTGCTTGCCTAGCACATGTGAGGCCCTGGGTTCAATCCTCAGCACCACATAACAATAAATAAAATAAAGGTATTGTGTCCAACTACAACTAAAAAATAAACATAAAAAATTAGAAGATTAAATTTGAGGATATGTGCTTTGCACGAATGAATTTGCTGATTTATTAACAAGTTGTTCTCTCATTTTAGCCCTAATCCACACTTTACTAGTGTAAAATGTGAGAACTAACCTGAATTGATTCTTCATTTCTCAAGTCACTGAAAGACAAAAGAACTACTTCTGAGAAAGTGATACTATAGAACTAATCAACTACTAATTAATAAATCTCTACAAAGAAAGCTAATGAACTAATTCCATTCAATGGTGAATATCAATATTCAGAGTAACCCAGAACTCTTAAAAGTCAACAATTAAGCCTCTAATATACACCAATATTCTTCATTATGCACTGATTGTGATTAACGTCCCAATGGGAATTTCTCTAATTAGAAGTATTTAATTTGAATTTTCTTAAATCTTTAAAGGTAATTTATCTTTTGAGAATTAAGTCTTTAAACATGACCCATTTATATCTGTATATAAATCTTCCAACTTAATTCTTGCAAAAATGCTGCCTTGTGATATACATGATTTTTAAAGTTCAATACAAAAAATATGCTCAGTTTGAGAACACTTAGAAAACTTCAAATGAATAAAATTCATAAAACCATATTAAATATCTTCAAACAAGCAAATCTCAAGTTCTTCATTTGCACTTAAATTTCTAAATAACATTTTATCTAGAAAAGTTATACTAATGAATGTCTAAGTATATTCTAAGTTTTCAAATGCTGATGTTATCATATATATGGCCACACTGGGTGTTGTGACGTATGCCTGCAATCTCTGTGACTCCAGAGGCTGAGACAGGAAGATTGCAAATTTGAGGTCAACCTCAGCAACTCAGTGAGGCACTAAGCAACTTAGCAAGACTCTATCTCAAAATAAAAATATAAAGAGGGCTGGGGATGTGGCTCAGTGGTAAAGCCCCTGGGTTTAATACCTAGTGCCCCCCCCACCAAAGAAACATTAAGTCCTAACAGTATAGCATAAAGTGTATCAAACATATAATCAAGACCAATTATAGAATACATTGCAACATGAGGCTCTAGATCTTATTTCATGGAGTTAACAGAGGGAATACAAACATATCTGAAAGCTAAATAAATAAGAATTTGCAACTTTGATGAGAGATACAAAAGATGCATGGAGAAGAGGTATTTGACCCACTGAGAAAAGTTTGCTTAAGGAAAAGTTTTCCTTGAGGAAATGTATAGAAGTAACTTAGTTCAACTTCATAAAGACAATATATGACAAATGCAGAGGTAACATCATACTGAATTGGGAAAACTTGAAAGCATTACGTCTAAAACTGAGAACAAGATGAAAATGTCCACTTTCACTACTCCTATTTAATATGATCCTTGAAACTAGCCAGAGCAATTAGGTCAACCAAAGGGAATAAAAGATGTACAATAGCTAATGAAGAAGTCAATTGTCCCTATTTGCAGAGGAAATAATCCTGTACTTAGAAGATCCTAAAAATCACGACCAGAAGACATTTACAACTGATAAAAAATTAATCAAGTAGCAGGATAAAAATCAATATACAAAAATTAATGGTTTTTTTTATACACCAATAATAAACATGCTAAGAAAAAATAAAGGAAGCAATTCCATTCAGAATAGCTTAAAAGCAAAAGAAAATTCTTAGGAATAAAGAGATGAAAGACCACCATAGGGAGAATTATAGTATGCTGAAATAGAAACTGAAGAACACAACAGATATGGAAAGACAGCCAAAGTTCAAGGACAGTCAGAATTAATATTGTTAAAATGACTATATGACAAAAAAGCAATCTACAGATTCAATGCAATCCCCATCACAATACCAATAATATTCTTCTCAGCACTAGGAAAAAAATCCTAAAATGTATATGGAAGAACAAAAGACCCAGAATAACCAAAGCAATTCTGAGCAAAAAGAGTAAAGCTGGAGGCATCACAATACCCAAATTCAAATTACAATACAAAGCCACAGCAACAAAAACAACTAAAAATAGACATGTAGACCAATGAAACAGAAGAGAAGACACAGACCAATCCATACAGCTGCATTTATCTAATTCTTGACAAAGGTGCCAAAAACTCATGTTAGAGAAAAAAATGTTCTCTTTAACAAATGGTACAAGATTGAAACATCAAAAGATTGTAAGATATGTAAAAGATTGAAACTAGGTCCCTCTCACTCTGCACTAAAGTCAATTCAAAATGTATCCAAAACTTAAGAATAAGACCAAAAATTGTGCAAATGCTAGAAGAGGATATGAGGGAAACACTCCATAACACAGCAAGGAAGTGACCTCCTCAATAGGACTCCGATAGCTCACCAAATAATATCAAGAATCAACAGATGGCTTCAAATTAAAAAGTTTCTGCACAGTTAAGGAAACAAATGCATGAAAGAGAATGTACAAAATGGGACAGAATCTTTGCCAGCTACTCTTCCAAGATAGCATTAATATCAAAAATATATAAAAAACTCAATACATGCATCAAAACCATATAACACAATAAATAAATCACAAATGAACTAAGAAGACAATTCTCAAAATTGTTATATGAAAAAAATTCAATATCTCCACTATCAAGGAAATGCAAAGCAAAACTACAATTAGATTTGATCTTATTGCAGTTAGCATGCAATCACCAAGACTACAACAATAAAGCTGGTGAGGTTGTAGGTAAAGAAACTCCTATAATCTGTTAGTGGGAATGAAAATTAATACAGCCTCTATGAAAATCTGTATGGAAGGTCTTCAAAAGACTAAAAATTAAAATACCATATGATCCAGTTACACAGTTCCTTAGTATTTATCCAAAAGAATTAACATCCGCATACTATAGAGATATGTATATATCCATGTTTATACTAGCACAATTCACAACTGCGAAGTCATGGAACCAGCCTTGGTGCCTATCAACAAATAAATAAATAAGACAACAAGGTATATATGCACATGCACAATGGAATGAAAAAGAATGAAATTATTCCATTTGTTGCTAAATGGATAGAACTGGAGTGCATCATGTTAAGCTAAATGAGTCAGACTCAGAAAATCAAGGGTCATATGTTTTCTTTCTTTGTGAAAGCTAGAGAGAGAAAAAAAATGGTGGTTGGGGGGAGAACTTCAGAAAATAGTAGAGAGAACAGTAGATTACAGGAAGGGAGGAGGAAAGAAGGACAGTGAGATACTAGGGATTGAAAGTATTCTAATTGTTATGTGATTATATGAATATGCCTTCATGAAATATTCTGCCTAACTATTATGCACCAATACAATATAAAAAGGATAAGTACATTCTAGACAAAGGAAGTAGAAATGATGGAAGTACAAAGGACTGAAATAAAGACAGCATTTTGGAATCTTGAATGTTCATCACATAGGGAAGGATTCTGCCAAGTTGGAGGTGGAGAAGAAGCAATGTAAATGTAGGCCATCAAGAGAATCATCACTAGATTAAAGTATTTAGACTTCACCACAAGATTAATGAGAGGACTTTAATTTATTTTTAAGCAGAAAAAAAGCTGGTATAATTACACCTGCAATCCAAAAAGGACACTCTTTGTGGAAGAGGGACAGAATGGATGTGAAGAATTATGAGGCTATTATAACAAGGTGTCTTGGATCACGATAGAGATTTTAAAGATGAAAACAAGTGGATGACAGCCAATGATAATTTTAATTGAGAAATCAAATCTGCATGATTTGTTAATGGATTATTTATGATTGGCTGATGTCAAGGATGATGCCAAGATGTCTGTTTGGATAATGGGTGAATGGTAATGCTATCCACAGACAGATATTTCATTAGGGGATGGAAATATTTTGAATTCTGGACTCAGAGCCATCTGACAAACAGAAACCATACTGGAGTCAGAGAACAAGGACAAGCCTTGGAAAGCACACCTCCCCTAGAAAAGAAAAAGTGGGTCCCCGATGTGTTCCTGCACACAGGAGGGGCCCACAAACCCCTCTCCTAGAAATTTTATGTTTCCACTTGACACCTCAGATTAACCAAGATTTGGAACACAGCTTGGACGTGGTTCTGTGAGCTAGCACCAGGGTGGAAATGGGTCTTACTTTCATTCATAGCACTTCTCTCCTTATTTGAAGGGTCATTCAAATGCCATTAAAAGTTCTAAAACTCATATCTGTGAGATCTTGCAGGGACCATGAGGTAGAGCTGGATTTAGGAGGGTGCCCTGGTGAGCAGACCAATCTTGCTAGCCAGTATGGGATTTCTTTTGTAAAATAGTATGAGATGAAAAGTTGGAATGGAACCACCATTTGACCCAGCTATCCCACTCCTCAGTTTATACCCAAAGGACTTAAAATCAGTGTATTATAGTGATGCAGCCACATCAATGTTTACAGCAGCTCAACTCATAATAGCTAAAGTATGGAACAAACCTTGGTGCCCTTAAACAAATGAATGGATAAAAAATGTGGTATTGTGTATTGTGTTCTTCCTCAGTGTCTTAAATGGTGAGCTCTGTATGGACCACTTTAATATATACTCTGACTTCAAACAGCACTTGTACAAGCTGTTCTTGCCATAGAAGATATTTTAGAACTCCAGCTGGGAATTAAAGAATGCACCAAGTTTCTAAGCAAGAATTACTGGCTCCTATAATCACATTATTGGAAAGGCAATGATAAGGTGGGGAATAATTGGATAGGAACTTGCACACCCTTGGGGATTTTATTGTCCTTTTTCTTACTTTCTTTCAAAAGCTAAAGCTCCTCTTGCCATATACAGAACCCTTCAGTTGCGCAATCTAGTAGACCATGATCCAAAAAGGAACATGCCCTTCCCTGTCTGCTTCCCTTCAAAATATCCTTAACAATATTTCAGTGAGTAACACATGTTGATTATTGGACTGATCACAATGTACCATAGCATTCATAATTGGATGATGAAAGAAGAAAAGATAGAAAGGCAGTTCCCAAAAAAGATGTATTCTATTTTTAGGGTGAAGACACAAAACAAGAAGTCTCCCCTTCTTGGCACAATCCCAGCCTACTTTCTTATCAGTTCACCTCTGTGTCTGGTCTTTAGCAACATTTCATTGAAAACTTTATCCAACTTATTAACCCCTTTTAATTGATTTTCTTGGTCATAATTAATTGTCTTACTGATCTTCCTCTGAACTCTGCATATCTCTGATTTCATTGAACTTGTGAAAGTTATGGAAATTTATGAGAAAGTTATAAAAGCTAAAGGTAATGTTAGTCATTGAAATTCTACTTATTGTTACAAAAAAATCTTAGAAATATTTGATAATTCAGATATTTATTTTTAATGTTAAATTATAGCAAATGTTGCTTAATAAATCACTACCATAATCACCTAATTATAAAGGGGAAAAATACATTTTTCTTTGTATGCTAATTTAATCATGTAAGCAATTCAATATCTTTGGAACACATATATGATACAAAATTATATATTACATCTATATATTTGCCTGATTAGGAATCAAGAGACTCAAGTTCTTATCCCAGATATCCCAATTTATTTCAACCCTTTGCCTTCATATTTTGTTTTCTACTTTAAAATAGCAATATTATGTCAACTGACTTGATATTCAATTGATATCTCTGTTAATATTCTAAAGAATGTTACTTATTTGTGTGGCTTCTACAATCAAAGCAATTGACTATTATGAATTACCATTATGTACAAGATAAAAAACAAGTATACATGCTAATGGATATTTCTGCAATAATTCGAAAATAAAATTGGTTATGTTAGTTGTGGAATAAATTCTTCTTGATTAGTGACAGTTTGTAGTATACAGGGTCAAAATTTGAAATTATTTTTAATATTTGAATTAAAATCCAATCCAAATGATGTTACTATAAGAAATCCCCTAAATCTCCTAGGTATTAAAGTAGATTAAATATTTCAAAATATTATTCCCCTTAATGTTTTGTGTCTTCAACAACGGAATCTTTTAACAGTGTTGCAGACAGTATATTTAAGTAATTCTTAGTTAGTAGTTCTCCTAGTCAACCACCTATCCCAGTTCATGCAGAGACCATAATAAAGAGATGCTTCCTAGTAGAAGCAATTTCCTCACCTATCACTGAGAATTCGGAGCAAGGACTTATCCATTCTATACATAAATAAATTATGCTTAACGTATCTTCTTTTATTTATTCATTCATTACTTCATTATCAAATATTTATTGAATATTTTGTTTGGCCTTGGTTTAAGTACTAAAAACAGAGATGTCTAAAGAATTACCTAATCAATGGAGAGCACACATATAAATATTAGCTTTCAAATGCTCCTGTTCACATTTTCAGAGAATTTTATCAAAAGAAAAAAAATAGGAATTAAAAAAGACTATTTTTTAATATTTCTCAAACATTGAGACTTAATTTTAGGCACTTTAAGATATTCTATCTAGAAAGCAATATTTCAATGTCTAATTATTGTCAGGCTAACTACTACACTTGAGAAAAGGAATTTCTAATCTCCTTCTTAGGATGATAACTGAATAGTACTTGGATTTTTATTCACTATTTTCAGTAAGATGCAAAATCACATACATTGCCATTTCTGAATTAGGGGAAAAAAATCTTTGCTAAGAATAGCAATATTTGATTAATTAAACTGGGTTTGAATTTTTAGTTTTAGTTGTGTTTTGTTCAAACCTAGTAAAAATATATGGCTAAATTGTTCAATTTTAGAATAAAGTTGATAATTCATAGTTAAAAATTATATTTTAAAATAATTATATTAAATATGTTATATGTACTCTTAATAAAGATATATTATAGGCACATTTGGAAGTAAGGCAGTATAACATTAAATTTTCCAGAATCACAAAAAAGTAAATAATCCACAGATGTGTAATATATCTGAATCCTGAACAAAATAAAATTTGCCATAAATTATAGCTGACTACATACTTCCATTACAAAATCATCTTTAACTATGTATTATTACAAAATATTTTAAAGCCCAGAAATCAAAATTAATTAGTGACATGCAGTTATTTAAAGCCAGGACATAAGCCATTCATGTTAGATCTATCACTATAAATCTACCATTTATAGGCCAAGCATGGTACTTGGCCTGAAAATACATTTTGAACAAAAGAGCCAAGGTTCCTTCTGCCTAAGAACTAATATTCTAGTGGTGAGACAACATAAAAATATGAATTGACACCACACACACACTTCAAAAGTGGTGAATGCTCTGGAGAAAATTCATTAGGTAGATGTGAGGATGGGGTGAGGAGCAATTGATTTACAATTTTCATCAGGGAAGGTCTCACAGCAAAATTTATATTTCAGAAATGACCGAAATAGGTGAGAAAGCAAGCCATGCACAGCATGAGGACAGAGCCCTGGAGCAGAGTTTGGCTGGCAGGCTAAAAGAATAGCCAGTGATAGGGGTTGTTGGACACAAATTTTACAAAGAAAAATTGGAGTGAGATACTTTCAAAAACGTTGCAAGGCACTGACTTTTCCTGAGTTAAACAGAAGCAATTAGAGAAGCTGAATCTTTTGAGTTACATTTTAAGAGTCACAGTGAATGTGGCCTGCGGAGGGCAGGCAGCTTTATAGGTAAAGAGACAAGTACAATTAAGAACTAAAAAAGGTTTGGTGTAACTCCTGATTACAATGAATGCTTGTTTTTGTTTCTTTTTGTTGTTTTCTTTTTAACTCTAGACAATTTAGCTTAGACATTTAGATGTCACTATTTCCAGGAAATAAATGAAGCTACCTACATTCACTCTTTGACATCACATGATTTAGAACAGAGTTTGCAAATTGGTTCTCCCCTGTAACTAGTGACATTTTCAGCATGTGTTATTCTTCCCATAAATATTATTAAATGATAAAAACTGAATTAGAAAGGAAGATTTTAAAATTAAGACTTTTGCATTAAAGATTCACATATCTTCAGTATTTTAAAAGATAGCATCTCTGACACACTAGGTAGAAAGACACAAAGAATGAGAAAAGGAAGAGAAATGCCATGTTTGTAAATCTTTAATGTACACACACATCACTTGGAGAAATTGTGATAGACATATTACTTTTCTAATTGTAGCAGATGCATCTTTATTCCTGAGAATGTATACTATCACCAGAGATACTCTTTTAACAAATGGGTCAGGAAAAAAATGAGATAAATATGCAAACTATTGAATATATTTGCCAATTATTGAATTTTGGGGTGAGACCTGAGATTTTGCATTTCTAACAATTCTCGGGCTGCTGAAGCTGCAGGTCCTTGGATGGCACTCTGAATAGAAAGGTGGTATGGGACTGCAGCTGTTTCAAACTCCCTTCTCCAGCCCTCATATCCTTACCCATTTGTTGTAGATGTTGATGGTATTATTGCATTGATATTAGCCTTTGCATTTGTGCTGCATTTCAGAATATGGTCTCCTGATTAAAGTAAGTGAATAGAGCGACCATTTTTAAACCAGAAATTGCTAGTGAATACATACAATGTATGTATCTATAAACGCAGATGAAGTAATACTATCATATATAATTATTCAAATATAGCCAGATACTTTTCAGAAATATACAGCCAGAAAGGTGAAATTCACACTATAAAGAGCAATGGCAGATCTCAAAAAAGGTTGAGAAGAAGGACAATGTGGCTCAATAACTGAACCACGTAAAGGTAAAGAAAGAAAAGGCAGTTTCACTGCATGTCAGGCAGAGTCAGCTTCAAATCCCAGGTTCTGAAAAGTCATTCTGGCCTAGCATTGTGTTTCCACTTGAAATGAATGTTCAGAGAAATGTTCAGCCTTCATGTGTCAATATCTGTGGTGAGAGAAGCTCAGAGAACTAACAGGGGAAAAAAAAAAAACAACAGTATTTTAATTTGATTCCTTAGTGTGCATTCGATTGCCCCTAATAGCCAGCAGATGGGATAGACACATTAGAAAGAGGAAAAAACTCATACAAATTTTCTGGCCAAAATGAGCAGTTATACTCAAAATTGCTTTGAGAATAGCAAAATTCCCTAGGAGAATTTTTTTCCAGTAAAATAAAATAATTATTAAATAGTGATTTTTTTTTAATTAACAATCATTGTTCCAAAATACTTTTGGGATAATTTTATACTTATGTTTTCAAACATAGCTCAATTTTATTGAAATGCTTCTCTGTTTCCAAAATCCTCATACTGAGAGAAATGTTTAGAATGTTCCAACTTTTTTTTTGCCACGAAGCAAAATAAAACAGACAAAAATGTGAAAAGATTGCCAAAATAAAGCTATGAAAGAGAACTTCTGATCTGTGAAACTTAGAAAGCCCTATCCAACATTGCCTGTTTTTATAACAGAATGTACTTAATTAACACTGCCAAATACTGTCAAAGTTAACAACCCCCCCAAAAAATTGGTAATAGAGCAAAACATAAAAATAATAATCACAAAATGAACTTCAGGAATACAACTACATCCAAAATTTGTCTGTACACATGACTGACTATATCAGTTGTTACATGTAATTTGGAGATTCCCCCTCATGTAAAAGTTTCAGGTAAAAATATTAACATGCTGTTTCAATTCATTCTCATAAGACATGAAGTATTTCAAAACAAATTTGTTCTTAGTACTGTGGCTGTGGCTCAGTGGTAGAGTGCTTGTCTAGCACGTGTGAGGCACTGGGTTCAATCCTCAGCGCCACATAAAAAATAAAAAAATAAAATAAAGATACTGTGTCCATCTACAACTAAAAAATTTTTTAAAAAAATCTTTTCATTGAAATCTTGCCTTCCATAGTCTAATTTCATATAATTTAAATATAGTTCTTGATGATTATTTTATTTGATGCTATGTGCATTGGTAGTACAATAAACAATTCAATATGAACTATAATTATAGCATAAACTAATATCTATTACTTGTTTTTGCATTATTTAAATTTTTCCCAAGATGTGTTCAGCTTGAAGAAGATGTAATTCTCCTCTAAGGAGATCTAGGTAATGTACTTTAATTATATTCATATTGATTCATAATCCAATTCATATTTAACTATTTGAAAGCTATTAATTTTATATACATTTTAAAGTATTTTATTATTACTTAATATAGTATCATATACTTGCCATATATGATTACAGTATTACTTTCCAGAATTTAAGTATGTAAAATATGAGGAAATATTTATTTCAAGGTACACTGAGAGAGCTTACATTTATTTGAATGCTGAGGCTCAGGTAGTATGAACAAATTCATTTACATTACTTACTTAGACTGATTTCCATATGTGATAACACAGTTGTTGATGACATACCATATCAGATTTTCCAGAGATAATATTAATCAAACTTTATCATATCAGACTTCCAGTGGTCAACTGATATTGCCAATCAGAAGATTCTGGTCTGAATTTCAAGAAATGACCCCTGTGGGATGTATCTTTTGTGCCTTATGCAATAATCTTACAATTTATTGTCTCATTGCATGCCTAATCCTGTCTGTGACCCAGAATGCCCAATATATCCAAGGTCCCAACATGAAACAGATGGCACATTCAAATTGAGATAACACCTTATTTACAAAGGGACTAATTACAAAGCTGTGAGAGAGATACAGGGGAACCAATAGGAAGAGGACAAACACTAGGGCTAACTTCAGAAAAGCTGTGGCTTCTCCTTGGTCTAAAGAAACATGGGGAGAAGAAATTAAGGGAACCCAGGAGGAAAGAGTGGTGTCAACTGAGCCATACCGGGGGGAGTAGTGTCATCAGGTGAAGACAGCCTCAAAAACAGACAATAATTAACACTCAGATTTCTTTCTTCTCCTCAGTGTCTTAATTTGGCTCCACACTGGGCAATCCCACTTGGCTAAAATACAAGTCAGTTGCCTGGATCAGGAGCAGAGTACAAAAAAGAGTAGAGCAGGGCAAATGGAAAATAATCAACATAAATCCTAAGCAGAATATAGAAATTCTACTTGATTCTTTGACAATTCCTTTCTAATACTAGTTATTATCTGGAAAGGACTTAAGGAAAGTCACACAGGCTTAATCTTAGAGACAATGTTAATCCTCATGTAATTCTTGTTGCTTTTCTGGAAAGGCATGTTACAATGTCAGATATGTCCACAAAATGACAAATACCATTACCAAAAGTATATACTAATTTTGCATTGGATATAAAGGATGAAATTATTTCATTAAAATTTAAAAAACATGGCTTACATACACTGAATTAAATTGTAAAGATAAAGAATAGGAAGATAATCTCTCTCTCATACACACACACACACACACACACACACACACACATACACATACACACACACAGGCAAATTCACACTTTAAATTGGGAACTTCTTGAAAAATAAACTATGCAGGTTCTAACACAAATAAAGCTTCTCTGTTCACATTTTGGTTAAATGAATTATCTATTTTCTTTAGAACTCATATTTCAGCACCACCACACTCACTCTGATTAATTTTTTGAAATACTAATTACAGTTTCTGATTTTACATTTTGCTACACTGAAGTAAGCTTAATTTCTCTTCATGATTCAGATCCCTGCGGTACCTAAAAATCAACACTATGGGTATAGCAAGCCTTATGCTATACAAATGAAGTCGTGTAGGAAAATGAGGTAACCCTGCCCTAACCAGTTCTTTTGAAAAACTGTCTACCCTCTACATGTAACATAAAATCTGGAGACTTCTTGATCAACTTCCAGAACTATGACAAAGTTCTGTTATATAAGCCACAGTCCACAATAATTTTGTTGTAGCAGCCCAAATGGACTAATCATTTTCCCTTCCCAACAGGCACACAAATGAGTACAAGTGAAATTGGGAAGATTTGAATCAGTGTAATGTGTCAATATCAACATTCTAATTATGACATTATATTACAGTTTTGCATGTTATCACTAAGAGAAATAGGCAAAGTGTATGAGGAATATATCTATGTAACGTCTAAAGACTATATGCAAATCTATAATAACCTCAATAAAAATGGAATTAAAATATGGAGAATGGATTTTGGAGTACAATCGGGCTCTCAACTTCAAGTTCAGTTTTCTTCTCTGTTAAATTGAATAGAAAATAACTACCACAAAGCTACTACTTTATTCCTTCACTCATTCATCAGTCTAACTATCAGACATAGAATGTGTTTCATGTATTATGTTAAAAAACTGGGAATCCAAACATTACTTGTCTTATTGTCACCACTGCTTGCACATTCACCCTTACTGCTATTCCTGCTATGGTTACTATTACAGCTATTAAATATAATAGACTCTATACCTCAGTGGATGCATAGGAAGAAGCACACCCAAGTTTAGAGACATTATGTTTTGAAAAAGACCAAAGTATAAGTAAAGACTACTAAAGGAGAAAGTTATATACCTTAATGCCTTAATAAAGTGACTGACACAGTTTTAAAACAAATGATGTTTACAGAAGAAACAAAAAGATGGGAATGACATATTTCCAACTGACAGAGCAATAAAGATCTTTAAAAGAGAAAACTAGACAAAGCAAAACGTGCATCAAGGAAAATAGTAAAAGAAATAAAATTAAATGGCTCTAATTTTCTAACATTTTTTTGCAAGTTAAAGCCTAAAATAATTGCTTAGCAAAGCATTTAAAGGGATGAGAAAAGAAATCTTTTGTTTAAATTTTTTGTTTTAGTAAATTATAAGGGTCCAAGTTTCATTATGTTTTGCATTAGATGCAGAGTCAGCTTAAACAAATCCCATAAAAGTACTATAAAGAAATGTTTTCAATTCATTTTCTTTGTAATACAAATTGTACTTCTATCAAACTTCTTTTGAAAATGCTGATCCTCATTGTTATATTCTAAAACTACATTATCACAAACAATGAATTTTTACTTTTTAATGTAAATTTCTCAATTTCTCTTTAAAGAGGTTTTTATCTCCTTAAAAATTGTTTCCTTCATTTTATAGTACTATATTGAATTATGTTTGCTTTTGAGTACTTGGGTCATAACCCATTTGGGTTTACATATTGAAATCAGAAGCCCCGACTTGATAGTATCAGGAGGTAGAGACCCTTGGGAGATAGTTACGTAATGAAGGTAGAGATTTCATGAATGGAATTAGTACCTTATAAGAAGACTTATGAAAGATTGCTTTATTCTCTTTGTTCCTTCATGGAACACACAATAAGGAGATGATGATCAGCAAGCCAGGAAGACAGCCTTCACCAGAATCTAACTATACTGGCCACCTGATCTCAACTGGGAGCCTCCAGAACTGAGAGAAAATAATTTCTGTTGTTTAAGCCACTTGGTTTATGGCATTTTTTATAGCAGCTCAAACTGATTGAGATAATGAGATTTAAAAGTTGAATAACCTAATAAAATAAAAATGAACAGGTATTATGTCCTTGGAACAAATTAAAAGTTTACTTGAATCTCAAGTTATAGATTCATAAAATAGCCATATATATCTACTAAAACCTCTCTATCCTACAGCAAAGAAAGGCTTATCTGTGCATCTCTAATGTCACTTAGGAATTAATATACATAGGTCAATATAAAAGCCTTAAACTCGAAGGTCAATTATAATTCAAAGAAAGTTGCACTTCAATCAGACCTCAATTTATTCTTCTTGCCAGGATCGCTGCTTCATAATCATTGTGTCTCCTAGGCTTTTTACCTATCCACATAATCCTGGAGAGTGCCTATCTCTGTTAATTGGATTCTACCAATAATACATTGCTGCCACAAATACTTATGATTCTCTCCATCTCAACAAGCACTGGCAAAACTGAACTTGTGATTACAGAGTACAGCCCATTATGGGATGATGAATTTGTCCTCAGCATTGGCATGCCACAGATTAAGAAAATATGGATCTACTGGCAATTGTTAAAAAGAAAACTGAGTCTAACCTATGTACTGTTCACAGAGAAAACAAACCTCATCACCATTAACAGAGACATGATGCTAGTGGTTTCCCTGCATTGATTTTGTCACAAAAGTCTCTAATCTGATTTTTTAATGTCAAAATGGACAGAATAAAAGAAAGGAAATGAGAAAAAGCAAGTGTTCACTGACTGTATAATCTTAGCGATTGCTCCAGGTTCCCCAGAAGCAAAATGGAAACTTCAGTTTTTACCTCCTCACCTATAATCAGATCCTGATCCTTGTTTCATCTGGAACAATCCATCCTGCTGACATGGATTCTAAGATTAAGTCAGATGGGACCACTTTCGACCTGATACTGAATATTAAAGCAGATCTTCTGCTATACCTATCATTTTTCTTATAAATTCATTTTATTTGATAAAATATATTCTTTTTTATTTAATTTAATGTAACACTCAAAATAACATATTACATTTCCCCTAAGCATTAATTTGATGACAATTAATTCTATTTCCTCATATACTATATCATGGACAAGAATATAGCATATTTAGACATTTTTTCAAAGCAAGTAAAAGTAAATGTGGTTTTCATGTGATACTTTTAATTCAAATTTATGGGAGTTAATTATATCAAATGATGGCTAAAGGCACAAACTCATAAGAAAAAAATTAGAAACTATCAAGAATATTGTATCACAGAAAAAATCAGTGAGTGGATCAGAATATCTTAGTTTTATTCTGAGTTCTAATAGAAAATTTTTACCATCAACTAGTTATATAAGACCTTAGTCAAATCTTGGTTCCTCTTCTGTACATATAGGCAATAGATCTTACCTAACCAATACTGTGGTTATAGCAAGGGCAGAAACACATATATTTGAATTTTTGATCAATCAACCTATGAATTTTATGCACTTGACAGAGTAGGAGAAAATTACTATAAAATAGCTCATCACTCCTTATTGTCAGAGTTGTGAGGGAATTGTTGAGTAACCATTTCTGAAACTTGAATGGACCATGTGGTTGAATGGAATGGACCTCAAGTTTCCAGATTTGAACTCCCTTAATTATTCCATTAAAGAAGGTATACACAGTGCAGTGGAGACACAACCCTGTAGCAGATAACACAGCACATGCAGGATCATATGGAAATGCTGGGTTAATCAATGGGACATTTTCATTATAATTTCTCTAGACACACTAAATGAGGTATTATGATCGAAGAACAAGATACTGGATGCCATACGTGCTGTAATGTACTGTCATTGACATTGAAACTTTATATTCATCTTGTAACTTTATGATGGGCCCTCTCCAGTTAATGTGCTAAAGAAAAATATTTAAATATTTGGATGTGTATCTTAAATTTGCATTATGTTTCAGATACGGATTTATAACATTTTACCATTGATTATAAAACTACCTAAAAATCTTCATAGCTATGATATCTACAGTAATAGGTCTTAAAACTGTATGAAATTTAAAAAGAAAGCTTAGTGAATGACCTTTATGAATGTATCAATCAAGAGATGAATGGACAAACAAATTGCAGTATGTATCCACAATGGAAGATCATCCAGACCAAAGGAAGCATTGACACATGCTCTAATAGGAATGGATCTTAAAGAAAGGAGGTGAAATAATCCAGCAGAAAAGTACAAATACTGTTTGATTCCACTTATATTAGTTACATAAAGCAGTCAAGTTCATGGATACCCAAAGTTCTATGATGCTTTCTGGGAACTGGGGGCAGGAGAGAGTTCAAAGTTATTGTTTAGTGGATATGGAGTTTTAGTTTAAAAAATGAAAATGATCTGGAAGTCTACAGGGATGATGATCATCTAACAAATGAATGCACTTAGCGTCACAGAACCACACACTTAAAAATATTTAAAATGGTAAGTTTTATGAAATAAACAGTTTGTCTCAATTAAAAATTATATATAAATAAACCTATAAACATCTTTATCACTGTTTTTATATTCAATAAAATGAAATAAAAATCAGAATACAAAAATAAATAAAACAACAGTAAATTTCATACAACTTAAACTTGTACTAATTGTTTTTTAAGAATTGAATTATTTTAATAATGTAAACAGGATTTCCGTATATGGGAATTTTAGTGCAACATTTTCAGATTCATTTTCGTTTGATGATGGTAATGTTCACACCACCAGAAAATCTTATTATTTATCAAGATGGTCCTTCATAAAACTTTTGCAATGGTGATGACGAAACCCAGGGGTTTTCTACCTCTGATCTACATTCTCTGCCCTTTTTATTTTTTTGTTTTGAGACAGGCCTTGCTAAATTGCTGAGGCCGGCCTCGAACTTGCAATCCCCCTGCTTCACCTTACAAGGTTGCTGGGATTACAAAACTGAACTGCCATTCCTGGCTCTCCATACAACTTTTAAATGATATTTTATATTATCACAGTGTCCGTGAATGTTCCCCACTTCTGTTATTCTGGTTTATATCAGAGACATAGAATGATTTAGATTTTGTTATTTTTGTAAAGCTTCAAGAAGTATTTTTTGGATTTGTTTCTAAATACAAATCTTAGATTTATTCATGAACTTTGTATTTTTGATATGAGAACAATTTTAGATCAGTATCACCTGCCCTTTGTTTCATTTACAACACATTATTGTGAAAGAAATGAACATGGGTTATGCGGTTTCTGGTGATTCTACTTCCATGCAAAATACCAAAAATGATGATATTTGGTATTCTCATGTTCTTGATTTAAAAAATATGACAAATAATGGCATGGCATTCTCTTTCATTATGCAACTAATATTTCTTATCGATTGAAATACTGAAATATTTATTTTATATTTTAATCATTCCATCTTAGAGTAATTTTGTCAAGTTCCTCAAATATTTGAAAAGACAGAAGGAAAAGATAAAATATTAAAAGTACTCTTTCCTGCTCCCTATCCCTGTAAAATACCACTTCTTCAGGAATTACTCTCCTTCTCATATTTGTTTATGGCATTCTGATACTTACTAAAGGCTTTTTTTGTCCTGTTGAATACTTCATCAGTTTATATATTCTATCTTAATCAGGATTTTCAAAAATTGATTTTATATATGCTTATTTATATATCAGATTATACATATAATATGCAGTAGATTATATGTAATCTCCATAGTCTCATATTCCTGGTAGCTTTTATCACAGAATATTTTATGTGGCAATTGTTCATTATTAGCAGTACTATGAATTGCAAATAGAGAACAATTTTGAAAAGATGAGTTAACTACACAATTGGTAAAATTGTTTCTGAAGTAAATAGAGACCAAGAAGGGTTAATCCACAAAATATCAAGAGGTAAAACAATTCCCCAGTTTTAGTATTAGTGACAATTTACAGTTTTAAAAGATGCTTTTCCTAGCATATTGGTTTTACCTTTCTCAAACAAATGAGTATCAAAATTTTATAAACCGGCTGTTCATTTTCTGTTTCATAGTTTATATTTGGCCTTCTTAGGAATATGTGTGGGACTTGATTTTTATAATTCTCTCAGTTTCAATGAAATTGAATGTTACCATATTTTCTCATACTACCCAATACCAACATTACCTTTTACACTGTCATTTAGATTTTGTAAATTATTTTAGCATGCAAAGAACCTATTTTTGCTCCTTAATATACATGCACATTCTCTCTCACATTCTCATTCTCTCTCTCCTCCTATTCTGCACTTTTCTAAATTGCAAGTTTATAATTTTGTGAAAATAACTGCAGATTGATATTTTTTTGTGAGTGGCAGGGTTTCAACCCAGGGTCACTAAACCACTGAGCCGCATCTGCAGGTCTTTTTATTATTTTTATTTTGATACACAGTCTTGCTGAATTGCTTAGGGGCTTGCTACATTGCTGAGCAGGCTTTGAACTTGCAATCCTCCTGCCTCAGCCTCCCAAGCTACTGGGATTGGAGGCTTGTGCTGCCACCATGCCCAGCTTAGAATGATATGTTTTAAGAATAACAACAGAAAAATTAGAAATGTATAAGACATCATAAAAAAAGAGATGGTGAACTAAGTCCTGTGATGTCAGTGAAAGTCTCTAAAAGATAATTTAGAATTATCATCAGAACACAGAGGTTACCTGTATCAAAGAGAATGAATTCTCTTTTCATTTTTAATAAAGTTAAATAATTAAAGTGGGTAAATATCTAAGTTAAAAAGAAGACATTGATAAAATACTTCAAAGTGTCCTTCTATAATTTTCAAGGTTGAATTAATATTTAATTCATATATAATTATATTCTCCCTGCTTCTAGAAAGTGGTGACACAACACATCCTAGAAGCCATCAGTATTGATTAAGTATTAATAAATCTTGCAAAATTCTTTTTAGATATGAATTAGTGAATTAAAGTGGTTTCAGGTTGCAATCTGAACATGGGGACACAGCATGTAAAGTTTGAACAATTCTCTTGAGATTTGATGAGTTTCTAAATATTCTCTATACTGAATATAATTATACTTTCATCAAAATTATATTATAATCATATGAAAACTATTTAAAATACATGTCATCTAATGAAATCAGTTTTTGAAGTCAGATAAAATTACATTCTTTTGAAATGACAAATATTGACTTAGCAGAGTGATTCTGGGATGGCTTTTGGCCATGGAAATACCACAGTACTTTTGTATTTAAATGATGAGCTACAGTGTTAAACTAGTTCTGAGGAAAATGTCAATGAGTATATAAAAACAGAAATGTTTTAGAAATCATAAAGTTACTTTCCCACAATGAAATATTAACAATGTTAAGGAAAAATCTTCATAACACTCATTTCCTAAATAATGATACAACAGAAGAATGCAATTAAAATGTCTTTGATCAGGGCTAAGGAGGTTGCTCAGCGGTAGAGTTCTTGGCCCAGCATGTGAGAGGACATGGGTTCAGTCCCCAGTACCACAAACACACACACACACACACACACACACGCAAAAAAAATTGATTATTTTACTAGGATATTATACTATGACTATCCCTTGATGTTCTTCAGTTATTATCTTGGAATTAAATAGTTATTCAATCTTTATGTGGTTATTTTATTTTTTCCTAGTTTTATGTGCCTTTGTGAAACAAACTGTGTCCTCTTCCCCCTTGCATCCCACCTTGGATCATGATATGCTGCGCCATGACTGTCAAATGAAAACTGTAAATAAATTCACATTCGTGATGTCAAGGTGAAAACATCTCAAATATTAAGAATATTTTCGATGACTGGGCTTTAAATAATAACTATATCAATCACTTTCTCTTTCCCATATCTTTATCTTTGTATTTATCTTTATGACAAATCTACCACTATGTTTTTCTACAACTAGAGTTAAATTGTACAGAATACATATAGCTTTTCAATCTAAAATTTTATAATATGGGTTCTAGATCTAGTAACAATAGCTAAAACTTATAGATGTGGTCATTTAAAGTGAAAATAGGTAGACATGCAGGCCAATACAAACCTTATATTTTTCTTTGGATATTTCTCGTACACATACTCTAGTTTGGTATTACTTTTCCTTTCATTCTACAGATAACTAAATGACTATTTTTCAGCATATATTATGTCAAACAAATAATTCAGGATCAGAGAGTGAAATATATGCTTTTGTTAAGTAATCTATTTGATCAGATCCTTTCATTATATAGTAGGTAATAATCACCCTAATTACCTTCAAAACAGGTCAGTTTAAAACCTGTTTTAAAAAATTGAAGTAAAATAAACGATATTTATTATAATCAGTCATTTTTACTTATTTTAACAAGAAAACGTTTGGGAATAAGCAGTCACAAATCTAAATTATTTCTCCCAAGACTGAAAGCATTGGCTGACAAACTCCCAGTTACTCCCTTTCATGCCTTCCCAACTTTTATCAATATTGGTGATTCTTAGTTCAAACAAAACCTCATTTATAGGTTTTAATATTTTTACTGGTACAAATACTCCCAAAAGGGATAATAAAATAAAATTATAAATGTAATTATAAATACATCATTAAATATACAATTCAACTAAAAGTAAAATGGGAAAAAAAGATTTTCTTATATTTCTTGTAACATCAAAATTTTACTATGCCCTCTTCATCATAGTAATGACAGAAAGTGAATCTCACTATTTGTCTAGGTGTTCATATAGTTAAAATTATAATTAATAGATACTTCATTGATTAATCAATAGTAGCTTCTATTGGAAGTAAGGTAATTGTGCTGATAAATTTACCAAGAGACATTGTATAGTATTTTATATTGATTGTAAATATCAGATAATTTATGACCTCATGGGAAGGTTATTATATATTAATGTATGTAGGAAAGAATAGAAAATTAAACTATGACTTTTGTGAAAGTCATCTCACTCATAACTTGATCACAAATGCATACTCCACTTAAATTTTGAAAGAGAAGCACAATATGCTGTTGATGGAAATACCCATTTTTATATTGCTATAATTTACTCAAGAAACTTATGCTGAATTATTTTACCAGGATGATAATGGTGGTGGGAGGTTTCTGAATATGAATATATACAGACATTTGTGGAAACTCATTACATCTTAGAAAGTTAAAGAAAATGATGATTATGAAAACCAAGTTCCTCCATATGAAAGTCATTTCTTCATCAAGAAAGTGGGCTTTACAAATGTAATATTTTTGCATACAAAAATTAAGTTTTTCTTAACATATTTGTTGTGCTTAGGATATGAGATGTCCCCCAAAAGTTTACATCTATCAATTTAAGCATGTTCAGAGGTGAAATGATTAGATCATGAAAGTTGCAACCTCATCACTGAATTAATCCATTTGATGGATTAATACTCTGAATCAATTATTGGGTAGTAACTATAGGCTGGTGGAAATAGGTCACTGGGAGCATCCTAGTGTAATATATCTGTCCTTGGCACCTCACCCTCTCCACCCCCCCACCCCACTTTCTGGCTGCCATGAGCTGATAAACTTGCCTCTACCACATCTTTCCACCAGGACATTTCTTCCCTGGAGTCTGACATCCAAGGACTGAACCTCTGAAATTGTGTTCCCCAAATAATGTCCTCCTCTAAGTTGTTCTTTTCAGGTATTTTGGTCACAGTAGCAAAAAGATGACTAACACAATATTCTTGATCCAGTCCATCTTTGCCCCAATATACCTAATCCTACCTCTATATTATAACTGTTGAGTGTGCTATGTTGCATATATCCATTTATTAAATGAAGACATATAAACAGATACCAACCCATTTACTGGTTATGAGTTCATGCAAAGAGAATTGCCTTACAAATACAATAATGTCACTTAAGTATTTCTGTTATATGACAATCATATTCTTGGAACAAATTATGCAAGTATACTTTTGTCTTTCAACAATATAAGTTAATCTATATAATTAAAATGAATATGAAAAGTATGTTAGATGCATATAAGTATGGCTAGATCAGTATTTGAGGAGTGACATATAGAAAAGAGGTATGATACAAAGGAATATATAAAAGATTTTGGATTTGAAGGTGTGATGGTGTCAGGATTGTATGAACATTGAATTTCAAGTTGTGAGAAATTATATCAGGATTTTAAGTTTCTGAAAGTTTCATACATACAGAAAATACTGAGTGACATACTAGAAAATACCCATTCCTAAGATAATTCAATAAACCCATAAAAAAGAGATATTCCACGTTTTACTCCAATATTCGATTATTCTTTGCTACATAAATCACAAGCATATTGTAAAATTTATATTCATCATGTTCACTAATGTTGTTAATATATTTTGTATGGAAACACTGCGCAGAGTATCCTTTTTAATACATGATTACAAAAAGAGCTTATGTTTTCCTATTAAAGAGCATTTTAGTAACTTATTTTAATTGAAGCGTTACTCTTCCACTCATGCCCATTTTCAAGATAGATAATTATATCAGATGACTAAACATTACATGTCCCGTAGTAAAATTTTATCATGTTTAAATAATTTGAGCTTATAATATATTATAAAACTTAATAAGTTGTCCATGAAGATAAATTCTTTCTTAGTAATTCACACTCCAGCAGGGCATGGTGGCACATGCCTGTAATCCTAGCGGCTCAGGAGACTAAGGCAGGAGGATTGAGAGTTCAAAACCAGCCTCAGCAAAAGCTTAAAATACAAAATAAGTCTGGGGATGTGGCTCAGTGGTTGAGCATCCCTGATTTTGATCCCTGGTAATATTAATAACAATAATAATAATTATTATTATTATTCATACTACTACTACTAATATTATTATTCATACTCCCACTATGTAAAAACCTATTTTAGAGATGCACACGTTTTTAAAAATTTCCAATAGCAAGCTAACATTTGTATAACATTACTAGAATATCCTCAATCAAATGGGTATACATAATATTTGCTGCAGTTACATGTGGTTCTCTAAAATTAGTACTTTCAATCAGTAAAAGAGTAACTTGCTATTTCCATAGAAATCTTTTTTTTCAGTTTTTATACATTTTAATCATATTCTTCCAATCTTTTCTTTTTTTATATTCTTTTTTTATTAGTTGTTCAAGACAATAAAATGATCTTGACATATCATACATTTGATTCAAATAGGGTATGAATTCTCATTTTTCCACTTGTACAGATTGCAGGATCACATTGGTTATACATCCATGTGGAAAATATATCCACAGAAATCTTAAGAAACTTTTCTTCCAATTGCTTAACAATGCTATGAGTACATTAAACAATTGTCCTCAAATCCAAACATACATTTTCTACATTTGACATAGTTTTAAATATGAATATAATATTTTTAAATTTGTAATTCTGGTTCCAAAATAATCTCAAGGTTTTTTTGAACTTTAAGAAAAAAAAACAAAAAAAAACCTGGGATGGGGTTGTGGCTCAGTGGTAGAGCGCTCACCTCGCACATGCAGGACCCTGGGTTCGATTCTCAGCACCACATAAAAATAAATAAGTGAAATAGAGGTATTGTGTCCAACTACAACTAAAAAATAAATATTAAAAAGGGAGTTTAAAGAAAAAAAAGAAAAAAAACAGAAACATACAAAAGACAGAAACATAAAATATGCCACCAGAAAATAAATTTTACGATTTTTTTCACATCTATATTGAATCTTTCTGAATGTTGAGGTACTATCAGTAGTATGCAAAAAAATCAAGCATTTATTTAATGGCTACATTAATTTTAAGCCAACTATACCTTAAAATACCAATAATAATAGCAAAAACAACCACCACAATAACAGCAAACATTGGTTCACATTAAATACCTTAAAGATATCCACATGTTATGAAAAATAACACACTCATACTCATGAATATGTAATAAATAGGTATCTTTTTAATGTTTTTTATAGAACTTAAAGTTGAACCAAGTGGTATTTTAACACTGAGCTATACTCCAGCCCTAATTTATTTTATTTTATTTTTTTATTTTAAGACAGGGTCTCACCAAGTTGCCCACACTGACATTGAACTTATAATTCTCCTGCCTCAGCATTCCCAATAGCTGGGAATACAGGTGTGTGCCCTTGCGCACACTCAGGTATTAATTTAAATTTTAATACTTATCAAAAATTATCTTAAAGATCAATCCCCAAAGCCTGACAAAGATATGCTAAAGAAAAATCATATTCAAAGACTAAAGTCTGAGGATTAAAATCAAGTATTTATTGACTCGTAAAAATATATTTAAATTTTATAAGAGTATGGATATATATTCATAGTTTACAATAACAAATTCATCAGCAAAATAGGAATCACGTTTAATATTTTAATTTCTGTCAAAAAGCATAAAAACTTCATAAAGAAAGAAATGTACATATTATAAGATAATATCCCATGAGAAAATGCCGTCCTTGTGCTCCTCATTTGAAATTCATTCACTGATTATGGGGACACTAAAACAAGGACACTCCCTGCTCAGTAAATCTGGAGACAGGTCATAGAGGCATCTGTTCTCCATATACTTATTTAATGAGGTCATTTGGTACACATACCATGCTTTGGGGAGTGCTTAATTTTTAGTAGGACTATTAATCTAGCTAAGAGTTAGTGAATCAAAATTATCTGTGAATTTAAATAGAGCATTTCTTTGTCTAATTTGCTTAAATTTATTGACATACACTCTTACATATAAACTATTCTGTAAATACTTAAGAATAAATATATTAGTTGAAGTATGTAGTCCCTTCAAAATAACTAAGCAATTTTGTGACCTTGAAATTAATAAGAATTCAACAGATTTTAAACTACAGATATTGAATTGCCTAGTAGTAGCCAATCTCAATGATCTGGGACTCTGGAAACCCTGTTTTATATTGATTATAGGAATAATATTTCAAGCAGTCATTCATTGCTGATAACAAGAGATATTTACATGAGAAGACACACTTTTTAAAGAGGGTTCAACTACTCAAAACTTGGGAGAATAAAATGTGTTCACAGAATGCCACTTAATTTATAGTTATGAGGTTTTGCTATTGTTTCAGGTAGTTATATTGATTCAGAGATCAGATATAAACATAAACAATAACATTTGAGTTCTTTAAGGCTGGTGCTCACCTGATTTTTAAAAAACAGAAAACAACTAGCAAGGTCATATGGCTTGGACTTGTCATAATTTTATATTAAATGGAACTCAAGGAAAAGAGGCACCATGGTCTACAATGCCTATAATTTTCCATTATTCATAAATATGACTTTTGAGCTCAGAAAATAATTAACAATAGCCAGCTGTGATGGCTCAAGCCTGTAAGCCAGTGACTGGGGAAGCTGAGGCAGGAGTATCTTGAGATCAAAGCCAGCCTCAACAAAAGTGAGGTGCTAAGCAACTCATTGAGACTCTGTCTCTAAATGAAATATAAAATAAGGCTGGGGGTATAGCTCAGTGGTCAAATGCTCCTTAGTTCAATCCTTAGTACCCCTCCCTCCCGAAAAAGAATTAATGATGGAATAAGTAAGCCAATCCACAACTAAACAAAGTTATGATAAGCTAATATGAATATATATGCATACATATATGTATATATGTGTGGAGATATATATATATATTTCTTGAGACATGACAGTAATGTTTCTTAGTTTTGTGCAGCTTCATACAGGATTTTGATACCAGAAAATTTTCATATGAACTTCTGTTACAAAAAGCAAAGTGACAGTAAATCTACACTTCTCAGAAAGTGATGAGCCCAAAGGGGTATGGAGACTCTTGGACCTACAGTGATTCCTAGAATGACTGGCATAGCTGGTAACCACTTGCAAGTGAAAGGCAGGATGCTTTTGGTAGAGAAAAAGAAAATAAATGACAAAAAAAAAGTATCATGGGACTCATCACATCATCAATATTAGGGATAAAAGTATAATTCTCAGAGTGCTAAGACTGAGACACTTCAAAGCAAAAACATCTAAGAGGCTTTCTGCAAAGTACCTTCCATAAAACTCAAAGGCTAGTCCTTTTAAGAATACTCACAATAAATATTAATATTATTTTTCAAGACAGACTGAGCCTCTCTTTAGTTCCCTCAAAATGAAGAAGAGTTTTCAGTCTTTGGATTAAAGGCACAATTCTTCTTTTTTATATTTGTATTACTTGTTGATGGATATTTATTTTATTTATTCATTGATATGTGGTGCTGAGAATTGAACCCAGTGACTCACACATGCTATGCAAGTGCTCTACCACTGAGCCACAATCCCAGCCCTAAAGGCCTAATTCTTAATATGTCTTTAAAGGGCTGGTGTAATCTTGCCCCTTCTTGTTACCCCAGTTTCCATGTTCATTATGCTATAGCCACACAGACCAACTTTTTCCAACATGCACAAAAATTTCACATCTCTGAACATTCACTCATCTGTTTTTTTCTACTGAGATTTGTATCCTCCTAATTGTTCTCCACTAATCTACTAGTATCTCTTAGGTCAAAAACACAATGTTTCACCCCTGATCTCCAACACAAACAATTACCCTCATTATAACCTTCCATTTTTCTTTCTCCTTGTCATTACTAAAATATAATTATGTGTTCTAATAACTCATGCCCATAACAAGATCAGAACTTCATTAATGTAAGAAATATTTGTTTTATCAATTACTCCCAGAACTTAGCAATGTAACAATAAATTAGAAGAAAAATAACAAAAAGTAGCACTTTACTTGGTAAAATATAGTTAATTAAATAGTATAAAGCAGGAAGAGAGAACTGGCTGTGTAACCAGAAGAAAAAAAACACTAAGATGGAATTCAATTTTTTATTTATTTTTATTTTTATTTTTTTAAAGAGAGAGTGAGAGAGAGACAGAGAGGGAGAGAGAGAGAGAATTTTAATATTTATTTATCTTTTCTAGTTCTCGGCGGACACAACATCTTTCTTTGTATGTGGTTCTGAGGATCGAACCCCGGCAGCACGCATGCCAGGCGAGCGCACTACCGCTTGAGCCACATCCCCAGCCCTACAGAGTTAATTATATGCACACCCATCATCTTTATCTTTATGTACGTACTTATACTTAAAAAAAAAAAACACTTTCTCCTTCAAGATACTTATCTCACTTAAATCAAAGCCTTCCTCCTTACAAATTAGATGTTTAAAATTTACATTTGACCATTTTTAATAAATAAGGAAGTATAAGAGTGATATTTTACCACTTAAGTGAGGAGAGCTGAGATATCTGAATGAGAGATGTGAAGACAACCTATATTAGGAAAGCTATTTCTACTCTATCCTATCTAATACACCTGCTTTACTTGTAATATAAGGAATATTACTAGTTTTCTTTCTTTACAGAAAACATTATATGATGATACCCATTATTACAGTGCAATACTAGTAATAATCCTGATATTACAATGTAGAAAACATGATATAAAGATACCCATTATTTTCTATTTATTTATTTATTTATTTATTTTTAAAGAGAGAGAGGGAATTTTAATATTTATTTTTTAGTTTTTGGCAGACACAACATCTTTGTTTGTATGTGGTGCTGAGGATCGAACCTGGGCCACACGCATGCCAGGCGAGCGCCCTACTGCTTGAGCCACATCCCCAGCCCGATGATACCCATTATAGTGAAATACTAGTAATATTCCTGATATTACAATGATTGAAAATATATATATATATATAGATAGATACATTATTTATATTATGTATAATATATATTATATATTTATATTATATATAGATAGATTATGTATATACATATAGATTATTTTTAAAACCCATCATGAATGTTTAATAGCAGTTTAACAGATTTAAGTAAAACAAAAGTTCAAACACTAATAGAAGTTTATAAACAGACATGCCACTATGACATATGTGTCCAACCAAATAGCTTAAACATTACATCACTCCTAAAAGCTATTTAATTCATATTATTTTGTTACAGTACATATTTCATAAATAAGAAAAGTTTCAAATAGAATAGAATATATTATTAAAACATAAGTATAAGGTTTTCTTTAACTCATTTCTAAAAAGATTATTTAAATGTTTCCATTCATATTATAGATGGATAGATTCAACTTTTTTAATGTGGAAAGCTCTGTGGTCTTAAACTCAGATAAGAAAGACATTATGAATGTTAATCTAGGCGAAGAGTTTAAAATGCATATTAATTTACACAGTCTGATAACATAACACTAGAATAAAAATAGTAAAAAACTTACACTAGAATAAAAGTTGTATGTTTAGTATCTATAATTGTGGTTTTTTACAGTGGTCAAACTAGTGATCCCAGTAAACCTAGGAACAGCTTTAAATGATACTAAGACTCAATTGTTAAGAACATTTTGAAAGGGACTATGTTTAAATATGAACTTTAACTCTGGAACAGAATTATCAATGTAGATGTGGAAAATGTAGACTGGCCTATTCAGCTGAACTCTTCAGACTACCAGCTAATCTCTGTGTGTAGAATCTTTGCTGTAAATAGCTACTCTGAAGCTTCCCTTTCTAACCTGATATTAATCTTCCTCTCTTTCCACCTTAGCACCCTTACCTTAGTGAGAACAGATATCATCTAGGAAGCTCCCTTAAATATGAACTTAACTCAGGCCCAGCTGTACTTGGCAGCTTCACTTTTCCTGTAGGACTTTGGAGTTGCATGGCTTGTATTAGGATACAAGCTCTAGATGGACCTCACATTACCTGTCCACTGTTCATGAGCATTTTTCAACAACCAGTTCTCCATTGTACATCCCCACTTCTTCCCTTACAAATGCTCTAACCTCATTTTTTTCACATTAAAACAAACCAACAGATAGTTTTTAAAAGCTTCCCTTTAACAAAAATACTCTGTGTGTGTGTGTGTGTGTGTGTGTGTGTGTATTTTCCCCATTTTTCTATTACACTACTGAAAAGGAAACATATTTCAATATCCCAGTTTTGTCAATTTCTCTTCTGACTTAATAGGGCAGGATAGAATTATAACTCATCATAATAGATAATTTTTATAGATGTTAAACACTGTTAACATTACCTCTTCAAATAATTATTTCTGTTAATGTTTTAATTTCTGAAATTGTTGTTACCACAAAATTAAAATAACAGTACAGAAAATTCAAAGCAACAATGAAAAAATGAATGCATATCAACTGACTCATTTTCCTTTAGAAAAAATATTTTTTACTTATACATGTCCAGAAGATTTAAAGAAAGAAAATATACAAAAGCAGATTCATAAATATGCTTATGTATTTATAGAATAATACATTAATATATTAATGAATGCTAGAATAGGAATTAGTATACATTGACTGTTGATAGCTCTTTTCATAATGGTATGATATTTTATTGTTTTTCAATGATGTTCTAAATGGAAATGCATCAAAATATCACTGTTTTAAATGGATCATTATGCATAAGAAATCAAATTAAATTTAGTAACAATGGATAAAATATGCGTTTATTGGTGTAGCTATAACACACTCATTTACAAATTTTATGTCAAATATGTCCAAACAGAACCCTCACCTTATTATAAGATTAGTTCAGACATTTGAATGGTTTATTTTTCATAATTAATTATAATTACATTTAATCTAGAGTTGGGCATTTCTCTATCTGAAAAAAACATATTGCCTAAAGCAATTATTCCAACATGACGACCTTCTAACTTCTACAGCAGAATTTCTCCAGCTCAGTAATATTAACTTGCTGCACTGCATAAGTCTTTATTGAGACAGGTGGTACTGTGCATGCAGGATATTTAGCTTCTTAGTCTTTATACACTGGATACTTGTAGCACTTCTGATACTTACATGTATAATAACTAAATGTCTCCAGACATTGCCTACTATCTTTTGCAGGAGGGAAAAAAAAAAACACTAAAAACCACTATTGTAGAAAATATAGATGCCTGTTAATCTAACATTAAAGAGGACACTGTGCAAAACCATTTTGAACTTGTCAATGAAATGTGGCTTTCTATACAAATGCTTTGTAAAAGATAAATGTACTTTGATACACACAATAAATTACTATGTCCTAAATATAAATGGGATCTTATGATAAATGTCCCTTAAATAGTTTTGGTCATTTAATCCATTGTTCCTATTTATAAAAGAGTATTGACATAAACAACTCAATAGCAACAGTATAGAGCCAAATATTAATTTCATTTAAATGATGCTAATCATTTTATTTAAATGAAACACTCTTTTGCACTATTTTTTTCCCAACACTCTTCCTCATTAATGTTCCCACAATTATGTATTTAGCTTCAAAACATGGCTTTACTAATTCTCTTCTGGATCAAGTGACACAGTTTAAAGTTACTTCTCTGGCTTGGATCCAACCCTCTCTTGGTTTGTAGGTATTTCTCTTTATAGTTTAAATAGTGTACATTGTATTAAAAATACAAAAAAATGCAAAGAAATTGACATATATAAGATTTATCAAATAAAGGGAATTTCATTTCATAAAAAATGTCTCAAAAGTGATATGGTAGATGAAAGACTTATAAAACTAAAATTTCTATATGAGAAATAATGCCTGTTTTATGACAAATAAAAAAGAGAGCCTAACCCATTGACACAAAAGTCTGGAATATTCAAGTCAGTCCTGAGTGCCAAATTTTAAACAAATATTAGAAGCTTATAAGCATGCTTGATAGATTGCACACAGAGCCCCAATACAGTCTAATACAAATTAATATGAGGTATTTGGCTACCCATTGTAAAAAAGGCAATGAAGACTGTTTTTTGTTGTTGTTGTTGATATTTTTATTGTTGCTGCTGCTTTGTTTTTTCTGGTACTGGGGATTGAATTCAGGGGCACCCAACCACTGAACTACACCCCAGTCCTATTTTGTATTTTATTTAGAGACAGGGTCTTAGAGTGCTTAGCATCTTGCTTTTGCTGAGGCTGAATTGAACTTGAGACCCTCTTGCCTCAGCCTCCCAAGCCACTGGGATTATAGGCGTGTGCCACTGAGCCTGGTGCAATGAAGGTGGGAATAGAAAAAAAAAAAATTCAGTGAAGAATGAAACAATAGTTTAAACGAAAAACCATTTACATTTTTACTTATTGTTCCATATGAAAATACATGACCCAATGTATCAAGGAAGAAGTTAAATGAAAAGTAATAAATCAAAAGAAAAAACCTCTATAAATTTAAATGTTAAGTCAACATCTACAAATACTTGAAAGTATGGATGAAAGAATGTGTTTAAATACTCTGTAAATCTTATGCTTGAAATAATACCTTTTTGACTCTATAGTCAAGAGTTTGGATTTTTTTTTTCTTTGAGTGCTTTGATACATGTGAAGTGGTGTCTTTAATTCACATTAATACATATGAACAAAGTGAAATATTATTTGCTATATTATTAAATAAACAGGCATTCAAAATTTCTCCAACATGTTCAATATGAAGCTATTTCTAGTTATCCACAATTGTTATGGTTTGGAGGTGAGGAGTCCATGAAAATTTCACATGTGAGATAATGCAAGAAGGTGCAGAAGAGAGATGACTGGGTTGTGAGGGCCCTAGATTGGTCCATGAATTAATCCCCTGATTAGATTAACTGAATGGCAATTGAAGTCAGATAGGGTATGGCTGGAGGAGGTTGGTCCTTGGTAGCATACCTTTGGGTTATGTATTTTGTAAATGGTGAGTGGAGTCTCTTTAGTCTGATTATCATGTGAGCTACTGCTCTCCATCACACTCTTTTTCCATGACGTTCTGCCTCACCTTGAGTAGAGGCATGGAGCCAGCTGTCTATGGACTAAGAACTCTGAAACTGTGAGCCCCCAAATAAACTTTTCCTCTTCTACAATTGTGTTTGTCAGGTCTTCAAGTTATAGCAGCAAAAAAAGAGCTGACTAAAACAGTGATTACAATGTAATAGGAGTATAACACACGTGCACACACACACACACACAATAACTAGGTCTCAGTATTTCTGAACTTTACACAACTGAAAGTGGGGAAAATGGTGTTTTCAATATTTTTTTCTTATGACTTTGGTTCTAAGTGTAGAAGTCTACAAGTTTGTTTTTTATGAAGTTTCTTGGGGAATACTTCAGTACATTCTCTTTCAATCCACCTGGGCATGAGTAATCACTGGAGCAAGTGGCTCGTGATGAAGTATAAGGCATTACGTTTAAATACAGTAGTCTTCTCCTTATCCATGAGAGACACATTCCAAGACCCCTCTGGATGCCTGAAACCAGAAATAGCACCAAACTCTATATACTATTTTTTTCTATTTATATATACCCATGAGGAATTTTAATTTAGAAATTGGGTATAGTAAGAGATTAGCCACTAATAATAGCAAAGAACAATTAAACAATGTGATATAATAACATTTATGTGAATGTGGCCTCTCCCTCTAAAATGTCATTATACTATATGTAGATTTTAGCACCCTCAACATGCAGCTTTTTTCTTTCCTCTTGATGTTGAGAACTTTCCACTTTTCAGTTAAAATAAACCCTGTACAGTTTCTCTTCATCAAGTATGAACAGTCAGCATCACTACCTTGCTCTTTAGCTCCATTTAATAAAATAAGGGTTACTTCCACACAAGCATTGATATTCTGTGACAGTCCATATGAAAATCAAGATGGTTAGTAGGTGACTGAAGAGCAAATTTACTGTCGTAAGTGGGATGGAATATGATACCATGAGAGTCCATCCTGCTGTTGACAGTAGGTATCTGTTTTAGTCAGCTTTTTTGCTGCTGTTATCAAAAGAACTGACAAGAACAATTAGAGGAGGAAAAGTTTATTTGTGAGCTCACAGTTTCAGAGATGGCAAGCTCCATTCCTGAGGGGCCAAGATGTGGCAGAACATCATTGTAACACAGTGTGGTAGAGGACTGCAGGTCAGAACATGACCACAAGAAGGAGAGGGACAAAGAGAGAGAGAGAATGTGTGTGTGCATTAACCACCATGGACAAAATATGAACCCCAAGGTTATACTATTAATGCCCAGATCAGGTTCAGGCTCTCATAATCCAGTCATTTCACCTCTAAGATTTCTTGCATTGTCTCACACATGAGCTTTGGGGAACACCCAAAATGTAAACCATAATAGTATCTAAACTAGAGAAAAATGAAATCCTTAATAAGTGGTGAGTTCTCAACATAGAAGTTATTTATTTATTTATTTATTTGAGAGAGAGAGAGAATTTTTTTAATATTTATTTTTATTTTAGTTTTCGGTGGACACAACATCTTTATTTGATTTTTATGTTGTGCTGAGGATCGAACCCAGCGCCCTGCACATGCCAGGTGAGCACGCTACTGCTTGCGCCACATCCCCAGCCCTAGAAGTTATTTTAATTGGAAGTGGAAAATTCTTGCCAGAAGTTATTTCACGGTCCTCTATTGTCAGTTTAAAAGGCCTGAAGAATACACAACTTGGAGTCTGTATGGCATAGTAAGATTAACTCTTGAGAAGCATCCACAGAGAAGACAGAATTTGAGGAAATAACAGTTAAAGGTCTCCTAGGGAAAGGGAGAGGCCTGAAGCCTTCAGGAGCAGTGGTAATTGATAGCCAGTTCTAACTAGTCAATGTTATCTAACTAGTCAATGTTATCTAACTAGTCAATGTTATCTAACTAGTCTATATTATCTTCAATCCTTAGGAAAGTATTTTAAAATGTAAGAGCTTTCAAAATGTTTGGATTGAACTTAAGAATGACAACTGCATGTAGAAGTTCCTGAGAAGATTAGTTGTATCCAAAGGGAGGTACAAGCAAAGGTCAGATGAAGGATAACAACAGCTGTCAGGAAGAATCTGTAAAACGTGTGAGCACTGTTTGGGCAGGGATCACCAATATTTGTGGAACAATAATATGTGTGGAACATAAGTGCTTATTGGGATAATAAAAGTAGGGGATACTCCTCTAAAGTCTCAAAACCTTGAAAATATATGCATAATATTATCCAAATGGAACCATCATTGTATGGGAAACCATTTGACTATAAAAACCATCTCAAGTTATGAAATGGCTGAGTTTATTCATTCGCAGATAATTGCACTCTTTATTGTATCTCAATAATTCATTTATACTTCTTGCAAGCAGTCTTCTTCCTAGCAATCGTTCCTATCTTCATGTAACTATTTTTGTGAATTTTTAAAGTATTTTCATCAATGTATAAATGGTGAAGTTTGAAGTGATTACAAAGGTAGCACCTTAACTTCTTATAGAAATGAGCATTTAAATGTGATTTAGTATACCCAGGGTCTTTCTTTCAATACTATAGTGGTTTAGCCCTTAAAGATATGGAGGGAAATAACTTAAAATATTCCATTTCAACCTATTATTATAGAGGCTATATATTGCCAAATAAATCAAGAAAAAGAACAAAAGTACAGAATAATGAGTTTGGTTTCTTTACTGTTATGCGATTCCAGCTCTTAATTATGAAAGGGTACCATTCTTAAATCTCCAGGACATCCCTGACCTTCTCATCATGATATCTTTATTTATCTTTGTTTATTCTCAGTTTTAAAATGTTTAAAGTCACAAAATTTCACCATGAGTTTCTATGAGTAGCAACAATCCCATGGTTCAATTCTGTGGCCGAAGAATTGAGACCATATCTGTCTTTCAGATCATTTTACAACTTCCAGAGATCCAGGCCAGACTTACATTTTTTTTTTCCTTAAAAAGAAGTAACAATAGGTCTTTTGTGATCAGAAACAACAAATATCTCTGTTACTTGTTCTCTACTGGCAATTTTCCATTTATTTTAGTGTGCCTCTGCAGGAATTTCTACAACTTCAGAAAGGAGTCAGATGAATCGGCAACATAACCTTACAAATATAAAATAAAATCACACTGTGCAAAAAAAAAAAAAAAGAGTCAAATAAAATCTATTCCCTCATTACTGTCAATTGGATTTCCACAACATCTCTGACCCTTTCCCTCAAAATTATTTGCAGTATATGCTGCTGAACAAATTGCATGCTACTACATTTTGCAAGAGTAAATGAGCCTCCCTGACTCCATGTTTAGACTTGAAAGTGAATCTCATCAGTGCTTGTAGCATTTCTAAGGTACAAAAACAGGCTTTTATCCTTTAGTTGTTTTCCACAATGTGTGGGGACAGCAGTTAATTCTGTGCAAATAAAAATGATTAAGCCAGAATTTCTCTCACTAAAAAGAAAACTGTTTAGTAACCATAAAGATATTGCTAAAATTAGGTACTTTAAGAACAGGTGTATTATTTAATCTTTTATTCATCCTCATGTATTTCTATTACCTTCGAATATATAATATGCATTTAGGGAGATATAATTGTAATAATAATGGGGTTAAGAACTACTAATTATGGAACAGGAGTTGTGCCAGCATTGTATTCTTATGGATTTTCTCATAATTCTTACATCATGTCCGTGAGTTTGGCTTAATTTTTATGATGATTTTACAAATGAGAAAATTATAGGGTAGAAAATGGAAATAACAACTACTAAGTGATGAGGTAATTAGTCTAATCCCAAATCCCACATGGTGTCCCTGAGCTTTTCCTAACTATCAAGCATGACCAACCTTCCTCTAGTAATTTTCATTTTTTGATGAGTCCATATACATGACTAAGGAACTGTTTATCTCCTTAGATTCATTATGCTTCATATAAATTAGTAAGTTAAACTGAGAACATAGGGTAAAGCAAGACTGCTTCCAAAACCACTCAGGTAGCCCATCAAAAAAAGTATCTTAATAATACATTAAAACTATTATTATTTTAGTGAGGGAAATGGTCAACATAGTTTTCTGTTTGTGGTATACTAGATAATAACAAAGACTATTCATTATATAGGAATGACCTCTGCTTATCATGCTTATTTTTATTAAAATTATCTTTTCTAATTATTGAGTCAATCCAGTAAAAAAGTCACATACTTTAAATGTTGGTTTGGTGTTATTAATGACTGAGTGTTTCTAAAAATTACCTGTCAAATCTACATGAAAATAAAAACTGAGATTTCAAATTACAAAAAGAACTATAGGATTAAACAAATAGTTTAAACCCAAACCTATGGGGATAAATTAAAGCTGTATTCAGAGGAATTTTCAAATAAAATTTTATGATTAAAAATACATATAAGATGTATAATAAGTAGAATAAGTACAGCAAAATAAAACAACATAAGTTTATTGGAGAAGTAAAAGGTAAAAAATGAATTTAGCTTAACAGAAAAACAAAGCATATAACTGATTAAAGATCTCTTTTCCTTACAATGAATATATTCATAAAAGGAAAATTAAAAAGTAGCATAGATTTATATAAGGAGTCATGAATATATTTATGGAAAATTAATAACTGTACAAAACAATATCAAATGTAAATTAAAGGCAAAATAATTTAAAGACTGATAAAATTATTCACAAAGTTGACCTCCAAAATTCTGAAAATCTAAATAGGGAAACTTTAAAAATACTGAAAATTAAGTGGCATCTGTTCCACATGATTCACAGGTGACACTTATTTGAATTTTAATAATAGATAAACATTTTATAATTTAAACAAGTACACAATTATATATCATATTCATTCAAGAATATGAATGCAAATTTTCAAAATAAAATGCACATATCATAAAGGAATCAGAAGTTACTAACCATGTTCTGAAACCCCTTCAAATTTTGTAAGGCAACTCTTTTGCACTTTCAACATTTAAATGCACAATTCATCATACATATATACACTAGGAAGAAAAGTCAAATTATATTTAAATAATTTATTTAATTTATTAAAACTTATTAACATAATTTTAATTCTATGTAATGATAACTACTTATCAATATTTTCACAATGTAACACAAGCAACCATGTCATTTTTATATATTTTTTGTAACTATTCAATGAAAGGACTGCAAGTAAAAGAAATTACATACACACCCCTTAAAAAATCAGCAAATGATAAGAAATGGTAAGTGCAGTGCCAAAGCAGAGCAGAATAGAAAAATTAAATAAATAAAATAAACCCTTAAAATTGACTATGAGAGCTTTTGACTGTCCCCTCACCTTGTTTTTAATATCCTTAGCCATGTCTAATACTATCTACTTTTATTTTTAGTTTTGAGTAAAAGTGTAAACAGGATACTACACAATGATTTATCATTTACTTTACTTTTACTTGCAACCCCTACATAGAGCTACATTGGGTTCATTCTGAACTTGTCTGGTTTGCAGGACTGCTGCACATCACTAGAGGTCAACTTACTCAGGGCTCATAGCTTCTGGGAAAAGCATCTATTCTAAGGAAGATGGAGCCTCCAGGTTTGAGAAAGGGATGATTCTAAATACCGTGTATTATGGAAAATTTCTTTGATTCTTGTCCAGCCTAGGCTCCCTAGAATCTTTACTATATGCTAGAGAGGAAGATTGTACAAGGTACATCTGAAATTGAGTGGGGAATAAAATATCTGCAAAACACTACAGAGAAGGACATGATGAGTTTGAGTCCTCATCATGTAGCTCACTAAGATCGCAGTTAAAGGATTCTGTTCTTCTATTAAAGAATATAACCTGATAACAACAATAATAATGGTGGAGCCATGGATTCTGTGACATCAGAAATCTTAGCCAAGTAAAGCAGGAAATTAGTAACTGTCTTGCAATTAAGGACATGAGGGTCCTACTACACATTTAAGAAAATGAAAAAAAAAAAAGAAAAGAAAAAAGAAAGAAAAGAAAAAAGAGTTGGAAGAGGAGTAGGCTATAGAAATTGTGAAATAGCCAATAAAATGCCCAGTTCACAGAAATGTCTGCTTGCTCTTTCACTTGAACCATGATTCTTTCATGGCAGGAGATACTGTGCTAGTTATAGAAGCTACAATGTTGAGAGTCAAAACGCCTATTATGGATAATTTTATCCCCAGCATAATGTAGCCTAGAAAATCTGAGTGGTGAACATAATTTGGATTCTAAAATTTAGATCTTTGTTTTCTGTTCTTCAGCTAAATTTGATATTCATTTGTCAAGAACTCACTATGTGAAAAGTTGTAGCACTGCATTATGATATCATTCTGGGTTTCCTGAAAACAGCCTCTGAGGTGGTTAACATTTAAGATGCTTAGTGCTTTGGGCATCAACACATGTAAAAGAGGAGGGAATTACGCAGGATCAGGAAGAGATAGAAGTCAGGCTGCAATAGAAACCCCATGACAAACTTTGCTAATTACATGGGGAGCTCTGGAGCTAGAAAGATTTTTAGAATTTTTTTCTGAGATGGTCAGACCTTTATATTCTGCACCATCGGCTGTGGTCAAAGCAGAGAAACAATATGACTTTAGGCATGGGACCTGCTAGAGCTAAGTCAATTCATAAAGAGACTGGAATCTGCTGCTGACAAGTCTTGCTAAAGCTGGAACCAACATCTCTTTCATGGAAGGGGTTTTTGTACTACCCATTGGAGTGGACACCAAGTGGGAATTGGTCCTGATTACTTGGTCTGAAAAATGGAAAACTTTAAGTAGCTTGATTGATAGAGGTCAAGATTCTCATCCTGTCACTAAATATTTAACAATCTTCATAGATAAAATTTTTTTTATAGTGCTACCAAGGTTTTGGACAAGTTCACCAAAAGAACACCAATGATAACTGACAATGGTTAAGTGCCAGCACCAACTCATTTAACTCAGAACTACACAGGTGTCTGATACAGAGTTCATTTTCATTTCCCAGATCCAGAGAGTCAGACACTGAGAACTTAACAGCCCCAATATAAAAATCTTTTCCAGGCTCCTTATTAGAACAAAGATAGACCCTGTGGGGAATCCACAGAGAAATGAGACACAGGCTCTGGATGTTGAGATCTTTCACTCTAGTAGAACAATTGAAAATGTTACATATAAAAAACTAGGCCTAATGAGGTTGACATAATCTAAAATTGGATTAAAAGAGAAAAGAACCAAAAAGGATCAACTAGGAACACAGCCATATAAATCAGTTCATCTTCATCATTTCAACAAAAATGTTGGTGTTTAAAAATTACAACTTTTTTAACATTCATTAGCACCACCCCTCAAAAAACTAGTCAAGTAAGTGGTTTATAATCTTTGACTTAACTACTGATACGAGCAGGTTTTAGTATCAAAACACTACATTATGCAAAACTGGTTTCTCCAGTGCACACTCAAGAAAGTTTTAGTCTTTTTGTGTTTTCTATCTGTTGTACAAATGGGGAGAATGTGTGAAATACAAATTAAAGAGTAGATCATGTCCAAATGCATTCTGAAGAATAAAATGTCTTTGCCTTTTATAATAATCAAGGTGAATTCAGTCAAACATTATTGAAAGACCAGTCAACCCATGGAGTCATCTGATTAATCACTTGGTCTGAGGCAAACTCTAGGAAAACTGTGTCTAAGGGACATGAATCAGGAGGTCTTCAAATATTCCTTGCTCAGTAATAGCATTTCCATGTGCATACTGATGACATTTTCAAATAGCAATTTATATACTGGGTAATATGTAATACTAACAATAATATTAAATAGAAAACGTAACACTTTTTCTAAGTTCCTCATTGTAATAGAGTAAGTAGTCACTGGCTGAATATAATTCTCATGCTTTTATTGGGCAACTAAGAAGTCTGTGCCATCAGTTATTAATCCTCATGAAAAGGAATCAAACATGTAATTAAAGTCTCATGTAATAATGTTTAATTCATATGAAAATTACATTAGAATATGATCATTATAGAGTATTTAATCAATATAGATTAGGTGTATCAGCATATAAATTAAATATTAAAATAAAGAAAATAAATAAAACTAATATCATATGATTATACAACTATAAAGATAAATTATGGAGGGAATTCTGATTAATTCAATTCTACTAATCCCAAAATATTTGCCACACTTGAATGGAGAAGGGAGGTTAATATTCAACTTCATCAGCAGGAATGAGATAAAATTTGGAGAAAATCTGATTCACTCTTTCATGAAAACTATAAGAAGGCAAAGTAAAATTAACTTTTCATTTCAAAAATGTAGTGCTTAAGGGCCCATAAAAGGAAGCTACTGAACAGATGGACCAGTAAAGGGTATTGTTAAGGCAGAGGACTAATGACTCACTTCTTTGAAAATGATCACAGAGGAGACCAAAATATAGAGTTCTGCACCTGAAAATTAGTTTTAAATGACAGACCAAACGACCAAATGGAAGAAACAGTAATTTGGGATGGAAAAAGCACCAAAATGTAGGAATTTTCTCTTTTCCTGAGAGTTGAACTAATGAAATATATTTTTAAATGATTTATTAACAAAAATTTGAATATTAAATGGTAATAGTAAATATAAAATGCATAAGATTTTCTAATGCCTTTTTTAAAGATCTTTGTGATTACTATAGAGGTGCATAATGTATGAAAAATCTTAAGTCAGCATAATTTAACCCAGGATGAAAGAATAAATTCATGAATATATAGATTGAAAAAAACAAAATAAAAAGAAAAATCCATAGAACTTCCTACACCTGAAAATGAGTAGAAAAATTGCCATTAGCAATGTAATGAAATATAATGCAAGCCAAAATCATTGTATAATATGCTGAATGAGTCGACTGCATTTGACTCAATAACTTTAAACATTAGTGCCCTTTATGTATTAATTGGATTTTTCTCTAAAATTATGTTAATATTTTTCTGAAATTTTATGCAAGTTTCCACTTTATATTCAATTCTGTTAATAGAATTTCTTTCCATTAAGTCCCATAAAGTTGAACACTTTTTAGCTATTTTTTTTTCGTTTCATCAACACATCTACACCTTTAGTCAGTATGAAGTAAACAAGCAAGAAATAAATACATAAAACCTGTCTATTCATTTCTGTTGCTCATTAAACATCTGCTCATTAGCCACCTCCTGGTTAATGAGTACTTATAATCTAAATGGCAACCCATTAGCAAAACTAGTTTTGTTTACAAGCATATTTTCTATTTTTTGAATAAAATCCATTTTAAAGATATGTTTTTATCCAAAATTCACTTAATTATGTAGAAGAAATGACAGAAGAATTTTAAGTATTGTCTTAAGTAACCCAGTAAAAATATCAGTTTCTTTATTGTATATTCACCATACTCATTTTCATTTAAAGCAAACCTAATAAAAATATGTCATTAAAAATTGCATTGCTTTTTTAGTTTATACAAATCAAGTAATATCACAACCCCTTTCTGACAAAGGTAAGCTCTTTCTTAAAAAAGCTGTAAATGTGCAGGCAAATTCTTCTATTTAAATGGTGTGGAGGCAATTGTACATGTCTTAGTAGCAAATGCTATCTTTATTCTCTTAGAGATAAACTTGATACAATGAAGAAGATAGAGAAATAGAGAGAAAAAAAGTTTTAAAAATACCAATTACAGGCAATTTTTTCTTTTTAATAAAATAGTTGTCTTAGATATTTTTGTGCTGGGTTTTCTATCTTGTTTTCACTCATTCTCTCTGTTTTTTTTAATCAACAGAAAACAGAGTTTAGTTTCTTCTCACTTATTATATATTTTTATTAAAATTTAAAAATTACAGTAAATTTTCCTAAACTGCAATAAATATGAAGTCAAACATGTAACTGAGAATTAAGGTACAAGGACTTTTTAATGCTGAAAATAATCCTTACCAAGACATGAAGCAGAAACAGTTGCAAAGGAAAATTTGCACATAAACTGTTTGAAGTACGAGGTAAATAAAGAGTTCATTTTAAAATATGTTTCATACATGTATAATTACTGGGGTAAAATAAGAAATTTAAAAGTTCCAATTTGTGAAGAGATATTCCAATAGCATTTTGAAAAAAATTTTAGTCTGGTTATCTTCATAAAAATTTAACTAAATCTGAATACATGTTAATTTATATGAAAGTCTTAAATTAAACATAAGAGCCAAAATATTAATCTCCTGCCTTTTGCTTGACACTGAAATAGACTTTAAATATAGAAAATAAACAACATGACATGGAGTTCACCATATCCCACTGAAAGCCTAAACTACTGTCATAACATATCACTATGTACAAAGTAAGTGGTGATATATGAGACCTCAGAAAACTGAGTGCTTTACATGTCATTACATTTAGTCCATACACCCTTCCTAGGAATCAAATACTATTCTGGGAATACTGGCTTTCTAGGCAAGAAAAACTGAGTCCCAGAGAAGATAAGTAATTTGCTCTTTAAAAGGTCTAAGAGCAACATTTAATAAAAATACAAACTGTTAATAGTATAGTTTGTCTAAAAATATTTTTGCCTTTAAAACAAAAACTAGGTGCCAAACATGCAGATTTACAGAATATCCAAACGCATACACACACATATTATCTCATTTAATTCTCAAAATAAACTCATGAGATAGTACATAGAGGCTTGTACAATTGTTCTTACAAATGATTTAATTAGTCAGCCTAGATTATACTCTATATTACTGGAATTCTTTAGTCATTCTGAGTCCAGAGTTACTGTCCTTAGCCTCTGAGCTTTATTTCATATATAAAAACAATCATTGTATGTGTGTGATCATGGCTTAGACCTTAAAGGAAAGTCTTTTGTGTAGGGTATGATGCTGGCTTGATAAGCAAACATTTATTCAGAGATAATTTATACTCATACATTAGGTAAAAAAACAGATATTAAAAATAATTCCTCCCATTTCCTTAGCCTAACGATTTAAGAAACATGAATGCCTGAGTAGGTCACATCAATCACACATTATAATATAATTGAATAAAGGCATTATGATTTGGGTTCCAGATATTTTCTTTTCTTTTGTCTTACAAAGATTTGAAACAAACAAACAGAGTATTGTGTCTTATAAGAAAAATAAGTTACCCTATCATTTAAACTTATTGATGGTACTTACACCTATTGCAGATAATAATATTTAAACAAAGTTTGCATTCCATTTATCAAATCTACCAAAATTTATCAAATCTACCAATGCATACCTTTTATCAAACTACCAAATTCTTTGCCATTCTAGAAACTCTAACCCATTTTAGAAACTCTAACATCAAACTGTATAAGTAGATGCTACAGGAAATAAAAGGTCTGAAAATTATAATTTATACCTCATCTTTAATTGGCAATATTCCCCATATGTATATGGCAAATTGAAGTTCAAATAATTTAAGATACAGGTGAAGGAAAATTTGGGGAGCTTGGCATATTAACATTTACTTCTAAATTTTCTCAGATAAATTAAATTTTACAACAATAAAGAGACTACCTTGGAAAGCAAGGAGACATGACTGTCTATTCACAAAACAGTCTATTAGTATAGAGTCAGACTGACCAATCTCTAAATTTCCCAATTTCATAATCTTAATTCTGCTACATGATCTCAGGCACAAATTCAAGTTTCCATATCTATGGTTTACTGTATGTACTTTGTAAACAACTAAAAAGTTCACGTTTACAGCAACATCATTCTGTTTTAGCTTCTTCAAGGACTTTATAATAAAATATCCTCACCCAGTTTCAAGTATTACTGTAAAATTTTATTTAGTGAAACAAGGAAGCTGAGAAGCACACAGAATACTGTAGTGTTTCTATAATGGACTTTTCCTTTAGTTTAATACTGGAATGCAAAACAATGTCACAAAGACTCAAAAAGATAGAAATGATCTTCCAGATCCACAAGTTCCTGCCACCACAGATTCAATCAAACTCAGATTTTAAAATATTTTAAAAATTGATATATGCACTGTATTATATAGAGACATTTTCTTCTCAGTATTCCTTAAACAATACAGTATAACAACTATTAACATAGCATTTGCATTGTAGTTAGTATTATAAGTAGTCCAAAGATTACATTACACAATAGCATGTGAGTAGGTTTTTTGAAGATACTAGGTCATTTTACGTGAGATATTTGTATATCCTCAGATTTTTATATACTCATAGAATCCTGGAATCAGTCATGCTTAAATGCTGAGGGGTGACTTAAATATATGATTTTGATATATGATCATTAAAATCATATATTTAAGTAACAATGCATTCAGAGAGACAAAGAGAGGGAAAAGAAACAGGATGCTACCACTGAAACTGTCAGCAAGGTGTCTACTATGTAAGTAAGTGAGTGAAACACCTTCTCTGGGCCAGAGCTTAGTGGGCCCTCAATAATGAAAAGACATCACTCTTTTCAACAGGAAAATGAAGATTCAGATGGGATATCTGCTATAGTTTTTTTTTTTTTTCCTTCTCTCTAAAATTCTATAACTCTGTAAAAATGTACGTGGCTGGCAGCTGTTAGCTGGGTAAGAGGAGTAAATAACTTTGTGGTATGACAGGAATTAAAAGCGAGGGCTGTAGAGAGAATTATGACATGCTAGCAAAGGTTGCCCTTAACTGTAATAACTGGCAATGTGTATCCTCCTCACCGGTATGAAATATCTGCAGCTACTCATCACAGAGTCCCCTCTCTGGGAAGCTGTCAGAATAAAAAACACTCCTAACTGTTTTGAAATATAATAACTCTAGTTAATATGCTTCCCTGATCTGACAAGTGCTGATTTATGATGTTAACTGAGGATTAGGTATCAACAAGCAATCCTAACATTTAGTGCCGCACTTGAGAGGGAATCACATCAGTGACCCTCTGGCAACTTCAGTGATTTGCATATGTCTATGGCACAAAAGTTATGGGAGTGCTGGGAAAATGTTCTCATTTTAATTTTTAATGTTTTCACACCTCAAAAATCAAAATGATTACTCAAATATTCATTTGCATATGCATACATTTGAACATAGCCCTGTTCTTTTCCCCTGAAATTGCATTTTTTTTTCTTTTAGCAAAGCTTGGGGTTCCATCTGAAAAACATATCCCTATTAATCCACTGTTGTCAAAGAGAATGTTTATAACAATGTACCACCTGCATCTATTCTTAATTAACTGCTACACCATGAACTCTGAAGAATGAGTGGCAGAAATATATTTCACTACGGAGATGATTAATGGAAGAAATAAGGCTAGTATTTATGAGGTCTCAGTTTCTCTGACCAAGAAATGAATCTGTTAGTGACATTGCTGGACAGGTGATTGCTCTGGTTAAGATCCCAGGATGATACTTATTGAAAGAAGACCTTCCTGCAGAAGAAAGAGATTCTGTTAGGTTAGGTCAGAGTGTTCCTTCTGCAGAGCCATCCTGATCGAAATCCGGTGAGATTGAAGTGTGCATTCAGTGTCAAGTGGAAATGGTAGCAAGTAAATGAGGGAATTTTCAGAAGTGACAGAAAAATCAGGATCTACATTTTCCTAGAAACAGGCAATGAGGGTTTTTATTTCTTTCATAGAACCAAAACTTCAAATATCTTTTTAGTTGTCAATGGACTTATTCATATGTGTGCTGAAACTCAAACCCAGTGCCTCACACATGCTATGCAAGCACTCTGCCACTGAGCCACAACACCAGCCCACACTTAGCATTCTTATTGGACTTCTTTTTAATCTCTGTATTCTCAGCAGAGGTCTATCTTTGCAGCTATTAAAGCAAATTTAGATATGCATCACACCAGGTGGTAATCTAGCTATAAAAGCAGAAAAATTATCAAAAATACATGGAAGAGAAACAACCTAAAAGAAATTGTAAAATAAGATTATCTTTAACATCTCTTTATTTTATTTTTTATAATCTCATGAGCAAGCAGAGTATTTCATATAATAAGGTGTATGGAAAGACAAAATAATAATACCATCTATACATTAATATGTCTTCAAAATGGGCATTCTACTTGTCTAACATAGAAAATTTTGCTATAGCTGGGATTTTGGCTCAGGGGTGGAGCGCTCCCAAAGCATGTGTGAGGCGCTGGGTTCGATCCTCAGCACCACATAAAGTAAAATAAGGCATTGTGTCTGCCAATAAGTAAAAAATAAGTATTTTTTTAAAAATTGTTGGTATAAAAATATCAAAATATTCAGAACATTGAATTAGTTTGCTATATATTTTCTAATATTAAACAAGTAAACATAAAATATCAACTTCAAATATGTGATATACAAAGAACTTGATGTCAAAATAAATTAATTCTGTCAAGCTAACATTATTCTCTTCTATCCTTCCCATATTTAGGTATGAATATTTAATTAACAAAATCTAAATTTCAATAATATCTCCATAGTTTGCTAGTGGGCTTTGTTTATATAAATTATGAAGCTTTAACAATTAGTCTTAGTTTGCAAATTAGCCAACTAGTGCTTACTGAAGTCTATTATTGAACATGTAGCCTAACATAGAAATTATAAATATTACGAATGCCTAGCAATTTTTATTATTAAAAATTATATAGAACATAAACAACTGTGAATAATCAGTTCTAAATCATTCAGTCTCACTCTCTGATTTTGAAGAATTTAAATGTCATCCATAAAGTCATTTTTCATCTTGGAAATCTTTAACTGGCTCAGTAACTTTCAGTAGAATAACAGCATAAATTTTAACTAGAAAACATGAGCCACCCAGATTAAGTTATATTTCATAGCAAATATCCTTCCACATATAAGAAAGGTATGAACAGTTTTCTGATAACATGACCTTCAGTCACTTCCCAACTTATTGTCCCACGTGCCTAGAAACAATGTTGTGTATATTACAAGTCTTGTAGAAAAACAATAAAATGCATGCTTCTAGGAATTAAACTTCCTACCAGAAACAAAGCAGAATGGCCTCTTGCCAAGGTGAGTGGATGCATTTCAAAATACATTTTATGAAAAAGGGAGATGTGGATCACACAAAAGTACTGATGAGCTTGTTCCCAGCTACCAATAATCATTTTTGCCTTATTAGAGAGAGTAATAATTCTCAATCTGGCTATTCTGGTGTTTGGGTAAATCGATGCATGAGATAATATTTTCTCATACTTTCTCACTGAACTGTAATTATATTCCTGTTTTCAAAAAAGCACTAAAAGCTAATCCATATTTTAGAATCAAGGCAAATGAAGAACTGGGACATAAAATATAGAGATGTATTTTTATTTGTGATGTCAAAACACGTTTTCCTTTTCTAATTGAAGTAATGTAGACGTTAGTATTACTTTGCTGATGGTTCTTCTGACAATTAGAATGACATTTGCGGGAGCTAATGTGTTGCCACCCTGTAATTTTCAGACTAGTTCCAGTGGTTTTAGGGAAGGAGCAATTGTTAGTCTACATCACAAAAGAAATATTATGGCAAACTAACTTTAAAATTTTTAAATAGCCATTTTAAATATTAGGCTTCAGGAAAACATAAATTGGAACTCAATTTTCTTACTAACAAATTAAAATATTTTCACTTCTGTAGTTTCATTTCTGCTGTTATCAACACTGGTGTATTGTATGCTTGCCACCAGATGAAGATCAACTTCTAGGGAAAGATTATCCCTGGAGGTTTTCAGAACAGAATCAACAAATGCTAGATATTACTCATGAATCTGTATGTTCACCATTCCACTGATATGACATCAAAAACAGTGCCTGACATTTTTGGATTAGATTAAAACACCATTATGACCAAAGGGCATTTGCCTTAGTGTTCTTCTATGAAGCTTGTTATGTGTTAATATCTCTGTGTAAAAAATTTTTAAAAAAAGGAAGAAAATCTACTTGAACCACAGAAAGGTTATAACATTCAGCTTGAACTAGTTTTGTTTTAGGATTTTCTGATTCTATTATTATTATTATTATTAGTATTATTATTATTATTATTTTGTGGTGCTGGGGATCAAATCCAAGGCCTTGTGCATGAGAAGCAAGCACACTAGCAACTGAGCTTTATCTCCTTCCCCAGCTTGAACTTTTACAAATAAATAAAGATGTGTGTATGTGTGTGTGTGTGTGTGTGTGTGTGTGTGTGTATGTGTTTCTTTTTAAAGAAAGAAAGAGAGGGGAGTTTTTTTTTTTTTAAATAAAGTTAAGATAACAAACTTTCAGATGACTTAAAGTTTATATAAGAACTCTAAATATGGCTCTAGTTTGCTTGCCAAACCAAGTGCCATCATTGCCACCTTGCATACCCTCTTCCCAAATCAAAACAATCTAGATTACACCAACAGACAACTATTTACTAAAAATTATTCTGTGACACAAATGGACCTGCACAAGGAATAAAGTCAGAAAGCTGAATAATCTGTCTTAGATGGGGAGTTGCTTGGGCAGGAGAGTGGTTTCATGCTGGGGTCCAGTAGGTACTAGACAAAGCTCTATCACTAATTAGCTGTGTGACTCTGTGGGATTTACTAAAACTTTTCATGTCTCACTGGATGGAATGCCATCTACCCACTAAAATTATTCACACAGGTTATAAGAAACTCAGTATAACATGGCAAATTCTAAACTTAAGATAGTAAAACTAACAATACATGATAGTTACCAGGCCTCAATAGTTGTAATTTAAATTGTCTTTAAAAGTTTTAGTTCTACTACATTCAAGATTATTATAAAATTAAAAAGGAATAAACTTTGGAAAATTTTCTGAAAAGATCTACATAGTTAAGAATCATTATTTCTTAACACAGATGATCTCTCACTCCACAGAACAGGAGACAGAGACATTGAAAAACTTCCTTAGTTCACTGTAGTCTTTGTCATTTTCTTTAACTTGTAAAATTCTCAAGTATATTAACATTTGTCAATTAAAATGTTGTAATGAATTCCTTGAAATTCATTGTTGTATATTCCACTATGTCTTTTATTTCTGCATTATCTAACTTGTAAACAATGCTAGTTGCTGAATTTAAATGATATCACTCTTGGATTAATCAAGTAATGTGGAATTGTTCTCTTAAGAGTTGTTTACAGTGGGGGAGTAATAATAACATTCTTAAATGCACCTCCCTAATTGCTCTTTCTGAATAGAAGTGCATTGTTAAGAGTTGGTTAGGAGAGTATATTTGTGTTAGGCAGAAGGATTCCTCCCCCCAAAATGTCCCCTTCCAAATCCCTAGCACCTGTACATGTTGCCTTATATAGCAAAACATTCTTTGTGTAAGTAACTAAGATAGGACTTCTCAGATGAGGATAGTATTTTGAATCATCAAGTTCAGCTCAATATAATCACAAGGGTCTTTGTAAAAGAGAGTGAAGCAGGTGATTCAGATGGAGATGTGATGACATAAGAGCAGACAGAAGAAATAAAGGAGGAAGGATGGACTTAAAGACTTGTGCTGATTAGCAGGCTTTGAAGATGAAGGAAGAGATCAGGAGTCAAATAAATGCAGGTGGCCTTTAGGAGCTAGAAAATATAAGAAGATGGATTCTAAGCTAGAGTCTCAAGAAGGAACACTGACCTGCTGACACCTTGATTTTAAACTTCAGAGACTTCTGACCTTTAGATGTTAAGATAATAAATTTGTATTATGTGAGCCACTAAATTTGTGGTCATTTTTTGCAGTAGCAATAAGAAGCTAATACAATAGTGGTCAGACATGCCCTTTAAAGTCAGGCTATTTGTCTAGAAACAGAAGAAATGCTTTCAAGATCTTTAAAATATTTCAATAATAGTATTTACCTGATAAAACATGTCCAGGCTCAAGTGAGATAATATATGTCTAATGTCTAGCACAGTTTCTGACACAGTGAATGTTCAAGAGACATGGCTATGTTTTCATGAATCATTTCCTAAGTCCTCTTTTCCCAGTTCCTTCCATTCCATCACCAAGAATTACAGGAAATGGGAATGGAAGCTGTAGCCATTGGTACTAAGAGTCAGGGATATGTGGAGTCATGGGAAATGGATTTGGAAAGCAAATAATCAAAGTTTTTGAATTCTAGATTCTTCATGTAGCCAAAGAACAACCTTAAACAACTAGCTCACCTTCTATGAAATTTAGCTTCTTTATATAAAATGAATATTTCTCACATATTCATTACTAGGGTTTATTCAAGGTGTCTAACATAATATGGGAATCAAAAGGTGCTATTCTGGAAATGTAAATTTTCTTTCCTCCCATTTCTACTCAGCCAAAATGCTCTGTATACCCTGGGGAATGGAGCAAAAGTAAAGTACATTACTATAATTAAGACATGGAAGACCAGAGAAATTGTCAATTGTAGATGTAAACCAAGAAATTCTGTTCTCATGTAAAGGGGTTTATTCACCAAACCACATTTGGCTAGACTATTAATCTAGCACTCCAAAAAAAAAAAAAAAAAATGAAAGCAAACAAGGTTACCAGAGCTTTTTAAGGTTACCGAAGATGAAAAAGAGTGGGAACTATTAGACATTGCAATACCATGAATAATTATGTAATAGGAATTTAACAGATAATGTTTTAATTATACCAACATTAAATGAAATTTATTGATGTTTATATTAAAAACATTGGGCTGTTTAAAATGACAAATTTAATGTTCAGCAAAGAATTAGTGTATGAAGATAATTATTTGTTTCCTAATTCTGAAAGTCAACACTCTTGTTAAATATACATTAACTACAAATTCACTGTCTCAAGTTCTCCTGGCCCAACATTTATCTCAAACTGACAACCTCAAAAGTTAATAGCAGACATAGATTTGGCGGACATCCCAGCACAGAAAAAAGGATGTATGGATTAAAACTACTTTGCATTCTAGTCACAAACTGCACGCTAGCAACATGACAACCAAGAATTTTACATCAGAAAGAATCTATTGTTCTCTGAATTGCATTAAATGCTTGTGATTAAGTCAGAGTACACCTTGACCACTGTCACAGATTTCATCTGAAAAATGGAACAATTAAGGTCCAGGGCAATGTAGGAAGTCAAATAGAAGAAAGAAATTTGTAAATATTTGCGTAAAAACACATCTCTATTCATTAACAGTTTATATAATTTATTTGTTAAACTGGATTTCCATCCATGAGTTACAACTTGATATTGATACATAAGCTAAATCATTTCACTAATTTCACTGTATTTATTAAGTCCATGTTTCAACATAGCCAAAAATCAGCTATATTTTTCTTTACATGAGTGGTCTTACAAATTAGTTTGTTCCAAATTGCATTTAAACACTAAAAGTAACTTGTGAAAAACATGCTATGTATCTATGATGGCAACTCACACAATTTTCAAAATTTTATTATAATATAAAACATACACTCTGCCACCCGCACACTTGTTTTGTTTTCCTTGTACTCCAACAGAATGTTAAATACGATCAGGTAGACTCATGTGAAAACATATATTTTTATTTAACAGTATTAGGATATCATAGATAAATCATATTGTATATTAGAAAAAAATAGAAGACTACATGGGCATCTTGTTGCCAGTTTAATATTTCTGTCTTGCACAATTCTGCATATTGCATTGTGTACTGTCTCATTTTAATTCAGTTAAGGTAGCCTATGCTGCAGTTTTCTGTCCCTGATTATATGCAGGCTGCACACCAAAGTTTTCTGGCAATAACGATGAGATGCTGGAAGATTAAGTACAACGACAACAAAAAAGTGACCTCAAATATGACCTAAAATCATTTGGATTGAAGGTCTGTTTGTGAAATGTGAATCATTGTGTTTGGTTTTCCCCCAAAAGAGCTGGTCAGGCCTCATTAAAGAATCTTATAAGTAAATATGTTTCACACAACATAAATTTTTGCATCGGATTATGATTTTAACATTATTTGTTCAATAAAAAGAGGGATGCAATGGGGAGATGTGTAACATTTCTAATGAGAACCAAAACAAAGAATTTGGTGCATGTGAAAAATGTCAGAATTGAAAAGCCATCAACAGTCAAGAAGCATGAGATAATTTAGCAAAGACTCTATTCATTCCTAAGGTTTAAGGAATAAATATAAGTCATAAAACAATAAGGAAATTGTACACTATATATTCAGAACTTACTTTGTACTAAATCTAGTGAAATAAGAAAGGAAGTAATATGCATAACACACAGTGGACTCTGCAATTAATTAAAAGGAAGTATAGAGAGCTCAAATAATGTGTCACTGTTAAACATCCGTGATATGAACTTCCTGTGTTGAACTATTATTTTTTAATTCATAGTTCTTCCTTCGATAAAGCAAGCTTGGAATTAAGTTGCAAAGCTTAAAATTAAGCTACAGTCTTATGTTTCAGAACTGATGAAATCATTATGAATTAAAAATAGTTTAGGTGAATATTATTTCATGATTGTAAATTATTTCCATGTATGAGAGTTTGGCTATAATTAGAATATTTTGTTGGAACAATTTGCTGAAGTGTTTTCTCTGAAGGAAACAAAATTCCTTGGGGGAAAAAATACAATGTTTTATTCATTTGTACAAATCTAATTTATATCATAAAGCTTATCATATGGACTGAAAAACAGTTGATTCTCCCAAGATGTATTGAAATGGATAAATAACATAAATGGATTCACCTTATCCAGTAATGAAAAAACCTAAACAAAGTAATAACCCAGAATGCTTGTAATCATCTAAAAAATTATAACTCAGCAAGAAATGAGAAGGTTGTCATGGTTATAAAACCTTATTTAAAATTGGGAAAACTGTGAACTTAAAAAAATGATACACTCTCTTTAAAAATTGTGAATGCAGAAACATCAGGCTGGGTGCGATGGTTCACGCCTGTAATCCCAGCAGCTCAGGAGGCTGAGGGAAGAGGATCCTTCAATTCAAAGCCAGCCTCAGCAAAAGCAAGACACCAAGAAACTTAGTGAGACCCTGTCTCTAAAATAAAATCCAAAGAAAAATGGCTGGGGTGTGGTAGTTCAGCAGTTAAGCACCTGAGTTCAATTCCTGGGAAAGAGAGAGAGAGAGAGAGAGAGAGAAGAAAAAAAATCAGAGGACACCAGTGCAAAGAAACATCAATGCAGGTCATGTTGCAGGAGGGAATTCCTTAGGACTTGGGAAGCTGTGTGGTGACCAAAGAGGATGTGGAATTTTAGTTTTCAAATAAGTATATTTAATGATGATTTTACATATTCTCACTCTAAGATAATTTTTCCATTCTGAACATTTAAACCCTAAAAATTTAATTCACCTCCTTCTACGACCTCTTTCTTTTCTCAAATGAATTTGTTGCCAGGGAGCTATTCTTCCATATGCCTTTACCCCAATATGGCAGATGGTCAGCTCCACCACTGCTTATTCCCAAGGGTCATGTCAGTCCCTTTGTTCATTATTTTCACCATATCTCTAAAATAAGTCCATGTTATACCAACAGTACCTATGATCTCAACACCACACCAATTTCTTGACTTTAACTTTTTAAATGACCCTAGATAAAACAAGCTTTGATTATTGTCCACTTGACTGCTAATATTCACAATTCAACAAGAAAGTATTGACCAACCTTAAACTCATTCAACTCTATGGTTACATCTGTTTCCCAAAGACATTATTAATTTACTCAACACTTTCAGCCAAGACTTCACATATACCTTTGGGAATACTTTGCAAATCTTTTAGTCTGGGTCTAGTCTCTCTCTCTGATGCATAATAGCTCACATCTCCAGTATGTCCAACTCAATACCTCCATCCCACCAATTGCACTGCATTCCTTATACTCAGGAGACACTAGCAATTCTTTCAAACATTTTTATTTTAAAATATCTCCCGTTTGTAAGAAAACAAACATTAGTAAAATAGAATAAATTTCTGGGTAATCAAAAATACTGTCTTGATTTCAAATAAAAGTAATATACTTAATTGCAGATGCAGTAAAGACTCTTATCTTTAATAGCACTGATTGCAGCATTTAAAAAGATAAAAAGAAAATTCCTACAATTAATCACAAAATAATAATAATAATAAAAAAAAAAAAAACAGTGAACACCCAGCACTTTGCAAATGTCCTGTTTTGTATAGAGAGGGACTACCATTCTTGGGGTGAGAGAGCATATTTAAAAACAATTCTAGTCTAATTTCTAACATTTTTCTCTAGAACAAAAGATTATAATGAGTATTCAAATGCAATAATCATGTGGTATCTTTAATACAATTCTAAGTACATATGAATTTGAGACCTATAAAATATTTTCCCTAAAAAAGAGCTATTGTACACTTTTTGTACTTAAGTCAAAGTTAATTTAGGACTAAGAAGTGTCAACTGCTATCAATGAATAAATGAACAAGTCATTTATTCCTTAAAGGGATTTTTTTTCTACTTGTAAAAATCAGGATATTTCATTAAAACAGTTTGCAAGTTCATGTTTAAATATTTTAGTTTACTCTGGTTTTTCCAGAATTTGCTTGGAAAACAAAACCTAACCATCTCTCTCCTCCAAGGGAGAACTACATGATCAAAAATAAAGTGCCTGCCCAAAGAAATACTGGTATCATAAAGGACCTGCCATTTTATAGGTGACAGCTCAAAACTGGTTAATTTTCTAGGTCTTTCTAGTGAAAGATTCATTCTTACTGTGTCATTTCAATCACCATCTCAGTCCTTCATGCACATATCTACAATCAAACACTATTCTCAGACTGGTATCACATTTCATTACTTTTATGGAATTATTACATATTCCTTGAATTACTGCATCTGAACTAAGTGTATTTTTACTGATGTTAGTATTCAAAATCCTTGAGAAAATGATCCAGTGTTTATTCATCTTTTTATTATCCCCAGTGGCTACACAGAATAAGGGTTTGATAAGTAGGAATGAGGGAAGGAAACAGAAAACTAAACCTTCAAAAAAATATTTGTAGATTTTTAAAAATTATTCATCAATTACATTATTTTTTTGCAGTTATAAAAGAATTCTTGACTTATTTTTTAGCATTTACATCTTTGATTCATATAGAATTTTTTTGAAGTACAGGGTTAAGTATGGATTCAACTAAATTATTTTTTTTTCCAAATTTTTTTTATTTTATTTTATTTTATTAGTTGTTCAAAACATTATAAAGCTCTTGACATATCATATTTCATACATTAGATTCAAGATGGTTATGAACTCCCAATTTTTAACATCTTGCTCTAATGTAAACAATCTAACACCATTGAAATAATTAAAATATTAAAACCAAACAATAAATAATTCTTATGTCATTGTAGCATACTTATTCACATATACCTGTGTACGCAAGTGTGTGAAAAGATTTTGTTATAGATAAATGCAATCTGCTGTGCTGTAGACTATCCAAATATAATTATATAAAACAAAACGTAAAAATGTTCTGAATTTTTTCCACAAACAGTATATAGAAAACCATCTTTGATGAAGTTATTTAACATATCTAACTTGAAGAATCACATAATAAATTACTTTTAACATTTCTTCTGAATAAGTAGCATAGTTTCCTCATATATAAAAGTATATGTCCCATTTTATTGTCTGTTTCCCAGAAAATTAAGAATTAAATGTCACTTTTAATGAAGTACCACAGTTAATTTGGATTTTTATGCCCCTTTCTTTTGTTTCCCATGTTGGTGCTTAGTTTTTAAAGAGCACTCTTATATTTTTGTCTTTCACAGTGTGACCACAAAAAATATTTTCAGATTTGTAGACTATGAATCTTAACTCATATTAGAATAAATTACAAAGGCAGTAATATTTTATGTAAAATCAAAGATATTTTTACAGTGGTTGATGTCTACACAAACTTTATTGTTCCTCTGTTATTGATATTTTAATTATCTTATTATTATAAGATACATTTGAATAAAAAAATTCATTTCTGACATTCTTAAATTTAAAACTCAAAAAAGATTACAGAGTTTAAACATTTGTTTTATCAAAAAAGCATTAAAATAGATTGAATATTAATATTCTATAATGTTAACACAATAGAATTATTTTAAAGAAATTATGCTAAATATTTGTAATTGTCTTTTAACATGTCATATACATTATAATATGATTCTGTTTAGAGATTGTTCAAAAAGAATTAACATGGGTGTAAATATTAGGTGCCATAATAGTTTCCATAATAAAATAATTAATGTTCACTGGAATAGTGCAAAATTCATGACATAATTTTTATAAATAAAATCAATCTTACTATGTAACATTTACAGCCAGGCAAATATTAAACTAATTTAGGTAGAGAGGACATAAATATAACTAACTAAAGCATTATATGCAAAAATAATTTTCTAGGCTGGTAATGGTGGCACACAATTGCAATCCCAGAGGCTCAGGAGGCTGAGGCAGGAGGATGAAGAGTTCAAAGCCAGCCCCACCAACTTCGAAAGATGCTAAGCAATTCAGTGAGACCCTATCTCTAAATATATATATATATATATATATATATATATATATATATATATATATATATTTTTTTTTTTTTAAATCAAAGGTAACCTTCTAGAATTTTGATGATTGTATTAATTTTCTGTGTTCTCTTGAGGATTATTGAGTAGAGTTATTGATTTTACTTAAACCCACCTCCTTTTGTTACAGTTTTAAATTCTTTCTTTATTCCAAATATAGATAGCAACATAGGAGCATCATTCATTTAATTTTTTTGAGGGGTACAAGAGATTGAACTCAGGGACGCTCTACCACTGAGCCACATTCCCAGCCTTATTTGTATTTTATTTAGAGACAGGGTCTCACTGAGTTGCTTAGCACCTTACTTTTTGCTGGGGCTGGCTTTGAACTTGAAATCCTCCTGCCTCAGCCTCCTGAGCCCTTGGGATTACAGGAATGCGCCACCACGCCTGACTCATTCATTTAATTTTTTAAACAAGGATTTACTAAGCATTTGCCATATCCATCACATAACATAAAACTTGTGTACAGTTACATACAGTATACATTCTAATTTGGAACACAAGACTAATGAGTTAAAACTCTATAAATAACCCAGAACAATATATTAAGTGTCAAAATAAGCAGGGTTAATCTATTATTCTAATGGTTTATAAGAGACAGAGAAATATGGTTTGAGATAATTAAGAAGGAATTTTATAAATTCCAGAGGATTGGAGCTTGGTATTAGGTGATAAACAAAGAGATAAATGGAGAGAGCTCAAAAATGCCAGCGTGTAAACGATCTAAAAAGACTCCTCTTAGAAAATATTCTGGAACTTTGAGTAGGGGACAGAGAAATGTTTCTAATTTTTGTAAACACAATTCTCACTGTTGGCTCCCCTTTGTTTATTTCTACTCTTTTCTTACTCTACACATTGAGTCTTTAGCACCCTGCAGTTCTCTCTAGTTCTTTTCTCATAGCTTTGCACCCAGAGAAGTTGGTTTTCCATTGCTTGATGGGGACTTCAAAAGACCAGAGCCAAAAAATTATCATCAGCTTTGATTTTTCAGGCACTTTTAAATAGAGCATTGCAGAATGGATAGCCTTTAATGTTAGGCTTTTAAAGTCAAATTCCACACACTCAGGAAAATAGAGTGTCTTCTTAATAAGTCCTTTTAAATATCAATAACTAATGATTCAGAGCAAAGAATTTATTTTTTTAAAAGAGATTCATATAAAAGGAAGAAATCTCCTGCTATAAGAAGAGCCTCCTATTTCTTTTCTTTTTTTAAATGTTTTTATTAGTACATTATCCTTATACATAATGTTGGGGTTCATTGTGACACATTCATACATGCACATAACATAATTTCCTCTACTTAATTCCCAGCACTTCCCACTGAAACCCTTATTCTTCTCTACAGGCTTTCCTTTATGTATTTTTAATTGGTACATTGTAATTATACATGAAAGTGGAATTTATTGTGCTATGTTCATATATGCACATAGCAAAATTTGGTTGATTTTGATCCTATGACATCACCTTTCCCTCCCTCCCCTTGATCCCTTCTTGAACTGTTTTAATTTCTTGTGAACCCTTTTTTATTCCTTTTTTTTCTCTAGATTTCATATATAAGTGGAAACACTGGATTCTGACTTTAAAATGTTCTGTATAAAAGGAACAATGCTGCTGCTATAATAGTTTTTCTATCTCATTAAAAAGGAAGAAGAAAGATGTAACTAGTTGTTGAGGAGAATGAAAACAGTTTTCCCAGTGCATTTTCCCATGCTACTTTATCTTCTCTTGCATTGTGATTTTTGGTGGCATCCAGAAGTGAACTGGTCATCCCATCCTACTATCTCTATCCCCTATAATTTCACTACAATCACCACTAAAGTTTATGACAGAAAACTGGGCTTTGTCTTTGTTTTCTAAATGCAAGCCCAGAAGGTGCCCTGTGAGGACTGGAAGAATAGGGTACTAAGGTACAGAATTCTCCTTGGCAACAAAGCACCCAAGTTGCCTTGCTCCTTTAGTCTTTACTGGCATTACTCCAATGTGAACGAGACCTAAATACTGTACATATAATTTCTTTATTAGGATGAATGTACTAGATGAGAATAAATTGTTATTGGTCCAGCTAATGACATCACTAACACTCAAGTAACACAGGCATGTGAGGGAACACCACCAACAGGTCCAGGAGAGAGGATGCTAAGCTTCCAACAATGACCAGGGGAGTTGGAGCTGAAGTAGAACCTTATCTAGTATTATGAAAACCACTGTTTGTTGATCATGCTGTATAAATAACCTTACAAAATGCCAGCAATCCTGACTCTACAAAGTCCAGGTGAAAACGATACCTACCCTTGAGTTAAGGATATAGAAATGTGGAAAAAATTACAATAAGCTTCCAGCAGAATCCAGACCACAGTCTGAGTGGGGTAAGGAAAGAGAAGGGAGAGTCCTTGAGTGTGGAAGGCAGCTGTGGGAGGGAGATGAACACTATAAGGGATACAGGATTTAGGCAGTTCTGAGCAGCTCAAGTAATAAACTGAATAAAGACCCTCAATTCCATGTTCTGCGTCAGATATCAAGCCCTACAATATGAGAACAAACAACTTACAAAGAATTGCAAATAGCAGATTCTATAAGGTTTCTAAATGTGAAGCTTGCCAGTTGTAATCATCTCTTAGCAAAGCATAGGAAAACTAAATAATTTGCATTCAAAAGGAAAGTTGTAAACACAGCTTTCTAATTCCAACCATAATCTAATAATAAATATTCTAAAAACTTACCAGAGTATTGTTTTACATAGATCCAAATATTCTTTGATAATCTCTCAAGAAAGCTAGGTGATTAAAATATCAAACACAATCTGATAACAGGTTTTAGAATAAACAATGAGATAACATTAACTGAACACTTACTATGTGACTGTCACTGTTATCCCCACTTTACAGATGTGATTATAAAGAAATAGCCCATAAAATATTTCTTAATCAGAAGTCAGACATTTATCGATTCCCTTTTTGATTTGAATTTCAATCTCCCAAACTTCAGACTCTGCTCTGAACCTGCAAACAGTTTGTGACTTGGAAAAACATCTTCAAGGAAAAATAAAATACTTTTCAATTATAATCATTCAAACTTTTGATTTGATAGTTAAAAGAATAAAAAAGAAAAGATATTTAGGTATTAAAAGAGGTCTAGGTTCCACAGAGCAGACATTGAATTATTTTTTTTTAAGACATCAGTTGGGCCACAGTGTCCAAAATCTTCACAGCAAACCACTACGATCTTGTGTATAAAAAAATGCTTCACAAGCACGCAGTAGCCATTGGCTTCAGTGTCTGGAACTGCCATGTGCTGGCAGGAATCCACCTAGTATCCAGCCATTCAACCAGAATGTTTCAATGACCAGCCACGTGATGTGAATTCTGAGCACCTCAGAGACAGATTTGACTGGTGTCACCAAACCATAAGGAGTAAAAGAAAATCAAAGAAATATTTCATAATGGGTCCATTCAAGGAAAGCTCCTCTCCAAATATTATGTTTACTTTCATAAAAATGAACCAGCCAATCATAAAGCTTATAGGAATTAGCAAATTTGAATACTTTTCTGCAAGCAAGTGCACTTATTTGTCCTGAATACCTGCAAACATGAAAATGCTTTATATGAAAAATATAATCAACATATCTCACAAAAGATATTAACACAGATGAATTTGTTCTCTGCCATTGGAAATAGACACAGATTATCCATTTAGTAATTCTCCAAAAGGACTGTAAAATCAACCAGTAAGATACAACAGAATTTGTACCTAAAGTCTTGACTGAATCTTTATTGTGATATTACAAATGTGCTCAACAATTTGTTCAGCAGCTTTCTATTAAGCAATATTATAATTCAGTTGTTCAGCATGATGTAAAAGAGAGTAAAACACTGTTAGAAAGTTAACTGCCTTCATCTCTCCAATTATAAATTGGGGAAAACGAAATAAAGGATTCAAGCCTGTGCATGCAGTTCAATCACAGCCCCTGAGCTGGAGCCAAGTGTTCACGCTACAAAGGCCAATTTTTTTCGATAGTCACTGAATATGTTTTGATGGAAAACATCATCAATTATGAATACTTGTGTGTTGGGAGTCTCTTTCTTTTAAAAACTAAGGTGGGAGAACTGTTTAGTTGTTATTTTTGTGTAGTAGAGAAACAACAAATTTTGTTTAGTAGTCTGAGAAATTAAACACTGGCTAATTAGTCAAACAGTTATACAAAGTGTGAATTAAATGTCCAGTGTTTTCTCATGGGGTTTATTTTCTTAGTGTCAAAAATAGGCAAAGAGAAAATCACTTAGAATATTCGTGAATTCCAGGACTAATAAAAAATGAAATAAATATAGAAAATTTCTTGATACATCATTGAATCATAGAATGGTTTTCCCAAGTTATTATACACATACAAATATAAGTATATACACACATACATACAGAGATATATATATACACACGTATATGACTATACGTAAGTATATTCACATCACATTTACATTCACACCTACAAATATATATGTTACATAACATCTTTATATAAATATATATATTTTTTACACAAAATTTTACACATTTGACCACTGGGAAGAATACCAGTTTGGTGAGATCACCTGGATAAATAAATAAATAAATAACAAAGAGAAATATCAGTGTATGCATACTTTCAAACACCAAGTTCTTGATTTTGAACTACCCTGCTCTTTTAACCACTATGTGCTTGTACTCTCACTGCTGAGCCATCCAGAGGCCAGGAACTGGTGCAGCTCTACATTGTTTCCGGCATGCACTGGACTAGAATGCTGATTAGTGAGTCTGCATGATCCACACACAAACATTTCGACATTTAGCCTGTTTCAGCAATCAATTTGAAATCAATATTCATTTTTAGTGTCAACTTGCCCCTCTAAAGATGATCATGGTTTCCATTAATATTTTTTAATCTAACATTTCCCCTTCCAGAAATCAAAGGAATATTTTTCTTTAGCCTTCTTAAACATGAGTACATAATCCTTTGACTGGTCTAAAAAGAAAAGCAATTAAATATATTTTCTTTAAATATTTTAGCTCTTTTCATTTAAAAGCTTCTGGTGGGCTATTTAGGTTTACTCAATGTAGTTTATGCCAAATCTGTACCCTATCATTGTCGTATGTTGACTACAGGCCCCAAATGTTGTATGGTAGGAGACAGTCAAGCCTTCAATGTCCATGCAAGCCAGGATTCAAATACAATTGTCCACTTAATAGCTATGCAATTAAAGGGAATTTACTTAATCACACTACCCTTTCATTTCCTCAGTTCTCAGATTTTTAAGAAAATACTACAAGTGGCATGTAGATAGAGGTATTATATGAGCTCAATAACTATAGCTTTCTTAGGTGACAGACTAAGTCAAAGCCTGTTCACAAAAGAAATTAATATTTTTACCTTACTTTTTTATTTTTAGAGATTGGGTCTCATTATATTGCCCAAACTTCTGGACTCAAGTGATCCTCTGAATACTGTAAGTAAATACATGTAACACCACACCCACCTCTTACCTTACCATTCTCAAACTTAGCAAGGTAACCTAAAGCAATGTTAATGGTTTCTTTCTCCTAGCATGGAAACAACAAGTCCCTTACTAGTCATCCTGGCTTCAAATTTCCTCTTTGCCACTAGGACTTTCATGAGTTTGGCAGGTCATTTATTCTTACAGTCTCCTCATTTCCTCATCTATAAAACAGAATCAACTTTCAAAGTAAATTCGGGAGATTATGAAATCACACATGTAAACAAAATAAAAATGATACACTGTCACTATTTTATTTTGGCTTTTGACATTCACATTGTTTAGATATTTTCCAAAAACTCCCTTGGAACATTCCTGTCAGACATATTTGACCACTACCTCCCTCACATCTCCCTCTTTCTCTCTTCTTCCTGGCTGGACACTGAATTTGATTGGTCAATTCTAAGCTCAAGGTGGGCAGATTTCCCCATCCACAACAGGAACAAGTTGATTAATTAAAGAAAATTATCTCAATGCCATTCTCCTCAACATTGATTGGCTTAGGAGCATTCACATAAAACAATTCTAGTCCAGGAGAATGGAAGAAAGTCTGCCAGACCACACATGATTTTTTTTTCCTTCAAACGTATCCAGTGGGGAAAACATCTGTACTTCTTTTCTAACTTCAGATATTTCTGTATAATCACATGACAGGTGGAGCTGAAGCCAAGTTTCTTCCATTAAGTCAAGCCTAGACACATGAAATCCAAGTCTACCTCTAGATGGTCTTTCATGTGGTATAAAGGATTTTTATTTTTAAACCATTTTAGATTATTCTTCTCTTCCTTGCCTCTAAAAGCATCTTAAACTGATATAATTTCATTATGAAAGTATTCTGGAAGTCAACCACAAGCTGATGACTTACTAAATTATTAATAATTATAGTTTCATAATAACAGAAGCCATTTAAAGATACAACTTACATTTAAATATTAATGTTATGTAGTCCTCAATGAATTATACTAACCTAAATAATCAAGCTGCCCCACCTTGAACCCTACTCTAATATCTTTAAATGCTGCTGGTTCTCTATGCCCATTAATCTTGTATGTCACTAGAAGATTTACTCATGCACTAATTGGCAATCACTACACTAAAACTGCTCTCCACATCCTCACTGACATTTGTGATGTTTAGTTTTTGGTAGTAGTCATTCTAATTGCTGATAGATGATATCTCAATATAGTACTGAATTTGCATTCCCCTGATAAGAATGATACTATTTTTTCACATACATCTTGGCTATTTATATGTCTTCTTTTAGGAAATACTTATTCAGGTCCTTTGTCCATTTTCAAATTGGTTATTGCTTTTATTTGCATTTGAATTAACTTTCTCCTGTAGTTTGGATATAAACCCCTTACTAGAAGTATGATTGCTAAACTTTCCTACTATTTGTACTCTGTTGACTGTTTGCCTTGCTGTACAGAGGCTTTTTTTATTTGAGATAATTCTATCTGTCCACTTTTGCTTTTGTAATTTGTTCCTTTGGAGTCACATAATCCACCAATCATCTCATTTTGGGGTATATAGCCAAAAGGAATGACAACTGTATACCAAAAACATTTTTGCATTCCTATGTTTATTACAGCCTTATTCAAAATAGCCAAGATATGGAATCAACCTGAGTGTTCACATCTAAGGATGAATGATTAAAGAAAAGGTGCAATACAAATATGCATAAATTAAATGATATTTAGCCTTAAAAAAAGAATGATAGGATTTCTCCTATCATTTGCAACAATGTCAAAGATCTTGGAAGACATCATGCCAAGTAAGAGTAGCCAGGCACAGAGAGATATTTTATGAGCTCACTTACATGTTGAATCTAAAAAAGTCAAAAGTATAGAAGCAGAAAGTATAACTATAGTTGCCAAATAAGGAGATGGCTAAAGTATACAAAGCTTTAGTTAGATAGGGTCAATAAGTTTTGGAAACCTATTGCACTGCATGACTCTAGTTAATAATAAGGTGCTATTTAATTTAAAATTGCGAAGAGTTAAAATACTAAATGTTCTCAGCACACCAAAAGATAAGTTTGTGAAATGTTCATTTGCTTAGTTAATACCACAATACATACATTCATTAAAACATCACTTGGTTCACTGTAAATGCATATAATTTTTGTCAATTTTAATCCTTTTTGGTACTGGGAGGGGGAGGAAATCATTAGAAATAATGGTAAAAGCTTGAAATTGGAACCACTCCAAGAGATTCCTTTCTCTCTTCAGCAATTCCTTGCTACTTCGAAGGACAATGTTTTAGTCAGTGGAATGAGTGTATATATACATATTTTTTTTTTCATTTATTAGATGCCACATACACATTTCTTTTAAATTTTGAAATTCAATTCTCTCACATGTAAAATATTAGTTCACAACTCCATATGTGGTTTTTTTATTGGTTGTTCAAAATATTACAAAGCTCTTGACATATCCTATTTCATATATTAGATTCAAGTGAATTATGAACTCCAGTTTTTACCCCAAATACAGATTGCAGAATCACATCGGTTACACATCCACATTTTTACATAATGCCCTATTAGTAACTGTTGTATTCTGCTACCTTTCCTATCCAAATGTCTTCCATATGTGTTTTGAATAAAGAATGAAGTAATCCCAATTATAATACTCTGTACAATACCTTACAGAATTTCTTGCTTTTTTTTTCAATTAATCCACCAAATACTCATTAAAAGATACTGTTCACAGAGGAAGTAAAGTGACTTATCATTCTAAATGTTATGAGACATCTATATCTCCCCTTTTATGCAGATAACCATGTCCCTTTTAAATCAAGCTCTTCAAATATCTGGCACAACCACATCACCTTTCTCTTTTAGATTGTGCTTCCTCCTCCCTGAAACAAAACAGTGATTGGTTTTTACAATGATTAGTTGCCTTTCCTTTATCACTCAACCTCAGCTTCCTGCACCTCTCCTTGGAGATTAGACAGTGGAAGTCATATTTAGACTTGTAAAAATTTACTCTTCCCATCAAAACTGCATATCCATGCACAAGGACTAAGAAATGGCGCCTTTCAGCTGAAGGGCACGGTAAAAGGATGAGAAACAGCTGAGCTGGAAGAGGCAAGGGTAAGTTAAGAATAAAAAGACTCCTTTCCCACAATACTCAAAAACTTAATCCCTTGATTTTCATAGCAACAGGGAGATATACTCTGCTTAAAGAAGTCACTGTTTGCTAAATGCTGTATTAATGCACAGTGTAGGAGGAGGATATTTTTAATGAAATGTTTCATTATAATAGAAATGAAACCGGGACTTGAAAGAAAACATAGATTAGCAACTCAGAGTATTGCATAACATTCAGAAATCTGTACTAAAAAATGTTATTTTGGGAACATGAGAATACTAAAGTTCAATATTGCATATCCATTGTGCATATGGTTGTAAAGATTTTCATGAACCATGCAGGACAGCATAATGCCATTTGATAACTTATGTTGAATTTTGTATTAAATTGCAGACCACCTGCAGTCCCTCCAGAGGTATAATGCATTAACTTGGGGCTTTGAGGGAATTTTGAAATAAAATGACTCATCTAGATAACTAATTAAAGCAATTATAAATTACGTAAAATTTGAGGGGGGAAATGAAAGTAAAAAATGAATAAATCAGAAGCAAGAGTAATATCTTTACTTGATTTTTTTTCAAGTTAAAAGTGGCATACATAATAATGGTGATGTAAATGAATAAACACTAAGCAGTCAAATAAAGAGATGATAAAGACATTCCAGAGCATCAGAAAATGTAATCTGTGAAATTAACTTAAATACTTTTCTCATTAAAGTCAGACCTAGAGTACACTGAAATAACATGACAAAAATATGGGTAGCATAAAAGACTATTTTCAAGTTAAATAAAATTTCATTTTTTAAAAAGTCAAAATCCAAATGCCTGTGATGTGAAAAAATATGGTTAAAAACTAACTCCTCTCTTGCTTCTCTTTTCTTCCTATATATACAGTTTAGAATTGGTTTCCAATAAGCATTGAATGAATAATCAACCTTTAATTAACCACATGGGATTATCTTGATGTTGAGGACTTTAATTACTTGCTGTATTGACACATCAGACATTTACTATTGACAATATCTTATCTGGTTAATTATACCACTATCAACATCTTCTATCCCCCTTATTTCTATAGCCATATGTAAACTTTTAAAATCTCAACTATATAGCCTCTCCTATGCTTCAGGTGTGACTTCAGTAAAATAAAATCTTCTGGCAAAACTGTTTCCTTGTTTTATTTTTGTGGTGGTAAGGATTAAAATCCAGGGCCTTAAAGATGCTAGGCAAGCATTCTACCACTAAGATGCATCCCCAGCATAAACTTTCAGTTTGTGTTATTCTCAGCTGAATTAATTTTTAATGAGGATATAACATAAGGGATAAACAAAGTCATGTTTGCTATTCCTCCTAAATGAAATAACATTGTTGGTTTGTTATAGACATCCATATGTTTATAGAATGTTGCCCATGGACATGGCAAAATGTTTGAAATAAATACTCAGACCTATCTACAATCAAGAATAAATATATTTTAAAATAAGCAATCATTTTGGTTTACTTTTCCTGGGTAATATTTAAATATTCACTCAGCACATATTTGGTAAGCAGCCACTATAATCCAAAGATGCACTACATTTAATGAGGATCCAGTATAGAACTTCTGTCTTGTTCTCAAGTGTTCAGTTGGAAGATCATAACAGAGTACAAGAAGTCTGATATGCAGAATTCAAGTGTATTATCAACTTTCACTGGCTCTCCTGTGCCTTGAAGAATAAATGGTTTGAAGTATGCAGTTAATTTGCATTTCTTAGAAGAAGGAAAGTTGTCTTCAGTGATGAGATGCTCAAGCTGAGTCCTGAAGGAAAATAAGAGGAATTTCCCAGGCAAAGAAAGGCAGGAAATATGTAAAAGACACAGGCTATGTATGCAAGGATTCAAACCTATGAATTCCAGAAATGGGACAAGTATATTGGGTGTGCATAATAACAACCAATAGAGATGAGAAAACAGGGTTGTAAAAATAAATAAAGACACAAGTAACAGTCTAAGTAAGGAACTCCTAAGTAATAAAAATGAGAATGGGAACTCTAATTATAATTAATAGTATCCCATAAACTCAGTCCAAAAGAAAGTTTGAAGAGCACAGTGATAAAAATATGTGATGTACTAAGAAATTATTTCCAATCATCACTTCATTCATATACGTAAAAGAAGCAGTTAGGTAAAATCAGATAAATTACAATAGAAAAATGTGATGTATCTAGAGTGAAATATTTATGTCAAGTTCTAGCCATTTTTTAAGTTTTTCCTCTTGGACATATAATTTCATTTCTTTTACATTCATTTTCTTCCGTTTAAATTCAGTAACACTGTCAATTTATAAATGCAGGACATCGAATAGTTGAATTGACACTGACCGTCATAGCTTTTATCAATAAAATACACTTTAAAATGTATGGTACATATATTTTAAATTATTAAGGTTTATGATATAACTCAAACCTTTTGTTAATTCAAAAGTTTTATCTGGTGCAAATTTCTGTGTAGTTTTATTCTCATTAGCACTGAGAAGTTAGAGTGAAGACAATAATTCTATGATTAAAAACTATGAAAAGGAGTCTATTTTCAGACCATTGAAAATGTGCTTAATCCCAGTGGGTAAAAGAAAGTTATAAAAGGTTTATCTAAGTTAACAAATGTTAAAAATAAAAAGCATGTAAATATAATGAATTGAAATTTTAATCAATTAAATGGCATAAACCTCCAATTATAATATTTTAATCTTCATATTATCTGTGTTTAACAGTTTCCTTATATATGATACAAAGTTATGGCTAGAATATAAAAATGCAGCTGCTCTTCTCAGGCCATATGCTCCATGTATGTGATTGGTAGAAAATATTCAGAGATCAGAGAGAAATTAAATGGAACAGTAAACATAAAAATAATCTGGGAACTCGGTATTAGAGATATTAATAAACCCATGGGAATGGATGTTTCAATAATCGAATAAAGATTCACAAACCCACTCCTTATTACTAAGAACAAAGTAAAAATGTGCTTATTTTCCTAAGTGGAGATGTACTCATACTATATGTCTCAGTCATATTAAATGGTCTTATTTTATGAGTAGAGGCAAGCATATGGTGCTGCAGCTAAATATTTACATCTCCAGAAAAACTCCTGTGTCTTTAAAATGATGCAATAAAAAGTGCCATGGTTTATGGGAAAAGACAAGACTAGGAAGCCAAACCTGCAGAAATTTGCAACTAAGCACTAACCAAAACCATCAGGATCTTAGTTAGAATGCTATGCTAATAGAGTCTCCACTAGAGTTTGCACCTAGCTTTGCAACTCATATTAAGATGTAAATCCTGAAGAGCTTGCAGTTTAAAATGAAAACTATGGACCATGGTGAAGCCTTTAAAAAACAAAAACAACAAAGAGAACAAACAAACATCACATGGCAAAGTGACTTCCTGGATTCTTCAGTGTCATGTTCGCAATGCTAGCTACATAATGTGGTGGAAACCATGATGTCCTTAAAGCCACTAAACAAGCTAACACTTGTACTAAAGAAAGCAGCCAAGTTGACTTTTCATATTTTTCTCAATGTCTTCACATATTGCTAAGGCTTTCTCTTTAACTGTGAGAAAGCTTGGTCTTAACCACTTAAAAAATAATGAGCTTTAAAATATCATGTATGTATCAACACAATTCCTGCATTATGCATTTTTCCACGATTTACCAGCAGCTTATAAGCTAAGCTATTTCAAAGAAACACACACTGTACTTCTTTCAACAAGAACAAAATACTGAAATATATCTTAAAAGTACTTAGTGCTCATTGGCTATAAATTTGGGGTGTCAGCCTACAGGACATACTTAAAAGCTCCAGGCAAACCAGACATACTCAACCTCAGGAGAAACATCTAGGAAATTTAGTCAGTTTTAAATGAGATAATGTGTGAGTATGCTCCTGCATAGTTCCAGCATGAAACAGGTGCTCAAAAAATCTTAGTTGCTTTCTCTTCTGTTCAACACTAATAAAAAGTTGTTCAAGTATACATATTTGTACCAAAAATCTTTTTGAGTGTGTTATTTCAGTTTTCAGTTTCGTGCTTTAATTTTCTTTTAATTTGTTCTGTTCTGTTTTGTTCTTGTCACTCAGGTATAAAAATTAAAACAAATGGATAAAACAGAGAAAGTGATTTAAATGAAAGAACTGTAATAAAATCTAATTTTACCTACATGCTTCTGAAATTTTACCCCAAATATCAGATATATGCTAAACAATATTTAAAGTACAAATGATAATGAAATAAAGACAGACAGTAAAGAAGTGACTCTGAAAAGAAGTGACAATAAATCAATAGTTTGCACTTCCAAATTTATCACTGATGTTTATGCCAAGATGTTCCACAGTTACTTCAAACTGAACATTCAAAAAAATAACAAATATAAAAATTGCTATAAATGAGTGGTTTCCCTATTCATTTATTTATTTGTCTATATTAAGATACAACCATTTTTCATTCAGATGAGATTAATACTTCAGAATCCTCCTTCCTATCAATCTTCCAAATTGAATATATTACTAAGACCCATTATTTCTTCCTTAGAAATATATTGTGTCCACTCTTGCATCATTTTCCTCTGGTTCATCTTACTTATGGCCAGGATACTTAAAAACTAACCAATTTAAATCATGCTATTCCTGCCAAACACAGCTCCCAAGATGTGCACAACAGTCAAACTTAGCTTGTCCTCAAAGCAATTCTGCTTCCCATTTGCAATAACATCCCATTATTGAGTCCAGCGAGTCACCTTTTCAATCTATGTAATGAATGCAAACACTTTAATATATCCCTAATCCAGAGTCATTAAACTGGATTATTTGTCTTTTAAACAGTTGTCTCCTTTCCTACAATTGGTTCACTCATTTTTTCCTTCTCTTTGTATGCTTTTCTCCATTTATCTTTTCCACTCTGAAGCTCTCTGCTGGAATGAGTGGAAAGATGGTGTCCTCATTAGAGGCTAGGCTAGGAAATGCCTCAAATACAAATCTTCACTCCCTGCCTGTGCAAAAAAGACAAGTATTTGCATTTTTATATTCATCACCATCACAAGAAAAGAGAGCAAACTAATAAGATAACAAATTTAGAGGATAGCCACAACTGAGCCTGAGAATTAGTGAATACTCAATGGATTTTTATTCATTCTAAATGCTGGACTTTTAAGGACATGATTCATTTAATTTTTAATTAATTATCAGATGCCTTTTGTCACTTTACAACATTTTGTTGAACAGCTTATTGGTTTCTCACATGCTTATTGGACTTTTTAAATTTATATTTTTGTCCTTTCAAAAACAAACATGAAATTACCTGCACCACTTCTCTACACATATGCAAATTTCCAAACAAAAGTATAAAATACATTTAAAATAATCAGTGAAATAGAAGTAAAAAATAAAATCTACTAATTTCAAATAAACTACTAACTGTAACTAATAGAGACAAAGCAGATAGTTTCTCTCTACCTAAATTTCTTCATCCATAAAATAAAGATAACAGTCGTTTCGAGTCTTGATAAATAACAAGATCTAAGGTGATCCAAAACACTTGGGAAAAGTGGTTTCTACCAATTTAAGGCCTCAACAGTTTTTATTAATTGACAAAATGACACAATTTAAGCATTTGCTACCTTGATCTGAAGACATCTTAATTTTTTTTTTTAGTCTATGCAAAAGTTTGGTGTTGGGAGAACTAAATTAAGAATTTGGAGGCCAGAGCTATAGTTATTTTCTACTTGATTATTAGTATGTTCCTTATCCTAATTGTGTGCCCATCCTGAGCATCTATCTGGTGCCTAATACCAAGGATTCATGATACAAAAGAGCATCCCAGTCCTCAAGACCTTTTACTGCCATCTGCTGGCAAATGGTGAAAATAATTGAGACCTAAAGCTATGACTCTAAGTGGCGCCCCCTGGAGTTGTTCATCATACAACCTATGAAACTGTTTTAGCATCACTGCCTAATGAGGTGCCAGGGCAAAGCAGGTGTTTTGGTTTGATACATTCTACATACATGAGTAAGTGATGAGTGAGTCATGCTCACTGATGAACTCAATATGTTCCTCTAATTAGACAGCAGCTTTTGATAATTGTTTTAAATTGGATAAATGAGACAATTTTTGAACAATAGGTAAGTTTATCTGTATGTCTATTATTAAAATATATAAATATCTGGCATAGTGGAGTTGACATTTTACAAGGTGCCTACATTTATCTGTTATCACAATGACTCCTCATGGCTGAGTATCAAGGTCAGCTTTATCATATTACATTTTCAAATAAGCAAAGAGTGATTCTAAGTTCAAATTATTTCTTCAAAGTCAAGACACTGAGTAGTCTGGGTCTTTTGATTCCAGACCCATTGCTTTTCCCATTCCCCTTTTTGTTTTATAATAAAAGAGAACCAAGAAAAAATTTGATCAACTGACAGAAAATTCTTTAAACTCTCAACTTTTTGATTGCTATGCTCATAAACATTCTCAAAAGTCTTCGTCATGCCTCTTAATTATTTAAATTCAGACAAGACTGTTTCATTACATCATAGCTTTTAAAATGTTTTCTGGAGTTTAATGAAGTGTCAGTGGTACGAGTAAACACGTGCAACTAAGATATGTATTGCTCCCTATCTGTGATCACACTATCATAACTAAATAGTTAGGAGTTGTTACAAATTTGACGTGTGCCATAAAAAATGCTTTTATTTGTTGAACAATTAAAGATAGCTTTGCTCTATGAAGTGCAGGAATATTACAATGAAACTCACAAAGGCACTGCTTGCATCTTAAAGTGATCTCCTATCATGTAATTTTGAAAATTAAATCTCATTTATAATCTCTTAAATAGGCCTACATGCAATATAATTGGATAGTATAAAAGGTTCAAGGAATTCAGAATTTAGGTAAATTAAACTTGAGAAACAAACATTCTGCCTTATAAGAATATTAAAATTATTAAATTAATTTTGCTTATACCAACACCCAGAGGATTACTTTTATTTTGGACCAAAAAAAAAAAAAAAAAAAAAAAGCAATTCAGACTTTTTCTATCACTTATTGAGCACTTTTCTTCATGTTCTCTAAAGTTCACTGCAATGAGAGATGACCCTGAAAACAGATAAGTTAAAATGATTTCCCAAATGTCAAAAGCCAGTGATGCAGCAGGACCAGTTCCAGAACCTTCAGACTGTGGATCTTGTTCCTATGTGCACTACTCCCACACAAGGAAACAGACAAAAGCAAATTACACTGTTCAGCTTGGTTACTACCCTCAATCTAGAGTTCACTTCTCAGTCTCATTAACAACTGGCTCTATTTTGGAAAGAAGGCCATTTCATTTACAAAATTATATAAAGTTCGACTTTCTTCTTGTACTAAAGGAGGTTCTTTTGTTCTGTTAATTGCTTCTCCAGAAGGATTTTACCTCTGGGAGACCATAAGCCCCCCCTGAGTCACTGAAGAAACTCATCTGACACTGGGGACACACCAACTTCTCTTCTTGCTCTGTGGGCTCAGAGTTAGCATGAGAAACCAACGTAATAAAATGGTCTATTTAATTCCTTGGAGATGTTCATTGACAAAAAAGAAATTTATTTACATAGCCTATCTTCTAAGTGCAAATAAATATTCAGTTGATTCAATAGAAAGTTTTGACAAAGACACAGGCATCAAAGAATTAGAGCAGGATAGACATAAAAAGGATATAAAAGGATATTGAGTGTGTAACAGCTTGGACAGAGGATGAGTTTGGGGAAATATTTCCTATACACCTGAAACTCGTAGACTCACACACCTGTGCTCTAGTTTTAGAAGGTACATTTCTCTAGTAAACAATGATTTATTAGCACTTCCCCAGAAAGAATAACTGTAAGCTGATGCCTGGTTTAACCACGTAAATTGGCAATTCACACAAAAACACACTTCTCACATGATTTTGGCATAAATAAGTGTTCTATGTGTGGTTGAACTAGACTGCAAGGACACGTGAACAGCACTGTTCTCACCTTAGGTTTCAATACAATGGTGCTTCTATTTCATACACGTGAACAACCACTTACAGATGTTTATTAGTCATGCCTGAAAAATTTTTAAAAGAAGAAGAAAATGATTTTGAACGCTGGGAATGTTTAAAATGTTTGGGAATTTGAATTTACAAATACTACAGCATCAAATCCACTGTTGTCCATCCAAGACTCAAGTTATCACTTGAGAATTATGACCATGGAGGCTATGACCAAGTTTTGAATACAAAGCAAAAATAATTGCAAAAGTTACAGAACTACAAAATCTCCCTTACACGGACAATCAAAATCAAACCTGACAATTAAATTACAACCTTGCTTCATTAGATATTAATCTTGCGGTGGAAATGAGTGGCTTTTAAAGGAGCCTTTCTGCCCCAATAAAAAAGCTCTCACTACAGTAGAACAATAAGGTTGCGTTGAAAGTTAGGAGTAGGAAGGACTATTAGGCCTCATTAGCTAATTATGGTATTGGCATCCACTTAAGTTACTCAGTTTTTCACTTGTGTCATTTTCTCCTATTCAACTGCTGCGGTTCAAAACGTTTTGACTACTTAAAAGGGAATACATCATCGTTGCCTTTCCCCGGTCTAACTGCACACCACTTTCCAAAGCAATAGCTTCAATCATGCTTCATAAAATCCCCTGCAAGTATATTGTTGGAAACATAAATCAGCAAGCTGGGGTTTTAGTATTTCTAAGGCAAGCCCAGGGATCACTGCCTGGTGGCTTTTCCGTGGCCCTATTTACAAAAGAATAAACAAAATTATGAGTTACACTAGATCCATTTTTTTAAAACAGCTCCCAGTGGCGTGTCTGATACTTGCTCTTGCATCCTTAATTAGAGAACAAAACACTAGCACAGAGGAATTAGTCTCCAAGATGAGGATTTCTATTTCCAAGCATCTCTGATTTCATTAAGACACATGGCACAGAAGCACTACATGTTTGTCCTCACAAAAGCCAGGTTCCTCTGATTTGCGTCTATGGTTCTATAAGTCTTATGCATTTTGAAACTGTACCAGATAGAGATCTTCCTTACAATGATGCTCTCCTTCTACTCTGTTTCATTACAGTGAATATGGGCTCCCCCACAGGCATGCTTCCGTTTCAGAGCCCTTCTTTATAACCACCTTGCATTCTGATTATAAATTAGCAGAATCACAATTTCAAATTTAGGTTCCAGGGATAGACAAAATTATATATGTCTGGGTGTAGTGTTTAAATATAGATATTAAATGTTCCTAGATTTCCTTGTATCCCCAAATTCCAGCACAGTTAGGGACTGAAATGAAAAATGTACAGACTCCACAACCGAGACATTTTTCTTCTCCAAACCACTCATAATGTAATCATAAGTCTGCATAAACTTGCTTCCTATTTAGGCCCACATTTTCCCATACTACCTATATTTATTTAATTGCAATTGTATTTTAACTGCAATTTTAAGTTCTGTTTCTTAGTATTCAGAAATACCAGTCTACATTATAAATGAACAGTTAAACAAAATCAGCTGCTCTCCAAAAAATTAAAGCAGCATTATCTGCAGTCGATAAGTGTATGTTGATCTTTGCTATAAGAGTGGTAGAATTAACAGACTGAGCTAATGCTGGTTTCAGAGGAACATATCTGCAGTTTTTCTAAGACTGAAATATTACATACTCCATGTTATGGGGAAATGAGCAGTATCTTAATAAGACACTTCACAAACTATAAAAATATCCATCATTTGCATTCTTATTTCTAAACATAAAATGTGCATCCAATTGTGTTTCATCAGCCACCAACACTAAAGCTTTGGGGAGGAGAAGGGCAGAGAAAGGAAGGTTTTCACATCCAAAATGTCAAGCCCCGCTGAAGAATGATAGAAGGACTCTATGTGCAAGAGCAGAAGCAACCATTTCAGGACATAAAATGGAGTTCTACCACCCCCTGCTGGACCAAATGAGCAACACAGAAGAGCCTTAAAATGCTTAGAATTGAACATAGTGAAGATATTTTAAGTTATCTCACAATTTATTATTTTATTAAAAAAGAATTTCATGCTACACTAATAATGTAACATTATCTCCTATTATTGCCCATTACAAAATTATTGATATATATTTTTTTCCTGTAAAGACTTCAACCAATACATGTTTTAGATTTTGTTTCCCCAATTAAATGTCCAAACTTGTCTGGACAGTTGAAAATGTTTCCATTTATTGTAAATATATTTTATGTGAATGCTCACTATCAAAATAAGTAAGATAAATTTATATTCATTTTTATACAGATTAACAGATGTAGCTTCCACAATTTCTCCCTTAGGTTATTCTACTAGGCTATTTTTCTTTTCTTTTCTTTCTTTCCCCAAGATATAAAAGCTCCCACCAGTTCTCCACAACCTCCCAAATCCCTTACAGGTGTAATTACAATCTGATGTTATAAAATTCTTCAATTTTGCTGTATTAACAAGGGGGGGAGGTGGGGGTCAAAATGAATGACTGCAACACATCCCTAGTTTTATCCATTTGCTTTCTTACACACAACATCTATGGCCCCTCTCTTAGTTTCCTACATAAATAAGCCATCATCGTTCACTTCATAGCCAGGAATTGGTCTTGGGAAAAGAGTCTCTAATTCCTTGCATACAACAGATATTTTACAAATTAGTTTAATGCTGATAGTTTTGGCTGGTTCTGTAAAATATCATTGTACCCTTTCCTTTCGCAACCTCAGATATTTAACTATGAATACACATCGACATACTCATCCAGTTTTTGAAAATGAAAATCAGAAAGCTAAAAATCCCAGAAAAAAAGACGCAGTTTGCCTCGGTCTCCTGCTCACTGATGCCCATCTCCAATTCCGTATTTTCTCTTCTCTTATTTAAGGGTCTCAACAAAATAGACACAATTTTAGGGACAGCTAAAAGAAGGAGCTAAAATAATAATAACACCAACAATAACTGTAACTTAACTTCTTTCATTTAATTCTTCCTGTGCCTCCCTCTCTGCCTCTCTTGGTTGTGTGGAAGGGGGAGGGAAAGTAAATGCAATAAAGCACCACACTCCTACCTTGCCCGCTACTGACAAGCAACCCGAGCAGGTAGAAGGAGAGGAGGAGGCTCATGTTCAGGACGTGACACTGGTGGACAGTTCCAAAGTTATTAAGTCCAGCCCTGGAGAGAGAACCTTCCGCTGCCACGGCCACCTCTGCTAGACCGCCGCTGCTCCCGGGGTGCCCCAGCCGCCCGCAGCCCGCGCGCTCCTCCTCGCAAAGTGACTGCAAGCTCCGCTCCTTGCCGCACTATATCCAGGCAGCGGCGGCGGCAGCGGCAGCAGCAGCAGCGGCCGCCGCGGCGGCAGCAGAGCCGGGCGGGAGGGAGGCGGGGGCGGAGACGCGGGCGAGGAGGCGCGGCCGAGGCGTATCCCTCCGCGCGGCTCGGCGGACGCTGCACTCTGAGGCGCGCAGCCCCGGGATTCGTCCGCAGTCGAGCTCAAAGCTGCTGGTTCGCTCCCCCGGGTCTCCAGATAGATGTGCTGCTGCGATGCGCTAGCAAGAGTATAACCGGCGAGTGATGACCCCACACTCAACCTGGCAGTCACCCTCACGCGGGGCCACGCCCCTGGGCCAAGAAAGGAGGTGACAAACAGCCTCCAAGCTCCCTCACCCCGCTGGCCACTCGGGGGAAGTGAGCCGTTATCGCTGCTGATGCTGCAGACGGCCTCCTGGTCCAGTGCCTCAGTCGCACCCGGGCTCAGCAGCCCCGGGAGACCGCGGGGCAAGCGATAAATTCCTTGGTCTCATTTCTCCTCAAGCTTGTGCGGAAAGTCGGGGGGGGGGGGGAGTTCTCCGTCTCTCCCAGATCGTTCCTCTCTCTCAGACCTGGAGCAGATTGGCACCTTCCCGCGACTGTCCCCTTCCCGTGCTCTCCACTCCGCCACCGCAGGGGGAAAGCAATTGTCCTCTGGTATCTCCAGGGCCGGTCTCCTCGGGCGCTAGAGGACAGGCGGAAAGATGTGCGGTGTTTCTTTACATGTTGCTGCTAAGAACAGGTATCTTAAGGGACATCGAGGCGGGGTGAGTTGTGGGAGGGGCTGCGTTCAACAGGCCTGTGAGTCTTAGCTGCGCCCTTAGATAAGTCTACAGTCTTTCATCGCCACACCTTTGGCTCTGCCTAAGGTCCCTAAAGCACAGCATTGACCAGGTTCCCGCAGGAATGCAACGACTGACGTCCTGTAAATGTAAAATGATGAATTGTGCGGAGATCCTACCCCAGGCCAGTCACCCCTACCCCCTCCCACTCACCCGTACACTGCGTGCATGTGCAAGTGTAAACTGAAGTGATGGAACGGTGGCAAGCACCCAGAACTAACTCTCCTCACCTAAGGTTGAGGCATATCATTATTTCTCCTGGAGGGATAGGAAAATATTTGTCACTTTAATGTCAAACCTGTGGAACAAGCGAGGTAAGAGGCACAATCACTGGATGTTGGGCCCTTGTCTCCCTGCCCCTGGGTTAGGGCGACCAGCTGGAACTGACAACAGGTCCTTTAGTCTGCACTTTTTTCTGGCTTCTTAGAGTATAATTAATTGCCTCACCTGAGTCTCAGGGAGCACCCAGGTTCTCTCCTTGTCAGTGATGACATAAAAATCTGATGGGATAGAAATATGGAAGGGCTCAGATATCGAGTGTCCCCCCATCTCCCCCCGCCCCATGCAATGACCAGATGGATATGTCATTGACTTCAGGGAGGCCAAGGGAAGGGCTAAGCAATAAACACAAGTGAACATGGATAGGGCAGATACTGGTGATGATTAGTTCTCTCCATGCAGAAGGATATATACAGAAGATTCATTTTCTTTGCACCCTAGGATGGGGTTATGCAGAAGAGACAAGGGGAAAAGGAAGTTCTCAACATACACTGTGGCCTTCTAACCAGAAGCACTCTCTGCACCTACAGCTTGAGAACCTCTCCTTCCCTCTTGATATTATGCCAGGCAATATATTTAGGAAGTTCTTTTGCCAAGAGAGTCTCTGTGCAATCTTCACTGGTTTGGGATCACACCAACGGTACTTAAGTTCATGGCCTTTTTGCAGTAAAAGATGAAAACATTGGGTGTTTTAAGTGTGAAAAACAAAAGACTCATATTTTTACCATTTCTTGATTTCTCTAGGAGATCATGAGAAAACCACACACATAAAATTACAGAAGACAGCTGAAAGAGTACTACCAGTTCAAAATAACCTCTTCACCAGAAAGCTTGAGATTTTTCACCCCAACACAGGGAGTGACTGAATGGTGGGTGTACACACATACGTGTGCACACACACACAAACACACACCAGGCAATCAGGGAAATACAGTTCTGAAAATTATATTCCTGTTATTAGAAGTAAAATTACTTTTATCTTATGCCAAGAGCCGAACTATGCCAGAGGAGAATAAGGTTTAGACAATGAGTTATCTTACAGAGAGGGGATAGGAGGAGAGAAGGGATCAATGACCTTTTTCAGATGTTAGTGAAATTTCTGGTTAGATACTTGTGTCATAAGACTGTGAAAAATCCCAAGTCCTTTGTGAATTTGTGCTTGTGTGTCTGTATCTGTGCGTGTACATGTGTGTGTGGCGCGGGGAGTGACAGAGAGAAAGGGAGAGAGAATATAGTATCCATGTGTATGGAAAAGGCAAATGAGCAGAATCATATTACTCAGGAAGATACAAAGGTAACAGGATTTGATCCTGCCCTCAGTTGACTAACCATCTTGTTGAGGAGATCAGACATCAACAAAAGATACAAAATTTGATCATAAGAATCAGGTTGTAAAATGTCATAAGTAAAGATGAACTGATATAGCCATAAAAGAAGGGAACATTTCTGAATGTGGAATGAGAAAAGACTCCAGGAATCCTTGAATATAAGAGAGAAATTAGCCACATAGGTACAATAGAGAGCAGTTTAAACAAAGTCTGCTTGCCAGGGAAACACATGGCATGTGCAAAACAGAGAGAAGTCTAACTTGAAAAAAATACAGAATTTGAAACACAAATATGATTGAGTTGGAAAGAAGGTTTATCACCTTGTTATGCTAAGAAGCTTGATATTTGAAACCTCTGATCCAGACATGGGTAGTTAGAAAGTAGATGTACAGGGGTAGCAATTTAGCCCAGTGGGAGAGCACTTGCCTAGCCCTAGCATGTGCAAGCTTTGGGTTTTATTCCCAGTGCCACAAAAGATAGATAAAGAAGTGACTGTTTCCATCCCTAGGGCTAAAGGCCAGATTGCAAATTGTAGGCCAAGATTATCAAACAAGCCTTTCATGACTTCTGTATCAATTAGCCTAAATTTATTTTGCTGAGTGGTCTCAAGAGCAGGGTGTCACATACTCAAAAAAAAAAAAAAAAAAAAAAAAAAAAAATCCACTGGTTTTTACACTCACTGCTTTTTAGCCAAAGGTGGAAGTGCTTCTCCAGGGCTCACATCACAAGCACATCCATTTCCCATTGCAGTGACAAAGTGATTTGCCTTCATTTGCCTAGGTCAGTTTCTCTTCATATTAGATTGACAGTGGAAGGACAACATGTAGAAAAATTACCTCTGCTCACTGTCCCTTTCCTTACTCCTGCAGCCTGCTTTCCACAACACAGACATTGAGTCCTACTATGACATGTACCAGGTCCATGAATATGACTAAGCCATGTACACTGTGTATGATATTAAAAAAAAAAATAGAAACCATCCTCCGTCCTTTATGTGACTCATAAATTGCATTTAAGATAATTTATCAACTTCTTCATCTACCTGAGGAAATATTTTGGAGCTTTTAGTCAGTGTTTTAGTTATTTCATTTATAAAAATAAAATCAAGTTAAACAGAACTCAGGAATCTATGAAAAGCTGAGTAGTAAGAAATACCAACAGGACTGGATGCATGGTTAAATGAAAGCAGATAAATTTGATTTAGAAGAATCAATAAAATGAACATGAAGGAGTAGCAGAGAGATAGAAAACGATAAGGTGCATTATATGTGGAAATTATCTTCTCAGAGAAATTCTGCCTCTTACATCTGCAATCTGTTCCCACAGAAAGCATGCAGGTATATAATCTGCACATGGAGCCTAGACATGAATGGTGTGCTGTGGGCAGCATTTAAATGTCGTTTTTATTTCCCTATTCCAGTGTTATTTTTGTTTACTCTGCGTGTTGACAGAATTCATGTGCGTTGAGATCACACTATTAGGAAATAGGACATTCCATGTGTTCATTTATATTTTTAAAATGTCACAAACCATTATACCTATTCATTTACTTGTCTAGAAAATTGCCTGTTTGGGCTTTTTTTTTATTATTACCACAAAGGAAGAAAAATATCTACTGCATATATAGACAGATAGCCGGAAACCTCTATAAATAGATGATCCTGTTACTGCCTTCTCTTCTCCATTAATGCCACTTTTTCTAATGACCATGTCTTTGAAAGTAATTTCTACTTTCTTGATATAACAACATGTTAGATGTTTTACCAAGCTACTTGTGAGTATCTGACAGTAGGTCCTTTAGTGGTAGAATTTAGGTTTTAGCACCTTCATTTCTAAATGTCTTACTTTGTTAACTGTTCTATTTGAAATTAAGAAATAAAAGAGGCAGATTTATGGTACTGAGGCACCTCAATTGTCCACTGATTCTTACTTTTTAATTTCTTTCAAGATACATGGGGTCATTTTCCTTCATGGCTACTTCATGCTCCCTCCGGGCAAATAACGGCTCACTTCGCTCTGAAATTATGCAATAACTGCCTATAATTTGCCACTTGCCAGAATAATATTTTCTTAACTCCAAGGGGATATTATATTTTTCTTCACCAAGACATCCCTGGCAAATGTAATAATGGACAGAGCAGAAAATGTAACAAACCTGCAACACATTGACGAAACAGTGATTGACGTGATTTCAAGAATATATTAAGGACAAAGTAAGAAAGAAAAAAGGAATCAAGCAGTGGCTAGCAATGAACCTTTTTGATATGACAAGGATCATGATGTGAAATGCAGGTTACCCAAATATTGATCACAGCACTCAGAAATCACATTTTGTCCATGGGTAGTATTGACCAAGGTGATGTCTACACAAATCCTATCGTGCAAAGGGAAGTTATTACATGCTAGATAACAAATCCTTCATACTTGGCAACTGATCCCACAGAACTATAGGTTTGATAAGACACAGGATATTAATGTATTCTGGGCAGCAATAAAGTTAGTAATTAAATTTGAAAATGTCTAATTGCACAGAACCATTTAGTTCTTCCCTCTGTGGAAGTATGTTTCTGTTAATTTTCAAATTAGATAAACGATTCTATCCATTGCAGATATACTAATGGCAATAATGGAATTCCTTCCTATTTAACAACAGATCTTTAGTAGTCCATCTAACAATCGACCCATGTCCATTATTAGAATATACATATTCTCTTTTTTTAGTATTAAATGCTTAAGAAAAAACACCTTTTATTTTACTTTTACATGAGAAGATCCTTACTCATTTTTAAGGAAAATGACACATTCCCTCTGCCACCATTAGTTGTCATGAGTCCTCAGTTTTAACTAACTACATATTTAACACCTATTACAGGATTTTAATACTGGCAGTCAAATCCAGTATTAAAACCAAGGAAGCTAACACCCAGGGAAGAAACTGACCTGATTATAAACAGTGTGGCTATGTAAAAAGAATTAGAACAGAAAAACAAAACTAAATGTTGTTATATTATAAATCAATACCTAATTTTCCCAAATGCTTACATGATACATATGAAAAAAATCAGAAATGCCTATTCTCTATCAATCAGAGTGCATCTCTTGAAACTTTTGGAACATTTTATCCTAATATTTCATATCTTTTCTTGATATAGCTCATGATAATACTATTTGACATCTTTTACTTTGTTTTATAAAGAAACATTTTATATTGTCATTAATTTTTATCAATAGGAACTTAATAAATTTATTTGATCACATGGCATTTGTCCTAGTACTCTTTTAACAATTTTATACCACTAAGATATTAGAGTTTCTATATGATTTTTATAATGAATAAGAATGCAATGTGAATCTTGGTCCATAGAGCTTTAAAAACACATTGAAAATTAAATCATTAGACAACTAGGAGTTAAATAACTTGACCAAAAAAAAATGCATGAATATTTGTAGGTACTCAATTCATATTACCTTATTTTGCAAATCATAATTTTCTGTCTTATAGAGAAGATGTAAATGTACTCACTTCCATCAATGTTTGCTATTTATTTATTTTATATTTTGTGTATGAAATTCCTGAGAACTTCTGTAATTTCTTCCTTTAGTCGATTGAATTATCAGAATGTATATAAATTTGCATATCCATATTTGTCAAATTTGGGGTATGCCAAAGGACTTCTGCCCCTTAATATCAACATATATTTAACCCTGCTTTTCTGCTTCAAGATCCAGAAACTCCCACTGTATTTATTAGGATAAAATGTTAAAAATTTCAGTGAACATGAGGAATCACATATTTACAATGAGTTAACCAGCAATATACTTACTCTTTTAATTGTACACAACATCCACTGCAAATTAAGTTTAAGTATCACAAATTCATTTGCCACTAGGGATATCTGAGGATAGCTGAGGGCCACTGGTATGTATGTTCCACATATAAAATCAGGTAGGTTTTATCAGTGGCTTCATTTTTGCTCTCCTCTTGAGGATACTTTCTGTATCTTATGACAGACTTCCCACGGCTCTATTTTTCTGTATCACTTCACTGGATGTTTGAACACAGCCACATGCTTTGAGTCTTCAGGGCTCAAGCAAAGATGTTTAATAAAGCATATTGATAGTATGAGAATAACAAAAACATAATAAAGTATTAAAAAGAAACCTCACTTTAAAAAAGAGATACCTATCCTTTCTTCGAGAACCATCGCACATTTCTTTGATTCCCATACAGGATTTCTTAGTGGACTCTTTCTTGGTGCTATGAAAGTTTTAAACACCAATCACCAGCTCAAGAAGAGTTTACCACTGAGGACTGTTTTGTCCCTCGGGAAACATTTAGCAATGTTTGGAGACATCTTTGCTTTGCCAGTATTGGGATTTGGTGCTACAGGCATCCAGTGGGGAGTCCAGGAGTACTAATAAAAAATTTACATGCACGAGGAGGTTCTAGAAAAAAAAATAATTATTTATTTCAAAATGTCAATGGAAGAACCCTACTCTGAGTTCTCTTTCCTGTTCTGAACCCAGGGACAATTCCCTGAATCCCAAGTAAAGGGAAAAATGAATTTGTTTAACTGAAACCGAAAGTCTATCCCATTTTCTTCTTTTTAAAAAATATTTATTTTTTAATTGTAGTTGGACACAATACCTTTATATTATTTATTTGTTTATATGTGGTGCTAAAGATCGAACCCAGGGCTGTGCATGTGCTAGGGAAGCGCTCTACCCCACTGCGCCACAACCCCAGCCCTATCTCATTTTCTTCTTACAAATATTTTCAATGATGTAATCCCATCCTTCAGAGCAAAACTTGACAAAATAGTCACACTTTATTAAAATAAAGACAAAAAGATAAGCATATTTCTAGAAAGGTCTGTGTTGCTAATCATTCAAATATTTCCTGGTTAAGGTGGAAACAGCTTCAGGGATACCTTCATTAGGTCAGAGGCATTCCAGGAAAATGGATATGTACATGCTTTTGATCTTCATGTTGGACTCATCAAAGGAATCCTCCAAGAAAGAAAATTTATCTGACCCAAATTCAAAGATGCAGAAATGGCTAAAATTCTCCAGAAATGGCCTCTTACAAAATTTTAAGAAATAGTTTTCACTCAGTAAAAATATGTTCAGAGTGCTGAAATAATTTTGTCAATTTATTTTACTCCAACTAGTCAATTATTACAGGAATAGTTCACAGTTAAGAAAAAAACATCAAAAAAAGGTCAAATTTTGATTTTGTTTCCAGGAACCATCAGAGGCATTTCCATGGATTAAAAAAATAAATAAAAAGTGTATTTTGTTCACTGCTATATTTTAGGTGTTTACAACAATACCTGGAAAATAATAGAGATGCAATAAATGTTTGTTGAATTAATGTGTGAAGTTAAAAACAATGAAAGAGGTCTGCTAAAGAATGGCAATGAAGATGCTTTCTGTTTATATCATTTGCTGCCTTTTGATTGAAGACTGCATTTAGAATCGAACCAGAATTAAAAGTTCACTTTAATTACTATTTGGAGAAAAAATGTTATTAAACAAAACTTTGGTATTTTGTAGCATTTTATCATTAAATGATATGATCTCCTTTTCAGTATATTTGATACTTTGCCTCACACTAAGTAAAATGTAAGATAATATTACACATATTAACTTGCAGCCAATCAAATAACATTAGCAATGAGGGTGTTTTGTTTCCTTCAAAAAATGTATTTAGGTTTCTTCATTAATTTGAGTTGGTTATAACTAAATACCATACACCTGGAAAATCGCAAACAATAGAAATGTATTTTTCACTGTTCTGAAAGGTTGGGAAGTCTAAGACTAAGGCATCAGCTGATAGGGTGTCTAGCGAGGGCTCACATTCTGATTGACAGATGCTCCTACAAGCCATGTCTTCACATGGTGGAAAGAGCAAAACAACTCTTTGAAGTCTCTTTTGCCTGAATTCTGCTTTGTGACCATGTTTCTTTCCAAATTTTGCACCTTCTGAAGCCATCTTATTAGTGGTTAGGGTTCCAGATATGCTTTTTGACAGGACACAGAAATTCAGACCATAGCACCAGGTAAACTAGAAAGGATGCATCCACAGGCACCACTGATGCATCATGGACTTTCTTTAGACATACCTAAAACCTCATTCCCTTCATTGGATTCTGTACTCCATTTTTGGCTTTACATTTTAGTTAGTCCTTTCTTATTTTGAACATCACATTCCCTGGCCAATTTTATATTCTTTCCTATATTTGATTTTGTCCCCATCCTCTTTTAACCACCCCAGTTCACGTCTTCTGATATTTTATAAGAACCTTAAATCTCCTATTATGCTAATTGGCCCTATCCTAATCCCCATAGTAGGTTAGGGCCCAGTCCCTTCCTTGTTCTTGAAGTTATTTTTCACAATACTAGTACTAATATATAGAAAACAGGATTGGATCCCTAAAAATGAGGACATAGCAATGTTCCTACCTACACTATGGCACTTCTGTGGACTAGAATCATGCTGAAATGAATTATAGAGTTATTTAGTTCCTCAGAGCTAAGGCATCATTCCTTAAAACACTTAAGGGTCGATTCTTTAAATAACCCTAAAAGAGGGAAGTTGTATTTAAGAATATGGTTATGCTGAGAAACTGGTACTAATACTATTTTCAGAATAAGAATGGGAAATGCTGTAGAGAGGAGCCATTGAAGCCTGCTACTTGAGCATACTTTTTACTGCTGCCCTTATTAAAAGAATAATTATACCTAATGCACCTTGAAATTAGCAAATGGCAATAATAAAGAGTGCCCATAAAATGTAACCTCAAAATTCATTGTTCACACAAGAAAGAAAATCAACATTCAGAAAATTTGACCTTTCAGTATATCTTCTTCAAATTACAGGTGATATCTCCAAAAAGTATCATGGTAACTCCTAAGTGTAATAAAACTAGGTTCATTCAATATTAAAACTGCCGAAGTATTGTCCATATCAATCTTTCTGTCTTTACTCCAGTTATTTGAGTTCATCATTTAGTAGATTTACAGGAATACATTTTAATCATTCACTTACATGTGGAATTTTCTTTACTAGGAATAAGATAAAAAGTGGTAACCTAAATATTTTGTTCTCTCAATTTTTTCCATAGTCATTTAGTCATAAGTGTATTTTCTAAGAATTTTTATATAAGTCTAATTCTCTAAATTTACAAATGAAAGAAATTGACACCAAGAAAGATTAAATGGCCTGCCGAAATTCAGAGAGCTTTAAAAGCAAAATTATGACTTGATTCTAGAGTAATGATTTTTCTGCTACAGAATGCTTAAGAACGGAAAAATGCAAGATCAATTTCCTAATCACTGTATAACATAATTGCATAATTTATTTCCTAAATTAAATGTAATAATTTTTCCTGTTAAGACATTTTTTAAAAGGTAAATTCTATTCTAATAATTTTAGAAGAGCATTTTTATTTATTAGTGGCTCTGATGCAATTATTCTATAGTAATAGATTCCTATCTTCTTAATTCAGCTTTCATCTCTAATTACTAGAGTGTCTATAGATACCAATGCCAAAAATCTAACTTAAAAGTGTAAAACTAAGCCAAGTCATCATAGGCTAAAAGTTATTGACCCCAAACTCCAAAGAATTTTTTTCTAAAGTTGTGTGGTAAACAAGTAGATGTTCAATAAATACTAGGTAATTGGTTCTGATCAATTCTTTAAGGATAATGCAAAGAGAAGAAATAGAAGTTAAAGTTATGATTATTTCAATTAAATAGTTCAGGAAGCACTCTATGATCAGTTCTTTAAAATAGATCTCTTTTTCTGTTTTGTTTGTAACATAAAATTGCTTTATTGATTGTGAGTGCTCACTAGGATATTGAAAGGCAAATTAAATTCTAATGGTCTTCAAATAAAATGACTGAAGTCTTATGATGACTATGATACAATAAGAAAAAAGGTTAAGACTAAAAGATACTTATAGGAAAAAAGCATATATTAAATATATTCACATTTTATAGTATGATATAATTTATATGCAATATCCATAGAGAATTTACATTCACATTCAAAATCATTTTTGTAAATTTTGAATAGGTAAGATGTGCTAGGTACTGAGTTAAGCACTTTATTTGTGAAAATTAATTTATTTTTTACAGAATCATTATGAGAAATATTTTTTATTTTTTCCATTTGTCAATGAGAAAGCAAGAGACAGAAAGCTCTAGCAATTTAGCGTGATCACAAAGCCATAAATTTTCAGAGCTATGATTTGTACTCAGGCCTCCATGACTGCACAACCCTGTGTTTCAATCACTTTTAAAGGTCTCTTTTAGGTATAAGGTTATTAGTCTATGTTTTTAAAGAAAAAAATATATTTTAAAGGAAAGAACAAGAGAATTTGAAAGTTTTATCCACAAATCACATAATGCAATGTGCTTATACACAAAAAATCAGAAAAAACATCAACAAAAATTCTAGATCAATGACTTAAATTTTAAAAGTTTCTCAATTCTATTGTGGGATTACATTTAGAAGCATTGCTTATGACATAGTTTATATTCACATTCAAACTCACACACATACATAGATTGTAGGTACCCTGAGAAAAACAAATCCTCTATTTCTGTTCTAACTCTTCGTGTTGACATTTATAACCATATGCACTCAATAAAATTCCTAAGTTATGTCAGGTTAACTGATATAATTCATGATTTTAGAAATTATTATTTGTTTGGTGTCAACATTTAGAAAGAATTAAAATAATTTACAAATCAATAATAATGCCCAAATACTGTTAAATAAATACTAATGATATTATATTTTCATATGTTAACATATGACACTTAATAATTTTATTTATTATATATAATTGTATGTATTTATCACTAATAATTGTCTCAGAACCTGTTTAATTTCCTCTAAGTCATTGCATTTATAATATTCAAGTACATTGCATAATAAATTTTACACCTAATAAAATGAATAACTGCCTCTCTCCTTAACAATAAAAAGACATTTGCAGGAGCAACTTAAAAGCTGAGAAATGCTTAGGAGAAGTTCTTAAAATATTCTGAGGAACAGGATATGAAAGCAGCACTTATTTATACTTGGTAGATCTGAGTATATATAGGAAATATTCTTCTTGCAACATTTTGAGTAATTTTTCTGAAGTGTTCATGAGCCAAATTACTGATCTTCAACAAAATGAGTAATTAAGCCAACAGCATGCTTCCCTGTGAATACCACAAACACAATTAAAGAGACACTAGCCATAGAGTTTGTTGCAACAAACCACTATATTACATCTGATAAGTTGGTAAAAAAAAAAAAACTTGAATATGGCCACCAAATATATTATTGGTGCTATTTTAATTCTAACATCTGCAAAAGAAGTTACAATTAAGATAAATTTGGCATGGTAATAAAGTATCGGAAGCTGTGATGCAACCTTTCCATTACCTTACAGCTTCATTCACTCTAGGAGATGACCACTGTTTATTAAAACTCTCAAGTGTTTGTACTGGATTGATTTATCTATCTAATTTAGATCATAACCATGTACACTGGGGAATGTGGCTAACTTTGTGTTTTGACAGCCCTTGGTACACAACTGGATTTTCACTAGGTGTTGGATAATAATCTGCAGATATCAGTTTAATAATGCCGAAATGGCCTTTTTAGAGTAAAATATATTATCTGTAGGAATTACTAGAGAATATACCAGCTTAACAAAAAATATGCTATACTTGGGGGTCATCTGTCCTACAGGACAATTCCATATGTCTGCTGGTATATTTTCTGTGCATAACAGACAAGAATGAAACAATAAACTCTGACATGAATGAAGTGCAAATTGAAGAGGGAATGAGCATGGTCCACATGATATATATTTTTTGTAGTATTCTGTGAAAAGGTTGGCAAGGATATTTGCAAAGCAGATGGAGCCCTCCAGGCAATTTGTCTGCCATGCACTGGCCTCTGAAATTATGCAGCCAATGAGGGTATATAAAGAGCATGCCCTAGGATCATAGACGATCATAGGATTCTAGAGTTGCATGACTTTTTCAGTAGAATTGATCCAAGCCCTTAAGCTTCAAACTGAAGCCCAGAGATAACAAGTGACATTTTCAGAGTCATGCATAGATTGATTGGTACCCCTTTGACTGTGCTACCCTCTCTCAAAAAGAAAATACTACAACATTTTTTCATCCATGACATAAAGAGAAAACTCTGCTTAAGAAGATATTTTATAAGCATTTTTTTTTAAAAAAGCAAAACTTTATAATTAAACTAAGTCAGATAAATCATAGGTCAAACAAATACTACCATATTATTTTCACATATAGTAATTAATATAAATTATATTATTGGTCACTGAGTATACTTTGTTTATTTTTATAAAATTAAATATTTTGTTATAATTCTCACGCACCTGTTTTTTCTCCTTCCTTATTTTGAAGACTTGCTTGAAGCAATTTCTGTCTTATATTCTTTCTCGTAGGGTTTTGAATTCTTAAGGCTCATAATTGGTCTGTTCCTCTACACTCATTACTATGTTATATGAAATAGCAGAATTATAGTAGTTTTAGGTATATTAGCGACAAAATTTCAATACTTCCATCTTAGAATGATGTATTTAGAGGATGGTACTTGGATCTATACTATAATGTTATAATGGTAAATAAAATTTTTAAGAATAAAATCACAAAACTAGTGAAATAATATAATTTTACAACCCTGGCAATCAAACACAGTGAAAGTTATTTAGTATGTGTTATTTGCTGTGTAAGATAAAGTTCCTCTACAAGCTGTGCTGGTTACTGGATTATAGGTAATTATTTGCAATGAACAACTGAACACAATTTTGAGTACAGAACAGTATATAAATACAACATTTTAGGATGGCATGGAGAACAGTTGTATCTATTTAGAAGTAAAAATTCATTGTGCTTTACCATTCATTTACTTTATGCAACTTTTCTAATGTCCCTTTGAAATGAGAAATAATTATGATAATAATAATGTCTCTATATTTTCTATACCATAAACACATGTTGGAATTGTGTTGATCCTTCTCTGAATAGAAATGACATTATTTGAATAATAATATTAAAGGATTTCTTGAACTTAGCACACTATATTACTTTATATTGTACATCTTGAACTTAAAATGTTATGACTGTTTATATTAAAATTCTTACTCATACTTTTAAACATCCAGGTTTTGACTAAGAATAATTTAAAAACACAAAAATTTTTAACTATAAATGCATGAGAATTTATCATGACAGAGAGAGCTACTAAAAATAATACAACCAACTATGGTATATTTTAATTTCATAACATTCATTCTTTCAGGGCAGCAAAGGGAAAAAACATATTTATGTCAAAATCTGAATAGATTAGAGCATGTTAGGGTCTTTCATTTTTCTGCCTACATAGTGGCTCCTTGCTAACAGTTAGGGAAACATACTGCTATATATGGCCTTTCCCTCCTGGAGATGGAGTACCATGAAGTCAATCTTCACCACTATCATCTTTGTTTGTCACAGTAACCTGTGGTGATTCAGCATGACAATTAGAATGAAGGTGAAAAGGTCTATCTCTAATTTCTAAAAGATGCTTCTATTTTCTTTACTTAACTTTTCCTTAACTAAGAACCCAATATCCTGTATAATTTTTTTCTAGTCCAAAAACATGTAAAACTTGAATTAAGTTACATGAAGTTGTTTTCAGAAGTGTCAAGTGCCTTTCAAATGAATGGAACAGCATGTAGGAAATTGAGTTTGCAGTTCTAAGAAGTCCCTTTGCCATCAAAGGCTAAAGCTTTTAGAGCTAGGATTAGAAAAAAGATTGTTTCACTGCTTGGTCTCAACTTCTTTCCAACACCCTTGTTTAGATCTCTCAGAATAACCTCCCTGTCAAAGGTAGTACTTCATAATTCCTCCCGATTTTAACATAATTCCTGTTTGTTGAATATGTGCTGCTGTCCCTCAAGAAAGATGGTGGCCAGAGTCACAGGAAGAGGAAGAATCAAAACAGATATCCAAATCTATATCTATAGAAGTCTTCTCACTGGTTTACCTAAGAAACAAACACTTTTACTGTGGAAAACTGCCCCCCCCCCGCCCAGAAATAATACACTATCAAAGGAAAAAAAAAGGCATTCATTCTGTTTTTGTCAACAAGGTTTCAGTGGCAACAATAAACTACCATAATGACACTGTTTCAAGAACTTTATATTTCTGTATTGGCCAGACATGCTTTACAAGGATCAACACAAATACAGATTGTGGCTTTTTGTTTTGTTTTTGATAATTTAATTTCAGATTCTTTCTATTCTTGATTAGATAAGTTGTGGGTTATTTCTATTTTATTAAATATCTTTTATATATATGTTTGACCCTTCTTAAAGAAGAGTTCCAATATTTTTAATATGATAATCAAGTAAGTTTTCTCACATCATGTGATACCATTATAAAATATTAGTAGAAGCTAAGCACTTATAAGTATATACATATATATGCATATGAATATATTGCCTGTCTCCTTTGATTGCACTTGCACTGCACGCACGCACGTGTGTGTGTGTGTGTGTGTGTGTGTGTGTGTCTAGCTAGATAACTCTCCAGTGAGTTAACTACAGTTTTGGGGAAAGACATTCATATTTTATCTACCATGAGGTCTGGGGAAAAAACATTTGCATACTTGCAAAGGGCAAGGCAAGAATTTTTTTTTCTTCCAAAATAAACATACAAGCTTAAACTAGACTAAAGATTACTGCAAATTGCTTTTTTAAAAGTCAGTTCTACTGAGCTACATTTGTTTAAAATATAATGTGCCTTCAATAACAAGATTCATATTACTATACATCTTCTGATTCCTGGAAAAGAGATTCATCTTACATCAGTAAATTTGTATATTTAATGTAGCAGTTTCTTTTTTCTTCTTTCAAAAATATCTGTATTTAATCAAAGCTTATTCTTAGAACTGAAAAAAATATTATATTTATTACACACAAATAATCCCATACATATATAAGAATCACGATCAGGAAAATAATAAATACTAATATATAGACCTTAAAAAAAATAACAATTAGAATTGACTTTTAAATTTGGCTCCTGCTAATAAAGAGGACAAAAAGTTACATTTATACACTGTCATCCTCATGGTCACTAGGGTTCAGTATAGAATATTTTGGAAGTACTTTATTCAAGTACATATCTGATAATGCTAATCATAAAATTCATAAGCTGCAACAATGATTGAAAGGTGTTTCATAAAAAATGTTGTATTTGGATACAAAGCAAAAATGAATAGACATTTCATATTCAGAACCTTATACATTTCTAGGATGGAGTTCTGTTTGCTGTATATCTGTTAAGTGAAGTAGAAATCCCAGAGATTTCCTGTCCCTGTGCTTAGGAAGTACACCTTTTGTGTTCAAACAAATAGGTGAAAGACTAGAAGGTTAATGGAGTACTATTTTAATTATTTTCATGGATCTTGGTTAGAATTTGTCCTAAATGTCCATACTGATCTCAGATACTTATAGTTGATAATATTTTATATACTACTAAAATATTGAGGAATTTTCCTATAATATCTTAATTTTTTTAAAAAAAAAACATGATATTTACAATGTATGCCTATCCTGCATGTCTATCAACACTACCTCATTCTCAGATTCCTTTCTCCCTCTGAATCTATGCCTGTCTGACCAGTCTGTGTGAATGTATGTCTATCTGACTAGCCTGTGTTCCTAATCTAAAGGAAGATAATAAGCTCTTAGTTAATACTGAGACAAGCACATTGTCAAATCCCAAATTAGCTTGCTGCTGTCCCTACATTGATCTCGGGCTCCAGTCTCGGTAACTGTATGTATTTTTTTTCCCCCACGAGAAATGTTATGAGCTACTCTACTTTATCCTACTTGAGACTTATTTCTTGCTTCTGAATTTTAATATCTATGAGCCAAAGAAATATGATTCTTCATGATTACTGGAATATTAACATGCAACCTAGAATTCTTTCTTATCCAAATGTATTTGGAAGCCTGGGTTTATTATGATCTGCAATCACCCTTTTCTATCTTTCTGGCATAATTCTTGCCTGGTAACTGACTCCCTAATGCTGACTTCCTCTCATCAACATCCTATCACCATTATTAACCACTACCTTCCCATTTTTCCCTCATCCTGAACTTGTTCCTATTTCTGAGCTAATCCTGAATTTGCTTTCAAATCTGTTTTAACCGAGTGGCAGTTCCCATCTAATTAAGCTTCCCAGCCTTTATTATACCATACAGTCCTAAATTACTGGGTAAACATCTATACCAACAAACATATTTGAAATTTTTTTCAAATTATTTCTACTTTGTTTTCTTCTCTACCTTAAAAACTAAAATTAATGTACCATTCCTTATTTCCATCTCTATATAATAAATTATATAGAATTATAAAATCCCCTATCAATTAAGATGTTTATTGCCTAATATGTACATAATACATATTTTTAAAGTAAGGAATAATGAATGAATATTATTAAATTTTCCTTATGCTAGCTTAACTTGTCTTGTCTCTAGGTTAAATATTCCAATTTATTTACTAGATTTTATCTTTAACATTGTTATCATCTAATCATTATTTCCCTTGTGCTTTTTTTTTCTTTTTTTTTTTTGTCTAATAAATTTATCTTCTAATTTGGAGTTGGAGCTAATATGTAAGCTATTTATGGCCTGATTAATAATTATGGCCTGATTCCAACAAGAGAATTACATTTAATTCTAGAGAATTTTACTTTTTTTCCTACATATTTTACATTATTTTAGTTATTTGTGATTAAAATAGCATTACACAGGATAATAATGACACGTGAGAAAATATTAGTGGCTAGTTGTATACAGATACTATATATAATTTTTGTAAACATTTATAATTTATATAAAGATATAAAATATCTAATATATGTAATTATACAATTATATGTAATTCACACAAACACACACACATTCTGCATATATTCCTAACATTATATCCCTTATAAATAACAGATAATGAAAAAGCATTACTTAAATATTAATTGCATGAGATTATGGTTTTATAAAAACAACAAAAGTAATCAACTTCACATTCTAGTACTAGGCAATGCAAAAATTAATAAAATAACATTTTATAAAATATATTTGTATGTCTAAGGCTTAAAATAACATGTTCTGCTGAACTGTTCAGAACTACTCCCACAGCATAAGCATAACACAGTCAAGTAAATTTAGACAGAAGCATTAATGCCACCAAGTGTAATGAAGAAAACAAAGTAAAATATCAGAAAATAAAGTGCCTTATAACTTTAAGTTGTTACCTCTTTGATATCATTGAAGTCCCACAGTAGTCTTTGCTAACATTTATAAGGTTTGCAAAAACTTGTGATGCATTTTCTTCTATTAAAATTTCCTCTTCATATTAAGTGAAGTATTGTTTGTTTTAAGACACTGATGTTTAAATGCTAATGTTTAAATATGGTATGTTTTGTACAAATATTTTCATTTAATATGGTTAACAGTGATTGAAATTAGTTAATGTATTTAGGTTCGAAGTCAAGACTTCTTTTAGTAATGAAAACCTATTCTATAGAACTTAGAGACTTAAGTGACAAAATTAGTGTCATTCAGAAATTCTATTTATCTTATGTTCTATTTCCAATTAAAAAAAAAACTGTTGATGAGTATCAAACATCTATCATAAGAATTTCCATTTCTTCTTTTTAATTAACTTAAAGTCATGTTGATTTCTTAGAGACTGCAACATAAAAACCTAAGCTATTCTTGCTATTTTTATGGTAGTGTTTATTAAAGAAGTTGTTTTTTAACTGTTGTTAATTTTTTTTCTAGCTACTTTAAAAGGGTCTAGACAGACACCAGAGGGAGCCCAAGTTACCCAACCCTGATCTCAAGAGCCGAAGTGACATCATCAGTCATCATACCTAAGCAGATCTTACAGTCAGTGCAACACACCTAAAAGTAGAGAAAAAGATAGCTTTATTTAGCTAAACTTACAAAAAATAAGCTGCAGCATAGATTTTCACTACTTAGCACTGCTATATCGTAAATTACCTTGGTGTTTCTAACAGGATGCAAAGGCATCAGCAATTTATTAAATAACTTGGAATCTTGATAGAGAAAGGGAATATAAGGGATAGAAAGAGTCCTATAAGAGTTGAACTTAAGCCTACTTGGTACTTATGCTGTATTTCCCTCTCATGTTATAAGGACATAACTGTAGTATTAACCTCAATTCATTTGCTTTTTTGTTGAATAACTTATGAAACTTTCTATAAGAATTTTCCATTTCTTCTTCCTCAACTCTCAGAATTTGCTTCTCCCTAAAACTTATGCATGAAAAAAGTATATAAGAAGATTTAAGACAATTCATTTTTTAAGTAATCTAACCATGAAACAAACTATCACAACCTCATTTAGAAATCATTATTACAAACTTCTCAATAAAATTTAATTACTGCTGTTAAATTTTCACCTTAAAAACAATGATGCAAGTGGTTTTTACATTTGATATTGCTTGAATACACTTTTAGAAAATTAATTTTCTCATGTTATTTTCCTATATAGAGCATGTATTATTCTTTATTTTTCACTAATGCATTTTTCCTTCTAGCTATTCTGTCCACTGTTAAAATGTTTCTTCATTTCTGATAGACTCTGTTTACTATTTCTGTTTACTCAAATTTCCCTAGGTAATGTTAGGACCAGTCCCTCTCCACTTCCTCTGTATCACAAGTTTTTTCACTTCCTCCTAAAAAAACTCTGCTGTAAGAAAAGGACTATGTATCAGCTATTAACAATCAATAGCACATTAAATCCACATGTTTACATTTAAGGAATTTTTATATTTCTCTAATGGCTACATTTCTTTTTTCTTGTTGTTGTTCTTTTGAGATACATATGACATACATTCCTGGAGTACAACATACTCTAATTAGGATCCCATTCTTGTGGTTGTACATGATGTGGAGTTTCACTGGTCACGTATTCGTATATGAACATAGGAAAGTATCAAGTGGGAAAAGATCTTTAGGATTAATATGTTAATTCTAGACTGTGCATGTAAAATAAAAGCAGTCATATGACTGAATTACATACACTACTTTCATCATGGACCTGTATGTGATCATTCAGAAAGAACAAGTCTGTATTTTTATAAAAAGTACATTTACTCTGAAGACAACTAGTGTATATAAAATTAGTATGTTCCTCCTAGAATCATTTATTTGGAAATATTTACATGCAAATTTTCAAAAAATGTGCACATAAAATAAAGTATCTTGAAGTTTCCTTAGTCTCTGAGCAAACAGAATGATGTACTAAAATAATAATAATAATAATAATAATAATAATAATAGAGATTTGTTTTAAAAAAAGAGGCCATTACATAAACATTATTTATTGCTATGTGTTTTTTTATCACATTTCTTGGGCCCTTATGTTCTCAATTCCCTTGTATGTAAAAGTCGAAAAGTCTCATGAAACTATTGTGAGAATATAATGGAAAATCTAAATGAGACACATGGCATATTGAATTTCATAATGCCCACTAAGTAAATATATCTTTAATTTTTTCCAGATGAATACTGTAATTGTATTCACAATAAATTTTCACATACACAAGAATTCTCTCTGGTATATTTTATTTACCTTCTACAAAAATAGGTGATAGGGGAAAAGAATACTGAATTCAAATCATAGATATACTGAAGAAGGAATTACACATCAGTCAGAAATGTGTTTTATATGCCTCACTCCTCAAAACACATGTATTTCCTTTTAGCCTTGGTAGTGAGGGATGGGAAGTAATTACCTTTGTCAATTACTGAATCATGAAATCCATTTATACCCTGCCACATACATTTTGTACCCTTAAATCCCAATGAGCCACCATTCAGTATCTGTAACTACACTCCTTCGCCAAGCTCCAACATTGCTTCTGCTTCCCCTGACCCCTAATGTGCATCTGCATCTTTCTGGGACTTACATATATTTGGACATTCTATTATCAATTTGTATAAAAAACTCTGTGTGAAGAGACTGTTTTCTTACCATTCCAATGGTACATGTGCTATACCTGATTTAGTGATGTGGCTTTCAGTTATAGTAAAGGGAGCGGTTCTTCTGATTCCCGGTGCCTTAGCCATGCTAAGAAGTTTCCCCTTTCAGCTCCTGTTCTCCCACTTTTCCAGACAGAACAAATTTTGCTGCAATGGACAGCAAACTTTAGGGAAAGCATGCTCTCTTAGTCACTGCTGATGGTGTAAGGCCTTGAAGTCCATGAGGGATTTTGAGTTTTTGTGTTTTCTTGCAAAATTAAAATTCTAAAATTATTAATGCCTGGAAAACTGGAGAGAACTTATTTTAGAAATAAATTCCCCCTTGTCCTCCTCCTCAGAAAAATTTAGTCAACCTCTCCCATAGAGAATGAAAAATACACACAAAAAATTCATTTGGAAACTGTCAGCATTAAATAAACCGATGCATTAACACTGTGAAGTCATCATATAAAAACAAAATATAATTTTTCTTTCTCTTTCATTTCTTTTGTGAGTTTTAATGTGCTTTACAATATACCTATAAGGAATGTTTTGCCACGAAATAGCTAATTTGCTTTCTTGTATCATCAATTACATTCTTTTTCAATTTTTTGAACCTTAAGCAATTACTACAAATTTTAGTATTCAGTAAAATTTTATCAGAGAATGGAGTAGACACATAACATAATCAAAAGACAGTAACAAAATAAAATATTTATTATTAAAAAACTTAACTGTACATCTGCAATGTAAATAAATTAATCTAGCATGGTTTCCCCTTATTTATACTTTATAAAGTGGAGGTATTTCCAGAGGTCTTTCTATTTTTTTAATATTATGAAATTGTATAGGAAATATTTTACATTTTTGATAGGGATAATGCAAACATATACATTTATTTCCATCTTTCTAAAGTATTCTCCAACAAAAGTAGAACCTTCTTCAATATTTTTTCTCTCCTACTTAACTTCAACAAGAAATGCTATTTGGTTGGTTTTCAAAATACTTCCAAAATCTCAGGAGTGACAATTCTAATTCAGAAGGAAAAAATGCACATACATATGAAAATAAAACTATGAAAAAGAATAAAAAAGGCATGCCAAATATACCCTGGAGCAATTAGAAAAAGTCAATACTTTGCTTATATCGTTATTTAGTAGCTTTCAGGAGACTTTGAATCATGTTAAATATTCACCTTAAAATTTAATCCATTATAGGCACATTTATAATTGTTGGATAATAGTAAAAATATGTCTAAAGTATTTCAATGGTAGTTATTCAATGTAATCTGCTTTCCATTGAGGTGTTTGTTCCATACTGAAATGATGGTCTCAAGCACAAACTTATAACTTACCTTTATCTTGCTTTTCCTTTGAGGTACATCTCTATAAGATCCAGAGATTGAGGCTAATTATGAGTAGGCATTTGATATATCTGAAAAATGCAGAATTATAGAAAACGATACATTTATATGTAAATAATGAAAAATTTTGGACAAGACTAGAATAACTTTGATGGATTGAGTGAAATATTGTTTATATGTATGTCATATATATGTCTGACATATATATGACATACATATATAAATATTATATATATGATATATATGTCACTAGCTTAGAAAACAGAAAAGGTGATAAAATATGAAAATAATGTAAGTTTACATAAAACTGAATTTACTAAAGTAATCTTATATATAATTTTTTTCCAAATGGACTATGCTAATCTCTAAATCTGAAAATGAAACTTAAATATTCCTTACTATATTCTCTATATCTTTTCATGATTATAGCTCTCATTCTTAGAGCTCTAGCTTCTTTTATCTATATACAAGCATGGAGCTGATTTTACAGGCTTCTGAAGTATTTTGCTTCTCATGGCCATAGGAAATCTTGGATTGTTTTAAGCTGCACCTCCCCCAGAAGGAAAAAAAAACAAAAAAAAAAAAAACCTAGCAACTAGCAGGGCATATTTAAGTATATTATTCTTTCTGTGATCTATAGCCTTTTTTGATATGTTTGAATTTAGGGGGGGAATTAACAGCAAAACTAATGAAATGAATAAATTAAAGTTTCAGCAACACGCAAGTCATAGGGAAAGATGGTGAGTAAGCCGAAAGGGGAAAAAAAAAAATATGTGGGCTGCAGGAAACAGAAAAGAAAAGAAAACATTTCATTAACAAGCAAGCATGTGAACATGAGTTAGGACTGCCATCTAGGAAAGAGACTAAATTTAAAGTGCAGTAGCATATAAGTAAATACAAAAGAAAAGGATTTACATAATGACTCATCCTACTTTAAGAACAGTTGAGATTTGTTAAAATATCAAATTTGAAAACGGAAAAGAAAGTGTACAGAATAATGAAAATTGTTAATGGCAGAAATGAAGACATTTTTAATAAACGTCAACCAAGATTAAAGGATTATGCAAAAGTATATTTTCCCCTGTGTGAGAAAATGTCTCCATAGATTTCCTATGCATAAAAAAGATTATAAATTTAAAGACCTAATAGTCTACTTGTGGTGCTCAAGTCTACTTTGTTAAAAAGTGCACCCAGATCTTATGCAAAACACAAAATATATTAGATATTATTTGTCAAAGATGCAGCATTCCACTGGGTACCACCAAAATCTATGTGCTGTAATGGGTGTTTTGTAGATCCCTTACAGTCATTGTCTGGTCATTAATTTTATGGGGATCTCAGAGGTCCCATGCTTTTGAGATCTCAAGGTCATGCCATTAAGAATTCATTGCAGGTAATCACAGTGCTCAGTTGTTAAAGATTAATTAATAGGATACACACACACACACACTGTTTTACTTAGAAAATGTTTTTACACTATATAAAATAACAAATCTGTCTTTTTGTTTTATCTCTTGACCATGATTTTGAGGATCCTTGAATACATCAAAGGCAGATACTAAGGCAAAACAATGCTCTAGTCTGACTGTCAAAAAAAATTCCATTCCTCCATCTTGTAAAAGATTGGAAGATGAGAATTAAACTGATTTCCTTAGTTGATTTAGAGGTTCCACTGTTTCAACACTGTTTTGGCAGGAGAAATTTATGATCATAATCCCTAATTTGCTTACTATCATGTTCTCCAGGCTCATCTGTGTTGCAAATAGCAGGGTTTCCTTTCTATGTTATCTATAATTGCACTTCTTTTTTATCCATTAATCCATTAGTGGCCACTTGTGTTTATTCCATATCATGACTATTATGTATAATGTTGCAATAAAAATGGGAGTCAAGGTACCTCCTTTAAGAAACAGATTTCAATTATTTTGGATATGTGCCCCAATATGATTACTGGATCATATGGTAGTCTTTTTTCTAAGTTTTTTGAGGTATATACATACTAATTTCCACAGCTGTTTCACCATTTTATATTCCTCTCAAGAGTGCACAAGGCTTCCAGTTTCTCCCAAAATCATCTCATCATTATATCAGTAGATATAGCAAATAAATGGAATCATACATTATATATATTTGATATATTTAAATAGTGAAACTCATAGAACCAGGGAAAGGAGTAGTGATTGTAAGGGCCTAGAATGTGAGAAAAAAAAGGGGAGTTATTATTTGAAGGGTATAAAGTTTCACTCTAGAGGAATAAGTTCTGAAAGTGTGCTTTACAGGAGAGTGCTTATAGTTAATGATACAATATTGTGCATGTCAGAATATGTTAGCCACATCCACAGCACTATTTTGTATTTTATTTAGAGACAGGGTTTCACTGAGTTGCTTAGTGCCTTGCTTTTGCTGAGGCTGGCTTTGAACTCTTGATTCACCTATCTTAGCCTCCCAAGCTGCTGGGATTACAGGCATGCTCCCTGGTGACCGGTTCATGCTAAATATTCTTAACGCTCACACACACACACATACTCACATAAGACAAAGGGACATAAGGAAACTTTGAGAAGTACTGGATATGTTTAACATCTTCATTGTGGTGATTTTGTCATAAGTGTGTGCATAAATTCAAACTCATTAAATTTTACACATTAATATTTGTGGCTCTTTGTATATGAGTTATACATCAATAAACTGACTTTTAAAGGAAAAAAAAAAGCTTAGTTTGAAAAAGATTAGAAGTGAAGAGAATTTCAGAGATCCATCATTTTTCTGTTCATAATGACTTAGTAGTATAGGAACTGATTGCTCCCTCTGTTATCGTTTTCAATTTATAGGAAACATTTTGGCCCAATGTACTGATGCATGCATGTAAACTCAGGAGGCAGGAAGATTGGAAGTTTAAAGTCAGCCTCAGCAATCCTGTCTCAATAAATAAATAAATAAATAAATAAATAGAAGTTCTGGGTATGTATCTCAGATGTACATCAACCCTGGGTGCAAGAGAGAGAGAGAGAGAGAGAGAGAGAAACACATAGAAAAAGAAAAGCAACATTATATTTTGGCTCATTATTCCAGAGTGTCTTTTGCAATTGGTGAATGTACTTTATAACTATCAGATAACTTCCAAAGACTTTAGAATCTTAGAATTTTAATTTTGTCACTATTCATATGAACTATTTATCTACTTGTAATGGAATGATTATTAAGAGTAATATTAAACACAGTGTCCTTTCATGGGAATCTTTAAAATGCCAATTTTTCATTAGTGTCCTCTAATCTGATTGTATTTAGGAAATAAGTGGATTAAATTACACTTAATCACAGCACAAAGATTTATACAAGCTTGACTTTGTGATAGTTACTTTCTTTGTATGGATTATTTTCATCAATTTTCATAACAAATCCCTATAGCAGGCATTCTTTTAATTATTATTTTATATATGAGAAATCTTATTTTTCTAAATTTTAAATGCCCAGAGTCACACAGACAATAAATGATAGAAGCAAGATACTATAACTGTAATCCTTACTCCAACTCCAGATCATATAATAATAAAAGAAATAGAAGGACGATTTTCATGACAGGTGAATGGCCAAATTGTAATCTCATCAATTCAAGCATAAGATCTAATAGCTTCAAGCTAAGTGAACATTGATTAGTGAAGTTACTTAATTACCTCATTGACAAAAAATATTTTTAAAACACTACAAAATTGTGGCAGTTCTATTCACAACAGCTACAGCTTTTTCTTTTCTGAACCAAGGACACAATAAAATAGTTTAATAGTTCATTTGCAAATCAAAAACTTTAAATTAAGAGGGACAACAAGTATCTAGTATTTAAAAAGTAACCACAAAGTCAAATCCTATATCACTCACAATATAATAGCTGCAAACACAGAGAAGTATTTCATACAAGAAGGCACAAATCAGAGACCACCACTGTTATTAGCTCTCCGGTCTCCTCATCTCCACTCTGACACTTTGCACCTTTAGTTGCATATGTTGCTGTTTATGCATCTGCATCCCAGAATCTCAGCACAGCCCCACAGCCATCGTATTCATAGAGAGGAGAGTCAAGTTTTGCAAAGGGTGGCTGAAAAGTATGTCAGGATTGCTCAAGTTCTTAGCAATAGATAAACAATATAAAGTTTTGGACAGCCCGGCTATATGCCTGGCTTTCAGAGCTTGAAAAATGCAAACTCAGAACTTATTCCTTTTGAGTAACCATTTGAGTCTCAAAGGAGGCTGCTTGTGATTAGCAATAACTAACCCGTTACCCTGGCTACCCCCAAGGATCTGTAAGTTTGCCCTGTAGATGAAGGGCACTAATTCCTTATAATTCACCTATTAATCCATTTGGAAAACATTAAAATACTATATTGGATTAATTATGAAGCTATTTTCTTGAGGATTTTCTGGAGTCCCATTCTTAGAATTATTTTAATGAAAAATAACATAAAACATATGGATTACTTACTGAATGCCTGATATGGATCTAAAAACTCAGAATAAAATTTAATTCTTTATATATTCTCAATTGTTTTGATGCATATATACATTTAATTGAAAGTCACCATTGTTATCAAGCATTGCTATTTAATTTATGAATTTATAGAAAATAGTTGCATTTTAATTGTCTATGTCGTGTCCCTAAGAGTTATTTCATGCCACTTTTCTGTTGTCTTTGAATTATTTTCTTACTGCCATGTGTGGGTAAATAATTAACAGGCAAATTAAGACTATTAGCAAGTTCTTCCTATAAGAATCAGGATAAACCTAAAGATTTAGTTGACTTTTCCTGTTTCACCCTGTGAAAAATCCAACTTTGTTCTATGTACATATTCATTCAATACACCTGATCTATAAATTTGTTTGCTTTTTTTTGTCTTTTGAATGAAATATAACATCTCTTTTAGACTTGTTTATAAAATTGCTAACCTGTTCATTTTTATATATTTTTGCTAAAAATCATTCTGTATTTTCCTAAGAAAAATCACCTTTTAATAAAATTGAGGACCTCCATTACCACTCTTCAAATGTATAAAACAAATGTACATACAAATGAGATAATACATGAGACAATGCTCTGAAATGCTGAAACCCTTTGCAAAAAAATATGAAATTATTACAATAACAAATTTAAGAGATTTAAGAAAGTCCATGAGTGGAGGTGCAGCTCAGTGGTAGAGTCTCCACCTAGCAAGTGCAATCTCTTGGGTTCAATTCCAAGCAACATTTGTGAGTGTGTGTGTGTGTGTGTGTGTGCGCGCACGCACATAATGGAGATATAACTATTGGGAGAATATCTGATATTTTCACTAAAAATAAGATTGAATCTTTTATTTTCTTGTCAGTGAATTCAGGTATGCTGAAAATAACAAGACGTGTTGATCAGAGTTGAGAAAACAGATCATTCCAAGAGTGATAAATTGCTTTAAAAAATCAACCCGGATCACAGGAAGACAAGCACATGTGGCAAAACTGATAGTACTTTGCTTGATAAAATAATATAGCTGTCAAAGAAAATCGGGAACATAATTTTCTACAGTGCAGTTTGTTCCCTAAATGACCAGATAGAAATCCAAGTCTACAAGGTCAACTGTTACAGAGGGATGTGGGAGACAGCTACTTCGATAACGAACTGTCTTGAAGAATGAAGACAAATGGATAGAGGTGACAAGTTTGATGCATCATGACCCCCGCTAGTTCCAATTATAAAAATTTGGACACTAGTTATATGAACAGCAGAATACTCAAAATGAATAAGGGTTTACAGAAAAAAAAAAACTGAGCCTCTGAAATCAGCAATTCATTCACAGAGTAAAGTAGCCACTGTTTAAAGATTCAGTAAAACTGCCTTGGTCTATAATATTAGTAACTTAAATATTATTCATTGTAATAACATTAGAAAAACTGAGACAGCTGACAAAGGTAAAAAAGGAAATATTAAGCTCTCCAAAGTTATAGCATATTTTAAAAATGAAATATATTTTGCACATATAGTGTATGTGTGTGATTATGCACATAAGTGCAACAGAATAATCTCTATGATTCTAGTGACCTTACCTTTTTCACATAACACAGAAGAGGTTAGATTATTTCATCATCTCAAATCTCAAGAAAAACTTGCTTATTCATTTTGTCAGATCAGGACATATTAATAACAGACCACACTGAAATAAATGTAGCAATGATCAGCCAAATTGAAATTGTCTAACTTAATGCCTTGGGTTTGGAAGAAAGAATTTATGAATATTAAAGTGTCTTTACTTAGATGATCATAATGCTTCTTCAAGAATTTTGATAATCTAGAAGATGATGATTGAGATAAATGCTATAACTAATATTTTAGTCAGTTATTTCACTGCTGGAACTAAAAGACCCACCAGAACACTTACAGAGGAGAAAAGGTTTATTCAGGGGCTCACAGTTTCAGAGGTCTCCATTCATAGACAGTAGGTTCCACTCTTCAGAACTAAAAGTAAAGCTGAACATTATGGTGGAAGAATATGACAGAGAAAAGCAGCTCACAAGGTGCTCAGGAAGCACAGAAAGAGACTCCATTCTATAGATACAAAATCTAAACGACAAAGCCACACCCCAAATTCTCACCTTCAGCCACACCATACCACTTCAGTTATCTCAGTTAATCTCTATCAGGGGATTGATTCACTGATTGGGTTAAGACTCTCACAACACAATCATTTCTCCTCTGAACCTTCTTGTATTGTCTCACACCTGAACTTTTGGGGGACAACTCACATACAATCCATAACAACTAATAAATAAAAGACTCTATTATGTAAGGAAATAATATTGAGACAGAGAATAAACTGTAGGGAAAATATTACATCATCATTTTAATTTATCCTGAATTATTATATTTTTCTAAATAAGTTTAGTGCATGGATACCATGAGTATATCAAAGAATGTAAAAGAACTAACTTAAATATGGATATTTCAGACTTAATCTGCCAAGTATCTAGTGTAAGTTTCAAGAGGTTTTTGTTGGTTGGTTGACTTTAAAGTTATTGAGACAAAAGTGTTAAATGACAGTTTTGTAATAATCACTCCTTTAGGCATTTTTAAAAATGTAACCTATCTCAGTTTTTAGAAAATTTTATTGTTACCCCAAATATTCATATATGACATATTTCATCCATAGAGATAAGTTGAGTGTATAATTTGTATATATGATAACATAGATGTGTCCGCCTTTTATCTTCTGTTTATCCAGCATAGTTCACAAATTTTAGTATTAATAATTAGAAATTTAAATAATTAAGATTTTAAAACTAAGACTATTAGATTTAGAACACCACAAATGTTGTTACCAGATTACTGAATAGAAATGATCTGCATAGTTTTCTAACTAGGGCAGCACTAGTAGACCTTTCTGCAGTGATATAAATGTCCTACAGTTGGTGCTGTCCAGTAGTCTCCACTGGCAACCTGTGACTGTAGAGCATTTTAAATGTGACTATTGCAAATAAGAAATTGAGTTTTCTATTTTATTTAATTTTTAATAATCCAAATGGAAATAACCATTTTGAATAATAGTTTCCACACTAAACAATGAATATTTACACAATTATGTTTTCCATGACATATATTTTGTCTTTTGAAAAAGATATCCAAATGAACATAGTAACCTGGATACTTTTATGACACCCAAGAAGTGATCAAACCTTTAATATCTATGTTCTCAACAATAGTATTACTTCCACATACAATATTATATTGTATAATACTAATCTCTTAAAAATGACAAAGCATTTAAATTTTTTATAGTGACTTATGTTCTTTTGATAAAACCTATAAAAGAAAAAAAATGTATGTGACCTGACCTTTTTTTTTTTTTAATGTAGGAAATGTCACACAGGAAATATCAGGTAGAAAGGGTCTATCACTAAAGTTGCTAATAACAAAGTTTCTAAAGTTTGATATCTGTATTCCTGCTATAGGTCAGTTCAATTGAATTCATTGAGCTCTTCTAATGGATGATGTTATGCTTGGCACCAGGTAGAGATTCAAATATTGCAGGGAGATAGTTCTTTTCTATTATGTGTCCTGGGAAATGTACTGCAATTACTCTTCCTGTTTCATTTCTAATTCATTTTTGTTTGTTGTTTTTCAATATTCCTTCAGCTTCTGTTAATAAATATGGTGTACATGATGATCAGAACTTTAGAATTTTTCTCAAGTTATTCACAAAACAAAGACTGGTCATGCCCATATGGAACTATAATGAAACTGCCAACTACAGTATTTGTAGGATATTTTTGATGTAGAAAAAACTTTAAATATTCAACCTGTTTTAGTACTTGTAACTTACTGTATCCTGTAAAGCATTAATCAGTGAGAAAACATAAACAGCAAGAGTTAGGGTAACCAGCACTCCGGCAGAGCAGTTTCCTGCTCAGGAGTTGAGAGCCACCTGGGAAAATAAAAAGTCTGAAATAATCAGTAAGAATTAAAGACAAAGCCAGAGATGAGATTCAGGAAGTGGGGTGCCTGATGGGTCTTCCAGACACGATAGGAATTGGAAATAAATAACAGAAAAAAAGCACCAATTCTTTATTTAAGGGGAAGTACAGCAAAGGCAGGGATACCATTTCAGTGTGGGAGGAGTCTTAGGTGCTTGGCAGATTATGCCCATCTCTGGGAAGCTGTTGGATTCTAAGGCTTTGAGCTAAGACTGGGCTCTAGCATGATCTGGGCTTTCTCAAACCAGGATGTTGCACTGAGGAGTTCCCAGAAAAGCAGCTTCCTAGTCTTATGTTGGCTCAAACAAATCCAGAATTCATATATGGCTTCCAACAACCAAATCATTAATTTATAATTGATTAAGCAAGGACATGAACATCCATGTCCTAATTTTAAATCTAGGATTCATTTCCCCATAACGAAAATATTGTAAAACCAAAAATGGTGCTATCTTCATTGCTAAAGGACCTGCATTTAAATAATGTTGAATTATTACACAGTGATCTGACAGACACTAGAAAAATATTTAGATCAACTCTGCTATATGAGTATAAACTCAATGTATTAATGGTTCAAATACAAAATACATTTTTAAATCAGTGGAGTGGACATTTGTTTTTGTGGATTAGCCTTGAAATTTTACCTGTTTTTAAGCCCCATAGATCTGCTTTAGAGTACTGCAACTAAATATAAGACACAAATTGTCACACATAGGGTTAAAGATTGACTTTTTAAATGGTTTCAAGATAGGGTATTTTATTATTTTATTTTTACACATGAATAAATAACTGAATGTTTTCAATAAAAGTATTTCAGTAAATTAAAAGTCTAAGGCTATCATCCTTCTGTTCACGTGTAAATGTTAGATAGCTCCAACTATGTGGAAGAAATCATAGCAGGACTGCAAATCGGAGAAGTGGTAATGGTCTCTGAATCTGAGCTCTAGTTAGATTCTCTAACTCATGAAGAGATCGACATAAAGCTGCATTGCTCAAAGGATATTCTTTAATACAATTATTTTTAGGTTTTTCGTTCAAAATTTGCATATAGACAAACACAATCTGTTGATTAGAATAACCAAATTGAGGTATTGATTTTAATGGTTGTATTTACTGTAAGATATCTCTGAATGCTTAACACATTAAATGTACAAAGTTGAGAGAGGAAAATTGTGCTTTCATGACCTCTTTAGAAGTCAAAGATATTGTTGTTGCTTTCCAGTAAGACTTTCATACACCCTAATGTCATTTGGAACATTCTTTGAGAAATGATTGATATAGGATCATTTCAGTCTCTTATGTCTTAGATTCGGGTTCTTAAGTTTCAGCACCAATGACAATGACTGGATGGTTTAGTAGCTTTTGCTGCTAGTGTCATAATGGGGCAGGAAAAAAAAGGACAACATATTAAGAGACCTGAGTTATAGGTCTAGTGCTGATGTTATTTACTATTATTACCCTGTGCAAACAATTGAGACTCTCTAATCACCATTTGATCAGCTGTGAAATATAGTGTGAAATATGAGGAAAGTCAATCTATTTTCCCTAGAGCTTTGTATCAGAGCCTGTTTTACCTGCTTTTAAAATTTTTATTTGATTGAGGCATAACACCTGATATTGCTTTGAAAACTATTTCTATTTATTCTTGTTCTTCTTCCTTTAACTGTCTTGCTTTTTGTACCTTTCTCTAAACTCTTATCAGGATAGAATGAAAATAACCAAATATTTGAATTATTCTTATATCACTGGTTTCATCTTTTTAAGAATTAGACAAATCATATTCTAGCAACAAACTTATCTTCAATTTCAAAGTGATTTTCTAACAATTGAAAAAAAAAATCTTGGTACTAAGATCCCATCTCCTCAAATGAACAGACAATTCTGTCACCCATCTAAGAATAATTCTACAGGCTGAGCATTGGAATATAAAAATTTTACCACAAAATAATTGCCCAAAAATTAAACATATTCCTTGTACAATATTTTATACCATTTCGTTAAAATTTTGACACCACACAACAAATACAAAATAGAGAAGATAAACAAAATGTAAGTGAATAGAGTACAAATTGTGAAGGAAATCCACAGTTTGTTAATCAGTCTTTGTTTTATCAACACTTTCTGATATATCCCCCTCACAACTTTCTTAAGGCCTTGTATTTATATTTCACAGATAAGAAAACAAGGGGTCAGATATTGTCCTAGAATACTTATTGAGTAATTTTGGGAATTGGGATTCAAAGTTCTTTCTAGAGTCTACCTACTTTAAAAACTGAATTTTATACCACAACAGAAAAAAAGAAGATTAGAATTTGGGGGTGAGAAAAGATTAGAATTTTAGTAATCATACACAGTGAATTCTGAAAGGTAACTAAAATGTGTGCTAGTAAGTCCCTTGGGAGTGACAGAAGAAAGACATTTTTGTTAAAGTCACCTTCTTATGGAATAGGTCATCCCAGCCCCCGAGAATTGAGGAAACTTCATGATAACCCCAGAATGGATAAATGAACACCTTATTTCCACAATTTACTCTGAACTTCTGTGTCATTTCATAATAAATAAAAGTAGCAACTTAATTTATGTTTTTCAAGTCCCTGTTACAAAAATTATATTTCTTCAAGTCAACGTTATAAAAAGTCATAAGTTATGCTATGGGTAGACAATAACCATCCTTCATTATTCTTCTGCCAAACAAACAAGTAAGCAAAACAAGGAAAACACAAGAAAGCAAATGATGTAATTACAAATGCAATCTTTGTAATGTTTTGAATAACCAATAAAAAAATAAAAATAAACAAATAAATAAATAAAAAACAAATGATGTAACTAAATATCTACTTAAAAATATTAAGCAAAATATCCTCAATAATAACATGATATCTTTATTCATATTTCTATTTTATTACAATAAAGTTAGATGGGAAAAGGGAAAGCATATGTATTTCCTTACAGAACTTTGCATCTAAAACATAAAGGAAAGCTAACTTTGAAATGCAGACTTACAGAAGCATTCTATCTCTTCATCTATTATGAATTAGTTTCTTTGTGATAAGTTCAGAAGTCTCTAAAGGCTGAAGTAAAGGAAAAACTTGTATTTCAAAAGAGGCTAGCTTACTTTTCTTTTATCAATGGTAAAAATTTAGGCAGTCTGAGGTTTTCTTTTATTTCTTCAAAATGATAACAAAAATTTCCATATTACATACAAAACAAATTTATCTTGAATTGGATGCAAGTTCTACCTTGGGATTCCAATCAGAGATTCATTGAAATTGTGAAAATTGAAACTGTATTGTGAGAAACAATTTTATTATTTTTCAACTTTCAGTTTTCTAGAGAGGATTAAATTTTCCTGCCTGAAATTGAATTAAAGTTAGAAAAACTAAAGAGAATTGATCTAGGTCAAAATTTGAGGCAATTAGTGAATTTAGATCTGGAGGTAAAAAATGAAAATAAATTTGCAGAATTTGCTACATGCTCTAATATTTATGCCACTGATTTGTGTAATGGGGATAATATCTTTTAAAACTACATCATCTGTTCAAATGTGCGGATTTTTTTGCAATAATATATAAAAATCAAATCCTGTCTTTCAAGCTATGCCCAAAGTATTACAGCAGAAACTTTTCTTGTGCTTGCCTTATTTAATGATATTTGGAAGGATTCACCTGCTGATATTTACATTGTTCATATATGGGCAAATATGGTAATAGAAAACAATAAAAAAATACATAAGTGTGGGAATCCTTACCAAGATATTATGCCAGTTACTTATGTTTTTAAAATCAGTTCAAGTAATCACTCTCATTAAATATGTTATTTGATCATGTCAGTGATATGGTATGGATTTTATTTGCCATTTTAAATAATAATTAATGCTTATATCATTAGAATTATGAAAAATTTGAACTTTTTTTCAGAGAAAAATTAAATTTTTGAAACATTATAATCAATTATAGTTGAGAGAAACTGAGGCTTTATATATAAACATCAAAACTTTGTGTTTTTTTTTCAAATTTGATATTGTCAGTTATTTTACATAAATGTTATGGAAAAGCAAATTGAATGCTCTTTTCTTGTCAAAAGAATATTTATTTGTTTACTATAAGAAATAATTTATAATTTGCTTTGGGAAGCCATATTTAATTTTCAAAAGGGTAAGGAAAAAAATGTGTCAGTTAAATTGCATTTACATGCCAATTACAAATATTCTGTACTTTTATGATAACTCATTAAACTTCAAAGTGCCCACAATTTTATTAAAAGAATACTTTTTAACTCTACCTTATTTGAAAGTTGTAATAAATTTTCTATAGAGCCATAATGAGTACATAGATAATTACCATAGTCAGAGTACAGAATTGAGACATATTATTAGTATTGGACACAAATGCAGATATTATCAAGTTTTAACTTAAGGTACCATTTAGAATATTGAGTCATTTTTGCTCAACTCCTTAGAAACATCAGCCCATAACCTTAGTTTGGTTGATTTTGTGAGACCTTAAAGTTATTCACCAGTTCTTGGTCTTCACCCTCATTGATATTTTAAAGGAAATTCTTTAAATTTTCTTAAACACGGAATATGTAAATTTAACCATAAAAAACAAGTTTTTAATATTAAATTATGAAAAACAAGCTTCACCCATGATAACTAGGAGGTGAAATATCCCTTCTGTTAGTATTCTGGATAGAAAACATTAGAAATTTTCATTCTGAGTAAGTTCAGGATGACTAGTCAAGTCACTTAAGGTTAATAAGTTATAGGAAGAAACAATAATGTGCATTTGAAAATTTACATTATTTTTATTCAAGAAAATAATGCATATGAAGTAGTAATTCTAGGGGAACTGAAAAATGACTACTTTAGAAAATATATTGGATTAATAAGCAAAAATGTACAGAGTTCATTGAACACGCGGTGTGTCAATATTTATCAAATGTTCAGAGGAATAACTGAAAGAGGAAAAGAAAGAAATTATCTTGGGAAGCTCTGAATTTAACATAAATAAGAATTGTGAAGGTAAAAATTTTAAAATATTCTGATTTCTTTGGCTGAGTCTTTGATTATATGATATAAAACTTCCAGAAGTGAATGAGATATTAGCTATATCTGCTTTTCAAAATAATTAACTTTCTTTGGTCTTCATCTTTGTCAGTCTTGGTCTGTCATTCCTAGATTGTACTGAGAGGATCATTTTTTAGTACAACAATTATTTCTCACCCAAGCTTCTGAAAGCAAGCTCACGGGTGGTGGTGGTGGGGGGTGATCTCTAATCACTGGTGACCATTGTTTCTGAAAAATAATAATTAAATCTTAACATTGAAGTGAAAAATATTCTAGGAACAAAATTGTTTTAAAAGTAAATGATTAGTTTTCAGGATCAGGGAATATAGAAGGTCAATTTCCTGGCAGCTCTGTAGCATGAAAGCGAGAAAGCTGGTAGGCAGCTTGTAAGTAAGGTGGGTGAACAAAAAAAAAAAAAAAAAAAATGGAGACTTTATTGGAATTTCAAAGCAGATTGGGGACTCAGGATGTTGTCTATAATAAAATAAGGAAGAAATCCTCAGTGCCACAGCTGCTGCCATGGCCAGAGCACAATCCAGAGTGGTTCCTCCACCAGCAAAGTAGGGGGATAAGGGGATTAAAGATCCTAAATTTTTAGGAGGCCTGCAGCACACCTGAGTACAGAGAGTTACAGATCAAAGACACTGCCCTACTAAACTGAAAGGTGCATTGCATAATATTATTGTGTGGGAAAAATACCCTACCTCTCCTGACTGCATGTGGATGACAGAGGAAGAAACCATTTTGCAGCTTTAGCATGTGGCCCTGCAGCTAGGGGAGCTGATTCCTAGTGAACACAAATCTGACCTGAAGTACAAGCCTGGCAAAACCACACTTCACAACATAGAGTGTTCCTAAGTGACCAGGAGAAAATCAAACATGGAGAGAAGTTTACATAGGGGACAACTGGTCAAGTTTACACAGGGGCAACCCACCCAACTCTCCTCCTCCCCCTCTAATCCAGCTGCTTTCAGGACTAACTGGTAGGCATATGCCTGGCCAGAAATTTGAAAGGGCTGTGGTAGGAATGATTGAGTTTGAAAAGTGAATTCGAACCAATATGTGGGGTCCATAGGTGATGCCTTGGACTAAGAATTAGCTCCTCCTCCACATAAGTGCAATCCAGGTGAGATCTGTGGGACACAGTCTTCCAGCATGGATTGGAAGATTGCTGCACTCTGGAGGTGTACTTATTTAAAATCTCCAGACCAATTAGCATTCAGTGAAGAGCCTGGAGCATACCTAGGCCTAAACCCTGCTTCCATCAGTTTCACTATGGTATTATCTCTCTCACTTCAGAAGTCCAACCAGAGGGTGGAATACCATGGTCCAGACAACCCTGTCTAACACTGCTGAGAAGAGAAGGTGAGAATTTTTTTTAACTCCAATTGAAACAATTCTTTAACTTTTCAATGAGATTGTTTTATCTCTTTCATTTTGTTTGTTTACTTGTGAGCTTAATTGTTCATGAATATTTATACATGTTCATATTTTTTATTCATTTATAGCATTTTTGAAGCCAGTTATTTTTCATGGATTGTTGTTTTTTTTGAGGAGTAGTATATTTCATTATTATAATTCAGTTTTGGTTTGCATTCTCTTATTTTTATTATTTTTAATTTAAAAAAATGTTTATATATATTTTTGTCAGCTATCTATTTCCCTTGATTATCTTTCTCTTTTTTCCTTAATAGCCAATCTCTATTGTTCATTTTTCACTCTTATTTAATTTTTTACTTCTCTTTTCTCTGATCCTCCTTCATAATCATTACATCCTATATCAATCTGTTCTCTCCCTGTTCACCATTTGAAATTATAACCACTTTTACAAACATAGAGTTTTTATTGTAGGCAATAACTGATCAGATCATTTATATTTAATATGATAATTAATATTGCACCATCATAGCAGAAAATATTTGATTTATTGCTGTAAATTGTTTGCATTGGTTGTTGTTATTATTTGTCTTTCCCTAAGAGGTAAGGTACTAGAAACTTTCATGGACATTATAAGTCCATAGGATAGAAACTCCACTGCCTCAGATCCAAATTTATAGATGGGTAGACACACAAACAACATAAAAAATCCGGGAACAACTCACCCAAAATGTATCAAGATACTTCACCAGCAGTATCCATTAACACTACAGTGGAAGAATTGTCAGAGAAGTTTACAATGTACATAGTTAAACTGAGCTGTGAGGTAAAGGATATTGATACAAGTGAAGCCAGGAGAAAATGTAGGAAGTGAAAGATTACTTCAATAAATAGAGATTCTGGGAAAACAAATCAGAAATCCTGCAAATGAAGGAATCAAATTAAAAACTTGAAAGCATCGCCAAAAGACTAGACATTTGCAAGACAGAGCTTCAGGCAATGATGACAAAATATATAACCTTGAAAATAAAGTTGACCATGGAGGAATGATGTTTAGAGACCATGAATGGAACTTCCAAGATATATGGGATAACCTAAAATTACCATATTTAAGATTTATTGGGATAGATGAAGGCTCAGAGATATAGACCAAAGGAATACACAAACTTTTCAAAGAAATAATTTTATAAAATTTTCCAAACAAAGAATAAAATGGAAAATCATATACAGGAGGTTTACAGGATTCCAAATATACAAAATTACAACAGACCCACACCAAGGCATATTATTATGAAAATACTTAATGTACAGAATAAAAATAAAATTTAAAAACTGTTAGAGAAAAACAATACATTCCAGGTAGAAAAAAAAATAGTCTGGATCTCAGCTGAATTCTCAGACCCTCAAAGCTAGGAGTTCTTAGAATAATATATACCAAGCTTTGAAATAAAATGGATGTCAGCCAAGAGTAATATACCCAGAAAATTAAGCTTTAGAATGTATGATGAAATAAAAACTTTCCATGATATACAAAACTTAAAATAATTCACAACTAGATAGCCTATACTATACTCAATAAGATAGTTCATGAAGAAGAAATGAAAAGTAAAAATGAAAAGCAAAAAAGGGAGACACTGCTCTAGAAGAACAGTAAACCAAAGGAGAAAATAATTCAAATAAAAAACAGAAGTAAATCAAAATGTGACATGAATAAAAATAATTTCTTAATAATAACATTGAATGTAATGTCCCAAACTCATCAATCAAAAGACAGAGACTGGCAGATGGGATTAACAAATAAGACTCAACAATATGCTGTCTCCAAGAGACTCAAATTCATAGGTAAAACATCCATAGACTGAAGATAAAAGAATGGGAAAAAAAAAAAAAAAACATATCATTCACATGGACCTGTAAGCAAACAGGGGTTTCTATTCCCATAGAAGTGGGCTTCAATCCAAAGTTAATCAGAAGAGACAAAAAAGGACACTTCATAGTGCTTAAGTATATTATATATTATCAAGAAATAACAATCATAAATATTTATGCCCCTAAAATGAAGCATCTATGTACGTCAAAGAAACCATTCTCAATTCCAAGAATTAAATAGGTTACAACACAATAATACTGGGTGACTTTTAAAACACCTCTCTCAACATTGACTAGATCCTCCAAATGAAAACTAAATAAATAATCTATAGAACTAAAAAATATAACTATTTAAGACTTAACAGATTTGGAGAATATTTCATCCATCAAGGACTGAATACATTTTTGTCTCAGTAGCACAGGGATACTTCTCTAAAATAGACCATATTTTATGCCACTAAGCAACTCTTGGCAAATATAAAAAATAGAGATAATAACTTGCATTCTATCAGATCATTGGAATTAAATTAAAACTCAATGATAAAATTGAAAATAGATGCTGCTCTAACACCTGTAGAGTAAATAATATGCTCTTGAAAGAAAAAAAAAAGGATTCCAGAAGAAATCAGGGATAAAATTTTTAAAAAATACTTGGATTTTAATGAGAATAGCAATACAACATATCAAAATTTCTGGGACTCTATAGAGGCAGTGTTAAGAGAAAAATTCATTGCATTAAGCTCATTCATTAAAGAATAGAAAGTCAACAAATAAATAACCTAACATTATATCTCAAAGCACTAAAAAAATAAGAACAAAGAAATATCAAAAACAGTAGGAGACAGGAAATAATTAAAATCAGAGCTGAAATCAATAAAATTGAGTCAAAAATGCAAAAAACTAACAAAATTAAAAGTTGTATCTTTAAAAAAATAATAAAATGGATAGATCCTTTGCCATATAACAAAGAGAAAAAACATTCAAATTACTGTTTCATGATGAGAACGGAAATACCACAATGGAACTACTTAAATACTAGACAATAATCAGAAATTATTTTGAAAAATTGTACTCTAATAAAATAGAAAATCTTGAAAACATGAACAAATTCTAGAGACAGAATCTACCCACATTGAATCAGGAGGACATAGAAATTTAAAGAGATCAATTTCAAAAAATTAAACTGAAGGCACCACCAAAAATCTATCAAGAACAAATGCTTAGGACCAGACAGATTCTCAACCCAGTTCTACCAGATATTCAAAGAAGAAAAAATACCAATCTTCCTCAAATTATTTCATAAAATTTAAAAGGAGGGAATCTTTCCAAACTCATTCTATGAAGCTAATATCACCCTGATATCGAAACTAGACAAAGACACATCAAGAGAAGAAAACTTCAGACCAATATCCCTGATGAAGCTTTATGCAAAAATTCTTAATAAAAATATTGGAAAATTACATACAAATGCTTATTAAAAAGGTAATGCACCATGAGCAAGTGTGGTTCATCCCAGGAAAACAAGGTTGATTCAACTTGCAGAAATCAATAAATATAATGAATCACATCAATGTACTTAAGGACAAGAATCACATGATTATCTTAATAGATGAAAAAATAGCATTTGACAAAATACAGCAACTATTCATCTTCAAATTACTGGAAAATCTAGGGATAGTAGATATATGCTTCAACTTTGTAAAAGTTGTAGATGCTAAAGTCAAAGCCAACATCATTGTAAATGAAGGAAAATTGAAAGCATTCCCTTTAAAAATGGAACAAGACAGGAATGCTCTCTTTTACCACTTCTATTCAACATAATCCTGGAAACCCTAGCCAAAGCAATTAGAAGAAACAAATTAAAGGGATATAAATAGGAAAAGAAGAACTGAAATTATGCCTATCTGCCAACATGATTCTATATTTAGAAGACAAAAACTCCACCAGAAAGCTTCTTAAACTCATAAATGAATTCAGCAAAGTAGAAGGATATAAAATTAACATCCATAAATTAATCACATTCTTATACATCAGTGATGAATTGACTGAAAAAAAAATAGGAAAATGATTCCATTCACAATAACCTCAACAAAATAAAATAAAATATTTGGGGTCAATGTAACAAAAAGTAAAAGACCTCTACAATGAAAACAGAACATTAAAGAAAGAAATTGTAGAAGACCTTAGAAGATGAAACAATCCTCCATATTCTTGAATAGGCAGAATTAATATTGTCAAAATGGCCATACTTTCAAAACTGCTATTCAAATTTAGTGCAATTCCCATTAAAGTTCCAATGATGTTTTTCATAGAAATAGAAAAAGCAGTCATGAAATTCCTCTGAAAAAATAAGAGGCCTTGAATAGCCAAAGTGATCCTTAGCAAGAAAATAGAAGCATGAAGTTTCATAATATGAAACCCTAAATTGTACTCCAGAGCTACAGTAAAAAGAAAAATTGCTTTGTGTTGGCACCAAAACAGAAATAAAGACCTATAGTGTAGAATAAAAGACGTGGTGACAAACCCACATAAATGCAGTTATTTCATACTAGTGCCATATACATACATTGAAGAAAGATAGCCTCTTCAAGAAATGGTGCTGAGAAAAGTGGAAATCTATATGTAAGCAAAATGAAATTAGACCTCAATCTCTCATCCTTAACAAAACTTTATTCAAAATGAATCAGGACCTAGGCATTACACCAGAGACAGAATGAAGTTAAGATTTAAGATTGTTGGGACAACATTTAAAGGTCAAACATTCACATTATCAGCATATCTCCAGGGGAAGAAAGAAAGGTTAAGGGCATGGGGAAACTTTTTTATGAACTAATAGGAGACAATTTTCTGAAGCTTGGGAAAGACAGGGACATCCAGGTACAAGAGGGCCATAAAACTTCAAAGATATAAGATCAGAAAAGATCCTTATCTTTTCATATTATAATGAAACTGTCAGAACCTCAAGACAAAGAAAGGAATTTAAAATGTGCAAATGAAAAATGCCAAGTCACTTTTAAAGGTAACATGTGTCATTAGACAGATGGTTAGTATTCAGAATATATAAAGAGCCCCAAATTGTTAACAATGAAAAAGAAGCAACCTAATTTAGGAATGGACAAATGATATGACTAGACACTTCTCAAAATAAGAAATATAAGTGCCCAACAAATATGCGAAAAGATGTTTAATAACATTAGACATAACAAATGCAAATCAAAATTAGACCAAGGTATCATCTCACCACAATATGAGTACTGTTATCAATAAATAATAAACGTTGATGAAGAAATAGGAAGCCTTATATGTTTTGAATAGGAATGTAAATCAGTATAGCCATGGTGGAAAACAGTATGGAGGTTCTTCCAAAATCAAAAGTAGCTTAGCTACTCCTGGTTACATAGCTGAAGGAAATAAAGAGAATATGCAAAGGAGAAAACTGAATACTGATCTACATGGTGGCACTATTTGCAATAGTAAAGAAGTAGAAGCAGCCCAGTTGCTTATCCACAGATAAATGGATTAAAGAAAACAAAATATATATACACAGTTGGAACTATAAAAAGCATTCAACTATAAGAAGAATGAAATTTCGTCATTTGCAGGTAAATGGATGGAAGTGGAGAACATCATGTTAAGTGATAAGAGGAAGACAAGTACAGAATGTTCTTTCAACAACACTTGCAATTCAGTAAGAACAAAGGTTTTCATCCAATGGACTTCTATTATTTCCCTCTCCACCTTCCCTTGTTGTAGGTTAGCATCAAAAAATCAGAAAGAACATTCAGACTTTGACTTTTTGGAAATGGCTTATTTCACTTAACATGATATTTTCCAGTTCCAACCATTTGCCAGCAAATGTCATAATTTCATTTTTTTATTTATGGCTAAGTAATATTCCATTGTGTATATATACTATATTTTCTTTATTTATCCATTGAAGGACACCTAAGTTGTTTCCATAGCTTGGCTATTTTTAGGTAAGCTGCTATAAACATGGTTGTGGCTGTGTCACTGGAGTGTACTGTTGTTGGTCATAACTTTTCTAGCCTTGTATTTGTATATACAACCAAAATAATTCTACATCCCTTATGAACACAAAAGTGGGAACTTAAATAGAATAAGTTATACTATACTTATGTATATTCTGCCAAAATACATTCTACTGTTTTTTATAACTAAAAATAAAAAAGAAGTAAGGTTTTAAGAGTATAAATCTGTCCTACTTATTAAAAATTGTTCAGCATTGTGTAGTAAAGCTGAAGGAGTGTAGAAGCTGTAATCTACCCATTCCACTCTTGGTTATGCAACAGAAAAAAAAAACAATGTTCACAAAGAAGACATGTTAAAAAAAACTCCCTCAAATTAGAAAAATCTAAAATTTCCCTCAATTCTGAGTATATAAACTGTATTTATAAAATGAAAAGTATACTATAGTGAGAGTGAATGAACTAATACTATGCAGAAAATGAATAAATTTTTCAAATATAATGCTGAGTGCAGAGAGCTTAACCTAAAAAATACAGTATATGATTGCAATCATATGAAGTTTACAAACTGGAATAGCTCCTCTCTGGTATTAATCAGGATCCTTAATAAGTCTAAGGGTGTAACAACTGGAGGCAGGTGTGAAGGTTCCTGCAATTCTGAAACTGTCATTTCCATCTGCCTGTTGTGCTTGTTATCTGGGTGTTATATTAGTATTCACTTCCTCTGTAACAAATTCTCACAAACCAATTTGGCTTAAAACCCAGTGGCTTGGGTTTGGGATGTAGCTCAATGGTAAAGCATTTGCCTAGCATGTGTGGTATCCCTGATTCAATCCCAAGTACAGAAAAAAAAAAGTAACAACAGCAAAGAGTTTCTTAAACTGATCACACAGTTGCTGAAGGTCAGGAGTTCAGGCTGGGTCACGCTTGCAGTCAAGGTGATAGCTGGGCTGCATTCCTTCATAGTCCTCTTTCTCATAGACATTAGCAGCATTCAGTTCCTCCCAGATGATCCACTCTGATCTCTTCTTTCTTGTTGAGGGTCATCTGGAAGTTGGAATCAGCTGCTTGACGCTGCCTACAGATCCTGAAGCCCTTATAAAAGATGGAAGAAATGCTCTGCTTTCAAGTTTCTCTCTTTAGAGAATGACTGGACTCTACAAGATCTTTTGGTTAGATTGTCTCACCCAGGATAATATACACTTTTGACTTTGAACCTCCATAACATTGGCTCTGTCATACAGAGTAATCTAATCACAGGAGTGAATCTCATCAAATTCACAAGTTTGCTCATACTCAAGGGAAGTGGATTATGCAAGCCAGGTAGCGGGAGGACCTTTGGGTCAATGTTCATTTTGCCTTCCACAAGTTTGCTAATTTTTCGAAAGTTCATCAAGCTTTATTTTTATGATTTATGTGTGTTTCAGCTCATATCATTTACCCCACAAAGCAAGAAAATAAGTGGATTAAAAACAAACAAGACCAAAAATAAAGCAGATGAATATTTAATAATGTGCATTTATGAGCATTTACCCATAAGAATAAATAAGAAATGTTAGATTCCAAATATGAAGAATATCAGGAGGTGTATTATTAGGGAACAAAAGACTAGAATAGTCAAAGTTTGAGTATTTTATCACAGTCAAAATCATACTGTTTGAAATAGTAGTTCTAGAGTTTTAGTTGAGAGGAAGCAGTAGGATATGCATCAGCTTAAATAGAATATGCATGCCTAGCTCAAATATTAACCATTGAGTGTTCTCACAGAAACATGAAGAGAGTCAAGAAGCCAAATTAAGTTAGTGGAATATGTTATACAGGGAAGCCAGTAAAGGTGGGGTTTCAATAAATCATATATATTTTGTCTAAATTAAACTGATAACTTTGCTGTGAAAGAGTCAATGAAGTAATAATAGTATAAACTACTTTAAAAGGAATTCTATAGGCTATGCTTGGAAAGGTATGTGAAGATTTAAATACTTAGATGTTCATTCACAATTATACTACTTGAAAAAGGTACCCTCATCGTTATACGAAATCACATATAAGAGGTTGTGAGGGGAAAGGGGGGAGGGAGAGAACTGAACAACAACAGATGAGGTAGAGAGGGAAGATGGGAGGGGAGGGGAGGGGGAATAGTAGGGGATAGTAAAGGCAGCAGAATACAACAGTCACTAATATGGCATTATGTAAACATTGTGAATGTGTAACTGATGTGATTCTGCAATTTGTATTTGGGGTAAAAATGGAAGTTCATAACTCACTTGAATCAAATGTATGAAAGATGAAAAAAATAAAATTAAATTAAAATAAATAAATAAATAAATAAATTAAATAAAGGTATTGTGTCTAATAAAAAAATAAATATTAAAAAATCTAAACTAAAAAAAAATTTAAAAAATTAAAGAAAAAAATACCACCAACAGAGAGAAGTGATTCACTCAAAATATGATATACCTTTAAATTATGCAGTTAATTTTAGAATTATTATTTCTAAATATTAGAAATAATATTTTTCTAATCATATGATTATTTTGAAAAAAGTGGATATCATTATTTTTGATAATTCATAGATTTAAGAATTTTCATCATGAAAAACAATACATTGCATAGTATGTAAATGAATTTTTAAAAAATTTTCTGTCTTTAAAAAAACTGCTCTAAAATAATAAGTAATTAAGACTTAAGGGGGAAATAAATAACAATATAAGATGCAAAATTATAGTCATGAGTGGAGAGAGCCTTTAGGAATTGAGAACCAAGTAAATTACAAAAGTAATTCAGAGACCAGTCTGGACAAAAGTGTCAATAGCCAATGAGGACATTTCTCTATCTCGAGAAAAGAACAAAAGCAATGGGTTACCTGTCTTCTCCATTGAACCATTGAGAGTGTGTATATTTTCAATTTAGAAATAGAAGGAGATCGACAAGTTAAATTCTTCTCCCTGGAAGAAATTTTCAAATTCAAAAGTGATTTTTTTTTCACCAATATCTGATCTCCTCACACTATCTCGAAAACCTGAGGAGAGTTAAATAATCATACAGAAAATCATAGCTCTAGGTAACATTTTCCAAACTACACAGAAAATCAAATAAACCCACAAGGCTCAGTGTTTCTTAGTCCTTCACATGTTGCCTGTTTGGCAGCAATTTTGTTCATTTAACGATTTCTTGGTAGTTTCTTGTTTTTAATATTTTAACAGAAAAATAGATGATTGTCACTCTACATACTTTTATTTTTATTACTAATATGGAAGTCACATTCCCGCATTGTTCTGTTGAACCAGTAACCTACATATATGGAGAATCCACTCTCACAAAAGCATTTCTCACAATATTTGAGAGAAGGGCTTAACAATTCCTTTGAAGAATAATGTAGTCATGGATTATTTTTAACTTTCTCTGAGCTTTACTTTATTCTCCTTCATCTTGATACCCAAAATTAAGAACAAATTGAACCTGAATATGTAAAAAAATGACACATAGAATAATTTTTAAAATCAGTAGTGATATTATAGATTGCACAGTAAATACATTACTGAGCATAGGAATGAGAGTGATTAAGTATCTAGCTAATCAAAGAATATATTAAAGATGGCATAGACTTATATTTGCCTAGGGAATTGCTTTGAATACTTTTGCATGCCTAAGTATTAAAAATATGAATCTTCTACCAAATACATTTAATAAAGATGTATCAGGAAATAAAATTCAAACTTAAAGTAAAACCGCCTATGCCAGAATAATCTTCAATATTTTCCTAATTTGCTAAAACTAATACCTTAACTGAGTAAATTCTGTATGAAGGAAGAGACCATTCAAAGAGAAAACAGTACCTTTATTTTTTAGCTTAACTCAACTAACATGGTCCTCTTTCCATCCCCCCTCTCCAAACAAAGCTTCTTTCCTCAATCATAATCACTTAATTGAATAGGGATTTATAATGAGTTATAAAACCTTGTGTCTCTATTTCACTAATACAAACACCATAAAGATTAGTTATAACTAAAATTTGCTATAATTTGATGGATATTCACTGACCCAGGAGAATTTTCTAGTGGTTTGATTTTGAGTCCTGAAGGCAAACTGCCATATTTCAAACCCATACTTGTGACCATTGCTAATTTAATAAATCAAACTTTAATAAATAGTCTTTTTGAGTTTAACTGTCTACCTTTAATAAGGTAAGCTTCACAAGAAATCATATTAGGGATTTATGCACTTGCACATCTTATTGCATGAATAAACATATCACAAATGATTGAATAAACATATCACAATGATTTGTCTTGATTTTAATCATATTTAAAGGGATTTTATTTCTAAAAAAACTAATCAAGTAAATTGAAGCCCATGCATTATTAAAAGCAATAAGTGGATATTTCCATTATTTTTTTTCACATGCTAGAATTAGACAATAGCCCAGTGCAAGTTTAGCACCACTTATTCTTCAGCTAAAAGTAGTAGGGCAACCTAAACATCCTGACATGTCCATTTAAATACTGCTTTGTATCTAAAAACTGAACATTTATCAACTATAAAGTTTTTGAAATGCTTAGAGTGAGCATCTGTATTCAAACATATGTTGTGGATAACTAGTAAGATATTTTAGCCAGTTTGGTTTAGCAGCTGTTCTCTAAATGTGAGATGACTAATTTAATAAACAATTCTCCTTGATTCTGATACTCTTTCTTCCCCTAGTGTCTGCCAAGCTTAGCCAGAAATGCAGCCTAAAAGAGTTCATTGCTTGTGAGACTAAATACAAGATAGTGATATATGCAGAGGACAATCTTCCAGGTGCTGACAAGCATTCACTGTCCCCCACAAGTCATCACTGCTGCTCTAAAGAGAACAGATGGCTTTACACACACCACTAACAAAGAAGGAATTCTGCACTGATAGCATGAACATCCACTACTTTTCTATATATATCTTGTCATAACCAAGCAGTAAAAGGAACTTGCCAAAATGCAACAAATAAAAGCCTTGATTTTGCATCTAGAAAACCATAACATAGGGTAAAATATCTTAAGAAACAAATGAGGGAAGACTACTACCATGTTCATTACTTTCTTGTATTACATCAAATAGATACTATCACATTATGAAAACATAGGAAGTGATTGATGTATTTGAATGATTGTGACTTTGATGTTATCATGAGGGAAAACTCTGCATAAAAATAGGTAGTCCAATGTTTCTTCATTCATACAGTGATTGAAATGCTTCAAAATAAAGTTAGAAATATATGCCAGTTGTAAATTATAAAAGATACAAGGAGAATAGATAAAATCATGATTAGTGACACAATCTTTGATGATTCATATAATAATCTAATGTAATGATTGTGCATGGACTAATACTTTTAAGCAGTGACCAATGGACTGTGATACCATGATCATACACTAATTAATTTCCATTGAATTATAACCTTACAGCATTTTCAATATATTGAGACAATATGTTTCAAAATTTATAGGTAGACATATGACTGTTATTCAGAAAACATAATTGTTCACAATTTGATCCTAGAAAAAGGTGTATAGATAAGATAAACTATTTTAGAGTAATTTTAAAGCATAATTTATCTTCATTTATAAAAACAAGCTCTCTCTTAATATATATATATGTATACATATATATATATGTGAACATATATACATATATATTTGTAATTGGAAATTTAATTTTTTTCTGTGTCAAATTGTTAAAAAGAAGATTAAGAACTATAGCTACAACATAAATGATGAAATTTTGCTAAGTTTTTAATTATTAGTGCTATATATTCTGGCCCATGGCTGTCCTGGAACGCTTGTGTTGGCATCCTAGGAGCTTACATGCACCTACTTGCTTTCATGATTCAACCAATACTTACTAAATCAGAAACTTCTTTTTCACAAGATACCAATATGATTTGCTTGACCATTAAAATTTTGGAAATACTGACTAGCCTTTTGATTCTCAACCTTGACTCCAAGTTAGAACAATCTGAGGAAGTCTGAGAAAGTAACTGTGCCAGGTAACAAATGAATCAGTGGATGAACTAATTGTGAGTGACAGTTGAGTCTCTGCTCCTTTTGAGAATGTAGGCTATTTCTCTTAGGTTCATTCATGTGAGTTCATGAAAGGAAAATTATAATCCTTAGACTTTACCAATAAATGTATTTAATGCTAACATTTCAAAAGCAAAATAGCTTTTTTTGAAAATATAAGGCACTGTTTGGTTTAGATCATGATTCCTTTTATTGAACAAAAACCCTGAAAAGCTCTCTTATTCTTTGCGTTCTTAACATTAAAAAGAGTTAAAATTTCAGATTTCTGAGTCACAGAATGCTCTGTATACTATGGTTTCTCCATTTCTTATATCTGTCAGTATTTGAAAGCATGCTGTGGTAAATATTTAAAATATTTTCATCACTTTTGTTATTGCTCAGCTGTATGTAGTATGGGATAATATACAGACGCCTTATTTGTAAAGCTGAATAAGTGAATCAGCCAGAAAATACAATAGAAACCAAACCAAAACAAAACAAAACAAAACAAAACAAACAAACAAAAACCTCAAAATATCAAGAGAATTAAAGAAAACCTCTGAATATATTTTTAAAAAATAACTCTTGATTTTTAACTACAGATTCAATGTGGAGATTTATAACAGTATAAACTATGGTTCATAATAAAATAAAAATGCCATCTTCTGTGAAAGCAATGTCACAATCTTTGAAATCCAACTGTAATTGTTCATGTAGAATGAAACATAACTAGATTAAATGATTGATATTTGGGGATATTGTTGCTAGTAACATACATAATATTTAAGCATGTTAACTGATAAATGTGAAGGTGAGTGTGTGTGTGTGTGTGTGTGTGTGTGTGAGAGAGAGAGAGAGAGAGAGAGAGAGAGAGAGAGAGAGAGAGAGAAATCTATAAAAAATGTCCAAGCAACATTTCATCTCAAACTGGAATAAAATTATATAGCCTAAGCAATTGTCTATACATTAGCTCTTGATGTTTGTAGTATGCAGAACTGTAGTTCATTCCTTCCTCATTTCAATCACTGGCATATAAACTGAAAACCACTTTAGGCAGATGTTTGTGCAAGTTGGAACTCTTCCTATGAAAATAGCGCTTTAAGCATCCTTGTGCTGCTGAAATCTTCCAGAGTGGCATTTGTTTGCCATCCTGACAACTACAAGAGTCCTGCCATCACCTCTTCAATGTAATAATAGAGGGCCTCATCACCTGTAGCCTTTACTGACCTGTTTTTCATTTCAAACCAACACCACTGTTCCATGAGTGATATTTGTCCATTTCTTGGTGCTATGCAATATTTGGTGATTTAATTTCTGGTTACAAATGTAACCTTACCTGGTGTGATGTCTCCCTTCTAGCAGCTAAGCTGAGGAAGTATAGTCACATCTGAATGGGTGAGGTCAGACAAATTGCTGACGAAGCTTTCCTATTCCCTGCTGCAATACAAGTTGTGTAGGAGCTGACAAAGCTTTCTAACCCCAGAGTTTATTTATTCCCTTGTCAGGAAGTGTTGATTTAGCACAGGGCCAAACTTTCTCATGTATCGTTAAATAGGTTTGAGTCACAAGATGGAAAGATGATGGATACTGAACTCCCGATGCCAGGGTTTGGGTGATGTATCGGTGACAGAAAAGGCCCTTGGTGTTTAGAATTAAGTGACTTCTAAGTGGTAGACTAAAGTACAGTGATCAAGTTCAAAGGGCTAGAAAGGACAGATGATTTATGGTCTCTCCCACAGTAGGAAGAGAAGACTACTTGAATTAGGATTATTCTAAAACTTGACAATTGTAAAAGATAGTATTCATCAAAACAATGAATAATTGGTGCCTTATGCAGAACTGCCAGCTTATTAGAATATGATGGAAATTGTGGTGTTTGTCATTTCTATTAAACTTATTTCATTAGAGAAAATTTGTGACAAGATCTCAAACTCCTCAAAGCTGTTCTTTATTCAAGCTACACTATGTCAATATCCTAGCACTATTTCTGGAACAGATTAGGCACTCAATAGCTGTATACTGAATAATTTGTCCTTAGGTATTAATAATTCTTATGGAGTGTATATATATTTGAGACCGGTTCTACAATGAAGAATATTGTGTTGATCATCTCCCAGTTTAGAAAAGAAAGGAGGGAATTTAATATTTGGAATGCTGTAAGAGGTGAAATATTTAAATATACAAAATGTGTATATTTAAATATATAAAAATTCATATAAAAATTTTAAATATACAAAAAATGGCAATATCTTGCTTGATCTTGTGAAAAGTGATACTGTCCCTCAGTGTTCCAAACCAGAAGAATCAAGTGTTTGCGTTTACAAATACCATGTAATCAACTCAGCCTGGCAGCATCCTGTTTACTACTTGAAGTTTAATATTCACTGTTCTTCTAGGTAAATGCAAGCCTCATCAGGTGGGTAAAGGTGATGTTTAATCTTATATGTCAAATTGGCTGGATACCAGGGTACATGGATAGTGTGTGTATATATATATCCTCTATGGATTCTGTTCCTATAGAGAATCGTGATAATACATCACTTTCATAGAGAATTATCTCACACAGAAAAGAAATAAGCACTGGATGTATTGGCTTACACCCCTAATCCTTGTGCTTGGGGAGGCTGACGAAGAAGGATTGGAAGTTGAAGGCCAGCATCAGAAATTTAGCAAGGCCCTAAGCAACCTAGGGAGACCAGGTCTCAAGAAATAAATTAAAAAAAAAAAAAAAGCCTAGAGAAGTAGCTCAGTAATGAAACACCCCTGAGTTCAATGTCCAAGTATCAGAAAAAAAGATGAAAGTAAATTATGACACTAATAATAAATAGAAGAACAAGTAAATTGAGAGAACAAAATGAAAGGATGTACAATACTTAGAAACTTTTTTGTCATTGTATCTTGTTTGAAATTGCCATCAGTTAAAAAGCATAGCAAAGAATACTTATTATTTTAACTCTTATGCTATTTGTTTTTCAGCATACACATTGTTACAAAATATAGCTCTTGGCAAAAATGTTTACAATCTGTCAGAATCAAAGTGGTGTTTTTTTTCTCAAATGCAGATATATGTCCATGGTTTAAAAAAAAGAGAGAGATAGGAATATTCCAAGAAAAATGCATAGTTGACTTGAAAGCTCATTTTAAATGCTTTGAAAACTAGTACTATTAGAATCTTAAGTGAGCCCTAAGTCCTTACACAGTTCTGAAGAGAACAATAAATAATACACTTGGCTCTATAGGTGCCCATTCAAATGTCTGTGTGTAATGTGTATAAGAATACAAAATGTTATAACTTTCAGAAAAATAGCTTTTAAAAATCAAGGTGTCTTAACTCTTAAATGCCTTTGTCATGTGGTTTGCATATGCATAAAGTAAACATTAGGGCTGGGGCTGTGGCTCAGTGGTAGCACACTTGCCTGGCATTTGTGGGGCACTGGGTTCAATTCTCAGCACCGTACATAAATAAATAAAATAAAGGACTATCAACAACTAAAAAGATGTTTAAAAAAAATAAATAAGTATAATGGAATTGTAATCTGAAGTAGTTTGCTGACTCCCTAGTCTGCCCCTTGTGATCCAGGTAATGAACTGTGCACTGTGTGAAATCATAATATGTCCCTTCACTGCACTAATTGTTGCTTTGGCGTTCTTCGAAGAATACCTGATCACTGTTGCTGATCTACAGAGAGACACCTATAATACCCATAAGAGAACTAGTTTATAAGTCATTTTCTACTAACAGTTGTTATTGACTATTACTTGAGATGCTTGCTGAAGTGTTTGATGAGCATAAAAAATGTCAAAATATATGAGCTGAAGTCTGTTACAATGTCTCCTTCTTTATCATATCTCATATCTTTAAAACATCAGTCTGATAGTCTCTTTTACTAGAAAATAAATGCATACTTTGGAAATTGGTTAATTTACTTCACATGTTTTGGAAAAAAATAATTTGACAGTACCTGGTACCCTTCACAGTGATATCCCTACATATACTTTCTTTGAACTCAATTCTGCATTCTTTTATAACACAGCAAGGCATTATTCTTACTGGAATTTTTACTTCTTTGAAGACACAGTTGTTTTTTTTTAACCTGAGATAATTTGCTAAAGTATTTTTCAAATCCTAGAACTACTGGCTCTTCCAAAATACTATATAAGTTTCTAATTCCCTAAGTTATATTTACTCCTATTAAATATACCCAGAGTGTTCTTTGTTTTCTTGAATTCCACACTGTGTATTTTAATATTTAAATATGGGATTGAGATCCAATATCTAATTATGTTTTATATAATCATGGAGCAGTCTTCAGAGAATCCTCACATTATTTTACTGCCTGTTTTTCCTATTTATGATCTGGGTTTCCATGGCTAGCTATATTAGCTCAGAAAATAGTAAAATCATCAAATGCTTGTAATAGAATTTAAATTTAATTCTTGAAATTTAAAATTCACATAAGATTTCAATATCAATTCCAAAATTCCAAAATGAGTAATTCAATATTCATGAAGTTTTAAAAGAAATGCCTTAATTTATTTCATGTCTCTTGAGCATTTCTCCCTCATTCAAACAACATTTGAAAAAGCAGAAGAGAGTGAAAGAGAAATAGAATCTAAATCTATCCCATATGGCATTAAGTTTCAAATTAGGCAACATTTGTAAATTTTAAAAAAACTAAATAAATTTTAAGTTATTTCTTTTTTTAATTCTTTGTTAACACAGAAACAAACCAGCAATGGAGTTTCTTCCAATTTGAGTTGAACAAAACATCTTCTGGAGCCGTTTGACATTTTAAAAATAGGGAGTAGATCCCTGTCCATTTACGGTGTGTGAGAAACAAGCCATTGTGAATGCCTGATGTTGAATCAACTGGATGATAAGTGGGCCACAGACCTTATGCATATTGTAAAGTTATGAAGGATTTCAATGTAAAGCTAATGTTAGTGCTGAAACCAAATTGAACATAAATTAATAATTTTGATGTGTCAAATAAAATTTATTCTTGATCCGAAAGACACAATATGATGTTCATATATTATAGCTATTGGAGTTAATTTCAATTCCATTTCTTTTTGATTCTCTAATTTCTCAAGATATATCCCTCCACCTGTTTTCCTTTCTTTCCTTTTCTCTCTCTCCTTCCTTCCTTTCTTCCTTCCTCCCATCCTTCCTTCTGTCCTTCCTTTCCTAGATTTTCTAAATGAAAGATCTGGAAAAGAAGCATATCTCATATCCCCACTCCACTGCCAAATCTTAGCAAAGGAAGCCACTAATTGCCAAAACTCTTAAAATGCTCATTAAAAACATTACTTTTATTCATAAACCTCACATTTCTTTCTTAAAACATTAGTTGGAAGATGATTCTTAGAACACAATTGAATGACTTATACTACTATAGAAAGTTATTGATTAACTCAGATAATGTACTGTTCTTTTAATATTGAAAGTTCTACTGAGATCACCATTTTTTTTTTCCTAGCCAGGTTGAAGCAGCATTTTGAGATTAGGTGGTTGTGAATATTGATTTTAGTAACTGGAGGCTTGGGTCAGCTTTTGATTTTTATTATTTTGGTCTCATAGTATTAGAATATAACCCACAGCATCAAGAGTTTGAAATTAGGTAAGGCAGGCATTACGGAGACAGGATGGATCTTCGGAAGCCTAAGGCACTGAGATATTTTATGTCAGTTTATGATTACTCCAATATGAACTTAAAGGAAGTTCATAAGGAAACATTTGAATTACAGTTTTCTCATATTAGGGAAAATAGGGTATTCATTCATACATATAGGGCATATATTCTATTAAGGCTAATTGGAGGTATAATCAGTAAGTATGGTGAAAACCTAGGAGAGGTAGAGACAACTAAAATACCACAAAGGTTCCTCAAGTGGAGGCAATGATGGTACTTGCACACCTGATGGGTTTAGGGATAGAGGATATGGGAGAATTCCTGTTAGCTCTTCAGTGAACATCTTTCAGATGTTTATTCTTCAACAGACTATGGATTAAAGACTGAGGAGACCTTGCTGATTAAATTAAAGCTGCTTTCCATAGAGCAGTAGCAAAACAATGTCCTCTTAGCTTTATTTTCAAACCTGTAAAACACAAATCATCAAACTCTCAGTTACTAGATTGGTTGTAAAGATTAAATAAGATAATCCATGTAAATTGTTATATGTACTGCCAAGCACTATGTAAAAATATCAGGGGCATATTCTGTTAGTGTGATAAAGGACCTTAAATGGTTCTCTGAAAGATGAATGAGGGACTTGCCAACCATTACTGACTATACATTAAGTTTTGAACATTTTATGTAGGTATTATTAATAACTAAAAGTAGTATTTGGCTCATTAGAATTAAAATTTTCATACATTCACTCTAAGATAATGTCCTGAATAGAGGGTGAATCATCTTGTACCCTTTTAGGGCTGTACAGTTTAAACATTGGTGAACATTGATAGCATAGTCCTATAGCAAAAGATATTGCCTACATCTTCTTTTAAGATTAACTTTCTTTTAAGAATAAACCACCATCAGGATTTTTTTTACATTAATGCATAATGTTGTTACAAAATAAACTGCAAAGATGGGACAGAAAGTACAGTTACTCTGTTTGACAATTAATAGACAATTTATACAATTTAACCCACTTTTTACACCCCAACCCAAATTACATATCATTTATTTCCAGATAACCTATGAGTCTAGTTGAAAGATGTTTTAGTCAGATGGAGGGCAGCTATTATAACAAGTAAGCCCATGTCTCAATGAATTAATAGCATAAAAGTTAATTTCTTACTCAGTACATGAGTGAGGTCACTCTCCTTGAAGGAGTGAGTTAGGAAAGGACATATCTTCTGTTTATTGACTTTGTGGTCCCTTAGATGTTTGCCATCCTCCTCTCAGTCACCTGCCTCCTGCCATTAACAATGGAAGGGAAAAAATGGTAAAACATATAGATATTTCTGGGCCAAGAATTAAAAAGCATTATAGTATGTTTGTACATATTCCCTCACCCAGAACTAGCTCCCGGGCCTCACCTAGTTGAGAGTGACTTGAGGAAATGGAATTTTTTCTGTGCTTAGGAGAAAAAATGAAATAGTCTAATCAAGTTATAGCATTTCCTTTATCTTGGAAGTCCATTATTATAACTATATTTGGATTATTAGAAAGTACAGCTTAGTTGTCACTATAAATAACTGAACTCTTTCTTTAAATAAGTGCCTCTCATTTGTTTGCAATACATTCATAAAAAGTAATATAAGGGATAGCTCGAATTTGTGATTATGAGATTCCCTTCCCAGATGTTAATCTTTGGCTTTCACAAGAATCAGACAGTTCAGATTTCCAAAAATAAATTGCAATGTGTCTCTTTATTCAAAATTTTTGGTAGAGTGCACAAGATAATGATATTTTCCAAATAACTTTCCACCTACACTTAATCTTGAAAATGCAACTTGTATACCAGAACTCAGGTGTTTTCATATAACTAATGTAATGTCATTTTGTTCTACTGAAATTGATAAAACAGAACTGTAAGAGAAACCACTTTCCTTTTTTTTCCAACCATAACAAATTTGAATGAAGATAACATTAGAGTTGTTTGAGGGTGATTTTTTTCTCCTGACATGACAAATAATACATATTTAAGTGTGGTTTGAGTAAAATTTAATATGTTGAAGATTATTGTACGCTAAGTACACACACTTGCATTTTGTTAAGTTCATTTTAAGTTGCTATAGGTCTTTATGCCTGAGATGGTAATTGAAAAAGTAATACTGAAAAATCATTTTAATTTCACTTTTGGGCATGTGAAGAAGAGTTGTGCATTTTTGTGAGTAGGGATGTTTTTAAGTTTAGATAACTTGTTAGATAACCCTTTTGTCTTAAAAATAGAATTAATGAATAATAGAATCTTGAATGTGACACAGTAAAGTCTTCATGATTTAAAAAGAATGTTATCATGATAGATAATTTTTTGACTGATAATACTTAAATCTCCAATAATTTTAAGTGAAAAATATTCAAGTGTGTTTAATGTGTAATGGACACATATTGTGATAATATTATACAGAGAAGTAAGTCTAAGACTTCTTGGCAGGAGTGAATTCAATGCATTTTCCTTGGATTGTCAGTTTTGTGGCTATTCTCAGAAAAATTCTAATTTTCTCCAATTAATGTCTTTTAACCTAGTTAAAAATAGTAATAATTTATATTAGAAAAGAAGTATGCCTAACAAAGAATGGAACAATAAGTAACTCTCAGTCTTAATATTCATCATAATTTTATTTTAATACTATGTTCTCCAATAAGCTAGGAGTCACATTACATATTAGTAGTAGCATCAGTACAATATTTTATGTCTTGATGTAATTTAAATTTAATGAAAAATTGCAAGAACAATGCAAAGTCATCCCACAAATGTCTTTGCCATGACACCCCTTTCAAATTTGCTAATTGTCCAATTATGTCTTTTAAAAAACCCTAATTCTGGATCATTTCTTGCATTTATCACCATGTCTGTTCAGTCTACTTCATTCTGAAACAGTTCCCTAATGTTTCTTTGATGAGCATGACCTCACAGTTTCAAAGAATGGAAGTCAATCACACACACACACACACACACACACACACACACACACACACAATTTGTAAAACATTCCTCAAATTTATTTTGCTTGAGTTTTCTCACAACAAGATTCATTCTGTGAATTTGGGGCAAGAATATCATAGAAAGGATGCTGCATGCTTCCTATTTATCACATTACTGGGCATACTAACTTGGATCACTAGGTTAAGTGGGTTGCTAGCTTTCTGTACTCTAATGTTACTCTTTCCGTCTTTGTAATTGATATGAATTCAGCAGGGAAGTACTTTGAAACTCTGCAAATTTCCCAATGCTCATCCAAATTTTACATGCTAGTCTGAGCATCCATTGATGTTTGACTTAATTATTGCTGTGATGATTGTCACATGGAGATGTCCTATTTCAGTCATTCTTCTGCACTTACTGTGCATCATTCCAATTTAAGGAAAAACTTTCCTCTCTTTCTATTTATAATTAATTTGTATATTTACATGAGTGTAGACTCCAGTAATTTTCAAAAGGATATAATTTGATTCTATCATAATCTGTGGTTATAATTTGGCTATCCCTAAACACATGTTTTCTGGAAATGAGTACAATGAGTATATGATGGCAATGATGATTTCAGGGGGGCTTTTCAATATAGATTATGCTAAATTTGTGGGGAATAATATTTTCCTGAATAACATCTCAAAAAACAATTTTCAAAGATTTTGACAGTACTTTTTATGTCATAATATTTAATATTCCTTGTTGTTAATTTCAGGGTTGTCTTATTTAACCACTCAAGGCTTGAGAATGAGTATCCAAAGATTGAAATTTGTGAATCTCCTAAAGAAAAATGGCTATATCCTCTTACCATATGGGGTATATTTTCAAAACTTGCCAAAGGACACCAGACACATAGTTGGAGGCTGACTAAAATAGATAATATCCATATAGTAGATCCCATGATCCACTAGGAAGCTTCCCTACATTCTATACATACCATTTCATATTTCATAACAAATTTCCTATGAGTATAATTGCTTTCAAAAATTTTAGAGATGAAACAAATAATTTTCATCATGTGGTTTATATGATTGATGGTCAACATAGTGCAAGAATGATTCCTTTTGACTTGAACAAATTCTAAAACTAGGTGTTTGGTAGATCCAATCTGGATTTCCACTTTGAAGAATCAAGAGATAATTATCAATAAATGACTACACTGAAATGAATTGATGAGTAGCCATGAAATACACTTATAATATAGCTTTCCAGAAGAAGCTGAAGTTAGCTGTAGGATAAGCATCAAAGCTCTTTATTTCAGAGCCTTCTTTATTTTGGCAATTGAACTTACTGTATCTCTTTTAGGAGATTTTCTTAAATACTTCTAAATTCTTTCAAGCTAAAATTTATTACTCAGCATTTCTGAATCAGACATATTAGAGGATAATTTAAGTAAAAAATGAACTCTTAAAACTGGAAAACCAAGGTTTACTTCTAAATCAATCGTATAACATTGCTTTTAAAGTGAACACTAAGTTATTCTACTATATATTTTTATAATCAAAACTGTCGGTGAATTGAAAGCATTGACTATGATTCATTGACTATTGTTATAATTAACTAGATTAGAAAGTTTTGTATCAAACAACTCATTCTCTTATGGTTTAGTTTCTTCAGATGAGAAAAGAAAGATTGCAAATGAGATGAGAAACAGAAGGATTGCAAATGGGGGCATGTGAGATAGTCTATTGATTACTTACCATAAAGAGTATCTCACAAAAAGCAACAATTTGAGAAATGTAAAGGAGTTTGGGAAAGGCTGCAGAATTTGAGGAACAGATAAGCAAATAGAGATGACCTCTGCCTTGTTCTAGAATAAGTTCATTATTTAGAATATTTTTGTTTTCATCTCTTTCACAGAAGTCATTTTTGGAAATACCTCAGTGGGTTTTTGAAGTGTAAAATTTATACCAGTGAATATACAAGATTCATAAATGCTAATCAGCCGTTTACTTCACTGCACAAGTAGGTGTTGGTTACATACTCTCTGGTTGGGAAATATATTTCCTTAATTATAACTGCCAAAGGAAGATATCTGGGAGTTCAAGCTGAAGGAAGTTTGTGTTCAAATTTACATCCAGACAATTTTCTATCAATACCTCAGGATTGGAAACTTTAGAAAGATAAAATGCTATGTTATTGGGTCATCATGTTATCTAACCACCATGTGGGTAGGTAAAATATTTGTTATTATCTGATGGACCTAGAAAAAAGCTTATACACATATGAACACACACACATATAATACACACACCCTGTGTGTATGCACATGCACCATACATCAGTGTTTTAATTTTCTATAATTTTCATTATTTAAAAGAGCTTAAAAATTTCCAACTGATAAACTTTAATGTATTTACATATCATTCGTTATTTTAATTTATACTTTTGATGTAAAATTATTGATTAAATTCCTTAAAATTATTTCATTATTATATTTAATGTAATGGTGAACAAAATTGTTCAGAGTTTACTCCATGAGCTTCTTTGAGACAAATGTAAATCTTAACTCCCATCCCCCAAATCTGTGTATGGGATTAGTAGTTTTCTAACTCATTGTTTTTAACTTTGCACATATATTATAACTATACATTGTGTGGAATTCCCTAAAGAATAGTGAGATTTATCCATTATTCCTTGGAGAAATGGATACTTTACTGTATTATTTCCATCATCTCTACTTTAAGACATTTCTGTCCAGGTGCAATTGCACCGATTTCTTCAACAACACTGTATTAACTACATTCAGATTGCCCTTTCCATTCATCATGTCTTCTGGAATAAACCAATCCTTTAATTTTTTAGCATTTTATCTTGAATTTGATGCCTTTGAAACAATTTTATTTGCTTGGAAACAATTGATGTTTCTAAGGATCTTCAACAGAATAAATATCTCTGGCTCTTCCAAGAAAAATTATCAATAATACATAAATTTATATAAAATGTTAGCTTACTAAAAAAATTGGGATCATTGTATTAATCTGCCTGACCTAGAATTGGAATTCAAAAACACCTATCAGTTTTCTAGATTTCCTTCCAATTTCATATCTTCCACTTTTAGTTGCTTAGGTATTTGACATTGATTTAAATATTTGTTGTTTTTAAAGTATATATATATATATATATATATATATATATATATATATATATATATATATGGCATGTATAGATAATATATTGTTATGAGAGATTGAAGCTGCTAGAGAGTTAGACTTGGGCTACATCACAGAGTTGGAAAAATTATCTGGACGCAAAACATACAAAACAAGAATTCACTGAGTGTCCTTGGATCTTTAATGCTGCTAACATATGTTAATGGAAATAAGACTCTAAAAGAGAATTTATTACATTGAAGTTTAAATGCTAAAGAAGTTCATATGTTAAAAACCAAACAACAGTTTTCTAACAGAAAAAAAATATGCATTATATGCCAAGAATCTCAAGACTCAGTTTATAAAGTGAATCAAGGAGTAAAATCTAATGGAAGTTTACTCACACTTTCTTCAATATGCTCTTAAAACAATGTACTTATGGAGTATTTTTGGTTGTTTGCTTTAACAAAATCCATTTGATTTCATTTGATACAGTTTTTGAGTTCCTCTATCTGTACCATACAAGTAAATTAGCGATGTGAAGAGACTGGATCATAGGAGAAAAATATTTTCACAGCTGTCTGCCTTTCTGTAATTAACACTTGTTTCTTAGTATACAAAATACAGGGCTCACACATGCACGTGTTTACAAAATATTTCTTATGTGAATAATAAATAAAATTTTCCTAACATACCACATCCCATATTGGTATACTTTATATTGATTCATGTGACGTAGTGAGCAGAAAACACAGCCCTTAAAGCCATTCCCCCAAATAATAAATTGCTTACTATAAACAGTATATTTATGTAAAGAATAGAAAAAATGGTGAAAAATACATGCATTGAAAGCCAAATAATGTGATATAAATATTTACTGATATTTTTCTTCCATTTGAGTATTAAAAAATAATCTCATTGTAATAAACTTTTAGTAAAACTGTGCATTATCTATTTTGAGGGTCACCCCTGAAAAGATAAAGAATGTTAAGCTATTGGAAAGATTGTAAGGGCTCGAGATATAAATCAGTGGTAAAATGCTTGCCTGGCATGCATGAGTGTGTGTGTCCTAACATATACACACACAAACACACATACACATAAACAAGGTGTAAATATTATATGTATTAATGTACATATTATTATTGCATACATGTACAATTAAATATTTATTAATGCTATTAGTATCTATTAAAATGTATAATAAAACATATTATATATGTATATAAAATGTATATATAATATTTTACCTTGAAAATGCCCAAACAAAAATTGTTTGGCACTCAAATATTTGCTCAAAGGATGGATGAAAAAAATTGTTGATCCCTACCAAAATCATTCCCTAGGAATTTGACTTTTATGACAGATTATTCATGTCTGTCAATTGATCAGGAGTTTCAGATTTCTTCTCCAAATGTCACTCTAATTTCTTTTTCTTCAATCTGCACAGTCTATTGGATTCCTGAGCTTTCAGATCTAGTTGTTGCCTGATCTGCTTTGCCATTTCTCTCAAGGATTCTGACTGCTAGAAGTCCCAGAGGTACTGCTTGGTTTGCTTGGTTGCATCTTCCATTTGGTGAGTCAGCTCTGAGATCTGGAGGTCAACACACTTATCCTTAGTCTCATGTCTCACATTGATTCTGGATGTCTTTATCTCTGATCCAACATCTGCAATTGCTGTTTTTCTTTATTCTCCAAATCACATGTTAAATTAAGCATGTGAAATATTAGAAAAATATTCTTGTCAAAATTCCATGCATCATTTATTGTCAAACAATAACCTTTAACGTCATTGCAATAGGAATAATCTGTTAACATTTCAATATCAATTGATCTGGGAAAAATGATAGGAAAAATCTTTTCAGAACTTCATATTACCTTTTCTTCATTTTTTTTTAAATGTAAAAGTTTAATTTTCATTGTGTTATGCCTGGTGATGAATAATATATATACATATAACTCATAAATTTCTATCACTCTATATAAGAAGCTAAATGCAAATATCTTGCTGGCCAAACTAGATTATAGTTCTTGAGGGAAAACTTGCCTTAAAAAAGCTCTGTGCTCAATTGTAATCACTTCAAAAAAGGAAGAAAGTAGATGTACCCAAGAACTTGTCATTCTGGCCTCATTTGTTCATGGATTTGACATCATTTACTACCATGTGGACAAGAGGCTCAGTAGGTACAGACTAAGAGGGCAGTACCTGAAGCCCTGTCCAATCAAATGCTCTAGGTTGAGAATTATCCAATCCACACATGACAGGTGAGGAAGTTGTGGCTTCCACTGTGTGGTTCAGTCTGTCTCAGTAGTCTGGATTCTTGGGATCTATTTATTTCTAGGCTCCTCTCCTATTCTTAGGAGACCCAGGTTGCTGTGCCATACAGATGCTGGAATATCTATATGGAGATTGCAAGCCACCCTGAGAGACAGGGAATAGTGAGTATCCATTTGTATCTTGAGATTGGGAAGGGAGGTTGGACTGGCTACGGCTAGATTCCCAGACCTGGAAAAATCTAAACCAAGAGAACAGCATACTGAATTTAAGGTCCTGCTTCCCACAAAAAACTCAGTAAGGAAGAGCAACTGGGTCCCCTACATACCACCACTACTTTCATGTAGTAAAAGCACACATGGATTAGGGATTCTCTCCTGATTTTCATCCCAGTCATTACCAAAATCTTGGGAGACTACAGATTGCCAGAACAAAGCTGTCCACATCGAACTTCAGGCCCTGACTGAAGACACCATGAATGGATGGAATAGGATATTTAGCATCCTACCTGGTGACCTATTTCCCACTTGATTGGCCAGAGGAGACTTAGGACTGAACTGCCTCAGAGTAGGATTCATTCATGAAGATACTGGAAACTACAGGGGCCAGTTCCCATGCACCATAATCAGTTCTAGCCTTTTCCTGATTTTAATGAGGTACCATTTTCTATGGGCTTAACACATACAAAATTAAGCATAACTGTAGCATGACAACTCTTTTTCCCTGCTCTGATTCTCAGCCACTCAGTTTTCCTAAACCAACAAAACAATCCTATTACTCTTGTACTTTTGTCAGAGATATTCTATGTGTGAGCAAGAATGGATAGAAAGATGGATAGATGACACAGAGATAAGTTTGTATATAAATATATATTTCTATTTTATATAAAAACATACTACTGGCTATGCAACATTTGCCTTTGTCATTTTCTTTTAGCAATATTTTTGAGCTCATTTCTTTTAATTTTATCTTTATTTCCTGGTTCATTCTAGAATTATATGCAGGATATCCTAAATTGATAATATTTTGTCTGACCCTTGTTGATGTTATCATACATCATTTCAGCATCTGATGACATACTTGAACTATACACTCCACACAACATTTTTGCTGAATCAGAGAGTGCATTTATTATTTTGAAAGCTATTTCACCATGATGTGTTTGTAGTCCTCTGCAATTCTATCAACATTATAAGGGAATGCCTCTCATATTTTAGGTTTCCAACATACTGCTATTCAATGTTTATGTCTCTGTCCATCTGATAGGTAGGTAATCCTTGTAGTGTGTTTTTAATTTATTTTTATTATGAAGTTCAACATCTTTTCTTATTTTTAAGAAAAGATGTATCTACATTTTTGTGAACTATTTCTTTCCCCTTGTCTGTATTTTACAGTTGGGTGGTTCTTTTCCTTAGTAATTTGAAAGAGGTTATGGAATCACATAATTGTTTCAGTCATGTGTTATACCTACTTTTTCACATTTGACAGATTATCCTCCTTACCTTGGTTTGCACTCTCCCGTGGAAGATTTTTATTCTCTTGACGCCAAAAGTGTTTGATTTTTAGATTGAAAATTCCTGTCTTTTTCCACTTCACACCATTTCACCATTTGTTCATAGCTAGAAAGGTCTTGTGCACTATGTGATTATAAAACAGTTATCACATGGTTTCCTCTTTCAAGTTTTGGTGTCTATTTTCTACCATGAGTGGTTTTCTCCATTTGGGATGGATGTAGATTCCAATTTGTTGGTTCATTTGTTTTCCCAGAAAATTATACTTGATTTATAAGCAATCTACTTCCTAAACTCTGCAATATACAAAATTCTGATAGATACCTAGTTGCATTTCTGGACTTTCCATTGTCTTCCATTGACCTGTTTCTCATACATTATCATTATATTTTTGAAGAATTTAATTACAAATGTTTGTCTTTTCATATTTTATTAATGATTACTTTAATTGAGAATGCATACTACATTTTAAAAATTATATATATATATATATATATATATATATATATATATATATATATATATATATATAGACTAATTGATTTCCTTTACTTTTTGTGGGAAAGGGTACTAGGGATTTAACCTGGAAACAATTTATCTCTGAGTTATATATTCAGTTCTTTTTTCTTTTTTTTTTTTTTTTTATTTTGAAACAGGGTCTCACTAAGTTGCCAAGGCTGGCCTGAACTTGCCATCCTCCTGTCTCAGTCTCACTAGTTCCTGGGATTACAAGCATGCGCCACATAGCATCTGGCTAGGTGAATTGATTTTCATATTGTCTAGTATTATATCAAATTATTTTGCATTTTTGAGGAGGAAAACATTGTTACTAGTCACATTTTATTATTATTTTAGTGTTTTCAGTTTTCTAATACTTGGTATTTTTTCTCATATAGTAATACATTTTATTGGTTCATTGTTTTCCTTTTGTACAACAACTTTGAAGTGTTTGGACATAATGTTATGCAAGCTTCAGAAAAAAAATGAAAAGGACAATTTTCTGTTTATTCTTTACAGCAATTTGAATATCTGCAGAAATTATTTTTCTTAAACTTTGTATTCCCTGTTAATGCTACCTATCCTGAGGGCTTTGAAGATTTTTAAACAAGTTTCTCCCTTTTATCAATGAATAGTTGAACTCATTCATGTTTTTATCTATATTAGAATTGTTTAGAAAAAATTATGTTCCCAGTAAATTGTCTTTGTCATATTTTGCTGCTAATTTACTAATTTCTATTTTGATGCTGATTTACCAATTTCTATTTTTTCTTCCATCTTCATGTTATGTTCTTTTCTCTGTTTTTAGCATATGCCAAATGTTAATTTCTAAAAATCTAATATAAAATTTAAAATTATTAGTTCTCTTTGTGATATTTGCTTTGATGGTATCTCAGATGAAACTGCATTTTTCTCTTTTTCTCCTGAGTTGTTTGAAAAGAGCTTTCTTTTTTTTCTTAAATTTTTGTGTGTGATGGGCTTTTTTATTTCTGATTTGTTATCCACATCTAGTTTTAGTCGACTGAGAATCTAGAGTGTTTATTGTACTATTTCTTCTTTTTAGAATTTTTGAAAATATTAAAATAATTATATAATTATTATTTATGAATAGTATGTAATCTCTGTATTCAATACATTAAATACAAAAATTTAGTGCTCCTTATCTGAGGTTTGTTTTCTATGTGAGCAGAGTGTAATGTAATATTTTGAGAAAAAGAGAGAAACCATATTCACATAAATTTTATTATAGAATATATTATAATTGTTCCATTTTACTGTTAGCTGTTGATATTAACCCCTTACTGTGTTTAAACTATAAATTAAACTTTTCATAAGTATGTATGTGGTATAGGGAAAAAAATCTTAGTTTATATAGGGTTTGGTTCTGTTTGCAACTTTGGCCATTTGCTGAAGGAGTTAGGATAAAAGGAACTAATATTTATTAGAATTAGACTTAATTTTCCCTTAGGTCAGTATATCTTTCTTGATCTTACTTTGAATTTTATGGAATATTAATTAATTTTCCTCTACTCTTTGTTTCTGGTTTTTCTTGTCCTCCTTTGTAATTGATAAGGTATCTTATCTATGCTGTTTGATACATGTGTGTGTGTGTGTGTGTGTGTGTGTGTATGAATAAATCTTTACTTAAAAAATAAAAAAACTTACTTATATAGTTAATTGGTAGAATATCCCACTCCCACCACATCTGCCTAAGTAGGTTTGAATGGCGTATGTATCAGCCTCCTATAATCATTATGAAAACTCAATGCATGAAGATGTTTTTAACCCTGAACATCATGTTGAATACTGTGATGATTTATTTTAGATGTTAACTTGAGTGGATTAAGGAATACTTAGAAAACTATTGAGGCATTGCTTCAGGGGGTATCTGTGACATATTTCAAGAGGTCAAATATGTGTAAGTTCATGAACTGAGTTGCAAAAATCTGCCTTCCACATGGGTGGGAACCTTCCATTCAGATATTCTACTATCTCATGGGATAAACAAACAAACATACAAAACAGAGCAAAATCTAATTGGTCTGGCTCTCTCTCATAAAGTTTGGAAACATTCTTTTTTTGCATTCATATTTTAATTAAAAATTTAGAACACATAAACATGAATTATTCTATAACTTTAAAAAAATTTGTTGCTCCTTCCAAATAACTTTATTTTACTGTTTAAGACAAATTTCATTATCATCAAATCTATATATCACATTTGAAAAATTCACAATAGTTATCTATGGGTAATATGTGCCAAGGCCCCTAGTATATGCCTAAAACCCCAGAAAATACTAAATAATTGCTGTTTTCCCCCTATATTCGCTGTAACATTGCTACATAATACTAGAGCTAATGTCTCCTTCTGTATTTTACACCTTGTGCCTCTTTTGCATACTAGCTTTGCACTCTGGGGCATTATTAAGTAAAGTGAGGGCTAGTTGAACAGAAGCATCATATCATGAGAGTCCATCTGATAATGAAGAAGGCCTTTCAATGACTATCAGGAGCGGAGCATAGATAGTATGGATATGCTGGATGAAAGAACGATTCATTTCCTGGACAGAACAGAGCAGCATGGTCTGAGATTTTACCATGATACTCACAGAATTTAAAACTTACAAATTGTTTATTTCTGGCATTTTTTTCACTTAATATTTGTGAATTGTAGTTGACCATAGACAACTAAAACCACAGAAAGTAAAACCACAGATGAGAAGACAACTATACTGTGTGCCAGTCTTTGAACTGCACTACTCATGATTTTATTATCTACATTTCACATGTAAGGAAGCCAATGACATACAAAGGTGTTACGAATCTTCCACAACAGAAAATCAAGTGTCACTAGATGGTAGAGATTAGCTTGCAGTTGGATATCTAACTCAATGGTCACAAACTCAAGGTATAATACTCTTGGAAACATTCTTTCTGCCCTAGACATTAGAATTCTGGAATCTCTAGCGTTTGGACTCCAGGATTTATACCAGTTGCCACCCAGGTTCTTGAGCCTTCAGATATGAACTGAGCCAGGCTATCAGCATCTCAAGCTTATAAACAGCCTATCAAAATTTATTCTAATCTTCATTAACATTAGGTAATTTTTATCCAAAAATTAGATATATGTGTTCATGTAGACCATACTCAAGTGGAGCAAATTGAAAGCTTGAATTGGAGAATGCAGATCAAGTCATTTCATCCTCCAGAAGAATTTTAGGGTTAATCGTATCGTAACTCTAAAGGATTATTGAAATGTGTAGAACATGATGAGTAACAGTTGCAACACATATTTGAAGAAATATAAAAAATGTTCATTAAACATTGTCTTGATTCAATCATTAATTATAAATAATAAAATTATATTTATAGCACAGATTTAATTTTAAAGGATTTTACGTTATTAGTCATATTTAGAAACTTTTGTAAGGCAGCCCAACTTAGTGCATTCTCTTCAAACCAAGTCTTAAGGAAATTTTGATAGTTACTCTGAGTTTTCTTGTCTTTTGTTGAAAACCACAGGTTTGTATATAAAACAGCCCTGGCATTTTATCTTCATATATAATCTTACATATGTTGTTAATATTTGGAAAACCTAGAATATGATATATAAACTTCTAATAAGAATTGTGTGTGAAATATTTTTATTTATAGAGAAGGTTTTTATCTAAGCAAATTTATTTTATAATAATATATCTCTATATAGTTATTTTATATATTACTGTGTGTATATATACATACATATATATGTATATATGTATATTAAATAATACACATATAACTACAGTGTATAAGGACATCCAAGGGCAACTAATTTTTAAGTTTGTTTTAGAAAAAAGAACAAATGCTATTTTTCAAAGTAAATGTGTAACTTGCTGACAAGTAGATTTTATAATAAAAAGGTTTTTTTTCATTTTCTTGCTAAAAAGAGTAGATAATTAGAAATTGCAATATTAATGGATATAGAATCCTTGAACTTATGTCTTATGAGAAAATTAGAAAGCATAAAAATGACAAATAACTTTCTTATATTGAATATTTCTTTTGCCATAAACTGAACTTAATTTGACTCTTTCTGGGTATACTAATCAAATTCATTTCTGTTATAAGGCACTTTTGTAATCTGAAAGGCATGTGAGACATTCCAAAAAAGCTGGCTCATTTTTACCACTATTTATCATATAATTAGAACCATATTTGACACATTAATAGATAATTAAATGATAAATGAGTCAATGCATGAATGAATGAATGAATGGACAAAAGAAGCACTCAATATAACCATAATATATATCACAATCTTTGACATAGTAATATTTCTTAGATTCCATGGGAAGTGTTTACAACAATTTTGTCTCTTTCTTTCTTTCTCTCCTAAACATATAGTGTAACCCCTGACACGGCCCAGCCACAGCCTTACACAATATTTAGTAGAAACTTATACAGCTTTGATGATAGAACTTTAAGAATGATCACTACATCCAAATGCCTCCTTCCCTAGGATTCAATCATTTCTTGGGGGGTCTGGTAAAGCCAAATGGGAGAACGAGAAGTACTGTTGTCACTCCATTTCTAAATCTCTAAATTCTTCTAGAATTCATCATTTTTACTACTCATTTGACACTTAAATTATGTACTTTTTATGTTAATATAAATTGTTTTATTTCTATTAGCCATACTTCTTCTAAAAGAAAAAACGAACCCAATTGCAAGGGATGCATCGCCATTATATACTTAGTAGGTGCATAATTTTGTTTGCTGTAAAAGCTTGGAAATAGAACACAAGAAAATTCCTACCAAGTCAAAAGCAAGACCTAGTTTACCAAAACTCTGAACACTCAAAATCTCAAATTTTCATCACATTTCCAATAAGCTCTGTATGTACCCTCTGGTGATAGGTGCGTACCACTGAAAATGTTTCAATTATTGTCTAGTCTTGTTTTGAAAAATTGCTTTTAACCATTTGATACATTGCTCTGATGTCTCCCACCTTGCTAAATGTGTATCAACCACTTTGAAATCACTTTAAAATTCAGAAATGTTTAAACAAAAATATTTTATCACTCATTTGGTGGACAAAACATGTTCCTAATGATATTGAAATGGTTTAATTTTTTTTTCTTTGTTGCTGCTATTGTTTTTAATTCCAATTAATATGAAATGTTTCATGGATTTTATTTCAGAAACATTACTGTGTACTACCAAGATCCTCCTGAAGTAAGTTATATATACACTGTGTGTTCCAATTATCTTTCTAAAATTTGGATAATCTGAGTTGTGATACAGGGAGCTCTAAAGATTTTCGTAAGTAACTGAGACCATGTATCATTTATTGAGTACATATTTTGTGCTATGCCCTCTCAAAAATGTATATGTACAAGAAATTGATAAAAAAAAATGAAGCTAATAAAATCTGTACAACATTAGAACAAAGCACTTCTGGCATAAGAAATCTGAATCTCCTCTATAGAAAACAGAAAAGAATCTTTTTCAGAGTCAATAAGAATTCTAACAATAAAAGCATTCTTCTAAATAATTCAGATTATCTAAATTCTGTTTCTGTAGAGCAGAGAAAATATACAGAGGAAATAATCTGTACAATATTTCCTATACCCTCTGCATGTTCTCATGTAGGTAATTCATTTTGAGATTTAGCACCCTTTATTAATATTTAGTAAACCTTTCAGTGTTTTGTATATTGCCTTGAAAGTACATATTTGAGGAGTAAATTTAAATGTGTTTTAAAATTGAAACAAGTTAGAAAACTTTCAAAGGTATACATAATAGAAATCTTTTATATGCTTATTAAACACAGAATGTTGAAACATATTTGTTCTCCATAAAAAATATATGATTGTTTAGGTTCTTTCTCCCATGACATTTAAATTAATTGCATTTTTATATTACCAGATTTTTGTCAGTGTAATTGAATCTTCAATGCTTATTTCTCATCATTCATATTCTCTTCATTATTCTTTGCCATATACACTCCATCCATAATAAAAAAGGAAGAAGTAATGGTGAGAAAAAAATAAGAAAGAAACAGAGAGACATGGACAGATAAATAATATATCCACTTGCATAATTAACATGATCTTTTCCATTTATTGACATAAATATAGAAATATGATTGAGCAAAAAAAGGCAATGGGTGGACTTCTTGTTTGGATGTGGAAACAATTTGCTCCTGATTCTTTCCATTTTTTCTCATAATTAGTTTGCAGAAACAGAAAAGTCATGCCTTAAAAGTTTCATCCTGAGCAGAATTAAAAGGCCGAGAATATACTCATAATTCACATTATTAATAAATCATGACACATCAGATCAGCATAGCAGAGCTCTGTGAGAGATTCAGAAGTTGTGACAAAGCAGTGAGGAGCCACAGGAAGGGCCATGGGTTCTTAACTGTGGCAAATCTCAGAAAAAGCCAATAACGGTATGTTCATAGAAGGAAAGTGTCTCACTGAAAATGGGAACCTCTGTGAATAACGCTGAAAGCAATCAGAGTAGGTACACTGAGCAAGACAGTGTAAGAAGGCCCATAAAGAAGCCAGGGAGCCTGGAGGTGGAAAATTGCAGAACATACGAGCAAATTTGTTCAGAGTAAAAGATAGACATGACCTATGCCTGGGTGTGAGAAGCTGGGAGGTCACCAGCTAAATCAGGCCTGGATATAGAAGCCATCCTTAACCAAGTGAGGTAAGCACTAGAGGAGAAATGAGACCACTTACAGACACTGTATTGAAACAGTCCTGGATGCACCTGTAGAGACAGAGCCGTCCATTTTCAAATTCAGAAGACTACCTAGGTCTTTTCAATCTCTACAATCCAAACATATTGCAAATAACAGGACAAGGAAAATCCAACAAATTTGAACATAGAATTTGAAAACATCATCTGTATAAAGGTACTTCAAAAATTGAGAGTGAGGAGCAGACACATTTTGTCACAAGTAAAACAATAAAAACAAAATGAAAAAAGAGCAGACAGAAGATGTGGATGTAGGTAAAGATGAATTTGAAAATGTTCAGATGGAACTTGGGATAGTAATTAAATTTTTGATTGAATAGGAATAAGAATGAACTTGAATACATAAAACTACCAGTGAAAAGAAGGATCCATTGGAATTTCACTACAATTACTAGATGGAAGTGAGATGAGTTTGCCTGTTGTGTGCAGAAAATTCATTACTTTTACAAGTCCAATGACATTGAAAATATTGAATATTTGTTCCTATAAAAGAAATAAGTTTTCATGTGACATCAAAGTCTACATTTTTAAACCACTGGATCATTTGTGGTTAGATAAAAAGACAGCAAAATAAAAACTCATATCATTAAGACTTAATTGTATTGTTAATACTTCAAAACATGTAAAAATCCCATTGCTCTGAAAAACAAAAATAATAGTAATTATAACAAGTTACACTTGTAGTTTATAACTTTTTCATGCATAATATGATAAACATGCACAGAAAAAGTTCAAATTTTAGTAAATTAAAAATAACTTTATAACTGAGATAAAACCACACAGAATTTATTAATAAAAATGGGAGTTCATAACCCACTTAAATCAAATGTATGAAAGATGATATGTCATGAGCTTTGTAATGTTTTGAACAACCAATAAAAAAAAACCAAAGGTATTGTGTCCAACCACAACTAAAAAATAAATATTTTTTTTAAAAAAAGATAAAAAAAAAAGATTTTAAGCTTTGTCTAAAATAATTATCTATTTTTCCAAACTCCCCTGACAAATTTGGAACAATAATGCTATACCACAATAAAGTAGATTTGTAAATCCTATTAACATAAGATTAACAACATACATTCTGAATAAATAAAAACAAAACAGCAAAAAAAAAGTCACCACAGTCCTTTTTTAAATTTTTAGATTTTCTTTCAGTACTATAAACATAAAATATTAAAATATTTTATCAAAAGTAACAATCTCATAACATTTTCTTTTACTAGTAAAAAACGTAAAGTTGCATCTCTCTCTCTCGCTCTCTCTCTCTCTCTCTCTCTTGTTACCAAGGATGAAAGGGAACCCAGAGGCACTTAACCACTGATTCACATTCCCATATCTTTTTATTTTTTTGAGAAAGGTTCTTATTAAGTTGCTTAGAGCCTTGCTAATTGGCCTTAAGTTGCTGAGGCTGGGTTTGAACTCAAAATCCTCCTTGCTCAGCCTCCAAGTCATTGGGATTACAGGTGTGTGCTATCATGCCCAGTTTGAAATTATCTTTTTCTGCCTAGCAGATAATAGTATTTAGGTGGTTAAGAATTTCTTTCATACTTTAAATTATTGATCTAAAGAAGATACCTAAATAAAGGTAAATTAATGTATAGTATTATATTTTTAAAAATAGTTTACTGCTCTATCATTACTCTTCTGTTATGCAGAAAATATATGTTTTATCAAATATTAAACTCCTTTTATACATTGTATATTTTGGAAATTGAATATTCTCTTGCAACATATATATTGACCTTCTGCTGTTAATGCTATTTAACTCTCACACATTTGGGAAGTGGAAAAGTGACAAGCCCTAGAAGTTAGGTTCTGCAGGGAGGACAGTCATAAATACATTTGCCAATAAGTAGGTACATTAGTGAGTGTTTTCCAGAGAATCAGAACCAAAAGCAGATAGATATATATGGATGGATGGATAGATAGATAATAAATTGTTTCACTTGCTTATGGAGTATGAATAGTCCCACAATCTGCCATGTGCAAATTGGAAACAGAAAAGGAGGTGGTATGATTCAAGTCTAAATCCAAACACCTGCCAATCAGAGGAGGAATGGTGTCAATCCTGGTCTAAGGGCATGAGAATCTCACTCAAGCCTCACCCAAGTGGGCAGATAGGAAGAAAGAGAGGTGAACTCCTCCCTCCATTGTCTTCGTGTTCTCTGAGGCATTTCAGAAGATTGGGTGATGACCACTCACACAGAGAAGGGCAATCTACTTGACTGAGTATCTTCCAGATACCTTTAAACACACCAAGAATATTTCATCTGGTAACCCGTGGTACATTTAACTTGTCACATAAAATTGCTTATCACAGTAGAGGGAATTAAGTTGCTACCAGCATTGCCAATGGACTAAGATCATTCAAGGCAGATGTGCTGCCAGAAAAAAAAAATGAATAAATAAAAACACATGGCACCTATGTGTGAAGCCGGGCATTTGAATTCAGTGCAATGAAATTTCAGATTCTAGTGTATGAGAATGGCTTCTACAAGTTCCCATAGGAATTTGAAGAAGATTATCTCTCTAGTTGTCTACACATTAAAGTGAAGGACTTAAGCCTTTGAAATTGAAAGTTGACACTCATGAATTGAGCCCTGATGGCCCACCAGCAGTGGAAGGTTAATTTATAATTTTAATTTTATGAACACTCAATCAGAAGATTGGATACTGAATTATCATTGATTTCACAGTAGTATTGTTATTTGAAACGAAAATGTTGTTACTTTAAAACATGCTGCCAACTGGGTCAATACAACCATTTATATTATTTATTGATTTGCAAAAACTGAAACATCTCAAAATGATAATCATTAATGTGGGCTTTTACTTTTAAGGAGCAAAAAACAAAACAAAACAAAAGCATACTTAGCCTTAAAAGTACCTAATACACAAGTAGACACTGTTTCATGATCTCATCTTGTCCATCAAAGTTAGGAGACCTTGTACAGGCATTTAATCAAATTCTTTGGCATCTTTTACACTAGTACTCCACAGGCAGTGGTTAGAATACTGATAATAATAAATAGTTGATCTCTTCATTCCCTTTCACGTCACAAAGCATGTCTATATCAGCCAGTAGATTGGAATCTTTTAACTACTTTAAATATCCAATTTTCCATGGTAGAACATGATCCCTTCAGTTTAATTCATCTTCACAATGTTTCTAAAAAGAACATTGTTATAGGCTTGCCTGTCATCATTATTATCTATGTCAAAATATTAAGGAAGCTTCTTTCAAACTCTGTTTTGTCCTGTATTTTTCGTTTTCCAGATTACATTCTTCCCATCTTATCTAATCACAAATGGTAGGCTTTTTACAAATAAACTTTTATTGCATTTGGCTGGCAGCAATCTTTCAGAATATTTTAAATCTTACTAATAAATCACAATTTGGTCACAGGACAAAAAAAGTTATATAATCATGTTTTTTTTTTTTCTTCTTAGAACTGATACACAGAGTTTGAGAGAGATGCAGCTTTGTTTCAGAGATTATATAGACATCTGACCACAATTGTCACAGAATTTTCAAGGGGAGACAACTTTTCACCTTCCGCACAGTAACTATTCATTTTGAAAGGGAGAGCAGCATCTTAGTTTTAAATTCCTTTTCAATCTCTGGGTTATTAACACTGCGGATTGAATAACAATGGTGGGCTTCTCTGCATATCATAGGATGTTGACCGGGATTCCAGGCCACCAGTCATTAAATGACAGTACTATTGGCCCAATTTCTAAAACCAAAATTCTTCCCAGACATCAAAAATATCCCCCGAGGAAAAGTCATCTTTAGTTGAAAACAGTGGCTTTAAAACAAACCTAAATCAAATTTATCATATACTCAAGTAGGATTTTTTAAATATTTCCCAAAGAAGCTTGATGAAATTTTATGCAATGACCTAGAGAGTTACCCCAACAAGACATTAGACTCCTGAAGTAGAGATTCTATCTCATTGAAATAAAAACATATATTCCCAATACTATGGATGTGTTTCTTATTTATATTAAACTTAAAAGAAGTTAATTTGAGAATGATATAGCTTGGGATATTTCCTACACAATTTAAGCTTGAATATCAAATACATTGTCATGTCATATTGTAAATTTTACTAAAGTTGAAATGCACTATTTTATAGCAAAAATGTGTTAAGCAGTCAGCATTGTTTTTAAAACTGAATATTTGTTCACTTCTCACAAAAATTCACATACGCATGTCATCTCAAGCTCTATCTACTTAACAACTATCTGAACAAAGAAAAAACACAAATGGCTGCAGAAAAGATAAAAGATGAAACATAACTATATTCATGTGATTGTTTTTTACTGTCTACTTACAGAGAATATTAAATCTTTTATGTTTTTGATTGTCTTTACCTTCAAAGGGAAGCAATCACACTATTGTATTCGAATCATATAAAGAATGAATTGACTGGTCATTTGGATGGATTCTATATAATCGGCTGACCTAGAAAATGTGCTTAGATATATTTCAGTGAAAACTGATTTACATACATCTCTTACAAATAGGAGTATGTTCCCTATTTTTTAAAAATCTTCTTAAAATTAGCTTGTATTTAATATCTCCTTGTTTTCTGTCATTGAAGATAAATTCACTCTGAAATACATTTCAGAGAACTTAAAATCAAATATTTTTTTTTCTGAAAAATGCAGGCTGGTAAAGTATAGGCAATAATGGATTTCACACTATGTCTACACATTGTTCATTAATGGGAACTAAAAAATGAGGAAGGAAGAACAGTTGTTTCAAACACAAATAGTCTTCCTGTACTCACCCAGTAAGGTCTGATTTTGCTTTATTGTTTTTTTTTTTTTCTCCCCTGAACTGAAAGTGAAAAGTAATGCATTCTTAAAATATCGATGAAAATATTATTTTCTTTCTGTATGGTTATCCCATAACTATTTGTTTGCATAATAATTGCAATTTTCAGGAAAGTAACAACAGTAGTTTAATAAGTATCATCACAGCTATGCATTCAAAGAGGGGTTGAGATATGGTTTGTAAAAGCAGTGAACTTTTAGTATGGCTGGAAGAAGATCATGGGCTCTGTAAAAATGGGACTCCCTTAATATCTTATAATTCTTTAGCATCTAGAAATATCTCTGTTTTAAATTCTTAAATGAAGAAGGACTAGATATGCAAATATGAAAAAGCCATAGCATATAGATTTTTGAGTCACTCTTGGTATTATAGACCTACCACTTAAAAGTGAATTATTTCAGAAAATATTGCAATCGAGACATAAAATATAATAGACAATCAATATGCAGAATGCCAGAAAAACATCATATAAACTATGCATTTTTCCTTGTTAAAGTCTTATGTGAGCCATGAATTATGCAAAACAACCAAGAGATCCTATTAAAAAGGTGATACATCTTCAGGATCCTAAGACATGAAAGACTATTTGAGCATACCTCTCAAGGTTATTACAGAGTTATCAGAATTCCTGGGAGTCTGAAAGTTTTAAGAGGAAAAAGAATAGGGAGGGTATATTGCAAATTGGGTGCTGGTGGAAGACAAGCGCCATGGGTGAAAAAATTTGATGAAGTAACCAAAATCATTTATTTAGTAGGCTACTCACTTGTTCCCCAGCACAGTTTGTAAGGCAACAGCCTGACTGCCTCACTATTGTCATTGGTGAGAGCATGTGCTTGAAAAAAATTCGATTAATATGCGCATCATATCGCCTCATAAGAATTTATATTTACCTATGGCAGAATGCAGTGTTTTTTTTAGATACCCCATCAATGTTTTAAAATATGAATGCCAAATCATTTCAACTATTGGCAATAACACAGCCCCCTGCCCCAAGCATTGAGTAGAAAATTCTGAAAAACACACAAATAATCGCAGATCAGGTTCAAATAGTCTGTGATGGGCACCATTATGTATTGAACACTTGAGTGGTGGCCTCTCTGAAAACCACTGAAATGCTTGGATCAGATTTAAGGGCTGTGTACTCAGCTAGTTGCTTTCTCTACACACTCTTGACCAGTTAGTTCACTACTTTCCTCCTTAATGACCAATTGCTTTAGCAAAACTGATAAATTTCAATCAGATATGTCTACAGAAGTAAAATAAAAAATTGTAATTTGATAATCTAGTTAGTTAATGAAAGGAATTTTAAAATGTCCTGTGGCACTATAAAGACACTGTAATTTTACTCCTTAGGACATCTAACTTTAATCACTTTATTTGGAACTACTGTTAAATCTCCCTCCCCCGCTCCACACACACTTGCAGAATTTCAATTTAAAAAGATGTTTACTGTAGACACTTAAAGCTTAGAAACAAAGCATAACATTAAATGTGATGCTACTATTTCAAACATTGGGTGATACTATTTAAACTTTGTGACTTCATTCTGGAGAATTTACTTATTGCATATACATGCAGAAAACCTTGATTATGTTAGCATTCTTAGGCTACCAAATTCATTGTTGAAGCTCAAGTTAACATTTTTATTGAAAATGGTAAAGGAGACAGCAAATTCTTTGATTTGATGGGGCTATTACCCCATAAACCTTTTCTATTTCTGAGGCATAGCTAAGTTGTGATTTCGGGTGAGTACCTTGACCTGAGCCTTGTATTTGCTTTCTCTTTAAAATAAGGATAAAATGTAAGTACAGTATGTCATGATACTATGATGTGTGGTTTATGACCATGTTTGCTGTACCTGTGCTTTTTTCTAATTCATGTCATAGGTGTGCAGGGTGGGGTATACTAGCAGCTATATTTCCAGTTTCCTGGTCAATGAAAACTTTTGCTAAAGAGAAGGTAGAGGAAAGGAGTATTCATTTGTACTAGTTTGCTAAGGCTGCCATAACAAAATACTACAACTGTGGCTTATGTAACAGGCTTATTTCCTCACTGTTTTAGAGGCTAGAAGTTTAAGGTCAAGGTGTCAGTCAGCAGCTTTGATTTTTGTGAGTTGTCACTTCTCAGCTTGCAAACAGTTGCCCTGGCTCTGTGCATTTTCCATGTTTTAATTTCTCCTTCTTTCAATGACACCAGAAATACTGGATTGGGGTTTGTTAAAATGACCTCATATTATCTTAATTACTTAAAGGTCTTCCCTCCAGACACAGTCACATTATGAGGTATTTGAGTTTGGGGAGACACAACTCAGACCTTAAAATGCTGTCTCTGGTGGCCCCTCCATGGAAGAAAATCCAGCTGGTCCTGGACTGAGGCTTCCTGGATAGGCCTAACTCTTTGGGGGAGACCTAGACCTTTGACTCTGCCACCTCCACCCCTCCTATTCCTTTTTGTCTGTACTCAAAAGCTAGTGCAGTTTCTAGTATTGCTATCTGAATTGCCTAAACCTTCCCTTGTTTATTTTCACTGCATTTGTAACCAATTTCTTGGACTAAATTGGTTTTTTTGTTTGTTTGTTTGTTTGAAACAAACAATTCAGTGCCTTTTCTTGTAAAAGAAAGAGAAAACAAATATAGATCCAGAAAATAAATGAATCAATGAATGAATCAATGCTAGCAAAATCAGGAAAACAAAGCATTCAAAACACCTGTATCTGTTTAAATAAACAAACTTTTTTTTTTCTTTTGTTCTTGTTGTTTGGTGAATATACTCTGAACAACTTCTTTGTCTCAAGGGAAATCATGTAAATACCTTCAAAGTTGCTTAAATAAAGCTCTTTGTGACTTCTCTGTTTCTAAAATTCATGCTTCTTGAAAAGTCAAGTTTTGGTGTAAATCTTGGGAGTTTTAGCAGATATGGAAAAATTGTTTTATATTTTAAAATATGGCATAATCTTCAATTTTGTCATTTCTAAAAGTAGTTGATCTCACAGTGAGAATAACTTAATATGAGGAAGACAATTCCAATTTATTTTCTTAAAATCTGTGTTCTAATCTTGACTCTGTCCTTTACAGACTATGCTAATTGCCATTTTCTCAGCTATAGTTCAGGGAGGGCCAGATATACCTGAGATTTGGGGGAAAAAAAATGGCGGAGAGGCTTATTCAACTTCACTTCTTCCTTTTACCCCACTGTCATGTGACTATAACTTGAACAGACTTCCCTGCCCTTGGCATGATTTCATTACACCATGCTTCTAAAATTCAAATAAAATTATACTGTTCAATACCTAAAAACTTGGAAAAGGGAGGGTGGTTACACAACAATTTATCAATTTCCACTTTAATCTCCCTTTTCAATGCTTCACAATTTCACAATATTGGTTGCTGTCCCCTCCCCAGTTTTCAAAACTTTAGCCTTCCTTGATCTTCCTGATGGTTTTATTGTCTTCCTTATCTCGTTCTTTAATTATTTTACTCTTCTTTTTAGTTTTTTCTCTCTTAGCCCATGATCATTCCATATTAGAATGCAGCCATCAAGATGAACTGTGACTGTGTAACACACTGATGTTTTCTTTCCTGCTGTATATACCTATACATTCTCTCACATCATAACATATATGCTAATCTACAAATGAGAAACGAACAGAAAACACATGTCACATTAAAAAAGCCCTTAAATTTTTGATTCTGCTATTCCTTATCTTTACTTTCCCATTCAGAAATAAGTTTGGTGTTGTGACCAAGTTTGGGGGGGAAATGCTTAATTTCTACTTTTTGTTTTCCTTTATCAATTATTTCATCCTCATTTGCAAGAATTCAGTTTATTCTCTTGTTGTTTTATTCTAAATACTCTTGCCAGTGTTTCTAATGACTTACAATATTACCTTCTTTTGCCTTTCTATAACATGTAGCATTCTCAACTACTGCACTAGTGTGATTTTTCTGGAATTTTTTGCCACATTTTTTTTTTTTTTTTTTAGTCCTTTTGGAGGACACTTTATTGAACTAAAAACTGGAATTCAGAAGGTCCCCTAACTTGCTCCCTCACAAACTACCTTGCATCTGACCATAGTATTACATTACATACTATTATATTTAAATATAATAAAATAATTTTTTTCATGAAAGGCCTTCAGGCAGGTCAACATTTTAAACATATGGAATAGAAACCATTTTGTTCTCCCCTAACCTCTTCCTAAAGCATGCTCCACCATCAAAATATTTTCTAAACTCAAAATAATCTACTTCAAATACCTTCTGTTTTGGTTTAGATATGCAGTGTCCCCCAAAAGCTCATGTGTGAGACAATGCAAGAAAGCTCTGAGGTGAAATGATTGGGTTGAGAGCCTTAACTTAATCCATGTTTTAATCCACTGATACGGATTAACTGGGCAGTAACGGTAGGCAGGCCGGGTGTGACTGGAGGAGGTGTGTCACTGGGGGCACGACATTGAGGTTTATAATTTGTCTGTGGTAAAGGGAGCACTCTGTCTGCTTTCTACCTCCATACCCTTTCATCATGAAGTTCTGCCCCATTTGGGTCCCAGAGCAATAGATATAACCATCTATGGACTGAGACCTCTGAAACTGTGATCCCGAAATGAACTTTTCCTCCTCTGAAATTGTTTTTGTCTGGTCTTTTAGTTAGAGCAATGAAAAAGCTCACTAAAACACCCTCCCATCCTACTATCTGTTGATATATAATTATATTCCACTAAATACACATGGTTTCTTCCCACTACCATTGTTAAAAACTTTCCCCATGGTCTCATCATATTTTGCTTAGTAATTTGTTGATCTGTTCCATCTCCCTACCCTTGGCTTGCCCACGTTCTGCTCAGAACTGTCCATTCTCCTGAAAGTGTGTTTTCTATGGTTGTGGAGTCTTCTTCCTTCCACAAATTCAAAAATAATTACAAATTTAAATATAATTAGTCTCTATCTAATTAAAGTGATTCCAATAGCTCTCTAATGACTGTGATATTAAATGTAAGTTCTTGCTGTGGCTAAAAGTCTCAGTATGTCTTGGTTTCTCTATATAGTACCAAGTTTAGTTCATAACTTCATGTTTCTGATTTTGCTTTTGAGCTATAGAAAAAGCCGAATTATAAATAAATGAATATGCTGTAAGATTTTATTTTGGTAACTACTGTTTCCTATCTGTCTAGGGTCACCTAATACTTTTTCCTTGCCCCAGTAACTCCAAATAGCAATTTTGTTTTGTTTATAAGTTTTAAGAAAAGTTATTTCAAGTGCATCCACTACTAAGAACCTTCTTTGATTATTCAATCTGTACAAACATTGAAGATTAAAAGATAGAAGTATGCTACCCACCACAGAAGACTGATATTCTTAACCCTGAAGGTGAGCCTTTTCTTTCTTCTTATGTGACGAAGTCTGGGAAGCTGAATTTCATCAGTAGACTCCTTCATTACTGGACTTAGAGATGTTATTAAGATTCTGCTACTCAGATGCAATTTCTTGAGATCTGAATTTGGAGCCCATTTTTAAAAACTGACAATGTCAACACATTGCGCTTAATGGACACCCCCCTCACATTTACAATTAACCCATCAGAGAGAGTATAGTTCTAGAACCAAATACTGAAGCAGCCTTTCCCTGACCTAGGGACAGAATTGACAGTGGTATGTTTCTGGAGCTAGCAGCAGCAGCAGTAGCAGCAATACTGATTCCCCAGCTTCCTGATTGTGGCACAGAGTGATCAAATTCTTGTAATTTGTTTTCTGGAAGTCATTACTAGATCTTGAATATGCTTGCCAGGTTTTGCCAGTGCTTGTATAAACACTGTTTCCCTTTTTAAATCCAATTTTGCTTAAAATAGCTGAATATCTTTATCAGAATCCCATAAAGCAAATATCATGAATGTCTGCTTTTCACAGATAAAGAAACTAAAGATCAGTCTTTCAAAATTATGCAGAGAAATAGCAGTTAACTCCCCCCCCACCAAAATGAATGCAAGCACTGACCCACATTCTGCCTCTGAATATCTTCTTTCTTCTTGAATACCTTCTATGTTGTCAAATTTGCTATCATCTCAGTCTTACAGGCACTGAAACTTAATTTCTATAGAATATTTTGGTCCTCTTCACTCCTAGGGATAGCTTTACATTAAAGGAGTTCACATCCAAAGTCATCTATTAACACAAAGAGGTGTAATTCCCACAGAAATGGGAATGTTTACCTTCATGTGATACACAGTCTTTTTTGTTTTGTAGGAGACTTAAAAGAGAAGCCACATCACAATTAATAGTTTCTTTGTCTATATGAAGCAATAAAAATAACTTAAAACATAAAATGTGTAATGATTTTTATTCCCAAAAGAGGTGTGAATAGGGCAGTTGTTTCTTGGAAATTTTGGGCTGTCCCTCTGTGCAGAATTCTAAGTGATATAAGTAATCTGAGCTATGAAACGAGAATAAGTTAAGTAAGATTGAGTGCTCCCCTGGATAGCTCCTTGATGAAAATGTCAACCTTCATTTCTTGGATCCCCTTTTCCATTCACCAGTCTCTCTTTGGAGAAGCCACTTTTTCTGTGAGACATGATGCCCACATTCAGTCAATTGCTGGTTATGTCCTCAGGCTTTGGGACCATTGTTTTTGTGTGTGTGGGAGGGGATTTTTTTTTCCACTCAAAAGCTGGATATTGTTTACCTGACTTCATATTGCTATGGATATTGTCAGCATCATCTTCCTTATCCCAATACAGGCACTTCCTCACCTCTTAGTTCTAATCATGCCTTATAGGTTATGCCTTATTATGTCTTTCTAATTAGGATGAATGCTCCAGAAGAGTGGCAACTGTGTCGCTTTTATCTTCATAGTCTCAGTTCTTTCCATAGAAAGATCTCAAAATGCTAAGAATATTATTCCTTATAAAAAATGATATATTTTAAGGGTTTTATCAATTGCAAAGTACATGCTTATATAAAATATTAGCATTATGAAGTTTGTTGTTCAGAATATATTTGCAGGGTTTAAAATAGTCTGAATTTTGATTGCTAAAGAGCAAATTATTATAAAATTTTATGTCCTTTATTTTTAATGCATTTCCATGGTGCTTGCTCCTCAGAACTCAATATAATAAATTATAATTTTGAGCTCTGAGATAAGGGGAAAAAGATAAATGCATATTATTTCAGCAGTTCACACTTTAAAATTGTTTCTCAAATGCATTTTGAAAAAAAAATGTGAATACTCACTTCCCTTATTTGGCATATCTAAAGATAAAAAAGCTAAAGAAAATATAAGATTAATTTGAAATATCTCTACAGGGAAAATAACTTATTTCCACAATTGTATCATAAATATGCCATAGCAATCTTATTAACTGACTCAATCTAATTAGTGTCAAAGGCAAGGTGCATGCCCTGAATGAATGATGGCACTCAACAAGAACCATTAGAGCCAAGATACATGTAATGAGACATATTTTTCAATAAGAGTTTTCACAGAGAGAACTCTGGAAAGATTTTTATGGGGCACCAGCTTAGTTTACTCCAACAACATTTCCTGAGTATATATCATTTACATAGTGTACTATGAATTAAAGTGAATTAAAAATAAAGCCATCCAGGAGTTTACAGTAGAAAAATTAGATATTTATAAGAAAATTGACATGTGCAATGATTAAACATTTAAAAAGGATTCAGGAAAGAAAAGATGAGGATATTTAAGTGCCTTGAGGATTGGAGGTGGGAAAGTGACTGGAGGATACTTCTTAGCTATGGGGACATCTGAGCTAAATGATAAAGAGTGAAAATCTGAATCCAAGAAAATGGGAGAAGCATTTTTTTTTTCAGGCAAAAAGACTTGCAAATTTTTAGAGACATGAAACTACTTGGTGAGTCTGAGTACCAAACTGGCTTACCAAAGTTGAACTATTAGATTTCACGTGGTGGTTGGAGCAAGATTACATTCTTCTTTAGTAATAAAAAGCATTTATGACATGCAAGCCCTTTTCCAAAAGGATTAGGAGAAGGTGTGAAAGCTGCCCTAAATATCACTGCCAATAAAGTGTTTTGCACAAAAGATATGTCCGATGCATACCTTTGGATGCAAGTATTTAGCAATAGACACATGAGCAATAGAAACATGAAGATAAAGCTAAGTAGCACTCATTTACTTGTCTTTTAAGTAGCTGTCTAATGTGAACATCTTTTAAAATTTAGATAATATTGCTTTTAGTAGAGCATATTGTTAATACTTGAACCTGAAACATGTGGAGTCAGTGGAACTTTCTGTATCCAGCCATGGGGCAGAATTCCATGAAAGGCTTCATGTGTATCCTGTCATTTTATATTATGAATTGTTCTGAACCTTGTCAAAAATGTATCTGATCTAGCATCCAGCCTACCAAGAACTTTAAAATTCAAAGCTGAAAAATAGAGGCTACAAGTTATAAGATTAAATTTCAAGATCTTTTCAATTCACCATACATGAAAGAAACACATCTCACACAAATTATTGAAATCACCTCTTAAATTTGTTTCACCTCATCCAATTGTGTATGCTTTTCCCCCTAAAATCTATTTTTTCTTAAATATATTTTTCAAAAAAATAATTTTATCCTCACTTCTATTATATTTTAGAACCCTTATTTTCATTAACATTTAAAATTAAATTCTTGCCTGGCATAGTGGAGCATGCCTGTAAAATTCCAGTGACTCAGGAGACTGAGGCAGGAGGATCACAAGTTAGAGGCCAGCCACAATTAATGTGACCATAGGAAACTCAGAATAAAAATAAAGAGCTGGGTATGTAGCCTAATGTTAAAGTACCCTGGGTTCAATCACCACTAACTAATTAAATATATAAATAAGTAAAATTCCTAACAGATCAATCATGTCCTGCATATTCTCTTGTTTGTCTGAAAATCTCAAACTTCAGTAACCTCTTGTTTCTTCAAACTGGCCAAGGGACTCTACAATTATTACACCTTGAAATACCTCATGAGAGGTTCTCCCTGCCTAAGATGCCATTCCTAGGTCTCCATAAGAAGATTTCCTTTCATGGGGTTAACCTGTACTCAATATTCAAATCTCAACTAAATGGTGTCTCACATAGAGAACCCTCCACTGATCACTTCCCTGGTCCCACCATCTTTAGAATAATTTTCACAGAAACATTAGCTTCTATTCCAACTGCTTATTATAATTTTCCACATTGTTATTATCATTTGAATAATGTCTAAATCTCCTTTAAATACTAAGACTATGAGTAAGAATACCATAACTCATTATTTTCCCCACCATCAAAGCACAAAATTTGTTTTATCTCAAAAGTGTTTCTGATCTATATGGAGGTTTAAAGTTAATAAGTAGTTCCCTTGATCTATATTATATAAATATTTGAATGGTGTGTGACTATAAAAGGTGATATTTGACCTTTAGAAAGAGTTTTGTGTCTTAACCTATTTTATATTGAAGGTAGAGATGTTAGTTTGGATTTCTTCCTCTGAACTCAAGCTGAATTATCAGGGTGTTGTCTTGGCTGATTTGGGATGTTGTCACAAAATACCACACAGCTAGAGACTTATACACCATAGAAAGCATTTTCTCACAGTTCTAGAAGCTGGGAAATCTGAGAACTAGCCACCAGAAAATTGAGTGTCTGGTGAAGGACTGCTTTTTGACTCTTTGATTGAAACTTCTAGCTGTGTCCTGACATAGTAGAAGTGAATGAGGTCCCTTAGGCCTACTTTATAAGGGCACTAATCCTATTCAAGCTAATTACCTCTCCAAAGGTCCCACCTCCTATCACCATCACATCAGTGATTAGATTTCAACATGACTTTTGGAGTGACACAAATGTTCTATCTTGACAAGTTTCAGACAACCAGCTCTGTTAGGTAGCTGTCAACCATGAATGGGCAAGCAGAAAAAAGACAAGGAAGGGCAAAGGAAGAGCACAAGGGTTCTTATCTGACAGAGAAGCATCTGCAAGAAGGGAGCTTGGTGTATCAAAACCTTCCCCCAACATTATTAAATCACTTAATAAAACTATAGTTTTAAATTCATATCACATCTGCTAGGTGGTCACACCCTCCCTGGTCACTAAATTATCACATCCACTACTCACCAAGTAACTTAAAACATCAAGACCCTCACAAAGAAAGAGTGCTGAGGACTATTCAAAGGGTAATAAACAGATTAAGGGGCCAGAAATTGTGACAAAAATACAGGGATTCAATTTCCTTTGTGAGCACCACACCATCCTCTCTTGGAGGCAGTACATTCAGTTAATATGCTGTCAGTAAAAAGTCAACCGTAGACATAGGCAGGACTCTCTGGAAACTTCCCTGGTACCCCCCCCCAATAAATTTGGAGGGGCATGCCATCCATCTCCTCTCTGGGAGGGCCCACTCTATGCCTTGAGAATGTCTTCTTTTCTCTTTTCCTATTCCTTCTAATTAATTCATGTCTGTTACTCTAAGTGATTTGTCTGAAGTCTTTCTGGCATTAGCACAAGAATCCTTTTTGAAAAGGGGATCTCCATGGCTGCCTTGGTTTTGCAGCAGGCACCAGATCTGTGACACATTCTAAAATTTATATTTACTTTACATGGTTAGGAAAGCACAGAGAATGAGATTCTAAATTCACACTTGAGGAAAAATAATGATCAATGATATTAGATCTCACTCTAGTCAGAATGGCAGCTATTATGAAGACAAACAAAAATAAGTGTTGGAGAGGATGTGGTGAAAAAGGCACACTCATACACTGCTGGTGGGACTGCAAATTGGTGCACCCAAAATGGAAAGCAGTATGGAGATTCCTTGGAAATTTGAGAATGGAACCACTATTTGAACCAGCTATCCCTCTCCTCGGACTATACCCAAAGGACTTAAAAACAGCATATTACAGGGACACAGCCACATCAATGTTTATAGCAGCACAATTCACAATAGCCAAACTGTGGAGGCAACCTAGATGTCCTTCGGTGGATGAATGGATTAAAAAAATGTGGCATATACACACAATGGAATTTTACTCAGCAATAAAAGAGAATAAAATCATGGCATTTGCAGGTAAATGGATGGCACTGGAGAAGATAATGCTAAGTGAAGCTAGCAATGCCAAAAAAACAAATGCCTAATATTTTCTCTGATATAAGGAGCTGATTCACAGTGGGGTAGGAAGGGAGAGCATGGGAGGATTAGATGAATTCTAGATAAGGAAGAGGGATGGGAGGAAAAGGGACAGGGCAGGGGATTAGTAAGGATGGTGGAATGTGATAAACACCATTATCCAAAGTACAAGTTTGAAGACACAAATTGGGTGTCAACATACTTTATATACAAACAGAGATATGAAAAAATTGTGGTACATATGTGTAATAAGAATTGTAATGCATTCTGCTGTCACTTTTTTTAAGCAATAGAAGAGAGAGAGTGTGTGCTTAAAGTTGAAAGTAATTGTACTTCTTTTAAATAGTGGACCAAAAACAGATGATTTGTGGGCACAGATGTGGCCACCCCCATAGGAAAGTCAGTCCAAGAGACAGTTGTCTGGGCTTTAGGACCCAGCAACAGGAGGTTGTGCTTGATCACAAGAAGCAGATGTTAAGGGGTAGAAATCCACTGTGTCTGGATAAAGGAAAACAGAAACTCTGTCTTAAAGACTGATAGAAATCATCCATGAAAAATCTATGGAAATCTCTGAAATTATCTATGGGGAAAAAAGCTTTAATCATTTACTAATCAAAAATATGTGTGGCTAGGGCTACAGCTCAATGGTAGAGCACATGACTTATATCTCATGTGAGGCACTGAGTTGGATCCCCAGCACTACAAAACAGAATGAAGTGAGAGAATGCAAAGCCACCCTGTACAGTACAAGTCAATTAACACTCCTCTTGATTTCCTCACTTTGCATCTCTCACCATTCCAATCTCTATACCAGGTGGGGTTCAAATAGAAAAGGAGAGAAAAATTGGAGAATGATGACTTAGAGTCAAAGGACCAACCATAACAATTTTAAAGCAGCCAGCAACTCATTACAGCTTGCTTCAGCTGGAATAAAAAAAAGAGAGATATCTTACATTAAATTATAATTGTAGTGTTGATTAATGTACTGGATGTTTTTAATTACTGAATTGAAACTAAGATTTCATTATGAAATGACCATTGCACTTTCTGTTATTCAGTAGTGATCAAAAGTGCCCTGAGGTTATTCTAGCATTTCAAGCAGGGTAAAGGGTAGGGCTATCTATATTGGAGAGGCCTATGGATGAAAGACAAAAGTTAAGTTAATTTTATGATTATAACCCATGAATACCAGAAATTCAACATACTCACTGCTTAGTACTTACTGCACATTTGTTGAACCAGTGAGCTGCTTTTTCGCCTTGTCTTCTATTAATAAGCTACGCAACCTCAACAAATCTGATAAAATTGGCATCTAGTGTAAAAGTAAGAAATTCCCCTGGATGTCATAGTCCATTTCCAACCCTGAATGCTTACTATGCTTTAGTAATTTTATTTGCTTGGAAATCAGTCTCCAGAAAGTGTAAAGTATTTAAATCTCCCAAATAATAACTTTCTTGCATTTTAATAGAGAATATACTAAATGAATAGGTATTTAGAGCAGAATACTTAGCAGAAGAAACAAAATGGATAATTGCTATATATTTTTAAATTGTAATGATAGAGTATAAGATCTTAGAATGTCTTATGTGACACCTTTGAACCCTTTAAAAAATAGGGCTTAATTCTTTTTATGCATTATCTGGTGTTAGTCAGTTTTTTATTCCTGTGACCAAAATATCCAACAAGAGTATGTTAGAGGAGGAAAATTTATTTGGGGCTTACAGTTTGAAAGGTCTTAGTCCATAGATGGCCTAGTCTATTTATCTAGTTCCAAAGTGAGGCAGTACATGATAGTAGAAAGACAACACAGGAAATTTGGGGGACACCACATATCCAAACCATAACATTCTGCCCCTGGTCCCCCCAAACTCATGTCCACATCACATTGCAGTGCATTTAGTCTTAACAGTTTCAACATTGCCGAAAAGTACGAGTTCAAAGCTTCCTCTGAGACTCAAAGCAAAATCTGGACTGTGAGTATCTGTAAAAATCAAAAATATTTTGCATATATCCAATATAGAGTGACATAGAGTAAACATTCTCATCCCAAAAGGGAACAATAGGGGCATAGAAAGAAGGCATGAGCAAAACCCAGTCAGACAAACAGACCCTGTAACTTACAGCATCTAGGTCACATCATGGGGAGATATTCTCGCCAAAGGGCTTGAGCAGCCCTGCCTCTTTGACCCGTCCAGTTGCACATGGGCTCTCTTTTAGTTCAGGTCTCTCTGAGCCAAAAGCTTTTCCTGTCAGCTCAAGTTACTGGTGTCCCTTAATTCCAATCCAGCTTCAGCTTCACCTTCACATCTTCAGGGACTGTCTTCTCAGGGGCAGTCTGAAGGAACTGTGACCTTGCTATACTTTTCCCAGTCTGCCATGCCTTGTTTGGATTATCTGTGAAAGACTCCGTAACCACTTATCTCAAGCATCCTGCAATCCTGTGGAACTCACCCCATGTGGATGATGGCAGAATCTGCTGCAGTTCACAGGATAGCTGAGTGCTGCAGTGGCTTCTGAGTGCCGAGGTGGCTGAGTAAGAGGAAACAACTTCTTAAGCCTCACTGTGTAAGAAAAGAGCCCCCATGACCTCCAATAGAATTTTCCTTTCTATATTGGACACTGTATGGTCTTGTAAATTCCCGAGTTGTCCTCAAGCTACCTTTCCTATTGTCTCTGAGTGGAAGTTCTGAGAATCTCTTTAGTTGCTGTAATATTTTTAATAACCACAGCTTCCTTGGCCTTAGTTTACTAAGCAATTTTCTGGCTAACCTACAGATTTTAAAAATCCTTCACCCCTGCTTTCTCCTGATTCTCTGAGTAAGCCAATCTAAAAGCTTCCAGCACTATCCAGGCCACTGACTGAATGCTACGTTGCCTTCAAAATTTCTTTATCACATGATTAATCCATCACTGTTAAATATACGTTTTTGCCAGAATATAACACATACATCCTCTAGTCCAATTTCCAATAAAATTCTCATTTCTCTCAGAAACTTCATGACCCTGGTCTTTGCCAACTATTTTCTGGACTTCTGAGTTCCAACCCGAATCTTCCGTTAAGTTCTGTTTACAACATTCTAATTTTCCAAGTTTCTGCAAACCGGTTCTAAAGGCTGTTGAATGACTTGGTCATGTTGTTTACAGAAATCGTTCCACTTCTCAGTGACAATTTCTGTGAAAAATCAACTTTTCATTGCTGTGACCAAAATTCTGGACAAGAACAAATTAGAGAATGGAAAGATGTTGGGGGGCCTTACAGTGTCAGAAGTCTCAATTCATAGTTGGTTGAGTCCATTGCTCTGGGTTCAAGGTGATGCAACACGTTATGATTGAAGGGCAGGGTGGCAGAAATCAGCTTGGCTTTTGAAGACCAGAAAAAAAAAAAGAGAGAGAGAGAGAGAGAGAGAGAGAGAGAGAGAGAGGAAAAAGAAGACACATCCTTTCAGGGCATGTGCCCAGTGACCCACCCACCTGCCTACAGTTTTCATTTTGTCTGTTCAAACTAAGATAATCTGATTACACCACAGCTCTCATGATCTAATAATTTCACCTCTGAATAATCCTACATTACAACTGGAACATTTGCTGAACACGTCACATCCAAACATACCAAACTTAGAACTAGGAAAATGTGCAGGATATGTAAAGCTTTAAGCTCAGCCTGATTTTGAAAATAAATATATTTTTCTTAAAATTGAGAAAGTAGTTCTAACATTAAGTGTCTATGTAAGAGATCTGTTTGTTGGGTTTCATAAGTTTCTTTGTGTGGACAATTGGCACATAATAACATGTTTTTCCATATATTTCTATGCTTGATCCAATACCTAGTTTAATTTCCAAGTGTATGACTTCAACCCATAAAGGATGGTCATGTAGTTAAATTCTTAATTATTTTTATAGGGCAGCATTTTATAAATAAGTAGAAAATCATAAAGTTAACACCTTGCATTGCCTCAGAGAAAATGGAAGCATTTGTTTTTATTTTTGTTCCTTTTATTCACATATGTGAATAGTTGTATTTAGGAGGGATTCTTGTATCATTTTAATTAATCACATTTGAGATAGGTACCATAAATGTTAACTATGAGAAAAGAGGTAAACTGTTCTGTAGTTTTACATCATGAATACATTTTATTAAAAATCTCTATGTGGAAAGAAACAAGATGAAACTTTGAAAAATGCCATATAGTTGTTATCTGGGGAAAATAATATGAGAACAGATTTTCAGTGGGAGGGAGCAACCTGGAATATCATAGTGCCAGAAGATACCTAATAGTTACAGACAGTGAATTAGACATTAGACATAATTTGAAAGTTTTAAAAAATAAAGGCTTATGCATTCACGGTTTAAATTTTCCCTCTGCATTTGTTTTAAAGCATGCAAAAATTTTAAGTCCAGATACATAACTTCTATAGGCTTGACCAACATAACCCAAAAGTCCCTTCTACATAAAATTGCCATTCACAGTCCATTAAACCATATGAACATACCCTTCAAAATACAGAAAAAAAGTGACATAAAAATTGAGATTACCTAGTTCATTTTAACTAAGCTTCACATAGTTTTATTGTTAGAAACACAATAAAAATAGTAGAAAATGAAGACATTCAATTAGCTTTAGCATATTTGCAATATTTTAGAACATTTACTCTTTAAGCACCTAAGACACAAGTGACAATAGCTTTTTGAATATATTAGGCATATGTTTGGGTACAATTTTACAAATTCATTAACTATGTAGAGCAATATTCTCACTAAATTTTGAAATGCTATTAATGAATCGAGGTATCCAACCTTTAGACAACAAAATGAGAAGGAGATATACAGGGGCTCTTGTGATAGATTCAGTTGGTACTATAGAGTAGAGAAAATAGAGCCTGTTACAAGGAACAGAATCTATAAAAGAAATCAAAAGGGCAGATTAATACTGACAGATAGACGATTAGCCAGAACAAATGCGTCTCTATCCAAATACTTTTTTGCAAAGACGTTCTGCATATAAAGAAGAAAAACTCTTCAAAACATCACAAATAACACAAACACACAAATTATGAGTGCATTATAATCATACACAATAGTGGAATGCATTATGATATATTCATACATATGCATAACATAATTTGATAATTTCATTCTCCAATTCTTTTCATCCCTTCTTCCTCCCTCCACTCTACTGGTATATCTTCTATTTTCAAGAGATGAATTTTTCCCCATTTTTTTCTTTCCAGCTCCTACATGATGTTAGAAAACATATGACATTTGACTTACTGAATCTTGCTTATTTTTCTTAATATGATATTCTCTACTTCCAACAATTTTTCTACAAAAGACAAAATTTGTTCCTCTTTAGAGCTTAGAAAAATTCCATTGTGAATACATATCACATTTCTTTATCCAATCATCTGTTGATGGACATCTAAAATTGTTCCATAATTTGGCTACTATGAATTGCACTCCTATAAACAAGGGTATGCATGTATCACTGTAGCATGGTTACTAATTATTTTGGATAAATAAAGAGGAATTGTTAACTGAGTTGTATGGTGGTTCCATTTCTAGCATTTTGGAAAATCTACATACTGATCTTCATAGTGGTTGCACTAACAATGGGCATTACCACCAATAGTTTGTAAGTTTTCTTTTTCTCCTGGATCCTCACCAGCACTAATATTATTTATAGTGATGATTTCCATTCTAACTGGAGTGAGATAAAATCTCAGTGTAGTTTTGATTTACAGTTTCCTGATTGCTAAGGATGCTGAACATTTTTTTTTTTTGCATATGTCTTGGTCATTTGTATTTCTTCTTTTTTTGAGAAATGCGTTTAGTTTATTTGCCCACTTATTGATTATTGATTGGCAGATTTGGAATCTCTCTCTCTGCAATAAGCTTTATATATATATATATTCATTCCTAGTTGTCAGGTTTCTAATTCCTAGGTTTTTATCTATATTGAGTAACTTCTCTGCAGGTTGAGATACAGGGATCTAGTCTCATTCTTTTACATATGTATATACAGTTTTTTGAGTTTCATTTGTTTAAAAGTCTGTCTTTTCTCCAAGGTTATGACTTTGATGGTTTTGTCAAGGATCAGATGACTGAATCTGTATGGGTTTATCTCTGTGTTTTCTGTCATACTTCATTGTTATATATGTATGTTTTTAACTAGTACCATGAAGTTTTTGTTACTATAGCTCAGTAATATAACTTGAAATCAGGTACTCTGATGCCTCAAGCATTGTTCTTTTTGCTCACAATAACTTTCTACTATTCTGGATCTTTTATTCTTCCAAATGAATGTTAGAGCTATTTTTTTCAACTTTGTGAAGTCTGTGATTGGTATTTTTTGGAATATTGGTTAAATCTGTACATTGCTTTTGGTAATATGCTCATTTAAATAATATTAATCTTATTTCTCTATAAACATGGGAAGTCATCCCATCTTCTAGTGTATTCTATTTCTTTTTCCAGTGCTCTGTAATTTTTGTTGTAGAGTTCTTTTACTTCTTCAGTTAGATTTAATACTAGGTATTTTATTTGATTTTTGAGGGTATTGTAAATAAAATTGTTTTCCTGATCTTTTTTTTTTATGTATCGACTAGTGATGTACAGAAAAAAGCTGTTGATTTTTTAATGTTGATTTTGTGTCCTGCCACTTTGCTAAATTTGTTTATCAGCTCTTTAGAGGCCTTCTTGTGGAGCTTTTCCATCTTCTTATTATAGGATCGTATTATCTGCAAATAGGTTTAATTTGACTTCAGCACTTCTTGTTCATATTCCCTTTATCTCCTTCTCTTATCTAATTGTTCTGGCTAAAATTTTAAATGTTATATTGAATAGGAGTGGTAAGAGTAGACAACATTGCTTTGTTATTGATTTTAGATTGTTATTGATTTTTACATCAATAACAATTTTTCCAAAAATTGAGAACAAACAGATGTAAAAGTCAATTGTTATTGATTTTTACATCAGTTTGTTCTCAAATTTTTCCTCAGTCTTTGTAATGTTATCTTTGGGTTGTCACATATAGTCATTATGATATTGAGTTTCATCCCATCCTTCCCTAGTTTCATCATTGTTTTTATCATAGATGGGTGCTTAATTTTGTTGAAGGCTTTTTCTGTTTCTATATGGAGATGATCTTTAAGTGCTCTGTTCAACATGTATTATGAGTCTATGTATTTTTTTACATTCTTTGATCAAAATATAAATACAATGGGGTATTATCTAATAAATGGTCATATGTTTAGGTTTCCCTACATCTTACTGTCCTTTAATGAAAACATCTGCCAGAATTATAAATAAATAAGTAACATGGGCAATTATAGTATGTGAGGAAGTCTTGATTTGTCAGTTTGTGATACAACCTGCTAACATCCAAAAAAATTTGGTAGGAATTTAATCACTCTGCTGGTTAAATTATCTTTATTGGGAATTCTGTCAAAAGGAGAGAGATTACTGATGATGAGTATAATAATTAATATTACTTACACACAATGACTATGTTATAGTTGTTAAATCTTTTGACACATATTCAGTTTGACTATCATGACAGCCCTTTTAAGTAGGTATGAAAGAAAAACGATGCTGGGAGAAATCATCTCATGTAATATTAAAGAGCTATACCCTGTTTACGTTATTTGGCTTGTCTAGTCTTTTTTGTCTATTAATAAAAATGCCTTACAGAGTTTTTAATATTTTGCTTTCCTGTTGGAAGGTAGGACTTGCTATGTGCCATTACTGTTGGGGTAGAGAGCTTCCAACACTGCAACCCCAGCTTCTTACCTGTGATGGTCAGGTCCTGGCTAAATTCTTCCAATGTGCAATGGAGGTAAATGGTGTATACAACAGGATCTTGTGGAAATTATATAATGTATCTTCAAAGTGAAGTCATAAAAGACACTTTGGCAATGTGTTTCCTATTGCATCACTCTTTGGGTGAAAATCCTACTCTATCATCCCTATGGTTAGGTCCACAGAGAAAGAAACTGAGTATTCCTATCAGCAGATGAATCAGTTTGTAATTCCTGGGGTTGAACCCCTCATGCAATCAGATTCTCTAGCCACAGTCTTCAGATGACTGAAACAGCAACCATCATCTTGACCACACCCTTGTGACAGACTCAGAGTCAGATCTGCTCAGCTCTGCCCAGGATTCTTACATTACAAAAATTCTATGAGGTAATAGACATTTATTGTTTTACGCCACTAAGTTTTGGAGAATTAATTGTGGAGCAGATAACAAATGCAATTGCTAATCGTATTGACAATTTAGTACTAAAATTTTAATAAATTCTCTATATTGGTATGTTGCAGTTTTATGATTGTATTTCTATCTTTGTCCTCCAGGTAGTCAAGAAAACAAGATTAATTTATAGATTTTTAAGAAAGCCTATTTATTAACCACACAAAATGGATATTTTTTCAAAAGATAAATAATAAAATCAATAATATTTTTTTTCAAATTCCTGATGTTAATTACCTCAGAAATATTTTGGAGAATTTATCGTGTAGTCAGAGGAAACAACATATATGATTTCTTCATTTACATCAAATACATTTCACTGTTTGTGATAAAAATTAAAAAAGCAATTTGGAATGTGGTACGTGTTATGAAGAATGATAAATCTTTTCTGGTGGGAAGGGAGAGCTTGAGAATGTCACAAACTAATTCATTTTCATGTAGAATCCCATGGCTGAAAACGCTGTGGCATGGTTCAGGCATTTTGCATCAGACATTAGAACCAATGAATGCTGGAAAATTGAATCACTGAGTTTATAAATTCTGCATGGTTATGTACTTTTTATATCAATATGTCCATTTGAAAAATATAGGGCAAGTCTTGCCAGTTTGTTAAATTCAAAGTCATATGACCATACTCTAGCCATCAAGTGTTAAATTTAAAGCTGTGAAGAGTCTGTGATTTTTACCCTCCCTACAAACTAACAAGTTAGTAGTCACAGAAAACTAAGGAAAGGCTTCCATTCTGAATCCATCTGTCAATAGTTGTGAGGATAACTGCTATGTGCAGAATATATCTTCCATTGGCTAATATGAGACATGCCTCCTTAGTCAAAGACCATGCATACTTCTACTTCTTAGGTTGTTTCTTTTACAACAGTTCACACAAGTAACAGGTTTCAGAGCCAGATGTTAGCTGTCCATGTAGTAGGATATATAACAGGAAACTTCATAATTAGAAAACTCTGATTTTATGTAGATCTGCTGATGACCTCCTTAAAAGCCCCTCCAAAAAAAGACAAGAACATTATCTTTACTTTGGGATGCAAAGCAAAACATGCCTCTATGTTTATTACATAATGATGTGAACAAACATCCTCCAAGGAAAAGGAGAAGATTTTACCATCTTAAAATGTCTCCATGTACAAAACTTGGCTGCAAATATTTTTACTCAGAATACTTAAAACTATGAAGGAATTCAAGAAATCCATGGGGAATGTCTGGCAATATAAAGAAAGTCAGGGATGTGAATATAAGGCACTTTCAGATTTGGTAGTGAATTTCAGGCTCTTCAAAAGGTAGAAGATTCTGCAAACATAGACTGCAAATCAGATGCTGGATGAACAAGATGAATGCAAAATGAGTGCTAAAATTAAACTCTGTCTCTGACTTGACTCATTGATTTTACAAAGTAAGCAGAAATGAACTTTCTTCCTATGTCTCCAGTCTTCCATCATGAGTTGATTTCAACCTCAAACTATTAAACATACAGTAATAACGGACCCAGAATCATGTGAAACATCATCATCAACCATAGCAGCAAAAATAACACATATATTTATAAAAAAAAATATGCTGTCTCCTTTTGGCTTTATTTTGTAAACATGAGAAAACTTTTTTGAAAGACTACCAGTGGAATTTTCTCTGGTTCTACTGGCTATAACTGTATTACTTGCCTTATTTAAATCTGCCACAAATATTAACAGGAATTTATCAGAATCAGCTGTCAATTAAGGTGTATATGGAAATGACCACCAGAGGGTGCAATGGGAATGGGAACAGACCCAGCTTTGGAGGATCAAGAAACTGATCCTGAAATGCCAAACTGACAGGTTAAGAAGGAGCTGAATAGTTTGAAGGAAGTCAAAAAAAAAAAAAAAAAAGCGTTCTAGGCAGAAAACAGCATAGGAATAGAATGGACAGGTATATAGTGATCTTCAATTTAAATGGACCATTGATTCCAAGAGTTTAGTTATTAGAAATAAGACTAAGGTATGGCAAGTGGCATATACTCATCAAAAGCCAAGGATAGAATATTTAAATTTTTCAAGAGCTATATTGGTGTAATGTACTGTGTAACAATTTAGTTAGATTTGATTCTGTAACTTGGTTCAACGTATATCCTGCACTAATACCACTTTCAAAACTTCTTTCTTAAAATTTATTCATGTTTATTACTTGGGGAGTTAGTCTTGTGTTTCCTTAACTGAGAGTATTTATTTATTTTTTTTTACTATTGAATATTATTTTACAGGATACTAGAATTCAAGATGAAACCAATGTGGGTAATGAGAGAATGACAAATTAATCCTCACAAGACAGAAATGTTGGAAAGGGTAAGTACTTGATACTACTTCAACAAGTTTGTTGTCACCTGATAGTTACAAATGGCTGTTCTGCACTTGTGAGGGAGGCCACAAAACCATAGATCATTGAATTTAGGAAGAAATATAGGAAACAAGTATACAAAAAGTTAGTTCTTTGGCTTCAGGAGAAATTTTATCTGAAATATTTGCTTAGTGGATATCTGAAATAGAGTAGTTATGTTAGGGGCCAAGGAGGAGGAGCATAATTTCAATTGCTTTTTTTTAAGGCAAGTAATGTGAATTTATTCTGTATTCTCCTGATTCTTTTTTTAAAAATTTTAACCCTAAAGTGCCCTGTCTTACTCACCAGATAAGACATAGTCCAAGTGGGAATTAGTATTGTACTTTAGAACTGGATAATTTAAATACAAGGATAGGAACATTAGAAGCTGAAATGCATAGCAGATGTAGGAATTGTAACTGAATCACTGTCATAATGTCATCACCTCGTCCTGCTTTGCTGCACATCAGTGGTGAGGGTTGGGGATTACAAGAGGGAAAGAGACAGGAAGACATTATAATAAATCAAGTTCTAACTACAAAATACTGAGAATATTTCACTAGCATTTTCAATCAAAATCATTTTTTCCCATTCAATATGAGCATTAGGCACCAAATATAACAACTAAATTAGTATGCACAGTTTTGGAAGTGAAAATAGTCTGTTCTGTTTTATGATTTTGCAGTATTTTTTTCCTTTGATGACTTAGTAATACTATTACAACTCCCACATTTTCTCTCTTATACCTTTTCTTCTGAAATCAAACTTCTAAGTAGTGTGTGACAAATGAGGGGGAAGACATAGCTGGATGTAAAGATGTGGAGTGCATTCATGGTTGTTAAAGAAAATAATTTTCCTTTCCTGACCATACCTAACTCTCACTTTCAATTTCTTATAGAAAGATACTGGAAATAGCATTTGTGCTTAAACGTTTATAAACTAGCAACTCCCAACTTTTCATGTCCTAGACTAAAGTATATAAAATTTGTTCAGCAATGTCCAACTCATTCCATGTATGCAAAGCGGAATAATTCACAGATGCATAGAAGAACCACTGAAAAAAGATGTCGTGAAAATTTTGAAAGCCTTCTGTGTTTTATTATCTCCAATTTCTCTCCTTTCAGAAGTTCCATTCAATTACCCATTCCTTTATTCTTAGCACATATGTTCTCAATTTGCACTGTATCAATTTGCATTTATTTGTAGATTGCTGTTGGTAAAACATTTCCTAATGTTGTGTGAATGTACATTTATTTTTCTATCTCCACAACTGGATTGAAATTGCATGCAGGACAAGCACTTAATTGACTTTGTGCCCCTTAGCTAGGACAAATGCTCAATAAAAGTTTATTGGAAATGAATACTCTTGCTTCAAAACTCTTGCTTCACTGTTTGCTACCACACATGGAACCTCTAAAGGAAAAGATTGACTGATTAGGCCATGCAAACATGTTAACTTTTGTGCATTAAATAATGATGAATGAGCAAAATTGAAAACTAAATAAAATTGAGACTGAACAGAATCTATGACACACAGAACTCTAGTCCTAAATGGGTTAATTTAATCAATAGTTAAATAAATAAAAAGTACGCTTCAGTATACAAGGGGGCAGAGAGTATGATCATGCAGTTTGCAATGAAGACTAGCTAGATAAATGGATGAATATATTGATAGAATCATATACAAAGTACATGAGGCATGTAATAATAAAAGGAAATATGATTTAACTGAATGTGAAATGTGTGTTATTACTTAAATTCACATTAGTTCAGAGAGTAATAATGCTAAATATCATTATGGTTTTGGTAGAAACAGAATCTGATACATTGCGTTACCTTAAAAGGGCTTCAATTTTAATAGATTTCCTGAAGATAGTTTTCAACATGTGAATGCAATATTTAAATATATATTCAAGTTAGGTTCACAATTTTACTGATATAATTTTTCCAAGGAAAATATTAAGTGATTTCATAATATAAACTTATAATCCAGAAAGAGTCTAGTTTTTAAGAAATTCATAACACTCATCAACAAACTCCCTGTCAACAGACAGATAATAGGTTGGCATATTATATAATTATCTTATATATGACATGTGTGGAATTTATTTTAAAAGGAAAATACATAATGCATCCAAATGACTAATTTTCATACTTTAAATTTTATGCAAGTTATTAGTTAATAATATATTTATCAATCATTTTTATCTTGTTAACCTTAGACCTGGTGTTATAACATGAAAGTGTTATTCAAAAGCAATATAAATGAGACAAAATTTATTCTTCTAGAAAAATTATAGTGTATAAAGTTCGTATTATGTGCAGCTTATTCACAGTGTTTTAGGAAACTATTTTGGGGATTGCTGTTTTAAATTTGACCCATTTTAGAAATTAGGTAATATCAATTTAATTAGTAAATATTAAATATTTTTTAATGAGAGAAAAGTATTACATGCATTACAGAATGTCAGTCCTTGATAAAAAAAATTTATGACTTTTGGAACATTAGCAGGCCAAAAGAGAAAATTAATTTTTTAACAGTAAGTTTTCAATCAGCAGTGCCCTGTGAATATAGGAATAGCCTAAACAAGCCCCTTCTTGAATAATTGCCTTTAGTGGATGAGGAGGATGGTTTTAACTACACATTGGATTTATGGTAGTTTTTCTCAATCTTGTGTATTTTCCAAAGTGTATTTTCAATATCACATTTGTGATATAACTATCTTCTTGTTTTGTTTGTAGTTATAATATGAACAGAAAGAAACCAGACAGATTTGTGTAATTTTCTGAAACCTGAAGATAAAGCAACAATAAAAATAGCAATCAAAGTAACTCCACATAATATATGGTAGATACATATCATTATGCATTTATCAAAATACAGAGAATGTGCAACACAAAATGTGGACTCTAATGTGATCTATGGTTTTAATTAATAATAATATGTAGATATTGGTTCATTAGTTGTAATGCTGTACCTCACTAATTCTGGGGGCAGGCAGGCTCATTCCCCCTACCACTCAGACTCACTTATATTGCACAACACATTCTCTTTGTGCTGACAATGCTACTTTGTGATGGAGGCAAGGCACAATTTCTGAAGTAAAAGAAAACAAAACAAAACAAAAAAAAAACAACAACAACAAAGGAGTAAAGGACATCTATAGTAACGGCTGCTGCAATTGGTTCTGAGGCAACAAATCAGACCCATCACAGTCTTCCTGTACTATTTGGTCAGATTTGGTAGTTTACCTCTTGAGGTAACTGAGACCTTCATTCTCAAGCAATTGAGAACTTGTTTACTATGCCCTTGTAACTATGATTATTCAATTATTGCCTGATTTATATGTGCAAAGTAGTTACACAAAGAATCACTTCAAATCTAACAAGAATCCATTGTGTCACTATTGTATCAAAGCAATCCACTCTTTTCATGATAGCTGGATTTAATTACTCCTGTAAGAATGGCAAATCCTTTTGGTGTTGAGTGTTTTGTTTTGTTTTAATCACATCCAGGCCAAATGACCAAGCAGTACCATTAAAGTTAGATTTCATAATCTGTGCATGATTCAGTTGACCTAGAATGCACTTGACTGTGAGGCTCTGAGCTTGGAACTTGTGTTCAGACCTCAATTTGTTCATTCTGGAACCCAAGCTAAAGGAAGAGGGTGAGCTAATGAAGGTAAGCACAATGAAGACTCCCACTCCCACCAGCAAGTCCAAGCTCAGTCTCAGTAGGATGGGTGATAGCATGCTCAGTCACAATGAAGGGAAGGAATGAATAATTGCTGAGCAGAATTAACCCAAATTAAGCCAGAGATTTCTAGAGTTCTTTCATGAGTAAAAGAAGCTTTTCTCACAAAGATAAACAACTAGACCAAAGAATACATGATACAATAATTTGATAAATAAAAATTACGTAAATGAATAAACCAGTGATCATTTGTGAAATCAAGTAATATCTCCAGTAATATATGTTCCTGGTATTAAAGTAGCTGTGAATCTAATTTTTTTAATTCAATTTTTTTCTTCAATTATTAGATCATAACAAACCAGATAATAACCTAATTGATCTAGAAAAGGAAAAGATTATTTTTTTGTAATAAGAAGAATAAACCATGGTTGGAAGAAGCTCTCCTGAGTACTAGATACTTAAATTTAGTTTTCTTAAATGCAAATTCTTAAAGCCAAAATGAAACTGCATGTTCAAAGCAGCTTCAATAAAATAATTCAAGTTTATTGTATAAAACTGTTAATGACTCAAAAGACTCAAATGAACAAAAGTAAATATACCAATTAGCAAAAGAAAAAAATCTTATCTATGTAAGATAATGTCAGCAAAAAAATAAAAATCGGGGGCTTTACAGTTATTGCTTATATTGAGTGGTGCTATATCAAATTTTATGTTTTGGGATAACATTTATCCCTGATCTTTTAATATATTGAAAGTAATAAGAAAAAATAAAATTATCTTATAAAGTAATCCCCTCGATTTTTTCTTTTTACTTTTACTTCAATAACCATTTTAAATTGTAAAGTATATTCCTTAAATACTAATCCATGGGGTAAATTTTTTTCTTTCTGATTATTTCTGTGGAATGTTATTTTTTTTATGGACAACTTTATCCTTAAATATAAATACAGCAGCTACTCTGAGACAATTATGGCAAATTTTTTCTTATAGATGGTGCTAGTATACAAGAATCTATAAACTGGACTCAGGATGTGCAACATTTAGTGAGTCTGTAGAAATCATAAATGGAAAGATCTCATCTTCTTAAAATACCAAATTAAAATCTATCTATTAAATAAATATGCTTCTAAGCGTTTTGTTTACCTATTATTTCTCCCCATATAATCCAACTAAAAGTCATTCTTTGGGATGACAGAACATACAGAACAGCAAACATCCAAATAAGGTGGAGAAGTTGATCATGTTTTTTTGGTTTTTTTTAACATTTATTTTTTAGTTGTAGGTGAACACAATACCTTTATTTTATTTTTATGTGGTGCTGAGGATCGAACCCAGTGCCTCACACATGCTGGGCAAGCACTCTATCACTGAGCCCCAGCCCCAGCCCCATCATGGGTTTTGTAACCAGCAGGTCTTGCTCTTGATCAAGGTGACTGGAAAACACATTCTAGTAGAGAGAACTACAGATTGAAACTTTGATGTTATTGGATCATGAGCTAAGTAAATATGTCTGGAGTTTAAATGAAGATTCTAACAAGTAGGACTTCCAGTTTGTTTTCACCTTCTACCCTACCACAGCAAATCTCATGGTAACCCATTATTATTTACATGGGTACTTTGAACATGTTCTTTAGACAAATATATTACTCTGTTTAAAATAATTGCAATTTGATGACGCAGTTTGCTTTCTTTTCACATTTTTTCATTGGCAAAAAAAAGAGAGAGAAATCTAACTGAATATGCTGCTTTACTTTTATATTTTTAACTGAGACAATTATGCAAGTTGATGATCTCAACTTTTGGCAATATTAAGCTACAAACAAATAAAATACAAAATAACTTGCTTAACTGGAATATGTCTGGATTCAGGCACATTCACCTATGAATTATTTTCTTTCAACCTCAAAGCCATTTAAATGAAATTTGTCTTTTCTCTTGGATGTTAAAAACATTCTCTTGGATCTATAAAAACATTACTAGACATTATGTCACTTCATTGTTCCAGCATTGTGATCCATTTTAAAATTTGCTACATGGCTGAAAAGAATCATGAAGTCTTGTGATATCATTGTGTATTAAATGAAATCATATAGACTAACTTGAAAAATAACATAAACAGGCAAGATGCTGTGGACTGAATAACTATGTTAAATGAATAACTGATAGCTTTTATCAAAGCAGAAAAAAATTTGTGGAGACTAGAAAACATTAACTCTCCATTGATCATATAGGCACACACACATACACACAAGCATACACAGACATAAAACCGATGAGTCATGTATGTACATAAACATTTAAAATGTTATAGATTATGGACATGTATAGTATACATGTCATATTATCTATAATGAGTAAAATAATATATATATATATATATATATATATATATATATATATATATATATATATTTATGATTTTGAGTAGGATCACAAATCCAAAAACTTTTGCTTTTGCATTGAGCTGTGCCTGCCCCCAGTATCTTGATGCCCTAACCCTAAATAACTCAGATGTGACCTTTTTTGGAAACAGGGCTTTTACAGAGGTAATCACATGAAAATGAGGTCCTTACCTGTGGATCTTGGTACAATGTCTGGTCTCCCTGTACAAGGAGTAAGCTAGGATACAGGAACAAATGTGTAGAGTGAAGACAGCCTGAAGCCATACAGGGAGAATGTGCTCTTGAGATGGAACAAGTGATTCTAAAAGGCAATATTGAACAAGAACTGCCAAGGAAAGAAGTTAAAAATGGCAGGGAGGAATTCTTCCCTAGAACAGTCAGTTTGGGTATGGGTGGCCATGTGAACCATTGTTTAAGGCTTCTGGACTCTGAACTATGAAAGAGTAACATTCTGTTATGGATTTTGGTATTTTGTTACAACAGCCCTAAGAAATGAACATGCCTTCTTAGGAATTAAGCAAAAAGATAGCTTTAGTAACTAATGAATGAGAATACTTGTGTGGATTACATTTAGCCCTTGAGACTTTGTTTTGCATCCTTAAGCACAGATGCATTTTAGTGAAATTTGTTGTTAACACAAATCTGAAATTGTACTTAATATTATAGATGTCTGAATCAAGATTTAGAATTATCTCAATATCCTGGAAACATGAGTGAAGCAGCTATCATTTTAATGGGGATAAATGAAGTAAGAAAATATGCAAACTCCAAATGATGTTAAAAATTTATAGGTGTTTACAAGACCTATGTATGCAGCAACAAGAACACAAATTGCTAAAGAAAAACTGACACAATTTTAGAAGACTGCGGTAAAAATATTGTAATGATAAGAAAAATTACTAATTCCAGGCTGCATGGAATAATATATGGAATCATGTCTAATTATCAATATCATATGTTAACTGAACTTATGCAGGTGTTAGTTATTAAAGAGGTTGTGTGATGTAAAAGCAACAAGCACTGGAATGAGTTAACTGATTTGCAGTTCAAAGAAGCCCAGCTATCAAATACTTAAATAGCTTAAAATAATTCATTTACCTCTTGTGCCTCAGTATAATATATCTAAAAGGGGGTTTATATTAAATATCTTTTCCTTAAGATAATTTACTGCTAATGAGTCATCGATTTACTAGTTCATTTAATAACCATTTTTTAATACCTACCATGTCTAAGAATTGTATATAATAGGGATTCAATAAGAAAGAGGACAAATGAGTTTTGTTTTGCAGGGAATTTATTTATTTCTATGTATGAATGGAAATAATGAATAAGTAATAAGTAAAAAATAATTCATATAGTTCTAAATACTGTATAGAAATCAAAATGCATACAGCAGTGTAATACATTAATATATATCATTATTATTAACCATTGTCACCATGTTGTGCAATAGAACACCAGAACTTATTCATCTGATTTGATCTTTCCATGACTTATACATATTGTAAAACATCACATTTCAACTGATAAATATATACAATTATTATTTGTTGATTAAGTGGAATACAGTATTTTTAAAAGACATTATGAGCAGGGGATTTGGGAGTGTGCTGTGGGGGGTGGTCAGCAAGGATTGTCAAGGGTCTATTGGTGTTGTGTTGAAAATGGACCCTTCTAAAGCTTTTTCTCAGCAAAAGCAATCATTGAGGTGAAGAGAAAGCCTACAGTTTGGGAGCATGCACATCAGATAGAGCACTATTCCAGGATATATAAATAACTCAAAAAACTTAATACCAAAAAACCCAACAACCCAATCAATAAATGGGCTAAGGAACTGAACAGATACTTCTCAGAAGATATGCAAGTGATCAACAAATATATGAAAAAGTGTTCTCAAATCTCTAGCAATTAGAGAAATTCAAGTTAAAACTACTCTAAGACTTCCTCTTACCCCAATCAGAATGGCAGTTATTAAGAATACAAGCAATGATAAGTGTTGGAGAGAATGTGGGGGAAAAGGTACACTCATACAATTGCTGATGGGACTGCAAATTGGTGCAATTTGGAAAGCATTGTGTAAATTCCTCAGAAAACTTGGAAAGAAACCACTATTTGACCCAGCTATCCCACTCCTCAGTCCATACTCAAATGACTTAAAATTATCATACTTTCGTGACATACCATGCCAGGGTTTATAGCAATTAAATTTGCAATTGCAAATTTAATGATTGATGCCCATCAATAGATAAATGGATAAAGAAACTGTGATATATATATATACACAATGGAATATTACTGAGCATTAAAAGAGAATAAAATTATGGCATTTTCAGGTAAATGGATGGAGTTGGAGAAAATTATGCTAAGAGAAATAAGCCAATCCTAAATATCTAAAGGCTGAATGTTTTCTCTGATTAGTGGATGCTGATCTATGATGGGGGGTGCATAGGAAGAATGAAGACACTTTGGATTGGACAAAAATGAGGGTGGGGAGGGGTTATGAGGGTAGGAAAGATGGTGGAATGAGATAGACATCATTACCCTTTAAACCTAGTACAGGTATGATTGCACAAATGGTGCATCTATACACCTCATATAACTAGAGAATTGAAATGTTTTGCTCCATTTGTGTACGATGAATTGAAATACATTCTGCTGTCATGTACAAGTAAATAGAACAAATATAAAAAAAGAAGAAAGAAAGAAAGAAAAAGAACTCTTCTGCATCCTTGATGCTGGAAGGAATTAGTGCCTTCTCTCTCCAAAAGCCTCACACTTTGAAAGGAGCAATAATGACAATGTAGAGAAAATCAAGCCATTTCATAGTATATCTGCTAAAATTTTAAGTTTACTCAAAGTATAGATTTATAAGAACTCTAAAGACCAACTTTGTATATTTGATTCAGAATCTTTAAAACAATTTGTGACCCTGAACAGTGGCATTCACTGGCAATCCTAGAAGCTCAGGAGGCTGAGGCAGGAGGATTGCAAGTTCACAGTCAGCCTCAGCAATTTCACAAGGCCCTCAGCAACTCAGAGAGACCCTGTCTCAAAATAAGAATGAAAAGAGCTGGGGATGTGACTCAATGGAAAAGTAGCCCTGGATTCAATCCTTGGTACCAAAACCAACCAAACAAATTTTTTTTCACAATAAATTTTGAAATTTATTTTTGAAGGATTATATCATATGTTGTAAACCAAGGCTACTGAAGTTTATTCTTTGTCCCATTTATGAATGCCTGGGAGGTCATTTTTTTCTCATCAGCTCATTTATAAATAAATATAATATTTAGAATAGACTCAAAAGATCATGTTAAAATTTGTTCATTTTTACATGGCACACTGAAATTTTTGCTTACTACCTCCTTAAGGGGGAAAAAAAAGAAAACTCATTATAAGAACATCTTAATGGTATTGTGTTATTGTTGAAGAAAATTGAATTGTCTTCTCTGATTAATTTTTCAGAACTAAGTAGACATCTGAATTTGGGCCAAACATTTGAAATCCATGTTTTTTTCATATTTTTTGATGAGTTATAATTAGAAGGAGAAAAGCAATTGCTCACAAATAGTGTAGCAGGGCTAGGGGGAATAATGCATATTCTTCTTTGGATTCTAGAGGAAATCTGTGTTCATGTACATATTTATACTGGCAGTGTGTGTGTGTGTGTGTATGTGTGTTTGTGTGTGTGCTTATGAAAGAGAGAGGTGTTATGATTCGGATATGAGGTTTCCCCAAAAGCTCCTGGTTTTTTTTGTTTTTTTTATTCTTTTTTTTTTTATTGGTTGTAGCAGAATACAACAATCACTAATATGCCATTATGTAAAAAGGTGAGTGTGTGACCGATGTGATTCTGCAATATGTATTTGGGGTAAAAATGGGAGTTCATAATCCAATTGAGTCAAATGTATGAAAGATGATTTATCATGAGCTTTGTAAAAGCTCCTGTTTTAGTGCAAAAAATTCAAAGGCAAAGTACTTAGATTATGAATGTTATAACACATTGAGTCTGTCCCAGAGTGAATGGACTGATGGAGTGGTGACTACAGGCAAGTGGAATATAGTTAGGAGGTGTGGGTTACAGGAGGCAGGCCCTAGAAGGGCTCATTTTTCTTGTGATCCCTTCCCCCTTCCCTCTCTCTGCTTCCTAGTCATCATGAGGTGAGCAGCACTCCTCCACCACACTGTCCCACCATGATATCCTCCCTCACTTGATCTTAAAACAATGGTGTCAGCACATCATGAACTAAACTTCTGAAACCATGAGCTAAAATAAACTTTTCTTCCTCTAAGTACTTCTGGGGGTATTTTCATTTAAGCCAAAATTAAAAAAAAAAAAAAGCTGATGAACACAGAGACAGAAAAAATATTACTAGTTCATGGGAATTTATGGTGTGATGAGAAAATGGAGGTCAGACCAACATGGGAATCAATTGACATGAACCTTTCTCCCTAATGTAATGAGGAGTTATGGACAGGAATCATACTACGGAATGCAAGGTTTTTACTCAAAGGATTGACAATTAGTTAGGGTTAGCATTTCCTTCCAGTTTCCCAGATATTGCCCTGGAAGATCTGTGTGAATAAAGGTTATTCCATATTTTTTTCTGATTTGGTTTAAAGAAAGGGGGAAATTTCAAAGAAATTGCCTAATAGTTACTATACTGAAAGAAGCAATTAATTTACCAACGTAGTACACCAGTGAATTGCTAATTAATCCACATTAGAGAGAGGGCACTGACTTACCAAAGTAAAAGATGTTCAGAAATTAAATCATATTGTTCAAAATTTATGGTTTATTGGAATAAGCCTAAATTAATGAAAGTGCAATGTGAGGTTTAGTCAATAAATATTAATCTATTGCTAAATTCATTTCAGGGTTTGATATAGATTAAATGTGAATATGACTTTTCACAAAGAAATGATAATCCTAACCAGTTGGGGAAATAGTGAATTTTGAGCATGCTTGTTAAACTTTTTAAAAATAGTAGAGTTTTATGCTTGGTGTTATTTGTATCTCAATATATATCCTGCTAACCTCCTAAATACAAACTTAGCTATACATTTTTAGTGACTCCTTAATAATAAGGCATTAAATGCATTTTTTAAAAAATCTGAAAAATATAAGACTTTTTTGGGGTGGGGCATGAAGAATTAAACTCAGGGGCACTCAACCACTGAGCCACATCCCCAGCCCTATTATGTATTTTATTTATGCACAGGGTCTCACTGAGTTGCTTAGCGCCTCACCATTGCTGAGGCTGGCTTTGAACTTGCAATCCTCCTGCCTCAGCATCTTGAGTTTCTGGGATTACAGGAGCACACCATTGTGCCTGGCTCTAAGGCATAGGTTTAAGGGAAAATGGAAAGTTTACTTCTTTGTTTCAAGTTAGAAATCAGTGTAATTCTGATCTTACCACAGTCCTTTCATATATCAGTATATACTTACTTCTAATAGTGTCAGTTATTAGTCAAAAATCTCTGAAATATTGGATGAAAAACATAGCAGGTTTATGAAGAAAAGAATATGATTCTCAGTAGATTTTTTTTTGAAAAAAGAATATAAAAACGTAATTAAAAAACAATGATTCCAAAGGGAGCAGAAAGTGAGAGTAGGTTTCCGAAGTTTAATCATTAATCAAAACACTTACTGGAATGCACTTATTGATATTTGAACAAAGCCTTGAGGAGGGCTTAAGACTTAGCTAAAAGGACACACAGAAAACAATCTTGGGAGACTTTGTAAAGTTTAGAAGAAGATGTCTGTTCAAAGAGCAATTAGGAAGGCAATGTGGATGGAATGAAGGAAGAGTGAATGGCAGAAATGAGGTTTTAAAGGAGAAGGGAGTTCTGTAGTTATTGTACTGATTCTGGATTTTACTGAGTAAAGTGGGGAATGACCCGTGGGTTTTGATCAGAGGAGCATATAACATTAACTTTTAAACAAGATCTAATATGCTAGGTGTTTAAAAGAAATTGAACAGCTTAAGAAAACTTGAGCTGGGTGTAAAGGGCGGTAGGATGGGAAACAGTAAGTGGCCTGCTCTTATAAAAATAAATTTTGTCTAATCTGATGTTATTGTGATTTAAGATTTAAAGGGTGGCTGGGGATGTGGCTCAAGCGGTAGCACGCTCGCCTGGCGTGCGTGCGGCCCGGGTTCGATCCTCAGCACCACATACAAACAAAGATGTTGTATCTGCCGGTAACTAAAAAATAAATATTAAAATTCTCTCTCTCTCCCCCTCTCTCACTCTCTCTTTAAAAAAAAAAAAAAAAAAAAAAGATTTAAAGGGTTCACTTCAGTGACTGTGTTGACAAGTGTCTGGGAGGCATGGGAAGCATCTGGGGCCTTGTCAAAAGGCAATTGCTGTCCAGAGAAAGGTAAGACAGAAGGTTGAAACAGGCTGAGTCAGTCCAGGTGGCAAGAAATGATTAAATTCCTGTTACTTTTGAGGGTGTAACTACAGAATAATCTGGGAGATGGAATATAAGGTATTAAAGGGAGTCACCAAGATGAGCCCAGGTTTTGTAGACTCAGCACATGGATGCCTGTGGTTGCCATAGACTGAGATGAGGATGGCATGTTGTCATGAGTGGAGGTTGGAGATTTGGGGAGGGTGATATGGGAGTAGCAGGATTGGAAAAGTAAAGGGACAAAAAGTTCAGTTTTCTCCACAACTGGTAATCTACGTGCTTTCATTGGTATACAATAAATGAACATTAAACAACCCTATTAGCTTTGGTACCCATATCTTGTTCATGGAGCATGTTCCCAGTAACCCATTTTGACTTATCTGATATTTTAAAGGAATATGCAGAACTTCTTTAAGCCACTGGACTTGTTCCAATCTAGTCCCTTTTATTGGAAAATAATGTCTCATATGTTCCTAATTTCCTTTCTGAACAAGTATAAACTCTTGTAGAAGGCCATTTAAGCTTTTGCTATTGTCACTCATAAATAGACTGTTATTTTACATATATAAATGGAAGATGTTTACTGATGTTCTCTTAATGTTTTTCTATTGCTGAAGTACTTTATGTGTAACTCATTGAGTAAGGCAGTTGGAATCAATTTCTAACCTTTTAGTAAAGCAAAATAAATAAACCACGAAACAAAAATGTAGATTCAACATTTTGGGAATTTTTTGGCTCTATAGCTCTGTTCAAGAAATCTAAAGTTGCTTGGTAAGCTTTTTGAAGAGCATATTAAGCATTAGTCTTTATGTTTTCCAGGCTTCGTTTTACAAAAGCAACTGTGTTCCAGCTCCTTGTAGGTTCAAGGTGTTTAACTGAGTGAATCATCTTCACATGACCATAGAGTATCTGCTCTCAAATTCTGTTTTAATTGTTAATATAGTTTCTCCTAACCCAGTGGTTATGTTTCAATATTCTGAAAACTGCTCACTGTCTTTCTCATTTTGAATCTTGACTCCTATTCATTGCATGTATACTTAAACCTTAATTGAGAGACTGTTATGACTCAGAGAGACTTCACGGACAATACAGTTCAAACCTCTTATTTCAATAGACGAACCAGTAAAGAAACTGCAGTATATAAACACAATGGAATATTACTCAGCAATAAAAGAGAATAAAATTATGGCATTTGTAGGTAAATGGATAGAGATAGAGAATATCATGCTAAGTGAAGTAAGCTGATCCCCCAAAAAACAAAGACTGAATGTTTTCTCTGATAAGTGGATGCTAAGCCATAATGCGGGGTGGCGGGGCACGGGATGAGTGGAGGAACTTTGGATTGTCCAAAGGGGATGGAGGTGAGGGGGCATGGGAATAGGAAAGATGGTGGGATGAGATATACATCATTACCCTAGGTACATACATGATTGCATGAATTGTGTGACCCTACTTTATGTAAAACCAGAGAAGTGAAAAATTGTGCTCCATTTGTGTGCAATGAATTGAAGAGCATTATGCTGCATGAGTAACTGATCAGAATAAACAAACAAACAAACAAACAAACAAACAAATAAATAAATAAACTGAAGCCTAGAAAAGATTAGTTTTTTTCAAGGTTACCAAGCAGTGAAGAGTGGAGTAGTGATACAGAAAACAATTAATGATGCATACAATTGGGAATCTACAATTGAAATGGCACATCACCCACCACAATGTGAGCTCTGGTCACTGAGCAGAGTGATTCTAGTTCATACACTAAATAAAGGCACTTCAATAGAGATAGGACCATAAATCTGCAGCTCTTGGTGATGCAGATTATGCTTCATCTCTGCCAATCTCTTTTGTTCTATTTTTCATACTTGTACCTTTAACATGAGACATTAAGTATTGCATATTCATTTTCTTCTTATTCAAGAAATTATCTAAGAACAAGGTCAACCTGTTTAGAAGTTTGTGTATACAGGTTGGAAGAGGTACAGTGACCATACAAGAAAGATGCCTGCTTTACAGATTTGTTATCTCTCTGGCTCATTTACAAACTGCACAGAATGCTCTGAACCAAATCCAAGGAATTCTTGAAGTCTAAATACATTTCAAAAAAGCAAAGCAAAAGAAGAAGAAAAGAAACAATGGTTCATGAAACAGAAATCCAAGTTAACACACGATGGTCCAGGTGCCATGAAACTGAGTATCATGATAGTATGAAGTTCTGATCAAAAAGTATGAAAGAATGAATACCTGTGAAAAGGGTTATCATAGATCTATAGTGGGAATTTTACCATTCCTGAAATTCTCTATTTTGTTAATTTGAGATACACCTGAGGGTTTCTAAGAAATGAGCCTCACTATGTTATAAATCTTTGCTTAACTACGTTTCTCTAAACATCTCCAACACTCTAAAAAAGTGTTCACAAGGAAAAAATTAAGTAAATACATCATAGTCTATTTTTGGTAATGCTGTAACAGTTTTAAGTTGAAATTTAATGTGTAATTCTTTATTTTAATGCACCAATATTATTTTTTGAGGACATCATTTTAGGAGCTCTCACTGGAACATTAATTTTCATAGAGTTCTATATTATCACATTTGTTACCAGGAAATTCAGCCCAATGTAGCTTGGAAATAGTGATTACTTTCTGCCTGGAAATAAGGGTGATTGTATATAGAAATGATTTCTTCCCAATAATGATTCTTTATCCGTGCATCCTCAATTGTAGAATCTGAACGTGGGCGCCTTGTTTTCTACAATAAAGTTATATAAAAATTTTAAAATTTGTTGTTGAATCTGATTGAGTTCTCATTTTTCTTTTAGATAATTATAGTTCCATCTTTTGATTCTATTAAAAGTAATAAAATGATTTTCATGTCATGTACAAATTCACATTCACGCATACACATTATGTAAACTGCTTTCTTTGACAATTAAAAATGAAACTATTAGGTAGAAAAGCTGTCAAAATACTTACATCATCATTAGCAAAGAAGCCTTGAGTTGGCAGACAACCTTCCTGTTTGAAAGCTACCTCCGTAAGTCAGATGAGAAACTGTTTGAAATCAATGGATCTTAAACTACTTGTCTACTGCTTGATTTCTCCTGTGTGTAGTACAATAGCTTGCATATTGAGGGTTTGTAACAATAGGGTCTTGATTGAGATTACTGAGTTTGTTTGACAAACAGGATCTCTCTATGAGAATGGGAGATAATATGTGCTAAATGTTCATACAGTGACTAATGGGATTTATACTATGGATGATTTTATTAATAATGATACTCTGATTTCTATATTATAAACTTCTTACAATAATTTCAACATATCATATTTAAAAGATTGAAAATCCCCCACCAAAAAACCTAGTAACTTTAAGAATATTCTGATAATCAACTATATTTTATAATAGTGGACTATTGTATAAGCATTTTCACTTAAGAGTGTACATAATGTATGAATTTCATACAGTATATATCTTAGCATTTTCAGAGGAATGGCATTTATTCTTAGCATATTTATTTTTCATTACCATGCATATTAAAGTGTAACCATGTAGAACAATAATAAATAGTATGATGACATTCATATTTTTAATTCATGCCATGCTGCCTAGAAATGGTTTATATTTAATATTGTACAGAAGTTAATAATGTATGATATGCATAAATATGCACATCTGGGAATTAAATTTAGCTAATGCTTAAATTTCAATAATCAAGCATCTTAACTTCGCAAAAGTCATGATATCTCTAAGGAGGTTGCATAGAAAACGAAGTATAGCCTTTCCAACATCCCTTTTGCAGGGACTGGAACATAAGATAAATAGAAGTGTCCAAGAGAAAACAGTATGTTGTTCTTCCTCTTTATTTGTTAGTATCAATTTTATGACTAATGTTGTAATTTACTGACCTAGTTATTTTTAAATCAGTACAATAAAGAATAATAAAAATAGATACATAAAAATAAGGCTGAGTTTGAGAAAAAGGTCCTTTAATGAATTACTCATTAGTAAAACTGATAGATGGGTCAGCTCAGGGTCTGTCAAGTAGCCAGCATTTGTGAATGACCGGCACATTATCCACTCTTTTAAAATCTGATCAATAGTTAGAATTGATGTTGAACCTCAAAAAAATCCCTTAGCAGTAGTAGGGAAAGTGAGCCATAAGTAAAATATAAATATAAAATATGTTAAAAGCATGAACATAAAGTATGGAAGATGAATATCCACAAATTAACTTGATGTTTAAAGGAAATGATGTCACAAAAAGTCCTCCATAAAAAAATATTTAAAAATTAATTTTAATAGCTCATAGGCAAATAGTTGGCCTCAGATTAACAGATAAAATCAGAAATTTTCACATCAAATTTATTTTGAAAGCTTCTATTAAAAATAATTACTGTTTTTCACTTTAATAATACTTATGCAAGTATATATATGTGTGTGTACAGATATATACATGGAAAACATGCACAGAAAAATACACATACTTAAATACATATCAAATATGAACCACACATACTTAAATACATAGCCAATATGAACATTTTTATACAAAGTATTAATTTAGAGACTAAAATTTCTTACCCTTCAGCTGAACCCTAATTTTTGGCTCTGAGGCAAGTCATGTCACAGAGTTATGAAAGTATGGACTTTATAATATTGAACTTGACAGAACTTTAATTATCCTGGTGTTATTTGAGTGCTACTGTAGTTAATTCTCTCATATACTGATAACAAAAGCAATAGTAATTTGTAACCTGCAGCCAAAATGTTTTTATTTACTCTTTATATATTTTTGATGTTTCATTATATATTTTGACACCTTATTTTGCCTGATTCCTTTTCTATCCTCAATCCTGATATACTTTAACTCACTGAGAAAAGATATTTCAATTTAATTCATAATATTTTCTTATCCCTTCTTTCCTTATGCAGGCACTGCATTTTTAGTTAATATTTGCACTGTGTTTACTAATGAGCGAGGTATTCAGGTTAGACTGTAAATCCAATTGATTGTTTGTGACATGTGGTTACAACTGGGAAGACAGGGAAATAAATGTATATAGGTATATATACGTATATAGATATATACACATATACACACACATATATATATATATATCAAGATCAGTATTGTCATTTCTAAAGTACTTAATAGTTAACATTTAAACAGAACAAAGTATTAATTAAATGTCAAATGTTTATTATCACTTTATTGAAAATTTCTTAAATTAGTTTGAACAAATTTCAAAAAGTATATGCTGTTTGTACCACAATGTACACCATGGGTTGTGCCTGCTTTGATGAAGACAGGGCTATGTCATATTTTAATACACATGAACCTAGTGCAAATTTGATTTTTTTTTTAATGAGGAACAAGAGTTCATGTGAATGTATGCAATGACCTTGGGAGAGTGTTTGATGGAGACTTCAAGTAACCACTTTGCTGTAGTTATGGAAGTTAAACATTGGGAGGGCATTTCAATAATCTCTACCTTTCTTTATATCTATGTATTGTTATGTCATTAACCTCCCGTGACTCTGATCATAAGATTTCACTATTCAACCATTTTCTTCTTCCAGAATAATGTCTGAATTTCCAAGCATGAATTTAACTTAGACTACTCAATCTGGCTCCTCTTTCCTCTCTAGTCTTATTTAAAACCAGCCTAGTGAAAACATACCCGAAGATCCTGTTGATCTCTTCCTTTCCTGCTCTTGCTAACTGGGTTTAATTTACATGGTAAGAAAAAGCATAGAGCAACTAATAATACAAAAGAGCAATGCTCAAATGCCACCCTTTTCAAAAAACTTTTCTTATTCTGTCAAAGACACTAGACCTTCCCTTGCTTTCTTATTAGTTTTACTGAGACACCATAATGAATCTGCACTGCAGAGATCTGAATCATACCTTCATCACATACCAGCATATCCTGAGTTTATTACTTTAGTTTCTTCTCCATAAATCTATGTTGAGATGATACTGCAAGTCTGTATTCCATTATACAATTCTGCAATCCAAAATTCTTTGTGAAATGAAACTCCCTTTTGGAACTCAATGTCTACAAATCTAGCCTTGCCTAAGCTTTTTCAGAGGAAAGAATATTAAAGAAACTGATTTTAACTGATCTTATGATCTTATACATATATCATGTGGCTGTTCATGTTTTATTAAAGAAATACTCATTTATTTAATTACCAGATACTTTTCCAAATCCTCCTAAACATGGTAGAAATATACTTTTGCATCATTTATAATGATGTATAAACAAAAATGATTGGGACCAATGAGCTGCATCCCTAACAATGAGGTGGCAACAGGTCTTTCTTGGCCTGTGTGAGTACCTCCAATATAGAACATATGCATCCTTCTTTGATTTTCTAGACGTACATAAAATATATATGAGCATCCAAATTATGTAGTTAGTATCATTCAAAATATGCCTTTTATTCAAACTTGAGGGAAAGCAAACCTCATATAAGGGAGTTTAACCTTAGATTCTATTTCTTTAAGGATATATAGCACATAAGAAATGATGTTCTCCATCAAAAATACTTTTAAACTAGGAGAAAAAGAAAGTGAGTAGAAGTAGATATATTAGAACAGACATGAGGAAGATCCAAGCTGGGGTTAGGTGTAAAGATGATCTCCCTCTCAAATTTGGATTCTGAAATTCAGTACAGTCCACATTGAACCTTCCTCTTTTAAGCCCTTCTCTATATTTTTACTTCTAATGTTAAAAGGTTCTTTGTGTTTTTCTCATACTATTCAAACAGAATTTATATTGAGCCCATCCACGTTCCCACACATCAGTCAACTCATAAGTGGGGCATAGGGGAAGTCTAAAGTGGTTCATAATTATCCAAGAATATACACATAACATATGGCATTTTAAAAGACTGGGGACTATGTGGCATTCAGCTTCTTCATCCAAGAAGTTGAGGGTTTAGCTCCATAATTAGAGACCCAGAAAATCCCCAAAGCAGAGGCAGATGGAGTGGAAAAAAATAGAATATCCCAATTCCTCCCAAGTACTTGCCATTAAAAGTACACAGCATTACAGCTAAGTTCCTATACTTATTGGAGGAAATATATTCACACACACTCATAAATATCTACATATACATATACATATATACATACATACACATAGTTATTTATCAGGTGCATTAGTGTGCTCATGTTCCCATAAAAAAATGCAATAATGAAACACCATAGACTGAGAGGCTTAATTAACAGACACTTATTTTCTCAGTCTGTATGTTAGAAATATAAGATCTAAGTGTCTGCAGGATTGGTTTCTGGTGAGGTCTCTTTTCCTGGGTTTTAGGTGGTCACCCTCTTTCTATGTCCTCTCTATCCTCCTCTGTGTTTTCAGTGCATATGGGGAGAAATAACAGATTTGGGTTTCTTTTCTAAAAAGGGTACCATTCTCATCCCACTAAGAACTTCCCTAATCTCATTTACTCTATGTATCCTCTTATACAGTTAGGGATTCAACCTGTGTAATTGGGAGAGACACAATTAAATCCCTAACATCAGGAAAAGATTCACTGCACAGCACTGTTGAGTTCATCAAGAACCTTGATTTCATTCTGATATCCTTCCTTCTTCATCTTGCACTTATGCTCCAACAAAAGCTTACCCTTCCTGAACTTCAAGGTTTGACCACATTGGCTTTAGAAGGAGTAGCAATGTCATTTATTGTCTGAACTAGAGCAGTTTGGGGAGAGAAAGACATTGCTCTTTAATTATATTAGAATAACAACACTTTTGGGTAAGCTAGGATACAATGTCCTCAATTGTCATGTTTAGATAAGAAATAGGCCTTCAATTAATGACAGTGTGTTATAAAGGCATTACTTGAGGATGTTGAAGAGTTCCTTCCTCATTATCCTCTCTTGGACATTACTGTCTCTCCATACAAAAATTTTAATAGCTACTATTATTTTTTTACCCTCAGAAGGTAAGTGGCCATATGGAGAGAATCTTTGGAAAAAAATAGAGTTGGAAGTGTTGAAATAAATCCATCCTCACTCTCAAAATTATCCTGGCAAACAGGTCTACATAAGCCACAGTTCTGTAGGCTTTAAGTTAGTTTGAGAAGGGTTTTCCATCATAGTGAGGAACATTATAAATGGTTTGTATTTTCTTTGGACAGTTGTAAAAAAAATATGTTTTATTTTTCATGGTCCCTTTGTAGAATCCTACTTTCTTTGAACACCATTGTTTGGATTCTTCTTTCTCCACACCCACTCCCTGCTTTTCCTGTATAATCATTTTTCTTTGGCTTGGTTCAGGTAGTTCCACTAATTTTCTTGTGTCTTTTGCCTTTCTTAGTACATTTTTGTACATGCCGCTTCCTCTCCTGACCACACACAAGTGCTTCTCAAACTCTGCAGTGCTCAGTGGCTCTCTCTCACTGTGCTCTTCTCTAATTCTGAGACTCTTTACTCTTCCTGGGAAACTGGATGCTTCTAACTAAAATAATAGAGATGTCTTTTAAGACAAAACAGAGACAAACAAATCCTTGGGGATTTTGGAACACAGAAGTATGAATTACCGGATGATTTAAATAGAGTGCTCCTGAGTCATGGCTGCATTTGAGTAAACAAGTTCCTTTGAAAAAAATATTTACGGTAGTACTTCATAAAGGTATTTTAGGGTCATTTGAAATATTTTTTTTTAGAGAGAGAGAGAGAGAGAGAGAGAGAGAGAGAGAATTTTAATATTTATTCTTTAGTTCTCGGCGGACACAACATCCTTGTTTGTATGTGGTGCTGAGGATCGAACCTGGGCCGCACGCATGCCCGAGCGCTCTACCGCTTGAGCCACATCCCCAGCCCCATTTGAAATATTTCAATCTGATTACTATTTCTCAGATATGGCTATTCTTGTCTAAATTTATAATTCTTTACTCTCTGTGTCTTTTCCATTCTCTGTCTCTGCACACACACACATGTTTATAAAATGGTATATTCTATATATATATGCATATACATTATTTCAGTTTCTATCTTTTGAAAATTCTCAATAGAATATTAACTATCCAAGCATAATAAGTATAATAGAATCATTTTGGAAAATATGCTAAAAAATGTAATTTGATAACACTTATAAAGACAGTTAAATGTGGCTGGTCTCTAAGATTTAAATCATAAAATACTTAACATAGTTAGATACATGGTTTTTAGATGCATGACTGTAGCACAAGTTACAACACTTCAAATTCAATCCATAGTGTTATTCTTTAATCTCTTCCAAATACATGAAATCTTTGATGACATCAGTGGGAGACATTTCTATCTTCCAGCATATATTTTCCATTCCTTTCATTTTAATCAATGAATCTCCCACATGGCCCGAACACATGGTTTATGACTGCATTTCACAAATTTCCTTAAGGTTTTGAATAGTCACATGAATGAATTCAGAGAAAATGGGAATGGAGAGAAATGATATATCTGACTTCCAGACTTTGGCTTTAAAGCATTATATGTGATTTCCTCCATTCTCTCTTTTTTGTTGTTGTGGGTTAGCATTATTAATGTATGGCTATGTAATTGGCCCTCCATGTCCACAAATTGTGCATCTGCTTATTAAATTAATTGTGGATTAGGAATACTTGGTAAAGAATTTATTCATGCTAACTTGTTTTTCTTGTCAATAAATAATACTATATATTATACTTTAATTTTATTTGATGTTATAAATAATCTAGAAATTTTTTAAAGTGTATGAGATGTAGTGAATAAGTAATAGGCAAGTACTATGCCATTTTATGTAAGGGACTTGAGCATCTTGGGTTTTGGTATTGAAACCATCCTCATTTTGATATGATGGTATTGCAAGAAATACTCAGAAGATACACAAGGAGGTCTGTATTACTTCTCAGAGTCAGAAGAGTCATGTCCTATGCGCAGAGAATCAACAAACTGGGCCTTTTGCTTTCTGGAACAATTCAGAAATAACCACCATTTTTTTAATAAGCCACTAGAATAATTTTGGGCATCAATTTAGCCTTCCCTCTACCTTATATATGCAATAAAATTAATTGGCATTTTAGTGCCAATATACAAATGTTTATATATGGTAACAAAGCATACCTCTATCTTTGTGTTTTGATTTTGTGATGAGCTCAATATAAAAAACAAAAATTCATATTTCTTTTTGTTTTCATCAGCTGTTTTGGTGCTTTGACAAAAAGATCTGTCAAGAACAATTAGATAAAGAAAATTTTATTTGGGGGTTCATGGTTTTAAGGTCTCAGTGAATGGATGGCTGAGTCCATTCCTTGGGGCCTGAGGTGAGGCAGAACATCATAATGAAAGATTGTGGCAAAGGAAAGCAGCTGAGAACATTGCACTAGAAAGCAGAAAAAGAAAGAAAGAAAGAGAGAGAGAGCTCACTTTTCTATAGACAAAATATAAACCACAAAGGCACACTCCCAATGACCCTCCTATACCAGCTACACCCTACTTGCCTAGAGTTACTACCCAGATAATCTCTGTAAGGAAATTAATGCAATGATTAGGTTAAAATACTTATAAAACAATCACTTCACTGTGTTACATTGTCTCACACATGAGCTTTTAGGGAACATGTCATATCAAAACCATAACACTTTTCTAAATACTTTGATTTTAAAAACTAAGTTTTAGGAGAAATATGTACACATGGAACCCACTCCCACAATATGAAATACATACAACAAATACACTTTAACTATTTTTATTCATGTAAGAAAATCTCATTTCACTGACTATAACTAATGATAATTTTTTTTTCCTCAGAGCTTAACTGAAAAACTGCTTTAGTTTCTATAATTCTGAAGCACATGGCCTTAAACACTTTGCCACAGGGTTTAAGAAGATCTAATTTATGCATTTATTTCCAAAAGAGTCATCTGAAATCCAAATTGTAATGAAGTTTTGGAAATAATTTAACCTTTATGAAACCTCTAAAAATAAATGATCATGAGAATGAAAAGCTTGGCACCCTCCAGAGGTACTGTATCAGCCCTCCTATTCATTTTCTCTCGTTCCATGTTCACACTAAATTTCTGGTAATAGAGTAGGCTACAAAATCTTCTTCAATTATTGATGGACAACAGTGATGCATGCATGCAGAAACTTGATCAAGCCGTACTTAATAAAAACATGAATCTCAATATCTGGGTTGAGTTAAAAAAGCATTAGATTGTAAGGGGAAATTTTTTCTATTTCATTAATTTTATAGTGAATGGCAATTTCCCACATATCTCATCCCGCTGAATAAATTTGTTCATTAGTACAAAAATAATAATTCATGTAATGCTCATCTAGGTGAATACTAAATTTTTATGGGCAGTCATGGTGCATTTTAAACATTTAGCTAATATTTCAAAAATATGTTTCAAACAGATCTTTAATTTCTTTTGTGAAGTAAAATCCAAAAACAAAGTATAGGCTAAGTATCCAGTTTTACAAAGAACATATGAGAGATAGTGAACCTGGAATAAAGCCTATTTAACATTTGATTTTATATAAACAAATTACACATATGCATTCATATACTTATGTTGTGTGTGCAGTTATACCTACATACATGCATTGCCCTTAAAACTACTAACCAAATGCATGAAAAAATAAACAGCATCAAAGGCAGAAAAAAAATTGTCATTATTAATCTTTAAATACTGAGCATCCTAAGAATGTCAGCTATTGTGATGGGCTGCTAGGGATTCTGATTAAAGTTAAATAAATTTTTATCTTCAAGAAGTCTCTTATAGGGCTCTTAATTTTAATTAATAAAATTTAAAAGTGTTATAATGTGACTATAGTTATCACACAGGTATATGCTGGGTGTGAGGAAATTACTGGTAAAAGGCATTAAACTGGGTCTGGTGTGGAAAAGTGTAGAAAAGGGAACACTTCTTAAGTGGATAATGTTGAGACCATCTTGAATTACAAACAGAAGATAGATAAGCATGCACAACAGAAATTTCAATACATAAAAGAAGTGTTTGTTTAAAGAGAAAGCAATCTTGGGGCTGCCTGTATATTGATATGCCTGGAGAGAACTGTTCAAATAAGATAATGGTCATGCTTGTAAACAGATGTCACCACTCCATTCTCAGCATCTGTCAGTTTCCATTCTCCCCAAAACAACCTTGATAATACATCAACAATATATTTTTTTTAATTTGTGCATTTTCATTGTTCAGAACACTGGGTTTCCTTGTGGCATCCACAGACATGCAAATAGCATATTTTGATCATATCCACTGCCCCATTGGCCTCCTTTACTCTCCCTCCCTGATCTAGCTTTCTTTTCTCTAATAGTATCTCTGTTGCTTTCATATCATCTTCTCTTTTTTCCTCTTAGATTCCACAAATGAAAAAAGAAATGTGATTTTTGTTTTTCTGAGTCTAGTCTTTTCTACTTAGCATTATTGATCTAAGGTTTCATCCATTTTCCTGTGACTGGCACAATATCATTCTTTTTCCCACTGAGTAATACCTCATTGTGCATATGCAACACATTTTCTTTGTTCATTCATCTATTGACAGGCAACTAGGTGAATTCCATAACTTGGCTATTGTGAACTGAGGTACGATAAACTTGGGTATCCACATAGCTCTATATTATGCTGACTTTAATTCCTTTGACTATATACCCAGGAATGGTAAAGATGGATTATGGTAGTTCTATTTTTAGGTGATTTTTTTTAAAAGAACTTCCATACAATTTCCATAGTGGTTGTACAAATTTACATTCTGATCAACAGTGTACTCACTTTCCTCCACATCCTTACCAGTGTTTATTATTATTGATATTCTTTTTTTTTTCTAAGAGAGAGAGAGAGATAGAGAGAGAAGGAATTTTTAATATTTATTTTTTAGTTATTGGCGGACACAACATCTTTGTTTGTATGTGGTGCTGAGGATCGAACCCGGGCCGCACGCATGCCAGGCGAGCGCGCTACTGCTTGAGCCACATCCCCAGCCCCTATTATTATTGATATTCTTGATGATAGCCATTCTGACTGGAGTGAGATGGAATATCAGCAGAGTTTTTATTTTCTTTATCCTGATGGCTAAACAAGTTGAATATTTTTTACATCTTATTGGCATTTATACTTCTTTTTGTGATATGCTCTTTCAGCTTATTGGTCCACTTGTTGATTGGGGTTTTTGTTTATTTGATGTTGAGTGTTTTGAGCTCTGTACATATTTTAGATATTAATTTAGATACTAATCATACATTGGAAGATCACCTGGCAAAGGTTTTCTTCCATTCGGCAGGTGTCACTCTATAGTTTCCTATGCTGTGCAGAAACTTAATTTGATGCAGTCTGGTTTGTCATTTCTTGCTATTATTTGCTAAGATACTGAAGTCCTATTTGGGAGGTCATTGCATGTGCCTGTGCCTGTGTCTTGAAGTGTTTCTGTTTTTTTTTTTTTTTCAGTAATTGCAGAGTTTCAGGTCTTATATTTAGATGTTTGATTTCTTTTGAGTTGGTTTTTGCACAGGGTGAGAGAAAGGGATCTATTTTCAATCTATGACATTTGGATATCAGTTTTCCCAACATCATTTTGTTAGAAGGCTATGTTTTCTCCAGTGGATGTTTCTTTCAAATTTGTTGAGAATAGTTGGCTGTGGCTGCATGGTTTTGTCTTTTGTGCCCTCTGTTCTATATCCTTGGGTTACCTGTCTGTTTTTCTGCTGTTATAAAGTTATTTTGTTACTCTAGCTTTATAGTATATTTTTCAATAAGGATCATTTCAGCTATTTTTGGTTTACTTCAATATGAGTCCCAGGATTCTTTATTCTAGCTCACTGAAGAATATCATTGGTATTTTCATGGGAATTGCAAAAAAAAATCTGTAGATTGCTTTTCACCATTTTAGCAATATTAATTCTGCTAACCAATGAACATAGGAGGTCTTTCCTCCTTCTAGTGTCTTCTTCAATAGCTTTCCTCAGTATTATATAATTTTCACTGTAGAGGTCTTTCATCTTTTTGGTTAGGTTTATTCCTAGGTATTATTAATGGAATTGTTTTACTGATTTATTTCTCAGCATTTTTGTTACTTGTGCATAGAATGACTACCAATAGTTTGTAAATCTACTTTGTATTCTGCTACTTCACATATCTAAAATCTTCAGGTGGAGTGTTTGGAATCTTCTTTAATGGGATCATATCATCTGCAAATAGGTATAATTGAACTTCTTTCTTTCCTACTTGAATCACTTTTGTTTGTGTCTGTTGCCTGAATTTTTGATCTTTACTTTGAATGGGAGTGGTGAGAATGGATCTCCTTGTCTCATTCCTGATCTCAGAGAAGATGTTTTCAGTCTTTTATCATTCAGTATGACATTGGCTTTGGATTTGTCACATATAGGCTTTATTATATTGAGGTAAAATCCTTCTGTGCCTATATTCTTTAAAGATTTTATCATGAAATTGTATTTAATTTTGTTAAGAACTTTTCTATATCCTGTGAGATGATCATGTGATTTTTATTTTTTATTTATTACATTAAGCATCTTAACAAAGAGTTTTTGTATTAAAATGGAAAATAAAAACATGAACAAAAAGCATTTGAAATTGATGATTTATTTGGGAATATGGTGGAGATAATGGGATAAAATTTTCAATAAAAATTATCTGTTGTCCTCAATAAATATTTCACTTATTGAATATATAATAATTATTGAAAATGGTGATCAGAAAATAGGTCAATTATATATTTTACTTTAAAGAGAATATTCCACATAGAATAAAGTTTATTAGTAAGCTTATGTGTTTAATAAAGTCCTGTGATTTTTTTTTTGAAATTTCTTGTTAACTCTCCAGTGTTTAAAACATAAAGACAAGACTTCTATGTTTATGCCTAGTATTTGAAATCTACTTAAGCACAGAAGTCAACACTAGAAATTATATGTACAAGTTCCTCTTTGAAGGAGAGAGAGAGAGAGAGAGAGAGAATATGTGTGTTTATGTATGTGTGTGTTGCTAGGGATCAAACCCAAGGTGACAGTAAGAAATAGTTTTTCTTTTTTTCTTAAGAAATAGTTGTGTCTCAGTCTGCTTCTCTTTTCCCTTTTCTAAATTGAGCTTTCATATATTATTCCAGGAATTCCCTCTTCATCATAAAAAAATTTTGTTGCACTTTAAATACAATTTAAGTTTTATATTTATAGATTGAATGTCATATGGTAGAGTATTATAACTGAAATGAGTTTTCTATTTAGCTTCTTGTATTTGTAAATATTTATACATCCTACATTTCAACACACATGTAGCAAATTGCCTTTAAGTGATCTATCTTTCAAATAGGTTTAGTGTGTACAGAGTTTCAGAGATTTTTTAAATAGTTTTGTCTGTGGCATCATTGTCCAAATGACAAATTAGGACTATATATATATATATATATATATCAGGTACCAAGAGTTTTGTAAGCCCACAAAAATAAAAATAATGGCAGTCATAAGATTAAAACATTAATTAACACCATTATGGCCAATACTATGATGAAAACTAAAACTACTTGATATCAAATGCCAAAAGTTGTCAATATATGTAGAAAAGAATTTTCCAGGACATCAAGTGACCAGGATACTTGGATTTTAAGTTGTGCCTTTTGCCACTTTCTTTTTACACTTTTTCAATTCTACTTTTGTCATAAGCAATACTTGATTATCAATTAATAGCTACAGTCTAAGGAGAGTTAGTAACACCCATGTTCAAAAGTTTTAGAGTAGTTTCAGGCTTTAGTAACTTCAGAAGTATGAACACTATAATATTAAACAAACTGATATTTTGGTGCTTAATTGTTTTGATCATTCAAAAGTTTTGTGAATTATGAATAACAAAATTCTATTATTACTTTTTATTCTTTCTGATTAAAAAGAACAGCAGTGGCCAACATATACTTTTTAAAAAATTTATAGTACTATACGTGCTTATCTTTCACAGTCTGCATATACCTAGGTTTGGATCTTAACTTTGGTACTATTTGTGAGAATTCAAATATTAGTTAACTCTTATGAAAAACTGAACTAATAATACTGCCTTGCAAGGTTCCTGTGAGAACTAGTAAAAATATACATACATTTTTTAAAATGAGACTTGGCAGTTGGTACATAACTTGGGAATTATAATCACTTCTGCAGATTATTCATTTGATTTTTTTTAAATTCACAGTAGATGGTTAAGCCCAAGTGAAAAGGGAATACTAATATGTAGGGGAAGCCAGAATAAAACATGTCTATGATATTATTCAATTACTATACCTTTATGACCATAGAATATTCTAAGATTTTTAAGCATTGCCCATCTTTTGATTTACAAAATAATACTGAGATAATCAATTTAAATTCCACTGTGTCCTTCACCACAACTGAATATAGTATGGAAAAGTGATAAGGATTCTCATTTGCTGTGAGACAAATTGAATTCCATTCTTCCATCTAGCATTTAATAACTGTGTATCCCTTTCTTAATTCACCACCACCAAATCTCAATTTCCTCATGCATATAGTATGGGTATCTCAAACTCAACTAAAATCCATTTAAGCCACCCAGAACTTTGCAACTTAGAAGTGGACTTAATAAAGTTGATCTATATTTTTGTGAAGGTGAAGGCATTTCCCCAGCTTTTCACAGATTTCTGCAACATGAGGTGAATCTTGGCATCTGTTGCAGGGACGTCTGTGTCCCTCTTCACTAGAACATGCTGCATATGTTGCCTTCAGAAAGCACTGGCTTTTCCTTCCCAGTTGGCTGCTGCATTTCCCGTGTTAGAACACCATGAATCAACTACAAAGCTTTTTATCAAAGAATGTGTTTAATGGACTTTCCCTATATATCTAGATTCTTTAATCTCTCTGCTATTGAAAATGAACACAATTATTACCAAGAATCTCACATTTTAAGAATGTGATAAAATCACAGTGGCTTCTCCTGTCTTCTGCCATCAGAAAGTAAGCAGCACAGGTATTTATTTGTTTATTTATTATTTCAGTTTGTATCACCCCACCTCTTAGAACACAAGGTATGTGTAGGCAAGAACACAAGATATGTGTAGAGATTTTGAGAATAAAAGCATATTGTGTTAGGTTAGTTGTAAAAAGAACAGGGTATATATTTTTTAAAATGTTAATCCCAGTGTCAGGTACATAGTAATTCTAAACAAAAAGATTTCCCTTAATAAGATGGGATTTCATACATATATTGACCTCTTATTATTAGTTAAGGATATAAGAATCAACATGATATTTAAGTTTATGTAACTGGCACTTATTTTATAGATGAGGGAACTGAGATTGAAGATGTCAGTTAACTTATCCATGAAGACAAAGCCTGCAGGGATGGATTCAAGAAGGAAAATCAGGGTCAGATAATCTGCCAATAGTTAATGACTGTAAAAGGTCAAAAATGCTAATTCTCAACCACATGCCTAAAACCATTCAAGTAATGGCAGTGAACCGCAGTTAAGGATTGCTCAACTATTTTCTACGGTTCTTTTGAGGGGAATATAGAATGTAGAGTAACTCTTTATAAACTGTGTTTAAAATGTTAACATGGGAAGCTTGCTATCTCCCAACCCTCAGTCTCCAAAACATTTCTTAATTATCTCCTCCCAATCTCACTTCCTCTTCTGGCACTTCAGAATCAAAGTTATATACAGTAATCACTGTCAAGAACCATATTTACATAAAGAAAACCATGTTTAGGTTAAATAAATGTTATATTATCATCTCCTCACATCCTTTTGGAAAGGTTCTTTTGAATAAGATAACTATATTTTTTTTTCCTTGAGGGCTGTTAAGTACATTGTAGGAAGTTCAGCGAGTTCCCTTACCTCTGTCCACTGAGTGACGAAAGCACCTCCTCATTTTTATTCTCATTTGTGACAGAAAAAAAAGTCTCCAAACACTATTGATAAGTATTCCCTGAGAAACAAAATTGTGGACAACTGTTTTACATTATGAATCAAGACATAAGCCTAGAAAAACTATCAAAATTTTTGAGAATAAGAATAATGAGAAACAATTGCTAACAGACTTCTATGGAGGCCACACACCAGGATATTCTGGTGGAGTAGGTGTGCTGCAGGTGTAGGTAATCGCTTATATACTAAATTCCTCAGGTAGTTACCCACAAAACTCTGAAAAAATGCCACCACAGACAAAAAGGAAGTTGCAAATCTGCTAATAAAGGAATATAAAAGTGGACTAGCCGTTGTTAAGTGCATCACAGAAAGTCTGGCTCAATCATTGCATATTGTCAAGATCCATGAGACAGGAGATATTTTTTCTCACCAAAGGGATATGAGATTAAGTGAGATATATGCTATTGATATATACACTATTGACACATACACTAATGAGGACTGAGGGGAAATCGGGCTAGGTTATTCATTCTCAGGAAGCCCATTTCAGATTGGACCTCGTATTATGACAGAGAATGCTTGTCTGAGTGGAAAGGTTATGACGGATCAGTCAAGATTTTACATTTGGGAGTTTTATTTACCATCCATTAACAAAAAGCCAGAATGACATAGTAGCTAAGAGGAGACTCGCTGTATTTGATTTTAAGTTTCAGTGCTCAATAGCTGTATAATCTTGGAAAAGTTACTTTATCTTCATTTTAATGCAGTCTTCCTATTTTTAAAGTGAGGGTAATAAAAGTTACCTTTGGTAAACACAATAATGGCACCCCAACGTTGTTGACTTCTGAATCCCTAGAATCTAGAAATGTTACCTTCAGTGGTAGAAGGAATTTTGCAAACATGATTAAATTAAGGATTGTGAAAAAGCAAGGTTATGCTGAATTATCTGAGTGGCCTTAATAAAACCATGAAAGTCCTTACAAGGGGTAGGCAAGGAGAGACTGGACTACACAAGAAGAGGTGACAAGGAGGAGACATTAGAGTGATGCAGCCAGAAGCCAAATATCAGCAGTCTTTGGAGAACAGAATTGGGGTCTTTCCTGGAATCTCCAAAATTCCAACTTTCCCATCACTTTATTTTAGTTCCATAAGAATCACTTCAGACTTCTGACCATAAGAAAATAAATTTGTGTTATTTTAGACCATTAAGTTGATGTTTAGTTGTTACAGAAGCAAAAAATTTAATACACTATCTCATATGGTTGCTATGAGGATTACTTGTGTTGATGCATATAAGATATTTAGAAGAGTCTTACATAGTCTTACATGTGTTGGATTTTATAACTCATAATATACTATATGTTTATAAATCATAGCTTTGTTCTAAGCAATGTATCATTATTAATGTATTCCATGATGATTTCTCATAAGTCTATTAATAACCTGTATGCAGGAACACTTAAAAGATATGTGATACTACCCTACTTGATCTAATAGTCCTAAAGATTCGAAGACTGAAGAAAAAAATTGGTCCAAAGTATATTAAGCCACTTTTCATACATATGGAACTAAAGTTCTCCTATGGGAAAACTGGGTGCCATTATAGTTTAGAGTTGTAGGTATAGCTGATCAAAATCTACATTTATTGCAGAAAACTACTGTCAATTATATTGGGTTCCTAATTCTAAAATACAATATTAAGTTCCAATATGTAGACTCTTATCATCTTTTCTTAAAACTGTAGCTAATTAAATGTTATTTTATAGAATGGTTTCCTTTTAAAATCATATGCTTAGTCTTTCAAAAATATCAACAGCCATACAAATAGATCACATGCATATTAGAAAACAAAATGAATTACTTTCTGTCTGTTTCCCTACACAAAAGTATCTAAATTTGTGATTTTAAAATTATATTCTTTTCTAGTTTCATAAATTAATTTACCTAATATCTTTATAATTTGTTAAATTTTAAAAAGTATTTAATTTTTCTAATATCTAGAAGCAGATAAAAATATATATCTACAATTAGTCCTACTTTACAGATAAAGAAAATTGAGGCAAAATTTACCTCATTCTACATTCTTTTTCAAAGAGAAAACATTATAAGTCATATCTTCTCACTCCTCATTCAGAATTTTAAATATTTTTGGTATAATTGGTCTTATTTTTCAGGACCAAGAGGAAAAGACCCATTGAGATATTTTTATATGAATTTTGCACAAGGAAACAGAGAATAGGACAGAAGTTTGCAAGGCTTCATCAGTATAAACCCCACAGTGCCTAACATCAAACTCTGGACAAACAGAGGCTTCACAAAGCATCATGAAAGTGCCTCAGCATTGTGTGTGACAAAAGCCTGTGCTGACTGACCACACCTTCTTTTCTTACCGATGTTTGCTCTGGGGAGAATATCTGGTACTGGTTATTAAGAGCTCTGTATTCTCTCTGCAGAAATGTGAGAGAGCATTAATGTGATACTGCATTAGGCCAGAGCCTGTCACCACTGGCTTATTCCAATCCCGAAGACATTGTGGCTCAGGCAATGGATGGCATCTTTATCAGAATTTTAGTTCTATTAAAACTCTAATGAGGGCCACTACACTGCAATGAAAACCCTAAGGTCCACTGGCTCTGTAAATAGCAGTTACTAAGGATGAGAACACACTCATGTCACTGTGATCAGATTGTTACTGCATTACCCTCTGCCACTGATTCAGAGTGTGTGAATACTTGCATTCTTATATCAAGGAGAAATGAGAAAGATTTAATTCTGTTCTACAGCACGTATTATTTGTCATTTAAACATGATTCAGCAGGGCATTTAAAACATTTTGTAGAAGATGAATGAACTATAAAAATAGGTCAAAAATACTCTTAGCATTCCATAAGGATGTTGGATTCAATACATGACCTTCCTCACTTTAGTAACTATGTCATGTCTACTGCCCGCAATTATCAAAAAAGTGAAGATCTTAGTTAATGTTCTCAGCATAAGCATGGAAACAAAGTAATGCTTCTGCCAGTACATTTATTATGTGCTAGTTCACACCCTCACATTTTAAAAGCAAACATCAAATGGAAATTTGACATTCTGACTTTTTTCTTGTTGTTGTTGTTCTTACTCTTTTATTTAATCTTATCAATGAACATCAGAAGGATTTTGCATTTTTCAATGGGAGCATTAAATATTCATCCGGAGGGTTTTCTTCATTTATGAACTCTTACTCAATTCACTGTCATGGCAATTCCACAGAAAGACATGGATTTAACTAAATACACATCATCAAATCAAGGGTGAACAATTCAGAAATTGTTCCCCTTTATCGCATCAATTTGTATCTATTCTTCTTTCCTTCCATATTGCTTTCCTGGTAATATAATCCAAAAGTCTAACTTCTTCATGGTTTTTCCTACTGTTGGAAATTCTGTTATCAGTTAACTTTTTACTTTTTTATATATTTAATTATATATTATATATTCTAACTAATATATTTAATTATATATTCTAACCATTATATATTCTAAACTAAAGAACAACATAACTTTTTATCTTTATATCTTTCTCAAGGGACACACTTCCAATAGCATTAATAAAATTCAAAGTAATGTCTTATACTATGGTGATAAGCATAGACTGGACCATCACTTATCTGTGACTCATTCTTTCATCAATTCATTTAACAGTTGGCTGACTTTTAATATTACTTTAAGGAGAAAAGAGAAAATATATTTGATTTGTATTTAATTTTCATTTTATATTGTTTTTAAAATACTTCTCATATTTTCTGAGTTTTTGAATTTTCTGCTATAGAATAATCATTAAAAGATTCCTATTTATATTTTTATTTTATAAGATTCCATTGTCAAACTATACTTTAGTATTGAATTATAATTATGTGTTCTGAAATATTTGATCTTCCCTTTCTAATGTCCATGCATCAGGGTAATACAGTTTAGTGGCTAAAGGCAGGAACAAAGGGACAAGTATCTGTGTTCATTCCCTTCCTATGATAATGTATAAGCTGTACAACTCCAAATAAATTATTTATGACACAATGGTAATATTTGTATCTTAAAATACAGTTCTGCACTTTAATTGAGCAAATATTACACTTTAAACAGAAGCATAGGCTTTTCTTTGTAGGAAAGCTTTTAAGAGCTATTTCAATTTCATTAATTGATTACTTTATATTTTCTATGTTCTCATGGTTCAATTTTGTTAGGTCATATGTCTCTAGGAATTTGTCAGTATCTTTGGGATTCTCTTTTATCTTATTGGAGTATGCATTTTCAAAATATTTCCAATGATTTTTCTGGATTTCAATAGTGTCTGTGGTAATATTCCATTTTTCACCTATAATTTTGTTAATTTGGATCTTTTCTCTCTTTCTTTTTGTTAGATTTGCTAATGGTTTATCAATCTTGTTTAATTTTTCAAAGAATCAACTCTTTGTTTCATTGGTCCTTAATATTGCTTTTCTCTTCTCAATTCCATTAATTTGGCTCTGATTTTTTCTATATTTTCATTTTTCAAATATAGCAAATCAGTGCTATAAACTTTCATCTTAGAACTATCTTCATACTATCACAGAGATTTTGATATGTTTTATCACTATTCTCATTTGCTTCCAAAAATTTCTTATTTCTTATTGCTCTCCTTATTTCTACTGCTAGCCATTCATCATTCAAAAGAGTATTGTTTGATCTTCAGGAGGTAATAGGGTTTTAGATTTTTATCCTGTTTTTTATTTCTAATTTTATTTTATTATTTTCTAACAGTATGTAAGGAACTATCTCTAATCTTTTGCATTTGCTATGATTTTCTGTATGACCTAAAATATGATTTTTGAATTATTCAGTATTTAGTACTATTGCATAAAAAGTTAATATCTTGTGGTATGTGTGTGTGTGTGTGTTTGGAATATATATATTCCATATATATATATATAAATTATACATACATATATATATAATCTCTATTATCTATACTTATGAATAAAATAATACATTTATAAATGTGATATTATGTAAATAATATCATATGATTATAGATACACACACACACACACACACACACACATTTTTTTTTTTTAGTGGTGGTGCTGGGGATTGAATCCAGGCCTTTATTGCATGCTGGGCAAGTGCTTTAGGCTAAGGTACAAAACCAGACCATTTCAATTCTCTTCAGTCTCATCTCTTTACTTACAAAGTCTGTGGGGGCTGGTGACATTCCTGTAACTGCCTGAAGATACCCATAAATTCCTCAAGAAATCTCTAATATAAAGATTTATTTAGGGGCTGGGGTTATGGCTCAGTAGTAGAGTGCTCATCTCGCATGTGCAAGGTCCTGGGTTCGCCTCAGCACCATATATATATAAAAGTTATTGTGTTCAGTTACAACTACAAAAATAAATATTTTTAAAGAAGATTTATTTAACAGTTTTTAAATGTCAATTTTTGTCCTTTTTTTCGTTGTTGGTAGCATAATGAATTTCTGTGTGATAGGAAGTTAACACTTTTCATCATTCCTAATGATGAGTCAATATCAACACAAGTCTTGCTAGATGGGACAATTTCTTGGAGTTTAATACTTTCTGAATTGGAAAATCTTTTTCTAATGATCATATCCAATTCTGTAGCTCTATAGATATATGTATTAAAGATTAGAAAATTTAAGAGGAGTTTCCAGATCCAAACCCTATTTTAGATTCATTTAAGATTTTAATGTATGATTTTATACCAAATTTACTCCAATATTTTACATATTCTTTCAAACTAAATAATTCATTTTCTCTTGAGAATAATAATTTAATTTCTGCTGTAAATACAAGATTTCTATTTTGAAAGTGAATTTAAGAAAACTTCAATTTTATCAAATGTATGTAATGAATGCAGTCTTCCAAGTTCCTTTAACACAGTAGTCTAAAACTGACATCAACCAGATTTACTGTTACTCAGAAACAAGGGGGAAAGGCCTCTAAAATTTAAAGTGCTGTTCTTGTAGATTTAAAAATGCTGTCTCTGCTTCCAAAAAGTTTAAGATTTCAGATGATTTACCTTTGAGAACAGCCAAGGATCAATAAGATGGTTGTAGGAGTAAAGAATGAGTAAAATTGAAAAGAAAAACATAAGTGTTATAGAAAAAAATATGCTCTGAAGTATGGAAAGAAAAATAAATCATGAACTGATAAAGGAGGCTTTAATATCAAAGGTGAGATACTTGTTTCTGGGATTAAAAAGAAAAGAAAAAGAAACAGAAAAATATAAACTGAATAAACTGAACAGCTCACATATTTTTTTTAATCTTAAAAAAATAGAAACCAACAAACAAAGGAGAAAGCAAAGCAATATGCCGTTCTATGGCATTTTCAGGCAGAATAACACTTCCATAACCAGAGTATGTAGGTTATTGCTCTCACAGGGAATTTAGGAAATAAACAGTTTTCTACAGTGAATAACAGGAAGTCACCTATACTCAAATATCTTACCTTCTTTATCCATATTCCCAACAGCTTTCTTGGTAGGGCCATTTTGAAATGGCCCTACAACATGATAATTCATGAATAAGTAAAAAAAAAAAATTCTAAAAACTACAAATACAAATAGCTATGGGTTTGGAGGCAATTTATCAATAGAATTCTAGATATTTAGTTTCAGGAGCTTCACAAATGGTGTGCTGGCATACCCACCATGTTCATTAATTCTTCATTCAGTTATTATTTATGGGCTTAAATAATAGGTATGAATAATGATATTCATTGAGTCCAACTCTTAAGGAATCTTTACATGTCTAGTTTATAAAAAGCTGTCAACATTTAATTCTAACGAGAGAGTTCAAGTCACAAAAATGAGATTCATATTAAAAAGAATATCCCCTGAAAACAGCATGTACTTTATCAACAAATTAGAATTTCATTAGTAATAAAATTAATATGTTTTTTTAAAAAACAAGTGAAACTCTAGTGAAGAGGAACATGTCTTACAGAAGAATGTGCTATTCATCTATAATCACAGGTAGCATTTTAGGAAACCTTATTTTTATGGCAAAATAATGACCAAGCTACATTTGAATTTCAAAGAAAAATGTATTTATAGCACATGAAAAAAAATCATATTATTTTAATTGATATTTATGTGCATTTTAATATCTAACACAGATTTAAATATGTAAGATCATGTTATGCTTGAATGCCCTCTTCATCCCAATACAGATACATGGTAATTTTATCTAGTTCAAAAGTTTATAAAAACAATGAAAATGCTATTCATAGCTGGCTGAGCAGTAAATTATGATCACTTTTATTTGTCTCCCATATTTTCCTTTTATACCTTATAAGTGATAATTGCCCTTTTTTGTTGGTAGTGGTGATTTGTTTAATTTTTAATGCACATGTTCTACTGCACTTATTCATGTCTAAATCTCTTCTTAAAACATTCTAACCCATGGTATATGGATATTCCATCGGTTTCATCTTTCTGAGGATCAGTCTTGGAGCACTTGGGGGTGATCTATTCTGATATGCCAGTTGCACATCTGTCATCTTGAAATTGCTATTAACAGTTGCTCTGGGAACTTCCCTTGCTCTGTCGTGTATATATCCCAAGGCTTTCACTTTTTCTCTTTTGCTTCTTGTTTTACTAGAGCATATCCACTAGGGCAAATGTGAGGAAAATATTTGAGAATATCAGATAAAAATGTCTTGAAGGAAAGATGCAAGTTTGCCAGGTGATGAAATGAGCACAATTTTGTATCTATTTTTTATCAGGTATTGCAAACTTTGGGCCTTTTGCCCCCCTTGCTGTTTTTTACGATTGATACACATGAAAAGGTGAAGAAGAAAACTCACCTTTCTTAATAAATCATTTTATACATATATAGTTGGGGAATAAAATCTGACTGGCCTAACTTATTGAAAATACCCTGTCTTTTATGATTATCACCACTTCTTACTGTTTTCCATTTAGAAGAAGAACTACATTGCTATTGTGATTTACTGAAATAAACCACCATAATATACAACAAACCAGTGATGCCATTTTATTGTGCATGTCTATCAAAACTTTCATGAATAAAATAGTAAAGCAGTTCACTATCAAAAATTAAACGATCATTTTAATTAAACTTGTTAAAAGTATTAAATAGTAGCATTAAATAATAATAGTATCAAAAGGTGAAAGTGATATTTGGAGGCCTTGGCTCATTGCTTGTGGTTTCCTGTGTCACCTTTGATTAATCTGAAGGCTTTGTGTTTCTTCATGATTTGTGTATCATTATTTTCTCCTCAAGTCTTATAGAATTTTTTCCTATGTTCACATGTTCTAGAAATTTATGTGTCTACATGTGGTTCTATTTTCAAACATCATGCTGGATATGTCAAATTATATTTTTGTGTTAGATCCATCTTTTGTTTTAATTATTTTACATATAATTGTTCCCCAATCTGTTCTTTTTGAAATAGCATCTATTCAGACATTAAATAGCGTGGAGCAGTATGTAAAAAAAGTGGATGTGGAACTGATGTGAATCTGCAATATGTATACGGGGTAAAAATGGGAGTTCATAATCTGCTTGAATCAAATGTATGAAATATGATATGTCAAGAGCTTTGTAATGTTTTGAACAACTAATAATAAAAAAAATAAGGAGAAAATATAGCCTGGAGCAGACTTTTGATAATCATATCATCTCCTCCCTGTTTTTTCTTATGTTTGTAATTCTGCTTTCTTTCAAGGAGGTTCCTCAAACTCCCTGTTATAATATGTCCATTAGATGTATTAATTCTTGCTTTAATTTACTATAGCTCAATCACCAAAATGTGCTTCTATGTTTTATATAGTGTTTTTTCATGGCTGCAGTGTAATATCTTTTCTTAACTCTCTGTTGATATTGATTCTATGGTATTTTTAAATGTAAACATTTCTCCTTATATAATTTCTACTTCATTCAAATTGTTTTCTTTTTTTTTTGTTATCACTTTTTGAAAAGATTTTCTCAGATGCCTGGTGATCTTTCATTGTTTGCTTGAATTCAAAGTTAGGAGAAAGAATCTGAATTTAAACTTTGAGTTTCTAGATATATCTTGTCTCTTTGGACTTCTTTGTAGGTAATGGGGAAACACAGCAATACCACTGTGGCTAATGAGATATCCCAAAGAATACAGATACTTCCTATTAGAGAAGAAAGTTATGGCTACTGGCAATTCCAGAATCTGTAGAACTATATCTGAGTTTCTCAGAAAATAGCTACTTGATCTCACTATCAATAAAGGTCTAATTTGAAGACAGAAACCACAGGTTGATTTGAGCAGAGGGTGTATAATATTAAAAAAAGTACTAACTATATAAAGTTTTTAAGTATAAATAGGTAAAGATACTTCTAAAGAATTTCTCTTGTTCAGGAGAGAGCCCCCAAGAAAGGAAGAAGTGTGGCAGGGAGGCCCTTCCTCAAGGCTGAAGTGTAGACACCATTGGACGAGTGTCGCAGCTCCACTGGAGAGTGGAAGAGCTGCCTTCCAAAGCTAGTTCATGGTTGCTGGACAAACAGAAAACACACCCACACACTGGTGGGGTATAGGTAGGCAGAGAACCACAGCAGCACTGGCAAGGAGAAATGCCATTTAGGGCAGAAATTGAAATGGAGGTCTGAACCTGCAAGGAGAAAATACCCTGTGAGTTCTGAGTTCTAAAATTCACTTTGGTGATCACTGGGCTGGATTCACTAATAATCTACTCACAAGGTGCTACAGAAACTTAATAGGAAGCTGTCCCCAGAAATGCTGCAAAAATTCGATGGGAATTGAACGTCACTGAGTACCTCCCTCATGAACTCCTGAGAACTGCACAGTAAGAAAGAGGACAGGGAGAAAGTAAAAAGAAGGCAGAGGACAGGGAAGACAGAAAGGAAATCCTTAGTGCCAACAGAACCTCTAGTAACTTAAACTGAGGTAGTCAAACATTTGACAGCTGCAAAGGATGAAGCCATGTAGGACTGAGCTCCATCTTCATGAAGTATCTAGGTACAGTATCTATTTACAGACCAGGTCATGAAGTATCTACTTACAGCTCAAAACAGTATACTGACACTTGGCACACTCTCCTGCAGTCAAGTAGTTCATTCTTTCTGCCACCCAGGATCTTGCTGGTTTCCTCAGTAGAAAGATCCCCTGATTTTTTTTTTTTTAAATGCCCCAAGAAACTAAAACTACAGGCATGTTACCAAGGAGCAATCAATCAATGGGATTGGCCATCTGTATTGAGTGAAGAGGGCAACTAGGGATCTGGTTATGTTTTTAAGTGCTTCCTACACAATTTTGTTATTTTAGAATACCCTAGAACCAACTGTTCATCTCTGTTCATTTTAGTACTTCAGCCATTATGAGGTACACCACAGAATCTGTTTCCCATCTTCCCACACTTTTGAATTATGTCTGTATTTTGTTCAATCTGCCAAATCGTACCCTCAAGTCCAGTTTCATGATTTTCAGGTCATAGTGTAAATGAAAATATGAAACTTCTTGATCAAAAATCATGAAGAATTTCCAAACAGCTACAGTAACTCATTAATCCACCTGTGTTACTGCTCCAGTTGCACAGTCATGAAGCTCACCTTGCCTTACTCATTGTTATGATTCAGATTTGAGGTGTCCCCCAAAAGCTCATGAGTGAGAATAAAAGAATTTTTGAAGGTGAAATGATTAGATTATGAGAGAAACAACCTAATCTGTGGTTTAATATGAATAACTGAGAAGTAACTTTAGGTAGATGGAGTGTGATTGGAGGAAGTAGGCACTGGGGGTTATGCCTTTGGGGTTTATTGTTTGTCGAATAGATTTCAGTGCTTCTTGGTTACCATGTCCTGATTGCTTTCCTCCACCATGCCCTTCTGACATAAAGTATTGCCTCACCTTGGGCCCAGAGCTATGAAATTGGCTAACCTCTGAAACCATGAAGCAAAATTAACTTTTTCTCTGCTAAGATTTTCTTGTTGAATATTTTGTTAACAGCAAATCCGACTAAAACACTAACCCTCCAACTGCTTTCAAAGTTCAGATTTTCTTGCTATTTTTTTCAAATATCAATTTTCCTTGTCATAATATACATATAAATATAAATTTCTTCCTTCCTTCCTTCCTTCCTTCCTTCCTTCCTTCCTTCCTTCCTTCCTTCCTTCCTTCCTTTCTTTCTTTTCTTTCTTTCGTGAGGGGATGCCAGAGATTGAACTCAGGGGCACTCAACCACTCAGTCACATCCCCAGCCCTATTTTGTATTTTGTTTAGAGTTGCTTAGCACCTCACCTTTTGCTGAGGCTGGCTTTGAACTCACAATCTTCCTGCCTTAGCCTCCCCAGCTGCTGGAATTACAGATGTGTGCCACTGTGCCCAGAATATACATATATATATATATATATATAATATCCCTATACTCTGTTTTTTTTCCTTGGCAGCCCAAAAGATTAAAAAAGAGATATATCTATTTACTATGCCATCTTTTCTTTTTCTGGAAATTATGGATTGTCTACCTAATGTGATGGATGGCTTACTGCTTTTCACTTCATCTGAAACTCTAAAGCTGTGATTTCATACATAATAGTATAAAAAGTACAATGTATTAAATTTTATATTTAAAATAAGAAAAAAATCTGAACTATTGATTATAGTAGTTTGAGAACAGATATTTGACAATAAGGACTTTAATTAATCTATTTACGCATATTTCTGTATAAATGCATGATAAAATGTGATCAAAACAATGAAAAGGAAATATGAAGTTCAATTTTCCCCTAATTTCACCTCCTTCCCTCTTCATCCCATTTACTATTTCTGTATTTCCCTTTCTCTCTCTTGTGTATCATTCTTAGCTTTTGAACAGAGGAAGAAACACTCAATAGTAAGGAAGAACATTGCTCTAGGAAATAAACTTCATTAAATCTGTGTCCTTAAATTCTAAGTACAATAAATCATACTTTATGCTATTTCTAAAATTCAAGTCAGTTTCCATTTTGTGATTCACCTATTTTCCATGCTGATGGAAAACCATAACCTTAGGAAATCTTGAAGTCTTCAGGTCTTGTTGTGGCTTGAGTACATCTCCCAAAATCCATAGCTAAAACTGAATTGCCAATGTCAGTGATAAGAGGTAGTGCCTTGGGAGGTGAGTAAGTCATGAGGAAGATTATGACCTATACAACAGGAATTTGGTGACCTTATAGAACAAGAACTAGGGAGTGTTTGCTTGTCAGTTCTGGTAAGCCATTGCAGGAGGTGCCTGAAAGCATATCTAGCAGACAACAAATCTTCTGGGCCCTCGGTTGTGGACTTCTTAAATTCCAAAACTGTGAAAACGAATTTCTATTATTATAAATGATCAATTCTAAGGCATTTTATAGCAATGTAAACAGCCTAAGAAAGGCTTTTTCCATTTCCTCCTCCTGGGTGTTTTATTAAGGTTAACTTAGCTGCTGTAAGATAAATTGCACCATCTCACTGACTTATGAGGATGTAAATGCTTCTTCATGGAAATTTCAAAATGGATGTTCTTTACTGACGGACATGTTCACTCTAAGCAGCAACTAAGAGTTTGTGTTCCTTCTGTATTTTTGGTTCCACCATCCTTAAAGCCTGGCTTCCAAGGATCAGATGTGGGGAGAATGCAGGTAACTGTTTCTGAAAAATGTATTGGTGAGTAGCACAACAAATTTCATCCCATTGTCTGGAACTTAACCATTTGGATCCTCTAATATGAAAAAAAAAAAAAAAAGTATTCTCTTACTACGTGTCCAAAATAAAGAGAAATACGTTTGATGGTTTAGTGAGCATTCCTTGCCACACCAGGATTATATCAAAGTTCTTGGGTTTTATTTGATATCACACGAATCCCCAACAACTGCTCAATTTTCAGTGATATATGGTAACTATGTAATATTTCTTGATTCAAGTCTATGAAGTATAATTATATAGAAATGAAGAAATCTATATTATAATTTTTCTCAAATATAAAGATTAAAATGAATGACCATGTTATTCAATAGACTCTGGGTACACATTCAACCTTATGAGAAAGTCAATTTTACATTACATTAAACACTTATCTTTCAGTCCTATGACACATACTTTCATGGCAAGCATTGAGATAATGAGACAAATAAATGGCAAATTCTATTCCATTGCCTTCAGAGCTACTTTGTTACCAAACTCATTAGTTTTCACAAAGAGAAAATTGATGCTAAGATCTAGGTGATACAGTTCTGATGAACAGATTTAGGAGCTTTCATCAACACTCAGGTGGCAGAAAGTTTCCAGTGGCAAACACCAGTGGCAAACGAAAGAAAGTGATATTGTCAAGAAGGAACAGAGGCACTAGTGACACTAGCAGACAAAAAATCTTCTGGGCCCTCAAATACAGATGAGAATTAATGAAATGGCAAAATTAGGTGACCTAAAAATCACATCTGCATCATTTTTTATTAAAGTAAGAAAAGTTAAGATCAGTGGCCCTACTTTAATTCAAGCAAGAAAAAAAAAAAGGAATCTATTTACTCCTCTTAGACCAGTATTGTTGAATTGCTTTCTCACATTAGAGGAAAGGTATAGTAGTTTCCTTAAAGCTCTGTAAAGTTCTAGTTGACTGAATATTTTATCTTCTAATGGGAAAGAGGTTACTAAAATTATCATAAAATCTCATTACAGATTGAATGTGACAGAGGCAAAATTAAATGAAAAAAACAATACTTCACAAAATTTTCATTAAAAGGTTTGCAGAACACATTTTTTTTAAAATCTGCAAGAATAAAACTATTGTGAATATAGTAAATCTAATTTTAGGTATTAAATTTTTGAGAGTTCTAAATACTTACAATGAGATGCTGAAATAAGCAAAGGCTGACAATATGTATGTGATACTTCTTTTTAAGATTCTATACTTATATTACCCCCTGAGTTTTGATAGAAAAATACAAATGTAATAATTATACAGTGATAACCTCAGGGTGTGGTTCTTTCTGACGACTGTAGGGTTTGTTTCTCAGGGTTTAAGTTGATTATTTCATGTTTATGTTATAGAGCCAATTAAACTCCAGCAATTTCTTCAAGTAGATTTCTAGTATACATTTTTTGATTATTTTATCTGGTGTGTCTGTTTTCTATTGCACTCCCTTCCAATGCTAATTACATACATTTCCCAGGCTAGCAGTGGGAAACATCCCTTTCATATGCTTTCTCTTGCCTATTGAAGAATCTCCAAAGACCTCCTCCTGCCCAACGCATTAATATATCAAATGCTTCCCAATTCATAATCATTCATCAGTAGACTTAACAAATGTTGGAGTCGTTCTCTCAAAATCACAATATATATACTCACTCTTATAGTCATGGTTCTGCTTGTGCCATTCTTAGAAACAAGAACATCCTAATTATTTTCTCTGATCACTTATATTTTATTCTAAATCTTGGTTGAATTCTTACAGGTTCCATGGGGTCTTCCAAGGCTTCTGTAGGTCATAACCTTGAATTCACTCTCTCTGCTTACATTGTGCTGAGTTGTTCTTCAATGATTTTTATACTTTGGTGCTACTCTAAGGTACTTCATATACTAGGAAGGCCTCACAAAGTTGTCAAATATTTTAAATTAAAAATTAGAATATGGCAAATCTTATGGTATGATTTTTTTAAAAGAACACTTAAATTTTGGGATATGATTTAAACATATTGGATTTTGTAGAGTAAAAATTTGGTAATATCTCTGCTGAACTGAAACATGTCCATGAACCAATCCATTTCTAAAATCCATGTTATTTTTTGCATTGTATTAGATTCCTGAAACTTAAAACATTTGAAGCTAGTTAAGTATAAATCATCTTATATAATCAGTATTATATTTCTTCAATAGGTAATGAGCTCATAGAAATTGTAAAAAGTCAATAAACCGTCTGATGTTTAATATTGGCAAGTATGTGAACAGACAGTTCAAAGAAAAGCAAATAAATTCACTCATGGTTTTTTTGGTAGCTTAATATCTGTCTTAGTGAAATTACTAAAAACCAAAAGTGGATTAAAATTGCATCTATTTCAACTATAGGCTTAACAAATATCAGGAAGGGTATTTAAATATTTTAGGTGGTAAAATGTGTGAGAAAGAATACATTGGTGGAAGAAAAGACAGTCACTTGCAAAATTAAAAATGGGCACAAGTTAGTCTTATACAAAATACATGGATTTGTATAATGCAGAAGGCTAATGTAGAAGATAGTTTCAATATTGTATTTTTTTTGTCAACATGTTTATAAGAATAAGGCTACTTTGTATGAAAACCTTTACTTTATGATTGAGGATTTTTTCCTTTTTTTTTTTTTTTTTTTTTGGTTCTAAGAGAATGTTAGGACAAAACAGAGAAATCTCTGTTTAGTAAAGAGTCCTTGGAGATAGCTGTTAATCAGTGATGGGCTGAATGAGGATTTCTTCTATAAATGCCTTGGCTTCCTGGCCCAGAATTAGAAGAATGCTAAGGTTTGTACCTATTCTCTGCCAGAAATTTTCAGTCAGTCTGCACTCCAGCTGCCCATGATGTTGAAAGTCTTACAACTGCAATTGTATTAAATTATTTTCCATTCTCTGCCTCTTTCCTCAATCCCTTTCATGCATTTCTTAGATCACTACAAGATAAATTATTTGTGTTTTATTCCTGTTATTAGATTCTGTTTCCGATGATAACCAAACTGACGTGGATACCCATTGCATCTTATCTGAAATAGGAAAAGATTGGTGGAAATATGCAAATGTTTGTTTATAAAGATTGACATAACATATTCAAGTGTACCCTCTCAATAAAATGTTTAGTTTCTTATAAAACAAATTATAGATCCTTCTATACACTAATAATACATTACTTGTATGCCATGCAACTTTAAAGAAGGCATAAAATAAGAATGTAATTAGATACATATTTATATAAGTAAAATAGATCTCAAGAAAAGTAGGAAGAAATTGGTATCAAATATTATCTCTGATATTGGAACTTAGAGGTTGTGGGATACAGATGAAAGGAGTCCTACATATTGATTCTTTAGTGTATTTTGATTATTATTCTGTCTGCATTTGTACCTGTTCAAATATTGCACAATAGAATTTCAAAAAATAGAGGATGCAACTTTCTATCCATGCAATTGTAGGTTGAATCTCACCTGTTAGTGAGGCCTTTAGAGAATAACCTTGATAGAAAAGTACTATTTATTCCAAGACTATTGTGTCAAGATTCCATTATTCCTTAGTAAGCCTCAATCTGTCAGATGTATTTCATATATGGGGTACTCTGCGTGAGCAGCCATGAAAAAAAAAAAACAACAAAATAAAACAGATAAAACAAACAAAATTATTGACTTTCTAACATCAGTATATACATATTATGAATATATATGGCAACCTTGAAAGATTTTGAGGTATATTCTTCCAGAATGGGACACAAATAGGTCAAGAATATGAAGAATACACAATGAGAAGCTAGAAAGGTAAGATTAGTTTGTATTTCCTGTATATGTGTTTATATGAGATGTATGTGTGTGTATGTGTGTGTGTGTATTCCTGTATGTAAAAGGATTCTAAAACCTACTAATGAAATAGGAGTGTGTTTTCTCATGAGTTCTAGTGTTTTAGGTAATTATATTATTCATATTTTCTAATGAGAGGAAAAAAAACAGAGCAAAACAATTACTGTAAGCAAAAAGTCATTGTAATAAAATTATTCCTTACCTAGTCCTGCCTTTTCTGCTTCCTAAGTAATGCTACACATTAAATTCTTCTATATGAAATTCATAAAAAAAAAGAAATTCATAACTTGTCCACCCTCCCCAGTTTTTAGCCATAAATTTCTGTGTATTGTTTCCCTTATTCAATCATTAAGGATATTTTCCATCATAATTTTAAAAAAAGAAAAAAGGCTTTACCTTTTTGGTCAGTCTAATTAAAAGGAAAAGACTTGTCACCAGAAACGTGAAATGTGTTTGAAAATGAAATGTAATGGCAGTCAGCATTTTTTTAGGCCACTGCTAACATCTCTCTCACTTTACAAAGATGACAAGAGTGTATGGTTGTGAGGACTTAGCATGTGATGACATATTTTATCATACAGGAAATTCTATGTGTTCTTCTGTAGTGCAGAAGAAAAAGTGATATTATTTGAATCACACAATGTGGAGAACAACCATTATTTTAAAGTGACAATTGCAAATGAAAGCAGAGACAAAATTATGTAAAGATTCCTTGTAGGTCTAATTACATCTTGGTGACAATAACTATTTAGCATCCTTTAAAATATGTTTATTCTTAAATTTTATGAAATACAATTGGTACTTTTCTAGATTCACATAGGTAATGAAATCTGTTTTGTTTAACCTAGTAGAGAATAAATATTCTTTCAGTTTGAATTAGAGTAAGCTAAATAGAGGACAACATAATCAGTCAGGCATTCTGAAAATCATATTCTGTGAGTTGCAGAACTATACCTGTTGAAGGAAAACCACTAACTATTTTGACTGAAGATTTATTGCTGTACTTCTTCAAACTGAGGTTGTTCAAAAGAAAGCTCTACTTCTGAGAGGTTGGCCCTAATACAGTGCATCAAAGACTGTACCTTCAGAATACCTGCCACATCCAAAAAGAGATTTAATAGATAACATAAAAGGGAAGGTATGACTCCTCTTTAAGATATAAAAGCATTTCTAGGTAGTTGGGAAGATGCAGTTCAAAATACAACTGTTATGGATCTCTTCTATTGTAAGGAAGAGAACTAACATGCACCAGATTGAAAATACCTCAGCTGCAATGATTTGACAGATTAAAAAAAAATCTGTAATATGTTTTCATGGTAACGCCTCTACACAAGGCAGCAACAACTAAAACTAAAACAGGAACTCAAATGTGTTGAACTAAGGTAAAAACTTTTCTGCTAAAGAAGTTACCCTAGTATACAATATGTATATATTTTCAGTAAATCCCAAAACTTTTAGGGGGAAATGGCAAGTGACAAGCGTCAAAAACACAAAACCCACAGGGTCACTAAGGATAGTCTAGTCTGAGTTAAATATTCTTAGTCTTTAGTGTTTTCAAAATAGAACATGTAACGTGTCACAGTTTAATGCTACATATTACAAATGATTAGAATGCTTTAAAAATAGCTCATTCTCTAAGTGAAGAGATCTAAAAATTCCAAATGTGTGTATGTGTGTGCTATGGTATGTGTGTTGTGTGTTCACATGAGAAGAGTGTTAGGAAGAATTCTCTTCAACTTGGACAATAGCCTTTGCCCATGGAATTCAATGAGTCTGTATTATTCTCACTGGAGAATAACATTATTTTTTATTTCATATATATGCAACATTATTGTCCACTAAAATATGAACTCATAGAAAACAGCAACAACAACAAAAGCACAATAGAAATTTCTTCCATTCTTAGCCAGTTTCTTCATTACTGTGAACAAAAGGCCTGAAAAGAACAATTGTAGAGGAGAAAAAGTTTATTTGGGGGCTTTGGTTTCAGAGGTCTCAGTTTATACATGGCTTAGTCCATTTCTGTGGGCCTGAAGTGAGGCAGAACATCATGAAGGAAGAGTATGGAGGAGGAAAACATCTGGGAACATAGCACCAAAAAGCACAGAGAGAGTTCCATTCAACTAGAACAAAATATAATGCCACAAAGGCATGCCCCAGGGACTCGCCTCCTCTAACCACACCCTATCTGCCTACAGTTACCACCCAGTTAATCCCTATCAGGAGATTAATGCACTGATTAAGTGCATTAAGTACTTTATATTAAGAGATTCTTGCATTGTCTCACAATGATCTTTATACCCTTTATATAAAATCAGTCTTCTGTTAAAAAATACAAAATTTATTAGATGTCCCTTCACTTACTTCAGGTGTGACTGTGGCAAACTGTATCTTTTCTTTGTAGTAGGAGAAGGTTTTTTGTTGTTTGTTTTTAATGAGTAAAACTTTAAGCTTTTGATAAGTAATACACAAAAACTGAGTAAAATAGATGAAGGAAAACTGTTTAGAAAAAGCCAGCCTATAATAAGCACTAAGCACATATTGGCTTTCTCTACTCTTATAATTATTATTGGCCTTGATGCTACTTTTGTTGATAGTTTGCAATTATACTTACTAAACTGCAGATGGTTCCTAATCACTTATCTCCATGAAGTTTAAATGTGCATTATCTTTAGCTCCTACTGATATGTGAGCTTTTAGAGGGATGGTTCACTCTCATTCATATCTTCTAAACAAAATTGTTAAGAGCAAAGCCTTTGGACTTGTCTAGTTTTATATTTTAATTATAATATTTTATTTATTGCAATATTTTATGGTATACATTTGAAATTTTCTGATTAAATTTTATACCAGTATTTGCTGGATTTTTGTGGGAGATATTTTACAGTTATGTCAGAAAATATAATCATATTTCTTTAGAAATTATGTATTGACTTGCAATAGACTCAAAACCTATTTTAGTAATGTAAATAATATGAGTAATAAATAGAGTTATTTTGGAAAAATTAATGTATATGTTCAAATAGATAGTGTACTTAAGATAAAATCTTTTATAGAGTTTTGGGAAAAAATATAACAATGTTCTAAGCAATCCAGGAGTTAAGGATGCTGGTGAAAGTAAAATAATCTGACCAATAAATACTCAAAAAATATACATGTGTAACTGAAGTTTCTTTTGTTTCTTCTTTGAGCATTTCTATGACGTTTGAAGACAGAATGGAACTAAATTCTTCTCTAGTATTAATATCAGACTATAATATATTTTAAAGTTTAAAAGAGTGAAGAAAATCATGTCATTTTATGAACATCTTAGATGGTAGGGGACAAAGTAGGTCCATGTACTGTATTCTGGTTAGTAAAAAACATAGTGGACAAATGCCCTATACTCATGGAACTAGTGCAAGGAAGAGTTGATGATATAAAGCAATCTATATTATTTGAAGAGACAATTAATCAGGTATATCTACATCATTATACTTGATATACAGGTCCATAGTTAACAACTTCCATTGATTAAGTTTCAAATGTCTATGAGAATTTAATGAAGAAAATGTTTAATTTAATGCAGACATCAATTACTAAAATTTCAGACCATCTATTAGTATGAAATAACATTCTCCCAAAGAAACAGTTGTTGTTCATGATTATAAAAGTGGTCACAGACCCCATTGCTTTGTACCTGAAATGAGACCCTAAAGAGCATGGCAGAGGGAAGCTGTTCAGTTCACAGCATCCAGGAAGCAGAGAGACAGGCAGGTGCCAGGAATAAGATACGGTCCTCAAGGGTCCACTCTCAAAGACCCAGTCCCTCCAACTAGTTTCCACCTCATACAGTTTCAACCACCTCTCAATAGTCATTTCAATTTATGAATTTATTAAGCAGGTAATCCTTGTGTTCTAATCTCAAATCAGAACACTGCTGCATTAGAGAATAAACCTTTGATACAGGAGCTTTTGAGTGGTGTTCTAGATCCAAATCACAATAGGCTATAACTAACCTTCAACCCAACTCTGCAGAAATAAAGAATGATAGGTGTTAAATTTTAAGTCTGTAATGTCTCCTTCATGTGTTGAAGGCTGGTCTCTAGTGCCAATGTTCAAAGGTGGGATTTGGGGGAATAACTGGATTATGAAGGCTCTGACCTCACTAGTGATTTAATCTATTATTAGGAGGTAATGGAAATTAAAGGAGGTCAAGCCAGGTTGGAGGAAGTAGGTAACTTGGGACATGCCCTGGAAGAGTACATCTTATCCCCAAACATTTTTTCCTGCCACCTCTATCCTAGCAAGCACAGAGTGAGCAGCTTTCTTCCTCCATACACTTTCATCTTGATGTTTTTGCAGTAGTGCCGTGGCTTCCATTGAAAGACATGGGAATGACAAATCCCCAAATAGTGTGGCCTGTGAAGAGGGTGTGATGAAGAAGGCATTGATAGCATTGATCCTTTCCCAGTACATACTTTCCCAGTGACAGGACAATCCCTAGAAAGGAAGCAAACATTATGCAGTGGCAAGATAATCCCTGGGAAGGACAGATTCATCAAGCCTAGAATGGCAGTCTCTGGGAGGAAGCCAAAGCTTTAATCCTTCCTCAGATGAAACTTTTCCCAGTAACAGTACAATGGGACACTGAATAAAAAGAGATAAGCACTGAATGCTTCCCCAGGTAAAAATATTACGCAGTAAAAACAAATTTCAAATTCTCTCAAACCTGTTTCCTGAGTGCCTAAACTAAAATGCTTTGTCAATAATTAAGTCACCTCTCATTGTAATTTATATGAGCACAGACTTCCCCTTTGGCCAGTGGGTCCATCAGAGGCATGACTCTGCTGATGAATGAAGTCTGTGCTGACCCATGGAGTTTGCATCCAGCTTGGTCATTTTGTGCTAACACCCATTGTGATATTTTTGCAATGCTGCAATGGAGCTAGTTGATCATGGACTCAAACCTCTGATATTGTGAGCCAAAGTAAATCCTTCCTCCTTTATGTTGATTTTCTCAGGTATTTGTCCTAGCCATGAAAAGCTACCCACACAGTAGGTTTTCAAAGGGCTGGGTCAAGTTTATGGAAAAGTAGTAGAAGGATATTGTGGGGAAGTTGATCAAGGGATTATTCAGTACATTAAATTATATATTGGGTTTGTGGGTAGGGTCAGATGATTGTAATGTGTTAGCTCTGTGATTGGAGTATGGATGTACTGTAAGACATGGCATGCATTCGAGGGAGGGAGTTCACTGGTCTTAATGATTAGCTCATTTGTTTTTGAGCGAGGGGGGAGTCAAGTATCCAGAGAGGAAGAAGGGTGTTTAAAGATTAGTCAAAGTAAAGATAATCATGACTGTCTTAACCATATGCCCCTCTTCTGTGCCCTGGCACAGAATAGCAAAGCCATTTTGTAATAAAATAGAAATGCATCTCGGAATTCTCAGAAAGTACTGTTCTAGAAGCTTGCTATCAATGTTTAGAAAAACTTATTTTCCACATGGAACAAGATATGCTGAAAGTTTCTAGCAGCAACATCTAATGAAAACATATGTAAATGCTGTTTCCATTTTTTTTTTTTGTCTTAATGAACATGAAAATTATTGGGTTCCCTAAGAATGTACTACAGGGCCACATGATAAATTTAAGGGCTTGTAGTACTTGAACCAAGTTCTCTTTCTTTCTTTCTTTCTTTTTCATAAAATAGCATTTGTAAGAATGCAATTATATTCAATTAAAACCAAAACCAATTTAGTAAGAAAATAGAAGAAAAAATATAGCTAGAAGAAACTATAGCTAGATTGAAGCTTCTCTAGCTTCAGTTTAAGAAGAAAACATAGCTAGAAGCCTAGCAACTCAAGGATTGATGAGGAAAAATACATGTTGAGAGAACCATGAAAGCAAATGCTTGATAGAGTACTTTGGAAATTATCTATATAAAGCATGAGTTTGTCCCTTTGCCTTTCTGGAACCAAGAAGAGAAAAAAGTAAGGGGAGATGATGGTTTCAATTGTCCTAGGGATATTTGCATGGGATAAAACTCCCTTTGTCTCCCAAGCTGGTTCAAGAAAAGAGAGAGGTAGCAAAGTAGTAGATAGGGCAAACTGGATTTAAAATAATGTATGCTATGTGAGAATTTGGAGTTTTTTTCTTTTTATGCTTTTAAAGGTGATACCAGCTGGTATTTATTTTGGAAAGAAGAATTGCCTTCTTTAATAATGAAGAATTAAATAGTCACAAAGATCATTAACACAAAGATCATTTTATATTTAATAGTTAATAATGAAGCATTAAATAGTCACAAAGATCATTAACAAGAATTTTAATGGATTCAGTTTGGGGACTAGTTTACTTTACTCTGAGCTATAATTCACTGATATCCTTTGATTTCCTAATAAACAGGCAATACATAATGTAGTTTTGTTGCAAAGTGAGAACTTGTAGATAATGAAGAAGGGCATTAGCGCTTTTCACATAAACTGGGAGGACTCTGTGCTTTACAAGGTCTAGAAAGTATTTACTTAAAATTGATAGTAGTAAAACTACCAATAATAAAACTACAGAGAGTGAAGAATACCGAAGTTGCTGTTTTGTTTGCCTATTTTTTGCTTTTGTTTTTCTATACTTTCCTTCAAGGACTCAGAGTTGGAGATCTCAGGAGTTCATCAGCCCTGAGCTGAGCTGAAAATGTGAACATCCAGCAGACACTCTCCTATAACACAGCTGGTGTCTTCATTTACAAATGTAGTCTTCTTGGCAATGAGAATGAGAAAAAAATATAATTAAGATATTAATTTTGATATGCCTAAATAGTTAACATGTGTTTCTAAATGAAAGTAATGTTTCAAAATTGGAAATAATTTGAATTTGCCTATGTTTCTGAACCAAGTTTGATTCTGAGGAGTTCTAAAATTAATTAATCTTGATTTGTTCCTTAAATACATAATTTAATTGATTAAAAGATTACTCTCCCGGCGTTTGTAATATGAAAAGATTTATTAGAAGATGATCACCTAGCTGATGAATAGCAGGGGACTTCAAGCTTGAGGAAAAGAAAATTTATTCTAACCGTGTTGTATGCAATAACTGGTGGTGATATTTATTGTTGATTTTATAAATCTCAGGAAATTTTACACTCACAAAATTTTAAGAAAGATTTGCCTAGAAGTTCTTGAAAGGTCACTGCTTCTGTATTTCTATGGTTTTTAAATTAATAGTTAGAATAAAAATGTATGAATATGTTGTAATACTTCTTTTACTTGGTGGCATCTAGTAAGCAAGCATGTGTTAATTTGTGTGGCCTATTATCCTTAGCATCTTTCTGTTTGTGGTTCCAACTTTATAAAGAATTGGCATCAATTATAACAGTAGAAGTAATTTAAAATGTCAGTGCAAAATTTTACAGCTTGAAACAGCTCATCCTTCAATAATTAAGTCAATAAAACTAACTTAATTTAATTTAAACAGTGATGCTGTTTTTTAGGCTTTGTGGAGTCCATACAATTAGTAATTTATAATTAGTATTTTATTGATGTCCATGCACTATGTTGCTGAGCATCATCTAGAAACTGTGATGATTGGTCGTAATTTGATAAACATTCAGACCATTGCATTAATTATGTGTCTTCCAATTACATCTAAAGTTAATGAATGTATGTGAATATTGTGGAGATGCATTTAAAGGACAGCTCAACCTTAATTATAAGACAGTTTTTTTTCTAATATTCTAATTATAACTTTCCTAGTTATCAGCTTTTAGACAAAATGAGGCTTATCTAAAATATTAAATGTGGATATTGTTCATACAACAATCTGTTTTGTAAAATGTTAGTCATTAATCCAAAACAGCAGTCAATGTAATCTTCGCATAATATGATGAATAAAACAGCTATGAAACATAGCTAAAATAGCAGAAAAATACGGTGACTAGAAAGCCTTAAAAATGAAAGCTACTGACTTTACTAACTTTGCTTCTATTTTTTACATAAAACTTTCATAGATGGGAGGAGAGGGGAAGGGGAATAGGAAGGGCAGCGGAATAAAATAGACACTAGTATTGCTATATGTATATACGTGGCCTTTTAACCAATGTGATTCAGCAACCTGTACACTTGGAAAAATGAGAATTCATACCCCATTTGAATCAAATGTATGATATGTCAAGATCATTGTATTGTCATGAGCATCTAATAAAAAAAACTTTCATAGAAACTTGCCACCTTTAACTACACATATTTGTTTATTGCTGGTAAGTTAAAATAAATATTTTCATAAAAATAGAAGTTCTATATCAATTAAGATCGTAATTTTTTTTACTTTATTGATGAGGCTGAGGGAGGACAGTAGGATCACTCTTTGGTGGATCTATTTAAACTAAACTGCAGAGTTCCTTTTGAATTAGCATTAAAATAACCAATTCACAAGAATGTTAGCGTGTACATGTTCTTAATGGATAATGGAACTCTGTAGACATGTCTTTAGAATCCAGCAGCCATATCTGTTTAGAGTACTTTCTATCAAGTGACAAGATAAAGGATGGTCGTTAAGACCCTGGGCTCAGTGGTCTCCATCTGTGGGTAAACCTAAGATCTGTGCTTCTCCTGGCTTCTTCCTGATGTCCTCTTCTGCTCAAATGTCTGTTATTAAGGGGCTCCTGACCAGGCAATCTAATAGGATCTAAAGTATGGTGTTCTAGTTCCCAAGGAGTAGGAAAATAAACCTTAAAAGGGAGTGAGAAAAGGTGAGGGTGGAAAAAAAATGAACCAAAAGAACCCAAAAAAACACTAAAGTTCTAAAAATGCCTAAGGAAACTTATTGTGCCCAAAAGTTGTTTTCACATATATGAGTAAAACCAGAGTCACTGGTACTGTAATACAAAGACAAATTATTTTTAAACATACCATTGAATTTTTTCCAGATTTAGGGATTTGGAATTGATAAGCCAAATATTTCCTTAGTAACTCCAATATATAATGAGCTTGTGAAAAATAAAGGACCAAGAAGCACATTGGTTTATGTAGGGAATAACTTCTAAATATTACACTTAAAATATTATTGAAGAAAAACTATCCAAATGGTTAGTGTTAAAAGAAAAAGAAAGAAAAAAAAAAAAAAACAAAAAACAAGCTTTCATGCATTCCTGAAACATGGATTTTAGAGATTACAAGGGGCAGGTTTTTTTAATATTTAAATTTACTTGTTTATAGGTAACTAATTCTCAGATTTGCTTTAAAGTATTTAACCTTGCTTTAATGCTTTGTTAGTTTTCTAGGATTGCCATCAAAACCTTTCTACAAACTACATGACTGAAAATAGAAGACATGCATTCTTCTGTCCTCTAACAAGGACAGAAGTCTGAAACGAAGTTCGTGGTGAGGTGGTTCTTTTTGGGGGGCTTGGAGGGAGAAATCACCCCAAACCTATTTTCCAGCTTCTCATGGTTGCCAGCCATCCTTGACTCCAGGGTACACACGAAATCCACTATGAAATCATCCTGAGATCCTTGACTAATCACATCAGAAAGGAAAGACAGACACTGTTTTCAAATCAGTAGGCATTTGGAGTTGAGGTGAATGTGGATGAATATGAATGTAGGCATGCTGTCAAGTATCAAACCTAACTTTCCATTGAGATATTTAGTGTATAGGATATGCTGTTAAATATCTAAAGTAATACAGAAAATAAATCCAACATCTAATAGCACAAAAACAATAAAATCATGGCAACAAATTTTACCAGGTATGTAAATGATGGAAAATATTTCTATGATGAGGAAAAAAAATCAATGAGGTAAAATCAACTCAGAAATGACAAATGTTTTAACATTAAGAAGTTATATCTAGTCTGCATATTTAAGAAAGTAGAAAAGAGAATGGACATGTCAAATAAAGGCATATATAGATGGAGAATTTTGGGATTTGGAAAGAAAAATTTGCTTGCCCAAGGTATTTTAAAATTAGAATTTAATAAACATTTTTGTGTGTCTGTATAAAAAAAAACAACTAAATTTTTCAAAGTAAAAAAAATTAGCATTGTATGATAAAATTTATTCCCTGTGAATATGTGTATGAATTTCCTCATAATAATCTTAGATAACATCACTACTTTATTTGAGACTTGTGAAAATATATGCACTGTATATTGTGTAAATTCACTTGTACTATATTTGTAATGAAATGAAACACTTTGTTCTATTTGAAAATAGCCTTAATAAGAGAACTACAAACCTATTTTAAGTATTTCTTCTTCATATTGATTTATTAATTTTAATATACAAAACTTTTTAAAATGTTATATAAATATCACCCTAACTCATACTCAAAAAATGTTTTTCCAAGAATATTTTTAAATTCCTAGTTAAAAACCTTACAAATATGAAATCAATGGATGTTCACTTTTAACTCTATCCTTTCAGACTTTAATTATTTTCTTTTGTTTATAAAATTAAATTTGTTCTCAGCAAAATGTGTATTGCTTGATATGTTTAAGACTTTAGATCCAAGTAAAAGCATTGGCATGAGAAGTGCTCCCTCATTTTCCCATGGCAGAGGAGTTCTCTTTGGAACCTATCTATTCTATTGCTTGTTCTTTACAGTTCCTAACTTTATAGTATGTTGAAGATTGTAGAGGTATGAAGCAGAAAGATTTTTACTTTTGTCTTTTTGCCAATGATGGTCTTACCCAATAGTCTGAGCAACTGGGGTGATAATAGAATTTAAAACTTATTTGTGTCTTTTTGTTATTTTTATAAATGATGACTGATTCTTCTCACCAATGAATTCTGAGTCCTTGCCCCTGCTGCCCATTAGAAATGATATAAAAACAAAGAAAAACAAAATCATTGGAACATCAAAAAAAAGGCATTCATGTGTTATTCAATAGAAACGTATCAACTTTACAAAAGATAATGTAAATTCTCCAGACTCTTATTTATTAAAAATTCATGGATCTCTGTATCCATTCAACATTATATCTCATGCACTTAAGTGAAAGAATGCTAGGCAATGTTTATGCACAATATAATAAATTCAGGAGGCCACAGTGCACTTCTTTCTCTAAAAGATCACTATAAAAATTTATAACAGTTTTAGAAATCTTCCCCCAAAGCAAACACAGTCTCTAGTTTGGGCACTAACATAAATAAACATATGTTTTTTTTCATTAATTAAATATAAATTTTCAGCTCCAAACTATTGAATGAAAATGACTAAGACATAAGGTCAGTAACCTTTCAAAAATGATGTGAACAAATTCTAAAAAGTGGGAATCACTGGTGTCTGATCTTGCCCACCCTTATTCTTTAATATAGATAAATGCAGAAAGGAATGTATACAGGTGGAAGGAAGAGGTCATAAATACTAGGACACATATTATGGCAATTTAAAAAAGCTAGAGCTTTAGGCACATAGAAATGATAATCAAATAACAGTATTCCAAACTAGAAGGAGACACTGATATTATTTTTCTAAACTCCTTTCTGATAAGAAAAATATAAAGGGAATTGACTTATAAATGTTGACTAGTAGGAATAAGACTTGATTTATTTCTCTGAATTATAAATAATTTTTGGATACTTTATTTATAAATCAATAGTTAATTCTTCCAATTGGATATACACTTCACTCTATTGTGCAAATCTACATAGAAAAAATGAAGAATTAAATGCACATCCCCTAAATAGACTTCCTCATATCTAGCATTGAAGAAGAACACCTAAATTTAAGACTATCTTCCTGCAAGATTGTAAATGCAAATTCACTTTTTCTAAATACAGAAATGAACATGAAAATGCAAATATTGACATTATCAGTATTCAATCCATGTCTCTTATAAGAACCATATAGGGCTAGGCATGGTGCACACACTTGTAATCCCAGCAACTTGGCTGCAGGGGCCGAAGCAATACTAACATGAGTTCAAAGCCAGCCTCAGCAATCTAGTAAGGCCTTAAGCAATGTTGAGAAATCCTCATCTCAAAATAAAAACATAAAAAACAGGTAGGGAGGTGGCTTAGTGACTAAGTTTCCCTTGGTCTAACCCCTGGTTTTATTTATATATATATTTTTTTAGAATTATGCCTGAAAATTCTCTATAAGTGTTTGTTAGATTAATAAAAAGTAAATACATAACATTCATTAATTAAACAGCTATGAATTAAGTGCCTTTTATATGTGAGGTGATGAAAGTATAATCGAACAATTTTTAAAATGGTACTTCCTGTTATACCATCCATATTATCAATGAAACATAAGAACACTTGTTTATAGTTTTTTTACCAACTGCTTTATGAGTATCAAATTTTGCGATTTGCATCCTCACACAGTTCATTTCAACAAGATTACTTAATTGAGAAGAACCTTCAAGATTTTTTGCTCATATCTCTCTCATTTTGTGGTATGTTCATATGGATATATTTTTATTCACCTGTATATATAATACATGTACGTGTAAATGTGAAGCTATTAATTGTAGCAGTGTTATTACTTAGATATGAGGTGTCCCAAAAAGCTCATGTGTGAGAAAATGAAAGAATTTTCAGAGCTTGAAGGATTACAATTTGGGAGGTATAACCGAATTAGTGAATTAATTTGTTGATATGGATTAACTGGGTAACAAGGATAGGCAATAGGGAGGAGGTAGGTTACTGGGAGTGTCTCTTGTGAGCAGAGATCTCTTTGCTTCCTGGTTGCTAAGTCAGGGCTGCTTTTCTCCACCATGCCCTTTGACTGTGATGTTATCCCTTACCTTGAGCCCAGAGCTACCAAACGGGTTTACCATGGACTGATCCTCTGAAACCAGGAGCCAAAATAAACTTTTTCTCCTTTTAGTTGACATGTCAGGTATCTGGCCATAATGATGGAAAAGCTGGCTGTAATAAACAATCTCACAAAATTTGCCTAATATAAATATAAAAACATTCTAACCAGAAATATGGAAGTCTACAGAATAATAAGAGCCAGGACAAAGGAGGGAAACAGGCATCCAATCTAAATTTTAATCCAATTTAATTTTTGCCTAAAACTTAGGTAAGATTTTAATGTATTCATGGTTCCTTCCTTCATGGCCATTCCAATTCCTTGGGTCATTCCAATCAAAACCAGCTATGTTATACGTAAAAACACTTAATGCAAAGTTTACTTAGTATAAACTTAGCAGAAGATATTGAAACCTCTTGTGAGCAGAGTCCCTTTTTTTAAATATTAAACAATTCTGACACGTTGAATAAGTGGTTTGATTTGCTTGTGAAATTTTTATTTAATTTGGTCATAAATATACTAAATATGATATTGGGAGTGGTAATAACAATGTAACTAGAAATTTTTTATTGTTATTACTATTATATTATCATTACTACTACTACTACTACCACTAATGGCATCCTTAACCTCAAATTTATTATAATTCAACTTAACCCATATTGTGTCACATTTAAGTCAAATTTAATACCCAAGTCAATATGAATTCTTGTGTTTTATGTCTTATTCAGCATTCTTGCATACTCATACACTCAACTAGGGATTTTAATTTTTTATATCATTTTACTATAGCAACTTTTTCTGTAAGACTCTCCAATTGGAAAAATTAGTGAAACTGTACTTTCTTAATATATCAAATGTTGATATGGCTCTAGAATTATAGATACTCCCTTCATCTCTTGGTCTTCTTACATAAGTTTTGCATTTGCTTAAGTCAAAATGCCCTAGCTTTTGTAGTTATTGAGAATCTGCTTTCATGCTGGGAAATGCTAAACAGTTTAATCCATAAGGGAATCTTTTAGGTAGACTTGTGGAAAGGTGGCTAAGTCTCTACTTGGTATAGTGAGATTGTCTTTATCCAGTAATTCAAGGTTACACATTCAATCCTGAATCAAAAATGTGATCAGTTTGTACACAATAGGCTTATGTGGCTGGAAAGTAGCAGAAACCATCTTCTTAAGAATTTAGGCTAGAATAAAAGATTATAGGACTGACTGTACACTGAAAAACATTTAAATGTAAGAATTTATTGTTATGTCCATAAAAGGTTGAATTATTGATAATTTTTGCTAATAGTGCATCCAGAAAAATATATTTAAAAGCAGTACCTATATTTTTATGGTCTCAAAATGCAGATGCAATATAATACCTAGAAAACTATCTTATTACCTTGTTATTTTTGTGTGAATATGAACATTTAAAAGCAGTACTATATCATTTTTTTTTTTTTTTTGCTTTGTATTGTGTTAAAGAGAAGAAATCTAATTGCTGCAGTTTTAAAAGCTAGGGACAATTTTGATTTTTTATGCTCATAATATTCTCTGTAGGAAAATCTGTATTAAAAGTAATATTTTAACACTAAAACAATAATATCACTTTGTGGGACTCAGAACATTTTTAAAATTTCCAGAACAGAAATTTCAGGGAGATTTTTTTTTCTTTCTTTCTTTCTTTTTTTTTTTTTTTTTTTTTAAGTTTAAAACATAGCCCTCAGATTATCACTTGGACAAAAGCCTGTAAAGAAATACAAACGCCATATGTGCAAGTAAGCCAAAATTCCTCAAGTTGCTAAATTGTAGTCTGACATAATGGGTGCAGGGAGCTTCATCCAAGGAGCTGCCCCTCCGGAGGAAAGCTTATTTTTCAGCCCAGCGATGAAAGTGATTGTATCCTCCCTGATGTCAGTGAAGGATGCTGCCCACACAGAGTGGGAGCTTTGAAGTTTGAGTATTTCAGTCCTTGAGTTTCCATGTGTCAGTTCCGAAAACAAAGTGTAGAAAATAGACAGCTGCACAAGAATCTCCAGGAATAGCCTGCATCAGTAGCAAACGAAGAGTCATTCTGTTGGACATATTGATTCCGTTGTAATTTTCCCACTCCTTGTTAAAAACCAGAATGTACTTAGATCCTTCTTCTCTGAACCGCATAATATGACATTGATCTTCTCATGAAAAGTATTTGTTGGGGAATATCTGTCCACTTGAACTTTTATGTGGAGTAATCGTTGGTTTCAAACGCAAAGCTTCATCGTGATATGTGCATAGTGGTATTCAATGGAAATGTAGAGGAAGGGAAAGAAGTGAATAGTACTTTTTTTCTTACCAAATTTGCAGGATCATGTAATGAAAATGCAAATCTGATGGAGATGAGCTGAAAGTTCTGACTTGTAAATCCAGCCCTATTTGATAAAGTTAGTATACTCCTATCATTTCATTGTTTCTAAAATTTTCTTATTAATAGTGCATTTGCTCCTGAGGGTCCTGAATTCATTTGCATTGCTTAAATATGGCATTTATAAAGAAAAAGGATTAATTGCAAACAATGAAACAGAGGAAGCAAAAGCACATACATAGTACAGGAAAAAAATAGTATGAAAAAATTAACATTTTATTCAATAAGTGGAAAAATAATATTTAGTGGCTGTCTACCATGTGCACTGCATGTTTGGGATACAGTGGGCAAAGAGGGAATTGTGTGGGAGTAGAAATATGCATAAAATATTTCCAGGCTTATAGCAATTCTAAAACTATATTTAAATAAATACCAAAATTGTAAATTACAGATTCGGGAATGAAAAAGAGTATAGGAAATGCCTCATGGATATGCGAGATTACAATTATAATCATAATTACAAAGATCTTTACACATGTAAAGATAAGATGATCAGAAAAGGCCAGGGAAGGAAACACGGGTATTAAAAAAGAAGTGATAACAAAAGAGAAAGGTGTGGGTTTTGGGAGATGTAGTATTTTAAGCAGAAGGAACGTTGTATAAAGCAAAGGAGAAAAATAAAGTTTGTGGAAACGTTTGGGAAATCTGTCATATACTACTCTGAATAGAAAGGATTCAGGAAACACTTGGGAAAATTGATGACTGGGGAAAATTGATGGTTGGTTGTAATGTGACTGTGGTATATAAGATCTCTGTGTAATAGAAGTTAAAAGCTACACTCATTCACAGATATATTGTTCCTTTGCCCTACAACACAAAATAATGTCTTAGGGTTACTTAGACTATTTTCTTTTAAAGAAAACTTTTTGTAAGTCAACTTTATTTTGGTGAAAGAACAAAACAAACAAACAAATAATTCACAGAAAATTATTACTTCTGATGAAATAAATTGGTGCTGCCGTTCTTGCCTCTCCAAAATCAGAGCTTTGGGAGAAACATTCATATTATTTACCTCTTTATTTTTCTTACACAATGCACATCATCCATCTCAAGCCTCTAGGATTTCCACTCTTCTGTGATGTGTACTGTAAAAAGGACGTGATATTGGACTTTTTCTGTAAGCTTTTCAAATCAGTTCTCAAATAAGGCTTCAATTTTGCATTTAATTTTTGCATACTGAAAGAATTGCTATTCTTATATAAATTTACATAAATACCTATATTTAAGTAGGTAAGTTTAATCATCTTATTAAAGATTTAGAACTTATAAAACTTTGAGCTGAGATGTTAGACATATCTCAAAACTGCCCAGTGAGTATCATTGAAGATTAGGAAAATCCATGCAATTTCTGTCCTTTATGAGATTCATGAAGGAGTATTAAGTGTGCACCCGATGAGTTTTAGTTGTGGATACTTTAAGAACTGACCTTGTTTTTAAATGACATGTGTTTTTAAAACTCTTTAATAAAAGAAATCAATTTTTTTTCTTGTCAAAATATGTCAATTAAAAATGTAAAATTTTCCTTGTAAAATGATGGCGAAGATCTGTTCTGATAAGGTATGTTGACTATATATTATCTGTCAGAAGTCAAAATTTGTAAGTAACTGGATTAAGAAGTAAACAGAGACAAAAAATAAATATCCTTATTAAAGAGTAAGCAAAAGTTAAGAAATATTAAACCAAAAATTTTAAATAACCAAGGAGTAGATCTTGGTTGATTTTGTCTTCTTTCCTTCCCTTTTTTTCCTCTTTTTTTTTTTTTTTTTTTTGGTGTGTGTGTGTGTGTGTGTGCACAAGATAAATCCACACAAGATGGGGAAAAATGTACTGTAGATTCATTGTGCATATCTCTACAAAAGTTGTTGAGTTGAGTTTATCATAACTTGTTTCCATGGTTCTCCAATGGCAAAAACTCTACTGCTGATGTGGAAGGAATGGACATTGTAAGTAGAATATGCTTTGTGGTCTTATGCTATTCTTCTATTAATTAGGGCTGTTAACCTAATTCAACATTAATAAACTTCTTGTAGATTTTATCCATCTACCCCATCGTGTAGACTCTTGGGATTGAGGATGAACTCAGTGTGTTAGGAGTATCTGTGAGTCTGGAATGGCTGCGGCGGTGACAAAGTTGACAACATGCAGGAAAATAGGACCAGAAACTTCAGAGAATCTGAAGAGAAATGTGTTTCAGAAGAAATCTTTGTTCCTAGGACCAGACTGTCTGCTTTTGGAGATAGTCCATGTTCTAGGCATGTCTAGTATCTCTGAGCTATAAGTCCCTCTAGAAAGGTCTCTCCACTTAGATGTTAGTGGAATACAATAGGAGGGTGAGGAATGTCTTTATGGTTTCTTATGCCTTCTTCTAGGCCAGAAACTGTTCTTCTGTTTATACTTATATTTGAACATGCCTTGAACATCCATGAATATGATTAACAGGAAGCTTAAAAGAGTTTCCTAAAAGTTCTCAAAGGACAAATCTATTCTTTCCCCAGTTCTAGCAAATATATACTAGTTCAGTCAGAATATGCCATACCTAGGAGATGGGGTAGTGGTAAAAAACACAAACTACTTGGGTGAAAGGGGATTTCTACTTAGATGACAAATGACACAGATCCTGTTTCTTAGCCCTTCACTCACGAATTTCTGCATTTTTCAGATCTCCAAATCACAAATTTCTTTTCTAAGATTTTTCATGAGAAAACCATAGGTGAGGCACAAAACAAATATATTTAAGCTACGTGGGGTAAATTCCCTGTCTTATCTTAGTTTCTATGTGAACCTGAAAATTTCAATTAACCTGATTAATCATATTTCCTCATAGTAAAGAGTTAATAAGAGGATGTAACTATATGTAGTTTTTATGAAAAGTAAGCAAAACCACACATGTAACAAAGTGCCTTTTATATAATAAAAGCTATCAATAAGATTAGTTCTTATGCTCTTGTTTTAATCAGCTTTCTGGTGCTGTAACTAAATACCTGAGATAAATAAAGAAGACAGAAATATTTGACTCAGGGTTTCAGACATTTCAGTCCAAGGTACTTTGCTCCAGTGTTTTTGTGGCTGTGATGAAGCAGCACATTACACCAGAGAGCATGTGGTGGAGTAAAGCTGCTCAACTCATGATGGCCAGAAAGCAAAGTTTGAGAGAAAGGGCTAGAAGAAGAGCCCCCAATGTTCCCTTCAAGGACAGATCCCAATGACTTAACTTTTCCCATTCAGCCCCGGTTTCTAAAGGTTCCACAACCTCCCAATAGTAACATAGGCTAGCCACCAAGGTTTTAGCATATGGGCCTTTGGGGAACATTAAACATACAAACTGTTACAATTTTTAAAATGACAGAAAAATGTTTAGGCATTTTTACAAAAGGTTAACCAGATGTAAATTTAAAGTGATCCATCAATCTATACTTACTATTATTGATACGTGACTTAAGAAAACACCTCTGAAATTCAGGAGTCAATGAAGCCATACCTATCTGAAACTTGGAGAAATGAAGCTACTGTTTTTCTATAGATAAATTTATTGCCAGCTACTATGCTACTATGTCAGGAAAATATCAATGAGCCAAATGTTTATGGTTTTAACTTTCATGGAAATTACTATCCAGGAGGAAAGTCAGATAATAAAGCAAATATTCAAATATGTAATGGGTAATTTTAACTTCCTTTGGTGCTACAAAGGTATATAGCATCCTGAAGGTATATGCCATGGAAATATTCCCTGAATAGGAAATTAAAAAGACTTGCTCAGGAAATGTCCTTTAGAGTAGGTAGCATAACTTCTATTACAAGTTTGGAATCAGAAGCAGACTGGTTGGATTGAAGGCTAATGCCACCAATTATCCTAGTGATATGAGGAGTTATTTCATTTTACTGATTCTCATGTCCCTTTTTCATCAATAGGATTAATAGTCCACATCCATAGTGTTGTAGTGAGGATCAAATGGGTTAGTATTTACAAAATACTTAGCACTGGCATGTAATATGTGCCCTACAAATATACCACTACTACTACTATTTTTTTCTCTCTCTAATTTGTAGATTTGTAGGTTGGTAAAGGTTAGCTAACAAAAGAGGGACCTGAGGTGGGAGTAAGGAATGTTCAGGAAGAGAACAGAGCCTAAAGGGTCCATAGAGGAGGGAAGTGTTACTAGAAATGAGGTTAAAAGAGAGAAAACAAAGAATCCTCAATAGCATTAAGTTTACCAGGACTAAATCCTCTGCAGAAGACAGTGTACAGAGAGGGGCCAAACAAGAGGTTGGGAGGATGCTGAGGAGGCTGTTGAAATAGTCCTGATAAGAAATAACATGACTCCAAGGAACCATGGTAGAAATAGTCATGTCACTAATTGACTTATTCTAGCATTACAAAAATTAGACATGGAAAATGAAATATGTACTCAAGTGTTATACTTTTGAGCTTAGATCACAAATACATCCCCCATCTAATTTGTATTCTCATTTCTAATTTACAGATGGGATTAAAAGTAACTAAAAAGCCTGTGTGGTGTCTCATGCCTGTAATCTCAGCAGCTTGGGTATCTTAGGCAGAATGCTGGCAAGTTTGAGGCCAGCCTCAGCAATTTAGCAAGGCTCTAAGCAGCTAAGTGAGACCCTGTCTCAAAATTTAAAAAATAAATAAATAAATAAACAAATGGCTGGGGATGTGGCTCAGGAGTTATGTGCCTTAGGGCTCAATTCCTGGTATAATAAATGAATTAATTAATAAATTAATGAAAAGATTTCTAGGAAGAAAAACAAAAACAAAACACAAGATGGAAGAATTGGGTTCCTAAATGGCCCTATTAAGCAAACATTTGCACTATTTCCATTAAAGCTCATTGGTATAAATACCAAAAAGAATAAAAAAGGGTGGTCTCCTTGAAATCTTAATGTAGGAGAATTACACTCTGAAATTAACTGACTGTCAAGGTGTTTGTAAAAGAGTTTTAGATGCCTATCTAACTAGAATTAGTTTACATAATATGTTAACCAATGCATTAAGACAAAGACATGATCTGTACTTTACCAAATCCTAGTCATGAGAAAATTGCCATGCTATTTATACTTCCTACCACATGTTGCATCTTAAATACCCACCCCCCAAAATAAATGCTTGTTATTCTTGTACCATCTTATAGCACTTTCTCTACTTTCAGAAGTGTACTAGTTTAAATAATGGATTATAGGATAATTTCCCTATGAAACAACTTGCAATACTACCTTCAATAATTGTCTTTCACTTTATTTTTAAAAACTATTCCTTTCTAGCTGACTTGATGTTGTGCTTTCTTGTTTTGCTCCTCAGCATTTATCCCTTTGACTTCTTGGATCAAAAGGCAACCCAACGTGTTTTTCTAATGTCTGAGTTCTGGCATTTCACCTCCCCAATTCACCAGATGTGAAAATGACCTCTGCTTCTTCAAACCCATTCTTTCTTCTTCCTCTCTAGCAAGACATTTCTTTCCCAGCAGAGTCCAGGTTTGTTCTCTCTTTTTTTCTTTATTGCTGATCTCATCCATTTTATTGTTACTTACTATTATTTCTTGTTGTACCTTGGTTGTCACACAGCACTGATCATGATAACTTTAAATATCTATTTACTTACCATGTTACTTATAAACTCTTTTAGATAGAGTCTGTCTCTGTGGCCTATTCTGCCCCTACTTGCTACAGACCAAATGTTTACGTACCCCCAAATTCATATATTGAAATCCTAACCCTCCATGAAATGGAATTTGGGGTTGTGCCTTTGAAAGGTGATTGGGTCATGAATGTGGAACCTTCGTGTGGGATTAATGCCCTGGAGAACCCCCTCTCCTCTTCCACCAGGCAAGGACCGAGTGGGAAGATAGAGCTACTTGTCTCAGGAAATGAGCCCTCAAGAGATGTGGAATATACAGCCACCTTTATCATGGACTTCCCAGCCTACAAAATTGTTAGAATAAACTTTAGTTGATATTTTGTTATAGAATACAAATAGACAAAGATACTACTGCTTCCCAAACACTGAGGTTTTAAGTTACCATCTCTCTCCTTCTCCTGATCTTCACAGGAAAGTGAGAAGAGAGGAAAATTAATCTAAATAATGAAGATGACAGCAGCAACAACAATAACATACAGGCTTGTTCTATACCACAGGGACAGAGGAAGCATATAAAATATGGCCAATTCAGTCTTAACACAGTGTTCACTCCATATGACCAGAGATGCACAAACCCTGGCAACTTGACTCAGAGCATTTCAGTTAAATATTCTTTCAGGCTGCATGTCTTCCCTCTCTCTTATAGCAAAACAAACAAACAAACAAACAAACAACAATAACAACAAAACATTTTATAGCAAAAATAGCAATTCCTGATGGTATAATTATTTTGCTCCAGGAAATTGAGAACACTGTTATGATGTTCTAGCTTCCCATATGCCTAACAGAATTTATGTTGTTTTGCTTTTCTTTTTCTTTTCCTTATGTGCATAGATGTTATTGGCATAGTTAGGAGTAGGAATTGGGTAAAATGAAAAGTCACAATAAGTAAAATAAAATATTTATTCTTAACACCTAGAATAAAACACATAAAAGACATTCTTTTCTCATATCAGGAAATAGTAAAAATAATATATAGTGTTTCTACTAATTGGTTTTAATAAGTTGGTAACTGACAAGTCCAAGTTGGTAGATGGAGCATTTTATTGCTAGTCTTCCTCATGGTGTACTTCTCTGCTGGCTGGACAGCTATGTGGGGGGGTGCAGGTCTAACTGGAGCTTGTCCACCTATGTCCCTGATACTGCACTATTCCTCTACTTTTCCCTCTTGCACATTCACTTGGTCTTCTTGCCCTAGAATTTTTTCAATTTTTATATCCCTTACCAAAATATGCAAATCTTGTATCTGTCCTTTTAGGAATCAAACAATAATTATAAGGTCCTTAAAGTTACAAGGCAAATAATTTTGGAAACAAGGAGATTAAGAAAGTCATGATTTTCCCATTAACTCAAGCAATGTTCATTTTTGTTAATACATCAGAAAAAGCAAATTATGCATTATTTAGTTAACATATTTACAAAATAATTGGATTTCTGTGTTATCACAGAAGCATTATGTATTTGTTTATTTTTTTTTGCCTGATTTGAGTTGCATTTAAGTTTAAATAGACAAATCATATTACACATCAGGATTTCAATTTATTTTTCTGTAAAATAAAACTAATAGGTTTGGAAACTTACTTCTCATTCAGCTGGTAGGAGGTATATATAAGCTTGGACCACATATTCATTGAAGTTTTTATTTATTTGAACCAGATTCTTCCCATTCTAATCAAAGGAAATAGGGAAAATTATTATTTCAGAATTTAGACATATAAGTTAGAGTCATAAAGATTTTTACATGCATAATAAACAAAATAATTATAGATTTTCACTTACCTTAAATATACACAAGCCTTAAAACTAGTAATAAACTAATAATTATCTGATCTAAAAGTGCAATACAACTTTACTATATGATCTTTTGCAGCTATTTTGTATGATGTTAGTTTTCAGAAAGGATAATTACAGGAGGACAGAAACTTTCCTAAAATGAATCATATATTCCAGATTTATGTTTTTATTCTTATTTGGGTATGTGTTATTCAACCAAATCCCAGGGAATTCAAAAGTCATAATTCCTTCTTTTGTTTAATTGCATTTAATATATGTATAGTTCTATTAAAAGATTTTTTTAAGTTACCAAGCCAGAGTTTTACAGAGATTTTTAAAGGGAGAAATAACTAGGTTGAAAAGTGAGAGATAAAAAATAAATTTTTGACAGGAGAGGTTGTTAAATATGTGAACAAGTTCCTAAAGGAGTTTGTAGAACTGGAAGACTTTAGAAAAATGAAAAACTCTCCTATCTGTACCACATAGGATGATTTGGGTGACATTATGACTAAAGGCAAAATAATAGACCTAATGAATACAAATCGAATTTTATAACCCAATGGGTTAAAGATTTATTTTGTTGGATACGACAAAATCAGATTTAAAAATCATACTTCATTATAAAATCCAACTGGAGAAGAAATTTGATTCTGAGATATTTTTGAACAAGAAAAATGAGAGAAAACCATTGTCCAGTTCATGTTAATGCAGTGAGTCTCTACTGTATACAAAATGAATGAATTTAACATCCCAATAACATTTGTGAAATAGCGTGAAGGAACTTTCAAGTGCAGTATGTAGCCAGGAGAAAAATTCAGGAGATGGTGACAGAATTTGCTTAGGGAGAAAATCAATCTGGATTCAGTAAAATGTATCAGTGATCCATTTTGGTTGTACAAAGTTAACCTCCATTATATTACTGAAGGGCTAGAAAAGAGGTAAGTACACAGAGAGCCAGGAAGAAATTTGTGGATGTCCTGCATGAGAGCAAGGGACAGGACAGAGTCACCTGAGCAGAAGAAAGGGGGCCCAGAATTTTAACATAGCCCCAGGAGTAGGCCACATGTTAACTCTACCCCAGTCCCATTTCCAGTTTTCCTTGCCTTTCTTTAAAATGTTTTAATACCTCCAGTGTCTGGAAGTTGCTATGATTTTTTTGTTTCCTTATTGTAGTCCAGTGATCCCTAACATGCTCACAAAATGCTTAGTGAAATCAACCAGATGCTCAGACTAGCTCAGGGCTGACCCTTACAAGGTTAAGTGAAGCTCTTGGACAGCTGAGTTCAAGGAGTGTGGCAGAGGAAGCCAGTCTAACCAGCTAGCCACCACTATGTTTTTTTTTTTTTTTCAAAAGCTGCAAGAGACTAGACCACTATAGTAGCACTAACTGCTCATTTAGGGGAGTAACTCATAAAGAACAGGCTCTATGCCACTAACACGGAATTTGAGCATAGACTTGGGCTGCAAGTGAGAGAGAGCATGCTCATTGCGTTCACTGTGGCAGTGTCTCCAGTCTGTGGCAATAGAGAACTACAGTGGTTTAAATAACTTATCCCATGGGCTACCCTCTGTTGGCACCCAGTACAGTCACCCCACTCCCACAGCAGACTCCTGGCCCCATGTCCACCAGTCCTCCCTGAGTGGCTATACTTATCTCCTCTTTTATTTAGATTGTTGCTCAGTACTAAGGGGCTAATAACACATGAGAGATTGATAACTGTCAAACAATAATCTCCTATGCTGTCATCCCCAAGGTAGTAACATGTGGATGATAAGTACATATTCAACTTTAAATGATATCAAGTCCTAGAAATATAGTAATTAGGGTCTAAGGAGTTCCAGAGAAGTATCAATGAAAAAGGTGCTCCTAAAATTGCCTAGTGATAAATTCAGATTAGCATATTTAACGTGACTAAAAAATGAACCAACTCACAGTTTTCTGCATAGTCTTGGTGAGACTTCTGTTCATAGCCACTATCAGGAAAGTAAAGTAGCAACCTCTGAAGTAGTCATTGGACAGAGTAAGAGATGATGCAAAATCATGCATGATGATGTTAAATAAATGGCTTAAGAGGACTGTACAGGCAAGGAGATCTACATTGTTTCAATACAAATCACTGTGAAAGAGTCACAGGGTTGAGAACAGTTGCAGTTGTCATGATTCATCACTACTTTTCTCCTCATTATTCAGGAGATAATGTTAGGCAGAATTCCAAGATGAACCCCAGTGTCTCTTGCTGTTGAATTCTTTTCTCCTCTTTGAATGTAGGTAGAACCTGTGACTATGAGGAGCCTTGATTCTTGTGATTATGTTTCATTAGAGTAAAGCAAAAGGGGCACTGATCTGAGGAGCTGGCCATATACATGTGAGCCCATTTAAAGATGAGCATCTTCTTTTGATGGTGGCCGAAGAGCAGGCAGAGGGAATGTGCTTTGGCTGCACACATTTTGTGACCCGTATATGAATGCTTGGCAATGAAATCCAGAAGCCCTTGGTTGCTGACTGCACTTTGCAAACAACAGCTTCCAAGGTCTCCATTCAGCAACAACAAGGAAATCAACTTAACTATCATCCATGAGCTCAGAAGCAGAGATGAGAACTACAGTCTCTACACTTTAATTTCGGTCCAGCCAGACCTTCAATAGTGGAAGTGGGTGCACTTGCACTGTGTCTCGATTTCTGAACTTTAGAAATGGAGAGATGTTTGTTTTGTTTTAGCTAGTGTGTTTACAGCAATTTGTTATTCAGCAATAGAAAACTGATATAGCCAGGAACAGTGCAAATGACAGTTAAGTACATGAGAGGAGATGCAATGAAGTATGTGGACCAGCTCAGTAAGAGGCTGTGCCTGGACATTATAACAAACCTTCAGTGCACTCCTGGGGCAAGAAACAAATATCTGTGGATCTCATCTCTACAAGTCACTATAAATGCTCCTTGATAAATTATTACTATTTACATGGGCCATTCAATTCCAATACTTTAAATAATCAAATTATTCAAATAGACATTATCCTACTCAAAAATATTATCCTAGGAACATGTACATTCCAAGGATAAAATGATGCTGTGACTATTTATTGTGCTAAGGGTGACTGTTTTTATTAAGATCACTTAATTTTGAATTTCGTGACTGTTTTTATTAAGATCACTTAATTTTGAATTTCGGTTACTTGAACCCCAAAATGATACATGATAAGTGATAAAACAATATTATTTAAATTGAAGAATCATATATTGAAGTACTTCCAATTTTGCCAGAATGAATATGCAATTGGTGATTCACTGTGCTTTTCCCCCTGATGTCTTCTTTTTTATATAGATTAGTACATACTAACTTTATCATTTATGGCCTCATGGTACTGAAATAGCAGCATACCCACAGAATCATGGATGAATGTAATAATTGTGTTCTTTTAAATGCCAATCAAGTCCAGGCAGGGTTTTGGTTTTATTTACATATGTTGTGAGATATGGAAAACAATCAACATGTATTGCCAAAGCATTGCATCTTTATTTCTTAAAATTACTGAATAAATATTTTGAATCAATACAACATAATTTGAACAGAATATTTCTATTAAATTCTAAGAACAATGGGACTTAATCAAGTTAACGCCATCATGATCAAAGATGTGTATTTGAAAGAAAATGTCAATTCTTGAAAAATTATCATTTGCTGTATCTATGAAATACTCAATATTTAGCAAAAGTTTTAGATGTAGCTAATTATAAAATTTTCATCTCTTAAAATGTATATGTTATTTTATTTACATAGCTAAATGTATCAACTCTTTAAAACATTTCATATTCATATTTTACATTTATAATTGTTTTATAAATATATCAAAAATACATTTAAACTGTTCAAATGTTAGAATTTTCAGAAAGTTCTTAAGTGTTTACTTTTCATAAATGAAAAATTGTTTTACTCAGAAAATGGTTTGGTCATTTTGTTTCAAATGAATAATATTTATTCATCAGTGTTGATTAGTTTGTTTACTTATTATATTTATCACCTCTACAGTGAAATGTGGAGAATGTTTATATGGTTCCTAATTATTAAGGACCTCATAATCCTAAAATATATTGTGTTAGTCACCTTTATTTTAATATAAGAAATTACCTGAGATAATTAACTTAAAATGAGGAAAAGTATATTATGGTGTACAGTTTTGGAAGTTCTAGTTTATGATCAATTGACTCTGTTCCTATGGGCCTATGAAGAGCCAGCATGTTCATGGTAGGAACATGTGGCAGAGTAAAACCACTTGCATCATAGGCCAAATGGAAATTGGAAAAGAGATTCAAAATCATGCAGTATGAATCTTGCTATGCTATTGCCTGAATTCTGGGCAGGACTGACCCAAGGATATATAGATATGTGAACAATTTATTTTTATATTTTGCATATGTATTATATATATATATATTTATTTATCTCTCTCTCTCTCTCTCTCTCTCTCTCTCTCTCTATATATATATATATATATATATATATATATATATATATATATATAAATAAATATCTACATATCTTAAGGTCATCTGTAAACCATAGCCACAATCTATGTGGGACTATAGGTTTAGGTATATGGATGTCTAGATATAGATATTGAATATATATTATATGTGGATATTGAGTATACACACATAAAATTTCACCCATTTAATGCATTATAAATGCATGGACACATGTGAAATATAATGACTCATAAATGAATATATAAAATAATGGGTAGGAAAGAGGTCTTTATGTGTTTGTGTATTGTCCACAAGTGTACAGAATATGTCTTCTATTTCTTCACAGTGTTCTGCACCAGTGTTCTTGTGCCTGTTCTTCAGACACAAGACCTGATAACATTCTTTATTGTCATATGTACCATTTCTTGCTAATTTCCTAACACCTCATAACATGAGAAACTTTAACAATCCTGCTCTTAAACATAATGACATGGCTTTTAGCCTGTTTGAATGAAAACAATGCAGACCTTTTGCCTGTAGAGTTCTCTAAAACCATTTATACAATTCTACTTACACCATCCATTGTGCTTCACATGAATGTTGACTTTAAATACCTCTCACGTAGGCTGTGACTACGGTTTATTGATGACGTTAAATACAATATTATCCAGAGTATGCAGGGAAATCGAATCACAAATAATTTTCTGTCATGTTATGCTTACTGTTGGGATTTTACAGTATAATTATAGAAGAAAAACATCTTCATACATTTCTTCTCCTGGATTCTTTAGGCATTGACCACTGCATTTGAAGAACACAAACTCTTAATCCTGACATTGACACTTCATTTCTACAAACCATCCTATAGGAGGGGAGATGGGTAATAGTTGAGGAGCCTGAAGTAGATATAGAATCATTGCATTTACCCAAGTATTGTTCATTCTTACTCTAGTTCAGTTTTATGACCTGTATGTGAAAGTACAACATCACATTTATCAGAGGCAAGACATATGGCATTGTTTGGAGGATCACATCCACATTGTGGAACAATAAAATCTGAAAAGCCCCATAGATTGTAGGCATGCTCATCTCTCAGGGACTGCTTGGCAGGGCTCAAAGAGACTGGTGGGAGTGGAAGAACTTTGCTCAGTAGTGAGACACACACAAGGAAGTGTTCTCTGTAGTGTGTTCAGAGGCAGCAACTTAGTGGCTACAGAGATATGTGACTCAAACACCAGAGTCAGTGGTGGGCAGTTAGTAATCTGGAGCCTTGCATTCTTCTTATGATTGAGAGTCATTTAAAATTAGTCTATCAACAATGTCCTTCCTTCTCAAGAAAGATGTCTTGTGGTTAGGAAAGCAAACTCCAAATAAGATTCTCAAAGGAGAATTTTTGGTTATTTTTTTCCCTCTCATTACAGGTTTCTATCACCTGAATATTTATTATTGTTAAGATAAATAACTAATAAAGAAAACCTGACCTGCAAGAATCCTCACCATTAGGTTAAATATATTTCATTAAATATCTGCATTAAGATCATTGCCTAATTACAATAAATAAGTTGACAATTTATTAAAAATGAGTAAATAAATTATTAGATGCACCAAAACTCATACCAATTTTCTAATCCCTACTTCAAATTTGTTTCAAATATACAATCTGAAATAATCCATGGCATTGTTTTTTTTTCTAATACTCACTAAAAAAACAACATATAATTTAGCTTGTAGTATTTCTAAATGAATTTCATGTTCCCTTAAAATTGTGGGGAACCATTATGATCTGTATATTTCAATCATACTGTAACTAATTATTGTACACTTTATCACTGTTAGTCATTTCATTTATTTATCATAAAATAAAATGTAAATTTAGATTTTGCATCAGTGGATGATCTTGCCCTTACCTCAACCATAAGTCATACTTCATTTTGAGTGGGGTAAATGGAGGAGAAAGACTAGCTAGGATCTTTGAGACCCTTTGTAATGATAACAAAGCATGTGTGGGTAATATATGCCATAAGCATTTTTGTGGTTTTCAATTATTTACTTGCATTTTTTTTATGACAATGAGACAATATTCCTGTTTTCCTCTTAAACAGAACATAGGTCTTCTAAATTTGTGTATTTTTTTTTTTTTTGGATGATCTGTAGCTGGTAGACTATGCAAAGCAAGATTTGTGTTATCTTTATCAATCAACTTTTATCTTTCTGGATTAGAAGAATAATAACTTTAAAGATAATCAAAAATATTCTTATTTTTTGGGCTGGGGATGTGGCTCAAGAAGTAACACACTTGCCTGGCATATGCAGGGCTCTGGGTTTGATCCTCAGCACCACATTAAAAAAAAAATAACAATGTTGTGTCCACTGAAAACTAAAAAATAAATATTAAAAAATTCTCTCTCTCTCTCTCTCTCTCTCTCTCTCTCTCTCTCTCTCTCTCTTTAAAAAAATATTCTTATTTTAAATAAACGATTTCTTCCATTGAAATACAAGTTAATATAACTATGGGATATGGGAAGAAATTTATCTTAATCATCTTTTCACCAATATACTAGCTTATAACATGGTGTAAACACATGGACACTCAACCATAGTTGCAAAATGTCTAAAGAGAAAAATAAAATACTTATATAGTTTCTGCTATAATAGATTTTCCTGCAAGTTCCTCCTTTCCCCTTTTTCTCTCCCTCTCTCCCTTTTTTCCTTCCTTCCTTTTACTTTTCGACTTTTGTAATGGTTCTCTTTAAGCATCACTGAGAGGAAATAACATTATTGGGCTTACTTCATGAAAGCTAGGATTTTTTTTCCATAATCTATCTACATATGTCTAGAGCTAGGTTAAAAAATGAAAAATTTACTCCCAATAATTATTTGTAGCAATCAAAAAAGTTTACATAATTCCAAATGAAGTGGGCATACATGAGAATTTTAGACGAATTTCCAAAAAAACAAGCATTTCAACTTATAGTGAAAATATTCAGTTCTTCTGACCAGAATCATTCTTTGAAAAGTAAAATAACTCTAATGGAATATAATACATAATAGGTTGTTTTAGTCTTGTCTCCAGTTAAAGGATTTTAACTCCACTGTTCTTTGCTTTTCCCAGGCCCAGGGGTAAATGGTGGTTGATGGTTCCATTCCTTCTGTTAGTGATTGGACATTTCATGCCATGCTACATTATAAGGGGACTATATATATGTTGCATAGAGAGACTGCAGTCCTCATATTCAAAAGGCATGCTGCAAACACAATAGGAGTGATAGAAAAGAAAAATGAAATGGACCCAGATCCTTAAAAATATCAATGAGCTAGTGAATTAACCAATGGAAAATCCATCCTTCCATGTATCATTCTTATTATTTGAGATAATGTCTCCTTACTGTTTCATGCAACTATTTTATTCTCTAGCTTCTTTCTAAAATGACCTTCACTGATAAAATATACATATTAAGAAAACTTATTATTTTCCTTACTGAAAATTTACATGAATGGGACTTGTTAACAGTTAATTAATAAATGGATCAAATTACAAAGTAAAACAGAGCAATTGACTGAGGATTTTTATTTAGCATTTGTGCATTCATGTAAAACTCATTCAACCCATTAAATAATGTGTTATATACTACTTGAAATACAATGAACAACTAAGGATTAAAAAAACTCTACCCCAAAGCATGATAAACAGAATTTGTAAAATTATAACCAAGAACTATTTGAGCCATGGGTGAACTTGTTCTGAAGACTTATGTATTTATTCTTTGCAAGTGTATTCTTTCGTAGCTTTGTCTACATGCGGCTGTTTGTCTGAATTGAATATTGAGTCAATTTATCTTTCAATTGATTCTAATTCTTCACCTGTAACTTGGGAAATCTATAAAGAGTTTTTGAAGAATAATAAAGAATAAACATTTCAAGTATAAAACATCTATCAGAGACTATGCTGATGAATATATGTACAAAGAAAAATGAAAAAGATATTATAGCGAATCCACATGGTTGTCCAGAAAATAACAAATTACAATAAATTCTGACATGGGAGATGCTCTTATCTATGACTCCAGAGGTCTGGCTTAGTCTTGAAGCATCCCAGTGGCCCTTCTCCACATAGTCTTAATTGTAATATGGAATCAAATTAAACAATCACATTCCTGATTGGTAACATGGTCACTTGGAAAATTTCCTTTCATTGAAGAAAGCAATGCACAGTAAGAATCAGGATTCACTTGGGAATTTGAAAGAAGATTCCAGAGGAAACATGTCTCCACATCTTAGGTGATCCTTGGCTAATTCTGTCAGGTGTTAGTATTAGGAAAAGAAACAAGCCAGTCATCAGGCAAAAATCCAAATAAATAAGCTTTGCTTCCCCTGAACAAGTGATTGCTTTTTAGCTCAAGTAAATTAAGAATCTCAAAATCAAACATATTTACTGGTTAGCTTTATCATTCAAGCAAATAATTAACTGACTTGCACCCTTCTGTTGACTTGTCATTGAATGATGGCAACAGATGAGCACCACTGGATACGATTTTACATCTGACTTTCCTAGTCTTGTTTCTTTCTTCAATACTCCAGCTCTCCTATCTACACAGTTTCAACTCATGTGCAATCTTTTTTTTTTTTTTTGTCAGAACATGTGAGTTGAGGGAAAGTAGGTATCTGAGTTTCCTTAATTATAAATTAAGAAAATGTGTAAGGATGAGCTGGGTGACATCTTTGAATTTTAAATTCATATTTATTTTGCTTCCTATTTTAGTTATTTTCATGCTAGTAAGTCACAGAATGTATGTATTGATATTTATCTTTTTAAAGATGTCACTCTATAGCTAGCTTTAAAAATGCATGAAAATCAATTGAAATAAAAAGGTTAGTAGCATTTCCTTAAACTTTTCATCAATTTATAAAAGTGTTTAAGAAAATATCATTTGAAAAAAATCTTGAATGTATTTTGTTAACATTAGATTGCTTTCTTTCTATGGAGCTAACAGCTATTTCACAATTTTGTATTTTTTCTAAATATAATAACATTTCATAAAGGGTCATAATTATGACATATTCTCATTTTTCTAATGACACACTTTTAAAGAATTGTTTAAGCATGAGCAATTTAATCTCCTTAATTGTGTTCATATATCAATGATGCATATAACACTTACCTAGCTCTTGAAATTTTAAAGAAGAATATGCTCTAAAATGTATTCCAAATGGATAAAATATAATTCCCCTTACCAAAACACAGACAAAAAAAGATGAATTCAAGAGATACTTTGATACAAAATTAAACTCTCAAACTGTATTGGACAGGTTATCTTCAAGATCTTTATTTTTCCTCAATATTCCTTGGAAGACAATTCAAATGAGGATATCAGTTTATGTACAACAGAAAATTACATTTGTCTCATGTTTAAATATAAAAATTCAAATGTGCATTTCTAATCCAGTTAGACTTTAAGTTAAAGGACCAAGAAAAAGAATGAAAAAGAAACAGAAGTTATGTAACACAAATCCTAGTGCTTTTGAAAGAATTTTTTTTTTTCCTTGTAGACCAAAGCAGGACTAGTGATTAGGTTCAGGGTAATTAGAACATCTGGCACAGCATTCCTATTACATAGCTATTCCCCTTTGTCTGCAGCTAAAACTCTTAGACAAGCTTGGAATAGGAATCTATTTCATTTTTCTATAACCATGTTTTTAATTCTTTATTTGCTAATTAGTCTTTTTTTTCTAAATTTTCTCTCAGTCTTTGTGAAAATATTATTTCATGGCATGTAGAATTTTTGTATGTACTCTCCATGTTCTCATTTTCAAATATTTTAATAACTTAATTGTTTTTATTTAAAAAATAAGTCCTACAGGCCAGGCACAGTGACACATGCCTGCAATTCCAGAGAGTTGGAAGGCTGAGACAGGAGGCTTAGAAACTTAGTGAGACCCTGTCTCAAAATTAATAATAAAAAGGGTTGAGATTGCAGCTCAGTGGTAGAGCTTCATTGGATGAAGGGTTGAAGCAGACTCCAGGGTTCATGGGTAGGGGCAGTCAACTTAGGTCTGCAGACCCTTTGCTTTTATATATATATAAAGTTTTATTGGAACACAGACACACTATCATTTCACCTGTCATGTGTGACTACTTTTACACCTTAAGGGCAGAGTTAAGTTTTTTTGCAATGGAAAACACTTGTCCCTTAAATCTAAATATTTATTCTCTGGGCCTTAAAAAGAAAAAGCATTTCCAACCCTGTCCTAGAGTTGTAATAGGAAGCAAAGTGAGGACAAATAAATTGGTGCTGAGTGAGCTCAAAGAGGTCAGGAATTACAACAGCCTCCAAGGAATCCTAGATGTGGAAGCAGTGTCCCCGTGGTCAGTGTCTCAGAAGCAATGAAGTATAGAAAGGAATTCTACAAGCTGCCTATTGCCAGTTATGCATATTTCTTCTTAACTACTACATATTAATAGATTAAAAAGTGACCCTGGGAGTATTCACACATGGAAATTGGCATGTGCAACAATTCAGGACTTTTAATTCATTTAGGTATTTTCAGAGATTCTGTTTTTAAACATGTTAATCATATCTATACCTCTGCTCAAAAAAATTGACATCTCAGCGATCAGTGGCAGTATCTAAGATGATAGAAGCTCACTTATATCCAACTCTTCTAAGGTAAATCCTAGAAGGAATGACAGAAATCCAGGGGACTAAACATGCTTATTAGGAAACAATAAGAACTATTTTTTTTTTAAATTATCCTAACCTAGTTTTTTTAATGAATGTGTTCAAAAGTCACTGATTCATATAATCGTTCTTTTACATATTGATGTGTTTCTGTTATCCTGAAATGGGTCTCTTAAAACAAATCAAGTCAGTTGACAAATGCATTTCTATATATGGGAGTTTTAGGTAACAAAATTTCAAAATGTGTATCTACATATATGCACATGCATATATGTATGCATCTACGTATATGCACTGAATATTATTTATACACATTTTGTCATTTTTAAAGCTTAAGTGCAATATTGTTTCTAAGAATGCTAAATACTCATAAAAACATCATTTAAAAATAAATCCATATATTTTACTTTTTTGTTTACTTCTTTATATTTTTACCTAGACATTAATGCCAAAAGAAATGAGGGAGATTAATAACCACCCTATAATGGGGACTTTCCCAACTTAATTTGTAATGCATTAATTGTATAGTTTTTCTCTGATGTTTAGGTTTGTTTTAGAAAGATATATATAATAATGAGGAACATATAGCTTTGAAATTTTAATATATATGAAATGTAATTTTAAAATAAATGTAGTGTAACTACACAGCATGTACAACCACAGGAATGGAAAGTTATACTCCAAGTGTGTATGGCATGTTGTAATATATTCTTCTATCATGTATAACTAAAAGTTAAAAACAAACAAAAAAAATAAAATATATGACTAAAGTTCTTTTCCTTATGAAGGGGAAAATTTCCTCATCATGGTACCACACCACAAATGGACAATATCAGTTCAAATGTTTTGCTTATTCAGGTTCAGTGGACATTGGAATTCTTTAAAATCTTTACAACTCGATATTTCTAAATAAAATGTTAGAAAGAGTTCATTTTCAATTACAAGCTTGTCTTGGTGGAAATTATAAGCCACTAGAGATGATGGTAAAAACTAATGACTCATTTTCTCCAAAATTCTAAACATTTATTTGTCTATAATTGCATTACTCCTTGTTTCAAGTACACAATTTATATACATATCGATATACACTCAATAAAACCGTTTATCCCAATCACTTAATTTTGAAATTGAGATGTTTGCCCACATTTGTTCATTTTTAAATTTCTGTATTCTTAAAATTTCAACTTAAATTCATACAAGTTCCCATGTTGAACCTATTTGTTCCTCATTATTATATATAGCTTTCACATACAAACCTAAACATCAAGCTTTGTATATTTATATTTATAATAACATTTTCATTATGTTAGTTATCTTGACAAAAACTAGTTGAAGTTGTTGATTCAAAGAGATACTTAATGTACTTCAGAATCCCATAAAATTCATAAAGAAAATGCATGCAAATCTAGCTTTGAGATTTTGCTTAAGATCATTTTTTTTAAGAAGGGTTATTTTATTCAAAGGTATAACTGGTAAGTATTAAGGTCATTTATTCATTCTTTTATGTAGTTTAGTAATTTAACCCTCTATTTAACAAATGTTTTCTTTGGGGACTCTATTCTAAAGTGGAAACTTTTTAGATCATTATGTCCATGACTATCATTTTAATCTGACAATTTTACAAATCTAAATACTTTAACACCCTGAATTCTTCATAGGAGCACAAATCCCCTCTAGTTGTAAATTATATAATCAAGTTAATAGAGAAATTAAACTCTTTTCAATTGTTGGTATTCAATGAATCCCTCATTGTTAAATCAGTCTACATTTTATAGATGATATTTATTTGAACTTGTCATATCCTGGACTTGATGCAGAGAGTGTCACTGGGGAAGGGAAAGTTGATATTTCTTTCAAAGTCTTATATTCACTGAGGAGGATTTCCTTGTTTTTAAAGGTACCTTTGATTACTTGGTTTTTCTGCCACTGCCCTTCTTTATTAATCTTTTCTGTTTTATTTTCTAGGTTTTATTAATGCTTCTGACACTCCACATATGAAGAGATCAATTTGTAATGTCTGACTTTTATAAACATAATCTTTTCCAACATATATTTTTTTTAATTCATGTAAGTAATGAGATCAAAAGTTTTAACATGAACTGAGAAAGAGATCGTTATCTTCCTAAACTTAAAGAATATTCAGAAAGTCAGTCTAGCATAAGGGTCAGCCTGTCTATCCAGCTATCATCATCTTTCTGTTTATTATCTATCATCTATCCATCATTCTATCTACCTACCTATTTATTATTAGAGATATGCATAGATGTATGTGTGCATATATTATCTATCATCTATCTTACCATCTATTTATCTATTCATGAATCCATCTCTGTTATGTCTATTATCTATTTACCCCTCTATCCCCCAGAAAGAGGTTAGAGTTAATACAGAAACTAGGCAGACATGCAGACTCAGTCTTTTATCTCTACTTGAAATGACAAAATCCTTTATAAATAGATAATGAGACAGAAATAGAACTTTGCAAAGGAATGTTTAGGCTGACAAGGAAAGATGAGAAAGAAGATTGAAAGGAGAATATCCAGCAACAATTGTACAATTTAAACAGTGCATCCTTCCTATGGCCTGTTAAGGTCTGTAAACAAGTCAGATTGGCACCTGTTATTTTGCCAGAGAAATGTTAGAGTCTGTAAACAAGTCTGGATGGCGCCCGGCAAAATGCCAGAGGGAGTGGTTTGTGAAGTAACAAAAGCGAGGGATTAAGTGTGGAGATTCCTTATTGGTTGACTGCTGTATCTATTTTATGCTAATTAGATAAGCTGTGTAAAATGTATAAATACCGCTCTTATTCTACAATAAATGGCTCCCATTCCTGCTGCATCAACGTACACAAGTCATTCGTCACCCCGCCCCCCGTTTATTTTGCCTAGCCAGCTGGGCTGCGGCAATGGCCTGCCTCATTTTCCCCTAAAATCCATGCTTCTCTAGGTACTGCCGAGAATTTGATAAACTTGCTAAAAGAGCTTCAATCAGATGTTTTAAATTTTCATCATTTACCTAAGATATATAAAATGAAGGGTATGAGTGGAATTAATTACCAGCCTGAAGCAATGATTACTGTTGCCAATTTTGATTAATGTAAATGTTCTTAAAAATCTGTATTTGGATACTTACTTCATATCAAAGTTATAGCTACTTAAAAAAATCCTTTATGCAAATATCTTCTATATACATCTTTATACTTTCTCCTACTTATTTCTATAAGTAGGATTATTAAACGCAGAAAGGCTAATTAATTGTGATGTTTATGTATGTGAACTCTTGTGACAAGTATCCTGGTTTTGAACCTGGTTCTGACACGCATCAGCTGTGGGCCCTGAGTTTATTCTACCTTTCATACCTTAGTTTGCTAACTTATAAAAGGGAAATTATGATAATACTTCATGGACTTATAAGATTATACACTTAGATACATATACAAAGCATGTAGAAAGGTACTTAAATCAGAATAATATATAAACATTTCTATATATGCTCTTAAGATTTAAAAAAGAAGGTAGGCAGTGGAGATTAGGGAAAGGACAGTAAAGGTTATCAAGAGGGCAAGCACAAGGACAGCCATTTAAACATGCTCCAATATGTTATAAGATGCTTCCTTTTTCTCAGAAATGCCATAAATTTCCATCTCACAGAGACTGACATTGTAATCCAGCCTGCACACACCCCAGAACAACTGACATATGAAGAAACAATCAAGAGGAGTTATTAACTTCTTGTGTGACTGTAAAAGAAGAAATCCTGCTATCAGGGAGTGGTGGTGCATACCTGTAATCCCAGCAGCTCTGGAAGCTAAGGCAGGAGGATCCCAAGTTCAAAGCTAGTTTCAGCACTTTAGTAAGGTATTAAGCAACTTAGTGAGATCATGTCTCAAAATAAAAATTTAAAAGGGCTAGGGATTTGTCTCAGTGTGTAAGTGCCACTGGGTTCAATTGGTACCAAAAAAGAAAAAGGAAAGCTGCAAGACTTGAACTGCCCTCTTGCCTCTTCCAGGTGAACTGCACCAGGAGATCTGAGTCTTTTTGTCAGTGTTCATTCTACTTTATGGAACATGAGCCCAATCCTAACTCCAGTTGGAAACACTATGAAATCATCTTCCACAGAGGAGTTATTTTTTATTTCAATTATCAAAATATAAAAAGCTAATTTCTGATACTCATTATGTAATCATTTTTATTCTTCTCTGACATTATGGGAGAAAATATTGTGTACATCTTTGCAATTTTTTTGGTTGTTAGTAAATTTCCTTTAAAAAAAAAAATATATATATATATATGTATATATATATATATATATATATATATATATATATATATATATATATATATATTCTCCTGGCCTTAGCTTATTTATGGGGGAAATACATAGGCTTAAAATGGTCACACTTCCAAAGTTCTTTAATGTTAGCAATAATATGTAAGTATTCATCACAAAATAATGTTTTTATGAGATTTTAAAAATAATTTTATCTCAGGATTTATTTTGATGTTATCAAAACCACATATTTTTTCCTTTGTGAAATACCTTCTCCTTTGTGATTTCATTTTCATGATTAGACATATTCTGATTTCAATGTAAATATATTCATTAGAGTCTATTTTATAGCTTTAATTTTGTAGTTAATTATGCTAATCCCTCTGGAATTTATACCTTGATATGACATGAGATTTGAGTATACCTTAATTTTTTGTAGTTAGTTAACCTATTATTACAACCCATTTGATATTTTATGTAATCATTATTGTTTCTATTTTATCTTCGCTGTTCCTTTAAGTTGTCTGTCCATCTGTAACAATGGTCCACTTTATGCTTTGAATATAGCCCTTGCTGCTGTGCCACTGGGACTTATCTTTGAAATGTATGTTTCTTTCTCTTCCTCTCTCTTTCCCTCTCCCTAATCTTAGGGAAACAAGATTACCTTTCTTCCCCACCTTAGCCAGAGTTATCTGTCCTTGAGCACACACCCATTACAAGTAATTCGAATTTGGGGAGGGCACTAGAAGATCTCAGACATGACAATTTCTCAAATGAACAAGTGAATTACAACTCCCTTCAGAGAATATGTGGAATGTAGTCCTTGACTCATCTCTTTAAAAAGCCTCTGTTCCTACTGATGGACAGAATCCCATCCTCTGGGTCAGGAGTCCCCTGTGTTTCTCCTTTGCTAGCAAAGGAATAAAACTTTGTTTCCCTTTTTCTCAAAATCCTGTCCTCATTATTGGATTGGTACTGGGGACAAGAATAGAACTTTTGGTAACAATTAGTGAACTAGATGGGACTCTAGATGTGCCCCAATTCCAGCTTTCTTGAGCAGATCTGACACTCCAAGCTACCCTACTTCCATGCCCAAGATGCAAAGTGGCTGGTGAATTTGTTGAGAGCCCAAGGTTGGAGAGTTAAGAGTTGAATGAGTTTGCCTTAGGTCAAACCAGAGAAGCTATTGCTGTGAGTAAAGGGAGAGAGTGAGGGATTGTTCCAGAAGCTGCTGAAGCTCTTTTTGTTTTGTGGACTTCCCCATCTTCTCTCCCAGAATGGTACTCATTGCTCCATCTTGGTCCACATTGAGAAAAAGGAAAACTGATCATGGAAAAGTCATGACACTTATGGTCATCTGGTAAGTCACCTGGTGTGCATGCTGAGACCCTTGGTTCCACACATCTGGTTCCTTTTCTTAGGACATATGGCTCCTCTTTGTGGGAATATCTGTGGTTCCACTGATGTAGAAGTCAGGACTTGAGAGTCTAGGAATATGTATACTTCCTTCTGGTCTTTCTAGGTACTCATCTCTCTTTTGGCCTTGGGTTTGAGACATGGGCAATGCTGTGTTGATCCTATAAGCAGTCTCTTGGAAAAGATGTTGGCTAAATGGGCCATGAGTAGAAACCTAAGAGAAGGATGTTTTACTATAGCCACAATCTGGCCTTTGAATGTTTTTTTGGATTATTATCCAATGTTGCAGTTGGAGATAGTCTGTCAGAGGTAAAATAAATGGAAGAGATTCTGTATATTCTAACAATTATGCAGATGTGTGATAAGGAGTCTGAATATTCAGAAACAAGTTGATGGTGCAAAAAAAAAAAAAAAAAAAAACTGCTTCTGTTATGTAAGGATAGCAGGACACCAGAAGGAAGCGTTAAAAAAAGATTCAAATTATTTCAACCCTTTGCTGGCAAGGCCACCCAGTCAGGGTCCCAGGAAGTCAAAGACGATCTTGCTGTGGACTAAGGGACACCAGCCCTGGGCTGGGGAAAAAAATTCCAAGAAAGATGCTTGAGTTATAGAAAAACTGGCAAAGAGCATCTGGCCTCTGCCTTTCTTTCCAGGCCCTTTTGTGCATAAGACAGGGGGTGAAGGCTGCTGGCCACAAGAGACAAAGAAATAGATTCCAACGCTATTAATTTATGTTCTGGGGAAAGGAATAGTATCCCCTTTTAATACCTGACAGGTCACCACATTTAGCCAGGGGATATCCATCACTGGGGCAGAGAAATTCTTTCAATGACAGTATCACATCAAATTAAATGCATGGGGAGACTGGGAGGAAAAACAACAGCACCCAGAAAAGAACAGAACAGAAATTAAGTCTGGGACATGTTTTGTTGGCAGAAAAGAATAGATAGTGCCTTCTCCATTCAATATCAATCTGCCTGTTGTAAGAAAAAGGCCCAAAAGGAGACTCTGGTTGTATCAGTGGGGAACTCACTTAAAAATTGATGGCATTGTGATACTGATAAGGGAGATGGGTCAGACTCAAAAATATCCTGTGGCCCAACTCCTTGGATACAACCTGGGAGGGGAAAAAAATTTAAGGCACAATTTTTGTATGTCATATTGTCCAACCCTCTCCTGGGATGAAAATTATTGTGTAAATTGCATACACAAATGTTATTCACAAGAATTGTTTCAGAATATGAATTTAAGAATGGATCTGAAACTAGAAAAGAAATATGAAAATGTTATAGGTATGAAAATATATTAGAGTATGAAAAATTAGAAGGTAAAAAATGTTTCTGCATGAGAAAGTACTTTTGTATGGTTAAGTAATCTTCTGTGCTAATCTCTAATATAATAAAGAAAGGACAAAACTAAGGGTGTAGAAAAAAAAGTTGTAGAATGTCTAAATAAGTTGCAGAAGGTTCATGGAAGCTAAATGTCAAAAAGATTTTGTATGTAAGTAAATTGACTATAATTAACAAAATCAGTTGTTTTAATTTTAGTGTGTTGATATGAAGCAAAGTTTGAAACATTAATTAGCTCTTATCTATCAAGATAATTTTCTTGTATCTGTGAGGTTTTGTTATTAGGGAAACTAAATATTAAAGAAAGTAGGGTTAGTACCTGTTTTAAAAACTTTTAAATGATTATTTCCTAACTGGTTGAATAAACAACTATTATTTTAACTTATTACAATTCAGTTGACACCCTAAATATATATAACTAGCAATATATATACATCTGATAAGTATGTTTGTATAAGCCTACAGGATTATGTAGAAGTTTGTATAATGAACGTTTATGTAGGTTTTTTGGCAAGATAATCAATAAGTGCTCTGTTTTATACATAGTATCTGACATAGAAGGGCCACACTACCCTTTTAAGATCTTGCTTATATCTGTTTGCTTGACTAAATCTATTTCTAATCATTAACACTGTTTCCTAAATGTATGAGATATTTTTACCTTCTAATTTTCCATACTTTAATTTTTGCTAATAGTGCTAATCCATGCAGACCTGTGGTTAATGTTACTCTACACATGGATTCTGAATTTAACTTTTCAAGTTAAATTTAGATGATGTAAGAATATCTGTAATTGTGATGCTAACCAGTACTGGGTTCTTTATATATTAGATGCATTCATGCTTTTCAAGTGTACAAGCATTTTAAAATGTAGATCTTGGGAGAGCACTTTACCAAGACAGTAGTCTCCAAAGTAAAATTGTTTTTAACAATAGTTTCTTTCAGATTTATATACAAATAACAAATTTGGTTGGGATTTATATTTTTTAATGTTTCATAACTGGATAAAAGTATATCTCCCTGATCAGGAGGTCAGGCGACTCACCAGTTTCAGGGCCCTTAAAGGAGTTCTATTGTACTATGGTCCCTGGCTGACCCTAGAGGGCAAGAGCCAAAACATTATCTTCTTTTTTTCTTGGCATTTTTACTCCTTTTACTTTGGTATCCAAGTTTTTGGTTTTAAATATCCAGCAGGCCAGTTTTACTAGTCTTAAAGTGAGGGTAATTGGTTACAACTTTAATATCTATAATGTCAACAGTTATAGAAAAATATTTTGTTACTTTTCATATAGGGTAGAAATTTAAATATATTTTTGGAAGGTAATAAAGAGAGTTTGATTTGTTCAAATGTTGACAATGTAGAATATGAAAACATGTATCACCTTTTCCACACACAAAAAAGTTTAAACTCTCTTATTCTTTCTGTTTACCATCTTGGTAAAGTGTTCTCCCAAGCTTTACATTTTAAAAGGCTTGTACACTTCAAAAACATGAATGCATCTATTATATAAAGAATCCAGTAGTGGTTAGCATCACAATTACAGGGCCAAAGAAAAGATAGATATTTTTGTTATAAATATTACTATGATCTCAAATAAACAGGGTATATAATTCAAAATTTAAGTAAAGGTTGGGTCAAATTATAAAAGGTATTTAGGTTTGTAAAATAGTTTTCAAAGAAAGTAAAACTTGTACATAATTGAGTTAATAAATATATGGGTCTTTGTGGAGGTTAAACAGTTACTGAAGATTCTTTTTTTTTTCTTTTTGAGAGAGAGAGAGAGAGAGAGAGAGAGAATTTATGTATTTTTCAGCATTCAGTGGACACAACATCTTTATTTTATTTTTATGTGGTGCTGAGGATCGAACCCAGTGCCCTGAGGATGCCAGGCGAGCGCAATACGGCTTGAGCCACATCCCAGCCCTACTGAAGATTTTTCAGTGTTCATTTTGTAATTTCTTTGTAAAATTTTATAACTATTGCCTGTTTATGTTTTGCAGAACCACTATTTCTAATAGAACAACTTGAGTTAATTTAAGACAATAACTTGTCACCTACAGAACAGATAGGATATATGCTTATTTTGTTGCTGATTAAATAAAAAGGGTAACTGTAAAATTATAGACATTGAAGTTGTCATAAAATTATTGACATTACCCTCACTTTAAGACTGGTGAAAAGGGCCTGCTAGATATTTAAAATCAAAAAATTGGAGATCAAAGTCAAGGACAGGGGTATCAAGAGGACTCTAGAGAATAGGAAGCCATCCAATGCACATTCTGCAAAAAAGAGAGTAATAGGAGAGGGAAGTATCCCTGAGGCTTCCAAGGAAGCTATTTATGGTCAGCAAGACTCTGACCCAGGCTGCAGATGGCATGACTGGTAGAAGAAGGATAAAGGAGCCAAGAGTCTTCTCAAAAGTTCCCAAAAAGGATCTCTGAGGAATCTCACCTGATCCTAAGAGTAGATAAGAACAAGGTCTACTTTGACCAACTTTGTCTTAACCACCTCTCAGGAGAGTATGACCAAAGCACAGTCATACATGGATATTTAAAAGAAAATAATTTTTATTAAAATATAACTTAAGACTAACACTTGGGTCAGCCCTACCAAAAGTAAGTAAAGATGGAGGCTATAAAGAAAGGGTTTTTGTGTGGAATTGGTTAATAATAATGATCACAAATTCTGTTTTTTACTGCTATGATTATGACTTACTGTCATCATGGTTTTCAAACACTGGCTAAAATATTAATTTCTTTTTTTTATTTTTTATTTTTTTATTGGTTATTCAAAACATTACAAAGATTGCAGAATCACATCGGTTACACATCCACATTTTTACATAATACCATAATAGTAACTGTTGTATTCTGCTACCTTTCCTATCCTCTACTATCCCCCCTCCCCTCCCCTCCCATCTTCTCTCTCTACCCCATCTACTGTAATTCTTTTGTGCTGATTGTTTACAAAAAAGTAATGCTTTGAAGTCTTGCTTATTATTGTTCTAACGTAATCCTTGCCCTATGTATCCATTGTTCAGTCATGTACCAACTGCTACCATGGATCTCTGGAATGCCTTGATGCTGAATATTCTTAACTCTCCATGTGCCCCACCTGGTAGAGAACAAGTTCTTTGGGTCACTTACCCCAATTTTGACTTATCTCAAAAGGAAGCAGCTTTGAGCAGTCATCACCATTTTTCCATAGAAATGAATTATAGAAATTGACATTGGGAAAATTTAACAGTGGTCCACCTGATACTTTGAATTCTGCCCTTGCTTCTCTGCCACTACAACTTTTTCTTTTTAAAGGATGTTTCTTTCTCTTCCTCTTTCCCTTTCGCTCCCTAATCTCTTCACCTCTTTAATCTTAGGGAATCAAATTTACCTTTCTTACCCTTCTAGGCAGAGCTATCTGTCTTTGAGCACTCCCCCACCACAGGAACAAAGTAATTCAGATTTCAGGATGGCACCAGAAGTTCTCAGAAAACACTATCTCCCAAATTAACAAGTGATTATAACTCTTGAAGGAACACCTAGATTGTAGTAGCCTTTGACTTACCACTTTAAAACCTTCCCATTTCCCCTAATAGGCAGAATTCAAGCCTCTGGAATAGGAGTCCCCTGTGTTTATCCTTTGCTAGCAAACAATAAACATTTGTTTTCCTTTTTCTCAAAACTGTGTCTTCATTATTGGATTGGCATCATGGAGGAGAAAAGAACATTCAGTAACAAATTCCACTGTGTTAATTCAATCTCACTTCTTGAAGTAAAATTATATATAAATTTTTTTACATTATTGAGGATTTGTATAAATATATCTTCATATGTAGAGTTGAGGGTTTATGTCAGTTATTTTCCCATTTACTTTCATATTCCCTCCCTTGAAGCAAGAACAAAGGCATGTGCTCCAATCCTGTTCACCTTATGACCACAAATGAAATGTTCTGGAGATTTTCTGGAAACATTTATTTTCCTGATTAAAAAATAATTATAAATTAAAAGGGAAAAAAAAGGAAGACAAAGATAAGTGGAGGTGGAGACCTACTTTCTCAAATCCTGGATTAGATTTGTTGACATGAATGTGTAATGCTAGATGTGTAGAACCAGTGTCCTGTAAAAAAGGGAATAGATAGTATAAAGCTGATCTAGAATCCTGACATTTTCAGAAGCTGTATTTTCCAAACTTTGAACTATCTACTCTAGAAATCTTTCAATATCTGAAAATTAAGGCCAACAATAATTTATCCAGCATAGAAGAATATCCTAGATTTAGTATTTACTGACTTATTGAACTAGAATGTCTTTATTAAATCTTCAGCTGATTTAATTTTTCCCTGATTCCTAACACGTAAAAATCAAGACCTTAGATCAGCTTTATATTTTAGATTTTCTTCTTATTTGTTTCCTGCATCATTTATGGCTATTTATTGTTAGAGTGGAATATTCAGATACAACTCGAATCCCCAGATTATAACTTTATTTTTAGGCCCATCTACCTAAAACATTTCTACCTAAAACATTCACCTACCCAGTTTTTTATATTCAATTTATCTTTAAACTTCAAGGACAAACATACATTACAACAATGTATAAAAATTTTTCCTTCACCATAATTGAAATATTACATCTCTTTACCCCAGACACCAACAACATTTGGCTTATTTCATTCAAATGGCAATTTTACACATGAGAATTGAAACTATTTACAGCCACACAGCTTGTTGTCCACACTAACATGAATTTACTATTCCACTGTTTGCAATTAACAGAAATTTAATTATCTGACAGTTTCTTACCCAAGAAGATAAATCTATAATAACTGTTTGTCTTAAAAACTTCCAAAATATTCCCTTTTCTCAATAGTAGAATAGCCTACTTACTCTCTTGATGATAAATAACCTTTCTTTTCTCAGAACAATATATGCTTAATTCATCTGAATAAAAATTTTTTATTATCTATATTTACTTAGAACCTTTCACTGTACCCGACATTCCTTTCCTATTAAATCACAAACTTTTCCCAGACTCTATCAGGGGCTGTATATTAGACAAGTACAGATTCAGCTTGAAGTAATTGCAAGCACCTTGTGTCCTAACAATTAATCTCTGCCTATCATAAAGAAACAAAACCTTAGTAAAACAAGTTCAAATTTATAATTGAATAAGTCATTCAGCACCTTGAGTAAATCCACACATGTTCAGGTTTGAAGTAAGTCCCTCATGTCCTGACCATTATGTAAGTCCAAACTTCTGATCCAAAGCACAAGGCACTATTTCATCTTGCTGCTATTCAGGACAATGATTCTGCTAGAAGGTCCCTGATAAAGTTCACTGGGTAATTTTGAATTTGCCTGCCTCATTCTTTGGCTTTACAGGCAATTTTGAATTTTCCTGCCCCATTTTTTGGTTTCGTAGCCCCACATAATTAGTTCCATACATTAGGATTGAGTTGTCCTAGAACAGGAAATATTGGGAAAATATAAACAAAATTGTTTTCTAACCCAGAAATAATTTCAACAGTTAGTAGAGCTACACAGCACTTTTAATAATTGTAAATTAGAATGGCATTTGCATAACAAACAATCCATTAAATGATTGCAAAGATAAAAAATATATATATTTTATATGGCAAAGAAAATATAATCAATTGCATATATATTTATATATAAAAAATAACTAATCCTCAATTTAGAGGATATAAAAACACAATTTGTCAAACTTAGATCTTAACTTTATCTGGTAGTTGGGGAGCCATTCACTGCTAGTTAATATAGAAAGAGGAAAAACAAAACCTCTCATGGTTTCAATGTTACTGAAACCTCACTCCTTTATCCCAGTGCAAATCCAATAACAAGGACATGGTTTTGAGAAAGAAGAAGAAGAAGAAGAAGAAGGAGGAGGAGGAGGAGGAGGAGGAGGAGGAGGAGGAGGAGGAGGAGGGGGAGGAGGAGGAAAGAAGAAGAAAAAAAGAAGGAAGAAGAAGAAGGAAGAAGAAGAAGAGAAGAAGAAGAGGAAGAAGAAGAAGAAGGAAGAAGAAGAAGGAAGAAGAAGAAGAAGGAAGAAGAAGAAGAAGGAAGAAGGAAGAAGGAAGAAGAAGGAAGAAGGAAGAAGGAAGAAGAAGGAAGAAGGAAGAAGGAAGAAGGAAGAAGGAAGAAGGAAGAAGGAAGGAAGGAGGAGGAGGAGGAAGAGGAGGAAGAGGAAGAAGAAGAAGAAGAAGAAGAAGAAGAAGAAGAAGAAGAAGAAGAAGAAGAAGAAGAAGAAGAAGAAGAAGAAGAAGTTGTTTTATAAGTAGAAACACAGAAGACTCCTGTCCCAGAAGCTCTGTGCCCATCAGAGGGAAAGGGGAATTTTAAAGTTGTCAATCAAAGGGGACATTCCACGTGTTCTCTGTTGGGAGTTATAATTCACTTGTTGATTTGGGAGATAGTCATTTCTGAGATCTTTTGGTACCTTCTCCAAGTCTGAATTACTTGGTTTCTCTTGGGTGTATACTCAAGGACAGATAACTCTGCCTAGGATTAAGAAAGAAAGGTAATCCTGTTTTCTGAGATTATAGATAGGAAAAGGTCAGGGATGGGGAGGGAAAGAGGAAAAGAAAGAACATGTCCTTTTAAAAATAAATTGCAGGGGCTGGGGATGTGGCTCAAGCGCTGGCGCGCTCGCCTGGCATGCATGCGCCCCGGGTTCGATCCTCAGCACCACATACAAACAAAGATGTTGTGTCTGCGGAGAACTAAAAAATAAATATTAAAAAAATTCTCTCTCTTTCTCCCTCCCCCACTCTCTCTCTCCCACTCTCCCTTTAAAAAAAAAAAAATTGCAGTGGCAGAGCAGCAAGGTCTATGTTCACAGCATATGGTGGACCACTGTTAGATTAGAATAGCAGATAATTTTGCAAATTTGAGACAGGTGCCTACCTAAATTGGTCTCCCAATTTCCCATAGCAATTGGAAGACTGGGTTCCTATCTCCTTCTATGTTTATATTTCAGAGATGATTCCTAGTCTTTGAGAAATTGAGAAAAATTAAATCTCATCTTCAAAAGACTGAATTAGAACAAGATATATTCCATGCTTTTATAGTTATGTCAAAATGTATTCTATTGTCATGTATAACTAAAAGAAACCAATAATAAAAAATAAAATAAAATAAATAAAAAAGAAGGAAGACTAGTAGAGAAAAAGGAACAGGGGGGAGAGAGTGAGGAAGAGAATAGGGAAATATTGGGGACTGAATTGGAGCAAATTAAATTCTGTGCTTGTATAATTATGTCAAAATGAGTTCCAATTTAATGTAGACCTATAATGAACTAATAAAACTAATTTTTTAAAAAAATACATTAAAAAGAAAAGAGTAAATTCAACTTAAATGTGACCTCACAAACATTTTGAATATGCTACCACTGCAATCCTCCATCTAAGATATTACTCTCTTAGGTAGCACCTTCTGTCAAGGTAGCACTTCCCCTACTACAGTAGGAATAGACTTGACTTTACTCTATACATAGGTTATCCTAATGATATGTGTGGGGAGCTCACAGCAAAAAGTATCTCATGCTAATTTTTTAAACTATCACTTATCTTCTAGCAGATTTTAAGCCACCAGAATATAGAAATAGTTTATATGTATTTCTTATTTTTCTCTTGTGCTTATCATAAAGCACTATTTTTATGCATACTTCATACTTATGTATACTTATACTTATGTATAGGGTCAAACACAAAAATTTCTATACCTATACTTATACTTACAATAAATAAACAAACTGTTTTTAAAGTCACCATAATGTCTTGTGTGTTTTATGATATGAGTGGGAACACACACATATAATAAACAGTTTTCTTTTCTTACTCTGGACATAATTTAACCACAAACAAAAATGTGACAAGTCCTTTCATTTGATTTAAGCTGAGAAAAAATAGTCAATTAAAAAATTAGTAATACATTTATGTACCATAATACCTAATTATTTATGATAATTTATAAAAATTGTATTTTTTATTGTTTCTGGTGTAAACTACACCCAAACTGCATGATTTCAACGGACATATATCTAATATGAATTAATATAAAATCTAATATAAAAATTAATATAAGATAATTAATAATAAAATAATAAAATCTAATATAAATTAATATAAAATCTAATATAAAATTACTTCTTATTCATTAACATATCCTTTCTACCTCTGATCCTTATGATTATTGGCTGTTTCTTCATTTTCTAAAATAATATACTTTTTAAAAAGCACTTTAGAGATGAATACATCTACATCCCTGTGAAAATGACCTCCCCAAGAGATCTGCTTTGAGAAAGATGTTAAGCCTTTTTCATTCCTAATTAACCCCCTACCCAGGCATTGTACAGTTTCTCAATCATCATAAAAGCCACAGATTTCTTCTTTTCTTTAAACATGCCAGAGAGCACAAAGAGCAATGGCCCCTGCTGTGACTAGACAAAAGCAAAATGCTAATACCAAGTTAGCCATGACCTTTATCCTCTACCAGAGTCATCAGGCAGTAGCTACTTCAAGATCACAGAGGAAATAACAATACTCAATATGGCAATAAAAGCTCTGTTCTAATTAGGAAAAAAAAAAAAAAACCTCAAGTTATTGCAATTCCTTATCTGATACTTTCACTTAACTTTCAGGAAGGCTTTGGAAGTTGCTGAACATGTTAAAGATTTTATTTGACCTTTATGTTACAGTTATCAAATACCTATCAAGACAGGCAGCTAAAGTGGGCCAGAAAAGAGTTTGAATTCAGTGAAAATATTATTCTCAAATGGATTAGACATTCACTTAATTCTAAAAGTACTTGAGAGAGTTAGTCACATGTTTCTTCTGTGTACTAGATTTTCCCCTGAGTCATGTTTAATGTTGTGAGTACACAGTAGACAATTTAGCAACTATTGCTTTTCAGCCAGATGTCTCTTTTCCAATTTAGGTAATACCCATAAGATGAATTAATGATGTTTACTATCTTTACCAGATATAAAGAAAAAAGAAGGAATTGGGAAACATATTAAATTATTCCTGGTGTAAAATACAAGTGTTGCTATAAAGGAAATGAGAAACTAGTATATTCTTCTCCAAATAGGAGCGAGGGTAGCCCTGGAGCATGGATTCAAGTTGTCTGAATGATATGTTCCATTGTAGAAGAGAGTATTGTGACCAAAACAATGTGCTTTTTGGTTAGTGCCAACTGTAAACTGCAAACTGATAAGGATAACCAGCAGATAAGAGTGGAGAAAGGTTTAGTACTTGGAGCAAGTGAGGAGAGCACTAGAGATCATTTGCCTATTGGTATTCTCTCTAAACAAGGAAAGAAATTGGACATTTATCAGGAACTTGCTCACAGAGGGAAGACTCATCATCACAAGTACAGGTGGCCATATTCTTGAGTACACTCATTTTAAATTCATGATCACATGTTCTGAATACATAAATAAATAAGTACATACAATTGCATATATTGATAGATCCAACCTGATCTTTTATTAAAATTGGGAGCCATTTTGCCACAAAGCCATAAAAAAATAATTTCGGCTTTACTATAAATTACTGCAAATTCTGAACCTGCTTGGAATGCCTGCCCGTGCCTTGAACTCACCCATGCCTGGCTCTCTGACCAGATAGCAGCCCTCTCTGAAACTTAGTGACACCTCATAAATATTGGCCTTCCCTGGCCAGACAACGACCCTCTCTGAGGCTCTAATGGTCCTCATAAATTCTGATGTTGGGGCCAGCAAAAAATGTAAACTACCATTAGTGTGGTGCTTGTCAGAGTTCTGTTACCTGTAACCCCCCTTTGTGTGACTTTCTGGGCTATAAAGCTGGGCTGTGGGAAAGGTGGGGTTGCTGTCTTGTTCCCGCCGTTTTGGGAGGGAGAGGCAGCCCGGCAGGTCGAAATAATAAGCTTGCTTTAATTTGATTTTAATTGGAGTCAGTGGTCTTTTCTTGCGTCCTGGTCTAACAATATATATATATATATATATTAGTTTTTGTAAGTTTCTTCAGAGAGTCTTAGCTAAAATAAAAGAAACAAAAGGAGGCCCAGTTACTTACCTAACCAACTCCATTTTGTCTCTCTGACTCTAATTGCCTCTTTGACTTGTTTTCCCTTTCCTTCAGAGTCCTCCTGAATCATTCTCTTCTGTGGTCTCCTTGGATTCCACAAATAATGGTTCTGATGAATAAACATCTTGTGATAGGAATTGACTTTACCATCAAACAACAGCAACTTTCTTATCCATGATGAGGCTCTAGATGACCAATCCTGAGGTAACTATCAGACTACCAAGATGGCTGGCTACACATGCAAGCTCCCCAGCAATGCAAACTCCCATCCTTGTATTTTGCTCCCTCTAAAAAAAATTAAAAAATAAAAAGGAAGCTCATATCAGGTCTTCAAAGACAGATCTTAGGAACTAGTACACTCTGTTCTTCCCAGTGAGGACACACTGAAGATATAAAAGCTTTTTCCTGCCTGTGTTGTTGTCTTCAATTGAATTTTGGGAAACCAAATCTGGTCTGCTGGGATCCCAGGAATAGGGGCTTTTACCTTAATTTTGTTAATGAAACAACCTTGAAGGTATGTTAAGTCTTTAAAGAGGCAGCAATTTTTCCCTTATAATAATAGAAGACTACTCAAAAAAATGCCTGCCTTATATAATGGCTGACAATTACATGGACTTTTATAGTCACAGAAAGAAAACAATGAATCAATATATTTACCATACACAAAACTGGAGTATCAGGTAGGCAGGCTGCAGCAAAACAGGCAAAGTTTTTCTATAGGTTTCAGATGTTGGAGCATTTTTAGCATTAAGGTTGGTGGAGGATCGGGGATCAGCTAAGCTTAGTAATATATTTTGAGAAGATTACACAATAAATATGAGAAAGTTAGATACAGAAGTTAAACAGCTATTAAATAAGAGGCTTAAGATAGCCCAAGCTAATTTTGGATCTTGACCTATGACATTCCATCTTTCCATAATCATGAAGTTCTAGTCAGCCAAGGTCAAGCAAGATTCAGAAAAATTAATACAGATGAAGTTACTTCAGAAAACTTAAGTTTATATTATTCTTTAATATAGCTTTAAAGAGAAAATTAAATTAAGATTAGGATATAAATATTAGAAAGAGACATGTATATTTTACTGAGAAAGGATATTATAAGATCACCTAACTTAGCCTAGGAATTCAGAAAATATTTCAGAGAAAAGTGATTTAGGTCTTGAGAAATAAAGATTGAGGCAACATTAACTGGAGCAAGAGAGATGTGGACATGGTGTCCCAGCAGCTGGAGGCTCTGTGATGGATGAAACTTAGAAGAAAAAAATATCAGGGGATCTGGATGCAGATATGCAGCTTGGAATGCATCTGGTACTTGATAAGGAACAGTTCATACAAAGCCTTTGCTGGTATGTGTGTGATATGGTATATGCTCCAACCTGAGAAAAGGCTTAAAATAATCAAAAGGCACTTGCTGAGCACATTTTAAGAAAATCATAACTGGGTAGTAATAAAGACAGTCAAAACAGATATATTCAGGAACTACTGCAATGTGGGATAGAGATCTCAGCATCTCTGAATATAAAAAGAATGAGAATTTACAAACAAGGAGGTAGATGTTGATATGTGGAAAATTTCTAAGCAGAAACATCTCAGGTAGTAGAGGTGATTCTGGCTCAGCCCACTTGACAGTTTCTTGCTGAAGGCAGACCAGGTGATCAAATATTAGCTCATGTATGAAGGGAGATGAAGAATTTAATTAAGTATTGAGAGTGATTCCATATCAAGGGTAGGGTATTCTCACTAACTCTACTTAGCAAGATTCTTGCTACCATGAACATTGCAGTCCCAACAAGAATATGCACCATGTGGAGGTGGGCATGATTTAGAGGAGATTGTTTATATTCTGGTCAAGGGGAGAAAGTCTTCTTTTTACTAGTACAATATCTGGTATGTATTTAATATAGATTTAATTTAAAGATTTACGAGCATCCAAACACTAAATAGAAATAAATAGTAATACTAGAATTGCATATACTTCTTCCCAGGCAACAGAAGCGGGGTGGATGGGAAGAAAAGTAGGTTGGTATCAGGGAGATGTAGGAAGGAGTTCTCTTACTTTCATGATGAGTTTTTATAATCATTAGTGTTGAGCCAGGACCATCATTGGGCGGAGGTTCCTGAAAACCCGAATGTCACTTTATCTATTGTGTTATTGTGGAATGAAAATCTTAAATTAAATTGCTAAGTCCATTAAAACAATGTGGCTATATTTTCAACATTCAATTCCAGGATAAATACTGAAAAATTACTTTGGGTTCATATCTATGGAAATGTTTATATAAGATATATTGTTAAAGTGGTGTGATTAGCTTTCAAATGTAGTTTGCAGAGATAAGCTCATATTTACTATTGCACAGAAAAGAAAATTATGAAGGACTCATTTTTTCTGTAAAAAACATTTTATTTAAGGAAACTGATGCCACTAGGTTGGGACTAAAATATAAAATAAATTGAATGAGTCTGAATTATTGAATTGAGCCATGTATCCTCATGTTAAAACTTTGTGGTCATAGATAAAGTTGCAGTTTTTAGAGGAGTTAAATGCTTCATGACAAAGGGAATCATAAGTTAAATAAAAGAAAATAAAGTTCTTCTTTGCAGACTATTTACCATCTATAAATGATTTAATAAAATACTTAAACCATACTGAAAGTCATCATTTCATCAAAAGGGAGAAAGAAAAATTGCTACACCTGTCATTTTGAAGTAAACTCTTGTCCCCAAAACTTTGGCTTTGATGACATTAAGACTGAAATAAATGTCACTGATGGGTCTACCACAGGTCTTAGATCACATAGTTCAAATAGAGCCTTTCTCAGTAGCTGACAATTCTCTTTTCTTCCAGAATAAGACACAACTACTACAGTTACACAAACTACTACCTGCTTATGTTTAAGAGTAAAAATCTAGTTCAACAATGGGAATTCACATAAAGATTTATTTTGTACTTTGTTTTCTTTATTAAATTCAGGTTAATATTGAGAGTAATTTTTAAGGATGTGAACTCAGAGTTAATTAAAGTTTAAAGGAATTCACATTAACACATTAAGATGTAAACATGTTCCAAGAAATTGTAAAATGAACACTGGAAATATATTTTATTTTCTAGAACCTGTTCATGATGATTATAAGGCTTCTGAGATGAGATCTACTTTAGATATACACAAGTCATAAGACTAGAGGGGCAGAAACATTTTACCATAAAATAGGCTGTTCTATTTAGATGGTCTTTGACTTATGATGATGTTAATTCTGATAAACCCATTAGAAACTGAAGATATCGTATGCCAAAATGCATTTAATACATTGAATATACAGTGCATGATAACCTGGCATCATAGTAGACTGTAAAGTATGGGTCACTCACCCTCGTGGGGGCATGGCTGACCAGAGCTGCAGGTGGCTGTCACTGTTCAGATCATACATACTATTACATGTCACCAGCCTGCACAAGAATCAAATTTCAATGCTTGAAGTATGGCTTCTGCTGACTTTGTATCAACTTTTATCATCATAAGTGGGGTCTGTTTTAATATTCCATTCCTAAAGCCACAAAGACAGTGAATTTTATCACTATTCAATATTCCCATTGGCTCGACACTTATCCAATATTCAAGCAATAATTCCAATTATCCCAATCTGTGCTCTTGCTGACTGATAATTGACTTTCCTAGTTACTTAGAGTATCAGTCCATTTTCTATAGCTCTTCACAGTATGGTCTGTTCAATTATCAGAATTATCTCCAACAAACCAATTTTATGCCTAGTAACTTGTTTTTGTATACACTCTTAACTTTTGTTTCAAATATATTTTGCCTCACCCCATCTTTACCCAGATGTCAAATTTAGCAATGTGGCTTAAGTCACACAAGCTCTACAAAAATTATTTTCTGACTATTCTTTAGTGTTATAGGAAAGATTTATTTTTATTATAATAATGAAATTCTATATGTTACCTGATGATAGACTATAGATCAGTTCAGTAACTGAGCTTTGCTAGGTTAGACTGGATTAGGACTGTGCTTGGTTTGACTCTATCTGCTTTTCAATTTCAGAACACACACTAGGTATTCACTACCTCTAATACACTTTTATTAAGGAAAGAATCTGAAATAATTATACAGATGAATTCAAAGCCTTTCCTCAAACTCATGTCAAATGTCATGTCTACCCTTATTCCATTTGCAAACACAATTCACTTACTTAAGCCTAACCTTGGAGCAGGAAGCATGCTTCACTTTCTGATACTATTATATAATAGTCCGAGAGGGGAGAGAGCCAATATTCAAACAATAATTTCAATTACCCCAATCTGGGCTCTTGATGACACATAATTGACTTTCCTCCTGCAAAAATCATGAGCTCAATATTTCCCCTTGGAATAAAGCAAATGACTCTGTTAATTAAAGGATAATATGCAAAGTCCTATACTTCATGAACTCAGGTCCAGATGCAGCTCCTTTTGAACTGAAAACATATGAACTAGTAATACAAGTATAATCCCTATCCACCCCCAATATTTAATAATGATATAGGGATACTATGACAAATAAATATAACTAGTCAAAGAGAGGTAGAAGAGATGACATTCAGAGTCACATCTCCATGGCATTGAATCCCTGTGTGACAATATTTAAAGTCTGCTATCTCCAAATGGAGAAACAACCCCACAATTACATGCCAGGTACCCCCCCCCCATGGATTGCCAATGCTTATTTGTGATAACTTTAGCTCTGCCCTCAGGGAGGGTCTTGCCTCTCCCTAAACTTCTTTGGTTGTGTTGGGAAGGTCTAGAGGAGCAGATGTCCCTCATGGCAGATGAGCAACTTTGCTGTTAAGAGTAAATGGGAGCCTAGGATTGTTTTGTTTTAGAGCTACACTCTGTTTCATATCAAGATTGTAAAACTTGTAAAATATATTTTGTTTTGATTTCAGTTAGTTCCTCATCCAACAAACATATTTTTTGAGATATATCTTTTGTCTGTATGCTATGATAGAATTCGTGATATGATCAGGCTTCCTTAGGACCTTACATTGGTCTATTTCACTGATAATATGTCAGTGATAGTCTTAGCAAGACTTTGATGACTTCTCCTGCCTCCCCTGAATGTGATGATGTTTATCCCAGGGGTTGTCTTCCTTTGCTTCTGTGACTCTTGATTCTGCCTTTTCTCACATTTATCTTAAATGGATTGGAGTTGAACAAGTCTTTCAAACATTCATATACTGAACTTTGGGAGTTCACATTGTCTCTTTCTTCTCTAGTTTCCAACAGTCTAAATTCTTTTTTCCTGAGCTCACATCTTTCCTGTGCTACTATACCAAATACAGTTGATAACAAATCTAGGCACACAGTGATTTAGGTATATTACTTACATTTATGATAGACTACAAATTTACAAAATATTTTAGATTAAATAATATAGGTTGTTGTTTAACATAAACCTGGTTTAGATGAACAATTTCCACACTTCCTGTCATTCAGTCCAGAGTCAGTAGCACATCCTCGGCTTTTCTGTGTTCCTTGGTAGCACTCCCATTCTTGTATTAGTTTGTATATAAGAGTCCTGCAATAACATGTCTCAGTTGTCAGTAATTTGTAAAACATTTATGTCTCATATATGCTACAGTGAGGATGAGGACAAGGTGGTAGCTGCTATTCAGTTCTGTTCCCCACGTCTTCTCCTTCTGAGACTGAAAGGAACAGCCCCTATCTGGCACATGGTGTGCTCTCTGGAAGAGTAAGTATAATAGGGATAAAGATGTAAAGTTCTGTTGTGATATAAATTTCACATTCATTCATTTTGATCAAATTCCATTGATCAAAATATGCAGCATAATAAAAAGTCATAAGTTAGTGAGATATATTACAATTTTCACCCACAGATTGCTTGAGAAAATCACGAGATAATGAGTGAGCTTGATAAAGAATCAAAAGTTGGGGCAGTAATCTATTCTATGATTGTGTTCTTTAATGATTGCTTTCTTCACACACTAATTTTTTACTCTTTTCTAATATGCTTTGTGTCAGTATAGTAGATATCAGTTTTCTGTTTTAGTCAGCTTTTTCACTGTTGTGACTAGAAGACTTCACAAGAACAAAATTAGATGAGGAAAAGTTTTCTTTGGGGCTCACAGTTTCAGAGGTCTCTGTCCATAGACAGCCAGCTCCATTTTAGGGGACTCAAGATGAGGCAGAACATCATGGTGGAAGAGTTTGGCACAGAGAAGCAACTCACATGATGATCATAAAGCAGAGAGAGAAACTCCACTCATCAGATACAAGTATGTACACCAAAGGCATGCCCCACAATGACCCACCTCTTCCAGCCACACCTTATTAGCCTGCAGTTACCACTCAGTTAATCCCTATCAGGGGATTCATTCACCAATCAGATTAAGGCCAACATAATCCAATCATATCACTTCTAAATCTTCTTACATTGTTTCATGCCACAGTCTGGCTGGGCAAAATAACCGGGGGTGACAAGCAACTTGTGAAGGTTGATACAGCGGGAGCCGCTTTATTGCCGGAGGGCAGAGGTATTTATACCTAACTGAATATACAGCTTGTTTCAATTTAGCATCATCCAGTTACAGCAATCAGTCATTAAGGAATCCTCATCACCTTAATAATTATACACAGCTTAACTTAATTAACATCATTAGATACAGAAGTCAGTCATTAAGGAATCTCTATCATCCTCAATGGGTCACTGGTGTTACTTCTCAAACCACTCTTTATGGCAAAATGCCAGGTGCTATCTTGACTCGACTGTGGCTCTCAACAGTTTCACATGTGAACTTTTAAGGGACCCCTCACATCCAAACCATAATAGTTTTCAAAAACGATTGTAACTATTTTGAGGCTAAATATATTTCTTCCACAACTCTCAGTTCATTTCTCAGGATACACTTATTTATTGAACTTGAAATTTTATAAGTTTCAATCCAATCCTGGTTTTGTTTTAAATAACCTAAACCGTGTTTAGTAAAGTATTAGAAAATGTAAATCATTAAAATATATATATATATATATTTGCAAAAATTCATGGAAAGAAAACAAACCAAATAATTCTTCCATAAAAAAATCTTTGCCCACAATATCAACTGTTTGCATTTCTGATAAAAGGTAGTATTTGTTTTGAAGTATTCAAAAACTTTGAGGTGGAAAATATTTCGTAGACAATTTGTGAATCATAAATGATTCTCTGAGCAACTCTAAGTCCCTAGATACCACCTCAGTAAAATATCAACAACATGTGTTACAATAAATAAAATCTCCACAATCATCTTCAAATTCTGCCTGCTTTGGTTTGGATGTGGTTTGTATGTCCTTCAAAGCTTCATGTGCTTGATCCTCAAGGTGGTAGTACTGAGATAGTGAAACTTTAAGAGAAAGAGAGCCTAGTGCAATGTCATCAGAGGCAAGGCCTGTGGAGGGAATACACACTGCTATAGTCAGCTCTTTCACTATTATGACTAACAGACACAACTAGCACAACTGTAGAAGAGGAAAAGTTTATTTAGGGGGCTCACGGTTTCAGATGTCTCAGGCCATGGACAGCAGACTTCATTCCTCAGGTCTCCAGGTGAGGTGAGGCAGCACAACATGGCAGAGTGAATGGCAGAGGGAAGCAGCTCACCTGATAATCAGGAAGCAGAGAGAGAGTGCAACTCCACTCTCCAGACACAAAATATATACCCCATAGCTACACCCCTCAATGAACCACTTCCTCCAGCTACATTCCACCTGCCTCCAGCTACCACTCAGTTAATCCAATCAGGGACAAATTCACTGATCAGTTTAAGGCTATATCCTAATCATTTCTCCTCTAAACCTTGCATTGTTTCACATGTGAGCTTTTTGGGGAATGCCTCACATCCAAATCATAACACATACTGACCTATCAGAGTGGATATGTTCTAATAAAAGCAGATTATTATAAAGTGAGTACAACATACACTTTTGTTCTCTCACACATATGGACAATTCCCTTTCTGTTTTTTCATCATGCTGTTATTTAGCAGGTGGGAGAGGAACATTCACCAAGTAAGTATGAGAGGATGCCCAGTGATTTCGAATTTCAGCCTCGAAAACTGTGAGCTAAATAAATCTCTTTGTATTATAGTTATTTTGGCATAGCAATGGAAAATAAAGAAATACACTTCTTTAAATTGATTTTAAAGAATGTAAATGTTAAACTGTTTATTTGTTTTATTTATGTATTTCATAGTGCTGGATATTAAGCCTGGAACATTAGAAATAAGCACTCTACAACTGAACTACCTCTGGCCAATATATTTCTTTGAAACTTCCTCACATGTAGCATTGAATATAATTTACAAACTTATTGCATTTACTTCCATAAGAAAGTATACAGGAGAAACTTGGTAAATTGTCCTTTGGACTTAATTTTTTTTTTTTAATTTCTAAACGTAGGATCACAGTTTTAGAGCCAGTTAAGGTCTACATACTAGCATATCAGGCAATCACAAATTTATTGAAATTGGAAGCAACTTGAATGTAGTGGCAATGCATAATGAATTTTTTTCAAGGGTTACCTATTAGATAACGTCATCTTGGACTTAAAAGCATAAGAAAAGGTCACCAGTGATTTTTTTTTTTCCCTGATAGGAAAAATCCTCACTGTGGGTTGATTTTTAGAGGTAAATCGAAAGTGATTTGAGAATGTCAGTCCTCTATAAGCCCAGCATAATTGTTATTCAGTGCTTTGTTCTCATGCTATTAAGTTTTAGAAATGCTTTCTTGAGATTCATTTCACATTTTAATAAAACATATCCATTTTTATATAACTTCAGCGGAACTTTTAAACTTTTAATTTTAAGGTAATATATCATTTCTTTTTCAAAGGTATCATACAATGTTCTTCTTTTAAAAATTGCTTAATCAAAACCTTTTATGTTTAGAGGAGAGTTCTTAATTGATCATGTAAAGTATATAATATGCTTATTCTATAAACATCTAATAATTTAAATTTAGAGGAATAGTCAGGTTGATCTAATCAGTAGAAGAGTTCATTAAAAATGAAAAGGGGGAGATTATGCCTTTAAATTACAGAAAACTAAAAAAGGTATGTGATAAATTAAGTGATTATTTTTTTTTTATTTCCTCAAGTTACCATTTAGTGGGTCAGAAACCAATTGTATCACTATCTTTTTAATAGCTTTTTATTCTAATCCCTTAGTTGAATAGATCTATTTTTTAAAATAATTACCTACTCAACAATTCTGCTAGATAAAATACAAAGGGAAAAGCCTCATCACTCTAACAAATTTTTAGCAATGAAATCATATACACAATTCCCACAATTTCTCTAGTCCAACATCTAATTATGTACATACCCATTACTTATTTCACAGAAGTGAATGTCAAGCTAATTAGGACTTTTATTAGGCTCTTCATCCACATTGAAAATAGACTGTGGTCACATTTTCTAGTAAATTGGGAAGTACACTAAATGCATTCTGAGATCCTATTGTTCGAATTTTTTGTCGCGGTAGCACAAATTTTTTAAACGATTGTCAGTACTATCCTAAAACTGCCTTCCTGCTTCGACTTCTTCAACGTTTTAGGTGAAGATGTTGTACATTTGGTGGAAGTAATATGTTTTCTACGTTCCTGGCATGAGCCCCTTTCTTCTTCCCATACAGCTACCACAATCAGCAGCCTTAGAGAGCATGAAGGCTAATCTTACATGCTTTGTCTTTGTGTACCAATCATCATAAGCCTCCCAGGAAAATCAGGGTCTTGCTTCATTCCCCCCCAAAATCTCCATGTGAATCTGTACATTGCTTTTCCTGACTCCACCTGCCATTCACACCAGCTTCTGAAATCTTTCCAATGTGTTCTCTAAATCACATAAGACTTTATCAGTAAAAACCCTTCTAACCTCAGATGTCCCTGCACAGTTTTTACTCTTTTGTTCCAAATTATATTTTTCACACTTCCTCAGGCTACTATTATTCTACATACTTGAGTTTCCCTTTTCTCATCACTGTCCTAAAACTATTCTAATCATATCTTATATCGTTTTTCACACTTATTTATAGATTATCTAATCATTTGCCCTTTCAGATTTTAGTTCTTCATTCACTGAAATACCTTCCAACACCGATAATTTGATACCTAGAATCCATACCTATAATGGATATTAGTATGAACACAAATGATCTTTCCACTTCTAAAATGTAGCAAGCTTCAATCCTGATCCAAAATATTCTCATTGCTTCCCAATGAAGTAGGAATTTGTTTGTCTCTTTGTTAGATAATAGCCATATGTCTTTCTCTTACCTATGAATTGTGAGTTGAAATGATTTAAGTATACCTTGAATTTGGAGCTTGAAATGTCAAGTTCAGACTTTTCAGATATTGACTACAACTAGCAATCTTCTATGCCTTCTCATCACAATGTGCATGTAGAATGAGCAAGAAATTCTCTAATAAATAATAATCATTAGATTGTTTACATCTAATGAGTATTATTTATTTTCTGCCATATACCCTACCTTCTTTCTTTTTCATTTTCATTTTATGCAGTGCTGGGTTTGAAACCTAGAATCTCACTTGTGTATTCTAGAGAAGGGTTCCACCACCAGCCTACACCGCCAGCACTCTCCTACCTATTCTTAACTGAAATATCTGCTTTCTCCATTCTTGGTATCCTCATAGTAAAAAGCCAAGCCTGGTTAAATCCTATTTTATCTTATAGCTACAACCATGCAACTGAATATAGCTGAAAAAGAATAAACAATTTGCTGATTGGTAGAACTTTAAATTCAGGACTGCTAACAGCATGTGGCACCTTAATTCTTGTTCTGCAGTTCAGCCAAATTTTTCTAGTCAATTTAACCTCCCACTCACAGGCAAATTTGGATCTTATTTTGAAAGTATAAAACATAGTACTCAATCTACTTAAATTAGATATTAACCATATTTTATGGTGATAGTTCTATAACAATTTAGTAAAAATGCTTGGGATACAGAATTGGGATTTTAAAACACTCCTCAGTCCCTTTTTTATTTTGTCTACACACACACACACACACACACACACACACACACACACACATTTTCAAATTTAAAATAGCTGTTATTTGTTGATTGCCTGCTGAGTAATAGGCAATATTGCGTATGTTGGTAATATCCCATTTAATCTATAAAGCAGTGCTATTATGTGCCACAATTATTCCCCTTTCCAGAGAAGAAAATGAAAAGAGAGATGTTAAATACTTTAAAAACCTTTGCAAAAGGTTTGGTTCTGGATTTCAGTGATCCAGATAATGCCTTCCAGAAACTATTAAAAACAGTGTTAACAAGTATGATTAAGAATTGGGAGAAAAAAATAAAGGTTATATTGCCTTCTGATGTTGCAAAAATAAGAGCTGTTATGCTAATTTCCACCCTGGAAGGAAGATTCTTAGACCTGAGTTTATTGGATAATGTTAATTCATGTGCTTAGATCAAACAAAAAAATGGCTTTACTGTATTGTATTCCTTTATGTTGTCAATTACTTGTTATGATAACTCCAGTGATGTATTGAATAATGGTATCTGTATCTTAGTATCTAGATATAACTTGTTTTGATCCAAACTTACTGATTTGTATGTGACTTTATCTTTTTTATTAAAAAGTATAAGATAAAAATTCGAAACAACGTTGGGAAATAGTGAAAATTTAGAGGAATGATGTTATGTGTCAGTCCCAATGTAATAGGCTAAGCTTTCTGGCTTTAATTTGAATGTCGCATACACAGGTTAAGATGGCTCATGTGATTAGTTAACTTGGTAAGGGTCATCAAACGTGTTTCTGGGCAATCATAGATTAATTATTATCCAATGTGTAAGATTCTTTTAAGCTTGTATCTAATTAGTGCCTCAGATTTACAGTGATAGATCCCCATTAGACATAGCAAAGAAGTATTAAAAATCCATCTTGGGGAATGGAGATAAAGCTCAGTTGTAGAGTGCTTGTCTCACATCTACAAGGCCTTGGGTTCAATCACCAGTAACACACACACACACACACACACACACACACACACAATACATCTTGGTGGTAGGAACTAAAGGCCACAAAATCTGGATTACAGGAAAAGACAATGAATTGTTTGAGGAAAAAAAAAAAAAAAAGCTTGTTAACCAGAAAGACCCTGGTGTGGTGGGACAGACATCATGGCCCACAAGCTAGAATGTAGCTGACATTTGGATACTATGTAAGGTTGTTCTGTAAGCTGTCAACATTCTCATCTCTGGCCACATCCTGTGCTAAGATCTTTTAAAACTGTATTATGGTGTGGTAGGAACTGTATCTCTAGACAGCCAAGAAATTCTGCCTTACAATCTTTTTTTTTTTTTTTTTCTACAAGAATCAGATTTGATAAAGAGAATCTTTTTTCTTTTGTGCCAAAGAGAAGTAAAACTCAAGGTACAGAGGCAGACAAAGATGACGATGGGCTCCACGTAGTGACTGCCTAGTGATTAATTTCCCCAAGATTGTCAGAGACCCAGGATAGTATGGTAACTTGAAAGAGTCTGTTCATGAAAAGCAGCTGTCACAGAGCAAACCGCTGCTGGGGGACTGCCATAGAAGAGAAGCAAGCAGACAAAAAGTCAATGGCATGACAAGAGAACAATTAAGACAGTGATCGCTGTGTGGGTCACAAGGCAGGGGGCTTTCTGTGATACTCCTATCTTAGGGACTCCTAAAGCTTCTGTAGATTAATATGCTGTGTTTTTGACTTTTGGTGGATGGTGTTCGGCCGTCTAAGGAAATCAAAAGTGAACTGCTACTGCATCTTCGTCATGATTTTTAAGTTCAGAGCATATTTATACCAAGTAAAATGTGTAGTGAATATTAGTGATCAAGAGAACATTAGTTCTCTTGGGGCTGGGGCTGTAGCTCAGTGGCAGAGCACCTGTTTCACACATGTGAGGCACTGGGTTCGATCCTCAGCATCACATAAAAAGAAATAAATAAAGATATTGTGTCCATCAACAAATGAAAAAAAAAATTTAATGTTAGTTCTGCACACAATTCTACATTCCACTTTATATAAGTAACATACAGATTTATTTATTTATTTATTTATTTTTTTATTTTTTTTAACATACAGATTTAATGTTTTTTTTTTTAACATACAGATTTAATGTTCAAATATTTATGAAGACAAGAGTTACTATATTGTATGGAGACACTTTTTTTTTTTTTGATGTAAGCTGTACAGTTTTTTTCTCCACTAAAATCCAGATTTCTATTCAACTAACCAAACTAACCACAATGTTTTTGTAAATTATACTTGCTTCTAGTTAGCTCAAATATGATAAGACTTCTTTAGAGCAAGTAGACTTTTCCTAGAAAGTAAATTCAGGGTTATTATATTTTCCCATTACTGGCTGTTTGTGTAAACCTTTCTAGATTGTCAAAATAAAGACTTTATTGAAGGACTGTGAAACAGAAAGGGACTAAAAAAATAAAATGAAGTAAAATTGATGGATTAGCTCACTATTTCCCAGCAGAATTATTTCACTCTCTTATGTTTGGTAGTTTCTTATCTCTGTGGACACTACCTTCAGTTTTTATCAATTACCTTAGGGGCACTTCTCTGCAAATACTTGCAATTCTATAGACTCTTCTGGCAGACCTCCCTGTTACCTTTGGCTCTTTATCTCTGGATTCTATCAGAAGCTTTCAAGAGAACTGTTCTGCAGCCAACTCTGGGAACCTGAGCACCAAACTGTTTCAGATCTTTTTTTCTGTGAAATAGCTGAGGATCCCAAGATACTCATTTTTAAAGCAAACACTATTTTGTAAAGGAAGAAAATCTCTTGGATTCACTCATGATAAGAAAATTTCTTATAAATTTTATTTCTACTTGCTTCCAATTTCAATTTGCTTTCTTTCTTAAAATGTCTATGGATCTAGATACATGTGTATGTACATAAATATATGTGTGTGTATACGTATATGATATTGATTATTGTTGCATAATTTTTTAATGACAAACTACTATTACATGTTAGTAGCATTTGAAACAATGTATATTTCTGCCAAACAGAGGTTCTTAATCTGCTATTTTCATTCAGGAGCTTAATGTACAGAACAGGATTCAGTGAATTCAGATGGGGAAAAAACTTACATAACTGCTATTTCTAGCCTTTATTTGAAAATGATTTTTTTTTCCCAATAATAAACAAGAATGACAAATAACTAAAGTATTTGAAGTACTTTGTTAAATACACATGTCTGGAAGTGATGCATATTTTTTCCCCTATCTCTTTAGAGATATGGTATATGTGTTCTATTTTACATGCACTACTACTTTGCAATTACAACCATTAAACTCCTTAAACAACATAATATCTTTAATAATGAGATACTCATAAAAGTATATAAAAATAAAATTATTTTGTACATGTATTTTAATGTATTCATTTTATATTTTATTCTTAGTTTTTTTTTTTTTTTTTTTTTTTTTTTTAGGGACCCTGGGCCTTTGACTAGTGGATCCCTAAGCCCATACTCCCTGAGAGCCAGGGGTCAGATGCACATTTGTCTCACTTTTCCCTTCACCCATGTGCCTCCAAACAGATGCTGGCCACTGAGCATCTTGAGGGCTGAGACTGCTGAGATCTTGCATCCCTCTTGCCCCTAAATTGTAAGTAATGCAGTCATTCATTCATCCAAAATAAATATTTACTGAGCGCTAGTTAAATGCCAGGACCTACACATGTGGTCATTAACTATTTGGCAAATGGAAGAAGGGAAAGGGAGGAAAGGGGGAATCCTAGCTGGGGAGGAGGCTGGATGTGCACTGGTGCTCAGCAGGAGGGCTGGCCTGAGGACTGTGGGGCTCTGGGGAGGAAGGGCAGCAGCACTGGAAGAGAAGCCCTCCCCTGAGAACCATTCCTTGGCTCTGGCATTGATTGGTTGCCTGACATTTCCTCTCTGGACTTAAGTTTTAATCTAAATCCACACACAGAAAGAGAAAACTTCATGCATTCATCTTCTGAAGTCATTTACTGCTCCAGAAAAAATCATTCCTCCTCAGGAGAACTCACCCAGGCCACGCCAGGCTGCTCACTCAAGCTGCCTAGGCTGATCACCTCTGAATGGCTGATCACGAGTGAAAGGAAGGGCTTGCTCCATTGATGGGGCTTTCAAAATTCTCTGCCAAAAAATCTACCTGAGGAGCTCCAGAAAGTTCTGTAAAAACTTATTCTTAGTTTTTAATATTAAGGATTTTAAAATATTCTGAGTACAATATTTGTCTTTTGTATTTTAGTATATCAACAAAAAGTTAAAGAAATAAAGTGAGTAAGAAAGTTAAAGGAATCATATTAATTGATTCTAATACTTACTGTAAAGCACCAATAATTGAGACAGTGTGGTACTGATGAAAAAATTGAATATTAAATCAATGGAACAGAATAGAAATTCCATAAATAGACCATGCATATATAATCTATTGATTTTCAACAAATGTACAAAGTAGATTCAAATGGAGACACGATAGCCTGTTTGACAGATGGTGCTGTGACAAATTGACATCCATATGCCAAAAACAAAGAAAGAAACAAGCAAACATGTATCCATATATCTAATCATACAAAACAACTCAAAATAAATCATAGACTTAAATATAAAAGGTAACACTGTGACATTTGCAGGAGAAAGCAAGGGAAAATCTTTGTGAACTTGCATGTCATATTGTAATTGTCTATAGGTTTAGGATGTTGAGTATATTTTCATTCATTTATTTGTGACTCATTTATCTTCTTTAATTCTCTGTTCAAATCATTGGTCCATTATTAATCAGACAATTTTGCATCTTATTAATTTTGAGTCTATTTTACATATTTTGTGCACAGACCCATGATAAAATGTTTTGTTATGATTTTCCTCAATTTGGGGGCTTATCATTTTATATGCTTAAAAAGTCATTTAAAAACATTATTATTACTTCGTGAGTGTGTGTGTGTGTGTGTGTGTGTGTGGTGCTGGGGATTGAACTAGGGCCTTGTGCAAGCACTCTACCAACTGAGCTAGAACTCAGTCCCAAGAGATTATTATTACTTGCATATCTTTTTCAAACTATTTTTGCTTATTCGAATTCCTTCCCTTTTCCAGATAGAATTTAGAGGCTGTTTATTGATTCCTAAATGCAAAACAAAAAATGAATAAATAAAAACATCTATTATAATTTTTGTTGAATTTGCATTAAATCTATAGATAATTTGTAGAACTGCCACAATAATAATATTGAATCTTCCAGTTCACAAATATCTTATTTAGATATTCCTTGATTTTCTCGTCAGTGTTTTGCAGTGTGTAAACTGCTAATGGAAGTGGTAAGAATGGTCTTTTGACTCTGTTCATGATCTTTGTAGGAAGGGATGCAGTTTTATACTGTTACAAATAATGATAATTAAAAGTTTTTGATAGATGTCTTTCACTTTTCACTAAGTAATTTTAGCCTCATAAAGCAAATTGTATTGTGCTCCTTCTCCTTGCATTTTCTGGAAAAAATTTTATAGACTTTATATAATTTCTTTCTTAAATTTTGCTACAACTTGGTAGAGACATCATTTGAGTCTGGATTCTCTTTGTCAAAAATATTTTAATGATTAATTAAATTTCTGTAGTTAATGCAGGACTTAATAACATACATATTTCTTTCGATTACTTTTCCATTCCAATTAAGTTGTCAAATATGAAGGCATTAATTTTTTCTGATACTCTATTATTACTCTCTCTTTTTTTTTTTTTTTGTAAAGGGGATTGAACTCAGGGGCACTCGGCCACTGAGCCACATCCCTAGACCTCTTTCATGTTTTTTTTTTTTTTAGAGACAGGGTCTCACAAAGTTGTTTATTGCCCCACTTTTGCTGAGGCTGGCTTTGAAATTACGATCCTCCTATCTCAGCCTCCTTAACCACTGGGATTACAGGTGTGCACTGAGCTTTTAATGTTTTGTGATCTGTAGTAATAACCACTTTTTAAATTCTCATACTGATAATTTAAACTTCTCATACTGATAATTTGTGTATTCTTTTTATTTTTCCTTTGGCTTAAGAATTATTAATTTTCGGGCTGAGGATGTAGCTCAAGTGGTAGCGCACTCACCTGGAGTGCACGGGGTGCTGGGTTGGATCCTCAGCACCACATAAAAATAAAATAAAAATGTTGTGTCCACCAAAAAAAATAACTATAAAAATTCTTTCTCTCTCTCTCTCTCAAAAAAAAAAAAAAAGAAAAGAAAAGAATTATTGGTTTTCTGATCCTATCAAACAGGTTTTGGGTTTACCTTCTCTATTATTTTTCTTATTCAAAGTTAACTAATTTCTTCTCTGATCATTATTATTTATTTCCACTTTTATTATTTTATATTCTTTTTTAAGTTTCTTAAGATAGTCAATTAGTTCCTTTATTTGGAATCCCTCTCCTTTTCTACTATAAATATTTAATGCTCTAAAATTTTACCTAAGCATTAATTTGATAAAGTATTTGATACACTATTTTCATTCTCATTCAAAGGAAACTTTATTTTTTTAATGTTGCTGGTGTCTTTTTAGAAAAAAAATTAAAATAAATTGCTTAATTTCTATATTATTAGGGATTTTTCCAGATCTTTCTATGATTGACTTCTAGCTTAATTTTCTTATAATTAAAACACTGAAAGATGTAATTTTAATTATCTTAAATTTCAGTGCTGTTTTTGTTTGGATAACATCAACAATCTTGGTGAATATTATCTGTGAATTTAAAACATAATATATACCTATGAATAATAATTAGTGTGGTATAAAATTTAATTAGGTCAAGGTGGTTAAGGGTGTTCAGGTCTTCTCTATTCATTTAATTTAATTGCTTATTCTTAGTTATACATGACAGTTGAATCCATTTTGATAACATTATAAAAGCATGGGATCTATCATATTCTAATTAGGACCCCATTCTTGATGCTTGGCATGATGGTGGGATTCGCTTGGCTATTTTTATATGAGTACAAAGGAAGATTATGTTAGATTAATTCTATTGTATTACTGATTTTCTGTGTACTGGTTACATCATTTACTGAGGAAAGAGTGTTTAAGTTTCAAACTTAAACTCAAAATGTACATTTTTCTAATTCCGTTTTTAATTGTTAGTTAATGAAAAGGGTTTCTTTTGTCAGGTACAAAGTTAATTTTTTCTTGTATGATTTCTTCAATGCCCTCTTTATGTAATATCCCTCTTTATTTCTAGTAATAGTCTTTGTTTCATTCTCTTTTTTTTACATATTTATTTATTTACTTTTGTTGTTTGGCGTGTGTGTGTGTGTGTTGTTAGGGATCAAACCCCAAACCTTGCACATGCCAGGATAATGATCTACCATTAAACTACATCCTTACCCTTGCCTCAGGTAAGGTCTCACTTAGTCACTCATGCTAGTCTTGAACTGATATCCTATGCCTCACCCTCATGAATAGCTGAGATTATAAGCATGTACCTCATTCTATTTGCCTAACATTCTTTGTTCTCTATCAAATTGACAGTTGCTAATTTTCTCTTTTGTTTGGTGTTTGCATGGCTTTTATTATTTTTTAACCATATATTCTTTATAGTGAGTTTCTTTATCTGGTCTCTTTCTAACTTTTAATTATTATACTTAGGCCCTTTACATTTAATAAAATTTTTTATACTGTTGGATTTAAATCCACTGCCTTACTGATTTATTTTGTTTTGTTTCTGTATGTCCATTAAAAAAAATCAATGGTGCATTAATTCTCTGTTTATTTTTGTAATTCAATCTTATATCCATTATTATATTATTATATGCACACATACCTTTGTCAAAAATTGTTATACTTTAGTGTTTACAATGTTATTTTTAATATATAACTGTCATTCCTCAAATGATATGCCATTTTAACTTTTGTGTAAGAATCTTTTTTGTTTTGTTTTCTTTTTTGTGTTAAGAATCTTATAAATCTATACTTGCGATCTTCATATTGTCACAGAACATGCTACTGTTTTCCTTTTGAACATCAGCTATAATTTATATAGCCTCTCAGTACTGTTACTGTTTACATTTTGTATTAAGCAACCCTTTGCTCTTGGGGGTTAGCCTGTATTGTATGTTTAGCAGCATCTCTTGTCTCTAAGCACTTCATGCCTAGAGCACCTATGCCTAACTCTCCTTGCCTCTTCTCATAGAAATTTTCTTGTAACAATGGGTAAAGAGTTTACATACACTGACTTTTGTTTTCAATTATTTTCTGTAGCCATTTTCTCTTTTTATTTTACTTGCTCAGATAAATGTTTACTTTAGACACTCTGTTCCTTTGATTTTTGAAACCATAGTAGAGTGTGTGACACATTTAAGATGATCTATAGAAGTTTCTGAAGTGAATACAGGCACTTGCAGATAAATCCGTTCCTGAAACAAATTATGTTTAATCTCTCAATCAGAAAAAAAATACATTGAGATATAAGCATTTTCTTATTCTTACAGATGAATTACCTTTCACTACAGAAAATCTAGAATGTGAATGATTACCATGGAAATATTGACATTGACAGGCTAGAACTAGGCTACCATACTTACAGGAATAATGCCGTCTGTAAGAATGTGCATGTGTATTTCTCCAGAAAACAAAGTGAAGCTGTTGATACCTAGGTAAAATATGCTTGGGAGGGAAGAATTGGAACATGGGGAGCATAAAGAAAATCTTAATGTTTTGAGGTAAGGTATATATCTTTGTCCTTCTTCTATACCAATAATATGGCAGAGGAAATAGTCAATGAAAATACTAATCAAAGTATTCAAAATGCTATTCAAAATATAGTCAAAGAAAATACTATTGACTTTTCACAGTTTTTAGAACTTTGAAGCCAAAATACTCTCCACTATCTAGCAGATTAAATAATCTTAAGTTTTTATTTCATATTCTTTATATAGAGTCAAAATGACAAGAAATACACACTTTTACAAAAATAACACATTTACCTATTAGCCTGTCATAGATATTAAATTTTGCATTATTAATAAGAATATACATGACTTAATTAAATCAATGTAGGAAATATTTCACCATCTTTTCATATTACCTACAGTGTCTAAATAGAATATTTTAAAGAAAATTCCATACCACTTTATCATGTGAAACTCCCTGAATGAAGGTATGTATTTAAGTATGTGTGTTTTTGTTGAGGCAGCTTCAGTGTCCCCTATACAAATATAATGCAGTTATTTACATATGTGTAATGCACACATATACATACATATATTTGGAGGGATACATTCTTGCAGATCAAAAAGATTCAAAGTTTAATTTCTTAAAATACTTCATATGTATTTATGGAAATTTAAATCATTGTTCAATCAAATCAAGTCTAAGTGACAGGAAGTCTGTGAGTCTCTTCCTTTGTCATCTCTCTAGTAGTTATCAAGCTGAAGATGAAGATGCTCTTGTCAGTTACTGGGCAACGGTGTATTATGTCCTCTTAAATAATTTTTATATTTTACCTTGAAAGTAGCCACTTTGGGCTGGTTTTTAACCTGCATTTTAAAAACAAATTGTGAAAACAGGAATTGCAAAGTATTACATCAATTACTTTGAAAACTCTCATATTATATGTATGCAAATTTAAACTTGTGGGCCAGCTACATAATATGAACAACTTCATCTCAAGAAAACAAAATAGAAACATTGTGAATCTATACCAAGCTAGGTATGCTTTATTTACATGATGTCTAGTGTTGTCTGTTCAACTTTTCTGCAATAGCTCTTATTTTTTTTAATAAAAATTAATGATTTTAGTGATTTGCTTTCAATGTTTGTTGAGAAAAATTCTATGCCTGTATTTGTGTGTATGTGTGTGCATGTGTTTGTATATGTCTTTGTGTGTACACTTGAGGGGATGGGAGATACAGAAGCCCATTTCAAGAATCTGTATATAACCCACTGTTTGTTGTTTTCTATTTATTACATATTTTCAAGTTATACAAAGTATCTAAATTTTAGACAATTCAGGCTAGACCAAATCCCAAGTAATGATTCATAAATCAATAAATAATAGGCAACAAAATGTTATATTCTTTCTTTTTTTCTGTCTGTTTCTCTCTGTATTTGTGTATGTGTTTTTAATAAAATGGGACTATGTTCTCTGGTTAAAAGAAATGATGCAAAATGACAATAAACTCTGTAATTCAGATAACTGTTTTGCACATTCCTATTTTATCAAAATTGTCATTACATTTGAATTTAGCAATGGTGTGTTCTATAATAAGTTTCAATTTTTGAACAAAGAAAAAGAAAGAAGTGAACCCAAAGTAAAACTGTATTATAAGCATTATCTATACTTTTCCCCTTTTTATGTATTTTTTCATGTCTGAGGATTTGCTAGTGCATAGTAACAGGGAGAAAGTGTTAGACAAGCTCATGGGGAAACAAGATTCTGGGGCTACTTTCCTAATAATCACACAAACTTGGTTGAAATATTTCATATACTTGGTTTTAAAAGTCAACATTTTTAGTATTTGTTTAATTTCATTTAAAGATATATATATATATATATATATATATATATATATATATATATATATAGATAGAAAGAATATCTTTCACCAGGTTAATAGTAATACTGATTTGTTTCAATGTCGCCTGGTGTTAATATTTTATAAATCTTACATGCAATTTGTGACATGACTTATTTAAAGTTAGCAGGAAAGCAGCCATCGTCTTTTGCAGATTCTAGTTTGCATACTAAATACAGATATTCTCATGCAGTACAGCACCTGCATAAATTTGAAAAATTGAGAATCATGAAAATAGCACTTCAATAGCAGTTCATTTCAGCAAAGGTACAAAATTTACCATGCAACATAACACCTTGAACAAGGTTAATGCCCTGTGCAAACCACATTTCCCTGGAGAAAATTTTGTTGTTGATGATGATAGTTTTAAATAAATACATACATAATTCTTTCAGGACACATGTTTTCCTGTCAGATGGATTTCCAAACACTGCTAAAATGCAAGATTAAATCATGACAAGACTGCAGCTATAGCAAAAATAATGTATAAACACATATCGACACACATGCACTGCTTCAAAGGAGTGTATTGGTAAGGGATCCTCACTAAGAAATATATAATGTAGCACTTCTTACAGAAGAAATGAATAAGTCATGTCAGAATTTGCACGCAGGACTTTTGCACTTCTATTTCAGACCTACATTTTTCTTTTTCATTGAGAATTGAAGTTTGTTTTTGAACACATTCCTCAATGGTACTTGTAGAAAAATTATGATTTTTGATGGAAGTAGAGGTTATAATTAAGAAAAATCAGAAACTAAACCATATATTGGCATTTAGTTGTTTTTTTTTTAAATTTGTTTTCAATAATGAAAAGCAACTTAACTATGAACATGTTAACTCAGTGGTGAGTCTCTGTTCCCTTTGTTAATTAGAGGACAAAGGTAGAAAAGAGTGAATATAGAAATTATAGCAATCTATTTTATTACTCTGAGGTTGATAAACAGATACAGAAAGAGTGGACAATATAAACACATTTTATCTAAAATTGATTCATTGAAAACATAATACATTCTTAGTTCTAGATAATATATTACAGTAGATTGAAATGTAGAGCACAGTCCCTGTCTTAAGGGAATATAATCTTGCCTGGGTAGTAAATTGTTTTTACAGGAGCTGAAGTAAAGAAAGAGATTATGTAGTAATCTTGAAAAGTTGCCTCAAAAGTTGCCTCAAACTTTTTTTTTTTAATTTTTTTTTTTTTATATTTATTTTTTAGTTATCGGCGGACACAACATCTTTGTTTGAATGTGGTGCTGAGGATCGAACCCGGGCCGCACGCATGCCAGGAGAGCGTGCTACCGCTTGAGCCACATCCCCAGCTCTGCTTCAAACTTTGAACTTGATTTTGAGCATGAAAGAGAGCCACCAAATTTAATAAAGAGGATTTTGATTTTGATATTATTTTAGGAAAATGAAACTATCGCCTCTGATTTATAAGTGTGAAGGTTATTTTGTTGAAATACTACAATATATTTGACACTGCAAGTCATTTCATCTTTGAAATCCTCTTCTCTCTTGACTTTGATTACCATAACTCTGCTGGTTTTCCTAAAGTATTTCTCATTATTATTTCTTATTAATCTTTATGAGCTTATATTTTTCCTTAAAAGATTCATTTTTTTTAAAAAAAATTCTTTGTAATGCTGGTATTTCATAGCGTTCTGCCCTCAATTAAATGTTCTTCTTACTCAACTTGATTTCCCTGGTGATCAAATTTATCTGAATTCCAATATTAACTAAATGCTGGTGCTTCTTAACTTTGTCCCTAGCCTCTTTCTTTTAAGCCTAGATTTCAATATCAAACTATGCATGCCCATTTTCATTTGAATGTTAGAAAATGTTTAATATGCTCAATATTAAGTTCCTTTCTCCTTAGACAGTGGAAATCTTTGTGCATTCTCCACTCCATAATAGTTTGACCTTCTTCACACATCCTCATTTTAAATTTGGAGAAACATCTTTCTAATTTGTGTGCATTCCTTTCCCTCTCAGTACAGATGCCAGTGCAGTTTTTGGAGAACATAAAAGGTTGGTTTTGCTAGGTCTTTTACTTTATTGTAGAATCTACAGAAAAATGCCTTTGTAAAATAACACAACTGGATTGTCTCTCTAGAAACTTTCCATTGTTCATATTGTGATACAAAGACTGAAAAGTTAAAGTCCATTTACTCCATTTATTTCAGTGGTGTCATCTTTCTTGCATAATTGTGTAGTTCTTGCTCTCTTAATTCCTTCCCTGAGCTCTCTCTTATTTTCTGGCTATTATTCCAATTATTCCAAATCTGATATCTTCTTGTATTAATTATTTGCTGCTGTGTAACACATTACCTCAAAATGAAGTCACTAAAAATAACAATCATTCATTGTATCCTACAGTTCTGTGCTTAAAGGATTTGGGAGTGGCTTATTTGAGTGCCTTTGGTTGAAGGTTTCTAAAGAGAATGTGATCATGCTGTTGAGGGGAATGCAGCCACTGCCAGAATGAACTTGGGTAGGTAAACCCAATTTAAGCCCAACTGCATCATTGTTGACAGGTCTCAGAATAGGTTTTTAAGTTCATTAGATTCATTAAAGGTAGCTATCTAAGATCATAACTAAAATTAAATGGAAAGAAAAACTGTATGAGCATCACTCAATGAAAATATCACCATGTGAAGTTTAGGGTACACGTCTTATTGGAAAAATAAGAATTCAGAAGTCTAATAACACTACATGGTGATTGATATTCACTAGGGTCAATGATGCCAAGGGTGGGGGAATGGAAGAGAAGAGAAGAGAAAGGAGAGGAGAGGAAAATGAGTGAATGAATGAATGAATGAATCATGGTTAAAATCTGTCTTTATAACTAGCTTCTGAGGTGGTAGTCTATTCCTTTTTTTTTTTTTTAAAGAGAGAGTGAGAGAGAGGGAGAGAGAGAGAGAGAATTTTAATATTTATTTTTTAGTATTTGGCGGACACAGCATCTTTCTTGGTATGTGGTGCTGAGGATCGAACCCGGGCCGCACGCATGCCAGGCGAGCGCGCTATCACTAGAGCCACATCCCCAGCCCAGTAGTCTATTCCTTATGCTCTGTGTTCTTCCTTAAAAGTGAGTCAATAAATTCAGTCCACAAATAGATGTAGAGGAATATACAAGACTGTGACTCTAAGGGGACACAAATCACCAGGGAACATATTAGAAGCTGCCCAGCAGATGTTTCAGCACATTCCCTTTATACATAATACAGCCAGAATTGTCTTCCATTGATTAGAGCTCTACAACTCTCGCTGATAAACTACCTCAGCATTACTCTTTCTGTATTTATGTATCTTCCGATGCTCTTATGATCTACCCAGCCACCCAAGGTACAAATTTTGGATTATTGTTTGGCAACTTTCCACAACTCACCACTCTAAACATGTTGCTACATTCCAATCCCTATTCTTCCTTCACTGTCCAAACCAAGTTAGCTGAAAGTAATATTCACAACCACACGCTTTACCCTTATCTTCTGCTTTTAGAATTTATACTTCTATTACTGCCTTTAATCCCCAGAACATTTCAGTGCACTAATATTTTCCTGTAATTTTCTTAACTTGAAACACCTTTGCTGCCTTCTCCCCAGTGCCATAATAGATAACAGTCCTAGTTCATTCTTTTAGAACAATTTAGCATTCATAGTATTTAGTTTCCCAAGTCTAAGCAATATATCGTCACTTGAAATCCACAACACCATGTAAATTTCAGTTACGTTGTTTTAATGAACTGTTAATGTACCTGTTTTCCCCATAGGACTGTGGGACTATGAATTCTAACTTCTCTTTCGCATTCATTTGGTATCTTCATGGCTTGAACATGCCTCCTTCATTTTGTTCTTATTATGGTTCTCTCGAGATGATAAACTATAAAAGAATTCTACATCAACATCCTAGATGATTCATTAAAGGTAGCTATATAAGATCATAACTAAAATAAAATGGAAAGAAAAACTATATGGAGCATCATTCAATGAAAATATCACCATGTGAAGTTTAGGGTACACATCTTATTGGAAAAATAGGAATTCAGGAGGCTAATAAGAAAAGAATGGATAATTAAAAGTATTAGGTATATAGTTTATCATAATTGTAACTTTTTTCTTTCTTACATATGAAGTGGTTTTGTACAAAGTACCACAGGAATAAACTTAGAGCTAAAGAAAACTGAAGATTAACAGAGGCTCACAGGACACAGTGAAAATTTGCAAACTTTGATGATCAGAGACTGTGTTTACTTTAAAAATGTAAAGTTATTTTCAATACTCAAATTTTATTTATTTATTTATTTTTAGTACTAGGGGTTGAACACAGGAGTACTCAACCACTGAGCCACATTCCCAGCCCTATTTTTGTATTTTATTTAGAGTAAGGATCTCACTGAGTTGCCTAGTGCCTTGTGGTTGCTGAGACTGACTTAGAACTTCCCAATCCGGTGGAATTACAGGCGTGTGCCACTATGCCTGGCTTAAAATGATTTTTATATAGACCTATTACAAACCCAAAGTAGAAGCAGAGGAGTTAGCAATATTATGAGTGCCTTCACTAGGGATCATTATTATCTATAAAGTATGACTTCCAAGTGATACAGTAGACATGAGAGTTGACTTCCTCTTTTTTTTTTTTTTTAATTTAGTACTCTTCTCTTACCTTGACTATTCATGTTTGTTCTGAGAAATCATGTTTTTACTCTTAGGTAAAAAAATGCAGAAAAAATCATACTTTCATAGCAGAAGCTTATAAAGCCTAGCTTTCTGTACAGATATATCTGGAGATAGTTTTTATACTATGTAGTCTTTGACTAAATCTTTTTCTCAGCGAAAAAGGCTTTCTTATTTTTATTTAAAAAATAAAATTGATTTAGTCATTGTAAATGATGCTATTGGAACACATATTTAGATTCACCTTTCTTGAAAAACTTCCCTGTAAATTAAAATTCTTTACTTTTTAACCAAGCTGCTCATTTTAAATTATAAAATAAGAATTGATCCCTGATAATTGTCTTGCTAGTGGATTATATTAGCATCTTTTGTTCATGTACCATTGAGCCACACAAAGTCTTTATTTTTTAATGTAATACTTAAAATATTTATGCTTATATAATATTTATTTCTTTAGGAATGAATAGAAAGTTTCAGAAGACCACAAATCTAATAGGTTTCTGTTCATTTGAGAATATGTATGATTAAAAAAAGAATCATATTTATGCTTAGTCTATATTTAATCAGATTTCAAATTTTGAGCTGTATTTGGATATTTCATAGCATGCTTATACATATTTGTACATTTCCTTTGAATATGCATTCCTAGCTTTGACAATGTAATGTCATTTAATTATGTAATATGTTTGCATTTCCCAGTCCCTACTTTTTATCATCAGTTGAGACATTGGTTATTTTTACTGGAAAATGCAGAATAAAAATGGACAACACTTTTATTCTTAGAATTTCCTATTTTATCTTTGGAAACTGATAATGTTATTCAACCATGTTTCCAGATTTTTAGACTATTTGGCATTTTCTTTACAGAGTTATAAAAATCTGCTCTTTGCATAATGAGACTTCCTTTAATATCCATTTAAAACCCAACAAAGTTCATATTCTTTAAGTAGGTGAGTAACTCAGGGTAATTTATAGTTTCAAGACTACCCAGTGCTTTTATAGTCTCTGTATGTATTTGTGTGTGTGTGTGTGTGTGTGTGTGTGTTTCTTAACTGATATTAAGATAGTCTGCCTACTAGATAACGTTAAGTCATCCTTAAGATTTTTCTCTTTTGTATTTACTTCTACTAGTTCTCAGGAGTTAGCCTCAAGAGTTTAAACTGAATTGTCTTTCATACTTTCATTAAAATTCTGATGCTAACATTTAGAGTATACAAAAATCATGTGGAGAATGTTTGTAGATAATTAATTACATCAACTACATACACACATAAATTTTTCCTTTCATGCAAATGAAGCTCTTTATTCCCTTGAAAAAAGGAAAAAGACTTGATGTTAGTAGAATTGCTAAAACAAAATATTGTAAGACATATTTTCTGAAAATTTCTCTCCTATGTACATCAGAGTAAGCTTTAATAAATAAAATTTCTTCACTGGCCCCAGAACTTTAAATATGTTATATAAGACACTTATTCCTCATGTTCCCAAGCAACTTTTCTCTCTTCACCATCTTCCTTTTTTATTAAATTCTTATTCCAAAATTCTAGCATCAGGGTGGTTTAGCATGTCTTGTCATTTTCTCTCAATATATCTTACTATGATTATCTTTGTGACTTCAATGCCACCTTCTCAATCATCTGATCACACGTGAATTGATTTTTTCTAAGTGCCCTGAATTTTGCAACTAGGACTTAAGAATAAATAAAAAGAGACCTTTAATACTCCACATTTCAAAATCATAACTGCAGAAGCATTATAAAGATTACTCAGAAATATTTTTGGGAATTGATTAAAAGATTATAGTACCAGCTGTGATCCTACAAGTATCGCCTCAACTTCGTGACAATTTTTCTCCATCTATGCAGACTACAGAGAAAAATGAATGGAGACTCCTACCTGGGGACTTCTAAGATGTTATATTTCCCATACCTGAGCTAAGCAAGGGGACACTCTTTTGAAATGCTCAGCCTTAGATATGGAAGTGTCTATAGATAGGAGAAACTAAAATCTTAAGCTCTGGCAGGAAGTTTGCTCATCTGTTGGAAAAAAAAAAACAAACAACCAAACAAAAAACAAAACAACAACAACAAACAAATAACAGTGTGGCCAGTCTTGGGAGGTGTGAGGACAGGATGCAGAGGAGAGCTCTAAGGTGTCACTCGTTTGTAGGAGATAAGTATGACCTCAGCTTGGCTTCTTCTTCTTTGATGGAGATATATGGGGATGAACCCACATCTGTAGGATAACACAGTGCTAAAGCAAGAGCAGATGTGATTTGAATAAGCATTGGCATAGCTATTTTTATTTAGGCTGGGCCAAATCTTTAGAACATGGAAGAGAAAAATAAGACATGATATTACCATAAGAGTCTGCCTCTCATCAGGAAAAGAAAACAGAATATTTTGTCTGTGGGCAGGTAAAGGAGACAAATCAAACCATTTTATATGAGTATGCTACCTACATGAAATTATTTTAAAAACACTAAATTCCTAGAATACTGCCTTAAAAGAAAGGGTATGAGGGCAACTGAGTTCCATCTAGTCAAATGAGAATTAGTTTTAGGAAATAACAGAACTCAACATTCTTCTATTTCCTAGCCTTATTTATTTTCTATGTTAGAATTTTTTGTTATCCAGGAAAGTTGCACTGTTAATATTATCTTACCAAGTCCTTAGTACTTGGTTGATGCCCCAGATTTATTTATTTTTCACTTTCTTTGGGATAAACATTCCTAGCATACTTTCTTTCTTACAATTAAGTCTTCTTTCTCTTCAGTAATTCCCATTGTTTTTTTTTCTTATTATCTCTATTATCAACTATTATTGTTATTTGCTGTATTATGTTATTTAGTAATCAAAATAGTTTTCCTACTACTCTTCTATCTCTTTGACTATTTTCACAGTATCTTAATCATCTTGGAATTTTGACTTCCTAGCACAATCCCTAGCAGTTAAAATGTGTAAACCATATTGTTCGCTTGGTATGTTCTATGCTTTTGTGGTTCAATAATCAGATGGGAAGGCATCTCTTTAAAAGCTGAGTATAGAAAAGAAAACAGGAAATTAAAAAGGAAATTTCAATAGAATATGTGGCAGTCTATGGAGAAAGGTTATTCAAAAGAGAGGCTTAGTTAGACAAGAGGTAATAACCTAATTTCAGCATTCAGCATGAAAATTATCTTATATTTCCTGTAAAACTAATGCATATATGAAACTGGAACATGAGCAGAGATTAGAGAGTTGAAAGAACAAAAATATATTCTAACTCAGGAGTTAGCAGACTTTTTGCACCAGATATAAAATATTTTGGGCTTTAAAGCCATATGGTGTCTATCACATGTACTCAACTCTACCATTGTAGTGAGTAAAAATAAGCAACATATCAGGGAGTGGATGTGGTGTGTTGCAATAAAACAACTCAGGTAGGCAGAGGACTGATCTCTGTTCTAGGAAAGATAGTAGCATCTAAGAGCAGATAAATGTTGTTGCAGGGGAATCTTGAATGAGTTGGTCATGTAAAGGTAAAGTTTTGAGTGTGATGAGACTTAAAATAGGAGATGTGGAGATGTAAGAACAGGATGAGGATTTCATTTGTTACTTTAAGTAATTAAGCCTTTTGTCAGTAATTCAGAGGATGGATGATAGAAGGTTATAGGGATGATGTTTGAAGCAAAATTGCCTAGAAGAACTTGGAAAAGAATAATTCCTAAGCTTATGCCATATAATAATGTGTAACAAAATGGAGTAGTTTGGGAAGTCATGTGTTAGAAAAATTTCTCCAGCTGTCTTTCTGGATATGAATCACCACACTGTGTGCCAGGATGATTATGAAGAGTTCAAATCAGGATTTTAGATGGCAACATTTCCTTTTTCTGTCTATCATTCTTGAGGTTTCATGGAAATGCATTTAAGGAGTCAATTAGAGACTGAACAATTCAGAGATGGCCCAAGTAAAAAGATGATGTGAGATTTTAATAGGGCATAGATAGTATATACAGGCAAAAGTGAATATTTTGGAGACAAGTTTTGCTGAATCAGTAGCTGATGATTGCCAAAAGAGATTGAAACAATGCTTTGTGATCTTAGTATTTTAACTTGAATTTACTTTTAAATATTCAAAAGGTAAACAATATAAGAATAGAGACAACAATATATATGATTACAAGGAACTTAACGACTTCATTGTTAAGCTTTTTAAGACTTTTTTTTCATATCAAATAAATACAAAACAAATTAAAGACAAATGGTACTTCTTTATTGGAAAAGTGTCTGGTCATTCTCATTCTTTGGGAAAATTGTATTCTTAATTTTCTTATGAACTTTTGATTGTTTAAGAAAGAATTAAGATTGGTGACATATTGTATTCATATGCCATTTGTCATTTGTCTATGTATTTAATGAAATTATAGACTTCAGTTGTGGCAAAAGCAATGTTGAGTTATCATTCTAAATATAATGTTATATCTGAACTATGTTTTATGTTTGTTTTGTTTTTAAGAGAAAGAGACAGTACAGGAGAATACGAAAAGGCATTATAAGAGTAACTTTATATTTTGATGTGGCTAATTCTAAAATTTTAGGCAGGAATTTGACAATGACTTTAATAAATCTTATGGCTTTGTATGTATCTATTTTGACATATGCCTCTAGGTCAATGCCACTAACTCGTCTAGTTTCTTCTTTTCTGGGAAGCACAGATCTATTCAGAGCTAAGCATGACAAGAGTGATTGGTTGAGGTCTTTCAAAGGATTTAGAGTCATCACTAGGGACAAGTAAGAAGGAAATGCCATAAGATCTAAAGAAGAACAAAGTCCCCAGTAAGAACAGAGAGTTGAACATTACTTAAGGGTTTCTCCTATCCAGTCTCATGTGTCACTTGAAATTTATTTAGACTTCAAGCACAAAATAGGCTAGGGTGAGATTAAAGGTCTAGCAACCTTTACATGTCTTTTCTAGAATGAGTTTCCAGGGAGGAGAGAGATGATCATGATTCATATTGATGTCATCTTTCTAGTTATTATTTTGGAGGCATATATGCCAATCAAGTCTTCATATTTTACTTACTGTTTGGCACATCTTGCTTATATTTTCCAAAATTTCTAGAAAATTTCTAGAAAGGTAATAGCTCAAAAGTCACAGGAAAGTGTCAGAAACCCACATGGGTAAGTTTTTTGTCTTCTTCAACATATCATCAGTCTTTGAAAGCAGAAAGAAAAGCAGGACATTTTCTACATACCACATGGTAATTGTTTCTGAATGTTTCAGGATCTAGTTAAGACATTTATCAATTCCTCATTTCTTTTAATTTATTTATCTCAAAGATGAAAAGCACAAAGTTGTCATTCATAACAGGAAAGTCATTCAAATCACAAGGATGTTTCTACTTATATTCTATACTTATTAATACTTGAATTATATCCCCCCAAATTTTGATGCAACACAACTTTACACATATTTTTAAAAATGTTTTCCTATTTAAGATCTTCTTAATGGAAATAATCAGGAAGTAAGTCTAATATAGATTTAAAATGTAAACGTAGGGAAATACAATCCATTATAAGGCAAAGAAAATACACAGTACAGAATTAAGCATATGATTAACTTAGTTCCAATGTCAGAGTTCAAATTCCCACTCTGCCACATATAAACTGTGAAATTGAATAAAGATATTTTACCTCTCTGCCCTATGTTACTCATTTACAAAATCAACTCAGTCATAAATGCAGTGCAGATTTTATTAATTAAATATAAATCACTTAGATGTCACACATATTAAGTAATGATTCAAGGTGAGTTATCTTTAACTATTAGGCTGCTAATGGTCCTTTCTTTAAAAATAAACAGCGAGTTTTTATATTTCTTCCTTTGTTATCTATGGCACAAAAATGTAACATAATTTATAAAAGTAACTAGGATATGCACAGTTGTTAAATTTCAAATTTAATTCTCTAATATGGAGCACAAAATTTTGTTTTAGATAGAAATTAACCTGCACCCCTTTCATGTAAATGTTCATGTAATGATTAGTATTGCTATTTAAAATAAAGAGAATTTATATAATTCCTTGGTTAATGTTGTTTCAAATATTTACATTGAAAATGAGAGTTTTTGCTACCCATAGGTTTTAGTCTTTGCAGAATTTCTCTGCATTTATGTTAATCATGATGTTAAAAAAGAAGCATATATTTAAATATATAAATAAGTATGTAGGCACATACTATCTTTAATTGTGTACATGTTCAGAAAATTCTGTCCCTAATTCAAGCTAAGCATATATGTGTGTGTATATATATCCTTAGAATATATGCACTTTATGTGTAACCTAAGTACTTATAGCTATGAACCAGTATTGTTCAGTTACTAAAATGGAGTAGAAACATCTATCTCATATAGAATAATTGGATGGTTGTTATTTTATAGTGGATTTGCAGTTATTAATATTTATGCCAATAATAGTTTAATCGTACAACTCTTAATATATATGGAAAGAAACTGTGCATAGACAAATGCATAAAATTGAAAAATAAACATATAACAAAAGAGAAACATCTATTGAACAGACAATATCCATGCATACCAAATAAACCACCATTTTTATGACCATAATATTTATTTCTCAATTTTATTTTGGTTACATTAGTGACAACAGAAAATAACAATTGACAATTGAGGTATTATGCTAAGTTTCAATAAAAATATAAAAACAAAGACTGTGCAAAGTGAAATTTTTTTTGCTTTTGTAATCTTTAATTGCAGAAATTTACACACTTAAATTACCATCTGTTTTCTTAGGGAAAAAATCATTTTTATTTTTCTCTCTCATTATGAAAACAGCTGTCAACCAGGAGGGCAGAGCTGAAATTTATTTTTCACAGCACATGAAGCATGGAACAGACTCCACTAATCCATGAGTCAAAACTTCTCACAAATTTACCTTGCTTTTGGTTTGTTCATCACTCTCTTCTCTGCTTTTTATTTTTTTCTTATACTAATAATGTTCAAAGTTGTGGATGACTGTTTTTAGAACTATTTGAGTTAAGGCAATTCTTTCAAGAAGAGCTTTGTATTGAGTCATTCACTTTTAAACATATTAATTCTTAAAGTCATTTTAAATTTATTGAAAAAACTAAATACATCACAATTTGATTAATTTTAACTAGTTGAACACACCCATTGAATGAAGATCCAAAAATTACATTCCATTCTGATCACTTCTGGTCGTCTTGAAAGATAACCATAACTTTGATACTTTGATTATAAACACACACACACACACACACACACACACACACACACACACACATTTATCTCTGTAATTGTATTCCTCTCTTTTTTCGTATCACTGAGTCATTTTTCTGAAGCATTTTAAAGATTGAGTTAAAATCTGTACACAATTTAAATGTACACACATGAAGTATACAATTTGATAAATTTTGACAAGTTTACTTACTTGTATAATCAAAACCACCATTAAAAATTAAGTCATCCATGGCTTGGGTTGTAGCTCAGAGGCAGAGCACTTGCCTAGCGTGTGTGAGGCATTGCGTTAGAACCTTAGCACCCCATAAAAATAATAAATAAATAAATAGCATTCTGTCCATCTACAACTACAAAACTAACTAACTAAATAAATAAGTTGAGTCATCCCCAAAATGTTTTCTTATGTCTTTTTCTATTTAATCCACACACACTCCAGACAAAAGTTTTGTGAATTCCATCACCTTAAAACTGTTATGCTGAGCTGGGATGTGGCTCAAGCGGTAATGCACTCACTTGGCATGCGCTGGGCGCTGGGTTCCATCCTCAGCACCACATAAAAATAAAGATTTTGTATCCACTGAAAACTAAAATAAATAAATAAATATTAAAAAATTCTCTCTCTCTCTCTCTCTCTCTCTCTCTCTCTCTTTCTCTCTCTCTCTCTCTCTCTCTCTCTCTCTCTCCTCTCTCTCTTAAAAAAACTGTATGCTTAATATTAGCATTTTATAGGAACGAAATCATATAGTTTGCATATTTAAGGTTCTGGCTCCTTTTTCAATCAACATGTCATTTTCATAATTCATTCATGTTGCTTCATATATCATAAGTGTCAGATAGTCAATTGAGAAAGATGGTTTGTAGAGTCCCTGAAATTTTGAAAGGTGCTGAGTTTTTTTAATTTGTTTTAATTATTTACACATGACAGTACAATGATCTTGACGTATCATAGGGTGCTGAGTTTTAAGAGAGACACAATAGCTTAACATCTACCACAAGGAAAGAGACAAGTATAAAAACTGTTGTAATAATTGACAGTACACATTTACGAATGGTGAGAATGGAAGGAAAAAAAAAAACAAGAAAGAAGAATATAACTAAAACACTGTAACTTTGTGACTTCAGGATAGTTTGGGGTAGATTGAGACCAGAATCTAGTGGTTTTGTTTTGTTTAACTATCAGAGGACAAATATTTAGTTAACTGGTTTCAGAATTTAGAATAATTTCACTAACTGTAAAATTAAAGGAATAAAATTGTAAAAAGTGACTGTGGACTTAAATATATTTATGAAATGGAGCAGATGCAACTGCTGAAAGATAAAAAGAAATTTCCATTACTAACTCTAAAGTCTGATCCAGAGACCCAGGTCTCTGCTAACCGGAAATCCAAATAGTTACTATTATCATGTACACTTGATATATTTTGACAGGGTTTTTTGTACTCCTGCCCATAGTTTTATGGCCAGTTGGGGATTGTGATTCTAAAAAATCAATGCAGCAGGGAGTCAGAAAGACTGAAAGTGGTGTGGAAGCATGCAGAACTGAAACTTAGAAACAATTTTGTCCAAAATAAAGCACTTTCAGCAGGATGGATAAGAGAAAATTCCTGGAAATAGTGAATTCTCAGCATTATGCTATCATTTCTTTGAGATTATCAGAATACCAAGCAAAGGTCTTATGTGGGGCAGAGTACAGGAAACTTACTTTCTATAAATGCAATTAGCAATGGGAACAGGGCAGAACATTGCAGTCTTTAAAACCAACTTGTTTGATTGGTCTAGATATGGAAAAGGCATTTAAGCAGTGCTTTGTGAAAGGATGCCCAGGTAAAGGATTTTCTCACAACTTTTTGTTCTGCAAAAGTAAAATTTTGATTAACTTCATTTTTGCTAGAACTATAATAAGGAAATTAAAAGGATATAAAAACATAGTTCCTATGAAATTTGCTATAAAGTGAAACAGAGGAAACATTACCATGAAGATGCACAAGAAAAACAAATTTCTGTAATTTCTCAGTATCCACAGGGTACCATTTGTGGGCCACCCCAATAGGAATAAACATACACAGATGCTCAAGTCCCTTGTATAAAATGGGGCAGTACTATTTGCACATAACCTATGCCTATCCTCCATATACTTCAAATCACCTCTAGATTATTTATAATACCTAATAAACTGTAAATGCTAGGTAAATGTTTGTTATACTATATTGTTTAGGGAATAATGACAAGCCAATAGTCTGTCCATGTGTAGTAAAGATGCAGCTTTTTGGAATGTTTTTGGTCCACAGATGGTTGAATCCAAGGATACAGAACCGATATGAATCTGACAATTACCTACTGCAGAAGCCCAGAGAAATTCTTACAGGAACCCTTTAGGAAAGTGTAATTTGAAGAGAGAGCACTGGTATAACAACACTGGAAGCCATGGATCTCTGGTATCCTGTTTGTAGCTTGCTTCTGTCCACTGATTAAGTTCAGGCTTAATCCTTTCCTTGTTAAGATTAATGATGCTAAAAACACCTGTCTTCATGAATTCATGAATATGACAGGATCCAGCTAACAGTGGGCTGCTCTAGCTTCCTGGTTGCTTTATATGCTATGGTATGATGATTGCTTCTATCTATAAACTTGGCTGGACCACAGTGCCCAGATTTGTGTTCTGACATTGTGCTAAATGTTTCTGGGAGAGTGTTTTGGAAGGAATTTGATACCTAAATATGTGGACTTTGGAGTAGAGCTGATTGCCCTGTTTAATATACATGGGCTTTGTTAAGTAACTTGAAAGTTTGAATAGACCAAGATACTAACCTACATTATGTAAAAGGAAATCATCTAGCAGATGGCTTTGGGACTTGGTCTACAGTACTAATGCTTCTTTTATTGGCCAGCTTGCTGGCCTATACTACATATTTTAGAATGTAAGACATTCTCTGAGACAGGCACAAGGGAGGGAGGAAGAGAGGGAGAGGGAGAGGGAGGGCGGAGAGAGAGAGAGAGAGAGAGAGAGAGAGAGAGAGAGAGAGAGAGAGAGAGAATGATGTACAAAGATGTCTGTTCTCTGCCCAAGCCTGTTATATGCCTAGATTCTCTTTATCTCTGTCATGAGGTTTATGATTCTGTGCTGCTGCTGGCACCACATTGATGGAAAAACCCCAAATTCTGACAGAACTCTTTAGGAAAGTATAATCTGAAGAGAGAGCACTGGTATAACAATACTGGAAGCCATGGATCTCTCGTATCATCTATCTCTGGTATCTCTGGTATCCTGAGACTTTCCTACTCAGTCTTACTCCAAGCTTCATACTTCCTACTACTGATGTTTCCTATATCATCAGTTCTATTAGATCATAAGAATCACATTCCAGAGCTGCTTAGTCTCTGCTACAAATCTGCTACAAACTCTTTTCTGGCTCTGGATCAGAGATCTACCAGCCTGTCTCATTTAAAGTCTACCAGCCATAGTTATATTTGTAGGTATGAAATGCAATGTCTCTAGAATCCAAAAAGTACAATAGACAATACACTTGCTTTATTGTAGGAATAGTTAAGCGCAACTATTTTTCTTTTACATTAGAGGGGATTCCTTGATCTTTATAACCCTAACATTTTTATTGTTATGTGGAGGCAATGAATATTTACAGTGTATTCCTCTCAGTTTTAATCCTAAAAATCTTGTCAGAGTATTAACCATGTGTAGTTCACCAAGCCCAATAAACACGATCTCATTGATGTAGTCAATCAATGTGATATTCTCCAAGATTTCCAGGACTAGTTCTTTTCAAATGATCTTTCAACAGAGGTGGAAAAGTTAATATAAACCTGGGGCCAAACTCTAAACATATATCATTTGTGTGGCAGGATAATTCTTTGACACAGTTTAGAGTGCAAGATATTCATTATGGATCTATATTTGTGAAAGAACAGAAGTGAGACTGTGAAAGGGATTAGTTGAATTACAAGGCAGGATCACCGATGCTTTGGCAAATGCGGGAGTGAATATTTCCCAGGAGGTTTGTCTGCCTTTTAGCTGACACAACAGGGCATTTGCATTCCTGCCTGATTCTGTAACAGGATGTGTATTGTCTCAGGAAAGGCCTGGTTTGAGCAAGAGAGCCCTAATCACAACATAGAATTGATAAAAGTCATTATGTGAAAAGGGTATCAAGGAAAAAAAAAGAGAAAAAAAATATTGAAAGCCTAAGGGACACTGATTGAAACAAGCCCTTAAATTCCAAAGATCAGTGCCTAGCATCTAAGCTTCATGCAGGGACTTTGTTTTTTGTGGTATTAACAGCTCCCAGAACAATGTCAAGTATTTAGTAGGTAAATAAATAAATAAATAAATATTTTGAATTGATTGTTAAATCCTCATTTCATTTTAAAATATAAAACTCAGAAGAATTATACTACATTCTTCTATGCAATATGGCATAGTTTAAGAGAGCTCTAGGACTAAGACTGTTAGGTTTTGGAATGCTGCTTTTGCCATTGTATTAGATGATTGTAAAATTTCCATAACTGGTTCTCTTATGTTAACCATGGGGTAAGCTTATAATTACCTATCATTATATTTGCAGTTAGGCCAAGGAGTTTTTGTTAATGGGTATCACTGTGCTGTGAATCACTTAATTGCCAGTGCAAAACTTTATGCACCCTCTTCCTAAATAACCTTGGCCAGAGTAGGTCAAGATGGGACACAGGATCAAAGCTGTCTGCATTGTCACCAATGCAAGGCGCACAGTTGCCTTAACAAATTCCCTGCCTTGGACCAGATTGTTATCAAAAATTGCCTTTTGTGCATATCTGAACTTGTAAATTATTGTGGCATAATCTAGTCTAATCAGATCATTATTTCTTTAGTCACATTATGTAAAATACTTATCCTCTCCATGACTCAGTTTTCTTTATAATGGGCTAATGATTATATAAACCTCAATATTTTTGTAAAAATAAAAGGTACTACTCCAAGTCAAGTATTTCTTAAAGATCCTGGCTAATATTCAGACATTACTAAGGTAAAAGTAAAAGTAAAAAATAAGGAAGAACAGCCCATTTCCATGGATGTGAATAGAGTAGGAGGTCTTACAGGTTTACTCATGCATAATGGGCAGCTGTAATATAAATTTTTCTGTCTTTTCCATAACAGCCTCATTAAATTTTCTACCAGTTAAGAATAGTTTATTCAAAGATGGTTTTCTTGTGACTTTTAAAGGAAAAAAAAATGTTCAAGCTGATGCTTCTTTTTAATTGTAGAAAAAAAGCTTTATTTTTATATGATTGTTGAAAAAATTTGTGGAAATATAACAGGAACTTAGAGACTGCTTTTGCTAAAGGCATGGACTCTTCACTTGGGCCTAAGATGCCCAGCTAAAAGCAGGATATACAGCTGGCATCTCTACCTTCATTTTGTATTTTTCTCCTGCAAACTCTTGGCCAGATTCCTTCTCAGCTTTGCACATAGACATGCTAATTATTTAAAGAGTTTCTGTCTTAAAACTGGTAATTATGGGAGTACACAGATAACTAGAGCTCATTATTAGCCCTAAATTTACCTAATTTTCTTTATCAACCTTCAAGGATCAATACACCAAGATATTTTCAACATTTTTTCAGGAACTTTGTAAAGAGTCTTTCTACAGAGTCCTGTTCCAGATCTTCACAGCAGCACCTAGAAGTCTCTAGTCATTGAATTAAACCTGAAAAAGTTAATTCTAACTTGCCTTTCTGACTTGTCCTTTACTTTGAGTCATTTTCTCCTACACTGACCTTGAATTCGAGGAACAGAGACAGCTCACCTCATGGTAAGGCTACTCCACTATGTAGGAACAATCACTTCAAGGTGGGCACCAAACTGCCCTCTCAAGTAATAACAGATTCTCTAGGTCCTGACAAAAAATGATATGAGATAACTATCTGTCTAATCACAGTTTGATGAAAACTACTTATCCATATACTCTTGGTACCCTGCCTAGTTCTTCCCCTATTTAAACCTGGAGCTTAAGTTAGTACCCTAACAACTGGATTGAGAAGGCTTGGTGTCCTGTTCTTTCCAGTGTGGCTATCTTAAATACTAAATTTCTTTCCTATTTCACCATTGCTTCTGCTGTTTGGTTTTCTCTTAGGCTGAATAGCTGGCATAGTATATTGGGATTCTCTGAAGTCAGGCCCCAACCCCAACTAGATTTTCAAGTGAGTAATAGGATTAAATACAAATATTTTTTGTTTAGGAGATTTTAGAAAGGCAAAAATGACTTATGAGGCTGAATAATGCCTCTGAAGATGCCCAGGTCCTACTCCCCAGGATCAGTGACTGTTATTTTATATGGAAAAAGGGAGTTTCCAGATGTAATCAAGTTAAAGATCTTGAGATAGGATATTGATCCAGGTAAGCCTACTGGCATCACAAGGATCCATGTTAGAGGGACACAGCAGGAATATAGATAGAAATCATTGCAAATAGAGTATGTGTTGGATTTAGCCAGGAAATTGTGACACCTTATTAGAGTAGCAATAGGAGATTAATCCAATGTGTTATTTTAAAAGTTGATTATTTTGAGAGGTCATTAATCACATTGTTTAAATCAATCAAAAATATTGAAATATTTTGAATACCCCATTACCTATGACATAATTTACATTTTGGGGGGAGCTGTTTTCAATAAACACAGAATGAAGAATAAAGCAATTTGCCTAAAATAAAAGGAATCTATTATTCTTTTATTTCCTATATTTATTTCTCATCTTCATGGCCAAAAATAATTCAGCATACATAAGAAACATATTTATATTTCTTTATAAACCATATGTATGTGTGACTATATAAGGTATAGTCATATTCATATAATACTAATAAGCATATACCTTTAAAAGATGTACAATAAAATATATAGAACACTTATGATTGGAATACCTAATACTTTGTTTCAGCATCTCATTTGATCATATTGAAAATCCCTTGAAGTTTTGCTGTCCTCAATAAAAACTGCTGTACTAGACAACCAATATACATCTCCTATTTTTTAATGATTTTCTTCTTTTTCAACTGTGAGCTTGTTTTCCTGTTAATGACAAACATAACACAGATTTAGTTAGATGCTATGGGGTATGATACTGAATAAGCAATGTGACTAATCCTCATTGTGTATTCCCAAGATGACTCTTAGTACTCTATTTTCATGTCTCCTGAGCACTATAGCTTATTAAAATTGTCTACTTCTGCAATATTTCACTTAAAGGTATTATGATGCAATGTATTTTCTTTCTTAACTTGCCAAGGTGATGAACTAAAATTATATGATCATTTGGTTAATGACATTAATTTATCTGTGTGAATATGTATTTTACAAAATCACATGCTGTTATGGCAGGAAATCAGATTAAGTTTCTTGCATTTTGAAAAATCAGATAATATACATGCCACATCTAAAGAGACATTTTGTTGAATGAGTCTATTTTAATCTCAGTATGATGATGCCAATCTTTTGGTTTTTCATATTAGAGTAAAATGTAGAACAGAGCTTTTCTATTTCTAAAAATTGCTGGATTTCCTTCAAAGTTTCTTGCCTTCAGACACCCCAAGTGACCTAACCCATCATTACAAAGTGCCGTAATTTACATGAAGGGGGAAAACAACCCAGAGATACTGCCATTTATAAGCTGCCTTAAATATCTGCCAACAATGAATAATTTAAGTGCCAAATGACTTTAAAAGGACTGTGGTGGTTTGAAATTTAAAACATCTGCTGAAACCTTTTTTATAAACAAAGGACCCTAGTAACCTCCCACAGCATAACCAAATTTCTGTCAATAATATTACTGTCGGAAAGATCAAAGACAAAAATAATACTCAGTTTCCATTAATGCATCTTTTTCTCCAATCCCATATTTAATCCCCCCCACCAAAAAAAAAAAAAAAAACGAGTTGTTTTTTGACCTTGGGGTGAAATCACGTCTATATAATATTTAAATTTTATTTTGTAATTCAAACTAAAACTCAGAAATAATTTCTCTTATGTATGATTTGGTATATTCTAATGTTGAATCAGTATATGTAATTTAAAAGTAGGATTGTCTGCAAATGAATCCAATTCTTCACTTTGGGCTACATGAACAGTAACCTGGGGGAATGGTATTGCCATGGTGCCATGATAACTTTCTACCTACCCACAGAGGTCATTTGTGTAAAGCATTAAACAGTGCTGAGTTGCTTCAGAGTGTCTTGTGATCCTCCTTGAATAAGACAAGATGGGGATTTGTAGTCATCTGCTCCAAGAAAGTCTCTGATTTATCCTTTTCCCCTAGAAAGCTTTTAGACATGTTCCTCATTGGCTCCAGGGTTCTGCAAAACCATGTACCCACTCACCTAGAATATAGTTGAAGCCTATAAAGCCCCTAACCCTGAACTGCAGTCAGGAATTGACTCTAAGCAGAGTTTTCCATGACATCGATTGCAGTCATACTGCTCTTTTTTGTTTCAGCATTTTTTGGTGTGTGAGAGGTGAGAGATTGGCACATTCGACTAGCTTTCTTTCACAGTGTACATAAGTAGTAAACCATCTAAATCTAAAGTAGGCTGTCTTTTTTTTACTTGTTGAAATCAAGACATGTTTATAATGTACAGTACTTATTATTATGCCAGTTGATTAAAAAAAAGAAAGGAAATAATATTACCAAGAAAGTACAAAGAAACCAATGGAAATTGTAGTTAATCATTGCTTAACATTATTTTAAATAGAAATTTAAAATAATTTTGCCTAAAACTCCAAATGAATGTGTTCATCTTTTAGAATTTTTTATTCTTTCTTTGATATTTTTATATAAAAGAAACATTTAATTAATTCAGTACATTCATGGAGGAAGGAGCATCCACTGTTCTTGGGGAATAATCCTGAAAAATATTGAATAAAATTAATGTTGAATAATACAAGGGGAACTGTAGAGAGTCTGTTCATAAGGTACTCTGGAAGCAGTAAAAAAGGAAAGGTCCCAGGTATATATTTCTAATACTGATTGCCCTCCTGACCTGCAGGGCCACTACCCAAGGTTGATATCTTGATCCACTAATAATATGGCTGTGAATATATAAAACACATGCTGTAAGTCAGTTAAAGCTGTTGTCCTATCCTCTGTAAGAACCATTGCTCTGGACTGGTGATTCTTGCTGTGACCCTGATATAATGGACCTTCCAAAAATAACAGGTAAGTCCCTCATTCCTCACTGATACCAGTTGTAAGGAATCTTCAAGATGCACACTCTACTTGGCTAGCATCCATCCTGATTAATCCTTGCCTTTGCTCTATTAGTTATCAAATTTCAGAACGGGTAATTCTTTATGTAGGAGTCACACTAAAAATTTAATATATAATTAATAAATCTCAATATATAATTAGTATACTTCAAACCAACATCCTTATATTCTTTCTGAAATGTGTCATTATATTCTGCTTCCTTATATTCTGCTTGGGGGAGTTACCAACAACCCAATCAGTCTGTTGTCCAAGAAAACTTGTATTTTTTTTTTTCTCTTCCCTGCATCCAGATCCTTTCCATTGAATTTGCTATCGCTGTAATACACTGTCCCACTTTCCCTTTATCCCCCTTACCCATGCTTTAATTCTTTTTGTCTATTGTTTCACCCTCTTTCATTCTATTATTGCTCAAAATAGCTGTTGGGATAATATTTCTTAAAATTGTTCAATAACATCAATGTCAAGTTTTTCACCTGGACTTTCAAGAGTTGGTCTTGGAAGATCTAAATAACTCAGGCCTCACAAATCCATTACTCAAATCCTTGCTTCAGCCATAGCAGACTACTTGCTGTCCCTATAGCAGTTCTATTTTCTTAACAGCCCTGTATCTTTGTCACCAGGAATACCTCTTTCCTGTGTTGATTTCCACTCAACTTCAAATACTCAGCAAATACGTTCCTTTTAGGAAGTATTTCTATGCAAATAAATAACATCTCTTCTGTATTGTACCATCTGAGCGTTTCATTTTATATTAGTTTTTTGGTTATTTTCCTAGTTCTACTAGTCATTTTTAGTACTATATATGATATAGGATTTCCATAAATATTAGTTTAATTCATATATTTATTTCTAATGAATGAGTTAAATGTTAAACAGGGGCAAGAGTTAATTTTCAAGTGTATGCACATTAGAGCATTATGTACCAAAAGCTTCTGAAATCTTTATAATAAATGGCACTATTATATTTTCAGTGTATTAAAGAGTAATCGTGTCAGTATTATACAAATGGAGTATCAATTTAAAAGGAAAGTCCAGGCTATGGCAAAATCCAGGAAGACGTTATAATAAAGGTTTCTAGCTTTATGAGTCATACACTTCTATATATTAATCTATCAAACAGGTCTATAAAAACCAGTGAAAACTTATCACATGAAAAGTGGCAATTTCCAATTAATTATTTTCCTTAGAGTTAAGTTAAGGGAATGCCTAACTCAATTTATAGATGCTTTTATCATTTTATAAGATGTAAAAATTTTGAAAACAAGAAGACCCAAAGAGTAATTGAACTACAATGAAAAAGCATCTTTGATTAACTATATTGTTTTCCAGATATAGTGTTCCTGGACATTTTTATTCTTTTCTTTCTTGACAAATAAAGTTAATTGCATTGAATTAGGAAAGAAATTCTTTATTCTTAAGTTTCAAAAAGAGAAATCTTCCATCTTTCAGCGTTCTGTCTAGTAACCTAAACTGGTTCCAAATCTTTTCAATTGTTTCTTTATTACATTTAAACCATGTCTTTTTCTCATACATTTTTTTCTTAGTGAAAGAGTTGTCTGGACGTATGTATGTACGTATGCGTGAATGCATATTGTACTGGGGATTGAATCCAGGGCTACTTTACCATTGAGGTACATCCCCAGTCTTTATTTATTTATTTATTTATTATTTTGAGACAAGGTCTTACTAAATTGCTGCAGTTGCCTCATACATGCAATCCTGCTACCTCAGGCGTCTCAGGCTTCTTTGGGATTACAGGTGTGCACCTCCTTGCCTGGCAAGCTGCTGATGTTTAAAATTTTGCAATCCTGTTTTCTTAGTTAAAGCACATCCTGGAATCTACAGGGACTCACAGAAATCAGGCAACTAGTTTACTTTAAGTTCTAAAGTATATTTAAACACTGTTTTCCTTTAGGCATCTTTGGATCTGAAGAAACAAATAGATTTCTTTCTTTTCTTTCACAGCAGATTTTTTATCTTGCCTTAAGAAATAATGTGAATATTCATTCTGCCATAGCTGCTGGATAGACTAACCTCTTTCTCTCTGAAGATGTATTCTCATCAAAGACACTTGAGATAACAATATTTTTAGGTAGAATGATGTTGATAACCTCTCATTCTTCATAACTTGGCTGCTTATCATCAAGTCAGATTTTCTACAGGTTCTGTAAAAACTAATATTCTGATTCCAGAAAATGACACAATGTTATGACACTCATCATTCCAAAAACTACTATTAAATTCTGTTAACATTAAATGCTATTATGTGTCATTGACCCTGGTGTTTGAACACTGAACTCTCTGGCTATTTTAAGAAATCCACATAATTATGGCATTATGTAAAAATGTCGATGTGTAACCGATGTGATTCTGCAATCTTTGTAATGTTTTGAATAACCAATTTTAAAAAAGTACATCTTTCTAAAAAAAAAAAAAAGAAATCCACATAATACATATTGCTCCTTGTGGGAGAATTTTCTACTGCTGCTCTGTTTCAAAGACCTGGAACTGTGGAAATTGGGATTCATCTTAGAGGGAATAATTAAGACTCAGACTCTTGCTCTAGTTCTGTTTTTCATCACTACTCCTATGTCTGACCCTGTATCACCATTTATTGGGACTTTTTAAATTCATTTTTTTTTCAGACTTAGCTTCAGATTTAGTCATTCAGATTTAGCTTCCATGTGATTAAAATTCCACTAACAACTTTTTAGGAAATATTTCCAATTCTAGAATTTTACAAATTTGAGCATATTTCTTCACATAATCTGCCAGTTGCTTCCTGCAATCTAAACCATAAATTGATTTATAACATTTTCCACTCAATCAATACCCAAAACAAACACTACATGACAAAGTTTGGGATAAAAGATGATAATTTGAATGTGTAAGATTATAGAACTTACCACAAGGCTGACTGACACCTATCTCCATTTGTCAAAGAGGATGCAGATGCTTGCTTCAACATGGGATGGTACAGGGTTCTGATAAGTTTATGTCATTGGTCTTGTCACAGTTTACAAAGCATTTTAATTAAACAATATTGCCCAATTTAAAAAAAAATCATAGTTCAAACAAAACCGAGGATCAATCTTTACTCTTAAACTATCAGTTGCTATGTCTGATTTGTAGATTACATTTTTTCTCAATGTTTTTTCTTTCACTTTTTTTGAAGAGTTGCTACTCCCATATATAAACTGAGGCTATTTAATGAGGAAAATAACTTATAATAAGGAAGTACTTCTTGATTTAATGGATAACTAGCAATGAAAAATATCGGATTTTTTTTTTCAAAACTTTGACATCTTAAAGACAGATCTTTTGGATGTATCATGCCTTCTTATGACTTTAACCAAATACTTCATGAAATGCTTTAATGTTAGAGAGAGAATATTTTTTAATGAAAAAAGCACTCCATTGCTTGACTGCATTTACAAAAATGCGTAATGAAAAATCCTGCAAAACATCATGAGATGTATGTTTAGTATAAATTTGTGCATTAAATGGACTGCCATCATCCATTTAAGGATTATATCAATGATCAAGTTATTGGTTTCTCAACTGAAGCTTCTTAAAGCTGGCTGAAAATTAGAATCATCAGAGGCAATACTAAAAAGCAATATTCATTTTCTTGCAAATGCCCTGGAGGAATTTTTACTCTAATTATATGAATTATCACTCTGTTCTCAATAAATATTCATGCAGAAATAAGTAAAGACAAAAATATTTTGAATGTAACAATTGACTCACTTGAATATATATATATATATATATATATATATATATATATATATATATATATATATATAAAAAACTACACCAAATAACCACAGAATTTTTCTGTGTTTCAAGTGTATAGGAGAAGTTAATCAAAATTGAACATGTGATGAGATATTACAGTGACCCAACAAAATTTAAAAAATTGAGATAATGCAAAATATGTTTTCTAATTATTGGACTAAAATTGAAATGAACAACAAAATTGTAACTAGGAAGCAATTTACTTCTTGGACTTTGAATAGCAAAATTCTAAAGAATCTGAAGATCCAAGAAGAGACTAATATGAAAATTAGAAAATTGCTTAACTGAATTATAATAAAACATGACAAATCAAAATTCATGAGGTGTATTTAAAGCAATATTTAAGGAAAAAAAACCAGACTTAAATGCTTCTATGAAAGAATAAAGAATGGAAATCAACACTTTATGTTTCTATCTCCAGAAGCAAATCTATGGAAAGAAGACAGTAATAATAAAGATAAGCCAGAAATAAATTAAGTGAGTTATGTAGAAAAGAAGAAATATAAAAGTAAATAATTAAAATTATAAAAAGATTAACCATTTTAATAAATACTTAAAAACACTGACCAAGAGGTAGAAGATAAGGAAAAAAAGGATAAAAAAAATGGGGACATAAATACACACTTTAAACACATAAATAAAAAAGTTCATTGTAAAAAACACCACCATCACCACCACCAACAACAACAACAAAAACTCTTGCAAAAAACCTAATAATTTGCTTGAAATGAACACATTTCTTCACTAATATAATTTACCAAAGTTATGAGATTACATATTCTACCTGTTATAGTTTGGATATGATATGTCCCCCATAATTCCTGGGTGAATGCAGGAAAGTTCGAAATGGACTTAGAGAGGTGTAAGTATCCTAGTTTGAATGAAGGTGGAAAGTGGTTGGAGGGGGTGGGTCACTGAGGTATGCTCTCCATCCCTCTCTTTCTACTTCCTGACAGCTCCATGAGCTGAGTAACCTTCCTCTACTAGGTCCTTCCCTCATGATGTGCTGCTTCATCTTGGGCCAAGCAATGGAGAACACCTTCTACGGACTGAGGCTTCTGAAACCATACGCCCCAAATAAACTTCTCCTCTAAGTTCTTCTTGGATATTTTGCTAAGAGCAACACAAATGTGACTAAATCACCATCTTGACAGTGAGGCATCTGTCAAGTAAATTATTATTATTATTATTTTTAAAATCTTTGAAAAGTTCCCATGAGAAAACTCCAGAACCAGGTGGCTTTAATTATGAATTCCTCCAAATGTTTAAGAAAGAAACAATCCCAGTCTTTTACAAAATATCTGAAAAGGAGAGAAAAATAAAGGTGACCTCTCCTTAAGACTAAGACTACCATGATTCAAAATCTTTTCAAGGATATTCTAAAAAGAAAAAAAAAATCATCATATCAACATAAGAAAAAAATAGAAGGGGAAAATAATTACACTAATTTAATATCCCTTCATGAACACTATTTCAGTGAACAAGAAAAGCATCAAATTTTTAAAAGATGACAAATGGTCAAACAGAAAAACTAACAAAAAAACACATTGAGTGCAGCATTTATATCTAATTATAATGCACTAAATAAAATAATAATAATGAAAAATAAAAGGAGGTTTAGTGGAGTGGAGCAAGTGGGTCTGGGGGAGGGTATAGGGGAGATACAGGAGAAATTATGTACCAAATTTTGTTATTTGCATGTTAAAATACAGCATAACAATTTCCACGATTAAGCATAATTATAATGCAACATTGAAAAAGAAAAATATGCTGAAATATTTTCCTTCTAAAGGGGAATGATGATGAGAAGATGAGGACACACATTGTTTTTAATTTAACATTGCAATGGAAAACCTAAATATTGCAATGAAGCAAGCAAAAGAGTGAGAAGAAGATAAAGAGAGAGAGAGGGAGAGGGGGGAGAGAAGTGAGAGAGAGAGAGAGTGAGGGGAGAGAAGTGAGCGAGAGAGAGAGAGAGAGAGAGAGAGAGAGAGAGAGAAGGAGGTGTATAAAGAGCATAAGGACTAGAAATAAATAAATAAAACCATCATTTAAAAAAATTTAACATGACACCTGAAACCTCTAAAATATTCTATAAATCATTTAACTAAACTAGTTAGTTCATAGTGATCAATAAATCCAAGATCAATTTGCAAAACAATCAATATGAGAGGTGGGAGGGAAAGGGAGAGAGAAGGGAAATTGCATGGAAATGGAAGGAGACCCTCAGGGGTATACAAAATTACACAAAGTGAGGGGAAAGGGAGAAAAAATACAAGGGGGAGAAATGAATTACAGTAGAGGGGGTAGAGAGAGAAGAGGGGAGGGGGGATAGTAGAAGATAGGCAAGGCAGCAGAATACAACAGACACTAGTATGGCAATATGTAAATCAATGGATGTGTAACTGATGTGATTCTGCAATCTGTATACGGGGTAAAAGTGGGAGTTCATATCCCACTTGAATCAAAGTGTGAAATATGATATATCAAGAACTATGTAATGTTTTGAACAACCAACAATAAAAATTAATAAAAAAAAGAGTTGAAAATTTCAGAAGTGATGCCATTTTAAAAGCAGTAAATATATAGAGGTTGTTGACATACACTGCTTTGATTAAGTGGTTTCACTTTGTGATGGTGCAAAAGTGAAATGTATCAGTAAAAAGTTTCCTTCCTGAGGTAAACAATGAAGCTTTAAATCAATTTTGGCTTAGAGTATTTTCTAGATATGATCGTTTTATCTGCATATAACCCTACTGTAAGCTGAGAAGCATCTGTAATTAAATATCTAAAATAAAAACAAAGGTCTGTAAATACTTTACAAATAAATATGTTAAAGAAATTAATGACCAAAATAAATACCTTAAGTATGTTCTGGAGGCTCAGTATTATACAGTATACACACACACACACACACACACACACATATATGTGTGTATATATACATATATAATATTATAAATTATATACACATATATGTGTATATATGTAAAATATTGTGCCTCCAGAACATACAAATTTTATATATACACATATATGTGTATATATAAATATGATTTATAATATCATATAATAATATATAAATATAATATATATTATATATTCAATATTACATATATAATATTATATCATAATATATATTTTAAATATATAGGTACATACACACACATATATACTGTTTTAGTCAGCTTTTTCATTGCTATGACTAAAAGATCTGACCTGAACCATTTTAGGGGAGAAGTTTGTTTAGGGGTTCACAGTTTCAGAGGTCTCAGTCCATAAAAGGCCAGCTTCATTCCTCAGAGCTTGAGGTGAGGTTGCACATCATGGTGGAAGAGTGTGGTACAGCAAAGCAGCTCACATAATGATTAGAAAAGCAGAGAGAGACTCTATTTGCCAGAAAGAAAACATACCCAAAGCCACACCCCTAATGACCCATATCCTCCAGCCACAACTTAACTGCCTTCAGTTACCATTTGGTTAATCCCATCAGGGGATTAATTCACTGAAAGTGTTAAGACTTTGACAACCCAATAATATCTCCTATGAACCTTCTCATATTGTTTCACATGTGAACTTTTGGGGGATACTTCATATTCAAATGCTAATATATATATATATATATATATATATATATATATATATATGGTATATATATATATATATATATATATATATATATATTCATTTGTATTTTCATATATACATCTATATAAAATAGAGATGTCAGTTCTTCTAAAATTTATCTATATACTGGATATATTCAATAACAATCAAAATAATCATAAGACATTTTTCCCCAGAAGTGTACAAACAGATTATAAGTTCCTATATAAAATTTCAAGAAAAGACAAGGCAATCTTTCGATGGAAGGACAAACCCAGGGACCTTACAGTGCCAAAGTAATTCTACTAAAAAGCTTTAAAGTTGTACTAAAATACTATGATTTTAGGAGAAGAACATAAAAACACATGGAACATGATATAGATTACAGAAGCACCCTGAATCCATGTTAATTTCACCTAATTTATGGTAGTGATGTTGCTTTAATGAAGTAGAAAAGTGATTCTGTCATTTGGACATTGATTTACAAAAACCCCCACCTCACACTGTATACAACAATGAAGTCCAAATGGATTGCAGATCTAAAGGCAAGATAAAAATGAAAAGGGATTAAGAAGGAATTGTTTTTTTAAATCTTAGAACATATATCTACCTCTACCTTACACCACAGACAAAACAAAATACAGGTGGATTGCACATCTGAATAGAAGATAAGATAATAATGATTTGAGAGGAAAATAGAGTGAATATTTTTTAAGGAGGAAACAAAACTTGCAGAAAAAGACAAACTACTTTAAAAATAAGAGCTCTGATTAATCAAAAAAGATGATTTAAGAAGGCACAAATGGAAACTACAAAGTGGAAATACATCTTTACAATTTATGTATTTAGCAAAAATCTCATAGATAGAACAAAAAATCCCACAAAAGTAAAGAAAAAATGGTTACAACATTATACATGTCATTTTCTGAAAATTTATAAGATGGGTATCATGCACTTCCCATTAAATATACTACAGGACAATTACAGTGAAAGGCAAGGGCAAATGCTTCTGGAGAGGAGCCTGGGGAAACTGCTCCTGTGCAAGCAGGCTTGAGATCCACCATTCTCAACCCTCTGGGTAAGTCTGAGTGTTGGAGGGCTGGTGCTAGGGTCCTTCAACTTCAGCAGCATCTGCTTTCTAATTTAGCCACTCTGAATCCATGTAGCTTTTTATACTGCAAAATACGTTGTTTTCCCACCCCAACAAACAAACTTCCAATACCAATTGGGAATCCAACAACTCAAGTCACTTCTGATACTAACTCCTGTAGTTAGTGCACAGACATTAATGATTCAGTCCCACAAGGGTGTTCATGCTTCATACACTAGTTGCAAATGGGCTTCCTAAGCAACAACCCATGCTTTGGTTCCATCAGGTACAATTGGAGATTTCTTCTCAGGTTTGATACTTCACTAGTTGATTTGCAAACTCAGAAAAATGTGCTTATAATTGTTAGGCTTTTAGGAAGAGACCAACTTAAGAATAGCCAAATGGTTGTTCAAAACATTACAAAGCTCTTGACATATCATATTTCATACATTAGATTCAAGTGGGTTATGAACTCCCATTTTTACCCCAAATACAAACAAACAAACAAACAAACAAAAAACAAAAACAAAATAACAATAGTAAAAAAAAAAAGAATAGCCAAATGGAAGATATGCATAGGACAAAGTATTGGGGTTGCGGCTGGGGTGCCGAGTTCCCAAGTCTCCCTAAGCATGCTGCCTTCCCAGCCCATCCTTGTGCTCCTTAACCAGGATAGTCTCCCAAACCTTGTTTAGGCATCTTTATCACCCAATCAACATTTCTCTTCCCCTGGGCTGGAGGTCAAAGCTTGGGGCTAAAATTTTCAGTGCTCTAATCACTAATCAATTGTTTGGTATTTCTGGTGGCCAAGCTGAATCCTGAAGCTATCTAGGGACCTCACCATGAGTCATCTCTTCAGCATAAACTTAGGTGTGGTCTAAAGTGGTTCTTTGTGAATAACAGAGATTCTCCTATACTCAGGGAATTCCAAGGCTTTTTAGAGCTCTGTGTCATGACGTGATGCCAAATAAAAAATATATATCTTCAATTATACCACAGTCCCTTAAAAGAATATTCTCTATGTAATAAAAGCCTGAAAAACCTGCTGAGATTGGCCTTTTACTGAAATGTGTTCTGAACCTTACTAGTTTCCCCTAAATAAGATTTCATTTTGGAACACAAAGTTTCATCTTTTCTATGCCAATTAACTGCAAATAATGTAATTCTCCATATCTGTACCAAGAAAACTTGTGAAATTTTATTTGATTTAGTGTTTCCACATATTTCAATATAATATTGTGTATATGTTTGTGTAATATCTTTTATATATGTTTGACCAAGGAAACCAGAGTTCAAATAAACACATTTAGAAGAACATCATCTTCACTTTTCGTCTAGTTGTGAACAATGTTAGGAAGGCAATTTCCAGGAAAAAAATTATTCATTCAAGTACTGTATGTAAACTCAATAATAATAATGATGATGATGATGATGATGATGATGATAAAAAGAAATTTCAAGTGCTTCTTAATTTTTCTACTGGAGTGTAATATGGTTGTCTACTTAAATTTGTTTGTGAATCTGTTCCAACTGAAATTTAACTAGTGTTGTAATGCTTCTGTATTTTTACTTAGTGAGGATGTTTTGAAATATGCTTATACCTATGCATATATTTAAATCTGTGTCTGCATTTTGTAAGAATCATTCCTATACTTCTCTTTAATTTTGCCTCATGGACCTATCAAACTCATTTGTTTAACTGAAATGTATTGATGTTCTTTGTAGTCCTGATCATTATGCTTTCCAGAAAAGTCTGTAGAAGGGCACACCAAACTAAAGTGTGGTTGTATAATGCACATACCAAGCAGTTCCAGTGGCTTCCATATTTTTTTCTCAAAGTATGACTCACAAAGGCAAATCTTTGTGAGGCAGGAAAAATGCAAAGCCAATCATAGCTGTCATCCTAAGTGTCCTAAGGTCTGTGAGAGTCCCTCAAAGACAGTCTCTTACTTGAGTGATTACATTTAGTTGAATAAGCATTTGAAAACTAGTTCTAGTTAGCTTTCAAAAGTATCACTATGTTGATATGTAGGAGTTCAAATGAAAATTTTCCTTACAAGCAGTGAACTGGTAGTTCATATCTCCATGTGCTGTTAGTTTCCAAATACAAAATTTTCCATTTCCTAGCACAGAATATCAACAGCAAATATACATATATAGGTGTGTATTTACATATCTATGGGAGTAAACAGATGACTAGAGCTCATTATTATATTGCCAAAACTTATTACTAACATACCACTTGTAAACAGTTTCTAAAATTGTCATTTGTACCCAGGGGACAACAGGGCACTTTCCCTCCTGAATATTAAGAGATAGAATATGAAATTGATGTTTCCAATTGTTATGATTTTAGAAAAAACACATATGATAGCTTTACTGGCCACTGTGTTCTGGGCTGAATATTTTGTTTGTTTTTTAAGTTTCTGTTAAACAATTTATTTAGAAATATCCTTGAAAATTATTGGCAATGGTTCTTGATTTTTTTATTTCCATCAATTTGAATACTTTCAAAAATACAATCATAATTTTGTTTTCCTTGTTTGGAGTGCAGCAGAGTAGAGAATTCATGGTGGGGTATAATGTTTTCTTCAGTGTCCTGAGTCTTCCTCATGACATAACCCTGTGGCCATATTTCCCTGCCTCAAGGACAGGGCACTGTACTATCTTAAAAGTATCTGTTACCACATTAAATTATGTCCTTCCAAATATGGAATGTATTTGTGTGTTAAGACTTCCTCCTATTCTGCTCTGAAGAATTATAATATTAAAGGAAAATATTTAAAGGGAGCTTTAGGATCCTTGAGATTCTGGGGGTCAGGCTCAAATAGCTTAATTCTCAAAATGTAAGCCCAATTCATGTTCTTGATACTTGCCTGGGTCTCTGAGCCACATTCACCAGACTTCCTTTGCATATTTTTTTCACAAATAATATTTTCATATTATTACAAATCTAAAATTCTTTTCAACTTCTTATGCCAGATGGTCTCACTCTCCACATATGTTTCCTTGGCAATTCTAAGCTGTCAAACCCTTCATGTATTGCCAGTAACCAGTCAAGTACAGGTAATGCTGCAGTCTTGGCTTTCACCCCAGAAACCACCTCAAGGCTAAGGCCCTGAAGCTTGACTAAAGTGTTTCTCAAGCTCTCAGACTTCTTATGCTGCCATGTGCCATCCAGATTCTTTATCTTTCAACACTTTCTTTGCTTCCTTTTAAAGGTGTTGAAGATTTCTCTACCTGGTATAATCCTCAGTGGGCTTATCTGCAGAAAAGAGTTCACACAGCAGGTCTGAAAGCACTATCTCTGGAAAAGTGTGTTCATAACACTGGCCCTTCACTGGCATTGGGGATTTAGGGAGGGTTCCCATCTTTCCCACAACTAATACAAAGGACTCCCTGTGTCTCACCTGTTTGTACAAACAATAGGGTTTATGTTGAACTGCTGTTTTCCTTCTGGAAGTCTGAGATTTTGGAACATAGTGGACAGACAGTGCTTACACAAACAGCCTTCCATTGAAACACTGGGCACTGTCTCTAATGAGTTTCTTGGGTAGACAACAGTTTGCATATGTTGTTACAAGTAGTTGCTGGAGGAATTACGCACATTCTACTTACTGTATGACTCATTTGGGAGAGGACTGGTGGAAAGATGCACCTGGCTTTCTCTGGAAAGACCCTGTATTGGTTGACTTAAGATGCCATAGAAAAATAACAGGGAATGTGTGGCTTAACCAATAGAAATGTATTTACTCACTGATGGTTGGAAGTCTGACTTGAAGGTACTAGCCTGTTGAGATACTGGTAAGAGCTCTTCTCCAAGGTTGAAATGGGTCACCTCTTGCCTCGTTTACACATGGTTGAAGGTGGGAGGGGAGAAGGAGAGGAGAAGGAGATGGAACTCTGATATTTTCAATTTTAAGGGCATTTTCAGACAAAAAGCCCAGTTTAATGGGGAAAAAAAAATGTGTGGAAATGAGTCACAATGGGGGTTGAAAGGGGATTACATTTCTGCTCAGGGGAATATAGAAAAAAGGAAAATCATCCTTTCTGATCCTTTACAAAAATCCAACCCTTTCATGGTTTTTGTTGGTTGAGTTATAGCAAGCTATAATTCAGGGCTCAAATTATTACCTATATTCATAAGATTTGTTCTTTAAAAATATCCCTGCACATGACCTTTACTCTCATCTCACAATCTGCTTGTCATTTTTATGCTTGATATTTTTGCTTATTTGAGCAAAAGCAGCTTAAATTCAACTTGTCTCAAATTAAAGTTGTGATTTTTTCCTTTTATCTGCCAAAGATGATCTTTCTTCAGTGAACTAACATCTCCTTTTAAAAACAAGCTGGCCACTGGAAGTTTCCTTAATATTTTCCTTTTTAGACTCTTTAATAATCAATTTTTACCAAACCCTGTCAATTTTACCTCAGATTTGTATCTCAAGGTATCTTTTCTCTAACACTACCATCATGTTTATATGAAATATTGCAGTATTCTCCTGAATAATCACTTTTCATCTAATCTTGCCTCATGAAATCAATTCTCCACACATCACAAAACAGATTGTTCATTTTGAAATATGAATCTGATAACGTCACCAGCCTCTGTCAGATATCCTCCATTCTCCTGCAGGTTTTCAGTTCCTTCCTCACTTCATCTCTCTCCTGAGAAAGTGCCTTCACACAAACAGATTTTCTGTTAGAACGACTTATCAAAGTTTCTCTGTTAATACTTATCTTTTCTTCATTTCTCAGCTCAGTTGCTGTTTCCTCAGTGATAGCTCTTGTGATAGTTATGACCAAATCAATTCTTACTATTAAGGTTATAATGTCATAATTTTTCTCTTTTAGAAAATAAGTTTACTCAGTAGTTCTCTATTTATTTTGTGAGATTTTTAAAATACAATTTTACTAACTGAACTCTTAGCTTTATGAGTGGAGAACATGGGGTGGAAAACAACTGTTTTTTTTTTTACCTACCACTGAATTATTAATAATTAGTGTAGCTTAGAGTTGGTTCTCAATAAATATTTGATGAATCAATGAAAAAATGAAATATTTTTTTCATATTATTATTCAGACACTTTTCATTTTTTCTCCTTCCAAATCTTCTAAAAACCCCAATTGGGGTTCCCAGGGACAAAAGCAGATTAATGTAGACTCTATCTTGTAATACATGTGCATGTGGAGTGGGAGAAGAAGAGGAAGAAAGAGGGGGAGAGAGAGAGAGAAGTCAGATGTCATGGAATTTTTTAAATAGTAGTTCCAGTCTAGCTAAGCAACAAGAGCAGGACAGAGTGGAAAATGTAGGGGGTCAAGTTGAAATACTGGAATTTTTAGAGCATGGAAATTATCCAAATCTTTCCTGGAAAGACAGAAGGAGGAGAAAAGTGAGAGATTTTCTAAAAATTTGAATCTATATCATATTAAAATTATCATAATTTTAGGAAAAAAACTCCAGTTTATTGAAACACTTAGATTTCAAAAATAAATCCTGGAACTCAGAATAAATTTATTCAAAATCCTTCTCTGACAACTCTTCATGATTGCCTGGGCACAGCATATATTTTAGCATTATTTTCATTCTTTTCAGTAGACAGTTTTTTTTTTCCCCCTAAGAAGTAGTCAACTTGTTTTCCTCTTTTTGGCAGGCAGTGAATGGTGCTTAATGTTATCAAAGTAAGAAATCCAAATCTAAAGAACTGTTATGTCAAATTATCTTTGAGATGTGATAACTGTCTCTCCAGTTTAGAACATTGTATTTGGTATCTTTTGTTTCATCCTCATGCATTCTGCTAAATTTTAATTCTAACTTTATAAAAATGTTATTTCTTCTTAGTTTCCACCGATTTTTCATTCCACTCTATCCTTCCCACTTTACCATTAAGCAGGTATTTCTTTTTCAATTTTGTCTTATGAATGACTTTGCAGTTCTGTTGCAAATGTGAAATTTGTGTACAGCATTCTTTTATTTGCAGTTTTACTTCCTTCATTTTAGTTACCCGAGATCAAATGGCATTGCCTTGGCTCCATGGTGCTCTTTTTGATGTACGGTTAAAAGTCACTGACACCCTAAGGCTTTGTCACAGTGCCCAAATCAGTCACCTCACTGGATCTCATCATGCAGGCACTGCATTGTTGTACATCATCTCCAAAAGAGGAAGGTGAGACAGTACAATAGACAGAGAGAGAGAGAGAGAGAGAGAGAGAGAGAGAGAGAGAAACACCAGTGAGTGAGAATGAGCATGTTCATAATTTTTGTTACAGTATATTCTCATAGTTGTTCTGTTTTATTATTAGTTGTTGTTAATCTCTATTCCAGCCTAATTTATAAATCAGACTTTATTATAGATGTATATGCAGAATACACTATTCACAGTTTCAGGAATGCATTATTCAAAGTTTCAGGAATGCCTTGGTAGTTATAGAATGAATCCTCTGCCAAAGGGGGAATACCTGTATCTGTTTGTGTGTGTGTATGGGTGGGTGTATTTGTGTGTGTATGATGGATACTATTAAGATTTTACGTGTAGACTCTATCTCCATATCTGCCCTAATTCTTTGCTTAATCAGACTTTAGTCAGGCTGCTGAGCCTTGCCAAAGATTCAAGCCCTTGTGTAATCTGGTTTTAGCAAGAATGGTGCTAATTCTTTTTAGGCCTTGATATTTTTTATCACTCTCAATATAGTTCAGTTTCTCATCCTCCACTTCAGCAAGATGATGTCTGATCATGTTGGCCTGTCTTTGGCAAGAATCCTGTTAGGTCAATTTAGACAGAATATCCTAATTCCTGATGCTTCTTTGTACTTTTCCATCTGACCCTAACCTTCCGCCTGGGCTATAAACTCTCACTTGCCCATTCAGTTTTTGGAGTGGAGCCCAATCCATTTTCCCATTGCAAAATTCCACTGCCAAGGATCTGTCTTTAGCATGATATGCCTGAACAAAGTCAACCTTATTATGCTTAATATGTCATTGGATTTTATTTTTCTTTTACAATAATTCCAGTATTGCTATGGGACAAAAGCAGAACAAAGTGAGATATTTGGGGTGGCAACTTGAACATTAAAGTAAGAAAACTGCCTAATTCTTTACTAGAACAATTTCAGTATGAGAAACTGTTTGAAGCTACCTATGATTATAATAAAATCTTTTCTAGGTTGCAATGAGTACTATTTCTGTTTTTCAAAATTTGACTTGGAAAAACTTAGACCACTTTGTTAAGTGAACACTGTAGAAGGAAATTGATAAGGAGATATTTCAGTCTTTTCTAAGTAGATTACTTGTGAAAGTGAAGAAATTTCAACAGAAAAGAATAGATACATATAGTGAGCCTTTATTATGGGAAATCTTAAGGGGAGCTGGAGAGGGTATTATACTGAAATCTAGGATGACCGTTTTGTGTAGGGAGAGGCATGAGAGGAGCATATGTTACAGAAAGAGCCATCTGTGTCAGGACACCAATAATTCCAGCTAATAATGATTTCTGCAAAGTAAGATCTTTTACTCCCTTGTCCCTTTCAATACTGGCTCCCTCCTTTCTCCACCCAGATTTATTGAGCACTAAATGTTACAAGATGTTACATGCCTTGAAATTTAACTTAATGCATTTTCCTTTTCCCATGGAACCCAGCATTATAATGAATGCTCAAAGAGGGTGTCTTCTTCACCCTACACTCACATTTTTCTTCCAGATTACATATTCTGTGGTGATTCCGCAACAAGTTCATTGCCACAAACCGTATAAACAAAATCTGCCCAATAAAAATAGCAAGTTTTGAGAAAAGTCTCATTTTTTTTTCACACAACATATAAAATTACTTACTGATACTGCTGTGTCTGTTATATAACCAATCCCTAAATGAAAAAAAAATCTAAAAGAATCAACAAGAGCTATTGAAATTCCTTTAGAATTAATTATTATTACTAATCCTTAATTTGATATCATTTTCTGATGTAAAAAGCAACAAATTTTCAGAAGAGAACATTTCAGTATTTAAAATATCTTCTTTAGAAGCAAAATTCTTGGGCTGAAATACATACATATATATGTTTTGTCTTTTTCATAGCAGGTAATTTCCTTTAAAAAAATAGCTTCTTCCTACTTGAAACTTAGCAGAATTTTCAGTTGAGGTTTTATTTAAAGCCAGTGATTTACTTTTCTTCTCTGTCCCCACTTTCCCTACCACATCACTTGGTGTGATCTGAAAGAGGTAGGAGGCTCTCATGTAAGCCAATAGGAGAATCCCTTGGGAGATTAAACACAGACACATGCTTTTTAGAACAAGAGAGGTCACTCAGCTATTATAGGAATGTTAGAAATCCCAGCTTATCAAAGTAAAAGCAAATTTCCCTGGGGTCTAGACATATTGCCCTGGCATTGTGCTAAATAACCAGGGGTAGTTTGAAGTCAGGAAATTTAGCCTCTCACATAATATAGTCGGTAGAGGTGAAAGGACCTTAATACCTGCCAGTGGCTGGTCAAATATGAATTTCAGAACTTTCATTGATTGTGGCTATTCTAAAATAAAATTGTATAAAAATGAATCCATAGACAGGTCAGCTTTCTCATTTTTATGTTATTTTTCTGAGTTAAGTCAGAAAGACAGTAATGACAATGTAAGCTTAAATCAGTGGCTTCCCCTCTCTTTGCAGCAAGAATGCAGCTGTCTGTTCAATGATGAATTCACAGAGGGAGAAGATAAGTCTATGATCACCAGTGCACTTAGCAGTATGCTCTAAGGTCAAACTATTTGCCACATTTGACTATCAGTGATTGAGGGGCAGCCGGGTATATTGAGAAGGAATTGACAGCAATTCTGCAGTCAGAGCAGAGGGTTTCAGTGTTTGATGGGATGGGAGTGCCTTTTCCTTTAGGCTGCCCAGTAATGGTTCTTGCTAGTGCTGGATGAGGTGGTGACCTTGGAGAGAGAATGGAATCTGAATTTTGATTCTGTTGCTTACTAGTAGGTGACCTTGGGCAAATTATTGCAATGACACTTGTCTTAACTTGTTTGATCTAAAACTGTTCTAATTAAATGTAAATTTCTTATACTTATGATAGATAAAATTGTGCTATTCCTGGCACACAGAAAACAATGAGTGGTAGTTATATATGTGGTATTTTGCAAAGTCCTTGATGTCATGATGCATATCAAAAAGACATTTCCACTAAGTAAAAATATCAGGACAATAATAGGATCAGTATATTCAAAAGTGACAAAGTGGATAATATACTAGTTGAGTACCTAAGTGAGAAACCTGAAGCCTAAAGAGAGTTGAAATGATTGCCTCATCTCTATTAACATTTTTTTAAGGGATAAGTAAATCTTGCTACTTAAATCTTCTGTATAGCTCTTATTCTAGGAACCTTGAGTTGAACGATATTTTTTTTTTCTAGAAATCACTTGATAAAAATTGGAGAAAAAACCGTTATCTTTTTGAAAGCTGTCCAGATGCCACCTTTGGATTTAAAAATATATTTATGTTCTGAAATAATAAAGTTATTTAAAATAATTAGAGACTGTAAAGTATTAATAAAAAGAATCAAAGTCACTTATAATCCCACTTCTCAGGGTTGATGCCTGTTATATTTTATTTTTTAGTTAAATAATTTGAAATGTATATGGAGATTGATTACATATTAAATTTGAGTAATAAAAACTTTATGGTAAATATAAGGATACAAAAATACAGCATCATTAATGTACGATAAAACTATAAATTTAGTTCTAATTCTCTTCTTATTTTGCAATTTTGGGTAATATTCTCTATTTCAGAGAATAGGGTATAATACAGAAAATACAATATCTATAACGGGAGAACACTTAGACAGTAAAATGTACAAATTTACACAAGGAAGTTATTATATAATAACAATGGTAAAAATTTGAAGTAGATATTTTTATATAATAGGAAGCATCTTCTTTGGGTGGAATAAATATTTTGGGTGACATAAATATTTTGTAAATAGCACTTCTATAAAATATTTCTTAATGGGAGCTTAAATGTCCCAAAGAAAAGTAATAGACTACAATTTGAAGAAGAGATTTTTCAAAAACATCTATAAGGTCTGCTTAAGTAAATAAATTATTTCCAAATAATTAAGTCACTGTTATAGAGAAGCAAGATAAATAAAGGAATTGGCCGCTTAGAGAGAAATAAGGAGAGCCATAACATGTATTGCAAACTGCTCTTCATTCACTCACTCTGTGACTGGATTTGTTTCATGATTTTTTAAAAGTTGTAACTCAGAAGGGGAGTTTGCAAAGCATTATATTGTACAAAATATTCTTCTTCTGAGTCTTTTAAGTTTTCCTGTATAGAATCGTGGATGAATTCACCTGAGTCCTACTTGCAAGGTCAGGTCAACATGCCTAGACAAAGCCCAAATTCCATGGTTCCCCCACAGAAAGGTTTGTCAGAGCCTGGGTGCTCATGACATGCAGAATAGATGATACTCTTGTGGAGGAACATTGCCTTGCCTTTATTCGTAATTTTAGGGTGCAAGAGTGAGAAATTAATGTTGTGGATAGGAAAACAATAGAAGCTTAGCCTCAGGCAGTCTGAAATTTTGTTTGATGTCAGATATCGACAAAAGTTGTTTGGTGCTGTACAGCACCTGGGGAGATGGGAGCCCATGAGATGTTATATTCAGGCTTCTCAAGGATAGGCGACAACTTTTCCCTTGGGAAGTCGAGATTGGGTTTATCTCCTTGTGGTGAGAGAATGCTCTCAACTATCTCAATTGGCTCATAGATGAACCAGGAAGTCTAGAATGAGCTCCCATGGTCAATTTTTTGAAAGTTCAATTAAATTTCACAAAATATATCTGAAAGGGGACTTTTAAACCAAGCCAAGTTTTCCAATGCAATAGTTCACAATTGGCTAATCTCCTTCCTTTGTAGAATAGTCAGAAAGAATAAGACAGTCCTTTAAAGATGTGATTATTTCCTAAGGAGGTATGGACTAAGATGAGGTTTTTATGCTTTTATATTGTTTCCATGCCTTGAGAAAACACAAGCAATAACTTTTCCAAAAATAAATGAAAGATTAGGGAGAATTTTTATTTTCCCGTACAAGACAACTAAAGTAATATGAAACAGTGTCAGGTAAAAGCAATATAAGTCTGCTAAAGCAAACAATATAAAAAAGGAAGGGCTTAATTCTGATCAAGTCCTGGGGACCTTGAGTATAATGTTAGTGGGTGCATATAGCACCATTTATGTCTGGGTAAGTGAATTACATAAAATAGCTTCAGGGATTATCAGTTTTAGAAATCAGATTAATAGTGATGTGCACAGTCTTCTCATAGCACAGCTGGTTACAGAGACAAATGAATGACCTGATGTATGACTTGCTCTTCTAAGAGGAGATTGTGAGCATGAGGTTAAGGAAGACCATGGTGTTGAATTTCTTCAACTTGTCAGTTAGGGCTTGACTTGAGCCCTGGCTTCTTTTTTACTGAAATCACTGAAATAACATTTGTCTTAATTTAAGATTGTTTTGTGACTCCATGGTGGGATAGTATAAGGAAATGTACTCTGAAATACATATACATCTATTGGTTCAATAATACACACTCTCAAAACCTATGGAAAACCAGGATTTTTTTTTTTTTTTTTTGCCAGACCTTCAAAAGTGTTCTTTAATTGGGTGAGAGACCATTAGGAATCATCATCTTACCATCTATTGTCTGAATAATCTTACATGAAGTATGATATCTTTTATATGATGTATTCTTGAACAGTAAACAATTTTCAGGTCTATTTCTACTTCTAACCTTCTTTATTTATTATTGTGTGTATCTCATTGTAAACCACAACATCTACCTCCTTAGAATATTTTTAACTGCAGGCTCTATATTGAACAGTAGATTTCTAGGACTTACTCATCTTTCGATATTAAATTTTGTACTCTCTGACCATTATTTCTTTATTTTCTCTTTTCTCTTCTACTGGAAATCACTTAGCATGTTGTTTTCTAGGTGTATTTCTGTTGTTATTAACAACAGACTTTCCTGATTTTGAAGGGCTGAATAATATTCCATTATGCACGAATATCACATTTTCTGCATTCATTCACTTGTCAACAGATGCATATTTGGCCCCCTATCTTGGATATTGTGAATGATGATATTAACAAGGGAGTGAAGATGTCCTCCAAGTCTTTACAAAGTTTTATTGTCCTCATTTCAACTTGGTAGTCATTCACATTTCACCATCATTTTAGTCTTAACCAGTCTACTAAAAATAAAATAGTCTTTTTCATCTCTTAACAGGATATGTACTTGAGTAAAAATTAAAGTGGGAGTTGACTTTTAATTTTACACTGGTTTAATTGGATAAGTAGAAATTGTTTATTAAAGGGCAAATGTTTTCAATATGCTAAATATAGTGGGAGTAAGGAGATGTTGATAACTTTCTTAGAGAGTTTATCCAGAATAAGTGAAACTCATATTTTATTCAGGATAACTAAACAAAAAGATCCAAACATTCATTCATTCATTCTTTAACTAAACAAAAAGATCCAAACATTCATTCATTCATTCTTTATCATTCATTATTTAACTATTATGAGGCTGTTAGATAATGTACTTTGTTCTGATTTATAGGATAAAACCACCATGGAAATTATGAGTTAAAGGTGGATTCCATTATCTGTGGCCCCTGAAAATTTACCTAATCTGCCAATAAAAATTGTTACATAAAACTCTGTTGAAGCTATTTTGTTTGGAGGTCTATTTGTGACAGGAGCCAGCAATACTCTGACTAAGACAACTACATAAAGCATGAAAGGATCTTTGTGTTGAACACAGGTAATTTCTCATGGCTGGAATGACCTAGTGCTCTGCATCTGCTGAGAACAAGATATTAGTTAGAGGATTATAGATGACTGAGAAAGAAGGCCGAGGCAAAGTCTATTTGAAATTCCCATTTTTCTTCTCAAGACTTTGCAAATGGATAAGTTGGCCTAATTAAATATGTTGGTAGCATGGACTCTTGTTTGGCTTGACCCTTTTATTAGCTGTATGTCTTTGGGCATGATGATGAGCTTCCATCAGACTAGGCATCTCCTTAATCAGAATGTGTGCTACAATTGATATTGTCTAAAAATTAATGTCAGTTGCAAAAGTAGTTATAGCACAGTTTTCACCATCCCACCTTTGGAAAAATCAATATTCAGCTTCAAAATTGATGGGGTGGAAGCATGGGCAATTATCTAAAGGACAATATCAGAGTTTCTTTTTATTTTGAGGTTTTACATGGGCAGGCATTGGTGAGTTTATGAATCAGAAATGCTGAGAAACAATCTCAAAGTGGAATTTTAGTGATGTTGTATTAGGAGCATAACAACACTGACCTTTTGTCACTTGAAAACTTAGTGTAAGAAATGTCACCTCTAAAACTCTCAGTGATACAGAAAACAATTCATATGATAATCCTGGGTGCAAAAGTGATTAACAATTGAATTCTGAACATTGATATAGTTTAGGAATTCCCTAACTAATTAACTGTAGTTGTTAAAATTTTACATATGTATGATTTTGAGTTACATCAACAATATCCATGTTTTCTAAAAAATTCTAAGGCATACAAACAAATTTTATAAGTTTAATTGACTTTTTTTTCTTTCTTAGTGAATTTTAACATCTTATTTTTATGAGAAACTATAAAAATGTAGACACAAAAGAATATAATTAAGTTACTTAACATATGCAAAATCTAATTTATAGAAAGTTTCCTAAAATATATTACTTTTAGAGACCATGAAAACTATAAACATAGATCACAAGTCTACAACAAGATAATAATCTGATGAATTAAATTATTCCTTCTAATATTCAGTGTTTATTATTTAAGTATTTTAAAACTGTCACTGACCCAAATTACAGGTGCTCCACTGTGAGGGACTATCTTGAGTGTTTATATATACATATACATACATATATAAGTGTGTGTGTTTGTGTGTGTGTGTATATATATACACACACACACATTTTAGCAACCTCCTGGATTAGGCATAAGTGGTAATGACCACCAGCTGCACCACTCTTCCCCTGAGATCTTATTAGATTTTTTTTGTTTTGACCTTTCCTGTTCTGGTAGTTTTATTGGCCAGTACTTCTGGGAAACCTGCTGTATTCGTGAAGCAAAAGAAGCACAAAAATATTCTCAAGTCCCATAACTCTTTTCCTCAAATGATGATGCTTTGTTACCACACTATTGCCCATTATCCATTATCCATCAGGGTCTGTTAAAACAAGTCATGTGGAGTTTCAGTTCAGCTTCTAGCTTTAGTGTGATGTCTGCAGAAACAGGTAAAGGGAAGGAGGGGAGGAGAAGGCTTGTCACATCCCACTAGGGCACTTATTTAAATTTTGTTTTTGAATAACCAGGACAGCTGTCATGAATACTACCATTCTCAGTTTACTGCATTTTCTTCTCTTTAGATAATGGTGGCTATTATTTTAAGACTGATCAATTTTATTCTATTTACAGACTTAAATAATAAATCAAGTAAGCCTTCAGATTAAGGAAATATGAGGACTACTAAATATTCATTGGGAGCGAATGCAGCAGTATGTCTTTGTTAATGTGGTCTTCTGGGTTTAGTTTTGTGACTTATTTAGCTAAATTCAATTGAACTTAATTGATTTAGCAAAGCCAGACATAAAATATAGAGAAATGGAGTGCCTTTGAGAGAACAAAACATTTATGAATTTATAAGTAGAGACCAGTAAAAGAATTATAAATAAGGTTGAGGATGTAAGGCATAAAACTTAAGGAGATAAACAATAGCTAATATATTCTCATTGCTCTAAAAAGAATGAATTTGTGCATCTTAGAAGCAGAGTATCTTTGCCCTTACCCCACATTTGCTCTTAATTGCTTAATTTCACTCATAGAACAGTTGTTTTATGATGCTAAACTATAGGCACAAGGTGTCCTTAGTACCATGCAAACTTTTTTTTCCCATTCTCATAAGCATTATTCTTTAATGATAAATATTCATTCAAATTTTTTCAATGTTTTGTGTCAGATACTGATTTGGTCTGATTAAATATGAGAAATATCTTAAAAGGAAACAAACACAGTATCCAAAATTCTACTTTGAACACTGACCTTATTATATGAGCCAAAAAAGAATGGGAAACCAATGTGTGACAGAGAGATTTCTATTTGAATATAATGAATTTGAATGACCTGTACAATACATGAAGGAACATAAAACAAATGGACAGTTGGGTAAATGGATTAAAAATCCAGGAAAACTATCTGACCTGGAGATAAAATTTTAAATGCATAGGTTTGAACAGGAACATTTTACTTGGACAACACAAGTTGTTACTTGTTAAAGGAATATGCTTTACAGTTAGTTGCAGTTAGTTTACATATTATGTTAGATTGTAGTTTACTACACAAAGACTCAGCTTTGGGCCAAATTTAACAGAAATATAACTTATAATACAGTTGTATTAAAATGTAAAAAAAATAATTCTACATAGTTGCACAACCACCACTGCAATGTTACATAGGTAATTTCTATCCTATCAGGAAAAAATATTTCTGTGTCTCTTTGAAGTCAATCTCAGGGCTGAGGATGTAGCTCAGTGGTAAAGGGCTTGCCTGGCATGCATGAGACCCCGGCATTCATATCCCAGCAGCATAAAACAAACAAACAACAACAACAACAAATAAAGAAAGTCAATCTCCTCTCTTCAACACCAGATTTGGACTGCTTCTCAACTTTTTCTTTTCTTTGGAAACTTTTTCTTTTCTTTGTCTTTTTCAGAATATTATAAATATGAAACCATATACTGAGTAACATTTTGAGAATTGCTTCTTTTTCTCAGAATAATGCCATTGATTTATTGATACTGTATTTAAGTAGGATTTCATTGTATATATAAATATCATTTTGTGACCTCATCAAAAGTTCAGTGGACATTGGAGATCTTTCCAGTGGTGGGTGATCACAAATACTACTGTACTAAATATTCAAGCATTTACTTTTTGTCTGGATATATGTTTTTTTTTTTTCATTCCCTTGGACAAGTGCCTAGAAAAGGGATTTCTTGGTTATGTAATTAGTGCATTATATCATTGTGAAAGAAAATGTCAAACTGTTTTCCAGTCTGACTGTGCCATTTTGTATCCTACAAGGAATATATGAATGTTCTGTTTGCTCTGAATCCTTGTTATTACTTGGTGTAGTCAGGGCTTTGTTTTTCCTGGTTAATTGTTAGAGTTGTGCAGTGCATCCCATTCTGATTTCTGTTTGCATCTCATAATTACAATGTGCATTTTATTATGTGTGTACTTACTACTAGGATATTTTCTTTACTAAAATATCTGCTCAAAGTTTTTCTCTAATTTTTAAAAATTATTTTTTAAATTTTGTTTTGAGAACTCATTACAGATTCCGGACTCCCAGTCTTTTATCTTGTCATTTTTAGACCATGACTGTGTTACTGATATACAAAAATCTGAATTTTAATGAAGTCGATCAATTATTTTCTGATTTAAGAATTTTGCATAAACTTAATATATTAGTGCCTAAAACGAGGTCACAAAAGATTTTGCTACTGCTTTTGTTATTAGTTTTCTGTTTTCTTCTAAAATCTGAGTGTTTTAGCTTTTATATATACTTGCATATTCACTGTGAGTTAGGTTTTATAATGTGGTGCAAGATACGCTGTAAGTTTTTCTTTTCTTTTTTTTTTAGGTTTTAGTGTGTTTGTTCTGAACATACATGTGTAAATTCATATAACATTTCTTATAAAAATTATTTCTTTCCCATGGATTGGTTATGGAAGATATTTTGAAAATCCATTGACCATGAATGTTTAGAGTTTTTCCTGATTGCTCACTTCTTTGCTATTTGTTTATATATCTATCCTTATGCCAGTATTAATACCATTTTGATTACTATAGATTTTTAGTAAGTTTTTAAATTGAAAAGTGAGTTCTCCAGTTTTATTTTCCTCTCCATTGTTGTTTTGTTTATTCAAGGTAACTGTATTTTCACATTCAGTTTAGGATTTGCTTGTCCATATTTTCAAAATAATAATAATAATAATAATAATGACTTTGATAGAGATCATATTGAATTTTTAGATCAATTTGGCAAATATAGTTGCCTCACAAACATCACCTCTTTCAGTACATGAATTTGGAATATCTTTCAATTCATTTACATCTATAATTTCTTTCCATAAGGTTTTAGAGTTCTCAGTGTATATTTCTAGATTTCGTTTGGTTGGATTCATTCATGAATATATTAGTCCCGTTGATGTGATTATAAATGGAGTTGTTGATTTCACTTTCACATTGTTCAGTGTTCATGTATGGGAATGCAGCTAGTTTTGTTTGTTGATATGTATCTTGCAAATTTACTGAAATAATTTATTTCTAATAGTTTTATGTGGGGTACATTTGTGTGCGTTTGTGTATATATTATTCTTCAGGATCCTTTCTTCTAAAAATAGAGATAGTTTTAATTTTCCTTTCCAGTTTTGAATACCTTTTATTTTATTTTCTTGCCTTATTGTTTTGCTAAATTGTTTAGTATAATACTGTCCAGAAGAGGTATGGTCAGACATCATTGTATTTTTCCTGATCTTAGCTGGGAAACTTTTAATACTTCACTATTAATCATAAGGTCAGCTCTGAGATTTTTTTTTGTAGAAAAACTTTATCACAATGAGGAAGGTTTCCTCTGATCTTAGTTTGAGTGTTTTTATCATAAATATGTATTGGATTTTTTTCCAGTTGATTTTCCTGCAACTATCAAAAAGGTTTTTTTCTTTAATCTATTATTGTTGTGTATTACATAATTTGATTTTCCATTTTGAGACAATCATCCTTTTCTGGTATATATTTCATTTTGTAAGGCATATAACACTTTATCGTTTTAATTTTGGCTTGCTTAATATGTAGACAATTTAAGGTACTTTCAGAAGGTTTTGGAAGTTTTTAAAAATGTTTCTTTTCCTTCTTTCTCTCTGCCTTTTTTTTGTTTTCTGGAATTCTCATTATTTGTCTGTTGATAAGCTTAATGATATTACATCAATGTCTCTGAGGTGCTTCTTCAGTGAATTTTTTTGCTTAAGCTGAATAATTTCATTTGTCCTATCTTCAAATATGCTGATTCCTTCTACTTGTTAATATCTGTTATTAAGTCTTTGATTGAATGTTTCATTTCAGTTATTGTACTATAAAACACCAAAATTTCCTATTTGCTTTCTTTGTTACACATTCTATATCTTTCATGATATTTCTTATATGGTAAAACATCATTCTTATATTTTCCTTTAGTCCTTTAGACAGATTTTCTTAACCTTTGGAACACACTTAAAATATCTTTTTTAAAAAATTATTTGTCTAAAATTTTATATGTTGGCTTCTTTTAGTACAGTTTATAATGATAACTTTCATTCCCCTGAGTATGGGTCATAGTTTCCTATTACTTTATGCTTTTGGTAAAATTTTTGTTAAAACCTGTATACTATAAATATTATATAGTGGCAACTCTGGAAATCAGACATACCCCTTTCCCTTAGCTTTGTTGTTGATGCTACTTAATGTAGTTTTTTTTTTGGGGGGGGGCAGGGGGGAGGTTATTGTTTTATTTACTTATCTAGCATGCGTATACCTCTCTACATGTCTAAGAACATCCAGCTTTACTGGAATATATTGAAGCTTTTCAAAGCCCATATGAACTTTTTTTATGAACTTTTTATTAAAAGTATTTTTTTCTCAACATTTCTAATTTGTCAATCATTTATTTCAATTGTTATAAACACCTCTGTTATCAAGAACTAAAACATTACCCTGTAAATGTTTTTGACAATGCCTTTGGAAGTAGCTTTAGAACCTAGCCAGTTTTGTGGAAAATGAAGTATCAGAAAGACTTTCAAACTGATCCAAGGAATGACTGACTGGATAGGTAAAGAAAATACTAAACAGCATTATTTGAAAATCCGGTCTGGTTTGCTTCATCGGATGTTGAAAAGGGGTCTCTTATTTTCACATTCACTGCTGAACTAAGAAATAGGGGATCAAATTAGAGAAAATTAAAGCACCACACCACAGTTTTCTGTGTTTGATGACATTCATGCTTTTGCTTTGTTTTTAAAATAAGCTCTACCCAATTTGCTGCAAAGCCTTGGTTAATAGCCAGACTTTTAAAAAAAAGTTGATTTTAACAGTGTTGGTAAGTGTTTTAATGTTTGCATAAAGGGTTGATATTTGAATTTCTTATGTGTCCACTCTATAGAGAATATTTTATATTCAGGATATATTTTGAGTCTACTTTTTAATCTAATTTGGCTAACTCTGATTTTAATTAGGATGTTAAACTGTTTACATTTAATCTAATCATTGATATTGCAGTATTTAAGTCTTTTTAATTGCAGTTTGATTTCTGTTATATCTTTTTTGTTGCTTTTTTCCCACAATAATATCAGAACTGTTACCATTATAAATTTTCTATCCAGTTGTCTTATATATGACTTTTTTCTCTTGAACTTTAATTACAAGGTGATAGACTGTTTGATATTTTCTCATAGATTTTAAAGCATCTTTCCAATTATTTTTCTTTGTATTTGCCATGGGAAAATTTCAGTTGACATATCTTCAAATTCTTCCTGTGAAATGGTTAACTTATTCACTGTTAATATGATGATTGTTAATTCTACCATTTTTATTTGATTCATTCTGCTAAAATACTCCTCTCTTCCTACAAGTTGTCCTATCTTTTCAGTAAGGATTTTAATATGTTAACCATACTTATTTTAAATGCCTCTCTAATGGTTTTAATATATTGTTCAGCTCAGAATACATTTTGTAGTTGGCTTTATTTTTTCATATGTGCTGCAATTTCTTTCATTTTCTTCTCTGTATTATAATTTTAATAAGCATTAGACATCTTACATATACTAGTAGAGATTGAAGTGAATGTTATTTCTTCCTGACAATAGACCTATTTGTGTGAATCCAGGTATGCATATATCCAAGCATATATGCCTATGCACATGGTGGAAAGGTGGTTGAAGCAATTTTTTTCAACTTGATTTTTTATGTTGCTGTTGTTATATTTATTGTTTCAATATTGATGTCTTTATCTTCAAAGCAACATTGGTTTCAAACAGGAGTATTCTGTACCTAGGGTGATGTATTAAAAAAAAGTTTTAAGTTATTCACACTTCCCTCTATCTCTAGTTTAAGCTTTCCTTGTGCATTTTTTCCTCAGTTGAAGTTTATATCTGTGATTTTTCCCAGTCATAAAGTGATAGTCTATTTTGCATATTATTCAGTGCCTGCTAGGCAGATAGTGGGGAGCATGTAACTTTCTCTGTTGTCCTCCTATAGCCTCAATCTAAGGTAAATATTATGCACCTGGGGCTCGGGGAGTGGTTTTTCTCCACATTCATCCATTTCTGACTTGTAATCCAAATTCTTCCTTGTATTTGTGCTGTCTTATATGACAATAAATTTTGATAGTCTGTCTGGACTGGCAATATTAGTTTGTTTGTTTGTTTATTTATTTATTTATTTATTTATTTATTGGTGCTAGGAATTAAACCCAGGGACTTGTGCATGCGAGGCAACCACTCTCCCTTAGTTTAGAATTTTGACTTCAGTATTTTTCCTGTCCTGACTCATCTAGTAATAAAAAGTGTTTCCCAATAGGCTAGGGTTGTGGCTCAGTGGTAGAGTGCTTGCCTAGCATGTGTGAGGCACTGGGTTTGATTCTCAGCACCATATATAAATAAGTAAAATAAAGGCTCATTGACAACTAAAAAAAATATTCTTTTTTATTTATTCTTATTTGTTATACATGGCAACAGAATGCATTTCAATTCATGTTACACATATAGAGCACAATTTTTCATGTCTCTGGTTGTACACCATTACAAAGTAGAATCACACCATTCTTGTTTTCATACATGTACTTAGGGTAATTATGTCCATCTCATTCGATTGTCTTTCCTACCCACATGCCCCCTCCATTTTCTTCCCTACCTTTTTCCATATTTAAAATTGGTTCAGTCCTCCCTTGCCCCCCCCCATCATCCCTATTATGGAAAAGCATCCTCATATCAGAGAAAACATTTAGCATTTGTTTTTTTTTTTTTTGAAATTGACTTACTTCACTTAGTATGGTGTTCTCCAACTCCATCTATTTACCTGAAAATACCATGATTTTATTCTCTTTTAATGCTGAGTAATATTCCATTGTGATATGCTAGTAATATCCACATTTTCTTTATCCATTCATCTACTGAAGGGCATTTAGTTTGGTTCCACAATTTAGATATTGTGAATTGTGCTTCTATAAACATTGATGTGGCTGCGTCCCTGTAGTACGTGTTTTTTCGTCCTTTGAGTATAAACAGAGGAGTGGGATAGCTGAGTCAAATGGTGGTTCCATTCCAAGTTTTCCAAGGAATCTTCATAGTGTTTTCCACATTGGCTGCGCCAATTTGCAGTCCCACCAGCAATGTATGAATGTGCCTTTTTCTCCACATCCGTGTGTGTGTGTATGTGTGTGTGTGTGTGTGTGTGTGTGTGTGTGTGTGTGGAGAGAGAGAGAGAGAGAGAGAGAGAGGGTGAGAAGGAGGGAGGAAGAGAGAGAGAGAGAGAGAGGGAGGGAGGTGGAGGGGAGAGAGAGAGAGATGTTTCCAAGGTAGTGGATGATGTGATTATGTTTGATGGGGAGTCTATGATTTACAGAGTCAGCTTGCAGGCTGGAGATTTAATAAAGAGAATTTGATCCACAAGGAATTTGCTGAAAGAATTCCCTCTTCTTCTTCTTAGGAGGTCAGTCTTATTTCTACTAAGGCCTTCAACTGAGTAGATGAAGCCTAGACATATTTTAATGTGAAAAAATCTACTTAAAGTCTACTGATCTGTGCTAATCTCATGTTTAAAATATCTTTGTAGAAACATTTAGAATAACATTTGACCAAATATCTGGGTACATGGATGACTCATTGGGACACATACTAAAATTAATCATCACAGGTTCCAAGGAGGAATATTTTCCTTTCATATGTCAACTATATTATACATCATTATTTCTTTTTTTTAACTTTATTTATTTATTTATTCTTATGTGGTGCTGAGGATCAAATCTAGGCCCTTGCACATGCTATATGAGCACTCTGCCACTGAGCCACAACCTCAGTTCATACCATTATTTCTTAATCACTCTACCTCAGCACATTTGTCCAGCTACCAATTCCTGAAAAGACCAGAGTCTTCTTCATCCTCACTAACTTGGTATTATTCACTTCCTGAATGATCTGCACCTAAATTTTTCTCTGTCTAGTTCTTTCTTATCTTCAAGGCTCAAATGTTATTTATTTTACCCCAAATTTCTTTCTTGACCATGTTCCTATCTTAGATAATATTTTTATCTCATGGTGTTTACTCAGATTATTTTTACTTATTTTTATTTCTTTTTATTTTATTTATTATTTTATTTCACTAACTAGACTTAAACTCCTTCATCCTTGGTCTTCTGCCTGTTCTACTCAAAACATTATGTTCTACTTATCACCATGCTTACACTGAACTAATGATTAAAAACAAATTAAATGACAACCAAATATATTAGCATGAACTTTTATATATTCCCTCATGATATGTTTGGCTGTTTACAAAGAATCAGCAGCTGTTTCTCAAAAACTTTTGGGAGACTCCTTAGCACAGGAAAATTTCATATTTTGAGGGGTCCATAAGACATAGACCATTGTCTAGAATTTTGCTGTTCTTGTTGTTGGATTGCAGGAGGTGATATAAAGAATGTAAGTTATCCACACTTGTCTAAATATGTCTCTCAAAGCCTAGCTTGGTTTGTTATTGAAGGTCTTTCTTTGATATTTTGTCATAATTCCTAGAATATTCTAATGATTCCTGTCTATTAAGTAAATAAATGCAATTTATTTTTGTGGAAAAAAAAATTCTTCCCACTTATGAAGACGCATTATAACACACAGCAGCATCAGATCCTAGTTCACCACTTATCAGCTGTATAATTTTTAAACAGGTTATTTGATCTTTCCATGCTCTTACTCATAAACAAAAGTAACTCTTAGTACCACATTATGATATTGTATGGATTGAATAAAGGACAGTCAATGTCATACACAGTACCTAGGGTTTCTAAAATTTCTGTGGCTGTTGTTGCTATTAGTACTGTAAATATCGTACTTTGAATTTTGTTACATTTAAATCAAAATCAACCCCGATTAATATTTTCTGAACTTCTCAAATTTGAGATCAGAAAGTGTCTTTTTGTTATTTGTTGAAAAAAATTGGCCATGATCTGGTTTTGTTAATTGTTCTTTTTCAGTGTAATTAATTGGTCTGTGGGTTTTCTGTAGACATTATTCTGATTCAATATTTCTTTATGTGCATGCAGCAGTTTCAGATACACAGGAAGCTTTCATCAAACATGACTTGAATAAGTAGATTTGGGGTTTTTAAGATAAGCTCCTTGTTTCAACACATAATCTGGAAAGAGAAAAATGACATTCATTAGACTTCCCAAATCTTGGTATGCATAACAATCACTGAGGAGTTTTTAAAAAGCAGTCTCCTGTGCTTCATTCGAAATCATCTCAACTTGAACCACCAAAGCATATCTAGAGCAAGGATCCCCAATTTACTTTTTGAAAACACTGTGCTCGACTATTTATTGCCAATTTTCAATCAAGTGGAATTAGGAGAATGAAGCATATTCTAAACTAATTAAGAGAAAGCACAGACAAGTTATTGTATTAATCTTTCCTTATAGGCTTAGCAACAGCATGAGTAGTGAGTCATATAATGATTGAATTTGAAGAATAGCACATGTACCTAATGACACAATGGTAATTGAAATCTGTGCTTATTATTATTTTTTTTTTTCAGTTAAAAGATGTGGCTTCAAAGTTACTCACAAGGAAGTTTAAACAGAATGACCTATAACAATTATCAAAGGTTAGAAAATATTATTCCAAACTAAAATCACATGTAATTTTGTGGAAAAATATTTTTACAGCTGCTTCTTTGTACTTTTTAAATATTTAGGTGATCCAATCAAATTAGATAAAAAGGAAACAATCGCTGATATCAACAAAGAAAAAAGGTGATATTTATATATGGCCTGCAATATGCATTCACTTATTAATCTTGCTACAAACAGCAAATATATGTTAGTTTTTCTCATATTTATTGTTATCTTTTCTTTGTAAAACTTAAGTATTATTTTGTGACAAATAATGATGTTAAAGACAAATAATATCATTTAATTCATGGAAAAAATAAAGAGAAACATAAAGTACACACTATCAATATTCATTATAAGTAAAGAATATGTTTTTTATTATTTATGGTAATTACAAATTTGAAAACTCCCATTTTATCACATTTCAAAAATTTTCAGGAATCCCATATTGTCATAACTATTAATTTTAATTCACTTTTTAAAATTTGAACAAATTGATCTCTTTTTCTCTCTCTCATATACATGTGTGCACTTACACAAAGAAGCACACATTTCAAAACCACCAGCCTCAATAACAAAAGCACTGCCTTTGCACAACTTTAAAATGAGGAATTTATTCTGTATGTTTTATTGAACTAACCTTTTAGCTTCCCTATGAAAAATAATCTGCTAATGAATAAAGGTAAAATATGGGAAAATACAGTTAGATGAAGAAGCAGGCAAAATACAGTCATCGATCCTTATGTGGAGTTTTGTTTTCTGCAGTTTCAGATACTCAAAGTCAATTGCTGTCTGAAATGCTAAATGAAAAAACAACAGTCCATAAGTCTTAAATTGTGTGCTGTTGAAGAGACTGGGGCACTGAGAGGCTAGATATTAAGATGAAGCCACATAGCTGCTGAGTGGCAGGACTGGGAGTTGATAGAATCTTGGCCCAGAGACCATGCTCTCAGCCACATTTCCAGGCTTTCTCTCCTAATATAGTGCAGGTTGTAATCCAGGCCATGGAAATGGAAACTGAGACATGACAAATACAGTGACTTATATAAATTCTTCTAGAATTAGCAAATTGTAGAGCTCTTAAATGTACTTTAACACAGGGGTGTCTTGAAGTGAATGACCTTTCTCATTCACTTATTTTTGTGACAAATAGTGATTTGTCTACCAATGAAATTGCAGCAAATGAGATTCTTAAAATCTTTAGTCACCATTGCTCACTTGGAAATTTGGCTAAAGGTAAATTAGGCAAAATGAGTAGTCAGGGGGAGATTTTGATATGTTAAAATCAGAGGTGCCCATTAAGCTGGACAGCCTCCTTTAACAATACCTATAAAGAGAAAGATTTATAAAATCCCCACCCAGTCCTGCCATATGTACTCCTCCTCCTCAATCTTCTTACCATATTCCAGTGGAAAGTTCTGGCATGGCTTTTTCAAAACGAAGTGCTACTCAACTGTTTTTTGTATATCTTGCATTACTTTTTTGACTGTTTTCAACCCCTATACCATTGATATATTCGGCCAGATAATCATGTGTATTGTAGAATGATGGGCAGCAACCCTTTCCCACCCCCCGCCCGCACTGGATGACTGTAGAATCGCTCCAGTTCTGACAATTAAAAACAAAACAAAACAAAAACCAACCAAACAAACAAAAATCTCCTGACATTGCAGAATGTGCCCTAGAGAGCAAATCATCCTCATCTGTAGACAACATACATTCCTCTACCCGGCCATAACTGGTGCCCTCAGTCTGTCCTCAGCTTCAACAGGTGCTGGCTCCCAGGCTAGAAGAGATGTTTTTCACCTAGGGGCCAGGATCTCTGAATTTGCAAGCAGGGTCAAACCTAATGCTCACCCAACCCTTGAAATTACATAAAAATGCTTTGTATGTATGGCTTTTTTTTTCTGACAAAATTACTTAATTTTAAACATTCTCAAAGAGGTGTGTTTTTTTCAAAATGTTTGAAAGTGTTTCCTTTGAGTCAGTACTGAAGACCACACGTAGGAGATCATTGCACACCACACACACACACACACACACACACACACAAGTGAAACAGTCCTATTGCTTAGGATACTGGTACCATACGGACACAGAGTCCTAAGTATTATTTTTTCCCCCAAGATGGCCTAGGCCTGTTTAAATGAGAACACTGTATGAAAGGAACAATTGATGGTAGGCCAGGTTCTCCACGTTAGTGTGGGAAGCAGGTGTTGACCCTCTGGTATGGCCAGTGGGTGTTGGCTCGCACCACGGTTCATGGGGTGACAGTTGGGTACCACGTGTTGGATACTGTTCTCCTGTGGTCTTGAAGATTATCGAAGGGAATATCTTTATTGCAGAGAGGGACGCTGGTTGTAGGAAGCAGGAACTGCAAATGGCTTATTCTTTGCTTCCCAGCGATAACCACTTGTCTCTAAACTATCCTCTGAAATTTCAAAATGGAGGTGGTAGACATTTGCATCAAGAAGAGGCAGAAGAAACAAACAATGGAACAAGACGAAACTATAAAAACTGAAAAAAATGTAGAGAGAAGGAGGGACCTATATATATCCATTCACACTCACAAGGATCCTTAATTTCAGAATTTAAAAATTCTGAAGTCCATAATTAAGCTTTAGTTTGATTTGTTTTTTTTTTCCTAGAATGAGCTAAAGAAGATGGACTGAGCATTTTTGGCGACTCACACTAGCAATGACATGGATGTGATCTACAGCTGTGATATTGAAGTATGGGCTATTGCCCACTGATGAGTTTTAGGGCTCCTCATAATTCATTACAGAATAATCCAACTATGTAAGTCATTTCTTCAGTTTTTTTAAATAAATAAATTTTTTATAATTTTGTGACTCACAATCATAGCATACTTCCATGGGTGCCTTAAGTTTCTAAACTTTGTCATTAAAAAACTATACTAAATTGTGCTTTGTGTTGTAGGTAGTATGATGAAATCTCACACCGTCCACTCTGTCTTGTGTAGGGCATGGATTGTCCTTCTGTTTAGTACATCCTTGGTGAAAACTTTTCTCCCATCAATCACTAAGCAGCTATCTCAGTTCTCAGATTGCCATGGTATTGCAGTGCTGTGTTCAGACAACCATGGTGCACTGGCTACTGCTATATCACCATGGCTGCCAATCATCTCATCCAAGAGGCATTTTTTCATTTCATATCATCCCAAGAAGAATAAGGGGAGTATAATACAATAAGACATGTTGAAAGAGAGACAAACAACATCCACAAAAATTTTATTACCATTTAATAGTTACATTTCATTACCACTTGTGCAAATCTCTTACTATGACTAATTTATAAATAGAATTTTACTATAGGTTCGTAGTGGTAGTACATATTGTTTTATATTATCTATGATTTCAAGCATCCACTATAGGATTGGAACCTATAAACCATGGTCAAGGAGGGAGTACTACAATTATTTAAACAAATTGATTGGATCTTAACTTATACTTTTAACACATTGAAGGGTAAAGAAATTTAGATGAATATTCTAAAGTCACATTCATCTAATTGGTGGAAGTCTCAGATTCAAGGCTCTGAGTTTGAAATTTGCTTTGAAGAAATCATCTGCCTCCATTAAGCAACTCTACAGCTAAAAGAGTGATTAATGAGGATGTGACAACATTTCTACTTCTATTTTTATTGTTGTTTGTTTTAATATAATTTATTTCTAAGAGCTATTTGAAGTTTCCAGAAAAATGGAAAAGAGAGTAAGGCAGACCGACACCCCATAAAGTCTCTCTCTCCAGGTCTGGTTTTACTTATTATTAAAATTTTTCAGTGGTGTCGTAACTTTGTTACAATAGATGTACAAATTTTGATTCATGTCTTTGCCCACAGTGCCAAAGACTGTATGGCTTTAAGAATGAAAATTTATTTTCTCATAATTTTTAAGGCTGGAAGTCTGAGATTAGGGTGCCAGAATTGCTGGGACTTGTGAGGTCTCTCTTCCTGGCTATAAGATGACCACCTCACTGTGCACTCATATGTTCATTTACTTATTGTATTTTCATGGAGAAGAAGAGAGAGTAATATTCTTTATATTTATAAGAGTATCAACATTATAACATTAAGACCTCACCTTTATGATCTCAGTTACCCTTAAATACTTCCCAGAAGCCTTATCTCCAAACACAGTCATTGCAAGGTTAGTGTTTGGATATATATGAATTGGGAGAGTGCATAAAAACCAATTAAATATATACCATTACCTTATTGTTAGCTAAAAACCCATGGTTTGCATTAGGATGCACTCTTGGTGCTTTAGAGGTCTGTGGGTTTTGCCAAATGTGCAATATCATATATCAGCCATGACAGTATCATAAAGAATAACTTCAGTGCCCTAAAAATGTCCTGTTGTTTTAGTCAGAATTAGTTTTATTGCTGTGACCTGGTAAGAACAACAGAGAGGTAGAAAAGTTTGTTTGGCACTCATGTTTCAAGAGTTCTCAGTTCGTAGATGGCCAACTCCATTACTGTGGACCAAAAGTGAGGCAGACCTTCATGGTAGAAGTGCATGGTGGAAGAGGAATGTAGTTCAGGACATGACAACTAGTAAGGAGAGAGAGAGACAGAGACAGAGAGAGACAGAGACAGAGATAGATAGAGACAGAGAGAGACAGACACAGAGATATTAAGCTCAGCTCACCAGGCACAAAATGTAGACCCCAAAGACATGCCCCCATATCAATTATAAGTGGATTAGTGCACTCATTAGATTAATACTCTTATAACCCAAATATTCCACTGCTAAACTTTCTTGCATTGTCTCACACATGGACTTTTAGCGGACGCCTCATATTTAAAACATAATACTACAAAACAACTATTGTTTCTTTTTTCTCCACCACTCACCCTCTGGCAATCACTAAACTTTAAATTTTCTGTATAGTTTTGCTTTATTCATATTGTGATATAGTTGGAATCATATTGTAGATAAACTTTTCATCCTGACTTCTTTCACTGAATATTAGTCATTCAAGCTTCCTCTGTGTTTTTTTTTTTTTTTCTGGCTTCATAGCTCATTTCTTTTGACCACTTGCTAATATATGGATGCATCACAATTTGTTTATCCATACATCTATTGAACATCTTGGTTTTCTCCTTTATTGACAAATAAGAATTAAGTTATGATAAACACTTGTGTGATGAGCATAAGTGTTCAGGTAATTTGGGTAGGTTTCCAACAGTGGGATAAGTGCAGCATATGGAGAAAATGTTCAGCTTTGCAGAAACTGCCAAACTCTCTTCCCAGGTGGTTAAACCATTTTTCATTCTGGCCAACAATGATTTAGACTTCCAGTTCCTCCCCATACTTGCCAACATTTGGTGAGGTAATGTCAGTGTTTTGGATTTTACTCATTGTAATAGGTATACTATGACATATCTGTTATTTTGCTTTACATTTCTCAATGACATAAAATGTTAATCATGTTTCCGTTGCTAATTTGCCATGTAGATATATTCTTTAATATTTGTCCAGATCTTTTGCCCAGTATACTCCAGTTTTGTAAAACTAAATTTTAGAAAACCAGACATGAAAGAAAATTAACTATAAAAAGATTATTTCTGTTATGAAAGAAGGCTTTCCTTTTTAAAAGAGCTTCCGCATTGGAGAAGCTTCAGTGAAGTATTTTAAAATATCCTTGATAATGTCTAGTTTATATATTTAAAATATATATCAGTAGCACAAAGAAGATGTATGTATATTACAAATTTAGATAAAATTATCAGAAAATTTATCACGTCCTGCTAAAGTCTCAAAGGAAAACATATTTATCAATTTTAGCTTTTCAATTGAAATCCTACTATATCACAAGATTTTATATTTATATAGAAAATCACTATGACTGGCTGTCCTCTGGATTAGGGTTTATACCCACAGGAAAGATGGAGAGAAGATGATGGGAAGTTTACATTTAAACCTACCCTCAGGAAAAAAGCATTACTTTCTCAAAATTTATGACCAGTTAAAATCACACATCAAGACATAACAAAGGGCACATATAGGAATGGGAAACCCATAATTTCTATTCCAAGAGAATTCCTTGAAGTATACAAGAGTGCCAAAGAATAGGATATTAAAATATAATGAGAAAATCCAATTCAGATTTTTCCATGTATTAATTTTATAATTAAATTAAATATATTTTATGCTTTAGATATTATCTTATCAGTTAAATCATCAAGATAAGTTCAATGCTTTCTCATTCTCTACTACCTGATATTCTAAGAATCTGAGTTCTTAGAGATCTTCCCATATACAAGCTGAACATTTAACTTATGCATTGGAAAATAATAATCATTGGAAATATGTAAAATTTGTCTCTTTTTATACATGAAATTTTCAGTAATATAAGTCAAAAATGTTTGAATTTAATTCAAATTCTGAAATCATTTTTTCAGAGAAAAGTATAAAAATCAATGAAAATGAAATTATAAAATGTAGAATAATTATGGACTTACTAACAATGTAATCAGTGAACTGAGAAATGGTTTGAACACAGATGTTGGAGAATATAATGCTAAGTGATGTTAGCCAATCCCAAAAAAACAAATGCTGAATGTTTTCTCTGATATAAGGATGCTGATTCATAATGGAGGATTAGACCTCATCATGGAGGATTAGGCCAACTCTAGATAGGGCAAAGGGGTGGGAACGGGGACCACGAGGGTAGGAAAGATGGTGGAATGAGATCATTACTCTAAGTACATGTATGAAGACATGAATGGTGTGACTCTATTTTCTAATAGTGTAATATGAATTATACTGCATTCTGCTGTCATATATAAAAATAGAATAAATTTAAAAAAGAATAAAGAAAAACATTTTAGAAGACCACACACACAAAAAAAAGTTTTGGAGGGAGGTTCATCCAATCTTATTTGGAGTCAAGAGGACCAACATGAAAAGCAAAGTTGATTAAAGAGGATGGAATGGGACAGGCAGAAGGAAATTGAAACCACAGAGAGGACAGAAGGATCCATACCATGACCTGACCCTTGTATAACATTTTTTGTTTCACTTTATAATCACACACATTACCCTATTTGATTTTTAATGATTTTCGTGAAATCTAATTATACTGCTGATGTACAAAAAAAAAAAATCAGCTCAAGGGATTTATTAAAAATAAGCACATCTATTAATTATCAGTCAGGTTAATACACAGAACCCCAATAATTGACTTTATGATTATAATTTGAAATCTTAAAATTTTATGAAAGTAGGGTTAGTATTTGGTTCCATTTTCATCTTCCTTGTGTCTTTTTATTTATTTTTTCTTTGTCACCCATGACATTTAATCTTAGTCTGTCAGCACTGCTACGATAATATACCTGAGGTAATTTATAAGTTACAAAAATTTATTTTCTCAAAGTACGAGAGTCTGGCAAGTCCAGCTCTAGATGCCTGCTGGGGAGGACATTGCTTCTCTCCTTCTGAGACGGTGCTTTGATGCTGCATGCAGCAAAGGAAAGCAATTCGAAGTCCTTACACAGTAGAAAAGACAGAAGGGTAGGAAAGGCCTCCATCACATCCCAAAAGCTACACTTTTATAATGTTGAATTGTGGATAAAGTATGAATATCAACTTTGGCAAGGATAAAAACATTTCAACCACAGTAACATTTGTGATACTCATGTGTGCCATTGTTTGTGCCTACAGTTTATTCATTTTTATTGTTTTAATGTAATTCACTGCTTGATTCACCAGTGTTTTTCCATTTTACTATTGCTGGAAATAAGTTCCTACTACCTAGCTATCATAAGTAACACTGCTTTTAATATTTAATCTTGTGTATAATTCTTTTGTTCATATGCCTAGGAATAAAATTACTGGTTAATATGGTATGCCAGGATCAGGTGTTTTATTAATGCAGTTAATTGTAGTTACTGATGAATACTTCTTTTTTTAAAATTTTTATTTATTTATTTTTAGTCATACATGGCAGTAGAATGCATTGTGACACATAATACATAATGGAATGTACATACACATCAATCATATTGTCTATTCTATTCTGCTGCCCTTCTTTCCCCCCTACTCCTCCCCTCCTCTCCCATCCTTTCTCTCTATCCAATCTAATGTGACACACTTTTTTTTTCTTTTTCTCATTACAACATCATACATGTATTCTGTATAACAATGAGGTTCTCCCTCCCATCTTCTGTGCAACTCCCCTTCTCCCTCTTTTTCCCTCCCATCTCTCTTCCCTATTTAGTGGTAGTCTTCTTTTCATGCTCTTCCTCCCTATCCCATTTTGAGTCACCCCCCTTATATCAGAGAAGACATTTGGCATTTGTTTTTTAGGGATTGGTTAACTTCACTTAGCATAATCTGCTCTAATGCCATCCATTTGCTGCAAATGCCATGATTTTATTATTTTTTAGTGCTGAGCAATATTCCATTGTGTATAAATGCCATATTTTTTAATCCACTCATCTATTGAAGGGCATCTAGGTTGGTTCCACATTCTAGTTATTGTGAATTGTGCTGCTATAAACATTGATGTGGCTGTGTCCCTGTAGTATGCTCTTCTTAGGTCTTTTGGGTATAGTCTGAGAAGGGAAATAGCTGGGTCAAATGGTGGTTCCATTTCCAGCTTTCCAAGGAATCTCCATACTGCTTTGCAGTACACCAATTTGCAGTCCCACCAGCAATGTATGAGTGTATACCTTCTCCCCATCCTCACCAGCACTTATTGGAGTGAGATGGTATCTTAGAGTAGTTTTAATTTGCATTTCTCTGATTGCTAGAGATGGTGAGCATTTTTTCATGTATTTGTTGGTTGATTATATATCCCCTTCTGAGAAGTTTCTGTTCAAGTCCTTGACCCATTTGTTGATTGGGTTATTTACTTTTTTGTTGTTTAACTTTTTGAGTTCTTTGTATACTCTAGATATTAGAGCTCTCTGATGTTTGAGGGGTAAAAATTTGTTCCCAGGATGTAGGCTCCCTATTCACCTCACATATTATTTCTCTTGCTGAGAAAAAACTTTTTAGTTTGAATCTTATGAATACTTTTTAAAATTTAAAAATTTTATAGTTTCTTCATACATAGCACTTTTATCTTGTTCAAGAAATTTCACCCTATTTCAAGGTCACATAATTTTTCTTCTAAATGACTTTCTAGGAATGTTAGTAATTTTGTAGATTTATCTCTTTCACCTCCACTGTACAACTGTTATGAGATTTTGTGTGTGGTATGAAAGAAGGTTAAGATTCATGATATTTTTTATTATTTTTGTACTAGTTTTACCATAATGAAAATATCTAGGTAAAGGTAGGATAGTCTCTGCACTATTCTATGCAATTAAATTATTTTTATCTTTGTATGCAAATGACATTTGTTATAATTAGCTATGCAATTTTATTTAGTATAAATATATATTAAACCATACCATCTTAGGAGATGAGTGCTTTAACTTTATCTCCTTCGCATGTTTGCAAATAAATTTTAGAGTTAATTTTTATAATTTTATGCACACACATACACTGCAAGAATTTTGTCTGAAAAGTATAATGAGTTCATATATAGTTCATGGTAGAAATGGTACTGTTATGGTTTGGAACTTCAATGTTCCCTCAAAAGTTAATGTTTTGAAAACATGATCCCCATACAGCAAGGTTCAGAGGTAGGGCTTTTCAGCAGTGATTAAATCATGGAGGATGTAACCTCATCAGTGTATTAATTCATTTAATGGATTGATAATTTGAATGAACTGCTGGACGGTAATTGTAGGACAGTAAGGTTTGCTTAAGGAATTAGGTCATGTTGGTGGGGTCTTGGACTATATCTGTGCCTGCCCCATGGACCTTCCATATACTCTCTGCTTCCTGGCTGCCGTAAACAGAGAAGTGTTCCTCTACAACACCATTTTACCAAGATGTTCTGGCTCACCTTAGAGAGCATGGAGTTGGCCAACCATGGACTGAGACTTCTGAAACTTTGATCCCAAAAGAAAGTTTTCCTTCTCTAAGTTGTTCTTGTTAAGTGTTTTGATAACAACAACCAAAAGCTGACTAACACAAATATCTTAAAATACCGAGTAGACTAATCTTTAAACATGATGTATTTCAAACTATTTAAGACTTACATTACTTATAATTATTTTTAATGTATTTTATACAGAGACTTTATATGCCATTGATTTTTTGTATGATTGTTGATATAATTAAAAATAGTAATGTTATTTTATATTTGTTCTGTTGATAATATATAAACAAATTAATATTTGTAAATTGATCATGAACTGAAAATTTTGTTGTTTTATAAATTCCATTTTTGTCCTACTCTATTTTGCATTGCTGTAGCAAAATATTCATGGCTGAGAACTTTATAAAGAAAAGGAGTTTAGTTTGCTTATTACTGTGTTGGATAGAATATCCAAACAGCATAAAACTGTCTTTGGCATCACATGGCAGAAAAGTGGAAAATGAATAAGCCATACGTAGAAGGGGCCAAGTATGTGGGGTAAAATGCTTTTTATAACAATCCACTCTTTTGGGTACTAATCTAGTCATAGGAGACCTTCTCCACAGCACTGACGTATTCATGAGAGTGGGGTCCTCATGAACTTATTATCCTGCACTAGGCCCCACCTCTTAAAGTTCTACCACCTTGGCACTGCAATACCACAGACCAAGCTGATAGCACCTAAATGTTTGTGAGATAAACACATTTAAAGTTGACCAAAATGTTTATCTATAATTTATTAGGAAGCTGTATGAAATAACATCATAGGAAAAATCATAACAGTTTTATTTCTTGCCATTCAATCTTTACATGTTCATTTCTTTATTTTTATTCTACAGCAAGGACATCTTGTATGATGTTGAGTTGAAATGATTATAGCAAGTGTACTTTTCTCTTTTTTTCAATCTCAGAAGGAATGTCTTCAATATTTCACTATAATATAACATTTGCTGTATTTTTTTGTGATATCCTCTATCACATACGCACACAAAAATATTGCTTCAATCTCATCTTTCTAAGTGTTTTCCTCCAGGGATGGGAGTTGAATTTTATCTAAAAATGTTTCCTACATCCTTTGAGGATATCAAAAGTAAAAGAAATAAAATTACTGAGATATGAAACATCTAAAATAAATTTATAAAATATCATAGTGAGTTTAGTATATTCATCCTAAAAAATTTACAGAATTATGGTTACCTTCTGAAAAGTAGTTTACAATTCTTTAAAAAATGAAACTAATTAAAGAATAGTAGGATTTATAAATAGAGAAATATATGTAAGTAGGTACAATAAGATGTCAATTATAAACTCCTATATAGAGGGTACAAGTATTCGTGGTAAAATTCTTTCAACATTGTTATGTATTTGAAAATTATCTTAATAAAGTGTTAAAAGATTAATTACTATTAACAGTTTTAAAATCATATAATTAATTAAGTTAGGTATTTTTTGTAAATATGATGGAATGACTTTATTCCATTGTCATTAATCTTAACCTTTTTCCATTATGACCTTCTATTTTTCTATAGTTTTTTTTCCAAGTTTTATTAAGTTATAATTCACAAATAAAAGAATACATATTTTTTAACATGTGCACATGGTTATTTGATATGTGTGTCCAATGTGTAAGAGTTAACATAATCAAATTAGTACATCCATCAACAGTTATTCTCTTTGTGTTGTGTTGGTGGGTGTCAAAGACACTTAAGATTTACTGTTTTGGTAAATTATTAACAAACAGTAGAATATAATAATAATAGCAATATTATTAACTATAATCATGATGTTATATATTGAATTCACATAACTTATTCACCTTCAACTAAAAGTTTGTATTCTTTGCGAATGTTTCTCCATTTGCACCACAACTCACTCCCTGGCAACCATCAGATAAAGAAAAACTAATGGAGACAATCTCCAATTTGCAATGGTTTGACTTACAACTTTTCAATTTTATGATGATACAAAAGTAATACACCTTCATTAGAAACCATAGTCTAAACTTTGAATATTGATATTTTGCTAAAGTAGCTGTATACAGTATAATCCTCTCTCGTGATGCTATCACACTGAACAGCTCCCATATTTTTTATTTAAATATTTTGATGGATCATAGCACCATTGTGAGGATGGGAGCATGTACACAATCTCTTGTGTAGAATCTACTTCCTTTACTCTTAAGAGAAGCACTTTTCAAACTTACTGTGATTTTTGTTTACTTTGACTAACTTCCTATTCTTTAAGAATATATTTTCCATGGAATTCAGTCTAATGTAGATACTCTCTAACATAAAGCGTAATTGTCATGCCTATTATGGTTTGCTTCATTTACTGTGGTTGATTTTGCATCAGTATGATGTCTGATGTTCTCCATAGTTCTTCTTACTTGAAAATATACTGGATACACCTACAGAATAGCATTGAATTCACTGGACAGTTAGGATTTTTCTACTCAGGTGACCTATTAATATCATTGATGAATTTATTAATGTTTAACACGTTTTCATTTCATTTCCTAAGCATTTTCTAACTTCCTAAAATATACTGCTAATATACTTTCATTGTTCATGAGTAGTTTAATTTCTAATAATTTCAGAGTTGGAAAATTAAGAATCAATCCTCTATTTTTTTTAATCAACATTTCCCTGTAAGACACTATTTATTTCTTCTTTTAGTGTAAGTTTTTACCTTTTACTTGATTTCATGAATCAATTTTCTCCTCTCCCTCTTTGAGGAACATTGTCCATCTTTGTTATTTTTATTTCATGTATCTTTAAAATTAGGATTTGCCAGTGTTCTTCATTCATTACCAAACCTCAGCAAGATCACTTCTACAACACATTGTGCTACAACACTTCTTGATCTATTTTTACATATAACTAATAACTAACTAGTCAAAACCAGTGGCTTATTTCTATTCCTTGTCCCATCTGTACTTAAATATTGATCATGGCCTATTTGAAAACAAATATTTATTTTGTGTTTTACACTCACATTCTGAGGAACTTAACTGATATGCCTATATAAGTCACCAAAGCCACACTCAGCCAGCAAAATCCAAGACTGAACCTGCTTCCTTTGAACCAGAAATTATTCATCATTTTTCCATGTTATTCCTAGTGTAGGTAACAGATAATATAAGGGTACCCAAAAGGGTAACATGGAAACTTCATTTTTATATGAAAGCTTTCTTCTTTCTTTCCATTTAGATATATTATTAGGATACCAAACAATGAGCTGTATATTTAATTTCACATTTCTCTTCAAAATCCGAAACCTTCTAATAATTGTTTTTTCATTGTTTCTAAGTGTTCTACTGTATATAAATACCATACTTTGTATTAAATAGACCTGTCACCTCTCTGAGGTCCCATCTTCCAACACTGTTGTCACAGTGGCAATTTCAAACATGAGTTTCAGAATGGACAAACCATATTCAAATCACAACGCTTACACTTGATGTTTACATAAAACATGATGGCACTATTATGTCAGGAAGTTTGGCATCTGGTATTTTACACCATTGTTACCCATATGACTTTCCAAACAAATTTTTATGTGACCCATCCTTGAATTTCCTTCTTATTTCTGAAACCACTCTCCTGATTACCATTTTTCTTTAAGATTTTCTAATGAAATTTCCATCCATTCTGTGTTCTATTATCTTTCCAAAGATTTTATTTTCTACATAAGTTAGTTGGAGTTTACATAATCTTATTGGCACTAAGATATTTTGACTGATAATAGTAGTTATTATGCATCTATTCATCTACTAGTCAGTTTTATGTACATCAGGCACTGTACCAAGTAGTTGACATCTGTTCTGTATAATCATATATAGGATTAATTAATTTGATTTGCTCCTGTTGCTTGGGCAGAATCTTTGTGAATATGCCTCTTCCAATTCTAAGAATGATTTGTGATAATGATACAAGAAACGTTGAGCCTTCTCTATGCTTAGCATTTCTGTAATACTACCTGTTTTAATTGCTAATTTTATAATAATTACTATATTGTTAAGCCAACTTTTCATTTATGATCTTGAGCTTCTGACTCTTATCTGTCACACATTTAAAGGAATCAAGAGTAATGTGCTTTTAAGAAGGAGGTTTACTCCTGTCATGGTTGGTATTTTTGAAGGAGAAATGTGCTTGCATTGAAAGCTAATGGTTACGGCAATTCAATTAGGGGGCAAAGTATGCAATCAAGATTTCTTGGCAATAGCAAAAATACCAAATAGCTACATTGCTACATGTCACCTACTCTATGACTTTTTAAAAAGATCCTTTCAGCTATCAACAGTCATTTAATTTAGAAAGTTTATACCAGAGAATAGATTGTAACAAAAGGGAACACCAATATCAGGAGTTAAAGTATCATCTTCTAAAGTATAAAAATATCACTCTAAAACAGAGTATTTTTAAGTTGCTAATCACACTTAGCCATCTATGATTCATGCAGTATTTAAGAATTGAGCTACATAGTTAAAATATGACATGAAGTTATCAAAATTAAAAGAGAACATCAAATGCACTCTTTTTAGCATTACCAAAGGTAACCTAACACGTACACATATTTGAAGTATGGACATACTAAAAGTGACTATTATACACCATTTTCATGGGGAGTCTTTTTCCTCTCTTACTAGATATCTTCTCTAAACAAGAGTATGTGTCCAACCTGCTTCTAATATTTTTCTCTAACCAACATAATCTCCAGTATGACTCTACTAATGCCCACTTGTTGATCACTCATGACACAGTGGAATTCCAGAGTGTGTTATTAGTATTGAAATGAAGTGTATCCTCATGCCCTGAAAGTCTGAGTCTTGGCAGCTTATGCTAAAAATAACATCTTCATAAGATTTGCCACCCATTCATTGGACTTTTTGGTGGATGGAAGTCATCAAATTTTCTTCATTTCTGTCTCTGCTCTACCATTTATTTGCCAAAACTATAACTAAATGCTTCCCTGAAAATCAGCCCCTTCTGATGCTACTTTTCAACATGCCAAATGTATTTCAGTATAATCAGACCATAACAATAACACAATCCAGACTCACCAGCCTTCTGTAACTACAGCAGTTTAACAGGGCACAATAATTATTGCCCTTATGCAGTGAAGCAAAGATGTGTAGTGAGATATTCAAGATCACAGGACAAATAGAAGTCATTTGCTGGATTTCAAACACAGCAGGATCTGAACCAGTTGTTGAGCTTTATATCACACTATGGCCAATACCTGTACTCCTACTGGTGGAGAGATTTTTAGAGGTAAGTTGGCTCCTAGGAACTCTACATTGAGTAGGAGTTTGCATCGAACAGAAATAAACTAATATAAGTCAGTAGAAGAAGAAAAAAGAATACTTTTTGTATGACTATTTCAAGAGGAAAATATACTTAATTTCTTGAGTTCTTGCACAGATGATAATAGCATGTGCTGTATGGATGCATTCCCACTATTCTAGTTTCCCTACTGGCACCAGAGTTCATAAAGAAAGGAAATTAGGGAAGTGATTACCTGGAAGTGGAGGAAAGCACAGAATATTAGTGAAACGCCTCTAGAATCAACCCATCTAAGTTCTATTCCTAAGGCTTCTGTAGTTTTAGCATTACAACTCTACAAATTCACTTAATTTATTTGTAGTTGGTAAACTCCTCTGTAATAGAAGTTGAAGCACTATTGTTGAGGAGATAGAAATGGTATCTCATGTGTTCACAAGGGGAAAATATCAACTTGTATGTACACATTTTAAACATTTGAAATAAACCTTAGGAAATAAAAAAATAGTATTCATTGGATCAGAAAAGCTTACTTAGACTTAACATGTAATGAATAAATTTTCATTGTTTTATTGTTCTTAGCCACCAAGTATTCTGTGAATAAAATTCCTCATATATGTTTGTGTGTGCTTTCAGGACAACTGGTAGGTAAGTATATGTTGCCTGTATAGAAATGACCTTGGGAAAACTAATTCAAGTGTATTTTCCTGTTTGTTTATTTGCAGTACTGGGTATTGAAATCCGGAGCACTCAACCCCTGAGCTACATCTCTAGACCTTATCTTTTTTGCTTTTTTCTTTTGAGACAGGGTTTTACTAAGGTTGGATTGCAACTTTTGATTCTTCTGCCTCAATCTCCTGATAACTGTGATTACAGGCGTGTGGCACTGTTCCTGGTTTGCTTTATCGTTATACTTTAATTTATACCCAATTTTGCTAGACTGAGTTAAAAAAATAAGAATATATTAAACAATCAACATTACAAATTCAACATTGTGAATTTTTTACTTTGTCTAACACTATTTTAACAGATTTTGGTCTACTAGACTCTGTGACTTTTGTTCAGGTTAAGTACAAGGTGAGCTGAGGATTCAAAGTGAATGCAGTATTAAAATGTTTACTTGTGTTACTTGTTTTTTTCACTGCATGTAGGTAGGCACTGACTACTCATTCTTCCCTCAGCAACAGATGCTCTACTTTTTCTCCTTAGGGCCCTCAGATAATTGCATGTAATTCTGGAATAGTCCCATTTTCTCTGAGCGTTATGGCCCAATTTACTTTTTAACAGACTCATATCATTGTTGCCAAAAAGATGTGCTATACTGTGGTAATGAAATCTCCCTGACAAAAACAGACATAAAAGGAAGAAGTAAGCCACAAAAATTTCCTTGTTAATTGCGCTTAAATGATTATTGGTTCACCTCACTTCGCTGAGAGTCTTATTAAGCATAGTGTTATTATCACTGATCCTCATTAAGATTAAAAATTTCCCAGCACTCAATCATAGTATCTCCTTTTACAATTGATAATCTCAAATATTCCTATAGTTTTTTTTTCCTGCAGAGAGTGTTATAAAAAAATCCAACATTTTCTAGAGATATTACAAAGAAAGTATCATGTACAGTACATATAAAAGTATATTAAAATTACATGGCAGAACAAAAGGCAAATTCGGTAAGTAAATGTGACATTTAAAAGTTCTTATTATTATGGGTTTTAAAGACTCAATTATTTATGAACACTCATTTTCAGTTCTCAGAGGAATAATGACCCAGTTATTATTATGCAGGTTGAGGAAACTCTAGGGGTGTGACATGAAAATGATTGGCTTTTGAAACTTCATCTATCTTTCATATTTTGTAGTGCTAGTAGAAAAGAATATTTCCAAAAATTTAAAAATATGAGTATGGTATGCTTTTGGATTTTGTTCTATGAAAAAACAAGAGTAAAAATTTTTTTTGTGTGTGGTTTGTAAAGAGACCAAAGAAAGAGTTCAGGAGGTGGATAAATTCATAATTGTAGCACTTTAACTTGACAAACTGTCAGCTTTCATATTTAGATATCATGTTTTATTATTCATATTAATAGAATTAATTCATAGATAAATGTATTGAAATAAATTTTTGTCTTTATTTTTTATTATTTGGTTTTACTAGAGTTTTAATTCAAATTTTGTAAATGCATACCTATGCTCATACATTACAGAATTGAAGTAATCAATTTATAGGTGTAGAAAATAATGCACAGAGAAGTGAAAATCTTATAGCAACAAAAGTAATGCCTTAACTTGCAAAATTAAGAGTAGTAGACAGTCCTAATTCAAAATCACCTGGGTACTTTATGAATTTTTGCCATAGAAACCTTATACTCTATATTCTATAGTTATTTTGAGTTAAAGCCTATACAAAACTTTGGAAAAATTATCCAGTCATTTTCTATACTTTGAGAGAGAAAATAGAAATCTTAGCCACTTATTGTACCTATATTCTAAGTGGAATAAAATGAATATCCCATTCTACATTTGAGTGACTCATATGTAATGAAGTCCATAAGAATATTACTAATTTTAGAGTTGTGAATCTCATAATTTTTAGGTATCTTAATAGTAAAGGACACTGTTTTTGTTGTTTGTTTTTATGTACTGCTCAGGACAAACAATAAATGACACACAATAGTATAACTATGGTTGACAAGAATTAATTGAATAATTCAAAACAGCTAGTAGAAAGGATTTTGAATGTTCATAGCTCAAAGAAATAATATGATGGATATGCCAGTTATCCTCATCTTGATCTGATTGTTATACAATGTGTTCATGTATTGAACTGTCACACATAAAGATATATGTGTGTGTTAACTTAAAATAAAAATAGAGAAAAATTAAAAAATTCAGCAGCTAGATTTAGACTGTGCTTGAATCTTCCTTCAGTCAAGTAAGACTCTCTAGATGTTTTCCTTTCACCTTAACTGGGTGATTGATTGTAAGTGATTATACAGAAATATTTTGCATTGAAATTTCAGGACATAGTTTTCAGTTATCTTTGATGCCTTTCTACAATATTCTTTATGAAATGTTAAATTTTACCTGAGCTTGTTGGTTCTGGACTATCAGGAAGGATAAGATATCTCCCCACCTTTTTGTGTTACAGGAAAAGTTGTATTACACTAAACCTCCCTTCCAAATCTTAGATAAGACTCATGGATGTCCTCCTTGGTTGACCTATGACATAGACCCAGGGACATAGACCCTTCATATTTTTATTCTTTGCTTCATAGATGATTAGATGAACTGCTTATCCCCACTGATCAATTAGAACAAACTTATTAAACAAACAAAACAAATGAGAACAACACTGCTAAGCTTTTCTCCTTCCCTAAGTGCCTGCCTTTCACATGAAATTCCTCCTGAGCAACCCTTCCTGAGAATAGGCTGGTCCCAGAAGAGAATACTTTCAGATCTCCTATTTAATCATACTTGGTTCTTTTTTAGCCTTGTTCCATCCTTTCTGCAAAAGAAAAAAAAATGTCTAACCTTGATATGCTTACAATTCTGATGAGCAGAGTGCCCTCCCTCTTGGAATGCTTATCCTCTTGTGGTGCAAAAGTCATTACTTTCCTCTCAATAATCCTTTCAAGTAAAGCCTCTCCTTACTTAATCCACATTTGTTTTTGTTCCTTTGTTCAACAGCAATGAAGTAAAAATGGAAACAGAACTTTCATTCCCATTATGATATAAACACTAGGATGAAGCACATGAAGAGAATGTGTTAATATTAGTGCTGAAAAATAAAAATTAAATAAATAAAATAATATGCTTACATTCATATCAAAAGGAGCGATGTTGTCTAAATCTGGTTGTATTGGGGGTACCAGAGCAAGGCAGGATGCTTCTCTAAACTCTGTGACTTTAGCTAACAGTCTTTATGAACTTAAAGGGAAACCAAAGCCAGTAATAAGGGATCATTTAAAAAAAAAAAAAATTCTTTAGCTGCTCAAAATAAAATTGCAGTTCCTGGACCACAATAGCATTTTACCTATCTTGTGTGACATTTATGACGAGCAGCTAAGAAGTGGTACTTATTTTAAAAAAAAATCACTGTAAAGAAACATGAATGCTTTTCTCAATAAAATGGATTCATTTCCATAGCACTTTTTTTTTTTTAAGAAATTCTCTATCCAGCTGTGGATATAAATGCTATGTAAGAGTAAATTCTGTGGTAATATAAAAGCATAGATTTTAATAGGAAATACTATTAACTAAAACCATTCCACCAAATGACTCTTAAAATAATCAATGGGTGGATTTGGTGAGGAGGTGCAAAGGGGACTGAAGAAGGAAGGTTGAAGCTGTGGTCTGGAATGACAGAAGAAAGTTTTTGTTAGAAATTAGAAATGCAGCCAGACTGGAATTCAGTTAAAGAAGCTAAGAAAAAATTGGAAGCAAGTGATCTGTTATCTGTTTATCTTATGCTATTGATAGCAATAAATTCCATGCTATAGAAGTAGTTATATTTAACAGGATATAGATTCTTCCATTTTAAGAATTTTGGGTCACTAAAGTATGAAAATCTTTTTGCATCTCATGGCTTTATGGAAATAAATGTTATTCAAGAAAGAGACTTCCATCCAAGGGTTAGACCATCCTTTCCAAGGTACTGTACTTTGTCAAGGTACTGTGCTCTTTCTAAGATGGTCAGATAGTGTGATTTTAGGATTTCTTCGGCAGCACCTACAGTATTCTTTTTTTCCTTTTATTAGTTGCAAGGCTGTGTTCCATGAAGCAGTTTTTTTTAAAAAATTCTACATTGAAAAATATGCTTGTTTATGATACAAATGCATACTTAACTCTGACATAGGAAAAGCTCTCGTGGAATTGATTTATCACTGATTTCTCAACAGTCCTGGTGTTTTCTTTCTGGTACACTTGCAATTTGAATGTTGAATCATATGATTTCCCCACGTCTCTGACAGTTTCCTTCAAACTTTCTAAATCCCTTTTCCTATGAAAATAATTCTCAGTTAATATCATCTGCTCATTAGTTGACTTTTCAGCACCACCTATCTAGCCAATAGCTATTTAGTCTTTGTGTTATGAATATTTTTTTTTCAAATTAAAAAATGCGCTATTTATTTTTTAGTGTTTCTGCATTTGAATGTTTTGTATGTTTAAAGCCATACTTATTTTAAAATTCAGTATTATAACTTTGTTTCTTTGTGTAAATATTTCTTCTCATTGATCCTCCTATTTCTCTGTTATGGTGTCTGCTGTGCTCAGTCTTGCTTCATCAGCCTTGATATTGTTTTCCTGGGACTCCCTGATGAGAGCTGAGACTGTCTACATTCATAGAGCTTACTGTCTACCTTAACACGCCTTTTATTCTCCAGTGACTTTATCAACTTAAATTTAGGGTTAGAGAAAATTCTTTCCCAGAAAAGTAAAACTTAAAGTGATCGTATTTTTCATTCCAAGGAATTAGAGAACGATATTTATTAAGACCCCTTCACATTTCTAAGTAACTATTTTGAAGCTTATTAAATCTTAAGTCCCCATATTGAAAGACCTATCTTGAACCAGACTTCAAAATCCCAATCAATATGTGTTCCTTGCTGCTAGGGCACTGTTCTCCTTTACCAAGGCAAGAAATGAACTTCTCTTTGTCTCATGAACAAATTGTTTTGGTGTATTTTAGCGAGTCAACATTCAACATCACCTACGATTCAAAAAAATCAATAGTTTTGGAAACAAGGAAAGTATTTGAATGTCTTGTGAAGTTTTAGTGAGAGGCCCTGATGCTTGGTCAAAATCTGATCATAAAAAGATATCCATTCCCACTGTAGGATTCCTGTCTACAGGGACAGACTTCCTGTCTCCTCTTGGATTCCCAATACACACAGCTTTCCATCTGGATTCAGTGTTGTTAAAGCTCACTGTCTAATTAGACTGTCACCCATAAACCAGAAACCTGAAAGCTATAATTAATTTATATTTAAATATGAATCAATTCTAATTGAATACAGACTATTCAAAAAGGCGAGAGTAATTGACCATCAGATCATTTTTTGATTTATAGACAGGGGAATGTAAAGGAAGCAGAAAAACCCCAGACAATACTTGCTTACAGAAAAGAAAATGATTATAAAAAATGATCTGTCAGAAGATAAGCCTCAAGGAAGTTATAACCTTGATTAAGGTTGGCCCAATTTATTTTGACCTCCTTGAGAAAAAAGCTATTGGAGACCTTCTATCACAAAAGTACTAATATTCACAGTTGTTTTCATTGCAAAAATTAATTCTCTCCTTTAATGAAAAAACTTGGTCTTAAGGGATCTGTATTTTGAGAAATTATTATATGCAAAAAATCTATAATTAAAATATACTGTAATTTATAATATATGCAAAGTTTTTCTTAGTAATATGTTAAATCAAAGCATCATAATCAAAAACATCTTTATCTTTCCATCTGTTATTTTTAAATTCTCAACTTTGCTGTTGCTAATTTTTATTATTGATTCAATGATAAATGCCAGGTCCAGAAGCTTTAAGGTGGATTACATGACTATTAGCAGGAAGATTTGTATTTAGTCTTGATTTTCCAACTCATTCTTTTTTAAAAGAAAATATTTTGTACATGTTTAGATCAGTCCAGCTAATGTTCTACATATTCACCCCAAGACTCAGTTCAGTATGAAAAGTGACAGTTTAATATGGGGTCTCCAAAACTGAAGAACTCCTTATTTACATCTAATTCTAAGGAGGTCAGAACAACCTGAAACCATCAGTCTTCATCATTAGGAATTCTTGTATTTGAAAGGGGTTTTGAACTTGAACTTGTACTCTTATTGCAGCATTTTAATTCACATAATAGCATCATTTGAGTACAGTTATGATGCTTTAATGGATATGAGAATTTAAAAAAATATATATTTCATCCCTCCTTTGTCTAACAATGTTCTGCCCTAAATAATTGCAGTCACTTTCCAATGTTTTTTTCTTTTTTGAATTTCTTTCTTTCTAGTAAACACTTTAAATAAACTTCAAAGCAATCATACTTGTAATAAAAGATATATATGTATATATAGAGATCTTCATTTCTTTCTCTGTTTCTCTTTCTCTAGATATACACACATACATATATATATATATACATATATATTATATATATTCATCTTGAGTTTTCAAATCAATGATGGTGCTAAGCAAATGGCTTGTATATGCATATTCTTCTACAATTAAGTCATTTCCAAATATTATGCCTGTATTTGCATCTAGCATATACCTTGGCCATAGAGAGAATCATTAGTATTACTTGCACTTTTCAGAGGAATGAACTAAGGCTGAAAAGATTATGTGATTAAGGTCAAATTGCTAGCCAGTAGAGTTGGAAGTGACTTAGATGTTAATATATATCTTCATTGCTCAATTATAATTCCTTACGTATATGTAGAAATAAATTGAAGCCCTCGATTTTATCAAAGTGGAGATTGCTTTCCTTTTGCTACTCAGAACTCATTGTGCTCTTTCAGTCTGAGAACATAGCTTTCTATATTGTAGAGAAAATTAAATTCATTTTCTGTTTGAAAATAGCTTTTCATTTCTATCTCTTTTTCTCAACCTCTTCTGTTACTTTAGACGTATATCCAGAGTCTCATTTTATCAGACTGGCTCAATCATCATCTGAAATTCACTCTGATGTAGTCTTGATATTTTCTCCAGATACACTTGCAAAATAACTAAATAAGTAATAAGCAACTAATTAACTCTTTAGTACAAACTTTTATTTGTCCAGTGTTGGAGATGAAATCCAGTACCTTCTGCTCCCTAGACAAATATTCTGCCACTGAGCTGTATCCCCAGCCCAAAACATCACTTTAAACTTAGGGGACAATATTATTTATTTCTGGAACTTTTGTATTTTAAAAACGTTTTAAGCTCATTATGGGCTCCATTTCTTCTTTTATAGCTGAATAGTTTTATTCAAATATAAAATTGTATTGTAAAATATATTCCAGATTCTTAAATATATGTAGATGTCAGGGCATGAAGATTTCCTTTTTCTGATAATTTGTTTTCAGAAGGAAGGAAGTATTTTTGTACTTTGCAATTTTATGTGTGACTGATTCAGAGGAATTTTCCTCAGGAGATGTGTCACAAGTTCCCGAGTTATTGGAGGTATATATTGGGTATGGGCATGTATCTACTAGGGACTACTGTATGTCCAGTGTCAACTTGGTATCAAATTCATACTCCCCTTTTGAGGTCTTCTCTGCTCTGCTGAGAAAAAGCAGGGAAGTTCAATTTGCAGAACATTTATCTTACACAGGGCTAGGTTATAGTTTAACAATAACACAAGCATGCAATATTTACAAAGTATTTTCTTCCAGACTCCTGGGTAGACTGAATAATCAACTCAGAAATGTGAGAAAACCTACCTGGCTCTGCTGAGGAAACTGGTGGGGAGACCTTGTGATCATCCATCCCAGCCTTTGATAATCACCTGCACCAGTGCTTAGGAAGGTTTAACACTTGTTTTCCTTACTCCTCACCTGTAAGCATTTTATGTTTGATAACAATCTCTCTATAGTTTTCTCAGCTCTCCCCATCATCATGAAATCATAATTCATATTAAACCATTTGTTTCATTGAGGTCAGTTTGTTTTCCTGATGGAAACAAAGTGTAGAAATGTTCCTCCAGAAGCCTTTTCAGGAACAATGTTTATGTTAGTTTTCAGATACAGGAGTAGTCACCAAAGAGTTTGGGATTCAGACTTCAGTTCCTGTTGAGTCTCAGTTGACATCATTTCCACTTGTGATCTCCCACTTCAGACTACTTCTTGATATAGTTGGCAGTGCCTTTCCTCATGCATGAACAAAGTCTTCTCCTTTGGTCATGTCATGGGCTGTAGCCTATACCAATTCAGGGGCCTTGACTGGAGCCTTTGGATTTCACAGCCCCAAATCTGTAGTGACCAGATAATATTTTATCTAACTCAGAAAACATATAAGCATAAAAGACGATGCTATTAATTAAGCCAGTAAAACAATTATTTTCTGGAACATTCCAAATAAATCAGGTCATCTTATACATATGCCATGTATCTTCCAAACCATTTGCTTATTTTTGGCTATGGCATCTGAACAATTCCCTTTATTATTTTCAATCTGCCTCCCTCTTTTTCTCTCTGTTCTTTCTCCTCTCTGTCTCACTGTATCTAAATATCTGTCTGGAGAAATAATTAAAGAAATTAAATGTAGATATAGATATGGTTACTTATAGTTTAAAAGTGTTGATTTCCTCTAAAGTTCCTGCTGAACTTAAACCTAATCACCAAATACTGGAAGATAAGGCTCCTGGGAGGCAATCAGAACATAAGCACTCTTTCCTTATGGGTTAGGGCTCCATTGAAAAGGGTATGTGAGAGAAAATGACTTCCTCCCCTGAAGTGTCTTGTCAGGTAAGAACATAACATTTTAACCCATTTTTGCTTCTCCATTGCTGCACCAGACCACCATGCTGCAAGAAGTCTTCATTAGATGTGAAAGCATTCATTAAGGACTTCCCAGTCTTCAGAACCATGAAAATATATTTATTTATGTTCTTCTTAGATTACCCATCTCAGGCATTTTGTTATTTTGGCACAAATAGACTAAGAAATATTATGTATATATAATATGTGTGTTGTATATCTATATACACACATACAGAGATATATTTGGTTTTGGTTTTGTGTCTATGATTCCGTATTTTTAGGTTCCGTATCTGTGTGTTCAAACAATCACAGATCAAAATTATTCAGAAAAATGTCATCTAGACATGTACATATATTTTTTTCTTGTCATTAAGCCTTAAACAACATGGTATAAAATGATTTACAAAGTGTTTACATTTTAATTTTAAGTGATTTTAAGTGATCTGAAGGTGATTTAAAATATATGGGAGGATGGGTAAGCTTACATATAAATACTAAATCATTTTAAATAAGAGTTGATTATCTGTGGATTTTGGTATCCATGAAGGCCCTGTAAACAATCCCCCATGAAAACCAAGAAATGGTTCTATTACATATTATATTCAACTCTTCTATGTTGAATAGAACAAAAACAGTCTTCTATCATTTAAACTAAATATCTGTTCCAAGTTTCCTTTAATAATGTACAGTTTTTCCAGGGTATTATTTATATGAAAACAATTTCCTTATATAATTTTTAGTATAACAAAGATTGAAAATAGGCTGCTATATCATATACATTGAGAACATGTATTAGTAGAACATATATGAGTAGAAACCTTTGATAATAACTAATTGCTCTAAACTGTAACCTAAATCCAAATTCCACCTTTTTTTTTTGTACCAGGAATTGCATCCAGGGGTGTATTACCAATTAAGACACTCTCCAACCTTTTTATTCTTTTATTTTAAGACGTGGCCTCACTAAGATGCTGAGGCTGCCTTTAAACTCACAATCCTCCTGTCTCAGTGTCCTGAGCTGCTGGGATTACAGGTATATGCCATCTCACCTAGCTAGACACAAGTCCTTACTTTGTTTTCTAATCTTGTCCAAGTCATGAATCTAATAAGAAGCAAATTCCTTAAAATATCTTATTTTTTCCTCATTTTAAGTGTCTATTTAACAGTTGCTGGTGTTGAACATTTTGTATACTTGAAGGATTTGAATCGAAGATTCAAATAAGTGTATCATTTTTTCAAGTACTGAAGAACATATATGTCAGATAGTCTTAAGACAGGATAAAATAGTATTTGCCCTTTGGATTATGAATATATGACCCCTTAAGATCTCTTCTATTTTTCAGCATTCACTTCTTTCAGTAGTATTTTCCTTTGGCAGCTCTGTCAATTTGTGAAATAGTCTACAAAGCCTACTCAGCGTTCAAAGACTGGCAGGAATGACAACTCAGACTCAGCTAAAATTACTGTCACTTCCATTTACCACTGTCTCAGCAAAGAAGCTTTGCAAAGGCGCTACCTGGTAAAGAGGTGTGTGAGTGGAAACAACTCTCTGGTGACTCCCTAGGGCCTTTTCCAAGGAGACAGAGATAGGATTGCTCTGGAATATATCCCATGCAAGATGAAAGAAATCAAATGGACCAGAAAAAGAAACAAACACCAATAGATTTAGTGTCTTATATAAAAGTCAGCAAACACAGGGATCCGATCTCTATAAAAAAGCAAATCCTTGTTATAGAAGCTCATACTTCAATGGTTTTCTTGTGTCTCATTTGTATGAGAGGTAGTTCTGATTATGGGTTATCACAGCATTGTTTTATAAATATTAGTGTGCTAAGTTATTACACTTGTTTTTGCAATTTAAGAAAACATAAATTAAATTTTTGAAACAGTGATATAGTTAGCTTTGAGTTTTGCTGAATGAGGGATATAATTAACACATTTTAAATTGAATTTTTAAAATTATATTAATCTAAAAATAAATTTTATGATGGCCTAGGATGAACTGAATAAAGTAATAACAATTATAATAATTATAAGTCCTAATGCTATCAAATAATTATAATGTTTATTAACCATGGATGTTAGGCATCATAAAACAATAGCTGTTAAAATGATGAGTGATTTATTTATGATTTAATAGAACAATCATAATTATGTTAACCATTTTAAATTGAACTTTTTCTATTAGCAAAATAGTAAGGGAATTAAAAGGAAAATAAACTATATATTTCTTGCATATAAAATTGTTTCCTCAGGATAGGTAAAATTGTTGAATTTATTCACTCAATTGCTCTGAAAGATGAATATGTAATTTTGATACCTTGAAAAATGATATGTAGTCCTCATATATTGGAACACACAAAGAAGACAGTTTGACAAATACAGTTCTATAATTAGTGGATATTTCCATTCTACCTCACTGATTTCTCTGGTTATATATTTGCCCTTTATAGCTTTGCTGAATATTATGAAAATGAAAGTGGAATGCAAAATCTTGGACTATTTTCTACCATTGATGTCCCTGTCCCTTGTCCTTGAAAATGGAAGGTTTCTATGATAGGTTTGATAGAGAGCATATGTTTCTAGACTTGAGGCTCAGGCTGTAGGATAATGGCAATTTTCACTTCTTACCTTTTGGAATAATCTGCCTTGAAAGCCAGTTTAATCCTGGGAAGAGGCTCAAGCAGCTGTGAGGAGATGTTCACTAGGAAAGAGGTGACATCTTTGGCTGGCGAAGCTGGTGAAGCTCACAGTGACATGAGTGCAGTGTCCTGCAAGTAAGTTCTCCAGCCCCTGGTAGCAGTTGCACACCGTGGAACAACAAGGGCCGTTCCACTCAACTCTACTAAAATTTCAGGGCAGTGACCCAAGCAAATAATTATCTTTAACCCCTAACTCTTGATGTGGCTAGCTTCACAGCTACAGATATCCAGAACAGCAATTTTCTAACATTTTACTTCTTACTGTATGCATGGTGCCATAGATTGAGACCAACATTTCTTTTGTTAGCTTAGAATATTAGTATGATCATTGCCTTTTTAAAATGGATGTATAATAACTGATCATATTTATGTGGTGCATTGATATAATTCAATAAATGTATAAAATGTATGATGATAAAAACAGTGTAATTAGCATTTCCATCTCCTTAAACATTTATCATTTCTTTGTATTAGGAACTTTTGAACTTCTTTCATCTAGTTCTTTATAGAATGTATAATTATTGTTAAATATTTGCCTTGCTGTGCTATAGAATATTAGAACTTATTCCTCCTATGCAGCTGCATTTTGGTACCTATTATCTAATGTCTTTTCATCATTCCTCTCCCTTACCCTTTATAAATTCTATTGATGCCCATTCTACTCCCTTATTCCGTGGAATCAAACTGTAGCTTCCACATATGAGCAAGAACATGTAATATTTGTCTGGCTTGTTTCACTTAACGTAACATCCTTGAATTCCATATATGTTGCTTCAAGTGACAGACTCATTCGTTTTCATGGGTGAACAATATCCAATTGTGTATATGTATTCTGTTTCTTTGTCTGTTCATCTATTAATGGACCTCTCAGGTTGATTTCACCTCTTGGCTACTGTGAAGAGTGCTTCAGTTATTATGGAAGTGCAGATACTTTTTTTTTTTTTGTAGTAGAGTTTTCTGTTTATACATAGTAGTGGAGTTCATCTGGGCAAACTCATACATGCATGAAAATCAATTTCACTTTGTGATCCTCCCTGTTCACTTCCAAGATATATTTTTAACCTACTATTTTCACTTATTTTGAATACATATTCATGTGGGATAGCTGGACCATATGTTAGTTCTATTTTTACTTTTTAAAGTCACCTCCATTCTGTTTACCATAATGGTCATGTTAATTTACATTAGTTACATTGGTAATGAAATATTTTCATTGAGGCAATTGGTAAGACTATATTGTCTTTTGTTCTAGGTGGTGCAGTAGGGAAGAACTCATGTAACTTTTTCTGTAGCAAGATCAGTTAGTCCTGCAGGTGACTCACTATTATAGATTGCAGGAGTCTGGGGGATCGTTCTTCCATCTGGGATGCAGTTCTTTTATGTGGGGCAGTTTTTGCAGCAGCTGTGGGATCATTTTTTTGAGCTTAGGTTTCAGGGATACTGTCAATTTCGGGGGGTCATAAAGGGTTTCAGGTCCACTCTTCTGGGCCCATACATGCAAGCTACAGCTGGTGTGGTAGGAAAAGCAGGTCACTCATTAGTTTCTGAGAACATTGTGAAGGAAGGCCTGTTCTGTAGGGTTCAGACAGGTGTAGTGCGGTGTGCCTGATATTAGGAGTGAGATACCTAAGGGTCATGTTGGATCAAGTCCACACTGAGGAGCCTTTATGGGGAGTCAGTGTCTAAAACCTGAGCTCAGGTGGTCAACCTGATCAAGATTGACTGTCCAGTTTTTACCTAAGACCAAGGGAGGGTAAATGGGGCTGCTTAGCTGTTTCTTAGTTGTCACAATGGACTAAGCCACTCAGGAAAGGCTCCTCTGATGTTTTCCAGGGACTCATGTACGTGAGTGTGGCCACTTAGCATCTTCTCAAGTCCTCGTAGCTGGAATTTCTTTGGGCAGACTGCCTGGTTGCTTCCTGGGGCTGAGTGTTATCCAGCATGGCTGTCCATCTCCTGCTCTAGGGTTTTGGGCTTCATGGCTCTGGGCAGGCTGTCTGACCACTTTACAAAGCTATATGGTAGAAATGGGAAGGCTGGGCCACTGGGTTGGTTCTTAAGGCCAGGCTGGTTGAGCTGCTGGGAATAGCCATCCGAGATGGATCCTGGGTGGCTGGACTCCCAGTTGACACATTGCATCAGCCACATGAGTGGAAAAGGACACAACATGGGTTGTGCTTTTCTCTTGGGCTATGATGCACCAGAAATAAAGCTTAGATCCTGTGAGTGTTCTTTGGTCTCCAGCAGCAGTATTTCAACCATCTATGTTGTTAGTGGAGACTTCTAAGAGCCTCCTGATTATCTTTTTCCCACTGTAAAAAGTTCCTCTTGGTTCAGGGTTGATAGTGAATAGAGAGACAAGACAAGAAATACTTTGTTCTTAGTTTCCTTATTTATATGACTATGTTGTGTGTCTGTGCCCCATGATGTCTCCATAAGCCCACTGCCCTCTAGTATTCGATCTTGAACAGTTTGGTAGAATAGCAATTACTTTTTCAGTGTTTTGGTCCTTTCTGCAGAAGTAAACATGCCAGGCATTAATTGGCTCTTTTGCAGATGCCAACAAGAATACTGTTTCAGTCTGTTTGTGACTGACATATAGCTAAAAATATCTGAGATTTTTCTTTTCAACCAAATTTTGTCTATGTAATTTATATACTTCTAATATTTGTCCACTATTTAAGGGAAGGACACAGGACATCTGCAAGAATAAGATTTTTTCACTCAAAATGTGAGCAATTTGGACATAATTAAGATTTTCTAAGAATAAACCGGCAAGTAAAATATATCATATACATATGGAAAAAAATGATTTTACCTAAATCATAATTCTGACTGACATAGTTACTGTGTGCATCTTTTTAGTAAATTTACATGTATAGTCAAGTAGATTTGTGTCTATTATATACACACATACCTATGCTAAACCCTTCTATATATTCAAATTGGATTTACCTTGAAGAATTATAAATCTGATTCTCTCCTGAAAATTTCATATTAATCTGGAAGAAAAGAATACTCTGAACAGAAAATTATGAGAATTAAATTACAGAAAATAATTAATTTTATGTAAATTCTACCTACTTTAGAGCTTAATCTTAAAAATGGATAATTATGCATGGTCTTAATTAAATATATGCAGTACTATAAATTCTCTACCCTGATTTTTTGGTAAATATTTTATGTTTCTTTTTAGTTATACATTACAATAGAACATACAAGGACATACTTATAAAAGCATGTAATTTGTTTTAATTCAGTCCCCAGTATTTACTTTTCCCTTCCTTCCTCCCACCCCATTCCCTTCCCTCTACTCTATTGATTTTTCTGATATGTGTATAAAGTTGTTTTTTTAATTAGTATTTTGTGGACATGCATGATGGTGAGATTTACTGTGGTATATTCATATATGTACATAGGAAAGTTAGATCAGACTCATTCCACTGACTTTCCCAATCCCATTACTCCTCTCATCCTTTAATTCTCCTTTGTTTACTCCTCTGATCTTCTACCATTTTTTTTTTTTTACCACCACCCACCTTATTTTGGATTTGGTACTGGCTTATTTCACTTAGCAGTTTCATGTGTTTACCAGCAAACTCCATAAATTCATTCTTCATTATGGTGGAGCAATACTCCATTTTGTATGTATACTACATTTTCTTTATCCATTCCTCTGGTGAGGGGCATCTGGATGGGTGCCATAGCTTAGCTATTGTGAATTGAGCTGCGATGACCATTGATATGGCTGCATAATTGTAGTATGCTGATTTTAAATCCTTTGGTTATATACTGAGGGGTGGGGTAGCTGGGTCATATGGTGGTTCCATTCCTAGTTTTTTTTTTTTTTTTTTTTTGGTGCTGGGAATTAAACCCAGGGCCTGTGCATGTAAGGCAAGCACTCTACCAATTAAGCTGTTTCCCCAGCCCTCCCATTCCTAGTTTTTGAGGAATCGCCATACCACTTTCCAGAGTGGTTATGCTTACCTACCTTGATTTGTGATTTTTTATACTCTTGGAATAAAATGGAGAACCCAGGTTTTAATCTAAAAATGTCTTTTCTCAATAGGACTTTGGGGGACATACAAAGCTATTGTGTGCTTCTTTTGAAGAACAGTTGTTTTGAAAACACTTATTTGAAGAAGTTTACAGGTAATGTGATTTTTTTTCCATTTTGAATATATTTTTAACTTAAATTTCTTTTCTCCGCCTTTTTGTTTGTAGCCTTTTTTTTTTTAATCTCCCATCACTAAGTGAGGACTTAATGAATGATCTATTTGTTTCCTTCTTTGTTTTTCCTTCTTAAGCTTATTAAGAATAAAAAAAATAGAAATAAATGAAATTCCTATTTTCAGTTTTCAGCTGGAATTTTGCACAGCATGTATCACTAACTGCATCTGTGCACAAAGACCACCATATGGGTGGGAGGGGAATCATTTAATTTAGCTCATATGCATAAAATAAGTGAAGAGTTGACTATATTTTAAATCTTGCCAAAATTGAGCAACAGCAGAACTAGGAACTGAATCCAAAAAGTTTCATAATCAATCGTATGCTCTTTCTAGTAAACTATACCACCTTTTAACTATACCATCTTTTATCATTTGTACACTACAAATGATATATTCTCTGAATTTGAAAATATGGTTTTAAGTGTTATGTTTTTATGAATACTGATGTAAAGAAAATATTTTTAGAATTTTATCTTAGAATTTATAATTTTGCACTACTTTGTCAAAAGGTCTTAAGTATGCTATTTCAGAGGGCATTAAAAATATGTAAAAATAATGTAACAAAAACCAATGTATTTTACATAAAATAAGGACACTAATTTACTCAAATCCTAGCTAACATTACCAATGCCAGGAAAGTAGAAATTAAAGAAAGTATATGATAGTTGATGGCAACAAATGGGACATTTATCCCTCAGAGATAAAGGGCAGAGAGAATGATCAGGGGAAGAGCATTTCAAGAGTAGAAACAACTCTGAAAAGGAAATTTATATCCATTTTTAAAACAACGACTGTGATGAAACAAAACTCATTTATTTTATAGACTAAAATTTATTGCAAATTTTTTTCATAGTATCTTTCAACAAACTAACTTTCAGTTTCCTCATCTATCATATGAATATAATAATGTCTACGGATGGAATCCCTGTGAATGTTTACAGTAAGCACTCGTGCTATCCCTTCATCGGGGAAAAGCTTTCAGTAAAATTTGTTCCATTAGTTTCTTAAGGATTATTTACTGCTATGGAAAAATACCTTTCCTTGATTTTTATAGAAGAACTGACCCACTACAATGATCAATTCATAATATATTATAGGTGAGCATAAAATGAATGAAACTTACCCCTAGTGTAAGGGAGGAATACTCCTTGTGTACAAAAAGGTCTATATTAATAAATTCTAATGTAGACATTTACACATGGCAATATTTACATGCTATGATAGCTCTCCCACTTCAGTTGCACTAAAGCAGATATTAGGATTAATCAGCATTTTTTATTGACATGCTGGTAAAATTTGTTGTAATTATTAATTTAATTTGGTTCAATAGTTTAAAAAAACTATTAAAAATTCTTGTTAAATGAGCCATTTATCTATTAAAATTAAAATAAATGCTTGATTTGAAAAGGTGAATCATTAAGTAAAATACTGTCATATTTCAGATATAGATAAATCAACTATAGAAGTAGTAGAAGTAAAGTTTACTAAATGTTTAGATTTATTTATTTATTTACTTACTTACTTACTAGTGTCTTAGCTTTTTCACTGTTGTGACTAAAGGACCTGCCCAGAATATTTATAGAGAAGGAAACATTTATTTGAGGGCTCACAGTTTCAGAGGTCTTAGTCCATAGAAGGCCGGCTGCTTTTCTCTGGGCTCAAGATGAGGCATAACATCATGGCTGGAGAGTGTGGTAGAGGGAAGAAGCTCACACCATGATTAGGAAGCAGAGAGTCTCCACTTGCCAGATACAAATATATATCCCAAATCATGCCTCAAATCCTACCTCCTGCAGCCACACCTTACCACTTAATTTACCACTCAGTTAATCCCTATCAGGGGGTTAATTCACTGATTGGATTAAGTCTCTTGCACCCCAGTCATTACTCCTCAGAATTTTCTTGCATTATCTCACATATAAACTTTTAGGCAACACTTCACATCCAAATCATAACAACCAGGGATTGAACCCAGCGGAGTTTAACCATTAAGCCACATCCCAACCTTTATTTTATTTCATTTTTTTCAAATTTTGAGCCAGGATCTCACTAAGTTGCTTAGGACCTTGATAAGATGCAGAGGCTGCCCTCAATCTTGTGATCCTCTTGCCTCAGCTTCCTGCACCTCTGGAATTATAGGTGTGTACCACTGCAACTGGCTAAATGTCTAGATGCTGGGAGCCACAGCCAATTAATATGATGCATGGCATTTTTGATTGAAAGGTGACACCAGCTAGCCATTGAGATGATATGATTATGTTAAAAATTACATTCATATGGATACCAGACTCCTGCTGTTTACCTGGGCCTGCTGCGGGACTCCTGGAGAGTTCCCATTGGTTGGGAAAGTGCAGTAGGAGGGAATTCCGGGGGAAGTTTTGGCGCTGGGGGTCCGGGAAGGAACCGGCGGAACGCCGCGTGGGTGGATCTGGATTCTTCCTGGACACAAACGTGGTATTTGGCGGTTGTTTCAAAAATAAAGTTTGTTCCTGTTTGAGTGGCTTGTGATCTTGTGCCCAGCCAGACAGCGGCAACTGGTGGCCCTGTACGGGGAGCGCCTGAAGCTTGGAGGTGAGTAAAATTGCTTGCCCCTGAGGGAAGGCGACAGAATGGGTGACCATTTCAAAAAACAATGTGTTCTTCTTTTGATTTATTTTGTTTTTGTTTCAAGCTGCCTATCCCTAGAATTTTCTCAGGCAAACTGGGAAAAATGGTTGGCTCAAGGCTTGAAGTTGTTTGGCCCGGAGAAAGAGAAAATTGATACAACTATTCTTTGCTCCGTTTTTGTTTCATTCTGTTTCGGTTTTGTTTTATGCTACCTTATCGGATTGCGTTACCTTTATAGTAGATTAGAAACTAGTAAAAAACAAACCGAAAAACTGTTAAGTAAATTGTTAGAGGTCCAAACTGTGGTAGAAAACATGTCAGGTCAAGCAAAAGAGAAGGTCTCTCCAACTAGTCAGACAGAGGAAAATTTGAAGAAAGAAAGCTTAGAGGAAAAAGGACCATCAGTTGGGGAGTTACAACAGGAGGCTGCTACTAACTCCGTTCTATCACCAGAGGGCGTAACAGCTGAGCGGCCCTCAACTCCCGTAGTTGATGCACAAAATCCTAAGGCAAGATCCCAAAGACTAGCATGCCCTGTACTTGAGCAGGCAGGAGGGCAACGAATCCACCGTGCTTTAGATTTCAAAACAGTAAAGCAATTAAAGGAGGCTGTAACAACCTATGGCCCGCAAGCACCCTTCACCATAAGCATGGTCGAATCTATTACCAACTTAGACATGACACCAGCAGATTGGGCTAACATGTGTCGATCTGTGCTAAATGGAGGACAATATTTGTTATGGAAGGTTGCCAATGAGGAATTCTGCATGGAGACAGCTAGGCGAAATACAGCAGCCGGTTACCCTCAAAGAAATCTGGAGATGTTGTTAGGAAAGGGACCTTATGAGGGTCAACGGCAACAAATTGAATATGATCCTGGTGTATACGCACAAATTGCTGCAGATGCAGTTAGGGCATGGAAAACTTTACAGGGGCATGGAGATTTACAAGGACAGTTATCTAAGGTAATACAAGGAACTAACGAACCTTACGCTGAATTTGTAGATAGGCTTATTCAGACAGCTTCTAGAATATTTGGAGATGTAGAACAGGCAATGCCATTTATAAAACAACTGGCTTATGACCAAGCAAATCGTTGCTGCAGAGAGGTCATTAGACCATGGAAACATGAAGATTTAAACACATATATTAAATTATGTAGAGACATTAATGAACAAGGACAAGTCTTAGCAGCAGTACAATAGGCTTTAGATGCCAGGCCAAAAACATGCTACAATTGTGATCAGACAGGACATTTTAAAAGGAATTGCCCCATAGGAGGAGGGTTTAACAAAGCTAGGTATCAAAGGAATAGAATGCCAGGTATTTGCCCACGATGCCGTAGAGGGAGACATTGGGCTAATGAATGCCGTTCTCAAACCACCATAGAGGGCACTCCGTTATCAAAAAACGGACAAGGATCAAGTGTTTACCCACGATATCGTGGAGAAAGGCATCAGGCTCCATTGCCAAAAAACGGACTGGAGGGCCCAATGCTCCGGGGCCCAAAACCACAAATATACGGGGCAATGGAGGAACCCAGCAGCACCATCAAGGTAGTGCCCAGGACACATTATCCATTAAATCCCTCATCAGACAAACTAGAGGGAGCGCAGGGCTGGACATCTGCGCCTCCGCAAGAGCAGTACTAACTCCAGAGATGGGAATTCAAATCATTCCCACAGGAGTAAAAGGACCTCTTCCCCAAGGAACGGTAGGCTTATTATTGGGACGCAGTTCTTCCACACTAAAAGGACTTATGATAAGTCCCGGGGTAATTGATCCCGATTATGAAGGTGAAATAAAAATTATAGCTAGTTCTCCAAGAGGCATATCAGTTATCTCACCAGGGGATAGAATAGCACAGTTACTAATAATACCCAGCCTACATGATAAATTTTCCAGTCGTACTGTAGAAAGAGGTACCAGGGGATTGGGCTCCACAGGTGTAGATTGGGCTATGCTGTCTTTAAATTTAGATTCTCGCCCCATGCTAAAACTAAATATTCAAGGATACGACTTTAATGGGCTACTGGACACAGGTGCAGACCTTAGCATCATATCTAGTCAGGAATGGCCAAAACATTGGCCATTACAACAAGCCACTCAAATGCTTCGAGGCCTAGGAGTGGCTACTAATCCCCATAGAAGTGCAATGGTATTAGATTGGAAGGATCCTGAAGGATGTGAGGGAACTATACAGCCATATGTATTGGATCATCTTCCTATAAATTTATGGGGACGAGATGTCCTAGATCAATTAGGTTTGACGTTAACAAATAACATCAATCCTAATGCGCCCACTACTAGGGCTAGACAAGGTTTTAAAAAAGAAAAAAGATTAGGAAAACAAGGACAAAATATAGCAGCACCAATTCAAATAGATCAAGGAACAGACAGACATGGGTTGGATTTTCAGAAAGGGCCACTGAGACAATAAAAATTACTTGGAAATCAGAAAGACCAGTGTGGGTTCCTCAGTGGCCCCTAACTAAAGAAAAGATACAAGTAGCCCATGATCTGGTCAAACAACAATTAGCGAAAGGATATATACAACCTTCCATATCTCCCCATAATACTCCCATTTTTGTCATTAAAAAAAAATCTGGTAAATGGAGATTATTACAAGATTTAAGAGCCATTAATAATGAGATGGTTATTATGGGACCTGCTCAATCAGGGATTCCCCAATTGTCTGCTTTACCAAAAACCTGGTATGTTTTAGCTATAGACATTAAAGATTGTTTTTTTTCAATTCCTATTCATCCTGAGGATAGTCCACATTTTGCATTTACTATCCCTGCACTAAATCATGAAGGTCCTGATCAGAGATATGAATGGAAAGTACTCCCTCAGGGGATGGCTAATAGTCCAACTATGTGTCAAATTTATGTTAACAAAGCAATCCAACCACTTAGAAATCAAAATCCTGAACTACAAATATTTCACTATATGGATGATATGTTATTGGCACATAAAGATAAAAACACACTGCTAGAATGTTATGCCACACTTACAAATTTATTAAAAGGTTATAATCTAGAGATAGCAATAGATAAAGTACAATTAAATCTTCCAATTAATTATTTAGGAGTTCTATTATCCTCAACCATGGTCCGTCCACCAAAAATTCAAATACGAGTAGATCAACTCAAGTCACTTAACGACTTTCAAAAGTTATTGGGAGACATAAATTGGATAAGGCCTTATCTAGGCATACCAACAGGAGAGCTAGGACCTTTATTTGATATCCTAAAAGGTCCATCAGATCCAAATTCACCCTGCATGTTAACGCCTGAAGCAAGAAAGGCATTAAAAATCATTGAAACATATATGGAAAATATGCACTTGGATAGAATTGATATAACTTTGCCTTTATTATTTATTGTACTACCAACAAAAAATATTCCTACAGGAGTATTTTGGCAAGAAGGTCCATTATTGTGGATACATTTATCTTATTCTCCTAATACTATTCTTACTAGATATCCTGAGGCTGTAGGACAATTAATACTCAAAGGAATAAAAGCAGCAAAGGGAGTGTTTGGGATTTCTCCCAATAAAATTATTACTCCATATACTATGGATCAAATTGATGAGTTAGCCAATGAGTTAAATACTTGGGCAATAATCATGTGTAAATCTAATGTTTCATTTGATAATCACTTGCCATCTAATCCTTTGTTGTCTTTTTGGTCTAAGCATCCTGTAGTTTTTCCAAAAATGACAAGAAAGACCCCTATCATGAATGCTCCAAATATATTCACTGATGGGTCAAATAATGGTACAGCAGCAGTAGTTACCCCTGATCAAACTTTTACATTTTTAGTACCCAAACAATCAGCTCAAAAGGTAGAGCTTAATGCAGTATTACAAGCTTTTATGATGTTTAAAGATTCTGTATTTAATTTATTCTCTGATAGTCAATATGTAGTTAATGCTATAGTATCCCTTGAAGATGCTGGTAGGATTTCCCCTTCTTCTACTGTTTTCTCTTTGTTTTCCACTATACAAAGTCTAATCTGGGACAGAAAAGATCCATTCTTTATAGGACATATCAGGGCACATACAGGATTGCCTGGAGCCCTTAGTTTGGGCAATGAATTAGCAGATAAATCTACACATGACATACATATTTTCTCCACAATAGAAGAAGCTATAAATTTTCATAAAAGGTTCCATGTCAATGCTAATACTTTACAAAAACGTTTTAAAATAACTAAAGAACAAGCCAGACATATAATAAAACAATGTCAAAATTGTGTGACATTTTTACCACAAGTTAATCTTGGAGTCAATCCTAGAGGACTGATACCTAACCATATTTGGCAGATGGACGTCACACACTTGCCAGAATTTGGAAAATTAAAATATTTACATGTTACAGTTGATACTTCTTCCGGATTTTTGATGGGCTCCCTTCATGCCGGAGAAAAAACTAAAGATGTTATAGCTCATTGCTTACAAAATTTTGCCACTGTGGGTGTTCCTAAACAGTTAAAAACTGATAACGGTCCTGGCTATACCTCTACCTCTTTTAAACAATTTTGCTCATCATTTGGTATTACTCATCTAACAGGAATTCCATACAATCCACAGGGACAAGGCATAGTTGAAAGAGCTCATCAAACTATTAAAATGTACTTATTAAAACAAAAGGAGGGAATTGGAAAGGGGTATATATCCCCCAAAGATAAACTTAAAATAACCCTCTTTACTCTAAACTTTTTAAATTTGGATTCATCAGGACTTAGTGCTGCGGAAAGGCATATGTATCCAAAAAATGTGCATAAGCCTAAAGTTCTTTGGAAAGATATTCTAACAGGACAATGGAAAGGTCCTGACCCAGTAATTGTCTGGAGTCGGGGCTCTGTTTGCGTGTTTACACAGGGAGAACAGCAGCCGATTTGGATTCCAGAAAGACTAACCAAAACGATTTCTACAGATCGAAAAGAAGATGATTTGACTCAAATCCATAACAGCTGATATCCAGAACTCCAGCTTGGCCATTCTTACATCTGCAACAGTGATTAACCAGAATGCTTTTTTCAATATCTATTTTATTATTGCTTTTTCCCACATCATAAAGTTCTATTTTATTTTTGAGCTCATATAGACCTAGGTTGATGTTTTTCTGATCAGTTTTATTTTTTGACTGTAGAGTTTTTAACATTGCAATGGAGATTTCACTTAGGTGAAACTACAAGGCCTTTACTATTGTCTTATGTGTTGTATGTTATATGTGCACACTTCTGTTTTGTGTTATATGTCTATATGTGCGTATGTCCATAGATCATATATGAGGAGTGCTCATAAAAAAAATGGATCCAAGTACTTTTTATTATTCACGTAATTTTAATGGTTTAATTTAAATTGGGTAAACAGCTGTTAAAAATTATTTTAATATGTGTACAAATAAGCAGGTTAACAGATCTGTTTGTTTATTTTCATCCTTCCTTTTCATTATATTTAATAATTCTGTTCAAGATAATGTAAATTGTTCTAAAAAAAAAAAAATGTTTTCTTAGTACCTGTTGAAATGTTACATTTTTTTTTTCTTTCTCTCTTTAACATCATTGTCAGAATTCCCATTTTTCATCCCAGTGCCGGCGAAGACAAAGATGAAACCAAACTACAACTTCTTCGATAATTATCACAACAAACTGTATAAACTGATACATCAATGATCTTGGGAGGAAATGGACATATTGATAGATTCCTCCACTTTGAACTGCTTACAAAACTTGCCTGGACTATGTATCACTTGTATGCACTGTGATCTATCTGTTGATACAACAAATTATGGTAATGCTGGCGTATCTTTGCTGATGTGTCACCAGTGATGCAATTTTCCCTAGGAGTCATCAATTGATTTGGTGTCGTGGCATTTCTGTATCCTCCTCCCTTCTACTAGTGATGGTCTAATTTTGGGGGCCAACAGAGGTGAGGCAAAGAACCTCACCCCCCCACTGGCACCAAGGCCAAATCTGGGGGCCAACAGAGGTGAGGCAAAGAACCTCACCCCCCCACTGGTGCATAGGCCTATCCACAAGTATGGCTATATGCTGGACCGGTAGTCAGTGACGGGTATGATCCAATTGCAGTGGTATCAACCTAAGACAGGAGGCTGACGCCTAAAGGTCAGTTTTCCAATGACGGGTAAGGACCATATGTTGAATTGGACAAACCTAACAGGCACGGTCCCTAGCCACATTACTTGTTGCTTAATTAAACAGAAGGGGGGAGATGCTGGGAGCCACAGCCAATTAATATGATGCATGGCATTTTTGATTGAAAGGTGACGCCAGCTAGCCATTGAGATGATATGATTATGTTAAAAATTACATTCATATGGATACCGGACTCCTGCTGTTTACCTGGGCCTGCTGCGGGACTCCTGGAGAGTTCCCATTGGTTGGGAAAGTGCAGTAGGAGGGAATTCCGGGGGAAGTTTTGGCGCTGGGGGTCCGGGAAGGAACCAGCGGAACGCCGCGTGGGTGGATCTGGATTCTTCCTGGACACAAACGTGGTATTTGGCGGTTGTTTCAAAAATAAAGTTTGTTCCTGTTTGAGTGGCTTGTGATCTTGTGCCCAGCCAGACAGCGGCATCTAGATTTTAAAGAGATCCTAGCCTTCATTGTTATTTTATGTTTGTCTTTATTTTTTATTGAACATTTTAGTCAACATAAAAGAGGTATGATTTATTAAGATAAAATGTATAGCCTTGGAACTTTTTAAAAATTATAGACAATAAATGAATCCAGATAGATAGATAGATGATAGATAGATAGGCAGACAGACTAGCAGGCATAAACTTATGGATCTTTTTATGATTTTCTTGTTAACTGATTTATTGATTAATGAACTAATTACTAAACTCATTTTGTAAAAAAGAAAATAAGAAATTTTCTTCAAAATATTCTGTGATGTACTTGTATATTTTAAATGCGTTTTGTGATTCACAAACTCACACAACTTTTTGAATTGTATAAGAAAAAGGAAGTGTTTTGATTATTTTAGTTTGAACTTGTGTCTCATGTAGAAATTTTTACTATAATATCCTTTCTAGAAGTTGAATGTTGTGGTGCATGCCTACAATCCCAGTGAGTCAGGAGGCAGAAATAGGAGGATACCAAGATTGATACCAGCCTCAACAATTTCACAACATCTTATCTGAAAAGAGCTGGGCATGTATCTCAGTGGTGAAGCTCCCCTGGGTTCAATTTCCAGAAACATCCATCACCACCAAAAAAAAAAAAAAAAAAGAAAAAAAAAGAAAAATAGATCATCAGGCCCTTATTAGACAGAACATTTCAGTTACAATTGAAGGTTATATATTCTGGATTATTTTTTGAGTTGTACATGTTGGGAGTTAGGCATATCATTACTATCAGCAAAGACCAAAGGAGAGAATATCATGAAAGTGCCTAAAAGAGAAAACAAATGTAAATCTAGATTTTTTAAATACAATTTTCTGTTACAGTTATTGAAATGCTTTTCCCTGTGCTGATAGGAAGATTAAGTATAATTTAACATTTTTTGTTTCATGTAGTTAGGAATAGTAGATAAATAGAGTCATGAGTAAGTGTCTTAGTAACAATAATAGTCAAATACTTGGTAAAAAATGTGTTAAACTATTATTTATTTACTAAGAACCTTGAATTCATTGCTCCATTTAAGTCTCAAAACCTCCAATTAATTGTCTAATTATCATAATTTTAGAGGTGAGGAAATGTAATATTTGTATCATTATGTAAGGATGATAAAAATAATATTACAGCAAAAAGCAAGAATTTTGTAGACATTTCCAAAATATGATCTTTGGTGGTAGGATTGCTATTCATTTTGTTAAAGTGAAATTAAACATTAGCAGCTGTTGTGAAATGCTGCATTAAGAAAAATACTTTTTATTTTATAAACTGTAATAAGACTTTATGTTTGATTAGTGTGAGAGAAATCCTAGTTCTCATGATATTACAAATATCAAAATGTTAATAAATTGCCTAAGATTTTAGAATCAGCACTATATAGAAATAATTAGAATGCAAAATTTTACCAACAAGTGATCTTGGGAGCTATAACATCTTTTGGCAATTTGAAGAAACTCACTACTTGATGAAACTTCTTTTTTGAGGGATGAGAATACTGTTGAGAGATACTTACTATTCACACACTAGGTACATAGTAGGGATTTCCATATTTTATCTTTTGTATTTCTCAAATCTACCTTGTAAGGTAGAGATTACTAAACCCGCTGCAAACACAAACTACTTGTGATTTTGAAAGCTTTCATGAAAACCCACTATCAGAAAGTGGTTAGAGCCAGAACATGTTTACAAATATGAAATGACTCTTAGGCTCTTATTAGTTTTAACTATTTTGTTGTTGTTGCTGTTGTTGTTATTAGAGTAAGAAAAGAGAATAATCCTTTATTCATCCAAGAAAATAGAGACTCTAAGGGACTCAGGTAAGAAAAAATTGAAAGCCACATGTGAATTACCTTTTTACTTAACATGCTCGTAACAATTTACCATCCTTTCTATTTTCTTTTTATCTATAATATTTGTTCGGCTGGAAGATCTGTTGCATATGAAAAGCCCAAGTAATTATTGATGCAGAGGTATCATAGTCCAACAGAAAGAAACACATAATGAAAGAATGACATTCTGTGTCTTCTGTGCCATGAAAGAAATAGGCACACACACAGGGAGAAGAAAAGAAGGAATTGTTAGTTTTCTCCATGAGACTTGAAATTATTATCACAGCATAACCCTAAATGTATATTTTAGATAAGGAATCCTCATGGAATTTTCAAGCTTTGCACTACGAAAGAGTGATTTCTCTGGTTTTCTAAATAAGCTTCATTTAGTTCCAATGACCCAAATTTGATTAGAAGAAAAAGTTTATACACCAAAATTTTCAATAAAAATTTCAGTTATTATCAGTGAGGTTGAGATATATGGAGAGCACCTCTATTTTCTGCAATAACAGCAAAGTGTTAATGATTAGTTTGTTTACCAACTAGTATCTTATGTACACTTTATCTCAATAATTTATTATATATGTTTTATTTTTTCTCTGTACCAGAACATTCTAATGAAGTTAACAAAGGTTACCGAAGCACCGAAGATAATTAATAATAAATTCTTCAAAGAAATGAGAGAAGGGACATGGAAAGCATGCACTCATTATCTAAATAATAGATAAATTTACCCAAAAAGAAACTAGAGCTCTGAATATAATAGCATGCCTAAAGTCCTTCAATGAACAAATGATAGATTATAATTTGACTTCTAGTCTTCTCTTTTATTTTTCATCCATTGTACATTTAAGGCTAATAAATATTTTCTCAGCTCTTCATTAATAAATGGAATTTAGACCATGTTCCTGAGATTGAATTTCTTTTTCAGTTTCTGAAAACATCAATATACCTTGTAAATATTTTTTCTTTCATTTTTTTTGGAAAAAAATTCTTAACAGCCACAAATTTTTCAAGCTTATTTATAAGCAGATTCTGAACTAGATTTGTCAAGGAAAAGAATTAAATTGCACTTTCAGACCTGACAAGCCAAGTTTACTATACTCAGCAAAATTAAGCTTCTAAATTGACGACAAAATAAAAGAACAAAAGTTAAAAGAATTCACAACTAGAAAGCCTGTTCTACAAAACACATTCAATAAAATGTTTTATGAAAAATAAAAGTGAAAACAAGCAAAGGGAGGAACTATAATAGAAGAATAGTCAAACAAAGGATAAGCTGATTCAAATTAAAAACCAGAAATAAATCAAAATGATAAGGAATAAAAATTATATCTCAACAGTAATATTGAATTTAAATACCCTAAACTCATCACTTCAAAGACATAGACTGGCAGATTGGATTAAAAAACAAAACTCAACAATGTGCGGTCTCCGTAGCATAGGCAATATCAGCCATAGACTGAGAGTAAAAAGATGGGAAAAAACATGATTCACATGGATCTCATGAACAAGTAGGGGTTTTTGTTCTCATGTCAGATAAAGTAGACATCAAGCCAAAGTAAATCAGGAAGGACAAAGAAGGACATTTCATACTTAAAGGGATTATATATCAGCAGGAAATGACAATCATAAATATTTATGCTGCAAACAATGAAGCATCTATGTACATCAAGCAAACCTTATCAACTTCAAGAATCAAATAGACTATAACAAAATAATACTGGGTGAGTTTAACACAGCTCTCTCACCATTGGATGGATTCTCCAAATAACAACTAAATAAAAAAAATTTATAGAACTAAAAAAAATACAATTAATGTTTCAGACTTAAGAGACATGTATATAAATATTTCACCCATCAATAACTGAATAAATTTTCTTTTCAGCAGATCACTGATCCTTCTCCAAATAAACCATACCTTAGGCTACAAAGCAATTTTTAGTAAATACAAGAAGATAGAGATAATACCTTACATTCTAGGAGATCATAATGGAATGAAATTAGTAATCAATGGTGAAATAAAAACATAGAAGTTACTCTATCTCCTGGAGACTAAATGACATAGTTTGAATGAACAATGGATAGCATAAGAAATCAGGGATGAAATAAAAAATCACTTAGAGATAAATGAGAATAGCTATACAACATAACAAAAATTGCTGGAACACCATGGAGGTAGTACTAAGAGGAAAGTTCATTGAATTGAGCTCATTTTTAAAAGAACAGAAAGTCAACCAAATAAATAATCTAATATCATATCTCGAAGCCCTAAAAAAAGAACAAATCATCATCAAAAGCAGTAGAACACAGATAATAAATAAAATTGAACTAAAATAAATGAAATTGAAATAAACAAAATCCAAAAACTCAACAAAACAAAAAGTTGGTCCTTTGAAAAAAATAAATAAAATTGATAAACCTTTAGCCAAACTAAAGAAAGAGAGAGAAAACCCATATTAAAAAGGGTCATGAAAAAAAAAAAGAAATATCACAATGGACACTACTGAAATACAGAGGATAAACAGAAACTATTTTGAAAATGAATACTCAAATAATAGAAAATATTAAAGATATGGACAAATTTCTAGAGTCATATTACAAACCGAAATTGAATCAGGAGGACATAAAAAATTTAAATAGATCAATTTCAAGCAATGAAATAGAAGATTCTATCAAAAGCCTACCATGCAAGAAAAGACAAGACCAGATGAATTCTCATCTGAGTTATACCAGACCTTTACAGGTTATTATTATTATATGAAATAGAAAATTATTATATGAAATTATTATATGAAAATTATTATATGAAATAGAAAAGGAGGGAACCGTTTCAAACTCGTTCTAGGAAGCTAGTAACACCATGATACCAAAACCAGACAAAAACACATCAAAGAAAGAAAGCCTCAGACCTATATCTCTGATGAACATAGATGCAAAAATTCTTAATAAAATTCTGGCAAATTGTATACAAAATCATATTTAAAAGATATTTGCACTGTTATCAAGAGGGGTGCAAGTTTGTTTCAGCTTAGAGAAATCAATAAATGTAATGTGTCACATCAACAGATTTAAAGGCAAGAATCACATGACTATCTCAATAGATGCAAGGAACACATTTGACAAAATACAACATTCATTCATGTTGAAAACACTAGGAAAAAATAGGATAATAGCAACATAACCTGAACATTTAAAAAACTATGTATGGTGAACCCAAGGCTAACATCACTCAAAATGGAGAAAAACTGAATGCATCTCCTCTAAAAACTGGAATAAGACAGGGATGCCCTCTTTCATCACTTCTATTTAACAGAGTTCTAGAAACTCTACCCAAAGCAAATAGAAAAAAAGAAACTGAAAGAATACAAATAGCAATGCTGATGACATGATTCTATATTTAGAAGACCCAAAAAAGCTCCACCAGAAAATATCTAGAACTCATAAATGAATTCAGCAAAGTAGCAGAATATGAAATTAACACCCATAAATCAATCACATTCCTATACATTAGTGATGAATCAACTGAAAGAATGAATTTTGAAAGTTATCTCATTCTCAGTAGTCTCAAAAAAAATTGGAATCAATCTAACAAAAGAGGAAAAGTCCTTTACAATGAAAACTACAGAACTCTAAAAAGGAAATTGAAGAAGACTTTTTAGAAGATGGAAAGATTTCCCATGTTCTTGGATAAACAGAATTTATACTGGCAAAATGGCCATACTGCCAAAAGGGCTATACAGATTTAATGCAATTCTTATTAAAGTTCCAATGATGATCTTCATAAAAATAGAAAAAAAAGCAGTAATTAAATTCATTTGGAAAAATAAGAGGCCCAGAATAGCCAAAGAAATCCTCAGCAAGAAAAGTGAAGCAAGAGACATAATAGTAGGAGACAGTAAATTATACTACAGAGCTATAGTAACAAAAAATGGCATGATATTGGCATCAAAACAGACGTGAAAATCAATGGTACAGAAGAGAAGACATAGAAACAAATTCACATAAATATAGTTATTTCATATTTGACAAAGATGCCATAAATATACATTGGAGAAAAGATAACCTCTTCAGGAAATGTCTTTGGTAAAACTGGAAATTCATATGTAACAAAATAAAACTAGATCCATATCTCTCACCCTGCACAGTATTCAAATCAAAGTGGATCAAGCACCTAAGCATTGAACCAGAGATCTGTGCCTACTAGAAGAAAAAGTAGACTCAATTCTTCATCATGTTAGTTTAGGAACCAAATTCCCCAATAAGACCCCTAAAGCCCAAGAAGTAAAAATCAAGAATCAATAAATGGGATGATATCAAGCTAAAAAGCTTCACAGCAAAAGAAACGATCAGGACATGAAGAGAGAGCATACAGAATGGAAGAAAATTTTTGACACCTGCTCTTTAGATAGAGCATTAATGTCCATGATAAAGAACTCAAAAGATTAAACATCAAAACAAACAAACAAATAACCCAATCAATAAATGGGCAAAGGAACTGAACAGACACTTTATAAGAAAAAATATCATTAGACAACCAAAATATGAAAAAATATTCAACATCTCTAGCAATTAAATAAATTCAAATTAAAACTACATTGAGATTCCATCTCCCTCCAGTCAGAATGGCAACTGTCAGGAATATAAGCAACAATAAGTGTTGGCGAGATTGTGGGGAAAATAGTACCCCTCATACTTTTCTGGTGGTATTGTTAATTGGTGCAAGCACTATGGAAAGCAGTATGGAGATTCCTCAGAAAACTTGTAATGGAACCACTATTTGACCCAGTTATCCCACTCTTGTTTTATATCCAAATGACTTAAAATCAGCATACTACAGTGATGTGGCCACATTAACTTTGATAACAGCACAATTCACAATAACTAAGCTATAAAACTGATCTTAGCACCCTTTAACAGAGGAATGGATAAAGAAATTATTGTACATATACACCATGGAATATTACTCAGACATAAAGAAGAATGAAACTAAGGCAATTGCCAGTAAATGGATGGAACTGAAGACTATCATGCTAAGTAAAATAAGCCAATCCCAAAATACCAAAGGCCAAATTTTCTCTCTGATATGCAGATGCTGACTCCCAATAAGTGGGACAGGGTAGAAAGAACGGGAGGTTCACTGGATTGGACAGAGTGGCTTGGGGGGAAGGAAGGTTGATTGGGAATGGGAAAGACAAAAGAATTAACTAGACATAACTTTTCTATGTTCATTTATGAATACAGAAGCAGTGTAACTTCACATCATGTACAATAACAAAGAATGAGAAGTTATATTCCATGTATATATGATATGTCAAAATACATTGTACTGTTATGTTTATCTAAAAAGAACAAGTAAAAAAAATCTGCTTTCCATAAGATATATATTTTTTCCATTATATTTTGTAACCATTTGATCTTCCTAATGACTGATGGGGAGGAAGAGAAGGTACTCAAACACTTCTTTAAAACAAGGTGCAAAATCTGTTGTGACACATATATACAATGAGGACACTTGGCCAGGAAGGAGAGCATGACCTATAGATGGTAGGATCCTGAAGAGTGCCTTTGATTTCTGTAATTTTGCAATTCTGGTGTGACCTATTTGTACTTCTCCCAAAATATTTATACAAAATTCTGTTTTTCCATTAACTGTACAAACAAAAGTTTCTGGTAATGCATCTTCTCAGAGGAATTGTGCCTTTAAGCTCCCCTGATGGTGCCCCAGATGGTCCTTTTTAACCTCAGTTGAACTCCCATACATTAGTGCTTGCTCAGTCACAATTTAACCAAGTCTATAGATTCAACAATTGCAGAGACCTTTGACCAGTATTCCCAAATCTTTGGTTCTTACACATTTTTCATATACATGTTCCCAGCTGAATTTAGTATCAAAGCCAAACACTATTTTATCAAATACATACTCTGCAGTACTCTCCACCTCATTTATCCAAGTAGAAGCACTAAGGAGAACAAGTGAATAAAGTCAGCACTTCATGTTCATATTATAAGTTGTGCACCTGTCCAGAATTACCGAACCTCTTTTAACCTTTTTGTGTTTATTTGGAAAGTGGAATAATAATATCTATAATAGATGATTTATTGTGAATATTAAATATATCTAAAATTCTTGACACACACACAAACTTTTAAATGCTAACTACCTTTGCTTAACTTCCCATTTCATTTTATTTTCTTTCACTAGCTTATAATTCTAAGTGTTCCTACTTACAATATCTCCTTATTCATAGTCTTTGAGTAATTTTAAATGGAACTATTAATCATACTCAGTGAAACACTGGTTGGAGAAAGCTGGAAACAAATGAAAATATCCTACCCTTTAGCCAATTTCTTTTGAAATTAGACTGTTAGTATTCAATCTTACCATTTTTTCTTTGGAAAAATTTCCCCAGAGACTAAAAGCCATATTTTTTTTTCAGCATTCCACAGTAGATTTTCTCCATGTACCTCTTCCCCTACACAGCACATACTACGTTCAGTTATGATTTTGACATTTATCATTGATTGAATTTTATGAGCATTACAAGAATGATGACTATTACAGTAAAAATGTTACTCTATAGATAAAAATTTCTTCCTACTTATTAGCTTCCAGTTTTTAAGTAGCTTGGATAATCCGAAAGATGTGAAAAATAGTATTAAATTTTATTTGGAGGTTGAAAGGATCACTTTTGATCATTTGATAAGATTAATCTCTTTTACTTTGATATACATTTTTTTTCTCAGAGAGATGAATTAGGAGTTTAGGTAAAAAATATACGAATGATAAAAAACAAAGTGTGATTTTTAAAAATTATAACTCTTTTTAATTGTTGTATGAAGAAGTGAAATATGAAAGAATAGCCAGTTGACTCAGTCATCTTATATCTTTGTCCTGGTATCGATGAAGTTGAAAATAAAAAAATTTACATTTTCGGAATGTATGCACATGTATAATCTTTAACATAAATGCATAAAGGCATAAAAATAGTACTTAAAATTTCATAATGTTGTTTTGGAATGTTCAAAATACTTCATATTGTCAAATATCTTCCATTATTTATTTCAAAGCTTTATGAGGTAGAAAAAACAAAACTAAGTTTCATTTACTTATAATTGATTTGACTATCTCTTAGTCAAATCAATTATAAGTAAATGATCAAACTACTCTTTTTGTAGTTCCATAAACTGAATTTGTTTTGAATAATCCTACTAGGAGTTAGAATTGATTGTATTTGTGTAATTATGATTCAAATCCAATTCTGGTCAAAGAATATATGCAGGTTTTGAAATAAAATTTGTATGCAGGGTAAAACAGAAAAATTTCAAAACAGTATTTTTATTTTATTGATGCTCATGTATGAATCATTGAGATTTATATTTCAAAGTATTTTTTGAAAGGTAATTTTGCAGAAATATTGAAATATGTTAATTATGGAAAGTAAGTACAAAAGTCAAATGACTATATCATAATTAAAACAAAACAACAAATTCAGTGACAAATTCAGGCTAACAAAGGAATTGCACATCAAAAGGCTTTTTTGGTGAAAGTTACTGCACAGAATGAAAATATAAAATTTTCACCAGAAGCCTCAAACACATTGGATTTTAAGGGGTCTCTAGAGGAACAAAAATGATAGAATATATATAAATAATTATAAAAGGGGATTTATCTAATTGTTTTTTTAAATTTTTTAGTTGCAGGTGAACATAATTTTATTTATTTACATAGTGCTGAGGATCAAACCCAGTGCCCCATGCATGTAATGCAAGCGTTCTACCACTGAGCTACAACCCTGTCCCTATTTAATTAGTTTTTATGATAAAAAATCCCACTATACTAGAGAGTCAAAGAAACCACTAGTTGCTCAATCCAAGAATCTGGAAGCGTCAGAGCAAGAGTAACCAATGAGGCAGCCCCAGTCTGAGACCTAATGGCCAATGGCCCTGAGGCTCCCTGAAGAGAAACCAGATAAGTCCACATTGAATGACTGAAGAAACTAGAGTCTAATGTCCACAGGTGTTGTGAAAAGCAAAAGATGAATCAGCCCAAGGAGAAAAGAGCTTGCAAAATATTGCTTTTTGATCCATCTTTGCCCCCAGCCTATTAGATGATGCCACCTATATTCTCTAGGTGATTTCTCCATATTCCAATTCTCTCTGAAAGCACCCTCACAGATATACTCAGAATTGCTCTTTACTAATTTCCCAAGTGTCTCTCAATTTAATTGAGTTGACAATCAACATTAACCCTCACAAATCCACTCCTTTTCAACTTACCACCAAATACATTTCCTTTTACTAATTAATCTCCAAATAAAAAAAATAATGATGTCATAATTTCACTTAGCTTGATATTAACTATCCTGCGTATGACTGAAATTGAAGTACCTAGTAAATCCTTCCTCAGAATGGGAGGAATAGTTTGTTTGTTTTTTGTTGTTGTTGTTTTTTTGAGCAATGCTTACTCTTCTAACATCCCACAACTTAAATACTAGAATGTAGATTTACCAACACTTAAGTATTGACATTAAGTCAATCAGTATTATGTTACATGATAAAGGAAAAAGAAAGGTAAGAAAACAATGATAATTGTTTAATATATGAATATATGCACAAACATTCTTAAAATAGAAATAAACATGAAGATTACAATTCTCATTTCTATAACTGATTGATAATAATTTGTAGTTACAGTTATCTTATTAGCATTCTTCCTTTTCTCTGCTTCAGCAAGTACCTTGATGTATGTTGTTTTCTTACCTGGAAGGGTAACACACATCTTCATTTCTGAAGGATCTGGGAAACTTGTCATCCTCCCTGGATTGGGTTATTGTAGTTTCCCATTGACTTTAGTACCAAGACATGGTAACACTAAGAGACCCTAAGGCGTCTCCTGTGCTCCGTTCATACTCTTCTTCACCTCTTTTGTAAGGTAACAGTCATTTCCCCTTGGTAGATTGGAAATCCTTACCACAAACCCCATAAATTCCCTCTTAGGTTATTGAATCAGAGGCATAAGGAGGCCAAAATGGACATGAGGCAGTCTTCTATTCCATGGAATCACTTTTGTATCTGGGTAGAAGCATTCACCACTCTGAAACTAATACTTCTAGGCCACCAGAGCATAAGGTTGCAGGATCAGGAGGCAAAAATTTAGCCAATGGCTCACTAAGGGTAATAATGACTGGCACCATTAACCATTTATATTCCTAAATTCCTAGATTCATGATTCCCAGCTGTGGGAGGAACTGTGAGCATATATTGGATGCTGATTCCAAGAGTATGCAACTTTCTGGAAAACCTTTCACCAGCTATGAAAGGTATTGCTGTATACCTGGTACTGTGAACTGCATCTACAAAAGACGGTTCAATTATTCTTTCAAGCCAGCTATTTCAGGAGAGTGGGGAATATGGCAATAACAATGAATTCCATGAGCAGGACCCCATCACTTGACTTATTTGGCTTTGAGTTGAGGTCCTTGGTCGGAAGATATGATCATGAATAAGGCATTCTAAAAGTTCATGGGTGATAGTTTCGTTCGAAGCATTATACATGTAGGGGAGGCAAATCCATAACCAAATTGTCGACTCCAGTAAAGACACAGTTCTGCCCCTCATAAGTTTGCAGTGTTTCAATGTGATCGTCCTACCACCAGACTGCTGACAGATTGCCTTAGAGGATGTTGCCGTATCAGGCCCTCAGTGTTGGTCTCTCCTACTGGCAAATTGCCACTTAGGAGTGGACATAGCTGGGTCCTCCTGAGTGAGTGGAAGTCCCCATTGTTGAGGCCATGCATAAACTCCAACCACATTGTCACATTCATTTTTCATTATCTCATTGTAATGACAGAGTTGTTTAGGAAAGAGGTGACTGAGATTCACAGAATGAGTTATCCTATTCATAGGTTTTTAAAGTCCTCTATTGAGTCCACCTTTCAGTCAATATTAAAATGAGATACAAATATCTTCACATCCTTTTTCCATTTGGAAATGTCTTTCTACATATCTCTTCAAAGGCCTTAACCATCCAGCCAAACCAGTGATCTATTCCATGATTCAGTGTATAGCAGTTCAGTTTTCATTCTAAGCAACCATGTACATGGTGCACTGATACACATAGCCAAAATTTCTACCCCCACTGTGAAGATTTCCCTTCACAACTATCCTCCAGTGATGTTCCAAAAGGGGTCTGTTGTGCTACAGCTGTCAACATATAAGTGGTGTTTTCATAATGTACAGAATCATCTGTAAACCAGGTCTTGGTCTTATCTTTCTATGTCAAATGATCATAGAGTATGCTCCATGAGGTCAGGGGATAAAGCTGGGAAACAGAAGGCAAGGTAGGAGGAGCAGAATCATGGATACTTAAGCCACTTCTTTATGTACCTTATGCCTTCATGCCTAAGAATTTTGCTTGGGCATAATCCTGAATATAACACTTTTTTGCTGCTATGCACATCTGACTTTATGGATTGGTGGGGCAGAAAATATCCAGTTCATGGTGGAAAGCTCATGTCACAAGGTAATGTGGTGGCCCATGGTCAAGCATTAAGTTTTAACTAAGGCTCAGTAGCAGACTAACAGCTCTCTCTCAGTGGGAGAGTAGTTGTCTCTTCATGAAAATTCTTGCTCCAAAATCCTAGGGACCTCTGCTATGATTCACCTACGTAGCTTCAAGTAATATCCCTTTCAACCTGTATGGTTCAACAAAGACTCCAAGCAGCATTTCTTTCTACCATTGACATCTCAGGTAAAATTGGGTATAATAGATATTATGTGAAAAGTAGCAGAGCAGTCCGGACCTGTTACAAACCTTCTGCTATGGGCCCCACTCAAAATTAGTATATCTTTAAATCACTCAGTAAATGGACCACAGTAACAGACCCACGTGAGGCATGTGCTATTTCAAAAATTCAAATAGGCTTACTAAGCATTGTGCTTCTTTCTTGGTTGTAGGAGGGACCAGGTGCAATACTTCACCTTTGAAGGAATAACTTGGCATGCCCCCACACCTCTGGATGCTTAGAAATTTCACTGGGATAAGAGAACTTGAATTTTAATTGGATTTATTTCCCATAGCCTGCCAAATAAAAGCTTTACCAAAAGCTCCAAAGTTGTTTCTACCTCTTGCTCACACAGTCCAATCAGTATCATCTCATAGGTATCATTATTGATACTGATGATACCTTACTGATATTAGTGATACTTTATTGAAGATAAAGATGAACAAAATCCATAACAACCAAGTTATGACAAAATGCTCAAGAGTAGATATATACCTTTGAATTAGGACAGTGAAAGTGTATTACTAGCCTTGCCAGCTCAAGAAAATTGCTTCTGATTGCATATTATGAATAGATATGGACAAAAATATTTTTTCAGATCTAGTTGGATGCTAGTTATCAAGATATTTGTGAGTCTGCTCAAGCAAGGAAACCATGTCTGGGAGAGTGGCTGCAATTGGAATCATCACTTGATTATGCTAATGATAATCAATTGTCATTTTCTAAGACCCATCTCTCTTCTGCACAGTTCAAATAGGAGAGCTGAATGGCAAAGTGGTAGGAACACCTACCGCTTGGTCTCTCATATTCTTGGTGGCACTAAGAGGTGGCACCCTCCCTCTGCAAGAGAAGTGATATTATTCTTAATTTACTATTTTACCAGACAGAGGCAGATTTAATGGCTTCCATTTGGTTTTAACCACCAATATAACTCATTCTACGGGTTAGAGAACAGATATGGGGATTCTATCAAGTTGCAGATATACCTATCCTAATTATTCAATATGGGCCTGGGGAAATAAACACAGGGTGGATTAAGGGACACACTGGACCGACTTAGACTTAGGCATTGGCTAAAACTCCATTATTCACTTGACCTCCATAACATCCTACTCTGACTGGAGGGCAATAACAATATTTTGGATTCTCTAAAATCAACAATAGTTCATAGCCAGAATCCAGGAGTCCCTAGATATTATGATTATTTCCTTTTCCCCAATGTACAATTACCCTGGTAAAAAGCCCTAGGTTCCTTTGGGGACAATGGAAGAAGGATTAATATTATAAGATTTTGGAAGCATACTAGTGTTCTTCCTTAACTGAAACTGGCTTTCCCTTAATTCAAATGTCCTTCATTTGTAAAAATTCTCAAGTTTAGGAATGTGTTGAGGAGTTGTGCTTCTCTGCTATGATTCAAGGTATATTTTCAATCATTAGCCTCAAATTTTGTTTTCTGATTATACAATTCAAGTAATATTTTAGCATGTTACCTATGTATTTTACTTTTGAGAATATCATAATTGTCAGTGACATATGTCTATAAAAGTCAGACCATTTTGATAATTGCTTTGACTCTGCTATATATTCATTATGGTAAGGACACCCATTTGTTTTTGGCAGTTGAGTGCCACAAATTTGCCACTGACTTGCTAGATTCAAATTATATTCTTTGCATTTAGGCTTTCCATTGAGTGACTGTAGGCCCCATTGTAAGTTTTTGAATGCAGAGAGCAATAATGGAGCTTTTCACGGACACTGGTATTCCCTTTACAAATCTGGTTCTTAAGTTATTGGTGAAGGAAAAAATCTTCTAGATTCTCCCAGTATGGAGGAATCGGTTTTCATGATAAATTAACTCTACATGTCAATACCCCTGAGCCTTTAAATATCTTCATCAATAGTAAATCAATGGGTACCAGACATCTTCAGGTAATTTAAAGTATACCATCTTTGATCCATATTTTAGTCCACCAGCCAAATAAACTACTATTTTTAACTCCACAGACTTCAAAACTAAATAATCTCTGCTTAAGAGTCCTACATCAATAAATTGAGTTTTGTTTAATTTTATGTTCCCTCCATCTCAACCATTAAAATTCATTATCATACATGTTACTCAAACATGTTCTTGTATTAATTAAAAAATCAAGAAGATATTTTGGAGTGTAGCATACCTCTTCTTGGTGGTACCTCACATCAAGGGGCCTGATGAGAATCATCTCTGTTTATACATATTGGGGCAAAAAAGTAGATTGTCTTACTCAGTAACTGTGTCATGGAAGATCATTGTTACTTCTACAGCCTGTGTGTTTATTTTGTATCTGAAGGAACTACACATAAAGCAGATAATTATGGCAACATCCAATTATTGTTTAGAGGAGAGTGTGTTTTTTTTTCTCAAAAAGGGACATTAAATATATTTCTGACTTCTTTAAAACTTAGCAAATCCATATCAAATCCCATGCCTTCTACATTGCCTTCCCACTTGGTGTCTTGGCCCATGTTTGTAGTAACATTATTTTGTTGAGTGATACAATAACCTCCTACACCTATGATATTTTCTATTTATAAAATGTACTATATCTCCTTTCTCTGGGTAAAGAAAGAATTTTGTGTTTGCTACCTAAAGCCACATTCAGAGTTTATGTATTAGTTAAGTAGAAACCATACTGTGGTGCGATAGCTTTTTGTCTTTAAAAATGTCACAATGATTCATATGAATCATAGCTCTTTCCTTGGATCTGTATTAGACATTTTGGGTATTGTAACAAAAATATTATGATCTGAATGACTTCAACAATAAACTCCCCCCCACTCATAGTCTACAGGTTTGAAATCTGTGATCACTATACCAGCAAGTATAATGGACCAGTGTACCAGCATCAGGGTTCTGGAGAGAAGTCTCTTACTGAATTGAAGATTATTGCCTTCTTACTATGTGTTCATAAAGCCTATTTTGGTGTGTGGAAGAGGAGAGAGACAGAGAGAAGGAGAAAAGGAAGAAGAGAGAGAACTTTCCGTGTCTTTTTCTTTTATTATAAGGATGCTGATAACATTTTAAGACTTCACCATCATAACTTCATCTAAACTGAAGCATATAATATACTGTCACATTGGGAATTAATGCATCAATATGAGAATTTCAGGGGAAAACATTTATTGCATAACATACTATGAACAGTAAAAATATTTTAGAGAATAATTACATTTGATATTGCTTGTATGACAGCACTTTCCAATGCTGTAAGAAATCCTAAACAGAACATAGTCTTTTGTACTCTAGTCTAAAAAATCAAGTTCCATGTTACAAAGAAAATATTATTTAATCTAAGAGAATAGAAAGTCTTCAATACAATACTATTTGAACTTGTTACATCAACGAATGCACCATCCAGCCAAGAAAACAACCAAGAAATGTTATGATTAAGCTCTATGATAGAGCAAATGGATCAAATAGGTACTTATCCATTTGATACAGAATGAATCTTTCTCATCAACTTATGCAATGTTCTCTAGGATGCAATAGATGTTAGATCACAAAATAAGTCTCAAAAACGTTTGAAAAATAAAAGTCATACCATGCATTTTCTCTGACCATAATGGAAGACACTAGAAATTGAACACAAAAGGAATTTTGAAAATTGTACATAGAAATTAAACAGCATGTTATTGATCAAGTAATGTGTAATTGAGAAAGCAAAAGAAAAATTAAACAGTATCTTGAAAAAAGGGAAATGAAAACACAGTATATACAAATTATTTCTATTTTCAATAGAAAATAGCAAAAGTTACTAAAATTTCAGGAAGTTTATAGCAATAAGCATCTACATTAAAAAAGACTTTAAAACATAATAATGTGTTGTGGCAAGCTAAATAGTAGGAAAAAAAACAAAATCAGACAAAGATGAAGCAAAAAAATGATATTAGATTAATCCTGATAAACACAGATGCAAAAATTTTTAACAAATACTAGTATTTCAAATCCATCATGATTAAGAAGAGTATACATCATGGTCAAGTGGCATTTACACCAGCAATGCAAGTATGATTCAACACATGAAAATCAATAAAGTAATATATTATATTAAAAGAATGAAGAAAAAACATGATCATCACAATAGATGCAGAAAAAAAATCTTATAAAATTTAACATATCTTCATGATAAAATCTCATCATTAGGTTTAGAAGAAATATAGTCTGCATAATAAAGACAGTATATAATAATTTCACATCCCACATCATACTGAATAGGGAAAAAACTGAGTGTTTCACTTAAGGTCTTGAATAAGACAGGCTGTCCACTTTCATCTCTCATGATCAACACAGTATGGAAAGATTCAGCTAGAGCAATTAGGCAAGATATTAAAATGAAAGGCATACAAATAGGAAGGGAGGAAATACAATCATCTCTGTTTGCAGATAATATGATCCTAAACATATTAAAAAGCTTAAGATTCCACCCAAAATTGTAAAAACTGATAAAAAAACTGCAGTAAAGTTTCAAGATGTAGAATCATTGTACGAGGATTGTTACTCACTTAATACAAACTTTATGCAAAAGAAATCAAAAAAGCAATGAAATTCACAACAGCTGCAAAATCATGAGGCTCTTAATAAATTTAACAAATTAAATGAATTATATCAACAATAAATATTTTAAAACATTGAGGAAAGAGACTGAAAAAGTAACACAACAGAAAGGCCTCCCATGTTCATGGATTGAAAAAAAAATATTGTTAAAATATCTATGCAATCCAAAGTGATTTTCAGATTCAATACTATCATTGTCAAAACTTATATGGCATTCTTCACAGAAATAAAAAAAATACCTGAAATTTATATGAAGACAAAGAGGAATCTGAATAATCAAAGCAATCTTGACCCAAAGCAATGAAACTGAAATTAGCACTCCTTGTTTTAAGACATATTATGAATTATAGTGACTAAGAGAACATGGTATTGACATAAAACCCCAACACATGGATGATAGAAAGGAATAATTGATATTATCTGTGTCAGAAAGACTATTATACAAATAGCAATAAATAACAAATATAATTGAAAATGCAGAAACAGGGAAGCCCTTATATGCTGTTAATGGGAATGTGTATTACTACACACATTCTGGAGGTTCCTCAAAAATCTAAAAATAGAACTACCTTATGATTCATTAATCCCACTTCTGGTTATACATCCAAAGAAAATAAAATCAATGTTGAAAAGGCATGGCTGAAGTTCCATTTTTATTGAAACAACTTTCATAATAGCCATGATAAGTGGAATCAACTTAAGTGTCCATTGACAGATGAGTGGATAAAGAAAATGTGGTATATACACACAGTGAAATGTTATGCACCCATAAAAAGAATAAAATTCTCATTTATGGCAAAATGGTTAGAGTTGGAGGATATTGCTTTAAGTGAAATAACTGAGACACAGAAAGACAAATATTACATAATCTTTCTAGAATACGGAAGTTAAAATAGTTGCTTTCAAAATAGAAAATGTAGAATAAAGGTTAGGCTAGAAAGTTTAGGAAGGAAAGAGTATAGAAGCAAGTTTGATAAAAGGTACCAAACACATGTAGGAAGAATAAGTTTTAGTGATTCAACATAGAAGGGTGGCTAAAGTTCATAGCAAGCTGTGACATATTTTAGGAGAAACTAGAAGAGAGGAACAGGAAGCCTTCAATTCAAAGAATTGATATGGAAATGGAAATTCTAAGTACTCTAATAGAATCAGTACACTTTATATATATATATATATATATATATATATATATATATACATACCTTGAAGTCACACACTGTGCCCTATAAATATGCACAATTACCATGTGTAATATAAAAATAAAAAATGATAAACTTATATAAAATATCTTTAAATTCTAAAAATTTCTGCATTTTATTATTCCTTCACACAAAAATGAAACAAATTCTTGAAATTGAATGTCTTTTAGAGAAAAAAACTAAACAATTTGTGCACAATGCAGAAGTACTCATGAAACACACTGTGAATCGAATCAGCTTAAAATGAGATCACATTAAACATATCACTAAGAAGATACACATACAACACTTATATATGGGGAAAATTTCTCTAGTTTAAATATTTCCTAAAATAAAATATATTTAAAAAATTAGTTTTCTAGGCTGTACTGAGATATCAAATTACCTTAGCCCTATGGAAAATAGACTTATGTATTAAGTAAAAGAAAAATGTGTGTGCTAAAATACATTTCTGAGTAATATTTATTTATTTAATTTATTTTTAGGTGGTTCTGGAAGTTGAATCCAGCCCCCTCTCCCCTCTGCAAGGCGAGTGCTCTACTGCTGAGCACAACCCCAGCCCTAACATTTATTTTTATAAGCAACATTTTTAGTTTTTTTTTTTTTTTTAGAATGTTAAGTGTATTGAATTCCCTTCTAAGGCATTTGAAAATAAAATCTATTTTTCAAACTTATTTAAATGCAAATTTTGTATTTAAAAATGTTATAATGCAATAAGTATCACTTATGGGTCATGTTGTTTTTGTTTGTTTAAAGATTCTATAGATAGAAAAGTAAACATAGCTCGCATGCCTGATAGCTTCCAGTGTTAATTTCTGATAGAAAAAGATATAGAAAGTCAACAGGACAAATAATAATATATTTGATATTGAAGGAAGACGCACACACACATACATATATACACACACTGTATTTTTAAAGCTGCTTTCCTAAAATACTTGTCATGATAATTGGTTCTTTTTTTTATTCTTCAGGTAAATATTTTAAACATTTTTATCTCAACTTGTAAAAAAAATAGTTCTAATAAATCATTTCCTTGACTGATTTTTAAAATATCAACCATTATATATGAATTGTCCACAAAGTCAGTCAACTGCTTTAGTCAATACTTCTCATTTATACCTATGCATCATAATTGCCAGGAAACTTTAAAAATATATAGAAGGATGTGTGACTATCAGTGTATTTTAAAATCTCTCCAGGTTAAAGGAATAAGCAGCCAGATTCAAAAAACACTGTTGTATTTTCAAAAGAAACATAGCACTAAATTTACAAATGTGGTATTGAAACAAATATCCTTTCAACAACTCTTAAGAGAGTTCATATTTATGTATTCTTTTCACAATATTAAAGCACTTGTAGTAGCTAGAATTTAGACTGAGCTTCACTGGCTGAAATGAAAAGTAGACATCACAGCACAAATCTGCAGGTGATAGGGTATAGGTGATAGGGTAAAGAAGTACAAGAGGTGGAAGGAGTTCCAATGCCATTTTGTTCCATGTCAACTGAAAGATATTGTTCCTTTTGACCTCCTACAATCTTGTTTTCCTGTTCCTTACTGCCTTCAAATTTCTAATTCAGTAAATTAGTCCTACAAAACCCACTCTTCTCTGAACTTAGGCATGCTTGAAGTGTTCATTTTCATTCATCTGCCACTTCATATTTCATTAGGATGTCAATTTTTCAATGGATGCGGTGGTACACAGTGTCTTGGGAGGCTGAGACTGGTGGATCACAAGTTTGAGGAAAGTCTCAACAATTTAGTGAGTACCTCAACATCTTAGACCTTGTCTCAATAAGTTAAAAAAAATTCTAGGGATATAGCTCAATGGTAAAGTACCTGTGGGTTTAATCCCCCATAACATCCCCCCCCTCAATATCAACGTCAGTTTTCTTCTATTTACCTGAAGATATTAAAAGTGAAATAAGTAGCTAAATTAAGCTAGGCAAAACTACAATAAAGTTTTAGGTTGTTTATGTTATAAACTAGTAAATGGGTTAATGCAAATAAAAATTGATAGGTAATATTTGAACTAAAAACTGAAGTAATTATGTGAAATGGTTAGAAAATATTTGAGTAAAGAATAAATATTATAAATGCATGATTTTTACTTTGAAAACATTTTGACACCTAAAAATTGTACATATTTAAAGGTTATAGTAACATGATATATTTTTGCACATATACATTAATGTTCAAATCATGATAATTTTGTCTATGTCTTCATTAATAATCTCTTTGTGGTAAAAACATGGAAATCTATCCTTTTGGCGATTACTGAAACATACAGTACATAATAATGAACTATAGTTACACTACTGTGTAATAGATAATCAGAACCCTTTTTTTTTTAACCAATTGTACCATAGTACCCATTAATTAAACTTTCCCCATCTTTCCCTTCCTCTAACTCTTCTCAGCTTCTGATAACATCTAAAGTATTTTCCCCTAATGAAGTCAACATTTTTAGATTCCATATAGGGTTGACACCATGAAGTATTTGTATTTCCATGCCCGGCCTATTTGATAGCACACCTTCTTCCACTTCCATGCATTTTGTTATACACAATAGAATTTTATCCTTGTTTATGGCTGAATACTTCCCTGAACAAATCAAAAATGAGGTTACCATGTGGTCTGGCAATCCTGCTTCTAGGATTCAAAGGACATGAAATTAGTATTTCAGAGACATCTGTACTCCTGTATTGATTATAACAGTACTCACAATAGAGAAGCAATGGAATCAACCTAAGTGTCCATCAACTGATGAATAGATAAAGGAACTCTACCAGATATAGTCAAAACATTACTTCTGGGATATTTAATATTTATTGGCTGTTAACTATATTCTACTTTAATAAATTAGGTATTACTAATATGGAAATAAATGAGCTTTAGCTCATATATTTATGTAGTTTGTAATTTTTTCTTTTTAAATGGTGCTGGGGATTGAACATACAGCCTTGTGCATGTGAGGTAAGCACTCTAGCAACTGAGCTATATCCCTAGCCCAGAAGTTTGTAATTTAATAGGAAAAATATAAATAGGAGAGTAATGAGTGAGTCAAATATGATGCAATAAATTCTATATAAGAATCTTTTAGAAATACTAAGGGATCATATAGAACTATCTCTCAGTGGAGGATTTTCTTTTTATATTAACCTTTTTTTGTTATGTCAGTTAGACAATGGATACTTTTATCTGTACATATGAATAAAACAAGTGTTATGCATATTTAAAGCAAATTGAAAAATGAAGCAATAAAACATTTTCTGTAAATAATTTTTGATAATTGGAGAACTTTTTTACTTTTATTTTTCTAAAATGAAAAGTGACAATTAAAATAAATCATATATTTAATAAAATACATGCTTAATGTGATTTTAAATGTTTAAAGTGATTTTTGCCTTGTTATGTAATTCTTCATTATTTCCATTCAATGTTTACAAATTGCTTGAAGTATAAGAAAAATAAATAAAATATGGAAATACTGCAGTGAGGGGAGGGAAATAATTTGAATGGTGGTGAATGATATGATATACTCAAACATTTTAAAAAGTTTATATATATATATATATATATATATATATATATATATATATATAGAGAGAGAGAGAGAGAGAGAGAGAGAGAGAGAGAGTACCTATTCAATTAAACATATGTATATACAATAATTTATTGGCAAGTTTTTAATGAAAAAGAATATGTACTTTACAGATAAAAATCTAAGTATTCAATTTAGTAATAATAATATATTGATTTACTTCTTATCTATTTTCTAAAAGCAACCTGTATGTATTGTGTTTCAAACATGGAGAAATATTTTTCCAAGATATGTTGAAACATTGTACATATAAAAGCACATTTCTATTATTGATAAAATAATGTTGTAATTGATTTTTGGAGTTACCTGGACTTGCATTTAAGTTATATGAAGTAACTATAATATAATATGGATTAATAATAGGAAATTCTGGTATCAAAAAGGTTAATTTTCAGGTTATATTCTCACACTTCTTTGGATATAATCATGGCACTTTCACTAATTTTCTATTATCTTAATTACATATTCAGACCTGTTATTTTCAAGAAGACAAAATGTAGCATGAATTGGATTTAAAAAAGTAGGACAATAGAAATCAAATAAGAAATCATTAAAAGTATTTTTGGACAAGTTATATACATGACAGCTTTTGTTAGCTCTCATGAGGTGTTTATTATTAGCTAAGGAGTTGGGGAATTTCTGTATATTTTGACAAAATCTGGGATAGCTTCAAAGTTCAGAGGCATTCTCTATTTCGTGTGGAAGGAGAATTTTTTTAGAACCATTATTCTTTTTTTATTCATATCAAACTTTGTTTTACTCCAGATAGATCCTAGTACTAACAGTCTATTTCAACCAACATATGTATATTGTTCAGAAAATTCAGACTGCCTTTAGCAAAATTATATTTCTATAGCAGTGTGAGTGTGTGTGTGTGTGTGTTTCCAATTGAGATACAATTTATATGTGGCACAGTTTAAGTTCTAATATTTGTATACACCTGAATAACTCACCCTGTTTTGAAAATGTAGAAGAGATATATCACCTCAGATGGAATGACACAATCTCTCATGGTCTGTCCCAGTCAATCATTATTTTCACAATTCACCAAATTTTTTTTTTATCTATTTTTCCTGTATTTCTACTTCATTCTACTTTATAAGGATGAAATCATGAAACCTGTATTCTTTAGATTCTGGAATATTTTGCTTTTTCTTTTGGGTGTTTATTTTTCCCCCTTTTGATTATGCAGTACCATTCAGTTACATGTTTGTAAACGTCTGTTTATCCCTTATCTTTTATCATGTTTTTTTTTTAAGAGCGAGAGAGAGAGAGAGAGAGAGAGAGAGAGAGAGAATTTTTTTAATTTTTTTTTTTTTTTTTTTTTAGTTTTCGGCGGACACAACATCTTTGTTTGTATGTGTTGCTGAGGATTGAACCCCGGGCTGGACGCATGCCAGGCGAGTGCACTACTGCTTGAGCCACATCCCCAGCCCTCTTTTATCATGTTGATGGTTAAACATAATGGGTTGGCTGTTTGTGGCCATTATGAAAAAAAAAATTTATAAGATAAACTTTCTTCTGCACGCCCCTGCTTTTGTATGTGCATTTATTCACTTCTCTAGTTGACATCATTATTTCCATATTTGGTCATTTCTATAAAGATTAAGATCTCTCTCCATGTGGTTTTAAGTTACATTTCCTTTGTGACTAATATTTTAGAGTAATAAGTTAAAGAGTACATGTTTAGTGATAAATTATAGATGGAAGGAGGCAAAATGTGTTTATTAAGGAAAATTATTTGTGTTTTTTAAAGTCTTTTTGGTAGATGCATTTTAAAATTAATATTTGAAACTATAACACTCAACTTGTAGACAAGAGGGGAATACCCCAACAATAAGTCATCCACATCATTGAAATCATCCTTTTGATGAATCCAATATCAAACAAATACTCCTGTATTATATACAAAAAATGGCCTCCGTTATTTAGCTCACATTTGGACAGACATTCTATTACCTGACATTAAAATACCCCTGTGTTTACAAGACATAGAGAAAAAGAGGGTCTTGAAGAAATCTCATAGTTTCAGTAGGAAAGTTGACACAATAAAGATTCACCATAAAATGTAAGTCCAACATCTCAGAAAATGCTACTGGGTTGAGATGACAATGTTAGTATCGGGTGACATTATGTCCTAACCATGTATTTCTTTGTCAGTGGATGTAAGACAGGATGATGTTCACAGATCACTGGATCCATTGCTAATGTATGTGCACTGTGTTTAGGCTTCACAACTGTTACCCACAATGTAAGAAAGGAAAGTGGGCAAGCCAAGCTAATAGAGGAAAGCCTCGTTCTACTATTTTTGCATTAAATTATCACAGATTATTTTAAAATAGAGATGAAACTTATGTTAGCACTGTATTTAGGCAAAGACATTTAGAGTTGAGTTTGTGCATTTATGTACGTGATGAAGTTCTTAATAGTTAACATAATAATTTGGTTTCTTTAAGGCCAAATCAGATAGGTACACTGCCTATCTCTAGATCTGTACGTAATGACTTGGATTGAAATTAAATGTACTAGTTATGTTTTAACTCAGATATTATTACATTTTTACAGCAGCATTAAAAATGGAAAGTGCTAAACTTTATTTCTTATTTAGAATTGAAAGGACAAATACACAAATTTTACACAGAAAAATTTTACACACATTCTCTTAATTATTTTTTTTGTATAATATTTTTCAATTCATCTCTTGATTTGTGAATGTTTTGCACTTAAATATAAAACAGATTCCCTTGTTCAAATTCAAAATGATGATTGCTAAGTGTATATTCCAGTACATTCCTAATAGTTCACAATTGGCTTACGTTGGCTGCCAATCAACCCTTGTACAAGGGCTTGCTACATAAGCAGAAAAAACTACATTTTTTAAAAAATAATATAAAATAAACTTGGTCTAGGAGTTTAGCTCAATAGTATTTTTTTTAAATTAAACTTTACATCGATGGATTTTGAGTGGACCTGGAGGCATTCTTGGTACAGATTGTTTATTTTCTATGACAGGAATTAACAGAGGATACATAAGAGTTTTTGTATTAAAAACTATTGAGAATAATCTGGTTGAAACTAATTCATTATCAAAGAATTATTTTAATTGCAATTAAATGAAATTACAATTGAATTAAGTGAATACATGAGAAAAATCAATAAATGGGAATAATGTGAACCCCAGAATTTTTATATAATTATATAATCTTCCTAAATTTTATTTTTCTTTATACACCTTATTGAAGCTTTCCTCTTTGCCTTTTTTCTTGTGTACTTGTCCTCCTATCATCTCTCCTTTTTCCTTCTCTAATTTCTTTGGCAAATCTTTATGTTTCAGACTTGATTAAAATTTGCACCTTTGAACTCCTGTGCTTTATTTCCCTTCTGTAGTTTCTCTCAAACATAGTTGGAATTCAGAGGAGATTGCACATACACAAAGGAAAATGTGTTTTCCTCAGATGTAAATAGAAAGATATCTGTTGTTATTGGGCTAGGCAATAAAAACATGGAAATAGAATATCCAATGCACCACATTATGTAATAATAAGGTATATTCTATGAGCTAAAGTCTTAAGATGTTTTGGAAATTAATAAGGAACTTTTTAAATAATGAATTCAAACTGCTTAAGATCATTTGTTAAAGAAAACTAGATTGGATCCAAAATGAGAGAAAAATTTTGACTCAGAGACTAAAATAAAATAGAACTGACTGAAAAGATAAAATGTAATTTGAGAACATTTACTACAGTTTCTCTGGCTTCAGTTAAAAAGATGTATTGATGTTAAATGCAATAAGTGCCAAATATTGTAATCAGTGCATAATCAGTGCATTGAAAGGTGACAAGGAGGTGCCACAAAGAAACTATGTAATAGAATCAAATACAAAAGTTACAGTAATTTTGAGTATAGAAAATTAGAAGTTTGAGGTATTTCAAATTTTCTTTCATTCTATTCTTGATATTTTTTGGAAATGTCCCAGTTGAAGCAGACATCAAAATATTCCACCTGATAGTCAATGTTAGATATAACAAACAAATACTTTGTAAGTAATTTGAGAGAATAAAGATTTAGTAATTCATTAGCTGTGCACCCGTGAGAGTGGCAATGTGGAAAAGATTAGCTTTAATTTAAAGATCAGAAAGATCACTGTGAACAGAGTGAAGGAAGAATAGAGAATAGTACAACAACCACGGTTTTGGTACTGATTATTATTTTTTTTAACATTTTAAAAAATTGCTCTAATTAATAATACATGACAGTAGAATGCATTTTGACACTCCGTACACAAATGGAGCACAACTTCTCATTCCTCTGGCTGTACGTGGTGAAGAGTCACACCAGTTGTGTAATCATGCATGTCTGTAGGATAATAACGTCTGTCTCATTCTACTGTCCTTCCCATTGGCACAGCCCCTTCCCTCCCTTCACTCTTGTCTTCACAATCCAAAGTTTCTTCATTCTTCCCTACTCACCCCCTACCCCCACTATGGATCAGCATCTGTTCATCAGAGAAAACATTTGGCCTTTGTTTTTTTGGTATTGGCTTATTCACTTAGCATGATATTCTCTAATTTCATCTATTTACTTGCAAATGCCATAATTTCATTTTTCTTTTAGGCTGAATTATATTCTATTGTGTGTATGTTGGTACTGATTATTTTTAATATTATTTTACTTAAACAAAAACAGGATTACTTATTATACTTAGGAACGTCCCAGTTCAAGCAGAAACTGACTTATATCTTATATTTATCATTTTGATAATCTGGCTAATACATATGGCATATGTGTTACTTATGAAGGAGAAAGGAAGAGTTACAAACATCATCTTTTTTTTTTTTTTTTTTTTTTTCTTAGCTGGGAGAGCTTGCTTTGCCTAAATTGGTCTTGAATTCTTCCTGGATTCAAGCCATATTCCTGCCTCAGCCTCACAAGCCATTGAAACTATAGGTGTACAGGTGTCAGCTACTACGCCCAACAAATGTAACCTTCTGAATATGTTAAGATTGTGCTCATCATTCATGAGCATACTAACAGGCAATTTAGACTTTTTAGACTTATTGCTCTTAGCATAATATTGTATATTTTGGGATGAATTTTGAAAAAAAAATCTAAAACCTATTAGATGATTGATTTGGGGGTATTATGTTTTTATCTCTGAGGAAGGATTTTCCCCTAAATCCATCTGGCCAATTTTACCATCTACCATTTCTCAATATTCCTTCAGGATTTGCTGCTTTCCTGGTTGGGGTCAGAATATGGGTAAAAAGTTACAATTTTTTTTTTTTTGTAAAAATCTCAAGCTACATCTTTATAAGTTAAGGAAGAAAAAACTATGTAGTAAAGGTATATCTGCTAATGCTGTTGTAGTCAATTGAAAAAAATTTGGAGAGGAAGAATTATCCCCTGCATTTATATTATGATTCAAATCATAATAAAATATTCATTCAAATATTTAACTTCTCCCAAATTTCACTACACTGCAAAATGTTTTACTTTATAGCTTTTATTTTTAATCATTGTTTTTATTTAGAATTAAATATATCTTATTGCAAGTTTCAATTTGAGTATCAGAAAATATGCAGTCATCTTATTTCTCTTATCAGAAATCACTTCAGTTATTACTTCAATGGAAAAATATTTATTTTAAACAAAACAAATAAGTCTATTAATTCTACTAATAATGGCTCAAATGAGACCTAGAAACAAACATTGTCACATAAAATATCTGCATACACCTAAAATTACTAAATAAAAACAGAGATAAAAAGCAAATGTAAAGAAGAATTCATGTCACTTAGAATGTAGCAAATACCAGAAAAAGTAATATGAGTGATTAAATTTACTTTTTATTTATGGAAAACCAAGATAAATGCTGTCTATTTTTCACTTGAAAAATTAGGATTCACCAATTAATGTTGGGGTCTTTGTGAGAATGACCAATATTTTCCTGAAAAAAGTCTAGGAATTTTTTATTATGTTGTATATTATAATAACAGAGAGATTTTTAAAAACCAAATAGAAAATAATTAATATGCAATTTTCATTCATAAAGTGAATGTGTTTCAACTATGTTGTTATTTTCAGCATATTGTTAAACCTGTCCCTTCATTGACTTTGTATTCCTTTTTCTATCCTTCTTCTCCATTTAAGCATGTAGAGATATCTTAAGATGAGAAAATATATGCAAATATAGTGTTGAGGATCAAGTTGCTTACAATAAATGGTGCCTTTTATAAATTAAATTAATTTTAAATAGTGTCACCTGTTTCAATATATAATTTTAGTCTTAAAAATGTGTATGATAAACATCTCCATTTCTATAGAAATAAAATTAAGACAGACTATTTCTTATTGCCCCCATATGGCAATAGTTCATGTTCTGAATCACATACATTGATGATCCTTAAAATTTTATGTTACTTTATAGGATGTAGATCATATCACATACATATTGATATTTTAACCTTTGCTTTTAGTATGACTGGGGAATATGTGTCTGCTATTTTGTTCAGTGCCCTTCTTATTGCTTACATACAATACTTTCTCTGAAAAATAAGACAACAAATGTTAAAAAAGATGAATGTAAGATGGCTAAGCATTCACCATCCTTATGATAGCATCGTGTTGGTACAAATCCTAATAAATAATCTGTGATATTATATTACTTTATTCTTTCTAACATTGAGTACATGATAGTCTACTCAATCCTTAATCAAGAAGTTGTAAAAATTAGTATTGTAACAAATCACCATACTTTTTGAGTTGTTGCAAAAGAATGCTAGCACATCTCTCATCCCATTTAAAATTTTGTTCTAATTAGTTATACATGACAAAAGAATGCATTTCAACTCATTGTACACAATGGAGCAAAACTTCTCATTTCTCTGGCTGCACACACTGCAGAGTCACACCGTTTGTGCAGTTGTACATGTACATAGGTTAATGTCTGTCTCATGCCACACCTACTCCTCTCCCCTCACTCCTCTCTGACCAATCCAAAGTTCTTCCCTTTGTCCCTATGTCCCTCCCATTATGGATTAGTATCCGCATATCAGAGAAAACATTTGTTCTTTGATTTTTGGTATTGGCTTATTTCGCTTAGCATAATATTATTCAGCTCCATTCATTTCCCTGCAAATCCATGATTTCATTCTTCTTTAAGGATGAGTAAAATGTTTTTTGTGTATATATACCACATTGTCTTTATCCATTCACCTGTTGGAGGGCATGTAGGTTGGTTCCGTATTAGTGTAGCTATTGTGAGTTGAGCTGTTATAAACAGCTGCATCGATGTAGTATGCTGATTTTAAGTCCTTTGGATATAAACTGAGGAGTGGGATAGCTGGGTCAAATGGTAGTTCCATTACAAGTTTTCTGAGGAATTTCCAGAAGTGGTTTCCAGAAGTGGTTTCACCAATTTGCATTCCCACCAGCAATGTATGAGTGTATCTTTTCCTCCACATCCTCATCAGCACTTATTGTTGCTTGTATTCTTGATAATTGCCATTCTGACTGGAGTGAGATGAAATCTTAGAGAAACTTGGATTTCCATTTTCTAATTGCTAGAGATATTGATCATTTTTTCATATATTTGTTTATCAATTGTATACCTTCTTCTGTGAAGTGTTTGTTCAGTTCCTTAGCCCATTTTTTATTGGGTTATTAGTTTTTCTGGTGTTAAGGATTTTTTATTTAATTAATTTATTTATTATAATTAGGTATATATTACAGCAGGATGCATTTTGATTTATTGTACACAACTGCAACACAAGTTTTCATTTCTCTGGTTGTATACAATGTAGCACTGCACCGTATGTGTAGTTACACATGTATCTAGGTAATGATTCCATCTCACTCCATCATCCTTTCTGCCCCATTCCCTCTCCCCTCTCCACCCTCCCCTTTGCCCAAGCACAGTTCTTCCATTTTTCCCATGCCCTCCCACCACATTATGGATCATCATCCACTTATCAGAGAGAACATTCGCTTTTGTTTTTTTGGTATTGGCTTACTTTGCTTAGCATGATATTCTCCAGCTCCATCCATTTACCTGAAAATGCCATTAGTTCCCCTTCCATTCTTAATAACTTAAGTCAAGAGAACAATGGAAACAGGATTGGACCAAAATGTCCAGGTATTATCTTTGAAGGACCTTGAATCTTTCATTCATATTGGAAACTAGGGTGAACTAGTATTATCTTTAGAAACTGCTTCCTTGCGTGCATAAAGAGGACAGATGTTCCTTGAATCATTGGTCAGACCATGGAACAGAACAAGCTAATGATGTTTCTGCCTGTGCAGCCAAAGGATTAATACCACTCCACCATACCCCCATGTAACAAGTATAGAACAGAGGACTGTGGAGAGGATGCATGCTACTCATCCTACTGGCCACCACTGGACTTTCTGGCAAAGCACCACAAATGATAACACATAAAAGTAACTCTAATAATATTTAAAATATTTTTTCACAATATTAAACATATGAGATTATGAACAATCAAATTATTTTGTGTATATCAGTAGATCTTAATAAACTCGGAACATATCATGAATCCAGACACCATTAGATTAGAGTGATAGACACTTAGAGGTTTCCATATATTTTAGGAAAAATATATATATATATGCATACACACACATACATATATACAAGATTTTATGTATATATAAAATATTGAATTCCCTTGTCCTCTTCCCCTTCTTCTCATCTTAGTTTTCATAGGATTTTTTCTTACAATTCTCTGAAAACAGGTTGTGGTGTAACTACATTCATTTGTCATCTGTTCTTCCATTTTTGCACCATCTTTGAGAGTTTATCTATTCTCACAGCTTTAGAAATCTACTCTGTAGGACTAATCCCAAATCTTTTAGATTTCTTTCTAAATTCTAAAGCCAAATTTCCAACTGCCTCATGAGCCTGAAACTTAGAATACTTACTCTCATCTCAAACTCAAAAGACTGGAACATATGTACCTTCTTGGTAAGATTTCCTTTCTCATTTATGTCATCAATTTCCAGATTAAGAATTTTCAGATCATTTTATCTCATCAATACTGTATTAATTTTGCCTGGTCTATCAACTTCAGACTCATAATTATTCTTCTAGTTTTATGTTACCCTTTTCTACAGTAAAAACTGCAATGGTAGTTATACTTTCAGTGAAATATCTATCAGTAGTTCAGTGTATATATCAGTATATATCACAAATAAGTAACAATTTCTTCCTATCTCCACTATGACGTATGATTTTAAAATACAGGTCTTTAAGAGTTTCCCACTGAATTGTAACTTATGTACTAATCCATTACTTTTAGACTCTGGTCCTAATGCATTTGCCCTTATCCTTCACTAAAGGATGTACTTGATACATCCTTCAAGTATCTTCTCAGTCGCATATTTTCATAGGTTAATACCTTTAAAAAATTTTTTGAAATCCTGGAATTTAACAGTTTTATTCATGGAATGAAAGTTCCAACATAGCAGAAATTGTTGTCTGTTCCTTTTACTCATGTTCTTTGATGTCAAAAGGAAAAATACCACTCCCACAATAGGTGTCAAGAACTGTGAATGAGTTGAGAGTTCTGTTTCCTTTCAAGGCTAACCTATGACCTCTCCACATCAGATACAAAGATTGTTTTTTTTTTTTTCTGATTTATTATACTGACAGAAAAACATCTAACATACATTTTATGTTTTCCCGACCCCCTGTGCCTCTCAAATCCTGTGGTAGTGATTCAGATCTGTCTAGATGTATGTAGCACATGCAGTGTTTTTGCTCACATCTGAAAAATTCCAATTTCAGAAAATAAAAATCTTTTATTTGTGATGTAATCAAACCTTCCCAACCTTTGCCCAGAGGGAGACATTTCCTTTTTTACTGTGGCCAGCAAACAAATCTCTCTGCTCTAGAAAAAGACATCACCTCTTGTCTTTTAGAGAGGTTCACTATACAGACATCCAGGAAAATATAGTCTAGAAAAAGACTGTCAGTTCTTGTGCTTGCCAAATGTTCAGAAACATGAAGGGGTCATACAGAATCTTGACTCTCAAAAGGAGGGGATCAAAAATATATTTAGAATTAATGAACAACAGGGACTGTTGATTTTACTTAATTGACTTGATCTTATTTGCATCTCTTAAATGAGCCCTGCTCATATGTCTTTGTATTTTTAGCAAACTATTCGAAATTTTCTTCCAAAATTTACCTATTCTCCACTCCTGAAAGCTCATATCACATCTGAACAGAGCCAAGTACATTGTCCTTTGAATCTTGTAATCCATTAGTAAATAGTTTAACCCATTTTAATGCTACAAACATATTTTATGGGGCTTAGTGTATAGTTAAAGGGAAGCAATGAAATATGTCTGAAAGAATTTTTTTCTTACAATTAAGCTTCTATGTTCACTAATGCTAGATTTTTCCTTAAATTTTACTTGAGTAGAAAAATCGATTCTATGTTGCATATAATCACTTTCATATGGTGAATATCTGCTATAATACATCAAGTAAAGTGTTAGGAAAACTCTGGATAAATGTGTATTATTTCTAATAATAAATTAGCTACTACTGTCACAAAGTAGTTACTGTCTGTCACAAATGAACCACTATAATATGCTCCTCCAGAAATGAAATCAAGAGGGATGGCCTACTGGAAGGGTGTGTAGACCAGAGATTAACATTTTAATTCAGTGGATTCCTCTCCAGGGACTTTAAATCTAGTTGGAGAGAGATACCTAGGAAATTGAAAAAAAAAATCTAATAAAATGAAGCAAGAGAAGAATTCTCAATGAAGTTTTAGTTATCAGTTAAAGAACTGAGAGAAGAAAGAAAAGCAAAGGTTAGAACAAACCAGAGGCTGATGTTATTTAATGTTCTCTGAAAAGAAAGAAAGGGAGCTGCGAGCAGTATTTGAATCTTCCACTTACCATGATGCAGTCTTTGGATTTTATAGCTAAGAGGTTTTCTGGTAAAATGCCTCTCTTTAAACCTTTCTTCTAAGAAAAATGGTGTGAAATCCAGTTCGATTGTATGACACTCAAGTTTTAAAGGGAAAAATCCTGAAATTGAATTTCGTGGGGCATTATATACCTTTTCAAATTTCTCTTAAGGTATGGAGAAAAACCTCTCTCTGATTAATCTTGTTAAACATATTTTTCTTCATTTCTTCATAAATTGAAGTTATAGGCTACTTGTCAAATCGCAATTGCCATTATTGTATTACCTTTTAGACTGAGTTTTATGCAATGAATGCTATCTTTGTTTTAATCTATTAATGATATCTTTATCATACTGTGTTCTGGATTATTGAATGCTCTAAGATGTAAAACATACTAGCATATGGGATGAAAAGGGCAATATCACAACAGACACTTCAGAAATACAGAAGATTATCAGAAATTATTTTGAATCCTTATACTCCAATAAAATAGAAGATAGTGAAGGCATCGATAAATTTCTTAAGTCATATGATCTGCCCAGATTGAGTCAGGAGGATATTGACAACCTAAACAGACCAATATCAATTGAGGAAATAGAAGAAACCATCAAAAGACTACCAACTAAGAAAAGCCCAGGACCGGATGGGTATACAGCAGAGTTTTACAAAACCTTTAAAGAGGAACTAATACCAATACTTTTCAAGCTATTTCAGGAAATAGAAAAAGAGGGAGAACTTCCAAATTCATTCTACGAGGCCAACATCACCCTGATTCCTAAACCAGACAAAGACACTTCAAAGAAAGAAAACTACAGACCAATATCTCTAATGAACCTAGATGCAAAAATCCTCAATAAAATTCTGGCGAACCAGATACAAAAACATATCAAAAAAATTGTGCACCATGATTAGGTAGGATTTATCCCTGGGATGCAAGGTTGGTTCAATATACGGAAATCAATAAATGTTTTTCACCACATCAATAGGCTTAAAAATAAGAACCATATGATCATCTCGATAGATGCGGAAAAAGCATTCGACAAAGTACAGCATCCCTTTATGTTCAAAACTCTAGAAAAACTAGGGATAACAGGAACATACCTCAATATTGTAAAAGCAATCTATGCCAAGCCTCAGGCTAGCATCATTCTGAATGGAGAAAAACTGAAGGCATTCCCTCTAAAATCTGGAACAAGACAGGGATGCCCTCTCTCACCACTTCTGTTCAACATAGTTCTCGAATCACTGGCCAGAGCAATTAGACAGACGAAAGAAATTAAAGGCATAAAAATAGGAAAAGAAGAACTCAAATTATCACTATTTGCAGATGACATGATTCTATACCTAGCAGACCCAAAAGGGTCTACAAAGAAACTAGTAGAGCTAATAAATGAATTCAGCAAAGTGGCAGGCTATAAAATCAACACGCATAAATCAAAGGCATTCCTGTATATCAGCGACAAATCCTCTGAAATGGAAATGAGGACAACCACTCCATTCACAATATCCTCAAAAAAAATAAAATACTTGGGAATCAACCTAACAAAAGAGGTGAAAGACTTATACAATGAAAACTACAGAACCCTAAAGAGAGAAATAGAAGAAGATCTTAGAAGATGGAAAAATATACCCTGTTCATGGATAGGTAGAACTAACATCATCAAAATGGCAATATTACCAAAAGTTCTCTATAGGTTTAATGCAATGCCAATCAAAATCCCTACGGCATTTCTTGTAGAAATAGAGAAAGCAATCATGAAATTCATATGGAAAAATAAAAGACCCAGAATAGCAAAAACAATGCTAAGCAGGAAGTGTGAATCAGGTGGTATAGCTATACCAGACTTCAAACTATACTACAGAGCAATAGTAACAAAAACTGCATGGTACTGGTACCAAAACAGGCGGGTGGACCAATGGTACAGAATAGAAGACACAGAAACCAACCCACAAAATTACAACTATCTTATATTTGATAAAGGGGCTAAAAGCATGCAATGAAGGAAGGATTTGGGAAAACTGGAAATCCATATGCAACAAAATGAAACTGAATCCCTTTCTCTCGCCATGCACAAAAGTTAACTCAAAGTGGATCAAGGAACTTGATATCAAATCAGAGACATGGCATCTGATAGAAGAAAAAGTTGGCTATGATCTACATACTGTGGGGTCGGGCTCCAAATTCCTCAATAGGACACCCATAGCACAAGAGTTAATAACTAGAATTAACAAATGGAACTTACTCAAACTAAAAAGTTTTTTTTCTCAGCAAAAGAAACAATAAGAGAGGTAAATAGGGAGCCTACGTCCTGGGAACAAATCTTTACTCCTCACACTTCAGACAGAGCCCTAATATCCAGAATATACAAAGAACTCAAAAAATTAGACAATAAGATAACAAATAACCCAATCAACAAATGGGCCAAGGACCTGAACAGACATTTCTCAGAGGAGGACATACAATCAATCAACAAGTACATGAAAAAATGCTCACCATCTCTAGCAGTCAGAGAAATGCAAATCAAAACCACCCTAAGATACCATCTCACTCCAGTAAGATTGGCTGCCATTAGGAAGTCAAACAACAACAAGTGCTGGCGAGGATGTGGGGAAAAGGGTTCACTTGTACATTGCTGGTGGGACTGCAAATTGGTGCGGCCAATTTGGAAAGCAGTATGGAGATTTCTTGGAAAGCTCGGAATGGAACCACCATTTGACCCAGCTATTCCCCTACTCGGTCTATTCCCTAAAGACCTAAAAAGAGCACACTATAGGGACACTGCTACATCCATGTTCATAGCAGCACAATTCACAATAGCAAGACTGTGGAACCAACCTAGATGCCCTTCAATAGACGAATGGGTAAAAAAAAATGTGGCATTTATACACAATGGAGTATTACTCTGCATTAAAAAATGACAAAATCATAGAATTTGGAGGGAAATGGATGGCATAAGAGCAGATTATGCTAAGTGAAGCTAGCCAATCCCTTAAAAACAAATGCCAAATGTCTTCTTTGATGTAAGGAGAGTAACTAAGAACAGAGTAGGGAAGAAGAGCATGAGAAGAAGATTAACATTAAACAGGGATGAGAGGTGGGAGGGAAAGGGAGAGAGAAGGGAAATTGCATGTAAATGGAAGGAGACCCTCAGGGGTATACAAAATTACATACACGAGGAAGTGAGGGGAAAGGGGGAAAAATATAAGGGGGAGAAATGAATTACAGTAGAGGGGGTAGAGAGAGAAGAGGGGAGGGGAGGGGGGAGGGGGATAGTAGAGGATAAGAGGATAGGAAAGGCAGCAGAATACAACAGACACTAGTATGGCAATATGTAAATCAATGGATGTGCAACTGATGTGATTCTGCAATCTGTATACAGGGTAAAAATGGGAGTTCATATCCCACTTGAATCAAAGTGTGAAATATGATATATCAAGAACTATGTAATGTTTTGAACAACCAACAATAAAAATTAATTAAAAAAAGATGTAAAACATGAATAAGCTTACAATTTTTATTATCCTTATAGTAAGGTGTTACTTTATAATGGGGATAATTTTGTAGAAATACATAGTTAGAAGATTTTGTCATTGTTGGAACATCATGGAGTATATTTACACAAACCAAGAAAGCAATATATCACTAGGCAATATAATTTTAATGAGTAATCATTGCATTGACAGTCCTTCATTGACTAAAGGGTCATTATATAGCACATGACTATATATAAAAATTAAAAATTAATACCTGAATAAAATTAGACTATCGATTTATCAGTATCAATAGATATGAATAAAAGGAAATATAATTAATAATAATTCACTTCAACCCATTTGATATCTCTTATATATAAAATATATGCAAAGTCTCTATGTATATAAAATCTTATTATCAGGAAATAATGAAAGAATAGCAATGTATTATTCCTGAATAGAAATTCCTTTAACTTCTAATTAGTGTTACACAATGATCTGTTAGTTTGTATTAGACACAGCAGATTTTAAATATTTCAACTTAGTAGAAAGTTTGCCTTTATGTTTAAATATGTATAATGACATACTTAGTAAAGAGATGATCAAATATAACAATCCATGTGGTAGGTAAACTCTAGATAATCATGTGCTGTTTCAACTAAAAAAATCAATCAATAACTTGTAGTTTCAAGAAGACAGTCTGCAACTGATAAGCCTCTATCCTTTCCTCTACCTGGAAGTGAAATCAAGGGATGGCACCCACCACATAATGGGTAAATTCATCTTTCTCATTCACAAAGAGCTTCTTTATTTGCTGGTTGCCAAAAAATAATATTTCATAATAACAGTGGCCTCTCTTTCTTGTCTATAATAATGCAGTATGTTAAGTGTGTTGTTTTAAAAAATATCCTTATATTATTATGTCAATACGAATCTAAAGCTGTGGCTATGCACTGCTAGCTTGTACTACTCATTTTGAAAATTAACTTTGGTTTACTAGAATATAATCATGATAATAGTAATATTTTCCACTAAAATAATTGATATTTTATCCATTTTTCTTTCATTAATTTTGTTCTTAAACTAAAAATCTATTTGTTCATTGCTAGTTTTTAGCTTTAAAAACAGTTACTACCATGGATTTCATAGTATTTTACTTCTGTTTCCTTTATACACCCCAAAGGTGGAATATTTCACACACACATACACATATACACACACACATGTGTGCACACACAGGGAGAGAAACACTGTTATGAAGACATTACTGTTGGTTTTAAGTGTTATAAAGAAAAATTGCTTTTGAAGAAACAAATGACTGTGTCCTGCCCAAATTCCTTAAGAAATTGAACATTTAACAAATCAGGAAACACATATGTGTTTCATTTTCTTTACAGTAGAATCAATTATTCTGAATTTTATGTTGTTTATTGCCTTGCTTACTGCAACACTTTTATTTCATAAGTAAATATCCCAAATAACGTATTGTTTAATTTTTCATTGTATGTATACTCTCTAGGTCATGGGCATTATGCAGTTAAAAGTCACGTTATTCATACATTTTTTTTTCTTATTATGAGCAAGAGAGATGGAACATGACTTCCCATGTATATTTTTGGAAATGCCACTGTTAATAAGGAATATGCATGTTCAACTTTATAAGGTAATATAATGTCAAACTGATATTTTAAATGCCAGTACCAATTTATTGCCAGTAGTGTGCATACACTTCCATTGTTCCACATCTTTTTACCAACTGAGATTGTGATAGTTTACTTTTGTTCCTATCAAGGTGGAAAAAATTGTTTTCCAAGTGTCATATATAAACAGTGCTGTTTTTGAATGCCCCAACTAAAATTACTGTTGATAAGATTTAATTTGACTTCTTTTTTTTAAGAAGCAAGATGAGGTTGGACCTATAAGAAGTAATTATGTCATGAGGGTTCTCTCCTTAGAAATGGATTTCTTTGTTTCTATAACAATGCACTAGTGAATTATCTCAACAACAGTTTTGTTACCAAAAAAAAAAAAAAAAAAAAAAATTGTTCCTAAGTATTAGATTGCCCCTCAGGTCTCCACAGAGTCCCCACCAATAAGAAAGTCATCACCAGATGTGGCTCCTTGACCTTGGATAACTTAGCTTCCAGAGCTGTTAACAGAATAAGCACTTATTCCTTACAAATTATCAAGTGTGTGGTACTCAGTTATCACTACAGAAAGTGTACAAAGACAATTTTTTGGTATTTCCTAAATAGGAAATGCTGTGTCATACATCTTTCATTCATAAATGAGAGTGTCCTTTTATCTACTCTGCTTTGGGTTTCAAGGATTTATTTGATCATTTCCATACATACTAGGTATACAATGTTCTGATATCTTATGAGGGTATCTCTCGCCTGCTTTTTCTCTTCACAAATTTCATATCTTTAAATTCTTTGTTAAATTTCCTTGATTATGTAACATAAAAATCATTGAGGGTTAATATTTAGCAAAACAGATGAAAAAACTCTAATTTTAAGTTCATAGGGGAACATTCAACAACACATTTTGTATATATTAACTTGTAGATTTTGGTGTATATTTGATGCCTTTGCTATATGAAATTCGCTAGTATGTCTTGCTAAGGGTCTCTTATTTTAGTATAACATAACTAAACCCTATTTTCCAATAATTTAACTATTGCTTCATTCATATATTGTTTAAATTTTCATACCAAACTTTTAACTACTAGTAAATACATAATTTTAACTGAAGAAAAATTATGTACTTGCTAATAGGCCTTGAATACATAAGTGAGATAAAACAGACATCTGTGATGAGAATAAAAGGGGAAGAGAGAAAATACTAGTCATTAAAATTAATTCATACAATTCAAGCAATCAAGACCAAGTCTGCAAGTATTTATTAATGATACAGGCTATTTGTGATTCTTGATTTGGGTAGAAATCCTGTGAAAGGATTAAGTTATGTAGTGTTGACTCACAAAGGAGAAACCAGTGACTGAAATGCTGTAATGTTTTATATTGTCTCTTCTTTGTTTTTGTTACAAAGAAATTGACCATAACTCATATATTTACAATAGACAGGATATGATTAAAAAGGTAGCAATTTACATATAATCAATCTCATAGAAACAGGAATGATGTAGCAAAATATTTGGAATTTCAAAATATAGGCAAGGAAAATGGAAAGAGAAAACAAGGTTGCCTTTATTTTCCCATAAATATTAAATCTAAAATATTAATTCTGATTGTTCTGCAAGTCTATTCTTCATTTCTATGTTATATTTAAAACCTCAATTATTTAAATAATATCATTTTGCATGGTTCCAAATTAAACACAGATATTTATGAGGAAAGATAACTGTTCTTAATATTACATTTCAAGACAGCTTTTGAGCTGTCAACTACTATACATTTTGGGCTAATTTAGACTTTATATATAATCCTTAATGAATGTGCAAAGACTGAAAGAAGAACACAGTAATTACTTTCTCTAATTATCTATTTTAATTATATTCTAGCTATGTGCAAAAAGGAAGCAATCTAAAGGATCTGTATTTAAAACCTAAAATCAAACACTTCCTTTATACAGATGTTTTCCTTAAAAGAGTCTGAGTAGTTATTGCCACAAGTTCATTAATACTCTCCTCCCCAGGAAATGCGATTTAACATGTTAAAAAGCAAATCTAATTTTCACAATAGGTCTGTTATTATGGAAATACGGAGGACCACAATTCTGCCATTTCCTCAAATATTAAACAGTATTTCTTAAGAATTACGTAAAATACAAATCTTGCTTTGCAGTGCATGCAAATTCCATCTCCAACACTTGTTTACTTAACTGACATCCAAAGGAAATATGTAACTGTTTTCTCAACAAACTGATTATATGCTAGTTATCTTTTCCATTAGTTATCTTAAAATTTACTTACAATAATAAAAGGTTTGAATGAAAAAATTACTCATAAATTATTGGGCAAACTCATAAGAAATTTTAATACCTTAAAAGATTAATGTTATATATTTTGTTAACATATATCCATGCATGTATTTTGTATAGCAACAATTATGTAAAATTATATCACTTATCGGCTATAGGACATGTAAAAAAGTGTTTCCCTGTTTCTAAAAATATTGTAGAAGAGCCTGATGAATTCATTTGAAAAGCATATGTGCTTCTTTATTGAGTGGGATGACTTGAGAAATCCTATACAAATATATGCACCAATTGCAATAGTGATAATAACAGAAATAGCAATGAAGCCACTATCATTGAGTTCTTCTTAGCTTTATATTAAAACCTTCATAAATATTGCCTTTTAAAATACCTATACATATAAAGTCTTCACTAACCTTATTTTTAATTTAATTAAGTTGAAGATAGGAGAAAATAAAATACTTTTTGAAAATCACTGATATAGTGGAGGTAGGATTCAAATTAGAGTAAGTATTTCTCTAACACTACCTATAATTCACATTAAACTCAAATTTCTAGTAAATATGACATAACTCTACCTATATCCATACAACAACACACATAAATATAAAATAGGAAAAGGTATACATTTATAATATTCTTCATTTTGACTTTTTAACATCTGAAAGGAAGAACCTGGAAATAACTCCTTTGTGCTTTAAACATTTTAAAATATTTTCTACTTGTGTTATGTTCCATAAATCTTCCATGTAATTGTTCATATTTCCTGGGGAAAGCGAAAAACTAAAGCTACTTAAAATTGCTGCCAAAACCTAAAATTTAAAAACATGAAAACACCTAGTTTTATTGTAGTCAAATTATAGTCAATGCTAAACCACATTATTGCTCACATATTTATACACATCTATATGATCTCCCTTAGGCAAAGTTCTTAGAAAAACAATCACTGTAGCAAAGAGATGTATACTGATACATATTGTCCATGCAGATACCCTGGATTTGTATAAAGGTGTGTACTATCTTTACCAATCACATAGACAAGAATGAATCTTATAGTATTTTACTGTAGTCCTAGTGTTGAAAGCCATAAGCTTATTGTGGTTGAGCAAAAGCTAATTTGCCATGGCATGGTTGTGACATCCATCTGCCAAATATGGTTAGGTATCAGTCCTCCAGGATTGATTCCAAGATTAACTAGTGGTAAAAAGGTCACACAATTTTGACATTGTTTTATTATTTGTCTAGCTTGTTCCTTAGTTATTTTAAAATGCTTTTGTAAAGTATAGCATTGACATGGAACTTTTTATGAAAATTTGTAGCTTCTTCTAGTGTAGAGAAAATATGTATGTCATGTGTAGATTTATCTGCTAAATCATTGCCCAAACTAAGGACTCCAGGCAATCCTGTATGTGCCCTGATATGTCCTATAAAGAATGGATTTTTTCTGTCCCAGATTAGACTTTGTATAGAGGAAAGCAAAGAGAAAACAGTAGAGGAAGGGGAAATCCTACCAGCATCTTCAAGGGATATTATAGCATTAACTATATACTGACTATCGGAAAATAAATTAAATACAGAATCTTTAAACATCACAAAAGCTTATAATACTGCATTAAGCTCTACCTTTTGAGCTGATTGTTTGGGTACTAAAAATGTAAACGTTTGATCAGGTGTAACTATTGCTTCTGTACCATTATTTGACCCATCAGTGAATATATTTGGAGCATTCATGATAGGTGTTTTTCTTGTCATTTTTGGAAAAACTACTGGATGCAATGACCAAAAAGACAATAAAGGATTAGATGGTAAGTGGTTATCAAATAAAACATTAGATTTGCACATGATTATTGCCCAAGTATTTAACTCATTAGCTAACTCATCAATTTGATTCATAGTATATGGAGTAATAATTTTATTGGGAGAAATTCCAAACACTCCCTTTGCTGCTTTTATTCCTTTGAGTATTAATTGTCCTATAGCCTCAGGATACCTAGTAAGAATAGTGTTAGGAGAATAAGATAAATGTATCCATAATAATGGACCTTCTTGCCAAAATACTCCTGTAGAAATATTTTTTGTTGGTAGTACAATAAATAATAAAGGCAAACTTATATCAATTCTATCCAAATGCATATTTTCCATATATGTTTCAATGATTTTTAATGCCTTTCTTGCTTCAGGCATTAACATTCGGGGTGAATTTGGATTTCATGGACCTTTTAGGATATCAAATAAAGGTCCCAACTCTCCTGCTGGTATACCTAGATAAGGCCTTATCCAATTTATGTCTCCTAATAACATTTGAAAGTCATTAAGTGATTTGAGTTGATCTACTAGTATTTGAATTTTTGGTGGATGGACCATGGTTGAGGATAATAGAACTCCTAAATAATTAATTGGAAAATTTAATTGTACTTTATCTATTGCTATCTCTAGATTATAATTTTTTAATAAGTTTGTAAGTGTGGCGATGCTGGGAGCCACAGCCAATTAATATGATGCATGGCATTTTTGATTGAAAGGTGATGCCAGCTAGCCATTGAGATGATACGATTATGTTAAAAAGTACATTCATATGGATACCGGACTCCTGCTGCGGGACTCCTGGAGAGTTCCCATTGGTTGGGAAAGTGCAGTAGGAGGGAATTCCGGGGAGGCGCTTGCGCTGGAGTTCCGGAAAGGAGCAGCAGAACGCCGCGTGGGTGGATCGGGAAGCTTCCCGGGCGGACGTGTTATTGGCGGTTCTTTCAAATAAAGTTTGTTCCTGTTTGAGTGGCTCGTGATCTTGTGCCCAGCCAGACAGCGGCAACTGGTGGCCCTGTACGGGGAGCGCCTGAAGCTTGGAGGTGAGTAAAATTGCTCGCCCCTGAGGGAAGGCGACAGAATGGGTGACCATTTCAAAAAACAATGTGTTCTTCTTTTGATTTATTTTGTTTTTGTTTCAAGCTGCCTATCCCTAGAATTTTCTCAGGCAAACTGGGAAAAATGGTTGGCTCAAGGCTTGAAGTTGTTTGGCCCGGAGAAAGAGAAAATTGATACAACTATTCTTTGCTCCGTTTTTGTTTCATTCTGTTTCGGGTTTGTTTTATGCTACCTAACTGGGTTGCGTTACCTTTATAGTAGATTAGAAACTAGTAAAAAACAAACCGAAAAACTGTTAAGTAAATTGTTAGAGGTCCAAACTGTGGTAGAAAACATGTCAGGTCAAGCAAAAGAGAAGGTCTCTCCAGCTAGTCAGACAGAGGAAAATTTGAAGAAAGAAAGCTTAGAGGAAAAACGACCATCAGTTGGGGAGTTACAACAGGAGGCTGCTACTAACTCCGTTCTATCACCAGAGGGCGTAAGAGCTGAGCGGCCCTCAATTCCTGTAGTTAATGCACAAAATCCTAAGGCAAGATCCCAAAGACTAGCATGCCCTGTACTTGAGCAGGCAGGAGGGCAACGAATTCATCGCGCTCTAGATTTCAAAACAGTAAAGCAATTAAAAGAGGCTGTAACAACCTATGGCCCGCAAGCACCCTTCACCATAAGCATGGTTGAATCTATTACCAACTTAGACATGACACCAGCAGATTGGGCTAACATGTGTCGATCTGTGCTAAATGGAGGACAATATTTGTTATGGAAGGTTGCCAATGAGGAATTCTGCATGGAGACAGCTAGGCGAAATACAGCAGCCGGTTACCCTCAAAGAAATCTGGAGATGTTGTTAGGAAAGGGACCTTATGAGGGTCAACGGCAACAAATTGAATATGATCCTGGTGTATACGCACAAATTGCTGCAGATGCAGTTAGGGCATGGAAAACTTTACAGGGGCATGGAGATTTACAAGGACAGTTATCTAAGGTAATACAAGGAACTAACGAACCTTACGCTGAATTTGTAGATAGGCTTATTCAGACAGCTTCTAGGATATTTGGAGATGTAGAACAAGCAATGCCATTTATAAAACAACTGGCTTATGACCAAGCAAATCGTTGCTGCAGAGAGGTCATTAGACCATGGAAACATGAAGATTTAAACACATATATTAAATTATGTAGAGACATTAATGAACAAGGACAAGTCTTAGCAGCAGTACAACAGGCTTTAGATGCCAGGCCAAAAACATGCTACAATTGTGATCAGACAGGACATTTTAAAAGGAATTGTCCCATAGGAGGAGGGTTTAACAAAGCTAGGTATCAAAGGAATAGAATACCAGGTATTTGCCCACGATGCCGTAGAGGGAGACATTGGGCTAATGAATGCCGTTCTCAAACTACCATAGAGGGCACTCCGTTATCAAAAAACGGACAAGGATCAAGTGTTTACCCACGATATCGTGGAGAAAGGCATCAGGCTCCATTGCCAAAAAACGGACTGGAGGGCCCAATGCTCCGGGGCCCAAAACCACAAATATACGGGGCAATGGAGGAACCCAACAGCACCATCAAGGTAGTGCCCAGGACACATTATCCATTAAATCCCTCATCAGACAAACTAGAGGGAGCGCAGGGCTGGACATCTGCGCCTCCGCAAGAGCAGTACTAACTCCAGAGATGGGAATTCAAATTATTCCCACAGGAGTAAAAGGACCTCTTCCCCAAGGAACGGTAGGCTTATTATTGGGACGCAGTTCTTCCACACTAAAAGGACTTATGATAAGTCCCGGGGTAATTGATCCCGATTATGAAGGTGAAATAAAAATTATAGCTAGTTCTCCAAGAGGCATATCAGTTATCTCACCAGGGGATAGAATAGCACAGTTACTAATAATACCCAGCCTACATGATAAATTTTCTAGTCGTACTGTAGAAAGAGGTACCAGGGGATTGGGCTCCACAGGTGTAGATTGGGCTATGCTGTCTTTAAATTTAGATTCTCGCCCCATGCTAAAACTAAATATTCAAGGATACGACTTTAATGGGCTACTGGACACAGGTGCAGACCTTAGCATCATATCTAGTCAGGAATGGCCAAAACATTGGCCATTACAACAAGCCACTCAAACGCTTCGAGGCCTAGGAGTGGCTACTAATCCCCATAGAAGTGCAATGGTATTAGATTGGAAGGATCCTGAAGGATGTGAGGGAACTATACAGCCATATGTATTGGATCATCTTCCTATAAATTTATGGGGACGAGATGTCCTAGATCAATTAGGTTTAACGTTAACAAATAACATCAATCCTAATGCGCCCACTACTAGGGCTAAACAAGGTTTTAAAAAAGAAAAAAGATTAGGAAAACAAGGACAAAATATAGCAGCACCAATTCAAATAGATCAAGGAACAGACAGACATGGGTTGGATTTTCAGAAAGGGCCACTGAGACAATAAAAATTACTTGGAAATCAGAAAGACCAGTGTGGGTTCCTCAGTGGCCCCTGACTAAAGAAAAGATACAAGTAGCCCATGATCTGGTTAAACAACAATTAGCGAAAGGACATATACAACCTTCCATATCTCCCCATAATACTCCCATTTTTGTTATTAAAAAGAAATCTGGTAAATGGAGATTATTACAAGATTTAAGAGCCATTAATAATGAGATGGTTATTATGGGACCTGCTCAATCAGGGATTCCCCAATTGTCTGCTTTACCAAAAACCTGGTATGTTTTAGCTATAGATATTAAAGATTGTTTTTTTTCAATTCCTATTCATCCTGAGGATAGTCCACATTTTGCATTTACTATCCCTGCACTAAATCATGAAGGTCCTGATCAGAGATATGAATGGAAAGTACTCCCTCAGGGGATGGCTAATAGTCCAACTATGTGTCAAATTTATGTTAACAAAGCAATCCAACCACTTAGACATCAAAATCCTGAACTACAAATATTTCACTATATGGATGATGTATTATTGGCACATAAAGATAAAAACATATTGCTGGAATGTTATGCCACACTTACAAACTTATTAAAAAATTATAATCTAGAGATAGCAATAGATAAAGTACAATTAAATCTTCCAATTAATTATCTAGGAGTCCTGTTATCCTCAACCATGGTCCGTCCACCAAAAATTCAAATACGAGTAGATCAACTCAAATCACTTAATGACTTTCAAAAGTTATTGGGAGACATAAATTGGATAAGGCCTTATCTAGGCATACCAACAGGAGAGCTAGGACCTTTATTTGATATCCTAAAAGGTCCATCAGATCCAAATTCACCCCGCATGCTAACGCCTGAAGCAAGAAAGGCATTAAAAATCATTGAAACATATATGGAAAATATGCACTTGGATAGAATTGATATAAGTTTGCCTTTATTATTTATTGTACTACCAACAAAAAATATTCCTACAGGAGTATTTTGGCAAGAAGGTCCATTATTGTGGATACATTTATCTTATTCTCCTAATACTATTCTTACTAGATATCCTGAGGCTGTAGGACAATTAATACTCAAAGGAATAAAAGCAGCAAAGGGAGTGTTTGGGATTTCTCCCAATAAAATTATTACTCCATATACTATGGATCAAATTGATGAGTTAGCCAATGAGTTAAATACTTGGGCAATAATCATGTGTAAATCTAATGTTTCATTTGATAATCACTTGCCATCTAATCCTTTGTTGTCTTTTTGGTCTAAGCATCCTGTAGTTTTTCCAAAAATGACAAGAAAGACCCCTATCATGAATGCTCCAAATATATTCACTGATGGGTCAAATAATGGTACAGCAGCAGTAGTTACCCCTGATCAAACTTTTACATTTTTAGTACCCAAACAATCAGCTCAAAAGGTAGAGCTTAATGCAGTATTACAAGCTTTTATGATGTTTAAAGATTCCGTATTTAATTTATTTTCTGATAGTCAATATGTAGTTAATGCTATAGTATCCCTTGAAGATGCAGGTAGGATTTCCCCTTCTTCTACTGTTTTCTCTTTGTTTTCCACTATACAAAGTCTAATCTGGGACAGAAAAGATCCATTCTTTATAGGACATATCAGGGCACATACAGGATTGCCTGGAGCCCTTAGTTTGGGCAATGAATTAGCAGATAAATCTACACATGACATACATATTTTCTCCACAATAGAAGAAGCTATAAATTTTCATAAAAGGTTTCATGTCAATGCTAATACTTTACAAAAACGTTTTAAAATAACTAAAGAACAAGCCAGACATATAATAAAACAATGTCAAAATTGTGTGACATTTTTACCACAAGTTAATCTTGGAGTCAATCCTAGAGGACTGATACCTAACCATATTTGGCAGATGGACGTCACACACTTGCCAGAATTTGGAAAATTAAAATATTTGCATGTTACAGTTGATACTTCTTCTGGATTTTTGATGGGCTCCCTTCATGCCGGAGAAAAAACTAAAGATGTTATAGCTCATTGCTTACAAAATTTTGCCACTGTGGGCGTTCCAAAACAGTTAAAAACAGATAACGGTCCCGGTTATGCTTCTACCTCTTTTAAACAATTCTGCTCATCATTTGGCATTACTCACATAACAGGAATTCCATACAATCCACAGGGACAAGGCATAGTTGAAAGAGCTCATCAAACTATTAAAATGTACTTATTAAAACAAAAGGAGGGAATTGGAAAGGGGTATATATCCCCCAAAGATAAACTTAAAATAACCCTCTTTACTCTAAACTTTTTAAATTTGGATTCATCAGGACTTAGTGCTGCGGAAAGGCATATGTATCCAAAAAATGTGCATAAGCCTAAAGTTCTTTGGAAAGATATTCTAACAGGACAATGGAAAGGTCCTGACCCAGTAATTGTCTGGAGTCGGGGCTCTGTTTGCGTGTTTCCACAGGGAGAACAGCAGCCGATTTGGATTCCAGAAAGACTAACTAAAACGATTTCTACAGATCAAAAAGAAGATAATTTGACTCAAATCCATAACAGCTGATATCCAGAACTCCAGCTTGGCCATTCTTACATCTGCGACTGATTAACCAGGATGCTTTTTTCAATATCTATTTTATTATTGCATTTTTCCATATCATAGGTTCTATTTTATTTTTGAGCTCATACAGACCTAGGTTGATGTTTTTCTGATCAGTTTTATTTTTTAACTGTGGAGTTTTTAACATTGCAATGGAGATTTCACCTAGGTGAAACTACAAGGCCTTTACTATTGTCTTATGTGTTGTATGTTATATGTGCACACTTCTGTTTTGTGTTATGTGTCTATATGTGCGTATGTCCATAGATCATATATGAGGAGTGCTCAAAAAAAAAAAAAAAAAAATGGATCCAAGTACTTTTTATTATTCACGTAATTTTAATGGTTTAATTTAAATTGGGTAAACAGCTGTTAAAAATTATTTTAATATGTGTACAAATAAGCAGGTTAACAAATCTGTTTGTTTATTTTCATCTTTCCTTTTCATTATATTTAATAATTCTGTTCAAGATAATGTAAATTGTTCTAAAAAAAAAAAAATGTTTTCTTAGTACCTGTTAAAATGTTACATTTTTTTTTTTTTTTTCTTTCTCTCTTTAACATCATTGTCAGAATTCTTATTTTTCATCCCAGTGCCGGTGAAGACAAAGATGAAACCAAACTACAACTTCTTCGATAATTATCACAACAAACTGTATAAACTGATACATCAATGATCTTGGGAGGAAATGGACATATTGATAGATTCCTCCACTTTGAACTGCTTACAAAACTTGCCTGGACTATGTATCACTTGTATGCACTGTGATCTATCTGTTGATACAACAAATTATGGTAATGCTGGCGTATCTTTGCTGATGTGTCACCAGTGATGCAATTTTCCCTAGGAGTCGTCAATTGATTTGGTGTTGTGGCATTTCTGTATCCTCCTCCCTTCTACTAGTGATGGTCTAATTTTGGGGGCCAACAGAGGTGAGGCAAAGAACCTCACCCCCCCACTGGCACCAAGGCCAAATCTGGGGGCCAACAGAGGTGAGGCAAAGAACCTCACCCCCCCACTGGTGCATAGGCCTATCCACAAGTATGGCTATATGCTGGATCGGTAGTCAGTGACGGGTATGATCCAATTGCAATGGTATCAACCTAAGACAGGAGGCTGACGCCTAAAGGTCAGTTTTCCAATGACGGGTAAGAACCATATGTTGAATTGGACAAACCTAACAGGCACGGTCCCTAGCCACATTACTTGTTGCTTAATTAAACAGAAAGGGGGAGATGCTGGGAGCCACAGCCAATTAATATGATGCATGGCATTTTTGATTGAAAGGTGATGCCAGCTAGCCATTGAGATGATACGATTATGTTAAAAAGTACATTCATATGGATACCGGACTCCTGCTGCGGGACTCCTGGAGAGTTCCCATTGGTTGGGAAAGTGCAGTAGGAGGGAATTCCGGGGAGGCGCTTGCGCTGGAGTTCCGGAAAGGAGCAGCAGAACGCCGCGTGGGTGGATCGGGAAGCTTCCCGGGCGGACGTGTTATTGGCGGTTCTTTCAAATAAAGTTTGTTCCTGTTTGAGTGGCTCGTGATCTTGTGCCCAGCCAGACAGCGGCATGGCATAACATTCTAGCAATGTGTTTTTATCTTTGTGTGCTAATAATACATCATCCATATAGTGAAATATTTGTAGTTCAGGATTTTGATTTCTAAGTGGCTGGATTACTTTGTTAACATAAATTTGACACATAGTTGGGCTGTTAGCCATCCCTTGAGGGAGTACTTTCCATTCATATCTCTGATCAGGACCTTCATGATTCAGTGCAGGGATAGTAAATGCAAAATGTGGACTATCCTCAGGATGAATTGGAATTGAAAAAAAAAAAAACAGTCTTTAATATCTATAACTATAACATACCAGGTTTTTGGCAAAGCAGACAACTGAGGAATCCCCGATTGAGCAGGTTCCATAATAACCATCTCATTATTAATGGCTCTTAAATCTTACAATAATCTCCATTTACCAGATTTCTTTTTGATGACAAAAATGGGAGTATTATGGGGAGATACAGAAGGTTGTATATGTCCTTCCGCTAATGGTCAGGTCATGGGCTGCTTGTATCTTTTCTTTAGTCAGGGGCCACTGAGGAACCCATACTGGTCTTTCTGATTTCCAAGTAATTTTTATTGTCTCAGTGGCCCTTTCTGAAAATCCAACCCATGTCTCTCTGTTCCTTGATCTATTTGTATTGGTGCTGCTATACCTTGTTCTTGGTTTTCTAATCTTTTTCCTTTCCTAAAACCTTGTCTAGCCATAATAGTGGGTGCATTTTGATTGATGTTATTTGTTAACGTCAAACCTAATTGATCTAGGACATCTCATCCCCATAAATTTACGGGAAGATGATCCAATACATATGGTTGTATAGTTCCTTCACATCCTTCAGGATCCTTCCAATCTAAAACCATTGCACTTCTATGGGGATTAGTCGCCACTCCTAGGCCTTGAAACGTTTGACTGGCTTGTTGTAATGGCCAATGTTTTGGCCATTCTTGACGAGAGATGACGCTAAGGTCTGCACCTGTATCCATTAGCCCATTAAATTCATGTCCTTGAATATTTAGTTTTAGCATGGGGCAAGAATCTAAATTTAGAGAAAGCCCATTAAATTCATGTCCTTGAATATTTAGTTTTAGCATGGGGCGAGAATCTAAATTTAGAGAATCTAAATTTATAAATTTATAAATTTATAAATCTAAATTTATAATCTAGAGATAGCAATAGATAAAGTACAATTAAATTGGCTATTGCATAGCCCAATCTACACCTGTGGAGCCTAATCCCTTGGAATCTCTTTTTACAGTATGACTGGAAAATTTATCATGTTGGCTGGGTATTATTAGTAACTGTGCTATTCTATCTCCTGGTGAAATTACTGATATACCCTTTGGAGAACTGGCTATAATTTTTATTTCACCTTCATAATTGGGATCAATTACCCCAGGACTTGTCATAAGTCCTTTTAGAGTAGAAGAACTGTGTCCCAATAATAAGCCTACTGTTCCTTTAAGAAGAGGTCCTTTTACCCCTGTGGGAATGATTTGAACTCCCATCTCTGGATGGAGTATTGTTCTGGCGGAGGCGCAGATGTCCAACCCTGCGCTCCCTCTGGTTTGTCTGATGAGGGATCTAATGGACAATGTGTCCTGGGCACTACCCTGATGGGATAGCTGGGTTCCTCCAGTGCTCCGTATATTTGTGGTTTTGGGCCCTGGAGCATTGGGCCCCCCTGTCCATTTTTTGGGAATGGAGTCTGATGCCTTTCTCCATGATATCGTGGATAAACACCTGGTCTTTGTTCATTTTTTGATAATGGGGTACCCTCTATGGTGGTTTGAGAACGGCATTCATTAGCCCAATGTCTCCCTCTACGGCATCGTGGTCAAATACCCGGTATTCTACTCCTTTGATACCTAGTTTTGTTAAACCCTCCTCCTATGGGGCAATTCCTTTTAAAATGTCCTGTTTGTTCACAATTGTAGCATGTTCTTGGCCTGGCATCTAAAGCCTGTTTTACTGCAGCTGCCACGATTTGCCCTTGTTCATTAATGTCTCTGGCATCTAAAACCTGTTGTACTGCAGCTGCCACGATTTGCCCTTGTTCATTAATGTCTCTACATAATTTAATATATGTGTTTAAATCTTCATGTTTCCATTGTCTGATGACTTCTGCACCAACAATTCGCTTGCTCATAAGCCAGTTGTTTTAGTAATGGCATTGCTTGTTCTGTATTCCCAAAAACTCTGGTAGCTGTTTGAATAAGCCTATCTACAAATTCAGCATAAGGTTCATTAACTCCTTGTATTACCTTAGATAATTGACCTTGTAAACCTCCATGTCCTTGTAAAGTCTTCCATGCCCTAACCGCATCTACAGCAATTTGTATGTATATGCCAGGATCATATGCAATTTGTTGCTGCCGATCCTCATAAGGTCCCTTTCGTAACAACATATCTAGATTTCTCTGAGGATAACGAGCTGCTGCATTTTGCCTAGCCATCTCCTTGCAAAATTCCTCATTGGCAACCTTCCATAACAGGTATTGTCCTCCATTTAGCACAGCTTTACACATATTAGCCCAATCTGCTGGTGTCATGTTTAAGTTGGTAATGGATTCGACCATGCTTACAGTGAAGGGTGCTTGAGGACCATAGGTTGTTACAGCCTCTTTTAGCTGCTTCACTTTTTGAAATTTAAAGCATGGTGAATTCGCTGCCCTCCTGCCTCAAATACAGGGCATGTTAATATTTGAGATCCTGTCTCAGGATCCCAACTATCAACTGCAGGGAGTTGGGAGCCTCCCAGCATATGGAGGTGGTGCTGTTGGTTGGACACTTACGCCCTCTGGTGATAGAAAGGTGTTAGTAGCAGTCTCCTGTAGAGATGGTGCTGTTGGTTGGACACTAACACTCTCTGGTGATAGAAAGGTGTTAGTAGCAGTCTCCTGTTGTAACTTTTCCCCTGATGGCTTTTTCTGCTCTAAAGTTTCTTCCTCTGTCTGACTAGTTTGAGAGACCTTCTCTTTTACTTGAATCTTTTCCTCTGTATGACTAACTTGAGAGACCTTCTCATTTACTTGAATCAATATGTCTTCTCCTTCCTCTACCATTGTCTGAACTGAAGGCTTTGGACTACGCAAACAAGATATGAATGTCCACAATGGCAATGTGCCAACTGGCAGAATCCCTGGGCTTTTCTTTTCTATTCTTTTTAAATCTTCACCATGATGGTTCCATTGTGATATATTTAACAACTCCTCCTTAAAAAGCCATGGGCTACATTTTTGTATTGTATCAACGTATGCCCTGACTGTTCTTGATTTTACTGAGATGCCTCCTTCCTCTACCAATTTACTTAACACTCTTTCGGTTTGTTTTTTTACTAATTTCTGATCCCATATTTCTACTATAATACAACCCAACAAGATGACGCCAAACAAAACCAAGACAGAATGAAACAAAAATGGAACAACACAAAATCATTATAGCCTTTCTGTCCTCCTGAAATGTCCATCCGTCCTTTCTCCCTATCTGTTCCTCAGACGCAAATAGTTTTTTTTCCTCAGATGTGAGTGGTTTTTCTTCCGTCTCACCCATCTCCAGGGACAGGGAACTTAAAACAAAAGAGAAACAAAACAAAAGAAGAATCTTTTTTTTTTTTTTTATTGGTTGTTCAAAACATTACAAAGCTCATGATATATCATCTTTCATACATTTGACACAATTGGGTTATGAACTCCCATTCTTACCCCAAATACAAATTGCAGAATCACATCAGTTACACACTCACATTTTTACATAATGGCATATTAGTGACTGTTGTATTCTGCTACCTTTCCTATCCCCGACTAGCCCCCCTCCCCTCCCCTCCCATCTTCCCTCTCTACCTCATCTGCTGTTGTTCAATTCTCTCCCTTGTTCCCCCCCCTTTCCCCTCACAACCTCTTCTATGTATTTTTGTGTAACATTGAGGGTCTGCTACCACTTCCATATGCTTTCCCTTCTCTCTCCCTTTCTCTCCCCCCACTTGTCTTTGTTTAATGTTAATCTTTTCCTCATGCTCTTCCTCCCTGTTCTGTTCTTAGTTGCTCTCTTTATATCAAAGAAGACATTTCACATTTGTTTTTTAAGGATTGGCTAGCTTCGCTTAGTATAATCTGCTCTAATGACATCCATTTCCCTGCAAATTCTATGATTTTGTCATTTTTAGTGCTGCGTAGTACTCCATTGTGTATAGATGCCACATTTTTTTTTTATCCATTCATCTATTGAAGGGCATCTAGGTTGGTTCCACAGTCTAGCTATTGTGAATTGTGCCGCTATAATCATTGATGTGGCAGTATCCCTATAGTACACTCTTAAGATCCTCAGGGAATAGTCCGAGGAGGGCGATAACTGGGTCAAATGGTGGATCCATTCCCAGCTTTCCCAGGTATTTCCATACTGCTTTCTAAATTGGCCTTACCAATTTGCAGTCCTACCAGGAGTGTACAAGTGTACCCTTTTCCCCACAGCCTCGCCAACACTTATTGTTGTTTGACGTCATAATGGCTGCCAATCTTACTGGAGTGAGATGGTATCTTAGGGTGGTTTTGATTTGCATTTCTCTGACTGCTAAAGATGGTGAGCATTTTTTCATGTACTTGTTGATTGATTGTATGTCCTCCTCTGTGAAGTGTTTGTTCAGGTCCTTGGCCCATTTGGTGATTGGATTATTTGTTATCTTATTGTTTAATTTTTTGAGTTCTTTGTATATTCTGGATATTAGGGCTCTATCTGAAGTGTGAGGGGTAAAAATTTGTTCCCAGGATGTAGGCTCTCTGTTTACCTCTCTTATTGTTTCTCTTGCTGAGAAAAAACTTTTTAGTTTAAGTAAGTCCCATTTATTTATTCTTGTTATGAACTCTTGGGCATTGGCGTCCTATTAAGGAATTTGGAGCCCGACTCCACAGTATGTAGATCGTAGCCAACTTTTTCTTCTATCAGACGCAGTGTCTCTGATTTGATATCTAGCTCCTTGATTCATTTTGAGTTAACTTTTGTGCATGGCGAGAGAAAGGGATTCAGTTTCATTTTGTTGCATATGGATTTCCAATTTTCCCAGCACCATTTGTTGAAGATGCTATCCTTCCCCCATTGCATGCTTTTAGCCCCTTTATCAAATATAAGATAGTTGTAATTTTGCGGATTGGTTTCTGTGTCCTCAATTCTGTACCATTGGTCCACCTGCCTGTTTTGGTTCCAGTACCATGCTGTTTTTGTTACTATTGCTCTTTAGTATAGTTTGAAGTCTGGTATCGCTATACCGCTTGATTCACCCTTCCTGCTTAGCATTGTTTTTGCTATTCTGGGTCTTTTGTTTTTCCATATGAATTTCATGATTGCTTTATCTATTTCTACAAGAAATGCCGTTGGGATTTTAATTGGCATCACATTAAACCTGTAGAGAACTTTGGGTAATATTGCCATTTTGATGATGTTATTTCTGCCTATCCATGAACAGGGTACATTTTTCCATCTTCTAAGATCTTCTATCTCTCTCTTTAGGGTTCTGTAGTTTTCATTGTATAAATCGTTCACCTCTTTTAAAACAAAAGAAGAATCTTAAAATGGCTACCCATCCTCTCGACCTGCCCTCAGGGGCAAGCAGTTTACTTTATCACTTACCCTCAGTTCCCCGTGCTGCCCACCAAATACCGCAGTCTGGCTGGGCACAATTCAGGAGCCACTTGTCAAAAGAAACAAACTTTATTTTTAGAACCACACACCAAACCACACAGCTCCTCAGGGAAAACCTTCAGAGCCCAACTGCCACCACCGGCTTCCCACAAGCCTCTCAACCTCCCCCATTCCTCCTGCTCTTGAGGCTGATTGGCTGTGTCACGTGGGCAGAGCCAAAAAAAGTCCCGCAATGAGCAGCTCTGTGGTCTGAAAGCATGAGGAAACAGCCCAATGAGCTTCACCGCAGAGGATCCAATCAGTTGGCAGCTAGACGTTGCTGGGGCCGCTGTGAGCCAATCATCAGCTGGCAGCTGGAAGTTTGCTGGCAGCTGGAAGTTTGCAGGGGCCCCTTCGACCAGTGGTGGCATATTTATATATTCTAAACTAATAAGTGCATAGAAGGGCAAAATTAAAGAAATCTTAGATTTTTCCAATTTATGTGTTCTGGATATTTTACTTTTAAAACTAAACACTTATTGTTTCTTTTTTGGTTTAGATCAACATAGATATTAGTATTTTCAAATAAACATTTTCAGATTCAGTTTAAAACTCAAATAAGCAATATTTTGGATAAATTACTTAACAGATTCATGTCCTTTTAAAGTACACTAATAATACTTAAAATATTTTAAAACCCTATTATTGACTTCATATGCAAATTTGTGTCAAGTAGGGCTATATAGTGTAAAATTATTTTTTGAAAACTCTTAATTTTAACAATGTAGCAAAAACTGATTTCATCTTTCTCTGTTTCATCCTTTTAAACTAGGATTGCTTTATCTACAAACAAAACAAAACAAAAAAGCAACATTAAAAACATAATTGTTAATGAGGTTTGTAAAGAGAAGTAATAACATGTATCATAAATTTCTTTACTTATTTTTATTTTACATATTTTAAATTTGTTACACATATTCACAGAAAAGTTGTCATTACTGTCAAATTAGCATGCCAATTATTTCACATTAATATTAACTTTGCTTAAAAAATATCTACAAAGTGGTTTTGAATGAAAATTTTCTCCAAAATCTTATGTTTAACAGATTTAACAGAGTTTTTTCTAAGTATCTAAATAGGTGAACTTATGATAATATTCTCAGCATATTTCTGACCATTTGTTCTTATAATTTAATATCCTGTTACACTGGGTAAAGTATTTTGTTATTGATTTAGGCAAAAAAAAGCTCAAAAGATAGTATCATAAACCACAAGCTGTTTTGTTTTGTTTTTTTCTCTGTTATGATGTCAGTCTATTCATATGCTCAACTTTCAATAACATCTTTAAGTTTGCACAGTTACTATTTGTCACTACAATCAGGAAACTTGAGGATAAAAATGACCTTTTGAAAATGTAAAGTCTCAGATTTGAGTGAGTTTTATTTTAATATCATGTGATGCTTGCAACCAGAATGAACTCCTGATCATTAATCAGAAAACACAAAATCAAAGACAGTCAAATTATGCCACTCCCTACTTTAATTTATTTGATAATTTTTTGTTTTGCATAAAGAACTATTGGGTTATTACCAAAACAGAAGAGAAAGAAATAAATCCATTTCAGAATTCCAATTAATAAGATAATACTCAAAATTCTCATTTTGGATGTTTTGTCTGAAAAAAAAATTGACACTGGAAACAGAAATTTGTAGACTCCATTGATATCAGCATTGTGGGGAAATAAAATTTCCAGGATACTATAATATATTTTTTCTTATGACTCTTTTATGTAATTGGCAAGTCTTTTTTAAATATCAATTAGATATAAAAATGCATGCACAATAATAAAGACTTTGCATGCACAATTAGAGAAAAATACAAGCAAAATATAACTAACAAAAATCTGGCATATGTCCACATCAAAAAATTCTTGTGTTTCAAAACAACAATACATAATTATCTGCTCATCACAAGAATTGTTAATGTATTGGATGTTTTTCAGACAATTATATATTTCTTCAAGGAAATCATCTGTGTTTATTCTCTGATATTAAACACACAATAAAAACAATAATGCCTGTGAGAAATCTGTTCAGAATACAAAAGCAAATTCAAGGTTTTCTACTAAAATAAAATGAAGAAATAAACACCACGTGTTCTGCAGTTTGCAGACTTCACAGGGAATTTCATGTGTCCTTCAACTTTGATCTGAACAAGTACAATTGATAAATGAAATAGGATCTTGTAGGCAAGGTAACAGACATTTCCCCAAATTCTAAACTATTTTGTTGCTTATAGGTTTTCTTTGGAGGAGATGTTTCAGTTTACACACGAGTTCCTGCCCAAGGTAGTTAGATGAAGGCAGAAATATTTTAAAAGACCAAAACAAAATACAGGAGTATGACCCAGCTGTAGAATGCAAAGAAAGAGACATTATCAACTGGTTTTAAATTTCTCTCTGACTCTTTTTATTCCTGTCTTCTCATTTCAAAATTGCTTAGCATCTTTGGGTCTCATTATTTACTCTATAAATATAAAAACAGAACTTTATCAGGTTGCGAAAATTAAATCAGATTCATAAAAAGTGAAATTTATGCTAAAAGTCATAATGATATATTTTAAATAATTTCTGTGTGGTCTTTCATAACTAGAAATTAGTCAACAATTACAATTTTTTTCTTTTTTTATTGGTTGCTCAATTGCATGCTTTAATAATTATATCAGAATGAATTATCTTGTCATGTATAACTAAAAAGAACCAATAAAAATTAGTCAACAATTAATTTTTAAAGTCTCAAAATGAAAGAATCTGCAGTCAAATCTACCAAAAAAAAATTAACAAGTAGCCCAATCTGATATTAGTTTTGAAATAGAAAAATAGAATACATATGCAATATTGACATTAAATAAAAAGTTAAATGAATGATTTAGAGCTATACAAACTGAAACTGAATTCTCTCAAAGGCATATTATAGCACTCTAAAAATTATTGAATATGTATAGTATGGCCACATTTTTATGAGTATTCATTTTACCAGTATTTAGGCAAATCATACCAGTATCACAGTGATTGGTATGGTACTGTTGATACTTAGTGAATGGTAGCTGGAAATGTTAAATATCCTACAATGCACTATGCAATTGCACAAACACAAAGACTACTATCAAATATAGCATGACTTTTAAAATATCTCACTATATACCCATTCAAACTAAAACAAAATAAAACAAGAAAGGGAATAATTAATACTCATATAAGTTTAATTTTTAATTTTAACTTGCCTATACAGAATAGAAAATACTATTACTTTAATATACTTTGATGTTTAAAAAGGTGCACTGTAGGAGTAGTGAGAGGCTCCCAAATGGTGGAGTAAGTTCATCAGATCTTCTTGGCAAGACAAAGTCATTCATAAAAAATATTTTGAAAACTAATTTAAAGATTCTAGAAATTATTGTAAGGAAATACAGCAAGTAGAATAACATTTGTTCAAAAAATACAAATCTCTGATTGGCAAGAGCCTGTGCCTCTTATCACCACTCCCTAGCAATATGCAACAGTACACAGAGTACCCCATTTCTGTTGTGATGAAAAAGGTAGTGTCCTCCTTCCAGCTGCTGTTTTGGTTAAGGTTTCACTCCAGGGCTGTTTTTTTCTGACTTTCTCTTTCATTGGCCCTGTCTTATCAAGGTTCTATTCTATGAAGTTGCATACTTGATAATATTATGTCTCTATTTCCCATGTAGCCTCACTTATATGATGGAAATTCTTCCCCAAACATGGAGATCCAAGAATATTATGGTCCTAGTCATCCTGGCCTCAGCTCAAGATTAGAGAAAAGTCCCTTTACTTTGGGCGTAGGAGGAAGATGAGAAAAAACAATGTCTTCTGAATCTCTCCAGTGCCAAATCATATAAATAGAGGTGTCACTCTCAGAAAAGCTAGTCTGAGGGCACTAACTTTTGAAGGAGTTAAAAATTCACAAACTTTTCATATTGTTTATTTAAGTTAAAGGCACTTATAAACAAGGGTCTGAAATGATCACTTTACGTGCTGTTTAAAAACAGATGAGATTCCCAGGTGAAGGATAAAAAGCATCATTCTTATCAACAAGAACAAGTAAGTTGAAGCCAAGGAGTTGTTTATGCACAACATTGTTTGCTCAAACTATTTTTTCCTGGGTAATTCCTTACCCAAATAAATACTTCACTCAAGCCACTCAGAAAAAATGTATTCAGAATTAATAATTCTGGTCCAGAGCACTCAAAATGGAGTGGGAAGGCAGAGGTTAAAACATATCTCAGATATGTCTATTTAAAGTTTGACCTTACTTCTTGTACATATGTACCAGGATGTAAAGTGACTTCTTGGTACAAACCAAACAGCTCTCCCTGGAAAATTGTAGCTTTCTGCAAAATGGCTGAATTGAAAGATTCCTTTTTCCTCTTAATAAGCTTCCAAAAGACTATTAATAGTTGTCAAATCCTGAACTACCAAAATGATGTAAACTTTGCTAGCATCAATCAAAAATCCTGAAAAATAACTGATATAATGCCCCTTCTTTTTTGTGATTTTAAATATTCAATATCACCTCTATTTTGTTAAATATGATCCAAACACAGTCTCAAAACTACTTTGTGCATTTTTTTTTTTCTTTTTGTGGTGCTGGGTATTGAACCCAGGGCCTTGTGCATGCTAGGCAAGTACTCTACCAACTTACCTATATCCCCAGCCCAAGTTGGTACAATCTTTATAATCCTTATATAAATATCTTTCTTCTTCATCCTCAACTTATTGAGTGATGAACCCTTTGCTATGACACATTTTCACAGCTCACTATTTTTTGTCCAATTTAGTATTTGAGTCTTTGGCTTCTTTGGGTCTTTGTTCATTCATGAGGGCTCCCATTGTTATTGTGAAACTTAGATAATGCTTTTCACCTATCAATCTGTCTTGTGCCAACTTAATTCTCAGACTCAGCTGACACCAAAGAGTATGGAGGTGGGCTTGTGTTAGAAAATGAAGAATTTCATCCCTAAATTTGTTGTTCACAAAAACAAAGACTTTTTGGAAAGAAGATACGAGGTTGATAGCTCCATGATAGAAACAAAATAGTCCAATGAGTATTAGTTTAATAAAACCAAGGAAAAAGAAGGTCAATAATTATTTCTTTTTTAGGGATGAGAGTCAGTGCTGGAAATTGCAAGTTTATGTATATACATTGGTTTGCATCCTGTTGTGGTTTATATGTTAGGTGTCCTCCAAAAGCTCATGTGCGAGACAATGCCCAGAAGTTCTGAGCTGAAATGATCGAACTATGATTATCAAATTACTGATAGGATTAACTGAATGGTGACAGTAGGCAGATAGGGTGTGGCTCGAGAGGGGGGCTCATTGGGAGCACAGCTTTGGATTTTATATTTTTCCTTGGTGAGTAGACTATCCCTGTGCTTCCTGGTGCCACGTCCTAAACTACTGTCCTCTGCCACACTCTTCCTCCACTGTATTTTGCCCTACCCTAGGCCCAGAGAATTGGAGTCAGCCATCTATGGAATGAGACCTCTGAAACTGTGTCAAATAAAATTTTCCTACTCTAAAATATTTCTTGTCAGTTCTTTTGGTCACGGTGGTTAAAAAGTTGATTAAAACACATCCACCCAGGAGTAATCAGAAGCCAAAAAAGACTCAGTGGCAAGGCATGGTGGCGCAGACTGTAATCCCGATAGTTTGGAGACTGAGCTAGGAGGATCTCAAGTTCAAAGGCAGCCTCAGAAACAGACAGGCACTCAGCAACTCATTGAGACCCTGTACCTATATAAAATATTAAAAAGAGCTAAGGATGTGGTTCAGTGGTTGAATGGCCCTGGGTTTAATCCCAGTACTAAAAAACAAAGAAACAAACAAAAAATACCCCAAAATCAAATAAACAGACTCAATGATACAGGATGATCATTGATATCAAATGATCCATGATATCTACTGACACAAGGAGTTTAAATCAAACCTCTGGCCAATATGGACTGAATAATTAGCTACCGTTAGCCATAAGTGGCGAAAAAAAAAAAATTAGAATGAAAACAAAATAATGCAGGGCATGGTGGAATGTACCTGTAATCCCAGCAGCTCAGGAGCCTGAGGCAGGAGAGTTCAAAGCCAGCCTCAGCAAATCCAAGCACTAAGCAATCCAGTAAGACCCTGTCTCTTAATAAAATAGAAAATAGGACTGGGAATATGGCTCAGTGGTTGAGTGCCCCTGAGTTCAATCCCCAATACTCATATTAAAAAAAAAAATGAACAAAATAATTACCTTGGTAGTCTGAAAAACTATTTACATATGATGTGATGCTATATCATGTAACAACCATAGAAATGAAAAATTGTGCTGCAATTGTGTACAATAAATAAAAATGCATTCTGTTGTCATATATACCTAATTAAAATTAATTAATTAAAAAAGATTATTTACATGCTGAAGATAGTAGATGGTGCTCTCCAGCTGGAATTTGGAACATAAAACACAAACACACACATGCTCACACACATATCAGTAAATGTAAGACCAAAAATAAGCCAAGAGTTCTTAAGTAAAAACTCTGTAAAATAAACAGCTTATTGACCAGCCCAGGAGGTCCTAAAGGTAAACTCACTAAAAGATAAAAATGAGGGAAAAAGATAAAAGTGAGGGAAAAATATGAGCAGAACATCATGTTTCAAAAATGCCCAGTAAAGAGATTTTAGAGAATTAATTTAGCAAAATCACTAAATAAATTTAAAAAATGATAAGCACATAATAAGAGCAACCTCTGAAAGATAATAACAATATCAAAAGTGGTTATATGGTATATTACCTAAAATGTTTTGTTTTCAAAAAAAAATAGTTTAAGATATGAAAATCAACAATAAAGTTTTTAGAAACACAGGAGGAAAAATTAGGAAATAGACAATGGCTTTGAAGGGGCCCAAATGATGGAATTAGAAGACAGGGAACTTGTAAATGGAATTGAACTCTTAGTTTATTTTTCATTTCTTTTCTATTTATTTTATTTATGTACCTTATAGTGCATGCCCTTGCAATGTTTACAAATAAATTTCAATATTTGTCACACATTCATGAGCATTTTCTGTGCATAGAACCATATTACATGTGGAAAAAATTATTTGTTTTCTTTCAAGTCTTTTTGTCTTATTAAACTGGCTAACGTCCCTAATTGTATTGCTGATGAGAACTGATGATAATAAACATCATTGCCTTTATCCTGATCTTAGGGAGACATTATTCAGTAATTCACCATTAAAACTGGTGTTAATTGTGAACTTTTCATTGATGCCTTTTATTAGAATGAAAAATTACCTTCACTTTCTGATTTGCTGAGTGCATAGTTTAAATAATCAATGATAAATGATAGAGTTTAAATAATAAATCCATTGTTCATCCATATGAGTAATTTCACATTTTTTTCTTAGTTGTTCATTGATTAGTCAAAGCTGCCTAAGAAAAACAAGATAGGGTAGAAATTTTGACTTAAGGTTTAGTTCCTGCTCAGCTGACTCCATTGGGTCTGAGGCGAGGCAGACTATGTGGTGCAAGGGAGAGACAGAACAAAGGGGCTCACCTCATGGTAGCCAGAAAACAGAAAGACAAGGAGAAAGATGCAGAACAACAACACATAGTTCCCAAAGCCCTGCACCCAAGGACCCACTTCCTCTAAGATGGGTTGTCCTTCACAGTTTTCTACCACCTCCCAACAATGGCATCAAATATGAATCCCTCAGTAGATTAATCCATTGATGAGGTCAGAATCACCATAATCTAATCATTTCCTAAAAGTCCTGTCTCTAAATTGCTGCATTAAGAATCAAGCTTTCAAAGCATGAATCTTTTGGGGATACTTCATACCCAAATCATAACATTTCACTGTTAAGTAACTGGAATAAACCGTGTTGATTGTTTTATTTGGTGGGGAAGGGATGGAGGTATTGGGTATTGAACTCAGGGATACTTGACCATCAAGCCACATGTCCAGTCCTATTTTGTTTTTTATTTAGAGATTTGGTCTCACTGAGTGTCTTAGTGCCTTGCTTTTTGCTGAGGATGTCTTTGAACTCATGATCCTTCTGCTTCAGCTTTCTGAGCTGCTGGGATTACAGGTGTGCACCACCATGCCCAGCTAAATTGTGTTAATTTGTTTATAATGAAAGTTTAAGATAAGTGTACTTTCATATTTAAAATCCGCATGGCAAAAACAGCATATATTTGAGCATTACCTTTTAGATAAATGATGTAACTCTCTGTATTTTTTGAGTAATTAGTCCAGTTACATTGTAATAATTTATATTGTGGGGTTTACATTTGTACATCATTATAAAATATTTTCACTTTTTCCTCTATCTTTTTGCCGGTGTATTCCAATATAGCATTTTTGAAACATGTGAATTTGTTTTTCAAAAGATCAAAATGTATTTATTGACCTTCCATCTCCTTTGGACATGATAATATAACTTTCTCCTACACTTAAAAGAAGTTTATTTTTATTAACAATGACATTTTCTGCCAATATCACTTCTACAGATACAAAGATAAATACAAAATCTTGTATTAATTTGTAGCATCTTGATTCGTAGTTAGTTTTTGTAAACTTACTTGAAAAAGCATTGATTTCACAGTTTTTTTTTTTTCCTTAGCTTTGGCTGAATGATCTAACAAAACTTTGTTTACTTCTGTTGTTATCTAGTACACACACACACACACACACACACACACAACACAAAGAAAACACATTACTCAGCATTATAAAGAATTTTAGTTTTATTTTATTTATTTTATAAATTTGGAAATATTAAGAATTAAATCCAGGAGTGATTTACCATTGAGGTACAATTCCAAATCATTTTTTAGTTTTTATTTTGAGACAGGGTTTGGCTAAGTTTCTGAAGCTATCCTTAAATTGCTATCCTCCTACCTCAGTCTTTCACTTTGCTGAAAATACTGGCATGCACTGTCTTGCTTGGCATTAAGTCTTTCACTGTGTAAAGGAATGAGCATGTTTATAGATATTTACATGATTTCTACTACATTTGCTACTTAAAAAAAGAATTATTTCTATATTTTTTGATAATCTTTTACTTTAAGAATTTAAAGACTAATATTAATATTTCTCTGTTCAAATTCAATTTTGTTTATTGTTTTATTAGCTAGAATATTTTAGTTTCTGGAGAATTTAATTAATATGCAACTTTGTCCCCACATTCTACCAAGTTATTTCAAGGGCATTGCTCACTTTGCATTATAACCTTAAAGTTATAATTCATTACTAGCAGCTCTAAATCAATACAAAAGTTAAAAAAAAATCACACATATCATTGAGTTCTCAATTATTAAGCAAATGTTCCTTTATTCTATGTTCGCAGACACACAAACATTTTCCAGTCATTATTAAAATTAGCTCCTGTGTAAAGCTAATTGAAATGACCACATCATTGTGTTCTAGTCAAGAAATTTAAATTGAAGTCATAAGTCCAAGACTTATAAGCAGATCGGATCTATGAGTATCCACTTCCATGTGTTTTTTCAACTTTCGTGGCAAAAAGAGGACAGAAAAGATGGGAAGACTGAATGCTTGAAGAGCTTGTCTAATAGGTGGGTACAAATCATAAACTGTTGCCTTGAAAATGTAGCTCATCTCTGGGGTATCCAATCCTAATGTTGTGGAAGCGTCCTGGGTCCTTGTTTTCACATTTGTAATCTGAGATACTTTTGCTAGGCATGTAGTATTTTTGTGGGAGGAAAATATATTCTGAGATATTTTAGAGGCTTTTTCTGAAGTGACAGTTCTCTCATATTTATATTTGACATAATTTGCCAGTAAATTCGTGAGAGGAAAACTATAAGGAGAATTTCTTTTACTATTTAAGGCAACATGTTTTCATTTTAAAAATGAATCCTAGTTGTTCTGGGGAAATTGTTGAGTACATTTTCCCAGAAACTTCAAAAAGTTATAAAGGCATTAGACATATTTACATTGCTGTATTGGGTACCAAGCCTTCAACTAATAAATATTTGTAGAACACTTCATCTCCAAACTACATCATAAGTTCATTTTAACATGGAGCAACGCAATGTAAGGGAATGATACAATTTATCTAAGATTGAAAGAGAAATTGAAATAAATGAAGGGGACTATACCACAAATGGAGCTGTATATACTGCTTGCAAAAGGACATGATTTTCCTATTAAAAATAAGAATTAAATAAATTTTATTTAATTCCACATCTCTCCTCAAATTACTAAAATTAACCATCTCAATGACTAAGAATTGATTTGGTATATACTTTTCTGCAAGTAAAACTTTTTGTGAATAATTGAATACCTCTGCATAAATTGTTTCTATTTGCTGAACCTGTCTTTAAACATAAGCCAGTTGGAGAAAACCTGAATAAGCCATGTAGTAATTGGTATGTTTATATTGAATTCATTTACTCAAACTTTTCTAATTTCATATAATCACAGTTTATCATAGTCTGAGGAGATTGTAGGTCAATATGTGATTTCTATCACCTTCATTACAGGACAGCACACTACGGGTCAGAGAAGTGAAATGAAAATTCATGTCTTTCAGCTTCTGAGCAACAAAACCAGAATTGAAACTAAGATTTTATTTAATTTTAAGTGTAAAGAGAGCATTTGTCTCATTCTTTGTCAAATCATGGGTGATGTGCTGTTTACAATGGCATAGAAATCACTAATACAGTATTTTCCCAAGGCTAGATATTATGTAAAAGAGTAATAACTCATGACCTAAAAAATTCACATATCTTGTTATTTCATAATTTCTTCTACTACTCTACTACCAGTAGTGCTATATGAAAGCAATCCATTAATATTATAGTTGTATACGTGTATAACATAGCCTCAAATCCTGCAACATATATTTGAAAAAAAAATGTTAAAATGATCTTTTCTTAGAAGACTGGTTACAATTTTATTCTACAATATAATGCTGGTTATCTAGAAGTAAGGTTCTGTGCTTGGAATATTGATTTGATGGAATCAGTGTGAATTAATGATATCTGGTACAAAAACCCTCATGAAAAGTGTAAAAGAAATATGTTAATGTATTTAGCATGGAGTTTAAGATAGTTTGCTTCTAAATTGCACTTGACTCCTCTGCACTATTTCACTTCACTGCTGTGGGACTTTAGGAAGTTTTTCCTCCATATTTTTTATTTTCTTGTCTCTATAATAAGAACAAGAGCAGATCCATCTTCATAGAATCAATGTGTTAAATCATTTGGTGTGTATAATGATTTCAGAAAACTACTTAACACATGATAAGTGCTCAAAAACTGTAAACCTTTAAATTTATCATTATGTACGATGATTCAAAATATTGCTTTCTGCAAATTACCAGAGAAAACCGTAATGAGTCAGAGCTGTTTTGATGTAGTAAATATAACATTTCATTCATAGAAAACACCTTAATCATGTCAACTTTTCCATGTCAGTGACACTATCTTTATAGAGGAATGCAAAAATTTCCGATGTTTAAGAAAAATTGTATTTTAAAGGATTTGTTTCTAATTTAATGCCTTTCAAAATGAGAGGTCAACTGAAGAAGTAATGTGATTTGTCAAATACTTTAGAATCATGATAGTAAAAGTATTTTCTGATTTCTATTTTCCAGAATTCTTGTTATTTCATAATTTCCATAAGCATGTATTGACTATTTGTGTTTATATGTATATTGTTGTATACATTAATTTCATACAAAATACCTTTTCTTTTCCAATTTTTAAAAGATTCTGTTGTTATTTCAAAAGAGATTTTGTAGGTCTTCGACCTTTCCCTGAATATACCTCCCCTTCAGAATTGTCTGTGCACTTCTCTATCTGACATAACTATGAAGTGTTTTAAAAAGTATGACTGTCTTATTTCTCATATCATCCATTTCTAAATCAAGATCCTTAAATGTTGAACAAGTATCAAATTCCAACTAAGCCCAATACATTCAAAAGAACTTCTTATATTTAGTTCTGTGTCTGACTATAAATGGAAAAGTTGGTAATTTAAGTTCTTGAAACCATTCAAACATTTGCATTTCTTTCCACTTTGACTTACAATGAAAGTGCATTATTTTAAAAAAATCTAAAAAAATAATCTATCTCTCCTTACCCATGGAATTCATCTTCTAAACAGATTGATTTTGGGTTGTGTGTGTGTGATACTGGGTCTATTGATCCCAGGCTCTTGCATGTTAGACAAACATTCTACTACCATTGAGCTATTTCCTCAGCCCTTTTAATTTGAGAAAGGATCTTGCTCAGTTGCCAAGACTTGCCTCAAACTTACAGTATTTCTGACCCAACCATCTGAGTAGTTGGGATTACTGATATATACCACCGCACCTGGTAGATAATAAACTTTTAAATAAGTCCATAGTTTGAGAAAAGATGCCAGTTTGTTCTGAATGTGGTAGAAAGTGTACCTTTGAAAGAAAACTTGTAAATGTATTATAATGATTAGCTACATCCTTGTATTTCATGTTTTCTTAGTAACTCATTGACTATATTTTCTTATTAGAAAATGAATTTACCAGAAATGAATCCCAATGCTAATTCACCTTCTCAGTTATAACACAATATTTCCTCAACTTTTTTTCAAATTCAAAAGTAAGAAAGCAAGATTTTTACAGTATTGCTATTTAAGAAAAATATTACAATTGCCTAAATAATCTGCATGTGATCTCAACTATAACATTGAGAATTGACAAATATTTCAATTATTTCCATCTCAAGATGATATACAATTAATTGTTTTGCTTCAAATGCATATTCTTAAAAATAAAAAGCATCTATTTCTCTATAAGTGGAAGATTTAATGAGGAAGGTTTTGAAAGAATTCTCTATGAACATATAATCCTGGTAATTTTATCATGATTCATTTCATTGGTAAAAGACAGGTGTGCATTCCACCAGCATGCTCTGCTATGGTAGTGAACTGTCATTCAATCACAGTGGTAAAGTGTCAGTATACTCTGCATTTAGCTAAATTGCAATTCCATCTCATGCACAAAAAAGTTCCTATGTGGATGAGACTTTAATAATCAACAAAATGATACAGGCTTCATGTGTTTCAGTACATGCCTAATATCTTTTTTTAGAAAATTTGCTCTTTTTTTCTCTTTCTGCCTATTATTGTTTTCAAAGGAATATATTCATTTGTGACTTGTTTTCCATGGGATATTAACTACTTTGATGATTTCTTTTTGGGATTACAATAAACTTACTTAGAAATTTCAACACGCATCTTCATTATTTTTCTTATCAAAATTATCACAAAGTGTTCTAATACTAAACGTTTACTAACATGTCACTCCAACTCTCATTCTCTTTCTTTCAAACTCATTTACAACTGACATTGCATTCTGATAATTATTAGGTCTCTAATATTTGGCTGAATTTACCCTAATCACAATAAAAAGTTTTCATAATCCACTTCATCTTTGAGCAAACAACTAGTAATTCAATAGGGAGCCTTTACCAACATCAAAAATTGAGTCCACTTTTAGCATTGAATAAAATATAGTTAAATAAAAGAAATTACAACTATCTCCATAGTTAATTAAACCATGTTTTCATGGGAGATAGGAATGAATCACATATATTTTAGTTTTCTATATAATATGAAACATATGAAGATTTTTGAATACTTAAAATGACAACATTTTATATTCATTAGTACAGAATTATAAAAGACTTATTTCAATCTAAAAGTGAATAACAAGACTTTGTATTCCAGAAAAAAAAAATAGCAGATAAATGTTTTCTCATATTTGAGAAAAGTCTTGAGGAAACCAATGTTGACAGGACTCCAAGGAAATGTTATCAAGTTCAAAGAATATTTTCCAACATTTCACTTCCAGATTTAATGAATCTCCAAGAGATTTCCAAATCTAGTATTATCTGCATAAATGTAGATTAGTAACTCCTTAAGTTCAGAAGTGTGGATTTTGGAATAATATCACATAATTTATCACTGAAATTGTACTTCAATTTTAGGATGGAATATAGGTCTAGTTCTAATATGATCCTAAATATAACTCCTACTTATTAAGATATCAATTTCTGCTAGATATTTGTACAATTACTTTGCCAATATTATCTCAAATTTCATAATAACTTTATCATTTAATAGCATTAATTCAATTTTACAGAACATGTAATTGATGCTTCAACCTTTGACTGATTTGCACAAGATCATGGAACAAATAGATAGGGGAGCTGTGATTTAAACCATACCAGTCTGCATGTAAGCCTCCGAATATCTGTTCAGAAGATGTAAGTCATTTGAGTATTAGTATGTCTATTTCTTGTAGGAATGCTGACCATGGAAATGTACAGGGAAGCATTCCTCTGGTGAGCAAATTCCTGGGGGTAACAGGCACTGTTTCCTACACTTGGAATGCCCAGCAGTTTCTCCTTGAAGCTATTAAGATAATTATACATATGTACTATCTAGTTTATGGTGATGTCCTTGGAGAAAAGGGCTCTGTGCTTATATTAGCCTGAACCTTATCTCAGTTATCTAGGAATTGTGTGTAAAGGAATACTAAATCATAATGTAGTCATGGTAAGAATGAGCTATGTAACTTTTGAGATAAATAAACACAGCTGCTGGGAGGAACAGCTACTTCTTTTCTTCCCTCTTCATTGCATGTGTTTCTTTTGTTCTTCTTCTTTACAATGTCTTTCAATATGGTTTTTAAAGAATGTTTTCTGTCATATTCTGTAAGTTTCAAACAACAATATTTAAACCTCAGCAATTTGAGTCAGATCTTTTCATAGATTAAAATCTCAAACATTGATTTACCAGGAAAAAAAAAAAAACTCCTTAACTACCTTTATGCTTATTTTACTTCTTTGAGATCATGTGCTAAAATACTATTGTCATCTTTAAAACGATGTCAGATTTCCACTTCAACTGCAAGTAAGTCAGTCATCAGAACTATTTGTTGTCAACAGTTTAATTTACTTCTGCTATGGACTAAGTAGTTATAACCATGAAGGTTGAAAATGTTATTCTTTTTTTTTTTTTTTAAATGTTAGTCTCAAAAGTAGTATGCACATTTGCAAAGGGGGGGCACGTTTTGTTACATTTTATAATTAAATCAAAATAAGGGTGAGATTCTTGGGCAAAGAAGTTTTTTTTAAAAAAAGACAAACACTCAGTATCTTTATTTATTTTTATGTGGTGCTGGGGATGGAACCCAGTGCCTCACACATGCAAGGCAAGCGCTTTACCATTGAGCTACAGCCCCAACCCCACAAATAAGTATTTTAATGTAAGTACTTTGAAGTTCTTCTCTAACATAATGTGTTCATAATTGTATGTTCAGCTCTTGACACATGTAAATGGCCAATAAATACTTGTTAAATTGATGAAAATAATAAAGGCTGGAATAATAATTAAGCTCATATTTTTCTGCCTTCTGTTTTGCTTTTTTAATACAATATTTACATATGTAGAAAGTGGAATTAGGAACAAAAGATATGAATACTAATGTATTGAGACACAAGACAAAGAATTAGATATGATTATAGGAATAAAGAAATAAGTAGATCACACATGTAGTATGTGAAAGAAGACTGTGAATACAAATTACATTTTGTAGTTTTTAATCCATGTTTTCAGTAGGCTTATTTTTCTCTTAGTGTTCATCAAATAATCACAATAATTGAATACCACATTTACACTGAATATCTCAACATCAGTACATGTGAAAGTTTTCATTGAGACTAATTGCTTCAGCTAATACAACTTCTAATAATGGTTATTTTCTTTTTGAAAAATAGGCTTATCACATGATAAAAATTTTGTTAGCTTTTTGCCAACCACTATTAGATTTTAAACCATAAAAAAAACCCACATGGTAACACTAAAATTAGCTTATTGTTTGTGACATTAATACATTTCCAGATATCAGTTAACAATGCCTTGGATGCAATTTAAATAAAAAAATACAATAGTGATGACTAAAATAATTCTTATTAAGGAAGAATTGTTAGGTTTGTATATGACAAAGCATTTATTTAAGTCAGTCCGATAACTACGTGTGGGAGATTTACTTTCCCAACTGGGTTCATATTACTGCCTACTGTATTCCAGTGATTTATTCTAGATTCTGATCTCTCTAAAAAGTATCATGTGCTGCTTGCAGGAGAGGATAACTGTTCCTGTGTCCTTAGGCTCTCTCGTCTCTCACTTACAACGAGTCAATGAAATAACAATTGTCTTAAAGGGGAGATTAGCCTCCTTGGTGCTTTAGTTAATGTAATAATTTCCCAGATAAATCTGGTCTCCTCAGAGCAATTTCTCCACAGGTGATTGGTTCCAAGGCCTCTTCAGAAACAAAGTCAGTTAACAATCTGATAATATTTTCAAGTTCAAAGTCATGTAATTAAAATGGCCTGTAACTTGGTTGATTGTTTTTGGTTTTATTTATTTTTTTATTAGTGCAAACACACAAACATACATACACACAGAAGGAATGAACTATAATTATATTTCACTCAAAGCACATACAAATGGTAGAAACAAGGAATTCTACTAAATGAATTACAATAAGTTCACACAATGAAACTCCGTTAAAAATTTATTTTTCAGTTAATTGGTAAATACTCAGAGTCATAATACATGTTTATCTCTTTCTTTTCCAATATTTCATTATTTTTCTCTTATTATTTATTCTTATTCTCCAACTGCCCAAACTTAATTTTTTAAAAAAGAAATATATAAACAACCACAAAGAATTTCTTATTTCTTACCTATGCCATTATTATAATGTCTCTGATGTTAAAACTATTAGAAATTTTGAAAGGTATACTTAATTCCAATCCGGTTGACACTATATTGCTAAATAAAATGTCTTAGTTTCAAATTTCTTCTCTTTCTGGTGGTATAGGCTTATTGAAATAAGAGCAGTTAATGCAGTAGATGGGTATCCATATAAACTGCTTATTTATGCAAATTTATTTTTCCCACATTTTTATTGGTTCATTATAGTTGTGCATGCTGATGGAAATTATTATTACATATTCTTCATATATACACACAATACACAATTTAGCAATATAATTTGGCCACTGTCACTCCCAGAACTTCCCCTCTCCCTTCCCACTACCAGTATATTTTTAAAATAAGATGGTTAATATATATTTTTGAAAGAATGTTTTCTGAGAAATATTATGAAACACTTTATGTGCATCTGTTTTACTGAATTTACTTATCCCTTTGGTTTTCAATCTTACACATGCCTTCATTATATATTCTATTATTTTTGCACAAAACTCTATGACTACAAGTTTAGTAATGATTGTGTGTTACTCAAATTGAAACAAATGTGGAATTTTAATCTTGATATAAATTAATTGAAAATTTTTACTGATTTTAAAAGTTCCACTAGTTTTATAAGTCTTAATTAGGTTGTGCTTAGAATCTAAGTTTCTATAATAATATCTAGTACATAGTAAATCTTGCAAACATGTAAATAATAATTTGAACAAATGCATTTGGGCGTGTGTGTGTGTATGTGTGTGTGTAGTATCAATTTTTTCATAACATTGGAAATTATGTACTCCCTATTACATGCCAGATTTCATCATTTTATTTTTAATATTTTGAGGTTTTTAGTGTTTAATAGCTTCTCCTGAGTTTAGAAAAATGAAAATTGAAGTAGAGAGAGGTCAAATAAAATGATCATGGTAGCAAAGCAGAGGACAGTGAGATAGGATTAAATTCCAGCAATTTGGCTATGGAAGCATTGAGGAATTCTGCTGCGCCCCTCCCCTGACTCAGGCAATGGCAAGGCCCTACTGAGGTGGATGGCGCAAGGCGTCCATCCTCTGGAGGAGCGCAGTATGTTTCTGGGAATGGGCTGATTTGTTTTTGTATTCCTTTAATAAGTAGAGTTGTGACTTCTCATATGACCATTAAGTATGAAGGAAAAAACATGACTTTCCCAATTAATGCAGCTACTTCTAAAGAATAGATCTGTTTGCTCTAAATGCAATGATTCAGCTGTGGAGCGTAAATTGTTAATGTCTAATGAAAAACTCCCTGTATTCCTGTCAAGGAAGTTTTTGAGAAATTAAATTAAAATCTAGAGAAGAAAAATTAATGTTAAGAAGACAGATTAGTGCTTAGTACTGGGCAACTTGTTCTTGTTCCTGTGCACAATGGTTTGTGCTCTTTCTCTTGTTTGATTAAAATTAATAACAAGTCAACCACTTGCCATAACCATGGCACCGGTTCCAGTCAGTAAGTCAAGAAAGAATAGTCAAGGTATAGGCCAATAGTTTGGGACATTTGTAACTATTATTAAAAGTTAACTAAGCAGAAACAGCTCAAAGCAAAACGGGAACTGAAAGTACAAATGCTTGCTTATGCATAAGCCAAGATACATTCTTCTATTCTAATTGTAGCTAAGTAATATTTTGTTTCTTTGAATAATGATTCCTGTTTTGTAACCACAAAGTACTGTGAGCCTGCCAAAATGAAAAGTATATATGATCAACTTCACAAGTAAAGATTGGGATCAACACCTGCACTTTGGTGTCTGTGTTGTTTCTCCACCCCTCTTTCGCCGACTCCTCACCATCCATTGGTCTCCTGAGACCCCCCTGTTGGAGCTGGTCTCCGACAGAATTACAAGAAAAAAACTTTAACAGTTGAAGCATCTTGGTTAAGATTATTTTATTTAGTTAGTTACTTTCTTCCTTATATTTTTAATTTTATATACTTTCTATAAGAAGGCTACATCTTTTGAATAAAAGGCTCATAATTAAAAAGTTAAATACTTGAAGTTATCAAAACATCAGGATTTATTTTAAAGCTTATTTGAAGTATAATGAATACATAATTCTATTCATTTACCTACATTATATAGTTCAGTGAATTTTGCATACACCCAATATTATGAAAGCATGACCACAATCAAATTTGGAAACATTTTCATCACTTAAAAAGAAACTGAGATTCCATTAGCAGTCATTACCCATATCTGGTACTACCTCCCATAACCTCAGTCTTAGTTTCCACTATTGTACTAAATCTTCTTATGTAAGACAAATGACCTTTTAAAGTCTAGCATCATTTACATTTCTATCAGTAATATATATGGGCTCATATTCTCAATGTCCTGTTAATACTTCTAATCGTATATTTTCTGATCATAACCATACTAGTGTATGGAAAGTAATATTTTCTTGGAATTTTGACTCAAATATGCTTTATTTTTAGGCTAGACCCACAACAATATGTGGAAAGTGATATTTTCTTGGGATTTTTATTTTAATATTCCCAGTATGTATGATGTTGAATGTTTTCATGTATTTATTGTCATTGTTATTTATTTTGGAAAAATGTCTATTAAAATCATTTATTCCTTTCTAAACTTGATCATTTGACATTACTATTTTTCAGTTGTAGAAATTCCCCATATATAATCTTATTAGTAGAACTTTAATCAGCCAAACAAATTGGAATATGTTGGTGTTATTATTTGAGTGTTTTTTTTTTTTCATTTTCTTTTTTTAATTTTTAAAAAATTTTATTTACTTATTGGTATGTGGTGCTGAGGATCCAACCCAGTGCCTCACACGTGCCAGGAGAGTGCTCTGCCACTGAGCCACGACCCCAGCCCTTTTTTAACTTTCTTAATAATATGTTCCAAAGCACAGTGGCTTAACTGATTTTGCAACTTGATATTTCATTATGAAAATGAGTAAACTTGATTATCAGCATTAATTGCTATGAATTTCTTAAGAATTTTATATAAATAGGATTATATTACCTTCAAATAGAAATAGTGTTACATATTCAATTCTCACCATGATGAATTTTAGTCATTTTTCTGGCCTAATTTTCCTCTCTAGCCAACAGTACAATGCTGAATATAAGTAACAAGAGCAACTATTTCTGTTCTGTTCATAATTTCAGAGGGACATTTTTAAGTCTTTTATTATTGAGTGTGATATTAGATGTTGGATTTTTATACACACCCTTTATCAGATTGAAGACATTTCATACTATTTCTAGTGTTTTGAGTGTATTTATCATGAAATTGTATTGAATTTTGTCAAATGTTTCACACTTTTATTGAAATAATAATTTGATTTCTGTTTTTTTCTGTTAATGTGGTGCATCAAACGGATTGCTTTTTTGTATGTTGAACTTCCCTTGCCAATTGGGGATAAATTTCATAAATTCATTGTGGATAGTCTTTTTTATATATTAATGAAATCGATTTGCTAGTGTTCTGTGAAGAATTTTTGCCTCTATAGTCTTAGTAGGTATAAAGAATTTTTTACGTACTTTATGTTTTTATTTTTAGTTATACATGACAGTAGAATTCAGTTTGATATAGGTATTCAAACATGAAGTATATCTTATTTTAATTAAGACCCAAGTCTTGTGGATGTACATAATGGTGAGATTCACTTTTGAGATTTCAGGGCTGATCAAGAATGGCTATCTGACCATGAGGAACTATAGCATACATTGGGTTTCATGTAGATGGCACTTCGACAAGTATGCATTTAAGTTAGAACCCTCACAGCATGAGACTTTCCAGATACAACAGTGCAGAGCTACCTGCCACTCAGAAGGGGAAGAGTACCTCTGTGGGTCAAGGGGATAGTAGAGAGTCCTTACATGTCAAGATGATGACATTAGCAGCATGATGGGAGACTTGGGTCAGAGAACTCTTAAAGGCAGCAGTGGCTTGCGTCTTTTTATAGTCTCAAGGATTTTCTTTGCTATAAATATCATATTGGTAGTACAGTTTTACAGTATGAAAAACAGGTGGGCTTTATATGGCTAAAACTCTGCTTTTCTGGACAATTTCTAAAGTAATGAGTAATTACTTTCTAAAGTAATGTATTAAATTGAGTTTTTTAAGAGTTGACTTTTGAGCTAATGGTCCCAACCTTCTGAGAAGAAATAAATGTGGTCCCCATACAGAGATCTCAGTCTTATTTATATTATAATCAGCAATATCAGTCTATATTTTTACTTTCTTCTGATGTATTTATGTGTTTTGAGGGATACCAAAGTATTACTGGCCTAATATATGTAGGAAATTTTCTCTCTTTTTATATAAATTGCAATAGTTTAACAAAGTTAAAGTCCATTCTAAACCCAGTTCTAGTCTTTGTGGAATTTTTTTTTATTACTAATACAATGTCTTTACTCTTTGAAGATGCTTTAAAAATATATTGTATAACTTGAGTCACTTTTAATATTTTGTGTCAGATTCCTCCAGTCAAGCTCAATTGTGTAACATTCTGATACATAATTTTTCATAGTTTTTATTCATGATCATTTTTATTTATGTAAGATTAGTAACAGTATTCCTTTTTCTATTATGATGTTAGCAAGTTGGGTCTTCTCTTTTTTCTTAGTGTACTGTTCATTAATTTTATTCATCTTTTCAACCACTTTATTTTTGTTGATTATTTTATATTATTTTTCTCTTCTGTAGTCCATTTACATACACTTTAATATTTACTACATCTTTTCTTCTACTTGTGTTGAATTTAGAGTTGTACTATCTTTATCCAGTTTCATCAAATGGAAGGCAAGTTTATCAATTTTAGATATTTATTTTTTTCAATAATGGCCTATATTGCTACAAATCACCTCTAAGCAATATTTTCACCAAATCACTTTAGTTTCATATATTATCTACTTCAAATTTTCAGTCTTCTCAAAGTATTTTCTAATATCTTTTGTGATTTCTTTGAATCTCTGGTGAATTAATAATTTACTCTTTAATTTTTACATATCTGTGAGTTTACTAAATCAACTTTCTAATTTAATGCCATGGTGAATAAATAATATAGTTTGCATTATTTCAATATTTGAATACATCAAGTAAAAATTGATATTTTTCTGAATATCATATATTGTACTTTTCAAGTTCCTAATTTATATTTGACTGTTTTTCATAATTTCTATTTGTTTATTGATATTTTATATCTGATGAGACAACACTATCTTTCCTTTAGTGTTTCAGACATGGCTATATATATATATATATATATGTGTGTGTGTGTGTGTGTGTGTGTATGTGTGTGTGTGCGCTTGCACACGCACATGTATGCATATATATATGAATGTCTATATAGTTAAACACATATGATTCAAATTATTTACCTATTATCTCCAAAATTTGAGATTTTTTAGAAAAATTATATTTCCCTCCCACCTTAATCTATGTGCATACTTTCCTATTTCTTTGAATCTCCAGTAAACTAGCAACTGGGCATTTTATAATTTTGCATAACAAATTGCAATAAACTTGATGTCAAATATCTCCATTCCCACCATTTAATTTCATCCTTGTTAATAATTATTTTTTGGCAATTATCCTGGAATATTTTATAGATTTATGTTCTCTTTATTATGTAGTTACTGAGTATTTACTATTTTCAAAAATAAAACACTTGTTTTTATTCTTCTGTCTCCCTTCCTAAGGCACATACCTGAGTCAGTACAGTTTAGTAGTCATTCAATGACTGACCAGATTCCCTTAAATGTCTGGAGTCTTTGTCTTGTACTCTTTTGACAAGGGGATTTGAGTGAGAAAACACACCTTCAAATTGCAGATAGTTTACAATATGTCCTTTTTTCACTTCCTACTTTTGCATCCACAAGTTAGTGTCTGGTAACTTTCACCTTTCTTGTCTTCCTTGGGCATGTGTATGTAGACATATGCTCAATCAGGTGCATGCATTCAGTTATTTAGATTAATATGGGTATGGTAAAACATTAAAAAATTACATATATATCTGCAAGTTTACAGTTTTGCAATTTCAGAATAGATACAGTGAATCTAAGAGCTTGAAAGTTTTATTTAAGTACTCAATAACAGAGGATTAAACTGTAACTGAATAATGAAAGAGACACTTAAACAACTCCTCTAATAAATATAAAAATATTTTAAGGTAGAGTTTTTAAAAGGTCATTACTATTTGTTACCTTAAATATATTTCTTTGACCTTTGCTAATATTTGATGAAAGAATGAGATGCTGTATTTTTTTCTGACAAATAAAACTTACACTTAGATGGAGATTCAAATATTAGGTTTATGCATACATACTAATACACAAAAGTCAAGTTAATAATTACTAGCCAGCATAATTGGCTTGTTTTAGTCAGCTTTTTCATAGTTGTGACCATAAAAGCAGACAGGAACAATTTTAAGGAGGAAAAGTTTATTTGGAGGTTCATGGTTTCCGAGGTCTCAGTCCATAGACCACAGGCTCCATTCCTCAGGGCTTGAGGTGAGGCAGAACATCATGGCAGAAGACTGTGGTGAGGGATGTGGCTCATATGATGATCATGAAGGAGAGAGAGAGAGAGAGAGAGAGAGAGAGAGAGAGAGAGAGAGAGAGAGAGAGAGTAATATACTCCCCAAATACACCCCCATAACCGGCCTCCTCCAGCCACTTGTTAACCTCCGACAGTTACCACCCAGTTAATCCCTATTAGTGGATTAAAGCACTGATCAGGTTAAGGGTCTAACCTAGTCATTTCACTCTTAAGCTTTCTTGCATTGTCTGACACATGACCTTTTGGGGAACACCTCATAGCTAACCAACATAACATACATAAACATAACAATACTTTTTACAGCTGTCTTACTCTTATTTTAATAAAATCTTACAGTAAGATGAAAAAATGTAATCTATTAATTATAATATATGACTATTACAGGAAGTTTCAGATTTAAATGCTACCTTTGGATATTTATGCACTATTTTCTTTTTACTCTTTTTTTTATTAGTTACTCAAAACGTTACAATGATATTGACATATCATACATTTGATTCAAATGTGGTATGAATTCTTATTTTTCCACGTGTACAGATTGCAGGATCACATTAGTTATAGAGCCACGTTTATACATACTGCCATACTAGTGTCTGTTGTATTCTGCTTCCCTTCTTATCCCCCCTTCCGCTCCTCTCCCTTCCTATCACCTCTCTCTTCTCCATCTACTGTAACACATTTCTCTCTCTCTCTTTTTTTCTTTTCCCTCACACCATTTTATATCTAATTTTATATAACAATGAGGATGCCCTTAAATAGATGAATAGATGAAAAATATGCATTATTTTTTAATAATAATTTAGAAATATTTTGTTTTGTGGTACTGGTGATCAAACCAGAGTCTTAAAAATTCTAAATAAGCACTCTACCACTAAGCTCCCTAACTCAATAAAGTTTTTTTTTTCTAATAGTATTAACATAATGGAAAATCAAATCTCTAGCTAAGCCTCAGAACTTGTTAAGAATTATTTCTAAGAAAATATTAAGAATTGCTCTTTGAAATAAATTTAAAACAATGTTCTAGAATTTCATACTAGTTACATGAAAAAGGGAATAACTCTTAACTAAGTAGAGATATTATTGCTATATTAACTTCCTCAAAGTAGACTACTAATTTTATTTCCCAAAAGCAAAATAATAGTATGTGTAATAAATTAAGATAAAATTGCTAATAATTCATGACAAGTAAAATAGACCTTTGAACAATGAGAAACTTTTACTCTTCAGAATAATGACAAAGTTTTACATAGTAGGAAGGCAGACTTACAAAGATTGGAATATAAAAAACTTGAATTAATGTACCTTATATCATTATTATATTTAACCCAGCAATAAATATTAGAATACTGAATGTGATTAACAGGAGATAAACATTCATACATTTACACATAATTCATATTTGTGCACACATACTTTACAGAGCCTAGGGGTATTAAATATTTCAGTTAATACTGTAGAAATTAAAAGAAAATGACCGAATAATTGAAGAGTTGCAAACATGGTATTTTAGTGCATAATGATATACACTATAATTCCTATATATAGTGAATTTCTATGTGTTTTTAAACAAGAGACTTTGATGACTTTTCAAATACTCTAAAATTCAGTTTAAAATAATATATTTTAGTACAGGTTATACAGTAAATGAATATATTATCTTTTACTTATAAATAATATTCTTAAAAAATAAAAAAAAATCAGTGTATATATACATGACAGCTGGCAGAATTAGAAGCAGTATGTGTAACAATGAAACCAATGCATTTGAGACATAAGATCTAATTCTAATTAAGTACCTTCTATAAAATGTAAATTAATTTTGTTGAGCACCAGAACACCATCTGCTTCTAATAACTGAAAATTGCTAAGAAAATGGAATAGTTTTATTATGTTGAAAAAAATATTTTATTTTGCAATAGAAAAATAAAGCTAAAATCTTAACTGTTTTATACATCATGACAGAATTTTTAAAATCACTTATCAATTGTGAGACACATAATGATATGTATATGTGTGTTTGCATGCGTATCTATGTATACATTCATTTCCACATCCTCTAGTGAGCAAGAAAATTTACTAAATGAATATATTTTTGCATGCATTTTCTCATTATCTCATTTTTATATTGTTTGTATGAATTTTTCTGAGATAACTAAATGTGATAAAAGCACACCCAATACTGACTCACTTTAGGAAAACCTAGCAAAAACATGAATTCTATAATTTTCCGTTATTAGTTGTTAAAGTGAGAAACACACATAATTTGAATTTAGATATATTTATCCATTTTCAACTGTATAAAATTAAACAGCAAAGTGCTTGAGAATCAATAGTATTGCCATGGTTTTCTTTTCTAGTTGTCCCTATGTGATTAGAGCTTAAAGTTTTTAATCCTGTTAATATTTTCTCAATTGAAAAGCCATATAACTTGTTTTGCAGGATCATGTATATACTTCTTGTGCTATTCAAATTGTTATACCATAATAGTTTAACAAATCTGTGGAGTATTACCTTGGTGATAATCCTGAGTAAAAATATTCTTAAATTGAAATGGGATATGTTGTACTGCTTTGCTCCATTTCTTTTCTTCTTCAATCATTTGGGTATTAATACACTTAACTCTTCCTGGAGGAATTTAAAGGAAGAAATTGCATAACTGCAAAAAGCAAGAAATCTCTTGAGAATATCTGAATAAGTTTGCCTTATAATCTTATATCTCCAACAAAAAATATCATTTCATGTATTTCTAAAATGAGAGCAACTGAGTATTGTGTAAAAATATGTTTAATTAGTTGATTTAAAAATCCTTTTTGAGCTAATGTTATTTTAACTAATTTGATATGCAATGACAGAAAATAGCATCTAGCATGACTTGATTATTTTATTTCACTATTTCTCATGATTGTTTTTGCTTGTTCTATAATCTAAATTTTGTCATTGTGATTGAGATTTTATGTAATGCTGAGATGTCTTAGTATAAAGTAATGTAAGAAAAACATTTACTAGAAGTTTAGTAAAATTATCCACATATGCTAATAGTTTCAAAGACATAAATAGCATACAATTATAGAAAAAATAAGATTGTATTTAAGTGACAGCTTCACATGAGATAAAATCAATTTGATAATGTGGCAGAAGAACAGGGTAGAAATCCTTAATTGTAAGGAGAAGTGAATAATTTAATAATGTAGAACCTAGGGTAGAAGCAGGGAATAGAAAAGGACTCAACATATGGAAATATTTCAGTATGATTTGCACAAATTAAACTTTAACAACTGTGTAATTAACTTGATTACAGTTATTCAATCTTTTGAGTACCGAGCTACTCCAACAAATGTTGTAGACTGCCACAAATTTACCCTTTAAGAGTTGGGGTCTAATTTTATTCTGGAATCTATATTTGCTTAATTTTTGGCTTTATCAATTGAATGTGTGGAAATGTACATTCTGGATTCCTAAAGCTATTTCCTAAGAAATCTTGCAGCCAGTCCTTTTGGAATGCTGCCTTTAGAAAAGTCCATAAGTATGAAAGGTATCTAATAACTTTAGGACACACATGTCATAATGTGAAAGTGGAAAGAAAGAGAAAAAGAGAGGCCAGTCAGCTTTGGCTGGTCCAACCAGCCCAGATCAAGTGTTAGGTGACTGAATAAGGCATTTTGGATCAGACAACAGCCAAAACTGAGACCTCACACATGTGGCGCCAGTTAAGCTACCAAGGCCATTTCCATTTATTTGAGCCACCTAAGCTCATTGTGGAGAAGAGATAAGACCTCTCTGTTGTGATCTGCACAATGTCTTATCCATAAAGTTGTAAATATATTCAAATGTTGTTTTCTGCATGACTATATTTTTTGGTGATTTCTTTTGCATCACAGAGACCCCAAATAACATTTAATAGAAACAATATAGTGAATAACTGTAAAACACATAAAAATGCTTTTGTAGTTCACATTCAGCCTGATGAAATGGAGAGCATTTACCTAATCATCTTTGGCCAAAGGGTATTTGTGCTGATCTCTATGTGCTGCATATGTCCTTGTGCATTTTGGGTGAAAGGGAGATCAAATTGGAATTTGCAGGGAATCTGGGACTTCTCTTTTTATATTCCATGTAAGAAATGTGGATTTGTCCTCAATCATTGTTACAAATGATACAAATTTAGTTTAAAATCTTTAATATTACCATAATAAAACAGAGAACTAAAAAAACCCTAGATTTTTAAAAATGAGTTAATAAGAACATATAGGGCTCAAAATAGATTAATACATAAAATAATATTAAACCATTCAGATGCCTAATATGTACATAACATTTATGATATAGCTGATAACTGGAATAATCTACAGTAGTTAGTGATTGAATACAGGCAAACATGTTTCCAGACTCTTGTTAGGAAGGTCAACTTTTGAATAGATGACCAATGTCAATGTCCAGATAGATAATATCTTTAAAATCTTTTTAAAAACTGATGATTGATTTCCTTAATGTGCTGCTTACTTTCATTCTTGAGGGTGAAATCCACTTTAAAAATAAGACATACAGATGAAACAAGGGTATAGCAAAATGAAAAACAAGAATAAGAGAAAAGAGGGGTAAATTTAAGATCAGGCTCAGGACTCCTTCCTTTTTTTGCCTTCTGCAGTTAGGTGGTGTGTAAGTGCTCATGTGTAGAAGTTTAAATCTGCATTCCAAAGTAGATCAAATGCATTCCATTCACATCTCTATGGGGTGCTATCATTATTCTGGATCACTAAATCAGTGGACTGAACAAGTCATATTTTAAAGACTATTTAGATTTGGAAGAATGTAAAGATTTTAGGACCTTCTCTCTTACAAATTATCATCATATTGTGTTTGAGAAATCAATACTAAATACAGTCATAAAAGCTCCTGCATTGAAATTGTTGAAATTTAGTTATACTTTGTGCCCAGAGTCTTATATTCACATATTCTAGGCAAGTGCTATATACCACTAAGCTATACCAGCCTGAATAGTGTTTTTATACTATTCATTTTGAAACACGTTTTTTCCCTTATAGTTTATTTTTGACACATAATTTATATAGAAATATGTAGTTTCATTGTCAAACATTTTCTAGATATTTCTAAGATATTGAATTCTAGTTTAATTCCATTGCAAAACACAAACTCTGATTAATATCAGTCTTTTGAAACTTATTGGATTGGGTTGGTGAATACTCCATGTCTAAAAGTTTGCATTTGGAATGTCCTCCAAAAACTCTTGTGTTGAAAACATGAGCAATGTCCAGAGGTGGACCTCTTGGGAAGACATTGGATAATGAGGGCTCTGACTTCATCAGGGGATTAATTTATTTGGTGATTATGAATAACTGAGGGTAACTGTGGGCAGTTAGGTTACCTATCTTCAGTGAAAGGGAGGAAGCTCACTGGGTGCATGCCTTTGGAGACTATATATTGGCTCTTCCTCTCAGTCTGCTTTCTGGCTGCCATGAGCTGACCGCCTCCTTCACAAGCTCTCACCACCATGACATTCTGCCTCACCTCAGGTTCCAAACAATGCAGTCAGCTGATCACGGACTAATATCTCTGTAACTGAGATCCAAAATAAATCTTTTCTCCTTTAAGTTCTTGTCAGATATATTGGTCACAGTGACATAAAACTGAATAATATGCCATGCAATTGAATAAAGTGATTGAGCAGTTGTTCGATATAATAGTCTATTAACATCAATTTGCAATGGGTTCCTTTCTTCTTACTAATTATTTGTCCACTTGTCTATCTATTACCAAGAACGGACAGTTAAAAATTTAATTTTGGCTGTGGATTCATCATTTTTCCTATCACATATTTGAATCTTTACCATTAGAGGTATGTTAAATGTTATTCTTCTTGAAGAATTGATAAATTTTGCTCTTGAGGAAATGTTGTTCTTCATGTCTAGTAATTTATTGAAGACATTTTTCTTATGCAGATGCAAACATATCAGCTTTCTAAGGTTGGCATGTATTCTAATACATATTTTGCAACCTTTTTGTGTCTCTATTTTTAAAGACTTTTCCCTCTGATTCCCTACTTTGGAGTCTGGCTCTCCTACCTAGTCTAAAAGTATTACCTTTTAATTGGAAAATGTTACTTGTTCAGGTGATCAAATTATTGATGTGATTATATTTAACACCTTTAAATCAGCTGAGTTTTGGTTTTTCAGATTTTTGTTTCACTTTCCCTGTTGTTTTTTTCTTATCTTTTGTAATAAGTATCTTTCATTATTTCCTTTTATCTGTTTTGTTTAAATTTAGGTTATATCTCTTTGTTTTTAATATCATTGCATGGACTAAAGTTGGATTGTTCAACAGAGTAGCCAATAGTCACTTCTTGTCACTTAAACAACAATTCAAATTAAAAATTTAGTTTTTCTGGAGTCACACTAGCCACCTTCAAAAATTCATTTAGTTAATAGTTATGAAATTTGCAGAATTGAGTTCCACTCAGCACCTCCCCCCAAAATGAAATTATGTAAATACTTAGTAAATGAATGGAACTGGAAACACCATACTAAGTGAAATGAGCCAAACTAAGAAAGACAAGTGTCAAATGTTTTCCTTTATCTGTAGAAGCAAGAATGAAAACAATAATAATAACAATAACAATTAAAAAAAACTTCTCATGAAAATAGAAGGGAGAAAAGTTGAATAGAAGAAAAATATCAAGAAAGCAGGGTAGAAGAGGTAGTGGGGAAAGAAATTGACCAAATATGCTTTGTGCATGTATACACTTATCGCAATGAATTTCTCTCATGTAGAACTATTAAATATTAAACAAATAGAAAGGAGACTGATAATATAGAGGAAGGGGCTCAGGGAGAGGAAGAGGGAGCAAAAGGGAAAGTAATAGGGCATGAAGTCGAGCAAATTACATTACGTACATGTCTGAATATGTCTCAATGAACTTCATTATATGTATAATTATAATGCACTAATAAAGTCATAATAAAAAGTTGTCATTATCATAGAAATTTCTATTGGACAGTTCTACTCTTGAGTTTGTAGTATGAATCTTTAACATCACATGGATTTTGAAAATGAAATTATATTAAATTGTTGAAAACCGGGCTGGGGATGTGGCTCAAGTGGTAATGCATTCACCTGCCATGCGCAGGGACCCTGGGTTCGATCCTCAGCACCACATAAAAATAAAATAAAGATGTTGTGTCCACCGAAAACTGAAAAATAAATATTAAAAAATTCTCTCTCTCTCTTTTCTCTCTCTAAAAATAAATAAATAAATAAATTGTTGAGAACCTCACAGTGTAATTCCAGTCATGCTTTTCTCCACCCTTTGTGCCTTTATCTTCATAAAATGTATTGATATTTTTATCATCTTGCTTCTGTTAAAATTTTCATAAATTTTATGTAACACATACACATACACACACAAACACATACACATACACACATTTTTTTGGGGGGTGGGGGAGGTAAAAGGGATTGAACTCAGGGGCACTTGTCCACTGAGCCACATCCAGAGGTCTATTTTGTATTTTATTTAGAGACAGGGTTTCACCGAATTGCTTAGTGCCTCGCTATTGCTGAGGCTGGCTTTGAACTTGCTATCCATCTGCCTCAGTTTCCAGAGCAGCTGTGATTACAGCTGGGAACCACCACACCTGGCAACTTCATGTATTCTTAAACTGCAGCTATTCTTTTGCTTTGAACTTACACCATCAAGTTGACTGGTTAATGTTCTAAGCATATATGAGATCGTCTGATAGTGACACTTCCCTAAAAAGTAAGTTGCAAATATCTGCACATCTTCTAACTTGCCAAATCTAAATTTGGATAAGAAAAACATAAAAAAGGAAAAAAATATACAAACAGAAAATATGCTTCTCTGCTTTTCTTATTCCTAGATTCTCCACAGATCCCTATACCACTGATGAAATATGTTTTTCCTAACATAATTTTCTTTCTCTTTTGTTCTTCTAGCTAATGTTTAGTTTCCATATCTGGTAGTCTAACAATCTAATTCACTTTTTTTTTTCATTTCAAAATCTACATTTTTAACAATATATACATACGAATTTTATATAAAACTTGACAACTATTACTTTAGGAAAAATTATTTATTTTATACATCTGAAGCTAATCTTTCCTGTTGTTATAAAACAATGCTCTTATTGTATAATTCTATAAGCAGTTAATTGCAGATATGGCATTTTGAGGGAAAGACATGCTTAAACAGCTATTTTGCCCATAATAGAGGAAATTATGGGCAAACAAATATATAACTGGATATGAACTTTTGGTTCCACACTTTTAAAGTTGTAACTAATATTGACTTGGGGAAAGAAAGTGCTTAACTATTGCATTATTATCTTGACTAAGCTTTAAGTTTTTGGAGTATTTTGAGTTTCCTCAAAAATATGTGTCATGCTGGGAAGGATTTAATTTTGAGGCAGTATCAAAAGACTCACCCAGGCAGGACTAAATTGAAAGTGTAAGAAAATTCTTCTCTCTGGAGTCCAGGAGTGAGCTGAATTCAAACTTTTTCACTATTTTTTTTTTTTTTTTGTGATAGTGGATAAAGGACTTCTGACTGTAAGAACACACAAAAATGGCCAATAAGAAGTTAATTAAGGGAGGGATTAAATGCAGTGTCGCCTTGTTAGATATAAAATATTATTTTTGAAGGAAGATCACTTGTATTATACCAAAACTCTTATTATAGCTTCATTAAATCGATAATTAATTGCATAGATCATAGAGTCTCAAGAAATTTCAGAAAACCTGAAATCTCAATGCCTCACTGAAACTTTACATTATTCCTTAGTTACTGGGTGTGGGGGAGTTCTGAATAGCCTGTATGCTCTCAAGAGTAGGGAACTGGACTCCTTAGGATAAATCATTTACTAGATTATGAACTCTGGACAAATTTTTCACTTATATTTAGAGAACTTTTGCATTTTTGGAGCTGGAACTGTGAGGAGATAGATGGAATCTTAGAGTTCACCTCATTTTAGCAAATTTCAAAAGGCCAGTCATATATTAGAAAAAAAAATAGACTCAGAGAGAAATTTAAAGTTCTTCCTACAAGTTCTAGTTAAGAACTTTAGAATAAATTTTGGGTTTTATGACTGGAAAGATGTCAGTTTTTATAAACACTCATTCAAGTTGAGTTTTTTTATCTAATTGACTATTAACTATTACTATTTTTCTTACTCCATTTTCATTGTTAAAAAATTATTTTGTGAGCTGGGATAGCAGATTAGATGAATCAATCTAAAATTAAAGGAATTTGCCCTGGGCCTTCTGACTGTATCAATAGTATATTTTGCCTACAAAAAAATCCTACACTAACTTGCCATATTTAATGTGGGCTTAATTTCAGCATAAATATGCTGATAAGTTCATTTGAAAATTAGCAATGACTTATTTTAGGGTGGTGCATATTGAAATTTCAGGATAGAAAACTTCAGAAGAGCATGATTTTGGCAATTTTGTTTGTACAATGGGCTCTTCCTATTATGTTCAAAGGTGTATTTTCTAGAGGAAAAACTAACATGATTAAAATTAAGAAGGGACATTTATAGTCTGGGAAATAACCAAGGATTATTGCCAGAGGAGTAGTTTGTAAACTCCAAGGGAAAAGTATTTAATGGTAGACTTAAGCTTGGGAAATTTGTACCTCTATTAAAAACAGTTTTGCAATGTCCTCTAATATTGAGAAAATATCTTCTTGTGGGTTGAAGAATAAAACAGGAAATTGGGTTCCTGCTTTTGCCTCTGAGCATCTTCATTGATCATTCCCTTTATTTTAGCTTCTTATTAATGTAGAGACCCTTTCATTTAAAGCACTTTTTGTTTATATTTTCCACAAGAATGTTTTCCAAGAGAAACATCCATCCTGCTATACTTAATGACCAGATTTGGGTCATCTAGTTGCTTTGATTTCTCTATGCCAAAAATTTATTCTGGGATTGACTTTGCTTTTGTTGTTAGGCTCTTTCAAAATGTATAGTTTGGTATTATAGGTCTGGCAATGGAACTATTTTTCTTTCTTATTCTTGCTTGTGCATTAAACCCCCTGTTTTGGATCTGACACCATTTCAAAATTAGTGGAGACCCTGTCAGGCTTGCTTCAGTACCTGACTTCCCTTCACATGAGCTGTATTCATAAGGTCACCAATGCACTCATCTGTTCTTTTTGTGAGACTGAATTAGAGAAAAAGACTCTGTAGACTGACTCCAAAAGACCTTTTCTAACATATACAGTTTTTCTAAAAACTTCTTGTGGCCTATGCAGTTTGGTGTATTTTATATATGTCAGTGTCTTCCTGTCTTGTCTTTCATGCTCATCTAGATTTTCAGTACAGATTTGCAAGTAACCCTCCTGAAAATAGAATCAAAACTCTCTGTTCATAGAATAAAGCTTAGTCTGTTCTGACTACAGCAAATGAAAACACTAACCTGAAAGTGTATAATTATCTTTTTTTAATTTTGAAGTTTTTATTTAAATAGTTCAATTTACCTGTGGAAATGATTTGGATGTTAAATGAGTGGTGGATTCCTACAGAGAATGTGCATTTAATTTGATAGTTATGCAGAGCCCTGTCAGTGTGGAATCATTTCAAATTGCTCAATGGTTCTCTGTTATAAAAACTTTAAATTCCAACTTCAAATCAGTATATAAGGATACAGTTCTCAAAAAATTTCTGTGCATAACCCTGGCCCACTCAGTCAGAATACATACATCCTTGAGATTCCATGTGACCTCTCTAGCATGGAACTATTCTACTTGGTTAGTACATCAACCACTTGCAGGAGCTGATTCTTGAGTCCGAAAGATCTGATTTAAATGGACTTACTTATGATCCAAATTGGAATTTTGAGAGGACTCCAAAGGTGACTATAATGTAGAGTCAATGTTTAGAAATCAATACTCCTGGGAACCTCTTTCATTTCTCCTTTGATCCCCAATTCAATTGCTGTACCTGTTAGGTGTTTAATAAGTGCTGCTTCAGTCAGGTTCTCTATGAGTTCAGATAATTTTTCTCAAGGATAATAGAATTATTCATCCTTTAAAAATATTTTACCTGTTTTACATTGGTTTGCCAGTCATGGGATTAAATATAAATAAGTTAATTAAAGGTAAATATCTTGCAAGTACTTTGTTAAACATGGTGCTAATTTCAGAGATTTGATTCAGAGGCAAACAAATTTCTTCACTAAAATAGAGAATACTGTGATAATGATTCCTTACATTAATATATATATATATATATATTTTAGTGGTTACTACTTACAACCCCCCCCACACAGACAACACACATACACACATACACACACATACATGCATGCACACACACACACGTGCTTATACTCCCTGGGCTAGATAAAAGACTTTTGAAAGTTAAGGCATTTTTATTTTTTACAGCATGCTGTTTTCACTCCATAAATGCTTCAATGTTATGTACTGTTGAATGATTCTGAGTTGATTACATTTACCCAAACTTGAGAGATCCCTTTTCCAGAAAAGATGTGTTAAAAAGAAAAAAGAAGGAACCTTTTCTCAATATAATATATAGCAGTATATTCAGAGATTTATATAGGAAAAAGTTAAAAGTTGATTTATTTTCAAACACAAGTATTGTCTACTACATTTATTATTTTATCATGCATTTTCAAAATACTATTTTTCTTTAAATATGTTTTGAATGTTTTCACCATAGAGAAATTAAAAATATTTAGAGATTAGATTTGTTTAACCTGATTTAAGAATAATAGAGTATTATTGAAACATCACATTACTACATTAATATTTACATGTTAAATGTTTTTATGTATCAGTTAAAATAAATTTAATTTAAATAACAAAAGAAAAATAACAAAAATTTAATCTTTTTTTTTTAAACAAAGAATACCTTATTACATACCTTATCTCATTTCTATGATATAAGATAGGATTTTAAGTATGTATAAGGGGTTTTTCATCCCCTCATTATTTAAAGTAGGAAATAAAATCTCTAAAAAAAGTGCAAAACAAATTTTGGGAAATAATTGATAAAAAATATGAAGGTTTACTTTTGTCAAGGTTTGCTCTGTGCATAGAGTTACTTCTGGCTTTGCCAATATTTTCTAAATAGGATTATAATGTATTATAATCTTCATTTCCAAGTTAATTCTGCATATTACATCAAAGGTAATTCTTCCCCTCATGGCCATTTTAAACGGTTGATTTCCTAATCCATGCTAAATGAGTTGTTGCCTCAATAGAATACAATCAATTACCATGAACACACTAATAAATTCTAATATAAAGATCTGCCCTCTGGAGATGATAGTTTGAGTTTAGGGATCTCACCACTGAAGCTTGCCTAGGCAGTTTGTGGGCACTTGGCCTTAGGCTGCTGCATTATTTTCTTTGTTTTGTCCATAAGGAAAGGACAGGGCAGTCCATAGGGCTGTTTCTGCAGACCTCAATTGCTTTATACATTCTGGATGTGCAATGAGTCAAATGTTTCTGTGAGAAACTGGGTGTGAGCGCTTCATGAAGCTGCTTACAGGTGTTCTGTTGGCCAACTCCAAAAGTTCTCAAAGCATCACTAGATAACTGGGAAGAGAAATCTCAGAAGTGACAGATTCAAGGTTACTCTAAGGTTACAACTCTAAAAACTGGAGGGAAAATGACATAGTTCATCAGAATAAAACACAGAGAAAGCACAGCTGTTTTGTCAAGGATTCAGAAAGGAAAGATTAACTTCTTTTAAAAGAATGCTTGGGCTGTTTGTTAGACCAGATTAGTTTAGTTTCTGTATCCTAGGTCTTACTCAATGTTCTGGATGTGTGTGTATATAAGAATTTGCCTTTTGAAGTATATTTACTTGTGTTTACTATGTCATCAACTTATTTACAACATTCTTGGTGAATTGCAGGAACAGTAGTACTGAAACTAATAAAGTGTCAGTTTTAAGGCTACAAAGTACACTCTTGAAATGCTCTTGCTTATCTTTTGACCCTTATAAAAGGAATGTAGCAAAATGTTTAGCATTCTTTCTTTATAAGGTAGAATTAAATTGCTTGGTAGGAGGGGAAAGAAGGAAAAAAAGGAAAGAGAAGGGAGCGAGAAAGGGAAAAAGTGGAAAACTATGTTATGGTTTAGATGCTCATGTGTGAGACCATGCAAGGGAGGTGGAATGTCCAGTTATGAAAGCCTTAGTCTAATCAGTGCCATAACCCTCTGATGGAATTAACTGAGTGGTAATTGTAGGCAGGTAAAATGTGGCTGGAGGAGGTGGGTGATTGGAGGCCTGACTTTTTTTTTTTTTTTTTTTTTTTGTACCAGGGATTGAACTCAGGGGCACTCTACCACTGAGCCACATTGGGGCCTGACTTTGATGTTTATATTTTGTCCCTGGTGAAGACTGTCATTCTCTCTGCTTCCTGGTGGTCATGGCTAAACAGGTATGTTTTCTAAGTTGAATCCCTCTTCTATCACTGGAAAAATTAGACTGTCAAATATGCTAAACATTTATTAAGTGTATAATATTTGAATGGTTCCCTGTATCATTTATGGTAATTGGCATAACCATTCATTTTCATACAAGTGATTTATTGTCTAATTTTAGCTTACTTCCCCAGACTCAGTCCAATATATACCCCACACATAGTGTTCACTATCTTCTCTAGGTTTATAGTTCCATAATAACCGAAAAGACCCATATTGTTTCAGGCCTACTGGTCATTCCAAGCACAAAGCCTTCCCTTTCTTTTATATTGTGTGTAGGATCCCTAATCAATCTTTTTTTTTTTTTTTTATTTCTATTATGATTTTATTTTATTTTTTTTTAATTCTTTTTTTTTATTATTATTTTTTTTTCATCTTTCATACATTTGATTCATGTGAGTTATGCTTTTCAATCTTTATAAATCACTCAAGGGACTGTGCCTGAAAACTTTTTGGAAAAATTCAGGGTAATGCAGTCTTCTTTAGAGTCAAAGAAAAGAATGTAAAACTATCACAGAAACAATTATACTCTCCAGGTTTCTTTGATTTACTATCCAGGTGAACTTTAAGAGTCACTACCAGGAAACGTATTTGAGTCTGTTTCCCCAATAACTGCCACCGAAGCTGGAATATTATGAAGGCTCAATAAACATTTGTTAATTTCTTGTACATATGCTTTTGCAAATTTGATGTCAATCCAAGACTTATAACCTTTGTGAGGTTGTAAAATTGGATTTTTTTATCAAAAGAAATTTTGAGATTCAACATGAAATATTTCATGTGGCGTTTGATTTAACAACTGCTTTTAGAGAGTCTCTCTATAATCAATTCCGTTAGCAAAGCACAGTAAAATTGTTTTAAAATATCCAAATGTGAAAAACTGTGACTTTTTCACAATGCCTTCTAGAATCCCACTTCTAAAGCTGAGTCAATGTTAATTAGCAGTGAAATATATTGAAATTTAGTATTTTGCTTTTGCTCATAATTCGGTTTTAGACATTATGGTCTTCATGGCTCCTTCTCTCTCACCCTAAAAACAAAGTTTTTAATTTTTTCCACCCAACAATTTTAACCCACTCATTGTTCCATGATAAGTTTGCTATTAAAATCAACTTCGGCTCCAGGCAGCCCATTTTCTTGCAGAGACTGGCTAGTCTGATAGCAAGAGAGAAAGTGTTCTATCCAAATTTACATTAAAATGAATTTTAAAGCAATTCAGAACATTGACTTTTGGCAGGATTTTACTTATTATGAAGAGGAGAAGAATGGAATCTGCCTATCAAAATGATGAAACTGAGCACACATCTGCCAAAAGCACTGTGTTCATTGCTGAAATGTATTATTAACCTTGAACACAATATGTTTTGTCAAATAAAAGAAATCCCATTAAGAATGCCAATTTTAATATCCATGGCATAGCTCTATTAAAAAAAATAGGGCATGCAGTTTTTATACATGAAAATGCAAGCTAGATGTATGTATGTGTGTGTGTATGTGTGTGTTTGTGTGTGTATGTGTGTGTATGCAAATCCAGTGACTTTATCTACATGTAAAAACATGAGGTGACCTGTAGAATCTTTTTATTTTTTGTCATATAAAAGATTTTTATCAGGCAGAATGGAAAAAATAGCCAACAGCCTACATAAATAGAAAGGACATCTATTTCTAATAAACTTCAAAACTTGAAAATGAATTGTGGAAAAACTATTGCTTTAAATATTTCTTTAAGATATTAGTGCATTCATGGTACTATCTCATGGAAATCATTTTAGAAGCTTGTGAAAAGGGGAATCCACACAAAAAGTGGAGGTGAACTGCACTGCTAGTCATTACATGTGGCAAAGATCAGTGTTCAGCACGTATCCCCAGCTTCCTTGTGCTGCACTTTCCCACTGATAGCTGATGTAACTCAGGTTATTTGTAGAGCTGCCCTGTCAGTTTAGAGTGCTTATTTTGGTCTCTAAAATATTTCCTTTTATTATTATTCTCTTTTTTTTGTTATTTTTCATTATTTTTCTTCTTTTAATATTCTTAATAGTAGTATAGCATTCAGTATTGTTCCTATAGATAATTACATATTTGTATTTTTTTAGAATCTTTAAAAGTTACTACATTATTATGTAGTGTATGTGGGATTTGTTTTATTCTTAAACTAGAATTGCTTTTATTACAAAATTGCAATCATTATATAAGAGAGGTGGGGTGTGCATGAATCTCAAATGCTATTTAGCCCTATGCTATATGTTCCACGAAATGAAGAATCTAAACTCAGAAAATAGTAACACCATTTAATTTAAATGATGCAGTAGGGTAAACTAGAAAAATTAGGAAGGAATTAAAACAGGGATTACAAGATAAACTATTGGGAATAATATCAGGGAAAATGATTTAAAGGTAGTTTTGTTATGCTACTTTGTACACTTTCTTAATATTAGAGTCAATACACAGAAGTTTTAGATTTTTTTTTTGCTATTACCATATTTATTCCAAGTTGAGTACAATCCTTAACAAAGTGATGAAAATTGTCATATATAATTCCCACATTTTCCTTTGCTATATTTATTAAGTGTCTATGAAGCACACACCATCTTTAGTTATTTGAAGTACATAATAAAAATTTTTTTAAAAAATTATGATCACTTCTGGTGACACTTCTGGTGTATGTAAGTAACAGGAAGATTGGTTTATCTGAAACATAGGCACTAATGGAAAAGGCTCCTCAATGTGACCCAAGTGCCCCTTGAGCCCAGCACTAGCAGGCTAGTGTGTTACATTCTTACACTATTACCTCACAGCATTGTATTTTGACCTATCATATTAATGTTATATGTGCTTCATTATTCTATAATATTTGTCAATGATAAAGGAGGAATTTGTGTGAACAAATACAATTATGTGTGTGTGTGTGTGTGTGTGTGTGTGTGTACTAAACCAGAACTAAACTCCTGTTCAAAGTTATGCAGTGCACTCCAATCTAAAATCCCATTTGAGTGTTTGTCTTTGGGGTATTACATTTGTTGTAATTTTAGTTACACTTTCAAGTTCAGAAGATTTTGCTTTAAAACAAGGCTACCTTGCTTTTCCTCCAAGGCACAGCTATTCTTCAGTTTTAAATAAGGCAAATAATGAACATGTAGTTGTTATTTTATATACAGGATCCCAGAGTCCAGAACTAAATTCCATTTGAGAAGTAAATGTAACAGTTTCTAGTTTTTGTCAGTTATGAAAAATAAAAATGTGGAGAAGGCACGATTTTTCTCTAACTGAAATACATAGTGGAAGAATGATTTAGGATCTTGGAAGTCATAACAATATGTCTTCTGAGCTTGTAGTATGTTTAATTTCATAATATGCAAGTTACATGGTTTCACTCTCTTTAGCAACTGGAACATTTTTCTCTAGCATTTTCATATCATAGCATACTCAGAAAATTATATGATAGATGAGGGAAGAGGCTAATTGGAATAAAACAATAATCCTATGGACTCTGAAAGCCCCATGCCCCACTGACCACTGCAAAACGCGAGGGATCAGCATTTCAACACTAGTGTCAATGCCACCATCTGCTGTATACTACAGTGGGAGTGAGTGGGATGACTGGAGGTCATTTGGATGACAAGTAGGTTTGCATATTTCTCTCCAGTCTCAAACTTGATTAGTTAACAAATAATCGCTGAATTTGAATATTTGAATTGTTATCTGCCATAACCAATGGAAATATTTTGCAGGTGGAACAAAAACCTGTTGAACTAAAGATTAATTTGTGTAAATTCTATTGGACTAAAGTCTTGCTGCAGTCAATCTGATTTTTTTTTCTTGTTTCTTTGCATCTTGGTCCATTGAAAAAAAAATCTGTAGACTATGCCATAGCATTGCACTGTTAGATTCATACTGTAAATCTTTTAGATACATGATACAGATAAAAAATCCATTTCAAATTCAAATTCTCTACTTGAGTCCATAATATAACCACTTTCAATTTAATTTTCTTATACAGTGAATATTGATTTTCAAAATAAATTATAAAATTACATTAAAAATTATTGAATGTCATCACTTGTGCAATTATTTTCTAAAATGCATAAAAACATTCATCATTGAAACAAAATTTCATTTCTAAAGGAAACTCACACTATTCTTTAAGATATATGAGGGTAATATGATATGTGATGAAAATAATTCTATTAATTCAATACCTAGCACTTTATGAATTGGGTCAAAAACGTATCTGTGTCATCTCAAATCTTAGTGTTTCTACTGTTCAATGCTCTGTCCAAATACTATGCCATATTTCACAGCACAGATTTATGTGTTGCTGTCTGAGCTCAAGTGCCCAAAGTGCCAAATGTGTTTTTAATATAGCATACACAGGACAGAAAAGTAACTTTTGAACATTTAGTAGCCTGTGATTTATTCTTAACCATATGTACAACAATCATTAAGTATAAGGACATCACAAATACCTTATAATTATGAAACACATTTTGTTTTCACTTAAAAAAAGATTCAACGTAAGTACTTTTATAGATAAATGGTTGAGAATTAGGGATTTCTCCCTGAAAAAAATTAAAGAAAGACATTTTGAATGAAATATTTTAAGATATATATTTTAGTAAAATAATTTCTATTATTAAAATATTTATTTATATATTTTAATTCAGGAACTAATTTTGAATAGATCTGCCTTTTTGATATACCAGTAAGATCCAAAAATGTAAAGTACTTTATTAGTTAGCTGAACAAATTTAGATATTGAGTAATTAGGTTTCATTAATTTATAGCAAAAGAAATGATGGAATTTGGTTGGTACATTGAATTAGGCAATTTTACATTAGAGAGGTTTTATGTCTGTCATCAAAAACTATCAAAAATAAGTAAATATTATAAAATTTTATTTTAAAAATGTTCTCAAACAGATAAAAAAATAAAGTAATTCTTATAAAACGTCTATTTACTTATTAGAAATAGGAATGTCTTCTTGAAGAATTTTAGGTGAACACTTGAGATTGCTTAGAATCAGGATATGATATATGGATTTCTAAATTGATCATAGTATTCCTGAGAGCAATAATGCTTCAGAGAGAATACATTTTACATCCCACATATGATCCTACATACATCATATGTGTTTAAATGTCAGCTAACAGGTCAGAAACAGCAAGGTACAATGGAGGTCTGTAGATTTTCTATTTCAAAAGCATACTTTAATTTCTGGGAAACAAAGAGTAGAGATTTTTTTAAAAAAACTAAAACTATCACAGTTAATTTTTTCTAGGTTGGAAAAAAAAGCCTGATAAGAGCACTGATGATATTTCATAAGAAAACATTATTTATAAGATTGAACATCAGTCACCACACTTTCTCATTTGGTTTACAAAGCACCACAGATTTCTTCCTATCTTCTTCTTTCTTCAATATCTTGAAGGCTTCTTCTTACCCAGACTTTATATGTTGAAATTCATCCAAGGTCAATCCTTAGATCATTTCATTTTTCATCCCATGACTTGTTGAAAAATGAGTGTTTATCTGACTTTTCAATCTCCTGTTGTATGAATATTTTATTTACTAATATTTTATTAATGTATTCTAACTTAATTACATTGGGATGGTAAGGCTTTATTTATGTGATTCTGATTCTGTGAAATTTATTATATTTACTATGTGACTACAATAAATTCAATTTCCTCAATATCTTTTGCTCTATTTCAAGGTTAATTATTTCAAAGTCATTAGTTATGCTATTTAACACTGCTTTGTTCTTTAAAATTTTATGTCTGTCTTTTCTGTTTTGGGTCAAAAAGCTAAAATCAAGATGTCAGCAGAGTTCAATTTTCATCTGAGAAGTTTGGAAAAAAATCTTTTTAAGCTTATTCTTTTTGTTCATCTATTTCTACTCCTTGCAGTTGTGAGAATAGAGTCCCTGATGTTGTCAACTGGTGGCTACTTTTAGCTTCCAGATATTGCTTACCACATGACCTCTCGTTTTCAGTTGGTCAGATCCTCCTTCTCCCTGCAAATTGGGAATTTTTCTAATAACAATCAAAGAAAATTTGCTGGTTTAAAGAGGTCATGTTATTTGGTCTACTACACCCAATTAATCTATTTTAAGGTCAATTGTACCATACAATATAATTGAATGACAAGAATATAAGTCATCATAATCCCAGTCTTGGGAATCATGAATGGTGTATATTGTTGTGTAGAAAATGTGGGGGTCATTCAAAATTCTACCTACCACATATATTATAGCATCCAATCTCACTGGAGAAAATAGTACAATTGTCTCTTGATTTTTTTCTTAGTTCATCTTTTATAGGTTCGGTTGTCAAAGTTTTTCTGGATTTAAAATTAAAACAGATACTTCCCATCTTCCACCTTTGTTTTGGAACAATTTATGTAAGTATCTTTTCCCTGAGTGTTTAAAATTATTGAAGATTGAAATTACGGGGGACTGTCTTCAAAATGATTGTTTGGTAGATTCAAAAACGCAATCTATGGGTATTATCTATTTTTTAGTAAATATGGGCATATTTATTGTTTTTAAAATGTAGTTCTTTTTAATTTTACTACTGTTTAGTGTTGCATATCAGACTTTATAAATTTAAAAATAATGTGTGATTTCAGTATTTGGAATTTCAATTACTCTTGTCTTCTAAAGGTGTTTTCTTGAAATTTAAATTTTCTTTCTCCAAAAATAATAAAGTATTTTATATAAAATTTTGAGTGCTGTATCATTGCTTTCATTAATTTTGTACTTTTGCCTATTTACACAAATGAATTTGTTTTGGTTTCTCTTCAGTTCAAATTCTCTGTTTTATAATCATAATAAACTTTATCCTGTAATATATTAATGTTTCCAGTGTGCCAAATGTTTCTCAGTTGTCAACTTCTATTGTAAACTCACTATTTCAATTTAGTTTTTTTGTTTTGTTTTGTTTTTGGTGGGATTGTGAATTCAGAGGCCCTCAACCACTGAGCCACATCCCAAGCCTAATTTTGTATTTTACTTAGATATAGGGTCTCACTGAGTGCTTAGCACCTCGTTTTTGCTGAGGCTGGCTTTGAATTCGCAATTCTCCAGTCTCAGCCTCCCAAGCAACTGAGATTTAATTTAGCTTTTAATTCAGTTGACCAAATTATTTTCATTTACTCTTTTATCATGTTAAACCCTATTCTGAAGTTCTTTGCTTTAGAATCATTCCATTTATTTACATAAACTTTTTAACCGTTTGAAATTTATAATATAATCATGAAGATTCAGTACAAGCCCAATTTTCCTTAATGAACATTTTGCATCAGTGTGATCTACTTGTTAGGATAAAAAAATTGAACATTGAAATTATTATTAATTAAAGCCCATAATTTGTGTAGTACTCAACCTAGAATACACACTATATTTACTGATCTTGTTTCTTTAATTTTTTTGGAGGAGATTGTCAGTGTCTCAATTTTTTTTTATTTGATATCTGTCTTGGGATGCTATTATTGCAGTTAAAAATTACCAAAAACTTAGAGACAAAAATATTACATAGTAGTTCTGGAAAACAGTCTCACTAGTGCAAAGTTAAGGATTCAGGAGATCAGTTCCCCCCCCTGAGTCTGCCTCTCCTTGCCTTTGCCATTTTCCAGAGGCCCCTTATGTTTCTTTCTTGTGATCCCTTCCTCAAGAATTCCAGTTACCCCCTTCTATCATCACCTTATAATCCTCAGTACTCACTGTGACTATCCTGCCTCTCTTATAAGGACCCTTGAAATTATATTGGGCCACCTTGATTTCATGAGTTTAATTCAATCATATAATAAATCACATATTACCACTGTATGTATATATACTGTTTTCAAAAATGTGGGAAAAAGTCTCCAAATATTTAGATCTCCAAATATCTGTTTCTCATTGAAGATTTGTGATTTTCCCTGTGTATGTCTTATATATTCTCTGTTAGATTAACAACTTAAGTATTTTCATTTTTGATGCTACTGGTTTTGTTTGCTTGCTTTATTTTTTAAACTTTAAATTTCAATTATTCATTGCTAGTATGTGGGAAAGTAGACATTGTTTACTGCTATCTTGCTATACTGACAATAGTTCTAGGAGTTTGGCAATTCTTCAAAAACATCTAATCTTTTTATATGCAAAAGATCCCTTTTTATTTATTTTATTGAGGTCTATATACTTTTGTTTAATGTTCTTATCTCATTGTACTAGCTAGATCTTAATGGATGAAAACACTTTTTCTTTTTCACTTTTAGATCTGAATGAGTGAAAACACCTTCTTTTTTTTTCTGTTTTTGTCTTGCTTATTATGCTAGTGTTTCATCAATTTTTTTTGTCTTTCCAAGGAATTAGTTTTTGATTTTTCTGTTTCCCATTTCATTGATTTCTGTTGTGGTTTTTAGTTTATTTCTTTAATGTGCATTAAGCTTGAAATATTCTTTTTTCTATATTTACCAAAGCAGACGATTAGATTATTGAACTTTGATCTTTATTCTTTTCTAATATGTTCATTTAATGCTATAACTTGTTCCATAAGCCCTATTTTTGTTGCATTCCACAAAATTGGATACATATTTTATATATCCTTTAGTTTATAAATATAGTTTTATTTCTATTGGGAATTTTCCTATCCTTCTCATAAAGACAAAGTATTAATCTATCCATACTTAAATTTTCAGACCTGTTCTAATATCAGTTTACCTAAGAGAAATACCTGGGCATGGTTCCCTTGTGGTGACAATTCTTACCACATTACCACCATTGGTAAAATATTTGTTTTCTTATTTTTTATGAAAACAAAAAATCTAATTAGATCATTTTTAGTTTTTTAAATTATTTTACATGCATTTATGAGAAGAAATAAAGCCCAAGATGCACGCTCACTTCTTTTTGGTTGTGAAATTTCATGACCGTGAATGACAGATTAAGAACTGTTTTTTTTTTTTTTTTTCTTTCTTGCTGTATTTGAATTTTTTGCCTGGCGCACAGTGTTATGTTTACAAATAAAAATGTCATCTAAAACAAGCAAAAAAGTAAAATGCCTCCTTAAACTGTGGTTCTTTAAATATTTACATAAAAAGTTATAGTTATCTTTTATGTGTAAAAAAGGTAGTATATTTTATATGTTCTCCAGTTCATCAGCTTCAAGGTTTGGTGGACATATGGTGCTTTGTATTTCCATTTGTAGACAAACAAAAGGGTTTTTTTATATGTCATATATGTGTAACTGCTTTCAAGATTCTCTTGTTGCCCTTTTATACTATGCCTTCATTGTTATATTTTTATCTCAGTTTCCTGGAATATAACCTTGTGCGGAGAATATGTTTTTCATGAAGTTTATATGGATGATATATTTTCCAAGATCTGCATATCTAAAGAGTATCTTTTGATTACCTTCACACATGAATAACAAAGTGGTTGTGTTTTGAATTCATAGATCATAAACCTTCCTCTCAAAATAAAGTAGCAATTTTCCTTTTGTCCTTTGACATTTTGTGTTACAGCAGATAAATCCGAGACATTTTATTTTCTTCCATATTAATCATTTGGCTCTCTTGGAAATTAGTATATTTTTGTATTATTTAAGTGTTTTTATTATTCCCAAATTTATTAAAGTTTCCCCTAAAATTAATCATTTGATATTAATTGAATAAATGATTTAGCATGTCTTTATTCTGAAAGTTGACTTTAACTTCTTTATGTGTTTCAATGTTTTTTTTCAGGAACACCAATATTTTGTTCTCAATCCTAACTCATCATTTTCTCTTTTAACATTTCATTTCCAACCGTCTCTTTTATTAAATATGGAACTTTTCAATTTTACTATATGTTAAATGTTTTACATTCTGTAACTTATAATAATGTATTATATTTGGTACTTTTTATAATACTTGCAGAGTTCCTTTGTTTTAATTTCTTTCTTTTTAATGTCTAACTTTCTCTATTAGGTTCTTTTTCCCCTTCAGAGTGTATAAATATTATATTCATCACTATTTTACAAAATCTGTACTTTCCTATTTCAAATCACAGAATCAATGTATTTTTTTCTTTTACATTAAGGTATTTCTAAAATTTCTATTACAATAATGCAATTCCTCTTCTCTTCAAAAATGCTTCTATACCATTTTCTGAATATTGATCCTAATTCCTCATATCTCAAATTTAGTATCCCTTTCATTAGGGTCTATATTTATACCTTCTTCCTCAATTGCCTTCTGTTTTATTCCTCTTTTTTTCTTTTCGTTTTTCATTCACATACATTAATTATTCTCATGAAATTTTTCCTAAAAATGAAAACAAAATGCTACAAGAAAGCAGAAATTGATATTGAATTGTATTAACAATCAGTTTTTGTCTTCTGGTGAAAAAAACAGAAACTGTCAAGATGATAGAAAATGATATAAAAGGAAATTACCTAACATCAAAAGGTTAGTCACCATTTTTAAGCTAAGTAAAATTATTTTTTTTGTGCATGTGAGAACGTGCTGCTGATTATCCTTCAAATTTTAACTTATGTTGGTGGTAAAAGATGAAAAATATATTTAACAGGTGAAAAATAGGATTAACACAGTGATTATTTTAGACTTGGAGCTTTAAATATTACTTTGAAAATGGTGTTTCCATGACTAAAATTCTTCCTGTTCATTCCTAATTCTTATTAGTACCATCTAAATCCAGGCTGCTATTGTCACAAGGCTTTTACCAGTACATTTAAAAATATTTCAAGTAAATTTTCAACTATGCTAAAAAAGTCTCTCTACAAAATTTTTTTTAGAATCTTGATCTTTTTGTCAGCCAGATTTCACTCAGGGGAATAGAGTGGTTATAAATGCAATTGGAATAGAACATTACTATGAGGCACTGTCAACAACCTCTGAATAAAATCCTCCTTGAGAAGACTTGGAGAAGCAGACATCTATACATGGAACTGCTTAGTTGAATCTGTAGGATAAGACCTGGACTGCTGTCTATCAGCAGTACCTTTAGTGGGTGCTGGGATTGTCTTTATCCCAAAGATAATTAAATGGGGAAGACAAGAGAAGAAATCTTACCAGGTACTTCTTATTTTACAACTTTAGAAAAGTTCTAGGATCATTTAATATACGACTTAATACTTGTCAGATCTTTTTTGGTTGCCAAGAAGAATCCAACATGTACACTGTACCTATATTAGTTATGCCACAACGTATATTGGAAGTTTTCACTATAAAGTGAAGGTAATTGCTGAGTGCAGTGGCTCTCCCTGTAATCCAACAGGTTGGGAGACTGAGGCAGGAGAATAGTGAGTTCAAAGCCAGCCTCAGTAAAAGTCAGGTGGTAAGCAACTCAGTGAAACCCTGTCTCTAAACAAAATACAGAATAGAGCTGGGAATGTGGCTTAGTGGCCAAATGCCCCTGAGTCTAATTCCTGGCACTTGCTCCAACAAAAAAGGTAATTGTTTCAGGAAATAGATATGCTTTACCTGATTTAAGGATTACACTTCATATGCATGTATAGAAATTCACTTGTTACACAGTTAATATGTACAATTTTTATTTATCAGTTAAAAGTAAGTATTGTTTAAATTTGAAATTTTTAAAATTCCTTCTCTGTTTCCTTCAATCTGCATGGGAAAGGCTTTTGAAGTCACAGCTAGAGTCTATTAGAATGCCTTGTATAAAAATAAATTTTCTATTAAAATTCTTGACATGGATAAATATATAAATAATCATATAATTACATCTAATCATTTACTTTTTTTGTTTACTAGATAGTTTTGTTAAAAGGGATGTGGATACTTTAGAGTAGAAATAAGATAGCTAAATAAGCTAAATAGCTTCCTGATATAGTACATGGATTTCTTATCATCAGCAAAATATTAGTACTCAAGTAAAAATAGTGATTAGCCACCTTATATATGTTTTCCTGAATGAAAAAACCTACAGAGAATGTACACACTTTGCTTACTTATTATGTGAACAACTACAACCAAACATGCTATAAGCAAAAAATAGGAATGTGGTCAATTTTTACAAAGCCGATGTTTCCAGGAACTTTCTGTAACAGTTTTGACTGTTGGATAGTCATGTTTCTGTACAGCAACACAGTGATGTCTTTTGGGACTTTAGGTCTGGCAAGAGGATTCTTCTTTGGTTTTTTAGCCCTCCAAAAGAAACTATTTCCCATCATTTGAAGAAATATTGCAGATTCAATAAATGCAATTTGTTCAAGGTTGTGATTTTTGTTTTTGTTTATGTGTTTATGGGGTGGGGGGCAGTCTTTCTACATTGCCCAGACTGGTTTTCAACTCCTTAACTCAAGTCATCCTCCAAGCTCAACCTCCCAAGTAGCTGGGATTACAGACACGTCTCATCACACCTGGCTTAATTTAATGATTTGACTTATTAAATGATAGCTCCTTTGATTTCCATCTAAAATTTAAGGTATTGTTTGTACATAGGTAAGTAAATTTCAAAATGTACTCCAACAGTCAGGTTTTTAAAAAACAACACACAAAACAAAGTTGAAACTGAGAGACTGGGTGTGGAATACTTGCATGGTCCAATTTATTTTTCCTTTATGATTTGATAAAATCCATAGACTGATAAATTATTATTATTATTATTTTAAATGAATACAGTTTGTTTTTTTATAATCTTTTAAGAAAATTTATACTTGATTTCAACATTTTAAGATTATACCTTTTAAACCAGTAACTTTGCTTGCAGGTATTTAGTCTTTAAAGTAAACTCAGATATGCAGAGAATGACAATTAAATTGATTATGTATCATATTATAATTTGTAATGAAAGCAAAGTGCATCTTCCAAAATATCAGAAGCAAATAATGTCATTTTTGAGGAATCTGGCAAACAGGTTCATAATTCTCACATGTTCAATATGTGTTTCGGAAAAAGAATGAGAAAGACTTTGGTTATTGATATGGAAGGATCTCCCATTAATATTAAGTTAAAAAGAAAGACACAGAATAGTGCAAATGACACTGTTTTTCAAGGAGGTAAAAAAATATAAGTACTTCATTTCCTTGTGTCATAAAATGGCTCTGGAGGTTTTCCTCCCTCCAGAAAAGTAAGTATTGTTTAAATACTTACATTTCCCCCCCACACACACATCCTTTGGTGGAGAGATGCTAGGAATGAACCCAGGGAAACTCCACCACTGAACCACTTTCCAGCCTTTTTGTTTTTACTTTGAGACAGGGTCTTGCTCAGTTGTCCAGGCTTGTCTAGAACTTGAGAACCTCCTGCCTCAGCCTCCCTGGTCACTGGAATTACTGAGATGAACTACCACATCATACCAGAATTTACTTTCCTTCATCATCATCATCATCATCATCATCATCAACAACAACAACATCATCATAATTTGGAAGCCCAAGTATAGAAGGAAATTGGGTGATTTAGGAAGAATTCTAAGCAGGAAATGATTAACTGTCTACCTATTTCAGAACTGACTTTCAAACAGGTAAAAAAATTGCACTAACTTATTAGTAAACAAAAATTATAATATATATGGGATTCATACTATGCTGTGATTCACTTTAGCTTATATATTTGTATATTATTATTAAAATTATGTATTAAGATATCAAATTATGGCTAGAATTTTAAATTAGGATATCAGGTTTATCAATGGAAATGATATTTGCACCTTAATCAACTTTAAGAGATATTGCCCAGTGGCCCTCCAGAAAGTTGGTCTGACCTTACATGTCAGCCCTTCTCAAAACTGATTTTTTTTAAAAAAATTAATTTGTAATATATGAAAGCAGAATGCATTATAATTCATATAAGACTTTTAGAGCATAATTTTTCATATCTCTGGTTGTATACAAAATATAATCACACCATTCATGTCTTCATACATGTACTTAGGGTAATGATGTCCATCTCTTTTCACTCTCTTTCCTACCCTCATGGTCCCTCCTTTTTCCTCCCTCCCCTTTGCCCTACTAGAGATCATCTAACCCTCCCATGCCCTTATTCTACTTAACCACATTATAAATAAGCATCCTTAAATCTCAGAAAACATTTGACATTTGTTTTTTTGGGATTGGATTATCCAACTCTATCCATTTACCTGTAAATGTCATGATTTTATTCTCTTTTAATGCTGAATAATATTTCATTGTGTATTATATATACCACATTTTCTTTATCCATTCATCTACTGAAGGGCATCTATGTTGGTTCCACAGTTTAGCTTTTGTGAATTGTGCTGCTGTAAACATTAATGTGGCTGTGTCCCTGTAGTATGCTCTTTTTAAATCCCTGTGTATAGACCAAGGAGTGGTATAGCTGGGTCAAATGGTGGTTCCATTCCCAGTTTTCCAAGGATTCTCCATACTGCTTTCCAAAGTGGTTGCACCAATTTTCAGTCCCACCAGCAATGTATGAGTGTGCCTTTCCCCCCATATCTTTGCCAATACTTATTGTTTTTGTATTCTTAATATCTGCCATTATGACTGGAGTGAGATGAAATCTTAGAATAGTTTTGATTTGCATTTCTCTAATTACTAGAGATGTTGACCTTTTTTTTTATATTTGTTGATTGATTGTATATCATCTTCTGAGAAATGTCTGTTTCAGTTCCTTGGCCCCATTTATTGATTGGGTTATTTGATTTTCTACAGTTATATTAGACAATGGTCCCAAATACATACATTGGAGAAAAGATAGCTTCTTCAACTAATGATGCTGGAAAAATTGGAAATTCATATGAAAAAAAATGAAATTAAACCCTATCTCTCACCATGCATACACAAAATTCAACTTAAAGTCGAACAAGAACTTCGGAATTAAATCAAACACACTAAGCCCATTAGAAGAAAAAGTGTGTCCAAATATTTATTAGGTCAGATTAGGCCCCGACTTCCTTAACAAGACTCCTATAGTGCAAGAATAAAATCAATAATCAATAAATGGGAAGTATTAAAACTCAAAATCTTCTTCCCAGCAAAAGAAACAATCCAGTGAGGTGAATAGAGAACCTACCTTTCGGGGATAAATTTTTACCACACATCAGATAAATTTTTACGCACATCAGATAGAGCACTAATCTCTAGATATTTAAAAATCTCACCACTGATTTTTATCAATTTTTTTGCAAATAATCACTGAAAACTATCTTAACATTACTTATTAGTAACTTTAATTACATTTTCATATTCATTATTTATTTTTAGATTTTTTTATTGTTTTATCTATGTTTCTAAATTTCAGTTGGGGCACTTTTTATCATTTTATATCTCAATTTAAAGAACTTCCCATGTATCAAGTAAGGCAGATACTATCAATTATCTGCCCAATTGCCTTTTCTCTCAATAACTGAACCAACTATTTTGTCATTATTTTTTCCCCTAGACGAACATCTCCACCTGGCCTTTCACTTTTTGGTAAACTAGCTTCTTTCCACCAGCCCTAGAATCTGAATCTCAATTTTTTACTGCTAATCAGTGTGTAACAAATGGTTTAGAAAAATGCCATGTGTTGATATTTAAGTCAGAATGAATGCTTCTTGGAAAAACTCTGCCCTTACTTCTAGGAGTGATCAAGAGGAATAGACAGTTTTCTTTTAGGTTGCCCAGGTTTGTGTTTCTGAAAATTCTGAATTAAAAAAAATCATTCATTTACCAGTCTGAAAATTAAATTGCTTTATTACCAGACATGGTGATGCACACCTGTGCTCTCAGTTACTGGGAAGTAGGAGAATTGCAAGCTCAGGCACAATCTGGGCAACCTGGAAAACTTAAACTGGTTTCTAAATAAAAATTAAATAATGGGGTTGGGTGGGATGCTGGGGCAGGAGGATCACACGTTCAAGACCCTTTTAAGCCAATTAGTGAGACTCTTTCAAAATAAAATTGAAAATGGGGCTGGGGAAGTAGTTCTGTGATATAGCACCTCTGAGTTCAATCCCTAGTACCACAAGGGAAGAAAGGAAGGTGAATGATTGTGGCTTTATACTTTATAAGACAAGTACGTGAGTAATATACTCCCATAAATTTCACTGCAGTTATACCCAAATCATTGTAAATGGTAGTGTTGCTCATTGTTCACCACTTTTATTAACATCATTCCTATATATTGGGGAGAGTAAGCGTATGTCTATAGGAGGTTGTGCATATGTTCTCTATGTTGCATTCATTGTGGTTACTGTGGTAGAGGTTTGAAGCAGCATGTTCACTCATTTTGCAGATATCACAATTTTGAAAATTTTATCAATGCGTATTTTTATACTATGGGAGAGTTTGGGAAATTGTTTGTTCTTGAAATCAATATTTATTGAGTATTTATTGATTTAGGCCAAGAGTTATAATATGTTGTGTCTCATTTCAAAACAACCTTAGGAATTTATTGTTTTATGACCATTTTACAGATGGGTAAAAAGTGTTTTCAGTTTTAGATGCCAAAGGTCATGCTGCCCAGGAGTGTTGGAGCTGGAATTAATACAGGCAGTTGGCACAAACGTCAGTGTGTGATTATCCACTTCATTTCCATTATTTCCATTTCCATTCTCTGATATGCATAGTTACATCTCTCATTAAATGTTTATTTTATTGTTTTCATAAAAATTGATCAAAAGTGTTTAAACTAGATATAAAGAGATCATTTGGGGTTAAAGATTTTCAAATGTTTGCTTCCTAATGGTTGTTATCACTCTCTCCCTTTGTCCAGAAGTAAAATGTTAAATACTAAAAGTTTTTCACTCCCACTCCTGGCAGTCTCTTTAAAACTTTATCTGTGGGAGTGCAGTACTTACAGTTCAGACTATTACTATGTTTTCCTTGTCATATGTCTCTTATCTCTTCAGTTAAAACAGGTTTAGCACAGATATGGCATATAATTCATCGGCCTATCCATTTAAGTTTAACTACATAAAGATGCAATATTATCCACTTGTCTGCAGATGCCAGTATTTTAGTTAAGAAGTTCAAATCTATTCAAATTCTTTCTCTTCCAAAAGTAATGCATTATCTCTTCTAAAAGTTTATATGATTAGAATTAGAGGCATAGGATTTATAGACAAATACTTATAGATTTGTATTGTCATTGATTTTACCTATTACTCAATGCGAAATTCTTTATAGATCCAAATCAAATTTTGCTCAGGAAATTTTTTTTTTTTGTTTCTCAACCATTATCATTTCTTCATGCTCTTTTATCTGTTTTCCTACCTATGAATTATTGGAATACATATGTGTGTGTGTATATATATAAATATATATATATATATATATATATATATATATATATATATATATATGTATATACATATATATATATGCCCATATATTGATATTCCTCTCTATCCTTCATGTTATTCATTTTTGCATTTCTGATTTCTGATTCTTCTTCCATTTTATCTCTTTTGCAGATATTTTTTCCACTTGATGCCCAAATCAGTATGTCATTTTACTCCTTTTTAAAAATTCATCTTTTGGACTTTTGAATTATAATACTATGTTCTATTGTTTTATTAGAAAATTATCTAAGAAACTGTAATGGAATATCCTTCACTGCTACCATTGTGTTTTGTGATCATTGTTTATATTGTCCTTTTTCTCTGCCAACAGTATTTTTAACAGTAGTTTGCTTATTTGGGGTCTTTGTCTCTAATTCTCTGGCTTGTTTTCAGGAACAGCCTTTGTAGTACACAAAGCAGTGTTATGGTTTGGATGTGAGATATCCTCCAAAAGCTTCTTGTGCTAATGCAGAAGTGTTCAGAGGTAAACTGTTTGGATTGTAAGAACTGCTACCTTTTCAACCCTTCCTAGTTTGAATGGATTGATATGGTAACTATAGACAAGTGGGCACAGTTGGGGAGGTGGGTCATTAGAGGCATGCCCTAGACAGGTTACTCTTGCCTGCAGCCCTTCCAGCCCTCCTTGTCTCTGATTCCTGGCCGGCCATGAGGGGAGCAGCTTTCCTCTATCACATGATGTTCTCCCTCACTTTGGGACTAGGGGATTGGAATCAGCTATCTATGAACTGCAACCTCTGAAACCATAAGCCCCAAGTAAAATTTCCTTCCACCAAGTTATTTTTGTAGCACATTTTCTTTATGGTGATCCAAAGCTGACTAACTCAAGCAGAATCAACTTCACAATTGTCTGCCTCTGTGGCAAGTGATGGGCCAGGGACCTTTCTCTTCTCTGTTCTGCTCTGGTACAAAAGCTATTGTTCATCTTCTTCACAGATCTGTGAAGAATGGGAGACTTCTTGGCTTTGTAACCCTTCTATTTGGTGGTCCTCACATCTCCTATGAGCTATTTTCTCTTACTATAAAGTCTACCAGAACTATAACCTGCCTCACAATATACATTGGTTATGATGTAGTTTGTAAGGTCTATATCTTTTTAGTTTTCATCTTTTTAGAAACTTTATGTAAATTATTAAAAAATGTGACTAATTTGTACAGGTGATTACATTTACTTACTATTCAGATTTTAAGTCTTTATCAAAGAAGAGGCTGTTTAAAATGGTATACCAAAGTCTCAAATAAGCACATGAAAAGATGCTCAGAAATGATGAGAGACAACTGCACAACTACTAAAATAGCTAAAACACAAAGCACTGATAATACCAAATGCTGACAACAGAAACTCTCCCTCTATGCTGGTGAGAATTGAAAATTCTGTGTCCATTTTGCAAAGAAGATTTACAAATCTAAAACCAATCTTACCATGTGATCCAACAATTGTGCACCTCAGTAATTGCAGAAATATATTGAATGTTTGGTTTCATACAAAAACCTGCACATCAATTTTTAGAGCAATTTTATTCATAATTGATTAAGTGTGAAAGTATCAAGATATCTTTAAATTGATGGATTGATAAACAGGGTGCATCCTTACACAGAATATTTGTCATCTTTTAAAAAGAAATCAACTACCAAACTACAAGAAGATATAGAAGAAATCATACACCTAATTGTAAAACGCTTGTCTGGAAAGTCTTTATATTATACAACTATAATGATATGACACTCTACCAAAAAAAAAAAAAGGAAAAAAAGATAAAGATACAGTAAAAGCATGAGTAGTTGCTAGGGATTGTGGAGAGAGGTGGATCCAGGAGGAATTTTAATTTTAGGGTGATGAAACTATTCTTCATTATATTGCAATGATTGCTAGATGACATTATACACTTGTCAAACCTATAATACCAAATAACACAAAGACTGAACTCTGTTGTAAACTATGAACTTTATTAATAATAATGCATTGATATTAATTTATCAGTGATATAGAGGTAGCAAACCAAAGCAAAGTATTAATTATAGTGGAAACCCTAGAGGAGGAAGGGAGAGTAGACAAAAATAGATGTGAAATCCTTATTTCCTGCCCAATTTTCTGTAAACCAAAAGTATTCTAGGAAAAAATAAACAACTAAAAAAAGAAAAAAAGAAAGGAGAAAACTCTGATAATTGAAATAATGACACTAGCCACCCCATCCCTGAAAACAAATGTATATTCCCTAATCTTTGGAACCTGTGAATATGTTACTTTATATGGCAAAAGAAACTCTGTAGATACGATGTAGGATCTTGAAGTGGTCAGTACTTGGGTTAGCCAGTTACTCCTTATCTACTCAAACTTAACCACTCAGACTTAAAAACTAGAGAAATCCCTTGCCTGAATCAAAAAGATGCCCTTGAATAAGAGCCAAGAGAAGATTCTAGGTATTAGGGAAACTCAATCTACCTTTGTCCTCTTTCTTTTTTTTCTTTTATTGGTTGTTCAAAATATTACAAAGCTCTTGACATCTCGTGTTACATATATTAGATTCAAGTGGATTTTGAACTCCCATTTTTACCCCAAATACAGATTGCAGAATCACTTCGGTTACACCTCCACATTTTTACATAATGCCATATTAGTAACTGTTGTATTCTGCTACCTTTGTCCTCTTTCAAGGGATGGGAGCCATGAGCTGAGGAACATGGGCAGTCTATGGACAGCGGGAATGGAGGGCCACAGATAACATCAAGTGACTGAATTCTGCCAACAGCCAGAATAAGGGAGGAAGCATATTCTCCAGATCATTTCAAAAGCAAACACTAGATTGTTCACACCTCATGTATTTTAAGGATATATAATATATATATATATATATATATATTTTTTTCACACATATACATACATACTTGGCTTGAGAGAAAATATATTAATGCATTTCAATGCATTTGGTGGGTACTTCAGAGAAGAAAGATATGAAATGGAGAACTGGAGGATGAAGCAAAAAGCATAACATTATTGAATTGATACAAAACCCAGAAATACAAAACAATACCTTTGCATGGGCTGACTCTCAAATTCATTATATGTAATTAAATATTTCACGATTTAAAACAATAAAAGGGTTGGATATGTTTTCTTAAATATAGGATGATCTTGAATGTTAGTATTAAAAATCTCAAAATGTACTACTAAGTTAAATTATGGATTTTCATATATGAAGATTTTAAGAACAAAAATATATTTTATATAACATATTTGTGTTCCTATGAAATACATATGGTGATTAGCTTATCAATTAGATTGCTATTAGATTCCTCCATATGCCTTACTCTGGAATTAAGAATATGAACATCTAAAAAAAAGAATATCAGCATATTAGAATAATGCTAAAAAATTCAATATTTTTGCCCCTGCCCACAATTCATATGCTGAACATCAGTGTGATAGTATTTGGGTGTCTAATTTTTGAAAGATGATTAGATTGTGAGGACAAATGCCTCATGACTGTGCTTAGTGCCTTTATAAAAGAGACTTCAAAAGACTGCATCATCTCTTTCACAATGTGAAAAAACAGCTAGAAGGTGCCCTACACACACCAGGAAGAATGCCCTCACCAGTCATTGAAACCACCTTACTAAACCCTCATCTTAGACTTCATGACTTTAGTACTGTGAGATACCAATTTCTTTTGAGTCTAAGTCACTAGGTGTACGATATTTTAATAGTCAGAATGAATTAAGTGAAATAGAGTACATGTAGTTAACTCTTAAGTGACATAGTCAGTTTTGTTGTTAAATGAAATGTAAACTTAGTCAAATCCTTGAATATTTGTTAGCCTATTTTTAGGTACCATCTGTTCTTACTTGTGTGTGTGTGTGTGTGTGTGTGTGTGTGTGTAGCTATTATAAACTTCTTAGCACTTAGCATAATTCTTCGTATCAGAACATGTGTTAGCTGTGTTGTTACTGAAAAGGAAAACAGTCACTTTATATTTTTCCTCTCATTCTTCTATTAAACTAATTAATAAAAATCCCCCCTATGGTGATTAATTTCCAAATGATCAAAGACATATTTCATACTCATACTTAATGGCATAATAATTTAAGGGGTATGGTTCTTTGTCAAGTTACCCATTAGGCCACCTTTTATCAGGATAAATGGGCAGTGTATATGGAAAGGTCTATTGTTCAGCACTCCCAATCCTGTGTAAACTCTAACATGCACTATTATCACATCAAAAACTATCTCATGAATTTAATCACAAATTTTTGTCTTTTGACAATTTTCTCATAAAATGTCAATGTCATAAGGACAAAGATATTTTTAGTTTTATACATTAACTAACAAATGCATGTAAAATGCATATCACACTTTAGGAAAATAATATATGTAGAATTAACAAGTTATTACATGAGTTTGTAGAAGCCAAAAATTGAATTTGAGTATATATTTGTCAGAGTTTGATAGAAAATCTAGGACCTAGGCTTTGTCCCTGAGTAACATCTTTAGCAATAGTTAAATCATTTTATATTAACTTATTCACAATATTAATATCACTATTGAAACCAATGTTGAATTAGAGTCATTGACAGTTGTCACATGCATTAAATGCAGAAACTTTGATAGAAGTTGCATTCTATGTAGGCTTGAGTTTATGAACTATAAAGCATTATGGAAAAAAGTACCATATTATCAGATGGCAATGAAAATTGAAGTATAGAATGTTTCCCCAACTCTCATTTCATCCTTTAAATTGAATTTTAAAAATTATTATTTAGTCACTTGCATTGAGTAACATAAAAATAATTCCATTTTTGTCTAGTTATATTGTACAAGTCACATTGTAAAATAATTATTCATGTAATTTTGTTTAATTCTAAAAACAACCTTATGTGTCATAATCCTCTGCATCTATCACCTGTCTACTTATCTTTGCAGGTTTTTTCTTGCATTGTTTTTCTAACGTCCCCTTGTTGCTTGTTTATGTTGCCTTTTTATTTCTCATGAAACAAATTATTGGGTTTTTTTTCTGAGAAAGAAATTCTGAATGTGATGATTTGGTAGTGACATTTTAACTGTGACAGATGAGATACTTTCCCTCTGCTAAATGTTATTTTGTGCCCTAATGAAGTGCTGCCTATAATTATGGGAAATGTTCTATAAATGCACTGCACAGCACAGTAGCCACTGGCTACACAGGACTATTGACACTTGAATTATGGCCAGTGAACCTGATGACATAAATTTTAAATTAACTTAACTTTGATTATTATAAATGTAAATTTAAGCAACCATAACTAGCTACAAGCTACCATACTCAGTAATGATTTTCCAATGTATACTTGTCTTCTTTTCTTTGATAGTGAATAAGACTTTATTCTATTCTTTATTTCCTTCTTCTTTCTTGATTTTCAAAGAAGGATAAAGGACTATTTTTTTTTTCCAAAACTTGGACTTACAAATGTCTTACTAATATTGTGAATACATCTGCAAATATGGAGCCTAAAAAGAGAATTTTTTTAAAGCAATTGCTTTAAAGATTTAAGATGATTTATATTTTATGAATTAATGCAAAATAATAAAATAATGGATTTTTTAGGATTAAATAATAGATATTACCAAAGTGGATTTTTAAAAGTCCACTATAAACCTTTTTTTGAAATTCCTTGTAGGTTTTGTTGAAATTGTGTATGCCATTAAAAGTGGAGTGCTGTAAATGGCAAGAAGAAACATTAACACATGCAGACAGAAAATATACCTGGTTTCCAAAGCATGGAGAACTTGGTTTGGATCCAACTCTTTCGAGCTAACAATATAACTCTCAATGATAGATATTTTTTAAGATATGCAAACTAATCTTAGCATACATCTACCTCATCAAAAATTAAAATGTCTTGAATATCTATTACATCATAAAGCTTTCCTCACTTTATTTACTCTTCATTCCAAGGCATTCTCCATTTTCTGAACGAGTAATAGACAAAATAAGTAGTCTGAAATACTGTTGCTAATAAGCAGTAGGGTTGAACTAAAACTTGGTCTCACTCTAGAATCATGTACAGCCTTTGGGCGCTGCTCGCCCAGTTAAAATGGTGATGCCAAATAAAAGATTGGACACCAGAGACTCTGAGAGGTGCATCTCCATGCTGAAATAGCATGGAGACTGCTATTTACAAATTGGTTTTCTGTATTTTGAAAGCCTCATTCAGTGGATACATCTCTCTTAATGGAAATCTAATACTACTCTGTGGTAGGAAAAATATCTTTCCTCATTTCCTTTTGCTAGAAGTATGAACTGCTATGTCTCTAAGAGCAACTTGATAATGGGAGTCTTAAAACTATGGAGACTGTTGTCTGCCTCTGTCTTTAAGAATTTGTTCTCAAGTAATAATTAAGCATGGGTGGGAAATGTCTGCTTTAGTGGTGTCCAGGAAACAATGCTTATTAGCAGAGACTAAGTTAATGCTATTAGCAGAGACTTACAGATTTTAAGTGCCCAGAAATTGGAAGAGCAATTGAAGTAATTATCTTTTTTCAAGTATCAATAAAGTAGAATATTATATCACCAGAGTAATAATATTGGAAATATATATTATTTTGCCATTGAATATGTTTATGTTTAGTGTAAATATATGATAAATCAATAACTAGATGACAGTTATTTAAAAGTGAATCTATGTATTTGTTTATATATGTACTTATATATGTTACCAGAATATTATTATTCACTTTTTAAAGTCAGTTTTAAACATATTCTCACTATATATATATATATATATATATATATATATATATAATCTGACATATATGTTGCATCAAAAATTCTTTGTAGATTGAAAATACTTTTTAATTTTCTAATTCATTTTTTCTATCTTGTTTTTATTAATGAATTTTATTTTAAAAATGCATAAAATTAAAGGCAACTTTTTCATTTTCAAATAAAGTATTCATTTACCCTTTCAGAAAGCTTTACCAGGATACCTCCTAATTCTTTGAATTGAAGGAAGATATTTATTTTATTCTGAGTGAAAGAAAATTCAAAAACAGTAAGTAAATACATAAGTAAATATATAAGTACAACAATAAACAAAATTTGTTTAGACAAGATTCTCAAACTAAAATCTTCACTGAGATCTTGTTGGTTCTTTAAATGGGTTTTAAGAAAAGCTTGGTTTGAGTTTGAATGCATCTATTACTTCACTAGGGACCATGATGAGTACTATCAAGGAAAGCAAGCAGTTGGAATTCCACTAGCCATTGACAGGTTAAAATTAGGGGCTATTGCAACCAGATTTTCAATTGTTTAAAAGAGCTTATGTTTGTTTTTTTCACATTTGTATGAAGTCTTCCAATTTTTTAATTATTAGTTAAGTTTCAACTTTTTAAAACACTCTAAAACCAAACTAAACATGTTTATAGAAAATACTTGTTCCTAAGACTTACAGTGGGCTTTCTTTCATTAAAAAAAAATAAAAATAAAAAATGTAAGCAACAAAGTGGCAGTAAATAAGAAAATGGCTGTTGTGGCCATTGAGAAGGATATGACATTGGACTAGCTGTACATTGGTTCTGCTTTATTTTATGCTCCTTATGCTTTTATTAAGTATTTGCTTCTAAAATAATTTTGTATTGGTGTTAATTTATAGATGCTCAATATATTAAATGTAATTCACTATACATAATTTATGTGTAGAAGAAATAAGTAAATGAAATAATAGAAATAAATAATATTTATAACTAAGGTAAAATGGTATAAAATTATGCATTATAATATTTCACTATGAATATTTTATTAAATTTTTTGTGGATGTGGTAGAAGAATAGCAAGAATAATTTGCTGAAAAAATATCACTCCTAAAGGGATGAAACATGCATCAACATCATATCCAAGTAATTTCCAAAACTAAAAATAATCAGAGATCTGTATAAGATTGTTTAAATGTTTTCAATGTAATTAATGGATAACTGGGTATTCAATAATGCAGAATCATATAAATTTAAAAAAAGAATTTAAGGGAGGTCTGGGGCTGTGTATCAGAGGAGAGTGCTCATCTAGCATGTGTGAGCCACTGGGTTTGATCCTCAGCACCACATAAAAATAAAGTTTTGTGTGAACTTACAACTAAAATATAAATGGTTTTAAAAAAGAATTTAGGGAAATTACATTGATTTTTTGCAAAATATGTACGAATCTAAATTAGTTTCCTCACTTTGACGTTTGTCTTTCTGCTTTAGTAAATGGATTTTTTTTTTTTTTGCTTTATTCAAAAATTGAGAAGCGAAATTACTATGGAGGATGGAGAAAAGGAAGTCCTGAACAGATTTTTTTTTCCTAGCACAGATTTTAGAAGGCTGCAAGTGGAGTTCTTTCCTCCATCACGCAGTGCCAGATGCTGCCTTGTCTGTGATGCCACAGGCTGTGGTGGATCCCTGCGGCATTATAAACAAAATCAAAACCTGGCACTGTTATCACAGTTACAGAAACACCTATGCTAAATAGCTGCATGTTGTGAAACTGGGAAAACTCTATATGCAGAACCTTCACTGTGTTCAATTTATTTTAAACTTTTGATTAAATTGCCCATTTAAGAATAAGCCATAACAGCATAATAAGAGGAACTAGCCTCAAAGCACAAGAGTACATCATGATCACATCCCACACATGGTCTATTTATTTCATTCTCTTGATAAAAGGAACATGATCGCATTCTGCTTTTGAATTTATATGCAAACATACACATATGTATGCACATATAATTAAAACATACATGTATATTTTTATATTCAAATGAAATGTAAACTTTTGATTCATGCTCAAAATTATATAGCTTTCCCTAGAAGGATATATATCAAATAATAATTATTTTCCCATCCTTTTTCATATTCTATATTCTCTCTTTAAGTATTTTGCCTGAATAAGTATGCAAATATGTTCCCTGTATCAGAACTTGTTATGTTTTTTATCAATGCACTCAATAATAAGAGTTTATATTTTCTTTTCCAAGTTATTAATAAAAGTTTGATCTCTGATAATTATTATATAATGAGTTTTGGGAAGACAGTGTATATATAAAGTATACAGATAATTATACAGGATCAAGAAAGAATATTTAATAATAGGCTGGCATGACTCCATCTCCAGTTTAAGGAACAGATGTCTGAAACCAGAGGATATTTACAATTTAACTCGACTTGCCTGTCTTTTTCACTTTTCTCCCTGGGGCCACTGACATTGCCAATTGCCTAATAAGATTTTTCTGGTCTTCTTTTGTGATTATCATTCAGAAAGGTGTGTAAGTCTAACCTTCGTTTCTTTCCTTAGTTTTATGAAGGGAACATGGTTATTTGTTGTTGTTATTGTTGTTGACATTTACATGATGTCATTTGTTACAGGATGTAGGAAAGTCATAATTAAATGTAAAAGATGAAGTATGAAACAAAAATTTGAGACTGCCTGGTCCCATTTATCTGTGGATTTTTGTGGTGGCAAATGATTACTGCTATATTTTCAAAGATGCAAATTGCTCACTAGGGTCATTATGACCTTTAAGGAACATAACTCTGAAATATTTCTTAACATCATTTACTTCTCTCTGTTACTGTTCTTCCTTGTAGTGAATATTGATGATGGTTCACTAAGATTTTCATTACCAGACTGGTACCCTCACCAAGAGATACTGTAGGTGTTGCTTACATCTTCTACCCAGGATTTCCCAGAGGTAACAAAGGACTTCTTGGGAGGTTATCCCCTTCCCTCATTCTCAAGGCCAATGACTCCTAGTCAATGACTCAGCTCAGGGTGAATCTGGAGTCCCAGCACATGCTCCAGAACTACATATGGGAATGGAAGAGGCTAGCCTTGACCTAGCACAAGTCTTAGCGTAGCCTCTTACACTTCCCTACTTATGTATCCTCCACTGTCCTCTTGGATTTTCCTGAGAGCAGGCCCTAAAAATTACTTGTGTAAAAATCCCTAACTCAGGCTCTGCTTTGGGGGAACAAGATTTTCAACACAACTGTTCAATTGCCAACTGCTTATTAACAAATTACAGCTTGTTAAAATAAGTTGATGAGGTAAATCAGGAAATGTTTATTAACAAACAATTGAAAACTACATATATTTTGAACATTATTATTCTTGCTAGGGTAAATAAATGTCTTGATCTTCATTTGAGATAGAACACATAACTAAAATAATTTTTTTGATGTTTTGAAACTCAGGCAACTAATCTTGATTTTCCTGGTAACCAGGATCATAAAAACCATTAGTATCTATAAAAATGTAAGGTTTGTCTGTTATTTTAAAATAATATATTAAGACACTATGATATCTGTGTGATATGATGTATGCTAAATATCAGCTATATCAATGTATCACATAAGGTTTCTGAAATGATTGAGTTTATACACTCATATTCATAGAATATGAGCAATGAATAGTATTATCTAGAATCTAAATGTAGGTAAGAAAGGGGATCTAGGTAAAAACCAAGAGATTTGGGAAAGAAAATAACAATCACCTTCTTCCATTCTCCCTCATATTCCTATTTGGGTTACAGGTTAAATTTTAATTCTTATTTGAATAATTCTTTCTCTTTGTTTTTCTTGGCTTTTTTGTTGTCTTCCAAACATCAGCAACTAGCCTTATTATAGAGTTCAAGTCTATCCTCAAACTCTGTTTCTTTGGTTTTCATAATGTGTGACTCTTCAGTCCCTGAAAGTTAACCCATGTGATTTAAACATCCTGCATTAAAGGCAAAGTCCGCTTCCAGAGCCTGAAGTGTTGCTTTGGACAGAAATCATGGTAGAAGTCTGAAAGGATCTACCTGTAAGAGGATATCTGCAGCCTTTGGAAAACTGAGGGTGGGTTTCATGGAAACAAGAAGTTTACATTAACCTGGTAAGAGCTGTCCCTTCAAAACTAAGAATTGCACACAAGCCTTCATAGAGAAGTATTAATTCTTTTTTCTGATTTTTTTTTTCCTGCATTGCTGTACAAATATATACACTTAAATTATATTTAAAAATTGGTCTGGAATTTTGTAGTGTGATGGGAAGAATAAGAGTTTATTTAGAAATATGCAATATAGGTAGTTCAGACATATTTTCAATTTGTCAAACCTTTGCTCTGGTGACCGTCAGGGAAGAGTGAAAGAACTGTGCTTTTTAATTGGTCTTTCCTAATGGAGTGATACTTGAAGGCTCATAGTTTTTATATGGTACATGCAATTTTAACTACTGCTGTATTGTTTTATGTATTCAAATTGAATACTTTACATGTTTCGCTTCGATCCTTAAACTGATCTAACCATGAAGGGCACAATGTTGTATTCTGGAGATTGACTAAGAGGGGTGTCTAATGATTGAAAAGAGATGTAGCAAATGCAATACTACAGACAGTAAGGTCGAAGTCAAGAATTAACAGTGGCTCCCGAGGAAAGTGAAGGACAAACAGAGCAGCTAGTTTGGTGTAATTCAGAACATGAAAAGCATATTGTGTGGCGTGAGTTGAATTTTTAATAAAGGATAAAGAGCATCATTTAACTATATTTGTATCTTCTCTGCAAAATAATTATTGTAAAATTAAAAGTTATTGAGTAAATATAGTTAAGGGGGAAATTGAAAAGATTGAAAAGTTATGGAGTTAGTGAGGATTCTTGCCTCTAAATGAACTTGAACCTCTTATGTTGGGTAAATTTCATTTAAAGACCCTAAAATGATTACAGATTAAATCACAGAACAACTTCATAAGTCTCTAGAATTCACGGAAGGTAAGAGTGTGAATAGGGCCTTGTGTTCACAGTGGGGTAGTTGCTTCATTTTGTGTTGACTTGGAATGGGTAATTATTTTGTTGTTTAAAAATGTATTGTTCATTCAAAGTTAGCAGGTCAAGTTTTTAAAAAGTACATCTGGGTTGAAAAACAGAGATTATAGAAACAACTAAATGACTGACAATATTAGTCTTTGTTATTCTAAAAAGACTAATAAAATGAAATGATTAAAAAACTTGTAAGAAAATTATAATTTTTAGGGATCCTTTCAAAAGACTCCATAAGTAATATATTGTTAATAAATATTAAAAATGGCATTATTGTTCTTCTATTTTAGCAATGAATTTGGGGAAATTTCTCAAAATAGGTATTAAAAATGGGCTGTTGGCCGAATTTTTTAGCACTTTATACAAGTTGAATTAATGTATAGATGACTGTTCCTAAGAATAAGGCTCAGGTTATGACCCTATAATTTATTTAGGATTTTAATCAGTGATACTTTGGAAGACAGATATATTATCAGACTATTACCTCATTAAATATTCTAGTGTTTTTATTTTCATTATTTTTTAGGCATTTCTCTAGGTGTCAAGGTCACTGTAGCAAATACTTATATTTTACAATGGAAAGAATAGACATTAGACAAAGAAGTCAAAATATAATGATGCCAGATAAAGGAGTCCTGTGAAGTTGTATACTGGGAAGGAGAGATGAGGTTGATGTTGATTATTGGGTAATTACAGTTAGAAAGAAGTATGAAGTTCTGATGTGCTCTCTATGACAATAGATAGAGGGGGGAAATAGATGACAATAATGTACTACACATTTCAAAAAAGTCAGTAGAAAGAATTTTGAAAGTTTCTACCATAAAGAAAAGATAGAAGTTTAATTACATAGCTATATTTGCCCTAACTTTAATATAATAAAATATATACCTCCATTGAAAGATAATGTTACCCATTAATATGTACAATTTTTATATTTTTTATATACAAGTGAAAAAATAAATTTAATATAAGGAGAATGCAGAAATGTTTTGAATCAGAATATATATTTTTTTAAACTGGATGAAAATTTCATTGACAACTGTATTATATGTCCATAAATAAATAAATAGTGGGTGACTTAGGCCAAAAATATTTTATTCTTTCATAAACATTTATGGATATCAGCAGTCCATAGTAAGGCATTAGCAGGGCCATGCTCCCACTGTGTTTGGGGACTGCCCCCAATCCCTAGGTTACCCACCTATGGCCTGTCAAATCTCTCACAAATACCAAGCCTGGCCAGCACTAGAGAGAAAAATAAACTTAAATAGTTAGATAGACTTAAATAGTTCCTTAATTTTCTGATTCAGCTTTTGACAGTGAAACAGTTAACTGAGAAAAACAACTTAGAAAAATTTTGTTTTGGCTCATATTTTCAAAAGTTTCAGTTCATGGTTGGTTGGCTCTAAGAGAGAAACATCATGGTGGAAAGGTGTGGTGAAGTCATGCTGCCTAGTTCACTACAGTCAGGAAGTAAGGGGAAAAAGTGGAAGGGGCTGGGAAAAAAATGTAGTCCCAATGCAAGGCCCCAGGGATCTAAGTTGTACAACCATATCACACCTCCCACAACTCAACACCTCTCAGTAATCCATTCATTTATCAATGGACTAATAACACTGATACAGTGAGAGCCCCTCACGATCAAATCATTTCCCAATATCTCCACCTCTGAACATTGTTGAATTGGAAGCAAAGAATTCAATATATGAGTATTTGGGAAACACTTCATATCCAAAGCATAACAATAAGTTTCTTACAAATATTTCTTTTAAGAACTAATATGGTGCTTTATAACCCTGTATGTGAATTCACAACAGCAATACCCAATGAGATTGTATTCCACTGCAACTGAAAATAATATACTAATCAGGTGACAGGACTACAAAACTTAGTATGCAAATTCCTTTTGAATTGTAGATGTGTTGAGAATTAAGGGGAATTCTCATGAATTGACTCATAGTAAACATACATTCTGTTCAAGGAGAAGAAGATAAAGGTGAAAATTTCAGAGAAAACATGAAAACTAATCTACTGGAAGATATTATAACTAAGTCTAAAAAAATTATTGGATAAATTAAGAGGCAGAAAGAAAATTTCTGACTTCAAAATTGTACAAAGAAGAATTTATGTGGAATGAGGCATAGGAATACAAAAGTATAATACAGAGGACAAAGGAAATGACAAGGGGTACTCAGTGAGAATGTATAACATACAAGTTATTGGATTGTCTCTTCAAGTAAAAAGGACATTAGACAATATAACTGGAAACTTACTGAAATTAATGTGGTAAATCTTAAATTGAAAAAAATACAAAAATGATAAGCTAGATCAATACAATAAATTCAATAAACTTTACTATGTCAGGTTAAAACTTCTAAAAACCAAATAAAAGGAAAAAAGTCAATATTATAACTTATAACTTTCATAATTGAAAGTGACATTCTCAGAGAAAACTTATTGAGAAAATCATAAGTCTGTATTCTTCCTACAAAGAGTATACCAAAGTTACTAAAGTACATTTTTTTTCCATTATAGGTGTTAGGATTCCAGATGCCAATTTAAGGATACAGAAGGATAGAAGAAAAAGACAGAAAGTACAAAAAAAGAAAATGATTAAGTCTAAATAATTAATACTACTTAATAATAATAATAATTTCTACAAGGGTTTAAAATGTACAAAGAATTATAGTATATTATAATAATGTACACATCAAGAGAGACAGATTGAATTAATGTGTTCTAAGTTTCTTGCACTATGATTGAAGGAGATAAAATTATTAATTACCATTAGAACATGATAATATTATACATACATACTTACCATAACAACTAAAATGTAAAGGAGTCTATAACATTGAAGTAATAAAAGGAAAATATGAAGTAGTAAAAGAAAAATGAATTGACATTTTATGAATAGAAATATTATCATATGTCTGATTGACATCTAGGACAGAAAAATAATATAAATATCAAGTCAATATGGAATAAGAAATTATGCAAAGAATTCAAAATAACTAGTGATTTAAGAAACAAAAATATAGAAATGTTAAACGACATTTCCAATGTTACCAATATGGGAAGAGTGACAGTGTTAGGAATGAAGTATAGGTCTTTTGATTCCCACTTCATTGCTTAAGATATGTTATGGTTTAGCTACGACTTGTCCCTGGAAAGCTCCTGTGAGAGACAATGTGAGAAAGTTTAAATCTGAAATGATCCGGTTATGAGAACCTTAACCTAATCAGTGTATTAATAAACTAGAATGTATTAATTGAGTAATAACTGTAGGCTGGTAGGTTGTAGTTGGAGGAGATGGGTCTCTGAGTGTATGATTTTAGGACATACATTTTGTCCATGGAAAGCTGATCCTTGTCTTTCTCATGGTTTATGATTGTCATGTCTTGAGCTGCTCTCCTCCATGATCCCTTGTGCCTGCAGATTCTGCCTCATCTTGAACCCAGATCAATGGAGTTAGCTGTCTATGGAATGAAATCTCTGAAAACATGAACACCGAATAAACTTTTCCTCCTCTATGTGTACTTGTCAGATCTTTTGGTCACAGTGACAAAGAAGCTGAATAAAACAAGATACTTTACAGAAGTATTTTTTTATTAATTTTATTTTTAAAATTATTATATTTGTATATGCTATTAAATAAGATAGTCATTGTCCATTAGGACCATTCTTTGTGCAGAGTGAGGATGAGACCAGATGATGTTCAAGGATTGTATCCTGTATCTTTTTTTTTTGGGGGGGGGTGATTGTAGATAGACATAATACTCTTTTTTATTTTTATATGTGGTGCTGAGGATCAAACCCAGGGCCTCACATGTGCAAGGCAAGTGCTCTACCATTGAGCCACAATCCTAGCCCCAGATGTTCAAGGATTGTGAGAGGAGATTCTTACATTTATTAAACACATAGCTAATCTCCATGGCTTCTGACCTTGCTTATAGTATTTCTAAGTGCATCATGATAGTATTTTATAAATATTTGAAGCAATTCAAAACCACTGGTATAATTTAGATATGGAATATTCTGCATGAAGCTCCATGTGTTGGACAATGCAGCAATGTTCAGAGGTAAAATGCTTGGATCATGAGAGCTATATCCTTATGAGTGGGTTAATCCTTTTGATGGATTAATAATTTGAATGAACTACTTGGTTGTAACAGTAGGCAGATGGGATGAGACTGAAAAAAGTAATACATTGGGAGCATGGCTTTAGAGACTATAATCTCTCTGGCTCCTTACTATCTTTCTCTGCTTCCTTGTTGCTCAGAGCTGTCCTCTGCCAGACTTTTCATCCAACATCTTTTTACCCTGGAACTGGCTACCATGAACTGGACCTCTGAAAACATAAGCCAAAGTACACCTTTACTCTTCTAAATTGTTTTTGTCAGATCTTTGATCTCAGTGAGGAAAAGCTGACTAACATAATTATAGAACAATACGCAAATCTAAATAATCCAAGTTCAGTGGTATGATTGCTTTGAATTTCTCTTTCCCTTTCTATCTTTATCACCTAATCTATCCATATCTATTCTGAACTTTATACACTAATCAGATCCCAGACATTGACATGGTTCAACAATTTTCTGGAATCTCTTAAATCTTTTACTCTGGTCACAGATTCTTTTTCATAGAATAAATTGGTTTTTGAAATTGTTCTTTAAATAGAATTCCTATTTTGAATTTTTAAAAATATTTTAAATGTTTTTCTCTATTACTTGGTTTGTGTCTTAAGTCACTCTAAAACTTTGTGCATCCCTAAGTTTGTATTAATGTGCTGAGTATGTGAGAAGGTGCTCTAGGATTTTTTGATTTCTTCCTTTTAGAATAAATGATGATAGAAATGCAAAGTTCCAAATAAAAATATAACTATAAACTCAATTAATTGGTTTTGAAATTTTATCAACTCATGCGTCAAATTTTATGTATGGTCAAAGAATATTTTACATTCTTTCAATTGTGACCAAATTGTACCATTAGTCAAAATCTGAAGTGATAAACCATGTTTAACCTTCTTCTAAATTAATTTCCTTGAGTTTCTAAGGGAAATCGCTGAATTGTATATGAAGTAACTTTATAATTTCTAAGAAGCTAGAAATTAAATATTCTTACTGAAGTTAAATATCAGTTTCCTAATACAATAAATAAACCATTGTGAGATAAGTGAATTATTATTTAAAAATTCAATATCCAAGTATAAGGTATCAACACATTTTTAACATAGGGCTTGTTTAGTCTTTTCCTTATCCATTATGAAATCCCACTATGAGTACTGCCTGCCCAACTACTATAAAAAAATGAAGCGGCACATAAGAAGTAAGTGGTAATTCAAATCATTGTTTTGTCATATCCTCTGAATACAACCCCATTCTCTTTAGGATAAGGAGAAACAGACACACATGAGATAAACTATGAAATATATCACAGTTTTCCTTATTTAGAAGATGCAATGCAGATATCACAGCTAGTAAAGTCTGAATATAGGTTTCCCTAAGATTTATATCTTGAAATTTTTATACCAAGTTGACAATATTAGGAGCCCTTGGTCCTGATTATGTCATGAAAGGGATTAGTGTCCTACTAAAAGAGACTTGAGAAACCTGTTATCCTCTACTGTCACATGAAAACAAAGTTAGAAGACAATGGCAGTTCATTAACCAGCAAGTAGACTCTCTTGAGATGGGGGATCTGGCAATGTTTTTTTCTTAGACTTTGCTGACTCCAGAACTGTGAGAATTCAATTTTGTTATTTGTAAGTCATTCAGTTTCTGCTGTTTTGTTGTAGGATTCCAAAAAGAATGAGGTATTATTTATTTAATGTGTTTCTAAAGATTTTGAGCTATAATGTCTATAACTTAAAAATTACTGAAAAATGGTAGAATATTGTTGCGGGAGATGTCCCTAATTTTGTTTTGAAGAGAATGCAACTGCTTTTTCATTAACACATTTTAAGGAAGCTGTTAACAAGCACCTTAATACCTGGTTCATATTGTATTGTTTTGTGTACCTGTGTTTGTTGTGTGTGTGTTTGCACTTTAAAAATTACTTTCTTCCAAATATCGGGAGAAACTTTGGAAGTGTAATGTTCAGATTGTGCTGTTTACTACTGTTTTTTTTTTTTTTTTATTTCTTTGTCTCCTCAATTGTTTGTGATAAACTTAATTTTTCTCAGTGCATTTGGAAAAGTAAATCATCAATCTGTTGAAAGAGATCGCATACTTATCTTCAGTGCCTCATCTCACTTTCATCATCTGTCTTAACTCAGGTAATTATTTTCTAATTTCAGATTTTTTATGAAAATCTGTTAAACTCAAAAGAAAATACCTTGCAGAGTCAGAAATTACCTCCAAAATCAATGCTACAGTGTACACAGATGGATACATTTGTCGAATGCCCAATTCCAAAATGAGAGGACTCAGGAACATTGTTTGAAACATACGCCTCGGAATGTTGAAATCGTTTTTCCCCTTAAATAGAGTCAAGTCGTATTTTATTTCTTTAAAAACTGTTTTAGTGTCTTAGAACTTCTACGCCTGAGTTAGGTGAGGTGGCACACTCCTATAATCCCAGCAGCTTGGGAAGCTGAGGCAGGAGAATTGCAAGTTCAAAGCTAGCCTCAGCAAAAGTGAGACCCTAAGTAACTCAGTAAGAGCCTATCTTTAGATAAAACACAAAATAAGCCTGGGGATGTGGCAGTGTTCAAGTGCCCCTGAGTTCAATCCCTGATATCAATCAATCAATCAATCAATCAAACCTTTTAAGCCTGTAAAATCTTAAATATTTTGAAATCTATTTCTAAAATCATAAATTATGTGTGTCTTTTTAACTTAGAGAAAGTAAAAAACAAAATTTGTTTAATGTATGCTTGATGACACATTTATCATTATACATATGAATAGTGCTTTTTCTTTTATACTTCTGATCGAAAAGTAATGAAACAGTGAGGACAATTGTTAAGTTAATTATAATGTTTCCTTTACCCACTTCTCATGAAAATAGTCTTGCCTCATCTATTAGATTTTTTTTCAGAAGTCAGAATAATCAATGTTATTCAAGTGCTTTTAACTATTACATAATAAATTACATTCATGCTTAAAGAACTGGTTGACCAAATTCTACACTACTATTAGAAGTTACTTTCTAAAATTTTGCCTATGAATCTTTCTTAAATTTGCACTAGTGCCTAATTTATGTACTGATTTTGTCTGCTTTGAAAACTACCTTACTATCCAAAATAGGATAAGATTTAGGGTGAATACAAGTCAGTCTGACTTGGATAGGATTTTTCACTTTTCCAGTTCCCATACACTGGACACAATTGCAGAACACAAATTGTTCCTGGGCAAGTATTATGCCACCACTTTCAAAAAGAGCAATACAGAAGATAACTGCATTTCTCCGTGATAACAAAAAAAAAAAAAAAAGAGAGCAGCTGTCCATCACAAATAAAGAGCAACAAGAAGAAATTAAGTAGAAGAATTTCTGTAGAAAACTATAGGAAATATTTATAGAAGACTTTTAAATGGGCTCAATCATCAGTGTTTTCACCTTTCACTTTCCATATACAAAATTATACATTTGTAAATTATGCACAAGTGATATCAATGCAAATGATAATGGCTCATGATATATAATCTAATCTGAGTCAGCTACTGTTGAAAACTATTAGAGTTGCTTAAAACATAAAAATACAATTAAAAAAGCAGGAAAAATTAATGAAAACCATCTAGTTATTGAAAAATAAATGAAATTGATCAACCAGTAGCACAACTGATAAAAATAAACCCAACTATGAATCAGCCTCATTATATCAGAGAAAACATTTGTCATTTGTTTTTTTGGGGATTGACTAACTTCACTTAGCATTACTTCTCCAATGTCATCCATTTACCTGCAAATACTATGATTTTATTCTTTTTTATTGTTGAGTAAAAATTCCATTGTGTATATATGCCACATTTTATTTATCCATTCATCTACTGAAGGGTATCTAGGTTGGTTCCATAGTTTAGTTATTGTGAATTGTGCTTCTATAAACATTGATGTGGCTGTGTCCCTGTAGTGTGCTGCTTCATAGTGAGGTGAGGGAGAAGCATGGGAGAAATAGATGAACTCTAGATAGGACAGAAGGGTTGGAGGAAAAGGGAGGGGGCAGGGAGTTAGCAAGGATGGTAGAATGTGATGGACATCAGTATCCAAAGTACATGTATGAAGACATGAATTGGTGTCAACATACTTTATATACAATCAGAGATATGAAAAATTGTGCTGTATATGTGTAATAAGAATTGTAATGCATTATGCTGTAATTTATTTTTAAAAATCAATTTAAAAACCCAACTATCAATATCAGGAATAAACAAGATTGTCAATATAGATTCTGAATCCATTAAATAAAAGGTCAACTTCAGAAAAAATTTTATGCACAAATTCTACTACATGGAAGAAAAAGACCACAATTTCTGAAAAGTCACGAATAACAAAATCCAAACTTGAAAATATAGAAAAATTGAACAGTTTTTGGACTGGAGGCTGAGGCAGGGTGACTACAAATTTAAAGCTAGCACTAATGATTAGTAAGGCCATAAACAACTTAGGGGAATCCTGTCTCAAAATAAAAAAGAGCTGAGTTTGTGGTTCAGTAGTTAAATATTCCTGAGTTCAGTCCTGATATAAGAAAAGAAAGAAAGACAGACAGACAGAAAGAAAGAAAGAAAGAAAGAAAGAAAGAAAGAAAGAAAGAAAGAAAGAAAAGGAAATGAACAAATAGACATTAAATTTTCAAGCAAAAGTATGACAAAGAAAATCTCTGGAACAGATTGTATCAGGAGACACTTCTACTACATATTAAGGGAATAATCAACACCAATTTCACATAATCATTTTCAGAAAATTATTTTATGAATCCAATATTATTCTGAATAGAAAACAAAGATATTACAAAGGAGAAACAAAACTCTGGGTAATAATATCTCTCATATACTTGGCATCAAGATCATCCATAAAATACTAGCAAGTTAATTTAAATATTGTCTTAAAAATTATATACTATAGCTAAATGCAATTTCCTCCCATTTTGTAAGGCTAGCTTTACATTCCAAAATAACTTAATATACTCTGCACTATAAATGTAATAAAGAAAAACATTATATGACCACATGAATGAGGCATAAAAGTATTTTAAAAAATAGGCCATTCATTCATGATAAATCTTTTTATGAAGTTAAACATAGGAGGAAATCATCACATTTTTACTTAAACATCTACCAAAGTCTAGAGGTAACATAATACCTAATGGTATTGTCTGAATGCTTGACCCCTGAGATCAAGAGCAAGTAACAGAATGTCCACTGTTAGAACTCTTTAAAAAAATTTCCGGATTTGTCCGTACGGAGCGCTGATTGTTCGGCAGATCGCCCTGCGGCTGGAGTCTGCGGCGCGCACTGGGAAACGACGGGCTGGTGGCGCAGAGATACAGCAATGATGATTCTGCGGGCTCCTGCCAGCTAGGCATTTGCTGAGCTCGGAGCTGAATTCTGGGTTGGAGACGGGGAAGGAAACGGTCCAGTTCGGTTCTCCACACCCGTCAGACCACGGAGGAAGCCAGCGGCCACCATCTTGGAGAGCTGACGTCACCATCCTTGTTTTTGACTGATTGCAGCTCTTTCAGCTATAGAACAGGTAATTTCAGGCTGACAATTGTCTGCGTCTTGCAGACAAATTGCTCAGACTTAGTGCTAAATAACACGCGGAAACTGCTTCTTGGAGCCTGCTCCTATCAGAACACGCACCGAGCCCGGAGCGGCGGAGCTCCGGCTACCGGAGCTGCTCTGGCCCAGGGCTATAGAACCCGCGGAAATTGCTTCTTGGAGCCTGCAACTGTCGGAGCATGCACCAAGTCCGGAGAGGCCGAATTCTGGCTCCCGGAACTGCTCTGGCCCAGGGATAAAGAACCCGCGGAAACTGTCTCTCGGTCCGGGTCCTGCTGAATACTGTGAAGGCCAGAGGGGCGGAGCAGAGCCGCCGCCAGAGCCCGAAACAGGCCCAGCGACCCGCCGGCGTGGTGTCGCGTCGCCCCGGCTAGAGCAGGGGCCGAACAGAGCCGCCGCCAGAGCCCGGAACAGGCCCAGCGACCCGCCGGCGTGGTGTCGCGTCGCTCCGGCTAGAGCAGGGGCCGAACAGAGACGCCGCCTGCGCCCGGAACAGGTCCAGCGACCCGCCGGCGTGGTGTCGCGTCGCTCCGGCTAGAGCAGGGGCCGAACAGAGCCGCCGCCAGAGCCCGGAACAGGCCCAGCGACCCGCCGGCGTGGTGTCGCGTCGCTCCGGCTAGAGCAGGGGCCGATCAGAGCCGCCGCCTGCGCCCGGAACAGGCCCAGCGACCCGCCGGCGTGGTGTCGCGTCACCCCGGCTAGAGCAGGGGCCGAACAGAGCCGCCGCCAGAGCCCGGAACAGGCCCAGCGACCCGCCGGCGTGGTGTCGCGTCGCCCCGGCTAGAGCAGGGGCCAAACAGAGCCGCCGCCAGAGCCCGGAACAGGCCCAGCGACCCGCCGGCGTGGTGTCGCGTCGCTCCGGCTAGAGCAGGGGCCGAACAGAGCCGCCGCCAGAGCCCGGAACAGGCCCAGCGACCCGCCGGCGTGGTGTCGCGTCGCTCCGGCTAGAGCAGGGGCCGAACAGAGCCGCCGCCAGAGCCCGGAACAGGTCCAGCGACCTGCCGGCGTGGTTGTCAAGAATTCCCAATTGGAGTAGGGGGAAAGCAGATCCTCCACCCGCGTCCGCAAGGTAGGCAGGCCTGTGACAGTCTGGCAGAACAGCCCCAGCGGCCTGCCGGCGTGGTAGACACGTCACACCACTTGGGGGAGGGGCAGAGCAGAGCCGCTCCCCGAGCCTGGATCAGGCCCAGCGGCCCGCCAGCGTGGCAGTCACATCACTCCATTTGGAGTAGGGGCAGAGCAGAGCCGACGCCCGAGCCTGCAAGGTAGACAGACTTGCGACCGACCGGCGGAACAGGCCCAGCGGTCTACTGGTGTGGTAGACACGTCACACAAATTGGAGGAGGGGCAGAGCAGAGCTGCCTCCCGGAGCCCGCAAGGTAGGCAGACCCGCGTCCGACCGGCGGATCAGGCCCAGCGGCCTGCTGGTGTGGTAGACACATCACCCATCATCCCAATTGGAGTAGGGGCAGAGCAGAGCCTTCTCCCGCGGTCGGTGTAGGCCCAACGGCCCGACAGCGTCGTAGTCACGTCAACCCAATTGGAGCAGGGACAGAGCAGAGCCGCCACTCGCGCCCAGAACAGGTCCAGCGACCTGCCGGTGTAGTAGTCAAGACACCCCAAGTGGAGTATGGGCAAAGCAGATCCTCCACCCGCGTCCGCAAGGTAGGCAGGCCTGTGACAGACTGGCGGAACAGGCCCAGCGGCCTGCCGGCGTGGTAGACATGTCACACCACCTGGGGGAGGGGCAGAGCAGAGCAGAGCCGCTCCCCGAGCCCGCATCAGGCCCAGCGGCCCGCCGGAGTGGCAGCCACATCACCCCATTTGGAGTAGGGGCAGAACAGAGCCGCCGCCCGAGCCTGCAAGGTAGACAGACTTGCGCCCGACCGGTGGAACAGGCCCAGCGGTCTACTGGTGTGGTAGACACGTAACACCAATTGGAGGAGGGGCAGAGCAGAGCCACCTCCTGAGCCCGCATGGTAGGTAGACCTGCGACCTACCGGCGGATCAGGCCCAGTGGCCTGCTGGTGTGGTAGACACGCCACCCATCACCCCAATTGGAGTAGGGGCAGAGCAGAGCCTTCGCCCGCGGTCGGAGCAGGCCCAGCGGCCCGACAGTGTCGTAGACACGTCAACCCAATTGGAGCGGGGACAGAGCAGAACCGCCACCCGCACCCAGAACAGGTCCAGCGACCTGCCGGCGTAGTAGACACGACACCTCAATTGGAGTAGGGGCAGAGCAGATCCTCCACCCGAGCCCGCATGATAGGCAGGCTTGTGACAGACTGGCGGAACAGACCCAGCGGCCTACCGGCGTGGTAGACACGTCACACCACTTGGGGGAGGGGCAGAGCAGAGCCGCAGCCCGCGCCCAGAACAGGCACAGCGACCTGCCGGCGTGGTAGTCACGACAACCCAATTGGAGAAGGGGCAGAGCAGAGCCGCCGCCCACGCCTGCAAGGTAGTCAGATCCGCGACTAACTGGTGGAAGAGGCCCAGGGGTTCACGGACGTGGTGACGTGGTAGACACGTCACACCAATAGAAGGAAGGGCAGAGCAGAGCTGCTGCCCGCGCCTCCAAGGTAGGCAGACCTGCAACCGACCGGCAGAACAATCCCAGCGGCCCGCCAGCGTGGTAGACAGATCACCCCAATTGGAGGAGGAGCAGAGCTGCCGCCCGCCCCTGCAAGGGAGACTTTTCAATTATACAAGAGCAAGATAAATATATAGGGGGAAAAATTTCAAAAACACAACAGTTTCACTAAGCAGAAAGAAACACGAGCAATATGAAAAGACAAGGAAAGAAAGGACCACAAGCAATGCAGGTCAACTCAACTTTAGAAGAGGTTATAGCTGCAGCAGAGGGAATGTCAGATAAAGAATTCAGGATATACATGCTGCAAATGATCTGGAGTCTCAAGGAAGACATTAGACAGCAAAATCAGACAATGAAAGATCATTTCGACCACTTCGACAATGTATTACATAAACAAATCCAAGTAGCAAAAGATCAACTATACAGGGAGATAGAGGTAATAAAAAACAAACAAACAGAAATCCTAGAAATGCAGGAAGCAATAAACCAACTTAAAAACTCAATTGAGAATACTACCAGCAGAGTAGAACACTTAGAAGATAGAACATCAGACAATGAAGACAAAGTATTTCAACTTGAAAAGAACATAGATAGCTCAGCAAAACTGTTAAGAAACCATGAGCAGAACATCCAAGAAATATGGGATAATATAAAGAGACCAAACTTAAGAGTCATTGGGATACAGGAAGGTATAGAGGTCCAAACCAAAGGAATGAACCACCTATTCAATGAAATAATACGAGAAAACTTCCCAGACTTGAAGAATGAGACAGAATCCCAAATCCTAGAAGCATACAGGACGCCGAATGTGCAAAATCATAAGAGATCCACACCTAGACACATTATAATGAAGATGCCCAACATACAGAATAAGGAGAGAATTTTAAAAGCTACAAGAGAAAGGAAGCAGATTACATTTAGGGGTAAACCAATCAGGATAACAGCTGATCTTTCAACACAGACTCTGAAAGCTAGAAGATCCTGGAATAACATATTTCAAAAACTGAAAGAAAATGGGTTCCAACCAAGAATCATGTATCCAGCGAAATTAAGCTTCAGGATGGAAGATGAAATTAAAACCTTCCACGATAAACAAAAGTTAAAAGAATTTGCAGCTAGAAAACCATGTCTTCAAAACATCCTCGGCAAAACATTACAGGAAGAGGAAATGGAAAATAACAATGAAAACCAACAGTGGGAGGTAGGACAGTAAAGGAGGGGAAAATAATCAAAAAGGAAAACAAACCATGTTTAGTAACATAAATAAACAATTATGGCTGGAAGAACAACCCATATCTCAATAATAACCCTAAATGTTAATGGCTTAAACTCACCAATCAAGAGACACAGGCTAGTAGAATGGATCACAAAACAAGACCCAACAATATGCTGCCTACAGGAGACGCATTTGATAGGAAAAGACATACATAGACTGAAGGTGAAAGGTTGGGAAAAATCATATCACTCATATGGACTTAGGAAACAAGCAGGAGTTTCCATACTCATATCAAATAAAATAGATTTCAAGCCAAAGTTAATCAAAAGGGATAAAGAGGGACACTACATACTGCTCAAGGGAACCATACACCAACAAGACATAACTATCATAAATATATATGCCCCAAACAATGGTGCAGCTATGTTCATCAAACAAACTCTTCTTAAGTTTAAGAGTCTAATAGACCAACATACAATAATCATGGGAGACTTCAACACACCTCTCTCACCACTAGACAGATCTTCCAAACAAAAGTTGAATAAGGAAACTATAGAACTCAATAACACAATTAATAACCTAGACTTAATTGATATATATAGAATATACCACCCAACATCAAGCAGTTACACTTTTTTCTCAGCAGCACATGGATCCTTCTCAAAAATAGATCATATATTATGTCACAGGGCAACTCTTAGACAATATAAAGGAGTGGAGATAATACCATGCATCTTATCTGATCATAATGGAATGAAACTGAAAATCAACAATAAAAGAAGGAAGGAAAAAACATGCATCACTTGGAGAATGAACAATTGGTTACTAAATGATCAATGGGTTATAGAAGACATCAAGGAGGAAATTAAAAAATTCTTAGAGATAAATGAAAGCACAGACACAACATATCGGAATCTATGGGACACATTAAAAGCAGTTCTAAGAGGAAAATTCATTGCTTGGAGTTCATTCCTTAAAAAAAGAAAAAACCAACAAATAAATGATCTCATACTCCATCTCAAAATCCTAGAAAAAGAAGAGCAAAACAACAGCAAAAGAAGTAGAAGGCAAGAAATAATTAAAATCAGAGCTGAAATTAATGAAATCGAAACAAAAGAAACAATTGAAAAGATTGACAAAACTAAAAGTTGGTTCTTTGAAAAAATAAATAAAATTGACAGACCCTTAGCCATGCTAAGGAAGAGAAGAAGAGAGAGAAATCAAATTACTAGCATACGGGATGAAAAAGGCAATATCACAACAGACACTTCAGAAATACAGAAGATAATCAGAAACTATTTTGAATCCTTATACTCCAATAAAATAGAAGATAGTGAAGGCATCGATAAATTTCTTAAGTCATATGATCTGCCCAGATTAAGGCAGGAGGATATAGACAACCTAAACAGACCAATATCAATTGAGGAAATAGAAGAAACCATCAAAAGACTACCAACTAAGAAAAGCCCAGGACCGGATGGGTATACAGCAGAGTTTTACAAAACCTTTAAAGAGGAACTAACACCAATACTTTTCAAGCTATTTCAGGAAATAGAAAAAGAGGGAGAACTTCCAAATTCTTTCTACGAGGCCAACATCACCCTGATTCCTAAACCAGACAAAGACACTTCAAAGAAAGAAAACTACAGACCAATATCTCTAATGAACCTAGATGCAAAAATCCTCAATAAAATTTTGGCAAATCGGATTCAAAAACATATCAAAAAAATTGTGCACCATGATCAAGTAGGATTCATCCCTGGGATGCAAGGCTGGTTCAATATACGAAAATCAATTAATGTTATTCACCACATCAATAGACTTAAAAATAAGAACCATATGATCATCTCGATAGATGCAGAAAAAGCATTCGACAAAGTACAGCATCCCTTTATGTTCAAAACGCTAGAAAAACTAGGGATAACAGGAACTTACCTCAACATTGTAAAAGCAATCTATGCTAAACCTCAGGCTAGCATCATTCTGAATGGAGAAAAATTGAAGGCATTCCCTCTAAAATCTGGAACAAGACAGGGATGCCCTCTCTCACCACTTCTGTTCAACATAGTTCTCGAATCACTGGCCAGAGCAATTAGACAGACGAAAGAAATTAAAGGCATAAAAATAGGAAAAGAAGAACTTAAATTATCACTATTTGCAGATGACATGATTCTATACCTAGCAGACCCAAAAGGGTCTACAAAGAAACTATTAGAGCTAATAAATGAATTCAGCAAAGTGGCAGGATATAAAATCAACACGTATAAATCAAAGGCATTCCTGTATATCAGCGACAAATCCTCTGAAATGGAAATGAGGACAACCACTCCATTCACAATATCCCCCCCAAAAATAAAATACTTAGGAATCAACCTAACAAAAGAGGTGAAAGACTTACACAATGAAAACTACAGAACCCTAAAGAGAGAAATAGAAGAGGATCTTAGAAGATGGAAAAATATACCCTGTTCATGGATAGGCAGAACTAACATCATCAAAATGACGATATTACCAAAAGTTCTCTATAGGTTTAATGCAATACCAATCAAAATCCCAATGGCATTTCTTATAGAAATAGAGAAAGCAATCATGATATTCATATGGAAAAATAAAAGACCCAGAATAGCAAAAACAATGCTAAGCAGGAAGGGTGAATCAGGCGGTATAGCGATACCAGACTTCAAACTATACTACAGAGCAATAGTAACAAAAACAGCATGGTACTGGTACCAAAACAGGCGGGTGGACCAATGGTACAGAATAGAAGACACAGAAACCAACCCACAAAACTACAACTATCTTATATTTGATAAAGGGGCTAAAAGCATGCAATGGAGGAAGGATAGCATCTTCAACAAATGGTGCTGGGAAAACTGGAAATCCATATGCAACAAAATGAAACTGAATCCCTTTCTCTCGCCATGCACTAAAGTTAACTCAAAATGGATCAAGGAGCTTGATATCAAATCAGAGACACGGCGTCTGATAGAAGAAAAAGTCGGCTACGATCTACATACTGTGGGGTCGGGCTCCAAATTCCTCAATAGGACACCCATAGCACAACAGTTAATAACTAGAATCAACAAATGGGACTTACTCAAACTAAAAAGTTTTTTCTCATCAAAAGAAACAACAAGAGAGGTAAATAGGGAGCCTACATCCTGGGAACAAATCTTTACTCCTCACACTTCAGATAGAGCCCTAATATCCAGAGTATACAAAGAACTCAAAAAATTAGATAACAAGATAACAAATAACCCAATCAACAAATGGGCCAAAGACATGAACAGACACTTCTCAGAGGAGGACATACAATCAATCAACAAGTACATGAAAAAATGCTCACCATCTCTAGCAGTCAGAGAAATGCAAATCAAAACCACCCTAAGATACCATCTCACTCCAGTAAGATTGGCTGCCATTAGGAAGTCAAACAACAACAAGTGCTGGCGAGGATGTGGGGAAAAGGGTACACTTGTTCATTGTTGGTGGGACTGCAAATTGGTGCAGCCAATCTGGAAAGCAGTATGGAGATTTCTTGGAAAGTTGGGAATGGAACCACCATTTGACCCAGCTATTCCCCTTCTCGGTCTATTCCCTAAAGACCTAAATAGAGCATGCTACAGGGACACTGCTACATCGATGTTCATAGCAGCACAATTCACAATAGCAAGACTGTGGAACCAACCTAGATGCCCTTCAATAGATGAATGGATAAAAAAAATGTGGCATTTATACACAATGGAGTATTACTCTGCATTAAGAAATGACAAAATCACAGAATTTGGAGGGAAATGGATGGCATTAGAGCAGATTATACTGAGTGAAGCCAGCCAATCCCTAAAAAACAAATGTCATATGTCTTCTTTGATATAAGGAGAGTAACTAAGAACAGAGTAGGGACGAAGAGCATGGGAAGAAGATTAACATTAAACAGGGACGAGAGGTGGGAGGGAAAGGGAGGGAGAAGGGAAATTGCATGGAAATGGAAGGAGACCCTCAGGGTTATACAAAATTACATACAAGAGGTAGCGAGGGGAAAGGGAAAAATAATACAAGGGGGAGATATGAACTGCAGTAGAGTGGGTAGAGAGAGAAGAGGGGAGGGGAGGGGAGGGGAGGGGGGTAGTAATGGATAGGAAAGGCAGCAGAATACAACAAACCCTAGTATGGCAATATATAAATCAATGGAAGTGTAACTGATGTGATTCTGCAATTTGTAAATGGAGTAAAAATGGGAGTTCATAACCCACTTGAATCAAAGTGTGAAATATGATATATCAAGAACTATGTAATGTTTTGAACAACCAACAATAAAAAAAAAAAAAAATTCCTACTCAAAACAGTTGAGTTCTTATAGCAGTAAGTCAATTAAAAATGAAATAAAAATAAAAAGTTATTGTAATGAGAAAAAAATTAAAATGTTAGCATATTATATGATTATCCAAGCACAGTAAAAAAGAAAATCCACAAAATAAATTTAAAAAACCTCCCAAAGCTAGTAGTGAGTTCGGTAAGGCAGAAAGATAGAAAATTGACCCACAAAATTTCTTTACTTCAATATATATTGGTAATTTTTTTGGTAAAATATCCATATTGTAAGCTGTAGCTCAGTTAAATTCATTTCTTATTGATACATAGAATTCTATTATGTAAATATTAATTTTAGTATCATTCATGATTATTGAGATTGGCCAATTTTATTATGGTATCATTCTACAAACTTTTTTGCATATTTATTGGCCATCTATCATATTAATATATATTATTTTGTTACATGCTTTAGCTATAAGTTATCCTACTCTATGGCTTCATTTAAAAAAAATTGATTCACATAGTTTCTTTATTTTAATGTAATCTAAATTCAAAAAATAATGTTCTTTCATTTTATTATCTTTCAAGGATAATAATTTCATCCATCTTGTGACCTGTTTAAAAAATATTTGTCTATCCCAAATACTAAAGATATTGTCACTTACATTATGGGGTTTTGCTTGTTTTTAGAATATTCATTATTTTACTATTCATAATAAAATAAAATTTATCTGAAGGAGATTATGTAGGATATAAAGTAATATTCATGCTTGTTTTTCACATATAGATGCATTTGAGTCAGTCACAATTTATTGGAAAGTCTGCAAAGTCATTCCAACCTTGTCATAATCCAAGGTACTGTACATGCTTTGCTCTATTTCTAACCTTTCTACTCATTTTAAAAGTAGTTCACAGATCTGTGCCTACTCTTACTTTTTATTCTAAACGTTTCCTTGAATTTGAAAATGTCATGTTTTTAATTTTGAAGAAATATCAAATTTTAATTATGAAGTGTAGTGCTTTGAATTTCCACAGATAGGGAAAACAAACAGTTTTGTTTTCAAGTATCTGGTGAATGAAGTGTTCCCAGGTCCAGTCTCTGAAAATTCATATATATGAGGAGAGATCATTGACAGGAGAGTAGGATTCCTGAAAACCATGTCAGTATTCTAAATAAAATTTAGAATCTTCCTATTCCTGTTTTAGTCTGTTCCATGACCTGCAAAATGGAGGAAATAAAATGTTATTTTATCAGATCAAAAAAGAAAATAATTTTCAAGATTGTTTTTGAATCAATGAGTCAAGTGAACCAAAATCCCAATAGTATAATTGCATAATACTCTTTCATTAGCAAGCAAAATAAAATATACTCTTAATTTAATTGATTATTCTTTTGTGATACAGAAGCATTTATATCATTAGAACATACTAGTGAAATTAGATGATGCTTCCTGGAGACCCTTGTTTAGAAAAAGATTGTTATGATTATGATTTGTATTTCCAACAGTCAGTTTTGGACATTCATGCATCAGGAAGATGATGCTATTGCATTTTTCATAAGTGAATTAACTATTGGTGGTCTAAGGAAAATCCTTAAGTGTGAGACGTGTTAAGAATCTCTAGCAGTCAGAGAAATGCAAATCAAAACCACCCTAAGATACCATCTCACTCCAGTAAGATTGGCAGCCATTAGGAAGTCAAACAACAATAAGTGCTGGCGAGGATGTGGGGAAAAGGGTACACTTGTACATTGCTGGTGGGACTGCAAATGGGTACGGCCAATATGGAAAGCAGTATGAGATTCCTGGGAAAGCTGGGAATGGAACCACCATTTGACCCAGCAATCGCCCTCCTCGGACTATTCCCTGAGGACCTTAAAAGAGCTTACTATAGGGATACTGCCACATCAATGATCATAGCAGCACAATTCACAATAGCTAGACTGTGGAACCAACCTAGATGCCCTTCAATAGATGAATGGATAAAAAAAAATGTGGCATCTATACACAATGGAGTATTATGCAGCACTAAAAAATGACAAAATCATGGAATTTGCAGGGAAATGGATGGCATTAGAGCAGATTATGCTAAGTGAAGCTAGCCAATCCTTAAAAAACAAATGCCAAATGTCTTCTTTGATTTAAGGAGAGCAACTAAGAACTGAGCAGGGGGAAAGAGCATGAGGAAAAGATTAACATTAAACTGAGATGAGTGATGGGAAGGAAAGGGAGAGAGAAGGGAAATTTCATGGAAACGGAAGGAAACCCTCATCGTTATACGAAATCACATATATGAGGTTGTGAGGGGAAAGGGGGGGGGAGGGAGAGAACTGAACAACAACAGATGAGGTAGAGAGGGAAGATGGGAGGGGAGGGGAGGGGGGATAGTAGGTGATAGGAAAGGCAGCAGAATACAACAGTCACTAATATGGCATTATGTAAACATTGTGAATGTGTAACGGATGTGATTTTGCAATTTGTATTTGGGGTAAAAATGGAAGTGCATAACTCACTTGAATCAAATGTATGAAAGATGAAAAAAATAAAATAAAATAAAAAAAAAAACAGGCTCCTGAACTGCCTACTGAAATTCAGATTTGCTCCTGTCACCTGAGTACCATAAAGCACATTACTTAAAACCTGTGGAATATATTTTCCTCTTTTTAAATTTGGGAATAATTAACAAAGTGTATTTCCACATCTTACATAATTGTGATAATTCTCTGAGCTTGAAATATGAAGCACTGAGAATTTCAACTAATACATATTAGTACTCAGAAAATATTAGTCATTGGGTCATAATTAGTTGACCTCTTTCCAATGTCGTATTTCTTTCTTTTTTTTTTTATTGGTTACTCAAAACATTACAATGATCTTGACATATCATATATCATACATTTGATTCTAATGGGGTATGAATTCTTATTTTAGGAAAGAATACAACAGACACTAGTATGGCAGTATGTATAAATGTGGCTGTATAACCAATGTGATCCTGCATTGAGAAAAATAAGAATCCAATGTCGTATTTAATAATTTTACAATGCACATTTTGGTCCAAATTAGATTTTGAAAGTTTGCTTTCTGTATTTTAACTTTTCTTCTGCTCTGGTCTGTTTTCTTAATCTCTCCCCATCTCCCTTTCTCTTAGCTCATGATGAAGCAAAAGCAGAAGCTCTGAGCAAAATTGCAAAGGAGAAAGATTACAATACCTGCTAACAAAGCCAAGCAAGCTCTGAAAGGGCAACTAAGTCTTAAAGGAAAAAACATTGAGGTGAGGAAAAGAGACCATCAAGTTTGTTGTTGTTGTTGTTTGTTTGTTTTAATGGGAAAGAATTTTCTTTAAACTCAGGCAGGTATACTCATATCAAATGGCACTCTAATATGGGATATTGACATCTCCCCATTGTTATCCTTACCTGTGTCTGCCCAATTCTGAACATTGTTTAGCTTAATTATCATGCTGACCATAGGATGTGGTGATGATGCTTGCCTGATGGACAAATCTTGCTCCATGGACAGTCAAGGTGAAACTGAAGAGGACTAGTGAATTTTTCATGAGATAGAAAAACAGCGAAAGTACTACACACGTACGCTGTGTTCAGTGACACACTTTCATTTAGTAAGCAAAAATGTATTGAGTGCCTATTATACCCCAGGCACTGTGCTCAGGTCTCAGGATATACACCCAACAGAGCAGAAAAACTGGATGTAGAGCCATCATAGCAGAAACAGAAGTGGAATATAGCAGAGTTTAGAAAGAAAAAGGGAAACCGTTTCTGAGCTAAAAGGTGCTTAGAAAAACGATTGTGCAGTTTTGTGTGTTGAAGAATAGATCTTCCAGACTCATTTTTGACCAAACCTCTTCAAATACATATTTTACAGCACTGTAGAGAATTATAGAAATAAAGTTTTTAAAAGCCTACATTTTTAAAACAGAAATCTGGAAATTTCTAGAGGGGAAGACTAAGAATATGTTAGCATGTTACTACAAGTCTCATACTCTTTAATAATACTCATTTTAAAATATGTAAAGTGTTCAGAAAGCAAAAATGAAAAATAAATATATAATTCAGGAAGCCTTTTTGTTAGTTTTGGTTGATATGTAATATCATATCATGAAGAGAGAATAAAATTGTTTTCCAAACTACTTTCATGTCCTATACATTTTATTTTCTGTGTAAAATACAGATAGTGCACTTCATCCTCAGTTGCACACTTGTTTTATATCTTTCTGATTGCTGATAAAGGTGTGTGTATGTGTGTGTACATTTGAACAAGTATTACAAAAATCAGCCATGCAAGTATAAGTCTATATTTTTATTAGATGGATTTTAAATGACTACGGAAAAATGTATTTTAAAAACTTTATTCCTATTGTGTGTTTCACAGGATACATATATACAAATTTTAATGCAGCTCTAGTTTTCTTGATTCTTTTTTGCTGATATCTTTAAACTGAATTTTCCTTCACAATTTACATGTTTTTGAGATTGAGTCATTTATCCACTGCAATTACAAGATGGTGATATTATCCAAGAAGGTAATATTCTTCATTGTATTGGCCTTATAGTTAATCTAAATAGTGTAAGGTCAATTCAATATTGTAATTGAAAAAAAGATTGTTTTATTGTTGGGTGCTTTTGGCATATTGCCTATGGGCCATTTGCCAGATTAATAAAGATATTCAGTGTTTTGTGTCCCTGATATTTCATATTTTTGCTGATTTTGAACCAGGGCCAGTATGTTCTTTTTGAATTTTGTAATTCATTTTCCCGTCTGAGTCAAGTCTCAAGTTGATCTACCTTGACTTTGATTAGTAAATTGATAGAATTGCCATTCATCAAGTAGATTGTTTCTGGCATGTTCATAAAATATTTATTACATTTACAAAAATATACAGAATTATTTTTTACTGATAAAAAATGAGAATTTCAGATTGTTACTTTATAACAGTGCTCTGAAACTATATTTTAGGAGCAAATTTTCTCTGCTGCTTATTTTTTAATTTTTTAATTTTTTTACTGATACATAAAAACATTAAATATTGAATGTGTTAATAGAGTGCTGGGTTTTTCAGCTTTTTGCTGCTGTGACTGTGCAAGAAAAAAGTTGGGGAGAGGAGGAGTGTATTTTCAGCTTGCAGTTTGGGAGGTTCAGTCCATGGCAACAACTCCATTGCTCTGGAGGTGACAGAATATCATTATAGAAGGGCATGGCAGAAGAGTGCTGTTCCACACCTAGTATCCAGGAAGCAGAGAAGGAGAGGGAAAGGAGCTTAAATCCTGGTCTGGGAATGTGGCTCAAGCGGTAATGCGCTTGCCTGGCCTGCGTGGGGCACTGGGTTCATCTTCAGCACCACATAAAAACAAAATAAAAATATTGTGTCCACCGAAAACCGAAAATTAAAAATTCTCTCTCTCTCTCTCTCTCTCTCTCTCTCTCTCTCTCTCTCTCTCCCTCCCTCCCTCCCTCCCTCCCTCTCTCTCTCTCTCTCTCTCTCTCTTCTCTCTTCTCTCTTCTCTCTTCTCTCTTCTCTCTTCTCTCTTAAAAAAAAAAAGAAAGATAAATCCTTCCAAAGTACATCTCTCATGACCTATCTACTCTAGGCTTGGCTTACCTGCCCACAGTTACCACCTAGTTAGTCCACTCAGATTATTAATCCATCAAATGGTTTCATCCACTCTTCAGTTTACAGTTCTCATAGTCTAATCCTCTGAACATCCCTGTATTAACACAAAAGCTTCCAAAAAACATCTCATGTTGAAACCATAACAGGTACCATGTGATGATTGGATACAAATATACTTTGTGTAATATTTAAATCAGGCTTAAATAGCTCTATCTTCTCATGTATTATTTCTTAGCATTTTTATTGAAATACAACTATACCCAATTTATTTATATGTTATCAGTGTCTACTAAGAGTTATATGAGGAAATGGGAATAACTGCCAAAGCCCATACAGCCTACAAACTAAAATTTATTTATTATTTGGGCTTTTATAGAAAATATTTGCTGACTCTTCAGCAAATAATTTTGAATTTTAATTGGTTACATGAAAACTTTTCTTACAATACAAATAATAACAGAATTTACCACCTGGCAGACACTCTTTAATCGTATTTCTACTACATTTATTAACATTCACCATAACATATAGTTAAGAACTACAGATTACCCCAAAAATCTAAGTTAGCAAGACTAAACTACATTCTTAATTAACTTTAGAGTATGCAACTTGCTAGTAAGTGGCAGCACAGGATTTTAAGCCACAGATTGAGCTCTGCTCCCTATGTGTTTACTACTGTGCTGTCTCCAAACTTGTGAGATTATTGTCTCAACATTTTTTTCCTTGTGTTCACTGACATCTTCATTTTTTTTTTAATTACTACATTCTACTTTCTAACTTAGGAAACCTCAACATGTATGGACTAGTATTTCTATGATAGTGTATTATCCGATGTACTGGTAAAGTGGTCTGATGTGCTTACATTCTACCTGATTTCCCCTGTTTTGAGACATCCTCATACTATTTACTACAACAGTATAATAACTGTAAGTATAATAGCTTTGTGGCATTTCCTGGTATCATATAGTGGTAGTTTATTTGTGCTTTTTGATACCTTTGAGACTTAATAGCTAAAAAATATTTATTATATAGAACACTTTTTTAGAAACATCTCAAAGAGTGTTTTCCCCCTTGGTATGTAAAGTTGTACTATTTGATAAATGCAAAGTAAGTTACTTATCTCAGCCTCAGGAGCTGACAATACTCAAGCCCTTCAGATGTCTTTGGCAACACCCTGTACTCATGTACTGGGTATTGTACATTTTGCTGCTCAGAGTTGGCAGCTTTAGAGATTTTGCCCTTAGCTCTAGAAAATGTAACTTTCTAGGTACATATTTTAGCTAGATTTATGTAACATATTCCTGCCCTTGCAACCTGTAACCAGTGACAAATTAGTATGGGATTGTGAAACTCAATTCCTTTGACTCAAGGAGAGGCATTCGGGTGTGATTTACACTCTGCATTTCCTACAAGATCAGATAGTCAGTAAGACTCCTTCTAAATTGCCACTCCAGGCTGGTATCTGACTATTTTCCATCTTGCTTCTTGTGTACACTAGATTCTCCTGGTTTTACTACTGGTAAGATCTTCCTGGATATTGTAGTAGGACCTGGACTTGGGGACTGAATACATTAGGTAACATAGTCAAAAAATTAGGGTGCTTTCCAAGGTGATATTGAAAGATAAACAAATGTTTAAACAAATAGAAAACAAAATCCATAAAACAATAGCAGCAGAAGCATCAAAAATTATAAGCAAAATATACCTGGCACTTTAATTTCACCATAGGGATTGAAGTTTAAGAAAAATGCAGAGATGACACGAAACTTAATGGTAGAATATTTTCTTAATCTATAGAGTCTTTGAAATTTTTCTTCCTCATTTTTTTTCATAATAAAATTGCCTTGGACACAATTTAGATGGTATGTGTGTGAGTGTGTGTGTGTGTATGTATGTGTGTGCAAGTATGCACTTCTATGTGTCTTCACATACAAATATACGTATACAAACATGCCTGTGTGTCTATGTGTATATATGCACCTACACAGAAATACGCATTCCCACCTGTTCATTTCCACCTTTTGGTAAAAAAGAGGGAAATAAGAAAGGTAACACAAACATATATTATTTCCATGGTCTTTATTCTATTTCCTCAAATGAAAATTATGTACTAGAAGAAACACTGCATTTTATATTAATTGGTTCTTGGCAAATTAAAATAGATTTTTTTCTTTTACATATTAATTATAATATAATATTAAAGGTATGCTTTTGTAGTTTCTTGATTTCGTAATCTATTTTTAATTATAAACTTGAGAATCCTAATGAATTGAGAAATTTCAAGAGCTTCAGCAGATGTGTGACTGATGAATGCATCCTCTTAGGATACTTCAGAACCTGGGGAAATCAAAGCATTACTCAGTAAGTGGATGGAGGAATACCCCTCCCACATTACTGTGCAAAGATATGCTATATCTTCTTCAGAGTGCCAGACGTTTTAGGAGTACATAGGGCACACCCTCGTGGTCCAAAGTATTCAATATTCTGAAGTTAATGTGCATAGGAAAAGGTTCCCCACTTGGGGATTATGTCAGTTTCCTTCCTCAGATGTTTTTCCCAAAGTAAATTTTCTTCTGTTGTTCAAAAAATATCATATTTTATTTATATCTTATTATTATGCCCTACAGTGTAAATTCCTGGACATTATAATATTATTCTAGTCAATAATATATTTACGAAGAAGAATGGAGAAATTTCAATGCCAGAATAACAAAGCCCTTTTCAATTTAGGCTATTCCCATATCATTATTTTAACAAAAATTGAAGATCAATTTAACCTAGTTATTCACTTATAGAAAAAATATTTTTATGATAAAGCAAAGTAATTTCATCTACAATTTAGGAAAATTTGAAGAAATGTTATATAACTATGAAAAGTTTGTTCAATTTATTTCTAGTTATGTGTAAAGACATAGCTCTTTCAGTGCTTATGGCTACTAAGAAAAAAAGAGGAATGAAATTTATACTGGAATTCACATCTCATTCTGAAAATAAATAACATGCATTCATAGATAATGATTGGGAAAATCAAACATTCTCCCACCCAACTAAATGCTGTGTTTTCAAAATCATATTTTCATTTAAGATTTAATAAAGATAAAAACTTATGAAATATTTATTTAGTTTTGATCAGTTGTGTGCTACTTCACAATATTTCTTAACACCAAAATGCCTGTGCAGCTGCCTACAAAGATGCAGTTACATACGTGCGTCTATTTCTGTACTCTCTTCTCTCACAAAATCTGTCTTGTTTTATGTAGTTTTATCGAGAGTCTTGAGGTTATGTAGTGTGGGCACTTTAACTCTCTTCTGTTTCAGAGTTTTTTGGGCAATTCCTGTTTGTCTTTCCTTGGAAACTGTAGAATTCAGGATGTAGTTTTCTATCAACATTTTGCCTGGGAATTATATTAGTGTCCTTTATAGATAAATATAAAAACACAGCTGACATCTCTCTATGTTGAATTTTCTAATTCATGAACATGCTAAATGCTGAAAATACTTAGTAGGTGTTTTCTATTCCCCTTCCCAGTTGTGAATTATTTCTTTTCCACTCTGCTTTGTAATTCAGACACTGACTTCTATAGAATGCACCAAGGGCATCCATTTCAATTATTTCCCATTTGGCTTCCATTGTGAGAGAGCAAAGGATGAAGGATATTTTCCTCTCTCCCTCAGACTGTGGTTTAACAGTAGGTAATTTTCTTTATCAAAGGCTCAGGTATTATTGGATGGTCTCTGATTTACATTGGTCAATTTAATGGTTTTCTGACATGATGATGATGATGATGATGATGATACAAAAGTGATAACATTCAATAGAATCATTCAATAGATTTTGAACTGGGAATTTTTACAAGGCTAAGAATATGCAACACCACACTTTCCTTGTGATACTGTGCAGTGTCACAGAGCCTCCAGTTTCAGTCAGCCATGTGATCATCAGAGGAAATACCTGATACTAAAATGTGTTCCTAAACCATGATGTTCAGTAGGACAGTGGTATTAAGGGAATTTTGGACTTTTGATATTTTCAACTTATGATGAGTTTCTTGGGACATAACCCCATTGTAAGTTAATTCCCCTTGACCTACCAAATCACTTATTCGTTCTACTTACCTCTGCTAAAGCCTTTGAAATTCATGTTCAGTTAAACTCTTAGTCCTTTGGAACAGGTCATCACTTTACTGCCATGATAAAGTCATTGTGTATGTGTATTCAGGCATAATGTTATTTTAAGACACTGAATTTGCATATGCATATATACACATACAAACACACAGTCTCTCTACTATTGGTAAATTTACTATGTTGTTTGTGACTGAAATAGCACGATCAGTTGCAAATTGCATTAATATGTATTTTAAAATATGATATTTTGCAGGATATATGTATTGAGAGTGATATTTACTTAAAGTAATAGATACCCTGTTCCACAAGTTTTTGAACAAACACAATCTTATTTTATGTGCTATGAATTTTAAAATTGTACAGGACCTATGATAGAATACATGAGGTAAAATTATTTCTTCGCCTGTATCTATAAATGACAAATGGTACTATCATAAATTTTTAAATGTAACACATGTTCCATAAAATAAATAAATAAATATTGTAGATGTTATCTAAAGTGTAGTATGCTCTTTGTAGTACTAAAATTCATCTGTAAAATTTAGCTGATTAAGGTATATACTATAAAGTCACATTAAGAAAGGAGGAAATTATCACAAAGTCTGTTATATTTCTTTCAAAGAGAATGTATGTATTGTGTTGAAATGGGAAGTATTAAATATACCAAATGGTCTTCATTGTTGTTAGAACTTTGAGAAGACAGAATACAAAATAAGTTAACTTGAGAAGATAAAAAGCTAATGTCATCATTTTTCCATATATCTAAATTATTACTGATGAGAAACTCCTAATTAGCATTTTGACCTTTAAGCAGATAATTCAGTGAAACTTTCATTAGTAGTAGATCAAGAAGAAACTGCAAATTGAAATGCAATTTTCTGATTTGTTCCAAAGCCTGCTTACTGAATTCAAGGATATTCATCTATAATCACATCATTTTCATTGCCAATAAAATATGCTTATGGTAGAATCATTCAAAAAAGATTTTTGCAAAGAATATGTAAATAACAAAGTTTAAGAATCTAGATTTTACCTTTTTTACATTATTCAGATAACTAAATTTACAGGTGCTTATAATGAATCAAAGATAGAATATATTCTATTTCTACTACCCCACCAAATTTTAAATACTGTTTTCCTTTTTCTATTCAGGTATTGTTATTGAGATTGGCAATGAAATGACTCTTTAGGCAGTACTGGGGATTGAACCCAGGACCTTGACATGTTAGGAAAGCACTCTATTGCCAAGCTACATCCCCAGTCCTTGTATGATTTGTATTTTGAGAGAGGACCTTCTCACTGATTTGTCCAGATTGTCTTCAAACTTGCCACCAGCCTTTGAGGTATGAGCCCCTGTGTCCTACTGACAGTAAAATAAGTTTTAAGAAAGAAATTAATAGGTTTTTCCTTATCATAAAAAATTCCTTTCATAGAAAGGAAAGAAAGAAAATAAGTTTGTTTTCAACCATTTTTAGAGACAGACATGAAAATAATCAATTTTATATCTGGCTAATTCTTTTGTCTTTTTTTTCTGTATAACCGTTTAAACTAGTTTTTGCAGTGTCAAGCTTACAATGTCATGCTTATCGGTAGCAGTCTTTTGGAAAATAGCAAACTATATCTTACTTTTGGAGATTAGTTTTTCATCCCTGTACAAATTAAAGGATTACTAATGACAGTAAACTCTGATGCATGATTCCGGGCCCTCTGGACATCCCGAATCATTTCTTGAAGATGGTTATTTCTTGCTATTCCTGTCCCAAATCCTGTTCCCTGGCACAGTGAAGATCTTTGAACCACATCCCATAATGATCATGTGCTGTATGAGATTGCACTGTGGAATGGAGCAACATCGAAAAAAGCTTGAATCTGATTGTCTTCATTTCAAGTCTTATTTACACAAATTTACTACAAGAAAATTAAAAAAGCAAAATCCATTTGATGACATCAAGACTAGACCCCTGATATTGAGTAGCAGTTAAAAAATTTGATATTAAAAGTTGGTGCTGATGAATCAATGAAACACACAACATATGTAAGGCTTAAGGACTAAAAATTTCAAGGCACCCAGAGTTTTTAATTTGTATTATTGCAGAATTAATTTTCAGGTATTTTGAAATTGGAGTCTTACAACTATTTAATAAATTATGTCTTAGCATGAGTCAGAATATAAGAAACTCACCTTTTTCTCATGGAAAGCATTTAACAAATGTTTCCTATATTTTTAAGAATGAAATAATCTTTATCTAGTTTTTAATCCTTTATATAAAATTGATAACTAGCATCAAACATAATTTGAGAAGTTCTTTATATAGTTAGAATGCCTAAATATTTTCACTACAACTTTACCAACAAACAACTTTTTAAACATTTATCACTCGGCTTTAAGTATTTATTGCTTCTGTTTTCTTTCTTTCGTTTTGTATTTTGCATTGGTGCCAATGTAATCAATATGTGGATTTCATGTCTGTCAACAGAGTTCATGAACACTGAAATGCAACCTAAGATTTAAATCTGTGTGTTTATCTTTAAAGAATAAATATTAAACTTTAGATGCAATATAGATATAATTCAATGTATCACATATACAAATTTAATTTGCTTTGGAAATTTGATATCAAATTGTGTGCCAAGAGTATATGAGAACACAGATTAGTGAAGAATGACATTGAAAATTGAAAATCTTTGAGAAAACAAAATTCAAAACACATGGCAAAGGTATGATGGAAGAACTATGATATAGGTTATGGGCAGAGAAGAATGAAAATAGTAAAATTGGAAGAGAATCAAGACACTAGTTTTTTTGTTTTTGTTTTTGTTTTTTTAAGTAAAAATCTGTTAAACAGACATATTTGCAACAATGTTGAGCAATCACTAAAAAATTTGGTTAAACAGATATCCTAAGGTGATGTTTATTAATGGAGATTTATTGTACTAAATAATGAGGGAGAAGGACAGCTAATAACATTTGCTGAAGCTCAGAGGAAATTTCAATAGGACAACCACTAGCATGGGGCAATGCAGCTCTACTGTTTTGTCTCAACATTTCTGAAGGTATGCACTGTGAATTCACTGGCTTTATGTTTCTTGTTCTTTTTTTTCCATTATTCTCTCCTTGCTGCCATACTATTATTCAAAGCAACTGTTCTCTCTACTCCATCGCGTCTCTAGGTAGATGGCTAATAACACTCCTTGACTTCCAATTACTCACATTTGAGTGAATGATTCTTTATTTTTTAAACTCTACTAAAATTTTAAATGTCCCACATGTAGATTTCCAAAGGGAAATCTCATTGAATCCATCCAGCAAGGATCTCCTTGAAGAATTCCCAATGACCTGAGGTTTTGTTTCTTGCTACACTCATGTATTATGTAACTATATTGACAGGTTCTGATAAATGTGCTGCTAGATTATTTTTATCCTTGTGTAAACATCACAGAGTGTGTGGATGGCATAGCACACAACACACATAGGCTACTATATGGTCTAGCTCATTGCTCCGTGGCTATGAACCTGTATAGAATGTTGGTTTACTGAATGCTACAAATAACTGTGATGCAATGATATGTATATATGCTTCTAAATATATTTAAATGCAGAAAAGGTACTGTAAAAATGCTAAAATTTTTAAAAATTGCATACCTTTACAGGGCACTTACTATTAGCAGAGCTTAAACATAGGCAGTGTACTTGGTGAGTCAGTGAGTGGTGAGTGAATGTGAAGACATTGGTCACTACTGAACATATCTCCAGACTTCCTAAACATTCTATTCAGACTATGGTATTTTTATGTAATTCTTTTCTTTCTACAGTAATAAATCAACCATAGCTTACTATTATTTTTCTTTTTGTAAATGTTTGAATCTTTGTAATTGAACCTCTCAAATAAAATTTAGCTTAAAAATATTGTGCAATTATACAAAAATATTTTCTGTCTTTATGTCTTTGTTTTATAAACTCATTATTAATTAAAATTTGTTTCTGTACTTTAAAAACTTTTTTTGTTAAAACTGAGGCACACACACATACACATTTTCCATATCCTAGGCCTACACATTGCCAGGATTCAATATCCTTGTCTTCCACCTCTAGTCTTATCCAATAGAAGTCCTCCAGGGACAATAACATTCATAGAGCTGTCATCTTCTATCATAGCAAAGCTTTTTCTGGAAACCTCCTGAAGGACATGCCTGAGGCTGTTTTAAAGTTAACTTATTTTTCTAGAAAGATGGCACTCTGAAACAAGGGTTAAAATACAGTATAGTAAACATATAAGAATAGCATGACCATTTATCATGGCCATAAAGTATTGTACCCTGTGCCTATTACCTGTGCTATCCTTTTATATAACTAGCAACTTGGTAACTTTTTTTACACCGATATCACCACAAGTATGGGAGTAACACATTGCACCACAATGTTATGATAGTGAAGACTGGACTGTCCACTACATTTTTCATTTTGAATAGAATACACCACACAGAAGGGTTATATGCTAAAAGGTTGGTTGCAAACTGCAGGCTTATAAGGAAGTAATGGAGGCTTTAAGAGGTGCGTATGATGAGAGAAAGCTCACTGGGGTGTATCTCTGAAGGGCATATTGGGACAATGTTCCCTTTGTCTTTGCATTGCAGGATTCATAAAGTGAGCTGTTTCCTTCACCTAGCACTCATGCCATCATGTTCTGCTTCGCCCAGGACCCAAAGCAGCATGCCAACCAGCCATCATCAAAAATAACCAGAACCTTGAGATAAAATAAGCCATTCCTCTCTTCAAGTTGATTTATCTCAGGTATTTTATCACAGAGACTAAAAGCTTACAAACACACTGGGCAATCATATTAGTTCAATTATGAATTTATGGGTCCACCATCATATATGCAATCAATCAGTGTTCAAAATATCACTCTATGGCATGTGTGTATTTTATAATATATTCTTTAATCACAGGATGAGGCTTAGGTTCTTACTATCACACAACCATCTATGTCCAGGTTGTTGAGAGCTGCCAATGAATTGTGGGCATGTCTAAGCCATCTCTAAGCAGAGGTGTACCTCTAGGAGAAGTCTTGGTATTATCTCACCTATCTGAGAATGGTCCCATTGGGAATGTCCTGTTCAAAGAGATTTCATGGATACCCTGGAATTTATTGGGTCAGACAGCCCTAGGCTCAAAGCAACCAGTATATTCAACAAGTCTTGAGGCACCAGCTAGCTGCCTGCAGGAGGAAGAATTACTGAGCAAATGGTAAGACTCCAACCAGGCCAATTTCCCCACAGCCTCTCTTCCTTGTTTACCTTGAAGAACCCTTCCTCGCCATAAATACCTTTGGTGTATTTCACTATAAATAAAGCATTCACGGGCTTTATACCCTTTGTTAGGATCAAACTTATCAAGTTTTTTTCACCTGCCAAGCCCTCACTTTAATATATTTCTTATGTCTATTGTTTTTATTTCTTAATATTACTTTTAAAGCCTTTTATTTCCAGCCGGCCCACACCTCCAATGTATATGTATTACCTTGGTTACTTATTCCCTCCACCACACAGGCAGCGGTGAGATATATGATGCAAAGCACAATTACTGATATAAAATTCTCCCTAAAATGTCTACCATTGCTGAGCTGGGATTGTGGCTCCGCTGTAGAGCGCTCGCTTAGCACCTTGGAGGCCCTGAATTCGATCCTCAGCATCACATAAAAATAAATAAAATGAAGGTATAGTGTCCAACTACAACTAAAAAATAAATATTAAAAGAAAATATATACAATTGCAATGGAGATCTAGATACACATGATGTTTTCCTCTGGCCTGCTTTATGTGCAAATATCTTCCTATACTTAGTGTTAAAAAGACAATGAACTAGTTAGTTGTACTTAGTTATCCTGTGTTCCAGTTCCTTTAAATCAATCCTTTTTACATTTTAAAAATAGCAATAGATGTTTAAAAAATCTATTTTAAAATTAGAAATATGTGAAATAAAAAGTGACATGTTTTTATAATCCACCCTGAGACAATAACTCTTAGAAAATGATTGTATCTTCTTTGTATCCTTTTCATATTATAGGCACTTTATATTTTTGAAAGTGCTATCATAAATTAGTAATTTTCAATAATTTTTAAATTCATGTTTATTTTATATTCTGCATAATAACATTTTACATGTGATATATATGTAATTAATTTTGGTGTGTTCTCATTACCAATTTTTTTCCTGTAAAAAACTATGTGGTTCTATATTTGGAAATTGTATAAGAATTTCTACAGCATAAATTTCTAAACAAAAATATTGGATAAAAGAGTTTTTTATAGTTTAAGTTTTCGTTAATTATTTAAACACATATCACACACCTTTTGGGATGATAATAGAAAGGTAAAAAGATGACATCTCTTAACACTTTTTCCTCTCTTATGACATTATTCTGCTGGTGTTTTCAACACTGTAATTCATTGCTTTTAGACCGTTCTACAAAATCTTACTTGAGATTTTCTCAAATAAGTATTATGCTTTAGCAAAAAAGGAAAATAAGGGAATGAATGAATGAGTCACTCTGGTCCCATAGTTACCAAATTCAATAGTTCCTAAAGCCTGCTGCCCAGTTTTCTCCTTGACCTGTTTTGTTCTACCTCTGGGACGTATTCTTCACATTCTTCAAAGTTATTATCCAAACTGACTCTGTTCTCCATAAATATTTAAATCCATTGCCAATCTTAACAGACACTCTTGGCTTATACAGCATACAGAAAAAGTCGTGTGAAAAGAATTCCTGTAAAAGTAAGTATCCCACCCCCTATTAGAATGAGTGTTATCATTTCCTTAATCTAAAGATTTATAAAGTAGCAAAGACCAGGGTTTAGTGTTTCCTGGAGAAGTGCTACTTAATAAAGGATAAAAAGGCAAGAGAGATCAATGCTTCCAAACTTTGACTTTTGTAGTTTCAGAAACTCAATCTTGTTACTGTTCCTGAGATAAGTTTCTATGAAATGTTTTCTATACAAAGAAAGATAGGATAGGCAAATGGAGAGAGAAAGGGAGAAGGAGAGAGGAAGAAAGAGAGAGAGAGAGGAGAGAGAGAGAGAGAGAAAAAGAGCAAGATATATTTATAAATCAGAAATACATACTTGTATAATGAGACCTTCAACTGTTCCAAGCACTGGTAGTTATTGAGGGTCACAAATTGAAGATTGTTCTCACTTGCAGTGAGATGTATGGAAAATTGAACTAAAATTACGAGTTTTGTTATTGCAGGGACAGAATAAACTGAGTTATTTGTTTGGTTAAATGCTTGATATACCTGCTTCTACAGAAAGAATATAGAGATATTTAATACTAAAGGAAAAAGATACCCTCTTATTTTATAATTGTTTATTCTTTAATTTGTATTTTCATTCTGAGATTTAAAAGTCCTCAGAGAATAATACCATTGCCTGATGTACAATTCTTAACTAATATAAAGCTACAGGTGAGGTACTCAATAGTGCTTTTTTCTTCTTGGATTTGATTTCAAATATATTAAAAACTACTACATGCCAGAGAATCTACACAGCACCTATATATACCTCTTGACATTATGCATGTCTCTCACTCACATTTATTGGGATTATGAAGGCCCTCTGAAAAGCAAATGGTGAAAAACAGAAACATATTCCTTTGTAGTTTATAAAGTCACATTTATTTATTTTCCTGATTATTGATCTGTATTTGTTTTAGAATGCAATGTATTAATAAAACATTACATCATTTGTTCTATAAAAGCACTGAAGAAAAGACAGACTGCATAGAAAATCATTGCAATGAATTAAACTTCCTTTAATCTCTATGAGATCATATAAACATTAAAGCTTATCAGGTTATTGCAGCAGGGCCTGGGAGGCAAGTGCTAAAATATTTTGCTAGACAAAGATTTGTAAAACACTGTTGTTTAAAAATAAAATCCTGAGTATGTCTAAGTTGAACAAAAAGAGAGCTAAATGAAGCATGAGACTTTGGGCTGAAAACATTGTGCTGTCTATCAAATCTTTGTTCCCATTGGGGAGCGTAGTCACATAACGGCTAAACCACCAGATGAGTGGAAAATCACTATTTAACAGAAATCACCTATTATTCACAAGTTTGAACAGTTAGGTGAGTGAAAAAAAATGTTTATGTTTGAAAATGTAGTTTAAAAAAATCTTTACAGGAGATCTTCCTTCTTACCAATTACTATTTTAGTGAATAACACATTATGAAAGGGTAAGAAGATGTGATATATACACACAATGGAATATTATTCAGCTTTACGAAATGAAGAAAGCCTGTCATATGAGACAAGTGGATGAGACTTGATGATATTGTGCTAAGTGGATTAAACCAGTCACAGGAGGAATAAACTGTTGAGTCATTAAAATTTGGAGGAATATTTTTAGAGAAAACTAGTTTTGTCCTCACTAATACAGAGATAATCTGTTTAAAATGTGAATTTCCTACAAGTTGTTTTCCTAGAACATTTCAGTGAAAGAAGAAAAAAGAAAGAAGAAAAAGAAATAGATGAACAAGAACATCTGACTTCACAGAGTCTTCATTTTAGTAGAAAAGGGGAGACAAAAAGAAAAATAGTGCAAGAGACAGAAAAATGCATACAAAGTTTCCAAAGATGTTGCTCAGAAGCATGAGCTGAGCGTACCCAGCAAGGTGTGGTAATGTGACTTCAAAATGAACAGTTGCAGCAATACCAATGTGAGGAAGTGACAGATAATAGAAGTATTGTGGAGAGAATAGCCAAGAATACACATGTGTGAACACATAGAGGAGCTTGGAGATGCTTGACTGTCAGAGTTTGGGTCACAATAAAGAAACTAATGGACTGAGAAAATGCTGCAGACTGATGTTTGAGCTACACCAGGAGACAACTCAAGTAGAGTCTTTCAGACAAGTGGTTTCAGTTTTCACCTAAGGACAGTAGAAAATCATTGAAATGTTTAAGCATGTATTTGAGATGCTTTGATTTATTTCATATGGACCATGCTCTGAGCTAAGGATGTTTAATGATAAGTCAGATTAGAACCTAAAGTAACAACAACACTTTTCAATTTTTCAGAAAAGAGAGGAAGATGCCTAGAACAGTGACTGACTACAGACTGAGAAAATTTGTTGCACTCATATTGTAATTAATATGGGAATCATGATCTTAGTGGAATTTGCTGTATTATACTTTGGAAGATGGAAAGAAATGTTTATCCCCAACTAATCCTTTTCAAAATGTTTTGGTACAGATACAAGTGGCATGTGTATTTGGTATTTGTTCTATATTAAAAATTTCATAAATGGTCAGATAATTTTATATGGTTTAAAAAATCTTGAACAAAAGAAAGTGCAATGGGTTCTTCCTGCAATGTTTTATAATTTTATTGGCTCTGTTTAATTGAGTGCAGTGTATTAAGCTTAGATTTGAAAATATTTTTGCTGCCCTTGTTTAATTTCATTGACTACAAAATGCTTTCAGAAAATGACAGATTGACAGATATGGAAACGTCACACAGGAAGCTTCAAGCTATAATTTTTTCCTACCACATTGTTATCTGAATTTTTATCTGTACATGAAATAGGGCATTAGTACTTTGGTGCTCTATTAAAATATAGTGTCACTTTGATGAATTAGGTAATGGGCTGACATCAATACATCAAAACAATGAGTTTCAGGAGATATTCAGAAAGGCTTATGAGCATAAATCCAAAGATTCAGAAAGGTGAATGCTAAATAGCAATTAGGACCAGAATATGGGATTTGGAAATGTTAGTGTGTGCATATAAATTAAATATAAGATGACATCAGACCACTTGTTTCCAAGGTTGTTTATTGGATGCTATTAACAAACATATATATTTATGATAATTATATATATGTATAAATAATGGAATTTCCATCAAAATCTGCATTTCTCTATTTTCTTTTGACATTTTAAAAACAGGTATTCAAATATGAAATTAGTGGTTAACTAATTGCATAACAGTAAGCTAATTCTATGCAATAGTTCACTGGATAACACAGAGGGATATTTTCCTTGATGAACCACAACTATTGAAACCGTAGTTCTGATTCACTGATTGTTTTTCATACTTGGGAATTATCCCTTTTGTTTTCTTTATGCTTGTGGCTTACTCTACGATCACTTGTTCCTGAGTTTATCAATAGTCACAATGGCTCTGTATAATAAGCAAAATGGAATCATTCACTAAACTCCCCTTTAGCATTAGTAATTTGGAATTGATTATGTGTGATCCATAAAATCCAGTTGCACTATGAAAATGGCAACAACCTTATTAAAAGCAATGAATTATGATAACCAAGAAGTAGCTATTAATCTTCTTATAATGAATATATTAACATAGCTATGCTAAAATATAGAATTATTTATGTTCTTATGCTTAGTGTATGTGTATGCATGAATATATGTAGGTGAAATGCAATCTTGGAATTACTCCAAACCATGTGCAAGATGAGGCAAAGAAAACACCGGTCAATTCTTATTATTTTCAGTAATTATGTTTCATAGTCATCATAAACATTGAATTAGTGAACACTGAAATATTTTTGTAATAATATAACATTTGGTTAAATCAATCAACACATGATCTTTTCCATACGTGTTTCTTTTTAAAGATACCTTGCTTAATACATATTGTTGATATCATTAACATTGCATTTTTGCCAATACTGTAACTTTGCATGAAAAAAGCTGATGTAGACACATGTATTTTCTCTGTAAGGCACAACACAGCCCTCTTGCACTTAGTAAACTACACAGCACACTGGTGTTGTTAAAGGGCTATTTTCAGTAGTAGTGATCGCTAGCAAAATAATAATAATAATACAAACATCACATCACCAAATATCCCATTTTTAAAAAAAGACATTTATAATATAAGAACATAAGCAAGAAGAAAACATCAACCCATTTTACCCATTTTATCTTTGCTGGCAAAATATCAGAGTACATACTTTCACCAATTTGTACATATATATGAATAACTACAACATACTGCCAGTATTGATTTTAGGGTTAAAGTAAATTGTAGTGAGTTAAAAATTTCACAAATACGATATCACTCATTTTGAGAATAGAATGTTCATGCTGATAAGCAAGTGTGTTTGTGAAAGAAAAGAATTACACTATACTAAGTTCCTGTTTTGACAGAAGAAATTGATATTTTTGAACTAAAAGATTTTATCTGAATTTCAGTATCTCCAGAGAATTGTGACTATATGAGGCTTGACTTTATAATGTTAGAATCCAAATGGGTAAGAGAATGTTGGTTTTCTGTTATATAAAAAACATTGAACCAAGGAAGAAAAAATGATTCTTAACATTCGTTTTTCTATAAATGAATTACTAGGTGGCTTTGACTTTTTTTTCTTTCTTAGATGTGAATTCTTGTCAGTAATATTTACTACATTCCCATATGTATTTTTTAAGTATTCAAGAAAAATTCAGTGAGAACCTATTGTCGCTAGGCAGCAACAGATGGAACCATGGCATTGACTGAACCTTTGTTGGATCATGTCAACCACAAGTTCTACGGTCAGAAATTATATCTTAGACATAATTACAAATATTGACTATGTATGTTATACTAGGCACCATGTCAATGATAGATATGAACAGTGAACAAAATACCCATGATCTACTCACTTTGCTAATAACTCATGCTATCTCATCAATCACAATGTTCACTTACCTGCTTTTTTGGTACATTTATCTTTTGGTCTACTTGGATTCCTCTGAAGACTCTTAGACAAATTCTTATATTTAATCAAAATCATCCATTTATATGAAACATTTTGTGGTTAAAAATATAACTCATTTTTTAATCAGTCCAGGAAAGAGAATTTCAGGGTACTTTTATTCTATCAATGAATTTGTCTATCACTGATATTTTTTCTTTAATATTATAAATATTGATATACTAATCACTGAATTGATGCTGATGTTTCTTTGTATTGTACAATGTTCCATGAAGCATGTATTGCTTCAGATTGAATGGGAAAACTGTGGTTTTGTAATTTCTGTGGAATGTGAATGGCCTAATGCCTGCATTTTAGCTTTAAAATTTAAGGAGAGAAAACAAATTTTTATAGGGACCTCAATATCCTCTAAAATGAATGCACATACAGACCCAAAAAGAAAAGATATAAATGCAAAAGTGTGCATAACAATTAATGATGAGTTTCATGTTTGTAGAGCAAGTGTGGTGATTTTTTAAATATGCCAATTAATATTTTCTTTCATTGGTGCACTCTTCATCCATAGATTTTGCTATGCTATGAAACTTGGAATATGATTATTATATGTGTATAAATTAGCATTTTGTCATTATTAATATTTAGAAAACTATTATTGAAAATGAAAATGGCCCTGTGGGTTAGTCAACACTATCACAATCACATAAAAGCATCCAAGTCTGAAGTCCTATGAATGACTCACTTTCCAACTAAGATTCAATTACTTTTGGTCTGTATAAATTAGGGAAATGCTGGAAAATGTATGGAATATCTAAGCAATTTTTCAAAGACAGCCTTCAAACTTAACTGAAAAACTATGAAATCGAAAGAACATCTTATCACATTTTACCACAATTTGTGTGTTCTGGGATTAATATTATTTTTGGAAACTGATTTTTTTGGATAATTTCAAAAATATTCTTTCACACTGAGTAATTATAGAAAGCTTAATGAAGATAAATTTATTTGTGTTCTTATTTATGGAACCAAACTCTAAGATGACCCAACATTTAAATGTATTTATTTACATGATATGAAGGAAGATATTTTATTCTGAGAAGAGAACCACTTTATTTCTAAGGAACTTAGAGATATTTAAAAGAAAAAAAAAAACTACATTTCAGCAACGTCAAATACAATTTTTAAAGATAAGTTAATGATTCTCTATAGCGTATATGTTTATGGTTGAGCTTGGTCTTAACTTGTTAAAAAATATAGCAATTAGCTCAAATTCTATTTTTAAATAAGTCATATAATCAGACTTTGAACGAGACATTTTCTTCCTGTTGTCTATCAACTTCCTGTTTTCTCTGTGGGAAAGTTACTAAATTCACTTTATAAATACAGTGTTGACAAGGATGACTTAAAAAGTAAGCATGAAGTATGTTGTTTGCCACCGATGTGTTTATATTACACCTGCATTGAAACTGGGACAAACATTTTTTGTCTTGAAAACAAAGCCAGGTGAGCTTCAAGGTACTTGTCTATTTTATCCATTGAGCCGTTAAATTTTTAATGGCTTTAAAGTTTTAAATTATAAACAACTCTCTCTGAAGGAAAAAAAAAAAGAGGATTGATGTGAAAAAGAAAGACATACAGAGAAGAAAACAAGAAAATATGATAGTCTTATTTTGGTTGTTTGTACTAAGGTTTTCCACATAGCACCACCAGGTGATACTAAAATAAAAATATAGGCTGTGTAGGGGGCGTCTAATGAAACAATTGGAAATGAGAAAAAAAAATTAAAAATTTATAAAGAAGAGAAAAAAATCTCTTTTTGGTTCTTTTACTCCCAATGAATGAATATTCCAAATCAATTTGATGTTGTTTCTATGAAGGCAATTTTAAGTAAGAATTTGCTTATAAACTGCTTATCTGAAAGCACACATGGGGATGGAAAAAAAGTGTGTATCTCTTTTCTTTCAGAACTATCTGGATTTTCTTATTGTCAGGTAGAGTTAGATAAACAAACACATGCCAGCATTCAGTAGAGATCATTTAACAATGTAAATTAACTCTAAAATTTCATAAGAGGAAAAGGGGAAAACGAAGAAGCCTCATTTTCAAATATTTCAGGAAAACTACTACCAGTATTAGAACTGAATAAGCAGAGAAGGGGTGGTGGAAACTTCAGAGAGTGCAGGGACAGGAGCAAATCCGCCTGAGCTGGGACTCTGGAAATGCAGTTACCATGGGGGAATGGGAGCTGGAGTCATAGAAGTTATGCGTGCGACTTCTGCACTACCTAAAGAAGCAGAGTGTGAGAAAAATCTTGTCCTTGAACCTCTGTCCATTCCCTCATGCTTCCTATCATCTCCTTAGGCTTCCTATCCACTAAACCTAGTCAGAAGCCCCTACAGTCCCTGCTGCTCTGCCAAGCGGGGCAGGTGTGGGGGCCGTGAATGAACGAATCTGAGAAAATAAAAGCAAGTTACTGTTACGGCCCTCTTCTAAAACATTTTTATCTATTTATGCCTCTTGGAAATTTAAATGTTTCTAATGTTCCCCATTGCTAAGACCAAAAGATTGAGTTAACCTTCCTTGGCATGACCTTTAAGCTTCTTTAGTCTTATATCAACTGAATTTCTCAATTTGATTTTCTACCAAATTCTTTCAACTATAGAAGTTCAAACACTAAACACCAATTGTTAACACACAGTAACTTAACGCTAAAACTTGTTCATATTATGGTCATGTTCACCTAGAATGTCTTTGCTTACCCACTTCCCTCAACATTTCTGCTTGTGAGAATTGTTAACTTCCTAGGATGACAATTCAAAAATTTCATTTCTGTGTACACTTTTTAAAATACGCAGTTAGCCTTATATGCTTTCTGGTGCACAACCATATAATTAGCATGATATTTATAATATAGTGTTTTTATTGATGTTCTCTGTCATTCTGTTAATAAATAAATTTAAGGGTTTAAGGCTAGGACCAAATCATCAAGGAGAGTGAATGGATTGTTTTCAGTTTTCAGTAAATATTCAGTCTATGAAAAGATTATATTTTCCTAGAATCAAATAAATTATATTTGTCCAAGAACATTTATAATGTATTAAGCATCCTGAGGATTTTTTAACCCACTGGATTAATGCATTGCTATATTAAATGTTACACTTAAATATAATATAAATGTAAAGACCAAATGAATTTCTTCATTATTACTGCCTTTCTTAATTGCATTGTGTTATACTTCTCTTCAAGGCTTTTTCCCAGTAATGTAATATTTACAATCTCACAAGTTAAGAAAATATATTAGCATTTATAAGTGATTAAACTGTCAATGATGTAATGATGTCTATAGAGATCAATAAAAAGTGATCATAGCCCTTGAGCATTATTAATGTTATTCTATCATTTGATATCTACTTATAGTCATTTCTTTTTTGCTCAGAGCTTAAATTAGGAAGTCTTACATAGTTTATGAGCCCAATTCAATAACATAAATGTTTGCATTGAGTTTATCCCTTACAAATACCTGTACCTCTTCTTCTTCTAGCATCAAATTTGCATTCCACACAAGAGTGAAAAATAGCAATGTTGTTGTGCAGGAAGTACCTAAATTACACTGTTTGAATTATGATTTTTGACTTTGTTATGTTCTAAGAGTGATACTCAGGTAACAGAAACCGTATATCAAACTTTTTTTTTATTTTGTTTCAATACAGGGTTTGGCTGATTTACCCATAATGGTTTCAAACTGGAGGTATTCCTACTTCAGCCTTCCAAGAAGCAGGGATTACAGGTGTTCACCATGGTATCTGGCCTAAATTCTGAATTTTGATGTTTTCTTATATTTTTGATATGCTGTACCATTTTGTCTCATGAGGTCAGGCAACAAGTAACACCTTCCAGTGAGCCATGTGATTATGAGAGGAAGGAACAGACATTTACAGTGCACTATGTTGCAAAACTATAATGTTCAGTATATTAGTATATTATTGCATTTTAATTTATGATATTTTCAATTTACTTGGACATATCCCTATTATATGTCAAAGAATAACTATTAGGGTTCTTCAGAGGAAAAGGATCAATAGAAGCTATTTATAATGAACATACACAAACACATACATACATGTATATATTCATTTGTATACATATGTACATGTGTGCATATATATGAGATTCAGTATTGTAACTGTCATACATGATTATGGAGGATAAGGAGTCCCATGATCTGTCAGCCATCTGCAAGCTGGAGAAGCAGGAAATCCAGTGGTGTAATTTGGTCAGAGTCCAAATTCCTGATAATCCATGTAACCAATGGCATAATTCTCAGTGAATGGCATAATTCTCAGAGAACTAGGGCTAGGTGGGAAGATGGGCATAGGGACACTGATGAATGTCTGGTGTCTAAAGAGCCAAGAACTGGGAGCTCCTAGTGTCTGAAGGCAGAAGATATTGTCCTAGCTCAGGAAGAGAGAGTAAATTCACTTTTCTTCTATTTTATTTTTTTTAATTTTTCTAGTCCAGCCCTGGAATATTTGGCCAATGCCTGTCCACATTGGTGGGGGTGGTATTCAGTCAGTCTTCCAATTCACATGCTAAGTGCTAAAAAATCCAGAACATAGATACTCTCCTCAATGTTTTACTAACTATCTGGGCATTTCTAATCCAAGTCAAGTTTATAGATAAAGTTTTTCATTTCAGATGCCTTTCTCCAAGGCCATTTTTTTCCTCACAAATAACCTGTTAAATTTTACATTCATGATTCATTATGCAGAAATACATTACATGGTGACTATTATATTTTAAAAAAGTAATAAATTTAGCTTTTTGATCTCTATGGTAGAAGAATGATATTCAGAATGGAATTGAGACTATATTCTCAACAAATTGGGAATTTGAAGTTAAGAAACAGTGAAATGGAAGAGTACCTCTAAGTCAATAAGATCTCTTTTCTAAGCACATGCAGAAATTAGGAATTTCCCAGAGGAAAGTTATATGTAGAGATATGTACGTATTTTATATGTAGTTGTCCTTCCAACTGAAAGGACAACTATAACAAAGAGGAAAAAAAAAATACCCAAAACAACACAGCAACAAATAAGAAAACAGGTGGCCTCAGACAATGAGGACAGCTACCTAATGTTGTTTGCTAAACAAACTAGTTACACATTGAGCATTAAGATTCCTAAGTGGTATTTAGTGTCCTAAAAGAAATGTCTTTAATTAAGATAGTTTGAGAGATTTTTAAATTTCTTTACAAAGCAAAATTTTCTGGTTTACTTAGCATTAGGGATACGGAATAACATCAACAGAAAATTGACCAATATTTTCTCATGTCTGTATCATATGTTTCTACCCTCATATAAGAAAAATATTTCAATGCACATGTCTATTTTACTCACTAATATTTTCTTTTATAAAATGAAGAAAAAAGTGAAGAACACATTTAAAGGATACCCTTCGACTATCTAAATATTTATTTACTCATTTATCATCAAAGAAGAACTTATAAGCAAAATTAAGATGAGTGAAATATCAATAAAATCTGCTTATTCTAGTTACTTCATGATAAATCACTTTAATTTATAGTAATGACTACTCATATAGTTTCATTTGCAAATATTGGGGTCTTTGAAAATAGAATGAGATATTATCACTGACTATAATTTCTCTTATGCTCTAGTTGTTGTGCTTCACTTCTGCTAGCTGTTGAACTCGTGTGTGTAAGATATTAGAGTATCTAGAAAAAGTATCTGCTAGCCCACATGATATCTGAAAGATTTTGTCTGCTCTCCCTGTGGAAATCTTTTTTCTCCCTTATGCTTTTTTGAGTATGCTTCCTATATCAACACATTTCCTTATAGGATCAATATATCTTTTTGAAAAGAGGCATCAGATCATCAGGAATAAAGTAGAAAAAGTAAACCTTAAAAATATATAACAAGTTAGAATTTTGCAATTTCTGAAACTGGATAAAAGAATAACCTGTTTGTACAGTCTCTTGATTCAATATTTTATGGTGTGTATTAAGATTGCAAAAACAATTTTATTTTTATGAGTTTTTCTTAATCTGTGTCATTTTATGATACTATACAGTCAACATTTGATTTTTGTTTAAATTTGGTCCAATAATTATCCATCATATATCTGTGATATTTCATATATGCCTGCACATGCAATGCATATCAAATGTCATGTGTATACATATGTATGCATGTATACACATGCATACATATGTATACACTTGCTTGAGCTAAAATACCTCCAGTAAAAAGACTCACTGTAAAATTCCTCTTTCCTTCAATTTATAATGCTGAAATAATCCTAGGAATGGAAAAGCATGTATGTAAGTTTCTGTTTTTATTGAGACTGTAATAAAATTCTCAATACTCTAATAAATTCAAAACAATCCTAGATTTTTGTTTAGTTTCAAAACTTTAGCTGAGATGGCAAGTTTTTGCACGATTTATTTGCTCATTCTATGGAAATAGAAATGCTAGCTGGGGCTAGAAAAACAGATATCCAAGTGAGCACCACCTTGCCACTAGATCATGTAGCTAAGATCTAGAAATGGAGATAGAGGAGATAACTGTGTTATCTGACACTTAACATGATGAGCCCTTTTGGACAATGAAACAAATGAAAAAGATGAAACCTATTGATACCAAAGATAAATCTAAGCTGTGCTCTGGATCCCTTTTACCATAAAACTGTGATTCTCACCCACAACAACTAATAATTTAACTGTTATCTCATAGAGCAAAAAACTCCCTTGATATCTAAAGCACTTTGTTAGTGGGATATTTTTCAGTAACCTATGTATTTCAATCACATTTATTTCATTAATAAACCAATATGCATTTATCATATATAAATTTAATTAACATGCTTGTATGCTTTTGTAAATTTTATTAGAAAAAAAAAGTTACAATCGTTATGCCAGCATGAAGTAATAGACTTTTCATTTCATCTCATTTTTCTTTAGACATGATAATGATAATAGAAGAGATTAAAGGCAAAAACAATTATTGGCATGCATTTCGTACTGCCTTCTTTCTCCACATGGCAATTCATAGTCATTTACCCCTTAGTGATCCTTTCTTGTAGAATCAATGGATTTCTTGTATGATGGACAGACCATTGTTTATGGGCTTTGACCCCAGAATTGATATGAACCTCATAATTTCAGATGGGGGTCAGTGTCTTACTTAAAGAAATGTTTTTCAATTGTGTCCATTATTTATATGTTCCAGAAAGTTTCTAAAATTTGCAATAAATAATAATGGTGTCAAAGCCAAAATTCTTCTTTCTTTATCAATTTCTGATAACAGAGGTAAAAAGAATCTGAATATATTTGCAATGTTTTCATAAATGACTGGGAAAACTAGATGAAATTCCTCACATGTTAAAATAGGAAAAAAAAAAAAAAAAAAAGCTTTTTATGTTTCAAAACATCCTGAATGGCTTTAAGCAAAAGCAATAATGATTTGAATTTATTTGACTTCTAAACATATTAGCTTCCAGATTCAATCACTGGTTAAATGATCATCAAATATGCACATATATATGTATAAAAAGTTGCATATTTATAGTTGTTTTCAATGTATATATCATATTTATAATTATTGTTTTATTAATTTTTATAATAATTGTGATTTAGTTGGATTTTGTATTTTACAATGCAAGAATAGAAGTTGACAAAGAGTTATCAATTTGTCCAAATGACTGAATTATCAAAAAGTAGAATATAAAAGAAAAATAATTTTGTTACCTGTATAAATGACATTATATTATACTTTTAATAAAGGCATCACAATATCTGAAATACATCTAATGGTTTCATGCATTTAAAAACACAAACTCATATGTTTCTTATCATAGAGTAATAATAGGGTGTTTTTGAATTATGAATTTATATACATTAAATATCTATAAAACACATTATCAAGTCATTATTTAAAGAGAGTTCAATGATAGAGTTCTGAATCCTTTGGAATCACACTATGATATTCTTGCTGAGAAGAAATTGTTATATATATCAAAATTTCATTTGCATTAAATTAAAGAACAACTTTCAATATTGAAAAGGAAACAATGAAAAATTTTAAAGTCACTACCATACAATTTTTCTTTCCACTAATAATGAAAATATAATAATTAAATCCACCAGGTAGTATGAATAGCAAAATTCCACATCATGTCAATCAAGAGTTACAGCACATCCTGAAATATAAACATCACAATTTAACAAAAATATATATTTCCAAGAATAGAAAATAAAACAAAATGTAAATGCTGCATTTCATAAAGCATGCCTCTTGATATTGCCTTTTAAACACATATGAAAATTGAACATTTTTAAATAAGAAGAGTACTGACACATGGATTCTCAGGGGCAAATTAAAAGCGCTTTCAGCTTTAAGAATTTTTAAATAGAATCCAGGATTTTCTATGTTTTTCTTAGTACATTATTAGTTGTACATTACACATTATATGTACTTGAGGTCAATTTTGAAATATTCATAAATGCATACAATATCTTCCCTCTTCACTCACATGATCCCATTCCTCTGTGCCACTGGTCTTCCTTCTATTTATTTACTATTTTCTTAATTGGTGCATTATAGTATAAATATAAGTGGAATTCACTGCAATATATTCATACATGCAAAGAACCTATATGAATTTCCCAGTTTTTCCTCTTCTTACTTTTTTCCTTCCCCTTTGAGCTCTGCCTCTATTCTGCAAGCTCTTTTCTATTTTTTATGTGATTTCCTTCCTTCCTTCCTTCCTTCCTTCCTTCCTTTCTTTCTTTCTTTCTTTCTTTCTTTCTTTCTTTCTTTCTTTCTTTCTTTCTTTCTTTCTTTCTAATTTACTCTCTTTCTCCAGCTTCTGCATATAAGAAAAAACAGTAGGACCCTTCACTTTTTTGGACTGTCTTATTTCACTTAACATGATATTCTACAGTTCCATCCATTTACCAACAAACAAAAATGTCACTATTTTTTTAGGACCCAGGATTTTGAAGTAAAATCTAATGTTTCATCCAAATATTCCTATTTGGATCCTATTATATACTACAAAAAACTGTTCTCAGATTGTCAACCTTACCAGAAACTGATAGACAGGGCAATGTGTGCATGGGAGGAAAAGAATTTGAAGTTGCCTTATGTTTTTGTGATCAAATTATTCAAGGAAACATACTTTATAGAATCTTATACATTGTGGTCTTTAGAGTCCTTTTACTGTTAGACATTTTTGTTTCAGCACTATTATAACATAGGGTCTATTTTTGGTGTAAGCCATATTTGTTTTTTTCTTCTACATTTTATTTACAAATATATCACACTCTTTTTTTTCTGAACAAAGTATCTAAACCTTATGCTCAGAAAAGTCTTTCATATTATTTTACAGATACGTAGAACAAAAATTTTAGTTTCTCATGTAGTTTTGAAATATTGTTAGGGGAATTTCAGAATCAAGTTCAAGTATAGGACAAGTCATTTGACTTTTAGGAAACCCTGTATTATCTTGTATTATGAAGAGAAAATACTAAATCCTTATATTTTCCATTTATGATTATGAAAATATTACTTTTAAACAATAAAACATACTTGTTCAGCTGAATAAAATATGTCATCAGCTGAAAGTTATAGGGCTAAACTGAATTAACTATAGAAAATCAGGTTCCATTAATGAGGTGGTATATTCTTGTCTATTCTCAAAATATTTGACCATATTTTCATTGTCTATTTTATCTTTCATTTTAATACCTTGGGTCATTTTTAGTATTTTTGTTTTGTTTTCATCAGTTTATTTTTTCTTACCTAATAGTACAATGTGTGAACTCACTGGACCTTGCACACTACTTGTCTAAAATACCATTGTTTTCATTACATTATTTATTCTTTTTTCTCTGATAAGAGTCTATTAACCACTAGGCAGTTTGAAGGCTATGACCTATGAATTTATGCATAGTCCTTTGTATTTATGCATTATATTTTTAATTATTTTCTGAATAAAATTAAATACATATTGTTAGACAGTATTATAAAGTATATAAAATAGAATCAAATAGACAGAAGGGCAAGTTAACATTTGCAACAGAAAAGTAAAGAGTTTGATAGAGAAATGTACTAAGAATAAAGAAGCCATATAAATAATTTGGATCACAGTGGCATTCTTTCAGGAAGAATGACACTGAAAGGAGTTTAGGATGATAATTTGGCCTTATTGAAGGGACATAAAATTGTGAACTTTATTATGAGAATGACAAGCATTTCTGTATGGCCTTAATGTCAGAATGATATACAGTGAAAGAGAGACTAAGTAAAATAGAAGAATTAATTATAAAGATAACAAATAATTAAAGGATTTTATATAAATAGAAAAAAATCAAATATACAGGAGGACATTTAGCAAAAGTATAAATGATGAATCAGAGGGCTCAGCAGTAGTAAGAAAGAGCAATTAGGTATTTACTTTAGTAATCCAGAAGAGAAGTAATATGCAATTTACCTACTTCAGAAAGGTAGGAAGAAAGAGGAAGATAGACAGATAGATAGACCAAGATGTATTTCTTACTGGATGGTGAATATCTCCAGAACTCTTTCTTTACAGAGATCAGATTTTTCTGACCTCAGGAAAAACAGAAACATATTTTTTGGTCACACTGAATTGTGATTTGTAAAAATTTCCCTAAGGTACAATTGCATTTATTTGTTAAGTTTTTATTCAATAAGAACATATTGGTTTGATACTATATGGCACAGATTGATTTTGGCTATAGGGATACAATGGTAAATAAAAGAAATATAATCCATATCTTCTTTTGTATTTTTATAGGCTATAAGAAAGTAAATAAAAAAACAGTAATTTCAAATTTATGTAACAGTTTTGAAAAAATGTATTTTACAAAGAATGATTGTCAGGAGGGGTTAATGTGGGAGTGTTTGTTCATAAGTTTGTTCATCAAAGTTTGTTCATAAAATGCTTTTCTGAAGAAAGTATATTTCATCTTAGACTAGAAAGAGAAGTTTTATTCACTCATTAGAAATAGGATGAACATAACATAAAATTTAGTTTAGATAATAAGGAGGCCATATTACACCTTAAGAATATATATAAATAATTTTTACGTACATAAAAAGATTTTCCATGAAAAACAGAGAAGTCCTCTCAAACCATTTCAAAAATTCTTTGAGATGAAAAAGGAGGAATTGTTTGGAGTATTTGTTGTAGAAAATGTGTGTGACTGGTCTAAGGGTTCCTACACAGAAGGGGGCTGGTTGTTAGAAAATTATTGATATCAAAGGGAAGAACACCAACGTATTCTTATCAGCCTATGCACACGTGGGGCAAGAGAGGGAGGAAAAGAAGAGCTGCCTAAAAGTTATCATCAGACAAATGTACAGGGACTTTGTGTTATAGGAAGCCATTTTGGGTGAGCTGGTAATGGCTGGGGTCGGGTTGATTTAATACTAGGAAGAAGGAGAAGTAAACATTTAGCTTTTTAGGACTAAGAAAGCTCAATATGATCAAAAAGAATAAAAGCAAATAAATATGGAATAAAATAGAGAGCACAGAAATAAATCCATACATTCCTAGTCAACTGATCTTCAACAAAATGTGTCAAGAACACACAGTGGAGAAAGGACTGACTTCCATAAATAGTGTTGGAAAAACTCAGTATATACAGATATAAGAATAAAATCAGACTGTTATTTTACACTATGTACAAGAGTCAATTCAAAATGGATTAAGTACTTCAACCTAATACCTGAAGTATAAAATTAGTAGGAAAAAATAGAATGAACAACCTCTTTGTTATTGAACTTAGCAAAGATTTTTCTGGATATGACCACAAGAGCACAGACAGCAAAAGTAAAGGTAGGAAAAAGAGGATGTAGTTCAGTGGGAGATACTTGCCTGGAATGTTCAGAGACCTGAGTTAGATTTTCAGTACCAAAAAAAAAAAAAAAAAAAAAGAAAGTGAGCAAGCAAGAGAGAGAAATAGAATTGCATCAGACTAAAAAGTTTATGATCAACAAAGACACAAACTACTGTATAGAGAAAAACATTTGTAAACATGTATATCTGATAAAGGATTAATATCTAAACTGTGTAAGGAACTCGAACAACTCAATAGCAAGTATCATGTAACTTTGCTTAAAGCGAGGCAGAGTATGTGAAGCAACTTTTCTCAAAAAAAGTCATATAAATGGCCAACAGATATATTCAATAAATGTCCCACATCACTAATCACTATAATATACAAATTAAAACCATAATAAGATATCACTTAACACCTGTTAGAATGACTATTATCAAGAAGATGAAATATAACAAGTGTTGATTAGGATGTAGACATAAGGGAACACTTATAGTCCATGGGAACTATTAAAGAAAACAACATAGAAGTTTGTAAAAATAAATATAGTACTATCATGTAATCTAGGGTCCCCACCTCTGGGTACATATATAGGAAATAAAGTCAGGATGTTAAACAGATATCTACACTTTTACATTCATTGCAGCATAATTTATAATGGCGAGAATATGGAATCAACCTAAATTTCGATCAACAGATGAAAGGATGAAATGAAGTGTGTATACACACACACACATACACACATATTAATGTATACAGTATTGTATATGTATGTGTATATATATATATATATATATATATATATATACACATACACAACATTTTATATGTATGTATCTTACATATTGTATGGAATTGTATATATATGCATATATGTTCAGTATTACAAAATATATAAATTGGTATGGTATTGCATATGTATGTACACCATACACTTCATATACTCTGTAATCCTTTATATTACAATCAGTCTTTCATAAAAGAACATCCTGGGCTGGGGATATAGTTCAGGTAATAGAATGCTTCCCTCACATGTACAAGCATGCACAAGGCCCTGGGTTCAATCCCCAGCACCACCAAAAAAAAAAAAAAAGAACATCCTGTCACTTATGACAATATCAATGAATCTAGTAGACATAATGCTAAGTGAAATACGCTAGGCAAAGAAAAACAAATATTGCATGTTCATGCGTCTATGAATAATCTATTATTGTCAAATTTGTAAAAGCAGAAAACAGAATGGTGGTTACCAGGATTTGGGAGTTAGGTATAGGGGTAATGAGAAGGTAGAAAGTTTTAGTTAGAAGAAATGAATACTGGAGATCCATTGTGTAGCATGGCGACTATACTCTGTACTTGAAATGTGACAATGACATTCTGCATAATTTAAAATTGTTCAATGTAAATTTTTAATGTGTTCTCCCCTTAATAACTGATAAGATTGTAGAGTGATACATCTATTGGTTAAAGTGTTTGAAAGATGTAGATTTCAATGGGTACATATATCAAAACTGGGTACATTGAACACTATCAATTTACACAATAATTGCAAATTATAATTAATTGATTAATTTTTTTTAAAAAAACTTCTAGAACAGAATGCTAGTGTGAATAGAATCACTGAATAAAAACAATGAGGTTTCCAGAAGCTAGTGTATGTTTTTGCTGTACATTTTGTATTTTTTTCCAACCTCTTAACCAAATGTCATTCAGAATCACATAATCAAATGATTTATAATCCTTAGCTCTAGAACAGATCCTAATAAGCTATAACCTAACCCTTTAGGAGCCAGATGACACAAAAGCCTGTGAGGTCTTGGATAAAGGGAAGGTGATCAGATTGGAAGGCCCTTATTGGAGAAGGTTTGGACAATGGAGCTTCCCCATGGGGCCAGGGTAAGTTGGTATTTCAAAACCTATATTACACTAATTATATATAGTCACTCTATTTTGAATATTTCCTATGATAAAGAAGCTGAGTATTGACACATGATAAAAAGTCAGAATGAAGATGTAGATTTCAAACAGACTTTCTTAAATTTCAATGTAAATTTAAAAGGATATTTAATATATTGCTTGTAACCTTTTAGTTTTAAAATTCTGTATGATATTACATAAGAATTCATCATTAGTCCATAAGGAGTTTCATATTAAGTGAAAAAGCATTCTTTTTCTTCCATGTGAAAAATAGTCCAGCTCCTATCCTAAGGACTGGGTAAGGGGCCCAAGCTGAATTTTCACTCCTCTTTGCCACTGAGTAAGTCCTTTTGTGCAGTATACAATTGAAACAGTGAATACTTCAGACTTAATTTACAGTTCCTAAAAAATTGATAATCTATGAATGTTACATAATCATTGTGAAAACTAGAGAACAAAAGACTAGTTGTCTTGAAAATAGGAGCAAGATATCTATATCTATATCCATATGTCTTCTAATATTAATGCATTTCAAAGAATAATTGAATGTTTCAAATTATTAACATCCAGTTCTGAAAACTCTTTCTTTAGAAGAAGTACAAGAAGCATACCTCATAAGGCTGCTATTTTAGGAAAAGAAATTGGTGAGAAAAAAAAATTATACAATGTTTCATTCCACATTCATTTCCTTTGTAGGTTTGTGTCAAAATTATCTCTAATTCAAGAAAGGAAGGATGGTTTGGTTATTCACTTCAAAATATCACTAGAAAAATCCTTCATTACATTCTTTTCAGTTGATAGACACATAACAATGACATATATGTCCGAACCAAATCACCAGCTCAAATGAACTTTTATTTCCCTGTGAGAACATGACAGAAAATAACTTGAAATTTCATTTTCTTTGTTATTTTTTTAAATGAAAATACTAATTATCCTCAATAGGAACTCAGGTAATACATTATTTAATCTTTCTTTGTTGAAATAACCTAAATTCTGTCACACCACTCAAAATAGTTTTGTCAGTTTTAAAAACCAATCTTTCTATCAAATGTGGGTGTAGAGGTTGATGAAGTAAACTGAAAAAATCATGGATAAATAATAACACAGTTTGCATTATTAAGGCATTTTCATTTTACCATTGTGATTAAAAGTCAGAGATTTTTTCTTTTACATCTTATGATGTTTGGGTGGGGGGGGACATATCAGTAAACCTACAAAGATATTCTTTTTTTCTTTATATTTATATAAAATATTAAAAAATATTTTATATAAATAAATCTTAAGCAAAAGGGAAAATTCATTTTTATGATTGATATTCACAGTGACTCATTAAAACCAAGTTTAGGGCACAAACTTGTAGCATATTTCAACTGAGGAGAAGTTCTTTCTTAAGAATTGTTTTTCTATTTTCCACAGTACTTTATGTGAATCTTCCCCCATCTCTATTTTAAACATAATGTTTATGACCAAGTAAATATATGATTTAATTTAAGTACCATAAGCTATTTGATGAATCAAAATTAATGCCTCTTAAAAATAATATTGTGCCCTGCAGATTGTGTTGATAATGGAAGTGTTTTAGTTAATATAAAGCACTGAACTTACCTTGAAAAATTTTGCCTAAGATTTTAAAACTTTCTGGAAAAAATGATATCATGATAACTATGCTGAGGATATTTTATTTTATTATTCAATGAGACAAGCTCATAGGCTAAATTTTCCTTTAAAAGGGTAGAAAATGAACTTTTTTTTGCATTTAATATGATATCTCATCATATACTTCCTAAATTTTACCTTAAAATGGAACTGATTGAGAATGTTTTACTTATATCAAAATACTCATAATGAGGAAATTTTTAATTGACAAATGGAAGGTTGAAAATTGATAAATGCAATTCTTTAAAATTTAATTTTTTAATTTTGTATCTATACATCTTTATGGGGAATATTACAGCAATTTAATACATATATACAATGTGTACTAATCAAATCAGTGTAAAAGTATTTCTGTCTCTTCAGCCATCATCAATCATTTTTTATTGGAAATTTCATATAACTTTTTTCTAGTTATTTTGAAATATATAGTAGGTTGTTAAACCCAGTAGTCACCTTACTTAAGTCACCTTACTTAAGACAAACCAAGAGTGATACCTCCACTCTATGATTGTGATTTTCATGTCCCTTATTGAAATTCTTTCTGTCTGCCCTTCCCATGGTCATTCCCAGTCTCTGGTGACTTACTATTCCTTCACATTCTCTACAAGTTTGACTTCTTAGTTTCAATAAATGAATGAGAACATGATATCTGCCTTTCGGTGTCTATCTGGATTGCTTCACACAACATAATGCCCAAATACTTCCATCACTGTTGCTGCAAACAGCAGGCCGGCCTTCCTTCCTTCTTTCCTTCCTTCCTTCCTTCCTTCCTTCCTTCCTTCCTTCCTTCCTTCCTTCCTTCCTTCCTTTTTTTTCAATGAATGAATAGCATTTAACTGGAAAATATACCATATTTTCTTTATTCATTCACTGAAGGACATCTGGGTTGATCCTACATTTTGGCTACTGTTAATAGTGTTGAAATAAACTTGGGAGTGCAAGTATCTTTCTGGTATAATGATTTAATCTCCTTTGGATATATCCCAGTAGTGAAATTGTGGATCATATGGTGGTTTTATATTTAGCTTTCTGAGGAATCTCCTTTTTATTTTCCAAAATGGTTGTACTAATTTATATTCATAACAACATATGAGAGAGAGTTCCCTTTGCTCCCGTCTTTGTTAATGCTTGTTATTATTCCTTTTTGGCTTTTTCATGATATTCTTTCTAATTCAGGTGAGATAATAAATAGCTCAATATGGTTTTAATTTGCATTTTTGGCTGATTAATGAAAGTGAGCATTTTTATGCATTTTTGAACATTTGCATGTTTCTTTGGGTAAGTATCTTTTCAGATCTTTAGCCCAGTTTATTGTATTGTTTGTTTTTTGGTGTTCTGGTTTTGGAGTTCTTTTTATATTCTAGCTGTCAATCCCTTGTTGGATGTACTATTTGATATTTTCCCCATTTTTTAAGTTGTTCTTTGTTCTGTTGGTTGTTTGCTTCACTATACCAGAAGCCTTTTAACTTCAATTTAATTCCATTTGTCTATTTTCAATTTTGTTTCCCGTGTTTTGGGGTTACTATCAAAAAAGAAAAACAAAACAACAACAACAAAAAAAACCAACCAACCAAACAAACAAACAAAAAACATTGCCTACTCCAATGTTTTGAAGTGTTTTCCATATCTTGGAGTAATTTCAGGTTTCTAATTTGAGATGTAGGCATTTGATTCATTTTGAGTCCATTTTCATTTATGGTGAGAGGAAGGGATCTAGTCTAATCTTTTACGTGTGACCAACAAATACATATGCAATGTAATTTTTTCCAGCACCATTTATTGAAGAGATTGTCTTTCTCCACTATATGGTTCACGGAGCCTTTGTCAAAAACCAGATGGCTGTATGAGAACAGAATTAATTTTTGGTTCTCCATTATTTTAGATTAATCGATGTGCTTTTATACTAGTATCATACTGCTTTAGTTGAAAATTTAAGTCTGCAAGAATACATGAACACAAGAGTTTATAATCAGTGCTTGTCATCATGGCCTAAAAGTGGAAGTAACAAAGATTTTTTTTATAAGTGAATGAATAAGCAAACTATTGTATATTCACAGAACAGAGTAATATTCTATGGCAAAGAAAAGGAAACCATCCAACAATGAAAGGCATGAAATCTTAAATCTGTACTGCTAAATGAAAACAAACAGTTCTGAAATCTGCATGATTCTGGAAGAGAGGGAGTACTCAAATTTTTTTTTTAATATTTATTTTTTAGTTGTAGTTGAACACAGTACCTTTTTATTTATTTTTATGTGATGCTGAGGATCAAACCAAGAGCCTCGCACATGCTGGGTGAGTGCCCTACCACTGAACCACAACCTTGGAAATTGTTGGAAATTCTTATTACTTTGTATTGAATTTTTCAGTTAACTTAAATGTGCCTTAAAAATAAAGCACTTTAGGGCTGGGGTTGTTGCTCAGTGGTAGAGCACTCACTTAGCATATGTGAAGCACTGGGTTTGATCCTCAGTACCACATATAAATAAATAAAATAAAGGCATTGTATCCACCTACAACTAGTAAAAAATTACAAAAATAAAGTGCATTAATAATATAAAAATTACCAATATTCCCACTATCCAACAAAGGATTACATTTACGAATAAATGACTACTGTATCAATCAATATGCTTAAAATATTTATGTAATAGCTAGAGAAATATATTTATATATTTCAAAAATTAGGGCTGTAACTAATTGTATAGAGAATAAATAATGTAAGCTTTATGAAGACTTTATTTAAAATAACATCTCTCCAAACCTAAAATTCCCATCCTCTCATTGTGACAATATTTTCATCTATAGTGAAAAGTATCATTTTTATTTAATCCATATTTTGCCCCATATCACTCCTCACTAGGATGTGACTTCCTTGAGAGTAAACTGTTTTTACCATCTATATTTTTGATCTCCAGGAATGCATAGAATATAGAGTTCATGTTGAATGTGATTGGACACATGAATCAATGGGAAAGGTGGAAATAGACAGTAGTTACAAAGATTGGTCTTAAAATAATCTGTAAGACATAGAAAAAGATAAAGACAAGAGTGGTCACACTTGCCGATATTATAATGATGAAAGTCATAAGCATAAACTTTGAGTTATATGGGACCATGTGGAGCAGAGGAAAAGAAGAAATGAATAAAAGTGCCACAAAAGTATTCCCTATCAGCTGTAAAGGGCATGATTCCAAGCTTTAATGATAAGAATCATGGAAATGTTCTGAGTTAAAGGACCCTGTATTTCAAAGTCTCTCTCGATTGTTTATTGTGACAATTGCTGAGGAAAGTCAGCAAAGTATTGGAATTTATTATTACCTAAGCTTGTTGAAAAAAACCACATGTTCCATATTTCACAGAATAGTGCTTTTATGATTTAAGAAGTAAGGAATGGCCACACACGATAATAGAAGTAGAGAATTATAAGTTTAAAATAAGTTTAAAAGGTATAAAATATACCTTTCCCATCATATATATTTTGAAAACATACATATGGAGTACAAAATAAACATACTATAAGGAATGGGATACATATTTGGTAACTATAGTTAAATTATAATTTGTGCACACATCATACAGAAATCAAAGCTTAAGAATGAAGAGACAAAATGATACATTAAAAAATATACAAAAATTGGATTGATGAGTAGGAAAATAATGTGTATTACAAAATTCATACAGTTATATAATATTTCACATGTCTCCATCAGCAGGTATATTTCATAGCACATTTTCAGCCAATAGTGAAGGATGGGAAAAATCAAGCTGCAGGAAGTGGAAGGCATTCCTGATTTAATTGGAGATTCATTTTGTGCTCCCACAGCAACTCACATCTGATCTGACTCTCCACCTTACTGCAGATATTCATGGCACACGTCTCTGAGCTTCACAAAGGAAGAATTGCTTCACTCATCTTGCAATAATCAGTTCCTAACACTGCAGTTTTAAAGTTTTGTAATTTGATTTTAATGAATGCATGTATTTAGAGAAGGCAATGATATTTTAAATAAATTAAAACCCTACTAGAAGGATACATTTGGGGGCAATGTTATCATGTGGTGAATTCCAAAATCATTTATAGATATCCTTTGAAATGCACACTGTTTTAAGTTACACTCCAACATGTTCTAAAGCTATTTCATGTTGAAAAAAAATGTTATATCCTCCTTTATTTCAGAAATGCCAAGAAATGTATTATACAGAAATGGGATAGAAGTACTTATTGAAGATTTATACTGGGTATTAAAATTTGGCAACTAATTTCTGAGGTAGTTTTTATTTTCTTCTTGTTAGATTTAAGAAAACAGTGGCCCTGGGTGTCTCAGTTACTTGCCCAAGGTCACACAGTAAGTAAATGGCAAGCAATTTCTTCTTTTCTCCAAAGATTCATCTTTTAATATATCAAATTAAGTAGTATAGGACAGCAGAAGGGGGAAAATGACTTTCTCCAAGCCATGGGAGTATTTTGTGTCACTGTCTATGAAAATTTTTCAGCCATGTATTTCCAACCAAAAGTCATAAGGAATAAAGATAAGCCTCTAAAACAGCACCAAATAGCAGAAGAACATGAAATTTCTTGTGCACAATTCCCAACCCTATTAATCATGAGTTGTATAACCTTATTTGGTCATGTTAACCTCTCTAAGCTATTCAACTCTCATCCATAAAGTTGAGATTTTAAAAATCACCTCCATTGTATTTTTACGAAGATTAACCAAAACAATATTTTAATACTGTGTGTGTATGTGTGTAAATCAGCACATAGAAACATCATCCCTGGGCAAAGTAGATGCTCTTTTTAACTTTTGCATATTCTTCTAACCTTAAAATACATCTTTAGTGATTCATTTGACAAAAATTTCTTACAGCATATGTTATATGCCACACACCATATCTATATACTTGCTATGTGATGATCTACAAGATATTTATTAGCTTATATCCTCTACTAAACAGAACCTGAAGTAAATATAAATGCTGATGATTTATTGGGGGGGGGGTACTGAGAACTGAACTCAGGGTACTCAACCACTGAGCCACATCCTCAGTCTTATTTTGTATTTTTTTAAGAGACAGGGTCTCACTGAGTTGTTTAGCACCTTGTCATTGCTGAAGCTGGCTTTGAACTCACAATCCTCCTGTCTTAGCCCAAGGTCACACAGTAAGTAAATGGCCTGTAATCTACTGGAATTATAGGCATGTGACACCGCACCAGGCTGCTGATGATTTATTTAAAGATAGAGAATTTAGGCATCAGTTTGACAAACACAAAGTAAAATGAACAAAAATGCTCACAAATGTATATTGATATCTTGCTTTGCTGGCTACCAATTAACAAAAAGGATCAGGAAATAAAGCATTTTATATGAGGAAGAGGGAGGCATCCCTGAGGACTGAAAATAGATTGGCTTTGGTCAAAAAACAATATTAATGGAGGCTATTAAATGCATGTAGAATATGTAGAAGAAAACATTACAATGAAGACTGGTAAAATTGAAGACATTTGATCCAGAGTATTGGTAGAAATCAGAAAGATGAAGAATCTGAAGAAAAATTATATTTGTGTTTTATATATATATATATATATATATATATATATATATATATATTTCCACTACACAGACACATACTCTCTCTCCATATATATATACACTCACAGATAATACATACATATATATTTCAACAATACAGACACAACAAATATTCTCTCTCTCTGTCTATATATAAATATATATATAAATGCATATATATATATATATATATATATATATATATATGCATGTCACACACACTGAAACACGTGCGCGTGCGCACACACACACACACACACATTTAATACCCTGAGAGGAGAAAAATTGCCAGAAATGAGAATAATAAGTAATCAAAACTACAAGAATCAGATCTAAAATGACAAGTGAATGCATATATAACTAAAAACTAATAATTTGTAAATTAAAATATGGATGTATAAAAACTCAATATTGAAATTCAAGATGTATTATTCTAAAGAGTAGAGTGGAAGCACATGATTTTTAAAGGTAAAGAAAAGATAGCAAAACAGAGAAAAAAAAATTAAAAGGAAGAGCTGGGGTTGTGGCTCAGAGGTAAAGCGCTTGCCTCTCATGCATGAGGCACTGGGTTCCATCCTCAGGACCACATAAAAATAAAATAAAGGTTATTGTGTCCACTACAACTAAAATGTATTTTTAAAAAGTTAAAAGGAAATATAGAAAAGGCAAGAATTACATAATAAGAAAATGGATACAAGTAGATAGGAAGATGTAAGATAGATTGATAGTTGATTGGCAGATATGTTTTAATAATAATAAGTATAAGTGGTCCGAATTATTGGTTTGAATATAAAAATTACCAGAATAGATTAGAAATATTTAATTTTTCTACAAAAGATAGATATGAAAGAGGAAAGAAATTGTAATAGCAGATTAAAAAACACAACTAGCAAATTCTAACCAGGTGAAATCTTGTATAGATACATGAGTATCAGATAAAAATTAATTTTAATAATTTTAAAACATTATTAGGAGTAATAAAACCTCTAATAAAATGATTTTAGCATAAACTTTAAAGTTAATAGATAAGTATACTAAATGTTTTAAAAAACAAATGGTTAAGGAATAAAAGAGGTTATTCAAAATCTACTATTACTCATAGATAATACATAGAAAGAAAACAGTCAAATGTTTGAATAAAACAATATTCTGTATACAGGAAATAAAAAAATTAAAAACCCTGAATATCTGTTTTCTAGTGACAAATATCTAACAAAAAAAGTTAATAGGTACTGCTTTCAACAACAATAAAATATAATGAAATTTGGACTGAAGCTAAAGTAGGAGAGCAAGAAATCAGAAAGAATATTATGAAGCATTATTAAAATAATTGAGAAACCAAATAAATAAAGAGGAAGTAAACAATTTATACAACTATGTAGCCATATGTTATGGATCATTTGAAAGCAGAAATAATTAACACTCTGTAGCATAAATATAATAACACATGTGCAGGCAAGTGGAATAGAACCATTTCATTATTTGACAAAGCATATTAATGATAGGAAAAACAACCATGTTATTTTCTCTAAAAAAAAAAATTAAAATGTTGCATAATATGACCATCATGATACCAACTGCATGGAGAAACCAAGAGAAATAAAATGTAAAAGTTGTTACATATGGGTGATGAATGTAATAATGATTTTCCTTTTACATCTTATTTTTCCCTTTTTAAAACAATCTAATTTTATAAAAGATCTTAGCTTTATAAACAAAACTGTCAATATTATTTAAAATGATAATAAAATGTTACCCGAAAAATAAATGGGAGATCAAAAAGGGATACTATTTGTGGGCAACAAATTTCAATTTCTTGTTCAAATTCTGAACAAAGTCAGAGGAATAAACAACACCAACAATGAACCTCAATATAAACATGGGACTTAGCAATTGTATGTCAATGTCTGTCCATCAGTCATAATGAATGTACCACTTGAATGAGGGATACTGCTAAGGAGGTAGCAGTGGAATTAGGAATACACAAGAAGCCTGTGTATATTTCACTCAAGATTTTTATGAATCGAACACTATTTTTTAAAAAAGTAAAACGTATTAAAAAGAAAATAACAAAAAAAGAGAGGGGACAATGATAAACACTTTAATGTTTCAATCGTCTATTGCTTTGTATTGGTAAAATGAAAGTAAACCTCTATCTCTGGCCCTGCACAAAAATCAACTCAAAGTGGATCAAAGACTTAGGCTCTAGAACAGAGTCCCTGCATCTAATAGAAGAAAAAAAAATAGGACCAAATCTTAACCACGTTGGTCTAGGATCTGACTTCCTTAACAAGACTCCTAAAATGCAATAAGTAAAATCAAGGATTGATAAATGGGATGGATTCAAATTAAAAAGCTTCCTCTCAGCAAAGAAAACAATAAAGTGAGGAGAGAGGCTACAAACTGTGAGAAAATCTTTACCACATGCACCTCAAATAAAGCATTAATCTCTAGGATATATAAAGAACTCAAAATACTTAATACCAAAAAAAAATTAGCCCTATCAATAAAGTAGCTAAGAAATTGAACAGATACTTCATAGAAGAAGAAATGCAATTGATCAACAGATATATGAAAAAGGGTTCAACATCTCTAGCAATTAGAGAAATGAAAAATTTCATCTCACTCCTGTCAGAATGGCTATCATCAAGAATACAGGCAATAATAAATGTTGGCAAGGATGTGGTGAAAAAGTACACTCATACATTGCTAGTGGGACTGCAAATTGGTGCAACCACTATATTGGAAAGCAGTATGGAGATTACTCAGAAAATTGGGAATGGAACTACCATTTGACCCAGTTATCCCACTCTTGGTTTATATCCAAAGGACTTAAAATCAGCACACTATAGTGATGCAGCCACAACAATGTTGATAGCAGCTCAATTCACAATAGCTAGACCATGGAACCAACCTAGGTGTCCCCCAATAGATGAATGGATAAAAAAATGTGGTATATATACTCAATAATATTACTCATCTTTAAAGAAGATTAAAAATATGGCATTTGGCCAGTAAATGGCTGGAGTTGGAGAATATCATGATAAGTGAAATAAGCCAATCCCACAAAACCAAAGGCTGAATGTTTTCTCTAATATGAAGATGCTAATTCACAATAAGGCAGGGTGCACTAGGGGAGAATAACTTTACCCTAGTTTAGGTAGAGGGAAGTAATGAGAGGGAAGGGAAGGAGATGCATGCGAGGATAGGAAAAATAGTAGTATGAAACTGACATTAATAATGTATGTATATATGTGACTACATGAACAATATGATTCTGCAACATGTACACTCAGAAAAATGGGAAATTATATACATCTATATATAATATATCAAAGTGCATAAATGCATTCTACTGTCCTGTATAACTAATTAAAACAAAAAACTATTAAAAAGAAAATTTAAAAAGGGAGGGAACAATGATAAAATCTTTAATATTTCAATTGTCTATTGCTCTGTATTGATAAAATCTGCATTTAATTTGTTTGCTAAATTAATTTATTGAACTTCAGTTTTTAAACAACTGATCCATTTTACTAATTATAAATTACACATTATATTTGGAATAAGCATTAAGTTACATGTAATATATTTGGAACTAGCTGTAAGATAAATTTCTATTTTCTTTCAATCTGATTAAATAGTCCTTGATATAAAGCAGTATTCAGGATAAATAATCTAATTTAATCCTTGTAAAAATCTCTATACTTACCATAGGAGTGTGATTCCCTCAAATATTAGACTAATACACAATATTTTTATAATTCTGGTTATAATACATTAGGGAAATATTTCATGAACAAAAATTAATATTGAAAAAAATTAATTCTTAACAGAAAACACTCAAGTTAACTACATCAGGTTAAAAATTCCCTTGTCTCCTATTTTAATGATAATGAACATCAGTAAAAGCTATAATAAATACAATAAGGTAATCTTTGCAATCTTGTATTAGCAAAGTAGAAAACAGGTGATGATATCTAACTACAATAAAGAAACAGTACAGTACAATAAAGAGACAGTATATAAAATTTTGTAATGATAAAGCCTTATAAAAAGAATTTTTTTCTAATTTTCTAATTTCATACACAGTGATTTTTGATGAAATTTTTTTTTCAGTTCTTTTTTTTAAAAACTTTTTTAGTTATAGTTGGACACAATATCTCCATTTTATTTTAATGTGATGCTAAGGATAGAACCCAGTGCCCTGCGCATGCCAGTCAAGTGCACTACCTCTTGAGCCACATCCCCAACCCCTTTTTTCAGTTCTTAAAGTTTTTTTTTTTTAATCTTTAGCTTTATTTTGTACAATTTTATTTGTTTTAGCTTTTTAATCTAATTTAATCGATCTATTTAATTTCCACTTTTTAAAACCTATATTTTTACATGCATTTATTTGAGTTTTCTTTATAAATCATATCTGTTTTCCATTTCCTTTTATTATTTTACAGCATTTCATTTGATATATCATTTCTAGTAGATTTAATTACAATTATGCAAAATATAACTTTAATTTGGAGAATTTAGATATCTCAAATTTTGAACTCTGATTTTAGAAAAGGAAGTACAAGAATTGTGAAGTATTTTTCCATTATGTTCATTATATTTAGCATCCCATTCTTTTCTTTCTGAGACTTAGATTTTAAGTAAAAACAAAATCTTCAATATTTTGGCCACTGTTCTTAGTTCTATATACCAATTTTCTATCTTAATTTTTTTATTGAGTAATAAAACACTTTATACAATAAAACAATGAACTTTCAATATTTCCACTTATTCTTTTTTGTTGTTATAATTGTGAAGTTGTAATTTTTGCATTCTTTGGCTAACTGAAAATGATCACATGCCTTGCTTGGTTAAGATTCTAAAACTGGTGTTAACACTAAATACAGAAGAAGGTATTTAGAAAAAAAAGGTTTTTCTCTCTGTCCTAAATTTCCTTATATCACACTTCTCACACACACGCACGCACAGAGAAAGAGAGAGAGAAAGAGAGAGAGAGAGAGAGAGAGAGAGAGAGAGAGAGAGAGATTTCATTTGATTTTGGAATGGAAAGAAGATGAAGAATTAAACAAAAACGTAGTCACTGGTGGATTCTGTAAAGTTAAGCAATGTTGTAGCCATACTGATCTGAGTCTGGAAATGGGTGGTAATCAATGGGAAAGACAATCCTGATATAGAGGGGCCTAAAAAACTAAGGAAACTTCTGTTTTCATTGTTTGAAATGCTATTAAGATCCCAGAGTTCTCTTCCATCTACCAAGACTCAAGAGTCTCAAAATTAACTGAGGAATTTAAAGCCAAAGAGAACTCGGGGATATGTGGTAGTGTTTTACTTGTTCCAAAACCCACTAGAAGCTAATGCTGAGAGAAAATAAACCTGAAGAAGATGACAGGGCAGGGAACTGCTCCTCTCCATACTGAAATGTGCAGCCTGAAATATGTATACCTCACAAAGCATATGTCAGCAGGTTATAAGTGATGACAAGAACCAGAAATGACATACCCCTGCCCCCAGCACTCAAGCAGAAGTCCTTGCCATGAGAGTTTCTGATTTTTCCATTTGTTGTCTTGCCCAGGATTGCAAGACAATGGCTCAGGAAATAATAAATAGAAAACAACCTAAGGGAGATTTTATCAGTGAACAGAATGAGGAATTTAATTAATTAAATATCCAGGTATAGATTAACAAAGAATGATTTGTGTACATGTGCATTTATGACTTGATATTTCTACATACTATGTCTTCAGACTAATAGGATCTTATCATCCATGAGTGATGGATGAGGAGAATAAGGTCCAGTAGAACTTATTAAGTTTTCAAGGCCACTTTTCTGGAAAGTGCTACAGTCTAAATTGAAATAGTTATAGGCTGATTCTGATTCTACACTTTAAAAAAGGTGACATGTAAAAACTGTTCTTCATAGTAAAAGTACCTGAGATTGGTTTTAGATGCTTTCATCAAACCACATACAGGTGGAAATAGATTATGTCAGCAAACACACATTAAAAAAATAATAATTATATATATATATATATATATATATATATATATATATATATATATATATATCTCCATATATATATGGATATATATACACACACACGTATATTTTTTTTCTCTTCTATTTTAACTACATGGAAAAGTTGGCTAATATTTTTAAAATTTACTGTTTAAGTCTATTAAAATGGATTATCAGATTTAAATAAATAATATATATCCAAAATATTATACAATTTATACATAGTTTTTGATCTCAAATAAACATAAAGGCAGATGGCTTAATGTTGATATTACACAATCCAAGTATGTATTAAAATTCAAGCATGCATTGAAAAGAACTTACAATAAAAGAGTTGTGGCCCAAATATGAGTGAATGTTTCTGTTTCAGTCAATGAAGAATGTAAGTGCAAAATGAGGGATGCAGACCTCAACAGATTCAGGGAAGCCTTTTATTAATTCATGAACCCATGCACCATAGGGGCTCATTTTCTGGATATAAAATGGCTGTTGGTTAGAGAGGGGATTTTAGTTTTACAGCATACAATTAGGGTGGTTTAATCATTGGAACTTCTGGACATACCTTTTAGAGAGTCAGGGGCTAGTTGTGTAGGTTAAAACTTTTAACACAGGAGGGCAGTTGTAAGAAATTGAAACTCATTGTTACTTGGAGAGATGGGAGCCCAAATTTGGAGGGATGAGTATTTAAATTTTGTTCATTGCTTTTCTTTCTCTGTGATTCCTTGTTTCCCAGAGTTTCAATATTTACTGTGTCTCCATTTAGGACCAATTTGCAATTAAAGAGGTCAAATCCAGAGCCCAACATTCAGCATCCAACCCCTTCATTTAGGGTCCATTGTTACTGGGAAAGGATTTACTGGGAGGTTAATGCTTGGATGTTTCTCCCCCCTCCTCCTGAGCTACACTGTCTCTCCACTTTTTGTAGAAATATTATTTTTCCATAACTCTTCAAAGGACATCGGATTTGTGTGAAATTAAGAGTATGTACAGTGTAAATACAAAATAAGAACAATTAGTTTTGGGAATATGTATCAAAAGTCAATAGAAACTAGTACAAGTTACATTTAAAGTATGCATAAAATATGATAGGGAATAAAAAAGACAATTTGATGTATCACTTGAATATTGGTCAAAAAAGGAATAGCATAAAATCTTCAGTAATTACAACATTGTTCTTAAGGAAAGTGATGCATAGCTACAAATTCTGTGACAAGATGAAATATATATGAAGGTTAAGGTCTCTGTCACACAAATTGTTTAGAGCACAACTGAAAGAGATGTGTGTAATTCATATTGGTACCAATATAAATGACTACTTGTAAAGTATGCAAAATGGTGGCTTTGAAGACAATTCTGCTAAATTAAGCCCTTGTCAGAACTGCAGTGGTAATAGAAAACGATTCCTATTCATAGTGTTTAGCCTTATGGGAGCTATGGATTGTGATTTTAAAAATATTTAGAGAACAAAAGGATTCAGTGTTCTAGCTATTAACTGTGTCACTCTTGGTTCTAAAATTCTCTTTTTCTGTTCCGTAAAGCTTTCTAGCAAGCACAATATTAATCTTTGCCAGTAGAGGGCAATGAAGAGACATTAGAATAGTAAAGAGCTTCTTTCCTAGGTGTTTTGTTGCCCTTTTTGTTCCTTTTTTGCTGCTGTTGCACAACTATACAAGGAACTCTTCTAAAGCCTAGCTCATGCAGTTTCTTAGTAAGCTTGCAGCCCTAGCACTCAACTGGTTGTCCTCTTTCTGTGATCACTTTCCTGCAGCCTTCCTGAAACAGACCCTGCATCTCAGCCCCATATTGCTTTGTCAGTCAAGTTTCACAAAGCTGGACCCCTGTGGAGTCAGCCTATACCTAGGAAGGTAAAAGAATGGATTTATGCAACCCTACCAATATCACTTCATTCACTCAGATTCCTGAAATCCCTACTCCTGGGAACCTTTCAGTCAGCCTCACCCACCTGCAGGCCAAATTAGGTGTTTCCAGACTGAGGAGAAATTGTGGCTCACTCTGGCTGGGAAAAGACCAGTGAAATTTTCTGTAATTCAAAGGGCGGCTTTCCACATTTCTCCCAAGGAGACCTGCATCCCAGCCTTAAAAAGAACACACTCTCCCAACTTCATCCTTCCTTCCTCTTATATTTTAAAGTTTTCTTTATATCTTTATAGCCAACTTGCTCTCATTGTTAACAACTATTGAAATGAAATTTCTGTTCAATTTTAACTGTGATATCTGTCTCTTGATGGGACACTGACTGATACAAGGAAGTTCAAATAAATTTGGGAGAAAAGGAAAACTGGATGCACTGACAATTGTGTTGGCTGCAATTTGACAGAATAACAATGGGAATAATTTCTAGAAAAGTCACTGAGAAAACCAGAGAAATATTGTGAGAGTTTTTTGTTGGTTTGTTTGTTTGTTTGGCTAATAAAGGAGCTGCTTAATAAATACTTGACTCTCTGGCTGACAACTAATTAACCAACTAGCTAAGTTACTGAAGTATATAATGAAACTCAGTTACTACATTCCATGTTCCAGACATCAGTCTCTAGTTTTAAGGATCAAAGTTGTTAATGTATACAGAAATGATTAATATATAATCCTATTTATATTCACGACACATTAGTGTCTTGTAGTCTTTAATTCATTTACAATGAACAATTTTACTTTCTAGTATGGTATAATGTTTTTGTCAGCTTATCAAATACAAGTTAAATATATGCTAAAAATGAGCAGATCCATGTGTCTTCAATCATTGAAGTTACACAGAATTTCCTAATAGAAATTTGCTTTTTGGTGCATGCTTTGCTGAACTTGACTGATTATCAAAGTCTGTTGTACTGTTCATTATTCTGAAGGAGGACAATGTCATTGGTTAGATATGAGTTTACTTATTACATTTTGCTTCTAGATCACATAGAATTTGAGTGTTTCTTATATAATATTACTTGGATAATTGCTAGGGATCATTGATTATGTTTATTATGTATCCTTATTTTGTTTATAAAATGTGTATTAGTTTCTTAGGCCTGCCATAACTAATTACCAAAACCTGGTTGACTTAAAAAAACAACAGGAGTTTATTCTCTCACACTTGTGGAGGCTAGACTTCTGAAATCAATGTATTCTCTGAATTATGATTCCTCTGAAGTACCTGGGGAAGAATCCTATCTTGTTTCCAACTCAAAGAGCTCTTGACTTTTCTAGGTATTCTTTGATTTGTAACAGCAAAATTCCATCTCTGTATTTCTTCTAGAATGGCTCTTTTCCTCTGTGTTTTTATAGGGAGAGAAGAGTTTCTCTCCTGATAAGGACATCAGTCAATAGATTAAGGGACTTGTCTTCATTAATTACATATGCAAAGACCCTATTTCTAAATAAGGTAACATCCTGAGGTTCCTGGTAGACTTCAGTTTTGACACACACTAATCAACACTTCAATGGGGATATTTTTTCCCACTATTTTTATTGGTTAATTCTAGTTGTACATACTGATGGGATTTGTTGTTACATATTTCTATATGAACAATACAAAATATGAACCTATAATTTGGATAATCTCACTCCTGCAGTGATGGTATTTTAATTTTAAATTTTAGGAGTATTCCAAGTTGCTTTTTGAAAAGTATAAACAAATTAGAAATAATCCATTTTAGTTATTATTAATCCAGTATTATATTTAAAATATAATATAGATTTTGTACTAACTACAAAATGGAGAGAAAAATGGATACATCTGGATACAGGGAGTAATGTCAATCCAAGTTCCAAATCCCTCTTCTGCTTCTCATATTTTTAGTGAAGTATGTTGTTTAGTTTAAGCTATTTATGGCCCTTCATCCATTAGGTTACATCTCTGCCAAGAATCTCACAGGGGTCAGAGTGATACTCTTCAAGTTCTAGATGTTACTCAAATAAGAAGGAAAAAAGTAATAAAGCCAATTGATACATCCCTTGTTGGAGATAATTACCCAGGCATTTCATAGTGGACTTTTTTTTAAACATACTGTTCACACTATTAAGGAAATATTCTCTGGTTTTTCTATACAAACTAGAAGTTATCATTAACTATTCTTTTCTAAGATCCAAATAGATGATTATTTGTTGATATTTTTACTTCACAAGCTGAGTTTTAGAATAACATCTAGATAGGTCATAGTAATGTGTACATGGTAACTAAATTTAACTTATGGTAAATGTAAAACAAAGAATTTTAAATATCTTGCCTTTCTCTTTGAAATTAAGGAAATAATAATGTTTTCTTGTACTTAAATTCACATTCATAAACTTCAGTATTTGTTTTTAAAAATTACTTTCTTAAACAGGAATGGTTATTATATACACCTCTAAAGGATGTCTGTGGGATGAAGAATATTTGCTATGGTTTGAATATGAGGTTTCTCCCAAAAGTTCCTGTTTAATGAAGGAGGTAAAATCATTAGACTATGAGAGACATAACCCACTCAGTCCATCCTAGTTCAAATGACTAACTGGATGGAAACTGTAGGCAGGGGGTACATGGGTAGAGGATGTGGGTCATTGGAGTTTTGACTTGGAAGGGTGTATTTTCCCTGAAGCCCTTTCCCCACTTTCTTCTTCCCAGCCAACCTCCTCCCAGATGCACTTCTGCCATGATGTTCAGCCTCTTCTTGGGCCCGGTTGACCCATTCATGGACTGAACTTCTGAAACCATAAGACACAATGAACTTTCCCTCTCTAAGTTGTCTTTCTCAGGTATTTGGTCACAACAACTGAAACTGATTAACATAACACCTTATTCCATTCTCAATACTTGCCTTTAAATTTTATAGTATCATTCTGTTATAAAAGCCTTATAACACATGAAGCTTTGGGATCTATTCTTACTTATTGGAAAATAATTTTCCAAAGTAACAAAATATTTATTATTATTTTTCTTTATTTCTCAAGACTTTATGCTCATTACTTTTTTGTCACATTTGATGGACATAATTTTCACATAATTTTCAGATTCATCCATAATATATGTACTTGTTGGCTTTGTAGGTCTTTAGGTGGTACTTTAATAAACGTCATAGACTGATACGTCTTTCTCATCCAGATTAAACTACTCTAATTTGTGAAATTTAGTTTCTCTTTCCTTGAGAAAAGGATGAAATAACTATTTCTATCTTCTGCTTTCTTCTATATAAAAAAAGATTTTTTTACCTATATATATTTTTTAAGATATTTTGTTCTTAATTATTGATCTTTATTTATTACATCATGTGACTGACAATTTATAACAATTATAAATTCATGATTATAATACTTGCCAACAAGTACATGAACATGCCCGGTTTTGCATACCTGGATTCCTAGTGGCTCAGGAGGCTGAGGCAGGAGGATTGTGAGTTCAAAGGCAGCCTCAGCAAAAGTGAGCCACAAAGCAAGTTAGTGAGACCCTGTCTCTAAATAAAATACAAAATACGGTTGGGGATGTGGCTCAGTGGTTGAATGCCCCAGAGTTCAATCCTTACTACCAAAAAAAAAAAAAAATTACATGACATGTTACCTTTTTGTATTCCTATTTACTTAAGTTTCTAAATTTTCTCATCTGTCATTTTAATTTCTAATGGCATCATTTAATTTGGTATGATATGAGAAGATATAGCTTTTTCCATTTAAATATATATGCCAATATTTATTTAATAGTCCCTTAGTCATTGCCCTAATGTGTAATTATTATGCACAGCTTATCCCAACATCTTCTCACATCCTGTCTATAAAACTTCAGATGATTAATGGACAAATAATATGCTCATCAGCTTTTATCCTAGGTTTGATTAGTGGTTCCTAAGGTGCCAGATGAAGTGTATATTTTTCTTTCTTTCTTTTTTTTTTTTTCTTACTCTGGTTTCTATCATTAGACCACTCTGCTACTTACTACTCATTCATTCACCTATATTAGGTGTTGTTCTAGGGCCTTGGGATTACAGATATGTACGAAACAGACAAGACTCTGTCGTTTCTTAGAGCTTAAATATAATGAAGGGGCAATAAGCCAATATAAATAAACCACCCCATTTGTTGGAAAATGATATGCATTTAGGCAAGGCACGGTGGTTCTTGCCTGTAATCCCAGTAGCTTGGGAGGCTGAGACAGGAAGATTGCAAATTCAAAGCCAGCCTCTGCAATGATGAGGCACTAAGCAACTCAGTGAGACCCTATCTCAAATAAAATACAAAAATTGGGCTGGGGATGTTGCTCAGTGGTTAGTGCCCCTGAGTTCAATCCCTTGTACCCCCCTACCCCACTCAACCCCCCCCAAAAGAAAATGATATACATTTAGACAAAAATCAGAAAGAAAAAGTAGACAAAGTTTTTTGTAGAGTTCTCATTAACAATGCCGGAATGTGGATAAGAATTACATGAGAGGTTGTGTTGTAAATAATATGGGTAGAAATAGACAAAGGTTGAAATCAGAATTTAAATTAGTAAGAGTTTATCAGGATGATCCAGAAGATTTGACTATAGCTTTGACCAGGTTTTGAAAAATGAAGGTAATGGTATTTAACATCATTGTAAATTATCTATCTATGTGCACTTAGATAAACTTCGTCGTTTTGTAACACATACACCCTTACATAAGTAATTGCCTATTGTCAATTTCAACAATGAATTGCAAATTGTTAAAGCCAAAGGTCAAATTTCAATCCCCATTTCAAAGAATCTACTTCCTAATTAAAACCTCGACCATTTAGTAGTAGAGAAGTCACTGGGTATAAAAGGTTGGGTGAAAGCAACTAGGAATTCCATTTCAGCTATGTTTAACCTGTCTCTAGGAATGTCATATTGTATTGCTAGTTAAATATATAAATCCAGAGTATAGGAGAATTCTTCAAGTTAGAAACATTTTGGAGAGGTAGTATTAGTACTTTTATTGATGAAGCAGAATGAAATCAACAAGGAAAAGCGTATATCTGAAGAAGCAAAAAGGATATTTGACACTAAGAAATCATAAAGAAGCAGAAAAAGAAACCAAGGGAATGTGAAGGGGAAGAAGCTAGTGAAGAAGAAATAAAACCAGAAACATGTAAAGTTGCAGGAGTTAAACACAGTGCTCAGAGGACAGGAGAGTAAAAATGAGGGCAGATAAACACTGCCTCTTAGTGTGTTTATGAGACTAGGAATAAGAACTGATCTTTGGCTGTAGCAATGGGGATATCATTGATGATTTGACCAGATGCAGTTTTGTTAAGTATAATTGGACAAATCACAAAACCTCTTAGTTTCTGAATATAAAAATGGTGATATTATTTGACCTAAGACTGAAATAGAAAATGATTTATGAAACAGTCTCTCAACATTAGTAAGAAATTTTACAGATGTAATATATCATTTATTATTAATAATAATTGACATTTAATGTATCTTTTCTTGTTACCAATTAATTCTATTACATAAACATTTACTGTGTATTTGGATTTTGTTTTAATTTATTTTTATCTATATGCTTTTTCTCTGTCTTAAAAAATAAAGATAAAATGTCTATAAGCTAATAATTATTAGAAACATTTTCTCTTTGAACCATGTCATTTGTGGGTTTCTACTAGAATACCTATTATACTTGGGTTTAAAAAAAATCTCATTTTTTAAATGAAATTCACATCTATTTCAAGTCCCAAATACCTGGCAGTGAACAAAGTTGTTTTTTTTTTTTTTAAGGATGAAATAAATTTGCATCAGCTCATACATACACATGTGAGGTGTATGCATGTACTAAGGTATGTGTATTTAATGCAAGACTTATTTAGTTTGAGAATATAGCATTATGTAAAATATGTGGTTCTGTTACTAAACCTGTGGCTCAGAAGATAAGACATTTAAATCTTTCCATGTCAAATATTCAACTCTGAAATTTAGTGTATTCATTTATATTTTCTCTAAATTTCATTTCACCTTTCAATTTCTATGCTTCATTTCTCAGAATTATGCTCAAAGATACCTGTTCTTATATTTCTAGTTACTTCTTTTCCTCTAGCCTTCTTGGATATCTCATTTTATCTTACTAAAATCATTTTTCAGGTAAACTGTGCTACTCTTTTCCCATACGACTCTCAAATGTGTCTTTCAAACTCAATTGAAATTTAATGAGGAAAACAGCCTAGACAGGTTGTAATGAATTAACTTATTAAGCCTCATTGCACTTGTTGAGAAAAATAATTACTACTTAAGAATTTTTAAAAAATGAAATCCAGCTATTTCTTTGGCCTTCCATTTAAGATCCAGTTTTGAAAACAATATTACTAATATCTATCTTAGGCATAATAAAAATTATTGAAAGTATACATGGAAGTTGAGTATCTTAGTCTGTTTTTTGTTTTTATACTGTAATACCATGGACTGGGAAATTTATGAGCTGTCTCATGTTACTATAAGCTGGGAATTCTAACTGCTAGGAGTTGTATCCGATGAGGGTCTCTTGCTGTGTCATAACATGGCAGAAGGCATCACGTGGTGAGAGGGTGAGAGCAAGTTCCCTAGAGTGGGAGACAAACTTACCCTTTTATCAATAGCCAATTCCCATTATAACTAAACCACTCTTTTGAAAATGGCCTTATTTATTCATTATGATGACCCCTTGGCCATATCCTCTTTATGGTCTCAAGACTGCTAAACTGACAAATTTTCCCATGAAAATTGGAAAGGCATTAAAATTTTAGCAAAAAGTTAACAACTATGCTTTATGTAATTCCTAAAGTGATCACATTTCTATAGACATTTCAACAACGGACCAAATATCTCATCCATCACTTAAATAAAATTGACTTAAAATAATTGTATATTTATTATCAAATACATAAGATATTTAGATGCCACATATGATACAATGTTGAATAAAGCATAGATTCTTCTTACATGTAATAAATATTATCAAAATTATTTATGATGACCCTACATATTGAAGGATACTATGATAGGCCCTGGGGATGAAATAGTGACAAAGCAGTTTTTTCTTTCTGGAGTTAATAGTTTAATGGGTAAACAAATGAGCAAAGACATGATTAAAATAACATCTGTTATTATGATAAATAAATCACACAGTGGATATTTAGAAAAGCCACTTTATTCAATTTTATAGGTATGAGGAAAATGAGGATAGCATTCATTTCTAAACCTGAAGTATGGGGAAAGAAATAATAAAAATATTAAGATCAGGTAATCATATAGATAAGCTTAAATTAATAACAAGAAGTTACATTTGGATAAGTAATATATTTTAACAGATTTTAAAGATGAGCATGTGTTGCATCCTCTCAAAATTCATATGTTGCAGCCCTATCTGTCAATATTTTTGGATGGATTTAGAGATAATCTTTTTTTTCTATTTCTTTTGAATTTATTATATTATATTAAATTATTATATGACTGTTCAGTCTCCCAAATTATGAGCTTCTTAAAGTCAAAGTTTCTACTTCCACTGCACAGAAACTTTGGCTGAAGTCCAGCTGTCTTGATGCAGTCTTTAAAAAATGATGTTATATAAAGAATTTTATTTAACAATTTACCAATTCTTCCTGATCTTGCATGAGCAGCAAACTGGATTCTCCTTGGGAGCAGTCAGCTAAACTGTCATTCCAAGTTTTGGAAGAACCAGAAAAAGTCAAGCATTTATCTTGGAGCTGAAGCCAATGTTTAGGGCACTGTAACTGACATGGTATCTCTAGAACAAGCAAGAGGCAATTGAGATAAATTGGATGACTGAGGAAGGACCCTAAACCAATATGATTTAGTATCCTTATCCTTCATAAGCTTTCAGAAGAAAGATCGTGTGAATGCAAAAGTAGAAGAGAACCAAGGGGAGCTCTCTGAAGAAATCAAGCCTGCTGATACTTTGATCTTGGACTGCGAAGTTCAAGAACTTCAAGAAAGTAAATTTCTACTGCTAATGTCTGTTGAACTTTATCCTGACAACCCTAGCAAGTACATTTAACATTAATTGATGTTAAAAATATAAATCATGTATGCCATAAAAAATTACTGAACACTTTTACCAAATTTACACTATACTATGAAATATGTGTATAATTTAACATTTCTTTAATCTGTAGAATAATGATGTTAAAAAGTCTATCCATAGTAAATTGTTGAAACTGACCACAGTTGTGATGGTAGGAGAATGGTTCTAGTATCCAGATAAAAGATGATGAAGATCTTTCTTATAATAGAGATTGTGAGCATCCTTTGTTAGAAATTAATTACCTCAAGAAATGTTTGGAAGGCATAATGGCCAGGATTTGATGGACTGTGTATGACTGTTGTGGAAATAGTCAACTATGTCTCCAACTATTAGATACTAGTCAGGCTAACATACTCTAGTTTCCTAGAGATACTAGTTTGCTGGAGATGCCATTCTCTGAATTAAATGACTATAAAATTCTGGAGTATGAAGCTAACACCTCCCCTTACCTTTTAGGATAGAGGCACTTTTTTCCTGCTATACTGGGAGTATGGCTAACTAATGAGGACTGTGAGATCAGACAAGGAAACATAGGAGAAAAGGTTATGATAGCCTTAAAAGACATAAAGTTAATGATCTCTGACACACTGAATTAAATCACCCTGGCCCATACAAAGCAGATGGTGGCAGAAGAGCACTTTACTAAATGGTTGTGTCTCAATTGTTTCTGTTATGGCTAGTATAATATTTTAACAGATGAGCATAGTTTTTTAAATGCCTTCTTTTCTCTCCCTGTCAGTAGTTAACATCACAACCAGTTATTTATATGGTGAAAGCATTTATTTACTTCCCTGCCTGATTAATTATCCCATTCTTTGACATCAACAATAGTCAGATCTTGATATCTTTATCAACATATTTTCCTACCAATTTGACTCTGCACATTTCTGCAGAAAGAGGCCTAGCTTCTTTCTCCCCAGGTGGGATCCGTATGGCCTTGTCTAGTGAACACACAGATCCCACATTGTGAAATAGCTTAATATGTGCTCAGAAAACTGTAAATTATTATTTTTAATAAATATGGGCAAGAGTAAGTGTTCAAGCACGAGGTGGTTCCAATAAGTCAGAAATGGGGGGATCAGTGACAATAGGAATAGAGTATGAATACTTCTAAATGCAATCACCAGAGAGCATACTCGATAGAAAAGGCCCTAAATCATCAAATGAGCATAATGCAACAGTCAGCTGGCATCAACAAACTTCTATCATTGAGTATTGACACAATGACTCATAACAGGAAAGCCATCATAGTAGAGATTATAGCTAAACATGGCCCCAAAACATGGAATCCTATTCACCAAACCCAATGTACAAACATCTAGTAAAATAAAACAGTGTTGAACCTCTAAAACCTGTTGGCACATTCATTAATTAGGATGACTCTCAACCTTACAGAATAGGGATTCTTTCTGATTGAGATGAATATGTATTTTACTAAGAGTTTCTCTTTCCTGCTCAGAACTTTGTCCAAGATAAAATCCAGAGGCTAGAAAACAGGTAATCTCATATAAAATTGATTTAGATCATAGAAATCATTTTATAGCAAAAAATATGACAGGAAACTCATGGTCACAGGATCTACAGGTTGTTTGGAAAAATTCAGATCCATATCTTCGTTTTGATTGAACAGCAAATCAAATTTTAATGCTACAGGTGATATACATTTTGTAAATATTACTTTGAAATGATGGGGTTCCTTGCTCCAAAATGCAGCATATATCCTAAATCAATTATCCTTTATTGTCCTGTTTTCCAATAGGTAGAATATACCAGTGTAGGAATTCAGGAAAGAAAATGGAAGTATTCCATCAATTGTTATTGTCCAGATGGGAAATTCATACTTCATGAAATTCCAATCTTCAAAGCATTAATGGTGTGAGTCTAGATTTTTCTGGTTGTCCAAGAAGCAATACTTTCAGCAGGAAACAGAATACCACTGAATATCAATTTATAGCTGCTATATGGTGAGTGGATCTTCTTCATGTCTCTGAAGAGTGTCATCATTAGCAAGGAATAAAGTAGGGATAGTGTTGCAAAGTGAGGCAGAGAAGAATTAATTTGGAATTCAAGTGAAAATTAGGGAGCCTTTTCTTATTTCCTTGTCAATCTTTTGTTGGAAATGGACAATTATATTAGTCCTGAGAAAAAATGCTGAAAATGGAGCATCCCCAGCACCTCTGGGGTGAATGGGTAGTTCACCCTACTCTATAGTCAGGCTAACAAACTCTAGGAGAGGGTGTAAAGAATCTGGACACGACAGGAATTGTATTACTGGGCCACACAGATCCCACCTGGGAAGAAACAGGCTGGGCCATTTTCTGTAGAAATGTGCAGAGTTCAGTTGTTAGAAAAAGAGGTTTTTATTTAAAGCCAGCTTTGAAGGAAGATGGAAGAAACTTCAATGTTTCAAAAATTCTATTTTCTAAAATCTCTGGGATGAGGAAGACTTTTAAGAGGTGAAAGAATGTATTAAGACAAAAGATAGGAGCTTTACAGGTTCAGGTGGTCTTTGGTTAAAAGTAGTTTCACAGGTTCCAACCTGGAGTCTCTTTATTGTATCAGAAGGAACCAGGAGGGGCTGAGGATGTGGCTTAGTGACACAGCACATGGTTAGCATGTTCAGGCCCTGGGTTCAGTCCCCAGCACCACCCAAAAACAAACAATTGAAGGAGCTGGAACTTAATGGAGACAGCATCTGTATCTCATTTTTAGATAAACATGTTATCTTTTTAACTAAGAAGAAAATGTGTTACAGAAGGTTTTCTTTAGAACTCAGAATACCTGAAGAGGATGTTAGAGCTGGCGGAACAGATTCGAGAAACAGTTAAGAAGAAATCACAGCCTCCCCGGTCTCCCCTGTCAGCATGAAAAAGTCATCCCCAATTTCAGATCAGGCGCCCAAATTCAGTGAGTTTCAGTATTAAGTGCTCCCTTGTGAATTGCTGTACCAGTGGTGGCGTTTCTCTTTTCCACTAACTTTGTTCTTCTAATTCCATATGGCAAAGTAGCCAGTAAGAAAATTAGAGAACCTATCCCAAGCTGGGATTGACTCATGCCTGTAATGGATTCTTTGATGAGCCACTAGACCATCCTTCAGAAATGTAGCATTCATTCATCTGGCTACCAAGAATGTGGTCAGCTCCTGGACCACTGAGGCCAACTACTGGCTCAAATGAGTCGTTCCTAAGGATTTCATCTGACCAAAAGATACATATCTCCTCATTCAATGGCCAGTTCACATCCTGTGACTATCAATGCCATAATGCTAAGGCTCAACTTTCAAGAGTGGGACAATCTTGATAATTCAAAGTCTTTACCACCCCTACACATAGTGATTGTATATTAAGACAAGGTTTAATTGTAAAAGAGAAGAGAAGACTGGTACTAAGATGTGAAGCTAGATGAGAATTAAATCTTTTATTTATTGATTTATTTTCTAATAAGAACATAGTATGAATTCATGAACTATAAATTTATAAGTATATAAATAATTCTAAAATATTCCAAAGAAAGACATAAGTGAAATGCTCTAGAAACTTCAAGATGTCCTCCCCACCAAAAAAATTCTAACAGCTTTGAAAACAAAGTTTTTAAATAACAGAATAAGTATGGGGCAGCAGAAACCTAGTTTTATAATTTCTTTTTGTCTCTACTTAATTTCCAGGTTATTAAATTATAATAATCCATGGGAAAAGTAGCATTAGTGTTTTGCTGATTGCTTAAAACAATGAAATTAAGGTTAGGAGAATGTATTTATATGATTATAAAAACCAAAATTTTAATTTTTTTTTATATTTAATTTAATATTAATCCATTTTTAATCAGCATATATAGAAAATATATCTGTTTTTCAGCAATTATATTTAATAATAAAATTATATTGTAACAGGGATTTAAAGACTACTTTTGCAAAAAGCACTGACTCTACACTTTGGCCTGCAAATGTACAACAGGTAACTAAAATCATGATGAATGCTTAACATTTCTGCCTTCCCATTGCCTCTGTCTTCTTTTGCCAACTTAAACATTGGGTCAGAATCCCGCTCAATTCTGCATGTGAATATGTTAATCTTTTAACAAGTATTTGGATTAGCTCTGAATTTACCTAATCTCTCCAATTCCCCTTCAAGGATGAAGACACCAAGGTAAAAATAAGATATTTTCAAAATTCACATGGACTTCATGATCGACAGACTGTTAATCATCTGCTTTTATAGTGGTGCTGATCCAGTCCACCAGAACAGTACCCAAACATCTCCAATCATTTTCCTAAATCTGAAGGAAGACACAGTCACTGACCTAACTAACTCTCTTGCCTTTCAAACTTATTCTCTCTCACTTTTTATTTCACGAACCTCGGGTCTTTTGGATTAATATCTGGTAACAGGAGTTGAAATTATCCTACAAGCAGCACAACTCAACTGATCCTGAGAGAATGATCAACTAGACAACATCATTGTCTATGCAATAACCTTTTACTTCATTTCTTTCCTGTGTAACACTAAGACTATTCTTAGCACTTAGCACCTTGAAGATAAATTCCTCTATGTTCTTCCCACTGAGAATAAACTTTTCTGACTTCACTCCTTTCATCCCTTCAGTTAACCTATGATTAACCTGATTGTACTTGCATTGTTGCGATCCACAGAGTCAAGACTTTGACCTAGTTCCAATAACAATATCTCTTGTTTTTTCTATAAAGAATCAGGAATTATGCATTTTATTTTAAACATTCTATATTCACAAGATGCAAAAGGGGAAAAGTTTGTTATTTTTAAAGTGTTGACTCTATTCATTGATTATTTTGGGTCATCATACAAAATCCTGAAAAGTATCTTGGGGATGATTTGGTTCAACCTCCTAGGTAAAGTGTAATACTTACATAGTTGTCATGGTTGTCTCTGAGTAGCTTTTTGATGGTTAAATATATGTTGGCTCCAAGTGGTAAATAATCAGATACCTATCCAGAAATGTACATCCAGTGGTGAGGGTAAGGAGAGGGATTAAGTAATCATGTAGCCTTATGGAGTCTTACCTTAGGAGGATCCATTCTAGAAAGCAAAAGTAGATGTTGCATAAATATCAAATAACTAACTGGGTTACTGGACCCACATGGATTTGTGTGCTACCTGAATGCCAATACTCAGAACATGATCCTTGCTAGGAAAGTAATCAGGTTTATTCTGAGTTTTTCTGACAAGATAGGGGAGGGGAAGCTCTCTTTCCCCAAAAAGATCATCTTGGACAACTCAGGTACAGAAAAAGGCTTTTAGAGGAAGGGAGAGGAGGTGCAGTAGGACCTACTTGCTGAACAGGGTTTCCATCATGCAGGGCAGGTGTCTATTGTTTTCTAAGGCCAGAACATCACTATTGACCTGAATCTCCTGGGGCTAATTCCTGTAATTCCCTAGAAAAACATATTACTTTTGGCAAGCTAAACATTATCTTACATATTGTACTATAATCTGAAGGTCACCAGATGTTCTAGGCTCTGTAACTCTAAAAGATTATTTAATGGTTAGTATCTTAATCCTTTAGGTTTTTCTTTTCTTTAGAATTTAGAATGCCAGACAAACGGAGGGGAATTAATATTGCACGGACAACTCGAAATGAAGTGGCCATTGTTACAAACACAACGGGAAAAATAGGTGGGCTGTTCTCAAGATGAAGATTGTATATGATATTAGAATAAGACAGCATTAATTTGTTTTAAAAATAACTGTTTGTGCAAGAACACCTTGAACCTGAATGATTTGTTTTGAAAGCAGTATTAAGAACAATATTTGAAAACAAAGGAAATATAAAAAAAATTATAAATTTCATTCGATATCAAAATTAAACTCAGTTTAAATGTCTCAAATAAATATGAGAATAAGGAAACTAATGATTGATTTGAATAAAACAGTCAATCTTGTCTGTTGATTGCATAAGAAGAAAAAGGTAAGAGGACTAAGAACCAAATATATACAAAAAAATAATAAAGCAGTGATGGATTTCTGAGCATACAAGTGATTTTTATAGCCATCTTAAAAGAAATCTACATTCTTCTTTATGCCCAGTCCCTCTCCAGCTATAGATAACTGATAAAGAATTATACATCCTATTCAATGACAACCATTCGGTAGTCTAGTCACCTACCTTTGATTTGTGATTTTCACCAAATAGATAAGCTGCACAAATTACACGCTCCTCCATGGATTTGAGTAACTCAGTTCAGTCATCTGATGATAGTTAGCACTGGAAAGGCTGGTACTTCCTGTGGGAAGCAAATACTGACCATGAACAAGGATAATAAATCAAAGGTAGATGTTCAAAGTGGAGACAGACTGAGAAAGAGAAGCAGAGAAACAGAGGTAGGGCGTGTTAGGGTTTCAATATTGGGTATCCCCCCCAAAGCTCATGTGTGAGACAATTAGAGGCGAAATGATCCAATATCGGAGCCTTAATCTAAACTGTGTTCCTTCTCTAGTAGGGATTAACTCCATGGTAACAGTAAGCAGGTAGAGTGTGACTGGAGAGGGCGGACCTCTGGGGTGTGTCTTTGGAGTTTATGTTTTGTCCTTCTTGAAAGGGAGTTCTTGCTTTCTGATTCCTGGGTCCATGCTCCCAGCTGCTTTCCTCTGCCACACCCTTACTCCATGATGTTCTGCCTCATCTCAGACCCCAACGAATGAGTTTGGCCCTCTATGGACTGAGACCTCTGAAAAAAGTGAGCCCCCAAGTAAATTTTTCCTCTTCAAAAATTGTTCTTGTTGGGTCTTTTTGTCATGGCAGAAACAAAACAAAACAAAACAAAAAACTAAAACAAAGGGGCAGGGAAGGGCGGAGAATGAGAAATAATGAGAAATACAAATGGAGGAACATACTTATTTTGCAAATATTCTGTTGCTTATTCCCTTTCATAGCCTCTTGTCAGTAATTCATCTTTCCCTGAATTACCAGCCATCTGAATCTATCTATGCATCTTTTGTTTTCAAATTTAAATAATCCAATCCTTTTCTATTTAAGATTTATTAAATAGAAAAATTAAGTGATTTTGTAGAAAATTATGAGAAATATAAATTTGAGAAAAGAATGATAAGGTTAGAAAAACAGGAGACCAAAGCAAGTAGAACACAGTGATAAAATTTTTGTAAACAAGGCTATTACTCAGTGCAAGTCTTTGCTCTGCTTCCTTTGATTTGAATTATGACCCTATATTAGATTTCTTCTTTTGTCCTTCTTGAATTGCATTTTTCTAGTGATGTATAATGACTATTTCCCAATGTTGATTTATAATTTGCAAAAATGATTTTTTATTATTTTTAGTGATATAGGTCTACAAATTCCCAATTATAGGTAACTAAATACATTATTTCTGTTTCTTAGAATAAACTGTAAGGAGTAGTTTGACACTGAAACCCAAAGAAAATATTCTTCTCATCTACAAATTCCCAATTATAGGTAACTAAATATATTATTTCTGTTTATTAGAATAAACTGTAAGGAGTAGTTTAACATTGAAACCCAAAGAAAATATTCTTCTCATCTTTGAGCACTTATTTTTGGGGGGCGCTAGTTCGAACAATTTATAGTTTCCATCCTGGACATTTCATTTCTTTTCCATTTACAACATTGCAAGAATAATAGGCTATAGTACTAAAGGATTGGAGTCTTAATGCTGTGCAGGGAATACAGTTTGAAGGCAATCATCTTTTACTGCATCTACTAGACATATTCACGTTTGGTACATAATATGCTCATGAAGATGATGACCCCGAAAGAGAAAATGAAACACAAAGCTATATTCTATAAAATATAAAGAAAGAAGGCAGGAAAAATATATGCATAGCTTATTTTTGTTACACTAGGTAATTGTGTGGACATCTTCAATTCCCAAGCAATTGCTTGGTCTGGTTTTTGTTTCATTTTCAAAGAATATTTCTATCTCCCATGTTAAATATGTGACCTTCTGGGACATGACATATTTGATGCATCATGTTTTAAGATAATGAAATATAATTAGTCAAGGGTGATTACACAACAAAAAGCAAACAAAACAAAAAGGTAGGAATAACAAGATGCCCCAAAGCTCAAGAGGACATATTTTTTAGTATTTGAAAAATTAGCAACCAGTTCAGTACACTTCAACTTGAAAGAAGAGAAGATTAATAATGCCATTACCCCAGGATATATTTCTCCTTAAGTCCTACCCCAGACTACACAATAATGATCAAAGTGAGAAAGGAAAAATAATGTTAAAAAAATCAGGCAATCTCATTATCAATGTATTTTCTTATAAATGTTATATACCCACAATCTGATTATTGAATTAAACTAATCAAACCTGTATAAATAAGATCTATAATTAATCTACCACATATGCTTGTGTTTAGAATATTGTAGGTTCACATAATTAAATTCTTTAGCAGTTAATGTGTGTTTAGGTATCTGAAGAAAACATCAAGATTACCTTTTTAGGTTTTTGAAAGAAAGAGCTACACAAACTAAACAAAAATTAATGAGTTCACTCAGCATATATGAGAAACAGGGTGGGGGAAGATATGTGTATTCCCTGAAAATTTGGCTGGAAGATTATAATGCTTAGTTTGCTTTCTCCCCAACGAGTTCTGGACGAAATTCAGATTTTAATATTTTTTCGTTAACTAAACGTTAATTTGTTCCTAACTAAAATATTCTTCATTTTAGACATTAATTCTGCAACAGACTTGAACCTAACAATATAGGTCATTCTTTTCTGAAACAATATTCTGATCACTTTATTAGAAAAGCTGTTTAATCACTCATTTGTGTGTTATTGCTTGGAAGTTTTGCACTTTACCCAAAGCTAGGTCAATCATTGGCAGATGATATTATCATAACTCCTTTCTTAAATTCTGGGAAGCATCTTACTTTTACTACTTATAGTGATAAAGCTTCCAGTAGAGGTAGGGAAATTAACCACTTAACCACTGCAGCTAGAAAAGAATGTAAATTCTGAATGCATTTCCTTCTTTCTTTCTTTCTTTCTTTCTTTCTTTCTTTCTTTCTTTCTTTCTTTCTTTCTTTCTTTCTGCCTTTCTTTTTTTTTTTGAGAGAGAGAGAGAGAGAGAGAGAGAATATATCTTTTTTGTAGATGACACAATACAATGCCTTTATTTTTTTATGTGGTGCTGAGAATCCAACCTGGGTCCCGCCCATGCTAGGTGAGCGCTCTACCACTGAGCCACAATCCCAGCCCCCTGAATACCATTATTTCTGATGGATCATTTTAAAATAACACCTTCCTGTACTGAGAGGTTTAAGAAACTGATCTGAGTTGGGATATTCAGTAGAAGGAGGCAGGGAAGACATTGAAGCAGAAGTTTCCATCTTTGTGAAAATGAGTGCATAATTCACAATTCAGCCAGCACCCATGAGAGGGATAATTGAAATGTCAAGAAGAAGAAAGACAGTAGAATGAATGGGACATAAGTTTCCTATGCTCATATGTGAATACACAACCAGTGTAACTCCATATCATGTTCAACCACAAGAATGGGATTCAAATTGTAATGTGTTGCACCCCATGTATGTATAATATGTCAAAATACACCCTATAACATGTATATCTAAAAACAACAACAAAAAATCATTTCAAGACAAGAAAAACCAAACAATTAGAAGAAGTTTATCAACTTCTCTTCACATGCCCTTAAAAGAAGGATTGCTGAAAGTCTTAAACTGCACTCCTGCTCCTCCCAGTGTTAGGGGGCAGACAGATATGAATAGTGGTAATGAATAGTGGTAACACAAGGTTAAGGGAATAATTCTATAAAATGGTTCCACTTTGCTGGCCTCCACATGTTTTCTTTTCTAAGAAGCAATTTACCTGCAGCCCTGCCTGGCCTAAGTGGACAGGCTATGTCACACTCCACAGCAAACTACCTGTTAACGGAAGGAGAAATGTAGGTCCAAAATAATATTGACAAAAGGAACTCAAGTTACTCTAAAGGGAGAGATTTTTGTGATCCTTTATATAGACCAGATCCTGAAACTCAGAAAGATAAAGATAATTTTTCCTAACCATAAAATCTAGAAGAATTTATGGTTAAAAGTCCAATTAGAACTGGTCAGCATGGGCCACAGGGACCTAGTATTGTCATGTTAGAGTGGGGACTTGAAAGTCTGATGCCATCTTTCTATCGGTCAAAAGTCAAGAAGTGGACTGGGTGAGATGCTCTAGAAACTTCTCCTGGGATCCTCAAATAAAACACTGAAGAAACACCATGTTGACCCTCTCCTCTCCAACAGGACCACTCTCTCCCTTGAGAGTGTGCCCTCCCTTCTACTAATTCATTCCTGTTACTCTGAGCAATATGTCTGAAATCTTTCTGACTTGATCTTGAGAATCAGGTTTTAAAGAAGGTGTGTGTGTTGGGGGGGGTGTCTTTGCACTGCCTCAGTTTCTCAGAACACTCCAGTTCTGTAACACCAGGCATGCTGCACCAGGAGTTCTGAGTGTCTCACTCATTTCCCTTTTTAGTAAAATTTCTGTTCACTTGCTTACCTTGTGGCATTCACAGTGTTCATTCTTTGACTCTATGGAAGGAACAAGAACTAGATGCGAACTCCTGCTGGTAACCATAAGAGAGCAGAGAAAGTTGGAACCTAAATGAAAAGAAATGATGAAAGGGATAAAACTGCTTCAATCCCCTTGAGTCTCTGAAGTGTCTGTTTTGAGGGTCTCTGGTGGGACTTGGACAATTAAAAATTAAAGGGCTGAAATTGGAATGGTGAACAGCAACATTGTTCTATCCTCCAGGCCTTAAAAAAAAATTATTCTCTGGAAATATTGAGGTAGAAAGCTCCTGAATCCAGAATGTGAGGCACAGGAGCAGATAAAAAATAAATGCATAAGTAAAAATCTGGACCCTAGACATTGTGACCTTCCAGATGCTGCCAGAATAACCTGAACTCTGAGCCCAGGATACTCTCTGACATTCATATAAGTTCTGTCCCACTCCTTGGGGTTGCAAATTCCTGTCTGGAAAAACAAGTCAGCAACAGAGAATGAATCTACTCATTACAAAGATCTATTCATTTTAAAATAGATTTTAAGTAATTTCCAGCTGCTAGAATCCTCCCACTTGATACTCCTCATTCATAGTCCCCTTTCCATTCTAAATCTCCTAGGGATGCTACAACAAATTACTACAAAGTTAGTAGGTCAACACAACAGAAATTTATTACCTTCAATTTCTGGAGGCCATATGTCTGTAAACAAGGTGTTGACAAGCTTTCTTTGAGGACTTTAGGGGAGAATCTCTTCTTGCTTCTTCCTGTTCTTGTGACTCCAGGCATTCTTTGACTTCTGCCTCCATTCTCACATGACTTCTCACATGTGTGTCTGTTTTTTCCCCTTCTCTTTTAAAGATACTTAAAATTGTATTTAAGTGGAGCCCCAATCCAGGATGATCTCATCTTGAAACCTTAACTTAATCACCTCTGCAAAGATCTTTTCCCAAATAAGCTCACATTCACAGGTTCCAAAATTTAGTTCATGAACCTATATTTTGAGGGTTAAAATTCAACCTACTCTACATTCTATTCTTCCAGAATAGAACATGTAAGGCAGAACCTGACACACACAATGCCATTTTGAAACAAGTCCTCCATCCTAGAACAAGAGTCACCTCATGGCCATTCTGACTTAGCCTGACCATAACCCCAGAGGATACTCCATCATCATGCAAAGAAACCTCAAACTTCCCATAAGCATAAGAAAGAAAAGTTCTCTGAGACTGAAATCATGAAAATGCCTGGCTTCTCATGAAGGTGACACCACCAGGACCCTTCTCTGACAACAACTAACAATGGTGTGACCACAAAAATTTCCCCCTCCCTCATTCTCCTGTATCCAAGTTTGTAAGGGGTCAGTGGGTCTCAGACTCTAGTGAGCTCCCCTCCAAACGTTTGTCCTCAATAAACCTGTTTTACACTTGAGCCACCTCTCCTCTCCCTTAATTTTCTTCATTCAGTTCTTTCGTTACAGAACATGCTATTGCACACTCTTAAATAAGAACTGGCAAACTGAGAAACCAGCCTCTACCTCAGAGCAAAGCCTGTCCAAGGAAGGGGGCATGACCCTTGTTTTTGGAAAAACCCACAGAGCACTCCTAGGCACATACCCACCCTGCTGAGTTGCTTATCTATAAATAACAGGAAAGATCTTCGAAGACAGGTGTCCCTGATTCAGTCAGGCTAGGTGAGGACCCGTAGCAACCCCCTAGCAACCACCAATTAATGTGAGACAGGGAAAATACCTGGGATGCCAGATGACCCTCCCAGTAGTTTATGGTGGTTGATATCATGTTGGGAAACCATGTAATTCAGCATGTACTCCCTTTGTGGTTTAAACCAATCAGTTCAAAGGAATACCCCCCTTGTACCAATCACCCTTACCCAACTTGTTCCTGCCAGTGAATGTTCTAATCATGTTTTAGAGTTGTTTTATGATTTTCCTGCGGTGTGTGATGATTTGCTAAGAGATGCTATGATATATGTGAAGTCCCTGCCTTCCCAAAAGAGTGTATAAAACTGCTGCAAACCCTGGGCTTGGGGCCTCTCAGCTGTGTGCATCTTGAGGACGGAGTTAGCTCTCAATAAACACCTCTTTACTGCTTACACTGGTCTTGGTCTCTGGTGGTCTCTTGGGGGGTCCCGAATTTGAGCATAACAAGACAGGAATGGTTTAAAGCACAAAGTGAAGAAGCAGTTGATGTAGATATGAGAAGGATAATGAGAAAAGAGAAATGGGACAAATGTAAGCCTATGCAGAGGGATCTTCTTTTCTGGTGTCCCTGACTCAGTCAGGCTAGGTGGGGATCCATAGCAGCCCCCTAGCAGCCACCAATCAGCATGAGACAGGGAAATACCTGGGATGCCAGATGACCCTCCCAGTAGTTTATGGTGTTTGATATCCTGTTGGGAAACCATGTAGTTCAGCACGTACACCCCTCTTGGCTTAAACCAATCAGTTCAAATGAATACCCCTTTTGTACTGACCAATCACCCTTACCCAACTTGTTCCCACCAGTGAATGTGCTAATCATGTTTTAGAGTTGTTATTTGATTTTCCCGTGGTGTGTGATGATTTGCTAAGAGATGCTATGATGTATGTGGGGGGTCCCTGCCTTCTCCAAAGAATGTATAAAACTGCTGCAAACCCTGGGCTCGGGGCCTCTCAGCGTCACCAGTTGCTGTGTGTGCGCGCGGAGGACCGAGCTAGCTCGCAATAAACACCTCTTTGCTGTTTACATCGATCTTGGTCTCTGGTGGTCTTTTGGGGGTCCCGAATTTGAGCATAACAGTGCTTTAGGAGTCTTGTTAAGGAAGTCAGATCCTAGGCTGATGTGGTAAAGATTTGGGCCTACTTTTTTTATTAGGCTTAGGATCTCTGTTTTAGTGTCTAAGTCTTTGATCCACTTAGAATTCGGTTTCATGCAGGGTGAGAGATAGGGGTTTAATTTCATTGTGTTACATGTGGAGTTGTAATTTTTCCAGCACCATTTGTTGAATAGGCTATTTTTTCTCCAGTGAATGTTTTTGGCATCTTTGTCTAGTATGAGATAACTAACTGTTTTTATGTGGGTTTGTCTCTGTGTCTTCTTTTCTGTACCATTGGCCTATGGTGTCTGTTTTTGTGCCAATACCAAATTGTCTTTGTTACTGTTGCTGTGTAGTATAGTTTAAGGTCTGGTATTATGATGCCTCCTGTTTCACTTTTCTTGCTAAGGATTGCTTTGGCTATTCTGGATTTCATGTTTTTTCAAATGAATTTCATGATTGCTTTTCTGGTTCTATTGAATCCAGAATTAGACAGGCAGTCAGCATAGGGGTAAATCAATCAAGTCAGGTCAGATCAAGGAGGCCAATTTTGAGTGAGTATAGGAAGTTGGATATTGTCCCCTGAGTGATTGAAATGTTAATTCCTTCAGAGCCCTTCCTTCACCCTTATCAAGAACCTGCAGCTGCTCCAACCTGTTCCTAAGGTAACTAGTCTCAGGAATTACCCCTCCTTACAGGAAGCCATAAGTTTGTTAATTAATGTGTCTTTGGTTGGTTGCTCCATCCTGCCCTTCCCCTTTCAGCCCACCTGGTTCCCATCTTTGGGCCATCCCACCAAGCATTCCTGGGCCTAGTCACATAAGCAGGAAAGAGAAAGATAAGGAGGAAACCGCAGGAGAACAAAGGAAGCCTAGGACATATAAAAAGGGCAGAACACCTTACCTCTGGGGATACCAGGATACCAGCTATGGCCCTCTTCACCCTCCCTGAGAAGTCTATGTTACCCCTTTTTAAATAAGCCCTGCTTTATATGCTTGCCTCAGCGTGCTTCTCTAATGTTCAACTTCAACATGTGGGGAAGCAGGACTCCTCACAGATAGCTGGCGGTATCACTATGAAGAACGTCATTGGGATTTTAATAAGAATTGCATCAAATCTATACAGAAAACAATCAACAACATGAACAGGGAACTTACAGAATGGGAGAAAATTTTTGCCACATGCTCCTCAGATAAAGCATTAATTTCCAGGATATATGAAGAACTCAAAAAACTTAACAACAAAAAAGAAAAAGAAAAAGTAAAAAAAACCCCAAATAACCTAATTAATAAATTGGCTAAGGAATGAAACAGATACTTCACAAAAGAAATATCATTGATTAACAAATATAGAAAAAAAAATGTTCAACATCTCTAGCAATTAGAGAAATGCAAATCAAAACTACTCCAAGATTTCATCTCACTCTCATCAGACTGGCAATTATCAACAATGCAAGCAACAATAAATGTGGGTGAAAATGTACATTCATACTTTACTGGAGGGTCTGCAAATTGGTACAATCATTATGGAAAGCAGTATCAAAATTCCTCAGAAAATTTAGAATGAAATCACCACTTGACCCAGCTATTCCACTCCTCAGTTTATACCCGAAAGACTTAAAATCTGTATACTACAGTGACTCAGCCACATCAATGTTTAGAGAGCTCAACTCACAGAAGCTAAACTGTAGAGCCAACCTAGATGTCCTTCAACAGATGAATGGATGAAGAAAATGTGGTATATATACACACAATGGAATATTACTAGCCTTAAAGAGGAATGAAATTATAGCATTTGCCAGTAAAAGGATGGAGCTGGAGAATATCAGGCTAAGCAAAATAAGCCAATTGGAAAAAAACCAAAGGCTAAATGTTTTCTCTGATATGTGGATGCTAATTCATAATAAGGTTGGGGGTGGAGCTAGGGAAGAATAGAGTTACTTTGAATTAGGTAGAGGGGGATGAAAGAAGAAGGATAGTAGAATGGGGGCAAGAAGGATAGTAGAATGACTCAGACATTATTACCCCATGTTATATATATTACTACACAACAGATGTTATTCTACATCTTGTATAAAGAGAAGAATAAAAATTATGCTTCATTTATGCATGATGTGTCAAACTGCTTTCTACTATCATGTATAACTAATCAGATCAAATATAAAATGTCAGAAATAAATGCAGGTTTATGGATAAAAAGCAGAAAAACATGTCTAGTGGTCTTTTCTTACTGAAGTGGAATTCTAGTTGGATCCTCCAGGAGGCATAGGTCTTTCAGTTTTAGCCAACACAAAACAAGTGTTAGTTATCTATATTTGGGCAACCATGAATATGCTCTAATATACATAAAACAGCTCAGTCATTGACAGAATTTTACATAGAAAGTGGGTGGCTTTGCCTCAAATGCTGCAGGAAGTCCTGAATATGCTGCTGCTTCCAGAATATGTACATCTTTTAGCAAATTAAACTTTCCTTTCTGGAGGTAAGTCTAGGAACATTCCTCTTTGGCCATCACATGTAACATGGATTATTCGTTGTAAATGTAGGAGAGCAAGAACAGAGGAATTCTGAATCATTTACTCTTGTTGTTGGTATAAAGGAGGAAGGAAAGAGGATAATCAAGCAAATGGAGGAGGCAGAGTGGGGAACTAATGTGTATAGTCATGGGACTTTACCCAGTGCCATACATGCTTAAAATAGGACCAAACAGGTAAATTAAATAACTAAAGAATACTTGGTAAGTGTTTTCTGAGAGGAAGGAAAGGCTTGTGGTTGACCCTGAAGATATAAGTTGCAAAGACTATTTAGAGTCCTTGTGAACCAGCAATTGATGTCATGAACCATGAGTTAGGTCAGGTGGACCAGAAATAAACTAGCATTATGGAAGCAAAATCAAAGAGCTTTCCCTCCTTCCATCATCACTAAGGAGAATTTACATAGTCAGTGGCAGGTGGGGAAGATAAATTTTGTATCCAAAATAAACTGTACTTCTTACTAAAAATAATTTCCCCATGATTTCTGTCTTTGTTATTATAATACTTAAATTTATGGCATCATCTTTGTAAAGCAGTTCAGGAAATGTTATCCCCAAATATGACATTTTGGCTTGCTGATTACTTCAAACCAAAGGCACAAGGGCGATAGTAAAGGCAGGAGAGCACTACGTTGTCTTCCTTTTGTGCCTAAAAGCAGAGCCTCCAAAAGGAGCTCAGTTGTCAATAGCATGCTCCCAACGAATCTCATAAACTGTGAATGATCATCTCCTATCCCTGGAGAGGAAACTAAAACTCTTCCACTGCACACAAAAATCTTCCTCACAGACTATCATATTTCTTCCAAGGGCCAAATTATCTTGCACAGAATTCATTTACTCCTTCCTTTTCTCCTGCTGAGTTGTCCACCCACACCATAAAAAGGGTACATAAGCCTCCGAATACGACTTCACTTTGGGGCATTCATTTTCTTTTCCTATGATTCATCGGTACATATCATAAAATTGCATAATTTTCATCTGTTCAGCTGCTTTTCTGTCAGTTTATTTCATAGACTCAATTATTAAATTCTTACAAAGCAGAGGGAAAACTTCTTCTCTACATTTATGAATAATGCTGATATTTTTTTTACCATGAATATACTCATATAAATTTGATAATATTAAGATAAGAGCAGGGGTACCTGAGTATATTCCTATCTATGGAGGAGAATGCAGTAGGAGTATTCCAGGAGGAACCCAGGAGTTTTGGATAAGCCTGGGAAATGTAGTGAGGCTCTGTTTCTAAAAATAAATAAATAAATAAATCATGGCCTGGTGTGGTACCTTTTATTGACAGCTACTCAGGAAGCTGAGGTGGAAGGACTGCTTAAGCTCAGGAGGTCCAGAAGAACATAGGTAACCTGTTTCATAAAAAGGTAAGAATTTTAAAAAAATTGTTAACATTAATATTATTTTTTCAAATTCCTTTTCATTAAGCATTGTTGTCTGCTGGGAGCCATCAGCCAAGTAGGTATGACAAATTCCTTGCCAGCTTATTCCCATGCTGTCTGGTGACCTTGCTCAAGGACCAGGGCAGGATCCGTGTTTAGGGTGTTTCCCCTTTAGAATAGGGCAGTTTAGCATAATAGGAGAGTAGGGTGTTTCCCCTTTAGAATAGGGCGGTTTAGTATAATAGGAGATTAGGGTGTTCCTCTTTTGGAATAGGGCGTATCCTGCTGCTGAGTTCCTCTTGAGTGCTCAGGGTCAGACAGTATATTTTGGGAGACAGAAGCCCATGCGGAGGGGATTTAGGCAGGAGTGGATTTGGGCGGATTGGATTTGGGCAGAGAACCTGGATTCCCCCAGAACGTGTTTGTAGACGGCAGGTGTGAGTTCGAGAATAAAGAATTGCTGTTTGAATCTACAAGCTGTGTGGAGACTCGTGATTTGTGCCCAGCCGAGAGACTGCAGCAGTTGTCTTTTTTTTTTTACTTAGTGAACTCCTCTACTTAAATTGATTCTCTTGTATTTTGCAAAGTTTACTTTCTATTTTAGAAAATAATACATTTTCTCAATTTTTCTGCCCTTGATTTTACTTTGATAGGTTAGTGGAAAAGATATCAGCTCAAGGATTAAGATAAGGTACAGAAGAAGTCAGGAAAGAAGAGCTCTGATAGCAAAATACCATGTTGTTTAAATTCTGAGGTGAGATTATTCATTTGAGAACATCCACTGTGTACATCCAATGGAACAAAAAATACTTTTTATTTTAAAACACAACATTTGTGTTCATTTGCAACAATAGGTAGTGAACACAAGCAGGAGCAGGTTTCATTTAGGGAAATAAGTTGGAGGAAATTTCATGAAAAATCAAAATATTGGAATTTGTTAATAATTAAATATTTTTAAAAATATTTAATTTAAAAATAAAAACACAAAGTTGAAGATTTGGAAAGTCTAGAAATAAATGATTTCACAGAGACAATTAGATGAGTAGTGAAAGAATACCAACATGTACAGAGTATATATATTTTCTTCAGAAACCTGTTAGAACATTTTGAGAAATGTGTATATACATTGATAGAACCTTATAGTACTGTTTTTGTACAAAGTATAGGATTTGCAAATCCCCCAGATTTCCCATTTATTCTTAAAAAATGGGTCTCATATTACCTTGTTATGGCTTGAATATATAACGTGCTCCAAAAGCTCATGTGTGAGACAATATGAGAACAATCAGAATTGACAAAATTAGATTATGAGAGTTGTAACCTAATCAGTGAATTAATCCTCTGATATTCATTACCAAGGTGATAACTCTAGAGAAAATAGGTCACTGAGGACATGCCTTTAGGGTTCATATTTTGTACCTGGTGAGCAGAGCTTTCTTGACTTCCAGCCTGCCATGTCTTGAGCTCCTTTCTCCACCATGCCCTTCTGCCATGATGTTCTGCTACACCTGAGGCCCAGAGCAATAGAGTTGTCCATCTGTGGTCTAATACCTCTGAAATCATGAGCCAAAATAATCTTTTCCTGCACTACATTGTTGTTGTGAAGTCTTTTGCTCACAGCAACAAAGAAGCTGACTAAAACACACCTTCCAAAAATAAAGATTTAATCAGTCATACAAATATTCATTGTCACTTTCACAGGTATTTTTATACTTTACTTACTGATCCTTATAGATATACAGGTCACATACAACACACACACACACACACACACACACACACACTAACACACTGTGTTTACATATAACAAATAAATGATATCAGGCTCTTTGGGGGCCATGAAATGGTACAAATATCCATATCTACCAAATCTTCATATTGTCCACTTGAATTGAGTAAGAAAAACGTTTCTTCATTTCTTCAAGCAGTGAGATCATTTCTACAGGAGGAAAGAAAACACTAGGAAATATATGTATAGATGCATAGTGAGAGAAAAAATAAAGTTGTGGTAAAAGAGGACAGGAGTGATAGAAATGGTTGTTGGCTGTTACTGGCTTCAAATAACCTAACTTTTGCAAAGTTATCTGTGTATTTTCAGATCTGGCATCTTGGCACCAAAAATAATTATAATAAAAACTAACATAGTGAAACATCCAAATACAATAAAAGACCTAACAAAATTTTGAAATATAACCTCCTCACCAATCTATATATACTTACTCAATACATAGCTACATAGTAGGCCAGTTCCATGGCATTATATATAGCACCACCTGTCATCTGCAAATTCTGCCAGTCATACGGTTTAAGAGAAATATATATATATTTCATTGACTTTTCTGTATGAGCTTACTTCTCTCTCATCTCAAATCACACATTTACTGCATGTGTGCATAATTTCTGGGTCATTTTTATGTGATGTGCATTAAATTTGAAAGCTGCATCTAAAAACGTATAAAGGTGTGCTCTTATTTGTTATTATTTTTGTGTTTGTCTTGTTTTCTTCCACAAATTAGACGTGCACAATTAGATAAGAAGTCTGAAGGAGGGATTAGATAAGAAGTCAGTGAACATTTAGATAAGAAGTCTGAAAGAGAAAAGGATGGTTAAGTGTTCAAACATATAGTTTCTTTACTCACAAGGAAAAAAATGCACACAATTGCCAAAGAAGTAAAAACATGAAAATAAGATAATAGAGAATACTGGGGAAAGCTAAAGAAACATATCCAAAGGTTGTCAGAGTTTATCAGGAATTTGAAAGCAAATATAATATGCCAGAAATTGTGAAAGAAAGAAAACTTATAAAGTATAGATTCAGATTTCTTTGAGGTGAGACATGTACTCTTAAGTCCAACATACCTGCTAGTGAGCTGGTTCTTTTGCAACCAATTATGCCTATTGCTTGCAGGAAAGTCACAGTTCTTCACAGGTGTTAAATGTTGAAAAGAAGAGTTCTATTGACAATGCGAATATAGTAAACCAATTACGAACATGACAAAAATATCCTGAGGTGAAAAAAGTGGGTTGAAAAGAGCAGCATTTATATTTTTTCCATTGTAAAATGTTTAGATAACAGTAGAATGTAATAGAAAGTAAATTCTGCATTCTTAAAAAGATATCACAAAATTCTCACCTACAACAAAAGCAAGACTGTGGCTTAATGTTGCTTATTGATATATTATGTGTACATATTATTTTGCATGATTATGTATATTTAAAACATTATTAGTCTACACATTTATTATCCCTCACATAAAATAGAAAAACATTTATTGTAACCCACCAAGCAATAGCAATATGATTTTTAAGGAAAAAGCATTTAACTATGAAAAAGAATTTAAAATATTGGTTGCAACTATTTCTTTACAAAATTAGAAGACATTTGTTAATGTCATGGCTTAAAAAAGATTTCATCTAATCATAGTTTGTATCTCCTACTACACCTGTATGGAATGGTTTCAAATTGTAAAAGATTCTGAGGAAACAGTGAATTTTGGGGATTTGAGTTGCCAGAGACACACAAGTAGAGCCTGAAGGGGGTAATTGACTATAGTGATAATTATAGATTGTTAATACCTGTCCTTCTGAGCCTCCAAATGGTATAATATTATCTCTGATACATGAAAGTTTTAAGTAAATGTTAACCTATCCAATGCTGAACCTCTGAAGGATGGACGCACAAAGCAGACAGGTCACTTCCAAATCCAATGTTCAGTGTAAACTATAGTCAACTTCAAATCTTGGACCTCTGTCCTGACTTTTTGATGACCAATGGTGTGGTAAGGAAATTGCTGCCACCATAGTTCTCTGACCTTATTTCTTAAATATATCAGGGGAGGGAATTTTCTCCTCCAAATCTCAGTCCATATACTGAGCTGGCAATAGAGGGCTGGCTGGATTCAAGCGCCCAAATCAGCCTGTAGTTTTCATAGGCAGCTTCGCTAAAACTAGAGGACATGCACTCCGGATCTTTCCTAAAGTGACACAGGTGAAGGAATACCCTGTTTCCTAAGACTCTTTGCAGGTCATTTGGACTCACTTCCACTATCCGTTCCTGAAGATGACAAGACAACAGGAAATACAAGCTTGCCATTGATTTTTCATCTCTGCAACTTTTAACAATAAATGCTGTTTCAGTAAGCCTGACATTTCTACTTGACTATTTAATCTTTTTTTTTCCCCACGAAAGCAAGAAAACATTAACATTTAGATGCATAAAGAAATCACTGTGTCCCCATTTCTGATTCCTTAAATAGTTCCATCTCCTGACAAACTGAAGTCTCAAGAAATACGAGTTGAATGAAAATATTCTTAATTCATCTGAATTTGGCTCTTAGTGAACTCACTAGGTAGGACTACTTTTAAAAAGGAGAAGACGGGACTTTTCATATATATTTGTATTCTATCTACTCAAAATTATTCAGTTCCAACCATCATTTTGTTCTTTTTTTTTTTTTTTTTTTTGTATATAGAAAGGGAACAAGAAAAAGATGTGGTAAATATTTTAAAAATGAGCTTCCCTATTTAACATTTTCTCCCTAAACCAAATATGTGATAAATGAGAGAAAGGGCAAAAGCCTTACTGGTTTGAGACTAAGAATACAACTCTGTAAGTTAGTTCATCATTTATAATCTTTGCAAGCTGTGCATTTTTCTTGGGGTTGACCAACACTGAAAGTTAAGTGATGCTAAAAACAACATATAGCATTCATTTTACAATTGATATATCACATTTCTGACAAATCAAAAAAGATGTTCTCTTTACAAATTATTAATTTAGAACAAGGTTTTAATTTAACATGCAAGCAAATCTTTAAACTCTTCATTAAGAAAATTGAACCTCTATATCTAACCAATGTCTCAATTGAAATATTAAATAGTGCAATTTATCATTTAAGAATTACTGTATTGCACTGAAAATGGATTTAGATGACACCATTAAAATAATGTCACCATAAAGAAGCACTTTAAATGATCTGACTCTCAGTCCCTTCAAATTCTTGAAATTAAGATCGAATAAATCTTCACTTTGCTATATTTCTCAATTAGTATTGATGTTTTATGAATCATTGCCCTTTGGATGCATTATACTGCAGGCCTCTCAATATCTGCTGAGAAAAAAGTAAATCTAGTTCTTTCTTTAAATTATCTGCTTTCCGGGGGTGACTAATTTGAATTTTCTGAAAGGTACTGGATCCCAAGTACTCATTCAAGAGTTAGTTGTAGGACAAATGAAGGTAAGACTTAGGCATGCCTGGACAAGAAATCAGGAAGTCATCAAGAAATCTTAGTATGATTCCTCTAATTAAATCTGCAGATGAATGCATGGTATCAAACCCTATGCAACTATAATTGTCGAGACAACCTACACATTCTTGCTATTTCCAGCCACCTCTCCTTCCATATCTTCATTCTGTGGGTTTCAAACACACTGACCTCCTCCCATTGCCACAAGCGTATCTTCCTTCTTCTCTCTTTATTTAAATGTTCTTCCACTTTTTACCTTGTTATTTAACTCAGTCTACATAATCATTTTTCAGATCTCATTTGAGAATACATTTTAAAACTTATTCTAATTTGTTGTACATGATGGCAGAATGCAATTTATTTCATATTACACATATAGAGCACCATTTTTCAAGTTACTGATTGTACACAAAGTATTTTCACACCATTCGTGTCTTCATAAATGTACTTAGGGTAATGATGTCTAACTCATTTCATCATCATTCCTATCCCCTTGTCCTCTCCTTTCACCTCTGAAGTTTCTTCATTCCTCCCTTGCTCCCCCAATCCAATTGCCATTATGAGTCATCATCCTCATATCAAAAAAAAAAAAAAAAACATTCAGCCTTTGTTTTTTTGGGATTGGCTTGCTCCATTTAGTATTATATTCTCCAACTTCATCCATTTACCTGCAAATGCCATGAGTTTATTCACTTTTAATGCTAAGTAATGTTCCATTGTGTATATATACCAAAGTTTCCCTATCCATTCATCTACTGAAGGGAATCTAGGTTGGTTCTATAGTTTAACTGTTGTGAATTGTGCTGCTATAAACATTGACATGGCTGTATCCCTGTAGTATGCTGATTTTAAGTTCTTTGGGTATAAACCAAGGAGTGGGATGGCTGAGTCAAATGGTGATTCCATTCCAAGTTTTCTAAGGAATCTCCATACTGCTTTCCAGATTGGCTGCACCCATTTGCAAACCCCAGCAATATGTTTCCCCACATCCTCGCCAACACTTATTGTTGTTTGTATTCTTGATAGCTGCCATTTTGACTGGAGTGAGATAAGTAGTTTTGGTTTGCATTTCACTAATTGCTAGAGATGTTGAACATTTTTTCATATATTTGTTAGTTGATTATATATCTTCTTCCAAGAAGTGTCTGTGCAATTTCTTGGCTCATTTATTGATTTTTTTTTTTTGTGTGTGTGTGTGTGTGTGTTAAGGTTTTGAGTGTTTTAAATATCCTAGATAGAGATTAGTGCTCTATCTGATGTGCTTATGGTAAAGATTTGCTCCCATTCGGTAGGCTCTCTATTCACCTCACTGATTGTTTCTTTTGCCAGGAAGAAGCTTTTTAGTTTGAATCCATCCTATTTATTGATTCTTGGTTTTAATTCTTGCACTAGAGTAGTTTTATTAGGAAAGTTGGGGCCTAATCTGACATGATAGAGAATTGGTCCTATTTGTTTTTCCCATTAGGCACAAGGTCTCTGGTTTAATTCCTAGGTCCTTGAATCCACTTTGGGTTGAGTTTTGTGTATGGTGAGAGATAAATGTTTAATTTCATTTTGTTACATGTGGATTTCCAGTTTTCCCAGCACCATTTATTGAAGAGGCTATCTTTTCTCCCAGGTATGTTTTTGGCACCTTTGTCTAATATAAAATAACTGAAGTTACGTGGGTTAGACTCTGTGTCTTTTATTCTGTACCATTAGCCTACAGGTCAATTTTGGTGCCAATATCATACTGTTTTTGTTACTATTGATCTGTAGCATAGTTTTAGGTCTGGAATAGTAATGCCACCAGCTTCACTCTTCTTGCTAAGGATTTCTTTGGCTATTTTGGGTCTCTTATTTTTCCAGATGAATTTCATGAATTTTCTTCTCTTTCTATAAGGAATACCATTTGTATTTTGATTGGGATTTCATTGAATCTGTATAGTTCTTTTGGTAGTATGATCATCTTGGCAATATTAATTTGCCTATTCAAGAACAATGTAGATCTTTCCATAATTTCTTTCTTTAGAGTGTGGTAGTTTTTAGTGTAGAGATATTTCACTTCTTTCATTAAATCTATTCCCAAGTATTTTATTTTATATTATATATATATATTGAGGCTATTGTAAATGGGGTGGTTTTCCTAGTTTTACTTTTTGCAGATTTATACAAATAGGAAAAGAAGAACTCAAATTATCACTATTTGCAGATGAAGTGATTCTACACCTACAAGACCCCAAACATTCCACCAGAAATCTCCTAGAACTAATAAATGAATTCAGCAATGTAGCTAGATATAGAATCAACACCCATAAATCAAAGGCATTTCTGTTCATCAGTGAGAATATTTTCTTTCTTATTCAGAGTAGGCCAAATATCCTTCTGCTATTTCTTACACTGAATATTTTCCTTTCCCAGTTTTATATTAAATTTGAGCATCATTGATCTTGTTTTTGTCTCTTCCCTTAGTTTTAAGATCTATGAAGTCAGGTGTTATTTATTTGTTTAACCTTTTGTAACTAAGTTACAATGATACAGAGGAGAAAATGGTTGAGAACTATTTGTGGAATAACCAAATGAAGGAGTACATGGAGGAATGGGAATTAATAATATAAATCTGTTGCCAATTAATAATGTAACAGATCAAACAATAGACCTGAGAATTTGAATATATTTATCTTCAGTGATACTGTGGCATTTGTATATGCATACATGGAGAGGAGATGTAGAAGAAAACACATTTCCTCCAACTTCAGTCACAGTGAATTCCCTCTTACCCCTGAGACCCCTGCTAATGACTCCAGTGCACATATTTCATGTTCCCTCAACATTGTAGCATGATATTGTAGTGGCAATACAATACAACCCTCTTTCACAGGAAATCTTAATTAGCTTCTCCAGAGACCCTCACCATAATTGTTCTTAGACTCTCAGCAAAATTTCTGCAAAAGAATTTTTAGGTGGGAGTTATACCTGCAGAAGCAGAGTGAGATAAGAACCACCAACTCAAGGCCTTCACAGAGACTTTTGCATTTCAGAGGACAGTGGTGGGCAAAAGCCAGCTGGTGGCAAAAGGGGAGGGAAGCTCTCCCTTTCCTGGGCACAGATTTTCACAGAGAATTTCCTTGGGTGTTTTTTGTTTGTTTGTTTGTTTTGTTTTGTTTTTTACAATTGATACAATTTTACAATTGATATATCACATTTCTGACACACACTGGGTATAAAGTTCTAAAACTTTCTGAACTTGATTGTAGCAAAAGGTTTCTTTTTTCCCCTCTGGACCTGGGTGTAGCCAATAAACCTCTTCCTGCTAATTCCTCAGTGGCCAGGCTCATGTGTCCAACAACAATATCTAGATATTGGAAATGTGGTAATAGAATATGCCAGTTCATAACTAAAATAAAAAATGAACATTTGTATGTGGAATATACTGTATCAATTTGGAAATGGAGGGCTTAACTGTCATTGTTACGATTTTATTAAACATTATATTTCCATCAAGACGGAACTTAAGAAAGAGAAGTATATTTTGCTATCATATCAGAATTTCCTGACTTAATTTTCCATCATCCCTATTAATTTAGTCTCATTGCACCCCTGATAAGTTACAAGAAACAAAAACACAAATAAAAATGAAAAAAAAGTAAATAAAAATGAACAAAAACTGAAAATATCAAGAAACTGTGCAAGTCAAACACCACTTTAAAAAACTTCAAAGAAACAGTAGCATGAAAAGAATATAAATTATGTCATTTAAAATCAACTCAATGCATTGCTCTTTGCAGGGTGTCCTTGAGACTAAAACCCCCCTTGCTCACAATAGTCAGATCACATATTTATGTTTCTTTTGAGTAAAATTACCCAGTTTTCTGACCTTTAATTTCACATAACTGTGTTGGGTAGCTTTCCTTGGTCAAGATTAATGTAAGAAAATAAGAATTAGAAACTAGGTATGGTGTCTACTGCCAGCTAATCTGGAGTCTGAGGCAGGAGTATCACAAGTTTGTGACCTGCCTGGTCACAATTTTGGAAAACCTTGACTCAAAATAAAAGAAGGTAGGATTTGTAGTTCAGTAGTATACATTCAATCCAAATTAATATTGCTAAAAGTTAAGTAAGTTATATTTATAAATAAGCATGAGGACATGATTAGTGATCATGGTTTCCGTAGAGCTATTACAATAGAACAACTATTTCAACAGTTATATATTCTCAACCAGAACATATCTATCTTATACATAGCAATTAATACTAATTAATTAATTTTATTACTGTTAATTCATTCATTTAATGTTAATCATTTACATATTAATTAATTCATTTACTGTACTCATCATCAGGGTAACTTTGTACTCAAACAGATTTTGTATAATAATCACAGGATGAAAATGTTTACATAAAAGCCAAGTACTTAAATGTTTTTCAAATTTTTTTTATTTGACAATTATTTCAAAACAGTTGATTTCTAGCCTGACTGACAAGCAAATTTTTTGCATTGATTAAAAACATAACGGTGTAAAATTTTACTATTAAAGATCAAGAGGATTTTTTTAGAATAAAAATACAATTACTTAGAGTACAATAAAAGTACTCATTTACTTCCATACTTTAAAGTTCAAAATTAATTAGCCCAACAGAGTACAAATGCTCAGCCATGCATGGATTTTATTAATTTCACTAGAGGAAATGAAAATGTTATAAAAACAAAAATGAACAGAAAATTAAGTAACAAGGAAACTGAAAGATTCATATTGACTTTAATTCCTGAACAGATTCTGAGTTTAATTGCCAGTTTCAGAGTAAGCTAAATTACAAAAACATTTTAGTTTATTCAGAAAGCTGACTTTAGTTTTAGGTTAATTTAATATGTATGAATGGAGCCGTGTTTTAATGTCTGGAAAAAAAAATCTTGAATGAGAAAAAAGGAGCATTCCTATAAGCAGTGTACCCATGAGTACAAAGTCAAATAGAATCTCTTGAAAAAATTGAAAAAAATCAATATTTAATATATATCTTTTGTTCTTTTTAAGCATGATGTGTTTCAACCTAGGTGAATGATTTTAATCTAGTAAATCATACATGTGAACATAAACCATATTTAACGATTAACTATGAAAGTAAGTCTCATGAAAAAATCGTTCATGACATAATATTACTTAACAATCCCATTGGTTTGTAATGAATTACAACATTAACAGGGTCTGAGTTAAGTGCACACCACAGATGGATACAATATTGCAATAAATATTTGAATATGGAGTTTTTCCGTCAAGTCATTTCTTAAGTCCCAGTTAGGGAAAAAAGCAAAAAAAAAAAACAAACAAAAAAACACTGTTTGTCTTGCTTCCTTCAGACATTATACAAAATTATTAAACCATTTCAAGCATTGGAAATTTAATGACTTATCTAATCTATTATTTGGGGAAATTTTCTGGATTTGTTTATTTTTTAGCTGTAGGTTAACTGCATATACATGACATATAAATATTAATGTTCCATATTAAGTTTGTCATACTCCTTAAGAATTATGAATCAAATAAATCCCAGTGTCTTGGAAGGCTGACTCAGAAGAATCATGGGTTCAAAGCACAAATTAGTCAGACCCCAGAGTTGGCCAATATGTTGATTTTATCTTGATTTAACCTCAAGTACATTCTACTTTCACATTTTTATGTGTAATACATTTTCTACTAAAAGTACATGTATAACTTTAAATTGAATTATGTATAATTCATTTTATATATATAGAGAAAAAAGAGGAATAATTTATTTTATACTAATATGTTTACATATAAATACATTCCAAGACAGAGAAATAGATTCATAAGATTTTTAGCTTTATGACTCTTATTTAGAAAAATCTATATCTTTGTGTATTTATTCTGGTATTAATCTATATTTAATTATATGACTAATTGCCACATCCCCATCTTCAGGATACAGGACTCTTTCTTTAAACAAACAAACAAACAAAAAAATAATCACTGGTCTTTGATTCCTGTTGTAAATTATTTTATACATAGCAGTTTAGTGAAACTATATAAAAATACTTTTCTGATTCTGTATCATAGAAACATGGATATCATTTGCTGAAAGACAAACTTAAGCCCTGGTATGATTCTTTATCTAGTCCAATCATTTTTCATGAACAAAATAGCAAAATTATACCCAGAGAGAGTTTTTGGATTAAGTACTTGTATAACTGTTCTTCTCACTATGCTATTTCTTATTCTCTTTCTATATTTCTTAAACTGACTCACTATACCTCCTCATTTTTTCTTACTTTAACAATGCTTGAAACTGCTGTCATTAGTGAAAAGCCACTTTTTTTCTGAAAGTAAGCAATGAAGGTATAAATTACAAGATTAGAAGAAAGGTGGTGACCTTGGAATCGAAGCCCATTTACCTTTGCAATTTGGATACATTTATTCAGTGAGGTAAGGAACTATGAGAAATGATCTGTTTTAAATATTTTATTTTTTAGTTTTCGGCGAACACAACATCTTTGTTTGTATGTGGTGCTGAGGATCGAACCCGGCCACACGCATGCCAGGCGAGCTCGCTACCTCTTGAGCCACATCCCCAGCCCAATGATCTGTTTTAAATGGTTTGCTTTATGTACAAAGTGTTTTATTAGGCACGGTCCTATCATTACAGGACTTTCGTCCTCTGTACTGTGTTGTGAAACCAGATACATTTAACTGACATGTCTTATACTACTAAAAAGAGTAAGAACAAAGAATGAGAATGATCTAGAAGCCAATATTGTCTAGTGTTTTTCTTTTTCTTTTTTTGTAAAATACACTGTATTTCTTGCCAATGGTATTTTATTTTTTGTGCATCTGTTTTTACACAACTTACTATGTTCTACACAGATTATTTTGGTTGACAGACTTACTAAGAAGAACCTGCTTGAGAATGGAATTGGTGATGTATATAAAATTAATTACTCAGGATTGATGATGAGTCTAAGCTCAGCAAAGCATAAAGTTCAGGTTCAATTAAGTATTAGATGCCACCGCTTAACGAAAATGTAAACTACATGTAGAGAAACAGGATTTCAAAAGGTATTTGCTGATAATCACCTGCAATGCAAGGAAGTAATTCTTTAAGTATTTAAAATATTATTTTATAGAAACTTGGTAAAGTGGCTGCTCCAATTTTCTATGAGGTCTCAAAGACAGAAACAGAGAAAGAGTCCTATATATGTAAAAGGAAGAGTTTATTTGTTAGTTAAATAAATGTTATGATTCCATTGTTATTAAATTATCATGACCATACTATTTATATAAAATGTATAGGTAAGATGAATTTAAACCACAAACAATATTACTGAAAATTTTCTAATGTATTCCTAATAATTTATGGAAAATTTAAGAGGCATAATGTCCTAGTTTTAGATGACAGACCATGAAATATACCAAATAATCCTGTGAAAATGTAACTTATTCTTATCATGTAGGGGTTTAAAAAATGCAATTACAGTGATCTCATCATTACATTAATTATTTAGAAATAAATTCCTGAAAGAACATTACATTTAAAAATCACAAATGTAACTTTGATTTTTTTATATTTTTGGAAGGAATGATACTTCTGTATTGTATAATTTTTTTAAGCTAATGCAATATTTTCTTTTTTCTTCAGTCTTCTCTGTTGTTTCTAAAGTAATAATGATAACTGACATTTATTGAATGTGCACATTTACTGTGGCAGAATTTTTTTAGCTTTATACTTACTTCATTCTCTTATTTTTTACGTAGGAATAGGGTTTATTTTAGGCATGAGACATCAAGCTAGAGAACTCATTTCTCAGTCGATGTTGCAGGTACACATAACCTTATATGATTAAATTTTCCCTTGGGGAACTGCATTCAGGTGTGCCATATTGAGTCTGGGTCTATGAGATTGTTACTTCTTCTCTCTGCTCTCTTTTTCTTTCTTGTTAATGGAACCCTAGTTTGAGAACCACTGTGTGCCTTGTCTGTTATTCGCAGCAGTTGACTTCTACCTTCCAGAAAAATTGTCATGTAAAAAATATGCTTATTTGCTTCCTTTAATTTATAATGTTGCTTTTTAAAAAATACAATACTGGTTGAAGTTTAAATTCCAGGAAATAAGTTTAACATGTGTCATGAATTTTTCTAAGTGTTTTGTATGAGCTTTGTGATTCAATCACCAAACTAGTTTAAATAGATGGGTACTTTGTTACTCTTTGTTGAAATTAAGAAACTCAGTTTTGTGTAGATGAAGTAATTTTTTATGTCCACCGCCATATTTCATCAACTTAATTGTATTTTCTCATAGCATCTGTGATCTCCATGTACTTGTTGAAGTCAATAGTATCACACTAGGCATTTATGGAGGTTGTGTGTGTCTTGGGGATGATGTAAAATAATGATGTATGTCAAAAATTATAATTTCCTTTTGGTAGATGTAGTAGACATGATTGTTGGTATTCAAACTCAGGCATTTTTGTCCAAATCTCTTAATATGAAGTACTGCTTGCCTTAAAAAATAAAATGATTTCATTATAATAAAAATTGGTGTTGTTTCAAGTTGATTTGCTTCTATTTATTTTCAGTTTTTCAAACTTATTTAATTGTGATATTGGTAATAAATCAATATTCTATCATATCTGCTTTCCTCAAATATTCAAAACAATAGTAATAGGTGGCAAGGTTGTTCTAGCTTCTTTTTCATATTTCCTTGTGAGGCAAGAAAATAAAATAATCCCCATGTCATAGTGCATGGATTACTGTAATAAAATTAGCAAATCAGGTAAAATGTATGATTCAGAAGTAAGAAATATTTGAGAAATAATATCAATTGAGTATACAATTGATCATACTCCCATAAAGTTCTTGCCAAGGTGAGAATGCACTTTCTCTCTGTCTCTTTCACACACACATACACAGTCTCACATTCTTACTCTCTTCCTGTTTTAGATACAACTTTATTAATTTGAAAGGCTTTGAAACATTCAGGGATAATACATTATGTGATGTGTTCTTGTTTGTTAACAAAATTTGGAATTTCTAAAAAATTATCTATGATTTCATCTCGTACTCCAGTTCATCATAGAAGGCCTACTATTTATCAGCTCTGGGGAGTCTTGCTAAATTTCACTGCATTTTGACTGCAGTGGTACAGTTTTTCAGTTACTTATTCAAATGATATTTATTACCTGATTGCACCAATCATGTACCAAATCAGTATTCTGGCAAAGGTTAAGAATATAAAAATATATGGTAATTGTAATATATATTTTAAGAATATATTTTTTAAAAAATCTACAAGAGTTAGAACATATATACACATTTAAATAATTACATTTTAAAAAATCATCAAGTTGAATTCATTTAAAAAGCATAAAAGTTTTCATTTTATTTATCTTTTTTTTGGGGGGGGGTACCAAGGACTGAACTCAGGATTCTTGACCACTGAGCCATATCCCCAGTCCTATTTTGTATTTTATTTAGAAACAGTGTCTCACTGAGTTGCTTAGCACCTCATCATTGCTGAGGCTGTCTTTGAACTCAAGATCCTCCTGCCTCAGCATCCAAGCTGGTGGGATTACAGGTGTGCATCCCTATGCCCAACAATTTCATTTATCTTGATGTGTTTAATTTTCCTCATAAATTTGGACTGTGTTAATAAAAACAAAGCCAAATATAATCCCGAACAAGGCACTTTTATGTGACTTAAACATACACATACATGATTTCACTACTAAAAAAATTCCCCTAAAATTATCTTAAATAAAAAAAAGAAGCAACATTTTCAGCCTAAATGCTTTTAACTTAATTTTATAAAGAAATAATATGAAAACCACATCTGATCATATATGTGAAAGTAACTAAATCACAATAAAATAGTAGTAGTCATTGAGTTTTGATTATAGAGTGTATTTTTATTGTTCTGAGATTATAAAAGCCTATTAAAACAGGTCTCTTTACCAGGAAATTGAAATATTAAAATTTAACCTAATGCTTTTCGGGAATATTGGGAATATTGAAATATAAGCTAATGATTTTGAGGACTTGTAAATCCTAATCACCATGCAACACAACTTATCAGTTATTACTTTCATTATTCATTACAAGAATAAGATATTTTATACCATTATTTTTTTCTGAATAAACAGCCTACTTATATAAAATTATTTTAAAAAAATGGAACCCACGTAACTCAGGACTAGAACCAACAACTGCCTCTTGACCAATTCATTATACCATTTCCCTTGAAAACTAATGTCCTTGCCCTCAATTAGAAAAGGAAATAGCACACACTCATGAGCCAATGCTAAATGCTCTCAAAAGCAAACATGAGGTCGGTCTGAGAAAGACATACATCCTTCTGAGCACACAGGTCTAGGATGGGGAAAAAAGATGGGCACACACAGAAAATGGCAGCTGTTCAGTTAACTAGGGACATTGTGCCTCCCACAATCATATTATAATGATTTCCTTTCCGGCATTATTGCTGTCTTAGCAATCTTCTCCAAGCCCCTCTTTGTGTGTCATTTGTTTTACAAGGACAGATACCCAATAATCAACCCATCCTCACTTAATGGGAGAACTCCATACCTAGCTAAGTCCCTTTCTAATCCAGCCCCCCCAAAAGGGGGATCTCATTCGGAATATATTCCACTTTCCTTAGACCAGTCACAATATCATTTCCTGGCAAGCCAAAGTTCTGAATGAACACCTCCTCGCTTCTTTACGTCTACAACTCTGGTTTATTACACTCCAGGTCTATCCCTGTGACTAGGTGAGTAAGAGAAAGAAGAATGTGATAAAAACGTAATTTTTAGCAGTTGGAGCACTGATGAGAAATTAAAGTATATTTATACACTATGCTTCTTGAAGTAATCCCTAAGCTGGAGACCAACTTGGTATGCCAGTGTATTTCAAGATCTAGAAATAGTTTGAACATAAAAATAATATTGTCAGGAAACATCAAAGATTCTGTTTTCTTTGAATTTGGTTTAAAGATGTTAAGTCTGAAAAGGAAAGTTGGAAACAATATGAAATTCCTCCATATAATAATATTACTGTTAGAAATATATTCATTAGTCTGTGAGGTTGAACAAAGGGCATTTGAATAGGAATGTGTTTCGCTTAGGACAACAAATATCTAGGATCAGTTAAAGAATGGATTGAATATGTGAAGATTGAGGCAGGGAAAATGTAGGAAGTTATTACCATAATGAATGTCTCTCTCTCTCTCTCTCTCTCTCTCTCACACACACACACACACACACACACACACACATACACACACACACAAACACACATATACAACATGATTTGGTGAGAAGTAAAAGAAAAAGAAATTGAAAAATTGTGCGAAGGTTTTAACAAAAGATGGTGGTAAACTCAGAAGTTGGCAATATTATTATCAAAGGGAGGAAGTGAGTATTGATTGATAGACTGGCTGGTCAAGGTCAGGGAACAAAGATATACTTACAAACTGACATTTGAAAATAAGTTTCTAGAACAAAAGAAAAATGTCTGAACTGGACAGGACCATTTTAGTTTTGTTGATAAAGAAAGCACTTGAAAGCACTCCAGTAAAGGATGTTAACAACAACAACAACAACAAAAAATGTTGAAGAACAGAACTAAATCCCTTTAAGGAACCATATTTTGGACAAGGAAAAAGATGAAAAGCTGAAGGTAAAGAATAAAATAAAGAATGATGAGGGCTAGAGAACAAAATATGTGCAGTCTATAAACATAAAAAAGGAAGAAACAAGTTGACAACAATTTTACATAGCAGTGTGAGAAAAAAGAAAAAATCTGGTGGTTATGAAGTCACACAATACCAAGGCAATTACAGCTTTTCTCCCAATTCTCTGTATTGTGGAGGAAGTACATTAATTTAGGTATTACCATGTTACATGTATTAGATCTTCCCCAAATCTATTCCCTTGCTAGTTCTGATTTATTTTATGGTTTTTATAGTGTGTATTTTTTTTTAAGTTAGAGATTCCTAAGAATGAAAGTCCTGGTACAGATTGGCAATGTAATGCAATACTGAATGGACACAGACCTATGCAAGGAGATAAATAGCCCTAGTGATTGGCAAGATCATATGAAGCAGGTGCTTCTATCCTAAAAACAGTGCTATTGACATTCCTCATGAGTCTTTTACTCAAGAACATTTAATTTCAATTTATGTATAAACTTTTGATTTTATTTAAACTTTAAAGAGTATATATCATTTATGTGAATACTGAGGGTAACTTCAATGAATGTTTCATCTATACCCTCTCCTTGATATGCATATCTGATTTATTATAGCTTCAGTGCTGCTAACTTACCATATCAGGCAAAATGCCAAACAGGATAATTTTTTCTATGAGTGAGAACAACTTTATCACATATCATTTTTTTTGCCAGTTTTCCTTTCTCCTAATACAGGAATACCACTCTTGACACAAGAACTATGTCATATTTTATAACTTCCCTTTCATCTGTTAAATCATTCCAGGAACTGCCAAGAGCTTCTATAAAGACAGGGCTGTGTCAATTACCATAATCACTTCCCGAATTTTTTCTCTCATAGACATTTGCCATTTAAGTTACAGCTTAGTTCTGAATGTCTCTGGATTTTAAACCTCTATGGAGAGGATCACTGACTTCTCACATCAGAGTCAAATTTATTAATTTTTCAGTTCGTGACACATTTGAAAAAGTTAATTTTTTCACTTAATATATCATTTTTACCAGGTAATCCTTTATTAATCTATTGAATTATGATAGTTGTTCTCATTGTTCTTTGCAATATTTTTAGTCGACTGGGCATAAACATGTCATAATTTTTAATTGGATTCCAAAACATACTTATTAATACATTCTTTATTTCAACTGTGGCAAGTAACGATCTTTTTTCGTTCTTGAAATCTTTTCCTCAAAATTCATTTATTCAATACTTTCAAAACACACTTGTACTAATATTATAATTCTAATAATTAAAGAAAGATAAAAAGCCTACAAATTGGACCCACTAATTTTTTATCACATGAAAGTTAATGATAATAAAAAAAAATTCTTGCCAAAATCACATGAAGAAACTATCCTTCAAATTATCTAACATATGTGTGTGTATGCATGCATATATGTCTATCTATCTATCTATCTCTATCTCTATATCTATCTCTATATATTTGTACTGGGGATTGAACCAGAGGTGCTTAACCACTGAACCACATGGCGAGTACTTTTTCTTTTTTATTTTGAGACAGGGTATATCTAAGTTATTTAGGACTTCATTAAGTTGCTGAAACTGGTCTTGAACTTGTGATCCTTCTGCCTCAGTCTCCCAAGCCACTGGGATTACAGGCATGTGCCACCTAGTTTGGCTCAAATAAATATTTTTTAAATGCTTTGATGATTAAGTCGTGTTATTTTTATACATGTGAAGCTACTTAAAATTTACATAAGGAAATTTCTTTCTTTCCTGTGTTCATGGTTCTATTGCTTTCCTGGACATATTCCTGAAACCTTTATGTTTCTCTCATTCTAGAAAGCTCTTATAATTCTCTACCTGTCTATCTTTTTATTTATATATTCCTAAAACTATTCTTGAAATGCCACCTTTGGTAAGAAAATTTTTCCACCCCCAAGCATTGTCCTGGTCCATGTCCTTAGCTGCCATAGCCTTTGTTTTCCATCTTATTTTTAAAGCTTCTGTAGTATTGCTTTGCTATCAAGCAGGAATTCCAACAGTATAAAAACACACAAGGTGACAAATCGAAAAATTTTGTTAAACATATATGGTCTCTGATGTGTGCATTATCTGGTAAATTCTTAGTTTCCTCCTTTTCCAGATCATTTGCTACTTATGCCTTTGCATGAACTAATTCTTAATGCATCTGAATTTGCCATGTGTATGTATATGTATATATATATATATATATATATATATATATATATATATATATATATATGTATATATGTATATACATATATATATATAGTACTGTCAGTAAATATTTTCCTATTTCTTAAGAAGGAGGTAAATAATCACCTTTACTTTCAGACAGGAGAATTAGTCCTGCTTTATTTGTCCTATGAAAATTTTTGTTATTTCAGGACAGTTGACACTCCTGAGTTGCTTCTCTCCAGAATATCTACCATCAATTAATGCTAGCACATTGTTAGTGTTTTTGAGTACTGATGTGTTCTATTTCTTTCCTTATTACATTCACTCTTGCATTTTTATCCTAAAGTAGCTTTTTAAGCAACTGACACATGTTTGGTGCCTGAGGATATGGATGTGAAATATAGTTTTGATTTTTACCAGTATATTTTCCATTTGGAATGTGGCTAAATCATTGGAGAAATAATTATGTCAAATACTGTTTTAAATTTTTATGTGTGTTTATATATACATACATAGATGAATATCCTGATAGTCTATAATATTATTCAATATGAACTTCAGCAATGCAAATTATTCTTCAAAGGTTCTCTATCTTGAACTCCCAAAAGGAAAGAGAGATTATGATAACTGGCTCTAGCTTCAGAATGCTGCATCTCTGCCAATTATTTGTAAATCACCTGGGGCATATTTCCTAATATTTCTTAATTTTCTAAAACCCAGTCTTTTTATTGTAAAATTAGTATAAAATACCAGCATCATTCAGTTGTAAATGATAAGGGATTCTGAAGATGTGCTTACATCACTTATAATGGTGCCTGGATGTGATAAGAAAGCACTAAATAACAGATACTCCTGGATATTAGCTGGATACCTGAGTTCTTATTAATACTTCCATAATTTGCTTCCAACATTGACAGTTTTAAGGTTAAGAGCATGGGAAAGCAACTTTTAAAGTTAATTAAACTCCCTAAAATTGCAAAACAAAAACTAAGAACTTTTTTCAAGTATCCAAGTTTTATACAATGTTTTCTTACTTTTTATCATGGGGTTCCTTTGCATGTTGTTAAATGAACAAAGCCATACAAATCAAATGTCTTCTTGAAGCAAAAGAAGGGGACCTCTACTCTTAGCTCTTTATAGAAACATGCTAAAAGATGCATGGAAAACACTCCTCTTATCCACTTCCCTGTTTTCTCCAGAAGTTTGTGTTTTGCTGACATGTTTTGAACTTTTCCTTTACTTCTCAATGTTGAAGTAAACATGTCTTTCATTTATCACATGTTACATATTATTATAGAGGGTGCTAAATACAATTAAAAGTCAAGGTAAAGGCAAGTGCTAGAAGTAGAAAATGGGTTGCAATAAAGGACACTACCAACAGTGAAATATCATTGAGTCATCAGGTTTAGGACAAATGGATCTGTGGCTTTACTTCCAAGAATATGCTATTGAAATTATATAGCATTTAGGGATTAAGAGAATTAATGTTAAAAAGTTAACTAATTACCAATTATCGTTACATTTTTGCTATGTTGGAAGTTCAATTTTAAAAAAGTCACAAGTGAATACCAAGCAGTTATGCTATATAATGATCATTATGTGAAATATAATAATTTTTAAAAATTACATATTTCTGTCTAAAATACTTCACTATCACTTTAAAATGATTGACAAAATAATCTTAGAGGGAGTTGCCAAATATATAAGAATGGCATTTGGTTCAATTTTATAGAGGCATAGATTTAGTTGATAACAGGTTTTGAATTCATCATAGTAAGAAGAACCAGAGTATAATTATTTGCATAGGGAAATTTTTAGGGAAATTTGCCACAGCAGTATCCTTACTCTTTTAGTAATATTTTACTCTACTCTCAGAAAATATCTTTTTTTTTTAAAGAAAGAGTGAGAGAGGGAGGGAGAGAGAGAGAGAGAGAGAGAGAGAATTTTTAATATTTATTTTTTAGTTATCGGTGGACACAACATCTTTGTTTGTATGTGGTGCTGAGGATCGAACCCGGGCCGCACACATGCAAGGCGAGCGAGCTATCGCTTGAGCCACATCCCCAGCCCTCAGAAAATATCTTAAGATTGCATCTTCCCACCAGATTCTTTATTGGTGTATTAAGAGTGATGAAAGAAAATATAAATTACTTTCACAAGACACAATCAAAAAACTTAACTGATACTTAAGATATTTTCTGACTATATTTGTATGTATTTATTGTTTCAGAATATTATATTGGCATTTATAAATATCAAATATATTCAGAAACATTTCAGAAATAATTGTGATCTTTAGCTGCAGAGAGATGAGGAAAAGGGTAAATGGGAATTGATGATTATCTCTTTTCTTTACCCACAGCCCTGAAAAACCACCGAGACACTGCAAAAGGGCAAGTTCTCCACCTGCCTACTTTGAAATGAGCTAATTGCCAACCTGTCAATTCATCCTTTTATTTCCTTACTCTCATAAGATGGCTTGGCTTAGAGCAATGTACAATTCTTCATAATTTTGAATGGAAAAACATATATATTTTATAGTATTTAATTGCAATTAGCTAAACTGAAGATAAGAGGATATTATTTCTCTTCATTTTAAAATGATTGATTTAATATCATATTTCAAAATGCAAAATGAAATTTTATGTATCTGTAGTGCCCTATAAAAATATGTATATATAGTATTTGCATAAACATACAAAAACAGGAACTGCGTTAAGTGATTTATATGTTAATTAACTTGATTGAATCATTTCACAATGTATGAGTATACAGATTGTACACTTTAAACATATAATTTAAACATATATAATTTTAATTCTGCAAATTATAATTTCATAAACTTAAATAAAAGAATTTTTTTAAAGAGAAGGACAATTACAAAGGTTAGAAGCTGTGATCTATATACCATACACAAGAACATTAGATTAAATGAAGCTAAATATTTTTTAAAATTTTTCCCATACCTAATTGAACCTATAGAACAGTTCATACAACATAATAATCCCCAAATGTAGTAAATTATATGATATTTTTTAATTATAAGGTAATAGTTTTATTTTAATTCAAATTTCCCGACATAGATTTAAAGATTTAATTTACTTTTAAATAACTTTGTAATTTAAATTTATTTTAAATGGTGTACAAAAATATCAAAACTGCCCATATTAATGGGGTAATATGTAGTGTTTCAATACATGTATACATTTTATAATGTAAACATATTTGTCTCCTCAAACATTTATCACTTCTTTTGTGTTGAAAGTTTTTTCTTCTAGAGCTTTGAAATGTCCAGGACATTATTGTTATGCATTGTTAACCTACTGTGTGATAGCACCTTAGAATGTTTATTCACATCATACATGTGTATACATAAATATATTACTGAAATGACAAAAATTAGAGAAAATAAATCTTAAAAATGCTAAAATATTATAACCATAAAATGTGAAATAGTGTAAAAGACAAAAATAAAAACAAAGAAAAAGGACAAAAAAGAGAAATTAGGAATAAATAGGGTAGATATCAATTCAATTACATAAAAAATTACAAGCTCAATGACATAGATACACCAATTAAAAGATAAATATTGTCACAATGTGTAGAAAACAAGAACAGAATATGTGTCATTCATAAGAAACCTACTTTAAATATATAGAAATATATGAATTAAATGTAGATATGGAAAAAGTTATACCATGCTAATACTAATCAAAAGAAACCTAAAGTAAGTATATGAATTTCAGATGGCAAATAGAGGAATGAAACTTATCAAAGATAAAGAAAGGGATTAAATATTGATAATGAGCTGAATATTGCAAGAAGACATAACAATTTTAATTAAATTTATTTTTAATTTACACATAAAACATAAAAATTTTATAGACTGAGGGGGCATCCTGTGATGTTTCAATACAGTATACATTGTGTAATGTTCCTATTAGATTAAACATATCTACCTTCAAAAATAATTATCTTTTCTATATGGATAACATCTTTAAAATCCTTTCTTCTTAATTTTGAAATGTATAGTATATTATTACTGTGTATAATCATCCTATAAGACAATAGCACACCAGATATTCTTGGTTCTATTTAACTGTAAATTTTTAACCACTGAGTAATCTTTTTCCATCTCTCTCTTTCTCTTTACCCATTTTCTCTCAGCCTCTGATAACTAACATTTTTGTTATAAATTTCTATGAAACCAACTTATGTACTTAATAATAGAGTGTCAAACTGTGTCAGGTAAAATTCTCTTCAAGGAGAAACAGGTGAACGTATTATTATGCATGGAGACTTTAACTCTCCTTTATCAGACCTAGTTTCATTAGAGAGAAGATCTTAAAGGCATAGTTGAACTATACAACATTATGAATCAACTGAATATAATTAACATCTATACATTGCTTAATCCAAACATAGCAGGCTACTCAAATGGAACATTCAGCAAGATAGACCACATTCTGGGAAGCGGAACACCTACTAACAAATTTAAAAATACAGAAAACATGCTATTCTCATCTTATAATGGAACTAAACTAAAAATTAATACATGAAAGATAAATGAGAGATTGAAGATAAACTGGAAATAAATGATGCATTTCTAAATAACACATGTCAAAGATGAAATCTCAAGAAAAAAGTTTAAAAGTTTTCTAACCATATGAAAATTGAAACACTACTTTTCAAAAGACAACTATTCAGATATATATAGGAATCCTTGAAAGCAATGCTATGTGAAATTTATAGCATTGAATGCATATATTAGAAGAGAAGAAATGTCCAAAACTAGTAATCTAATATTGCACTTAGAAAACCAGTAAAATAGCAACAAAGTAATTCCAAATGAGCACAATAAAATAGGTAAAAATTAGCACAGAAATCAAAGAAAAACTGGAAACCATCAAAGAAAACCAAGAAGACAAAACTCTCATACTTTGAAAATGTGAATGAAATATATAAATCTCTAGCCAGGATAAAGAAGAAAAGAAAAAGAGAAACAAAATTACTATTGTCATACATGAAAAAGAGTTCATCACTACATATGTTATGAATACTAAAGGAAAAAATTAAGAAATATTATGAACAATTGTATGTCCATAAATTTGATCATCAAGATTAAATGATCCAATTCTTTGAAAGATGAATCTAAAACTCACATGGAAGAAATAGACAGTCTGAATAGAAGTATGTGTATTAAAGACAATGAGTCAATAATTGATAGTATTCCAAAAAAGAAATAATCACAGAGGAACCTGTTTGGAAAATTCTATCAAACATTTAAAAAGGAAATTACATTACTATCATTTACTATCTCTTCCAAACTATGGAAGAACTAGGCATGCTCCTTCACTCATTTCATAAGGCCAGAATTATCTTAATACCAAACCAAAGATATTATAAGAAAATACAGAGCAATATCTCTCACAAATAAAGATGTGACCCTACTCAACAAATCAGTAGCAAATGAAATCCCACTATATAAAAAAATTAAGCACCATGAATAAGTAGTATTTAGACCAAGTATGTAAGGCTAGTTCAAAATTTGGAAATCAATTTGTTTTATTCTTCACATCAACAGGCTAAAATAAAATTGCATGTTTACTTAAAAATAATTATAAAGTAAGTGTTGATGGAGAAAAATTTAAGAACCATTCATGCTAAAAATTCTTAGCAAATTAGTAGTATAGTAGAGATTTCTTACTTGATAAAAAACACTTACAAAAAAATTACATTAAATATCATATTTAATAGTGAGAAACCAGAGGTTTTCCTGTTAAGGAGTGGGATTGGAAAGGAAGGGGCTTGGGTTTAGATGTTGGTGGACTGTGATGGACATTATAATCCAAAGTACATATATAAAGACACAAATTGGTATGAATATACTGTGTATAAAACCAAAGATATGAGAAATCGTGCTCTATTAGTGTAATAAGAAATATAATGCACTCCACTGTCATATATAAATTTAAAAACAATTTTAAAAAAAAGAACTAGCTCTGGGGAAGCAAAAAAAATTTTTAAAAAATCAGGAATACATTAGGTGCCATCTCTTACCACTGCTTCTCAACATCATACCAGAAGTTCTATAAAATACAATAATTTTGACAACAATTACATTGACAGGGAAGGAAAAAATAAGACTTCCTTTGGTCACCAATGATATGAACATGTAGAAAATGTGAAAAAAAGCAACAAAAATCAACAACAAAAAAATCTCTTCTATTAGTGATCATAGTAAGGCTGCAGAAGAAAAGTTAATATAAAAGAGTCAATTGTTCTTACCATCAATGAAAAAATGGAGTTAGAAATTAGAATAAGACATACTTCATGTTTGTATAAATGTCAAAATATACTGTCATGTATAACTGAAAAGAATGAATAAAAAAGTACCTTATCATTTATGCATTTGTATCTCAAAAATAAAACATTTAAGCATACTGAGAATATATATAGAAGGTCTACATGCAGAAAATTATAAAAATCTGATGAAAAACAACATCATTATTTAGAATAAGTAAAAGGAAAGATTTCTTATTCTAACAAATAGGATGATTTTTGTCAAGATGTCAATTCCTCATTTCTTCATTTATAGTTTCAGAGCAGTCTCAGTCAAAACTCAAGCAATTTATAGTGTAGACATTGACAAACATTCTATAGTTTTACATGGAGGAAGAGAAGACCCCAAATAGATCACTTAGTGTTTAAGAACAAAGTTAGACAACAGCCACTACCCTGCATCATAACTTACTATAATGCTACTGTAATCAAAAAAGTGTGGCATTGACAAAAAGTTAGACTGTTACAAATGAAACAGAATGTAGAGTAGATAGAAATAAATGCAAGTAAATGTAGTCAACTAATTTATAGAAAGGCAAAAATATAGAGCAAATGTAGCCTATTCACTGCCAAAAAAATTAGAAATGATACTTATATTTCTCACTGAAATTAACTCAGAATGAACCATAAATCTAAGTGAAAAATGCAAAACTATAAAAATTCTAGAAAATAGTACAGAAAAAAATTTCTAGGTGAACTTGGATATAGCAGTGATTTTGTGAATATAATAGCAAAGTTATGATCTGTGAAAGAAATAATTGGAAACCTGGGCTTCATTAAAATTAAAGACTTATGTTCATTGTCAATAGAATGGTGAGAAAAGCCAAAAATATACAGAAAATATTTCAGAGAGGCACGTCTGATAAGGGCTGTTATCCAAAACATACACAGAACACTTAAAACTCAACAAAACGTAAATGAACTATTAGATTAAAGAAAATGGGCAAAAGATCTGAGCAACACCTCACTAAAGATATACAGTTGACAAATAAGTGATACAAGAGATATTCAGTGTTATCATTAGGAAAGTGCAAAATTGAAATTACATTAGATTCAGCAAATTAAGTACAGAAGATTTTTAGGGCAGGGAAACAATTTTGTACAATTCTACAATGGTGGATACATGTCATTATACATTTGACAAAAACTGGTACAATATACAGCACCAAGAATGAACATTATTGTAAACTATGGATTAGGGTGGTATTATTTGTGTCTATAGTTCATTGACTTTAAGGAATGCACTATTGTGGTAAAGAGAGCTCATAATAAAGAGAGATTCTGCGTATAAATATAAGTTTAACATTATTAGCAATAGTAAATGCTTATGATGATGTAAAGAAACTGAAATTCTCATACTTTATCCATCTAAATAGTTCACTTACTTTGAAAAAATGTTTTGACAGTTTCCAAAAAGTTGATATATAGTTTCCATGTGGCCCATATGACCTATGGGAAATGACAACTCATATTCATGTAAATTTTTATAAAATTTTATTCATAGTAGATAAAACCTTCCAACACCCCATATATTTGTTAAAAATAAAGTAATAACCAAATTATGGAATAGACACTTTTGGAGGCGGGTACCAGGGACTGAACTCAGGGACACTCGACCACTAAGTCACATTCCCAGCCCTATTTTGTATTTTATTTAGAGACAGGGGCTCACTGAGTTGCTTATCACCTCACTTTTGCTGAGGCTAGCTTTGAACACATGATCCTCTTGCCTCAGGCTCCTGAGCCTCTGGGATTACAGGCATGGAATAGACATTTAATAAAAAAAACTATTGATAATAAAAATATATCCACTTATAACACAAGGAATGTGGATAATGAAACTGAAAATCATTATGCTAAGTGAAAGAGGCCAAACTTAAAAGGATATAGAAGAAACAGGAAAGATTGACATGTTTTGCTTAATAAATATTATTGTGTTTACACAAATATATACATATTTTAGAAATCTTTTACTTGTGTATTTTAAATGGATGTCATTTGTTGTAGGTAAATTATATCTCAAGATATTACATATAATATTACATGAAAGTTAACATCAATTTGGAGAAATCTGCAAAAATATTCAATAATTGTGAGTATTGAGTTTGCAAGCAAGTAGTTCTTTTATCTCTTGAAATTTTTTGTTGTAAACTTAAAATTTTGAAAGACATGCTTTCAATATTTTATTCTAAATCCTATTATTACTATTAGTCTAATAGTATTTGGTATGGTAAAATGGTAAAGAGGGCTTCGCAGTTAAATAAAATTGACTTCACTTACAAAAAAAATATTATTTTAGTTATAGACAGACACAATACATTTATTTTTATTTATTTATTTTTATGTGGTGCTAAGGATCTAACTCAGTGCCTCACGCGTGCTAGGCAAGTGCTCTACCACTGAGATACAACCCTAGCCCCAGTTATAATAATTGAATGGTTATCTCAAAATACTTATTTTTCTTCTCCTTCTTCTTATTCTTGCTATTATTTAAAGTAGTTGAGATTGAATCCAGGGATAAATTACCTCTAAGTTACATATACAGTTCTCTCTAAATTTTTTATTTTAAGATAGGATTTTATTAAACTGTCCAGGCAGTTCTTGAACTTGAGAGACTCCTCCCTCAACCTCTTGATTAGTTTGGATTACAGGCACATGCCCACTCAAATTTATTTTTAACTATAGTGCATGCACCTACTTACTCTGTCCTCATTCACAAAATGCTTATTAAGAGTACATTTATAAGGTATTTCCAGATTTTGGAAGTTACATTACAAGATGCTTACAAATCAGAAGTATGCTCTTGTTTTAAATAAACTCTTGTAGAATAATCTCAGAAAAGATTGAACTGTTATTTTAAAGTTGGACAAATTATTTCTTGACACTAGAAGTTTCAGTCCTATAAATCATCACTTCATCAATCTGTAAACTTTGTTAATATTTTCACCAGGAAGAGTAAATATTACTTAAGTTTCTACATTATACTCACAAGAATTTTAAAAGATATTTTCCAAAAATAATTTATTTCTAAGAATTTTAACATGTGCTTATGATTTTTAAAAGAAGATAGTCATCTTGTAACAGTACTTGATTCTTAGTAAAAGAAGTAAGGAAAATATAGGCATCCTTTTTATCATAAGAAATGTGAAATACACAGAACATAAGAATGAAAAGAGAACTTGTTCTTTAGTTCTGATATAAATAACTCCTTAACACTGAAGGTACAGGATGTAATTAAAGATTTTTCATATTTTTCTCTATTGTAAGAGTACAGGCTCTAAGTTTGAAAACTATATCTTTATTTTGCTAATTTCTTAATTATGGAAAACTTGATTAAACTACCTCTGACTCATTTTTCCCTTTTGCAAATAGGGGGCTATTATTATTATCTACCTCAGTATTATTTCTGTGAATTTTAAATGTATTTATATTTATAAAGTGCTTTAAAAATACCTCAGAGTAAGAACTCAATTAGTGTTAACTATATTTGTTAGTCTAGTTTTGATATATTATCCATACAATCTGTGAACATTGTCTTAAGCACAATAATTATTTTTTTTATAAATTTTTCTTTTATTTTCATTGTTCATCTAATGAACAGTAAGATTTCAGTTGTTAAGATATACACAATTTTGGAAACACTACATATGTTCTCAAAATTGAACTTATTTCTCAAGTTTTAAAATCCTGCTTATGTGATTCTGAGGTGAAGTTCCTCCACTCTACCATAAAAATACAGGAAATTGACTTTTACTCTTATGCCACTCTTGCTCTTCAGTACTTAGGTCACTGCCAAATTAGCAGACATTTTCATGAGAGTTAAACTCAAGACTGGAGAAGAATTTCTTTTCACGTGCCATAATATGCTGAGAAATAAAATGCCATTTTTTAAATCAAGAATTTGTCAGATAGTCTATTTATGTCGAAACTGTTTAGAAATTTCTAGTGAAATAAAGAAATTCAGTTATTTGATATTTTATTCTATAACTCATTTCAATGTATAACTTATAATGGTTGATACATAAAGATTATATTATTTGACAGTCATAATATTAAATGGTAATGCATTTTTAAAATTAATAACATACAATATCTCAAAACACAACCATATTTTATTTTCACAATATGATTTCAATATTTTTATTAAATTTTATTTTTATGTATATGTGAATATGACACTGCCATTCTGTATAATAAATATTCACAGACAAAAAATTCTTTTAGTATACACACACACACACACACACACATATAGGCTCAATATTCAGTCACTCAGGCTGTAGCATTCTTTTCATTTCAAATATTTACTGTTTCTTTGCTAACTAGATGAAAGTGTTGAAAGAAACTGACTTGAATAATAACTAACATACAATAACTTGAATATTGAATTAGAATGAGCTCCAATTTGGGCAATGGGAGTCCAGTTTCTATAGAAAACTTATAGTATTTCTATAAAGTGATGTGATTTCAGTGGAAAGGTAAGGGAAAATAAAATGCATTCTTTTTAATATTTTTGTTAAAGATTTGAAGTTTGATTTGTAGAGTAAGCAAAAAAAAAAAAAAAAGGAAAAATGTTATGTATTTTTTTCAGAGTCAAACTAGTCTATGTCAGGGTCTGTAAACAAGTCAAGACGGAACCTGGCAAAATGCCAGAGGGAGTGATTTGTGAAGTAAAGCCATTGAGCCATTAAGTGTGGAGATTCCTTATTGGTTGACTGCTGTATCTAGTTTATGTTAATTAGGATAAACTGTGTGGAATGTATATATATATCCCTCCTGTCCTACAATAAATGGCTCCCACTCCTGCTGTATCAATCTACACAAGTTGCTCGTCACCGCCCCCCCCCCCCCCCCCCCCGTTATTTTGCTGCAGCCGGACTGTGGCAGATGGTGGCCTGTACCCCCTGGACACTCCAGGGTAAGTTGATGAGAAAAAGCTGCCCGTCCATAGATAGAATGGAAGCAAATCTGCTCCTCCCTAGATAGGGCGAGAGGAAAAATGGCCATTTTGAGAGAATGGAAAAGATTGATACAGTATGTTTGTGTCTTGTTTTGTCTCAGTGTATTGTATTGTCTTTGTGATGAAAATATGGAAGGGGTGAGAAATAAATTGATAAGGGAAAGAGGCACCCCAGTGGAACCAAGAATAGTTAGGGCATGTGTTGATGGAAGCCCAGGAACTCTAGTCAAAGAGAAGAAAGTTCAGAGGAGGAAAGATTATCAGGAAAAAAGTTGCAGCAAAAGGCTATTACTGAATACTTTTCATTACCAGAGAGTGAGTGAATCGGTGCAGCGACTGCCACGTGCTTGTGTGACCCCATCATGGCACAGCAAGGACTTTCCAAGCAGCAGCAGCTGGCTCTTCCCCGCCCCGCCCAGGAGCGCCAGACCTGACCCGGAGGCACAGTCTCGAAGGCTCTTGCTCCCTGTGCCCAGTGGCAGTTTGAGTCCAGAACACTCCCCAGACCCTCCCCAGGGCCATCTGGGGCTGCCCGGGATGCTGCAGGTGGAAGACAGCCCGTGTCCCTGAAGTTTGATCATTTCCAAGGCCAGTAAGTACAATGGTTCTCCCACACCTGGAGGCTGATGAATAATGAGCACTATTAAGGCTTATTTCAAATGTAAAAAATTTTGAGATAATGTACTAAATTGTTCAGAAGGTTGTTTTCTTAGTGGCTGCTAGAATGCTACAGGATTTTCTTTAGCATCATTGCCAGAGTTGTGCCTTCATCCCAGTGCAGGTGAAAAGGAGGGTGGAAGAATTTCCAGTGTTGCTGAGAACTGGATGAGACTTCGGATCAAGCTAGTTGCCTGCAGAACTTACCTGGACTGTAATTTAAGCTAGCTGCCTACAGAACTTACCTGGACTGTGATTTACCTGGACTGAAACAACAAACTGTAATCTACAACAAATTGTAACTCGGTATCTTTGCTAACTGTGTCATTGCTGGTTTAACTTTTCCAAGGGCTTCTTGCATGGAGCCATCAATTGGCTTGGTATTGTGGCATTTTGTATCCTCCCCTTATGCTTGTAGCAGATTATTTATGGTGTTTGTGTAAAAACCACTATGGTTGTTATTTAAATTAAACAAAAGGGGGAAATGTTAGGGTCTATAAACAAGTCAAGATGGCGCCTGGCAAAATGCCAGAGGGAGTGGTTTGTGAAGTAACGCCAGCAAGCCATTAAGTTTGGAGATTCCTTATTGGTTGACTGCTGTATCTAGTTTATGTTAATTAAGATAAGCTGTGTGGAATGTATATATCCCACTTCTGCTGTATCAATCTACACAAGTTGCTCATCACCCCCCCCCCCCCATTATTTTGCTGCAGCCGGACTGCAGCAAGTCTATGCCACTATCTCAGATCAAGATAATTGGATACTTAATAGTAATTATCATGATTTGACATGGATGATCATGGAGTCCAGCACCATACTCTCCATACACCATGCACACACATACTCTCACATATTCATACATGTCAGATACTATTTCATTGTCAGTATAATGTTACTTGGTGTGTACAGATCCATAAAGGCATTACACTTTGCACATTTATAGATTTTAAATGAATATTTTGTAACTATTAAATCTTTAAAGATTAACAATGCTTTTCTGTCTAAAAAGAAAAAAAAAAACAAAACAAACAAAAAAACAACCAACCAACAAACACAAAAACAGAAGCATCAGGATCACAGGCTTAGTTTTGTTAGATGGTTTGTATTTGAAGTGATTATAAGCAGGGGTAAATTCCAGCTAAACTTTTTTTCTTTATTAAAAAATTTGTCTATAAGTTAAGACTTCCTGGGGACAAACACTTGCTAGGATTTAATTTTAATTCTAAAGTATATTTCCTTAGTGTTTTTCATTTCAAGCATGGTTTTGAAACTTTATGTTTTACTTTTAAATAATGAAAATTATTTCTCCTCTTTTTGATACACAAATACCTTAGAATATCACATCTTTTATTCAAACTGTAGGGGATATATCCTGCCTAGTTTCATTTTTGCCTATCTTTGTCTTTCTTCCTCCAAAGATCATCTTCTTAAAATGTAGTATATTGCTTTACATTCTTTCATAAGCTCAGGGAATTTAAAATCTTTTGAACCTATGGTCTCATTTATTTGATATTTTTCCACTTTCACATAATTCTTGTATGATTGTGAAACTTACATCTAGAGTAATTTCTTCTTGTTGAATTCTCTGATTTAGACAATGTAATTGACCTCTCTGCAACCAAGAATGCATGTTGGTCTATTTTTAGGTACATTTGTCACCCACCAACTGTAGAGGTATTTAAAATTCCTGTGGAGAAAGCTGTTAAATAGTGTTAGTACTGCATTTCTAGTGTAAAATATCACCAAATGCAAAGACGTGAGTGCAAGTTGCCTCTTTCTTCTAACATGGGAGTGATATATGATTTCCCAATGAGTAAAATTATGACCAGTTATTTTGAAAAAAATATATTAAATAAACAACACAGTGAAAGCAATGTTTTTACATGATTTTTAAGGAAATTTTTTCCTTTAATTATTGAAAGCATATTTGGAAAATTATTGCAAGCAAAGAAAAATCAGATCACCATAAAGCACTTCTATTTAAAATTGAATATTGTGGAAAATAAATAATATAATTATAGTTTGAAATAGATAATTTCTAAAGAAAAATAACTTTAAACTTTAAAAATAATCAAATGACTTTCTTTGTATAAGAGGCTCAATAATTATAAAAAATAGAAAAGAGAGCTTTAAAAACGTTATATTGCATTGGTTTTAAGTTGCTAAATTTCTCAAAATGAAAGAAGCATAAAAATGAAAGAAATGTATAGTTTTCAACTGCTCTTCATCCACAAAAATTAATTGACCACAAATTTGTTAGCAGTTTGGCTTTGAAGTGGGATGAAACTAAGGCTCAGGTACATATTATTTTAATGAACAATGATGTGTGAAACAAATCATAGCATTGTCAACAAGATAAGGGTGAATTACAGCCTGTTTTTGGAGGAAGGGCTTTATAACAAGCACACTGCATGATTTGTAAGAAATGCCAGTTGAGTTCCTCTCTAACTAAAGGAATTGCATAGCTATCAGGACATTCCCACTATGCAGCACATTCAAGGAATCTTGTTTCTGAAGTGAAATAGAACATTTTATTGGGTTTCTATTGCTATAACAAATTAACTGTGAACTTAGTAGTTTAAATCAATACAAATCTTTTCCTCATATTTCTGTTGATTGGAGGTCTGACATGGTGCTCTGCAGACCAAGGCTGAAGTATAAGCAGGGCTGTGTCCTTCCTTGAAGCTCTGGGAGAGGTTTCATTTTCTCCTTATTTGGATTATTGACAAAATTCAGATTCTTGTGGTTACAGGTCTGAGACCAGCTTCTCCTTTCTGGCTACCAGCTGAGGACTGGTATCCACCGTTGAATAGTTACAATATTAGAGATAAAAGAAAGCTTTTCATGATAATATGTTTAATAGGTCTCAAAGAATATTGGTACTTTATCTCAAAAGCAGATGGGAATTCCTTATTATAACAGTTCTGTAAGTAGATAAGTAAAATGATCACATATACATCTTATCAAAATATGTGCAGTTGATTAATAAAATAGAAGGTGGAATTAAAAGTACTAAACAAGTAGTAAATTAATTAACACTAATCGAACTTTTACTATATTCCATTTATTTTATTCTTCTGAACATTTAAATTAACTTCACCATTTAGAGAGACGCTGTGAAGTATTTTTTTTAGCAATATTTTACTGAAGAAGAAACCCAAAACAGAGTTTCAATGATTTTCCTTAAATAAAATATTTATTTAGTGCCAGAATAGTAATCTGACTACCGAGGTCGTATTTTAGCTAATACATAGTCCAAATCTTTTAGTAAAGCAAGATGATAAATTACTATCCCATGAAATCAAGATGTTGATAAAATAGACAAAATCATTAATGTATTGGATTTGGAAAGTGAAGTAAAATTCTCTGGTTCCAAAAACCTACTGTTAAAGAATTCTCTTGTGTTTCTTTGGCAATGTGTACATTTCTCAGTTGCAAATGTTTTCAGTTAGTTTTAATTTGAGTGTTTTTTTCTTCTTTCTATTTTTGACTTTAAATTCTTCATGGAAAAGGCCAAATTTTGTCTTTGTAAACTCAACCCTCAACTTGGTGCTTTCATACAGTAGGTGTGCAGTAATTTTTAAATTAAAAAATAGTTTTAAGTCTTTAATTATAAGTGAAAATTTCCAAATTTTCCTTAGAAAGAAATAATATTTACTTATTTTTATAACTATACTATGGTGAGAATAAGAATTTATTAAGGTATTAGGGAAACTAGTTCCCAAAATAAAACCAGGAGTTTTCTGGGCTCTGCATTCACTGAATATTAGCTACACTTATATATATATTCTGGCTTTTTACACTATATATGGACAATGATACTGTGGAGAAGTTAAACAATTGTGTAGATGAAGTTCCTTCCATTCATTCATTAAGATGAAATTGTACAAATATAGAAAAAAATATGGTTTTCCTTGATGAAGAAAGGAAAATTTAGCATATAAAATAAGGATGATTGCTAAAAAGTATTGCTGGATACAAACCTACCAATATAAGTGAGAAACTGCAGTAATTATTCTCTGAAAAAGATAGTTTTATTTTACAAAGAAAGGAAATATTAAGAAATACCTGCAGCTAAACACTTTCTTGTGTTTGATTCATTAAGCAACAAATATTTCAAAACTAAAATTTTGGTATTTGACAAAATATGAATTCATGTTCTTAAACTTTATTGTCTACTTGACAAAATCATTCAGACACACAAGATTACATCTTCCAGGCCAGTCATTCTGAAATATCTATCAATGCGTATTTCTACTTGAAAGCAGATTTTCTGCAGCCACCTTGTTCCTGTGTGGACATAACAGACAATTTATAACACCTGTTCTTAAGCACTTTTAGCTCCAGATGGTCTGTTCTAAGCTTTATGGTGCTGTACTTTGAATCTCAAACTGCACATGTCTAAGTGCTTAACAAAAATAAAAACTCTTTTTTAGGAGAAAATATAATATACATTGTCTTACCACATGCACTCCTGTGTCCTGTGTCCCTGTAAAAATGAAATAGCCATCTGCCAGAAGGAGAATTCCAGTCAAAGTCCTGCATTTTTACAACAGCATGTCAGTTTTACTACCACATTCATCTTCTCTAAAACACATGAATCACCATTTACTCAACAGATAAAGTATTGACATACCAAGCTCCTGGGAGGAATTTAGTCTTGAATTAATTGAGACTTGTTTCCTAATTCTTTTTTGACATAGTTATGATATTACAGAGACTGTATTTCCTTAAGTCTTTCAAATTCTAGCCCTCTATAAGGCAGATTATTAGAAGAAATATACATAAGTTTCTTGTATTAGTCTCCACAGAAATATAATCTTTTCAGCAGGGCATGATGATACATTCCTGAGAGACATTCAAAGTTAAGGATGACATTGAATGCTACAAATAAAGACACAGAAATATATAAACACTACTCTGTCAATTATTCCATTTTTTTCTAGCAGAGGACAGAAGATGTAGTAAGAAAACAGTTCAACATGCCAGTTTGAAAAAACTCAATACATCAACAAAGAATGTAGTAAAATGATATATAAATTGGGTATAAATGAAGTCTCCCAGTTGAATCAAAAACAGTGTCTGAATTAATAGAATGTAATAAAAGACAGAAAAAATGTTAGGTACATAACTCAGCAGTAGAGTGCTTGTCTAGCCTACCTAAGACTCTGGGTTGTAACCCAGCACCCTCCTTTCACTCACCTACACAAAGGAGAGTTGAAAGAAAGATACTTTTAAACAATTGTATATCAAAAGGGAGAAAAACAGAATTATATGATCTTGGGCAGTTAATGCCCATGACTATAATCAAACATATAACAATATTACTTGGGGAAGCGAAGTATGTTAGTCAAATTTCCATTAGTATAACAAAATACCTGAGATCATCCACTTAAAAGGAAGAAAGTTTTATTTTGACTTATGGTTTCAGAAGTTCTAGCCTATGATCAGGTGGCCCTATTGATTTGGGCCTGTGGTGATGTAGCAAAGAAATAGGAAAAGAAGAGCAAGGATATGGTCTCTGAGAATATTCATTGTAAGTTGCTAAAAATGAAAACATTGGAGAAGAAGGGAAAATAAGAAACAGAAAAATATCAGTTTTTTCTATTTCAGAAAGTTTACTGTGTCTGCAATATAAAGAATGTATCAGGGGAAACTAGTGTGAACATTCAGAAAAAAAAATTAAAGAATTGTGAAAATTCAGACAACAGATGATTGTGATTTGAATCAGGGGTATAGTGTTGAGAATGGAGAAACGGGAACAGGTATGAAAAGTTCACTGTGAATCAATGTTAATGGAGATTCATGGAAAACTCCAGAAGTTAGTTAATTTGTATTTGTGACTTGAGAGGCAAAATCTGTATGGTTAAACTGGTGGTTATTTGAATATTTTAATTTTTTTCTTTCCTTTTTGTTCCCTGAACCAAGATTTAACTTGCACTAGAAATAACAGAAAATGTCAAGTTTCTCTTGCACAGTTTAATTTGGTTTTCTGAGCAAAATACAAATAAAAATGGTTTTATCATTCTTTTTCTTTAAGTAAGAGATGTGATGGATCAGGGGACAGGCCCACTAGATGGAAACTTAAGATTTGTTTCTTTTGTTTTCTCAGAGAGTACAATATACCCTCAGGATTGTGCAGTGCCTTAAAAGACAATTAGTTAAATTACATATTAGATGAGAGGGTCCCTTATAGAATTCCAATGTACTTTTAACAGCAATAAACTGATGCATCCTAAATTTCAGTATTTATACAAATGGTCTAGGAATCTTGTTAAAATGCAGATTCAATTTAGTAGTTTGGGGAGAAACATTTTTAATAATATTTAATAAAAGATTTTGCATTTAAATAGGTTTCCAGCTGTTGCTGGCATTCTTTCCTGGACTGTCTTTGAGTACTAAGTATTTGACTTATATTTGAAAATGACTCGTAAATAAGTCCATTGCTGCTCCTGACATTGCAGATGGCTTATAAGAACAAATTTATATTCAGAAGAATCACTTCTATTGTTGCAACTAAGTTAAATGTTTAGAATAAAGATGAAACTAGAATGTATGATTTTTTTGTAAATAACTGACAGAATCAGTAATGAACTGGAATAGTTTGAAATATAACTCTCATCTAAGAAGTTTCAGTGGCCTGTCACTCCTTTTATACTTAATATCTTTTAAAAAAATAAGAACCGCAAGAAAAAATATGATTTCTTAGATTTGTCTCTGATCATAAATTATAAATAAATAAATAAATAAATCTTTACTCAGCAATTATATGTGCATTATCAACAGTTGAGAGTGGTCATGAAAGTGAATGACTTGAAAGAGCCTCATTCGCCTGCCATAAAGCCCCTTTAGTAAGTAAGAAAGTTTCTAGTCAGGCAATGTGAGGAAACATACACTGTAGGAAATGTAGCCTCTTGAACAAATGGTGATGGGAAACCTGGAAAGTCATATGCAGCACAATGAAACCAAACGCCTATCTCTCACCATGCACAAAACTCAAAGTGGATCAGGGACGTAGGATTTAGCCCAGAGATGGTACACCTAAGAGAGGAAAAAGGAAGCCAAATTTCATCATCTGGGTAACCTCTGACTTCCTTAACAAGACTCCTAAAGCTCAAGAAATAAAATCAAGAGTTAATAAATGGGATGGACTCAAACTCAAAAGTTTCTTCTCAGCAAAAGTAACGATCAATGAAGTAAAGGGGAGCCTACATTTTGGGGGCAAAAATTTGCCACACACACATCAGATAGAGCACTAATCTTCAGGATATATAAAGAGCTCAAAAAACTTAATACCAAAAAAACAAAACAAAACAAACAAACAAACAAAATACAAACAACCCAATCAATAAATGGGCTGAAGAGCTGAATAGACACTTCCCAGTTGAAGATATAAATTCAATCAACAAATATATGAAAAAATGTTCAACATCTCTAGTAATTAGAGAAGTGTGAAAAATCTTCATGCAATTCATTTAATGCTTATTTTATTTATTTTATACTTGAATTTTACTAACCGATCATTTGTACTCTTGCCAAAGGATGATTCTCCCCCATTAGGGAAGGTCATCATCTTTGGCAAGTGGTAACACTGGGAAAGAAGCACAGTGACTAGTGAATCAGAAAGGAGACATACACTTAGCCAGTCCGATAAACTGAATCAGTGCTGATGATCAACTGAGTGACAGGTATCACAGCCAGATTTCCAGACTGTCCTTACATAGATCATTTATGAACTTTGTAGATCCTTTTTCCTTGTTGTTATTGTTTATTATTCCTATTTGGTTAGGTAATGGAATCAAAAGTGCACGAGTGAATATAATTATTGCTTCTTGATAAATTTATCCATTAAAAGTGAAGATTCCAGTTTTTCTATTATTATTATGAAATAATTGTAATAATTTGATAAAAACAATATATAATTTCAAATTCAAAAAGTGACAATGTTAATTTCTCATACAGTAAGACTTTTTTTTTTGCTTAGAAAAAAATATTTTCAAGAAAAGACTATAATAACTGGGGTGCAATGGCACTGGCCTGTATTCCTCCTAATGGCTTGGGAAGCTGAGGCAGGAGGATCGCAAGTCAAAACCAGTCTCAGCATCTCAATGAGGCCCTGTCTCAAAATTTAAAAAGCAGAAATAAAACAAAATAGCTGGCAGTGTTGCTCAGTGGTTAAGTGCCCCTAGGTTCAATCCTTGGTACCAATATGGGGAGACTAAAATTTAAAAAATGTATCAAAGGCTATTTTTATAATTGCTTTCATATTTTCAAGTTTTATCTAAATTTTCCTATTGTCATTACAAAAGCAATATTGGAAATAATATTTTTCAAATTGATTCAAATCAGATTTAGTACATCCATTATTTACATATTTATTTTTTATGATGAAAATGTTCAAAATCCTTTCAAGTTGTTTTATAATATTTGCTATAGAAACTAGAGAACATTATGATAAGTAAATAACTCAGACCCAGAAAGAAAAATACCACCAGTTCTCATATGTGGAATCTGAAGTTTATCTCACAGAGGTTGAGATTAGAGTGCATGTTCCAAGGTGCTAGGGAAAATACTGGGAAGAGTATAAGAAGAAATTGTTTAAGAGGTACAAAATTAGAGATAGATAGGATGAAAAACTCCTGGTGTTCCATCACCATAATGATTTCATACCACTTCTAGTAGCAAATTGTTCACCTCTAATGAAATGAGTAATTTTTTTTCTGTTCTCTAAGATTTTTGAATTAATGCCAAAAATTGTTATTGTTTCAAAAATGAGAGTCATTGGGCCTCCTCTCAACAGAATCCTTGAAACAGAAAGGCTACTTATAAAAATATATTTCTTAAAATAACAATAATAGTATAAAAATGACTGGGTACTCACTTTGGCACCACATATAATAAAACTGAATGGTATGAAGCAGAGCAGCATGCCTCTACATAAGAATATCATGCAAATTTGTGAAGACTTCCATATTTTTATTCTCTTTTAAAAAAATAAAGTTGTTACACTACGTAAAAAAAAAGAAGTTTAGGCTAGATGACTGGTTAGGTTTATAGAAATGATATACACAAGAGAAAAAAATAATACAATTCTATATACATGAGAGCTCACACAAATGAAGTAGCTCATATTTTAAGAAATTTTTCCTTGGTATGCAGCCAAATGTTATTTTTGAATGATGTGTTTTTACCTTTCTTTCACTTTAGAACTTAGCTTATAAAAGGTAGCCTACAGAAAACACTTCATAAATTTATAAGATTATCCAGTTTGCCTACTTTGAACTACCCATGTTCATATTATAATTGTTTAATTCTTATTTTCATTTTGTCTAGGTAGACCTTACGCTGATGTTGTCACCTGAAATAATTATAGTGTTATCAAAATATGCTTTACAGTGTGTCAAATAAAAACAAATTCAGACTTCAATAAGAAGGTGCTTAATTCCAATCTAGAGAATGCTCTGAGCTCACATATCTGAAAAATATCTCAAAAGCAAACAGAAATAACTTTTCTTTTATAGAAAAAGATAAGCAGAACTATGCAGACATCCAAGGCAGGCAAGAGGGGTCAAGCAAAGAGAATAACAGGTACCATCTGAAATAAAATGTGCCTATGGTGGTGAGCTGATCTTTGGGATAAGCTGGTGAGTGGGCACATTCTGCATCTAAGTACATGCTCAGGTTAAGAAGAAGCCAAAGATCAGGAGAATGTGGAAATTAGAGAAGATGGACTCAAATTTAGTCAGGCAAAGAAGGAGGTTTCAAATGAATGGCTGATCTGGAGCTACAAAATTTTGTTTGTCCCTCAGTATCTGAGAGGAATTAGTTCTAGGATCCATTAGTTCTTGGATCCACAGATGCAAGATCTGTTTCTGATGAAGTCAGATATATATCATTCCATATGCACATTTTTCTGTATATTTTAAATAATGACTAGATTTAGTACCTAATCCAATGTAAATTTTATATAGATAGCTCTTGCATTATTTAGGGAATAAAGAAAAATTTGTACATATTTAGTACAGAAGTAATTTAAAAGAGAATATTTTCCATAGAGCTTGGATAAATCATTGGATGCAGCACCCATGATTTCAGAGGGCTAATTTTCTTCTTTTGGTATGTGGTAAGTTCATTAATTGATGGCTCAATATTTCACTATCTTTGTGATCATCTAACTCAAGAGGTTGGTATATACTTATGGTATCATAGAGAAAAGTTTTGTCTTGGTACCTGGGACAGAACTCCAAAAATATTTGGATTTTTCTGATAGGTTGATAGAGTTTTCTGTTCTAATGAGGCAACTCTTGGTGCATCTCCATCATCATAGGGACTGGTCACCAGAAAGGCTAAGACAAAATTAGAAATTTTGGCTCTACTCCCAATATCCAGAAAAAGAAAAGAGCTGGAAATCCATTAGTTAATAATGGCCAAAGAAGTCTGCATAAAAAATTTCCAAAAGATGGGGTTTTGAGAATTTTTGTGTTGGTGGACAGATTGAAGGGCTGGGAGCACAGTGTACTCAGAGAGGGCATGGGGACTCTCTCTTGCCTCAATCTCTATCACTTTCCTATTTTCCTTTATGATAAACCAACAACTGATAATAAAATCTTGGCCTGAGTTTTGTGATCCATTCTAACTAAGTATCAAACATAAGAAGGGGCCATGAGAACTTCGAATGTACAGTTACTCATTCCAAAGTACAAGTGGCGTTGGACTTGTAACTGGTGTCTGAAATAGGGGCATCTCAATGGACAGAATCTGTTTTGTCAGATATGAGAACAATACACAGTAGATAACATCAGAATTGAACTGAATTGTTTGGCACCCTTTTGGTGTCAGATAATAGAAAATTGGAGAATGGAGAATTGGTATATATGAGGGGGAAACACAATTGTATTAGATCAAGGATTCAATATTATTAAAATCGGAAAATTAAGCATTCATTTTTCATTCCTAACTGATCTAATTAACTGTGGTCCATTACATGAGTCCCCCAGAGGACTAGAGATAAAGGAGAGTATTTACAATTGATAAAGATTGTTCTACTCATGAAGATAAAGAAACTTAAGTATGTATTCTGCTAATGATGGGCTAGTAGTTGTAAATTTGCATATGAAGGACAGCATATTATTTTCATCTTTCAAGTACTTGGAGACTATTATCATATCTTTCGACAACTGATGCTTAACTAAACAATACATTTTAGTTCCTACAATCTTACTTCATATCTCAGTGAGTTGATTACATTAATCATACTTCTCTTTCTCAGAACTATTTCTAGAGTCCTTTGTGCATTGAGTATAATAAAGGTAAATAAATCAGAAAGAAATAAATCTGGTGTCACTAGAGTCACAAGCTCTAAGTAATATATTAATAGTTATTCTTGATTCAGAAAGCCATAGTCTGACTACCAGTGACAATCAGGATCTACCTACTTTTCAGTTACTGCATAGATCAACTTGCTTTTCCTAGACATAGGTGTGAAAAGCACTATCTCATGTGATCTCAGCTCCATCTTCAGGAAAATCAAAGCCCTCACACTCCCATGATATATGAAAAGGAGCACTGTCTCAGAAGATAAATGAATAAAGATAGTCTTGCCTCCAGTACCCTACAATTTATTACTCCAAATTTCTCTGTTTTTGTGACCAAACTCTGCAGTCTCTTTTAGTTACTGTGTTTTATCACTATTAAGGTTTAGATATGAAGTGTCCCCCAAAGGCTAATGTGTAAGAAAATGCAAAAATATTCAGAGGTAAAATGACTGGGTTATGAAAGCTTTAATCTAATCCATGCATTAATACACTGATATAGCCACAGAGTGGCAACTATATGCAGGTAGGATGTGGCTAGATTAGACAGGTCACTGGAGGTGTGACTTTAGGGTACATATTTTGTCCCTGGTAAGGAAAACTCTCTCTGCTTCCTTGTTGCCATGTGTTGAATTGCTTCCCTCCACCACCCCCTTCTGCCATGGTGTGCTACCTTACCTTGGGCCCAGAGCAGTGGCAACAACCACCTATGGACTAAGACCTCTGAAACCATGAGCCCCAGATAATTTTTTCTCCTCTACAATGTAGAGGTATAAAAGGTGACTAAAACACCCCCTTTATCTAATCTCAGGATCTAGGCTTCAGTTCCTTGAAATTTTACTGCTAGAACTCAAATCGTTGTATGTCAAGACTTTTCATAAAACAAATATTCATAATCTCTATAACTACAACCCACCAGCTACTGTATTACCTATTGCAAATAATTTATTTTAGAAATTGTAGCAAAAATTTCACAATGATATTTTCTCATCTTGGTTGGAAAGAGTTAAAAAAATTAAAGTGAATTAACAATTATGAAAATCAGTAGTGTTCAAGATGAACACAGATTACACTGACTCTCTTCTTTCTGCTACAGACTGTCACAGCTCACAGATCATGGCCCAAGTTCCAGCATGTTGATTTACAATAGTCACCTAGTTGTTATTACATTTATTCCAGGTACTTAATTACTTGTAGACAAAAACATTCCAAAAAGCTACTTTTTTTGATTAAACTGAAGGCTTGTAAATTTAATTCTGAAGACCTGTAAATTCAATTCTTCTATGTCTCTAGATTATCAAGTTTAACTTTATACAAGATTGTAATTCTAAAGGTGTTTTTCGCTTCTGGGTAAAACAATTGGTTTCATGGATTTCTAGTATATCCTCAAAGCTACGCAAAACCAAAACTCATGTGAAAGTCTGTTTGAGCCTGTGTGTGTCTTGTGTCTTGTATATGAACAATGCCTATGGTCTTTCCTGGGATGGTATATTCATCTGACTGATCAGTTATCCTCCTTACAGATGTTGAAGGAGGGGATTGTTTCATCACATGGCTTCTCTCATACTCATATATACTTTGAATATAAAGATGGATTCCACGAGTGCATTCATAAGCAATTTCAATTTCTCTTTACATATCAGAGAAGAATCAATAGCTTTAATTGGTGGTACCACAAATATTATCAGTTTGAAGTGAAGAAGGAATTTTGTTTCAGTTTTTATCTTCTTCATCATTACTATTTCCCACTTATGTTATCTTTTGGGTCATCTAAAAAATTTTTTGGTATCATAAATTGTTTATGAGAAATACATGCATACAAATTTTCTAATATGAATTGTTTTTCCACTGGGGCATGTACCTAGAAGTAAATGTCATATAATTTCTTCATGTTTAACATTTGAAGAATGATACACTATTAGAGACTAGGCAGTTTTATATTCTAATTAGCAATGTATGAGAGAGATCAGATTGGTGAGATTCATCTTCATCAACTGCTAATATTATTTGTATTTTTAACTGCATCCATTCTAGTGGGTATGGGTTATACTCACCCTGTGGCTTTGATTTACATTTACTTCATGGCTAATGATGTTGAACAAATTTTCATTTGATTATTGGTCATTGGTATGTCTTTTATACAGAGATTCCATTCAGATCATTGCTTTTGTTTTAATAGGGTTGTTTGCTATTTTGTTGTTGCATTGTCAGGATTCTGATATATATTAGACACAAGTACCTTATCAGATATACAATTAAAACATGTACTCTTGACTCTGTGGTTATCTTAGAATTTCTTGATGGTATCCTTTACAATATAAAAGTTTTTAAGTTCTATGAAATTTACTGTGTTAGTACTCTAGGTCTTCCATAACAAAGTATCACAGATATAATGGTTTAAAGACCTGGAATTTATTTCCTTAGAGTTTTGGAGGTTAAAAGTCTGAGAAGAAAATGACAGTAGGGTTGAGTCTTCTGAGGTTTCTTTTCTTAGGTTCTATATGTTTCATATTTATTTAAATGCGTGTATAAAGTTTCTCTTCTTATAAGAATATTGTTCACATTGGGTTAGAGATTATCATGATGACATCATGTCAATTGATTCTTATTTAATGGACCTATGTCCAAATACAGTTGCATTCAGAGATGCTAAGGAAGAGGACTACAATTCATGGATTTGGTTAAACCCATTTATTTACTTTAGTTACTTGATATAGTAATGAAAAGCTAACTAACTTCAAAACATTCAATAGAAACATATTCAAAGAACTAAGGTTACCTGCATATAAAGAGGCAAAAAGATGGTATGTTAGTCAACTTTTCATCATTGTAAACAAATATATGACATAATCAATTTCTAAAAAGAAAAATTTTAGTTTCACTAAGAGTTTTGAAGGATTCACGCCAATAATATCATGTTTTCTAATGGCTCTAATCTTTGCACCCTCCTTGGAAACACCTTTGAACATGTTCCTTTGTGTGCTTAGCTATGCATTTAAAAAATCTTTTTGCTCTACTTTTGCCCCATGATATGGACTGAAAAATTGCACACAAGCAGTCATCCTATATCAATATTGCTGCCTGATTATTGTGCTACATTGAAATGTCCTCCCCCAGACTAAATTAGTTTGTTACTTTTATACTTAGCTTTCCATAAAGTTGCCACATTCTTTCCCACAGTGAAAAAAAATAATGGCCTATATTCAAATTAACAACAATTCTTATTTCCTCCTGAAAATTCATGAGCATAACCTTTACTGTTTACCTTTTTCTCAGATATTCTGATCTTCTGAACCTTCACTTGTTTCATCCAATAAGCTCTGCTGGCAGCATTCTGTTTCCTCTAACCTGCTTCTCCAAACTTTTCCAAATTCCTCCTGAAAACCTTGTCCAAAGGCTTTTCCACATTGTCCCAGGTTTTAATCACTTCAGTAGCCACACATCTTGGTACCAAAGTTCTGTATTCAGTCAAAAGTTTTTGGTTCTTTTAGTGCAACAAATATCTGAAATTAGTCTATTTGAAAAGCAGAAGGTGTAGTTCAGTGGTAGAGCACTTGACTCCCATTTACAAGGCCCTGGATTAGACACCCAGAACACACACACACACACACACACACACACACACACACATACAGTGAAGACATGAAAAAATTAAATTTGTGTTTCCATCCCAGATGTGGTTAAACTATTCTTTTTGAGTCCGTGTTGAAGCAGCATATCATGTCCAGGACTATATAACTGAGGCAGCTGACTTCCTTCTGGTGACTGAGATGCAAAGAAAAGAGAAGAGACCAGCATTCAACAGTGCCCTTTGAGGGTATGCTCCCAATGACTTACAACCTTCTATCAGGCTCCAACTCTTAAAGGCTCTAAGACCTCCCAATAGTGCCAATAAGCTGGCAAACAAGCCCTTAATATGTTGACCTTTGAGAGATATTTCAGATCCATATCCTACTAGAACAAGTTCAATATCTAGGCATTTTAAAAAACATCTTCTTTTCCTGCCTGCTTCCTTGTAAGCATGTGTGTCTATGGATCATACTTCTCTCTTTCTTTGTATTTCTCATTTTTTTTTCTTTTGTTTTAAAATTGCCTCTCCCTTGGTGAGGGTGTTGTTATTGTTGCTTTTTTAATCAAGTGTTTATTTAGTAACTTAGCTGAAGTAGCTTTGTAGAATCTGCTTTTCCCATAGTATATTCTCTCTTGTTCCTTTTCAGCATTTTTCAATAAAGGGACTATTTAAAAATGCTGCCTACTGGTTACAACTGGATCAGTTAAGTCACCATTTGTCTAAATTGTGCTTAAAAGTCCATACCCAGTATCTTTCAGTATATGGAAAAGTTTGTGATCCTGCCTCACTTTTATCTACCAACTAGTAGTTTCCTTAATTTTATAAATGTGAAAAATTGAAATAAAAAAAGGCTATGGGACTTCAATGAGCATGTGAAACTTGAGCATTGTTTCCTTCAACCCCTCCAAGCCTGTAAGGCATAAATGCCTGGAATTTCTTTCAAAACTATCTGAATTTGGTGGGGGACTGAATCCCTTCAGAATCACCACCACACCATCTTCACTTCTAATTTCCATATCCAGTGGCTATTTCAGATGTGGCATTCTAAAAAGAAAGCAACAATTAGGAATGTTTCTCTCCATGTTTGAATCTTTGTGGGTACATCCATCTTCTGAAAGTTCCCCATATTTCTGGAAGGTTAAAAAATTTTAAAAGCAAGAAGGAAATAGAAAGATTTTTCAAGAACCTTTGTGCTTCTGAACAAGAACTGCAGGCCAGAAAGAATGAAGTTTTCAAAATAAATGCTGCTTCACAAAGGAAGCAAGGGCAAGAAAAAATCAGGGATTGAAAGTTTATAGTTTGCAAAATGCTTTAAATTTTTGGAAAACCAGAACTTTTACCTGAGAATGACAGTAAAGGTATATCTTTCTCAGAAGTTAAAAATTTCTCCCACAATTGAAAAAAAACACAAAAGAACAAACAAATGAAACAAGAAAAAGTATGTCTTTGACATAGAGAATCGCTTTTGATCAGTGTTTCTACTGCTTGTAGTGCAAATTGTCTATTTGGAATAATATGCATGTTTACATCCTCATTTCAAATATTCATTTTGACAAACAACTTATAAATAGATTATCTGATAGTGGTACATAGAAAATCTAATTTCTTTTGATATTTTTAAAGGAAAAAAAATGAGCAAATTATCTTTAGCCAATTTCGATTGTGCTTTGGGGGCCTATGTTAGCATAAATTTGTGAGATATACTTCCTAAAATCTCAGCAGGAATCCCCAGTAAATTGTTGCAATGATTAGATCTTAGTTTTGTGCCATGTTGAAACACTTTAAATCAGGACAGAGGAGGAGAAGAAAGGGCTCTTAGTTAAAGAGATAACTTGTGTACAGCAAGGCGTTCCTTTGTTTATGGGCTTCAGAAAGAACTCTTTGTACATTATATGAGTCTACATTGTGAAGAACAAAGACTGAATTTCAAAGGCTTATTTCTTTTGTGATGGAAGAAAAAGCATTTTTCCTCTCCAGGTGAATATTTCTAAGAAAGATTAATAGGTAGAGAAAAGACCATCTTCAGAAAAGATCAGAGCTTGAGCTGTGTCATTTGTGCTTCCTGGCTTTATATATCCCCTCAGTGAGAGTGGGCCATGCATGCCAAATGCTTTTCGTTTAAGCTTTCTTTTGCTTAAATTTAATTGACAAACACAGTCACCTCTGACAAAGTGAACTGTGAAATTTAGCAGGCATATACGTTGTATGAATTCTACTTTGTGTGAATATTCTTTAAATGCTTTTATTTTGCTGGTAATAAGATATTTTCTCCTTCTGTGTTTTTATTTTACTCTTCATCAGGTTATTTTGTATAGCACCATAGGCACATTTGCAAGAGTTTCCAAAGGCCTCGGCCTCCAACATGCCCTTGTCTCAACATGATTTCTCCCAGCCTCAATGATCAGGCACAGTCTTCCTTTTGACCTACTTAAATTTTCTAAACTTGTGTGGATTTTAAATGTTTTATCTTGAATTATTTCTTATTTCTACATCATCCGTAAAATTCAAGCTTCTCCTGACAAATTTCTCTAACAATACGGTTCTATTTCTTGCTCTTTTAAAATAATTACCAGCATGAATTATCTCATTCCTGACAATGTTCCTGTATAATGTATGCCTGTCAAGATTGGACTGTTAGAAATATCTTCTATCTGTGGAGTTTAACCTACTGTAAAATAGGCTGGTTGGCATTGCCATTGCATTTAACTGTATAAATAGCATTCATAAATAATCAAGAGAAGTGCTTCTTTAGATCAAGGACAATTTATAGGGAATAGAAGTAACTTCAATTGGCAAAAATATTGTGACTATACCATAAAGTCACCTATACTCTTACTTTTTGAAAACAAAATTCTAGTAAATAAATCAGATGCTATATATTTGACCTATAAATCTTCCATCTATAGGCTAAAATTTTATTCTGACTCCTGTTTGTGTAAAAATATTTAAAACTGAAAATAATTTCAAGAGGAGAATATAGATAGCAGACTTGCTCCTAAATGAAAATAGAGAAAAATAAATGAAAGGAAATAACATGTACAAAATGAGATGATCAGATTATTATAATCATAGAACACAAAATCTTGATAGGAGAGCACCTGAAGTAGGGTAAAATGTGGCAAATTCTTTATTTCTTGTTTCTTAAATTGGCAAAATCATTTTCACAGAGTGCATTATTGTTTTTGCTTTCTTGATAATCAGCAATTGTCTCAGAAGAATAAGGTATTTAAGACATAAAAAAGGAAAAAAAAATATTGAAAACAAAGATAATAAGTAAAATCTATAATATTGTATATCAAAGGATTCAAAAAAGGACTTGTAAAATTAGTGGAAAAGCTATGAAAAAAGGTATCATTTTCAAACTCCAGGGTACATACATATAGCTGGTTCACAAATTTACTTACATGAAACTCAGATTTGCAGGTAGTATATATTGTTGTTACTTTAATCTCTAAGCTTTCTTTTGGATGAGCTCTTTCTCAACAACCAACCTTTTGGGTACAGAAGGAATAATGGGAGAATAATTTTAGCAAAACTCCAGTTGAGGTTCATTATGATCCAAAAAGTAAAAGGGGATCTTGAGGTTGAAGTCAAGTAAAAGAGGATCTTGAGGTTGAAGTCAATGTCTTTCGGTTAATGATTCAAGCCTAAGGGTTTTTTTTTTGTTGTTGTTTTGTTTTTTCTTTTTTTTACATTTTCTCTTTGCTTCTCTAACATTCGGCATTACAGACACAAGACAATGTTTTGACTGACTTTGAGTCATTGGAGAAAAAATAAATCTCTTATCCTCCAGTCTAGTACTTGGGTATAAACTGCTAAATATAGACAAATCCTGACTGTAAGAAGAAGAAGTTTTATTCAGCAGGATTATTGCAATCAGTGGAGGAAAAAACTACTTTGATCGAATAAAGACTTTCTTGCAATAGAGGAAAAGGAACTACTAGCATATGGAGAACATTCAACCAGGATTCAAATGGCATCAAAAAGAGGTTTTCTCTCCTGCAGGAAGGAAAAAGCAGGACAGCTAATGAGGGAGTACTTTTGCCTGAGATGGACGAGCTGATCCCTAGGTGGGGTTGTCAGGAAGGAATTGCTCAGCATTTCAATAAGTAAGTGGAGGAATATTCAGGAAGGTGAAGGAGCTGACTACACTTGGTCCAGTTAGTGAGCATTTTGCTAGATGGATCAGTAAGGACAGATCATTTAGGTAATCACTTAAAGACAAGAATGGGAATTTGGGGGAGGCTTTGCCCTTGTCACAGGTAAAAATAAGTATAATCTGTTTATATTACCTAAGTCACATGACAAAAGGAAGTTTTTTGTAGTCAGTCATTTCAAGGAACCTATAAAGCTTGGGGGTCTTTCTTGACTGTCAGCATTTTGGGGAGCACAAACTCTGCTGAACTTCAACATTGTCAGAACTAGTTCAAAATTTGCTGGCAAGTCAGGGTTCTGTAGAGGGAACAGAATCAACATGAAGTATAGTTATAAACAGATAACTCTTATTAGGTTGGTTAGGCAATCACAAGCTTGATAGTCCACAGTGGCTGACATCTGACTGAAGAGCTAAAAGAACCAGTAGCTGCACAGTTCAAGAGGCTGAAGCCCCAAAACAAGAGGGATCAATGGTGCTACCCTAGTCCAAGACTGAAGGCTTCTGGGAAAACACTGTCAGAATCTGCTTTAAAAGAGTTAAAAAGCAAGAGTCTGATATCCCAGACTACCACAGCAGCAATCAAGAACCTATTCAAGAAGAATTCAGATTGCATCTGCTGCTGCTTCCTTGTTTTTCCAATTTTTATTCTATCCAAGTCATCATCCTATTGGACAGTACTACCCACTCTTAAGCAGGTCTCCTTTAAGTTGGCTATCCCACATGCCAGTCATTCCTAGAGTGCCAATCACTCTTATTAATACATCCATAAACTTCTTAATCCTTGGCATTTCTTAATCCAATTAAGTTGACAATTCAAATGAATGAACCATTACTGACAGCGATTGCCTGGAATTGCTGATCTTGCAGTCTTTGCTCATTCTCAGCTGTCAGGGCAGAGAGACAGATATGAGGTGACTTCGTTTTTTATCACCTGGCGTGAGTGCTAAGGAACCCGGGGAATATATGCTCTATGAGTAGTATGGCTCTTGGTGTAGGTGGTTCTCTCCTCAGTAAGACAGCCTCAGGCACAATCATGTCTGAAAATTCTCAACTTGGCATATGGACCAAGAGAAAACTGAAGGGTACAATCCAAAGGAGCTGATTGCCTGATTGGGATTATTAACTCTCTTAAATTCATGGAGAACAAAAAACTGTTGATGTTGAATCACCCAGAATGGTGAGCCTTTAGCTAAGGGCAAATTCTGAGTTTAGGAGTATTGAACAGCCTTTTTGATCCCAAGAGAAATTTGTTGTGTACAGTGTACCTCCAATGCAATGACTATCCTAGGCTCACCAGAGAGACAGTTAAGATTAAATGACAAAGGAATATACAGGCAAAACATGCATTTAGTTGCTGTTGCAGAGTATATATACAAAAACATATAAACTTAAAACAATTTTTTAATATATCAACTTTCAGGTCAGAAAGTTGAGAAATATAAACAATTAGATACCAATAAGGAAAACTGATTCAGTTCAAGGAAATCATTATTTATTCATTATACAGCAAAAGTCAAAGGGAATAATCAGGCCCTCTTCTAGGAGCAGCTTTTTGTAGTCAAGATACACAACTTTACTGTGACAGGGAAATTGAACCAACCAGACATCTGTTAATTAGGAAGGATTCACTGATGGAAAAAGCAGAGGAATTGTCATGGGTGGCTAGGTCTCTTTATTTGATTCCTGTGCACCCAGGAGAATTGCATGATGTAATCTGCACAAAATTTTCCAGGAACTAATAGAACTGAGAATTCCAAATCAGAATGTGAGTAGAGATGAGGCAACACAACAAATATATTTCCCCAAGGAGATTTAAACAAGGTAGAAGAGAGAAGGGTTTTATTTAAAGTCTTGTAGTGTGTGAAAATTTAAGAAACAATGAAGGGTAAAACATATGCCTTTAGGGAAAAAAATTAGCAAAGTTAGTATTATTTTAAAATAAATGGAAAAAAAAAACACAGGGAAATCCTAATTACCTGGCAATAAAATCTGAGGGAAACATATGTGACATATTTCACATACCGCTAAGGAATTTAGAGTAGAACACATTTACAAACTCTTACTAATCACTTACTGTGTGCTAGGCACTGGTATTATTTCATTATTCCTTCCCAATAGGCTAGTGAAGACACTGGGGTCAAAAGAGAAATGTTGTGTTGGGCAATATCACATTACCATCTATATTTATTCTGCTTAGTCTGTATTTATTCACTATCTACTCTGATTTTTTCAAACATATTTGTTTTAAGGCTGTAAAGCCCAGCATAATTCTCTTCTTTCTAAAATGAACATTGGCTCTCTGCTAAAAGATTTCAACTTTATCCATGAAAGAGATTTGTTTTCATATAAAACAAAGCAAAATGTGAAGAAAGGGACATCTTTGTGGAGCTGGGTGTTTCTTCTCAAGACCATTCCCAGTACACAGCCCCACTTCTCCTCTCAGAAATGCTTCTCTGAGACAGCATTTCCTAAAAATTTTCACATTGACTAATCATAAATGACCAAAATAGAAATCAGTTTACATCAACCCCATGATGACACTTTTGATAACTTTTATTTTCTCTAAGAGAAACAGCCACAAGTCTTAACAAACCATTAGATTATCTCACCTTGTATTTGTCCTGCTTTCTCTTGATTTTGTAGCCACTTCAGCCTTGTTTATGCTCACTGAACCCACCAACTCCCTACCTGCCACGAGGCCATCACATTTCTTATTTATTCGTCCTGGAGTATTCCTCCTTCTGACTTGAAATCAGATATCACCTCAAATGCTAACCTTTTATGAGGTCTTTTCTCACCCTTTAACCTAAATGAATCCATGCTAATTCTATATTTCGGCCTAGCCCTTGTCACTAATGCATATTTTATTATTTAAATATTGCCTTACTTGCATTGTTTTCTCCCCATATGTAGAAATTTAGCTCAAAAAAAAGGAGGGAAGTTGTGTCTCTTGCTCATTAGTGTATCTTTATGATACAGAAGATCACTTGGCATGAGAGTAACTAAGCAAATAATGACAGTATTGGATGATAGAGAAAATGCTTAGCTTATAGATATTCTCAAACTTGTCCTCTTTCTCAGAAGACAGGAAGTAAAAGATAATTTCACTCTTCCAGTAACAACTGTAAGAGCTCTTAAATAATAGATCAGTTGTAAATGTCACATGTACTATAGCAACTAGGTGAAAACTGTTTGGTGATACATCAATGAACAGATCTATTGACAAGAGGTTTAAAGATACACAAAGAATGTTTATTCAGAAAATAATGTCAGAATATTCCTGGTCTAAGCTTAATTGAAATTGATACCCAAAATGATTCCCTTGATAAGGAAACTGTTTGGAGTTTTTCAAATTTCAAGTCTGTTAAGAACAGCAAATAACCTGGTTGACAAAACTACTTAAAGTAAAATGAATGAACTCAAAAAGTGCTGGAATGCTTTCATCACAATATTGTGTATGATGAATGTATGACAATGTATATGAGCTCTCTTCATAAGGTTCATAATATGGTCCCATGTAAAAAGTGAAAGCCATACATCATTTTGCAGATGAAAAACTTTAAGTAAAGTAGAAAATGTTGGGACTGGGGTTTTAGCTCAGTGGTAGTGTGCTTGCCTAGCATGTGTGAAGCACTGGGTTCAATCCTCAGCACCACATGACAATAAATAAATAAAATAAGGTTATTTTTTTAAAAAATAAGATGTGATTCCAAAACACACAAAAAATGAGGTTTTTAAGCTGATGGATTA